>NC_088210.1:20053524-22553524 GCF_037126465.1 Ornithodoros turicata | reverse complement strand
TACTAGACTTAGTATATTTCAACTAGACTCCCGCCTTCTCAGCAATACAAAATTGCTCGTTCCAGGGTCACATCTAGCCCACTAACGCTCTGCCCTGAAAGCACTGCTAAACCTTCTTGGACAACGTGGTACTTTGCTCCTCACGGTCTGGCTCTGGGAGGAGGACTGGGCTACGGTATCTCCTCTGGCGATGAAACGCCTCAATCATCGTCACCGAAATAAAGATTTGTTCCGATATGTATTTGTGGCTGCATTCTGGTATAAACACACACATTTCCTTACGTTTGCGGGCTTCCTGATTTTATTACTTTCTTCGGTTTCAATTCTGAATTCTCGTTTTGACCGATACTTTTATTAACAGCCATCCACGGCATCCTATGACTACGTGACGCTGTGACACGTGATACTGCCATCCCTGACTGCCCTAAAAAAGCTATACTGCATTTGAACGCGTTTGGCACAATGTTACATTATTATTGGCACAACCTCGGTGGTTATGCCTACTATTGACCTGGCACACAGATTACTTTCGAAATGGTCTTGTCAACGTTGAGATGTCAGCATGGGTTCCCGTTAGGCTTAGTCTAGAGAGCCATGTGAACAGGGTATACCTTTAACCCATTAGGCTAACAAGAACGATTACATGCTGGCGTCCGGAAGGCCTTTCCGTGTTCTTTATGCGAAAAGGATGGCGGAAAAATACCTCCAAACATCTGTGCATGCTTTCCCTGCTGTGCTGGGAGGTGCGCCGAGGCAGCGCAGAGGATTGTTTCCTGTAGTGTAAACACGCTCAGTGCGCATGTTCCCACGTCCCGTTCTTTGTCAGAAAGGAGAAGAAAAAAAAAAGCAACCCAATAGCGGAAGACGCCCCGTCAAATCAAGATCACGCACGTATAGATAAGAGCCTGATAATGCCCCGCGAAAACTTTGAGGTGAACCTATGCTGATAACCGGCGTCAAGAGATGATGTGAGATGTATGGTTTGGTCAGCGCTGAAAGTTCGTCAAATATGCTTGGCCATACCATGCATTTTTTTTTAATTCTTAAAAATTATTTTTTATATATTTCATGTTAGCGCCACGAAGCCACTGTGGCTATGAGCGGCGTAGAGATGTGGACAGTTGGAGAGAGGACAGCAGGAAGGAATGGGGGGACAGAGGGGTTAGTATGCGTCCTGGGCCGACTTCAGGGGGTACTGTGCCGGTATTCGTCTGGAAAGTCTTCGGAAAACCCAGGGAAAACCGGCACAGCCGGTGACAGGGTTCGAACCCGTGTCACCTCCCAGTCTCGGTGCGGAAAGCGGCCGCCCTAACCACTATGCCACGGGAGCTGCTCCATGCATGTCCTATGTTTTTGCTCAGATGGGTTCTTTCCAGTGATGGGCAAAGTACCTCAAAATTATACTTAAAGTAAAGTACCAAGTACCTGGCATCATTAGTACTTCAAGTACAGTACAAAGTACCCAATTCAAAGTGTACTTCAAGTAAAGTACAAAGTACCAGCCAAAGTTCTTCAAGTACTGATCAAGTACATTGCCAATTTAGTTTGTATCACTTTGCAATTTACTGTTTAGCATCTGTGACTTGTTTTTTTTTTTTTTTTTTGCAGAAGTTTAGCGAGTATTCTTGACAAATGCTTTGGGGCTATAAAGTCTTAGGTTAAGTGCTAACCCGTGAATATAAACTTAATCAGTGGTCATAATGTGCAGTTACATGAAGGAAGGTAATCAGCAGCTGTGATGTGATTATGCAAAATAGTATTACACCCTGACTGATCCAGCATCACCTGCCTAGTGTGGTGTTCTGGTACTAATCATCTGCTATAGCAGACTAGGAAATTTCAAGAAGAAAAAAAGTACAAGGCAACAGAAATTACATATTTCTGGGAATTTCTTGCTGCTTTTTGTTTAGAAAAAGAATATGATGAAAGTAAAAAAGATGAAGCACAGTATAAGCCTTCATTTTTATACGACTGTAATCTGCTGCAATGTAATCCACGTGACCAATTAAAAAAACGTAAAATGTAAAAATTAAAGCCGGTGTGTCTTGCAGAGTGTTCATCATGTAATGCAATCACACATATAATGTGATATATAATGCATAAATGCTTATTAATTGCGAATGAAGAAGACATTATAAAAAAGCATAGAACTCTGCGTTGCGAGAACTGAAATGACAATGGACCAAGTCATTGTGCTGCCGGTTACGATGTCATAATGTGTGCGTGTCTTTGTATTCCATTCGTTTTACATAATAATAGAAGTGTTGATACTTTTTACACATTTCAAGCCTCTCAACAATAGATGTGCTTCAACAAATGTGCTATTTAAAAACACAAAAATCCTTTTTGGTAAAATGTACCGCATCCCACTAAAAGCGCTGAAGTGACGGCACGAAGACGAAAACTCAGAGATAGCCCTATCTGTGTGTTTTCGTCTTCTTGTTGTCATTTTAGCGCTTTTAGTGGGGTGTATTTTTGATACTCTTTTGTGACTTTTTGCCTGGAGTCCAAGTTTGGGTACTTGAGTACTTGATGGGAAAGTACTCGGAAAAAAGTACTTGAAGTACAGTACAAAGTACACGATTTAAGATGTACTTAAAGTAAAGTACAAGTACCCAGAAATGTACTTCAAGTACTACTTGAGTACTTGGTACTTCAAGTACTGCCCATCACTGGTTCTTTCCAATGACGACGCCCAGAGACACTGAATGTTGTTCAATTATCAACTTAGTACCGGCGTTGAATGCGTAAAGCCTTCTAATGGCATAATCCTGATAATAACTGCTGCTATGCGGCTACATGCAAGAATAGAACACGACTTTGGACATTACGCTGGACCCAAAGCTCTGACTGGACGTCTAAACAACTGCACATATGATTGGACACACAGCGCAGAGGACCATGTCTCTATAAGCAATCTGTACCAGGCCAGCAAATTACCGACGTCCTTAGAATCAGCAGGCGAAAGGGTTACTAACACATCCAGTGTTCTACAGAGAGAAATAAAAGTAGAACCAAGGAAGACGAATAGCGTAAGGGACAAATGGACTTAAGGGCATTTACGGTATGACGCCCTTACAGCTCCCGTTCCTGATCTTTTATTGGTTTCACCAACGCTGGTTAACTTTGAACGGAGATTAAGGTTTGCTAAAACTTGAAGTTAACAGTCATCTTTTTTCTTTTTTTTTCAACGTCAGTTTTTGCGTATATGAACGTTTCAGTAACAATAATCCTCTTTAGTCAAGCATGAGTTACGCGTTGATGAAAATGGGTAGTCTTGTTAGGGTAGTCTTTTTAGTAAACGTAACTGTAGAAAATGTAGTAGTAGCAGCCAGTAAGGTGAACGGTAACAAAGATTGACAGCACCAGATACTATCTTCGCGGTAAGGACGGGAATATCATCTGTTGAAAAAAAAAAAGGCAAACGTGTACTGAAATCAATCACACACATACAGGTAAACTCGCGAAGTAGTGCCCTGCTACTATACAGAAGGTAGAACTGCAGAAAAAAAGCAGTTCGACCAATTACAAATGCAGAACTACCTATCAAAACTAGTAAGGAATGACCAAGTACACTACCGACTTAGCAAATTCAAAGACCGCGAATGAAATGCGGTTACACAGTTATTGTCTTGCCCTGCAGACCAAGTTCTTACATGATATTCTTTTTCTCGTAAAATAAACTGAAACTGTCACACACATTACTACCATTATTAAATACTTATCAGAGGCCCCTCGTTTTTGCCGCTGAAAGGTGACCTTATTGTGCTATAACACTGTGCTTATTCTTCCGTTTGTGTTCGTATATATCGTTTATACCCTCTCTGTCTTTAACCACTGCTGTGTTGGTTGAAGAGCAGCACCCTTGCACGTCGAACTATACATTATGTAGCTTTGTTCCCCAGTATCATGTAGCCTGTTGTTTTTCTTGTATGTCATATGAAATAAAATGAAAAGAAAACTATTATGCATGGTTTGCATCGCTTAGAAATATGACGTTTCATCGCTGGGCAACTCACCAGGGAAGGGGGTGTTACTGCGAGGAGAGCCGTGCGGGCAAAAGGGCACTCCCATTTATTCTGGAACACCAAAATACCTTTTAGAATTCTCTTTTGCTAGATAAGACGCGTGGCGATAGCAAGGTGTTATCGCCGATAGTCCCACACGTGCTGTTTCCCTCTTTACTGCGAGGGAAACTGAAGCCTATATAACCCGTAGTACTACCAGCGCACGAAGGAGAGCCATCCTGACGACGGGTGTGAGCAGCAGCGAGCAGGTTCTTTCGGCAAGCGACAGATTACGGCAGTGGTCTACAGCAGGGAACGGCAATGTAAGCGAATAACTATGCTGTTTGCTGGTTAACCTGAATGTTGCTTGTGTTCTCCGCGGCTGGTTTGTCGAGGGAACATGAGGAGATAGTTTTTAGTTAGCTGTTTTCGCTATTGTCTCATCCTAGTCTTTGTCTATTTGCTGTTTCCCAGTGCCACGGCACAGGACTTGCTACACAGCAGATGACTTCGCAACAGTTCGGCAACACCTCCGCCGTCCTCTGGGCCTGACCTCAGCTGGGTCTGACCTCCTTCGGCAACACCTCCGCTGCGCCTGAACTTGACGCTACAGACGCTTTCCGGCCACAGCGACCCCGGGTCAGAAGACTTCGTCACCGACGCTTGCCAAACGCCAGTCCGTGTGGCTGGCTGTGGTCTTTCCGATGGCATCCTGCACTTTGCAGATGCATGATAAGGTGGGAGTGTGGCGATAAAAAGATGTTATCGCTGATAGCCTTCTTTTGACGTTTGTTAGTTTATCCCTTATTTCCTAACCCAGGCAGCACAATGTACTGAAAGTCGAGTGCAATAGGGGTGGACGGGTACGTGGAAGGCCTTGAATAGACTGGTGAAACTAAAGTACATTGATAAGACTCATACCGTCCACCCCTATTGCACTCGACTTTCGGTACATTGTGCTGCTTGGGAATTCTTTTCTTTTATTGAATTCTTTTTTTATTTTCTTGCTTGGCACTCAGCAAAGAGAGCCGCCGTCCCGTTTGGCAGACCTTTCCCCGGGTTTTCTTTTTTTCGTCTAATAAATATATGCCCCACCTTGCACGCCACCACCTTTTTTCACTAAGAGGAAACCTGAAGCTTGTTTAAGCCATAGCGCGGAAAAGAAATGCATCATGACGACTGTTGCTGATAGATTACGACCCAGTGGTCTTCTGCAGGGAGCGGCGGTGTATGCGAATAAACATGCTGTTGTTGGTTGGACTGGGTGTTGCTTTGTTCTCTGGGGCTGCAGCTCGACAGGCTGGGGGATGGGTACAGGTCCCAAGAAGTTAACGAAACACGCGAGCGGCACTTTTCTTCGGGGTGACACCTGGCAGCGGGCTCGTTAGAGAGGGATGGAGGAGAGTGCGCCGGTAGCGAGCACATTCATTCTAGCGATACCGAAACTAGCTCCGCTGTGTCGCCACCAGCGCTCTCTCCCATCCGTCTGGACGAGCACTTCTGCTTGTGACTGGGGTGTCGTAGTGAAGCAAAAATACCCCGGTTCCGTATCGGGACGAAGAATACCTACAGCAGTAATTCGACCTACCAAGAAATTCGTAAATTTTGCTGTACGCTCTTGTGGCAGTTCGAAATTTGAAGTTAGAGGCACGTCTGAAATCCCGTATCTTCTGAAACTCAGTGTTGCGTGGAGGAGCCACAGTACGACGTATTTTCTTCAGTTTCATAAAGTTCGGATTTTCTTAGTGCAGAACCTGCCTTGTGTAGGGTGCGGTCTCCAATTCATGGAATGCCGATACAGCTAGTTCCTTACAATTTGGCATTCCTGCTAATTATCAGGCGCTCCATAGAAAGTGTAATAGAGAGGAATCACGTGCGAGGAGTAATCCTGGAAAAAACCATCGGATACGATTTGTCACTTCGATCAAACTGAATGTGCTATATCGGCTTATAAAGCACTACAATCACTAAGTAAACTGAATGCCTGGCAAGACACTTGACTGGGTTAACTCCCGTTTACTGGCGAAGTGTTAATCGGTTGGAATTCATACTGTCCCCTCCGTCAGCAATGAAGTGACATGCATAACCGGATCTGTACGATGATTGGATTCCAACCTTTAATTAACTTTAGGCCATCATTCACCAACAAGGCAAGACCTGACTTCTGCAAAGAATAACCACACGTAAATATGCACTCTAAGGAGGCAAAAAGTAGGATTGGGACCAAAATTAGTTTCCAACCGGCTAGATCCCAATTTCTCTCCATTTTAGTCCACCCATGAAATTTACTCCCCAGCATTGCAAATGGATCCTGAACTTCGCTTAAGGTTCCGTTTATTTAGTCCCGAAAGCAGTGGCGGACCGGGGGGATCGCCCCCCTCAAATCATGAGGTTAAACAATAGAAAAAGGCGGACGCCGCCCAGTTTCAACAAGTCAGGAGAGAACGATGTCATTAGGAATGGCTAGGACCGTGTTATGCTATGCGGTTCCTTTAAAAGTGCGCGGGTCGACGTGCATGGCGACACGTCAAACCGAAAATAAAATGCAGGGGAAGAAAGCAAAAAAATCAAGAAAAAAAGTATTCAAATGTGTCTAGCGGAGTGCGTCGCGCCTCGGGCGCCCCTTAACTGCACAGGTCAGTTTATTGAAATACACACAATGGAGTAAATGAACCCAAACTGACCCTGGTCACCCACTGACCCCCCCCTCCACACACACACACACCGCGGGCAAAGAAAGGTTGTGTGAACAGTCATTTTAAACGAAAACCCAATTGAAAACGAACAAATTAAGCGACTCGTTGAATAACCGTACCGGATACATACACAGCATATGTTGGGATATAAACATATAGAGCATGCATGCGTGAGATACTCATACGGATCAGAATATGAAGCAGCGCTCCCTTTTTTTCTTATGCCCTCCGTGCGCCCACATTGTTACTCTAACACAGCACTTTTGTTTTTATCCCTGAAAATGGAAAAGGTAAGGCTGTAATAGTTTTCAAGGTTCAGTACTTAATAAGCTGCTTTTTCTTTCAGCAGATAACTACCAAAGTACCGTTCGTAGTTTATTATTAATATTATTGCACAGAGCCGAATTGAATTTCCCGCGTGTCCGGACATCCAGACTGCTGCTGCGCTGTGATTGGCTCTGGTACTACGCACTGGGAACAGTGTTCCGTGCGTCCGTTCTCACCACTTGTCGAACTGTCGCAACTGACAAAGCGTCAAAAAGCTGAAGGAAGCGTCAAAAACGGGCTAGCTAAGCACGCAGAAGACGTAGCTTGGTCGCTTGGGTTGGTCACGTGACTTTGTCATGGTGGCCACGGGCTGGTGTCTGTGTCAGCTTGTGAGCAACTCCGCGTACTAATCACCCTAATCATGGAGAATCATTCGCCGGCGAGGGGAATCGTCACATGAGCACCTGCTCTTCGCTTTTAGGGCGAGGGTCTTGTTTTGCAGGCAGTAAAACAAGAGTTGTTCATTTGCCCGGCGTTGCCCAGCTCACGACACTTTCTGTTCGATCTGAATGGTTATAGTTTATGTCTTGAAAGTATGCCGCTGTTCAAAAATAGAGGGAATGAAACAGAACGGAGGAAGCTTGAACAGAAACTGTACCTTGCGCAAGAGAACCCGGATGAAGTCTTCGATTTGTCCGTGTGTGCACTTAAGCGTGTGCCATCGGGCGTGTTTGCGAAGTGCCGTGTGTTTAGAAAAACAGCGCTGATACTTCACTCGAATAGAATATCATCGCTAGACGGTGGTGGATCACTGAAGGATCTGGCGGAAGTTGAAGTTTTGGACTTGCATTCGAACGACTTGCGCGTACTTCCTGAAGACATCGGTGTATTGAAGTGCCTCAAAGTTCTCGATGTCAGCAGTAACGCACTGAAGACGATTCCAGATAGTTTTGAAAGCCTCACCCGCTTAGAGGTGCTTAATGTGAGCGCAAACAAGTTCAATGAATTCCCTAGAGCCATACTGGAACTTAAGAAGCTCCAACAACTCGACATAAGCAATAACGAAATACAAAAGTTGCCAGCGCAGTTTTACAGGCTATCTCGATTAAAATCTCTCCACCTAGACAGTGACAAATTTATCTTTCCTAACGTAGCAGTGTGTAATGGTGGTATTGAAACTATAATGCGTTTTTTGTGTGACCACTGTGGTGTGGAATATCCCGTGCGTGACGAAGATACTCATGAACAAGACACCAGTTTGACTGGAGAAGCACAAGCAGACACCTCTGGACAGCACTTTGAACAACTTCAGAACAAAAAAGAGCAACGTCGCCTCGACATGTTGGCCACGGAATCCCAGTTACGAGAAGCCCATGTTGCCGACGCGCATCTTGCAGAGGATGCAATGGAAAAACGACAACAGCTGCTCCTTCAACTCGCCCGCGAACAAGACGAATTACACGCAGCAGTCTTAGAAATTCAGAATCAGAGGGATGTTGAAAGGAAGAAATTGCTGTCCGATCTCGAAAGACATGCTGCGGCACTGGTTCAGGAAATCTCTCGTAGTGTTTCATCAGAGACCTCAGAGAGGCTCAGGGAAGCACTAGAAGTTGAAAGATTAGATATGGAGCATCTGTACAGTACAAAACATGCCGAGATGGATGCAACAAAGAAGCAAGCGATTCTCAACTCTATGGCAGATACACTGTGTCACAGTGACCTACAAATTATTCAGGTTGAGCAAAGAAAACAACTGTTAGGGAGACTGCAAGAAAGTGACCTAGCAACTGCTAGGTTCTTTGAGGACACAATTGCAGCACGTGAGAAGGTGCAACAGGATCTCACCCAGCATATTCAAATGGTAGAAACCTACCAGAAGAATGCATTTGAAGCATTGCAGCTTAAGAACGATAAGGTACACCATCGCATAATTCAACAAATACATCTCGTCGAAAAGGAGCTGAGCAAGCTCACCGAAGTAGAACGCAAGCGACGAGATCTGAAAGTGACAAATGAGCTTGATGCACTCGCAACCCATCGTACAGAACTTGCTTTTCTGCTCGCTTTGTTGCTGGATAACAAGGCAGCACGCGAGAAAGAGCTCCGAGAGTACATCAGGGAGGTGGAAGCGAGAAGAGATGCGGAGATGGGTGACTTTTGGTTGGTGCAGTACCAAAGGCTCCTGGACCGAAAGCCGCCAGGCATCAAGGCTTTGGAAGAGCAACTGGATCAACGCATTGTTAGTGCCTTGATGAATTCTAATGCTGAACATTACATCACCCTCTTTGCCGCACAACACATCAGTTGGGACGAGTTCGTATCGATGGGTCGGGACGATTTTAAGAGGCTCGGAATTTTGTCGGAGGATACAGCCAGCGCGCTGGAGGTGGCAGTGACCCGCGCCCCCGTTTGTCCAGCGGGAACGGGGACGGAGGTGCCTTCGGCCCCACTTTCCGAAACTGCGGAAACCCCCGAGCAGGCCAAGTGGCCGTTGCCGCTTGAGGTTAAGCTGTGGTGCAGCTCAGAGTGTGTAATTTGCTTAGACGTGAAAACACTTTTAGTCTTCTTGCCGTGCGGACACGTCTGCTGTTGTCAGGGGTGTGGAGAAGGCGTTTTGCAATGTCCTCTCTGCAGAGCTGTTGTTGAGAACAAATTGAGCTTGATTTAGCTAGTCCCATTTTGATATTTGCGTGCGGTTGAGATTCAATACTTTACGCTTTTGTACGAGAGGTCCACGTGTGCTGTTTCCCGAACGGTCATCACAATTATTCCACGTTTTGCTCACAAACAATTTATGAAATGTCTCATAATTAGCCTGTAGCAGTTTCTGAGTGTGCCTGACAAAATGCTACTTTCCGTAACTGCAAGTGGTAAAAAGTCGGCTGGTGATACAGTGTGTGTCTTGCAAGATGTAGTGCCTACACTTTTGAGCCATAAGCTTCACTAAGTGCTTCACAGCTCTGAAAAGCAATGCTAGCATTTTGAGAGGAAAGCAGCTGCTGCCAACATCTCTATAGTCAAAGCATTGAACACTACTGGTGTCTGTTATCAAGTACTGATCTGTCCTATCAAAAAGTTTAAAATAAAATAAATAAAATAAAATATTTCAGTAATAATACATAACTATGTCATAAAATCAAGTTTCAACTGTATTTGGTTTCCAGGCTTCCAAATGTAATAAGGAACACCATATAGTCATGCTAGCTGCAGGGCATGACACAGCTGTCAAATTGTCACTTGTGCTCCCACAGCACTTGATGGATTGCATGTGAGTCTTCACTGATGACAGCCTACTGATAGGCGTAAACAGAAACAATTTTAGCAAGTTTATCGTACATGTTCAAAACAGTCACCGAAAGCCAGCATTGCCAGGAAGTCTACACAATGTGCAGAGAACCGCAATATTTACTTTCAGCAATGCCTCTTCGTCTTCAGCAAGCTGCCTTCGCATTGCCCTGCTCAGGACAGACTGGAAACATAAGAAAAGCAAACAAGTACACATTTCAAGTGCAAAACGAAGAACGGCTCATCATCCACACTACGTGTCGCCCACACAATTTCTCATGTTGTTGCTACGTGGTGCTTACTTCACAAACAACATAATCATGACCTGTGCTGCTCAGTTTTGTGTACCCTCTATTTACATGCAGAAGGCTGATGATCTGCTTAACATTATACAGGTCCAAGCAAATAATAATAAACAAATCAAGGACTGATTATCTATGATATCTTCTTCTGTATCAAATTGTGTGTTACAGCTTTTCATTACTTCAG
The DNA here is from genome assembly GCF_037126465.1 of Ornithodoros turicata. Classification (NCBI taxonomy): domain Eukaryota; kingdom Metazoa; phylum Arthropoda; class Arachnida; order Ixodida; family Argasidae; genus Ornithodoros; species Ornithodoros turicata. The sequence continues at coordinate 22,542,780 of NC_088210.1, read as the reverse complement.
ATAGAACTGTTCTGCCTGCCGTGAACAGCCCCTGTAGCTCAAGGCAAGCACCTGCCGCACACACGAGGGCACTAAGGCTAAATTTCTTGAGACGCTTCCCCATTGATATGCGGTGCCTGTCCCGATCTCGGTGGGGTGGGATGCAAGTTTCCGATACCGGTTCTATCATTATTAGGGCCACATCACAGTGTCACCATCACGTGATCGACAAGTGAGTAACCATCACAGTAACAATGCAAGAAAAATTAAATGGTTTCACTAAAAGTTCAATTGCACTGCATTGTACTTGTTCTTGCAGCACTTTTGATAGTGTTGCTGGAAGATTTTGGCTGTGCCACACCACACAGTCGTCTCTTGCTGACGTCCAGCTTGTTTTATGCTGCAGCATCTTTTATGTATCTCTGTCTAACACAAGTCGCTGGGACATCCTTGCTGTTGCTCTATAAACCCTCCCGACTGTGGCTTGGTTTGACAACAAACGATGCCACCCCCAGATCTGTCTTCAAAAATTCTCACAACTTCCAGTACGCATTGCTAAACAATCCTAGTTGGACTTTCAAACAAATCCAGTAGAATGTGGAGATAATCTGACTAGTTCGACTGCGTGCCATTGATGTTTATGATGACCAAGCACCGACAGACTTACAATAATATTGTAAAAATACGATTTATTCTAAATTCTAACAAGTACCTGTGAGTAATCTGTAACAACCATTTCAGCCATGCATGATAAAACTTCTAACAGAGAAACATGCATTCGTCCTCAAAGACCAGGCACACCAGCTTTTCACAACTGAGCTCCCCGAACTGCTCTTCCTACACAACCAGCCCTGCTTTCTATCATTACACGTTCGCACAACCTTAACGGACAACCGTACTGCCATTGGGCCCTTATCAATGACACACGGGATTAAGGCTGCCTTGTACATTGGCCACAACATTCGAACCACAGCTCACAACTTATCTTCTAGAACGCATCCCGCAAGTTCCACACAACAGAACAGGACTGAAATACCAACAGTAAGGTAGACGGACATAGACAACCAGGACCGAGAGATCAAGTCATGCGAGAATCTGCGATAAAAAAAAAAAAAAAACAGATGGGTGTGATATCTTCGTCGTGCAGTGCAGTCGTTGGCACCCTTTGCTTTTTCAATCACGAAATCATCTTGTGATTCCTCCTCTAAAGACAATCATTGTGACGTACAACAGTCCAGCGTCAACAGTACTACTATAAAAATTGTCACAAAGTGCAATCTAAAAGGCCACAGATGAGTCTGAAGCATTCTGCGCGACTCTACAACCGTAAATGCACGTCAGATGTGTTCTCAGAGGGAACAGGTAATAAATATTCATAAATATGCGGGTAAGCACATAAATAAAGTTAAAAAAATAGGATCTTCCCATGAAACTGTAAGAGAAAAACAAAGACATACGTAAGCTGACAGAAAAGCTGTAAATAATGCGTACGAAACGTAGCAATAGAGAGGCGCAATGTCACATGGGATATCATTTCTAGCGATACAGTGCGCTAGCTTAGGGATTTTAAGGCTTGTAAACGCAGAAAGCCCAAAGTACACCCTCTTACAAAGTTCAGATCCTTAATGGGCCACTGTAAACGGGTAGTCAGGTTCATTGGGAAATATGCAATTTGGTTGTAAAGGGAGATTCTGGTCACACAAGCAACAAAGGAGAAACACTGCATTTGTGTTGAGACAATGCTGCCTGAGCACTCAGTTATACCTTTAGGGAAACGATGAGATACAATGTCAGAAAAACAGAGAGCAAATAAGCATTTGTCACCAATGGGGTACAAGGTCATGCTAACACCAAGGGATAGGTGCGACCAGCCCGGACCGTAGCCAGAAAGACATTTTGAAGGGGGCTTGTGTGGGAGCCTTATGTGGAGAGGAGGGTTTTACCTTTCCCAGATGCACTACCAAAGGTACAAGTTCGGAGGCTTTGAACCCTCGAACCCATGGCTACGCCAATGCGGCCTGTGACATACACACACTGAAGGAGCCTCAGTGTTGATTTTTTTTTTTTTTTTTCAAAAACATGTTGATTTGTTACAAATTCAACTAGTTAAGACTGAGCCTATTGCATATTTGCCGGTTTTCTTCGTTGGCAGCTCATTTTAGCGGCACTTACCCCACTGGGCTCAGATTCCACACTCAATTCAATATCATTTCGTCGTCTCACCCTATTTCTCAACCCAAGAATGCATGCTGGAGCGCTGACGTCGAGTTCGCCAAGGAAAGGTTTAGCTTCACGTGGGTGTCATGGAAGCATAGTCCTCTTCTCGATATCCCAGCCAAGCCCGGGACTTCTGGCATCCCGACACAGATGGGCTCCACGATAAAAACGCAGAGAAAGACATCACAAAACTAATGTCCCACGAAATTACCGTGACCACTTGTACAGTATCCCTACACAGTCACGGTGGAAAGCTGCACACACATATTTCAACACATCCTCGGAAGTCAAGAGTCCATGAAAGACTTGAGAACATTGTGCACACCACGTCAGCACTGCCACAATATATCCAAAACTATGTACAATCTATACACAATGGGGGAGTAGCGAGGCATGCAACTGTGTGTTGTACTGTACCTTGTAGCATCCCCAAGATGACACAGCTCATGGTTGTATACTTTGAAGCTGCCATGACCCTAAAAAGTGGGGTCCCTTACTAGGGGTCCCTAGGGGGTGACTAGGGTCCCCGACCCTGTTAGTTGCACGCAGCAGTTGGCTGGACCTTGTACGGGGCGAGTTAGAAAAAGTACAAAAGGCGGCCCGGATCAATTATGCGGCGCCTTGACTCCCTTCATGTAACGTATCCACCGCTCCGCTGTGGCTCGAAAGATGGGATCATCGTCTATGGTGCCAAGAAACAATAACTGGTTTATATGCGTAGCGTGATAGTCCCACCTCGCGATGTTGGGTGCAATGCCCAGGGAGAAATGGCGCAGGTCGTACACGGTGCCCCACCCGGTGTCGAAGAGGGGCAACATCCGCTTTAGAGAGACCATGCCATCGTCGTAGAGCTTGGCAGCGTCACGGCAGGCCCCCACGCCCGCCGTGCACGTCGACTTCAAGTCGTAGAGGCCAAACAGGGCGTAGATGAACCCGTTGAGCACAAAGGAGCTGGGCACAGTCGGGTACTCCTCGTACCACACAAACTTCCCCAGGAAGGTCGCCATCACCCCGTGGTTCTCGGATCGTATCTTGAAAGGTGCAATGGCTCGCAGTGCAGCGTCGAGATACCTGGGATCCTCCGTTGCGGTGTACGCTCTTGTCAGGACAGACATTGCCTGGCCCTGCGCCATCGCCGAATACCAGCCGGGTTCCAATTCCAGCATGCCATTCGAAAGACGCCGCGTCACAGTGATGGGCCATCCGCCGTAGCTGTTCTGGTGGCGCACGAGCCACCTCGCGGCATCAAAAAAGTGAGCTTCGTGATCCCTGGAAGACAGTGTCAGGTTATCCAAGAGGCCGTGGCCCCTGAGCACGATGCTGTGAATGCGGAGGTTTCGCGGTCGGGGCACCGCTTTTGCCTGGCCGTAATTCAGCCCCTTAAACAGGTCGACGCCAAGGTCGCGCGTGAGGTGGATCCAGGAATGACTGGTGCCGAGCCCGTAGTAGATGTCGTGGTCGTCCACCACCAGGGGAGTCTCGGTCATGAGGTAGTGCACCCCGTACAGGGAAGGTTTGCTCACGCTTTCACCTGCCAGGATGACGCTGATGCTCCCATTCAGGATAACACGCAGGTCAAACGAGAGGGTGAGGTTCCCAGTTTCTTTCCTCAGCGAAAATGCCACACCTTGATCTTCCGCTGTACCTGCATTACGGAGCCACTTATGTGTACTCACATACTGTGCCAGGTTAGAAACAAGATGTTTACTGCAGTGGGTAACTATATACAAAAATGCACGGTTTCAGAGCTAAATGCACTGCCCGAAATCCTATTTCTAAAGTGGAAGCACAGAGCCAAATAAACATCTTGTGATGTGATTAAAGCGAGCTATTTCCATGCATTATTGCTTGAACATGTGTGGTGAACTTTTCTCACAAAAAGGTGGATGCTCTATGGAGTGACATTTGAGAACCCCGTTCCCCGAGGTAATATAAGAACCAACTGGGCGAAAGTGGGGCAGCCGTCGCACGGTGGTCAGCTAGGAGTCCCAGCGGGGGTGTGGTGGGGAGGTTAGAGGTGTGGCGGCAATGTACCGCAGGTGAACGATTATACAAGTTAGAAATGCTACATGTGTGAAGGCCGACTGAGTTCGGGAAGTGTTGTGATGCATGTGGGTGAAGCTACGACTCAAAGGACCCCACTGAGAACCACCGTCGGAAGCAGGCAGTGATTGACCCCTTCAAAGACACCGCAGAACTCAGATAAGTGTGACTGTGACTATCCTTGCCTTTGCTGACCAAGCGAGAGGGAAGCTCCGCCTCCGGGACGCCGGCCAATAGGAGGACACGGAGGGCAGGAACACTAAACAATGGTAACGCTGCGCCATCTCTTAGGCGAGAGCAGAGGCTTGGGAAGGGCCTGTTCTCCGCATCCTCCTACTGGCCCGCACCCAGGAGGTGGAGCCTCCCTCGCTCTTGGTCAGCAAATGTAAGGATAGTCAAAGTTTAATGTAGCGTGGAAGTTTTGTCTAACATAAGCAGTAGCTGTGTGTTAATCTTGAGTTTTTGCAACCTAATTGTGAGCAAGAGTAAATATATGTTGTTGATTGTAGCTTTGTGTACGTGTCCAATCGTTCCACCACTGTCCGTAATCTGCTTTACCTGCCGAGTCCGAATTTTGAGTGGCCACTGAGCTCCAGACATTACCCAGTATCATCCCGGGCCTGTGACACCGTATATCGCGAGTTACGAAGCTGGAAGCTGTTCGGAACAAGGCTATTCGTTTTATTTTGTCTAAGCGTGATCCGCTCTTCTCTCCTAGTTCCCAGACCTTGATTTGACAACACTTCAGGATTGAAGTCAAAGAATCAGATTAAAAGGCTTTCGTGCTGTTGTTTTGGGGAAACTGCATATTCTGTTTGCATCGACTCTACTCTTGTTTCGCACTGCGGCCACTGCCCCACTAAGATCATCCCATAGGTTAAACATTTTACCGTTTTATTCTAGAGTTTACTGTTCTAGCTTTTTCCCACGCTGTACAACCGAGTGGAATTCCACTGACGAATCTGTTGAAGAGTTGCCTCAACCCGAATTCTTTTCATGACACCTGCAGTAGCCTCAGGTAGAGGCTACAGTATGTGTAAATAAATAAATAAATAAATAAAAGTGAGTTTAGAAAAAAAGAAGTGTTCACCAAACACCCAATAGCTATGTACTCACTAGCATTTCCGGAAGTATACTAGCTTTGAGGGAAAAACCTTTCTTAAAGCTAAACTTTACCATTGACCCAGCAGTGTACACACTCGGAACCTCAGCACAAGGAATTAGTGCTACACAGAACGTGATACTCACCACTCGTCTTGAACTCGATAACGCTGCTTTGGGACGCCTTGTCGAATACCCTCACATAGCTGGCTTTGCCCTTCGATGATGTCACCCACGTTCCATACTGTGCTCTCCTGCCGTCCTCCAGAACATTAAACACTGGTGCTGCCTCACTCAGGTTCTTGCTGAAATGGCTCAGTCCAAACTGCGCAATCTGAACAGGGTAGAAATGACCCCTGGCGTCCCACTGCGTCGATATGGGGACTCCTGTGGAGAGAGTTGGGTTGAGTTGATAAGAAAATAAAAGAAAAAAAATGAAGAAATAGGCATTCATTACGAGAGCCGGCTACGCCAGATCACTTAGGAAAACAATAAGGGCTAGCTACAACACAGTGAACATACATACAGCAAACAAACCCTATTTACTATCTTTCTATGTTAGCAGCATGGCAATGATGGTGCAAAGAACACGTCAGTTCACTGTGCCCATTGCTCCTGGATACAGTCGGGAAAATACGTGACACTTGCACAAAGGGCTCAGCGAGGTGACTGCTGGTTTGCTTAACCCACGAACTACTAGATTATAGTGACCATGTCATAATCAGCAGCCCCTATGAGGAGCCCGTCCGCACGATCCGCTAGGAGTGCTACTCATCGTCCCGCGAGATGCACATCGTGATTGGACAATGGAAATTTGAACTTTGAACATGCAGAAGCGGACGTACAACTACCGTAGCAGACGACAGCGACAGCTCCTATGAAAACGCGTAGACTGGTTATGATAATCAACTTTAGAAAGAAGCATCCCTCGTGGCACATTCACCACTTGTACAAAAATACTAAGGTAAGCTGAAGTACAAAGTACTGTAGAAATTGAGGAAGCAATAACCGGGCCGATGAGTAGCGCCACTGCTAGCCTCCAAATGCGGCACTGGGAAGGGGTCCATATGACATGGTCACTATAATCCAGTAGGTCGTGGTTTAACCACAGCCTTTACATGCTCGCCCAACGAGGCAAACGCAGCCGTTCAATGTGCTAGTTTACAAAGATCGACAGGAACCACTACGTATTGACGTTTTTAAACCGTTTAAAAACGTCACCGTTTTAAACGTTTTTAAACACATGACGATTTTAAACCTACCTTCGATTCCGCTGATGCACTTGACCCTTTCTCTGACAGCAACATTGTAGTTGTCAAACCACAGAAAGGACCCAGTGGGATGATACCTGGCAGTTGGAACCACAACCTTCGAATAGCTGTGTTGCCAGTCAAAAACCTGTTGACCCTCGCGGTAGGCTATCTTCCCGTACACCTCGAAGTACCTGTTATAGTGATTATCTTGCATTCCCTGGGAGGCGGACACCGGTAGGACTTACCTCTGCAGGAAGCTGAAGGGAACATACACCTCAGAGCCTTCCTTTCGGCATGATAGCGAGTACTCGTTGTTGATGACACAGGTGATTTCTTCAGAAGTGTGCAGAGAGTTTATCTTGCTATAACTACTTGCTGAAGGTACAACCGGTGCAGTGTGGCTGCTGAGGGTGCTTCCTCCACAATGCACCCAGTATAGGAGAGCCATCACTGTGGTTCCCATTGCCAACAGGCTGAGAAGGATCTTCTTAGTTGACCTCATCCTCATTGCATGGCGTAGTCCTCCTGTTCTGCTAGAACAAGAAAGCGCAGATATTAGTGCACCTTCTGTGAGGAATAGCTATTACCCATGCGTGTGAGCTGACATTGGGGTGAGGGTGAAATTGAAGACATTAGCAGCAAAAAGACAATTGCTTGGTCCGTGCGTCGTTGCATGGGGCTACGGGGAATGCACTCAATACTAGCTGCCGCGTTGTTGATACCTCCCTGATGTAGGCACCACTGGGTGCTCACACATCAATGAGAATCCACTACCCTCAACGATGAAATGGAGCACCGTTAAGAAGGTCGGTTTGGAAAACAAACGGAGCAGGTCAATGCAACAAGGTGGTGGTGGGAATGACGTCGCCAGGCAGCAACGACGTAAATGTACGCAAATCTGGTTAATTTCGTACTATGTAAAAACACCAAATGCCCTGTGACGACTATGTCCCATCAGTGAAATGCAAACGCATTACTCACATATATGTCACGCGTCAAAAGACAGCGTACCGATCATTCAGGGTAGGAATCTTGGTATGCGATCAAACAACACTGGAAATACTGGATTCTGGTGCTTCATTATGGTAAACTGCACAAATTATCAAATGTACTACAATACGCGTATTAATTCGACTCACTGCACAAATTACTCAGTATGGCCATAGCGATACGAGTATAACGCCTGCGTAATGCAACAATGGATCTCACCCTAGTCTCACAGAGTCCTGCGACTTAACGAAATTTATTTTTGTGGACCACACGACGCTTTCAACCTCACGTACAAGAGAGTCGCACCGTACGCCATGTTGCGCTAGGGAAACTGGTGGCGCCAGAACGGCCAAACAGCCAAACGCCCATACAAACAGAAACCCAGAAACCGCCCAGGAGGCGCTGCGCACAGGCATTTAGGTTTCCGTTTGAACAATGCGCATGTCACGTATGAATATGAAACCAAAACTTCTACCAATTCTTATTTTTGTTCTCTGTCTTCCAACATTGAACGCGCTCAAATCTCAAATCGAGCACTGGGAAGCTTGAGAGAACATGAGAGAACTACTCTGGGTGCCTAGGTGGGCTGGCCTAGGTTTATTCGCTCGGAGGCACTCAGAACGCTCAGAACGGATAACGTCACGGAGGTCGCTCGAAGGCGTATGAAAATTGACTCAGGCTGTTCGCTTTCAGTTTGTAGCCAGCGTGGTACGGCTGGTACGGGCCTCTGCATGCCTCTGCATTTCACGGGAAGGGTACGTGATTTGAAACGGAAGAACACATCGGAGCCCCGCGAAAATCCTGCCGCGAGGCGCGCAGCGATAGCGCAGAGCAACCGAGCAACCACGTAAACAAACTGATAATGTCACAGCGTCACGCGTCACAGCCGCGACAACGTGCTTTCGTGCGTTGAGTGGGTCAGAGTTGAGAGTGGTTGAGAGTGCCAGGGTGCCAGCGGCAGAACCAAGAAGACCAGTGAAACAAGCATTCTCCGACAAGGAGAAAACAGAAAGCCGTTCCAATCGGCTTGTATAATACGCAACTCCTTTTACATAATAGTTTCGTACGCACGTTTCAATGTAACTAACATGACATCTCGAAGGAAACCTAGCACAGAGGTAAGAAGTTCCCGCGCGTGTCACGAATAGGGTTGCCACCTTTTCCGTCGGCCAACCGTCGGGGGGTGTGGGGGATCAGGATGAGCAAGCGCAACGCAGTGGGCTTCGTGTAAGAGTAGACCTTACGACGCATGAAAGGTTTTTTTTTTTTTTTTTTTTTTAACATCCAAACGTTGCTTTAGTTATCTCAGACTACAAATCACTGGGCATCAGGCGAAAAATCAGTAGAAGTCTATGGCAGCCCGGTCTCGATCTTCCTTTTTGTTTGTTTGTTTGTTTTTTCTTTTGGGAATAGCAAGCCTCCATCATGGCTAACCGTTCTTTTTTTTTTTATATATATGAGCATTAAACATACCCCCTGTCAGACTGAAAGGCGAGACAAGCAGGGAGGCCCCTGATTGGCCGGCCAGAATGCATAACGTTGCATCTTTATCGGTCCTGTCAACCACAATCACATTGTTCCCAGAGCTGTGTGAACTATCTCAAACTATGCGTTCTATGGAGAGCTGTTACTACCACGCCACCATCCACTTTTTGCCCCGTCCTGGATTGGACAAAGTGGATCGTGAAGGACCGTATCAAATTCTTGAGTCTTGAAAGCTGAGCACTGGGCACAGAAGGTTCTAATAATAGGTTCTCTACAGGATCCTCAAGCGGATCAACGTACCTTTGATTGCTCTTTTTAGCTATTGCTCGGTCTTTGGTGACGTTGACCCAAACGAAAAACATGAAGTCGTAAGGTTTTTACTACAACTTGGCCAATTCCCGAACGTTTTATGTCCGGATTACGTCTTCACCCGGACACCGAACACAAGCCTTGCATTTCCGAACTGTTCGGTTGAAATCTGGACAGGTAGCAACCCTAATCACAAAGTAATATAGTTCCAGTGTGTTCAGCCTCCTACTGCAAAGTAATCCTTTGTTGTTATACAAATAGACAAATGTACCGCGTGCCACGTTACCAGGAGAAACATCATCAGAAGAAGCCCGAACAGAAGAGGTGTGGTAGTGAAGTAAACAACACAGATCACCCGTTGCTAATTTGAAATTCTGGATCCACTTACAGGACATGCAGGAAAAGTTTGAGCGTGAACTGTGTTGGTGTACTGAGCAACTGAGCACAATGCTTTCAGACATGGACCCGAATAAAAGGCAATGTGAGTTACTGCTCAGCCGATTCACAAAGCACAGGCTTGATGGTCACGTTACAAAAATCTAAATCGACGCCTGACTCACCTCTAACTTTGCAGTCTAATAGCAGTGTGATGAACACTTTTGTGCTCAATGGGAACCAGACATGCTCGATTGTAGATGTTCTGATGCTTAATCACAAAAAGCTCACTTCGGCGATTGTTAAGTTGCATTTTTCACCTTTTTGTTGTCCATTCTACAGTCGCTACCTTCTAGAATTAGGCCCTTCATGTGACATTCATAGACCCAATTGAGACCAGACTATCTTGCTACAGGAGCTGTTTTATCCAAATTTCTGCCTGCATCATGATTTGACAGTTCTAAGCATTCCACTGTCAGGAAGTAGCGAACATTGTTTGACCAGTTTGAATGTGTGTTGTATTAAAGACACTCTGTGCAAAATAGACAATTTATCACTCCATGAAGTTTTTCTCTTTTTTTTGCTACCTGGGGCACCAAAATTAGAAGTTGGTTAATGTCAGTCGGCAGGAAACATGGACTGTGTGTACGGATGCATGTGTGTATGCATGAGCTACCATAAGACAATATATACATTCAGCGTTCTACGTGAACAATGAGAAATTGGTCGAGTCTGGCTCATGGACGACACAACACGTAGTCCTCCGGCGCCCAGCAGATGTCAAAGCTTTAGTCAGGTATGGAGGAAGTGCTAAAAAAAGGTGTAAAAATTTTTGGCTTCCAAACTCAGTGCATTACAAAACATTAAAAACTGTTCCTCTCTGCATAAGAGTACCTTATTCTGCGATTTATGTTTTTTAGCTGTCGGAAGATCACTGGCACATTTACAAAAAGTCACACGTAGGTTGTGCTTTAAAATTGTAAAGGAAGCAACAAACTAAATAGTGTAACAATATTTGTACTGCTACTAAACTGTGCCCCCCCCACAGCTTTGCAGGCTCTATTGCTATGCTGGCTGTTGGAAACGTAAAGTGGGTAGTGTTCCTTTAATTTGCATGACTCATCGACAAAGAACTGAACAAATTGAAATTTTTAGGTGAATTCATTCAGTGTGTATAATGTTGAATTCATTTTAGTGTCACTATAATCCCCGTACTTGGTGATGTCCTGTATTTCACATTGTTTTATTCTGCTGAAGGAAGTAATACTAATAAAATGATACTATTTTCTTGCAATGCTGCGCAACATTCCTCTAAGCTGTGTACACTACTGCTGGTTAACTAAGATCAACAGACTATTAGATTGTACGGAACAGTTCAAGCGCACACTTCAAACCGTAATTGTGGGTATTATTTATTAATGTTCATTATTATCATGGCCATTCTAACAAAGCTTCAGAAAGCTGTACATAAATGCAGGGAATGTGCAATGCAAAATGGAACGAATTGTTTTCATAGCAAGAGGTAATTTGTGTGCATAGATGTGGGCCGGCTATTTGTTTATTCCAATAGAACATCACAGAAGCCGGTCAGACTGCAAAATTCGAGGCGGGTTAGGTGTATGCTTTCGATGTGTTGGAAGTACAATATCCACCTTACATATGACACATGCACAAACAAAATAGTCCAAGACTAATACTTCCAAGATCATGTGGTGTACAGCTTGGGACAAAAGTCCACAGAACATAGCACTGGCGTATTTCTTAATCGGAATGGCCCCCTGATAGGCACCATGCATGTGTGTCCGCTCCTGTCCGCTGCTAGGGTATTGCTCCAATGAAGAAAAAGGCGACATCCCTGTGTTCCGTAAACTTTTGTCCCAAGCTCTATAACTAGGTAACATGTTTGAATATTCCTTTAGATAAAGACAAACTGAAGGCATTACAAACCCTTGAGAATCCAAAGGCGCCTATGATAAAAAAGCGTCAAGTGATGAGCGCTGCCCTGGGAAACTACAGACAGCAGATGGAAGTGGAACAGGCAAAGTACAATACAGGTAGTACGTTCATTGTTCTAGTTGGTGCCCAAAATAACTCGATAATCACTTAAAAAAAAGAAAGGTTGCTATACCCGCAGTAGAGCAAGTATGTATTTCAGTTGTAACAGTAAGTGCGCATGTATTCTAAAGTTCACAGATTACTCAATGGCTAAAACTTCTTGAGAGATGTTACGGATTTACGTGCAGCCAAAAATCTGGATGAACATAGAATGTGTTTGAAAGTAGCTGTTCTGAGACTGGAACGTAAAAACTGACAAACACAACATGGGCCCATCGAACTTGCACCTCATCTGCTTTCTGTTGATGTATGTGTGTGTACACAGAAAAACACTCAGGAGAAAATGTGGAGAGAGCGTAATGGTGGAACAGCACTGCACCAACTTCAAAACAAGTTGGTGACCTTAGACCGTAATTATACCATAACCTTGTCCGCAGTGCCATCACATGATTGGCAGCACTTGCAACCTTGCTGCGTCAAGGTTTCAACAATACCATGCTTATCCTATTACATAGTGCCGCAGACACTGGTGTCCTTCGACGTCTTTATAGCTCTCAGAAAAGCAATACTTCTGCTGCAGATATGCAGAACAGAATGAAGCTAGAAGTTGCCACTGGGTCACAAGCAACATTTATCAAGAAAGTGGTGGCTTCTCAAAAGATACCTGCTGAAGAAAACGGGTTTATGTTTAACTTTGTCGTTAATGAAGAGTCTCTTTCATAGTGCTGTAAACTGCTGTGCATTACCGCCGTCTTTTTCAATAAATAACTGTTGTGAATTCCATTTCGCTTCTTGCACGTTGACCAATGCCTGTGCCCCAAACCAGCGAGAAGGGTTATGCATAATGTAAAACCCTGAGACTAGGGAACACGAAAGGACAGACACAAACACGAAGTCTCGAACACAGTCACGAAGTCTCGAGACTTCGTGTTTGTGTCTGTCCTTTCGTGTTCCCTAGTCTCGGGGGTTTTACATTATGCATCATCTTCACCACCTCGCTTGCTTCCTAGCCATTTTTTAATTGAGAAAGTTTAGTTAATGCGTCGTATGTTCGGACATTGACTACACGTTATGCAAGCAGGTCAACCGTCTGCTCAGCTCCCCAGTCTCCCTCTTTGCCCTGTTGGCCGTGGTCATTTGTCCCTCTCCCAAATAAGGGGGCAACATTCCTCTTTCCTCTGCACAAGGACAACTGTCGTAGCATACTGCAAGTACAAGAAAGTACAGTACACCAGATGCACCACTTGAAGAATGCTGGTTGTCACGAAATATATTTAAAAAGTACAATACATTGCAGGCTTTTTCATGCAAAATGAACAAAGTATGGCTACAAGCACCCTGATCCTTTCACCCAGATGCTGTACAAGTTTTCAATATTGGCTGTGCTTAGTACACATTCATGAGATCAGTGGAGCTGATTTTCAGGTTTGCCCATTGAGGCAAATTGATTACGTCATTAAAAGCAAATATATTTGTGGCTACACAGAATAACACTCAGATGAAACTGTACGCCAAAGCAAGTATGGCATGTGAAAACCAAAAGGTAGGCGAGGTTCATCATACCTATGTCGTGGGCACAAAGCTATTTTCTTTATCTGAAGCTACAGATTTTCCTCTATTTGGATCCATAATTTTCTGCCTCTGGATCTGTTGCTGTTGCAGTGAGTGCAAGAGACAGTTTGGGTGAGTCGTAGCTCTCAGTGGTGACCGCATGCTTCCAAAGGCGTTCTCGTTCTTCTTTGCAATAGTTTTCAGGGTCTGTGCCAAGGGAGCAGGTCTTGCCACGTGTTCCGCTTTCAAAGGGGTCGAAGGATCTGTTAGGAACAATGATACCATCTAAAGCAGCGATTCTCGAGTTATTATCATTCGAGGGAACTCGTAATCGTGCCAGCATGACTTCAAGCAGCTTACTACTAGAAGCAACCGTGTTTAAGGGGATCGGGCAAACTAGGTGTCGGACAAGCAGCAAATTATGTACGCAATTGTTTCGTCTCAAGATTTCGCCTGAACTTTGTGGGATTCTGTTGGACGGTGCTTCCCCCAAAATAACACGTTGTAACAATATAATGATGCTCTTTAAGTCCCAAGTTCACGTAGGCAAGAGAGAGATGGATATGGATGGACATCAGTGCTGGCCAAGGCTGGACCTCGACAGTATTGTGCTCGTGGAACGTCGTTTGGGAACCACTGATCTAAAGCGTAGCTTGACTTATGAAGCCATGTCTCATTTGTCTGCATGAGAAAAAAAGTGCAGGAGAGACCATGCACATTGTACACACCTTGCGGAGTAGTGCAGCCACTGGGCGCGTTCGTGCTTTGGTGAAGGGTGACCCTGGTGAAAGTTTCTCTCTCCGGCTGCTTCTGACGATTGGGCTCTGGCAGGAGCTGTCCAAAGGGAATTGGAGTCCTCTGGAAAGCCCGTGTAGGTGATCGCGGGTCATCTTTGCCGCAGTCCAAAACTGGTGTTTCCTGTTGAAACGACTCAATCTGCAAGCAGGAACGCACAGTGACTAGTGGTAAGAAATAACTCTTGAGCTTCAAGGAATTTAGAAAGCTCCGGGACACTACTAAAACGTAAGCTTCAACAAGGCTAGTCCCGTGCATTCCTATAGCTCACTTTACAAATTCTACTATTCCATGACCCTTAAAAACATTAGCGTCGCCAGAAAAAACGTTTTGGGGCCAGATTTTATGGAATGTTTATGTGGGGAGGGAGACCTCAGCCTCGAAACCGTCCCTCGCCTGACTAGGCCACTGCTTGACAAGAATAACGCTGACATTTTGCAACTACTGTTTCATCAATAATCATGGTAGCCAAATTGGACCCAGGAGTGTGAGGTCCATAATTCCTGCTAACATACATAAAATTTGTGCTAAAATACAAATGCGTCCTGTAATAATGCGCTATGACGAATGACAACCCTTATCATGGTAGCAAACGTGACGAAACGCGGACAGACTTACGCGCTTGTTACCCCGTACGCTCTACATCTTCGCGAACCCTCAGGATTTTCAGCTTTAACAATTTGATGTCAGTTTGGGCTGGTCCTTCGTCTCAAATACGTTGTTCCAACGCGAATTTGTAATAAGAGTGGGGAAGCAAATAAATGTGCTGTACGCACTGGTGCGTCGTTAGTAATCGCGGGACACGTACGATCTACGTGGACATTCTATCGTTAGCAGAAGGTCGTCGCTACACAACGCACAGGATTAGAAGAGAGACAATCTCTGATGTCGGGTTCCTAGGACAGTACTCTTGTTGTCCATGATCTGCTTCTGCGCTGTCTCAGACACTCACGGAAATCCCCCAAGTACGGTCGCAACATAACGAAATGTCATCGCGTATGAAGAAAAAATAGTGCAGTCATGCTCTTAGAGCTCTCAGCGCCGCGTTTAAATTTCGCATCGGGAAAGAAACCAAAGAAGATCCGACTAGCTGACGATTTCTACGCAGAGAAACAACACGAATACCATAGCAGTAAAGATGGACGTCGCCGCCAGGTATCTCCAACCGTTACAAAAGAAATACATCACTCACACTGTTATCAAACGTGCCGCCGTTGTAACTTGCCACTCTCAGTTTCCCCCCCAAAATATAAAACCTGCGAATTTATTGGCATTACCTGTATCGGCGTTCTTGTAATTTCGGATGATGGAGAACGGGGATCTAGACTGGTTAATGATAAAAGCCTTCTGGACTGCCTGCGTACCGACAAAGGCGTGGACTGCTGCGTTGCGTCGTCCGTATCGTTCCATAATTTACCGTAATGCACTCCCATTCTTGCGAAAAGAATAGAATCTCACAATGAAAGACTTTTGTTCGCAAGTGACAACGTCGTACACAAAGTTAAAATAACCGCCAAGCACCAACGGCAGCTGGCATGATGGCCCGCTACAAACAGACTAACGACCGCAGCGACACCTATCGACAACGCGGTTGAGCACTGCAGTAGTTTTCGTTTTGGTTTCGTATACGTTTCAACCTACGAGAACAAATTATTTTTCTTGTGTGTAGACTGGTATATCATATGAGCATCGAGCGCTTCTTTAGTGCTAGAAAGAAAGAAATTTAATGAACAGAATAAGAGGAGCAGACAAAAAAGAAAAAGAAGAAAATGAGAATATTTTGATTTCGTAGGTATTCTCGGGATAAACTTGTAAATTAGATAACCGCTCGGGGGTATGACTGAGCATTAGGTACAGTAGGAACTGTAATAACGTGGAACTGGCGTCATGGCTGAAAAATTAATAAAGAATAAAGCAACGTCATATACGTGTCAGGTGGTGGTTGCACTTACGTACTTTTCCAGATGTGCTTTACATTTTCTTGCTTTACGAATCGTGTGCGAAGCTACATCCTACGCTTACTTACCCTTACCGATGGTGCAACATGTCCGCGTCGATGACCCCTCCTGCGTTATCGTGCATAGAGTGCTGTTCCAATCACTGCTGGAGGCGTAGTGACCGCTAAACATTGCGGACATTGTCGTCTGTGCAGACGTCTCCAAAAGAAGAGAAAAATGATGTCAGACGACGTTTCGTTCACGAATGTCTACGGGTGACCACATCTCAGAAGGATCGACGAAACGTAAGGCGGACGAGCACAGCGTAATTCTTCTTCCTCGTCAAAGGGGGCCATTGGCAACGGAACAACATGAATCGATGTGCATGCAAGAGATTGCTGAATGGGATTCCATCCTTGCAAGGATGGAAGGATGTGCGAGTAGGATGATCAAAATTATATTGCTATAAGATGTATACCTATAGGACGAGGAAAAACAGAGAACAGTGAGAGAACACTGTCAATAACCCCTCCCCACGCCGCCCAACTAACAAAAAAAATAAATAATAAAAACAAGACCCCGTCTCATCCTGCCGACAGCAAGAACAGCCAGGACAGGCAGCACGACGTACCCGAAATAGTGTGACGAGGTACGTACGCGAGGTGCACAGCCAGAGCACCGACCTTCAGCGAGCTACTGGTGTTCCTGGTGCACATGTCTCTGACCAAGCTGGCGGAGACAGACTTTCCGTCAGAGCCACGAGGGCACGCCCCGTGCAGCGACTATAGGGGCGCCACAAGCGAATCCCCTAGCGGGAGGATCAGGCACTTTTCTTGGGGCGCATAGCACACTCCGCGGTGTTGCCTGTATGCGGCCTGCTGTATTGTTTACCGTAAGCGCCCCGATATTCCGAACGCAAAAGCAGCAAGCTATGGGCGGTTCATAGAGCAGTTTGAGAAAGACTACGACTGCAGACATGTGGCACCCGTATAATATTACTGCACCAGCCATGGCTATGTTGCACGCCCGATGGTGTTAGCGTGGAAGACAATGAGGTATCACTTCTACACGGAGAGCTGGAGTGTCCATACTCACGTGCAAAAACTGATATAGTGGACCAGAATAGAAGGACATTATACATTACCTAGCTTTCCACAAGGCCAAAATGCAAAGCTAAAAGAGTACTGTACTTCGCGCAGGTTCAGCTTTCACTATATGTGCTTGGGCTCAAGAAATGCTCTTTTTATGTATATTCGACAAAACCACAAGTCTGTATTCAAGTCTTGAGAGATGACAGGTTTCTTTGTGAAGCTGTTCTCAGACTTTAAGAGTATTATTTCACGCTCGATTGGCATTCACCAGACAGGCAGGTCCGCCTTTGGTGGCATAGGAGAGGAGGGTGTAGTCCCTCTTGCTCTGGGATTTGGGTAGTCCAGGAGAACTACCCACCATAGACAACATGCGAGCATCCTTCAGTATAGCCTCCTTTGGAATGTCCATCCTGTACCACGGTAGCCGCCTGGATGGCTGGTAAAGTTCACCCCCGCGGTGTGTCACTGGCGTATTGTGCTATTTCCGAGCGATCTACCTGCTGGCGTGGCGGCATGCATGCTGCTCACAGGGGGATCGTGATGATTGTCTTCGGAGGGACATCCTTGGAATGTCACGCAAACGTCCGGGAGAGAGCTTCACATGCAAACAACGAGAAATTAGACGAGACATTTTGTTGGTAAACGCAGAACAATTGCTGCAGTCTGATTACATGGCACGGCATGGCTAAGCCTGTCGTCTCTCAGATTCCAAGAACGAGAGATAACGGTCCTCGCTATATGGACTTTCTGTTATCGAATCATATTGTTCACTCTCAGCGTATTCAGGCAGGTGTTCTGTTATTTAAAGGGAATGTCGCATCCGTACCCAGTCGATTTTGAAACTGTGGTGTCATTTTATTCCTCGTCGACAACCGACCACGGTATCGAAAATCTCACACGAAAAAGTGGCGATTTGATTGCTATTCCACGGAATACAGGACAAGAGCGGACGCCGGACGTTGAGAGCATGCCGGAATTCTCTCAGTCTTTCTGGAAGAAGGCGACAACGTCAGTGGCTACACCACCAACCAAAGCACGGCCTTGACAAAGAGGATGCCGCGTGTTCGTGGGTGCGTCTGGACGGCGCCTTTCTCCTCCTCTGAGCACCGCCCTCCCGCTAATCCCGTTAGGGAATGACGTCACATTCATCTTGTTGTGGGCGGGGCCTCCGCAGCTACGAAAGCAACGCTGGTCTTTAAGATTAGTTTACTTAATATTGAAGCAATTTTCTGACAAAAAAAACAAAAACAAAAACCCTTAGACCCTCCCAATCTGTAGAACCTAACTTCACCTAACTCACTAAAGTGAGGTGATTTAGCCCATTTCAACGACCCTACCTTTCGCAAGACGGCAAGTTTCGAGTCCGTTAGGCTTAGCATTCCCGTGTTTCTCATGCGCTAAAAGTGAATCAGCGATGGGGTTGTTTAAATGCATATAAAAAAACTTCTAGTCCACAGAATTTTATAATTCTTACAATTTTAGATTCAGTATATGATCTTCTTCCACTTCTATGCAATATGTACTTTCCGAACCCTTTCAGTAATTTTTAAAAACGAGTGGCCCCGATATGAAACTGCACACCCATTGTGGAAACTTACCCTGCTGCAGTGTGCCCCATATTTTTCCTGGGATGTTTCACTCTGTTATGGAAAGGGGTGGGGAGGAGGTGGGAAAGGAAAAGAAAGGTAGTAGAGGGGGGGGATGCATCAAGATAGTTCCACGCTGGATCGCTCGCGCTCGTTGCGTTTTACCCGTCACTGCCACGATGCTAATGATGATGGGACTGCAGATCTGACGGTGAGGCAAATTTGAAACAGGTCTTCAGCATCCGGTGCTGTCGGGTATAGTCACAGAAAGATATGAAACGGGTGAGGTTAGCAATACCAACGACCAGAGATTTATCGGCAGCGTCAGCAGCTATCTTGCTTCGCTTTGTCATATCTGCTCGTTGGCAGGTTTCATAGAACTAAAAGTGCCTAAAAAAGGTGTGAGTTGGCTTTTTATTGCACTCGGGAGAGCGCTAACAGAAACTGTACCTGCGCTATTTTTTGATTGGACGAAGAAGAAGATAAAGTTTACGAGCACCCGTAGTCAGCGATTTATACGCATTCCTGGGGCCGCCCTACGTCTGATCAGCACCACCTTAGTACAAGGGCAAGTACATTATCGTTCCTCCTTTGGTAGTTCTACTGATCGATCGTTTTTAGACTCCGCCTCC
This sequence comes from Ornithodoros turicata, assembly GCF_037126465.1. Taxonomy (NCBI): domain Eukaryota; kingdom Metazoa; phylum Arthropoda; class Arachnida; order Ixodida; family Argasidae; genus Ornithodoros; species Ornithodoros turicata. Next base: position 22,523,381 of record NC_088210.1, on the reverse strand, counting down.
ATTGGTTGTTCTACTGTCTTTTCAGCAATGGTTTTCAGGAATTCTTGGCAGTTAACTCCTGGTTCGGCCCGAAAACTTCCCATTACTATTCTTATCTAGGCATCAGTTACTAGGCATCCGTTTACTGGTATAGGAAGCTGGTAGGGTGTTGGCTGTGTTGAAGACAAGACAGGACAGTGAGAGGTGATGAGCTGTTTACTGATGAAGAGAAAAGAAGGGAATGAACTGAGAATATGAGATGGGACTGGAACGTCTTCTACAGGCTGTGGGTCGCCTGCAGCTCCATTATCACATGGAGCATTCATGGCGGCATCCATCATGGCGGCACCCGGTACATACCGGGTGCCGCCCAGTCTTCTGAGCATGCGCGGTTGCGTGGCCATGCTGACGGTAACCTACCGTGCGGGAAAACGTGGATTGCTGACCACGGTATCTACCAATGAGGGTGCGACCTTCACCCGCTTTTTGACTTGGCTTTTTCGAAAGGCTGAGGACTAGTGACATGGTCATCGTACCTTGTACCTAACTAAATAAGGCAGCTTTAGACATTAGCTTTTTAATACGGTACTGGGTGTGATAATACACAGCAATGCTCCTCGTGAAGGGAACGAGAAAAGCAGGGAGCGAACATTTGCCCAAGGGGGGACACAAAAAAAGCAAATTGTATCCGGTCCTGTTTCTATGTACACTGGACGACGACAATGCATGCGGATTACTGCTGTTTCACCGGTTCAGCGGCTTCATCCTCATCATTCGTTTGCGTCCCAGAGTTCCGTTTTGAAGGGGCTGGTTCTGATTTGCTTCTCGAGTGGTTAAGCGTGTACTGCCGATACTCTGGCGGAAGAGCCCCGAGGATCTTCAGCTTCCCAGCCATGGTGTCGGACACGGACACGCTGTAGTCTGGCTCCCAGACGGACCCTATAGTGCGACAATGAACATAGTTGGCAATGGCTACCTGTGTCTCTGGAGGGCGACCAGCGAGCGGCCGTGCACTGCACCCAGAGACACTGCACTACCGCGCTGTCCTGATGCACCCCTTTTAAAAGTAGCCTGTGCTGTGTGTGTATTACAGGCAACGGGCAAAACTAGGCAAAACCAAGCATTTCAGACATTTTATGCAATCCCGCGCGTTCGGCCAGGCATTTCGTTAAATGCCCGTTCGCTTCCTGCATCTTGCAAAATGTTTCTGGAGCGCTATAGGCAGTACAAAGAACGGAATGCCAAGAGTGAGTATAACCGCCAACGTGCAAGCCGGAACGCAAAGGAACGGATCTCTCTTTCCAACGAGTGATCTGCGCAAATTCATCATTGGCGTGGTATTTAAGGGGTTAGGTGTCAAAGGTTCATGCGATTTGTGGGTCAACTGCGCGGGGGGAAGAAAGGGTCCGTTCAGTCTGTTACAGCCGAAATGAGTTAGAGGGTGGAGGAGGTTATGTGAATGAAGTCTTTGCTCCGGACCGGTTACAGATATGCGACAACAGGCTCACTCTCTCGCCATAAATGATTTATGTATATATACACACCCATTCATGTGGCTGTAGAATGCATGTATGAATGTAGTTAGAAAAATCGTAGCTTGTGGATAGAACGTAGCAGTGGATACATACTGGACAGAGAGGGGAAGCCAACTTTTGTAAGGGTAGGTTAGGCTTTTTTTGGGGGGCATTTCCCCTGTAACATGTACCCGGCCACGGCCGTGAGTGCTGTTGTTACTATAAAGACCAACCATACTGTAACCAACCGCGTCCACCGTTCCGTTTCGTACAAGGAAAAAAAAAAAAAAAGCCTGACCACTGTTGCATTCCGGCATTTTCCGAAATGCCCGACACGATCAGGCATTTCACGAAATGCCAGGGCCGGTGCTCTAGGCATTTAACGAAATGCCTGATTTTGCCTATTGCCTATAACACGTGGACGCTGTAGGACAAGTGTGACGTCATCGGCTCTGAACTCCCTGGAGCATTGGATTTATACTCGACTCGACAAATGGTACCAAGAGTTGAGTGAGTTGAGCAAGGTACTCAAGGCCCTTGTGCGCTATGTACGCGTTACACCGTACCGGAAACGAAATTAGAAGCAGACATAACGGAAACTAAACTACTGCAGTGGACGAAAATATTCCCGTGACCCCTGCTGTAAACAACACTGGTAACTGATCCTTTGTGTCCAGTCGATGGCACGACAATGACTGTTTCAAGTTTCAGTTTACCCACATACGAGACACTCAATGGGAGCACGACGTACAGAATCTACCCAGTCCATTGTTAGCATTGACCGTTACGATATCTGGTCGAAAGGGATGCTGTGTGTGTAATTGTAGGCGGCACTATTGTAACTACGTTTCTTTCTCGGGAGAAATTGTTCGATTTAAATCGTGACGAATATCAGTGCACGCAACCATGCAGCATGCCATAGCGTCACACAGTGAAACAGCTCTCAACATTGCCACTGACGACACAGCCCACTGAGTGTAAAAGAGGCGCTGATATGAGGGCTGTGCCCAGCAGCAGGTTTAATATGCCAATTCCCGCAAAGCATTTGCTTGAAACCGGAAAAGTTCCTCGCTAACCTGATCGCCAACGAAAAAATTTTTGCCGCCGCCGAGGGTTGAAGGCGCAGCCCATCTCTCCCATAAGATGCACCTTCCACGCTTCATCCCCAGCAGCGAAGTTCTGGTGACACAAAGGACAGTGGTTCGCCTGGTGCGGAGGCTTCGCAGCTGAAAGCAGTAGGCAATGTTACGAGTGCACTGGTTGGGACGATGCCCTCTTACGTATGCACGTCTTTAGCTTGACGTGGCTTTCGAAACGCGTCTTGGCGATGGCCTCCTTGCAACGGATGCAGAGCCTGTACTGCCCACGGGAGATGCACTCCTCGAGAAGGTGACGCGTCAAGCCGGAAATCTCCACTACCTGCGCACGTGCAATGGAATTAGGTGTAATTAGGTAATGATGTGATCTACAGTTGCTGCTGTTGTTCGTACCTGCTTACAGTTGTAGCAAAGCATGAGCATGGGACATTCTGTCCAGTAGTGGTAATTGAGCGTCTCAGAGTTAAATTTCTCGTTTGTTTCTTCACAAAACATGCACATCCTGTAAAAGGGCACGTTTTTAAATAGCCCCAGTGCGTCGAAACAGAACATACTTGTCTAGGTTGAAAGACTGCTCCTGCGTCCGCCTCGGAAGCTCCTGGAGGGATCGACTTGGCTGCACATCCTTGACAAATTCACGTCTTCCCGACCCCGAGCTCGGCGTGTCGGCCGACGCAGATCGCTGGCGACGAATCGCACGGTTTGCACTGTTGGGCTGAAGAAAGCAAGGTCGGACAGTCAGAAGCAGCCGTGTGTTCGGCTTTTGGAGGCCGGCATCGAATGACACTGCACGAAGTGTGTCCGTTCGGACACTCGTGTCACAGTGCAGGAAAAACGTAGTAGCCCCGCCAGCAATGGTGTTCAGTATCTCCCCTGACGACGAAACATCTCCATGATCATTAAAATGTGTCTCGAGTGCCTTCTGCATTGTAGTTGTTGTATAGTGAGGAAGCAATGACATCCATGTCACCACAATGTTCGCTGTGACAACAGCCAGCCAAAGATAAATCCTTAACCCATAACTGAGCCCCAACGTTCGCTGGCACGGTACGTTCCCCTTACGCGAAACATGCACTGGTTCACGTCCGGCAGCTATATAGAATGGACGAGGTCACTGGTGCAAAAGCGGTTAATCTCTAGTTTATCTGTCCACAAAAGGCGCTGCATCGATGCCAGGACGTTTGAGTGTGTGGCTAACGTCCACCACAACGTTGCGCCCGTTGTACAGTTTCGACAAGTAAGATCCTATTCCTAACACCGTTAGTCTTGCACCTCCCTATATACAGTGACAGTGACAGTCAGTTTGGGACAAAGCGCTACTACTAATTTAGGCCATCTTGCCACCGCAGGCACCGTCCCCCAGGGGCTCCATCCTCGACGACCCTCGCGAAACCCCAATAGGATAACGCGGACGAGCTTATCGAATACTAGTAATCCAACTTGCTTTACATCTAGTCGTTACTACAACCGATCTCCACAGGGCAACATGGAATGAAGAGAACCTCGCGTGTGCAGTGACGTGAGGCAGCCCTTCCAATGCCACCCAATCGCCATAGGGTCGACACAGTACACTAAAAACGCACGGCTGTCCATTCACAGTAACTCCGCCCTGTTCACACCCCTATGTAAAGAGATCAACACCCACTTCTTTGTCTATCTTCTCGAACTCTTCGAACACCTTCTTGTAGGTGAAGTTACGGGCAGTCTTGTGGGACTCCGGCACCAGGCACTGTCTGACGGGAGTGCCCAGCAGCCTGTACAGGGATAGGAGGACCTGTTCGGCCACTTCGCGCACTTGCAAGGCAGGGTGCGATAGTGCCCTTATCGCAAAAGCCATCATGTGCTCGAATAGTGGATCGCTGCAAAGGACGAGGGTACCCTTTCAGGACAGGGGAATTTAATGGCGAGAGTGGAGACGTACCTCTGGCTCAAAGGCGGGAAGCGCATAACCATCTGTTCGACGAGCTCGCAGCGACCTTGCGCGAGTCTTGGGTTTGTCGACTCCGGAAAGGGTCGCAGAATGATATGCAGCATCGCCTGCACTGCCTAGAAGACAAGGCATTGTGCTTAGGGTGGTCGCGCTACGGTATCTGTTCGCATGTATGCAGCAGATACGGGTAACTACGTTACAATTGCGCACGCAAAAATAGTAACCCTCGTTTTAGCAACAGTTTGCACCCCTACTCGAAGCAGAGGATTTCCGACACGAGATCTAACAGTCAAGCATCCTAAAATGGCTTAATAAAATTCATGAAACGGGTGAGCTACTTGTAACTTCGTTATTACTCAAGTCTGCATTTATGCTTGATGCAATACGCTTTGGCCAACAATCGGTATCACCAGCGCCATCTTCCGACAGTTCATAGATTGGCGAAGTGGATGGCAAGCTAGACACGCGTCTTCCCGTGGTGAAGACCGTATAGGAAGTTGCGCGGAAATTATCAAATCAGGTCCGTGCCAATATTGGTTCAGTTCACGGACACGTCTCTTCTATGTTGTTGTTCTAATCGGTGGAGGGTCGCATGCAAGCTTCCGCATCTCTTCCTCAACATTTCCCTCAACAATCAAGATGACTCCACAGACCGACCGCTGTGGCGTCGCTCGTGATCTCAGTTGTCTCGCGACGTGAACCCCCAATTATTATTAAATTAATCAAAATGACACACTTGCCTTAACGTCCTCGTAGTCTCCCATTTCCAGGAGGAAGTCTGTAGCCACAGTTTTAACTCGCGGTGCCTGGTGTTCAAAAGAAGATCTCGTCACTCACGCTCACGGCAGATCCCGAACACGGCCTTTATGAATTTGCTTACCGTGTCGCCTGTTCTGTACAAGATCCGGGGCACAGTCTTGTTGACAGCCACAGTGACATCGCCCTTCGATATCCTGTGATCTCGAAAGACGTTATTTTTTTAGCTTACTTTTGTTCGCATGGATCTGGTGGTTGGAGGATACCTTACCTCTGAGCTAACGTAAAGCGCGTGAACAATGTTTGCATTAAGTTCAATGCTTGTATGAACACCTGAAAAGGATTGTTAGAAGTAAATAATATATAGGGGCTCTCGTTTTTATCAGTCACAGATTTTTTAAATAAAAAAAGCTATGCAGGTGCTGTATTTGCGGGTGTGCAGAGGCGATAACCCTATCATTCGTGGCAGGTGGTTGGTGGACAATGTGCTATACAGTGAAGTTCTGTTCTGAGAGTGGTATTGCACGGAGTTGTTCGCATGCTTATATTGCATGAAGAAGAAGAGATGTCTCACTGAGAGCACTTTGTCGCGAACGCCCCTTTGCAGCAGGAACGTGGTCCCTTTGAGAACGTCCTCTGGCGTATGACGACTTCGGCGGGCGTTGTAGCGTTCCAGGAATCGCTGCATTTCTTTGAACGCTTCTTCGCGTTGGATGAAGTTCTTGGAGTATAATTTTTGAACCTGGTCGAGAAAGGAAGCCCGTTGGAATCGACAATAAGAGAGGAGAACTGCATACCAGTCGCAGTCCAAAGACTTCGATGGGGAGTGCGGCTTCCTGACGATCTTTCAGGGACATCCTGCCCAAGACCAGTTCTTTTCCGTCCTCTTCGGGATCAGCTCTGAGGATAGCAGAGATATGATATTGATATGATATGATATGATATGATCTGATATAGCAGAGAAATGTGATATTTAAAAGGAAGATTCTCGTGGTATTGTATATTGCCAGACGCGGTCAACATAGGCCGCATTTCTTTTTTGTCACGTGATCATTGTCACGTGATCCAGTGGAGCTACGACAGGACCCACACGGCGGCCTGTCCTATAAAGCTGTCACTTTAAAGGCTCCACGCTAAGACTAATCTTTCACGCACACTTTGTTTATTCTAGAAATTTTTCACTTTGCCTTATGCCATGAATACATTCCAGATGAACCTGAAACACAATCCCTGCCTTATTGGTTTACACCCGAAATAAATCCAGGAATAAAACAGGATGACTCATTGCCTTCTGTGTCCCGCGACGACCCTGTTCTCTAGGGCAAGGTAAGGATTCCTCTGCGCCTTTAACGTTGCCGCTTGGCGCTGCGTCGTTTGCTGTACGGGTTCTGTTGGCTGACACCTGTGAGTTGGCTCCTGCAGAGAAGGTGCTGCCTCCATGGTAACATGATGGCCCTTGCCTGGCTTCTCCGGTGACGGCACGGGACCTGCCGGAATGACATGATCACAGAATAGTGATATCATCACGGTTATGTGATCACTGATCACAAAGACAAAATACAGAACGGTCTCGTGCTGTGACCCGCCTTGCAGGAAAGACCGGAACCCCCCGCGTGCCATCAAACGTGTCAAGGGGGCCTTGAAGACCTAACTCATAGGACTGCCGGCCGACCTCTGCATTACGTGGACAGCATTGCAGGGTTTGCGCAACGCCAGCATTCTCGACGGAAGTACAAATGTGTGGGCTACCGGTGTAGCAGGTTTCATCTGTTCCCTCTGCACGACGCACGCGTGCATAGACAGTGGCGTGTGTGTGAGACTACAGCGGCTGAGAATCGGAGGAACCAAAAGCAGGCGCTCCTCACAGCACTGCAAGGACCCACCAAATTAAGAAATGCAACGAAAACTGATACATATCGAGGCTCCGCCCTAGCTAGGCCGAACTGCAGCCAAAGCACACCAGTGGTTCTGCCGGCAGCGGTACAACGACGGAAGCAGACGACACTTCCGATGTGCCTTGCGCAGCCTATAGGTGGCGTTCATCAAATTTGCACCGAAAATCCACTAGTTTTGCAGATTGCGAGAGGTATTCATTTCAATCCCATCCAATCCACTTGCCACCCAAAATGGCGCTGCCCATGTTGATAAGGGGACAAATAATGAGGATAGGTTGATTGATAGCGCCCCGTATTTCAAGACGTCATGGGTCAGAAAGTTGAAAAAGTGGGTGGAGCTTCAGGTATAGGCATGGCTCATTAATGGCCAGACTCCCGTTCAATATACGGCTCTGGTGTCTATGACATGGTCGTTATAATTTAGTAGGTTGTGCTCCCGATATACCTGCACCGCGTGCATGCTCAACATAACAGGTTAACGGACCTTCGGACCCGTGAGCTGTGTTTCCGCTTTTTCTTCCACTACAATGTTCCGCGACGATGTGAACACTTGGATAGCGGAATGTCCCTACCTATGCGTCAGTGATCACGTACCTGGCAATGCGGAGTCCCGTTCCGGATTGTACTACAAAAAAAAAAAAAAAAAAAAATGAAGGACTGTTTCATGCGATAGTTACTGTTGACACTACTATAGTGTTATAGAGACGTACTCCTTCCATCTCCATCAGCTCGGGTAGTCGCAAGTGCTCGTAGGCGTTGAGGCGGTATTCCTCGATATGTTTCTTCTTTTGGCGAGCCTTATCGAAGTCTTCCATCTCGACCGCCATTTGCTTCTCGATCACCATCTTACCCAGCTTCTCGCCAACCTGCAGAAAAACGCGCAGCTCTTTTGCAATTCAGCGCCCTGCAAGAGTCCGTAGGTACGCGAGCGGCAACAGATAACCTGCACTGCGAAAACGACCAAAGGCAATCTCGCCATTTTACTGCGGCAAAATTACTTGGTCCATTGTCCCAATTCAGCCGCTCCATCTTATACAGGATCATGTGTGGCACGAGCGGAACGCTACAGAAAGGAACAGGTATGGACTTCACCGCATAGCACATTGTCCTTCAACCATTACCACAAATGATAGGGTTACCGCTTCTGATTCGAAAAGCGAGTGGGGCGTACGCCTTTGTGTAGCAGTATGGACATATATGATAATTGCTACAAAAAGGCGTACGCCCCCCTCTCTCTCTTCACATCAGAAGCGATAACCCTATTATTCGTGGAAGTGGTTGGCGCACAACGTGCTATGCGGTGAAGTTCTGTTCTGAGAGTGCATGGCAAACAGTGCTACAGCATGTAGGAGGGACATACCTTCTGGAGTTCCACGACAGCATTTTTCAGCTTTTTGGCGAAAACGAAGCGTTCTTCTGCAAGAAAACATAAACAACGTTGTGGCTTACTGCGCTCTTTCTCTTTCCTACTGCGCTCTTCCAGCGCGTTAGTTCCATAGACACGACAATCCACACAAATCTAGTGCCTATTACGTATGAACTGGCTGGCCTATGTTCAACTGATACGACTGCTGCCTGTAGTAAGTGTCCACATGTATAGCTATCGGCAGCATTGAACTACACTATAAATAAGAACTTCACCGCATAGAACGCGAACCATTGCACTGAGTGATACCTTCATCTACTTGGATTTGTGGAAACAACAATAAATGATGGAGAAGTGATAATGACATGGGACGTTTCCCCCGTGGCAGCCACAGGACCGTTCCCCACTTCACAGAGACGCGAAGACAGGTCGGAGTTCTGTTTAGAGCTCATCGAGGAGGCCAGTGGCTTGCACGAAATCGAGAAGGGATGGAAGAGCCCGGCACTGATGCGCAGGGAAGCTCCATGCGCCAACAAAGGCGTACGCCTCCCATTTTCAACAAATCAACCGTGATAAATGTATCATTCTGCACAGTGCTGGACAAAATGTTACGGAACAAGCTCCGGCGCATACATTCCTCAGAGTGACACGGCAGCAGCGAATGGGACTCTTCGGACTTACACACATGCGCATAGGCAGCCCAGTCACCTCCTTGCAAGTCCGTACACTCTTAAAAATGAACTTCACCACATCGCACGCTCCAAGCCAACTATCACCCCGAATTACAACGTTCTCGCCCCTGATCTGTTGAAGACGGGAGGCGTACGCCTTTTTTGTGCCATTTTTGCTGTTCATAATGATTGTCACAAAAAAGGCGTACGCCGCCTGTTTTCAACAAATCAGGGCAGATAACGATATCATTCGAGATAATGTTTGGCTATAGGAGCGTGAAATGCGGTGAAGTTCTTTTCTAAGAGTGTAAGTTCTTATTTGAGGCAGCCAGGGCACCCCGAAGCATGCGCAATTGCACACATATTTACGAATTGTAATTAATACTCCTGTCAGACGGGCTAATTTAGTGTCATTTTTTGGTGAAGTGCACTCCAACCAAGCGAATGTCACTTTTCACTTACTACACGGCTTATAAGTAAGTGTCACTTTAGCAACGATGATGGCAATAAGAACAGAGATAGAACACGGTAGATAAGAATAAACGGCGGCAAAATTTTTAGGCGCGCGCCACAATACCTTCCTCAGAATATTTTTCTTTGATTTAGAAACACCTTCTGCAAATCATATTCCAACATTAAACAAATTGGCCTCAAACATGCGGCACAGCAAAAATAGCCGCCGCCATAGATCGCCGAGACCACGAAGTTCTCACATGCTGATAACTTCTTCCATTAGAATATTCCGTGAAGATGTCGCTCGTGTGACTACACGGAATGTCACACTGTATTAAAATAAAATAAACACGCTGTTGAAAATACTCGTTTAAAAATGTTGTGGTGTCGCGGGGGCCCCTCGCTCTTTCTCAATATTTTTACCTGCACCACGTAGCCTGCCGTCGAGGCTACACCCTCGGTCAGCCGAAGAGTAGTGAAGTGAGTTTGGGGAACTCACTAAATTAAATCGTCATTCACTAAATTAATTCTTCCGAGTGTCACTGAAAGATGTGGTAGTGACAGCACACGAGTGAAACTAAGTGCATGTGTCGCTCGTTGAAAGTGACACTAAATTAGTACGTCTGACAGGGGTATTAATTTCACATACGTCAAGAGAATACGCAGAGAACACATTCACATACGCATAGAACCGTAACTGCAGAAAATACGTGTCGGAATTGTATTAGGTACTAACATCAACTCTCCCGTTTAGCACGCAGGTTTACGTCATGAGCGGCAGAGTCTGCACGACCTCTGCTCCACAGCAGAAAGAGCAAGTGTAAGTAATTATACGGCTGTTACTTATCCACTGTAACTAGAAGACATTGACTCGCTGACCACACCCACTCGTGCTCATCCCAATGACCCACTTTGTGAGCAACGACCACGGGATGTGGCTGTAAAACACACCCCGCGTGAGTGTGCAAAGTCGGCATAAAGACATCTATCGAAACAGTATACAAAGCTGCCGCGCGCATATCATTATTCGACGACCAATTCCCCCCACCCAGGTGAAACAACCGGGATCGTTTGTGCATTAATGATGCTCACGCGTGGGTGAGCTGACGAGTAGTTGCAGCTTCTAGATGCTCCCACTTTAGTTACCCGGCCGTGAAATTCATTCCTCAACACCTGCAAATATCCTCGCCACCCACCCCGTGAGCATCGCAGTTTACGACAGTTCACGCGTGCAGTGCGCGAATTCCATGGAACAACGCGGTTTAATTAGGCAATCTTCTACCCACGGAGTAAGGAGTAGTTAGTGGGCACCTCTTGACAAGTTGCGTCCGCACGTCGCAAGATTTATAAGCTTGACATAAACTTCAAAGTTAAAGAATTGTCATTCGTGACGTAGATTACGTACACTCTTAGAAATGAACTTCACCGCATAGTACGCTCCTAGCCAACCATCATCTCGAATGATATCGTTATCTGCCCTGATTCATTGAAAACAGAAGGCGTACGCCTTTTTTGACACTTATGCTGTTCATAATTGTCACAAAAAAAAAAGGCGTACGCCTGCCGTTTTCAACAAATTAGGGAAGATAACGATATCATTCGAGATCATGGTTGGCTAGGAGCGTGCTATGCCTTGAAGTTCATTTTTAAGAGTGTTACATGCATGCACTCTAAAAACATAACTTCACCGCATAGCACGCTGTGGGCCAACCATGCATTGCCACGAATCATAGAATTATCGCTTCTGATTCGAGGAGAGAGGAGGGCGTACACCTTTTTGTGGCAATTATCATATATCCAAATTGCCACAAAAAGGCGTACGCCCACCCTTTTCCTCGCGTCAGAAGCGATAACCCTATCATTCGTGGCAATGGTTGGCGCACAGCGTGCTTTGCGGTGAAGTTCTGTTTTTAGAGTGCGAAACTGCACTCTTAAAAATGACCTTCACCGCATAGCACGCTCCTAGCCAACCATAATCTCGAATGATATCGTTATCTGCCCTGATTTGTTGAAAATGGGAGGCGTACGCCCTTTTTTGTGATAATTATGAACAGCATAAGTGTCACAAAAAAAAAAAAGGCGTACGCCTCCCGTTTTCAACAAATCAGGGCAGATAACGATGTCATTCAAGATTATGGTTGGCTAGGAGCGTGCTATGCGGTGAAGTTCATTTTTAAGAGTGTGTGAACACAAAGCTTTAAATACGGTCCCCCACTCTCTGACATCAGTTTTTGTCCTGAAAGCGACAACACCTCCAGTACAAGGGAACTACAATTAGTTCTTTTTAGACAATAGCCTGCGGTTCTTTTTAGTTCTTTTTAGTTTTATTTTTGTTTAGTTTTAGTTAAGTTTACTTTTAGCTTAGCTTAGTTTTAGTCTTAGTTTAGTTCTTTTTCAGTTGTTTTTAGTTCTTTTTAGACAAAAGACAAAGGGTGTACGCACCCGCGATAGCGTCGCGCTTCTTCGCTTCCAGCTTGCGCAAAATCTGCGCCACTTCTGTGTCCACGTACATGTCAAAGGCCAGGTCGTCCATGGGAGATATTTCTTCGTTCCTGCACGCACCGAATGAAGAAAGAACAGATCAAACGCTTCCATATATATACTCTGAACGTCAATGTGGGGTGACTCTGTGGAGTCACGGAATACATCCGGGGCCCTCTGGGACTGTGTGGGATTTACGTGGGAGGACAGGCATCGCTTCTGCAAATATTTAAAGCGTGTGTCTGCACTCCTAAAGCAGGACTTCACCACATGAAACGCGTAAAAGCCAACCCACTCAGAAAAGGGACCAATAAGGTGGCTCCACGGACAATAGGGGTTAGAGGAAAACTGGGGAGCTGCGCAGAGAACCGACCCACTTGCATAACGTATCGGTCTGCAAGCCGATGACCAATGGCGTGAGATACAGCTTCACTGTGCCGTCACTGCACTTTTGGAACAGAACTTCATCACCACATACCAGGCTAAGGACCAACAATGGACCTTTTTCACAAAGCTTCTGCGCATGCTCTGTGACCCTGACGGAGCCGGATTGGGTTCCTTACATATTCAATAGATGGCGCAATATGGCGCCGGTTTTGTATTCGCGCGCACCGATCGTGTTTCGTTTGACAGCCTCTGGGATACCACGCGAGTGTGAAAAAAGGCCCACTGTGCGTAATGATACCCTTATCACAAGTGATTTGTGGAAAGCGTGGGACGTACGCCATTTGTGACCATTAAAGGAGTACAGAGGGTTTTCCAGAAAATTTCAGATTATGACGATAAAAGTGTGTGTGCCAATTTACCGAATAGCACGAAAGGTTTGTTCCGCGTTCACCCTTAACTCGCTACTCCGGGTATAACGAGGAAGAAAAGCATGATGCCACGTCACCGATGACGTTACAGGGTCCACGCGTTCTGGTTCGCCAGTCAGTTGGGGTCAGCGCCCTGTTCCTTTGCCGCCGTAAACCAATTTTGCCACTTCCCCAGGAGAATTGGGGATAGAAGGAGCGGCCGAATCATGGCACAACCAGGAGCAATGCTTTCTCAGAGCCGATTGAGTAGCAGACGACAGCTAAGTAGCAGGCAACATTTCTCTGAACCAATCAGCGAGCGCGGATTCTGTAGCGTCAGCGCGAGGTCGCAGGCAGATCACAGGCCGCTATAATTCTCTCCACCACCGCTGCGCACGGTCGCTTTTTGCGGCGCACTTTAAATTCAATTTCTGCGATAATTATGACTCTGTGGTGTGAATTATTTCTCATGGCGCATCTTCCTGGCCTACTTAACAGTTTTATAGGAACAAAACAGGGTGTTAAAAATGATTTCTGTGCTACTTTAACACTCCTGTATGCCTGTACGTCTTATTCCATCAATTATCATATATTCAGATTGACACAGAAACAAGGCGTATACACTCTTAGAAATGAACTTCACCGCATAGCACTCTGCCAGCCAACTGTCCTCTCGAATGATATCGTTATCTGCCCTGATTGGTTGAAAACGGGAGGCAGACGCCTTTTCTTGTGGCAATTATGAACAGCATAAGTGTCACAAAAAAGGGCGTACGCCTCCCGTTTTCAACCAATCAGGGCAGATAACGATATCATTCGAGAGGACGGTTGGCTAGGAGCTTGCTATGTGGCGAAGTTCGTTTTTAAGAGTGTATGCTCCCCGCTCACTTCTTCGAATCAGAAGCGATAACCCTATCGTTCGTGACAATGATTGGCGCACAGCGTGCTATGCCGCGAAGTTCCGTTTCTAGAGTGTAGTGAGCAGGCAACCGCAGTCCGTCTACCACCGGAAGTAAATGGAGCAGCGCTTTCAACCGAAACCGCAAGTTATTGATCAATTTCAGGGGCGCCACTCTTTCCACGTTTCGTTCTCTCTCTCTCTCTCTCTCTCTCTCTCTCTTTCTTTTTATTATTATTATTTTTTTTTTTTCAGTTCGAGAGTTCTGCATTTCTTCCGACATGCGCGTGAAGTGTGCCGCCAATCAGCATTCATGGCTCGCTCGGGGTCCACACCCATTCTTTTTTCTTTTTTTCAATTGCATGCAGGATGCGGGAGACCGTAGTTTGAATAGAAAATCCAGTCAATATGGTAATACCCCTAATGGAGCTTGCCCAAAGAGATTCCTCGAAAATGAGGGTGCAGCTTCTCCTCTATCTTGAAAACCAATCGTTCGCTGATAAGTCACGCCCTCAGGTAAGAAGAGTTCGACGACCCACGGAGAGAGACGAAACTGAGCGTTTCCGTGTAGTCTCAGCTTACTTTGTAGCGTAAATATTTTCATGTAGCGACTGCCGCTACATAAAAGAAAAGTTTCCTGGGGCCCTTCGTTCAAAACGGGCATTTTTTTATAACATTATGCCGTGCATAATTGGTACAAAAAAAAAAAAAAAAAAAGCGTACGCCTCCAGTTTTCAACAAATCACGGGCGAGAACGATATCATTCGGGATGATGGTTAGCTAGGAGCGTGCTATAAGGTGAAGTTCGTTTTTAAGAGTGTGTACGTTATCACGAAGATTGCAGGATCAAGGGCTCGACTATTGGTGGAGGGCGCGTGACATTCATGTCTGTTCTTCATGCCTTCTTCACATTACGACGAATGACGTGCGAAACACAACGTAATCGAGGTCGTGTACTTTGACGAGGATAGGGCCCCTAGTGTCTCAACTTCTCAGCATATTTTTTCTGTATCCGATCCAATCCAATCCAATTTTCAAGCGCTATCTAAGCGGTGTGATTCGTGATTTGTAAATGATGTCGCCCTTCACGCTAAAAACATAAGTTTACCGCATAGCACGGTGCGCGCCTACAGTCTTAGAAATGGACATCACCGCATAGCCAGCCCCTATAACCAACCATAATCTCGAATGATGTCGTTATATGCCCTGATTTGTTGAAAACGGGAGGCCTACGCCTTTTCTGTGACAATTATGATCAGTGCAGATAACGATATCATTCGAGATGATGGTTAGATACCAATACCATCCTTGGATACCACCATGGATACATGGTAATTAACACAAAAAGGCGTACGCCCCCTTCTTCGAATCAGAAGCGATAACCCTACAACCTTTAAACAACGCTTCACCACATAGCACGCCGAAGGCAAACCATTGTACAGAGTTATACCACTTGATTTGTGGAAAGCGCGGAGCGTACGCCTTTTTATGACAATTAACATTTCTGCATAAGTGTCACAAAAACGCGTACGCCTCCCGTTTTCAACAAATCAGGGCAGATAACGATATCATTCGAGATGATGGGTGAGCTAGCAGCGCGCTGTGCAGTGAAGTTATTTTTTTATGAGCGTACAGAGCGATACCTCTATCACCCTTGATTTGTGGGAAGCGCGAGGCATACGCTTTTTTTGTGACAATTAATATTTCTGCACGAGTGTCACAAAAAGGCGCACGCCTATCGTTTTCAACAAATCAGGGGAGAGTATCGATGTCACTCGGGACGATGGTTGGCTAGGAGCGTGCTATGTGGTGAAGTTTATTTTTAAGAGTGTATCATTTGCGGCAGCGGTTGGCGCGCAGCGTGCTATGCACCGTGTAGGTTCCGACATTCATATATGTACTGTGACAAATCCCTTACCGTTTAATGATCGTTTGCCACGTCGATTTCTGCAAGGACAAGAACAATATGTCAACGCTATATAAAGGGGGAAAAGGGAAAAAAATGTAAAGGAAAAAAAAAAGCGCATCCCTGGTGCTAATAAAATATTTTGGCTCCTTCTTCATGAAAGAGAGAGAGAGAGAATTAGACTCACCTCTTCTTCTCCGCCACCATCGAGAAATACATCGTCGCCAATTATATTAATAGCCACAATCCCGACCTGCAGTAAGTATATATTGTGACGTCAGCACGTATATATGCAAAGAACTTGCCCTGATAGAACCATGTTGTACACTGTGAAAAAATAAGGAGTAACTCTAGTCTTTTTAGGGACTAAATACGCTGAGACAACTATTAGCCCTCAAGGGACTAAATGAACGTCATAGAGTGGGGACTGCATTGTCTCACTTGTCCTCATATTCCTATGTACATAATCGATGTGCATAAATGCAAAATAGACCTCGAATTAAGTTACGCAGCACAATTTGTGAAGAAAGAACACATGCCAACCATTTGTTGCTCTCCGTAGGCAAGAAATTGCTTAATTATGAATTCAATTCAAATTTATTTCTATCTATACCGATTATTATTATATTACGATTATTGGATCTATACAGAGGATAATATCGCGTTGTTTCCATCAAACTGCCTGAGAGCGCATATTTATGTTGCATTCGGGGACCACTCGCGGTTCCGGGGAGTAAAGTTCAAAGTCAGGGGACTAAAATTAAGGAGGTATTGCTGTCTAGGTGAGACTATGGAAGTTGCGATTACTCCCAAATTGGCACATTGCTTTTTTCTTTTCTTTTTTTTTTCTTTTTTTTTTCAGCTTTCTTCTTTCGTTTTTGTACAGCAATATCGAATATATCAGTGTTTCAGATAGTGCAGGATCCTGAATTTCTGAGATTTCTCTACTATGCTTTTCATTTCCTTTCTTATGGAAAAAGTCCTTTCCCTTGTTCTTTCACTTTCGTGCCTAAATGTGCACACACACACACACAAATCTACTAATCATGCGGAACAATCGCCTCATTGAAGAAAATTGCGCATAAGTGTCATAAAAAGGCATACACCACCTTTTTTTTTAACAAATCAGGGGAGAGAAAGATGTCACTCGGGATGATGGGTTGGCTACACTCTTAAAAATGAATTTCACCACAGAGCACGCTCCTGGCCAACCATCATCCCGAATGATATCGTTATCTGCTCCGATTTGTTGAAAACGGGGGGCGTACGCCCTTTTTGTGACAATTATGAACAGCATAAGATGAAAGAAAGATGCGCAACGGCATGCAGGAAAACAGTAATATCATCTGCAGATAGACAGCCCGGGTAACGATAATGCGGCCCCCGCTGCGGATCGATCTATTTGTGAAGCCTGCCAACAAGAGTGACAGGTTGACTGGCATACCTGGTTGTAGACGTTGTATTTATTGACGTGATTCGCATGGATGAGAAGCTTCACGAAGTCTCCCACCGCATCCACCAGTACGGACTTCAGTTCGCGGGATTTGTACTCACTGTGGAGGTTGTCCGCCAAGGATACTTCCCTGCACAAAGCAACGACAATCTCATAGCTGCCAACGCCCATTCGTTATGATCGCGCTCCGCGACAATTGATCGAACGCATCTAACTGCCAGGAAGCGGCTATATAGGATTTTAAAAACTGAACTTCCCCGCATAGCACGACATGCGCGAACCATTGTCGCGAATGATACACTCTTAAAAATGAACTTCACCGCATAGCACGCTCCTAGCCAACCATTATCTCGAATGATATCGTTATCTGATCTGATTCGCTGAAAACAGGGGGCGTACTCCTTTTTTGTGACAATTATGAACAGCATAAGTGTCACAGAAAAGGCGTATGTCTCCCGTTTTCAACAAATCAGGGCAGATAACGATATCATTCGAGATGATGATTGGCTAGGAGCATGCTATGCTGTGAAACTCATTTTTAAGAGTGTAGGGTTATCCTTTGTGATTCGAAGGGGGGGGGGCTACGCCTTTTTGTGTCAAGTACATAATATTTGACACAAAAAGGCGTACACCTCCCTCTCTTCTCGAATCAGAAGCGATAACCCTATCACTCGTGGCAATGGTTGACGCAGAGCGTGCCATATGGTGAGGTTCAGTTTTTAAAGTGTAGGACTTTTAAGAAATCGTGTGCGTCTCCGTGCATTGTGCAGAACGCCGTTTAAATATGTCGTACGTGTAACCCTGAACGCTCTAAAATCTGATGGATGGAAAAAAGGATGAATGGAAAGGTGGTTGTGATGGTGAAAGGGCCTCACTGAGGTGAGCAACGTCACGACTGACGCCCTGGGGAATTTGCGTCATGGGCCGACTTCTCCGGGCCTGGGTCGAATCCTACCGGGATTCGAACCCCGGTACCTCTAAAAGCTGATGGTGGTGGTGGTGGTGATGATGTTGAAAGGGCTTGCCGTTGTCGGCCTCACGTATGTGGGCAACGTCACGACTGACGCCCTGGGGAAATGTGCGTCCTGGGCCGACTTCTAGGGGAACTGTGCCGACATGCTAAAAGCTGAGCTTCACCGCACAGCACGCTCCTAGCCAATCAGCATCACGAACGACGACGTTCCCTTTCTTGATTTGATGAAAACCGGGGGGGGGGGGGGTACTTCATTTCAGTGGTAATTACGAACTGCATAACGCCACAGAAATGGCGTACGCTCCCCGTTTTTAGCAAATCAAAGGAAAGAACGATGTCTTTCGAGATTATGGTTCGCTAGGGGGCGTTCTGTGCAACGGCTGGCCTTCAACGTGTTATGTGGTGAAGTCACCTTTTATGACTGTACTACCTCGGTTCGTTACGCACAAGTGATTCGTTAAAAGCAATTTTTTTCCCTCTCTTTCTGAGAGGTTTTTTACTCCAATATACTATACCCACATTAAAATAAAAGCAGGTGCGGATGAACATTGCACGCACCGCGCGTTATCTATCACTGCACATCCAATCACAGCATCACGGACGCCGGTGTGTGGAGCTCACACAAAGGTCAACGTACCCTGTTCCACCTCTCCCAGCCCCTTTCCCTTTTTCCGCAATCTGGCATCCCCCTCTTCGTCGCGGTCTTGGTTCCTCACATTTTTTTTCCTTCTCTCTCACGTAATAAGCGTAAACATATTGGACGGTCCAGTGTATAGCACTTCCTCAATCGTGCTCTGCAGCGAAACAGGCCAGCAGGGGTCTCAGCCCCGAGTGACGAGAGGGTAAGTCCTCTCCCCTCCCCTCCCCCACCCCTTCGTAGCCCGTTAGGGACGCGGAGCACGTGCGTTCCCGTTCCGCCTTTCCCTTTTTCCTTTCCGTTTATCGCTGCTTTAATTTTTTTTTCTCTCTCGCTCCCCCTCTCTCTCTTTCTCTGTAGCGCGTTTCATATACTCTTGTTTCCAACGCAGGTGAACGGCTCCTCTGGAAATCACGTACAGATGCCGACGCCATTACGTTAATCGCCGGTGTCTCTGCACAGAGGGGATGGAAAGAGACGCTTCCGCGAATTCGCACTCGCGCAGTTTGAATATAGCGCGCAACTATAACGTTGTATTAAAATTCAGTTTTTTTGTCTCTCTCTCTCTCTCTCGCTCTTTACTATTCAGGAGCACGTGACAAAATGAATACTCCGCATATATTTCTTTTCCTCTCTTTTTCTTTTTTTAAGAGACACAGCGGTATGATTTAGCGATGCTGCAGTGCCGCTGCCACGCGAACGCCTGTTCGCGGTAGGCCGAAATCGTGTAACCAGCACGTATGTCGGCACAGTTCCCTTAGAAGTCGGCCCAGAACGCACATTCCCCCAGGGCGTCAGTCGTGACGTTGCCCACATACGTGAGGCCGACAACGGCAAGCCCTTTCACCATCACCACCATAAGAAAAAAAAAAGAGAGAGAGAGAGACTATTTCACAAAGCATTAAAATTATTTCAATTTCAATTATATCAATTTCAAGAATAGTTTCGCCACATAGACCGAGATGGCCCCTTAAAACTACCAGATTTATACGCGCGTTGCACAATGCCCAAAGATGCAGGCCTTTTTCTTTTTCAATTTTTTCCTTTTGTGCTGGCTGCTAATATTACTACAATATTGCAGGCGCTGTTTGAAGACCATTGCAGCCCTCGAAAAACGGAACTACACTGCGGAGAACGCTGTACTCCAACCATTGCCACGAATGATAGGGTTGTCTAAAATGGCAGATTGGGCCAGTTGGTACATGATTTAGATTTGGAACTACACTCTTAAACATGAACTTCACCGCATAGCACGCTCCTAGCCAACCATGATCTCGAATGATATCGTTATCTGCCCTGATTCGTTGAAAACGGGAGGCGTACGCCTTTTCTGTGACAATTATGAACAGCATAAGTGTCACAAAAAAGGCGTACGCCTCCCGTTTTCAACAAATCAGAGCAGGTAACGATATCATTCGAGATCATGGTTGGCTAGGAGTGTGCTATGCGATGAAGTTCATGTTTAAGAGTGTAGGGGCAAAACACAAGGACAGCAGGACGGCACACCACACAGCTCCTCGTGTGAGGCCGTCCTCCCGTCCTTGTGTTTATCTCGCTATAGTGCTATCGCTTTTGATTCTTAGAGAGAGTGGGCCGTACGCCCTTTTGTGCCAGTTACCATATGACGAACCCCCCCCCCCCTCTCTCGATCCTCGAATCAGGAGCGATAACCGTATCATTCGTGGCAATGGTTGGCATGCGGCATATGTGACCGTTGGTTGACAACAATACACTGGCCATTTTCAATGTCACTCTTGCCATTTCTGATCTGCTGTGCACAAAAAAAGCTTTAGCACCCTTACGACCAATTTCTCTAACTTCTTCTTCTCCTTTTTTCTTTCTTTTTTTTATTGTGGTAATTGGTCACTTGAAACTGCATCACGTGTCATTTAATTGAAACCAAAATCAAATACAGAAGAAAAAGACACAAAGAACAGAATGATACAACGCAAGGAAAACGCTGCGCAACGCAGACTAGGCAAACTGAGTCGAGACTAGCCATAACACGTGAAGTTGATCATGTAAGCCACCATTTTGCCTCGTAAATGTGAGAGCAAATATGGATAAATATTCTTGCGCCACCTCCGCACTCCCCATGGACAAGATCCCCCCCCCCCCCCGCTTTCCGCGGAAAAATAAATAAATAAATAAACTGCATCGAATCGTTGGAGATCCTGCCAAACGCGGTCCCCACCTTCGGCCGTCGGGTCGTTGTACCTTCTCCTTTCCTCCCTCACTTCCCTCCCATCTTCTCTCTCCACAAGTGTCACAGACGGACCTACAAAGCTTGCACAGCTAAGACGGGCCGCTTTAATAAATACGTAATACTCTTCACGTACGGGAACCTGTTAGCTTGCTTAGGAGTATATAAATTGCAAAGGCTGCGCGAATTTTATATATTAGTATGCCAAAAAGCGCGCAGAGAAAAAAAAAATAAAGAAAAGAAAATGAAAAGGAATAGACGCGTGCTTCTTGATCAAAAGATCTCAGATGCTCTGTGTGCTGTGTGAATGCATATACGAGAAAGAAAGAAAAGGTGTGTGTGTGTGGGAGGGGGGGGGAGTAACAGAAGGCAACACTCGAGGCAAACGGGTTGTACGTCTGATTATCGCGTCGTTGGGCCCTAATGTACGCTGAACGTTTTCCTCATTGCACAAAGATCGTGCTGTACTCACCCCAGATGAGTCCATCTGGCATTGTACAGAGCTACCTCCAATCCTTTGGGCACGTTTCCAACGTAAATGTCAACTGTCGTCGCTGTACAAGAGAGAGAAAGTTTCTTACAGTCAGAAAGGAAGAAAACGATGAGAAAGAAGGTCTTACCTATGCAGTACTGATGGGAGAGAATTTGTATCCTGCAGATTCGGCATTTGACTTCCATCTGAATGATGATTTCCTGAGGGTAAGTCGCGTACCTGATGACAACGCAACATGAAAATTTTTAATGAGGCTGGGGAAGCCGACAACTTCGTTTCTGTTAAAGTGGGACTCCGCAACAAAATCACCACAAAGGTTGTTGTATATCCGTAATCTTTCGGATGTCCGGAACATGTGTACGAAATATCTTCGGTAAAAAACTGCGCAGATTTGGCTCAAACAAATTATTACGAAGCGAGCGCTTCGGCCTGTGTGAAGTGAAAGGACGCTGAAAGCCACACACTGCTGACATCATCCGGCATCCGCCAAGAGAGAAAGAATGCTGGCCTGGAAGCAGACGACAATGCTGGGTGACGTCACGGAATCCTCCTCCGGACGAACCGCCGTAGCATCGAGCTCTGTTTTCTGCTGTTAGCATTTCGGTTTCGGTTAGCTATTGTCATCATTTACGAATTAATTACTCGCGCCAAATGAATGTGAATGTTGTATTCGGTATCGAGGGGGTAGTTCGTATTCGGTATGATGCTCACCGATTTTTTTTCGAATCCTTCCGATGTCTCCTTTTAAAGGGACACTAAGGCCCGGTTTCACCAACGCTGGTTAACTTTGAACCGCGATCAAGGGTGGACAAAACTTGAAGTTAACGCTCCATTCTTTTTTACGAACGTTAGTTGGTGACTTGAGGAATGTATCAGTGACAGTAACTCCCTTCAATGCAGCAGAGTTAAGCATTAAATTCAAGTTAAGGGACCGTTGATCTCGGTTCAAAGTTAACCACATCATCATCCCACTTGTGTGTGTGTGAATCAAAGTTAACCAACGTTACATAAACAAAATACAGAAAATGTTCCCATAATGCTACAGCGGAAGATAAGAAAAACGTCATAGCTTTCTGCTGTTACGCGATCGCGGGCGCTCACCGTCGTATCATCACGTTCACTGCTAACCGTGTGGAATATCCTGCGACGCAGTCACAAGATATTCCGTGGCAGACGACCGTAAAAGGCGCTGACGGTGTCGTCTGCTAAGTGAGCAGTACGCCATTTCCGATATACTGGAACCGTGTGAATACTCGACATAACACGGGACGAAACCTCGGCTCCGTGAGCGGTGTGTTTTCGCTTTTCCTTCCACCTAGAATACACCGTGAATACACGGTTTATGTTGGTGCCACGGTAACCGAATCTTTCAATCCGCGCGGATAATTTTTAGGCTTTAGTGCCCATTTAAATTAATAGTTTCATAAAGACCAGGTGAACAAATTAACCTATTTTAACGTTCGCTGCGAGACCGAACATATAGCGTAACATCGTGCATAAAGTAACGTACAATCGCATTACTACCGCAGGAGATAGAATTCGTTAGGTAAACATGCTGGCCCAGTTATTGTTATCCACAGGCGAAGGTGGTAGAGGGAAGGGAAAATAAAGGGATTGAGGGTGAAAGGGCAAGAGAAAGTGTAAAGTGTTTTATAAGCGTGTTCTGCACTCTTAAAAATGAACTTCAACGCATAGCGTACGGTTCTAGCCAACCATCATCTTTAATGATATCGTTATCTGGAATGATTTGCTGGAAACGGAGGGCGTACGCCATTTTTGTGACAATTAGGAATTGGAGAAGTGTCACAAAAATGGCGTACGCCTCCAGTTTTCATAAAATCAGAGGAAAGAACGATGTCATTCGAGCTGATGGTTGGCTAGGGAACGTGCTATGGGGTGAAGTTTATTTTTAAGAGTGTGCACCGCATAGCATGGTGTGTGCCACCCACTGCCACGAATGATAGGGTTATCGCTATTGATTTGGAGAGAGAGAGAGAGAGACTTTTTTCTAGCAATTATCATATATCCAAATTGCTACAAAAAGGCGTACGCCCCATGGCTCTTCAAATCAGAAGCGGCAACACTATTATTCGTGGTAACGGTTGGCGGACGACGTGCTATGCGGTGAAGTTCTGTTGTTAGTGCCTGAATGAGACATTAATCACGACAAGCAATGCCCTGCCTTACCACTAAAGGTAATTTGATGAAAGGATAACTACGCTCTGCACACTCCTAGCCAATCAATCATCGTCCCTAATGACAACGTTCTCTCCCTTAATTTGGTGAAAAAGGGGCCGTACGCCATTTTTGTGACAATTTGTGACGTCATAAGTGTCACAAAAAAGGCGTACACCTCCCGTTTTCAACAGATCTGGGGAAAGAACGATGTCGCTGAGGTTGATGGTTGGGTAGGAGCGTGCTATGTGGTGAAGTGCACTTGTAAGAGTGGTACTGGTGTATCAAGAGAGAGGAATAAAGCGCTACTTTGTTCATAGATGTTAAAGCGAAGCGCTGATAAGATGAATTTGACCGCGGGCCCAGCACTGTTATTTTTATTTTTTTATTTTTTTTTTCGTACTCTGCATATATTTTTGCGTTCGACTGAAAGAATTACTGCATTTGCAACCGGTTTCATACAAGAGAAGATAAAGTGCATGTCGACTCGAAGTTTTCTTTTTCTGATCGAATCTCGTCCAGAAACATGATGGAAAGTATTCTGAGGACTGCCCTATTTCAGCTAATCCAGAAAGTGCCCCGTTTTACTTGTGCGATATTCCATGCAGCACTTATTAAACGACGGATTAGCAAGGGGCAGCACCAGTTCCGTCGAGGTTGCATTCACAGAAAGAGAGCATGTCAGAGAGTATTCCATCCCGTCACGTATCCCACACGGTATAGAAGAATGTTAAATAAATTAAACGATTCTGTCGCCAGAGCAATGCGTAGAAATTTCAGAGCAGCGCGTGGAGATATTCTGTCTTACGGAGTCACGATATTTGTGCAGTCCCCGAAAGTAAGATTGCAGTTTGTCCATTTTTCAATCCCGGATTCCAATGATAGCGTTGGTGATTGTCACCGAAGGGCAATTATTCTTTTTCTTTTCTTTTTTTTTTTCAACAGCGGTGCACCATCAACAACAGAAAAGCTGGCGAGTCGGATTTACTTATGTTTACTGGCAGTTACGAAAAAAAATGTTTTACAAAGTTACAAAGTTTTCTCTCCATGCGCTTTTTCAAGCTAACTGATCAGTTCGGAAAAATAAAAAGATGGAGAGAGAAAGAGATGTCGATATTCCGTGTCCTCCGGTGGTCTTCTGAGACTTCAATATCGGACCCACACTCTTAGAAATGAACTTCCCCGCATAGCACGCTCCTAGCCAACCATCAACTCGAATGGTATCGTTATCTGCTCTTACGTTGTTACACTTATGTTGTTCGTAATTGTCACAAAAAGGCGTGCGCCTCCCGTTTTTAACAAATCAGGGCAGATAACGACATCGTTCGAAATGATGGTTGGCTAGGAGTGTGCTATGCGGTGAAGTTCATTTCTAAGAGTGCATAATACTTTCTTTTCTAGAACACGCCATTCAGCGTCGACATCAGATGTGTGTCCAACAACAAAGCATCACCACGTGTGACAGTGCAGTGGACGCGAACTGCGTCAATCCCCGACACTCGATCCGACTGAACGGCACTCACTTTTTCGACAGCCATCCTTTGACGGTGGGGCCGTGCACATTTAACTCCGCTGCTGGAAAGTTGTCATCCTCACCGGAGACTTGCACCACGCTGAAGTTGACTTTCCGTGGCATGGCGCAGTGTTCCCCGGCGCGCCGTATTCCAAGCGCATTCCCGCGGTATGTGGCCCCTCCAGCCACAACGCAACGGACCGCGTTCCGCGTTGCCCGGGGCAACGGGAACGTGGGCTAGCAGACGACACTTTTACGTCGCGCGGGTTGATTCACCCGGTGAACTGAAGTGTATCGGTTCGCGGTATATTCCAAATATGTGCCCACACAGGAAGCGTTCGGCTGCGGGCTCGCTGCGCAAGAAATCTGCGGTACAGTGACCACTTAGCTAAAAAAAAAGTTATCTTTTTTTTGCGTTACGTGTTTCTCCTTAGTAAGTTACAGAAAATAATTTTGGAGAAGTTATAACAGTAGGTTGGGCTCCTGCAGATGGAAGAGAAGCAAATCATCAAAGTCCCGACCAATCAGGACAGGCTACTCCTGTGTTGCTGCCTCCTCAAATGGGTTTACAAAATATTTTCAAATACAATGTACAGTGAAAATTCGTTAAACTGGTATATTATCGGTCATGTACTACAGTGCCAATGGTACAGCTTTGTACATCTTTCAATGGTGTTGGACAAGACAATATTAGCTACATAGTTTAAAGAACTCTAGCGGCCCGTTTGTCCAAGCAGACCAAATCCTGTTTATGTGGAATTTTACAGGACACGTATTTATAACGCTATATATTTTTATGGGAACGCGCTGCTTTGAATCCAGAATGCACTCTGCAAATAATAGATGAAAGCAAACACTATACGTGTCCACGCGGTTGCCCCTGTAAAGCGTGCTTTGACTGCACCGCAGCGCTGTCCACAGAAGAAGCAACCACACATTATCTCTCTTTTTGGCTTTCTCCGCGAGCAGATGTAACGTTACTGCAGCGGTGTAACCACAGCTTTGAAGCTGACGCTTCGAGGCATGAGACGTGAACCCGCGTCTACACTGCGTAACTTAGTCCAGCCATCACAACCCCATTCTCTCAATCACCAGTTCAAACACCCCCAGTAGCTCAAGTCACAAAAGAGAAAAAGTTATCATGGGCGCCTGACAAAGAAAACCAGTTTAATTCCATTAATATTCGCTGTGCCTGTTTGAGGCCGAATCACGTACGCTGTAGGGTGAATTGCATTCTGATACGCAGATATTGTAGGAATGATGAAAAGGCCTCCGCGAATTTTTATTTATTTTAAACAGCGGTTCCGCTCTATTTTAGATTGGTGGCGGAAAGTGTATTTCTGCTACCGATTTCGATTGCTCGATCCTTTTCTACCTCCCTGTCTTGCTTTTTTTTTTTTCCGAAACAGGAGGAAAGGAGATAAGGAAACGGCTGCTGAAAAGAGACGCATTTCTAGTGTAACCTGAGCACCTGAGAATTACGATAACTCACTCTAAAGAGAAAATAAATTAAGCCGTGTCGCTGCAGCCGTGATGTTTTTAGGCATTCCTTCTTTCTTTAACACAAATCTTCCGTTGGAATTCTCTAACATGTTGTCTTGTAACTGCACCGGGCTCTATCAGCTTCGTTATCCAGACTGAAGGTTCAGCTATGAGGTCATTAATAATACCTTAATATCTTGCTCTTCTTTTCAGTGTGTATCATGTGGATCTGTTGATGTATCCGTCGTTCAAAAGCATATCTGTGAGCCTTCTATTATGTCTCGTTCCCCTGCTATAATTACCTAGAGCGACGCTACACGTCCAGCCTTAAACCAATGCAGGCTGCCAGACGGTATACGTGAAAGCGTTTTGCCGATCATGTCCACGGCGCTTACACATACACAGACACACACACGCATAAAGAGACGACGATGAGATGGGGCTGATGCCAGCCAGCAGGCTTGGGCGCTGCCCCAGTGCCATTTGTAGATAGTGAAAGATGACGATGGAGATGAGGATTCAGGTGATCGAAGCAGGATGAAGAGGCCTGTTGATGACAGGAAATCCCAAAGGTGACGGAGACCTCGGTGCATATGAGCGCTTATGGACCATGGGCCGAGCACCTTGCATATTGTAAGGGGGCGGTAGTCGACTGGATGCATACCGTGTTGCAAGATATCGCGTTCCTGCTGGTAGACAGGGCGGTCCATGAGCAGGTGGTGCAGGTCAGCGCGCACGTTGTCTGATGCACAAAGGTTCGATGACCATGGCCAAGGCGATGTCTCATATAACTGGGGTAAATGCAACCTTTTTGCCGTACACGGTGAAGCAGATAAACATATTTGTGAATGTTGAATGGGTTTCTGAAATCGCATTTGTCCTCTCTAAAAGTACTCAGAACAACGTTTGGTTCTTACTTTTCATTTTGTTCTTACTTGTCAATTTGGAAAACACAACAGCAAACGAGATTTGCTTTGAAGCGCTTTGGATGTTTTGTTGAGTGGCAAAGTTTCATATGCACAGTACACGGAGTACAGTGGTTCGAGGGCATCACTGCGAACTGAACGTACGAGATAAACTGAGAAGCGAACTGCACAAATGCATCAGAAGAACCCCAGGCGTTGAACGCGAAAAAAAGTTGACATTTTCGAAAAAAACTATTTTATTTCCATTTAAATGAAATATACGCTATCCTGTTCATGGCGCTTGGTGCCGAGGCTTTTGCAGTTTCGAGCAAACGCCGTGAACTGTCTTGTGGAAACTCCGTTGCCATAATGCCATTACATCTCAGTTTTGTTGCAAAGGCCGCATGGTTGACCGTCTTCAAGTAAGCGGTTAAGGCCGTAACCGTCAAAGAAAAAGAAAGAAAGGAAGAAAGTAGCGGAACGCAGTCACAATGTTTGTGCATTCGGCGTGACCCTCCGTATAAGGTACCCCCGTCGGTGTTTGATGTACAGGTATAGTGGTTCCCATTGGGTACGGAATGTAGGCGTCACCCAAGGACCTCTTCATCGAGGCCGGCTTGCTCTAATCATTCTCCATCGAGCACAAACGCGCTTCGCATAGATAGTGAGAAATTGTAATTGAAATTGTGAGGCCATGTTGAGCTCTCGCTAGCCTCCCTCAGGACGATAACATCATTATGCACGACGCGTGAGGTAGAAAAAACAAAAAAACAACAATAGAAAAAAAAAACAAAAAAAAAAAACAGGACGCTGTGACTGTGTTTTTAGTGTGTGACCTTACTGTACACTTTGCAGCCATCCTGCGTCCTTCCCTTTCTTCTCCTCCTTTATGGCTAACTGTTCGAGGTTGAAGCTGTGTGTTCATTAAGCGACGTGGACACCCCTCTGTTTCCATTTACACTCAGTCACTCACGTTATGCCCGTGTGTACTGTAAACCTATTTTACGCAGAATGATTGTTCCCTTTGTTGAGCAGTATTTCAAAGCCTTTTCAACACGTACATCATTTCGTTCAACGCCCAACGTGGTTCGATACAGCTTGGGATCATGAACAGCGGTTACCATGCACGGCGGTCGACCGTAAGGAATCCGTGGTTCTCTTGTATACAGTTTAGCGAGCCTGGTCTAAGAGAATAACGTTTCAGCGAAAAGAAGGCTCGTTTTATCGAACTACGTTTTAGAGAATAGGCCTTGGTTTCAACATATTGATAGAACCAGCAGTCAGTGTTCGACAACAGTATAAAGGACGCTTTTGTATTTTATTGATCTCAGATTTCATTGAAGTATCACTGGTAGAAGGGTAGCGATATTTCGTAGAGAACGCGTGCTTTCTTTATGTTACTCAGTGCCCCGCCCACTCACTGTCCCGCAGTGAGTGGGCTCACATCTCCATTTTTTCTCCTATCATCATCATCATCATGTTTCCGACAAGCTTCGTTCAAAAGAATCTACACTCTCAGAAAAAAAGGATGGAGTATTTACACATTTTAGGAGGTAATAGTTGTCGCACATGTT
The DNA here is from genome assembly GCF_037126465.1 of Ornithodoros turicata. NCBI lineage: Eukaryota > Metazoa > Arthropoda > Arachnida > Ixodida > Argasidae > Ornithodoros > Ornithodoros turicata. Next base: position 22,494,233 of record NC_088210.1, on the reverse strand, counting down.
GCGCCTAAAAGGTTGCAAGGTGGTTGCATAGCGTGCAAAGGTTGCATAGCGTCTGATAAAGGGTGTAAAAGGGTGGTAAAAGCAATTATCATATATCTAAATTGCTACAAAAAGGCGTACGCCCCTCTCGCTCATCGAATCACAAGCGGTAACCCTATCATTTTTAGGTAACAGGTAGAACTTTGCAACCTTTTAGGCAGAACATATTCGACAACTATAACCTCCTGAAGGGTGTAACTGCGCCACCCTTTTTTCTAAGAGTGCAGGGTGCGCCACTCCGACCAAACTGCACTCTTAAAAATGAACTTCACCGCATAGCACACTCCTAGCCAACCATTATCTCGAATGATATCGTTGTCTGCCCTGATTTGTTGAAAACGGGAGGCGTACGCCTTTTTTGTGACAATTATGAACAGCATATAAGTGTCACAAAAAAGGCGTACGCCTCCCGTTCTCAACAAATCAGGGCAGATAACGATATCATTCGAGATAATGGTTGGCTAGGAGCGTGCTATGTGGTGAAGTTCATTTTTAAGAGTGCACGATAGGCATGCGCGCGCTTCTCCTGCTGTCTCATTGGATGCCGCCAATCTTATTTGCCTCCTGGGGATACCATTCGTTGCCGCAAAAAGACGGCTCTGTTTTCATTACGTTTTTCCTCAAAACGCTAGCGCTCTAAGCGAACTAATTTTGCTTGCACTAGACTAATTGCAACACGGACTTTCATTTGAGAGCAAGTTGCTTTTGCATTTTAGTACCCCTTTAAAACGTGGCTCTCTGAGACGAAGCCTCTAACAAGAGGTTCGCTAGAACGGGGCCCGCTATAAGCGCGTGGGCTCCCTGCGCCCGTGGCAGCTGAAGCGGTCAGCCCACGCGTCGCATTTATTACGGCGCACTGGAACATAAAATCCATGTTATAGCAATAGCCTGTGCCTCGTCTGCCTATGCCTCGTGCAACTTCCGGGACCGTCTATAGTGGCTTTTCAGCTATAAAGGATTGCGGCCCATTCGTGGTGTCCACATATTATTAGACCCCGATCAAAATCGATACGGCGCTGACGATATAATACAACGATGACGACCTGCGTTCGTTATCCGCGAAAGCAAATACGGTCCCGTGATGGACGCAAATTCTCCTTCTGTATTACCTCCTTCTCCTATACTCCTTTATCATATGGTAAATTACAATCACGGTTTCACAACGCTATCGAGAGTCACGCTGTTTAGACAAATTCCTGCACCAGTGTTTTTTTTCTTCTTCTTTTTACTTGTCTCAATAGACCTCTCCCTGTTCGTAAACAAATGACGTCATAGTGTTTGACAGCGCCACCAATTTGGTAGAATTGAACTATACGCTCAAAGCTAGAGGCGAACAAGTTCGCGCCCGAAAGCCACGGTCTTGAGTTGATTACGATGGTCTCTGAAAGGGACGCGACCTTCGGTCCTACTTTCCTTTCAATAGGAGGCAGCGAACAAGTTCCCATTCGTGGAACTTACCCTCCCCTTCCGATTTGTTTCGGTTTCAGTCTGTTTACCAACGTCATGATGAAGTTTCTCGGGTAGAGATCTATTTTCGAGAGTAATACCCTAGTCAGACGGCAAACTTAAGGCCGTTAGCGGAAAGGTCGTAACTTGACCTGTAGCCCCTGTGGTTCCAAATGATAGTTGCAACCATCATTTCGAATGACGTCATTATCTGCCCTGATTTGTTGAAAACAGCAGGTGTCCGCCTTTTTTGTGTGTGTGACAATTATGAACTGCATAATTGTCACAAAAAATGTGTACGCCTCCCACTTTCAACAAACCAGGGGAGGGAACGAGGTCATTCGAAATGACGGTTGTGCTACAGGTGAAATTACTGCCGTTCCGCTAGCGGCCTTAAGTTTGCCGTCTGACCAGGGTGTAAATGACTGCAAATTTCACACACACCGCACAGAAGGGTGCTTTGTAAAACATCATTTTAAATGGTGTATCGCATATGGTATATACCAGCATGTGTACGAAGCAGGACACAGGCTGGTTCTCCAGTATGCTCCATCCCATCGTGGTGTCGTGGGGAATGAACAGGTTGACAGCGCCGCAGAAGCAGCACCCTCCCATCTAGGAGACGAACGACTATTGCATCCGTCTACCCATTCTTCGACGTCTAGTGGCACCCCCGGCTTCCCGCCCAATGACAACTGACATTCTTCTCTCCCTCCCCCCTCTAGTCTTGCAAGAGTTGATCCAACGCTCGCTTTCCGTATGCCACGGCACACCTCCCATCGAGACGCTGCATTAATTCGTCGAATTCGACTCAATCTGGCTTTCACAGCTCAGCGGCCCTACCGCTTGAGACAAGTCGACTCTCCCAGATGCCGTCACTGCGGCAATCTGGAGGATCAATTGTAGACATTACTATGTCTTCCGACGAATATTCATAGAAGGAGCGGTGACATATATCAAAACTCATGTTGGCAATATAACAAAACTTCTAAAATTTCCCGACGTGTGCGCTCTTTATAGCTACCGCGAGCAACTTTGCTTGTTCGTAGATCGAGGTGCACGTGCACCTGTCCACACGGACTGACAGATGCTCACTGGGTGTGTTTTCGGGGTGAAGCCGCATGCCCTCTCAGCCGGGTGTTCAAACACCTTTCAAATCTGCCGGTGCGGGGATTCCAACCCGCGTCGCATCCACCAAGTCTCGGCATGGAAAGCGATCACCCCAATCACCACCATGCCGTCCACGCCATCGGCACGTCCATGCCGTCCATGCCGTCGGCACGTCCAGGTCATCGTTGACAGTGATACACTTGAAGTATACAGAATATACAGGCTGTTTCACCCAATGTGATAAAAAAATTCGAACTGGCGCGACGTACTCGCCGGAGGATTGTGGGACTTTCGGCAATTACCTTCTGGAAAGTTTTGCCTCCATTTAGGAAGGCTTTGCACAGTTTATAATTGAGGTAAATTTATTTTTGTCAATTGAACTTTGAAAATTGCCAAGCGAACGTCACTTTTTTTACAGAAATATGAAGTCCTCCACGGATAACTACAGACCCAACAAAACCTATGCACAGTATCGCGACAGAAATAGTAAAAAAAAAAAAAAAAAAAACGTTTTAGCCCAGCCTGCTTGATTGTCGCAAAGAAGAGCGCACGATTATTACTAAAGAAACAAAACAACCGTCTTATCACAAAGAAGGCAAAACAGGTGAAGGCGGGAACACTTTCTCTTTCAGACGCACATTTCCTGTGCGCTTCTTTGCGACAATCATGCAGGCGGGGCTAAAGTGTAATTTTCACTTTTTTTTTTTTCGACTGTTTCTGTTGCGATACTGCGCATAGTTTTTGTTGGGCCTGCAGTTATCCGTGGAGGACTTCATATTTCTGTAAAAAAAGTGAGGATCGCTTTTCAACAGTGATGGCCACTAACTACTTCTACAGTAGTTTAACTATAACTACTAACTACTTTGTGATTGAGTAGTTTAACTAGTAGTTCAACTACTTTTCAGGGGAGTAGTTAAAACTACTTTTTTAACTACTGCAATGTAGTTTAACTACATCTATAACTACTTAAGGTTGTCCACCAACACCAATCCCTTGTAGTGTTCTTGGACACCTAAATATCAACCACAAGCAATAATAAACTTTGGCTCAGGCCATTGCTACGATCGTCACATACAAAGCTTGCGGCGGGATTCTTTCTATGCCTACGCGATAAACTAAGTTGCAGAATTATTTCACAGCATATGAGGCTTCACTAGACAAGCATTAAATGTAGAGGTATGCAAATATTCGAAATTTCGGATATTTGCGATATTCGGTTCATATTCATATTCGAAAATTTGATATTCGAAGTTTTCGTGTATTCGTAAAAGTTCGAATATGTATTCGATTTTTTTTCGCATATCACAGCAACTTATTCCGAAGCTGTTTCGGGCTGCGCACTGGAATTTGTACGTTGTGGCGACGAACATGAATAGTAGAACAGCTGCAAAGCGACGCGCGGAGCTTCCCAGGTACGCTCGTTTGCGAATGCGTCGCTATACGTTCGGTAACCGAAACCGAAACTAGTACGGAGTTGTGTGCAGTCGCCATTTTAGAGTCCGCCCCAGCGAAACCCGAGACCGCGGTACGTTTCATACATCGTCAGCACTGTCGCGGCTTTAGTGGATTGCTAGCGAACGCTGAACATTCGTATGAGGCCTACAGTTCGTTGAAATTACGGTTAAATATCGAAATTTTGTTGACGTTGAGCCGAACACCGCTGTTCAGCGTCCAATTGCATGCACAGCCAAAACCTGCGTTTCGAATGCGTCTTTTTCGGTTTCGTTTTGTGGTTGTCAGCGATATATGATAGAATCATGGTCGCGTGCGATGACGGCGATAATCGAGGAGTGGGACGTGTTGATATTTCGACATAGTTTCTCCAACTTCGGCGCTCTGCGACCGTATGAAAGCGCCAACTAGGGCGACAGTAACGCTGCAGTCAGTTGAAACTGCGCTAGCTGTTGTTACAGATGATAGCAAGACGCATATATAGCCTTAAGCCGGACCTTCACGGAGCGATTTTGCTCGCGACTCACGCGCGTCGTCGTCGGCGCGACGAAGTTTGAAGCCCGCGCGCAGATTTCCGCCGTGAAATGAAAGGAGCGCTGAATACGAACGTCGCGGAAACAATCACGCGTGATACAGCCATACAACATCGTCGAGGATCGCAGTTTTACTGCGCTATAATGCATGAGGCCGTTCCAAACTATGCATTACCGTAAGTAACGATGGTCTCACGCGTGATGTCACGCGTGAGACCACTTGCCACCATCATTTTCCTTCTGAGGTGCTCATCACTAAATCATCCCACACTCTGAACATGTCATTGCTCTTCACTTACATTCTGTCTGTTTCACCAGCACTTTACAATGCCAACACAGGTGTTCACTGTTCATGAAAGATTTTTGAAATGAAAGTTTTTTCTTGCGGTTTTCAGCTTGCCTCATGAGAACAGCACACTGTTTCATTGTAAAAATAATCTTACTGTACATGTGCGTATAAGCATGTATGCCCTATGCTAAGCAAAAACATTAATACATATTCCTCATTAGCACTTGGGACATTTTTCTAAGGATCAGCAGAACACAACTGTGACGATGCTTGTTTTCGGGGCTTAATTAACTTAATTAACTCTTAGAAGCCGTTATCCTATGTGTGATATTCGATATTCGATTCGTATTCGAAAATTTCAATATTCGCACACCTCTAATTAAAAGTGAAGGTTTAGTACACATGCACGACACAATTGCTCTGCACCCCCGTTCTCATCAAACAAGTAGCTCAAGGCAAAATTCGGAAGCACAATCGTGCCCTAAAGCTTCCGGCAAAATTGGAAGTAGTTGGCGCCTTCAGTAACCTAACTACTGTAGTTAACTACTTAAAATAGTAGTTTAACTAGTAGTTGCCACTACATTTCTGCAAGTAGTTGATAACTACTTTTTAACTACAATCAGATAGTTTAACTAGTAGTTTAACTACATGTAGTTAACTACTGGCCATCACTGCTTTTCAATGTTCATCTGAAGAAAAAAAAATTCCCTCAATAATAAACTATCCAAAGCCTTCCCCAATGGCGGCAAAAGTTTCCAGAAGGTGATTGCCGAAAGTCCCACAATCCTCCGGCGAGAATGTCGCCAGTGAGGATTCTTTTTTTTTTCTTTCTTTTTTTTTTTCACTTTAGGTGAAACACCCTGTATGCTGACTGTGACCACATTTTTGAATAGTACTTGTACTCCACTGTACTGGGAAACGCTTCCCAGGAAATTAAGCAAATAATTCTCCGCCGATGCGAAACCCTCCGTTTTCAAAGGGGCGTGGTAGCCCGTTAACGCTTTTCCCTCACGAGGGAATTTCACTGAATCATTTTCTCACAAACGGGGCCCCGAAACGGTACCGCGTAGAGACGTGTTATTCACCGGTTGGGCAGTGTCAAGAGCGTTCGCAAACTGTTTTATCCGGAACGATCCACTAAAAATCCCTAATTATCCCTCTGGGTTTCCCCAACTTCCCCGAAAGCACTATTCTGCGGAATCTGAGATATGTTGAATTTATTTATTTATTTTTGATTACGTGTTAGATGTTGAAAGTGATTCGCATGTTCTACAAAGAGTTTTTTTTTTTTTTTTAAGAAATTGAACGAGCAGCGTACCTTTTATCTTTCCACTTCGTTCTATTCCACACCGTTAGAGTTCGTCGCACACAAGAAACCCATACAAAGCAAGCAAGTTTGTAGAAGAAAAGCAGTAAAACGGGGAGTAATTGCGGCTTTTAGTCCCCTAAATTGCAATTATACTCCCCGTTTTAGTCCCCTAACTCCGACATTTACCCCCCAAGACTGCAAATAGTCACCGAACTTCGCAAATGGCTTCGCTCGACAATCTACGTAAATATGTGCTCTTCGTGTATTTGATGGAACAAGGCTAACATAACTTGGATACCTCAACAATTTTCCATCCACACAGAGGAGGAAATAGTTCGCTGTTCTTTCTTACGAGAGTGCGCCCTATGAATGTCGCGAGAGTTTAGGACACTCGACATATCGTGGTTGACGGCATAATTCAAAATATTTTCATTAATGCACACGAATCATGTATTCGGGGCTGTTAGAAGAGAGCGTTAAATGCCGTACCGTGTGACATTCATTTAGTGCCATGCATCGACTCCCTAAGGGCACTGATCTTTGTGGCAACGCATTTATAGTCTCCAAAAGGACTAAAATTACCCCCTTTTCTTTTCTTTCTTAGAGTGTTTAAACTATACGAGTGAACGAACTATTACTGAAAGATTGTGCCGCCAAGGCTGTGTCGAATCAGTTCTCGATTGCAGTCCACCCGATTCATAATGATTATTGCTACCGGTCTATTATACTTCCCTTTCATTCATTCAATCGGGCGAGGCCATTTAAAAACAAAAAAAAACAAAAGGCTCAGATAAAGTGACCCGTATTCCATCACGTAACCGGGTCACAGTGAAAGCTGCCTAGGTCACGGCCGGCCCGTATACATATATCGGTCGAGTCGAAGAGGGGTTGCGGGTGGGAGTAGAGATCGACATGCAGGGAAACAATTTCACTGAAACACGTGCGGTCCCGATTCTTTTTGGGGCCGTGCTGACTGAATGTCGAACAGATGGCAAAGAACGGATCGTGGCCGTTGCGGGCAAAATCATTGGATGGTTCGAAACTGAACCTAGGATCCCCACGACACACACACACAGGACGGCACAGTGGCGCCTCTTGGTGGGGATCCCTGCTTCGGTTTCGGTTCTCTCACTTGCAGTAAAAACTGTCACGTTGGAATGAAAACGCGGCTTACTTGGAACACACGTCGCTTTTGTCATATGCATTATCAGGAAAGATGATAGCTGGGCAGCCGCTTACACGCGCAATGCCTTGATGCGCAATGCAATGCGCGGATACTGCCCGAGAATGTTCCCACGACATGGTTTGTTCAGTGAACACCAGGGGGCGACTCCCAAACTTCTCGGCACCAATATCAACATGTCACTTTCTAGTCTCTGGGAAACATACGGTCACGAGATGCCTAATTTGCACCGTGTCTGGCAACATTTCTCCGCGAAGTCGGATTTCCGTCTCGTCACCACAGGTGCTGGCAGTTTTTCAAACATGGGGCGGAGAGCGGAGACGCGCGCCGTTGCTAGCGGACAGACGCCGGACCTCCCGGGGACACTGCCTAGGTACTCTGGGAGAACACGAATTTAACAATGAAATTTTGCGAGATATTTAAAAAATTCGTGGATTGATTGACCGATCGATTGATTCGTGGAAAGCGTGTAATGTACGCTGACGTCATTTATATCTTTGGGTCTTTGAGCGACGTTGGTTTGGAATAGGAAATAAAACGAACATATAATTTATGTAGCAATCTGCGGCAGCACTTTAAAGGGGCAGTGAGCACGCGTGGCCCAAGGCGTACTCGGTGCAGGTAGACGGGTAGAAAATCTGGCGGACCGGTAATTAAAGGTTGAGGGAAACGCCTCAGGACGAGAGCCGCCCATATTTCGAACAGAGACTGTTCTTCTGGGGCGCCGTCCTCATCATTGGCATTGTATTTTGAACGGTTAGGGTCAACTGGGGTCAACTATTACTGGGTCAACTACTAGAGTCAATAAATAAGTTGATACTAGGGTCAACACATGCGTGGGTGGAAAAAATTGCGGAAAAATGGTGGACAACCTTAGTTGAGGAGCTGTGTTGGGTTGCGCAAGTGAGTTAGGTGAACGAATGGATCTCTGCGACGAAGTCGGATAGAAAGATACGAAGGTTGCGTGGTGTTGGGATAGACGGAGAAGTTACTCGACAGAGAGAACTCTCTACCAGTTAAATTACTGTGAAAAAAATGAAAGAAAAAGAGAAATGTAACGAAGCTACAAACCAAGTCACAGGTAATATGACATGCATGACAGGTAAGTTCCTGAGCTACTTTTGAGAAGCAACGAATTACTTTGAAGTTACTTGCTGTGCCTTTACAGCTGTGCCCTTGAATGTAAAAAATGGTCTATGATGTTAATAAAGAATTTTCAGGGAAGTAGAAGGCATTTTATTGTATTATTTTTGTACATTGCATATGTATGCATGTATCACCACAGCCAAATTCCATGCCGTGTCCTCATACACGCAGTGTACAGGTAATATAGGAGACACGGGTCCTACATCTCCTATAATAAATATATTGATCCTATACATCCTATAACTCCTGTGGTACCTGTATCACTTATATGTCCTACATCCAATAACATCATATGTATAGGATCAACATATATGACTTTTCAGTAGGGACATAACATACTTTCTAATTCTTGACCTCTTATTTAATTCAGATCTGCAACGGGCGGCGCGTGACGTTATGTGCAAGTAGTTTTATTCGTACGAAAACCACATTTGATATGACGAAAAAAGAGCGCCTTTATTGGCTTCATTGGCGAGGCATTTAATGGTTTTGATCTCGTAATAAGGTTCCTCAACAGAGCACAAAGCAATCCCAGTCGAGCCCCAGGTCACCTGCGTTCCTCCGCAAGAGCTGCTAGTTCTAGTGAGGATTTGCGCTAATAGTCATGTCGGGCTAACCTCGTCATATTTGCGGATTACTGCACGCTACACAAAGCATATCCATGTAATCTACATGCATAACCTATGTTTACAATTTATAAGTCGAAATTTGCGTTCCCTAATCTGGTCGCTCTCGATAATAAATCTAACCATGTCGTAAGCCTCCCCAAGACTGAAAATTTCATATTAGCTTTTCAACAATAACGAGACAACAAAAAGATAAAAACATGCAGTACTGCCATTTTTTTCCCAGCAGTTAAATATTTCTATAGATTTAACACCCCTAGCTAGAAGCATGCCTTCCAAGCAGTATGTGTTGCAAGCAAGCAGTATATCTGTTCCCACCAGAGTTGGGGAAATTACTTGTATTTTGCGATAAATTACCATTACACACTACAATTTTGTAAAGTAGTGCATCACATTACTCATTACTTTTTCATGCTCAGCGATGCATTTACTATCAAATGATGCCGTTACTTCTGCATTACATGTGGCGTTTGAAGTGTGCACTGTAAAAAGACGTGATTGGTCATTCACTGCGTTACCCCCCACGTCGCCAGCGAGAATAATTACCATTTCTTCAAAATCTCTACTTGTGAATGATTTCATCGACAGATGAAAGCACTCGAACTACAAAACGCGGAATGAAACGCTGGACAAACACGCTATGACAACCCTTACAGCACAACATGACAAAGTTCGCGAACATAGCGTGCTTTCGGTTATCGTTGTCAAGTGCGACTAGCGGAGTCTCGCAGCAGCGTCTCGACGTATTTCACCGGCATTCGCCTGGAGAACGAACACTAGCGGCGCTTCGGTCGGCGGAGCGGATTTTGCCTCCCGACCGTTGGCGACTGCGCGGTATTTGAGTACTACTTTCGCGCTTGCGCAAGGCAGTGGTAACATCAATATCGGCTCTACCGAGAGCTTGCATGACCGGCATACTAAAATTTTTGAAATTTTGCGTCGTTTGAATATCTCGTAACCACATCAGAGACATATTTGGGTAGAAAAAGTGCGCAAATTATGCTAGTAAATACAGTAATTGGGTTTTGGAACAGAATGAGGGTGCTTCTTCCGAATTTGAAGTCTGTTGCGATTAAATGTTTGTCAATTCCTATAAACTTTCCAGGCTCTTTCAGCAGGTGTAAAATGATTGTAGGCGGCAGACGGCATTCGCTGTTAGAGGAGAACACAAGATATCATATGTAATGCTGAGCCACAACAGTGCCTTAAATCCATGTTTATTTCCCCCCCCCCCCACATCATCCAAGAAAACAAAGTATTTCCCATTTCAAGCAGCCGCAGCAGAAGACCGGGGGCCCTAGTCATTACCAAGATGTAACGCATTACTTTCACGTCTTGTTCAAACCACGGATGAATATGAAAGCCAGTGCCCTATTGGGAGGCACTACGCGGCCTTATTTTTGTGAACGTGTTTCTGACCCAAAGAAATATTTACATGCAACTTTTCAGGCTGTATGTCACTTAGAGCTTCCTTCGAACTGTCTTCGAGCTTCCTACTTAGTATGGCCGTGCACCACCTCACTGTCGTTTTCATTTGCAGTACTTTTATCGGTATCCTGGTAAGCTATCTGACCGTCTAAGTTGAAGTAAAGGTTAAAAAAAAAAAAAAAAAAAGAAGAAGATTGCACTGTCATATAAACTTTACTTTATTCAAGCTCCAAATCTGTAGCCCATTCTAAGAAATGCAGATATTTTTGTCCCCGTTTAGCAGGAATTTGTTTCCTGCACCATCACACATATAAAAAGTAGCACTTTTCTCCTCCTCAGCAGAAGCTTTATATATGTACAGAAATGGTGGGAATAAGAGCATGACACAATGCCATAAATAATCAGGCCAGGAACGCACAACACTTCAATCCAATGCCGCTCAATCTTTTTTAACACAGCTCGATAGGCAGAGTCCAACCCAAAACCTCAGAAGCCCAAGACACATTTTTATAAAACAAAACAAAAAAACATTATATTTCGTTGTTTACAATGCTGTAGTTAGTCTCCTCATGTATCCCTCCTCTGCCAATGCCATGCGAAAGCCAGGCGTTCCGTATGATAATGTTACATTACACAAAGGTATCTCTGTAATTCCTGGAGCAAATAGGGTAGCAGTAACACTGAAAAAAGAAAAAGAAAATGCTGCTACTTCAAGTACGAGTGTCACGTCGTGAGGTTTAGTTCACTTTACTGAATGAACAATTATCCACTTCGTCTTTGGAGTGCCACAATCAAGTAGGCTGGTGATCTTTCTTGAGGCGCTTCTGAGGAGGAGTTGCTAGTCACGAGGACGCCGAGACCCTCCGGTACAGGTAGAGGTATGCGAGGTCCTTCGGCGGGCACTCCGACTCGGCAACCTTGTTGTCATTGTAGATCACCCATCTGCCTTCTTTCAAAATGTGGCACACGTAGTGGCCTACCATTGTAGAGGTACCCATATGGCTGATGAATGCAGCCAGCTGATACTCTGTTTTCGATGCCAAAAATGATGGTCTCATTGAACTGGCACTAGCAACAGCTACACATGTACTATATCCGCAAATAACTGTGACAGGGTGTTTCTGGAAGGATCGGCTACGGGAGGAGGAAGGCAATAGAGGTATGTCTGGAGGCAAGGCAGTCGAAATATGTTCCTTGTCTATGTTGAAATTTATTTATTTATTTATTTAATTTTCAATTTAATTTTAATGTATTCTCTTATTTATTTAAATGTGTCTGGTAGTCTGTCTTTTTGCAGAGAAGTGGGTGTGTTAGCCGTTTTAATCAGATACAGTTGAACTTCCCGGTGCCATAAAGACAGTCCAAGTTAGCCAGCATATATAACAAAAATTCAGATTTTCCCCAGGCCCTTTATTCTGCAGTCTGCGTCTGCGTCCTTTTCTACTAAGTTTTTCACACAAAGGCACAGTATGGTCCCTAACAGAGTACCTGGAACTGCATATATGCAGTACGGCCAGCAGTCACACTGCAGTTATTTTAGTTTTTGTAATGTAATAACATACACGATAGAAGATTTACCTCAGCACACAGGGCAAACACACACACACCTTATACAACCAAAGGAATTGTAATATACAATGAGTAGACGAGCAGACGGTTACTTACTTCCAGGTCCATCCTTAATGTTGGGACCAACTGGGACTTCCGCAGCAACTTCCATAGATGAGGAGTCCAACTCATTGGCATGACTGAAAATCCAGTCGATTGCACGCTCCACGTTATTGTCCTGCAAGAAGAAAAACACTCCACTTCTTTTTTCTCGTTTAGAAAGGTTTTATCAGTGTTTCTTTTTTCCTTCGACGCCTTCAACCTGACCAGTGACATCAACATTTAAGGGGTGCAGACGGCAACTTTGTTTGTTGGTCAAGTGGCCACCTTTTGAGCGACTGGCTGACAGATTTCCAAAACAACAGAATAGTGTAGACTTGTAGACTAGTGAAAAGTTCCAAAATTATTTCTCCTTGAAGAGGGTGCATATTGAATCATGGCAGTTGAAGAAAGGGCTCCAGCAGCGTGATTCCTCCCCATACCCTTTGACTGCCAATCAGAGATGGTATCAATTACACCTAGGGCCCTGTGTATTAGGGTAAAACCAGTTTTTACCCCCTCGATTTGCCTGATTAGGACACACACACACAAAAAAAAAAAAAAGAACATGACCAAGTGCCACTGCAAAACACTGAGCACCGGACATTCAGCACGGCTGTTCCGTGTCTTGTGTTAATCTAAACCGCGAGGAGCACTTTTTTAAAACTCTCCTCTCCACCCGAAAATCTACTTTTCCGCCCAATGTCACCCGATTTTATGGCTCCTGAAATAAAACCCGATTTCACTGTAGAGCTTTGAAGTGCAGAACATCTATCAACAGCATAGATGATCAGTTATAAGTGTGTAACTAACGATGGGGGAGGATATGAGTGAATCCTGCACAAAATTTATTAATTGTTATTAATTTATTTATTATTTTACTGGCTATTGCACAATCCTTAGAAAGAGATCCTAGAGGGAGGAGGGTTCACGGTCATCCTGCACCAGGCGCAAGTTGGTCTCAGGATGGTTAGTCAGTATGTGTTAGTTATAACCAGGGTTTGTGGTGATTACCCCTATCTGAGGTATTAAGAGGTAGGGGCAAAGATAGGGGACAAAGGGAAGTTATCTTAATATCTCGTGCCATTTATGAAATTTGGTTTTGCACTCAGTTTTGCTGCGCTCTGGTAAAAAATCATAATCGCTGAAAACTGGGAACCCTAGTTAAAATCGACTACCAATATGAAAGCATTACAAACCCTTTTGATTGCTTAGACAGAACGGCTCATCAGAAACACGGTCAAAGGGCACTTACTGTAGCTTTCAATGCTTTCGCAGACTGTTCCCGGGTAAACCCCATGGACATGACTGTCGCCAGTGCAGCTGGGTCCGCAATGAACGCCGTTTCGCTTTTCGATGCATTTGGAAGTATAAAAGGATCGCCAAAGTCTGTAATGCAGGGAAGAGAGAAATGCATTCGAGAGTCACACGTAAACAAACTAACAATGTTGGGAAGCTCCAGACCAACTACCTGCATCACCGATGTGCTCCATGACCCAAGCTGTGGCAGCTTCGATTCCAGAGTTTTCAGTAAAGTAGACCGCCTTCTTACAAGCTTCAATTGGGAAACCCATGTCACACAGATGAGCAACTACAGCTTCATCCAGTTCCACAGCTGTAAGGTTAACACTTTAGCTCAATGTAAAATAATAACAGACACACAAGAATGAAGCACAGACCAGGACAGCCCATGGTGGGCTTCCATGAATCGTCACTTTCCAAAATGAGGTACCACCACCCCATAAGGAAGAGCTCTAATCAAAAATTCAGCGTAATTTGAAAACACTTTGAGCGCCATTAAAAAAAAAAACCTGATGCCCGCAACATATTTTAACAACAAGGGTGAAATGGTTGAAACACTGGATGATGGTGAGAGAACATAGAAACAATGTCGCATAAAACGTATGAGTACAATGCAAGAAGTCTGGCTAAATTATCCAGTATATGACTGTGTGCAGAGTGATTACAAACAATCCCTCCTATGAAGAACTGGTACAAGATGACATATTGGTACTGCTAGCTTGTGTTCTACAACTCAGGATTGTCAGTGATAAGGCACGTGTTGAAAAACAAGGTCCTTAAAACAGGCTTTGTGCAGTGCCACTAAGGATCATTAGTGACTTACTTTGTGTTGAGCCTTCATGTGTGGTCTTCACTTCAGGCAAGATTTCTTCTCCTGTCTGAAGGCCGTGCCCACGAAACGAACTCAGGTCCAACTCATGAGGCATGATCACCGACACATCTGGAAAACAATAACGTTGGAAAGAGTTTGTAAGATGTTTTGAAGCGTTATTAGTTAAGCCATTTAAAAAGATAAATAAAAGAAAAAGTGGCGTGCACAGAGATACTCCTTCATTTAATTTTTTTAGCAATTTAAAAAAATAAATAAATAAAGTGGCCTGCACAGAGATACTCCTTCATTTAATTTTTTAAAATACCATACTATTTTGCACGTACACAAATACCGCGTATACAAATGCTACCACCACAAGAGCATTGCACGAAAGTCTCTGCAACAGATTTTGCAGGACCTACCGAGCTTTTTGGGCACCCAGTTTTCACCAATGGCAAACTTCTTCAGCTGTATCATCAGGTAGTCTGGAAATGTCTGCAGACGAGTTGTCCTGAACAGATATAATGTCGCATTGATGCAAAAGAACGTTGCAGAACCTTGTCTTTGTTTACGCATTTCTCCAATGCATATCTTTTACTGCACAATGTTGCCGGAAGCAATGCGAGACGTAAGAACTTGATGCTTACTTCTGTGCTGTGACCTTCTTGTTGACTGCTGTACTATAAAAATCTTCAACAAGCTCCGCGGCACCAAACGCATCCAAACACGCCGACAAGGGGATCTGTGATCTCACGACTGCGTCTGGATCTCTAACGGAAGAGAAACAAAGTGTGCTAGTACAGCTTTGGAATCGTTCAGCTTGCAACTACTTATCTAATCTTATCTTACATTCTCTCTCCTTTCTTCTGCAGTTCCGCCCTCTGGAGTTCAAAAGCGTCCACTTCACCTGCGCGGCAAGGAAACAAACAAGATTCAGGAATTAGCAATGGGTCATCACAGGCCTCGAGTAGTAGATTAGTGTTTCTGCATACAGTAGTATATAGCTGTGCAGACAGCTGGCAAGAGACCTGGGAGACCGCCGGGCGGGAGTGATAGCATCTGTCGGTCGCGGAGAAGTCTGAGATCGGCTTGTGGAATGCTGTTTCTGGTTAGCGTTGTTTGTATAGCATGAATTTAGTGTTTATTGCTTATTTACCCGATTTTTACCCCTCAAAATTAGAGAAAAATAAAACTTCAGGCTCTACTTATTAAGGCTTATGTGGTGGAAAGCAACAAGATAATGCAATACAATACAGATCTACAAAGGCAGTCACGCCTCTTATGCCTAGGTAGGAATGACACAAGCAGTCAGTGAAAATAGGGAAGCTAAAAGCCCTGTCACTAACACTGCTCGCTTTTTAAACGAGGGCTTACTTTTGTTCAAAGCAGAGTGCAGAGGAACAGGCAGTGGAAGAAGGCAATCTGTTCGCTTGTTGTACTGCACCATTCCCGACACCATGCACTGGATCCTCTCCTCGATTTCAAATTTGAAGCATTCTGCCGGGTTTAACTGGCCTCTACAATTCCTCTACAATGGAGAAACTTCATGTTGAGAAAAGGCCTATCAAGCACTGTAACAATACGGTTGTGCAAAGCAGATATACTGTCCTTATCTCGTGCTGTGATGCTGTGTGCACTCACCTCAACAAGGTTTAAAAAGTGCAGAAAGTACTCTTGAGCATCTTGCTGCCTTTTCGTAGAGAACTCCGGGTGGCCTTTGCCTATCAGAGTCTTGAACATCATGGGCTTGATGCCTGGCTGTTCCTGGATTGATACCGGTAGAGTTTAAGGAAAGGCGAGTTTGTGACGGCGATACTGAAATTGTTCAACTAAACTTTTTCATCCAAAATATTCAAGTGGCTGAGCATGACTCATGGTTACTGACTGACCGTCTGCAATGGCACGGTTCAGCAAGATATGTAAACCTTGTGTTTTAGGGCTAAACACAGCAAACCCAGTTTTTTCAGCGATGCAAATAGACACGTAAAAAGAGGTTTTACCCTAAAACATGGGGCACTAACAATACAGTACCTAAAGTGTTGGTACAGGTACAAACGGCAACGGCGTTACGTGCACAAACAAACATCTTGCAGTAATACAGCCTGGGGTACAAGGTGAGGGAGTGCTTTCTTAGGGTATGGCACGTGGCACATTTACACAACCACTCAAAAAACTACAACATCCCTGTTCATGCAACTTGCAGAACGGTTCATGCAACTTGCAGAATGGAGGAGGGCAGTGGAGGAAGAGTCAATGAGCTCTGGTGCAATCAATCACATGGAATCAAGCACATACCTCTCTTTGTTCCCAAAGGGGAGAGCACAAAACAGAGCAGACGACACGGACAAGCTCGTCATCTGCTGCGTTTTGTGCTCCCCCTTTTGGAATATGGATCCATACCAACACGCCCATCTTTCAACTTTCAGCATGTAACTCTCTAACTGCCAGCTAGGTGTACTACCATTACACTACCATTGCCATTACTCTGACAATGCACTTTCATCGACGAACAAAGGCCTTGTTCAAGCAGACGCAATATGCATTCCCTCCCAATTTACATACAGACAAACAAACCGAACGTAATGCTGACGCACACTACCAAAGGCAACATACCTCATCCTCACTGGACGCTTTGCTGCCATCGTGGGTCGGCGCCTTTGAGTATTCACCAGATAGGAGCCCTACAGCAAGTTTGGACCTGAAGCGGAATGCAAATCAGCATGGAACCGACACTAAAAAAGGACCTCCACTTACATTTGCACTGAGAAATCCTGCGTTGGATCAGCTGGAGCATTATCGAACATGCTGTCAGATTCATCGTAGTACCTGGAATGCCGATAAACATTGATAACTACAGTGCAAGGCTCTTTATCCTGCATACTGGATACAATCCATTTCCTACTGTGGGAGCACGGTGGGACAACAGCTTTTCCGCACTATATCCATATCCTCCCTATATGCAAGTTCACTATATTGAGGTACCTTCATAATACATGCACAGGCTACAGGGCATTCCTACCCAACTAAGATGCACCAAGATTTAAAAAGCATGGAGCACTATACGCGAATGAAACCAACTAAATTACTCTAGTAGTCATGTATCCTACTTGTCAGTATTTGTTAAATTGCATCTAATTAGTTTTGTAGTGACTTTTAAGTAGGGGTGTGCGGATCAGAATATTCAGAAGTCGAACTGAATATCAAATCGAATTGGGGGCAAAAATGCCGAATACCGAATCGAATGTTCGTGCAAAGTTTACAATCAGTGCCCTTTGCACCAAAGGTGTGCCATTTGTAGCCCATGAGTTTAGTGTAGTTTTTCTGGCCTCAACTGTCTCAAGCAAGATACACAATCCTTCTGTGGGAAGCCTCTAGACTATAAATTTGCATGATAGTGTTTTCCACCTTTCAGGTTAGTTGACACTTACTGGGGTAATTATACCTTGATTTCAAAATTTGATGTCAGACAGTGACATGTTACACAGATGAGGCTGCAGTTTTTTCTGAACATCCACAGGTCACTTGTGAAACAAACAAATTGGAGTTCTCCCTCAGCTTTGCCATGAACATCCTTTAAATTATTTAGTGGAGTGCGTATGTTTCGCCTCGTGGAGTTGCATTGCTGAAATTTTGAAAGTAAGGGATGCCTTGAAGTCTTGAAGATACCCTTTTTGTTCTTGAGCTTATTAAGGGCAACCTGCTAGACATAAAATCAAACCCCCCCCCACTGGCACCTCTAAAGTGCACGTAAAAAAGCGGGGTGGGTGGGCAAAGTATACACAATTAACTTGGGCTAACGTTATCTTAAGCTAAACAACGACGGTCCGCCCGTGTGGGTTCTGCTGCAGTGGCAATTTCGTAAAGCAGGCTTCACCTCATGCTGGGAAGCATCAGGTGAAGCCCACTTTCGTGCTGGTGTCGTTCATATTCGGGGAAGAGACGAATATTCAGAAAACCGATTATCGGATATTCGATTCGAGTGATTAGTATTCGATTTGAATTCAAGAACTCGAATACTTGATAAACAGTCGACCGAATTGTTCTCAACGAAGTACGCTTTGTGTGGTCTTTTCTTTTTTGATGGTCTAAGAAGAAAGTTCGGGAGTTACAGAAAGCTACCGTGTGACAACATGCCCAGTGACCACATCACAAGCACAGGCACACCAGGCCAAAATGTTGCATTCCATGCACAAATATCTGCAAGTTTCTTAAAATAACCTGGTTTCGGGGCGACGTGCCTGATCGAAGAACAATTTTATTTTCTACACTAAAATCGCTAAAAACCCCAGTGCAGGGCAACACTTAAAAAGACAACACAGGACACACCACTGAACTGACAAACCAATACTTTATTTTTATTGCTCAGCTCTAGCTGCCTATATTTGGTTTCCCCTCTCCCCTTCTTCTTGTTTCTATTTTGTTGACTGGTTGTTTCCTTTTGTTGTGTATGTTTCTCCCATCAATCCTTGCTGATATGCCCCCTCGAGACAGATCGTTCTATACTAGAAGATAGGTAAACCTTTGTTAGCTCAGTGCTGCTGTGTCTTGTGTGGTCTTCTTAACTGTTGCCCTGCACAGGGGTTTTTAGCGATTTTAATGCAAAACCAAACAGCCCAATTTCTAATACTGTTTAAATTTGTCAGTTCAGTGCTCTTTCTTGTGTCATCTTTTTAAGTGTTGCTCCGCAACGGGGTTTTTAGCGATTTCAATGCAGAACCAAACAGCCCAATTTTTAACATTGTTCAATTTTCCAGACACAGACACACAGTGAAAAATTAAAACCTTTCTACAGCGTGTGATGCAGTCATAGGTCGGCGAAATCATGATCGCAATGCCTTATCAAAGCCTGATGATTGCGATCATGAGTGTGATCATGAAGCACTGGCAAGTCTGCCGCGATCGTGACTGCGCCGACCCATGGATGCAGTGCAGGTGGTCTTCCAAAATAAACGTGTTATCAAAAAAGCAGGTAGCTTACTTCTTCTGGAATTCTGGTATGGAGAAGACAACTTGCATAACTGAGTTCAAGTAGCAAGAGTTTCCCATATTGGCGAGGCCCGTGTACGAAGGACCGTAAAGGGGCTTCAGCTTGTGACCAGACTCTTGAATGACAGCCCATTCTCCAACTCTCTGGTTCATGTCGATTTCCAGCTCTACCATCGACTTGTCAGTCTACAAAAGGACATACGTGGTTGTAAAAATTTTAAAAATTCGAACGGAAAGTCGTAATTCGTAGTGTGAATCTTTTTGCCAATGCTTTCTGAACACCTTCCACATTACAGAACTAACCTTGTGCATATTGGCTATCTGTATACCAAAGTGTTCAAGGTGCTTTGTCAGATTGGAGTCCAAAACCATGTCATCTTCATCGTAGGAATATACGTCTATATGCCGAGGAATGAAGAACATTATAAATATACTCGTTGTGCATCTCGGACGCAGCAAAAGACTACACAGTGAAAATCCTGGGCATGGGGGAAAAACACAGAGAGATGACACGAATACAACAGCTTGCCTGCGTCTACACAATTTTACCTAGTAAAAGACGAGTTCTACAAATTTTGAAATGTTTTCAAAAGGAGAGTCAGTAATGTAGAGCCAACTAAAGCCAACTTTCAGTCATCCGCGTAATATCCACGAAAGCTAATAAACTAAAGACTAACTATAATAAACTAAAGCTAATAAACTAAACATACCTGCTCCGTCTGGGTTTATCGTTCCAAGCTTCACGACCAAAGGGTACCCCGTCTGCTTGAAGTGATGTAAAGCATGATTGTTCCCACCACTGCCATCAAAGAACTTGCGACCACACATTATTGCACCGTCTGTTAGGTTCATCCACAGGTTCTCTGTCAAGTTGCACATTTCACACCTCCAACCGTGTGGAGGGACCCTGACGCCATTGTCAAGTTGCTTTAGTGTCTTGCTGTGCCTGAAGAAAATTTTGGGAAGAGCATGTATGAAACAAGGCCGGGGTATACGCTTCTTTTGCATTTACACAGCACAAGCGAGTTTGAACGACCTACTTTGAAACTGCTCTCTTTTCTCCATCCCATGTTCCAACGAGAGCCTGCTGTTCATTTATGTGGCTTGCAGAGTCTGCAGACAAAACTGTGGAGACTGAAAGCTGAACCTAAAAGTTCAAGCGTTCCAAAAGCTGTTATACACAGCAGAGAGAATTCCGTCGCGGTCAGCGTCCGTTACAACTATCATGTAAGTGTGTACATTATAGCATGTTCCTTACCACTTCCGGAAGCTCAGGGTTTGGGAGTGGTATAACTTCAAAACGAGGAAGTATGACCAAAGAATTATGGTGTTTGTACTCATACTGGTTCTTTCGGTTCACTTCAAAACCACCTTCCAAACCTGAAAGTTTGATAGCGTAAAACAATTTTTACGGGCGTAATCAAAAGCCGTTCAGCGGCATGTTACATTGCTCCTTCGGTCGCTTACCGATAGCCAACCTCTTGGGCGCACTTCTGTCAACCACCTCTTCAGTGACTTCAATCTGCAGGAAGACAGAGTGAGAACAATGACACACAGTAACCAACTTTGAGACATACCTTTTTCTTTATCGTTTTCAGATGAAGAAAAACGGCGTTTCCTGTTCTTGCATAGTGGCGTTCAACATGTTTTCGTCCAAAGCCGAGAAAGCTGTTTAGACAGACGTAAAGACCACCTTCTGATTCCTGTAAAACGAACTCCCTCAAACAGACAGCACAAATGAGCTCCGAAAATATGCTATCTTCGTCGTTACCGACATGGATACCGTCGGATATAGCTCTGCCAATAGCTCTTTTCTACAGAAATATGCATATTGTAAGAAAGTACACCATTTCATTTTGTGACACAGCAAAAAACCGAGGCGCTTTTAAGAGCATGCCGCACAAGGAATGAGGCAAATTGTACACAGCGGGCATCAACGCTGTAAACAACAGCACTACAAACATTCAACCGCATGATTTACACTATTACTTTAATAATTCCAGTCATTCAACCTTGAATTTGGACGACAACAAACCGCGCAATGCGAAGCGCTGGTCGTCAACAGTATCCAATCCCTCACGAAATAGTGGAGACAAGTTTGTGAATTGCAGGAAGATTAATTTGTACGTGCCGGTGTGTCGAAGGAGAAGACGCATTCGTCTTTATATATCTTTTCGCCATTCAGAGGGGTCCGAATTCTAGAAAAGTGCGGCGCGAGTTGCTCACAGAAGGCGGCCATGATGCTTATTTAGCACATCCAGCGTGAAACAACGTGGCCAGATGAAACTGGGTGTGAGACAAATGCAGCCGACACTCGATTGCTCTCAATGTCGAGTGGATTCTATGACAATGACCTCCCTCAAGGACACAGAGTTCCGAAGGAACGAGCGACTAGAACCTCAGAACCTTTCCGGGGGAGGGGCGGCCGCCCTGGGCGCCTGAAACGTAAGCTCATGCGCCTGAAAAAAATCGGATTTCCTGAAACTATCTATTGTAATAGAGGTCTATGCTGGGTTCATGAGCTTTTCAGCACATAAGATGAAACAATAAAACAGAATGCCTTTTATATATGGTGTTATCCAGGGATTTTCCCAGCAATCCCCCAAAGATCATGCATCCCCAACCTTCCCCCCTCCCAATTAAAAAAAAAAAAAAAAGGAAAGAGAGGGAGGAAAGAGAGAAAAACGAAAAGCAAGAAAGAAGGCCAGGAAGGCGGAAAAGAAAAACAAAAACAAAAACAGGAAAAATCCTGAAAAGTCAACGGAATATGGGTGTCACAGCATGATTTTTTTTTCAAAGCGAATCTTCAAATATTCGTCAAAGAACTATTGGTAAGTGCTTCAGCACACAACCAATCCCTTGTAAGGATGTAGAAGATTTTTTTACCGCTTGGACCCCACGGTAGGAGATACACCAGCGTCGTAGCTTCACGTCAATGGCAAACGCCCAACCTGTGTTTCCCGTTGCAACGTACAGCACGTTCGCTGGGAGCTTGGACACTCAAGTGTAAAAGGACAGTACAAGCTAGAGTATTACAGAAACATTCTTTATTTACTAATTAGACCTACAGCAACAAAATAAACATCTCACCTAATACGCTGCTTCCATCATACACAAACAAAGAATATCTTTTTACAGCAGACCTAATGACCGCCTGTCTATAGTCACGAGCTGATGCGACGCATTTTGTCAAACGCATGCAGGACTGCACAACATAAAAGTAAAATGCAAGCTTTAACTGCAGTAGACAACCAAAGAAATAGGGGAGAAGCATAATATCCCCCAACACTGTGTTTGAAACACTCAATGAGTAATACATCCAAATCAGGAAAAATAGCAGAACGTAAACGTCGTAGAGTGAAAGAGGGAGGCAGGTAGGAAAAACATCTGTAAATATGACCACTGCCTCTCGGTCCTACGCATGCAATTGTAATCCGCGCTAGTTGTTCACAGAGTACATCTACATATATCAGATTATGGTACCCATTAGAAAAGTCAGCCATCCTGAATGAATTTTGTTCCAGTTTCAATGCTCCTCGCAAAGCCCTCTAAACGTGCAAACGACAACGGAATTTTGAGAAATGCTAAAGAGACCTAGTGTGTAGAATGGTCAGAGAGAGAGAAAGAGAGAGAATAAAGAAAGGAGAAGTATTCACAAAACTGCTGTATACAAATAAGTAAGCAGAAAAGCAGTCGTAGTTTCACTTCAAGGTGTGCACGTCCACCAAGCAGGTCTTCATCTGAATGGTCACGATCCACTACTGGTCATATTGCAGATACTGCTGTGAAAATGTTTCCAGCTCACTAATCAGGTAGCCAGCCTTGTTTCTGCAAAGAATAGTTTGAGCTGTCAGTGCAACATTACAAAAAACATTCCTTACTGGGTACAGAATAACTTTCTGATAATGCTTTTGTTTGTTATTGTTTGTTTGTTTGTAATACTTCTGGCGATTGACTCGCCATGGAAGGAGGGACATACAAATGCAAGAATAAGAACTGTGCGCACATTCCAGCACCATTATAAACATAACAGAGTACTACAACAACAACAACAAAAATAAAAAGAAAGCAAGAAGGAAAACGCTATGCCAACAAGCATGAATCTGTACTCAATATATATATATATATATATATAGGTATTCAATAAAGATCAGAAGCGGAGACGGTGTTTCTGCAGGACAAGGAATAAAAGGGGGACTTTATTAAAAACTAAGAGGAAGTATTCAAAAAAAAAAAAAAAAGAAACCTCATGAACCATTAAAAAAACGACAGAGAGAGAAAACGACAGGCGCATTGCGCTTCTTGCCAAGGGTTCTCGAGCATGTGTTATTGTCCTGCAATTGCAAACAGTAAGTAGCCACAAGTTTCAAAACAATACCTTAGTATCCTGGCATTGGTTGCAGCGTCCTCCATTTTGCCGATCTCCTGATCCAACTTTTTAACCTCCTCATCCATCTCACTTACAACCTCATCCACAAGGTGACCGAGTCGTGCAAAAGTGCTCGACAGCTCCCTGCAGCAACAGAGTAAAGAATATGATGCCGAACTACACGCACTGTACAGTACTAGCTGCAGTGTATGGTTCCAGAGAGACAGACCAAGAGAGCGGACAGCTCTAGCACAGTTGTGGTCTGTCTTGAAAGCTGTTACAAAACAGCAGCACACACATGCCCTCCTTTTTGATATCCTCTGGCAACAAGAACAGACATACTCTGCTGAGTTTACAATGCCTCGTCTATAGGAACACAAAGGAGGCAGCAAATGCATAGACATGCATTCCAGTCGATCATCCTGGCTTTGATTTATAATGTAACATGTGGCACACTTACTGCTGGACTTGATGGCTACAATTAGCACTGGTGAGGTCAACAATCAGACGAAGCTTCCTTGTAGCATGCTGCACGTACTGCTTCTTGAACGATCGTTCCTTGGCTTTGTTTGTCCACAGCATACGCTCCATGCAGTACAGTGCGCCATACAGTCCAAAAGTTACGGCGATGACCTTCCAGCCAACAGTTCGAATCATCTGAACAACAGAAGAGGAAAAGCGTAGCACGTGTTATAAGCATATTTCGAATGTTCTCTCTGGCTCTTGGACATGCCATTGCTCGCTCACACACTCACCGCACTACCACCATGCACGCACGAAACAGAGACTGCAAAAAAGAAACTACCATTCCAGTGTACCTATTAAAAAGAGTGATCGAACAGCTGACATCATTGCTTTAAGAGCTTTGCGAGATCACTCATTTTCTAAAAAGGGTGGTGCAAGCATGAAAAAAGGATGTCAAAGTGTCGTCATGTTGGCATTTCACGGGCGCTGAAAGGATCATTCTCCTTGTTGGTTCTTTTTATTATTATTTTTTAGTTCCTTGTTAGCGCAGCGAAGCAACCTGTGGCTATGAGCAGCATGCAGATGTGGACAGGTGGAGAGAGGACAGCAGGAAGGAGGGGGAGACAGGGGGTTTAGTATGAGTCCTGGGCCGACTTCATGGGAATGGGAACTGTGACGACATTCGTCTGGAAAATCTGCTAGAAAACCCATGGGAAAACCCCAGACAGCACAGCCGACGTGGGGACTCGAAGACTCGTCACCTCCCACTCTTGGTGTGGAAAGCAGTGCCACTATGCCGCGGGAGTTGACCTCCTTGTTGTTCTCTCTTGTGCCCGTTCAGAAGCGAGCACAAATAGAATTGTGTTTGAAAATGTTTTGTAAGAATATTGGGGGAATGAGTTTAATCTTGTATGGTGATATGTAAAGTGTGTGCAATTTGAAGAATGTATTACAGAAACACAAAACACAACAAAAATGTCAAGTATAGTTACATACCACCCCGTGATGCGCGATATAAGGCCAGACATTGTGGGGGAAAAACAACATCAAAGCGGAAGCTTATGCCCTTCTGCAGGGTAACTTCAAAATTTGGTAGGAGTCCTTGAGAAAATTTGATGTTAGAGACATGCACTCCCCACTCTCTCATACTGCGATAGCACCGGCGGTTAGAGCAAATCACAAAAACTGAGTCCGTATCTGAACACGGTAACAGTTTGTTACAAGCAGAACTATGTACGCTTACTCCATTCTATAAGAGGGGACACCTTGCACTTCACAATGGCACATTGAAAGATCACATAAAAAAATGGCGTGCTTCAAACACGAAAGGTCACACACAGAACAAATTCTGAATCACAAAATGGATATGACAGTCATGATGCATCAGAGCAAGATCACAGCATGTGGTGCTAAAACAGAGCAATGCTATCTTCATCTGCCAACCCAATGCCTATACAACATGTAGGAAGGAAGTTACAAAAACACTCACAAAGCCACAAATGGCCAGGGTACCAACAGCTGTCTGCGAGGACGGTGATACAACAGCCAGCTTGTGTACCATAGCTAAGTAATCTGCAGGAGGGTTGATCAGTGTCTTGATGTCATTGCTCGGAGTTTGAGGCGTGCTGGCAACGGGTCTCGGCACCTGATATGAACGCGAGACAGCAGGTAAGTACATCAAAAAGAGCATCAAATACGCAAAGAAGCTTCGTCACTTACTGAAGGTGAATAAGAGCCACCAAGGGCAGCTCTTGCACGGTGCGGCCCGAGGAAGAACCTCACCAAGTTAACCATACCGAGAGAGAAACGGAACTCAAGGTCCTCTTGGAAGTCACAGCATAGGCTCTCGCAGTTGAGGCGGTACAGAACTTCAAAATTATGACGGGGAAGAACATTGAGCATTTGAGGATGATGCTCAGGTGAAATGAGAGATGACATTCGTCCTGAGGAAAGAGAGGAAAAAAAACGGGGCTCTGTGGCTTGAGGATTGTTACAGATGGAAGAGTACGAGGGGTTTGGAATGGGTTTGTGGTGGGCGAGGGTAAGGTTTTTTCGGAATAAACAGTTGATCGTTGATCCCCAAGCGTTTGTTCTTCAACAAGGATACGTACTGACGACCACACTACACCAAGATTATGGCCTTGTGTTTCAGGATTAAACCCTACAAAACTACAAATACTTCTAAAAGAAGTATGTACCAACTTCTAAAAGACACATACTTCTGACCATATCATGTGACATCGTCTGCATTGTTTTAGTGTGTGTTGTATCGCTTCTTTTAGAAGTACTTACCAATCATTTCTTTCTGAGCGCCTTCCACAGACATCTGCAAGGTGTTTGACAGCCGACCACGAAGATTGCTTCCAAGTCCTCTCTCAACATATGTGTGGAGCTCCTACAAGGGATACGCACAGACACACACAAGACACTAAGACTGCTGGGAACTGCGGAAACACACCTTCTTGTACACACTGAGCACGAGGGCGTCGGGGTGGAATGGCCTCTCGAACTCGTTCACGAGACTTTCCAGACGACGGATCTCTTCGTTGAGGGCAGCAGCAACTTGCTGCTCAACTTGCTCTACCAGCTGGCTGATGCGATGTTTCACTTCTTCTGTTAGAAGCTGCAGCTGTTGTTGTGTGAACTCCATTCTCTCCCAGTGTTCCATCCTGTGAGTCTGCTTCTGCAACCTGTGAAGCAAAATCCAAGCATTGCATTCTTTTACATGCGTCCGGCAGGCAAAGTAGCAGGGTACTCCGAGCGAGAATGAAATGGCAACCTCAGAAACTATACTTACTTCAGTTGACTTGCATGTTCATGAACTTTTTGCATGATGGCTTTCAGCTCCCCTGTGATCTTTTTCCCCCTTTGAGTGTGCTGTTCAAACTTCGTTTTGACAGCCGATTTTGATAGGCACTCCTAAAGACGAGCAAACAACGTGGGTGATAAATTAACGATACATTATAGCAATGAAGGCATAAAATTATATTTTCCGCTCTGTACCTCAAATTTTCGTTCAAAATCTTGGAATTCGAAGTACCGCCCTTGAAATCCTTCAGCAAGTCCTGCTCCAGCTATGAAGAGAATAGTACCTCTTTTTTCGAAAGCTCTTCATGGAATAACAGGAAGAATAAAGCAACTCAAGCTGGACTCTTATCTGCTAAGGAATACTTGTTTCTCCTGGCATAGCTTGAGGGTAACAGGTGGAATTACACAGGGTGGCTCAACCAACCTGCACCAAGGTTTTAAAAAGACAAGAGTTCTCTACATGAATTTTAAAAAATGACTGAATGTTGCTAGGGGTCGAATATCATAGTTGAGAATAGCATAGTTGAGAATTTGTTTCATTCTCCCTCATTATTAATTAGATAAGGCTAATTAGTGGGCTTACGTAATACTGACTTACGGGCCAAGGTGGCTGGTTCAAGGATATAAAGCACTCAGTCTTTCTTTTTCGAAACTTTGGTGCATGCTGGCTGGCATGGCCTGCACTCTGTCCGATAACAGAGGGTCTTATTTCTGAGCTAGAACTACCTCTGTGCACAATACGATACAAAAAGACATCAAGCTCGGTGTAACCATTATGTGTAGCCACAATTTCCCCTTTGCAAAGCCCAGCCACCAATTTTTGTTAACTAACTGGACTAACTTTGTGGATTCTCAAGATCTGGTGAGTCGAGCAGTGACTCACACTAAACTCACAAAGCTGAAATTTCAACAGTAGCCACACTCCTTATGCTCTAGAACACTCCGCATAATACATAAGCTAAAATATTCACATACAGTGCTGTGGAAGTCCCTGTTGCTTCCTCAACCGAGCATTCAACACCTCTTTCGCTGACACAAAGAATACTCTGTCTTCAGCCTGCTGCCTATTTGTGACATGTAGTTCATCAACCAGGAATGCTAAATTCCTTTCGAGGTGTTGCTTTCGAACCTAAAATCAAGGAAATAAAGCTTTGATTATATCTTGTGTCAGTAGAGATATCAACAATGTCTGAACCGTGCAGAAAAATGTCTACAACCGAAAATGCAACTTGTTGTCAGCATTTTATGATAACTAGATAATGTATGTCTCTAACTCAAACAATGCCACTGATGCACCTTCAGATGTGCTTTGTCCTTCTCTGCTTTACACACTTGTCAGTAGTGCACAAGGAAACTGCAAATTGTGTAAAGCTTCTGCCAGAAGAGGACTTTTTCCCTAGAAGACTCAGTGTTTTCCAGAGCTTTGCAATGTTCGAGTTATAAATGCTGGAAATTATGTCATTTTTTCCGTACCTTTTCTATTATTTCAGGTTCAGAGGCTGACGCATCCCATCTGTTATTCAGGATGAAAATGTTTGGCTTCGAAAGACGTTCGCTGACTTTATGAAAAAAGTTTTTCTCCTGGAAATAATGGCAGTGCGATGATGTGATGCCAATACTATACTATAACCAAGCAATTTTAAGCTAAATTTGCTCACAGTGACCATCAGAGTGGATTCTGCATTCGCCACAAGCACGAAGACGTCTGCATTAAGGCAGTGCTTATCAATCCATAAGTCAAGGTTGGGGGAAACATCGATTCCAGGACTGAAAGAAATCGTTATAAATGCAGGAACGGACATGAAGTGTGGTCAGTTAAGGAAAGGAAGCAAGTTGGAGAAGCACATAAGAAAACGCTCAGCAATTGAAGTCTGTGGCATACCTGTCAACAAGAACCACGTCATCCTTAAGGAGGTTGCACTTGTCCTTGGGCCAGAATATTCTTACCAAGGTGCTCTCTCCAAGAGACTCCGAGTTCAGTGCATTTCCTAGTTGTGACACAGACTGCAAGCACACAAGAAAGAAACGACTGTTTGAGCCCCATAAATTATTCATCTTTATTGTTTTGAATTTTATTAATTTATTACATGTTTACTCGTATTATTATTTTTATTTATTCATTTATTATATTTACTTTATTAATTACATTTTATTACTCTGATTGATTTATTTATCATTCATAGTTCAATGAAACCTGCCCCGGACACCCTTGCCAGAGAGGGCGGCAGGCCCTGGGAGGTTGGTTGGACAGTATAAAGCGGGAATTAAGAGAATTTGAATTTACAATCTCGGCAGCGAGGGAGGTGCTTCCCGTTTACCCTGTCTGGCCTGGAGATTGCAGCCCGTCAAATTTTATAGCCTTTGAGCACTGCAAATACGTGTGTAAACAATCGCAAAGCGCAAATACACGAGCATGTACGTAAAACACAAAAATATCCGCACCTGCACATTCTTCCGTTCGTTGGAGTCTTCCGTAATAAGATAGGCCTCAGAGTCATCAGACCCCTCCACCTGAAGGAAACAGTTTGTCGTGTGTCCGAGTCCAGCGGGAAGAATTTTGTCTTGTAACATGGAGTTGATAACTGTACTTTTCCCATTACTTGTCCTGCGATAATGAAAGATGGAATTGCACTGCCATTCAGTGTGGTAGCGGTGCAAGACAATGTGTTACCTTCCAAAGAAAACGACTTTCATGTGATCGCGTGCTAAGACATCCCTTATGCCTGCTACCTTGTCACGAAATTTCTCAACAGCGGTGCAGTCCTGGGACGCCAACACTTCCATGCCAGAATTGAGGGCTAAATGAAGACACAACAAAAGACACAAGACATGTTTAAAAAAGCATGATGACGAGAAGGTAAGACTATGCAGAAACAGATTTCAACTGCGAAACGGCTTCAGCTATGTTTATTGTGGATCTGACTGCCAGAAGGCTAGTCTCCCAAATCCCAAGATGGAAGGGGACCGCATTTGAAGTAACATTGAGTGACTCGTGACTGACATACATACATACAGGGTCTCCAAACTAGCATGTGTGAAGTCTCTTAAA
Source organism: Ornithodoros turicata (assembly GCF_037126465.1). Taxonomy (NCBI): domain Eukaryota; kingdom Metazoa; phylum Arthropoda; class Arachnida; order Ixodida; family Argasidae; genus Ornithodoros; species Ornithodoros turicata. The sequence goes on along the minus strand of NC_088210.1, from coordinate 22,464,235 downwards.
AAGTTTCTCTATGAAAAGACTCCCCTCTGTTGGAGAGGTCCACAAGATATTCAGCTTAGAATTCACTTTGGTGACTTTTAACTTAATTTCGCTGGAATTAAAACCAAATTAATGTAATTTATCAATTAAATTAATGTACCTTAACTCAATATAATATAACGCGGTCAATTTAAATTTTGACTCTTAATTAACTTGGAAAAAATTGTCAAAGAAAATCAAGTCAAGCTTGTTATGCATGTTACATTGTACGAAGACTGTACTTACGAAGAATGGTACTTTCAGGTACGAAGATGTGTTGAAGGAGAGGAAAACAGATACTGTACCTTGGAGGAATCCATAACTCTCCTCAACATATCCTTGGATACCCACGAAAACGTCGTTGATACGCTTTTTGGCCGACACGAATATTTTCAACGGTGAGATTGTGAGGTCTGCCAGCTGGCGAGTGTCTTTAGGCAAGCCGGCAACCCTTGGGGGCGAACCAGAGCCCTGTTGACTCGGAGGGCTTGGATCCAGCGGGCTCAACGACACAGACCGGCTGATCGAGCCGGACATACTACTGTCCAGCGCGAATGTATTGCACGTGACCGACACCCTGTTACAGAATTAGCAACAACTGTATAAAATTCGTTTATGTATACATCCCAAAAAGAACACTTCTGTAAATGCGTATTTCAAGAAACTGTCCTTATGTTAGCAAATGGAACGAACTTACACCGTGCACTAAAATTAGATGAATACAACTAAATACGGCAAGGCGCTGTCTCACTGAATTAAAATACCTGCAATTAAAATGCAAATAACTTACAAGTGTTGTCCTTCGTGAGTTCGTGAGGTTCAATCTCACATGTACGCTGCCATTTTTAATCACTCCGCCATCTGGTGGAAAGCGACTGTAGACAGAAATAGTTTCGGTTTCGCTTTTCACACATCTTGTGTGTTGCCATACCTTTAGACAAATGTTTGTTTTTCCTTTTTTCCCTTTCACTTCTATCGTGCCATTTTCGTATGCAAGAATGTTTCTGAATGTGGGGGCACACTTCTATAAATTGGGAGGGACAAAATACACCTGCCAAACGATAGAAGCAATTCATCAATGAAGGGCAAAAATAAACGGCAAAAATAAACGGGACAATTTAAACGCTCGCCTAATACTTCTACACGAGAGGCACAAAAGTAACAAGTTCTACGCTAAACACAGACGTAGTGGTTGCAGGGAAAAGAGCATACTTTTATTTTTCAGCGTAGTTTCCAGCTGAATGGAACGATGGTATTGATGATGCTTCCTCCAGTTATTTGATTCCTTTGATTCCTGGAGAGAAGGACGTTTTTTGTCTGTGACGTGGAGGGGTGACCATGAGGGTGATAATGAAAGATGACGAGGACAGGCTAACAATGAAACCACATTTATTGGACGCCAGTGCGACAGTGCGAGTTTGCCCTCGACAAGAAGTTCCGCGACCGCATCCGCGCTAGATGGCATAGGTGCACCCACATACGCAACCGCACGGGTATTGAGTATATTCGCACATCCGCAGTCCGCGTAAATGCGGGAAAAAATCAGCAAAGTGTTGACGAAAGTGTCCCCTTACAAACGTTTTCATTATTCAGCATGCAAGCCACTCAGGAACATTGTATCATCCAGAATTCCAGATCATCCAGAAAATGATGACAGACATCGACACCATTACAGTCGAACCCCGTTAATGTGACCACGACCGTTATCGCAGATATTGGTCATAAAGCAAATTGTCATATTAACGAACAGTATACGACACGCATCAAAGAAACCCCATGTGTAACACAAGGTTGTGCTATTATTTATTGCAAAACAAAGAGACATTGTGAAGAACGCCTTACGTTTTATTTGCGTCTGCTAAGTGTCTGCTTAGTTAAATTCAGTTAGTGAATTAGTTAGCTACTTAGTTAGTTTTTCCAATTATATTGCTCGTGCGACCTAGTTCGACCAACGAGTATCATTCGTTGAAGTGACGGCGCTGGTAACATCGAGGCAAGAGCGTTTGCCAAGCATTTGTGCAAAAAAAAAAAAAAAAAAAGGATAAAAGAAAATCCTGGTTATTGCCGGATAGGCGAATTGCCATATCAACAAGGAGGACTTCTATCGGGAGGGAATGGTTCCGGAGCAAAATGGTCATAGAGCGAGGATGTCAAATTAATGAGTGTCATATTGACGAGGTTTGAGACTGTACATATTTATATTGATTGTGGCTCCACTGTGTGTGGGTTGCTTTCTCATATTGCCGCCGAAGACAGAACGTGGTTGTGGCACGTGATGTTATCGGCCGGCATCTATAGCGCGGGAAACCGGGTCACAACCCTTTCTGAATTAGGTCACTCCCCCACAGAGAGAGTTTAATAAGGGGGGGGGGGGCAGGACGGAGCACAATCAAGTACGGGAAAGCCGGTGGCTGGCTTCCCTTCTACACTCTAAAAGCAGATGGGGGGGGGGGGGTGAAAGGGTTCGCCGTTGTCGGCCTCACAAATGTGGGCAACGTCACGACTGACGCCCTGGGGAATGTGCGTCCTGGGCCGACTTCTAAGGGAATAGTGCCGACATACGTCGGAAAGCGTCTGACTATAGAAACAGAACTTCACCACATAGCACGGTGAAGGCCAACCACTGCGCAGGATGATACCTTTATCACTCCCGCTTAGTGGAAAGCGCGGGTCGTGCGCCTTTTTTGGAACTGCATAAGTGTTCCAAAAAGGCGTACGCCCCCGTTTTCAACCAATCAGTTGGCAGAACAATATCATTCGGGACGTTGATTGGCTAAGAGCGTGCTATGTGATGCTGTTTTTGGTCTGTGAGGTACCCAGGTTCGAATTCTGGCGCCGGCTGTGCTGTCTAGGGTTTTTCGTGGGTTTTCCTAGGACGCTTTCAGACATATGTCGGCACAGTTCCCTTAGAAGTCGGCCCAGGACACACATTCCCCCATGGGCTTTAGTTGTGACGTTGCCCACCTCTGTGAGGTCGACGACGGCGAGCCCTTTCAGAGCCACCACCATCTGTTTTTAGAGTGTACCTATATGTAAGCAAATAAACTTATTCTTTGTTGTTAGTTCATGACTAGTTCGTGTTCTTCGGAGTTGCGGTTCACTCTAAAAACAGAACTTCACCGCATAGCACGCTCGGCGCCAACCATGGCCACGAACGATACACTCTAAAAACTGAACTTCACCGCATAGCACGCTCTGCGCCAACCATTGCCACGAATGATTGGGTTATCGGTTCTGATTCGAGGAGAGAGAGAGGCGTACGCCTTTTTGTGTCAATTATCATATATCCAAACTGATTCAAAAAGGCGTACACCCCCCTATGTCCCCAAATCAGAAGCGACAACCCTATCATTTGTGGCAATGGTTGTCGCAGAGCGTGCTATGCGGTGAAGCTCTGTTATTCGAGTGTTGTTGTCGACGCGGGTCGTAATTCGAACCACTCGGGAGTTTGTGGGCCGTAAGACTGGCGCCCAATCGTGGTGATTTCGATCCGCCGTGCGGCTTCCCCGGAGGGCACAGGAGAATGCGTTCTCTTGCCTGACGACAGCGATAGCGCATCTTAATCGCCCATTTGTTTTGCAGACACACACGAGCGAGCATGGCCTACACTCCCAGAACAGAACACGTTTCCGCACTTTTGTCCGCCAACCATTGCCACGAATGATAGGGTTACCGCTTGTGATTCGAAGAGCGAGGGGGCGTACGCCTCTTTGTTGCAATTTGGATATATGATAATTGCCACAAAATGCGTACGTCCCTCTCTCTCTCTCTCCTTTAATCAGAAGCGATAACCCTATCATTCGTGGCAGTGGTTGGCGCACAACGTGCTATGCGGTGGAGTTCTGTTCTGAGAGTGTGGGTGCGGTGCTGTTACAGTGGCACAATGGCGAACTTCGGCCTGTAGCATCTGCAAGACGTATACACTAACGTCTCCCGAACGAAATTACACCGTAACGGAGAAAGATTGCCTAGCTATCACGTTCGCTATGAATACGTTCGGCATATATTTGGAATGTGCAAAGTTTACAATCCAGACTGACCATAGCCGTAGTTGCTGTTGGGTCACAAAAGCGTCAATCATCATCGTCGTCGTCATCATCATCATCAGATTGAAAAATACCGCCGGAAGGCTTGCACGTAGGAGCCTGACGCTGTAGCGGTACGACTTCAATTCCAAGGCGAATCAAGTCGCCGACAGGTCCCGAAGGTGTCATCTACAAGCACACTGCTTGCTAAGGCTCCACCACACAGCTGGCTAAGCATCATATCTCAAGATTAGCTGGAATGAAGGCGAACTCCCTTCAATCTTTAAATACGCCAGTGTACGTGGTTCCCTTATTGCAACAAGGGTCAACGAGTATGTCGTGTCGCATATGCATAGTTATGGAGAATATGGTTTTGATTCGAGTGAAGTGGTACCTATAGAGACGATTCCTTCAAAAGCCTAAACCCGTCTGCCCTATAGCCTTGTACAGGCTTGTATAGGCTTGTGCACGTGGCGTCACGCGCAGCCTTTGCGCACCTTGGAGCCACGTGACATGGGAGAACATGGGGATGCTTCAGAGGCGTCTTTCTTCGGGCCGAATGAGGCAGCAGGGTATGTTTTTACAATTTTCTCTCGTAATTGCACGCATACCGCAACAACTCACGGGATGCCCTCCTACTGCGACTTCAGACAGCAATATGTTTTCCAATGTCACGTGACCAAACATGACGTCACTGCACAAGCCTCAATGAGGCTTGTGCAGGAAGGACGCATACTTCACGTGCGATGTCTCACGTGCCATTAGTGTCGTTGGTTGCCTGCATGTTCTGCGCGTCGCTGGCTAGTTACATACGCGAGCGACCAAGGCTCCAGTTCAGCACCGGGACCCAGGATGCGCTCCCGTTAAGATATACATTTTTGTAATACTATCAATGAAATCGCCAAAGGGAACCCCCATTCTTTCGTGTCTGTTCGGTCGTCGCATCCCTCGCAGAACATGAGCGCGGGGCGCGAGTATTCTGCACCACTTCGGCGGGTCCCACTTCAAAGGGCATGCCGCTCCGTGACCTCTTCCCGCACGGGCATTGAACGCAATTCGTTATGGCGGGGTCCACGGAGGGACGCGCAGCCTTTATGCACGTGCTGTCTCCCACACACATAACGTACAACCAAGTTGCGGCAAGGCTTCTGTTTGAACGCGGTTTTCCGCGGATTCGCGAAGCGTGTCTTTCGGTTCGAAAGCGCAGATTGTTTTCTTGTTCGGACGCGTTTTGGGGAATGATTCGGTATCGAAAGGGATAGAAAAAAAGGGGGCGGCGGGAGCTGAAGGAAAAAAAAAAAAAGTGTCGGGGGTCTAAAATTGCTTAAGGATGCGAATACATTCGATTCGCGAGTTTTTCTTAAATATGGAAGAGCCATAAATCATCTCTGAGGCGCGAACAGTGGTTTTAGGATAAATGCGAGCCTGCCCGCGTGGTATTGCTTTTGTTGCTGGTTGCAACGTATTATTATTATTTTTTTTAAATTTTGTTTAGAGGTCGGTAACCAGCGTGGACGTATTGTGGGTGTCACGACAGGCAGGGGAAGGCTAAATTTGCCATATGTGAGCTTTGTTTGCTTGCGTGCGAGGAAGCCCGCAGAAATATGTATCGTCGTTTTCGTTGAGAATTCTGTCCTATAGCGCTTCGAGGATCAATCACGCTTGTAGCACCGCTACTGAATCACATTCGAAACAAGGAAGAAAGGTTAAAGCAGTGCGAGCGCTTCTGTTTCCGCTGCTTTCGGTGTATCTTTGAACACATACGATAAAAACTCACATCCCCATTTTTTTCTTTATTCACATCACATCACATTCGATACATGATGACACACCACTCACTTCGCAGATCACAAGACAGTACCCGTCACTCTAAGGTAGTTGTGCACATATCAGAGTCATATATATAAAAGTGTCAACATGCGCACGCAACAGTAGCGCTGAAATTCGCGTTACACAACCGTATAACCGTCCTGTGATTTTTAACACTTGTAGTTCTCATTAACTTCCTCGAGTGGTCTGGAGCAACAGTACCATCTCTGCGTATTTCTCGCGTTCAAAACGAACGGAACATTCCACCGCCTCGCTCGGGGACCATACTCGCGTCGCTGAGAATGTTCCACTCTCCCTCCCGAAACCCCACCCGCAGGAATACACGAGCGTTTGTCTCGTACTGACATTTAACTTTACACTCGCATACACGACAAACTTCGAGGGCGCCTTTTGAGACCCATTTCTATACAGCATCGCAACTCCGCCAAAAAAAGACTCCCGTGTTTGCGGACGCGTTTCTTCCCTTCATGTGCTCGACCCTTTCACTCACATGTCCTGTCATTAGGAACAACATCGCACGCCTCCGCCGCGTGCGCCCGGGCAGCGTTCGAACCCTATACGGGGTACCCTTTGTTTACTGCTCTTTTTAGCGCGTTTTCCAAAGAGCGTCCGTCGCGCAGTGCGTTCGTGCTTGTCCGTTCTTTGAGCCCCCGTCAAACGCGGGGCCCCCTCCCTCCCTCTCTGCGTGTTCTTTTGGACGACGATTTTTGAAGCGCGGCGAGGGGACCAGGTGCTCCTGTCGCTTTGTGCTCTCACAAGACGCAAGCAACTTGTCATATCCAAAATGACGGAAAAGAACTGGCCACTGGACTGTCCAATTCAACGCGAAAGAGAGAGAGAGAGAGAGAAAAGGAGAAGAAGAAATGGGCTTTCGAATGCTTTCCTTTTTTAAAGCCCCCTCACGAATATTAGGGTGATGGTCCGATTCTGAAGGGTTGTCTGCGCACTGTACAACCCAAGGGGAAAAAATATATATATATAACTAGCGTGTCGCGTTTCGGTGACGGGGAAAAAATGCGAACCTGTCACACAAAAAAAGAATACGGGGGAGGAAGGAAGAGAAAAAAAATGATGGAAAAAACGGGAGAAAACATAAGAAGAAGAATGTCAAAGGGTGGGCAGGCAGAAAGGAGGGTCTCACTCCTTTGAATCGCCATCAGAAGTTCATTGATGAAGAAAACCGGCAAACATCTCTGGTCTTTGAAAAATTCCCTGACGGGCGCATTTCCTATATAATGGCAGCGAAGGAGCCTGATCTTAGAAATTTATGCGTCGCAAGATTGGCAGATATATATATGCGTGGCTCCCAACACGATCCTCTTTATATACTGTGCGTGGACGGTTTGAGTCGATCGAGAGAGAGTTCAATCGGCAGAGAAACGTGTCCGGCTTCGTTCGTATACGAAATCGTACACCAGTGATTCCCCTGGCTCGGTCCTCGGTTTTCCCCCAAAACTACACTCTTAGAAATGAACCTAGCCAACCATCATTTGGAATTAGGGATGTGCCAACCCAATCCGCGAAACCTCGAATCCAGGAATCCTACGCAGGGAATCGAATCTTTCGAATCCACCAACCACGTTTGTTTGTTTCTTTTTCAAATTTGCGTCTCCGGAGTCCGCCGAAAGCCTCATTGACCGACGGCTGTTTTCTTGTTTCTTTGTTTGCGTTGCTCTGGACTGAAAGAGTTCAGGCAGGAACTGTTACATTAAAAGTTTAAAAGTAACACGGTTTTGCTTTTCATTGTTGCTTAGTTTTATGGAAATAATTAAGACTCGAGAATCTATGTATTTCTTGTAGTCGATGAACAGCACGTTAAATAAATTGACGTTTAAGAAGAACTATATGGGTATATTTTCTCCCGAACCTGAACTATTTTTTAATTTGTTTTTCAATAAACAAATGTATCATATTCTGCTTCAAAACACTTTTCAGTATAAGTTTTTCTCCCTGGCTTTTTAGGCTCTTTTTAAAGAAAGGATTCAAAGGATTCGAGATTTGTAAGATTCGTGGATTCGCAGAACCTTCCTTGGATTCGGATTCGGATTCGTCTTATCTCTTATTTGGAATATGATAACGTTATCTGCCCTGATTTGCTGAAAACGGGAGGCGTACGCCTCTTTTGTGACACTTATGGCCCCATCTCATCATAGTCTCTTTATGTGCGTGTGTGTGTGTGTGACACTTATGAACAAGTGTCACAAAAAAGGCGTACGCCTCCCCTTTTCAACAACGTGATTTGAAGACGGAGGACGTACTACGCCATTTTTGTTGCATTATGCAGTTCATAATTGCCAGAACGCCCCCCCCCCCCCCCCCGTTTTTCATTAAATCTGGGAAGATAACGTTAGCATTCGGGGTGATGGCCGGTTAGAAGCGTGCTATGCGGTGAAGCTCTGTTTTTAGAGTGCAAGAATACCCAGCACAGGAAATCATCGTTGCAACGAGAGCGTTTATTTATTTATTGTTTTTTTGCCCTTCAAATTAATTATCGCTTATTCGAAACCTCACGCTCTCCCGACCGAAATGCATGAATTTCGAACCCGTTTATTCGAAGTGTCCTGCCAGCCCATTCCGCTTAGTGCGAAGGGCGAGTCGGAGGAATCCTGTGTATGCCGAACCTATCTTACGTCCCCGTACTCTGTTTTTGTTTTCAAGATGCAGGTGCCAGGGTGTTCACCGCTATTGTTTGCTCGCTTGAATATCTTTCCGAAGCAAATGTCGCTGTTTCGACGGCACATTCACCTTATATCGAATAGTCGCTTATATCGAATTTTTGTTCCGGCCCCGTTTAGTTTCGTTATAACGAGAGCCTAGAAAGCACAATATTCTCGCTGTACGGTGTTTTATGGCTACGTAATTAATTTGAAAAACGCCCGCAAGAAACAACTGACAGTGCGGTGTGGCCACATGGAGGACCGGCGCTCGCTCTCCTTTCGTGACGTAATCAGTTTCGTGTGACGTAGGATGCACGGTAGCGAGTAGCAAGGAGGTTTCATTTCTCACTGAAAAGTTCTCCACTATAAGGACACGGCGCGACTCTTCTTGTGGCAGGCTCTCCACTTTAAGGACTCAAAGACGTAAGCATCAGTCGTTCACTTACAGGTTCTCTGAAAGAGGGGAGGGTATGCAGGTCAGGGACTTCTCTCGTGGGTTACAGGTTACGATCATCGTTTTGTACACGAGCGAATGCTACTTGTTGCACAATACGTAGCAGCCAAAAATGAAAAAAAGAAGAAGAAAAAATCAGAAGAGTACATTCACTGCCCCTTTAAATACTCACACTCTCTTTGATGCATTCATTCCAGTAGGCGTTAAGTTATTTATAGAGATATACGCAGAGGTTGGGGCAACAAAAAAAATCGCAGTAATTCGTCGTTCAACGTTATTTGGCGACATCATTATGAATAGCCAAGCAGAAAAATATATTAACCCAATATTGGCTCTATATCGGCAATACTGGTCCAAGATTGAAACAATATTAGACCGGCATTGTCAATGTCCAGCCGATATTAGGCCAAGATCTTGTGCTGCTTGGGAGCCACACAGTGAGGACCGAAGTCCTACAATGGACAAAAGAGGTTATAGTAATTCTTGAGTAATACATTACACAACACAATTCATACGGACGTGGCACGCAAACGTTTTTTCCTTTGAATATTCCTATTTCATATTATCCTCTGTTCGGCCCTCGCGTCTTACGACCCGGACGACAGGTCACCAAAGAAGTGAGACGATGTTCTACGCAAAAACACGCATCAAAAAGATGAAGTGCGCTTTTCTAGTTCTTCATTCAAACTTTCCCGCTCTACGAAAAAGAAAAGAAGACGCCTGACCACGAACGAGATAGCTATTTTCCCAGCCCATTATGAAGCTGACTGAAAAGACCGCAACAGCGGGACTTCCTTTTCTGACAAGAAGCAGACGATATTGCACTTAGAAACGAACATACGGGAATCTTGGCGGAAAGAGGGGCGGATGAATGGATGTTTAAGAAGAAGAAGAAAGATGTCTGGTATGTAAAATTACGCGTGTGCACAGATACACATATTTATTAGGACGAACCCTGAACCCTGCGCTCGAAGTCCGGACATGGAATTCGATATCTCAAAACGGCGATATTTTCCCTGCTACGCGACGCACTTTTTGAAAGAGGAGGAAGCGCGTATATACACGGACCCTCCCTATTCGAGGGATCTTATGTACGTGAAAGCAGCGGACTATATAAGGTTCTCGGACCTGCTGCGCACTTTAAAAAGATAAAGAAAGGAAAAGGTCGTACTTGAATTGCGGCTTAGACGAAGGAAAAGGTTGCGTTTTCCGATTTTTGTGAATATTCAACGTGCCAGTGTTCAGAGTGAGCGCTCGGTAGAAGTTACAGCCCGCAAGGCTGGTGCATTTCCCACGAGGCCATGAAAAATGCTGTCGTCCCTGGAGCAATCGTGTTTGATCAAATACGTTGTTTATCCGTTTACACATTACGGGCAGTATAGTGCATCATAATGTGTAATGCGTAATTGCCGTCCTTGTTCCTCTTCAAGTACGCAGTGACGGTGCATATTTCTGCTTAGATAGCTAGCGACCCAAGCGACGATGTTTCTTCGGGGTTAATGCACAGAAGAACACATGTTGCCTTACACACTCTAAAAACTAGAGAATCGAGACTTTTTGGAATCCGAATCCAAGGAAGAATCCACGAAGCTTACGAATCTCGAATCTTTCGAATTCTTTCTTAAAAAAAGAGTTTGAAAAGCAAAAAAAAAAGAAAAAGAAAAGAAAAGTACACACTTATACTGAAAAGTGTTTTGAAACAGAATTTGATCTGTTTGTTTATTGGAAACGCAAATTAAATCATAGTTCACTTTCAGGAGAAAACATACTTATATACTTCTTTTTTAAATATAGTTCATTTAATACGTTGTTCATCGACTATAGGGAATACGTGAACTCTCCCAGTTCACAGCAATGTAAAAAAAAAAAAAAAAAAAAAACAGCCGATGAAAGTTTTAAATTAATGCCGATTTTTGTTCAATTCAGATTTTTGTTCACCAGCATTCTGACCCGCTGCTATCACTGTAAAACGTGAACTTCACCGCATGGCACGCTGTGCGCCAACCATTGCCACGAATGATAGGGTTATCGCTCCTGATTCGAAGAGAGGGGCACCTACGCCTTTTTGTGTCAATTTGGATACATGATAACTGACACAAAAAGGCGTACACGTCCCTCTCCCCTCAAATCAGAAGCGATAACTCTATCATTCGTGGCAATGGTTGGCACGGGGCGTGCAATGTGGTGAAGTTCAGTTTTTAGTTCCTATACCCCGGTGGTTATTCAGCCGAACGTTCCACTAAAGCAAGGAGCCTTATTCTTTTTCCGCAGAAGGCAGGTCTTGCTCAACGACCCATCTAATAGTTTGCTCTTCCCGACGAACTCATGCACCCTCTACGCATCTCCACCCTTCATCCTCTATCCTCCATCCGGCTACAGTCGCGACGACGCCCACTTCTGTGTAGCCAACAACGGTGAGCCGATTCTGCCATTACCCCCCCCCCCCCCCCCAAACACACACACTTCCTCACTTTTTAGAATGTGCTGCGTTTCTTACCAGCTGTGGCATCTGATGTGCTGTAGAGTCCCTCGGACATTACCGTCGATGGGGGTGTGATAAGATACTTTTTAGGCCAATCAGGCTTTCGGGCTCCGGAGGCGCCAAGTTTAAATAGAAATAAACTAAGGTTGGTGGTTTCGGAAGATTCGAGGGCTGTTGGCGTGCTATGCGGTGAAACTCTGGTCTTAGAGCGCAATATAGTGTCTCCTGAAATAATGTCACGGTCGGCTTCAAGATTTTTGCTTTCACCGCGTAAGCTCTTAAAACATATCTTCACCGCATAGCACGCTCCTAGCCAATCATCATCTCGAATGACATCGTCCTCTCAATGAAAAAATGGCTAGGAAGCAAGCAAGCTGGTGAAGATGATGCATAATGTAAACCCCGAGACTAGGGAACACGAGAGGACAGACACAAACACGAATTCTCAAAAGAGACTCTCAAAGAGTGTCTCTTGAGACTTCGTGTCTGTGTCTGTCCTTTCGTGTTCTCTAGTCTCGGGGTTTTACATTATGCATCGTTCTCTCACCTGATTTACTGGAAACAGGGGGTGTACGCAATTTTTGTGACAATTATGAACTGCATAAGAGTCACAAAAAGGCGTACGCCTATCATTTTCAAGAAATTAGGGCAAAGAACGATGTCATTCGAGATGACGGTTAATTAGAAGCGAGCTATGCTGTGAAGCTCATTCTTGAGAGTGCACGTAGTGGATGTTTTTGCACGTTTTTGGTGTAACTCTCACACCATATACAGAGCGGTGTATCTGAAAAGACCCTCCTAAATGCTGCATTTTGTTTCAACTGAAAGGTGTAATTACAGTGTTGAACACCCGTTTTAAATGGATACGATGGTGTGTTTCTTAGGATATGCACTTTGAAATGGCGATTTTTTTTGTAAAATAATATTATTTTTTTTTGTAAAAACGTGGTACGGCATGAATCTCACACCACACAGGTGTGCGACATAGGACAAGACAGTTACACCAGAAAGACAAAAAATACTGTGTCCGTGGAACACTCGCAGAACAGAGGTAGTGGTGGTGATGGCGAGAGGGCTTGCCGTTGTTGGCTTCACAGAGGTGGGCAACCTCACAACTGACGCCTTGAGGAATGTGCGTCCTGGGCCAACTTCTAAGGGAACTGTGCCGGCACATGTCTGAAAGCGTCTGAGGAAAACCCATGGAAAACCCCAGACAGCACAGCAGGCACCGGGAACTTCACCGCATAGCACGTAGTCAGCCAACCATTGCCACGAATGATAGGGTTACCGCTTCTGATTCGAAGAGCGAAGGGGGCGTACGCCTTTTTATAGAAATTTGGATATATGATATTTGCTACAAAAAGGCGTACGCCCCTCTCTTTCTTCAAATAAGAAGCGGTAACCCTATCATTCGTGGCAGCGGTTGGCGCACAACATGCTATGCGATGAAGTTCTGTTCTGAGAGTGAAGTCAAGCACCGCGAAAGCACTACCAGCAGCGAAGACCACGTTTGGAAGACATCAACTTTTCCCAAGGCCACCAGACCATGTCCCGTCTGCCCTCATCGGAGACTTATTTATTATATTTGATGAGGGCCTCGGTGAGAGAAGGTCCTTTTTTAGAATCTACTCGGATTACTCGTGAGATATCGTAAACGTTTATTGACCGGAAGAGTTGCAACGGTCCGTGAAACCGCGGGCAGACGTGTCAAGGCCGCACGTAATCGTGTGAGCTACGTCTGCATACGAAATGTCGTCAAACAAACCCTCGTCACCAGACTAGCCTCCCTGTACGAGCAATTCCCGATCGCACAATGGCAGACGACGCTTTTCTTGCAGACGTCACTTTTAGGAGCGACGTCTTTTCACGCGGACGCATATACGCCGGGCCGTCGCACGTTTTGCGTTCCTGTACCGTTATTAAAGCTATATTAGCCCTCGTAAAACCTGGAACGGCCTTCAGGCACATGCCCCCTTTATATACGTTATAAAAATTTCACCCTTAGTTGACACCTCCTTGATAAAATTGGGACAGGATGATTCTGAACGGTGAGTATAAGAAGAAGAAAAGAGAACGGCACGATATGCCCCGTCCACGGTGTGACATTTTTATAGGAGGCAGGTTGCGCCCGCGACAAGCTGTGGGGAAGTGACGTTTTAACGACAACGCGGTTTGGCTGGATAAACAAAATCTCGCCGAGCTGTCGCCACGGCATAGAGCTTCCGATCTCGCAACCCGTTTGAAACGGTCAGCGCTATAAGTAAATAAAAAGTGTCTATAAAATTATAGTCAGTAAAAACGGTTTGTTCGATAACAATAATAGGCGTGTATGAATAGAACGTTTATTAACCGATAAAATGAAGCAGTGGCGCTTTTGTTGCCGGTGGTTTTAGTGTCGGTTTTATGGACGGAAAGAATAAACCCCCCGAATATATATAGGACGAAACGCGTGGTAATAAATCGTGGCAGGCATCTGCGCGTCGCCGCCGTCTACTCTGATGAATTTGCAGTGGCCGTAAAATCAGTACGTTGGACACATCGTAAACGCAGCTCCGTTTTCTTCTTCTATTTTTTTTCCACGAAACTATAGCACACAAAGTCGTTAACCACACGTGTGACCGACATTCATTCGGAAGGCGCATTCAAATGGTGGGGATGAGTACTCGTTCGCTAGAGGACTTCGTGCGAAGTGTATTCAGTGCGCCCTCAGGACATAACTTCACCGCATAGCACGTCGTCCACCAACCATTGCCGCGAATGATACACTGTTAAAACAGAACTTCACAACATAGCACGCTCCTAACCAACCATAATACTGAATGATATCATTCTGTGTCATGATTTGTTCAAAACAGGGGGGAGGCGCCTATCTGGGACAGATTATCTTGTCCCAGATAGGCGCCTCCCCCCTGTTTTGAACAAATCATGACACAGAATGATATCATTCAGTATTATGGTTGGTTAGGAGCGTGCTATGTGGTGAAGTTCTGTTTTAACAGTGTAGGGTTACCGCTTCTGATTCGAAAGAGTGAGGGCGGCGTACGCCTTTTTGGTAGAAATTATCGTATATCCAAAATTGCTACAAAAAGGCGTACGCCCCCTTTCGTTCTTCAAATCAGAAGCGATAATCCTATCATTCGTGGCAGTGGTTGGCGCACGTTCATGGCCATGTGTGGTCTGACACACAACAAGCAATGTTAACTCAATGGGTTAAATTGGGGTTAAATTAATGCCTGATGGTGACTTTTTCTAATTCCGTGTTAACGCCGCGAGGCAACTGTGGCTGTCAGCGGCGTACAGACGTGGACAGATGGAGAGAGGACAGCGGGAAGGTGTGGGGGATTTGGGGTTAGTATGCGTCCTGGGCCAACTTCAGGGGAAAGTGAGCCAACATTCGTCTGGAAAGTCTGCCAGAAAGCCCATGGGAAAACCCGAGACAGCACAGTCGATGCGGGGACTCGAACCTGCGTCACTTCCCAGTCTCAACGTGGAAAGCGATCATCCTTAACTGCAATGATTGATATGATATGACTTGATTAAGGTAAAGAAAAGTTGGTGTAGATTTTCACGAAGTAACATACAAGGAAGTACATGTAGTTCAAAGTGAATTACAATACCGGCACTTCATTGCAAGTTAGTCGGGTTGTTAGTTGTATAATTCTAATCTCTGCCAACAACCCCCTTAACTTTCAAGGCAGTACTGACATTCCAGCCGAAAGAAACGTATCAGACGGCAAACTCGAGGCAGAGTAAAAAGGGGGGTAGCAACCTCTCTCTTCCCTGCCTCACTTAATTGCTTCAAGTCCGGAGGTACAAATTCCTCCTTGCTCCTGCCCTTTGGTTTTACATTCCAATTGTTTGCGGAGAGAAGTCTGATTACGATAATACATTACGGGCTATATTCAACCAAATTTACGTTAATCATAACCAATTACGAAACTTTTGTAATAACACACATATAGAGGGACAGACAAAGTGAAACTGCTACGACAGTATATACAGTATATTATCATACGTGATCTGCATGACAGTTTCCACCCTGAAGATTACGCGCTTGCACGCCTTCGTGCGAGCGAGCAAAATAAGAGGATTTGCAAACGTAAGATGGCGATGGATGCTTATCTATGTACTGCTTCTCTCTCGAATAATCACAGTTCAGTATCCAGCAGAGGGGCAACGATACCGAAAGGCGGTCGCATTACGATAGAGGGGATTAGGAGTGGAATGCGACGAAGAGCGTCCATTACAAAGAGAATATACACGATGTACGCAAACAGACAAACATGTTCATCTTTTCGAATGATCATAATATTTGCCAGCTCGCACACAATATCAAACACGCTCATGCCCGTGACTCCCGCAGTCCCACGAAACCGGAGCACCGTAAATATTTTCCCTCGCGTAAACAGCATTCAGAATGGCTCTCCCCCCTTTGAATCCACCTACCCATTCTCGGATGCCACTGCTGGTCCACCTCTGCAACGGGGGAGGATTATCTCCGCTCGTAGTAGATTATCCGTCCTGCCCCAGGATTAGCCGTCGACGCCTTAAATCAACAAACCTCCTTGGCCACACGGCTAGAAGTCAAAACAGATTCGTATCCATTGAAGACGTAGCCACCATTCAGCTCAGGCCCATGCCAGTGCTCAGCGCTGCATAAAAGGGTGAAAAGTGACTTTGCCTTCATCGCCTGGACGCCTTGCAGAGAGGCACAGGTCGATGTCGCCCTAAAGAGTTCAAGAATGAGCTTAAGCCGTCTTTAGATGTCCCGCTCCCACAGTTTTCAAACTCGGGTCCTGCAGCGAGCATCTGTTGGGTGGGTGGGTATAGGATTAGTTGCACCTGTACCCTTTTGCCGATGCCAAATACGGGGAGGCACATGGCTTCCTTCTATATCCTTGTTCTTTGCCGTCACGTATACATTTGGACTCAAATACATAGCATTTCGTGTTAAAATTAGCGTCGCTTGCCAATGACTTATCACGAAATATACACAGATGACACCATATCAAAACTATACCTGCATTTGCATGCAATCGTCTTTTTGTCTCCCTCATTCCCGGGAAGTACGACGGATACCAATGTTAGACACGCTTAATAAGCACTAAAAAAGAAACACACACACAAAAAAAGGAAAAAGACAAGCCTCAAACTTGATGCCGTTGATATTTATAACAGAAGGCAATATTTTTCTGATCGGCCCTAGACTCTTAAAAAACAGATGGTGGTGGTGGTGCTGCTGAAAGAGCTCGCCATTGTTGGCCTCACATAGCTAGGCAACGTCACGACTAACACTCTGGGGAGAATGTGCGTCCTGGGCCGACTTCTAAAGGAACTGTGCCGACATATGTCTGACAGTGTCCGAGGAGAATCCAGGAAAAACACCAGACAGCACAAGGGGCACCGGGATTCCATCCCGGGTACCTCGCAGGTCTGAATCCCGGTCCACCACAGAACAGAACTCCACCGCATAGCACGCTCCTAGCCAACCATTATCTCGAACGACATCGTTGTCTCCCCTCATTTGTTGAAAGAGGAGGCGGTACACCTTTTTGTGACACTTATGGAGTACATAACTGTCACGAAAAAAGGCGTTCGCCTCCCGTTGTCAATAAATCAGGGAAGAGAAGCGATGTCATTCGGGGATGACGGTTGGCTGGGAACACTTTGCTCTCCCCGAGAACTCACGCACCCTCTACGCATCGCCACCCTTCATCCTCCATCCGTCTTTTTCTCTTTCTTTTCTTTTGCTATAGTCGTGACGACGCACACTTCCGCGTGGCCAGCAACGGCCACACAGAAGTTATCTACACTCTCAGAGCAGAATTTCACGGTAATGCATGTTGCGCGCCAACCACTGCCACGAATGATAGGGTTATCACCTCTGATTTGAAGAGAGATAGAGGCTTACGGCCTTTTTGTAGCAATTATCATATATCCAAATTGCTACAAAAAGTTGCGCGCTGTTCGGCGCGATGGTCAGAGCGATGGGGATGAGCGTGATCGGGATCTTCCTCACACTACCTTCAACTGTACGGGGTTCCATTGAACTTTCTTCATTTCTACATGCTGCTCATACACAGACGGCGAAGTGATATGCAGATTTTTATTTTATTTTTCGCGTACTCCGAACACTTGTCATGTTGACGTGGTTGGTGATTTTTTTTAAATATTCCGTGTTAGCGCCGCGAAGTAACTGCGGCTTTGTGCGGCAGACGTGGACAGGTGGAGAGAAGACAGCAGGAAGGAAGAGGAGGACAGGGCAGTTATAGTATGCGTCCTGCGCAGACTTCATTCGTCTCGAATGTGAGCTGGAAAATCCACACCCTAAAACCAGAACTTCAACGCATAGCACGCTGTACGCCAGCCATTGCCACGAGTGATAGGGTTATCGCTTCTGATTAGAGGAGAGAGAGGGGCGTACGCCTCCCTCTCTCCTCGAACCACAAGCGATAACCCTATCATTCGCGGCAATGGTTTGCGCACAGCGTGCTATGCGGTGAAGTTTTGTTTTTGAAATTGCAGGATACACCTCAGACAGGAAACACCTCAGGTGCTGGGATTCGAACTCTCGTCACCTCCTACACTCTTAAAAATGAACTTCACCGCATAGCACGCTGCTAACCAACCATCATTTCGAATGATATCGTTATCTGCCCTGATTTGTTGAAAACGGGAGGCGTACGCCTTTTCTGTGACACTTATGCTGTTCATAATTGTCACAGAAAAGGCGTACGCCCCCCGTCTTCAACAAATCAGGGCAGATAACGATATCATTCGAGATGATGGTTGGCTAGGGGCGTGCTATGTGGTGAAGTTCATTTCTAAGAGTGTAGTCTCGGCGTGGAAAGCTCTCATCCTAACCACTACGCCACGCGAGTTGGTTTTGACGAATTTTGCAAAGGAGATGTTAACTCAATGGGATGACGGGACCTCCCCTGCCCCAGAGGACGCAGCTGCAAAAGCAATAAGAAGAGAGGAATGATAAACTTTCGTCTCTATTTGTTTCCCATCCCTCTCTTTTTCTCTTAGAAAAAGAGAGGGATATATACCTCAACCTACCTCACTATACCTCAACAAGACACGTGATTCTTTCCTAAGCACTTCGTTTTTACGTTTTAACTGGGGGTCGCTCCCTCTCCCTCGCCACAGAACCGATGCAGCACAAACACGACTTCTATTTGTTCAAAAACACGTTATTCATTTCACCGTATAGACAGCATGCCAAAGCACATGAAATTTGACATATCATGCGGTAGTAGGACAGGGACATAACGGAAGTGATGTCCGTGCAACGAAATCTACGGCCCCGAATGTTCTGGACAGGTACATGGTCATTTAAACAACAGGCAGGGACTAATTAGACAGAATATACTGCAGATAGAGATAATGACAGAAACTGTCATGTCACGATGTAAATGCCGCCATTCTACCGCTCGGAGCACAGTTTCATGATAAGTTCGCGCTCACGTAAGAGTGAGCGTTTTAATCTAACGGTTGAATCTGTGACGTTCCTTCCTTATTATTATTATCATTATTATGAGACAGTTGATTTTGTCTATTCACACCGGGAAGCATTGTTTGCCTTCTGCTGGTACGATATCAGTAACCTTATACTCTTTCCAGAAGGTCTTGCTCTTACAGACCAGATAAGAAAACTCACAAAGCCCCGCGAAAACTAGGCGAAACATGGCCGTGCGACAAAACGAGTTATACAAAAGAACACTCCAGTCCTGAAATGCATCCTTAAACACAGTTTATTCGTGTTATCATAATGTACACTATTTACAGAGCGCTCTGACAATGCTTGTCCACTGCAAGAAAACATAACCTTAAGTTATCCTGTACATTTTAGTTCTTTCAGTTTGCACGTACGCGTCTGCCGTGACAGTAAACAGTCCTCAAAGCTGGCCATAGATGAAAGCATACAGTTATAACTACCATGGCCTCCACATTCCATCCGGAGTAGATACATGCACACCTCGCTGCATCTTAGGCAGGCTATAGTCCTCTGGTACGTTGTAATGGCCCCGAGGCACATTCGGAGGGGGACTTCGGGGTTCGCCACAGTCCGAGGAGGAATCGTCGCTGATATCTGTCGGTGAACCAGTTTCGTAGCCAAAGTCCAACGAGGTTCCACTGGGTAGGCGTGGCTGCACACAGACACTATTCCCGGTTGGCTCCGACGGACTTCCCGTCCTCTCCAGCTCTCTCTGGTGAACCGGAGACGATGACAGAGATTTCTTCAGGTGGCTTACGAGAGTATCCCGCACGGTCCGGTCCATCGTATTCGCTGTGTATCGGCATATTTCAATCATGCACTGCCTGTAGCCTTCTTGAAACCTTTCGGAGCATTCCTGCTTATCCTTGGTGTCTAAAATAAAGAAAATTTAGATGTGAGTAATTAATAATGACAATTTCGTGCAGGTTATGCGAGGGACTGTCGTTGTTTTCGCATATATACCTTCAGAGGCGCGATGGTCTCGGAGGTACTTGACCGTCATCTCCAGGATATCCGCCTTTTCGACTCTTTGCGTCCGATTGTTGTTGTGTTTTTCCAAGAAGGAGTAATCGTTGGCAACGAGAAACCTTTTCAGCTCCGACAGGCAGTGGTTGATACGAGCTCGTCGTCGTTTTTCCATCAGAGGTTTCATCACCTGCCGGATATGAAGACAGCGTTTGTCATACAGAATTCGATACGCTCTATTTCTTTCAGGTGGGGGAGAAATTTAATGCGCTTACCTTCCGTCTCAGAAACGCCGATGACTGCATTTTGAGCTCCACGGTACTCATGGCACTCTACCGCACTACTTCCGATGGGCGCACTAACACCTCATAACGGGCCTCAACTTTCGCAAGCTTCCAACGCTCAGCCACGTGCCCTATATAGGGACGAAGCTACTAAGACGTCAAGTCCCTCCGACGGAACGCGGCCACTGTCAGCTGAACCGGAGTGATCGGCGACAGCACAGGAGTCGACGTCTTCGATTGCGATCTCGAACCGTTCTCCGACGGTGCAAGGGAAGCAGGTCCTTTTTAAAACCCGGTGGAGTCGTGAGGCACAAAAGAGCAGCGGGGGGAGGTGTCAGGGTTCCCTAAGTGAAGGAGGGGCGAGGAAGTTCCTAAGAGGGTTCGGAACGCGAGGTTCCCGACGTCTTGCGTCCCGCCCCCCGCGTACCACTCGCTTTCCCCCCCCCCCCTCCCCGTTTTTTAAGGGGGAGCTTTCCCCCCCAGGTGACCAAGTAATGGTGACTTTTGTATTATGTCGCAAGGCGCCCTTCCGATCGCTCTTTTTGCGTTCGGCGTGGCGGGGGTGGATGGGTAATCGCGGGGTCGTTTACTAATCGTGACAGCCAGTTCTTTATCTTTCGCTCCAGCTTTTTGGAGACTACACTGGAAAGGTAACGTCACGGAAGTTGATTCATTGTGCGGTTGTGGCTTTGAGGTCGTCCGGCTGAAAAGCATGTGACCGAGAGTAACGTAATGAAGCGTAAGGTTGGGTGAAAGTATTGAAGGGTATAGAAAGGATTTCGACCCGGTTGCGTAGAGTGTTGCGAAATGGGACTGAAGGTTTTTGTGGGTGAGGGCTTGGTTCCGTGGACGTTGGGCGAGCCGAACGTTTCCATTTGGGTGCGGTTCGACGAAGAGTTTCTGTTGCCAAAATACGGGGGCCAGCGGACAAGGCAAGGGTTCGGTGTTGATCAGTGAAGCCGAACGACTTTATCTGTGGTACGCGCTGTCAACCTTGCCCATTGTATAGATTACGTGGCGTGGTACTGGGGAAAGGATTCCGCAATAGGGCAACATGATTTTTCCCGAAGTGCTTTGGCGTGCTTTCTTGTCATTGAAGTCTCGGCTAGCTATTGCGAAACCTAAATCGCAGACGCTGAACGAACCACACACCATCTGAGCCTCACCAATGAGTGAGTGAGTGAATGGTTCATTGAGTGCGTCAATCAACGTCGGTGCCGACGATAAGTTTTGACTTTTGTGTCTTTGTTTCAATTTCTTTTTTTTTTTTTTACTGTTCTGACATTGTGTGACTCTTCGTATGTGAGTCTAGTGTATGTTTTCTGTGTTGTCTACGTGGTATGGAGTAGCCGGCTTCCAGCCTCACCAATGACTAAGCAATGCCGGTGCAATGCAGCTAGTGCCGGTTGCAGCACGCGCTGACTTACCGCCAAGTGCCGTCTTTCGTATACCTTTTATGAAACATCAATTCTCACATTACACACATACATAAACAGCAACAACAACCGTTGATTTTCATGATACTTTCGAAATTGGACATAAAATGTCAGGCTTGGCATGGTGATATTGCATCCTATTAAAAGCGATATAAAGTAAGAACACACAGAAGGTGTGTAGTCGTCGTCCATCCTTCACTCTTAAAAATGAACTTCACCACATAGCAGCCTCCTAGCCAACCATCATCCCGAGTGACATCGTCCTCTCCCCTGATTTGTTCAAAACGGGAGGCGTACGTTTTCTTGTGACAATCAACATTTCTGCATAAGTGTCACAAAAAAAGCGTACGCACACGCGTGTGCACTCTAAAAAAAGAACTTCACCACATAGCTCGGTGGAGAACAACCATTGTATAGTATGACACAGTGTTAAAACAGAACTTCACCACATAGCACGCTCTTAGCCAACCACCATACCGAATGACATCATTATGTGTCATTATTTGTTCAAAACAGGGGGAGGAGCCTATCTGGGACAAGCATAATGTGTCCCAGATAGGCGCTTCCTCCCATTTTCAGCAAATAAGGACACAGAATGATATTATGAATGACGGTTGGCTAGGGACGCGCTATGGGGTGAAGTTCTGTTTTGACAGTGTACCTTTATCACTCCCGATTTGTGAAAAGCGCGGGGCGTACGCCTTTTTGTGACAATAACATTTCTGCATAAATATCACAAAATGGCATACGCCTCCCGTTTTCAACAAATCAGAGGCGAGAACGTTGTCATCCGCGATGATGGTTGGCTAGGAGCGTGCTATGCGGTGAAGCTCATTTTTAAGAGTGTGATATTAGCGCTTTTAATACGATGCTTTTGAGATTATATTTTGATTGGAACGTTGCCTACAGGGATAAGTGCACTCTAAAAACAGAGCTTCATCACATAGCATGCTCTTAGAAAAAAACCGTCCCGAATGATATCGTTCTGCCCCCTGATTTGTTGAAAACGGGAGGCGTACGCCTTTTTGTGCATCTGACACTGCAAGTGTAGTTCTCAAAAAGGTCGGCAAAGGTCGGTGATGCGGGTAATCGAGAAAGATGTGTTCCAGATTTTCCAGGTACACTTCAGTGACGGCAGCTTAAAGAATCAACTTCTTGCAATCGGGGACGCCATTGAGCAGTAATGGCGTCATTAAGTCGCCGATGAATTAATGTAGCATCCCGTCGAGAGGTATCCCTTTGCATCCGGAGAGCAAACGTCGGATCAGCGCTTGCAAACATAGATGGACACACAGACCTGAAAGGCTTTTATTTATTCCATATACATATTCCCGTATTGCTTTACATGTCTATGAGTGCTGTATTTCCGAATGGGGTACCAAATGGGGTACTTACAGACTGTGTACTCATATAAGTAACTGCTGTTGTTCTGCGCTACACTCTCAGAACAGAACTTGACCGCAGAGTACGTTGTGCGCCAACCACACCCTTAAAAATGAACTTCACCACATAGCACGCTCCTATCCAACTATGAACCCTAGCGACATCGTCCTGTCCCCTGATTTGTTGAAAACGGGAGACGTACGCCTTTTTTGTGACACATATGAAGTGCATAATTGTCTCAAAAATGGCGTACGCCCCCTTTTTCATCAAATCAAGGGAGAGAACGTTGTTAGGCAACGGACGTTTAATGGCTGCAAACGTGGAATGAAGAATGTACTGTGAACGTGGGATGACTCATCACGCGAGAAAGTGATTCGTTATCCTTCATCGTTGTTATATCGCAGGTGATATATTTAACAGTTGTCAATCGGGATGATGATTGGCTAGGAGCGTGCTATGCAGCGAAGCTCTGTTTTTCGGCCAACAACGGCAAGCCGGTTCGTCACCACCACCATCTGTTTCTCGAGTGCATTGCAGCGAATGATACGGCTATCGCTTCTTATTTGAAGAGTGAGAGAGAGAGGGCGTACGCCTTTTTGTAGCATTTATCATATATCCAAATTGATACAAAAAGGCGTACGCCCCCCTCGCTCTTCGAATCAGAAGCGCTAACCCTATCATTCGTGGCAGTGGTTGGCGAACAACGCTCTATGCGGTGTAGTTCGTTCTAAGAGTGCATGACTACCTTGTTTCCAGCGTTCAGTGCTTTATTCGGTTATATTGTTAATGAGAAAATGAAGCACTTCTCTGAATGTTCCTCGCAAGGATTACGAAGCACAGGGGCAGACAGTGACTATACGATGATGTCGCTGACGATTCTCGGATCCTCCCTCATTTCTTATACTGTTCCATACACTATGAAAGTATAGGTCAGCCTTTCGCGCAGTCCCTCAGCCTTTCCATTTCCCCTCGTGCACGTAGAACGGTCTCGGTCGCCCGCAAAAAAGGTATCACAACAACTGTACGTGAGGTCCACGCTGCTTCATCTTTTTCACCATAGTGTTGTGGCCCATCTGCACCCCTTATTTATTGCTGCTTTCTGAGTGGATAGACGCTTTGTCACGTGCTTTCTCCCACTCTCTTTCTGCAGAAGGCAGGCCTTGCTCAACCACCCATCTAATACTTTGCTCTCCCCGACGAACTCGTGCACCCTCACCGCATCTCCAACCTTCATCCTCCTCTGTCCTCCATCCGTCCGTCCTTCTTTCTTTTTGTTTTGTGTTCGTATTTTTTTGTGTGCTATAGTCGTGACGACACCCACTTCTGTGTTACCAACAACGGCGAGCCTTTCCTGCCATTACCCCCCCCCCCCCCCAACCTTTTCTTGCTCTCATGCGCAGATATGCTTTTCTTGCTCTCATGCGCAGCGAAGTACTGTCGTAGCGTATTAGCAAGGCATATTAGGATTATTTGGCGATTATGGACCGGCGATCGTTCATTTCTTTCCTTTTCTTTTTTTTTTGCATATAGAAGCAGAACTCGCAATTGTATGGCGAGATCACGTTCATATATGCACTCTAGGAAAATAAAGGGGGTAAACTGGTGAACAGTTACACCCTCTACTCTACCACCTTGCAATTTGTCTCCCCCCCCCCCCCCCCGCACACACACACACACTTTGTCTTCCTTAGCTTGAAACTTGCTCCCCAGCACTGTAAATAGGTACTAAATTTCGCTTAAACTTCTGTGCGTTTACTCCCGAACGGGATTAACGCTTGTTGCAATCTGTCTACTCCACAAAACGATTACTCCCCGTCTCCTTAGCGTGTAGTAACAATGCTGCTCTCTATATGCACCGTCGAAACCGAATCGTCAATAGAGTCGCTCCGTTAGCGCCAACCCCTATACCGTTATACCGTTGTTGCATCGAGTTCTAAACCAGACTTATACGCCGGTTTCTTCGAGCGACGAAGCGCAACACTAAACACCAAAGAAAACTCACCGTCAAAAACGCGAAGAGCAAAAGATAGAAACGTCGGAATACCACATCCCGCTCGACAAGTAGGTCGCATTTATGCCCTCGAGAGCGAGAGATGCATATATTTTTTTTTTTTTTTACACCCCGTCTAATTCGCAGGCAGCATCCTAACCAATTCGCGAACAAACAGCCCAAAAGTGCACAGACAACCACAACAACAACAACAACAAAAGGTTTGCAAACAAACTCTTCAATGTGCGTCCCCCCACGCTTAGCTGAGTGGATGTTTCGATCCGGAAACAAACACTCGCGACGAAGCCACTTCCATCACGCAACCGCCGGAGCCGGGGGCGTTTAATATAAACGGTTCCAACAACCTCCCAACATTTCCTGATCGGGTCAAGAGGGGGTTGGGGCGAGTCTTTTCCTCTTTTGGGGTCAGGCTGCGGTCGGCAACGAAATGGAAGGCCAAGTACAAGGTCGTGCCGTCGTGCTTTGTGAGCGATGGACGCTTCCGAAGGATGTGGTTTTCTTTTTTTCTCTTCTTCTTTTAGATAGGTCTTATAGAAGCGGATAAAAGCAGGCCCGCTCTTATACGGTGTATAAGGAAGACCCGCGCACCGATTAGGAGGATTAGCGTTGAAGGATCAGCAGCTGAGTACATAGAACGTTGACGGGATCCCAACGGAGGAGAGTCACCGTAATGAGTGTGCGACGAAGGCTTCGTATATGGTTGCGCCACTTGTATAGAAAATATACCAGTGGACGACTACGTTCGCAGTGGTCAGATGTCTGGGAAGACCCTCGCCTGTAACAAGAGAATATTGTGGAAAAAAAAAAGAGAAAAGAAAGACTGAGTTTCATGGGTGTTGTCTTTTATGGGAAGGGAGCATTGGCACTTTGGGGACGAGCGTGCACTCTCAGAGAAAGAAGAAGAAAAAAAATGAGTACTTTTAGTTCCTATGGAGGACTATAGACGCACTGCAAAAAGTGTTAGTCCCTTTCGGGTTCAACGACAGTTTAGGGACGGTGTGCAGTGCTGGGGGTAAATTTCAGGGTCAGGAGACTCAAATAGGGAGTAAATGCATTTGAAGACACTCTCTTTTACTCTCTCTCTCTCTCTTGTCTTTTATTTTTATTTTACTTATTTTGTCAGCACCTAGATTCCAATGAATGAATGCGTTCAAAACGAGTAGTTTTAGTCCTTTTGAGGATTAGCTGCCACAACCATTACTCCCATGCGAGACTGCGTGGACAGAAGCTAAAGCGAATTTCAAGGACTATCCGCAGAGCTATAGTCGTCATGTCCGTCTGTCAACTACATACGCCGTTGGGGATAAGGAGACACAATAGCGCGCCAGGAGAAATACTGCAGCGCCACCATGCGCCATCAGTAGGGGAGCGCACTTTCTGCCGCAGCGTAGTGTCATGCGGCAAGTCTTAACAGCCAACGTACACGAAAGCAGAGTGAGTATGATGGATTACATTATCTGGCACAGGGAGAGAGCGTGACCTCTCTGCGTCCAGCCATCCTATCTGCGGCGCAGTAATATTTTGAGAGCTGACGGACTACATTCTTAAAAATGAACTTCACCGCATAGCACGCTCGTAGCCAACCATAATCTCGAATGATATCGTTATCTGCCCTGATTTGTTGAAAACGGGAGGCGTACGCCTTTTTTGTGACACTTATGCTGTTCATAATTGTCACAGAAAAGGCGTACGCCCCCCGTTTTCAACAAATCAGGAAAGATGACGATATCATTCGAGATGATGGTTGGCTAGGAGCGTGCTATGCGGTGAAGTTCATTTTGAAGAGTGTAGATTTATTTTCTTTTCTCAAGTTAAATACGACTACAGGGAGCACATTTCGGGCTCATGGAACCAAAGTGGGGAGTAATTGTTACCTGCGAGGAATACTCCTTTTCTTTCTTTCTTTTTCTTTTTTTCTTGTAGCGTACACTCTTAAAACAAAGATTCACCACATAGCACGCTGAAGGTCAATCATTGTACAAAGTGATACCTCTATCACTTTTGATTTGTGGAATAACGGGGCGCACGGCTTTTTGTGACAATTAGCATTTCTACATAAGTGTTACAAAAAGCCGTACGTCCCCCGTTTTCAACAAATCAGGGGAGAGAAGAATGTCACCCGGACTGATGGTTGGCTAGGAGAGTGCTATGTGGTGAAGTTCATTTTAAAGAATGTACACTCTTAAAAATGAACTTTACCGCACAGCACGCCCCTAGCCAACCGTCATCTCGGTTGACATCGTTGTCTTACCTGATTTGTTGAAAACAGGAGGCGTACGCTTTTTTGTGACACTTATGCAGTTACGAGAAAGGCGTACGCCCCCTGCTTTCCACGAATCAGGTATGATAACGATATCATTCGGCACAATGGTTGGCCCTCACCATGCTATGCGGTGAAGTTCTATTTTTAGGGTGTACTCGTCGTTATCACCTGGTAGCATACTCACGTGAATGTGAATCGCTACGGCAGGAACGTCACTGTCGCTGTTCACGATGAAGTGGGCGTAGCTGTCACGGCGTACTCTAACGGTACGTCCGCTGCAAGCTGAATGATGTTGATCCGTCACCTCACCACTGAGAACGTCGCAATAATATCCCTCGGGAAGTGTCGTGTTGAGTAAAGTGTTTAGCGTAGAACGGCCGTTGTTGATGACCACGAAGCCCTTTCCTTGTCGGGCAAATGCAATGGCATCGGCGTCGTCGTCCCACCAAGCAGTGACAGGCACACTTCCAACGGCGTTTCTGAACTGCACCATGCCACGTATTTCGAGCCACCTGTAAAGCCGCGACGTTTTATGATGACGTGTGCGAGTCTGAAAAGGTTCACCTACTAGTACATTAGTTGACTATCAAATCGTATTAGTTGGAAATGGTTACGTTTTGTTCTGGAAGGTATCGCAACGCAGGAAGACAATACGTCATATCAGTTATATAGTACGTACGGCATATTTCATTCCCGTTTTTAGGAAATGTCACTCACAATGTCACGGTCACAGGGTGCAAGGGTTAAAAAGGGAGTAAGTGATATTTGACTAGAAGCCTGCAGTTACTCCCCAGATTAGATCTCTCTCTCTCTCTTCCTCTCAGAGTGTGTACAGAACCAAGATAGAGAAAACCTGCTTACTGGTCGACGTGACGTAACACCTAAGAGTCACCCAATCAGGATCGTGTTTTGAACGGTGGAAGCCAATCACAAACGAGCTTTCAGCGGTCGTAGCCATGGAGACGAACCACCGTCGTCTGCGAGTAGTGATTGAACGTCCCCGCGTACTAAATGGGCAAAACGGTCCCATATCTTTCTCAAGATTGATTTTCTGGAACGCGTGTTGCACTTTTGTCTACAGATTCAGGTCTACAAGTTCCAAGTTAGCTGCAATCATTTCCGAGTTCTTGAATTTGCAGTACGACGAATCGCCGTAGCAGACGAATTCTGACTTTACATGTCCACGTAGCGAATGAGGGACAGGAGGCAATATAAGCAGGCCTTGGGTATCTAGGTGGCGTTGATACAGAACGCTATGGAGCACGTACGCCATCTCGGTACAGTACGCAGCGGTACCAAGAAAAATTTCGGCTTCCCGACTGTGAGTCGTATACAGTTGACCTTGCCAGTGAAATAGCACATACTCTGTAGTGGCGTACCTGTGTTCGCAGATCCAGCCATTGTAACACTCGTAGTTGGCCTTCTTCAGCACTGGAAGCGTGTTGAATGCGTGGTCAGACGGGGGCCCAAGAAGGCGAGGAGGAACAAAGGGCTCCATTTTCCGATCTATCGCGTAGCTGCTCATCACTCGTGCCATCCCGTGCGGCTGGGCCAGCATCAGGACGTTTGCTAACACGTAGGTTCTCCTCTCTTGGTAGTTGACGGCGTCGTTATCGAAGTCGTTCACGTCAATGCCTCTCTGGATCTCGTGACTGTCGACGTACACGACGCTGTCGTCGGATGAGGGAAGAAGAGTTACGTCTGCTTTCAGTTCTTTAAGCGTCGCTTGGTTTACTTTCTTCAGAACGTTCACTGTTGAAAGACATGAACAGAGTTTGCGTCTTATACCGTGTGTATTCACGCCATCGATATTACCCAGAACAGTCCAGCGAAAGATGCGAAAAAATTCATAGCTTTCTGCTCCCACGCGAGCGCGAGAGCTTAACATCACGTCTTTTCGTGCTCCTCTAACCACGAGGAATGCCCTGCGGCTCATCGACAATATATTCAGTAGCAGACGAGAGGGCCGATTGCGCCGTCTGCAACGAGATCCATCGTGTCGTCTGCGCTGTGCGCCACTCCCGATATTCCTCCGGTACCGTGCGAATGCTCAACATAAGACGCGGCGGAACTTCCGCCCCCGGAATTAGTTTTTGTTTTTTCTTCCACTAGAATATTCCGTCTGGATGTCGCTCGTCCGAATACGCTGATAGCGCCACTACCTACTAAATCTTGTGTCTTCCGAACTCTACCTAATTTATGCAATTGCAATTCATGCAATGGATATAGCATGTTACTTTTCCTCACCAATCTTCTTGTAAAACAGGGGTTTTGTCACACAGCCATCTTTGGCGTAATCACTGGAACTGAAGTCCGCCGGTGCCGAAATCTCTTGGTAGATGAAAGGCCGAGTGCCGTTGTCGTCCAGGTTGGAGATGCGACGGTAGATCACGCGCAGGTCTTCCGGCCACATGTACGAAGCGGAGTCGATACGAAAGCCAGCGACGCCCAGAGAGACGAGGTCGTTGAGATAGCTCACTGTCTTCTGTCGCACCGTCTCCTGGCTGTGGTCGAGATCCGCTCTTCCTTCGTACTTGCAATTCCGCACCTATACAATAATTTGGAGTATCTGCAGGGAGAGGGCTGGGCGAACATCACTGACTATAAAGCGGAAAAGACGGCTACCCATTGCCCATATATATCACAGATCGGCCTTGCCATGCTCTCGATCGAAAAAGGAATAGCAGAATCTGTTGACTCGTCAGGTATTACTTCGGAGTCTGCCAAAAAGGAGGAAAGAAAAATAGTTTTGTAAGCTCGTAAATACGTGCCTAACACTTTATTATTATTATCCGCTGTTGCCGATATCTAGCCAACATTATGCCAATATATTGTGCCAATCTTGCGCCAATATATTGGGATAGTGTCCCTTTAACATGTGCGCAGAAAGTTCTAGAACAGCGGCGACGACATGTTTCTTTTTGTTTTTTATTTGGAGACACGGGGTGGTGTGTTTTCTGAGCGAGGCAACACGAGTAACCTACGTCGAAGACAAATGCCGACGAAGTAACAGACTTGCCTGAACGACGTTGCTGTAATCCTCAATGCGTCCAGAAGTGGTGCCGCACTGAGCTAGAGAATGAAATTCGTTTGCCCTGTACGGTACACCGTCGTAGCTATAGGTGTGGGCATCGAAGCGACTTTCGGCATATCCTTCACCTTCACCAATGTCGGACGTCATGTGGTTCAAGACAGCGTCCACGTACACCCTGCGTTATACGAGGATATAGTGAGGCACAAAAGGGTTTCACCGTCTCTCCCCATATACCTCACTCCAGCCTCTCTACATTTCTTCACCATGGCGGCGAACTCATCTTTCTCACCACTTGGTGAAGAGACGGTGTAGCTCACGGGCTCATAGCGTTCGTACCACGTCCTTACGGACTCACCGCCGGGGACGGTGTACAAACGAAAAGCGTTTTCGTTCGGTGGTGAAACCTGTGAATCATGATGATGATGAGAAAGAAAATCTTTAAAAATGAGCAAGTATACTTCAAAACAAGGCTACTATCGGTAATAATAATATTAATACGTAATATGGGAACCGTAAATGAATCGATGCAATGTTGTTAACACTGGTCATAACGCAGTCAATTTGGATTAAACAAAATTCGATATAGGCGGCAACTCGATAGTAGCCCGTCGCATTAAGTGGAGCGGCTAGAGGTACACTAAGAATCATTGTGCTCGAAACGCATGCAATTCGGCCGGGACAGCGTGTGACTTCGAATAGAGGGATAATTCGAAAAAAGCCGTTTCGTTATAAACAGGGTTTTACTGTGCTTCCGGGGTAAGAGTCTGCGATGCGTCACTTCCGGTCACAATAAGCAGGACCACCTTGACAAGATACATATCTACGTTGCGACCTTCGTACAACAATTGCCGCCCAACAATCATGCATACCAGGCGATGAAGCTTGAAAGGGTAATATAAGCGCAACGTACCTACCGTTAGGAAAACGAGAAGGTTCGGATACGGATAATACGATAAACTGATACGCAGGATAAACAAAGACATAAACACATTTCTCCTCTTTTTCCCCCCTTACAAACAAATAAACAAACATAAACGGATAAACAAACTGTGGTATTTATATACAGGATAAGCAAACGAATATACAAACTGTGGATATTTACGTGCTACTCCCATTCTGTCGGACGCATGCAGAACAGCTACAGTCAAGTGTCTCACCTGTACAGCACCGTATCCATGAGGACCAAGAAATTCAACGCACTCTTGTCCGATATCCGACCACGTCCATTCGAAGAGCTCAACTATTACAGTGCGGTTCGCAAAAAAGTGCGGGTCTTTGTACGTACCCTCTGCAGCGCTGCACCAACCGAATACGGCAAAAACGACTGCCAAGGAAGGTGTGGCCACAAGAAGCCTAACCATAGTTGCAACACCTATTGCATGTTTACTGCTTACACGTACAGCGGACTTCGTTCACTAGCACGGCAGGCATCCGAATACGGAAACCTCGTCGAGTGCTGTGCCAACGAGGTCTCTACGTTTAATGTAGGACGGGACGCAGTTGAGATTATCTTATCGGTACGCAGGCAAGCCGACGAGAAAAGAAAAATGATGAGGCAGTCGGAAATATCAGGCTGGCTTGCGTCGGAAGAGAGAAAGGTTAAAATATAAAGCGATCGTCCTACAAGTGGCGTTAAACGCTGTGTGAGCAGAGGACGAACAATGGCTGAAGAGGGCTTCGTTGGCATAGTGGAGTTTACGAACCGTGACATGACCTCATTATGCGTACACTGGATAAGTTATGAACGGAGGCGTTATTGTGGAGTCCTTTACTGCAATGGATACTGCAATGGTTGAATCCCGTTAATGTCACGTGACAGGCACATCGAACGTATATTTTTAGCGTGTGATATGGACATACTACCTTCAGTAAGTGTCACACAAAAAATTCGTTTGGGAAGCGCGCACATTTCTTGCGAAAATTAGCACACAAGTGTGCGCGCAGCCGGAGGCGATCATTCGCGTGTTGTGACCTCATATCACCGAGCGCTTTTATTGCTGCTGAGAGTCGTCTGCTATGAGGAAGGAGCAAGGCGACCGGTCGTTCGCGTTGCGTTTGAGGCGGTTTAACTATTGGCTTAACGTGAGGAATGGTGAGGAAACGTGAGGCTCAACTTGAGAAACGGTGCAGGAATATCGGAAGTGAAGTATACACGTGTAGCAGACGACACAATCGGTCCTGCCGTCTGCTACGCACTATCTTGTGGCTGTGACACCCCTGTCACACGAGCAGCCGTCCATGACCATCGAAACCAACGGCCATTAAACATGTGCTTAGCGCCACCTAGCGCGTAACGTGTCAACTTCTCAAACGGCATCGGATTCAGTGGTCTGACAGGTTAAAGCATTACACTCTAGATGGCGCTACGCGCATGTTCAATGGCCGTTGGTTTCGATCATCATTAGAAAGCGGATTTTTAGGCACTAACAGGGGGCGTTCGAGGCGTGCTTAAGGTTACGTCACAGACTGGCAGGCGGGAGAAGAGGTTTTTCTAACCTGTAATCAGTTCTGTAATATTGTAATCACTTTCTCCTCCTCTTGACATATGATTTGTCTTTTTTATATAAGCATATACTTTCCACGCTCCTTTGAGAAAATGAATTTCGTACTTGGGGTAAAAATGCATCTTATGTGATGCAGGCTTCTTTTGGGGGATTCATCTCCCAAAAGAAACATCCCCAAGCAGCACAACGTACAGAAACTGCGAGTGCAAAGGGGTGGACAGGTAGTACAAGGTAGCTTTCTTCGTGGGTAACCCTGCAAATCAGGACATCCGACAGCCACCCCCACGTACGTGAACTTTCTCGTATATTGTGCTGCTTGGGGAAATATTGTTTTGAAGAGATAACACGGCTGCATCAAGAAACGCAAACAAACATAGTTTATTTACAAGCCCTCATCACATCACATTGGTGGGTTGGCGAAATCAATACACTTAAACTCACTCTTTCGCCAAATAAAAAAAGTCTCTTATTTCACGGATGATATGTATAACGGTGTGAAAGTGATGATATTCGGCTGAGAGCGCCACGATGCGGGAAATGCTGGCACTACGTCTTAGTCATCATACTTTGTACATGGCCAGTCCCCCCACTGGGCATATCACCAATTATCCCCTTTATGTCGGAAATAGAGCGGGGTATTCGTCAACGACATCACTGAAAAATACACGCATATCAGTATACACACTTTTTACAGCTTCTTCAGTGAACACTAGCATCTGTGAACAGCGGGAGCATTATCACAAATAGCAGGGGAGGGGGAGGAGCAAGGGCAGTTGGGATGGACACAATCAACTGAAAAATAGAGACAAAAAGCTGCTCACAAAAGTACAACTATAGTACAACTCCTTCAACAACGGATTCCCGCACGAGATAACATACGCTTGGTGGCGGATAAGTAAGATAATGGTGATAACTCGAGATAAGATGGCTTCCTTTCACGACCCTGCTCGTGCAAGCAAGCACGCACCGTGTCAACCTGTCAAGCAGCATTGGATTCAATGCCCTCTTAGTAGTTGACACGATACACTCTTGCTGGCGCTACGCGCGTTTTTCAAGGCAGTTTGGTGTGAACGGTCGTCGAAGACAGAGATATAATTATGGTGAATTCGTGCAGTGCAGTGTATAGTGGGTCTCTATGTGCGTTCAGCCAAGAAACGAAAGACGAGCGAACGGAAGGACAAGTGAAACGCGACGCACGTTGGATTGGATTGGATTGGAAAAGAAAGAAAAACATGAAGAGGTTACTCCCGACCCAGTTTAGAACTGGCTACTCCAAAACGCGTTTGTGGGTGAAAAAATGGAGCCATACAGAAAAAAAAAGAAGCAGAAGAAAGAAGAGAATTGAAGCAGGCAATGCAGCTTGTTCTGCTCTACAACGATCAGCAGAATTCTCATATAAAACTGGACCTCATAAACATGGGGAAGTCCCTCTATGTATCTTGCGCAAGAAATTATAAAGTTATATGATTTTTTTACGAGTCATATTAATGCAGCAATCCTGAAACCATAGAGTGTCAACAAAGCTAGTTTTGGTTTTCTTTTTCCTCTCTCTCCCTCTTCTATTTCCTTTTACAAGTCAGAGCCGCGCAGTCGAGTAAATAGGATTTGACGTCAACGTTCCCGAACACTTAAGGCAGGCCTAGTCATATGTGAAGAGCCACTATTTTTCTTGACATCGTTTTTGCGATTTCTCAATATACACAATTTGCCTAGCCAGCTTACATATATGTCCTCTGGCATGTCAAGCAGAGTCTTTCATTTCTGACTTGTGTAAGAACACCGCTCCTCTTCTCGGTTTTGGAGTTAGTTTATGGTTACAACGGTCATATTTCTTTACCGTGAATCTCACCATAATGGCCTGAGGTCAGCGAGGTCTTACTTCAGTTTGAGGACTCTGCATTATGCCAAGGATACGGCTCTATAGACATATGTGATCGCCCTCAAAACTAAGCTAGTTTGTTGAAGTTAGCAGATGTCCTTCCATAAAATACCGATGCAACGACAACCTTACTGAATCATCATCAGAGCGTTAGGATGCCCACATCGATACGGAAGATATGACGTTACTCCTGCGTCCGAAGCCACAGTGTCCGTGTACCTCGCCAGGTGTCAACGAGTGATTTGAAAGAGAAATAGTATGTCGGAAGTTTGAGGAATGTTCTGAGATTTCTGCGGTTGAACGAGGCACCGCCTGTTGCCGACGACGTTCCGACGCGACGTCTACCACACTTCACACTTCCTCCGTGGATTCATGGGACTCCCTCGAGGACAGCTGTAGGCCCGGGCGAAGTCTTCCGAGTTTGACAGAGCGCCTATCACTCTGGAACGCACGAAAAAGTAAAAGTCATCGTTCATCCTACAGTGCTTCAATTCCTGCAAAGAAGACTGTCAAGACAAAGACCGGTCAAATTGCTACATCTAAAATAAACTGGTCAGGAGAACTCCACGGAGAACACTTTCCAGATCACCTTATTTTGTTCAGATATTGGTTCGGCACGTGCAAATTGAAGTGTTTCCAGGATTAACGAACAGCAATATCATGAACGAAGAAAGGAGCAAGTCACTGAAAAGGTTAGCCAACTGCAGGACTCGAACCCACATCTTCAGGATTACTGGTCCAGGGCTCACTGTCAGTGGGCACGTGGATGCGGTTTGTCCCCACAGTTGACGCAACCTTGGAAGCCATTGGGAGGCGTGTTAGCTTTGCTCATCTGGTAGAGCCCTGGACCGGTAATCCCGAAGATGTGGGTTCGAGCCCTGCAGCGGGCTAACCTTTTTGAGTGACTTCCGTCTTTCTTCGTTCATTGTTCTTAGGCACTTGAGGCATTGTGTATCTGTCATTTCTTCTGTGTTCCAGCCTCAGAACATCAATTTCCTTCGCAGTATCATGTCATTTCTATCGGGACCCACAGCTTACATGATGTTCCTATGATGAAACTGCTTACACTGAAGCTTCCAACGTAGCGGCCACAGAAGCGGAGTGCGAAACGAAAGCGGGCTTCTCCGCAATGCACTAGTTTCAGCAGTGAAGTACCCTTTACAAGCAGCATGCGTTCCATACTTCCTCAATTGCTCACATTACGCTAGCTTCAGCTAGTAGCCAGACTTAGGGAAGAAAATAGAAGTCACTCTTTTTTTTTTTCGAGGTGGGGGGGGGGGGGAGGGGTGACCCTTGGCGGCATTGCCATGCATGCCTAGTCAGAGTGATGGATAATGAACCAGTAGATGCGCACACCCGAACAACACCGAATATCCTCTGGATGTACGAATAATGTCCTAACGGATTCGGACGTCCGATGGATATCTGAGGGACATCGATCGGACATACGAATTCGATAGCACATTATTCGTACATGCAGAGGATATTCGGTGTTGTTGGGGCACCTGTCATCCTGATTGCCACGCCATCAAATCGCCGTCATATTGAAAGCAGTTTGCTTTCAGAACCGCACTTGGATAAAAGTGTTCAGATTTCACATGGGGGAACTCATGACATCACCAAACATGATTAAACTGTTGTTGCGATGAGTAATACCTTTGACCAAACTTATGCCCAAAACCTCTGCCTAAAATTTTCTCGAATCACCATCTGAACTTCAGAGAGAGAGAAACCGGATGGTTTACCTGAACCGTCCTGGACTGTGCGATCCAGTGCGTATGGTGTTGACGGCGTGCTCGGGCCGCATGGTGCCGCACCAGATTTGAGCGTAGGTCAGGAAGAACAGTTGGTCGTGGGTTAAGTTTAATCCCGGCAAACGGGGTTCGAGACCGGACACTTGCTCGTGGGCCTTGTACGCCTGGTCAGACAAAACATCTCTTTCAAACACAAAGCCATCTGCAAGGCTTCTGAAGACTAACTTCATCGTTGTTTCTTCGCCTCCTGCGGCGTCTGCTTACCTTTCGTTGGTCATAACTCGGTCATAGGGCCATGCTTAATTCAAGTGATATATATCCTGAAGGACCTCGTTATCTTATAAAGCAACTATGATGACTTTATGAGCAGTTCTGCTCGGCAGTTTCCTTTGCCATGGTGCTACTTGATACGACTGAGCACGGTCTTTCTAGAGTTGCAGTCAATTCCAGGTTAAATGCGAACTTAAACAGCACCAAAGATTGTAAATGGAGACGATACATCATCGTTATCTCACTGTATGACCTTGTCACCTCATTCCTGCGGGCTTATTCATGCTAGTCACCAATCCATTAAGAGGTATTAGTTCAGCCCAAACTGAACGTTCGTGATTTTCTTGTAAAGGCGTCCTCACGCGTAACCGTAACGCGAGAGCGCGTTTCGGTTAAGCGTGAGGACACCTTTATATTTGATGCCGAAAGCAGACATGCTGAACTACATAGTCATGGACAACCTCACACGCTAGCGGTTACATAAGGTTCGGGAAACGTGCTGGTACTGTTGCGCCTGCCACTCTTAGAAATCAACTTCACCGCATAGCACGCTCCTAGCCAACCATAATCTCGAATGACATCGCTATCTGCCCTGATTTGTTGAAAACGGGAGGCGTACGCCTTTTTTGTGACAATTATGAACAGCATAAGTGTCACAAAAAAGGCGTACGCCTCCCGAGTTGATCATTCGAGTTGATGGCTGGCTAGGAGCGTGCTATGCGGTGAGGTTAATTTTTAAGTGTGATGCTGCTACAAGCTGACAAGGGATATGATGATAATACGATACATACGCGAAACGCCTGCTTGACGCCCCCGTTGTCAGCGATGTTTTCACCCTGGGTGTTCACACCGTTGACCTGTAAAGTATACCAAGTGCCAGTTCGAAGCGTCGCGGAGTCTTCGTTGCTAGCCTTACATGCATGTTGACTTCAGGCAATAAGTAGCGGCTGTACTGGTCCACCATGCACTGCGCCTTTGTTTGGAACCTCTCCAGAGCTTCGGGCTTCCACCATTGCTTTAAGTTCCCGTGCTGATCGAACTGACGGCCTAGGAATATAAGCATCACGCAGTCTGTAATATCCATTTTTCTTGCTGTGACAGTTTTGTATTCAATGTCCACCTTTGTCGTCAAACCCGTGCGTGATTTCGTGGCCGATGATGACACCAATGCCTCCGTAGTTTACAGATCTGGTGAGTGACATATATATAGATAGATAGATATAGATATTAATATAGATATATTCCAAAATGAGAATACTGCAGGAATCCCGTGTATTCACACGAGCGACATCTCAGCGGAATATTCTAGTGGAAGAAAAAAAAAACGGCTTAATGGGAGGAAGTTTGTGTTGTGAGCATTTGCACGGTGCAGGAACATCGGAAGCGAAGTACCCACGTAGCAGACGACACAATCCGTGCTGTCGTCTACTACGGAGTATCTTGTGGCTGTGACACACCGGTCACACGAGCCTTCAATGTTCGTCGAAACCAACGGCCATTGAACATGTGCGTAGCGCCACCTAGCGTGTAACGTGTCAACCTCTCAACCAGCATCGTATTCAGTGGTCTCTGACAGGTTGACTTACTACGCTCTAGATGGCGCTACGCGCATGTTCAGTGGCGTGTTCATATTCATATTGAAGACTGTCCGTGTGAATGGGGTATGTGCCGCAGAAAAGACGTGACGTCGAGCACCCGCTCTCACGTGGCAGCAGTAAGCTATGACGTCTTCCACGTCTTCCGTTTGGAGTATTCTTTGAGATGTCGTTCGGGTGAATGCACGGAATGTCACAGAAATACGTACCGCGGAAAGTCCTTGTGGTAAAGCGGGGGTTGCAATACGCCTGCTGGGAATGCTGCAAGAAGGACGACCAGCTACAATTACGGGATTGGCAAGTAACAAAGGAACTTTATTGTCATCCCCATATCATCGTCATCACGTATCTCTCTCTCTCTCTCATTGGCATCGTATTTCGTGAACCACGCCACTAGTAAGGAGTTAAACAAAAATA
Source organism: Ornithodoros turicata (assembly GCF_037126465.1). Lineage (NCBI taxonomy): Eukaryota > Metazoa > Arthropoda > Arachnida > Ixodida > Argasidae > Ornithodoros > Ornithodoros turicata. Next base: position 22,425,472 of record NC_088210.1, on the reverse strand, counting down.
AATAAACGGTCGCTATTTCCTTCAGTCCTTTATAAATGAAACGACTTTCTGTATTCAGTCATAAGTCGGCGGTAATTAGTGTCCTACACAGGAAGATCAAAGGGAGCGCCTGAATGGTTGAATGCTAACCAGGGGTATTTTAATGGGGGTAAGACAAAAGCGAACCAAGAAGACTTCGATGGACCCGAGGATCAGCCCGCTGAGCAAGAAAACGTGATTCCGTTGATGTCTCGCTAATTTCAACTGCGAACAACACACTAGTAACTTTGAAGAAAAATTCCACTCCGGTCATGGTCATGGCCTTTCGGGCACACAATGTTTGCCATTGTCCTGGTATCGTTTTTTTTTTATCAAAGAGATATTACCGACATGACACAAGTGAACTTGATGTTGATTGCAATGAATACATCATCCCCTACACTCTTAAAAATGAACTTCACCACATGGCACGCACCTAGCCAATCATCACCCCGAATGACAACGTTCTCGCCCTAGATTTGTTGAAAACGGGAGGAGGAGCCTATTTTGTGCCGTGCATAATGGGCACAAAATAGGTTCCTCCTCCCGTTTTCAACAAATCAGGGGTGAGAATGTTGTCATTCGGTATGATGGTTGGCTAGGAGCGTGCTATGTGGTGAAGTTCATTTCTAAGAGTGTAGGGGTCACAGTGTTCGCAAGTTATGGCATTTCTTCTCGTGAATAGCAGCAACTTACTAATGAAATTCTTTGACCGAGTGTAATATGCATTCACTACCGCTGGGTAAGTTATCCACCTGAAAAAAGAAAAACAGTTTTTATATGTTTGTTTTATGGTTCTTCTTTGCCCGAAAATAAAATAACGAGGGAACGTACTGCGTCCTGTCTACACCAGTCTTAAGTTTCATCTGCATCTTGATGGCATTGTGCTTCAGGTTCTTGATGATGTTTTCGAAGTACGTGTCCCGCTCAAATTCTACCTGAATAAAAAAGAATAATTATTAGTTTTCTTCAAAGTATTGTTTTTTCCCCCTCGGGAAACATTTCGTACCTCGTACTCTTTGTCCAATTCTTCGGGGTCAGATATGTACTGAGGATATCCGATCTTCTGTGACATCAGTTCGGCCTGCACGCAAAGAAAAAACGTCAACATGCTCCTCAAAGGGATTAAAAAGGAGCACATCTCCATTGGAGAAGAAAGGGAGTAAGCTAACGCCATCAAAAACCGCTGTGTATCTTTCGGGTGCACAGAGGGGGAAGTTCAAGTTATTACGCCTTATACTTTGAAATTTGTCAACGTGCAAGAAGGGTGCTGACATCCTTACCCCACAATTTCGAAACTCGTGGCTGCGATATAAGAATGTTGCGAAATTCACGCAGACACAATTCGTTTCCATTTAACTTATATTCTAATGCGATGTGATGTGATGTGATGTGAGTAAAGAAAAAAATGGGGATGTAAGTTTCGACGAAGTCAAACTGGCTACCCCAGTACACTTAATACAGAAAGTTCAATCTGACGATGAGATGATGAAAACGCAAAAGGATGATGTCCAGAGACGAATAGAGATGATAATTGAGTTCAACATGTAGGTCAAAAGTTCAAGAGCTGCGCCCAAGTTAAAGTAAAGTGGCGGAATCACCGGGGGCACACACAGGACACATCACACATTCACCGTGTCATAGCATGTCCATAAGCCCGGTTGCATGCAAAAAGTCTTCAAGTGCCCTTAGCGCCTTGTCGGACGAAGGAGGACCTAATAGTTTCGTGATCTCGAAATATTCTAATGCATTCTGTTGTTTTTTACATGTTTACACATTCTACGAACACGTCGTGCGGATTCTCTCGTATCACAACCAGGAGAAATCCCAAAATGATCTACTGCGCAGTAATTTTTTCCACCTTTCATCGTATATAAGGGATGTTTTTGTAAATAAATGCCTTCTTTTTAATTCTGCAGATAAAACTCGGAGGTGTGACAACAATGTTGAAAATGGGTGTCTGCAGGACACCCATTTGAAACAATGTTTTACTCGTATAAATGGAATGATCCCCTCTAAAATGGTGTTTTCTGTTGAATACGTCGTCTTATACGGTGCTTTCGTAGAATTGTAGAATGCACAATTTAAAAGTGTGCCTTACAAGATACCCTTCTCTAGTGTTTGAAACTCACACCAGGTTATTTTCTGGCCCATGTCACTGCCGCGAAGCAACTGTGGCTATAAGCGGCATACGGACGTGGACAGATGGAGAGAGGACAACAGGAAGAGGTGGGGGACGGGGCGGGGGGTTTATTGTGAGTCCTGGACCGACTTCAGGGGTTGAAATGTATCCGAGACAAGACATTTACAAACAAACAAAACTAAAAAAAGAAAAAAAAAGAAAACTGAACAAGAATGATCGCCCAATTTTAAGCGTTTATATATTTACCTTCGCTCTCGCTACCTGCCTGGTCTCGTTGTCCATCCAATCAACATCGTCCAGTATCTCCAAGAACGCACTCTTGATGTCCCTTATCATCTCCTCGGCCTAAAAGAGTAAGGAAATAAGATTAACGACTGGGAATATACCATGACGTAATAGGGCTTCCAACGGGTATTGTACCTTTTCCTTGCTTTGTTTGTTGAAATGGTGGTGCACGAAGAGCGCCCCCACCGCCATTCCCATGTTTTTATTCACTAGCACGGTGCAGGTCTTCCAGCGTGCGGGCGTCGACTGCGTCCCGTAAATGGCCCCGAAGTACTCCTGCTGCTTGGCCAGAAACCGCTTGTCCAGACTTCCCACACGGTTGGAAACGAATCTCCACAGTATGTAGTTGGCCACGACGCTAGAAAAAAAAAAAAAAAAAAAAGAAAAGAGTGTTCACGGCTACTTGAGGAAGCGCCGTCGGATTTTTTTTTGCAATACACTCTAAAAACACAAGTTCACTTCACCGCATTACGTGCTTGGAACCAATGGTCATTCATGGTGATATCGTTCGTTCGCGATTTGTTGGAAATGGGAGACATGCGGTCTTTTTATGGCAATTTCGATATATATGAGTATTTTTGACACCTTTCAGGTGTGAATGTCTCGTCCTATAGGGCATACGTCTTTGTGGTGTGAGTTTCAGACCACACAAAAGGGCGTTTTGAAACGGATGGTGGTGTAATTGCAACGTTAAAAATGCTGTTTACAAATAAAATCTCGGAGCAAAAACGGGTGTTTATTTACAAAAAATCCCCTTTTACGAGCTGAAAGGTGAAAAAATTACAATGTATGTCAATTGTCACGAAAAGGCGTACGCCCCGCTCTCTTCTCAAATCAGAAGCGTAACTGTATCGTTTGGTGCTACGGTTGGCGTAGAGCGTGCATCGATTTTCGGCGGCTCACATCCTTCCCACACGGACAGTCTTCAATGGTCGTCGAAATCAACGGCCACTGAACTAGGCTGCCTACACTGAACCAGAGCCGTATATTAAAAGGGAGTCTGGCCATTAATGGGTCATGCCTATACCTGAAGCTCCACCCACTTTTTCAGCTTTCCGACCAATGAAGTCTTGAAATATGGGGCGCTATCAATCAGCCTATCCTCACTATTTGCCCCCCTATCCAACATGGGCAGCGCCATTTTGGGTGGCAAGTGGATTGGATGGGATTGAAATGGATACCTCTCGCAATCTGCAAAAGTAGTGGATTGTTGGTGCAAATTTGATAAGCGCCACCTAGGGAGCGTAAGGCACGTCGGGAATTGTCGTCTGCTTCCGTCGTTGTACCGCTGCCGTCAGAACCACCTGCTGGGACACATTCTGTTGTCGGTATGATTTTTAAACAAATCTACATGAATAGTTGGAATATAAGAGGCAAGAATGTTTATATCCATGAAATTCAGCTGTTAAAAATAAGATTGTACAGCACAGCGCCGTTTTTGTTATGATTTCGTTGTGATCGCCGTGTTCACTAGGCCTAACACCGGCGACAAAACGTATTATTTTCAGTTAGATATTGATGGATGAGCATAAGTTGAAACTGATTTCCGAGAAATGTATATTAGGATGTACATTTGCAGCGTAAAATCAGGTTAGTCTGTGAAACTTTTTTGTCACGAAATCCCCGCTTCACTGTGTTTGTTTTCGTCGCCATTTTGGGTGGCAGTATGGTGTCATGGCGACCCCCTTAGTAAAAAGCAAACCAATCAGAGGAGCGAAACTGTGATTGACAGGTCCAGCCTCTTTTTGTGACTCCTCCCAATGGCCAGACTCCCTTTTAATATACGGCTCTGCACTGAACATGCGCGTAGCGCCATCTAGAGCGTAATGCGTCAACCTGTCAGAGTCCACTGAATCCGATGCTGCTTGAGAAGTTGAAGCGTTATATGCTAGGTGGCGCTACGCACATGTTCAATGCCTGTTGGTTTCTATGATCATTGAAGGCTGCCCGTGTGACAAGGCTATCAGCCACAAGATACTCCGTAGCAGACGACAGAACCGATTGTGTCGTCTGCTACGTCCGCACTTCACTCCCTAATTCCTGCATCGTGCGCATGCCCAATACAAACTTCCTCCCCTTGAGCCTTTTTTTCTTTTTTTGCTTCTTCTTCCACTAGAGTATCCCGCGGCTCAGCCACAAGACATTCCATAGCTGACGACAGGGCCGATTGTGTCGTCTGCTACGTGCGCAGTACAACGTCCCGGATGTCCCAGTGCCTGTGAATGCTCAACATACGACGCGGCCGAACTTATGCACCATGACCAGATTTGTTCTTTGGTTTTTCTTCCACTAGAATATTCCGTTGGGATGCAGCTCGAGTGAATACACAGATAAAGTCCCATTCCCTTTCACTGTCTTTCAGTTTTCGGTCGTGCGTGTGAACTTCTCGTTTCCCAGCTTTTCGGATCGAACAATCGAGCGCCGTCATGTGCGATGAAAGCGTATAATGCACATACCCTGTTTTGCCCTTTGAAGCGTGAAGAGATGCTTAAAGAGTCGTAGCCACTTGCTGGCGTCAGATAACGCCATCGTCATCCGTTCTTCCGCTCGTTTAGAATAAAACGAGGAAGCTGGATAATTTAGCTCAGCGGCCGGCTGCATATGCGAGAACGCAGCCAAAAAAAAGAAAAAAAAAACATAATCCGAGACCAGAGCTAAGAGATATTATGTATGGAACTGACGCAGCACAAAACGCATTAAAAAAAGTAAAGAAACGGGCGTTCGCGAATTTCGCCGACACACACATTACTGACAACAAAATCGAAAAATTAAATCAAACGTAACTGAGCGACTGTGAGTGGCCGAGTTCGCTCACGAAACAATAAACAGCAAATGCTAAAGCCGAATCACAATGCACTCTAAAAACAGAACTTCACCGCATAGCACGCTGTGCGCCAACCATTGCCCCGAATGATAGGGTTATCGCTTCTGATTCGAAGAGAGAGGTGGGCGTACGCCTTTCTGTGGCAATTTGGATGTATGAAAATTGCCACAAAAAGGCGTACGCCCCCCTCTCTCTTCGAATCAGAAGCGATAACGCTATCATTCTTGGCAACGGTTGGCACACAGCGTGCTATGCGGTGAAGCGCTGTTTTTAGAGTGTGGGGTTCCTGCGCAAGACCCTGTCGGAGTCTCCGAAATCCGAGCAGCAAAAACGATACAGGGAGGCATAAACTGTGAGAGTGCCGTTACTTTGACAGCAATGTAAAAGGAACGGGACCCATTTGTTGCGTCGCTCGCGACTTATGTGCGAGTGAAACCGCCAATTTACGTTTTCCCTCTCAAGAACAGCGACAATTCGGAGAGGCCTCGGATTGGTTTCTTCAAAGCGACCTCCCGCTATGACTGGACAAATCGTTTCAGGAGACCAATGACAGCATTGCCAAGCATTGTCGGCCTCCTTGATAAGGAGAAGGAGAGCACTCTAAAAACTGGACTTCACCGCATAGCACACTCTGCGCCAACCATTGCTACAATAATAGGGTTATCGCTTCTGATTCGAAGAGACAGGGAGCCGTACGCCTTTTTGTGACAATTATCATGCATCCAAGTTGACACAAAAAGGCGTAAGCCCCACTCTTTCTTTCGAATCAGAAGCGACAACTCTACCATTTGTGGCAATGGTTGGTGCTGAGCGTGCTATGCGGTGAAGTTCAGTTTTTAGAGTGAGGGAAGCGTGAATCTTTCATGTGTATTTCATAATCATCAAGTAAGAGACATTGAGTGCGTGTTCATTGAGCCACTTACCGCTTTGGAGTTGCATCGATAAGTTGCGACATGCGCTTCAAATATTGGGGTGCAAAAACCACTACTTCTTCTTTGGGGGACAGCTCCATGGGCATGACAGCGTTGAAGTACCGCGTCCAGTTGACCTATCAAAGAACGGGTGCAGCCTACAGCTACCTCGTAAAAGGCATTGACGGTCCAGTTAAGGTACTTACTAGAGGAATCCTCTCTTGCAGCTCTTCCATCGTCCATTTGTTATAAATGACCGAAAAGTTCCTCCTCTGCTCGTTGGGTATCGTCAACTGAGAAGATGGTCGTCATCTGCATTACTTCAGTTCACGCGTGACATATGTGATTCACTTACGTTGATCAGTTTGCTCTCAAGCTTCAGCACTTCCTCCATTTCCCTGATGGCGAAGTTCCGTTCGGCGCCCAGCAGCTCGGCGATGTCGACCATGAATTTGAAATAGGCCTCGACCTGTTGCGTACCACGCACGTAATACTCACGACTAGGAAGACCTGTATCTACCTGGTCGACCTGCAAACGCGCAGTATATATTGTATAAGTCACGTGCAAGAATTGTGGGTCATGGAAATGCTCGATCAAATATTAGCGAATAACGGCGCATCGATGCGAAAACCTTGAAAGAAGCGTGGAACGTACATACATCTATCTTATACTACACCTATCGTACCTATATCCTATACTATACCTATCGTACCTATACCTATCCTTTTCTATACATATCGTGTCTACCTTCAGGAAGTGTCATACAAAATATTTATTTTTGGAAACGCGCATTTTCAGAGAAAAAATAGTTTATAAGAATGCGTGCAGTGGCGGCGTACTCTCGCAGCTCCTTTTTTCGTGTTGTGACGTCGGATCGTACGAGCGCTTTTATTGGCTGCCGTGAGTCGTCTGCAACAACGCGGGAGTACGGCGACATATGGACTGCTCGGAGTCAGGCGCGCGACAGGTGGCGCAAGGCACAACCACGAGGAGGAGGAAACGAAGGAAGGAAGGAAGGAAGGAAGGAAGGAAGGAAGGAAGGAAGGAAGAAAGAAAGAAAGAAAGGGAGGGAGGGAGGGAGGGAGGGAGGGAGGGAGGGAGGGAGGGAGGAGGAGGAAGCGCGCGTCTTCTTACTATTTAGCAAATGAGATGACGTCACGGACTGGCAGCCGGGGCCAGAAGCTTATCAGACACGCAAGAGTGCGCACTATACAATCGTATTATTTGTGCATGTGGGTATCCCAGGGCTCATTACTCTTATTTCTGCTCCTTCTGGGACATTTTTTTTTTTTCGTGCCTCTCCATGTTGCTTTAAACGAAAAAGAAATTAAGACAATCAACAAATATAGAACACACCTTTATAATGACAATGAGGTGACCCGAGGCAAGAAAATAAATAACAAACAACAAATTTTTCACAGAAGAGATAAATTGAGTGTGATAAATTGTCATTATGACCCATCTAGTGTGCGCTCCTTCACTGTTACCTTCTTAACAACAATTTAGAGCATATATGCGCACATATAAGGATGACAGTGTGGCAGCATGTTGCGCAGACGACTTACTTTGAATGGATATATGCTGGTTCACTCTCAAACTATTGAACCGAAAGTATATGTAGAAAATCTGCGCGACAGGCTACATGCTACTTGGTATCTTAACATAATGGTGACATGCTTACATGTATGACGTTAGCGGAGGAATTCTTGCTATCAGCGCCCACCCACTGAGCGAAGAGGATGTCGTTGCTGTGTTGTCTCATGACGGCTGTTAGGCTTAGCCAATCGAAGGACTCTCCCGTCCAGTTCTTCGTGATCACGGGCCACGAGCCCAGACCCTTCAGCAAGGACAACAGCGGCTCCTCGCGGCGCTTTTCGATAACGGCTGTGCCAACAATGAACATCTTTTATTCGCATCTAGTTGTACGTCACGTTTTGTTAAGCGTAAAAGGCGAGTAGAGGTGTTGTATACTGACATTCGTTCAGACATGAGGCGTACAGGTTCTTTGCGTTGGCTGTGGCGTTGCTGTCTGTCTCGTCGATTGGTGATTCTAGAAGCTCTGAAAGCGATGAAGCTCGTGACTATTTGTGCTCCAAAATATTTTACAAGACGCATCCTATACGAACTTCATTATGTGGTGTAGAATGTGGAGGAAGTTTACAACAACGGAGACAGAGTTCAGAGCTGCCTGTGTGCCAGTAGGCTGCATGCGGCATTCCGCTGGTTGACAGTTCCCCTTTTTCCCACCTGTTCCCTGCTACTTGTCAGGACGTATAGTGTATCCACTTTTACTAGGAATGCGAAGAATCTCAACCAGCCTTAGATTACTGTGCACGCAACATGACCGGGTTGCAAAACAGCAGGCCGCGCGTAGCGGTGACTCGTGGAAATGTTGCATGATCACGTAATCACCAATCGTTCATTCTCTAATGCTGCCAACATATCGTCATTAACACTATACCATCCCCTGGTGACGGTGTGCCATTAACAACCATTTAGAGGTACAAGTGAGCTGGATTCACACTTGTGGACGCACAATCCAGTCCAATCCGACATGGGGTACGCATGTTCGCACTTGTAACCGCGCTGAGATCCAGTCAAATCCAACCCAATCCAATATTATATGCGAGTGTCCCCGACCGATTTTCGCTGATTTGCGCTGAAATATGCTCAAATCCAATCCAATCTAGTTGTACGGAACAGAACTATAGTCAGTGACAACTTAAGTCCTACAATCGGGACCGCCCACTCATCCGTGGAAGGCTCCTGCGATTGGCTGCCAGCCTTTGCACGATGCCCCCGCTTCGCGATGTAGTGCCGGCTCTCTCTCTCCCCCAGTCCCCGCTGGGCCGCGCCGCACTACATGCGCGCGCGCGGAGCGATTCTTCTGTGTGGGCAGGGTCAAGTGTATGACACATGTTGTCGCTGACTACTACTACTACTACTACTACTACTACCACTATTATTATTGTTGTTGTTGTTGACTGCTAAATAAAAATGAAATGAAATGAAAATTACTATTATTATTATCATTATCAATATTCTTATTATTATGACATTTCGATGGCTGGCGGCATTATGATCAGAAGAACAAAAACGAAACGTCGTATTAAATTTTGTTTCCTTCTGTTACGTTAAGCTAGCGTGTGTATGTAGGTACTCACGACGTCCCCTGTTCTTTTTTTTTATCCATCTTCAATTTCATGACCACACTAACAAATTGCGCTACAAATGCGTAACGGACAGTCGGCCCAGTTTGTCCCATGCTGATGGTCACGTGACATTTTACGTGATCTACACGTTCGCATGCGCCGTACCTTTGAGTAGCACCTTGAGTTCGTCCTTCATTTGAGCGAATGTGTCGTAATGCGGCCTGTCCGGTGGAAGCACGTGGTGGTGCTTCCACTGACCGCAGGCGTAGCTGTAGAAGTCTGCACATGGGTGTACAGACGGGTCCATGTTACGCAGTATGGATGCGGCTGGAAAAAACGAGAGACGGGAAGATATACGGTAACGGAACTATGAAGAACGTAACTGACAAATAACGATGTTGTGGGGAAGAAGAAAAAAAAGCGGGGACTATACCGGCTTTGACGCAGGCTTCAGTGACGCAAATGCTTTGGCATTGTGATCCACTGCAGTAATATGGTTCAGGCTTCACTGAAGGTAGGACATAAGGACGCAACATAGTTTCGTTTCGATGGGGGGTTAGTGTACTTGGACTGTTGAATATGTAATATGCGCTTTAAGTTCATTCGAAAGCTTACCCATAATTTCGTCTGTCCTTGCCGAAGAAAAATTTTCTTCCGATATTTCCTCGGCTAGAAAAGAAAACGTGACCAACCGTTATTTCGAAAAAGGAGAGAACTTGGGCATTGTGCCGAACGCATTTAAATGCGATAGTTGTACACAAAGTAACATAATGTGTACACCTTTCAGGGGTGTAAAGGGGGGTGCTTGTTTCCAAAAGGACCCCTTTTTCATTCTGCAGGGCTAATCGAAATCTCCAGCAACAGTGTTGAAAAATGTGTTTGCAAGAGATCCTTCGGTATGGTGTGAAACATGCACCAGAAAGATATGCTTCACAGAACAGAATATTCACACGCGAAAGGTGTCAAAAAAGGGCCACCACTGGCGGTAGATTTTTGGTGAAACTCTGTGTCACGTGGTCTTATCAAGCAGGGACCTACACTGTGGTCGACCCGATCTCTCCAGCCCTCGACTAATGGACGAACTCTAAAAGATCACCTTTCCATCATCATCATCACTTTCTCATCCCTTCCACAAGACCAATGGGGCAGTGTACCGCCATAGCGGCGGTGAATGACCCACGCCATCATCATCCCATTTATGTGTGTGTGTTCGTTTTCTACCTATGGCATACCTTGTTTTCATATGAGAGTATATATACATATATATATATATATACATATATATATATATATATATATATAAAAGTGAAATAATAAGACTTGGACTACAGATTACAGGAACGTTAACAAAAACTAATTTATTTAATGGGCATTTTAACACATAGATTAAAAAAAGAATGGTCGACGTTTCGACAGTGGCACTGTCTTCGTCAGGACAAAAGAGGTCCAAGGGTTGCATATTGCTTAAATAGGTTTCCTGGGTGACGTCACAATCGGTGCCGTCGTAGCCGCCATTCGTAGCCGTCTGATATATTAACCTATTTGTTCTATATATATATATATATATATATATATATATATATTAGGACAAACAAAAAAGGCAGGAAAGGTCAGCCAAACGGAATGTCGGCTTGCTATTCCGCAAAAAGGAAATAAAGAAAAGAACGAAAGAAAAATAAACAAAAGTAAAATAAAAAGAAAGAATTGGGAAATAAAGGATAAACTAGGAGAAGGTGAAAGCAAGATGAGATAGATTACAGACAAATATGACTTTAAAAAAAGATTAGGGTAACGCGTACGAGGGTGAGAGGTGAGGGTGGGTCCATATGGGACACAGCCACATAGGTACCCCGTTTAGGTACTGCGGCCCGTACTGGACGCCCTCTGCAGGTATTTCCATCGCGTTCAGCCGTCACTCGAACATTAACGGCTCTCAGGATGCGCGCCTCCAAATATTTGTGCGACTTTATGGGAGACACGCAGACTGTGGCGCAGACACAGAAAAAAAAAGAGTGAAAAAAAAAAAAAAATGCCGTTTTATATTATTGATATTCCGGCTCGCCTGTTTTCGTAAACTGCGTTCTTAACAGCTGGCGCAAAACTGCAAAGATTTCACATCGTTAATAGAGCGTATATGACTTTCGTTTTCCTTTTTCTTTTTCTTTTCTGTTGTTGTTTTCTTGCTTGTTCTGCGTGTGAAATGAGAGCGCGATGTAATCATTTCGTCGCTGCATAGCTTATAAGGGAGAGTCATGAATAAAACATTCTGCGGCAAATGTTCAAGGGCTGCAAATTCTTTTCCTGGCGAAAAAGAAGAAAAAAAAGCTTCATCGTGGCTTCAAGAGAATCCTCAAGCGAGTGCGGAACAGATAGCTGGGGAACATTGAAAGAGCACGCAAATGCGAGATCCGTTTATATCGCCTTGGACATTTTCTCCGCTGATAATTGAAAACTGTTTTCCTCTCGCATTATATATACTAAATACGGCAACAAGTCACTCTGTACACATCTGCTTATCGAAAGTCATTAGTTTTCGTCCTTACATTTTTATTTCGTTGTTTTATTTTCTTTCCATGAGCCCCGCGTTCTCTCTTCCTATATTTCTTCCCCCAGCAAACCCAACGGAAACAAAACCAGCTTACGGAAGTGCTCAACGTTCGCCCGCAATTAGTGTTAGTTATTCCTCACTGTTTTTACATTTCATGGGGTTTGGTAGCCTTATGTCATTTACATAACGATGTAGTTATGTACCCTTACATTTGAAAGGGATTACGCGGAACGGTGTTTTATCAAACACTGTGTTCATTCCGGAACGTTTTCGGTAAAGAGTCCTGAATGATAATACGTGCTGATCGGGCCTGTAAAGTAATTAGCTACAAGTATTCAAATTAGTTACAGCATCAAATTAGTTACGTCATCGGAAATTAATTACACGCCGGATTACTTTCGATTTTGTGTAACTATGAACGTAACTTACTCGTGCAAGTAATTTGTAATGCACTGGGAATTACTTTCGGAATAATCTTGCGTTCAAAGTGGCCCTTTCTCACCGTTTTTCTCTGGCATTTCTTTTTAAGGCACTCGTTTATGGGAATTCCCGAACTTTCGTGATGCCCTTGCAGCCTCAATTCAGGCATCGTCTTACAGTCCCGCTATGCACAGGTTTCTAGTCGTCGTCCTCCGCCAGTCATTTCATTTGTCCTTCCAATAACTATTTCCGTATTGGTATTACTTTCTCAGAGGGAAGAGGAGTAAAGTAATGTAGCTCGGTGTAACGCTATTACTTTCCAGATTAACTGAAATTGTAATTAAGTTACACTTACAATTTTGTATACTGTAACTATAACTGTAATCCAATTACTTTTACGCGAAGTCTTATATAGAGCAGAACTTCACACGTCCAGAATGACATCATTATCTCCCCTAATTTGTTGAAAGTAGGAGGCGTGCGCCCTTTTGTGGCGCTTACACAGCCACGTTATTGTCACAGAAAGGCGTACTTCCCGCGCGTTCTACAAATCTCCGAGGAGTGATAACGCTATCATCCTGTGCAATGACTGACATTCTGTGTGTCATGCGATGAAGTTCTGTCACTCTTAAAAATGAACTTCACCGCATAGCACGCTCCAAGCCAACCATCATCTCGAATGATATCGTTATCTGCCCTGATTTGTTGAAAACGGGAGGCATACGCCTTTTTTGTGACACTTATGCTGTTCATAATTGTCACAAAAAAGGCGTACACCTCCCGTTTTCAACAAATCAGGGAAGATAACGATATCATTCGAGATGATGGTTGGCTTGGAGCGTGCTATGCGGTGAAGTTCATTGTTAAGAGTGTGTTTTAAGAACTTCGTTCTAATTGTAATCGAATTACTTCTGAACAGTATTTTCAAAGTCTCATATTGATCGCGTTAGATGTGCAACAATAGTGTGTGTACATAAAAGAGCTGCATACACCCTTAAAATAGATCTCCACCGCATAGCACGTCCTTAGTCAACTATCGCCCCGAATGACGTAGTTCTGCCCCTCGATTGGCTAACAACAGGAGGCGTACGCCTTTTTGTGACCATTTATGCAGTTACGAAAAGGTGTACGCCTCGCGCTATCAGGAGTGATGACGGTATCATTCTGTGCAATGGTTGGCCTTCACGACATAGCACGCTCTTGGGCAACCACCATTCAATAATGACGTCATTCTGCCCCCTGATTGGTTAAAAACGAACGGGAGGCGTACGCATTTTTGTGGCCCTTGAAGTTATTTGTCACACAAACATCCTATGTCATCATCACTTCTTCATTTATTGTTGTTGTTGTTGTCACAAAAAGGCGTACGGCTCACGCTATCAGGAGCGATAACGGTATCAGTGAGCAACAGTTGGCTTTCACCACATAGCACGCTCTTGGCAAACCACCATCCCGATGACGTCATTCTGCCCCCTGATTGGTTGAAAGCGGGAGGCGTGCACCTTTTAGCGACATTTACGCAGTTATGTTAATTGTCACAAAACGGGCGTAAGCCTCGCGCTATCAGGAGTGATAACGGTATCATTCAACAGGCCTGACCTAGCAGTCCCATATTGAACAGTGTTAATGTATGGTGTTAATAGAAGACTTTTGAATTTGAATATATTTTTAATTCTGTGCACTTGTTGGGCATCACCACATAGCACGCTCTACGTCGACCACCATCCCAAATGACGTCGTTTGGCCCCTGATTGGTTAAAAAACTGGATGCGTACGCCTTTTTGTGAAAGTTGTAAGTTTTTGTCACAAAAAGGCGTACGCCCAGCGCTTTCCACAAATCAGGACTGATAACGGTATCACCCTGTACAAGGGTTTGTCTTCACCGTGCTATGTGGTGAAGTTCTGCTTTTAAAGTGAAGAACATGGATATTTACCTTGATGGATCGTGAACGTTGGAGGCCTTGCAAGTAGTACGAGCATGATGGCAGAGATGGAGGTCATAATAAGGAGAAGAACCATGAGAATTCGTTCTAGAGGTGTCCGATCCACGCCCAGACATCGTTTGGGGCTGACGGGAGACACCACTTTTAGTCCCATGTACGTACGTACATTTTACGCCCCCGCGCGGATAACGAACCTTAGGGACGTGACACTCCTTTGAACAACTGGATTTGCCGCTTCCACGTCCGAAGCCATGACACTGAAACGACAGACATAACAGTTTTCAGCTCCGACTACATAATCTTCTTAAAATGTATGCGCTCTTGCAAGCGAGCTTCACCGCACAGTACGGTGGAGGCAAATTCGTTGCACACACTTCTAAAAATGAGTTTCACCACATTGCACACTCCTAGCGAACCATCACCCCGAATGACAACGTTCTCGCCCCTGATTTGTTGGAAACGGGAGGCGGAGCCTATTTCGTCCCGTTATCGGGCGATAACGTTGTCATTCGGGATGGGTTGGCTAGGAGCGTGCCGTGTGGTGAAACTCATTTTTAAGAGTGCAGAGCGATACCTTTCGTATACACCTGATTTGTAGAAACCACGGGTGTACGCCCTTTCGTAGCAGTTACCGTTTGGTGTAAATCTACCGCTATTACATTAGAGAGTTTCCGGAAACCGTTGATAAGGCCGCTTGCGTTGAACCGTATCAACCGGAACAAATCAGTGAATAAGATTCTGAGTCACACACGACCGCGATCGATTGGCTGGGATACCCAGGATAACCTTATCCACGGTTTGCCAAGACTGTCTATTATCCTTTACCTTACCTGTAACAGTTAACAGTTAACGTGACTATACACAAGTGTAATAAAAAATTGTGGCGATGTTCCAGAGCGTGCATGCCGAGAAGTCGGCCGCTCTAAACTCATCCTAAATCCCATTCGTTACAGTTAGGATTTCGGTATTTACCGAAAAGCGCCGATAAACGTACGCCAGTAAATTCTTAACGCGGTATCAAATAATTATGCACCGGTAATCGTCGGAATGAGCACCTGAAATGATCTGTTGTACGTATATCAAAGTACCTGTAGACAGATGTGACTCCCATACATCCTATACCCCTATATGACTTTTTGGGTTTTCGTACTCTTATGCAACGAGCTTTCTGTACCTATAGCTTTTGGACAGCTCGTACGAAACAGTTCACGATTGCACGAATCGGGCGTGCTTCGCTGCAGCTCTCAACTTGCTTGCGCTGTCTGGTCCAAGTATTAAAGGGGTAATAAAATTTTGCTCGCAGAATGAAGCATACTTACCTGCGCAACAAAGACATCACATCACATCCTGAGTGCCGCATATTTAAGTGACACAGAAAGTGCACTGGTACTAGTGAGGTCCACAGACATCAGTACAGGAACTACGTGAAGCACGTTAAGGGCTATGTCATAAAAATCGAATTCGTAATAAATTTACTATGTTAACGTGTTCAGTTTGTGAACGGACGTATGGAAGACGCGGTCACACTGTTGGTGATAGAGCACGCACTGCAGAATTGCTTCAGTGCTTGTGGCAATGACGTCAAAGTGTCACTCGAGAAGCCCGTATCTGACAACTGATCACAGAAGGAGGGTCTCCCCTTCAGTTCTCAAGTCTGAACGTCGTCTTTTTTGATACATCGGTTCAGTGGAAAATCTTACATGTGGATCTCTCATTTGCGGAAAGCCAGATCCTGCTTCGGAAACGATTATAAAAAGAATAACAGAAAAATATTATTCCCTTGAACCGCATGGGAATATACTGCGCCAACGGTAGGCAATGACACTCATAGTCTGTATTACAATACAAATAGATAGCCTTTGCAGCAATCAGTTGTATAACGCTGGTCTTTGACTTATATTGCAAGTGCCGTTCAAGGTTATCCGGGACTTTCGGCGGCGAGGAAGCCTTATGTCGCTATTCCATGCTGTTTTTCTTTGTCTCTTGGGTGAAATGATGCATCCAGGTTTCATCACATGTCATGACTGACTGCAAAAATTAATCCGCCTCGGATTGAAACTCGTTCAGCAGCTGCTCAGAGACTGCCATGCGCGCTCCTCTCTGGTAACAGGTAAGGTGTCGGAGACCCACCTTGCACAGACTTTGCAGAAGAGCAAGCGTGCTCGTGAATGACTGTCTCTACACTGCCGACACTCATATTACGCTGTTCAGCAATGTCCCGAACTGTTACTTGCCGGTTCTTGAGGATGGTGTGCTCAACGCTTGCGATGTTCAGTGGCGTGAACGCAGCCGGACGAACGTATCCATGTGGTTCATTCGCCATCACATTCCGTCCTTTCGCCAAAGTGTCTATAGCATTCATACACTACCCTTGACATCGTTTGGTCTTCATAATGTGCCTGTAATCTTTGCAAACTCTCAGCTCGTTTGACGTTTTCAAAACATGCACAAGGAACTTTGCATCGTTGCTTCACAGTTGCAGGCACACTGCTCGCCGCCGTGATACTGCCGCTACTGCACGTGCATTGTTGCACGCGCCGCTGACCCGGGGACGATTGCAGTTCGTCCTCCGAAGGTTTTATTCAATACGCCTTCATTCGCGCTTCCCTGTGAAAATAGATTCCTGCACGGCTCACTCGCTACACAGAGTTGCAGAGGAAGGTCGTGGTTGTTTCAAAAATGTTGAAGACCTCATATCGAACACGAAGAAAGTGTTTGCAGTCCCACGCGTTACAGTTCCCTTAGAAGTCGGTCCAGGGCGCCAGTCGTGACGTTGCCCACCTCTGTGAGGACGAGAACGGCCAGCCCTTTCACCATCACCACCACCGCCGCCACGTGAGGTCCACGTTGCTTTTTCACCACCAGCTCGCCTGGCTGAGTGGTGCTGGCCATGAAGCCGGCCCAGGCGTTAGTCGTGACGTTGCCCACCTCTGTGAGGCCGACAACGGCGAGCCCTTCCACCACCAGCAGCAGCATCACCACCGCCAGCACCAACACCACCAATCCTTTTCCTTCTCTCATGCGCAGGGACGTACTGTCGTAGCGTATTACATTTACTCACTGATTTTTCCCGCGCAAAAGTTTCGGTCAACCTTGAACGACCATTGTACATAATATTAATATTTCTGTGCACGCAAGTAGTACTATACTAATACATTGACACTGCACACGTTGGTTGTCAAGCGAGAAAAAGTAAAATATGCAGAATGTGTGTACTGCTTGAGACTGTCCGTATGTACTGAATCTTGCCATCGGTGCTATTTTTGTAGCGCCGAAGAAACCTTGGCCTTCGCAAGGAAGAACAAAGTAAAAAAAAACGGTCGAGCATAATTACCCTTCTGCTGCTTTTAGTAGGCCCACTATCTCCTGTTGCCATGTCGCTTGCTGAAGGCGGCTCAGATTTCGGGCTTTAATTGCTCCCAATGAGCTAATGAACAGTGTGGCGCTCTTTGAGCTCATGTCACGCATCAAGGTGCACAGATGACGTTCATGTTGTGTTAGTTCTAGAAATGACGTTATCTGTCGGCAACCGAGCAACGGTCCTGAGATGGAATTAGTTGTTGCCGCCTCGACTCTTGAAATGTGCTCTTATGCGCCACATAACATGCCGAAGGTCAGTCATTGCACATAATGACACCGTTATTTGTGGAAAGCATGAGACGTACGTCTTTTTGTGACAACTAACCTATAATTGCGGAAGTGTCACAAAAACTGTCAGAAAAGGTCGTGGGGAAGCGACCGATGTCATTCGAGATCGTGTTACTCAATGGAGTTCTGCAAGCTTCCTGAGATGCTAAAAGACAAATGTTGACATAGTCCCCGGTGAAGTCTGAAAAGGCGTACCGCATTCCAGCGGTCCACGTT
The DNA here is from genome assembly GCF_037126465.1 of Ornithodoros turicata. Taxonomy (NCBI): domain Eukaryota; kingdom Metazoa; phylum Arthropoda; class Arachnida; order Ixodida; family Argasidae; genus Ornithodoros; species Ornithodoros turicata. The sequence goes on along the minus strand of NC_088210.1, from coordinate 22,407,363 downwards.
CATTTCTAGTGTTTTCTTTCGCTCCAATACGTATGCATAGTATATCCATTTCCCAAGTACGAGCAATTAGCTGTCTAAATTCTCGTTCCAGTATTTATCCTTTGTAAATTTCCCAGTATGCCGACGGGGAACCCCAGTCAAAATGAGTCGTAGTTTTACTAGAACAATAGCCAATAGTAGCCGTAACCTTAGTAGAACCAGCCAAAAGGAGCTGTAGCCTGAATAGAACCATAGCCAAAAGGAGCCGTAGCCATAGTGGAACTTTTAGCTATTTGCGAGTATCAGTTCCAGAGTTCTCATTAGTCAGGGCGCGATTGCAATTTCGCAATTAATATTTAAGAAAATCATCAACTACGGATGCATCTTACAGCTTCTCAAACGGAGAGAAAATAATTTGACAAAAGAAACGATCCAACTGGCGCAAGTGAAGAAATCTGAAAGCGCAGAATCGAGGGAAAGAAAGAAAGGTGAAAGGGGGAAAAGGTCTCCCTAATTAGGATGACAGATTTGGATCTTGTTACTGCTTAATGTGCTGCTCACGAGTCGGGTTTAATAAGATTCGCTTGACGGATCTCGGACTCAATTTCGCAGCAGCTCTTGTGATTGTTTCCTTTGCTTCTCAACAAGAACTGCATAGAGCAGGTCCTCAGAGCAGTTGTGCGAAGAAGACCCTTGTCCTCAGAACGCAGATAAAAGCGGACCTTTTAGGGGCACTACAAAGGAAATACTTCCCTTTGCAGAATAAAACGTCTCGTTACCTTGACACCACTACAAAAGTAACGGTATTCATTTCGTTGCGTCATTCGTACACGCCAGTTTTGCGTTATGAGGGAGAGAAACCGCAATTTGAGCTTTCCCTTTCCTCATTATGAAGCGCAACAATGCAGACAGGGTTCCGACAACACCGCCTAGAGACAAGACCTGATCGCTTTAGGAACGTGACGTAACAGTTAAGAGTCCGCCAATCACGACGTTGCTTTCAGCGGCAGTACGTAGCCATGGAAACGAGCTGCCATCAGCCACTGGTAGCCACAGAAAGCTTGTTTGTCAAAATCAGCTGCGGCGATTGGCTGACATCTTGGCTGGCTGCTGCGATTGGCGGACTGAAGACTGCGGAGGAGGCATTAAGCAGACCTTCTGTATCTAGGTGACGTTAGCTCTGACTGGTTTCCTCAAACGATCTCCATCGATGATTGGACAAATCGTTTGAGGAGACCAAAGGGAGCCCGCTCCGTAATGTCCGCCATCTTGAGAATGAAAGGAAAGGCAGAGCGTAAACTGGCGGTGTCTTTTGCTCATAAATCGCGCACGACGCAACCGATGATTCACGTTCCTTTCGTATTGGTATCAAGGTAACGGCGTCTTTCAATCGCGTCTTTTTCCGCGAGGAAAAAATATTTGCACTTTATTTTTTATTCCGTGTTAGCACAGCGAAGCAACTGTGGCTATGAGCGGCGTAAAAGTGTGGACAGATGGAGAGAGCACAGCAGGAAGGAGTGGGAGATAGTGGTGTTAGTATGCGTCCTGGGCAGACTTCAGTACGAACTGTGCAGACATTCGTCTGGAAAGTCTTCGGAAAACCCAGGGAAAACCTCAGACAGCACAGCCGGTGGTAGGATTCGAACCCACCACCTCCTAGTCTTCAGCACGACCATTTGCACCTTAATACCAGGCTCAGTGCGCAAGAAGAGTTTTGAGAGTGAAATATTTCATTTCAATTCACAGCCAGTTGCGTATAGACCTCAAGTATAGACTTCAAAGCTTTCGCGGGTGTGACGACAAATGTCAGTAACTTCCTATTTCTGTCCTACCATATCTCAAAACAATCAGCAATCACTTTTATCTCGATCGCACACCCTCGTGTCTTGGTGGAAAAAAGTATGGAGATTGACGCCGCCATACACTGTTAAAAATGAACTTCATCGCAAAGCACGCTCCTAGCCAACCATTATCTCGAATGATATCGTTATCTGCCCTGATTTGTTGAAAACACGGGGCGTACGCCTTTTCTGTGACAATTATGAACGGCATAAGTGTCACAGAAATGGCGTACGCCCCCCGTTTTCAACAAATCAGGGCAGATAACGATATCATTCGAGATAATGGTTGGCTAGGAGCGTGCTATGAGGTGAAGTTCAGTTTTAAGAGTGTATACATGACATTCTCGGGGACACATAAGCAAGCCCCCGTCACAACTTCCGGTGCCACGAAGACTTCCGGTCCTTCCGCGACTAAGGACGCTCGGAACCAGCCACCATGCTGAATGATATCTTTCACTTTCCTGATTTGCTGAAAATGGGAGGCGTACGCCTCTTTGTGGCAATTTGAATTAACATAAAAAGGCGTGCACGACCCTCTCTGTCCTCAAATCAGAAGCGATAACTGTATCAATCGGCATAGTTGTTAGCGCAGAGCGTGTTTGCTGCAAAACCGGATGTCGTTTTGGGAGCAAACCGGAAGCGGTGCAGGAAGGCATGTATAGATGACAGTAAGACAGTAGACTATACACTCTCAGAACAGAACTTCAGCGCATAGCACGTTGTGCGCCAACCACTCCCACGAATGATAGGATTATCGCTTCTGATTTGAAGAGAAAGAGGGGGGGGGGGCGTACGCCTTTTTGTAGCAAATATCTTTTCCAAATTAGCTACAAAAAAGTGTACGCCCCCTCGCTCTTCGAATCAGAAGCGCTAACCCTATCATTCGTGGTTGGTGTGCATCGTGCTATGCGGTGAAGTTCTGATCTTTGCTCTCCCCGACGAACTCATGCACTCTCAACGCATTTCCACCCTTCATCCTCTATCCTCCATCCGTCTTTCTTTCTTTTTCTTTTTTTGCTATAGTCGTGACGACGCCCACTTCTGTGTTGCTAACAACGGCGAGCCGATCCTGCCATTACCCCCCCCCCCCCCCCCGCTTGTTCTGAGAGCGTATGCCCTTATAAAGTCATGAGTGCAAAGAAACTGCTCGGCAGTGTAAAACCATGGCCCCCTATGAGGCTATGGTAAAACATTGCATCAGGGGTAGACCACAAAACAGGGAGACATAACAAGCGTGCGTATATGTATAAGCAAACTTCTGTTTATCTGATCGTGTCAACCACCGTTTTAATTGCCTCGCGAAGTACGGACTATCATCTAGACAAAATACCGTTATAATGTCTAACCGCTGTTTAACAACGTCTATGTGACGTCATGCGCCAGGAAGTCATGTACAGGGGTAGCCACCTATAAAAGTTTACCCACGTGCCCTCCATCTCGATTGTTTGATCTTGATTCAAATTGATCCATCTTGATTCCCATAGGGATTTGGAGGTTTTGGATGTAACTTCGGATAGCGACGTTCAATCGGTTTGAAATTTACCATGATGAAACGTACCAAGTAGAGTTCCACGTGGACGCAGGGACTTTCCACCTGTATTGAGTAAATGGTGAGTATCGCGCGTCGCATGGGTAAACTTTTATAGGTAGCTACACTGTTAAAACAGAACTTCACCACATAGCACGCTCATAGCCAAGCATCATTCCGCATAATATCATTCTATGTCCTGATTTGTTCAAAACAGGGGGAGGTGCCAATCTGGGACAAGATAATGTGTCCCAGATAGGCGCCTCCTCCCATTTTCAACAAATCAATACGCAGAATGATATCATTCGGAATGATGATTGGCTATGAGCGTGCTATGTGGTGAAGTTCTGTTTTAACAGTGTACCCTCTTCATTTAACCCTCTCTCTCGTCTACCCTCTCTCGCCGTTGCTGGCCACACAGAAGTGGACGTCGTCACGACCATACAAAAAAGAAAAACTTCACCACATTGCACGCTCTCAGCCAATCACCGTCCCGAATGTCATCGTTCTGCCATCTGATTGGTTAAAAACGGGAGGCGTGCACCTTTTTGGAACACTTATGCAGTTCCAAAGAAAGGCGTACGCCCCGTGCTTTCCACAAATCGGGAGTGATAAAGGTATCATTCTGTGCAGTGGTTGGCCTTTACCGTGCTATGTGATGAAGTTCTGTTTTAGTTCTGTTCTGGTGTTTTTCCTGGGTTTTCCTCAGACGCTTTCAGACATATATCGGCGCAGTTCCCTTAGACGTCGGCCCAGGACGCACATTCCCCCAGGGCGTCAGTCGTTACGTTGTCCGCCACCTCTGTGAGGCCGGCAACGGCAAGCTGCCTCACGATCACCACCACCACCACCTCTGTTTTAGTAGGGTGTAGTGGTTGTACCAACTACTCGTTTCACTGCTTGCTTGAAACAAAAGAACTGTCAGAATTCCACCTTAGACTAAGTACGAGCTAGTAAATTCTACACTATAACAATACCTACGCACTGTTGCCACTGTTTCTGCCTTGATAACCTCCTTAGACTGTCAAAGTACGATTGCACATTGTAGAGCTTGCATCACATCGTCTGACACGCCAGAGCTTGTGTGTTGCTTTTTCGTTCTTTTTGTCTGCGTGCACTAGCCTGTCTCAGTAATTTATAATTGGACGCTTACATGAGATAAAGGACAGTTCACTTGTTCTGTGACTGTGTCGGTGCCTGGTGCAGCGGAGGCGCGGCGCTGGGCATGCAGTGTTAAAAAAAAAAAATTGTAGAAACCAAGCGGACGACTCCGTTACGCAAAGAATACTTACGAAGCGGGCCAGCGCACTGAAGCGCGTTGACCCTGTTTGTCTGTAAGGGAGATGATAGCCGGCAGCTCCAGTGAAACGACAGCCTTGAAATCTAACCGTTTTACCGGACATTAGCAGGTTGCCCAACGAGAGAATATTAATGAAGACTGCCTTGCGAAAGGATTTTTCCGGTCCTGCTTTCATAAAGCTTCTTCAGTTCCGATACAAAAGATATGAAATACCAAATAGTCCCTTCTTGCAACACGTTTCTTCGAACATGGATGCTCATATTTCGGATCTGTGGGTAATGAATTTTTGTGCGTCTGACCCGGATCGCGTGACGCGATGCAATGTTCCGTTGTGCACGTTTTTCTTTTATGTTTTAAACAGATAGCTTTTCGTGGTTTACTTAGCGGACAGCAGGAAAGAGGCGCTTCAGCGGTCAGCGCTTACGTATCTGATGTCTCGCCATGGACAGGGGGAGTCAGATGTGATGATCAGTGGGAAAGATGGAAAGATGGACAGAATTGCCGGTTGCTGTTATAGAATTACGCAACATCGCTGTAAGACAGACGTGTATGGTTGTCAGGAAGGCATAAAGTGCATAACAAGTGGTGTCGTCTGCGAGCGATAAATTGCAGACGACGCGCAACATGCAGACGACAACATTATTTTTGTGATAAGGAGCAACAGTTGTAATGAGTGGGTTTTTTTCATCGCCAGAGAAGATATTCGATCCCTATCACGCAGATGACATCTGCTGAACGCCCGGCACCAACGCCACCTAGATGCAAATATAAAGGTCTGGATGTCTTCTGCTTCAGCTAAGCACCGCAGACGGTTTCAAACAGAAACCTTCTGCGGCTACCAGTGACTACGGCCACCGAAACCACTTTCATGATTGGCGGTCTCTTATTGACTATACGTTACGGCGTTTAAGCCATCGGAATTTGTTTATCGAGGTGGCGTTGCCAGCAGTCATCTGTCAGAGCCGTGTATTAAAAGGGAGTCTAGCCATTGCGAGGAGCCTAACATAGAGGCTCAACCGATCAATCGCGCAGCTGCGCACCTCTCATTGGCTTGCTTCTTACCACGTGATCCGCCATGACACTCGACTGCCACCCAAAATGGCGACGAAAGCGAACACGGTGAAGTGGGAATTTCGCGACAAAAATTTATTTTTCATAAACTACTATGATTTTACGCTGGAGTTGTACATCCTCCCGTAAGTTTCTTGAAAGTCAGTTCCATCTTGTGCTCCGGTGTCGATATCTAACTCGAAATGACCCTTTTTGTTGTAGTCGTTAGGCCTAGTGAACACGACGGCAACAGCGAAATAAGAAGAAAAACGGCGCTGTATTGAAGAAGTTTAAATTGAATTACTGCATTTCGATTCCAAATAGTCATGCAGCTTTAGTTAAAAAATCGTGTGTTTTTAGTTTTAAAAATGTGCACCAGCAGATGGTTCTGCCGGCAGGGGTAGAACAACGGAAGCAGACGACAATTCCCGGCGTACCTTGCACAGCCTAGGTGGTGTTAATCAAATTGGCACCAAAAAATCCACTAGTTTTGCAGATCGCGAAAGATATCCATTTCAATCTCATCCAATCCGCTTGCCACCCAAAATGGCGCTACACATGTTGGATAGGGGGACAAATAGTGAGGATAGGTTGACTGATAGTGCCCCGTATTTCAAGACGTCATTGGTCAGAACGCTGAAAAGGTGGGTGGAGCTTCAGGTATAGGCATGACGGGCATGACCTATTAAATGGCCAGATTCCCATTTAATATACGACTCTGTCATCTGCGAGAAGCACGTCCGTGCATTTTCAATTTTTCAATTTTTATTATATAACCAGCAAACAATAGGCGGATTTCATGAGCTCTAGTCTGTATTTGCAGAAATGCGTGTCACATTATTTAAATTACGCTAGCTCCCTTTGTTGCTCAATTAATGAAGAAAAAAATGAAGAAAACTTTGACATAATGAAAACGACAAAAGGGAATGAGTGCCGTTTATTCAGCCACGCTCCATAAAACACAGTGATAAAGCACGAAAGGATTTTGTAGAAACGATCCTTCTTTTTTTCTTTTTCATTTCTATCGCGTTCATTGCGTAAGTGAACAGAATGGGTGCAGAATGCAGAAATAAAACGAACCTAGCTATCGTTGCATAACAAAGGCGGCGGCAGCAGCAGCAACGCTTTTTCAATCCTGCATAACGGAAGGGTACAGACCGTAAAAAATTGTGTAACGTATAGCGGAGTTGCCCAGGAATTATTTAAGCGTGTTTTGTCCTCAGGTATACGACGCTCTTCGTTTGGAGTTATTGTATTTCGAGATAATGTCTCCTTGTACGCATTGTTATATCTGCGATGTCCAAGTCTGCGAGAAATACGATTAATTCGTGCAGCGGCTTGTGAGCAGGTTGTGCTATTTCAGTCATATACGTCTGCTACCAAGGAAGCTGTACCATGCGAAAAATAGGGGTAATTTTATCCCTTTTGGGGGACTAAATGCACTGCCACAAGCAATATTCCCTTTCGGGACTCACAGATGGCTGAGCGAAGTTTAGGGATTATGTGCAGTGTTGAGGAGTGAATTTCAGAGTTCGGAGACTAAAATTAGAAGTGACAGAGGACTAACTGTAGTTGCTCAAAATTTTATGCCTTTCTCTTTCTTAGGGTGTGCCGTTCCATCTTGATTTCCGACACGATAACTATAACGCCACACAGGGCCTAATCAGTAGAGCAAGCAGTATCTGTGACAATACAGGTCGTCTAATGGAACCGTGGTGGTGATGCTGGTGAAAGGGACTTGCCGTTGTCGGCCTCACAGAGGTGGGCAACGTCACGACTGACGCTCTGGAGGAATGTGCGTCCTGGGCCGACTTCTAAGGGAACTGTGCCGACATATGTCTGAAAGCGCACGCCTGAGGAAAACACAGGAAAAACCCGCAGGTATACCGTGATCTTACACGCAAGGTTTGTCGGGCCAGTGTGGTGACACGTTGCACGCCGTTGCAGGTCGTGTAGATTGGTCCCATCAACAAACGCTACCTGCTTAAACTGTTTATTGCCTCCTCTGTCTCCTTCTCCACGTGAACATATACCGTGTAGTCACACAACCGACATCGTCGCGGAATATTCTAGTGGAAGGAAAACCAAAAATTGCTCGCGGGGCGGAACTTACGCTGCGTCTTTCGCACGGCGTCGGAATATCGGGAGCATAGCGTACTGCGCACGTAGCAGACGACACCGCCTGCCCTGTCGTCTGCTAGGAAATATCTTATGGCTGAGCCGCAGAGCATTGTCTATGGGCGGAACAGCACTAAAACACATGAAGTTCACTCTCGCGTTCACGTGGCAGCAGAGGCCTACGCCATCTTGCGCATCTTCCACTGGAATATTCTGGGGAGTATCGCTCGTGTACACCGAGAGTGTGAATGTCGTCTGCTTCCGCTAATCGCCGCAGACGATTTCGAACACAGGCTTTCTGTGGCTACAAGTGGCTACCCATACGGATGATGGAGGATCGTCTCTATATCTCAGGCAACACCACCTACAGACAAAGCCTGATCGCTTGAGCGACGTGATGTAACAATTAAGTCCGCCAATCCCGACCGTGCTTTCTTCGGCCATCGCAATCGAAACTAGCCGCCATCAGCCGCGTAGGCAGCCACAGGTAGCCACAGAAAGCCTGTGTTTCAAAATCGTCTGTGGCGATTGTGAGCATCTTGGCTGGCTACTGCAATTGGCGGACGTTATACGTATACGCGCGAAGGAGTGAAAGGAGGCATTAAGCAGGCCTTCTGCAATATGGCGTTGTCTAAGGGCACGTCGGGCGCGTGGTACGGATGTCGCGTGGCAGTATGCCAGCCACCTGCCGAGTTGCGAATTGGTGTGCGTTCGCGTACGCTAACGGTTACGGGACAATCTGATGACTACACCATCTGTCGGCCGCCGGCTGAGATGGGAGTGTATATGGCAATGTAAGAGAGCAATGCAAGCTGTCGCATTCTGTCTTCAATAGAAAAACGGGAGAGCTTCACAACATGGTGATCCCGAGCGGCACATAATCCTGAACGTTCAGCCGGAAATGGGAACCATATCTTTTTCGTATCATGCGGCCGTCCTCGACGGCGAATTGGAATCTGGCATCGCAGAAGAACGCGTTTTGAATTTCGAGGGGCGGCATCAATCACGGAATCCAAATTGAACGCGTGCATCTAAAACCAGTGTTGCCAAAGTGGGAAGCGTGAAATGGTATGCTTTTGCGGAATGGAACAGTGTCGCTTGATAGATACTCGTTTGAAGTGGAAGGAAAAGATTCAACGATGCAGTTGCCAATCGCATAAGAGCGAAGAAAACTACAAACACTTTTTAAATGCATGTGGTCTGTAAGGCGATACTAACAAAACTTCGAAAGGATTCCAGCAAATGCATCGTGTGCATACTCCAAGAAAGAAATGGGTAATTTTAGTCCTTTTGAGGTTAGGGGGTTGGAAAATTGTGGGACTATTTTCAGTGCTATAAGGAGTAAATGTCAGGGTCAGAGGAATAAAATGGGAAGCATCAAGAGAAAGCAAGAAGCTGGAATTAGATTTCAATTAACTGTTTCGTTGTTTCTTTCTTAGACAGCATTTTTCTAATTTCCCTAACCATTTTTTCCCGAGGGGAAAAAAGGAGTAAAATGGGGAGTAACCCTAACCCCAAAATTTACTCTCCAGCAGGGCTGTAAATAGTAACTGAACTTCACAAATGGCCTCCTGACTGCAACACTCTACGTAAATGTGTGTTCTTCGTGAATTTGATGGAATAAGGCTATATAACTTGGCTACTTTGCAATTTTCCACCTACACAGAGTACGAAATAGTTAGCGATTCTTTCTTGGTAAACTGTGCTTATGCATGTCCCAAGATTTTATATCGCTCGACATATCACTGTTGAGGCTTTAATTGAAGTATTTTCATTCATGCATATGAATTACGTCCCTGGGACTCTTAGAACAGAGCATGAAAAGCAGTATCGTGTGACATTCATTTAGCCCCATGCATTTAGTCCCAAAAGGGACTAATTTTTTTGTGGCAATGCATTTTGTCCCCAAAAAGAGTAAAATTACTCCTCCCCCCCCTAGAGTGTGCATGTTACCTATATACGAGTGAACACACGTGCTTAACGTAAATGCGCGCAGATATATGTGAGCAATACACGTGCTTTGTTCTGCGTGGGTGTGGCGAGGAACCTTCTGAAAGAAGCTGTGTACATTCGCAGTGAACCCTAACTGGACAAATTAAATTGGGTTGTAATTTCAGCTACCAGTGTCCTAGTTTGCACTTACTCCAAGATTCTACAAGTAACCCCTAAACTTGGAAAAGTGACCCTCTGAATGCAACTGCCTGCGTAAGCGTGTGCTCTGCTGAAATTTGACGGAACAACGCAATAAAATTAATCAATCTGCCGTCTATGTACGCAGAGCAAGAAATAATTAGTGGTTCTTTCTTGATAGATCTGCCTTATGCATGTCGCGAGATTTTAGGATTCGACAGGTCAGTTTAATTCAATGTCAAAGTATTTTCATTCATGCACATATATGTTCAGTATATCATGTATGCATAGAACTTTGAGGACAGGGCGTGACACGCAGGTGCTACTTTGTGAGGTTACTACATTCATTTAGAGTTCATTTAGATTTCGCATACTGCTCTCATCTCTTGACGAAATCGTTCATAAGTAACGATTTTTCAGAATTAGCGTTACCATAATGTGTACGAAATATATAAAAAAACTTCACTTTACAATGCGTGCTTCAAACACCGCATAGGAGTGTGTTGCAGACGTCTGGGAAAAAATGTATAGTGCCAAAGTAATATAAAAATATGTCATTACTCCAAAGTAATGACATTAATGCATCACTGGTTATGGAAACTAAACAGGAATGTAATGAATTGCTTGACAAATTCGCAATGGTAACGCATTACAAAATAAAAGCAATTTTCCCAACGCTGAGAAAAATGTATAAATGTCCATAAAAAATAAAAAAAAACTATGTGTAGCAGAGGCTAAGGATGGGACAACTGGAAAGATGTTCGAATTTTCCGTGTTTGTCTTTGCGCCCCTTCTGGAGAGTTACATAAAACGATACTCAATGGTGCTCAGCCATTACGTATACATATACCATTGTTTTCTGTTCCATGTTACATCATTTGCTGTACATATATATTTTGTGCACTTTTTCGTTGTGACCTTTCACTAAATTTACCACCGTCTCAATCATACCTCAGTTTATGGCGCATTATGATCTTTGTTGTCAATGCGCCATTAAACTCCCAATCATCATCATCATCATAAACTTTCACTAAATTAACCGGAACTGTAATCCTCAAGATGCTCACCGTGTATGGTTATGAATTGTGTAATAGCGGTCATGAGAATTTTTTTCTGCCCCCCCCCCCCCCCGCACGTTTTCTTCCTTTTTCGCGGACGTCTATCATTACATTGATGCGCGTTGATTTTGAGCGCAATGTTAAGGTCACGGCATTGCTCTGAAACTCTTTACTAGAGACGGATTCACTCTCACTCTCTTTTCGTTTTGTTTGTTTGTTTGTGTGTACTCGTAAGATGTTTTCACTAAAAAAATGGAATGCAGAAAAATGTGAGTGACAGGAACTACCCACAAATGATAATCAGCGGATTACAAACTTTGGTGTTTTGAGCACAATTGCCGGCTACCCCAAAGATCGCGATTAGATTAGATTAGATTAGATTAGAGGGGAGGAGGAAACAAAAATAAAATGTGGAGTTGTAAACTCTTGGGCATTCTATCTATAACGTTACTTTTGTGGTAACAAAAGCACCAGCATTCCAATAAACTATCTGAGCGTTAATAGAAACAAGGTCGCGTGAGTTGACCTTAAAAATGCAATTAATTAAAATTAATGTAATGGTAATTAAAAATGCACACGTTCACGACTGCATGTAAAATATGCGTCATATACATTAAAATGTGTAAAAAACAAGGCGACCGAGTTTACATCTTTAAAGAGATCATATGAAAAGAGTATAAACTCAAGGGTGGAGCTGATGTCGACAGCGTGCGCTCGTATATGTGCTGAATTTCGTGCCCGAACTCGGTCAGGTCAGCGAGGATCGAAGTCACCCGGTTTGAGAAGCACGCGATCGGCTCTGTGCAAACTGCCACCTGCTATCAAAGCAAACTTCGTTTCTGGGCCCACCTGAGCTCAGCGTTGCGGTGAAAGGAGTTTCACTCCTTAAGCTATTTTTGTCTAAAACTCGAGAGTCCTGAACTTCTTGCCGCTATAGAGCGTCTGTTGCTAATGAGACGTGACGAGGATTAAAAAATTAAGCTTCGAAAACATTTCATAATTCGCATTCATCTACATTTTATTTATTTATCTTGCACTGTGCGCCCTCGAGAAAGCGGACGAAATCTTGTCGAAGCAGAGGCACATTGCATTTGTTGGAGCACTATTGAGATTAAATAAAAGTGGTAAACGTGAAACAAACTCGGTCAAAACACGACCGAAACGTGCTCGTGAACTATTAGGTAGGGCAGAAACTATAAGGTAGGACATGCGCAGAATTTAAAAAAAAATGATAAAGAGTAAAGAAAAACGGCATGCAAATGTAACACAAAACTGTCAACTTCTACGACAAGAAAAACAAAAACGGGAAAGATATCTTACAGTACGAAACCAGGTGACGCCTATCTGAACCGCTACTGTACACGCGTTATCGTAAGTTATCTTCCGTCTGCTCATTCCAGCTTGAAAATGGTAATCATGCAGTCGACTCGTTTCCGCCGGGAGTAACAGTTTTGAGGCCCTTTCTTTTCTTTTTTTTTTTTTTTTCCATGTAGAGAAGGGTCAGCATCTGCACGTGACTACACATAATTGAGTTTCAAAGCAGTTTCTTTTTTTAAATGTTCTATTTTTTTTTCTCCAAAACGTGTACATATCAGCGCAGGCCTCTTAAAATTCCAGTTGGCGGATCTGTACCAATTTGGAGAAAGCTCTCTTCTGACACGAGATATGCGGCAGCTGTCAGGCCTCAGGTGCACAATGTATACATATTAGATTACTGCTTACATCAACGATTTCTCCGGGGGTGAGTGTGCCAGCATGAAGCATATTCCAATAGCTATCTGTGATGCACGATGTAATGGGTTGGCCTTCACAGTACATCCTCACGTAGCGCGCGCAATTGTAAAATACTACTATAAAACCTCATTCGAAAAAGAAAATCTGCAGTTATAATTTCTAACTAGTATTTCCATTCCGTATCTCCGTTCGTTCAAAAATATGATTTGCAACAAACATTTACAATAACGCACCGCAAAGTCAACGGGCTGCAAGAATTTCGGTTGGCCGCGAAAGCATTTGCCAGCAATAACGACGAAGTACAGCAACCCACCTGTGCAGAAAGTTTTCCCTTTCACTGATCCAACTTGAGGCAAGTGAAAGTGCGCGTGGCTCTGCCGGCGCGTGTGTTGTTCTCCAACGCTGAGATCTGAACCGGCAGCGGTGTCCGGCTTACATCCTGCGCTGCTCCGCATTCTCTGCCTCCGAAAGCGAGAGCAACCCCTCCGAGTCCTCTCCACGACCCGGTTTTTTCCGCGCGCTGCCACCCACCAGGTGGCGCACAACGAAACGCATCGCTCCTGCTAAAGAAATGCGCTTTCGGTTTCACCGCTGTAATCCAGTCACGCTTCACAATTTGTCGACGATCGCGGGTTACAATCTTCGCCCTGAGAGATTAGCCAACGTTATATTTCCAAGTAATAACGCCTCGCTCTTTTAAGTTCGCTCTTAGCGATTCTATCTCTGTCGTCTGCTCCTAAAAGGCACCTTGCAGAACTGTCCTCGGAACTATTTGCGTGAACTTAGCAAGGGTGAGCGATGGTATCGTCTTCACGAGCAATGTCCCGCTTATCCGTAACGTAGTTAATCGGAAAGCTCGTTGTCGGTCCTGTGTTGTCGGAAATGTACTTGCTGACATTTTGATAGTAGCGGTCTGGGTGGTACATACCCCAGCAACACAGCATATCTTGGCACAATACTGGCTGGTCGAATATTGCTCCTACACTGGGCCGATATTGGGCACAGATGTGCTGCTTGGGTACCTGAAGACCATCTGCGAAAGAGAGACAGAGAGAACGCAGGACCACCGCTGAAGCAACAACTTCTCAGCTCCATAACTTAAAAACCCGAGACTAGGGGACAAAAAAAAAAAAAAAACGACAAACACAGACAAGGTCTCAAGGTTTTGAGACCTTGTCTGTGTTTGTCTTTTTTTTTGTCCCCTAGTCTCGGGTTTTTAAGTTATGGATCTATACCACCAGCTCGCATTGCTACCTCTCTATCCTCTCGTTCTCAGCTCGTTACGGTTAAATAGTTCGCTATTGGTCGTTTTTTTATGCGGTTATCAGTAAGTTGCTAGCCGCATCTGAACGTGAAGTGTTGGCAACAGTTCCCTAGAGAGAGTGTCATCCGAACCCGTTTATCCGGAAACGTGCCAGGCGACCCCGCCCTTGGCATTTGGTGACATTTGCACTGCAACGCCATCTGTTGTCGAAGCCTTCCGTTCGCCTCTTTGACTTCTCTTTGCCCCGAGGCCACAGGCGATGCAAATTTGTGCGGACGGACTGTGTTGACGGTCCCCGACAAGCAAAACAACTGTTCCGTGTTTACTGGCCATAGAAATCGATGTGCGAGCATCGGTCTTCTACAGAAAGTATTTGCCAGTGGTTTATCCAGAATACCAAGCATGGAGGGGTGTTGGAAAAAATGGGGGGGGGGGTGATTATTATAGTTACGTCATTACAGCTTAGCATATCATTACCGACATGTGTCTAAAGCTGAAATCGCAGGGTGGGGTACACAGATGAAAAAGTTGGGGGGTGTCACTGAACATTTGACGAGGAGTGTTAGGGGGTGTAGGGGGTCTGGATAAATCACTGGTATTTGCAGCCTGCAGGCCTGGGCCAAAGAAACCCTAGTTGTTGATGCCCGCAAGACGACTATGGTGCGACACATTTACGACGGGACAAGCAGCTTTCCATGCAGTGACTCGTCATGATCACAAGCGATAAGCACGCGAGCTTCTTCGGTTGGACTGTGGGTCCTAGTCGGAATGGTGTTGTCAGTGGCGACACGCTCGTCGAAAAAGCTGAGGCATACGGGACCACGCTTAACGGGTGAAAGATACCGTTATACTTTCACACCAACGTATAGAACGAACGGAGCCATCCGTTGCGTCGTTCGTGAATTATGATCGATAGAAAAAAACAAACAAACACAATTTGCTCTTCCATGAGGAGAAATTTTTGCACTTTTTGTGCCCCACCTTTTCTGCTCCACTTTTTGTGCACACAATTTGTGCCCCTTTCGGATTCATTAAGAAGACCAAGAGACACACGCAAGTGCAAGTCTTCTGTGCCCGTGTCTCTCGGTCTTCTTCCTGGATCTACACCAGCTAGCCTGCACCCTTTCCCTTGTTTCCTTTCGGGTTGTCCGGACTCGAGTCACTAAATAAGCTTATTTAGTGACTCTAGTCCGGACGTTTGCGAAATGAACGACAGCACACTCTTAAAAATGAACTTCACCGCATAGCACGCTCCTAGCCAACCATCATCTCGAATGATATCGTTATCTGCCCTGATTTGTTGAAAACGGGAGGCGTACGCCTTTTTTGTGACACTTATGCTGTTCATAATTGTCACAGAAAAGGCGTATGCCTCCCATTTTCAACAAATCAGGGCAGATAACGATATCATTCGCGATGAAGGTTGGCTAGGAGCGTGCTATGCGGTGAAGTTCATTTTTAACAGTGCAGGTGGGAACGGATGGGGCGTCCGGAAGAAACGCGGGGACAATATTTTATTGGGAAGAGCGAGTTTGAGTTTGAATTTATAAAAGAGGGAAGGAGGGAGGGGAAGGAAAAGAGGAAGGCTTTGAGTTTGAATATATAGAAACGGAAGAAGGGAGGGGAAGGGAAAAGGGGAAGAGTTTGAGTATATAAAAGGAAGGAAGGGAAGAGCGCTGCAGCACAACGCACTTAAAACGCGATTGCATAGGGGATAGATCGCGGTTGTTGTCCTCGTAAGAAGCTCTGCGAAATCACAAGAAGTCGGCACTATATTGGCAATACACCTGCCAGCCACCGCCATCAACTTGAACTTTCAGCATCAGCCACAGTACTAAGAACAGACTGAACGGTGGGAAGAGCATTATGTCGTCGGCTAAACTTGCATCCCGGCAGAAGATTACTGGAGGTTGGCGTCGAGTTTGATGCCGCAGTTTCCTAAAGGCTGATTCACATTACGGCGTGTACGGCTGCGTACCGCGTCTTATGTGTACCTTCTTTCCACCCGGAAGGATGTTAATTCCGTTGCTATGATTCGCTGCCAGCGGACATAACACGCAAGCGCAACCGTAAACGCAGCAGTATGAATCAGCTTAATGGCAGAGGGCGCGCCCTGAGTCCTGTGTACTTCGAAACATCACTTCGCGGATGTTTTGCATCGCGTTGGCCCACAAGAGCTGAAATACATTCTGTGTGCATTTGTTGCTCTACAGTGTAACTATAAGGGAAGGTATGGTTGTAGAATGTCGTTAAGTGTATATACGCTCCCCCACATCCGTCCTGAACACTCGCACCATATCGGAGTGTACCGGAAACAGCGGTCTGAAATGACATCCGGTGTCCTCAGAGCTCTCCTCTGACAGACGCACACTGCATAATGCTCCAACAATCCAGAGCTGCAAAAAAGGCAGCCCCAAAAAGTGCTTCATAATATTGTGAAACAGTAGGCTTGCTCGTGTAAACTTCTGCTAACACGCAGGATGGATCTCCTTTGCCGGCGGCGTCCCTTTTGCCAAAGTACCGCTCTTATGCCTGAGTTACTTGCGTCACATTAAATAATAAGTGGCCCGGCATAATTATTGAGAGCATGAAGTAGTCAGTTGATTGGAGTTCAACGCCGTTTTGAACTTCCGAAAGACCACTTCTTCACGATCAGTGCACACAGAGCGGTATGGCTGGCTATTTTTCGACGCGTGTGGTAATGGACTAACGACATCTGGAGAGTTTTCTTTTTTTGTGTGTGTTTTTGGTGGTAACCTGTCAGCGATATTTCCACAGCTTCGCTTGAAGCCTTCAATCAAGGGCGTTCAACCCAGTTACATGAGTGCTTGCGAGGTGAGGTAAAGAGACCGTTGTTTACTAAGTGTTTCAGGCGCCACCTGTTCACCCATCGAGAGCTCTATCGCTGCTTTTAAGGTTCTTCAATCTACGAGGCGCATACATGGCACCTATCACCACTCGGCCTTCGTTAATCAAGTGTCTGAAATCCAATCACAACCATTAAAATCACAGCGAGGAACTGTTCGAGATCTTACTCGTTACGATTTTGTTGCTTCGAATTGCTCTCGAGAACGGCGCACCACGTGATTCAGCCACAATGTTATATTAGCTTTTCACTGCTGCAGACATCTCTTGATTCAAGGTCATAGTATGGCTATCAGACATACACTCTTAAAAGTGAACTTCACCGCATAGCACGCTCCTAGCCAACCATCGTCTCGAATGATATCGTTATCTGCCCTGATTTGTTGAAACGGGAGGCGTAATCCTTTTTGTGACACTTATGCTGTTCATAATTGTCACAAAAAAAAAGACGTACGCCTCCCGTTTTCAACAAATCATGGCAGATAACGATATCATTCGAGATGATGGTTGGCTAGGAGCGTGCTATGCGGTGAAGTTCATTTCTAAGACCTACACTCTTAAAAATGAACTTCACCGCATAGCACGCTCCTAGCCAACCATTATCTCGAATGATATCGTTATCTGCCCTGATTTGTTGAAAACGGGAGGCGTACGCCTTTTTTGTGACACTTATGCTGTTCATAATTGTCACAAAAAAGGCGTACGCCACCCGTTTTCAACAAATCAGGGCAGATAACGATATCATTCGAGATGATGGTTGGCTAGGAGCGTGCTATGCGGTGAAGTTCATTTTTAAGAGTGTACTTAGGACCTTGGTAACAAGTCTTCTCGATGTTCCCGTTTCGAAAGGAGTCTTCTCATCGTGAGGCATCTTGAAAAGCAAGGAGTATACATATACTACATGGGTTGAACGTCTCCAGAAATGCCAACCAAAAGAAACGTTGTAACATTTGTTGTAAACGTTGTGAAAGCAATAGATGTGCCATTTTATGTTTTCTTTCGGCAAAAATTCTTCGTGAACCGGGGATTAGGCTTCCCAGTCACCATCGCTTCTGGCAGGCTCTGGTGAAATGCGCATGCGCTGTGCAGGAAGCTCGCTATGCGCGGTGCCATAGGCTTCACAGCAGCGTGGTAGAGCATGGGGTGGCGATCCAGGATTGGCGAACGAAAGTCTCACGTGATCGATTTAAACCCGACGTCACTAAACCAATGGTTTAAGGAAGTTGGTGAATACGGGTATATGTGTGTAGCGGCGTACACTCTTAAACAAAGGGTGTACTTTAACTCCTTTTTCTTGCCACATATATCACTCCTTTTTGGAGAGTACAATTACTCTCAAAGAGGAGTCTCCTCACTCCCTTTAGAGAGCGGGGTTACGCTTTAACTCCCTACTGGAGAGTAATATTACTCTCCGGGAGAGAGTAAGGGAGTAATGTTACTCCCTTGTGGTAGTGAGGAGACTCCTTTCTCAGGGTAATTGCACTCTCCAAAAGGGAGTGATACAGTGAACCCTCGTTAATATGACCCCCGATAATCTGACATACGCACTTTACGACCATACTCCTCGGGAACAATGCAGTGAAACCTCTGCAAATCCCCCCGTTAATATGACAATTCCGCATTATGACCAAAATTTTCGGGAACGACCATGGTCATAATAACGACGGTTCACTGTAATTGAAAGTATTGGTGTTACATAATTAAATCGCCTCCGGCTTAGGAGACTAAAATAGGGAGTAATTGCAGTCTAGGGGACTAGACGCTGCAATTACTCCCCATTTTACTCCTTTTTTCTTCTTCTTAGAGTGTACTACAGTACATCCAAATCGTTCTGACATGAAGCCCCTCATGGCAAAATTATGCCACACTGCACAACGGCATAAGAGTAACAATGTACGAGTCCAGCTCTACTAACCATTGTAAGAGAGACCAGCGGAGAGAACCTACATGGCGTCGTTGAAAAATGGAACTGCAGGAGGAAGCCAATAGCTTCTATACGAAATTGTCGGTCAAACTGGATCATAGTTTGCTTCAATCTCCGACGATGAATGACTACGCGTCCAGCGCAACAAGAACGCCTGAGAAATCGAAAGACTGCATTAAAGTGGGGCCGGACATGTGTTTGTACAAGATAAAGGGAGTTCGAGACAATTTTGATCCCCTGAAGACTGAGCACGGGCTGCGTTCAGCCAGCTCAATCACAAAGAGAGAGAGAGAGAGAGTTTTGCATGCATGAAGGAACACGGAGATGGAAAACGCATTGCGTTCTGATAAAACATTCAACGTATCTCGTGTTTTTGTGGCTTTATGCATTTACATTTTTTGGTCACGAGTACGAACAACGAGCCCGCATCCGTAACAGCTAAGGTTGTTTGAATAACGGAGCCTCGCAATACGAATGTCTGGTAAACTGGAGCCTCGAACACGACGGAGAACAGAGACAAACCAAGCTTTCGTAGCGGGGGCACCTGGAAAGTTTCTGTGCAACGCGCCTATACTTCAAAATTCAGGCAAAATGGCCGGTAAAACGAGGGACTCAGTTTTGTATGTGTTGCTTCGTGTCGAGACCACAAAGTTTTCTTTATTGCTTTTTCAAATAACGTGTTAGCGCCGCGAAGCAACTGCGGCTATGAACGGCGTACAGGCGTGGACAGACGAAGAGAGGGAGGGTAAACGTTTATTACGTTTAAGGTCAGCTTGACCAAAGGTCGGCTTGCTATTCCTAAAAACATTAAAGCGAGGACAGCGGGAAGGATAGTGGGGTACGGGGGGTTACCGTGCGTCCTGGACGGACATCACTGGGAACTGGTGCCGATATTCCTATGGAAAGTCTGCCGGAGGATCCAGAGAAAAACCTCAGACGGTACTGCAGGTGGTAGGGTTCGGACCCACCTACGCTAAAGTAAAGCCAGGTAAAGCCAGTTCTGTACACGCTATACTAACAGGCCACGCCTCGTGACGTGGCTGGAGGCGTGGCTGATTAATATGGCGTGGACGGAACTGGCATTATCTTCACTCGGTGGTTGCGCTGCATTTGTGATTGGATGCGGGTCGAGCACCGCTTAACCTCTCTTTCGTCTTCGAGCGCTGTCCGCCTCCCTCACCTCACTCCAGCTCTGTCACGCTAGCGGACATCCTCTACTCCGGCGGTTCTTATGCCGAACGTTCCGGTACAGCAACAAGCCTTGTTCTCTTTCTGCAGGAGGCGTGTATTGCCCAACGACCTCTCTAGCCCTTTGCACTCCCCGACGGACTCACGCACCCTCTATGCAACTCCACCCTTGATCGTCCACCCTTTCTTTTTTTGTTTGCTTGCTATTCACCCCTTCACTGTTTACAAACAGAAGGCACAACTGGAAGTTCTCAAGAGTTCCCAGCGTCAACGCCCCGTCACTCATTTAAGTTAAACCCTTTCATTATTTGTAAACAGAGAAATGATTTACCTGAAATGAGTGACACGGCGTGGCGCCACCTGTAGCCGCTGACGCTGGGAACCCTAGACAACTTCCGGTTGTGCCTTCTGTTTGTAAACAGTGAAAGGGTGACGATGCCCACTTCTGTGTGGCCGACAACGGCGAGCCAATTCAGTCATTACAAGACATGTGTGTTCCCTGCCGTGATCCTGTGGATCTAACAGATATCTATCCATTATATTTGCGGGAAATGTTCCCGTTCGGACACGAAGTGAATCTCTGGTTCAGTTACCTATTCCTGATGCCTTCAAAAAGAAGTCGCAAGAGACGAAGTGAGTCCCGTTGAATTGTCGCAAATTTCCCGGGCCTATGGACTAACAGCGGAGTTCTACAAGTTATTTCGCTCCCCTCTTGTTCCTGTGTTGACATCTGTGTCCAAGAATGCATTCGCCGTGGCCCCGTCCTGAACCCCAAGAAGAGTGACTCAACGTCACGGACAAAGCTGGAGAATTGTCGCCCCCTTGCACCGACCAGTACAGACTTTAGGGGATCATCGACAGGCTCACAGCTTCCGTGGAAGATAAAATTTTCACAAACATGCATTGTATCCGTTGTATTTATTGTGGAATGTTGCTCGTTACTCTCGACCGTCACGCCGCGGCACGAGAAGACGTGTTCCAGGACATTCTTCGTCGAATCTTGTAACATATCACTATATAGGGGACGTTCAGACGTATGTGTTAAACACTAATCTGCGTAAGCGTTTCCTATTCACCTAGCGGGCACTTTCAATTAATTGCTCAATCCGCCAGGGTTGTCCAACGTCGTCTTATTTTTGTTTCTTCTGTACCAGGAACCGCTTTCCAGATACGCGCTCTTGCGCGTGTGCCATGCAGGTGTCCAGGTGGCGCTGCTGGGACTGCTTGCCGTAGTCGGCGCTCAGACGGGCAGCGTCACGACTATCGCGGGGGAAGGTGCGTCCTGGGCCGACTTCACATGGAACTGTGCCGACAGGCGTCGACGTAATTAGCTTGTGCTGATGATGTGACCATTCTTAGCCCCAGTTTTAAGGAAGCATGTCGTGCTATAAGCCAGTATCAGCTTGCTTATAAGAGCTCGGGCTCTTGGAACGGATTGTGGACGCAAAAGCCCCCTGCATGCTTGTGCTCACCTTGCTGCCTGGTTGCAGGAGCCACTGCTCCACCTTAGTGTTCCCCTCAAAGACACGATCTTGTTTCACGGCTTTTGTAAATGGCGGGGTGCTTCTTAGTCATGTTTGCGAGGCATCTTGTGTGACATGTTCATCTGGAAGTTCCATAAGCACGTAGCACGCGCTTCCTCTTTACACCTACCTGTCTTTTCCTTGGACGACTTCATCTCTGCGTCATTTCGATGCCGTTTGTACTGAATGGGCCATAATGGATATACTGTGCCCACTGCCCAGATGTCGATTCGGGAAGGGGCATACTGCACTACTGCACCGTGTATCTGCGTCTGGATGACTCTGCGCATCATGCTTAGAAAAGTGCAAGTTGGGAAAATGTTCCTGAACCGCCCCGAGAGATATGCTCGCGTATAGGCAACAATGAAATTCAATGCTTAAGAAAAACAACGTCTCGCTTTATTCGTATTCGCTTATTCCGTTTTAGCGGAAAACATGTCAGAGGACAATCGTTTCAGAACGCAAGGAATGCTTAAAGGGCCACTAGAGTGCAAAAAATGTCATCGCGGAGTGCTAGAACGACACAACGCGTACATCACGTTACTTTTACGCTGGTTTGAAGGTTCGCTTTCAGGTTCATCTTCAGGGTTCAAGATTCAAATCCTTCAGTACGAGTCATTTCTTTTCGCATTTTAGTGTCCCTTTAATGATTATGAACGCCTTATTAACGATTAAAGAGCATCATCGCGACGGTCAATTTATACAGGGATGTACAAAAGTGCACACGACCCAAACGGTACAACATGTTGGCACAATATTGCACCAATATTCGCAATACCGGCCCAACATTGGGCCGACATTGCCAATATTGGTCCAATATTGGACAAACATGTTGTTCTGCTTGGGGAAATGGCATTTACAGGAATGGCAAAAGCAACGACGAGCGCACCGCAAGTATATCAGAATTACTATTCCACATGACTGCACCAGAACTTGTAACGGAGACCTAAACGTCACGTGCTAGCTACTTTGAATGCCTAACGTGTGCGTTAACGTGCTGTTACATTCCATCAAAGACATCGAGGTTTAACGGGAAACCAAAGAACCGGAGCCAGTTCTCGCGGTGCGTCCTTCAAGCTGACGAGACATGAACTCTGCGTGGTAGCATTTCACTTGTAGCATTTCCTCTTGGTATGCTAATCGACCATTCAGAAAATATATACTGCTGCGTATACCGCGCATATGTACTTTGCGTAGATATGCAAATACATAGAGGGCTCGTTACACATACTTTTCAAAACGTCGACATCAGATTCATATCACATGTTATCGCTCACAAACTCGAGTGTGATAACGCGTGTTGGATGGGCCCCTATCGAGACAGTTTATTACCAAGTTCTCTGCCAAAAAATTCCCAGCCCGTCTTTGCCGAGCTTGCGTCTCTGTGGGGGACGTCATGCATAAATTCGCCGAATTCCTATCAGTCCTTCAGAGATTACATAGCAGATGAACGACGAATGTGCACATTGACAATGTCTTCGAACCACCGGCATATACATATATACGTCGTTACCCAGCGGTACACAAGAAAAAAAGAAGAAGAATATTTGTTCATATATACACAGTGGAGATATCGACACATCACTTACAGCACGAACAACACAAAAGTGGCACGGGGAAAACCAAGCTTCGAATAAGCGTTTGCGTCGCTGTCCGATATCTACGCTGCAAATAAAACGTAATGACATAGTATACATATTGACTAGGCAGTGGTCGTATGTACTTTGCGAAGAAAATAGACAGTATTAAACACCCACAGTTTATCTAAAGGACAATATATTTTTGTACAAATCGATCTGCATTGTGAGTGATAAAAGGGGCACGCCAATACTGTGCTCACTTGAGGGGACCACATGAATCCAGTATCAGTAAAAACCGAATCCCAGGCTTGTCTTTCTTCAGCCTGCGCGACACGCGTGGTCAGAATGCTCAAACGAAATGTAGAATATATGCAAACCTCATCCATCCTATAGACACTGTGTGTTTCACACGACGTTCAATACAGAGCCATTCACTGATGTTATATCGGAATGCAGCCGGCATTCTTTCAAAAACAAGACGACGAGCAAACGCCTGGTTCTCAGAAACAGATATTAGGAAACTTGCATCTGATGCCACCGAGTGCTCCGTCCGACACCAATGCACAGAAAACACTTCTGTAGCGCCGCCTGTTGTCATTCACCGATAAACACATGCGCTCAACTCGAGCGTTTACCCTGTGGAATTCACGGAAGATATGTATACGCGTATCACAAGAATGGATATTATTCTCTGCCTCAAAACTTTCAAGGCGACTTCTACTTGCCTATACAATGACTACCTCACGCAATATACGCTTACCAACACACCCATTTCACAAGGTGATATTAGACAGTTTTAGCTGAGCGTGTTCTTATACGTTCACGCTCCGCTTACGGGTTCAGCGCACGAGCCCGCGCCGGGGGAGGCAGACGAGCGGTCTGCCTGGTGGGCAGCACATTGCTCGTGAGAAAGGGAATAGGAGCAAGGGGAAGGTCTGTTTACTTTACCCATTGCGCGGTGTGTGAGGAGGAAACAACACTCTCCTTCTCCGCTGGCGAAGAGCGCCGGACGACGAATCCACAACATATACGTACATCAAACATATTGTTTCTGAAAAAAACAAATAAATAACCGCGTTTCATTAGCTTCATACAGTTTATTATACATGACAGACAGCTGAGCGTGGCGCGCATGCGCAGTCGATCTGTCACCCGCCGACTGAATGAAGCGTGTCGTAAACGTCGTTCAGCTAAAACTGTCCATTGCTTGCAACGGTACAAGAACTGCATGGCCGCGTGGACAATTTCGCCCAGGTCAAGCTGCTCCCGACCGAGGTATACAAATAAATAGTCAGTCAAGACTCTTAATGGGATACATCGAACACAGCCTGGTGCGCGAGAATTCTTCACTCGCGGAGCACCAAGGACAACAGGGGTTTATAAACAAGGCCCTCATATGTCCAGTGATATTCACACATCGTCTTTGCGGCATTCAGATCAAAATGCTGGACATGACCATCGAAACCGATAGCCCCCTAAGGGCTCTTCAAAGCAGAACGGCCTCTTTATGTACAAGGTCACTCAACGTCCACAGTGGATTACATGGTGGACACTGTGAAGGTCGCCGACTATGGCTAAATACGACATTATACAACTTATGTACAGTGCAGTCGGCGATTATAAACGTAGCAGCTGTTACACTGTGCCTGAGTTTGATTTTGGACCATACATGATACACGTGGGGAAATGGGGACTTAGGAGATTCTGAATGGTACGACTACACATATTCGCTCTGCCTGGACCCGATGACTTCATGTGTGACGTCTTCCAGACCGCCGGAGATATTTTCGGCAAGCTGTTCGTCACGAGTTCACGCTGTAAAAGTGGTAAAACCAGTCTCATGAAAGTCTCTCTCTCAAAAAAGCAGCAGTCATGTATCAAGAAATCACACGTGTAAAAAATAATGAAAATAAACACTGATACACTCTAGGAAAAAAAAAAAAGGTGTGAAAAGGTGGTAACTTCTATAGGTACCACTAGGTCAACATAACGTCTGATAAAGGGCGTAAAAGGGTGGTAAAAGCAATTATCATATATCCAAATTGCTACAAAAAGGCGTACGCCCCCCTCGCTCACCGAATTAGAAGCGGTAACCCTATCATTCGTGGCAGAGAGTGACGTAGGAGGTAGAACTTTGTAGCCTTTTAGGCACAACATATACGCGACAACAATTACCTCCTAAGAGGTGTAACTGCTCCACCCTTTTTTCTAAGAGCGTACACTATTTGGTATGCTACACTCTTAAAAATGAACTTCACCGCATAGCACGCT
This sequence comes from Ornithodoros turicata, assembly GCF_037126465.1. NCBI lineage: Eukaryota > Metazoa > Arthropoda > Arachnida > Ixodida > Argasidae > Ornithodoros > Ornithodoros turicata. The sequence continues at coordinate 22,382,010 of NC_088210.1, read as the reverse complement.
CTTAGCCAACCATCATCTCAAATGATATCGATATCTTCTCTGATTTGTTCAAAACGAGGGCGTACGCCTTTTTTTGTGACACTTATGCTGTTCATAATTGTCACAAAAAAGGCGTACGCCTCCCGTTTTCAACAAATCACGGCAGATAACGATATCAATCGAGATAATGGTTGGCTAGAAGCGTGCTGTGGTGAAGTTCATTTTTAAGAGTGTATGTTTTTGTATTTGTTGAGCGCCTTCTGTAAGGCTGGTGGGACAAATGGTTCAGATTAGATTAGATTAGATTAGAAGTAGAAAGAAGAAAATGGAAACGTAGGTCGCGCTGGTGCGACCAGCTGTTCCTTCAGCACGTACGTCCTTGAGGTATAGTTCGGCAGGGCACACAGCGCAGGTTGTTCGTACTGCTTTGGCCCGCTCCCCAGTACCTTCCCTACACTAAATGGTCGGTTGTCAAGTTAAGCAAGGGCGTTCATCGGTGTTGGCCGACAAGATTCGAAGCGTCGGCAGGTGACCTGCACGTGCTCCGTGGTCTCCACGGTTCCGCAAGTTGAACAGTTCGGCGATCCAACGACACGTCTATCCCATGAAGGAATGCTGCAGCGAACGACTGTACGCTGCACGACGCTGGTTCAAAATTCGGTCAACTGCCGTGAGCTCACGAAATGTCGCCGGTTGCTCATGGAGAACTATTACTGGTCTAAGGTTAATTCTGGGACAGTATAACTGTAAAGCAAGTTTTATTCGTAAATTAGAACGGCTGTCTGGCTTTTTCAACTACTGCCATATAGTTCAGTTGAATCCCAAGACATAAATTAATACGGTTAGGGTTGGCTGCCGTTCGGCAGTGCCGCGTATGTGCTCAGGCCATCACCTAAAAGAGGCACTGCTCGTGTTCAATTATGTAGCCTGCGTATTTTGTATCTAATTTTTTTTTTTTATCCGTCCTGGCTTTAATTCGCAAAATTCTCTACAGAAACATTCGAAAGTGCGCTTCATCGTCAGACTATAATTGTTGTTGTTGTTGTTGCGCTTATCAGAAAATAAGCGAAGAGGTGGATAGGAGGTGGAGTGAGAAAGAAAAGCTCAAAAGCGATCATAAGACATCGGACAACTTGATCATCATCTAAGGCCTGGACAGGAGGACAGCCGTGCGTGACATTTGAGAGTGGGGCAAAATGGCGACCCTAACTACACGGCCACGGTGGGATCATGTTGCCTATTCCTGTGTTTCCCGCATTAAAATCAGTAGACCTAACACGTTCGTTATTAATCCAATCGTACTCGGTGACTCTGCTCCTTCGTGTTCACCGTGAACTCAAATAGTGGGTCATCCCACTTGCTCGAAGCGAAAAAAAAATTATCGTTGCTGGAACGGACGACCGGCAGTTCATAGCCGTGGTTAGGGTCCACGACGTGTCGTTTTTTCTCAAAAGTCATCGTATACTTGCAGTTGTACGTACGTACGTACAACCAGGAGTAAAGCACTTCCCCCGTTGTGAAAGTGAGCGGCGGCGAGTGAATGGCGGTCACTGGGGTAAGCACGCCGAATTAACCTAGAGAGTGACTTTCTCTTTACAGTGTATTACCGTTCCTTACGGCGAAGGAGTGGTCGGTCGAGAAACCGGAAGCGTGGGGTAGCAGGGTCGACGGCACGCATACAGAGACGCGACCGGTTTCACTGACAAGATGATGTACTCCTGCGATTGCGTAACGACAACTGACTTCTTCCATCGGGGGCAGCCGCTGAAAAGCTACAAGGCTCATTAACAAGGCTCCGTTGTTGTTATCTTTCTTCGCGCATTGTTAGCACAGGTGACCTGCCCGCCATCGGTATCGACAGCTATTTGGTGGTTATCAGAAGCAGGTAAGAAGTGGGGCGCCGATAAGTATCGTATCGACGAAGCGGTTCACCTTATCAGGAAAAAGTTTAACATTGTATAAAGTTGTCTAACCTAACCTCAAAAAGAAGTCTCTCTCTTTCTCTTGCAAGCGACGGCGGGCTTCACGGCATAGCACGCTCCTAGCCAACCATCATCTCGAATGATATCGTTATGTGCCCTGATTTGTTGAAAACGGGAGGCGTACGCCTTTTTTGTGACAATTATGAACAGCATAAGTGTCACAAAAAAGGCGTACGCCCCCCGTTTTCAACAAATCAGGGCAGATAACGATATCATTCGAGATTATGGTTGGCTAGGAGCGTGCTATGCGGCGAAGCTCATTCTTAAGAGTGTAGGGCTGACTTCAGGGTCACTTCTCGCGCTATTCGCCTCCTGGTGCTTATGACCGATTAGATTGTGCGTGTGGATGGTCAGATACGGCCCAGAGGGGCCTTCGGCGCTGTTTCGTGAGACACGTCGTCATCACAAAAGAGGTTCGAGAACAATGCCGTTTTTTATTTATTTATTTATTTATTTATTTTTGTAGATGTGCTTCTGAGATTACGATCAGTTTGATTCTGATGCTAGCGACCATATCGTAGGACATTAAACACATAATCGCGTCCGGTAACATAGGATGATACAAAGCAGCATGACGAACTTGCACTGGGAACGGGACAGAGAGAAGAGACGACAGGACAGGGTGCTGGTCTCTCTAGGTGCTGTCGTCTCTTCTCTCTGTCCAGTTCCCAGTGCTAGTTCGTCATGCAAGATCAACCACCAACATGCCCGGTTTTTCACTTTGATACAAAGCAGAGCACGTTCGGTGTGCTTCATGGTTTGTGGTTGTCGAACGCCCATCGCAATACAGACGCGCATCAGTTGGGGACAATCGTTATTTATCTTAGTTACCTTCAAACCGTACACCCCCTTTTTTCATTTTTTTTTTCAACGGAAACGTTTCCAGTTATCCTTTGTACACTTACATTGAACGATCGGATCTCCCAATCACCAAACTTCGCACTTCTTCTTGGGGTTCATGGGCCTGCTTTTCCGGCACCTGAACTCACGGGCGAACTCATCCGAGTTTGACACTGTGCCTACAACCCTATAAACACAGAAGATGCGTGACTGAAGCACATAAAAGCAGCAGTTTCAACGAGGTTTGCAATGAGTGGCAGAAATATGTTATTTAATCCATGAAATTCATCAAGTGGCTCCGGTAACGGCAAGTGCTTGAGAATGCCGTTACATTTCATTCTAACAACGAATGCAGGGAATAGTATGTCTCCTCTCCCTCTCGGGTTATTGGTCTCTCATATTCTCATTTTGCGCCTCGCGCTTCACAGCAGCGCCATCTGTTAAGAATATTCGAAACTTTCCTGACAACGGCGATGTCCAGAGCAGTGCCATCCGTCCTTCAGAACAGTATCATTCTGTCCTCCTGGATACATATTATTGCAAAATGCAAAGTGTCCAAAACAGAAGGACCCACTCCGCTTAAATCAGGAGCTCCCGCTCCTGATTTAAGTGGAGTGCCTGATGCCTGATGATGCCATTTGGAATGATTGTTTGCAAGGGAGCATGTCATTTGGTCCATGTGGTGAAGTTCTGTTTGAACATCGAATGGTGAGCTATAGGCTCAGCACGGTAGTCAGAAAAATATTTCGGAGGGGGGGGGGGGGGAGGTTCTATGGGGAATTTACACAGGGAGGAGGTGTTTCCCTCTCCCAAATGCACTAGGAGCGATTTTGCGTGCCGTACACTGGAAGTGTCACTTCGCGATGTCGGCTTCACGCCTTGTGCTTACGGGCGCTTGGCGGCGCGTCCAACAACGGAGAATATCAAAGCAGACGACACACTCTTGGCGATGGCCCTCACTATGGCGATCACTATGGCGATGGCCCGCCGCCAAATCTGCTATCTCATGTGCGCATCATGACCTACTCGGTCGTGGTGAGCACTGCACAAAAGCTTTCTTCGAATACCGTTCTTCCACGTGTAACAACATATTCATGTTGGCAACGTACGTACCTGTATTTGGCTGGCGAATGAGGGTCACTGAGTATCTGCAGGTGAATGGCTTCCGGTGTCTCCGTAGAGCACCACACCTGGGCAAAGCCCACATAGAAGAGCTGTTTGTGCGTCAGGTTTACACCAGGCAGCGGTAATTCGTCCGGGTGAGCCTGGAGCCAGTCTTCGAAGGCCTGAGTAACAGAAACAACAAAACTCCGTATATACTTCATTAACGATGCTTCGATGAAAAGCATTTATGAGTGATTCTAGTCAGAGGTATCAACAGACCCAAAGCTGGACTCACATGGAAAGCAGCCTTGAGGCCCCCGTTGTCGGCGATATTTTCTCCTAATGTTTGCTTCCCATTCAACTGTAAAGAGAGACTTCTTCAGTTTGTCGATCACGGAGAGTGTTGTATTGCGTAAACTGATCCTCACATTTTCGTTATTGATGCTGTAGTTGGAATACTGATCCACGAAGCACTGAGCCCTGCTCTGAAAGCTCTGAATTGTTGCGTTCTTCCACCATTGGTGCAGGTTGCCAGTCTTGTCGTATTCCCGACCTGCAGGTGGGGTGCACTGTCTACATGAACCTCGGCAGGCATCGATTAAGCTGATTAGTCGAAGCAAATGACTAGCACTATATTGTCACGTAGGAGGAAATAGACGACCTATTGAATACATGTATTCACACTGCAGCAGTGCAATACGAGAGTGTGCATGAGACGAATGAATGTACGAATGCAGACTTGGCCTAACGTCGTTACTGTGACCTTCGTGGACGTATACTTTCTCGAAGCGACCTATGATTCTAAATTGAGATGCGATATTACAAAGGACAGTCCCTATACAGACGCTTACAAGTAGGCTACAACACGAAATCAGCGGATCGCTTCGAGATTCTAAAATGTCACCGTTGAGCATATCTGGTACGAATTAGAGTCACTAAATAAGCTACGCGAACCTTATTCAGTGACTCTAGTACGAATAGCCTCACGTTCTTTACTTGGTGCGCGATACGGCATACAATAAGCTCCGCACGGACGCAGACGACATGACATTTCGTAACTACAGTCTGCTCACGACATAACGAATCAGTTCCTGAAAGCCCTGTAGCACCTCAAGAATCGTCTGCCTGTCTTTTGTGTCGCTAACCTGTTCAGTGTGCAGGACACCAACGTCTGCAGCCATGTACAGCCTCCGTCAGATTTTAATCGTAACGCTCGAGCGAGTGGCCCCACGGGGAAGCTAACGCCACGGAGCCATCGTCGTGGCAAAGCAACATGGCGCCGCCCCAAAGGCCGCTCCGTAAAATAGGTCTGCACCACTCTTGTTAGAGGTACAGTGCATTCCCACGAACGACATTCTCCAGAATACTCCAGTGGAAGATGCGAAAAACGTCATAGCTTTCTGCTGTCACGTGCACCGCTAACCTTTGGGAATATCGTGCGACACAGCCACAAGATATTCCGTAGCAGACGACAGAACAAGATACTGACGGTGTCGTCTGTTAAGTGTCGTCTGCTAGATGCCCGGTACCGATCTTCCGGCATACATGTGAATGTTCAACATAACAGGGGCGGAACTTCTGCTCCGTAACCAGTTTTTGCTTTTTCTTCCACTGGAATTGTCCGTGAGGATGTCGCACGTGTGAGTACGCGGGTACGCACCTTGATCGTCAAATGCATGCGTCAGCTCATGCCCCATCACTACGCCCATGGCACCGAAGTTGAGAGACCTGCGCAAAGAAAGTTTGCGTTACGTGGCAGAGTGACGGACCATGCAGACGTCGTCGTACTTGGGGTAATTGGGGTCGTAGAACGGGGCCTGTAGGATGCCTGCCGGAAAAACTGCGCAAAGAGATGGTTACCAGATCAGCTGCGGGAGAGATCAGCAAAAGCATCCTCACCGATTTGGTTCTTAGTTGGAGTATAGTAAGCATTCACTGTGGTAGGCGTCATCTCCCATTCCGTTTTGTTTGTTGGCCTGTACAGACGCAACATGTTCTTCCTGAGCAAGAACTGGCTGACGCGGATGTTGTTTTCAAAGTATTCGTTCTCCATAAACTCCAGCTGAAACGTAACAGTTACGCGTTAAAAAAATGCTACCTTACCAGGGCACCGTGTCGAGGGTCTAGCTCCTTGAATCCCGAGTCAGAGCGAGAAGTTGCATGATACCTTATGAGTATATCGTTTCTTTTTTTTTTTTTATCTATAATTGAAAGTGCTGAAAATGCTAGATCGTCTAGAAATTCTACAGAACTACAAGCAGCACACAGTGAGGTTCCCAGAAGTACAGAGCAATATTGTTGTTTGTAAATTTTGTTTGTAAAAAAAAAAATCTATACTTCGGGCCATGTCAACTCCTCCAGCAAACCTAAAGACGTCTGTGATTGGATTAGGCGGGCGCATGACACCTCCGAGTCAAGACGTAGCAATTGCTTTTACACTGATCATGTTGTGAAACGGGGAATCTTCTTCCTCTTTTGCTTGGCTTTTGTGTATCTCACTCACTCAATCAATCTGTTTGGCGTCCGCCATCTTCTCGCATTCCCCACTCTCAATGTGCGGACTACATTCTCCGGTAGCGGATGTGTACCCCTGTGATTGTAGCTCTTATGCTGTCTCGGAGTGTGATCCAGATATAGGACGTGTGCAAATAATATTCGCGGTCCCCTCCTACCCGCTTCTTCCCTTCATTCCTCCTTTCTTCCGCTATCATCATTGACATCGCACGTGCTGACACTTACCCCTTTGTATTTCTCGTCAAGCTTCTTGGGGTTTGTGATAAAATCTGGGAATCCGATCATGTTGTTGATGGCATCTGCCTGAGGCGGAAAAAGCACCATTAATACCAGGTGAAGCAAACTGATAATGGTACAAGCGAGGGTAAACAAACAAAAGCTGGAGCATTAAAGAGACCACGAAGGTATGCTCAAAACATCTGAGAGCATCTCTAACGCGTTTTTGGGCGCTAATACGTGCAGCATGCGGAGTATGAACGGAGCATTGCTTATATATACGTACAGCTGTCATGCGGGCGTTTCAATGGTCCTTGAACTGAATGAACGATAGAACTGAATTTTAATCGCTTGCCGCACATGGTCGTCGAGTTGATGGAGGATCATCAAACGCCGTTGACGCTGTCAAGGGTCGTCGAAAACTGCCGTTGGAAGCCCGGCGATACGCGAACAAGCAAGTGCTGAACAAACGCCCACAATAAAAAAAATGGCGACTGCTGCGACCCCACCGCTGCCGGCGCGACCTAGAAACTAGGCGTGACGTCAGAAGCAGGAGATCTTCCCCATTGGCGGACTGCTTCCGAATGAGCAAGTGATGTTAGGCCGCCTGTAGGGGACGTGTCGGCCGGCCACTGGACGCTGTTATTGTGCGTAGGCAGCGCCCGCGTGCACTCACACGAGAGACATTCTCCAGAATGTACTCCAGCGGAAGATGCGAGAAACGTCACAGCCTCATGCTGCCACGTGAGTGCAAGCGATCAACATCATGTCTTTTCGTGCTCGCACGAATGAAATGAAATGCCGCTCAGCCACAAGATATTCCGTAGCAGACGACAGGGCCGATGGTGTCGTCTGCTATGTTTGCAGGACGTCAGTCCCGATATTCCAGCACCATGTGAATGCTCAACATAACACGCGACGGAACTTGTGCTCTGTGACCAGTTTCTGCCTTTTCTTCCACTAGAATATTCCGTCGGAATGTCACTCGTGTGAATACACGGTGAAACTAGCATGTGCCTCAGATAAAAGTCGTTCTTCTCTGCCGGGAATGTCTCGTGATGGTCCCTTTAATGTCCGCCATATAAAGTATTTACTTTTTCCTTTGCAAGTTCCCTCGTTTCAGGATCCATCCACTTCAACAATGGAAGGTTATTCTTGAATGCATCTTTCACTTCTTGTATCATGTTCTGAGCCTGCATAAATGCAATCACTGTAGTGGGCATATCATGAATCAATGCTTTCAGGGTAGAGCACTGACAGTATCACACAGAATAAATATCTATTTTTAGGCGGAAACATTCATTTTTTGGTATTCATGGTTCAAGATATGCAAAAAAAAAAAAAAAAAACAAGAAGAAGAAGAGAAAAACTCAGAACAAAGACAGAACTATTTAAAGGAGCAGTGAAGGGCGCTTTCATGACCTGCTCGGGGTCTGGCAAAAAAAGTTGCCACGAAATGACCACCCGAATTCGCCATGAGTAATGTGTCACTTCTAGGCTAGGTGGCGCAAGCTACCACCCGCTCCAAAAGGAAAAGCCACAGTATGCATCCATCCATTGTCATATAAAGTCAGCCAATTGCCGAGGAGTATTTTGAAACACAGGCTTTCCGTGGCTACCCATGCGGCTCGTGACGGATCGTTTCCATATAGTTACGGCCACTGAAAGCATGATTCGTCTCCCTCCAGGTGGCGTTGCCAAGACTCAGACTCGTGCAGACGAACTTTCAGCGACGAATGGTAGCTCATCTGCCCGTCACTGCAGCGAATCTCTGCTCCTTTAAAAGAACCAAGACTCAACTAACAGCGGCTAAACGAACCAATGTTCCTCCATATTGGTAACAGCGGCGGAGAAGGAAGGAAGGAAATTTTGGTCAGAAGTCATTTCTGATCGCTGTAATACACAGCCATTACTTCCTAATTATTATACACTCTTAAAAATCAACTTCACCACAAATCACGCACCCAGCCAACCCTTAACCCGAGTAGCATCGTTCTTTCCCCTGATTTGCTGAAAATGGGGGGCGTACGCCATTTTTGTGGTATTATGCAGTGCAAAAAAAAAAATGGCGTACGCTCGCCCCCCCCCCCCCCCTTGTTTTCACCAAATCAAGGGGGAGAACGTTGTCATTCGCGATGATAGTTGGCTAGGAACGTGCTATGCGGTGAAGCTCTATTTTTAGAGTGTAGAGGAGGTAAGCTGCAAGAAGATGATCTCGAGTGCTGTATTAATGCATCAAATAAATTAGATGATTATTTTGTGAATGCGTGAAAAAAAAAAGGTGCGCATGCATCAGCATTCAAAAGTGATCACTATGGGATATAATGCTGATTTCAGATCTTTCGCAATGCCTACTCTATACGGGGAAAAGAGGCTACAGAACTGCGCCTTCTACTAATCAACAAATCAACTAATGTACATATCAAACAAATGTGTGAATTAAAGCGAGAAAGCCGAAAAAGATTATTTACCCTGTTCATGATGCCAGCAGGCTTTTAGAAGCAATGGAGGCATTCATTTTTAGCAGCAAGCCGTGTACAAGCAAACGCACTAGGCTTAAAAGAACTGAAGTCAGCTGGTTGGGATAGCATGAAAATGCACAATGACATAACAAAAATTCAGTTTCTACAGCAGTGTTTCGCATGCTGTCCTCACTCTCTCTAACCATGTATAAGCAAAAGAGGTGGCGTTCTGCATGATAGGGATGGTGGTTACTCAATATCCCTAATGTGCGTAAAAAAAAAAAAAAAGAAGCAATATTTACGTCAGTGCCGAGAATCACATACTATTTCTAATCATTACTGTGGCCGAGAGCAACGAATCTAACCAAGGGCTCAAAGAAGGATGGCAGTTGACGAACTATACTCATCTATCCACACGTTACTTGAGGACTCAAGGATCCCGAACATTGTGGCCAGTATCTCGATACTACATCGATACTACGATTGCCGCGCATTTCAACCCGCTGGATTGTTCGGTTCTAAGAACACGGTTCGCCGTCCCAACGAGAGGGCCGATCATGGGACTATGGAGTTTTGCGGCTACACTCTAAGAAGAAGGGGAAAAAAAACGTACAAACTTTCTACCCATCTCGGCAGAGCTGTATTGCAACCGCATTTCTACTCAAACCAATTTTAGCTTTTCGGTATAACTGCCGAGTAGAAACAAACTACATAGTAGAAACTGTCGTTCTACGTAAGCTTGGGTAGGAGATTCTACCTTTTCTTTTTAATTCTTAGAGCAAACGTGAGAGAGAAGGGCAAGGGAAAGGGACGCTGTCGCTTATACCTGCGGATGAGAAGGCGCGCGCGCGGATTTGCCTCAAATCGTAGAAGTATACTGTCGTTCTACCAGCTTGGGTAGGAAATTCTACCTTTTCTTTTTTCTTAGAGTGTATACCTTCCAAAATTCATGGAAGCGCTTATGTGTGTTGTCGTCAAGTAGGGCCGGAACATGTATTGCCATTGCGGCCTGACGGACGGGACGTGTCGCAATGCTTGGGTAATGGAGTGCGTGCTGTATTGTTGACTGCATTGTCGTCAATTGTGTGTTTTGTCAATTTGTCATCAAGTAGAACTACCTAGTCGTTTCGGAGTACGTATCCGTGTGTATAATCATGCGTCGGTACGATTAAGACTGTGTGTGTGTATTGTCATAAAGCAGGAGGTAGCCCCCTTTGTACAGACTCTAACTCTACCTTATACAGTCCTATACATGACAGATAACAACGCTCCCAGGGGAGTTAGCTTTTCATACTAGCCATACCTAGCAAGCACTCCAAACACGGGAGAGTCGCTGCGGAGGGCAGTGAAGTGTGTATTGTCATCAAGCAGGAGAACTGCCTATGGAGGTAACCCCTTTGCACGGGCACTAACTCTATCTCAGTCCCACAATACATAACAACACTCGCCAGGAGAGCTGTGTAGCCATCTGTGGGATGGGACACGCGCAATTTGCAGTAACAAGAGCGGATGTACTGTCATCAAGTATTGGCCAGACCAGAATGTACAAGACCAAGTATCCTGTGTGTGTATTGTATTGCCAACTGTAGGATGGGACAAGTGTAATGCCTGCCCATACACATCTCCAAAATAGCATGGAGGTAGACCATTTGAGTAGAGTTTAACATTAGAGTTGTTGTAGAGCTGTTGTAGAGTTGTTGTACTTGTATTACCAAATGTAGGATATGTGACAGCGCAATGCTTGACCACATCATATCTGAGGAGGAGTGTGTATTGTCACCAAGAGGAGAACAGGAGGAATGTGTATTGTCATCAATAAAAGGAGCCTGTTTATGAAGGCAGGCCTTTGTATTGGCAACTGTAAGATGGGACAAGCGCAAAGACCCTTTATACACGGAGTCAGGAGTGTGTGTTGCCATCAAGTACGGCATGTATCGGCATCGGAGCGGAAGACCAGACACACAGGCTGACACAAGTACGGAACAGGAGGAGATGTATTGGCATTCCACTGGGGCTGCCTCCCTATAACGCGGCAAACCTAGACTAACGCAACCTGAATGCCAACCTTCTGCCAGAGCTTACATCCGATCAGAGATGAGAACGTTGGGGACGTTCCTGGGAGTGAGATGTATTGGCATCAAAGTGGAAGTCCAGATCTTACATCTGAGTGTGTGTTGTCATCAAGTAAGGAACCTGTCTATGAAGGCAGGCCCTTTTACACCGACTCTATCTTACATACCAGATAACAACGCTCCCAAGGGGAGATTGCTTTTTGTATCGTAGACTGATTAGATGAGTACATTGCACTACATTGTACGTGACCATACGAACAATCAGTGTGAGTACTGTCATCAAGCAGGATTACTACCTATGGAGGTAGCCCGAATCAGTGTGCGTATTGTAATTTCTAATAGAAAATAAAATAGACTTCTTTTTTCTTCTTTTTTTGTTTTCAGTACGTAGTGAAACTCTAACGACACTTAAAAGTACAAGATCTCTGGTACGCGCGTTTAGCAGAGGACAATAATTTTGGGTTCACATAGAAGTAAACAAAAACTAAAAAAGGAAGGATATGACAGAGGTTATATAGATGCTGCGAACATTCTAAACTCGGAACAATATGCAGAGAGAAACATAGCTATGCTTTGAGTTCACATCCCCAGTCTCGTACTGCTAGGTACTGAACATGAACGTGGACGATATACCCAGCAGTGGAGGAAGCGCAATGTTCAACAATAGAAAATAAAAGAAAGGAAAAAACACACGACACCCCATTTCTTTTTACCGTGTTTTTATGCTTCCCTGTCGCCGGAATCTTACCCGCGAAATGATCGTCCTCAAAGCATCGTGTACTCTCAGGCACATAACGAGACACTCACTAGATTATCGGCACATATCGGCAGGAATCGATGAAATCAATAGATTCAAGTGAGAAATCAGAAAGAGGGGGAGAACTCACAAGCGGCTTGCTGTCTCCGTCAAAGACTTCTCGAACGAACATCGCGCCCAGTGCAAAGCCGATCACGGTGTTGGTGTCCGTCACACAATACCTCCATGTGGTATCAGAACCGTCAGAGCCCATCAGTGCCTTGCGAAGTACTTTCGAGGCTTCTCGGAATGGCTCAGAAAGGTAGGAGACCATGGAATGTACCAGGCTCCATCCCAAGTAGTTGCATATAACCCTAAAAGTCAGACGAACACATGATCGGGGCCCTGTCTGTATAGAGAATAAGTTGGGGCGTAAGCGGTTACGACTTACACTTTGCCATTCTCGGTGCTCATGTACTCTCGCACGAGGCTCGACATGTTGGACATGTATTCAGGCGCGTAGACGACAACTTCTTGCTTCGATGAGATGGTCTTGTTGATCTGCGAGAAGGCTATGTCGAAATATCTCGTCCAGTTGATAAAAGGCGCGATGCCCTGCAGCTGCTCAATTGTCATCTTGTGGTACAACTGTTCATCATCTCGGCGTTCTTCCGCGGGTATTGTGATCTAAGTGGAGGAAATATTTCTGATCAGACACAATAGCTAGTGGGCGAGGAAAGATTCCGTTTAGATTTCAACGAGCATAGTCGAACATGTACTGCTTGCAGCATACTTGTCTATGATCTCGACCTCGTAGAGCAACGATCCCTCTACGGTCCGCTGGCTTGTCCTCGGAATCAATTTTGGTACGTATAACTCCTTTGTGTGCGCGACACTGCCGCTAGGGCATCGTTCCGTCACGGATTCCAGATTCCAGACAAGTGTCTCACAAGCAGTAGAAGCCGATGTAAGGTAAGGAGGACCAAGCGGAAGGATTTTATGCTCTTTGTGGAGCAAAGCTGTTTCTCGCTGTAAGTTCACTGCTAGACACCAACTGTGCCAGTAACAAATTGCCCATTCGGTATGGACACCTTTAACCGTAAGTCACTTATTTAAAAAAATTCCCGCGATTCCACAAACTGATGTCAGTAGATGAATAGACGTTCCGATGTCCTTCGCTACGCAATTGAGCGTGTTCAAGCCAAACTCGGTTGGAGACCCTCTACGTTATCAATGGACTTCTTTTCTAATTGCTTATGCGCATGCGCACAGTTCTTTGGAGGCGTCGAGGAACATTCTTTTTGTACTCAACAGATGGCGCTTTGTCATGGCGCGCGACAAGTGCATAGCCATCAAAGTGGAAGACCAACCACAGATCTAGTTGGTTGAAGAGCCACAAAGATAAGGCTAGAACAGGAACTGTGGTACATTTATTCCACGTAAACCGCGTTAATTTATTGCGCAATGACAATCTTGGTATGTAGAAGGAACCACTAAAGCGAGGAGATTGCATAATGACGAGTTACCTTGTTGTAATCTAACTAGTTCCATTTTCCGTCCCTGTCCTATGCTTGGCAGTAATCGTTCATCTTTTAGGGTCGTGATCCGCGTATTTTCAACCGTACCTTATTTCAGATTGAATATGGTTCCTAAAAGGCTAGCGGATCCCTTTCCTGCACAGACCTATAGGAAGGTTTTCAATATTAAGAGCACAGATACCTTCGCAAGCGCCTTCTCAAATTCTATGACGCCCTCCATTTGAGATTTGACAGAGGCCTCATCTCCTCCGAGTAGTACGCCGACCGTCGTCATGTACAAATGGTATGCCGTGAGCACCTGCAGAAAGAAAAAAAGGAAAAGAAACATCGAGTCTAAGAGCATCCCATGCACACACGTTCGCGGTTGGTTACCTTATCATCGGCAGATTTATTAAGGTAGTAGTCTCTTGACGGCAACAGTAGACCTCCTTGGTCCACCTGGAGGATGTGCCGCGAAGAATTACGTTCGTCCTCGCCAACAGCCCAGGAGAAGAGGCCAGAGCGCGAGTACACGTTGTGGATTAAGCGAAGCGCGTGCTCCAAATCCCAGTCGTCCATGCTGTAGTTGCCGCTTATGTTCCACCCACCTACCTACGCGCATGTCACGCAGATAACGCACGCATGTCACGCATAACGCAAGCTATCGAGAAGACATCAGTCTATATCGATATATGCATAGATACCAGATATGAAGGCTATCTATCAGTCAGTGGCTTACGATGTTTAGCACATTGATGATTGGTTGTGATCCTAGTGCCTCGATGGTGTCATTTTTGTCAAGGCATGAGTGGTAATATATCCGGGCTTTCCTCTCCGCTTCGCTCTTGGTATCCGTCTTTTCGTCCTCTAAGAACAGAGACACACACCTAAGAGGCGGTCTACAGCTTCAGCATTCTTAAAAATGAACTTCACTGCATAGCACGCTCCTAGCCAACCATGATCTCGAATGATATCGTTATCTGCCCTGATTCGTTGAAAACGGGGGGCGTACGCCTTTTTTGTGACACTTATGCTGTTCATAATTGTCACAAAAAAGGCGTACGCCTCCCGTTTTCAACAAATCACGGCAGATAACGATATCACTCGAGACGATGGTTTGCTAGGAGCGTGCTATGCGGTGAAGTTCATTTCCAAGAGTGAGGGTGTCCGTTTGGATGAAGCAAGGTTACCTCTCACACAGTCATCACACAGCCATTTCTAGGGAGAGTTTGGCCATTCTCTGGTCTTTTGCCGCCTTATGGGCGGAGCCTATTTTGAGGTCAGAGTCGTCGTTGCGCCGCCCAAAAAGCCTGAATCCAAGCAGAATCCGCTTATCAGCCATCTGGTGCGATGTCAGCACGTGACTTCCCTCTTTGCATCGTAAACAACGATCAGCATCAATATGGCGTCGGCGACCGGCTTACGACGGGACAACAATAGAGCACGGCGAGGGAAATCGCTCAGCCGTGACGTCGCATCACGCGCTTCAAGTTGGGCTCCTCCTGATGGCCAAACTCTCCCTATAAACGGCTCTGAGTCATCATTACGTCATACGCTACCTAGAACATTCTTCATGACTAGTTGGTTCTCCTGCCAAAGCTTCCCGAAGGTTCCCCAGATGGACTTTCCATCGGGAAGCGGATTGGACTTGATCCATCCACCGCATGAGTACTGGTAGAAGTCCTCGCATGGATCAGCTTCTAAGTCTATTGCGTTCAATATGGAACTGGCTACTGTCACGCAAGCTGGGGTGACACAGTATTCTGAAAAATAAAGAAGGCACATGACGACAAGAGGCGCATCGTCGTCAGCGGCGGGATATTTACTTTCTACAGGTGCTTTGTAGCTCTCGATTATTCTTTCGCGAACGGTACCCGTATTGACACTGACGACTATGGAGAGTACGAAGACAACGAATGCAAGAAGCCCGACCAGAACGAGCAGGAAGCGCTCGAGGGGTGAGAGGCGTTGCCAGAAACCCCTGCGATGCCGCGATGCGCCAGAGACCGAGTAACGGACACCCAGAGGCGCCGGAGGCGGACCTCTTCCAGCCTTGGCGTCCGTCAGCAGCGTCGAGCTTCCGGTCACCGAGGCGTCGACGGGGACGCTGCTTGCGCTGCTCGTCTCCTCGTCGTCGAATTCCGTCCGCATGTAGCGGGGCATCTGCAAGACAAGCGCGATTCATCAGGGCGCCTTTCTATATAACGGTCGTCCCATTTCACGGGACTGAACATGATTGAGAACGCGGAGGGACAAAGACGACACACACACACGGAAGCGTTCAATTAGCAACTGATTTTATTTGAACAAGCAACCCTAAAGTCTGGAAAGTCCCGGGCAACAAAGGCGACCTCCAGCTGTGACAGGTTGACCGACCTCCGACTCACGTTGTTGGAAGAACGATGTATGAAGGTCGCTCCTACAATCTCGCGTCCAAGCCTAGAATGGTGTCTGTGAAGAACAGGGGCATTGTGGTAGAGAGGAGCGCATGTAGGGCAGGTCCCTGTCCCTCCTTGTCCTCAATCATGTTCCGTCCTAGCCAACATGCTCTACACATTCTCACACATTCTCGCATGTCACGGGAATCTCTTCCTCATACTATATAACATCATCCTTAATCCTCATCGTCACTATACGACGAAATACCAGCACCAGGAACAGATGGGATGCGTGAAAAACCTGTAGAATAGACCTCTACCCGAGAAACGTCATCATGACGTTGGTACACAGACTGAAACCGAAACAAATCGGAAGGGGAGGGCTAGGTTCCACGAATGGGCACTTGTTCGCTGCCTCCTATTCAAAGAAAAGTAGGACCTAAGGTCGCGTCCCTTTCAGGGACCATCGTAATCCCCTCAAGACTGTGGTTTTCGGGCGCGACCTTGTTCGCCCCTAGCTTCGAGCGTAGTTCAACTACCAAATTGGTGGCGCTGTCGAACACTATGACGTCATTTGTTTACAAACAGGAAGATGTCTATTGGCTTGTTGCCGTCCCTCGAAATGTCCACTAAAGTCACATACACGGTGCAGTAAATTTCCACGCCACGAAACGGGGCCGTGACCTTCACCTATACTAGCTGGGTCTTTACCTTCTCTACTCTCAAGCCTGGTCCGCACTACTGCGTTCCAATACGTGCGTCCGTCAGCGTTTCTGTGTGACCAAGTGCCACTGTACTGCTGTCAGATATAGCAGCTATACACGCAGGAATGTGGTATAATTTGCCAAAACTCGCACTCATGAGCATGTTCACTCAGCATGCTCAATGTGACGAAGGAGTTGGAGGAGGAGTAAAAAAGGAGTAAACGGTGGGCTGAGCTTGAGATGACTGAGCATGACTCACAAGCGCCGACCTCTGATCAACATATACGGGGTGTTTGCTCTAATGTGTCCAGAACTTATATTTAAAGCGAGCGATAAAAGAAAAGCAAGTGGTACTTTCCTGCTACTTGAGTAAGAAACAGGTACTGCTTCACGAGCAGCACCTGTTTCTTAGTCAAGTCGCTGAAAAGTAGTGCTCGTTTCTCTTTTATCGCTCGCTTTACATACAATTTCTGGACACGTCAGAGCAAACGCCCTGCATAACGGTGGTATTGTGGGTGGGTGGTGAAACATGCCGCCGGCCGGAAGAGTGTCGTTTCAGTGCATGCATGTGTAGGACAGCCTTCCTACATCCCGAACGTAAGCAAAGCGATAACTGTATATCGCTGCTGATACAACAGGGAATGCCTTACATTTCATGGTATTTAAAAGGCTCGTAAAGAAGTTCAGAAGAGCAGTAGACTCATAGAAGTAAAGAAGTTTCTCGCCTCGCCAGTCTAATATATTGCACTTATCTAGTGAAAAAAAAAAAAAAAGTTATGTAGCCTTGCACAGAGTCACAGTCGCACCTTCCTGCTGTCTTCCAGCAATCAACCCAGTTGAAAGTAGCGCCTGTCCTGTTCTTGTCTCTCCCTTGTATCTCGTCCTAACCGCACTTAGATTCAGTAATTCACAAAGAAGTCGTGTGGCGTAACTTTGCGACATCAAATTGTTCATGTGTTTTGTTATACTGCCCGAACGAAGTCGAGCGCGCGCACTGTTGGGCATGCAGAACGGGGCGCGTGCGGAATATTCGACGCGCTCTTCATCTGTCCCTTCGCGGGCTACCCTTGGACACAGCTGCCCGATCCACGAATCCGTAATATACACTGCACGCCATTCAAAATTTCCCCATATCCGTCGCCTTGGCAACTGGATGAAGACCGTTCCGAAATATGCGCCGAAAGTGACCGCTCGACGAGTACAGAACGACGCCTTCCAAGAGTTCAGCCGTCGTTTCTGAACCTTCGAGGACCTCTCCTCCAGGAACTGGGACTATGCAGAAAAAGCAGGCAAGTGCGACTCCCAGGCACAGTACTCCAGCGATGTCGCCCCAAAGAACATACCCGTGGTTACGTCAAGATGTGCTGCCGGAGTCTCCAGCCACGCCGGACAAGTACAGGACATCTCTGCAAAGCGTCCGGGAGAGCGCTAAGGAACTCGAACCAAAGCTGAGGCAAGGTCGAGAAAGGATGGCACTGCGCGAAGAACTGCGAAGCCTCCAGAAGGATACGAAGGTCCGTAAAGCTCAATCGTTCATCGTATTCCTCAGTTTCTTCACGATGGGGATGTACTATTCCTCGCTCGGGCCCTCGACGCAGGACATATCCGTCTTCTTGGGAGAAGACCTCTTCCACGTACTGTACCTCCTGCCTGCGAGAGGTTTCGGCGTCTTCTTTGGAGCCGTCGTTGGAGGAACACTTCTGCGGTCTCTGAACCCTCAACTTTTCTTCGTGGCTTTTGAATTTCTGCTGGCCGTCGCTTGCATCGGAGTCAAGTACTCCAATACACTTTTCAGCTGGACGATCTTGTTCGGGGTAGGTGGAGTGGCCTCGGGCGCTTTGAACATCATTGGCACGCTTTGGATTACAGCACTGTGGGCAGACAGAAGCGGCTCGATGCTGCAAGCCAGCAGTGTCATGCAATCACTCGGGTGTACGCTAGGTCCTATTGTGTGCGAGCATTTCCTCACTGCCCGTTCTGTGCGCAGCCGACAAGCCGACGACGGCCAGCAACTTGGCCTGAAAAGCCTGAACTATCTCAGTGAACTTGAAGACAAAGAGTTCGTCTTCGTCACATACGCATACCTGACCATAGGGCTTTGCGCCGCTGTCGTAATCACAATCGGCTTAATTTTGTTTCTCATTAACCCGAATCCTCGTAATTTAAGCGCCGTGGACACTCCTACTCCGGCCGTGCCTTGCAGCTGCGTCGCCACCCTTCTGGTAGCGTGCTTGTGCCTGTACATGGCGATGGAAGTACACTGGAGCCAGCTGCTTGCCCCTTATGCCGTTCTCAACAACTACAGCAAGACGACTGCGGCTTATGGAACTGCGACGTTCTGGGGCTTCTACACTGTCTTCCGCGCAGTCTCCGCACTGTGGCTGCATGTACACGGTCCGGTGCACCTGCTCCTCGCTAGCAACATTATTTTGCTCATAGCGACCGTGCCGATGACGCTGTTCGGTTCGCAAGTGGTCAGTTTTTACGTCAGCGCTGCCGTAGCCGGCGCGTGCTTAGCACCGATGTTTCCTTCCATTCTGCTGCTCCTGCACACTTACTCCGGCGTGACGACGCTACGGTTGGTGCTCGTCATGTTTTCTATAGCCGTATCCACTAGTGGCCCGTCGCTATGCGTGGGCTACTTTATCGAGAAATTTCCCGCAATATTTTACTACGCCTTCTTGGGTCTCGTCGCGTCTTCGTGTGTCCTGGTTTGCCTGGTACGACTTGCCTTGCACAGAATGACAATCGACGGTTATACGTTCATAGGAATGGAAGAGCACAGATGACCTTGTACTGGAGTTCGATAACCCGATAAATCGTTGGTGTGTCTTCTGCTTACTGTTGTGACAACCGGAAATAAAGATTGTCGCCAAGCGGACAATGCTCCAAGACTATACTGTATAGACAGTTTTAGTGGACCGTAAGCTGTGGTTCTTTAGTTCATTTGGGGACTAAATGTGTTAATTTCATAGGGAGTAAATGCACTCGACTAAATGTCACACGGTGCTGCATTTCACACTCTGTTCTACGAGTCCAGGTAAAAATACTTTGAATTAAACCGTCAACCGCGATATGTCGAGTGGTATAAAATCTTGCGACATGCATATCTCGCCAAGTTCTTAGCTAAGTTATAAGCTAAGAGCGCGTATTTATGTAGACTGTTGCATTATTTGCGAAGTTCAGTGACTATTTGCCGTCCTGGGGAGTGAATTTCGGGGTTAGGGGAGTGAAATGGGGAGTAAGTGCTCCACATTTTACTCCTTTTTTTCCCTAGATTGTATATGTATAGGGTTTGCGCCCGTTCTCTACGCAAGAGGCACTAGGCGGTCGTCTGTAACTGAGTCTCATGACACAGAGGCAACCGAAATGTGACGACAAGGCTCCATTAGAGCTTTAACCATACTCTGCCATAATACCAACACAGAATACACAATGACACCACAATAACCATAAAGTTATTGTGGTGTTATAAGTGTAACAAGTGGTGCAATAAGTATTGTGCACAATGCACTTGTTTAAGGGTTAAACGGTGGACACCAACCTCGTCTAAGAGATATCCCCTTCTGGTGAATCGAAGCTTCGACGCAAGGGAGTGCATGGAAGATGCTGGCGTTGTGCGACATGAAAGACACGGGGGCGTTCTTTTACACCAGCCTAGCTGCTGAACCGCGAAGGAACTCTGAGTCCCGGCACAAGCGATAGAGCAGTATGCGAAAAGCGAAACGGAGCACTCCGGTGTGAAACTTGACACGTTGTCGGTTAATGTAACTCCAGTTGAAGCGACACCTGCATGCTCGTGTGGTATACGTCACCGAACGCTCGATCTTGGAGAGAAAGAAGAACACGTTCGCATAGAGCCTTCCTTGCATGCAACGGAACCGCAATATTCTATATAGAGTAGCAACGAGGTAAGTGCTGTTGCTAACGCGGACACGTGACAAAGTGCGTGATGCAAGTAAAACATTTTGTTTTAATTAGGGAGCTCTCTCCATTGGAGAGGTCCTTTCTTACCGTAATTAATTAACTTAATAAAAACTATTAAAAGTTTACATTTCTCTAATTCAACTTTACACGAAACAGTAACGCCAAAACGTTTCATGAAAGTTATTGAAACGATTGGGAAGTGCATGATGCAAGTAAAACATCTTTTTTTTTTTTTTTGTTAGGGAGCTCTCTCCATTGGAGAGGTCTTTTGTTAACCCAATTAATCGACTGAATAAAAATTATTGAAAGTTATTACATTCCTCTGACTAGACTAATTCAACTTTACACCAAACAGTAACGCCAAAACGTTGCATGAAATTTCTTGAAACGATTGGGAAGACTCGACGAATTCGACTTCAAGATTACAAACAAGTACAAAATATATAAGAAAAAGGTGAGGGGGGCAAACAGTGTCACTGTCCGCAACGAGAATTTAGATGTCGCTCTGCCTCGAGTTTGAATGGATGAGTGAGTGAGAAAGCTGCAAGAGAGAAGGAAAGAGCGGGTTTATCTGCCCCCCTTCCATTTGGAGCACCAGAACCCTCGAACTCGGGAGATAGTCATGCTCTCCTCTCGTCTCAAGATGCAATATTTTTCTGGGCTGTGCTCCAAAGTGCTTTTAGCAAGAACACTTACTTGCGTGCACGCGCTATTAGGTATATATATATAAGGGGTACATAAGACCAGGAAGATAGCCAATGTAAATGAATAATTTACTGACAAATGTTCCTATGTTGCAGAGCGCTGTAAAAGTAAAGGAACGGACCATGAAACTCATCGTGAAACTACGCTGGAGTAAGACGGAAAGAGTTTGTTTCCCTGCGCAACAATGCACAATAGACTGCGGTAGAGCTCCTATTGTTGCCCGAAGACATGTTTACGTATCCTCCGTGTGCGGCCCTCGAGCCAGTACCACTCTCTTCCGCCTAATATACAGATTATGCATAAGGCAATCTCATCCACCTTTGCTGCGCTTCATGCAGGATGGTATACAGGTGTTTACCTTGTAACATCATTGGCAAGTCACGTAAACTATGTATACAGACGTCGAATCTTGCTATCGAAAGCAAGCTGATATTATTGTTTCTTTGTTTGTTTCTAGACACTCGATGATTACGGCCGACATTGACAGACGGGACGTAACAGTTCAATGTAAGTAGCGGGATGAAACCTTTATGAAATTTGAATAAGCGGTAAATATGCACGAGTACGAAAAAAAAACATCGCAAAAATCGCAGCTTGCAACGCATATGATTTAAAATATCTACACTCGTATGACCGCCAGGAGGCGTAAGGAGTGATTTTTTTTTACACGTTTGCTTGTTTCAATAAGATACTGACGAAAACGAATCCAAACCTATATGTGCATCAGCTGCATCAAATCAAGCAAACGAACAGCTCACGTATATCTAATGTACCTAATTAGCTATTCCAATTTTTTGTTTAAATAAACAATAGGGGAATTTCGGTACTGGATTAAAGCATCAATTTAGCTGTCACACACATTGGAATGTTCCTCTTATCAAGCACTATAGTGACAAAGCGTAACACTTTTGCTATTCTCGCGAACATCATGTAAGGTGCCATTTTCTCGGCCGCTCACGCAGGCCAGTAAGTTCTAGTACGTACCTATACGCTTTCACTGCAAACACCGAAAACGACCAACCTCTCACATAACATGCCGATGCGTTTCAACGCTGCCACCTCACCTCTGGGGGAAAGCAAGTTCTACACGGACACAAACACGAACAACATCCATGAAGATCTTGAGAACACACACGCACCAGAGAGCGATTGTGCAAGCCCCGCCGATATGGAACACGGGTCGGTGACGTAACTATGCCCCTGACGTCTCCGCCGCTTCGCTTCTTGGGTCTAAATATAGGGCCATCCACTCGGTTGTTTTTTTAGCTCCTTCAAACATAAAAGATTAATTCCTCTTCGTTATGAGGATGACTCAGTAGCATTCATTCATACAAAGTGACGCGTGATGGGATAGTGTGATGTTCAGCGTGCGTGTCGCCAGTTACATGGTCAGTCATCTTTCGATGCTTCGATTCGTTGGTCACAGACTCCGTAAACTTGCTGTCCTCTGTTGACTTGAGTGCGGAACAAATTACCAAAATGTTCGTGCAAATTACCCGTCACAAGGGCCCGTAACATGGATAATACGTTGAATAGCGAAAGTTAACTCACCGGTTTCAGTTGAATGCCGTTCATGTTCCTGAAAAGAAAGTAGAAAAGAAAAAATATGCATAATGCCATTCGATCCGGCGCATAAAGCTAAATATATGGGGTAGGGAATGACGTTCAAAAAGAGAAAGAGAAAATGTTTGTGAGGTCGAACTACATTCCACTCAGCCAGGGGCGTGGCCAGAAATTTATTTAGGGGGGATGGAGGGGGGTGCACATAAAACATCCGTCTATTTTTTCTCCCACATTTACGAGTGGTGATCGCTAGTCAGTCGTGATCACATTAGTTGAGCGCTTCAGCGAATCAACCTGAAGCCACTGTGGAGAAACGACGCCATACAAATACAATGTTGCCTACATTGCTACGCCCCTGCACAAGGCAGCTCTTGTTCACTGTCCTTCTGAGCAGAACTTTTTGCACATATGCTATACATTCTAGCGGTACACTCTTAGAAATGAACTTCACCGCATCATATCGATTAGTATCGTTATCTGCCCTGATTTGTTGAAAACGAGAGGCGTATGCCCTGTTTGTGACACTTATGCTGTTCATAATTGTCACACAAAAAAGCGCGTACGCCTCCCGTTTTCAACAAATCAGGGCAGGTATAACGATATCATTCGAGATGATGGTTGGATAGGAGCGTGTTATGCGGCGAAGTTCATTTCTAGGAGTGCAGACTTTCAGTCACGCCAAGTAGGCACGTTCATTCCGCAACAAGCGATATGAAACAAGGAGATGATAGCCAAGCAGCACAGCATCTTGGCTCGTTATTAGCTGGATACTGGCTGATACTGGTCTAGCATTGGACCAGTATTGCCGATTTCTAGCCAATATTGAGCCGATATATTGTGCTGCTTGGGTAAGCAGCCCGGACGACTAACTGCAAATGCTGGCGAGAAAAAAATGAAAAAAAAAAAAAAAACACGACATCTTGGCCCATTATAGACTGTACACTGGCTGATACTGGTCTAGCATTGGACCAGTACTGCCAATATCTTGCCAATATTGGGCCAATATATTGTGCTGCTTGGGTAAGCAGCCCGGAAGACTAATTACAAACTCTGACAAGAAAAAAGAAAAGAACAAAAAGCACAACATCTTGGCCCATTATTGGTTGGACACTGGCTGAGACTGGTCTAGCCTTGTACCAGTATTGCCGATTTCTATCCAATATTGGGCCAATATATTGTGCTGCTTGAGTAAGCACCTAGGATGACTAACTACAAACGCTGGCGAGAGAGAGAGAGAGAGAAAAAAGACAAGAAAAACGGATGTCCCTGGTCCAGCGACAAACCCTTCGACCGCGAACCCTATACAGACAGCTTTTTGTGGAGTTTGTACAGCTCTCATCTGATGGCAGTAGTTAGTAGTCATATCACGTAGATACACATAATAGGACGTGCAAGATGAGGAAGATTCCAAAACAACGTACAGAAAAACGACGTGATGTTTCTATACAGAGTAATCTTTTTACACCTTTCAGCGCGTAGGAGGAGCGTTTTCGTAATAAAAAAAATCCCTTTTCTTCCGCTCAGCTAAAAGGTGTAATGGCAGTAAACCTCAAACTGAGTTTTTAATGGAGCGCCGTTAAATGGTGCTTTCTCTAGAACGCGTTCTTTGAAATGATGCCTTTTGTAGAGAATACAGCACACGGAAGGCTGCGTTACAAAGCACACTTCTGTGTGGCATGCAAAACTAACACGATAAAGTACCCCTAAACGTTTTGGACACCGCGGGACTTCAGTCCTCACTGTGGGGTGACTCATTATTATGTTTCACCACATTACCGCCAGTATAATGGGGTACAGAGTACCGCTCCTGGCGATGAAACTGCCTAATCACCATCATTAAAATAAATTTCTTGTTTGTTGTGCCTTAGAACGAGGCATGTACATCCCAATTAACGCTCCTTTGTGAGACATACTGAGCATTTTTCGAGACTAAAGAAAGGTACAGACATCCTGCAAAAGGTTAGACAAGGTAGACGTATAGGCGGAACTGTTTTGCATCCCGCCACTTTAATGTTCATAAACAGTATAATGCATTGTTGTTCCTCCGAGAGTGCGTAAAGCGCTCACAGAAAGAACAATTACCAAGTAAGCAAATTTGTTTTTCACTCAGTATATAAGTAGGTCCCAGTAGAGGCTATTTTTGAGGCGCAACAAAGCAACCATACCCTAATCTAGTCGAAGCAATTAGCCCTTTGTAGAAGACGCGTTCTTTTCCTCTTCAACTCTATACACAAAAGGAACGGGAATTCATCCGTTGCGTCGGTCTTGACTTATGAGTGAAAGGAGCAGCAATTTGCACGTTCCCTCTTCCTCTCCTTCCGACAATTGGTCTCCTCGAACGATTTGTAAATCATCGCAGGAGATCGTTTGAAGAAACCCTCAATCCGAATGCCCTGCGATTCATCGACAGGGTGCACAGCAACAACAACTACACTCTTAAAAATGAACTTCACCGCATAGCACGCTCCTAGCCAACCATCACCCCGAATGACAACGTTCTCGGTCTAGATTTGTTGAAAACGGGAGGAGGAGCCTATTTTGTGCCATTATGCACGGCACAAAATAGGCTCCTCCTCCCGTTTTCAACAAATCAGTGGCGAGAACGTTGTCATTCGGGGTGATGGTTGGCTAGGAGCGTGCTATGTGGTGAAGTCCATTTTTAAGAGTGCACATGAATTACGATGGGATTGGTGCACAGCGCTCACTCACACTCTTAACAATGAACTTCACCGCATAGCACGCTCCTAGCCAACCGTCATCTCAAATGATATCGTTATCTTCCCTGATTTGTTGAAAACGGGAGGTGTACGCCTTTTTTTTTTTTTTTTTGCGACAATTATGAACAGCATAAGTGTCTCAAAAAAGGCGTATGCCTCCCGTTTACAACAAATCAGGGCAGATAACGATATCATTCGAGGTTATGGTTGGCTAGGAGCGTGCTATGCGGTGAAGTTCATTTCTAAGAGTGTATCGTAAAAAGACCGATCGCCGCCAGCGTCATATTAGCGAGTTTTAGTTACATCTGAAAGTTCACGATAACAGTTCCGAAAACACGATAGACCAATCGCCCTTTTTCTTGGAAGCGGGTGATATCACATTGCTAATCATTGATTTGATAACTTCACTTATCGTATCGTTTTTGGTAGGGTTCTTTCTGATGTACTGAAACTCCCTATTCGTTAATATTTTTAGGCAAACGAAGTACCATTACACTCTAAAAAAAAGGTGGAGCAGTTACACCTTTTAGGAGGTAATGGTTGTTGCATATGTTGCGCCTAAAAGGTTACAAAGTTCTACCTGCTACGTCACTCTCAAAACAGAACTTCACCGCATAGCACGTTGTCCGCCAACCATTGCCCACGAACGATAGGGTTACCGGTGAGCGAACAAGGGGGGCGTACGCCTTTCTGTAGCAATTTGGATATATGATAATTTCGTTTATCACCCTTTTACACCCTTTATCAAACGCAACACTCTAAAAACAGAACTTCACCGCATAGCACGCTCTGCGCCAACCATGGCCACGAACGATAAAGTAATCATTTCTGATTCGAAGAGAGAGGAGGGCGTACGCCTTTTTGTGCCAATTAACTTATATCCAAATTGACACAAAAAGGCGACAACCCTATCATTCGCAGCAATGGTTGGCGCGCAACGTGCTATGCGGTGAAGCTTCGTTTTTAGGGTGTAGCTATGTTGACCTACGCCCTTAAAAATGAACTTCACCGCATAGCACGCTCCTAGCCAGTCATCATCTGAAATGATATCCTTATCTGCCCTGATTTCTTGAAAATGGGAGGCGTACGACTTTTTTGTGACACTTATACAGAAAAACGGAATTCACTGAAATGGTTAGCCAGCTGCAGGACCCGAACCCACATTTTCTGGCTTGAGGCTTTGCATGTATTTGTCCTTTCCAAGTTGTTCCAGCCTCACACTCTTAAAAATGAACTTGACCACATAGCACCCTCCAAGCCAACCATCATCCCGAATGACATCGTTCCCTCCCGTGATTTGTTTAAAACGGGAGGCGCACGCCTTTTTGTGACACTTATGCAGAAATGTTAATTGTCACAAAAAGGCGTACGCCTCCCGTTTTCAACAAATCAGGGGTGAGAACGATGTCACTCGGGATGATGGTTAGCTAGGAGGGTGCTATGTGGTGAAGTTCATCTTTAAGAGTGCAGAACATCGGTTCTCTCATGTTCAACACTTATGCTGTTCTTAAGTGTCACAGGAAGGGCGTAAGCCTCCCGTTTTCAATAAATCGGGACAGATAAGGATATAGTTCCAGACGATGGTTGGCTAGGAGCGTGCTCTGCGGTGAAGTTCATTTTTAAGAGTGTAGGTGGTAACTATAAAAGTTACCACCTTTTCACACTTTTTTTTTTTTTCTTAGAGTGTAGCTGTCCATTTTGCAGGAACTTGTATCCCAAGAGACCCTTTCTGCCCCGAACAACTCAGAGACACATAGAAATACTACAAGAACTTCTGATCAAAACCTATACTCATATTATAGTTGTTATTATTTTGTACCCACGTAAAGACTACACAAACGGGACCTAACGTTTCGAATGTTTGGCCTCAGGGCGATAGTCGTCAGACGTTCCTTCTACCTGGTGATGGTGATGGTGATGTGATAAGTGCTAACTTTCCGAAGGTTCTTGTGTTGCGCGGCTGTGCAACGTTGTAATTCCTGACCGACTGATTGTTTGAAAAAGAAAAGAAAAATATAAGAAGATGCAACATCGGAAATTTCTATCTTACGTGATTGGGTTGTTTTACATGCTCTTTAGCTTATTTCTATCATTAACCAAATTACCTGAAGTAGCGCAATACCTGCCCCAAAATATATCGAACAACAACAGCAACATTCAGAGGCACCAAATCAGATATATAGTCTGCTAGGTGATTCTACGAGACACTACAACGTGCTTTTGATTTGATTTGATGCATGATACGCACGCGAATGTAACAGGGCGAATTCTTGGAGCTCGTGCAGGTATCGGGAGGTCGCTGTTGTTAAGCGTACATTGATATGCATATATTTCGTAATGTAATGTAAGTAATGACTTTGAAGAGAGATAATTTCGTCTATTATCACTGTTTGCGTATGAATCACGAAAATGTTGACACTTTGCAGTGTCGTCTTCCAGAAGACCCGCTCACAGAACTTGTCTTTGAGAAATTCCTAACACCTCCAGTGACTCTGCCTCCAGTGTTAACAACGAGGTTATTCTTGTATTGCTATACCTGGAAGACAGAACAAGTCGCAATGCTTGACTTACGTGCTCCATGCTTGGCTAACCGCGTTACTCTGTAGTCATCGAACAGTCGTTATACATTGCCATTATCACACATTACCATTCCGTTAATTATTATACATTACGAAAACCATTACAATTGTCTCACAGCATACACTCAGGAATGTGATCAATGCTAAGAGAATGCTCGCGGTAACACGTGCAAGGTGCCTTACTCATTTTGTCCGCCAGCTGGTCTAATTCCATTCGCACGCCGGTGCGTCGGCCGAAGTTCCGACGACTTCCAACCACTGGCCGAATGGTGCACGGCTATGTCCGCAGCCGGAACCTCATCCACATGTGCCGTCACTGAGAATATCATTTCTTCCTTATATTAAGTGTCAGACGGGCTCGCAAACGGAGAGCTCGACACGTTCGACAATGCACTTTGGAATTAGAGTCCGCTGTCACAGTGAATCAGGTTTATATGCTAATGTAGGCAGTGGCGCGCGTACGCCAGGTAAGGACCGAGGAAAAAGAAAAGAGGGGAGAGCGAAATACGGGAGAGGCGTGCCTTCTCTCCCAAATGCCAACTTCCTCTCTTACTTTTCGTATTTCGGAACGCGCGTATTTGTCCGCGAAAACGTCGTTTGGGAACACAATACCGTGTATATTACTTTCGGTTTGCGTCGCAAAGTCGTCAATATCTAGTGCAGCGCGACATTCGATCGAAATCGTGTGGTTTGAAAGCTAAATGCATCTAAGCACGAAAGTCTGTTCATGTTCTTTTTGTCTCTCCCTTTTCATTTTTTCCTTTTTTTTTGGGGGGGGGGGAAGAAAATGCACATTTCCTTTGCTTCAGCCATGCTAACAGCAGGTGGCGCCCGGATGTACTGCAGGTCACCGAAATGATGTCTCCCAACTTATGTAAATGCGTATTGACTTCTTTAATTTTGCCATCCGCGAGGCTCCATTGAATATCGTGTTGTATTTGAGACTGCGGGTTACGAATTCATTCCGTTTAGATGTCAGCAAACTGTGTATCACCAGGAATGCAACAAGCATTGACAAGTGTTACGAAGAAAAGGACATTCCTACTCGAAGTACGACCTGTAGAGATTAATAGGCTGTTCTCATTGCGCACATTCTGTCATCAAGCACCCTCAACCCTATCATCGACTGTAACTACTGAAGGACGCACAAGTGAAACATTCGTGATTTAAAAGGGAAGAAAACACTCTGCTTGTCAAAAAGGTGCCTCTCATCGGATTCAATAACGATTCAAGCCGCTGAGGACCCGAACCGAGAGAATCGATGTGTTCCTGTCGATGAGCTGATCTCTGATTCATGTTCATTGCTACGGCCATTCTCTTTCAAAACGGAACTTCACCGCATAGCACGCTACTGGCCAACCACTACCCTGAATGACAACGTTCTGCCGCAAGATTGCTTAAAAACGGAAAGCGTACACCTTTTCGTGACACTTACACAGTTATGTTAATTGTCACAAAACGGTGTGCGCCCCGAGCTTTGCACAAATCAGTAGTGATAACGACATCATTCTACACTCTAAAAACGGAACTTCACCCCATAGCACGGTGAAGACCAACCACTGCATCGAATGATATCTTTATCACTCCCGATTCGTGTAAAGTGCCGGGCGTACGCTTTTCTTCTTCTTTTTTTTTAACTGCATAAGTGTTCCAAAAAGCCGTACACCTTCCGTTTTTAAACAACCTGGGGGCAGAACGATGTCACGCGGGATGGTTATTGGCTAAGAGCGTGCTATGTGGTGTAGATCTTAACTTTAGAACGTCATCATTCCTTCATCTGTTACCACACCATCTCATCTCACCTTGGCTACAGTCGTGACGCAGCCCAAATTACATGAGGCCAACAACGGCAACCCGGTTTTCGTCACCACCACCACCTGTTTTGTTTCTGTCACTCTGCTCTTCCCGACGAACTCATGCACCCTCTACGCATCTCCACCCTTCACCCTCTATCCTCCACCCGTCTTTCTTTCTTTTTTTTTTTTTCTGCAGTCGTGACAGCGCCCACTTCTGTGTGGCCAGCAACGGCAAGCCGATCCTGCCATTACCCCCTCCCTCTATTTTTAGAGCGTGTGCAGTGGTTTGCCTTCACCGTGCTATGTAATGAAGGGTTGAGGATTGGGCTAGTTGGTATTGAGACACCTAACTGAGTGAACGCCGAAACCATGTGAACAACAAGAAAAAAGAGGGTGGTTGGCTTATCATTGTTACACTCATGGATGTGAACCTCTCTATTGAAATTGCCATATATCATCGCAAGAAACAAGACTAAACTAACAAGGGAGATAATAGAAGCAGAAAAAATAAGTAGCCATCAAGATGTGTGCGTAAGCGCGCCTGCTGTATCTTTAACCGAAAAGGAACTGATCTTCCTCAGAACCGATGCGCCCAGAACGGTGACGCGCGTGCTATGAAGGTGGTTTCTTTTTTTGCTCATTTTCTTCAATAAACGTAGTTCGAAGTTAGCGCCCGTCCTGTCTGTTTCTCCGTTCTTTGTCTGTGTTTCTTGCGCTCGCAGTTCAGATATGTGGTGAAGTTCTGTTATAACAGTGGCACCTCATCGTCAGTTACGCATGGATTATACCGCATCAGTTTCCAGTATGGCTTGAACCGTATACGGATTGACGACGCTAGCAGTTCGGCGACGCCGGGGAACGTCGTGAAGGCGTAGGTGCTACTCGTACATTGACTTGGTGACATACGGTTCTCACCACAAATCACGAACCTTTCCCGATGAATTTCAATTAGTTTTAAGCCTTCCGCGTGCAAAAACCGTAATACTGCACGCCCGCTGCACAATGGCTTTCTCAGCGGCGGGCGTCAAGCTATGCCGCGATACTCGCTGTGGTCACGCAGTAAACTTACAATGTTTTTCCGCTTATTTTCTGACTGTGCCTCGTAATTTATTTTGACGCGTCTCACAAGCTCTGGTTCTTAACTATAGTATAATCCAAGAATTCTCCCAGCATCAGACTATATGCAAAGAAAGACATAGAGCGCGTCCTATACAACAACGCTCTTCCACAAAACATCCTTGGCACCATTAAACTCCGTTTGGTTCATTAGAAGAGTACCGCTATTTCTTCCGATAGAACACACTCAGTTGAGGTCCAATGCTCTCAGGCTCATCGAAGCAACCTCGGGACAAAAATTGTTCGTCCCTGCCCCCCATTTCATCCTCCAGTGATCTCCTTCGTCGACGCTGGGAGCGAAGCGGTTGAGGCTTTTATCTCTGCGGCAGAAGACACTCCATGATGGATTCTTCACGGAAAATACACATGACAGCAACGAAAGAAGGGATTTGCGGTACCCCAAGTATGTACACGTCGGCGGGTGTAAATTATTCGTGAGGACACAGATAAATGTCTTTTGGGGAGCGCACTCTAAAGGAGACGTTCCAAAGGAACGATAACGTCTCCGAGACGTTAAGAACGTGGGAAACGTTAATGTCGTCTGCTACATTCCGTAGCAGGCGACAAGGCCCTATGGTGTCGTCTGCTATGTGCGCAGTATGTCGCCACGTTGCACCTCACCACATGCCGACGAATGTTAAACATACACGCCGCGGAACTTCTGCCTCGTGAGCAGTTTTTGCTTTTTCTTGCGCTACAATATTCCGCGCGTTTCTCGTGTGGATGCACTGATAGTTTATTAATGGGTTAGCATTAAAAGACCCGTTTTGAAGACAAAGCCGGCGTCGTAGCGGGGTGACTGTGGTGTCCGTGTTCAGAGCGGCATGTGCCGAAGAAGAGCGAATCAGTCTGCGCTCCAGCTTCAGCTGATTCGCTCTTCTCCGTCACGTGGGAAGCGCGGAGCTCGTCAGCTGAAGCTGGAGCTGGACTGCTGGAGCCGTCGTCAGTTGCGCCTCGTCTCTGGACATGTTCAGACGTGTCTCGTGCGTTCTCCGGCAGTTTCGCGTGCGGCTGAGTTTTTGTCTCATGTCGGGTGGCAGTTTAAACTGCAACGATCTCCAACAGATCCCGGACCTTCTACTAGTCAAAATACTAGTCAAAGTACATAAAAATATAAGAAGTAGAAAAGAAGAAGCAACTAGAAGCAAGACGAACGTCTAATGCTAACGCATTGTCATCGCATTAATTACATTAATCGCCCTCAAATTTTTCTTTTGGGCTAAGCTGTTGAAATCGTCGTACACTGTTAAAACGGGAGGCGTGCGCCTTTTCTGTGACACTTATACAGTTACGGTATAGGTGTTACAAAAAAGTGCGCGCCCGGCGCTTTCCTCAAATCAGGAGTGATAACGTTATCATTCTGTGCAATAGTTGGCCTTCACAGCACAACACGCTGTTGGCCAACCACTACACTCTAAAAACAGAACTTCACCACATAGCACGCTCTTAGCCAATCACCATCCCGAATGATACCGTTCTGCCCCCTGATT
The DNA here is from genome assembly GCF_037126465.1 of Ornithodoros turicata. NCBI lineage: Eukaryota > Metazoa > Arthropoda > Arachnida > Ixodida > Argasidae > Ornithodoros > Ornithodoros turicata. The sequence goes on along the minus strand of NC_088210.1, from coordinate 22,349,613 downwards.
GGTTAAAAACTGGAGGTGTACGCCTTTCTAGAACGCTTATGCAGTTCCAAAAAGGGCGTACGCCCCCCACGCTTTCCACAAATCGGAAGTGATAAAAGTATCATTATACGCAATGGCTGGCCTTCACCGTGCTATGTGCTGAATTTCTGTTGTTAGAGTGTAAAAAGAACGGCAACGTTATACCACTCCTGATTTCTGGAAAGCGCGGGGCGTCGCCCCTTTTAATGACATAACTGTATTATTGTCACAAAAAGGCGTACACCTCCCGCTTTCAACAAGTCACGGAAGAGAACGATGTCGTTCGGCATCGTGCTTGGCCGCACTCTAAAAAGAGAGCTTCACTGCATAGCACGTTCCTAGACAACCATAATCTAGAATGACAACGTTCGCTCCCTTGATTTGATGAAAACGAGGGCGTACGCCATTTTTGTGGCCGTTATAAAGTGGCGTATAATGCAACAAAAATGGCGTACGGTCCCCGCTTTCATCAAATCAAGGAAGAGAACATTGTCATTCGGGTTGATGGTTGCATAGGAGCGTGCTATGTGGTGAAGTTCATTTTTTTTAAAGTGTACGAGTGCGCTCTTCGCAGCATTCTTCGTCAAGAGTTCCGAGACTTATCGCAACAAAAACCGTCGTATCCAACTGATCCTGCTTTCTTTTCCTCGCATGCAACTGAAAGCAACCTTCACCGATCTCGTAGGCCATGCGTGTTTGCATTTAATTACCGCTACCAATCGCGTGCGTCTGAGTAAACAGACAAACCCTTAACTCTGCAGTTTACTTGCGTCTCCTCCCACTCCCATAGCAGTGTTTGAATTGCATACGTGTACAGCATTCATTTTACAAGAGGGACTTTCGTTCGGAGCCCGAAAGGATGGTTTTCCTTATCCCCAATACAAAACGCGGCTATTTTTCAGCGGGACAGACGAGACACGAGAACAACGGTACTGAATGCTTTCCGAGCTGGAACCTTGGGATTTACTGTGGGCCGGGCAATCGATGCGTCTTCTGCTGTTGTTTTTCCTTGTTCGCGACTTCCGAAATGCAATACGTAGGAGTTTCCGCCGAGATGAATAGATGTCGAGGATGTCGAAAGAGAAAGTTTACGGTTGTTTCTTCGTCAGATGCAATGTCTACTTGCCCTCCAGCGATCAAACTTAAACTTGGCACAGGGACTCGTTTTCTGTCGCACCTTAGAAGTGCACGGTGCGTTTTTTTTAACCCTTCGGGAGTACTAACTGTTTTGTACACTCGCAGAACAGAACTTAACCGCAGGGGTTATCGCTTCTGATTTGAAGAGCGAGAGAGGGTTGTACGCCCTTTTGTAGCAATTATCCTGTATACAAATTGCTACAAAACGGGGTACGTCCTCCCCGCTCTTCGAATGAGAAGCGGTAACCCGATAATTCTTGGCAATGGTTGGCGGAGGCTATGCGATGACGTTCTGTTCTGAGAGTGTTTGGCACCTGACGTATTGGATATTGATGTACCGCGTCCTACGAGGGGTGTTCAAGTCAAACCGGGACTTTTCATTTTTCGCAAAAGTAAATTCAACTTACAGGCGAGAAATTCGTTTTATTTTTCAGCGTAATCTCCAGCTGCACTGATGCACTTGTCTCAGCGTTTCACGAGGGCTTGGATGCCAGCAGCGTAGAAATCCTTACCGGCGCGTAGCAGCCATGATCGGACCGCATTCTTGACCTCGTCGTCGCAGCTGAAGTGGCGGCCCCCAAGGAACGCCTTCAGTGGCCCGAAGAGATGGAAATCGCTGGGGGCGAGGTCTGGACGGCAAGGGGGACGTGGCAGCAACTCCCAGCCAAGTTCTTGTAAGGTGCGTGTCGTGAGATGCGCGGTATGCGGGCGTGCATTGTCCTGTAGGAGGAGGACTCCTTTGGTGATGAGGTCGCTTTTGCTTCAGCGCCTTATGCACATCCCTGAGAACCTGACAGTAATATGCACTATTGATGGTGGAACCACTGGGCAGAAAATCGACATGAACAACGCCAGCCTTGTCCCAGAAAACCGTGGCCATGACCTTACCCGCAGACGGGGTGCCTCGGAACTTCTTGGAAGCTGGCGAGCCCGGATGCTTCCACTGTTTTGATGCGCGTTTAGACTCAGGAGTGAAATGGTGCACCCACGTTTCATCGCACGTGATGATCCGATCAAGGAACGGTTGTCCTTCAGTGTCGAAACGGTACCTTAGCTCTTGGGAGATTTCCAGTCTTCTCAGCCAGTCAAACACGGAGAGCTGCCTCGGGACCCAACGAGCACTAACTTTCCGAAACTGGAGGTGTTCATGAATGACAGTGTTCAACGTTCCCACAGAAAGGTCCGTCTTTCGAGCCAGTTTGAGACATGTTAGCCGTCGGTCCTTGAGGATCATGCGCTCCACAAGTTGGATGTTCTCATGAACTCTGACACTGGGCTCTGAGCCGCCCCGGCCGGGATCGTCCTGCACTGTTGTACGGCCGTCACGGAACAGTTTGCACCACTCAAACGCTTTGCTGCGGCTAAGTGTATCGTGGCCATACTGAGCCTGAAGTCTTCTGTGAATTTCAGATGACTTTACGCCTTCATTCACGATAAACTTCATGGCAATTCGCTGTTCGATGTGCGCGCTCACCTCGTTGCCGGCCATCTTGTCCAGCACGTGTCTTCTGTTTTGCACAAACTTTGGACCACCACGTGGTGAAGGCGGAGGCCTGTCGCGTGTGAAAATGACAAAAAAGAAGTAGCGCGAGCCATTTGTACACTCAGGAGAAAGTCCCGGTTTGACTTGAACACCCCTCGTATATTCATACCAAACGGAAGGAAACTTTTCTTTTTTTCTTTTTTTGAAGAGTAGCAACCCAAATATTGGCTGACCTCTCTCAACACTTAAAAACAACAACAACAACAACAACAACAAACGGAAGGGTGTTTTGTAAAACGTCGTTCAGCACTGTTCGTCGGACCATCATGTTTTGTAAGACCCTTCTAATATATGAATTCAAGCCCCATTTTAAAGGGTATAGTCTTCGGAAAGCACCCTTTGAACTTGGTATGTTTTATTTAAAACACCGTTTCAGATGGGCCTTTCGCAAACACAAACGACCTTTCCAACCCTGTTGATGATGTGATTCGTGACTTATTGGTTTCAATACTGAGAGAATAGTTCGTGTTTGTCCCCTTTTTCTGTGTCCCTCGTCTCGGGCTTCTTCAGTATGGATTAATGGTTTCAGCCGTGTTAATATACCTTTCAGTTGGGGCTGCGGAATAAAAGTAAAAAGGTGTTTCTTTACTAAAACATCCCCAAGCTTGTAAAAAAAATTACTCGATACTCCATTGCAAGCACGTTTGTGGTCTAAGTTTCTCACCAAACCAGAGGTTATTTTGTTAAACACCCTTCTAAGTGGTGTATTCTGTGCAAAATCTCAATTTCAAATTGCATATTCCGCGGTAAACATCATTTCAAATGACACATTCTATAGAAAACAGCATTTCAGGTGCGTATTTCCCAAAACCATTTTTCAACCCTGTTATTATATACCTTTCAGTTGAGCCTGCGGAATAACAACAACAATAAAAAAAGAAGATGCTTGTTTACAAAAACGCCCCTTTCTACACGCTGAAAGCTGCAAAAGCATTTAAAAGGGTACCCGATTGCACGCTCTGCATTTTCTTGCACTTCTGTGTGCGGTAACTATATGCCGGACCTAAAAGCTCCCCAACAACACCGAATATCCTCTGGACGTACGAATAATGTCCTAACGGATTCGTACATCCAAAGGATATTCGGTGTTGTTGGGGTTTGCACGCGTACACCGGTTCAATGAAGCGATGCGATACGGTGTGGCCACGCTAACCACGCAGACATTTTTTTATTTTATTTTATTTTATTATTATTATTTTTTTTTTAAGTGTACGTTCAAGTACATGACACATATGCTGTTCGTGGTGACGGCATAAAAGTTTAACGAGGAGTTACCGTGCTGCGCTTTCTATGCTCGAATTTCCTCTCTCTTCACTCGTACACAAAAGAATAGTTGCAGCCGTCAAGGATGCACTTTGTCGTCAGTGAATAGGAGGTGGAGGAACAGAAACACGTGACTTTCTGCAATAGCGCCTGGCATTGGAGTTGTCTAAAGAGAGATGCATTTAGCATTGCGGACGACTTTACGATTCGAAAAATCGAAAGCAATAGAAGTGTACTCTAAAGCACGTGCCGGTACTTTCACCGGCTTCATTGAGTTACTGACTTAGCCGCGAAAAGACCTTTTTTTGGATCGGGTCGTGACCTGAATAGCACGACCAGGTGTGCTAATGAGACAGCTGTGTTGACATTCGTGTGATTGAGTTTCGCTGTCGGGGGCTAAAAAGATGGTCAACGGCTTCGAAGCTTCGGTGAATGCAGAAGGCGCAATGTACACACAGACTTTTTTTTTTCTTTTTGTACTTCGGCCGCATTTAGGCCACGTGAAATCTGTTAGAAAAACCTGCGCTGTTCCGTTCCAATAGTCAATTCCTTTACGTGTATCATATAAATGTAAACCCCGTGATAGCGCTATCCAATCCGAGAACGTGCACCAACAGTATGCACTTAAAATGTACACTAATTTATAATTAGTACAAAATTAATGCGACGTGCACGACAGAAGTATGAGTATTAATTAAAAGGGGTATTTATCGAGCGTTACACTAGTTAGTTATAACGCAGGGGCGGCGCAACGCCTGAATTCAGTGGGACCCCAGATCCCAACCGCCTCCTCCTTCCAACCCCCACCGCCACCACCAATTCATGCCCGGGTCCCAAAAATTCGGGATTCAATTCAGAAAAAGGGTTTACGACGTTTTATTCGCATGATGCGCATGAGATAACACTTTGGCGCCTCACCTCCATGGCTATTTTGCGGCCCTTTCACAAATTCAGGGGGTCTACAGTAACCCCTGTACCCCCCCCCCTCCCGCCGCCCCTGATAAAGCGTAAGGGAAACGTAGATTGACGTCGACGTCACGGCGCAAGCTCCGTGTCTTTCAGGATAAAGCAGCGAATTAAATGTCCTCGCAGGACTTTCAAAAGTTGCCGCCCTGGATTGTGACGTTACTCGACAACCTCTGAAAGCGACACCCCTTTTATACCCCATGCAGTGACCAATCGTGTCGCATGCAGAACGCACTCCCCCAAGCAGCAACACACCTTTTTTGTGACATTTACGCAAATAATTGTCACGAAAAAGGCGCACGCCTCCTGTTTTCAACAAATCGGGGGACATGTGGACATGGGGGAACATGCTATGCGGTGAAGATCTGTTTTAGGAGTGCACTCCAGATTTGTGCAAAGCGCGCCTTGTACGCCTTTTTGTGACAATGAACACAGCTACATAAGTGCTATAACAAGGCGTGCGCCTCCCGTTTTGAACCAATCAGGGAGCGGAACGATATCATTCGGTTGGTTCAAAGCGTGCTATGCAGTGAAGTTCTGCTTTTAGAGTGCGTGAGAAACGCACCGCCTGTTCTTGGTGTGAGGGAAGGAGGTCACGCCATGCGCCGGACCGCGCCAACTGCAAATTCACTCCTATATTGGGTTTTCTTTTTTCTTGTTTTTTTTTTTATGATACGTTCAAGACCCTCACTTGAGGGCATTACAGAACGGAGTGAGTATTTACAAAATACATGTGTAAATAGTGGCAACGACACAGACAACATCCCGACAGGAAAACACAACACGGAGGAAAACAAATATTGTTGATGCACAGATTAGCCAGCATTGTATTGCAACTTAGTTTGTTGACGATGTGCTGATGAAAAATAGGAAATCAATGCCTGCTTGAAGTGTGTCATGGAAGTTTGTGAGACAATGGATTGGGGAAGGAAGTTCCACTCTCTTATGGTGCGGGGAGCAAAGGATGTATCATATATTAATGTTCGACAGAGAGGGCGATTTAGTTTGAAGCAATGGTCTAGTCGTGATGAGATTACTGTACTGCAGACGTTAGGAATTCAGGCTGTGATGGACAAAGAAAAAATAACTTGTACAACAAGCACAATCGCGCTACCGCACGTCTGTCTGAAAGGCTAAGAACATTAAGTTCAGATTTCATGCTTGATGTAGATGCGTGATAATCATAGTTAGAGAGTATGAATCTGGATGCACGGTTCTGAACGGCTTCAATGGAATTAGTGAGATATTGTTGGTGCGGATCCCAGATGGACGAAGCGTACTCTAACTTTGGAAGAACAATCGCTAGGTATCATAGCCGTTTTAGGTCGGATGGAGCATGTTTAAAATTACGACGTAAGTATCCAAGAGCTTGATTGGCTGTGGAAATGATGTGGTTTACATGACACGTCCATGAGCTCCACGTCCATGAGCATTGTTCTTGGTGTTGATAGGTGCATTTTATTTTCCGCGCACGGAAATGAACGGACATGTAATCAGTAGAAAGGTAACCCGATAACTGTACTTAATCACATTCTCAGTAAGTATAGTATATAGCTGCTTACAGCACAAAAATCAAACACTGAAGCTTTAAACTTAATGACACAAGCTTTCTTGTAGTACAAGAAAGTTTACGTCATTAAGTAAGCTGAAAGCTTCAGTGTTGGATTTTTGTACTGTTCGTGCCTTCCGTGGACGTTGACGGGATTCGTCATCTTGAGTTTGAGTTTGAATATATACCGGGTGTTTCAGTTAAATCCCCGGGCTAAATAATTCGCGAACGGGTGCACCATTCGACGAACTTTCTTTTTTTACAAGAATCTGTCCGCTATCTGTCCAACCATTAACAACGCCAGGAATTTGGCCAAGAAATAATGCTTGTTTTCGCGTAATTTATAAAATAATTGCGCGGTGCGCAGTATACAGAGTGGCTTCATGGAAGTTTTAAATTGTTCTTGTGCGCAGACTATGGGAGCGAGGGTACGCATTTCGTGGGCGAATGAGTTGTGACGATCTCATTACGCGAAAAATGTCATTCAGACGAATGCCATTAAATATCTCCGTATAGCACGGTACGAATGACAGTAAGACTTAACCCCCTCATTACGTATTCAATCAATCAACTCCCCACCCATCATCCTGAAATAAAGTTGTTGTTGTTGTTATCATGTCACCAACTAATGCTTGTAGAAAACATTGGAGTGTTAACTTCAAGTTTTAGCAACCCTTGATCCGGTTTAAAGTAAACCGGGCCTGAGATGTCACACGCGCAGTATATCAGGTTCGAAGCGCTGTGGAACGGTACTGTATACATCGGCATGGACATACATAAGGCACATTGTGGTAAGGTATATTCATAGCCAAAGCGTACGTAATGTAAATATTGTTATTCATTCACTCATGTCATTATTGTACGTAGCGCCATGAGCCATTATAAAGTTCTTGGGGAAAAATAGCCAAAGTACCCTGGGTTCAAGCCCTGCTCAGAACAGCGAAATTATTTTTTCGATGTTCTTTCGATGGACGCCACGCGACGCCGGACCAGAACAATTTTGAGTTCACGCTCTTCTGTAAGAATATTAACTAGCGACAGATACATCGGATGTACGCAACACTTTCCCTATTAATCATATACTTGCACATGGATTAAGTTATCTTCTGTCATAACATGCAAAAGCATATTTGGACTTCATTCAAATCCGCCCTATGCGCAGGAACGGCACATTTGCCACAAGAGAAAGGACGCCTCGAAAGGGTCTTGCGAAAACAAAAGCATCCTGCTTCAAGACCGTGTCCCGCACGGGACCGCACAGGGAACTCCTGCGACGACGACGACGACAGCTTAATTTGCGCTCACACACGTTTCCCGCTGGGCGAGAACAAAACAGGGCCTCTCGTCTCGATATTACATTCTGCCCGCTGCCACCATGTGGAGTTGGAAGACGTCAGGTGGTCGTAGCATGCTCAAACATGCTAATGCCACGGACCCTATTTACCCGTTCTCCACACATTTACGTCATATATCGGCTGTCCGCTTAGCGCCTACACATGAATTAAGAACGGGCATCGGATAAATGTACGGTGGACGTCGTTTTTCAGTTTGGAATGCCCCTATGTGCTCAGATGAACATTGCAAGGAACAGAGCTGGCGAGGAAATCAATGATTCGTGGCAGGAGAGTTCAATAAATTTATTAAACTATCTAATTAATTTACTACTCATTATAGTTACATTTGCCTCTTCTATTACTTCACCTCTTTGTTTCGTCATCTCCTCAGTTAATCTATAGTGTATTGGGCACTCGTACAATGGGGCAGTCCCGTAAGTCCCCCTTTTTCTTCTTTGTTCTTTTTTTCATGTTCCCGTCGTCATTTTAGTTTTTATACGCGTAAACAGCATTTGAGCGCTCGGCCGAAGTTTTGAGCTGCGCAGCTCTAAAACAGTGTAATACTTGTAAGAGATACCAACACCTGGCAAGCTTCATTTTGTTCGTTCTGCTATTATTCAGCTGTGTTAGTTTTGACTGGAAGGCTGCCATGACCACAAGCCTTAGAAGCGCTTGTAAGTGGTATTACCGCATTCGCCCTGACTTTCGGCATCAGAAGTGATGGTGGTGGTGGTGGTGACGGCATCAGAAGTAATTTTCGTGTATTCACGTTGACAACCAATCACCTCATCAGAACGCGCGGGTGAAAGAACAACGAACACCAATAATAAAGTCATATTAGAATCACGTATTAATCCAAATAATGATGCGTGCGAAAGGAATTACGTATGACCAATTAGGTTCGTTTCCTCCAGCTGTAGTTGCTCTGCCCCGAGGGTGGGCGCTTCGATAACTCAATCGATACGGGTATCCTCTTCCAACCCGATTCCCACAGGCTCTCACAATTATAGTCACTAGTGCGACGGAAACTTCGCTTACTGTAACAGTGCTTTCTCGCGCTCCGTTGAGCAGGTTCGGAGCTCGCGAAAGCCGGACTATATTGGCGTCTCTCGACCGTCCCCCGTAATATATCCGCTGCCTGCAGTACAATAAATGAGTGGGCTTATTCTCTTAACGTGATTTTCTCTGTGCGTGTCCGTGTACTCACACGAGCGACATTCCCTAGAATACTCCAGTGGAAGATGCGAAAAAACGTCATAGCTTTTTACTGTCACGTCCTGCGACGCAGCCATTCCGTAGCAGACGACAGCAAAAGACGCTGTCGTCTGCTAAGTGCCGTCTGATAAGTGTGCGGTACGCCACTCTCGATATTCCAGCACCGTGTGAATGCTCAACAACGTAACACGGGGCGAAACTTCGGCTCCGTGGGCAGGTTTTTTTTTTTTTTTTTGCTTTTTCTTCCACTAGAATCTTCAGTGAGGATATCGCTCGTGTGAATCTGTGAAACTGTGACTATGAGCGGAGTGCAGATGTGGACAGATGGAGAGAGGACAGCAGGAAGGAGTGGGGGACAGCGGGCATTAGTATGCGTCCTGGGCCGACTTCAGGGGGAACTGCGCCGACATTCGTCTGGAAAGCCTTCGGAAAACCCAGGGAAAACCTTAGACAGCACGACCGTGGCTACTACAAACGAGCGGGACGCTAGGCCAAGGCGCTGGTATGTGTGGTATCTTCTTCACTCCTTGAAAACTTGCTGTTGCTACTATTTTATTGAAAGTGCACGTAAGTGGTAAAAGATTTCTCCGCGCGGAGTGGAAGGCGCTGTTACCTTGACAGTATCACCCTCTATTTTCTCCCTCTCAGGGGGCGCGACATGCCAGTGCGGACAGTGTGCCCGAACGCCGGGGGGGGGGGGGGGATATTTCCGAGCGATCGGCCTGCCTTGCCTGGGAGGTATGTTGCTTGGAGGCTTTTTTTTTTTTTTTAAGTGCTCCTCGCATTTTAGATGAACATCACCCAAGCAACGCAGTATCTTTGCCCCATACTGACTGGATTTCGGCAGTACTGGTAGAATAGTGGACCAGTATTTCCAATATCCAGCCAATATTCGGCCAAGATGTTGTGCTGCTTGGGAAGATGCCATGCGGCTTGTGCTGGATGTGCAGTGCTTAGCGTTGTCCAGTGCCAGCGTTGGTGTCTGGATTTGCATTTTCACAAGTACGGCATTTCGAGTTCGGACAAGGCTTTGCGGGTTTTACTCTAAAGTGACAATGATGCACATCGGAGAGTAAAAACAAACTGTATCGGGCTTAACTTTAAATCATGGCTACACATACCCATACACTCTAAAAACGCATGATCGTATACACTCTAGAAACAGAACTTCACTGCATAGCACGCTGCACGCCAACCATTGCCACGAATGATAGGATCGTGCTTTCTGATTTCTGATTCGAATCGAGAGGAAGGCGTTCGCCTTTTTGTGGCAATTACCATATACCCAAATTGCCACAAAAAGGCGTACGCCCCCCCCCCCGTCTCTTCAAATAAGAAGCGATAACTATATCATTCGTGGCAATGGTTGGCGCACAGCGTGCTACGCGGTGAAGTTCTGTTTTTAGAGTGTAGTCAGCAGGCAGGTCCTCACCCATCACCCCCCCCACACACACACACACACACACACGCACGATTTGTTGAGAATGGGGGCGTACGCCCTTTTGTGACACACTCTAAAGACAGAACTTCGCCGCATAGCACGCTGCGCTCCAACCACTGCCGCAAATGATAGGGTTATCGCTTCTGATTCGAAGAGAGAGAGAGAGAGGGGGGGGGGGCATTCGTGTCAATTAAAATGTTTTCCAAATTGTCATAAAAAAGGCGTTCGCCCCCGTCTGCGTTGGAATGAGGAGCGATAACCTTAACATACGCGTAAAATTGTTGGCGCACAGCGTGCTATGCGGTGAAGTTGTGTTTTCAGGGTGTACACCCCACGCTTTCCACATATCAAAAGTGATAACGGGCCCATATGCATAAAAGCTGCTTTCGAGTCTCACACATTCAATCTGAACAGTTTCAATATTTTCAATGTTTCCTGCACGAGCAGCGAGCGCGTGCCATTATGCAAACTGGTTGGCAAACTGGCAATGTTGATGTTGATGAAAAAAATAATAATAAGGAGAGACACTGGCAATGCTTGGTCCTCAGCATATTACGCGGTGAAGTTCGGTTTTAAGAGTGCAGGAAAGAACGGGGACGACTTCGATTTAATTGTACGCCGACTACGAATCTACGACCAACGGCGAGGGAGAACTGAAAAACATGAAACGATCGAGAAGCTATCTCGCCCTATGAGACGCAAAGTAGACGAACCACGTCCTTATCGCCAACAAACTCAATGTTTGCTTACACGATTGCCTCCCATAATTGCATCGACAAATATTGTGCCAGCGATAACACGAAAAAAAAAATGCCGCCTTGTCCCGCAGACTGCTATAGAGAGCACCGTAATATTCCCTATCGTGTCCTCCGCGAGCATGTAAGAAAGAAAGAAAAAAAAATAGTAATAATAATAATAATAATCCACCGCTGCTGAACACCGATATATTCCCTACAGCATCTTGATGGATGACACTGTCGACAGCTATCGGGGCTTAATACTTATGCGACTTTATTAGGTGTGCACCAGCTAGATGATACAACGTTCATTTATGCAAGCATAAAAAAACGGCCGAAGACTCATGAATAATACTGGGAAAGGACGCCCCCGACAGCAGTTCATATAACGCATTATGAGTAAATCAATCTACTCTCAGCATGTCTGTATCGTGTGTCCACTTGTAAGAACAGCTGAAAAAAGGCCCGTTACGAGGAAAACATCCGCTACTTGTGCGGGAACTGAGCGGCAGTCGGCTTCACCGCATGTCTCTCGCGCTGCACAGCAAAGCTCGCTTGTCGCTAAAGTTCACGAGCAGAACAACTAAAGTGATCTGAAGGTTGAACGGCTATGCTGTGTTCTTGTGGCAGCATGCCTGCAGGCAGGTGTCACAAACTGTTTTGTGTTTATGGGGACACCATCATGTTCTAGGCACGATGTCGCTGAATAAACGCTACGGGAAATTATATATATAGATGTCAACGTACTGAAAAAAAAAAAAAATGCATATACGAAAAACCCGTCCTTTTCGTCGTGTACGTTTAAGTTTTAAACGCGAAATCGAACTAGCTAAATCTGCACACGTGCGCTCACTTACAATCAGAGACATTCATCATAAAAGCAGACGACTGCTTCGACAACCGATATATAACCTTTACCTGCTCGGGGCCATAATTCACACGTGTAATTACAGCTCGGAACATGCGCATCTTACATAAAACGCATTAATATCGACATCTCTTGCTATGCACGGCACGGCCCGAGCAAACTTTAGCCTTACGTGCAAGCGCCACAAGGCTGCACGGAATGTTCAAAAGCGGACGCACGCATCCAGGGACAAGAAATCAATAAACCTCATAAAGATTCCAGGGGTAGCTCTCGCCAATTCGAAACGCCAAACAGAGAAGGACAAACACGCCTACCTCTACAGTTGTGAGGTTAATCGGAATTTACGATGCACGTTTTCAGGTAGCGTTCAGCGTCTGGCTTCCCTAATGCCAGTTTCTCCCATCCCGTCGCGCGACTTGTATCTGCGCGCGCGATGAACGCTTACGGTGTTACATGCGCTTACCTCTAGTTCACGACGGCAGTCAAGCTGTCCGTGCCCTTTCAGTGGTAGTTAAGTGTGCGATGCTGTCTTTCAGTGCATTGGTGTGCAGCCGAACGCGGATCACGGCAAGCAGGATGCATCTTCAGCGGAAGAAAATCTGCCGCCGGCCATGACTGGAGAAGGTCGCGGTGCTGCCCGCATGTTGCGCCATCTATGACTGCCGGTGGGAAACGCCTTTCAAGTGCAGTGGGTTGTTGATGTGACAAGAGCCGGGGGCAGGGGAGGGGAAAGGAGGAAGTTTATCAATCTACATTACGTTTCGAAAAATGTAGTACGGATGGCGCGCTTTGCTTTGCAAGATACGGATCCGACGCAGGCGGTCAGCACGAAAAAGGAGAGTGATATGAAAGTTCAGCCATCCTGCCACATGAAGTCTCCGTTGCGGAGGTATGACGCGATATCAAAATACGTAGTAATACGATAAATATATGCGCTCCCCCTGCTTTGTTCTTTTAGCGCGTGTCTTCACGTAGTCTCCAAGATCCCCGAAGAATAAATAGGACGTACACTCAAAACAGAGCTTCAGCTCGTGGCACACTTCCAGTAGGTTCGTGTACCTAAGGAATCGGAGCAGTTCTGCAAGCTACAGACCTATATACCAAGGCTTTTCTCGAGGTGTCGACAATTTGTCTCGTATCTTGGATTCATGACCAGGGGATGCTCTAAGGTGTCCATTATCTACGAGAGTAAATCCCTCCCATCACCTGTAGGCTAGCAGCAGACTCTCGGCATCCAACTTCCTGAAATATGACATCCAGTTGCATACGCGTCCGTCCCCCTACTGATCAGTACCATGGATTCCACAAGAACCGGCGATCCACTGCGCAGACGAATAATGCGGCTGCTAGCGACGTTTGTTGTGTCAGGGCTCACACGATAACAGACGAAGACCCGGGTTCGAATCCCGGTGCTGGCAGTGCTGTCTGGGGTATTCCCTGTGTTTTCCTCAGACGCTGTCAGACAATGTCGGCGCAGCTCCCTTAGAAGTCGGTCCAGGACGCGCATTCCCCACAGCGTTAGTCGCGGTGACGTTGCCCACGTATGTGAGGCCGATAACGGCGAGCACTTTCATTAGCACCACCACCACAGAAAATTCCGAGCGCGTAAGGATGTCCCCCCCCCCCCCCCCGGCCAGCTAAGACAGAGATGTCCATATCCCGGAGAGCAATCTGGTTGGAGGCTCCATTGCTGCCGGCTGGTGGATTATTAGATATTTACTGGAATAATAAACGCGTTACCTGAACACGTCGGTTTGGCCCCTACTCTGCAGACGTTCAACCTGCCTGTTCTTTATTTGTTGCAGATTGGCCTGTCGAAGACTGTTGGTGGAGTATTCCTCCATGAGGAACTCCGTCTGTTCGGCTGTCTCCCGTCCATAGAAAGACGCACAAACACATATCGGAAGAGATCCGTGCGTATAAGCAGGGGTCACAATTCGAAGTGCACCAACGATTCTCTAATAAGTTTATCCTCTATAGTAGCTATGTCCACCTACGGTATGCACGCCCTCTGTGCCCTTAAAGGTAAACTGCAGCACATAGCGCAGTGTGCGACCTGTGCTGGCGTTACTGAAGAAACCATGTACAGCATGCCTACGACAGCGCACTACCATCGTGGCATAGGACAGTTACTCTTCAGTTGATGACAACATAGCTCGATGCCTCGATGAGGGACGAGGAAGGACAGCATTTTTCGCCTCCGGGGGAATACGTGAGAAATTGCATCCCCCCCTTCCCCACCTCTTGCAGTCCCCGTTGCAAAATAAAGTACTGTAAATAAATGTTATCTGACTACAAAATGCACCGTCGCGCGCGGGAAACTGCCAACAGCGAAATTAGACTGACCTGGACGTGAAAATTCAAACATCGAACTAACCTAATAATAAACTAACCAGCGTGCTGTTCCGTCGTGTACGCCCGCGCCGCTAAGCTTAACGGTCGCTAAAATGTGGCTTTCATTCGATAAAACGACTTGGGCGGACATCGAAGACCCGTGGATTGAAAAAGTGATGTCGTGTTTTCAAACACAGCATATCATCTTAAGAAGGAATCGAACGTTCTCCTTGATTTTCCTTGTTTCGAGATCGCAACCGGGAATATAGAGGTCCACCCGTGGCAATTGCCACTGGTCGAAGTCTTCTTTTTCTGACTATAGACCTCTACCCGAGAAACGTCATTATGACGTTGGTAGACAGACTGAAACCGAAACTAATCGTCAGGGGAGGGTTGAGTTCCACGAATGGGTGCTTGTTCGCTGACTCCTATTGAAAGAAAAGTAGGACCGAAGATCGCATAATCCGTAATCCCCTCAAGACCGTGGCTTTCGGGCGCAACCTTGTTCGCCCCTAGCTTCGAGCGTAGTTCAACTCTACCAAATTGGTGGCGCTGTCGAACACTATGACGTCATTTGCTTACAAACAGGAAGAGGTCTCACTGCAAAGTCTTATAGTCTATGGCATTAAGTCTATACAGTGAACCCTCGTTATTATGACCATGGTCGTTCCCAAATATTTTCATCATAATGCGAAATTGTCATCTTAACGGGGGGGATTCGCAGAGGTTTCACTGCATTGTTCCCCAGGAGTATGGTCGTAAAGCGCGTATGTCAGGTTATCGGGGGTCATATATTAACGAGGGTTCACTGTAGTTTAAAAATGTAATGCCTATCCAAAAGGCACCACATTCTTCTTGCCCAATTGACCTCTCCCTGTTTGTAAAGAAATGACGTCATAGTGTTTGACAGCGCCACCAATTTGGTAGAGTTGAACTACGCTCGAAGCACGTGGCTCGAAGCTAGAGGCGAACAAGGGCGCGCCCGAAAGCCACGGTCTTGAGGGGATTACGATGGTCCCTGAAAGAGACGCGACCTTCGGTCCCACTTTTCTTTCAACAGGAGGCAGCGAACAAGTGGCCATTCGTGGAACCCAGCCCACCCCTTCCGATCTCTTTCGGTTTCAGTCTGTCTACCAACGTCATGATGACGTTTCTCTGGTAGAGGTCTATTGTAAGCATACCACTTTACCACACCACACGTACCCTGCTGCAGACGCCACATCGTGAAGAGGGTCCCGAACACAAACATTGTATAAAAAGTTTTATTGCTGTTGGCCCGTTACTACCTACTAGGGCGCCATAAAGAACGGGCATAAATGCATCAAGGAAAAGTTCACCGATAACAAACCGAATGCACAGCATACAACATCATAACAGCGTAGCGTGGTCAAAAGGCGGGGATGGGGACATTCCCTCTGTGACTGCAGCTTTTAATATGAGGCACTGCCAGGTCGTCGTATTGCATAGCCTGGTGGCTCCATCACAGAAATGAAAGCAGCGTTAGAACATATTAAGGAGAAGCCAGAAAGCAATTAGTGGTGGCAGAGCATGAAATTTTTGGCACGTCATTTTTGCAGGTTTTTTAGAGTAATTCGTTTCAGAGACATCTTTACACTGAAGCCCATAGACAAGCGCCTGACCATGTTTTGTCACACAAGCGGTGTCAAGGGCGGTATTTGTTGCAGGTCGACTGCCGTGCAAGATTTACTGCTGCAGCCATTGCATGGAGAACACAAATCGCACCCGTCTCCTGCGACATATTCCATTACCACACCACAGCATCCCACACCACATTACAGCATAACACAAACACTGGTCTGGCAACCTAGGGAGAAGTAGCCAAGATGGCTGCCAAGTAGTAGCCAAGAAGCTTGGCTGTGGCCACGGGCTATGGCTACTTATCCCAGGTTGCCAGACCAGGGTATACATGTTACGCTGCAATGCGGTTCATAAAGGTGGAATTTTTCACATCTACCTTCCACTGTTGCGGGACCATGCCGTGCTAATGTGCCATAGTTCAAACAACATCAAAATGCCTGGCATTTGCTGAACCCACCTTCACATTTTGTTGGAGTGAGAACGACCAGCTAGGACAAGGGTGTACACAAAAACATGTGCAATACTTAAACAGATATGCACATTCAAACGTTATTTCAAAAAAATGACTCGAGTATCAGGTGCTACTGTACCGTGACTAGAATTTGTGCACGCATAAGTGTTAAAAATGAGACTGGTTAGCATAACATTTAAACTAGGTACTGAAACTACCCAAAATTAAGCATTCACCTAGCTGTTGCAATGTGACACTTAAGGAAGCTCCTGTTACTCATAAAATGAAAGCAAGTATGGCAACTCCAAAGCTGGGCAGGAAAATAACTCGTAGAAAACAAGGACAAACAAAGTAGCTTTAAGCGCAGCACAGCAATGAATGACGTGAGGGATATTCAGCTTTCATTCTAAAAAAGGCGCTCCTGAAAATGACCAACCTCCATGCACTCACATTAAGGCATGTGCCAAAGCACAGGAAATACAGTGGCCCATCTTGCAACAGTCCATGTACTCCGCATCTACGAGTACGGTGGGCTGAACATGAACACTAAACTCTAAAAACAGGATGGACACACATATTAAAAAAACTAGCTGCCTTCTTTGACACACAATAGCACTTGGTATAAAAATATGGTCTTTTGCAAGTTACTAGTTCCCAGTGGTTCGCATGCGGTTGTCGATACCAAGCGAAACCACAGGACACCCCTTCTCCAAGGAGGATATTCTGTAGAGTGCAATATAGTGGTGTCTGTGCCACCCCCCATGGTATTACACCCTCTTATCTCGCAACACCTTAGAGAAGGTGGGCGCGAGTGCTGCACTGTGATCACTCTAACCAGGGCATCTACCATTCCACTCAAGGGTCTACAAAAGAGACCATTATGTACCTCGTCCCTTTTGTGACAACCAACCCCTCATGGTAATGCGTCAGTCTTCCTGGGTGCATCAGCGACCACCCTCGCTTGAGGTCGACGACGCTACAGTTGTAACGAATGAAATTGCATCCGCCACCCTGCAAGCATGATTAACAGATTACCATCCTGTCTGGCCTGTAAAATGTCCTTATGCACTCAGGACTGCTTATCTATATGAGAAGTCGCTTGGATAATGCTTGGATAACGCTCAGAAATGCGAACTGTTCTCCTCCCATAGTAACTCTTTTTTCTTTTCCTTCTCTCCACGTGCCATTAGACAATAGAATTGTTTACCATCATCCATCACCTCAGTTGTAAATCATCCATCATTTAAAACTGCTCTCCGCTCTTTTTTCCCTGTGTAGTTTCAGCAATCCATGTTACTCTTATTATGAAACTATGTACTCTTATGTGATATCGTATTACTTTTTCCTGTGTTAACGCATTTCCTTTTCTTTTTTTTGCTGTTCTGTTATCTGTTTCATTTCATCTATGCTTTCTCCATGTAATGCCGCAAGGCCCTTGGGGCACCACAACAAATATATCTATCCAGACCACTATCGAACTAGTGTTATAATACCCTACCTCATAATCAATTCCAGGTCTATTTAAGGCAATGTTGATGGTGTACGTAGAAGAGTCGTGATGCGGACGGAGGAATGACTGCTCGTTGGGATGGTAACGGACGACAAAGTTCATGATTGCTTTTGGAGGCTGCAATAGTAACATACCAGAGCCTCGTGTTATTGCGGTGCTTCAAACTGGAGTCCTCCCATACTTACGTCATGAAAGTACCCAATGAAAATCTTTTCCTGAACAGGACGTATGTATTCGCGCAGGAAGTACAGCCAATGTTGTTCTAGCCCAACCTGGTTCATGTGAATGTCCCTCGTTGGCACGTTCTCGTAGCCTCCGGCGAGACGTTCGTCCTGCGATGGTTTGCAGGGGAAGAACATGTGAGAATGCACAGGTACTATTTCTTGTTCTTTCGTTAGAGCACTTACATAAAAAGATCCTTACCTCATTGTTGCCCGAAGACCACTGCCCAAAGTTCTCCATTATGCCTATTAAGTGTTCGCAGAATATCTCTGTCCCAACAGGAAACCAGTAGACATCGGGGCATGGCTGAAAAGATGCACACGTGCGTAAGACATAGACGAGGGATGTGTAATAAACAGTAGCGCCAATGTTCAAGACACTATCCCCCCGCTCCCAACCCATTAGCCCACACCACATCTGTGTACGTTTGTATACGCACATGTGTACCGTAGCAGTGTATGAGACAATTGAACAGTCACTCAAACGCAAAACCGCAGGCGCAGGCAAAAAGTCACGCCTTCTTCGGCCTATTGAAGTATCTATGATATGTACAGTGCTGGACAAAAGTTTACGGAACACATTCCAGACCAATCCTTCCTCAGAGTGACATGCTAGCAGCAAATAAGACCGTACAGACTTACAGACATGTGTCTAGGTTACCCGGTCTCCTGTTACACCAAAAGTCTGTATGGTAGCATTTGCCGGTATCGTGTCACTCTCAGGAAGGAATGCGCCGGAGCATTTTCCGTAAACTTCTGTCCAGCACTGTACCTTTAAGTAGTGCACACATGTTGAAACAATTATTTCTATTATGAAGTGAATTTTGGTTGATTTCATACTGGTTAACTCTGTTGGCTTAGATAATTTCAGTGTGGACTCCAGAACGGACACAAGAGAAGCTGACATTCAGCGATCAGTTATTGCTTTTTGTGCAGTCAACTGTTAGCCATGATCAACACTGAGCTCAAAAACATCCAGCACTGAACTGAAGCATAGAGAAAAATAGAGAAACCAGTACCATATCGATCTTAGTGGTTGGGCGCAGCACATTGAAGTAGTCCTTGTGTATGTAGCGGTCCTCCCAATCCTAGTGTCAATTAAGAATGAAGCCGTGAGACGTGCTTTCCACCGACGAACATGACATTATTAGGATCACGAGACTGTCTAGAACGTACTCTCTGATTGGAGTAGATCTCGTAGAAATCCGGGTGCTTCCTGGAGATGTCAAAGGTGTCTGCATTCACAAGGTGGCCGTAGCTCTCCGTGTTAGAGACATGGATGAAGATGCCCTGCAAAAGAAAAAAATGCTGCAGTAAATAACAGCAGAAGCGCTAACGCGCAAGACACGTTTACCTTTGAACGAAGGTTCTTGCAAAACGCCATATCTGGATCAAGAAGTCCACTTATGTAAGAAGGGAACTTTTCTTTTGACTTCAACAGGGTCGCATTGATTAGATATGCTGTGCTGATGAACGGGACATTCCAGAGGCCCCTAATAAGATAGATGTGAATCCTTGTCAGCTATTTGCTCGACCATCGTCTACAAAAATCAATCATTTCTTCACACACAATTTTGTGTGGCGAACCAGAAAGGTTAACCTCATTCACTGAACCAAGCACCCGGCATTTGCCTGTATTACTTCAATGGAGCGCACGACGACACACTAAGGAAAAGAAACACTGGCGAAAAGCAAACATGTGTTCAACATTCATTCAGGGTGCTACACACCAGACACCTACCATTTGCTTAATGAATACATGCCAAGTACACTACTATCTTTTGCTACGACGTTTTTCGCATCTTCCGCCGGAGTACTCTGGGGAATGGAGCTCGCGTGAATACGCACACGTACAAAAAAAAAAAAAAAAAAAAAACACGTTTAATTCGACGCAAAAGCTGCTAGAGCGTCGGCTACGACGGTGAAAAGTCAATGTTCACAGAAAAGTCATATTCGTACGAGAAGGACCGACTGGTGATGTTTATCAACGCGAGAAATTTTTACATGAAAAATAAAAGAAGAAGAAAACACTCGTATCTACATTCCAACACGCACGGAATCTTATCTATAAGGCACCCAATGAAAGATTAAAGTAAGGGAGATAGTATTTCGTTCCCTGCTTCCCAATTTCCGCTTCGCTTTTATCTCTTCCCATCTGGCCCGCAGAGGCACAAACAATGGTGGCAGAAAGCCTGAGTCGAGAGAAGAAAATTGGGAGCATCCCGAGACTATAAAAATAATAAGCTAACAAATAAAGCAAAAGCGCAGACGCCTTTGTACAAACAGAAGGCATTCCATATACACTATCCATGCACGCACACAGAAGAAAAAAAAGAAAAGAATCTATCGGCGCAGACGGATTCCATCGCTCTTCATTTGGGACACGAACTGCCGGGAGGAAAGCTTAGCTTTGGTCCGTGGCAATTGTTCCACGTCGAATGTACGTGTGCCGTTCCGATATTTTTCTCTCCAATAC
This sequence comes from Ornithodoros turicata, assembly GCF_037126465.1. Classification (NCBI taxonomy): domain Eukaryota; kingdom Metazoa; phylum Arthropoda; class Arachnida; order Ixodida; family Argasidae; genus Ornithodoros; species Ornithodoros turicata. The sequence continues at coordinate 22,328,951 of NC_088210.1, read as the reverse complement.
ATCACAAGGGTGAATCAACAAAAATAAATACTATTTTCCGCGGGCGCAAAAAAAAAGCGTCACGTTTACAGAGAACGAACCCTTCAGTTGCTGAGACGAATACTTTAGGAGTTATGAGCGAAGAAGTTAAAGAAAGAATAAAACAGAAAAAGAAACAAGGATTAATTTCGTATCATAAAATTAACTTTTCTCAGAGACTCGCCGTGAAAATTTAAATTCCTTCATCCAACAACCTTTCATTCGCGTTTATTTGCTTCTTTCTCTTTCCTTTTTCATTTTCTGAGCCCTTTCAGAATGAGAACGCATTACCAACAACCATAAAGGAACTGTTTTAGTGAGTTTGCTTAATCATTCCTATTGGTTCCCAAGAGCGATTGTTTGATTATGTGAGGTATAAAAAATATGGAGATGTGCGATATGGAAGAGCGATATCTCAACTATCAGACGACTTCCCGTTGTTTACGTTATTAGTACACCACTGCCCGCAGCACTCTTAAAAATGAACTTCACCGCATAGCACGCTCCCAGCCAACCGGGACACATCGTTCTTTCCCGTGATTTGCTGAAAACCGGGGTCGTACGCCATTTTCGTGGCATTCTGTTGTTCGTACAATTGCCACAAAAATTGCGTACACCCACCGTTTTCATCAAATCGAGGGAGAGAATGTTGGCATGCGAGATGATGGTTTGCTAGGAGCGTGCTACGCGGTGAAGCTTTTTTTTTTTTTTAGAGTGTGGAGCCGGCTGCTTCACCGGCGACGCGTTCCGACGTGATGCAGCATTTGTCTGAGCACTTGTGGATCACATTTTGTGCGAAACTATTACCTCCTTTGCCACACACACATGGACGCGAATAACCGTACAACAGACCCGTCCAGTAAACCTTGGAGCTCTTGCTGCTAAGAGCTGTTGCGGCAGTTGCATCATACATAGCCTTCTGCTAAGTTCTTAAACCGGGGCTCAAGAACCAACAGTATAAAGCAAAGGTGGATAATATTGAAGCCGTTATCAATCTCACTTCAGGAAGTTAGTTCACGTTTCGTTCATTTTCCTTATATATATATATATACATTATTAACCCTCTCGAGAAACACGACGGAGCCGATAATGGCAAAGAACCTCCCCGACGGCGTAGTGGAGCAAGAAGAAATTTGATCCTACTTGAAGGCAAACAATAAAAGTGTAAAAGCGAGGGAGTAGAGTACCGTGAACGACGCTTTTCACCTCAGGAATTTAAAACACAATTTTCCTTGGCGCCTTTGCTGTTCCTTTTTCTACCGTACTTAATCTTGTTCCACATTTGAAAGCCCATTACTAATCGCCTCCTCAAGAGAGAGAGAGAGAGAGAGAAAAAAAGAAGAATGACAAATGGAAAGAGAGATGTAGTTTCTTTGATAAGTAAAAGACACTTACCCTTCCCAGTGTTGTTTCATACCAGCAGGGTTCACTTACAATTTTCTCTATCTATAGTTTTATGTTCATCGTTCTATTATAATTCAATTTTATGTTTATAGTTTGTATCATAGTTCTAAAGTACAACAACAGTTATCTCGCGACGTAAAGCCGCGGATTATCAATTACGTAAGCACAGATAAGGCGCGTGTACACTTATTTACGTTTAACTGGTGCTCATTGATATTTTCTACGATTCTCTGCGAGCTCCAAGGAGGCGTACAGCGTTTCGAAGCCTTCCAATCATTCAGATTCACTCAAAATTATTTGCGTAGGCACTCTGCCTGTAAAGCGTGCTTTACCACACGTGTACTCACAATGAGGCGAAGCCGCCTTATAGAATACGGGGGCAAACGCACGGCAGATGCATTTGTGAAAGTGCGGACGATGGGGATATAAAAAAAAGGAGCTAAAATTAGAGTGCAGCGGACAAGGACAAGCATCCTTAGAAGACAAGGGCAGGAACTAGCCTTCATACAGCCTATTACGGTGCCTCATACATTTGCGTATTTCCAGAACTAACAGTCAATAATGGGAAGTCTAGCACTCGCAAGTGAATAAGATAAGTATTTAAAGAGATTGAAACATTCGAATAATTCATTTTACTAAAAAAACAAGCTTTCGGAGCTTTTTTTTTTTTTGTAGAAGAAATTATTTGAATGTTTCAATCTCTTTAAATACTTATCTTATTTACGAAACCTAACGCAAATGAGGTTTAATTAAATTTTTGGTCATCGCGACAAGTCGCGTACTACCGTTTCTGCGTATAAATTACTTCGGGCAATAAATCGGTTAGAATTGCTTCCTTGGCGATCTCGTTTTGACCCACAAACAGAAACAGCCGGCGTTGCCACCATGCCAGGTGGTGACGCCTCAACGCACTTTCCGATAACCCTTTCTCTTTTTCTTTTTTTTTTCCCTTCTTTGCAACATGCACATTATCCAGTTCACATACGAGGGTGGTTCCATAAGTTTCCGGCCCGAGGCAGAACATGCGCGCGAATTTGAAAATGCGATTAAGGACGCGTGGCGCCATCTGTTTGAGGGCCGGAGCACCACCCTCAACCCTCTCCATGCTTTTGCCGGTTGGAGAGCGGCATTTCAAACAGCCAGGGTGCACTCTTCAGTTAAAATGGAAAAAATCGAGTACCACGCTCTGATAAAATTCTTGACAAAAGAGGGACTTTCGCCTAAAGAAATTAAAGCGCGACTGGACAACGTGTACAGGGAAGCCTCTCCGTCGTACACAACGGTAAAAGACTGGGCTAAGCAGTTTCGACTGGGGCGAGTGTCCATTGAAGATGATCCACGCGTTGGTCGTCCAGTGGAAGTGGTGACACAAGAAAATTTGTCTCTTGTCGAGGAGGAAGTGCTGAGCGACAGGCGTCTGAAGGTGAAGGAAATCTCAGAAAGGCTGGGGCTTTCCAAAACAACCGTTTTTCGCATCATCGGCGAGGGCCTTCACATGAAAAAGGTCAGTGCGAGATGGCTGCCACGACTTCTCTCGTCAGTTCAAAAGCAACAGCGCGTCGTCTGTGCCAAAGAGTTTTTGGAGCTCTGTCAAGAGAACGAAGAAGAAATATTGAAGTCAATTGTCACAGGGAATGAGACTATGGTGCTCTACTATGAGCCCCTTTCGAAAATGGAGTCGATGGAATGGCGCAAACCAGGAGAAGCACCCCCAAGAAAAGCCAAGGTCACACAATCCACAAGGAAGATCATGGCAACAATATTTTGGGATTGTCACGGGATCATCCTCATCGACTTCAAAGAGAGGAACACCACAGTGAATGCGACTTATTATGCTTCACTCCTGCACCGACTGCGAGACGCCATCAAGGAAAAGAGGCGCCGCAGGTTGAGTCGAGGTGTCCGGTTCCTCCAGGACAATGCCCCTGTCCACACGGCTTCTGTTGCCAAGGCTGCACTGAAGGAGTGCGGCTTCGAAGAAATCCACCATCCACCCTACTGTCCAGACTTGGCACCGAGCGACTACTTCCTCAAACTTGAAGAGGGATGTCAGAGGACGGAGATTTCAAAACGATGGTGATGTGCAAGAGGCAGTTTTCCAGCCTTTTTGCGGACAAAGCTTCGGACTATTTTTTCAAGGGGATAAGAATGCTGGTTGAAAGGTGTCAAAAGTGCATCGAAGTTAAGGGTGACCATGTCGAAAAGTGATACACTTGTTTCGTCTCTATGACTATTAAAAATCGGTCGGGCCGGAAACTTATGGAACCACCCTCGTATATTGTCCGCGTCAATGATTCGCTGAGACAAGGAAACACAGCCAATCGAAACATCAACAGCGCAGCTCAAAGTGCGTCTGGGCATCTGCATCCTGTTCTATAGCAACAGCAGGTGGTTATTCGGAAAGAAAATAACACGTTGCATGTCCCCCGTGACGTTTCATTTTTCGCCCGTCTCGCCGTGGACTCTGCGTAAAAATTGGAAAGCGCGCACAAAGTGGGTCGTTTGTCACGGGCCGCCTACACAAGTACCACCGTTCAAAGAAATGCCACCGACTCTTTCCCTGCAATTCCGGTGATTGGTGATTTATCTCGACAACCCGGAGTACAGTCCTTGTCCTTCACTCGCGATTTCCTCACACAGAGCGAGGCCCGAATGAACGTAAGAAATATTCGGGTAGCGCCGCGCGATGTTAGAAAATTATGAGTGCTATTAATTGAAATTGAATAGATGAATGGGATACGCCTTGTTGGGATAGGGCCGGTATTATTGACGGGACGAAATGTGGGCAACTTTTTTTTTTTTTTCGAAATCCTATTACTTCCTCTTAAATATATCAATCAATATCAACCATATATCAACTAATGTGACGTATTTGGTAGCATCCCTGACCAGAAATCCGAAGGTCCCAAGTTCGAGTCCCAGTGCCAGCACATTTCAATTTTCATCCGCATCCGAGCGGATATGGAGTATACCGTACATCCGCAAAAATTGCGATCGTGTACTCTTAAAACAAAACTTCATCGCAGAACACGCTCCTAGCTACGCGCTTTTTGCTACGATCGCTCGGTGTCGCGCTCATCGATGAAGAATCTCCAAGCAGACGACACTGTCTTCTGCATACCGCGCCTGCAAACTGAAAATGGATGATGCGCCAAAGAATTGGAGGCTAAAAAAATATTAATGAAATGAAATAAATGAAATTGTACGTCGAGCCGCTACTTCGTAGGTTGTTGTAGTACACGTCTCTCACAATGCTTTCGTTGTGGGTGCCCCCAGGTGGCTCTAGCGTCATTCCTCTAGAGGCGAAAGTTCAAATACGTACTCACCCCTGTGAAGGCGCACAGAAAGACGGCAACTGTCCCGCATAAGAATCCGAACGTGGCCACACTTTCCAGACGGATGGCAACACCGTTCCTCCTGAAGTCGGCCCATGACGCATAACTAACTCCCTACCTCTATCTCACTCCATTCTGCTGTCCGCTCTCTCCGCCGCCAGTATCATAAAAGTATGTGCAGCCAGGGAAGATAGAAATCGACCTCGTTTCGTTCCGCTTTCGAAGCCCGCCAGCAAAAGTAAGCGGCCGTCCCTTTTTATTGGGAGCGCAATAACCGACCGCAACGAAGACGGTTCGGTTCATCAAGGCGTAAGTGTGGCTGGCATGACAGATCGAAGATCAGCCGCCTGACTGTGTTTTTCGGTCTCGTCTTATCTTCATGGCTAAGCGACGGAGATAAATGAAGCTGGCAGTTCGCGTCTCTTCCTTTGGGCGACCGCCCGAACAGTTAACTCCGATCGAAAATCCCTTCCTCGCCCCTGCGGACCAATTCACGGAACAGGGCTTCCGCGCAAAGTGAAGTCAACCAAAAGTGCTTTCGAAATCAGCCCACCCTTATCGGCCAGCCAGAAGTATAGAAGCGCGCCACAGCTGAGACAAAATGAACGTAGAGAGAAACGCTCTATAAGGGGTTGCGTTACAAAAAGGATATGGGGACCCTAGTTCCATTCCGTGCTGCTGGCGTTGGAAATACTGCTTTAGTACCCTGCCCCATTCGATTATGTTGGGGGATTTGTTCAGGCTGATCTCGATCAAATTATATATCCCCCTCTCTCTCTTTTTTTTCTTTATATATACTTTTTTTTGCCGTTATCTCATTTATATGTGTATCTGGGACTTTTTTGTTCTGGGAACGGTTTCTATTCTTTGCAGTCACTCTATCTTCTCGGCCTACACTGCAATTTTTCCGGCACCTTTCGGCGTTAAGAGAACTGCTTGTGTAAATAAACAGGCTGTTTTTGTTCCGCAGGCTCAAGTAAAAGATGCAACCACAGTGTGGAAACTGGTGTATGCGAAAGGCTCATCTGAAACGGAATTAACCCCCCCCCCCCCCCAATGGTGTTTTCGGTAGAATATGCCCTTGGAAGCGGCGTATTTTGCGGAATACACTATTTAGAAGTATATAGTGACGTCACGAATCTTTTCGCGAACCTTAGGTCAGCAGTCGAACCCCGCTGCTTCGCGAGGTACGACGAACTTTCGAATTTCAAGTCAGATTCGCTGACGTTCGCAAAGGTTTGCAGACTTGGGCCTTTCTCGTGAAAAGTTGAAAGTGCTGTGACTGATACAGGTCTTAAGACTGAAATGTCTGTTTGTCAAACATGACAAAACGTTGGTTTGGCTAGTCAGTACCAGCGTTTCAGAATGGGGTCTTCCATTCCGTTCCAATTCCATTCCGGGGAATGGAGATGCGATAATTCCATTCCTTTCAATTCCTCGGAATGAAAAGGTATGGTCAGTTCCCGCTCCTGGAATGGCTTGGCAACCCAATTCCATTCCGTCAATTCCCTCAATAAAAGACAAGGACCGGTAACCATACTGGCAAGTCCAGCAGTGCTAGAGGAGATTGACATTACCAAGCACGGAAAAAGCGCAAAGACAAGGTTATTTCACTCTTGACCGTGTGCAGGTGCGGTGCAAAGGGTGCGAGGGTAGAAACCAGCACGTCGAAACCAAAACTGCCGCCGGGGCACCCAGACCATTCCATTCCCATTCCCAGGACAGTTTCCGCCATTCCAATTCCAATTCCATTCCTGGCTCTGATAAATCTGGAATGATTCCGGAATCATTCCAACTCCGGAGTGGCAACCCCGCAACCCTGGTCAGTACAAGTTCACGATGAAACGAGCGCAGCACGGTGAGGGACCGAGAAAGAACGACAACCACGCAGGCGCTTACTGGCCACTACGGAAAGTTTATCGAAAACAACAGTTCTTATAACCGAGACCACAGGAAGTGCAATCGAGATTGTAATAATGCACCCGCATCCATCAAACCTACCCCTTATGTCGTCTGTCTGCGTCTGCTCCGGAATAGTTCAAAATCGCACGATATGAAGAAAAGCGACGCACAGGAAAGCACGGTTGTTGTAAGTCGGCGTCTCAATCGCGCCAGCAGGTGGCTCACGTTATACGTTTTTCTTTTTATGTTTTTCATGTTTTCATGTGTTTCATGTTTCTTGTTAGCGTAATAAATATATAGCACGCAGGAAAAATATAGAACGTCACGATCTAAACATATACCACAAGTACTTGGCTACTTTTCGATTCGTAAAACATGCGTCCGTTTCCGGTAGGGAGATCGGCGCGCATGCGCAGTCGAACTGCTGCGAACTTTTTCGAATGTTTCGAAGAAAACTTTGAATTTCGCGATCTTCTGCGAATTCGAACCTCAAAAGGTTCGCTACATCTCTTTTTTTTAAAGGATGTTTTACAAAACACACTGCTATATGGTGTGAAAGTTACGTCACGAGGAAGCGTGCCATGGGACAAGACATTTACATCACAAAGAAGTCTACAAGTATTGGAGTAACCCGACCCGACCCGACCCGACCCCGGTCTAAAATCTCCGTATTTTTCATTCTAATCTACTCTAATCTAGAGATAGAAAGGACGCTGAGTCACAAAGCGTGTGGAAAACACACCATTCCTTACCCCCAGAGACAAACAGGATTCAAGGAACGGCCAATCTCACCATTGTTTTCAATGGTAATACAATGTCCGTCTAGATCCCTCGCTAATGAATTATGCGCGTGAAGGTCCTCAGCATGACCATAGCATCTCCATCCATACCTCTCTACTTAATCAAATTTCCCTGCACCCTTCATTCCACGCACGCCTCACCTACTTTCCTAAGAGTTGCTTCGCGGCGTTAACACGGAAATACATAAATAAATAAAATAAAAACCTACTTTCCTCGTTTTCTAATCCCCCTATTTACAATACGCATTTTCGCAACGTCACTCCAAAAATTACAGGATGTATGTATACCAAAGAGCAAGAAGAGCTATATTTTCCCCCTCCAATCTGTCACGGGAACGTCAAAGACACTGCCCCAAACCTACACCGACAGAGGGGGAGAGAGATGTGGAGAAGGGGGTGACGAAAGAAAAAGAAATGGTAGAAATCTGCTGTCTTGCAACACTGGCGGTTCTGTAATTGCTTTCCCCGCGTAGCGGCTCGACATAATCGGATTGCAGTCGCTGAAACGTCGACCGCATCCCGCGTGACACACGCCGTTCCACGAGCAGCCAATAGAAATATCGATGCCGGTCACCGCCGGCCAATAAAAGAGCCACAAAGCTATACGGAATGTCGTGCCCCCCCCCCCCCCTCCCCGCTAAAACTGTAATTAATAACCAACGCGTTCGTTACGCCGTCCGCGCCGCATCAATAACGTTGGGTACGCTACGAGTCATGAAAGATCTTTATCGTTCCGAAATTGATAGAGTGTCATCGAAATGGCAATATTCGTTTCAATCACTATCATTATATCGTTTATACGCTCTGGATGATGCTGGCATCTGCCTACATTGTGTACCCTATAATGGGGAGATAAAGAGAGAGAGAGAGAGAGAGAGAGAGAGAAAGGAGCAATGTTAGTACTTTGGGGGAACTCAATACCTGGAAGTTCTGAAGTGTCCTGCTTTTCCGACGACTGTAATATTTCGTGTGTTCGTCTGTTTGTGTTTCAGCCTCTGAACAGTTGATTGATTGATTGATTTGTAAAAGAAAATAATGGAGATGTTAGTCCCCAGCCACTCCGGAATGGCTACTCGTCAGAACAGTTACTCACCATCGTTTTGCTATGTTTCGTGCTTTCTGCGGTGCTGGACAGTAAATTAAAGTAAAGCTGGGGAAAGTAAAAAAAAAGAAGGTTTAGGGGACAAAAATGGGGAGTAACATCAAGCTATAAGGGGACTATACTTCTAAAACGGAGCTACACCAAAATACATGCTGATGGATCACCATTGCACAAAATGACATTGCTACCACTAAGGACTTGTGGAAAACGCGAGCAGTACGTCTTTTTGTGACAACTGACGCAACTCACTGTCACAAAAAAAGCCATACATTAGTTTTTAATTCTACAGATATAATAATGTACACGTGATGGCGTAGGGTAACGGGATTCCTGCGGTGAAGCACCTCACACTCTAAAAAACAGAACTTCACCGCATAGCACCACACGTTGTGTGCCAACCTTTACCACGAATGGTGGGGTTGTCCAGTTCTAGGTCCAAGGTTCAGCCAGAGAGGGTAGCGCGCGCCTTTTTCGTTTTCTTTTTGTTTTTTTTTTTTTTGTCAGTTATTCATGTACCCAAATTTACACAAAAAAAGGCGTACGCCTCCCGTTCTCAACCAATGAGGGACCAGAACGATGCCATATTTGAGACGGTGGTGTTATGCGGTGAAGATCCCTTTAATATCCATATTTGTAAGCACTTCCCGTCGAGCCTTCTTTGTAACGCCCATTTTAATACATTCGTGAGAGTCGTCAGCAACCGTGAAGAGGGACCTTCTCGAAGATTCCTTCCTTTTCGTAAGCCCTCTCATTAGGCTCTCCCGAGAGAACCAAAACAAAACTGAGCGTACAGAATACGAGACAGCATTTCGTTAATGTACTCCGCTTTAACGAAAAAAAAAAAAAAAAGAGAAATAAAAACGTTTCTCATAGTGCGACTGGTATGGTGCACCGCATCAGACGCCGAAAAGCCTGATCCGCGATTTTCCCAAACTGGCAAATATCGGCTGGCGACGCATGCGCACTGCGGGCGAAGTGCAATAACTTTGTGATTGGGGGCCTCGGTGCTCCCGAGCTTCCAGCTGGGGAGCAAAGAGGAGCGCGTTCGTTGCCTTCTGCGCATGCGTCCACGGGAAAGGTTCCTTCGAAGCCCAGGTATCGGCGCCGCGCACAAAATCTGGCGCCAAAGCGAGACGGACTCGCGTAGTGAAAGCACTGTGCAACCGTACCGAGGAGATACCTGTAACGCGGGTTGAAACGCCACGTTCTTCGTCGACAGCAGATATACGCCGTTTCTTCGGCGCTGCGTGGTAGCTTTTCACCGGTGCGACACCCGCGCTTGGAAAACAAAGTACTGCGCACATCGACGAAGTTGTAAGTACGTTGGTTCTGACATTCCTTGAGCGCGAATCGTGTTCGAATTGCTAAGTTGTGTAGTGCTGTCAAATAGCACGCGAATACTGATGCGTGGGAAAATCTTCGCGTGCTGTGGTCAAACATCGTGCATTGTCCCGTGATGTGACGTGATAAAGAAAAGGAAAAAAATGGGGATGTGAGTTACGACGAAGTCGAACTGGCTACGCCAGCAACGCACCATCTCGGCTCTATATTGGTTGGATATTGGCACTACGGGTGCAATATTAGACCAGTATTTAGTTTTTATTTTATTTATTTATTTATTTCCATCGGTGGATGGGAACCTGGGTATACTGTCAATATGCAGCCAATATTGGGCCAAAGTGTTCTTGAGGCCTTCGAGTCTTCAATAGGAAATCGACAACCACGAATAAGAATACCCGCAAAGACGTAGACATGCTTCGACGTAGACATGTTTCGCAAGCTGCCTATGTGTTCTGCTTGCTATAGCAGCAGATACGATTATAGAAGAGACCATACAAAGTGCGCGCTTTGCACTTGAGTTACGGCTGTTAGTTCTTCGTCGCGCGTACCAGAATCCAATGGCATTGTTGTGAGCCAGAGGCTACACAATCGAGAACGCGCACCTTACTCGAATTCTCCGCACATTTTTATAATCGTATGGTTCGACACGCGCGAAGTCTGCCTTTACTTGTAGATTACGGTGATTTCCAGCGCAGATGAGGAGTAAATTTTCGGCTCGGGCATTAGAAAAGTTCCTACACCGGTCGGAAGATGACAAAAAAAAAAAAAAAATCGCTTTTCTTCCGTTATTGTGATCACTCACAAAAGAAAGATGTCTCAAAAGAGAATTCTGATCTCATCAAGAGCTAGAAAAATACATGTGAATAATAAGATACATCCATTAATATTTCGTCTACGTTGTACAATTACAATGTACCTCCAGCGCGATTTTTTGTCAGTTATCGTATTTCATATTCATTTTAAAACACTTTGTTGGGCCTGTCCGTATAAAGCGCGTCCTTGTGTTGTTTCCTATTTTGTTTCTTCTCTACTGTATGTTTCGGTAAATAACATTCAACTTTCAAGAAATTTAATAACAGCACGCTGCAGAAAAATATGCGATCAAGGACACTTATCTGTAGGGAAGGCCACGTACTACGAGTAATTTTATCAAATTTTTACGGAAATAAATTTCATTTCCTGAATTGAACTCCGAAATTTACAAAGTCAACAGAACCTTCTTCTCCTCTTTCTTTCTTTTCCTTTTTTTGCCCGAAAAAGAAAGCGCACGTCGGATTCACCCCACAACTATTACAGAATACATCTACCGCAATGGTGATAGATTTTAAACCTCTCCATATTTTTCTTTCTTTTCCAATCCAATCCAATCCAGATTTTAAAAAAAGTTGCGAAAACCGTCGTATCCAGACGCGCAAACTGTTGCAGTGATGATGCCGCGCATGTCAGACCGTCAGAATCATAAATAAATAAATGCCAACAAACACGTTACCTCGCGTTACACGTGATATTGCTTTTTTTTGTTCGGTAGTAGAACAGTCCGCTTTTGACTGTCGGGACTGACTATCTTCATATTTGCTGCACGTCCCACCAAGCTGTTGATAAAATACAATTTACTAATACTAAAATAAAGAGTAAACGTAAAAATTACTTTTGATTTTTAATACGCACATACACTTTATATACTTATAAACTTTTTTTTTTTTTTTTGCTTGGCCGCTTCCGTTGACGTCTGTCACCGTCACTCAATTTAGCGCGTCAAAAACAAAAGCTTACTGCAGCCGTTCAGCAAATCCACCGGTGCATGGATTGAAACGCACAAAACCAAAACACGCAAAAAAAAGACTTTTCCGAATTTCGTCATTTTCGCTAAAGCCGATCGAGGAATGATGGGAACGAGGGAGGCGGCAGAACTTTTGCGAAAGGAAGGCGCTCGAAACACCCAAGTGATAACGATCTATCCTCTCTCACTCTCTTTTTAATTTTCGCTATCTCGTTTTTATAAGGTTGCGATGCGTTAAGGTCATCTGCATACATAATTAGCGACGCTTAGGAAAGAAGGTGCGAGAGAAACAACCAACGGCAATCACCAGCTCACAGTCGCCGCGCATTTCGTTTTGCTTTTTGGTTGTCATGCGTTGCTCTTTGCATGGCTGGGTGCCTGTTTTGAAAACTCAGCCCAGAAGCTTCACGAACAAAAATTATAAGCAGACTCTCACTGGCAGCGATTTGCAGATAACGTTTTCAGCCACGCCCCGAAGCGTTAATTAGGGAATTATACTTCTTTTTCTTTTCTTTTTTTTTGCCGGGAAAGGATATAGTTTTATTATAACGTGGTATGGTCTGAAGAATGCCAGACAGATTGGGGTACGATGCAGTATCGCAGCACCGCTGGCGAGGCGGTATTGTGTACGTGACTGCTTCACGTGCAACGTGCACCATAGGTGGCGGTGGTAGTGATGAGAGAGCACGCCGTTGTCGGCCTCACATTGGTGGGCAACGTCACAACTAACGCTCTGGGGGAATGTGCGTCCTGGGCCGACTTCTAAGGGAATTTGTTTGTTCGTTTGTGTTTGTTTGTTTATTTTTACAACAAACGTAAAGGTACCATAGCAACCTGACACAGCCTGAGCACCTCAAAAATTTCATACATGTAAATAAGTAAATATATATATACATATGTCTATGCCGATATATGTCTGACAACGGTCACTATAATGGCTTTACCCGAAAATAAACGTAATAAATGATTAGCTTATCTAGTTACCATTTTGAGGTGTCACGAGGAAGTTATTTACAGTGTAATTTGTTTACACCTTTTAGCGCGTAAAAGGTTTCATTTTTTAAAAAATGCATCCCCTTTTTTTATTCTGCAGGCTAGACTGAAATCGGTAGTTTTCAATGGAACACACACCACGAAAATTGTGTTTTCTGTATAGAGTATGTCCTTTGAAACCGTACTTTCCGTAGAGTGCATCATTTATAGAAGAATGTTTTACAAAACGTCCACCCGTATAGTCCCTAGTTTTAGTCCTAGCTTGTTGAGATAGTTATATGGGAGCCAGTCCTTGTGACTGGTCTTCCGCCTCGATGCCAATACACCCGTATAGTGCGGCACCTACACCGTAAAGGTGTGTACCATAGGACGAGACATGTACACCCCAAAGATGTTTTAAAAAAAAAAGTACTGTGCATTCAAACTAAGGACGTCGAGTGGCCAAAAAATTCCCCTTATCCACGAGCTCTCTGATACCTACAGTGAGGTTTTCCGAAGACATTCCAGAAGAATGTCGACACAGTTCCCCCTGAAGTCGGCCCAGGACGCATACTAACCCCCATGTCCCCCACTCCTTCCTGCTGTCCTCTCTCCATCTGTCCACGTCTGTACGCCGCACACAGCCACAGTTGCTTCGCGGCACTAACACCGAATCTAAATTAAAAAAAACTACAGTGATCCAGCAACATTAGACAGACCCATCGCGAAAAGTTTGGGCTACTCTTATCTCTTCGGCACGTAGATGGACCCTACTCTCCTGCCGGCTTGCAAATGAAGATGGACCGTCTGCTAAACGAGTCAAATCCCTCCGGATAACGCCAGTTGGTGGAAGCGAGAGACAGAAGAAGAAGAAGGGAGGGGAGGAGCGCATCGCGAATAGGCCAGATTAATTGAGACTCGCAATTTGGAAATCCTCGCTTTCGCTAAACCTCTCCACTGCACGGCAGACGGTCGCAGACGATAACGTTTGAATATAGAGATAGGTGGCGCTTCGAATGGCGTCCGACAGCGGCTGCAGACGATCGTCTTGAGTGCGTTTCGAAAGGAGGAGAGCGAAAAGTTTGCGCAGACGGCTAAAGATTCTGAATACGATATCCCAGATGTTATAGAGTATTTTGTTTTTACACCTTTCAGCGAAGAAAGGGGTTGTTTTTTTGTAACCGCTTGTTTTTATTCCGCATGCTCGAATGAAAGGTGTAACAGCAGTGTTCGAAACGTATTTGCAATACTCCCGTCTCAAACCGGAATACAGACCTCTGAAACGATGTTTTAGGTGGAGTATATTCCTCTGAAGCGGTGTTTTATGTAGAGTATGCCCTTTGAAATGATGTCTCCTGTAAATTACTATGCCCTACGTAATGGTGTGTTCTGTAGCATATGCCCTATGGCATGGTGTCTTCTGTGGAATATGCCCTCTCAAGCGGTGTTTTTTTTTTTTTCCTTCTTTAGATACATCATTTAGAAGGGTGCCTTACAAAACACCCATCTTATAGTGGAATCCACCTCAGAAGTTGTGTCATAGGATAAGACATTTACACCCGAAAGGTGTAATACTAATAAAACCACGCTGTGAGAGACACTCTATAGAGACTATCCTCAGAACGGCCTCTCTCTCTCTCTCTCTCTCTCTCTCTCTCTCCGGTATAAGGTTTATTCACTGACGTCACCTCGATGCCGAACTGTAGGTCCCTAGAAGTTATGCTCCCGCTTTCATTCGCTGCCATACATGCTTTTTGGATGTCAACCAACGCTGAAAACATGGAAATTACTTGGATATGCTACAAATCACACAGCACAATAACTTTGAAACACAAAATATACGGTGAGTGCGATGTAGGTGACGGCCTGGATGGGACCTACAAGATGGCGGCCGATGGCAGCACATCTAGGCTAGCGACAGTGGCGCTCTCCCGCGCATGACGTTAAGTGAATAAACCCTACAGAGAACCGGCACCACGAATAACGAAACTGATCAGGCTCTGACATCACTTAAGGCGTCGCCGCCAGTGGGCCAGTGCGGGAGGAGTCACGTGTTTATTCCACTACCAATGATAATAGCCGTATAGCTCGTGCTCCTCTGGCGTCAGAGATTGACAACCCTAGCGCCCGTGTTCGATGATTTTCACCTCGCCAAGAAAAAGAAAATAGCTGCATCACTGACCATTGTGCCAAACGCACTTGAAGTCCTGGTCACGTGGTTCTACAACGCGACGGATGGGTTTATAAGGTACCCGATAAGAATATCGCTTTAATACAATTCTTCCCTCCTCCCTCTCTCTCTTGATCAATGCTCTGGCATGCAACAGAAAGCTCACAGTATGTAATGAGCAAGTTTTTCGTTATTACAGCCAGAAAGAAAGACTGAATTGTTACTGGTTGAAGACCGTTACTCCACTTTTAAAAATGAACTTCACCACACAGCACGCTCCTAGCCGACCCATCATCCCGAATGACAACGTTCTCTCCCCTGATTTCATGAACACGGGGGGGAGGGGGGCGTACGCTATTTTTGTCGCAATTATTAACTGCATTATGTCACAAAGATGGCGTACGCCCCCCGTTTTCAGCACATCAGGGAAAAAACGGTGTCATTCGGTATGACGGCTGGCTAGGAGTGTGCTAAGCGGTGAAGCTCTGTTGTTAGAATGTGGGTAAATACTATCTACAGTATTATCAGAGCTTCGCAGTGCACATCGCCCAGATGTTCCCCCTCATATTTGTGACGGCTTTGTGCCATCTTCCTCGCTGTCAATACTGGACCGAGATGCCGAAACGTGGGCTATAGCGGTAATTCTGTAGACAGCGGTCCGGAAATAACCTCCTTCCTGTGTCCGGATAACACGACGAGGCCGAGGAGGCCGTTAACGATGGCATTTTGTCAACGATCTGACGGGAAAAGTAGCCGGCAATTTTACAGATAACTGGAACAAGTCCGTGTTCGTTGCACAACTCCGCCGTCTGTGCAACAAATCGATGCTGATTGGCACTGCGACTGCCAGTTCTGTCGCTATTTGCAGGAACTTGGAAGTGAACGAAACCGAAAGGTCGGGTCGTCCGACTTTCATTCAATGCTTCAACGCGATCCTGGAGCACAGCACTCTTTATATTATTTTATTTTTTGTTACTTTCCAGGTGTAAACGTCTTGTCTGGCACGTACCGTTGTAGCCCAAGTTTATTTGTTTTGTTTTAATCTTGCACACCTGGGATTCTTTAACATGCCCTGAAATCTCAACACACGGCGCACCGTATTTAGCGTCCCCTCGCGGATGACGCCGCGTCAATGGACATCATTCGCCACCACGTCATGGAGAATGACGACGGGCAGAGTTGTGATGCTGAATGATGGCCAATGATCTTCGTATTTAGCCTCCCTCGCGGATGACGCCGCGTCGATGGCCATCATTCGCCATTACATCATGGAGAGTGACGACGGGCGGAGGTGTGATGTTGAATGATGGCCAATGATGTTCGTATTTAGCTTCCCTTGAGGATGACGCCGCGTCAATGGACATCATTCGCCATCACGTCATGGAGAATGATGACGCGCGGAGATGTGATGCTGAATGATGGCCGATTATGTTCGTATTTAGCGTCCCTCGCGGATGACGCCGCGTCAATGGACATTATTCGCCATCACATCATGGAGAATGATGACGCGCGAAGATGTGATGTTGAATGATGGCCAATTATGTTCGTATTTAGCGTCCCTCGCGGATGACGCCGCGTCAATGGACATCATTCGCCTTTACATCATGAAGAATGACGACGGGCGGAGGTGTGATGTTGAATTATGGCCAATGATGTTCTGTGATGCTGAAGTCGCATGATGGGTTGTGATGTTGACGGGCTACGACGTTCATATGACACGATGAGCTTCGAGTAACGCGCACCATGATGTGATTATGAATGAATTTACAGAAAAGTGCTGATCTTTGCCCAAGAGCGCTGGGGAATTCAGTCGACTGACTCGACCGAAGCGCCACACGCCCGTCAACTGCGGTTTATACATGGCAGATAGTTCTCACCTAAACCACCTCATCCTATCGCCTTATCTCCGCTATGTCGACCTCCCTTTTAGGTCGATATATGCTGCTCTACATGCAAAGGAGAGATTGCGTAGACTTTAACGTGTATAAGCGTGCCTAATGAGATATCATTTGATAACGCTTACTGCATAATCGCACCGACGACGTATTCTCAATACGCAGGATACGCTGGAGAACTACGAATTCTGGTAAACGTGTAAGCGAAATCGAGAGGAATATATTACGTATATCCGTCTCGCCGGCAGTCACACACATGTGATAGCTTCAGTTCTGCTGACGATGGGTGTTCGTGCTCGACGTGCTCAAAAGCTGCAGGGCAATAAACAGAAAGAAATTCGCGCATGAATTCAGTCTTTTCACTTCTTGTAATCGAACCCCGAGGTAATTGCCAACTTCGCGATTCGAAACAACAGCAAAAGAAAAAAGAAAAAGACGAAAGTGCGCTCTTGAGTCGCGTGTACCTTTTTCATTTCCAGGAGAAAATAATGGGGGCACTTCCTTTGTAGAAAAGTAGCTTCCGTCTCGCTTGAAAGAAGGTTCGCCCGAATTTCGCTTTTCCTTTCAAGAGCACGCACGTGCCCCGGAGGTCCAGACGGCAACCGTTAGCAACCCCCATAAAGCGGTGGTGGTGGTGGTGGTGGTGGTGGTGGTGATAGGGCCCCATAAAGCGACGTCGTGCGGCCACAAGCAGATGACCAATCTCACCGTTGTTGTTCCAAAATCCATCATGAAATACGCGAAATAAGAGGCCGGAATGACGACGTTCCTCACTTTCATACGACGGCTTTTTCGTTAGAAAACTGAGATGCCGGTCGGCTCCTAATAAAGTGTCTATGAATGACGGCAAGGTATTGGAATGACCGAGGCTGCTGTATGGGAAGCAGCAGTAATATTAGTACTCCCGGTAATACTTTTGAGCGTTTCTATTGTAGTGCTTATTCGCTGAGTGTATTTGTATCTGCGTTACAACACACGAAACTGGATTATTACACGTAATATCTACCCGAGTCACATCGTTATCGCGCCCCGATTTTTTAGAAAACGGGGGAGTACGCTCCCTTTCCTGACAATTTCCGTAAGTGTGAAAAGACGCACGACTCCCGTTTTCAATGAAACAACCCACGTCAACAAAACCCGCAGCCTTAAAAAGTATTTTAAAACATGTATTTCATAAACAAACTGAATATACCGCGGGCTCCGCCTAAGGGTGCTGCAAGCGCAAGGTTTCCGTCTTGGGTTGCGGCAGTGAAAACCCCATTCTGAACTGCTGCATGTGCGTAGCGCAATTTGTGAAACATGATTCAATAAAGAGGAAGTTGAGAGCCGGAAGCTTGCGCAGGTGGGCTGTTCGACGCTGGGCCTGGCTGTTTCTTTCCCTAGCTTACTTCTTTCTTTCTTTTTTTTTCTTCAAGAATGGAACATAAACCAAGGTCTGGATGCGGGGCAGTTAGTGCATATCTTGCAAGATGATACAAAGCAGCCGAAGAATCCAAGGACATCCAAAACTCATCATACAGTGCAAATGAGCTTAACCAGCAGTCGTGCGCGCGCGCGCGGTGTGTGCAATGTATACCACCTTATGCAATCTTATCAGTTGATTCATTAATTCGACAAGTTAAATAAATAGAAAATATGTCTGTATTAGGCAGAAACATACAAATATGACGGCAGTCACCGTGCGTGTTAAAAAAGAAGAAGAAATATATAAATAATACGTCAGTTTCGTTTCTGTGAAGCCCGCGGATGTCTGCATGAAACAAAATCAGACTGCAGTCAGTATATGGATGAAAAAGAAAACGGTTTAATTAATTTTTCCGGTCGCATGACGTCTAAAGGCAATGGGGGGGAAAAAAAGTGGAAAGAACTGGCACACATAAGCGAATGCGCCGGGAATGGGAGAACCCATTTTTCGCACGGCTGCCACCGCGCCACTGGGGATTCCGAACTCTTCATCCTTCAAATCTTCCATCTTCGATCTTTCTCGTGCTTGTCTAGTGTGCTATGTTGCGAGAATTCGTATATAGAGTTTCACCGCTGACGTCACCCTCTTAGAGGGCGCTAGCTGCGACAAGGCCAGAGCGCCTCCACGACGTAAGTCCGGCTAAGTTCGTTTTCGGTTTTCGTTTGCTGCCATATATGCTAGACTATACTGAGGCTGAACACGTGGAAATCACCCGGATATGGCACAAATGACATTCACACAATGCAAGAACTTGTGAGCACCAAACGAACCGTGAAAATGAAGAGATTTGAGTGAATGGCCCGATCTCAGGGCCTATATACCCTCGGTCCCAGGAGTTCCTCTACGAGTGACGTTCTTACGTTCCGACCAATAGCATCTCACTGTCCAGCAGAAGGGGGGTTTGCGAGAAGGAACGTCCTCCTTGACTCTTTTTTTTTTCCTTATTATTTCGTGTTAGCGCCGCAAGGCATCTGCGACTATTAGCAGGATACAGACGTGGAGAGATGGAGAGAGGACAGCAGGGAGGTGTGGGAAACAACGGGGGTTAGTATGCGTCCTGGGCCGACTTCGTGGTACGTGTGCACCTGTGTGCGGCTTACCCCTCGTGATACGTACGCCGCCCTATACAGTGAACCCTCGTTAATATGACCCCCGATAATCTGACATACGCGCTTTACGACCGTGCTCCTGGGGAACGATGCAGTGAAACCTGTGCAAATCCCCTCTCCCCCCCCCCCCCCCGTTAATATGACAATTCCGCATTATGACCAAAATTTTCGGGAACGACCATGGTCATAATAACGAGGGTTCACTGGAATGGAAGATTACAGGAGCGTTCGAAATGTGCCTTCATTGCAGGAGATCGCGCCCTTCCATGTCCCAGCGACTCCTGGTGCTCTGGCTGACGGTCGCAGTACTGGTGTTGCTGCTGGCGCACGCTCAGGGTGCCAAAGGTCGAGGGGGCAAGAGGGGTCGGGGACGGATGCGGTCCTCGGGCTCTGCCAGGTACATTTTCTACACCCATCCGAAACGGAAAGAATATTACGACAACCCAAACGTAAGTCTCGTATGTTCTTTAACAACACACAAGAGCGCAACGGTAGTTTATTAGAAATTCCAGAGACGTTTTGACATTTCGTCGAATCGTTCAAAAAGGGACTAGGAGTGGACCTGGGAATGCTTTTGCCGTGCGAAACATGGTCCCATCGGACCTTATCCATAACGTTAAAATATTCCTCATGAAAATTACTTTATATAGAGCTGTGTGTGTAGCTTATAAGTGCGGCTTTCTGATACAGTGAGTACTGATCGGTACAGCTTTCATTTCACTCTGTAAAAAGCTGTCACCTTGATGTTTACATAGGCTACTTGAAACTAACGCGAACAAGTATCCAGCGACATAAACGCAAAAAAAAAATCTACTTTCATTCCCAGTGATAACAAAAAACAAAAAAAAACTATGCGTTTACAGTTGCGCTGTAACAATCGGCACAGTACAAACACGCCTTCCAAGAAGAATCCAAGTCGGTTGGAACAAAATTAAGCATCCGATTTACAGAGGGTGGCTCTACTGGGGCTGCCGACTAATGAACTCCGTGGAGATTGCCTTTCGCCTTTAATAGGAGGCAATGAAAGTTTCTGCCTTGGGTGCAGTATAGCCCAAAGGAATCAATACGAGTGTGTGCCTACATGGACTGCCAGCTGGCACTACAAGCACACTTATATTTTCTCCCTTTGTAGAGCACCTATCCCACGTTCGGTCAGACGAAATTAAAGGGACAGCCGCCTCCAGAAATGTGCTTTTGAAACGGCCACCACAATGTTCCGTACTGTTCGACAGCCAATTTCGCTAACATTGAAATATCAATTGCTTTCCATCAATTTTGGCAATGTTCTCTAAAATATATATATATATATTTAGATGCTAAATAAATGAATTTTATAGAATAGCGTTGCCTTTGCAGCTTAGGAAGCTCCAGCGGCAACGACATCAACGTGGCGTATGTTCGCAGAGCCAATCACAACACAGTGCGCTGTCGGTTGGCTTCCTTCAGCGTGCGTTCTTTCCGAGTTTGTCGGTTTCGGTTTTGCACTGTTACCGAGTTGCCAAATACATGTACTTTGACTTACTTTGTGAAAGTTACTGACGTGACTGTGTCGCAAGGAAAACTATGTTACGTTCCTGGTTGTACAAAAATGTCCGCCGCTAATCCAAAAGTGACATTTCGCACATACATTCTGGCTATACTGAGACTCAATGCCTGACTGATAATCGTGTTTGTTATTTACCCATAGCAAAATATTGAGTTAGGAGCATATTTCCAAACGGGCTCACATTAAATGTGTTAAAATCAGCTACAACTAATAAGTGAAGAGAAAAAAAAAACACCCCAGCGTATATACTTTACGCCTCTGGAAAATACTCAGTATAACCGTAAAATCTTCTCTGCTCTACTGTTTACTGCTGACGAATGCAGACTGATCCGCAAATGGCAAAACTGCCTATAGGTGTGCAAGTCCTTCACGATCAAGACTTCCTTTTTCAGGGGGCTCAAATCGAGAAGGCATCCCACTTCGACTACGAATTTTTCCTTGGCCATAAGATCGTCTTCATCTGCGTGGCAAAAGGAGTACCCAGGCCACGAATAACATGGTACAAGGATGGTATCGAAATATTTGCTCATCCGTACATGCAGGTAAGATTCGTGAAATGAAATCGCAGGGCATTCGTGTATAAAAATTTAAGATCAGCAACCTAACGTAGGTATGTCTTCGTAAATTTTAGCAGTGCATTTAATGTCGAAAGCTGCATCATAAGAATTCTGGCATGAAAGCCCGCATTTGTTGGTATCTAAACGAATTTCTGCACGGTCCTCAAGGTTATTGATTTAGTAACACTTATCCATGTATTCACATGAGCGACATCCTCAAGGAAGATTCTAATGGAAGAAAAAGCGAACAATGCTCACGGAGCCGAAGTTCCGTCCGTAGCAGACGACACTTAGCAAATGCCATATGACACCGTCAGCGTCTTTTCCTGTCGTCTGCTACGGAATATATTGTGGCTGTGTCGCAGGATATTCCTCACGAGCCGTGTTTACGTGAATACAACGCAAGCGTATCGAATCGAGTCGAAACCGGAGAGAAGACGATACGCCACCGTTTACATGGATGCGCATCGGGTCCAGACCGGAGGTGGCGCCACGCTGTGTCATATCAGAAAGTTAGAGGAGCACTTCCGCAAATACTGCCGTTTCCGGTGTTGCGCTACCTTCGCACCGAACGTCAAGAACGTAGCATCTATGCAACATATTCAAGCGTACTTCAGAATGAACTCTGCTCTACGGCTGCAAACCCTTCTGCTTCTGTCAATGTAGATTAAGCTACACATCCAAAACGGAGCGTGGCTGGGAACTCCCTAATATCACCATTCTGTCATCCCGACTAGGAGTAGCAGACGATGCAACTAGCCCGCAGCCGAACGCCCCTTCCCATATTCCTCTCTTCTTCCCTCGATGCGCATAGTTTAAATAACAGCAGATATATCTGTGTTACACAGGGTGTTTTTTTTTATCCTTTACATACTTTTTTTAAACCGTGTTTGCAGCACTGATGCCATTTTTGAGGTCAGGTTACGCGGCCAGGCAGACATCGCTTGGGAAAGCGCATGAAACTACCGGTCGACTAAATTACCTAGAATTCATTTATTAAAGTTTTGATTAGATGTTTTTGCAAAAAAAAAAAAAAATGAGAGACAGCAGTATTGGAGGCAATTGTTATTTGAATCCACCGCTTCCTCAAGAATTCTGAAATCAGCACCGTAACAGCAACAAATAAATATAAATTGCCAAACTTTGGTATGCAAATGAGGCGAAACCAAAACTGTGCACTTCCTGAGCGCAGAAACGAAGTCGCTTCGTCTTCTCTGGACCGGAAAGCAATCTATCTGGCCAACAGATCCAATCAGCTCGATCGCTACAAAGCACGTGACCCTCCGACGCGAACACCCTTTCCCTCTTTTTGCGCTCGAGAAGTCCGTGGTTTCAGTTTCGGCTCATTTGCATTTAGCAAACCTCGTCGATTTTATTGCAAAGTATGCGCTCATTTCAGGATATTTAAAAAATAGGATGGGTTTAAGTAACGGCTGGCTCCATTTCTGCCATCTTGGATATCCTCGAGACCATCTGATTAATGAGTTAATTAATGAACTTCAGGTAATTAGTCACCCAGTAGTTACATAATATTTCTCGCAGGATGTCTGCCTGCACCTGCCACACAACCCACTTGTGCAAAGTGGACCTAGGGAGCTCTTATAGCTTTAGCTCTATAGCTATATATTCAAAAATGCCCGTATATCTGCTTGTAATTTGTGTATTTGTCGGTAATAAAGTTGCGGGTAAGCATCAGGCTTCTGACCTGAGGCTTCTGCTTTGATCCACCTTCACCAAACTGGGGGGATTTCGCATTTGGATTGGATTCTTTAAAAAAGTTCCCACATTTGGACTAGTAGCACTCCAATTTGTCCAGCAACACTGTTTCAGTGCTCTGTCAATCATGGCTGCAATACAAAACAAAATAAGAGTAATAATGAAGGAAGATGATAATTTCGGATGCCCCTATAATAAAAATCAGGCGCAAAATTATGCTAGACGGCAAACAAAGGGAGCAGGATGTCTTACGTAACTGCTCGATTTGGATCCTACGGCAATCCAATACAGCAATTCAAAAAAAAGAAAGAATAATAATGAAGGAGGATAATAATTTCGGATGCCCCTATAATAGAAATTGGGCGCAAAATTATGCTAGACGGCAAACAAAGGGGGTAGGACGTCTAACGTAACTGCTCGATTTGAATCCTATGTCTGCAGAAATATAACGTTGCGTGTAGTGTTCCCAATATGTAAATGGTCAATGCATCGCAGAGCATCCTGTCAACTTTCATACACAGCGCAGCGGAAGCACGAACTGTTTTGGTTTAATCTTCTCTCTTCTGTGCCGTGTTGTTATCGCAGACGCTGTTGCAAATTTCGGAGTGGCAGTTGGAAGGTGACAGGATCAAGAGCAAACTGGAGATTGACCCCGCTCGTCAAATGGACTCTGGAAATTATGAGTGCCAAGCGGACAACAAGTATGCCATTGACAGCCGTACCTTCAAAGCAGACTTCAGCACACTCGGGAGTTAGGAGCACAATATAGCACATTACCGTAGCCCTGTCATGCATGCAGCCGGCTCCGTAGCTATGACGAGAACAGGGAAACATGCCTCGCAGGAACCACATACGATCACTCACATCCCTTCATTTTGTCTTCTCTAAACGAGGTCCAAATAAGGTACAAGGAAACAAGAACAGATGGGCCACTGTGACCTGTCAACGTGCACATATCACAAGACCATATATACAGTCTGAGCTCCTTTTCTTTTTTTCTTTTTTTTTTTTTTTTTTTCTTTTCATCCTAGAATAGCTTGCATGCTTTAAAAAATCCTACTCAGGTGCCTAAGATTTAAGTGCAGGCTGCTTCTCTGCATACGATCCAGAGGGGAGGGACAGCACAGTGGAGACTTCACTCAGCATTCAGCTCCAACCACGACGTACTAGATTACAGCGACCATGTCATACGGACCCCTTCCCAGCGCCGCATTTGGAGGCTAGCGGTGGCGCCACTCATCGGCACGGTTATTGCTTCCTCAATTTCTACAGTACTCTGTACTTTAGCTTACCGTAGTATTTTTGTACAAGCGGTGGATGCCCCACGAGAGATGCTTCCTTTTAAAGTTGATTATCATCATCATTCTACACGTTTTCATAGGAACTGTTGCTGTCGTCTGCTACAGTAATCGCGCGTCCGCCCTTCTGCACGTTCAAAATTCAAATTTCCACCATCCAATCATGATGCGGATCATGCGGGCCGATGAGTAGCGTCCCTAGCGGACCGTGCAGACGGGCTCCTCATTGGGCTTGCCGATTATGACATTGACGCTATAATGTAGGTCATGGTTCCAACACATGAGGAAAGAAACAAAGCTGTGCAGTCTGTCCCCCTCCACTGTTATCTTCCACTAACAAGCTATACCATGAAAAACTGTATAAATTTACCCAAAATTGTGCTCATCGGCAATGTTTTTCTGAGGTGCAGTCGAGCATTCCGTTAGTGTACTCACTGCACTATTTCATTGCATCTTTTTTTTTTTTACCACCATAAGCAAGGGCCCAGTGGATGCGATGACAAACCAATAGGGTACAGGCTACAGGCCTCAACAAGGCAGTCTTGGACGGTAAAAGCTGCAAGGTCACATGAGCATGATGTTTGTTGTCTTCCGAGGCTCTACGGCAGTAATCAGACGACAATCTCATGCATACCAACAGTGAACAGAATATGAATATAGAATTTTCGTCAACTGTTAGTGAATTCTTTGCCGACCCCCTCAGAGTTGATGCACCCCAAGACATTCATATTCCCTTCATATTTGAGGCTTTAGACATTGAGAAAACAGAGGTGGCCCAGTCTTTGCACAAGGAAAGATGTTTCTTACACAAGGTGCTTCCTCAGAGTAGGATTAGTGATTAATAAAATGTAACAATAAAATTTTTTGTTACCGTTGTGTTTCTCCTTATCTTTCTAACCAATTATAGAGTTTCCACTCCTAAGGTAAGTCTAACGAAATTTTTTTGTGAGCTGGGGTATTGTAAACCACAGCGTCATCTATCGTTCAGTCGTGGCTGGTCAAACATCACTGTGTCAGATTCCACAAAAAAGGCAGCTTCCATGGTCAACACCAGCTGAACCATTAATAAGAAGCAAGGTGGCTGTTTCCGTGCCTCATTTGCTAACATCTTTCTGTCTCTCTCTCTCTCTAGTAATTTGTATCGGGGAAAGGTGACACACGAATTTTTGTCACAGTTTCCATTTTCGTCACTCCAACGTCTCTGTTTCCATTGCCGATACCAACGTTTCAACTTCACCTCTGTTACATTTCAGAGAAAGATATCTCTCTTTTTACAGAGCTGCAAGTAGGTATCCCATTGAGCTATGTCAGCAAACCCCCCCTCCCCCCCCCCCTTTTTTCTGCCAAAGTGGTGACTTACAGTGCTTAAAGCAAACACATCACACAAGGAATTTCGTTTTGGAAATCTCACACCTTTTGGGACCTCAAAAAAATCTGTAGGTGTCTTGATCCCGTGAAGTATATACATAGCTAAAATTCAGAATCCAGCAACTTTATGTGAACACTGCATTAGTAAAATATGATCATTCAATACCTGAATGTTGTTGCCAATACCAACATGCAACGTAAACAAAGACAAAATATCACGTCTCCTCAAAGTGATGTTGCTCATGATGTACAAACCACAACAGGTTGGCACTTTCGTATTGAGCAATCGCTATGGTGTCGTCACAGAGATTTTCTTTTGTATTCCGTGTTCGCACCACGAAGCAACTGTAGCTATGAGTGGCATACAGACATGGACAGATTGAGAGAGGATACTGGGGGGTGGGGGGAGGTTTAGTATGTGTCCTGGGCAGACTTCAGATGGAACTGTGCCGACATTCGTCTCGAAAATCTGCCAGAAAACCCAGGGAAAACCTCAGACATAGTCCGTGGTAGGTTTTGAGCCCACCAGATCCCAATCTTCAGCACGACCCTGTCTTCCACCAAAGAGCAAATGCTTTAACCCACCCGGCCATGCCGCTGGTGCAGTCACATAGATAGCGAGTTTAAGGCACCCCGAGCATGTACATACCTTGTGAAGATGGGCAAAGGAAATGCAAGGCGCCGAACATCACGGTTTGTTGTGTCGTGAAAGCAACAGCTGCACAGGGTATCGTGGCAGTGTCTAATCATGTTTCGTAAGACTGATGTGTCTGATCAACCCGAAGTGTTGTGGCCAAGACATCATCTTGGTGCTTACTGATTATAAATAGAGCCTGAAGTTTTCGGGAAGTATATTTTGTTCTAAATTCGGGGGGTAAAAATCGGGTAAATAAACGTGCGCTCTAAATTCATGCCTAATTCGGGTGAAAAAACTTCCAGTATGCTAAATTTGGAGAGAAATCGGGCTCAGTTACTCAAACTGTACTAGTTTGGTACAAAGAGTGATGTAACTGCATTTGCTGCCAAACAAGTTAGTCTGTATACAGACGTCTCGGTGAGGGCAGTTTGCCGGGTCAAAATCGGGTTTCACCCGAAAGAGGCAACCTTCACTTCGGGGGTGCAAATTCACGGAAGAATAGAGTTAAACCTTAAAGAGGCAACCTTTAATTCAAGGTGCAAATTCGGGGAAGAATCGGGTTAAACCCCAAAACTTCAGGTTCTAATTATTACAATGCTGAGCTCGCTAACCATCATTTCCTGTATTGCTCAACAGGCCAAACAGGGCCCCTATTCTCGACTAAATGTGACGTCTAGCTTTTGATGGCCGTTTCCGTGGAAGCGGCCCGACTCTGGCCACACAGGTAGCCGTAGCAATTCATAGCTTTCCGTACTCGAAATTGTCAACAGCAATTGGCTACAGTGGACGGCAGCGTGACTCAAGGGAACAAAGTCATCAATCAAGCTACTTACGTTCTCTGGCCCTTGACAATTTCCACGTAGTCGTGGGAGCGAGCGTAGAAGCCATCAGCAGAGAGGGCGCCCCAGAAGTTTGACCACATACTCTTTTGCCTCGTTAGAAGCGGCGCAACAATGGTTCTACAAATGTAACATGATATACTTCCGCACACAATGTGCCGCACCCAGGAAATGGCAGGCAGATGTACCTATTTTTCTCGATTAGCAGCCTCAGCGTGTCGGGATTGTCGATCTGGGCATCCGAGTCGAGGGAGAAGAAGTAATCACAACTGTGTATCACACAATGCTCTCTGGGGAAAAAAAGAAAGAGAGAGAGAGAGAGAGAAAAGAGAGAGAGGGAAAAAAAACGTCAGAGGAATAGACCATCCACAGTGTAAATCGAGTTTGCAGTTTCAGCTGTAAAGCAGCATATTCAAAAGCGTCATAAAAGCCCGGGCTAATGTGGAGTGTGGCAATGCAAGTGTTATGAAGAGCTTCCCACTCCATCTTTTTCTCAAGAAGCATGGCAGTGTGGAGAGGCCTCGGATTGGTCTCCTCAAATAATCTCCCACTGTGATTGGACAAATATCATTTAAGAGCACCAATGACTGACACCTTGTCGCATTGTCGGCCTTCTTGAGGAAGAGGGAAAGCGCAAAAAAATTGCTATGCCACAGGGCTATCAAAACAGATGGTATAAGTATGTAATAAGTATGATCTAAGTCGTGTATAACCAAGTATGTGACACTACTCACAATGCCAGATTCCTTGCATGCCATTCCTTCTTGTCATCCTCATATTTAAAGTACTTCACGCTTCTATAGGCAACACTATTATCATTGACAAATGCGTCCATCTCTTCCTTACGGAACTCTACCTTTGGAGGAAGAAAAAGAAAACTGCTATAATAGGTAGTATATCATCAACATCCGATAATCCGAGATCCATCTTTCAATCCATGTTGTTGCGCTCTTAAACGTAATACTATGGCACATGACTACAGATTAATATCCTGACTCGTAAGTATTTCCACAATTCGAGCCACGAGCACTACTCCTAGTACTCCTCCTCATCAAAACAATATATAATGTGATGATCAGAGCCTGAAATTTTAGGGTTTAATCCGATTCTTCGCCGAATTTGCACCCCAAATTGAAGGTTGCCTCTTTAGGGTGAAACCCGATTTTACCCGGCAAATTGCCCTCACTGAGGCGTCTGTAGGAATGCACACTGACTTGTTTAGCAGCAAATGCAGTTACATCAACGTTTGTAGCCAACCAGTACAGTTAGTTTGAGTAACTGATCCCGATTTCTCCCCGAATTTAGCATACTGGAAGTTTTTTTCACCCAAATTCGCATCAAGTTAAAGCACACGTTTATTTACCCGATTTTTACCCCCCCAAACGTAGAACAAGATATATTTCCCAAAAACTTCAGGCTCTAAATGATACACGACTGCTTTTGGACACTACCAAGTTTTACGGCTCGCGTCCCAGTCTTAACCAGAAAATTCTATGACTACTGTTGCTCGAAAGACAATGATTCATCTTACTCACACAAGGTGTCTACCAAATTGCAGCCTTCAGATGCCATGGCTTTTCCAGGCTTTCACTGAATATTTCATGCAAATTCCCTGACCAAAATGAAGGGGAACTTGGCACCTGCTGCTATGTTGTGATGCAGATCCCTCATAATAAACAGATCATTTATTGAGTATTATCGAGGCGGCCCAACTTTTCTGCCTCTGAGCCTGTCATATCGGTGAACTGCTACTCGCGGCAACACTGCTGTGGCGTGGCCTCCACAACTGACTTCAACTGCTCTTTGGTGAATTCCCTGACAATCCCGTGTTTTGCACTCACACCAAAACTCCCTGGTAATTCCCGGTTTTCCAGGTTAGTAGACACCCTGTCATAGTGCACGTGTTACTGGTGCCTATTAAACTTTCAACTTATCATTTAGTAGTGGCCCCAGCCACAAGGTTGTGGAATCAGCGAAAGAACAAAATCTACTAGGTATAATTCAATTCAACTGGAAATGTAAAATGACTTACAGCATTGTGCACAAACAAATCCATATTCTCTTTGGGGTAACGCAATGCAGTCGCCTTATGAAGAAACTCCTTTAAGAAAGGTGTAGCATGTTCCACAAATATGCCCAGAAGGACCCTCGGAAGGTTAGATTCCTGGAAGATAAAGTGGTCAACCTTTGTATGTGTTCTTGAGTACTAGGAGTTCAAAGTTTGGGAAGCCACGAAAGGAGAGAGAGAAAGTGTACCGGAACTTTTTCCAAGCTGAACTTGTCGTCACATACGAGACACCCTGACTTGTAATTCCATGACTTTGCTATGTAATTGCCCAGTGAGTTCAGCATGATCTGCAAATGTTTCAAAAGGAGACATCCAAGCATGCTTTCAATTCCATAAGTAGGACTTAAAAACTCTCAGGAAGACCCAAGTCAACTTTCGTGTACCTTGCTAGGACCATTCCCATGAATCACCAGAGGTGTAGTTCCATATGCAGAATTGTAAACATAAGGCTCTCCTTCAAGCCCTCGTAATTCGACATCACCTAGTTGAAGGAAAGGAAGAACCCTCCTTAGGCACTTACTTGCTCAGCATGATAGAAGGAAATGCAAAAAACTAAAGCATATGGTTCCTAACTTATAATGACTACGGCCCAGACTTTTCCACGAATCCGCAAAAATGAATGTATTGCGGAATTTGAGGGTTTTGTATGGTATACAGCAAACTACAAATCTTCACTGAGGAACAAAGCTTTGGTGACGGATACGGATGTAGCTACGGCTCATAACGCCTGTAGCAGTGCAGCACCTTCATCCACATCGCTGGTCTGGTCATCCACATCGCTACTGGTGCGAGGCACCATCTCACGAGCACAATCATTAAACCATCAGTTGGGCTCTCGCTACTAACCGAACAGGTTGTCGTTATTTAGAGCTCCCAACATTGGTGACCCGGACGTGATTCCAACACGCAACCTTCTGCACTGCTACACGCCCTTTACCGCTCCACCTACAACGCAAAATAAACGTGTACCACGCATCGCATGTTGGCAACACTGGTACTACACCTGCATCCATCCTTTACTCCGTCTTTACTGCTTCCGTTTTGCTCGCATTAGCAATATACCGTCAAGCGCGTTTCTCATGGTGCAGCGTGCAGTGGCTAAACGTTCCCGCTTGGAGAAACAAGGGTGCAAAAATTAGTATGGTTCAGAGGAATTATACGAAAGTGCCAGACTCTCTTTCTGCCATTACAGTGCTACCTATGTTATGTTAGTGTTAAAACAATACAAAGTACCACGTGATGCCTAAGCTATAACTGTACCTTGGATTCGTAGAAACTTTCCTTCTACATCATGCAAGTTAATAAAGATTTTATATTCCTATATCTCCACCAGCCTAGTCACTTGCCGCAGAAAATTGAAGAATTTCTGACTCCCTGTCACAGAATTTGAGATTTAGCGAAGCAGAAAAACCAGGGCCTTAATAGAGACATACGGAGAATTTGAATGGATACACTGAGGAGTGGATCGATATAAGACTTACTCCCGTATTCTAGCTCTGCCCTGAGGGATCCCTTGAGCGTCGAGGGGCCCCCTCAGTAGCCTTGGCAATGCATTGGGCACATGCTCGCTGCATGTGCACGAAGCCCTGCCAAGGCTATTGAAGCAGACTAGGGATACCTGAGGGCCGAGCGAGGATATGGCAGTAAGGAGAGGCGATGTGATTGCCATTCTTTGACTATCTCACCCTCTGTACTCACCGGTAGCTCCATTCAAGTTTTGAAATATCTCTGCACGATGGTCCAGTTTGATGCCCCATTTTTTCTGAAAGGTTTTTATTTCGACCACATCAATAACTGCAAGTTAACCACTTCCATATACTGATGCTGAAGCTTACCCTAAGTTCCTCACTGAGGTATATTTGTGTGTAGAACAACTGATCATCATCAGCTGCATCAATCTCTGTACTGCTGACCACATCATATAATTGCGAGGCATAACCAATGAACCCTAGAAAAAGCAAATAAGCAAGGTTCCAGAAGAAGTTACAGGGTGCTAGATAATCGGCAAACCTCTAAACCACCATTAGAAAGTATAGCCTGTCAGGTGACAGACCCTCATTTTTGGTCACCATCAGATAAACAATTTTGCTTGCAGAAGCAATGCAGTAAGTTGCTCTGAGGCATATAACACATGAGGCAACATGTAGCACAAAATGCTGAAACACAGACTAGCAGCAAAAACTCTACTCAGGAATTATATCATGCAAGAGCACACTGTTGTCAGAGGGATTTCCACTCTCGGGAGCTGCAATGGATGCTCAATTTGACATGACATATGATGTGCAAGCAGAGGAAGCATACAAGTTTTGAGTCTTACAGCTTTACTCCCACAAGGGCACGTCTTAGTATTCGGCTCTTCTACTCTTGAACGCGCCTTTAAACCTGTACACGTTTTTGAGCAAGTTCCGTCTGAGGCATGCAACATGCACAGTTAATATTGAAGAAGGTGAAGACCTCAGAAATTTTTTTGGAAACTTATGGAAGCAATACTCTTTGAGTTGATACGCATCTGCACTCTTGCAGTTCGTCTCCATTATGATCTGTAGACTGTCTTGTACACAACATTTCATGCCGCTAATATATCTCGAGAGAAAAATGTCTCAAGCATCTTCTCATTGGTCAAAAACCAATTATATCCCCGCAGGGCATCGTGAAGGAATTTAGCTTGAGTCGTACCAGCAATGTGACATAGGATGAGGAGTAAAATTGGTAGCATATTTGCTGTTAGTCACTGTAGCAATGGCAGGCAGGCGTAACTTACCTGCATAAGAAAAGTCAGGGCAAGCTAGGTGATTAGTCCGCACATCACAAGGAAGAGAAAAGGGAATAAAAGTGAGCTCAATAAAATGAAAGCAGAAACATTCCAGAGTCTATGGCACGGATAAGACATAATGGCTAATATGTGGACCCTCTGTTAAAATGCTACGCAGAACTCAATGTGGGAATCTATGAAATAAAAAGCAACATAGGCACGACACCACCAAGCAGCATCTAAGTTATCCTGCTCACATGCTACCAAGACCTTATAACCTTGAGTATCCCAATTATCGTCCTCCCACTTGTTTCCCCTTCTGGGTACACTAGTCCCAGTTTTTACTCACATGCTACCAATGCCACTTACGTAAGAGAAGGCCTGCATGTTGCTTGAAGTGGTGCGATCACCAAGTGATATTCTTTCACAGTAACTTCAATCACCTACCAGTGGCGAACACTGAACTAGCATATTATACTAAAAAAAGCGGAGCGAAGACATGCAGAAAAATGCTGATGGGTTTGATGCATTTTTTTGAAAGGCACGTGGTATTTCAGGCCACAAGCATGGAAGCACACAGTTACATACAGTCAGAGGGAAGTTCTTGAGTAAACACATTCCATAGGCAGACAACATTGGGACTGTGATGACTAATGACATCATGAAAGAAGAAGATGCAACAGGCAGGCCTTGTTTAATTTATGTGGCATTGATGCCACATGCAATCTGGGCTCTGATAAAGTGCCCGATTCTCCTTTGATATTCAATGTTTTTCACCTCAACTGGTTCCCCGGCATAGTGTGGTACCTTCTCTGCAGTGGTACACAGCTTGTGCATTCTTTTGTACCACAATAGCTTGTAGCTTGTAGCACGATATCAACCGCGAGTTGATACCACACGATATGACAGGCACCAGCTGTGCTACTTAAGTGCAGCTGCATCAAATGTGTAGCAAAAAGGGAATGAACTCTCTGGTGCTCAATAGGTGCCCACTTTAGGGTTGTATTACTAGTTATGCATGTCGTCCTTCATAATTACTTCATCTTTGCCAACCAATAATTAACCAAATTTGAACAATCAAGTAACTTCGATGTACATTTTGCTAATGCAACTATTTTTAAACTAGGTAGTTGGTCCGCGTTATGCACTTTAACTTTACATGCACATAAACTTTACCTCCAGAGTTGAGGTAAGGCTTTCCTCTTGCCACTTTCGGATACGATGACTGCAACCAAAAAATGACATTGCTTTAAAATTCCGGAGGTTGCATTAAAACTTAAACATCTGAGAGATGGTATAGATACTCACAGCCAAGTTTTCATCTGGCCAACAAAACCCCTCTGCCGAAAACACCACATTTGCTTTAAACTTGTAGAAGTTGTTAAGTATTTCTTTGGGTGTTCCAGCAAAGATTACATCGTAGCTGAAAGAAGAAAATCCATAAAACTTCTGCAGTACACAATTACTAACGCTGATAAAAGCTTTTAAACAAACAGCATTAAGATTAGGTGCGAATCAGCAGCTATAAGCTGACATACCTGTCCACGAACATGAGCACAGCATTTCTGACGTCTTTGTATTTAGAAGCTGCTGCCTTAAGCAGGTGAACTTTATATCCCCCACCAGGTCCATTTGAAATATCACCTCCTTTCCACTCTTCATCCATGCCGAGTACCTAAAGCAGAAAAGGTGAGCACAATCAAAACACAAAGTAGAGTAGCCTACTACACAAAGTAGTAGTAAGTCCCTTCAGATGACGCTCCCTTGGAATTCGCTGGATAGGTGTGTTAGCTTAGCTCAATTGGTAGAGCCCTAGACCGGTAATCCAGAAGATGTGGGTTCGAGTCCTACAGCTGGACAACCTTTTCAGTGACTTCCTTCTTTCACCTACCAAACTTTGTGCTTACATTGTTATGCAGAAAAGCATATACTGGATTGTGTGTGCGTTTCAGTACGACATGCACTGCATTTTGATCGTTGTTTCAGGACGACCCACACTGACGAGTGGAATTTGCCGTAACTCTACTAACCTGTGGTGTAATGCCATAAAACTTTGCGGAACGCAGGAACCGTATGAATCCATCTGTTCTTTCCGTTGCTACCGTCAAGACAATCAGGGTGTGTTCACCTGCATGACATTGATTTCAAGGTTTCTCAGTCTTTTTCACCTTCCAGATCAATGGCCGTTATAAAATCACTGCCACAGAAGGAGTGATCATAACAGCGATTGCTGTGTACAAAACAACAACTGCACAATACACACTGTAAACAAATTGTGTGCTGATTATTCTTCTCTCCTACTCACCGTCAAAGTTCCCCCCAGACTGATTTCCTGGCTGGGCAGAATTGAAATGTTCGGTGCTATCAATCGGAGACTGACAAAGAATGCCATCATTGTCATTTCCTGCATCGCAGAACCCTGAAAGACGCAGATTTTGGTAGATTTTTGTTCAAAACCAACACTACTGCGAAGTCACTCCAGGTCTATACTTACAAACTCAGCAGCACATGAGTAGCGCATTCTCAGTACCGAAAAATATAGTGTAGAAAAATTGCCAAACCCAATTTTTTTTTTCCAACATATATATGTAGCTGATTATGTGAAAGTGCTTCCCTAAAACCGCTGCAGATACATGATGTAGTTTCAACACAAGGGTCTTCAGTTTTCTTCATCGGTACAATTTCTTTGCTTTCAGCCAGGGATGTTCACGGGAATTTTATTTGGGGGGGGGGGGGGGGGGGGGACACCGGTTTCTGCTGTTTTTCACGGCTGTTTTGGCATTTCTGGCAAGTGTTTTGGGGATGTTGCAATATGTTGGGGGCAGTGTTAGGGGGGTGTTGGGAAAATCCCTGCATTCGGTTAGTATCAGTATTTTTAGTGCCTATAAAAAAGGCATTCAAAACTAACCTTTCTCGCGTTTACGGTCTCTCACTACGGTCAGCATACAGTGGAAATTTCGCTGGCATAACAGGATTTGAACGACTTCTTTGCCAAAACTGTACGCGGCTTCAGGGACGCGTCAACCTACGAACTCGGGCTGACCGAATTCGCCGCGTTCATAGAAGCACGTACCAACTCTGCGCGCCACATCTCACGCACGTACAACGCAGTCCCATTTATTCATCATTACGAAAGGAATATCGTGTAAAACGACGCAACTCGAGAGATATAACAAGACAGCGGACGCCCGTTGCGGATGACAACAGTTGGCATAGACACTGCCAAGCTTATTAAATAGCGAAGTGAGAAAAACCTATCGTACTATCTACAGGAAAGGTGAATATAGTGTAAGTAAAAACACAGAGCAGCCAAACGCACGCAGAGGGGCCTATTATATTGTCACGCGAATAGCTCTCGTGGTACACTTCTTTCCTTGTAACTGTCTAAACATCAACCGGAACACATCAGTGACACTATCTTACCAACTCCGTCCTGCGAGTCCTCTCCGGAACGCACATACACGGTGAGCAACACAGAAAATACGACGACCACAAGTTTGAAGGCAGCCATCTTGGATGGAAAGCGCCTCCGGCGAGGGGTGCGGCTAATTTTCACAGCTGAGTTTTTCACTGGAGTGGGATTTGGTGACAGAGTCAGGAGCATCCACGGTGCCGAGAAGTGAAGAGGCGAAGACCAGGAAGTTGATCAGAATTGCGATGATCTCATTGTACGTGACGGATAGGGTGATGGATATGGCGCAACTTCGTCCGGTTCGTCTGCTCGCTGTCAAACCCAGGAAGCGCGCGCCGCACGCCGCACTGCCCGCGCGAACACTCCCATAAAAGGTCCCACGCAGCAGAAGCATATGGCTGACCCGCGGTCACTGCATTCGGGTCCGTGATGTTGTTGGACACATAATGTTGTTATCGTGTGTAACAACACGACTATCACACACTTTCCGAACGTTGTAGGTCTGTGGATCTGCGAAACGCTTCGAACAACAGAAAGAAAAAAAAGAAAAGAAACTCTCAATAATCGGGTGTTCATACTTGCATCGCTCGTGATTTGTGAGCGAAAGCAGCCGCAATGTACGCTCTCCTTCTCAAGAAGCGCGACAATGCGGAGAGGCATTGGATTGGTCGCCTCAAACGTTCTCCAGCGGTGATTGGACAAATCGTTTGCGGGGACCAATGAGGTCGCGTTCCGCACTGTCAGCATTCTCGCGAAGGAGAGTGAGAGGGAAGCCATAAATTACATGTTCTCAGGTATAGAAACCATAATCTCATTAGTTCTATGATTTCAAGTGACTATTAAGGTATTAGTCGGGATGAACCTCTGTTCTTCGGCTGTGAGTGAGACGGGGGAGCGACCTCGAATCAGATGTCATACAAAACTGAAAAAAGAAACGCCGAGTGACAACAGACCACGCATTTCGCCGACGAGACGGCTGTGTCAGATTTCACTTCCTCTCCTTTATCATCAAGGACGTCATCAGCTCGAGAGAAGATGTACGCTTTTAGATACAAGTACTTTTCACACAGACGTTACACTTGCCATGGTGCTATTCCAAGAAATATTAATTTCGGCAATCAAATCAGTACAAAGCTCCAGGAAAACTCACTGAAATGCCCTGTCGGGTAAACCGAGCCACGAAATTGTGAAAATGTATAATACTATTTATTGATGTCTACGTTTTGCAAGATTTTGTGTTGGGAGTTTTGCCACTGTGTGCAGCTATTTGTCTTCAATTATTTGCCCACATTTCGAGCTTCTCTCAGTGTCTTTTCCACACGGCACCCATAGAGGCTTATTTTGCTCCCCTTCCGCCCGACCACCATCTGGAACTTGTTTATTCCTGGGAAGATACAACAAAAACAAGAGCACGCACATACTCTGAGGCAAACGGGAACATCCAGACGCCGTAAAAGCGTGACAAGGAATGCTGACGGTTCGGAGGCTTACTAAGCAATGATTCCAGCGCAGATTATGCAAAACATATTGGCGTAACTTGGCTTAAGAAAACAAACAGGAGGGTTCCTAAATTTAAATGAACTCGCATTTCGTGCTGGATTGATGTTTGCATGGTAGACTGTTTTGTTTGCTTTTCGAGCAGCCGGCGGGTGTTCGCGACGGCTTCACGGGGAAGCCGTCGTGCAGTGGCAGTCTATAATTGCATTAAGATGAATCTCTTGGAACGGTGCACAGGCCTTGACGCAGTGATACGCAAGAGTGAGTTCAGCTCCGTGCAACCCTGTGTGTGTGTGTGCGTGCAGAGGAGATAGCATTCGACATCTCTGACTTGAAAAGACTGTTCGACCGCGATGGTACGCCTTATCAATTTCATTTAGTTTAGCAGAAGCGTCGGTATTTGAAGAACGGTACATGTTGCAGACAGCCCAGGACGAGGAAGCCGAGCTCAAGAAGGAACTCGAAGGCGTGCTGAAGAAAATTAAGGTGATGTACGCAGGTGTTTCAGTGGTTATATTTACTATCGGCCTTTTGTTTTTGTCGGTTTCCAGCTGCTCGCGCGCCAACGGATTTTATGCAGACGACAACGGACAACGGATTTTATGCAGACGACGCAAAACTATTTGCGTCGTCTGCTTCAGAAGCCGTTGCGAAGCTATCTGCTGCTGGTTTCGCACACGTCTGGAGAATATGTCGAGTTACCCCTGCGCTTGCCCGTAAGGCAGGGACGTAGACATGGGGGAGGGGGTGTGGTTTGGGGGTTCAACCACCCCCGAAAAATATCACACATTTAGCAGTGCATTTGGGAGAAAGAAACAAGGGGGAATCCTCCTCTCCCATGTAAAGTCCCCATAGAACCCCCCCCCCCCCCCCCCATCCTGCCGTAAGGGGCAGCGGGCAGCCCTAGCTCTGAAATGTAGATTGGTCATTTTATAGGAAGATGCTATCACTGCTGGTCCCTAGCACAAATGTCAAAGTCATACCCTTCTTTTGGAATTAAAGGGGAAGCTGTGCCTGATAAGAAGGCATGAAAAGC
This sequence comes from Ornithodoros turicata, assembly GCF_037126465.1. Lineage (NCBI taxonomy): Eukaryota > Metazoa > Arthropoda > Arachnida > Ixodida > Argasidae > Ornithodoros > Ornithodoros turicata. Next base: position 22,290,932 of record NC_088210.1, on the reverse strand, counting down.
ATAGATTTACAGAGTGATCTGGGGTCGGATTAATCGCAATGTTTAAAAATTCGCGAGCGATTATTATAGGAGGCTCAAGCAGCAGCAGCGGACACCAGCTTTGCGGAAGTATGCAAGGATTTGAAACGAGAGGCCAAATTCCACATGAAACAGCGCAGGGTCCTCAAGGGTCACATCTCCAAGGTGACTTCTGCTCATTTCTGCGGAGACAGCAAGTACGTTTTTCCCTAGATGCACAGTATAGAGCACATTTCCTCAGCGGATGGCGTTGTGTTTCAGGAAAGCCGTATCTGGTTCTTTGGACGGAAAGCTCATCGTGTGGGATGTGTTTTCAGGAAACAAGGTAAATATCTACCGTCTTTGATAGAAAGATCAAAAGAGGGATGCGCCAGTTAAGTTCTCAGTTTAAAGGAAACGACGCAACAGCAGTTCCTTCAAAGCATGTTGTCGATTTCGTCGTCTGCCTCGCATGGATGAGACGGAGTCAAAAAGATCGTGATGAGGATGAAATAAAGCACATCCTGGTATAAAAGGACATTGGAAATTCTCGGACGTTTACTGATGATTCAGGGCGCAGCTGCATTACGAAAATTCGGTGGCTCCGTCCAACCAAGAAATGAACTGTGAATACGTTGGCATTCTTATGTACATAAATGTCGATTTTTTTTCCATACTTCTATGCTCTTTTCTTTCCCCAGATGCGTGTCATTCCACTGCGTTCCAGCTGGGTCATGTCTTGCGCCTACGCCGAAAACGGCAATTACGTAGCCGTCGGCGGCATGGACAACATGTGCACAGTGTACGACCTCCACGGACCCAACGCTAAAGTTCGCAGGGAGTTGACGGGACTCGACGGTTACCTGTCCAGCGTCAGATTCCTAAGCGACGCGAACGTAATCACTGGTTCTGGCGACACCAAAGTGTATGCAGCGTCAATCGCAGGATTTCGTTAACAGTGCAATCACACGAGCGATATCCGCACGGAATATTCCGGAGGAAGAAAACTGCTCACGAGACGGGAGCAGACGACACCATTGGCCCTGCCACTAGATCAGACGACTAGCAGACGACAGGACCGATGGTGTCGTCTGCTACGGATTAACTTGTGGCTGTGGCGCGCAAGATATTTCCCGCGGTTAGCAGTTTCACGAAAAAAAGCTGACGTTTATAGCAACTTCTCTGGATAATTCTGGGGAAATTAGTTGGTGTGAATACACGGTAGCTGTACCATTATTACACCACGTGACACCAAATGTTTGTGCAGAGTGCTATGGGACATCGACAGAGGTGCAAAGCTGACCACTTACGAGGGCCACGAGGGCGACGTCACCAGCCTCTCCATGCACCCCGAGAAATCCTGTTTCGTCACCGGATCGGTTGATAACACTGCACGGGTAAATGCATTTCGAAGCTGAAAGGGGGAATTTTTGCCATACGCATCTGCCGCTCCGCAGGCAGGACAACCTCATCTAATGTCTTGCTCGATAGATATACCAACAACCTTATAGGTGATGTTTAGGGGGCCCGAGATTATAGACCTCTCCCTGTTTGTGAACAAATGACGTCATAGTGTACAACAGCGCCACCAATTTGGTAGAGTTGAACTACGCTCGAAGCTAGAGGCGAACGAGGTCGCCCCGAAAGCCACGGTCTTGAGAGGATTACGATGGTCCCTGAAAGGGATGCGACCTTCGGTCCTACTTTTCTTTCAGTATAGGCGGCAGCGAACAAGTGCCCATTTGTGAAAACCAGCCCTCCCCTTCCGATCTGTTTCGGTTTCAGTCTGTCTACCAACGTTATGATGACGTTTCTCGGGTAGAGGTCTATTATCGGTTGAAGCCCAGATTGAAATGTATGGAAAGGAGATTAAGCAGCAACTCAGTAAGGTGTGCACCCATGGACCCAGTAAACGTTCCACAAAGTACACCTCCCATTTCTGTGGAGGGCTTAGTTCTGCAAAATACTCATACGCGGAGTTATAACTGCACTTTGTCCAATTCCAGCTGTGGGACGTTCGGGAGAAATCATGCCGACAAGTATTCAGGGACCACACAGGCGATGTGAACTGCGTCTACGTAAGTTCCTTGTAACTCAACCGCAGCCGGGATGTGCCACTCTTCCCATTACAGTTCCACAGTGGTGGCAACGTGTTTATCACTGCGTCCGAGGACAAAACGTGTCAGCTCTTCGACATCCGCAGTGACCAGGTGCTGACTCAGTACCAGAACCAGAGAGAGTCGTGCGCTTTTACCTGTTGCGCTATGTCCCTCTCGGGAAGGATGGTGCTTGCAGGGTCCGACGACAACGACGTCCATGTCTGGGACACACTTTCGACACGGAGGATCGGTAAGAGAGTAGTTCATGACGATGGATGGCGTTATGGTCAACACCACCTAGATACAGAAAGCCTGCGCGCTGGTCGACGTGACGTAACAATTAAGAGTCAGCCAATCAGGATCGTGTTTTCAACGGCAGAAGCCAATCACGAACAAGCTTTCAGCGGTCGTAGCCATCGAAACGAACCACCGTCGTCTGCAAGCAGCGATTGAACGTCCCCGCGTCCTAAATGGGAAATCTTTAAAATAAAGCGTAAAACGGTCTCAATCTTTCTCAAAACCGGTTTTCTCGAAAGAGTCTTGCACTATTTGTCTAAATATTTGGTGAATCGCAGTAGCAGACGAATTCTGACTCTTAACTGAAAGAGGGAGAGGAGGCAATGCGCAGGCTTTCTTTGTCTAGGAGTTGTTATGGTCCCCCCCCCCCCCCCCCACCACCCCATCTAGGTAATATAAACACATTCAGATTTCCTATTTCGGTAAAGGGGATTAGTTTTTCTTTCGGGAGCTGTTGTGCCACCAGAGTGTACCACTTCACAGCGGCGAAATTTTGTTGTTGTTGTAGTCGCGACGCATGCATGACTCCCTGTGCATGCAGATGAGCGACTTTGCCCAGAATACTGCGGCGGAAAGTGCGCAAAATGCACAGCCGGCGCAGCCACAAGACGGTTCGTGGCAGACGACAGGAAAAGACGCGGTCTTCTGCAAAGTAGCCAAGTACGATGCGGCTCCTGATATCCTGGCACCATGCAATGTTCCATATGACAAGCGGGGGAACTTCTGCCCCGTCAGCAGTTTTTGCGCTTTCTTCCATAGAATATTGCGGGGAGTATCGCTCGCGTGAATACAGCAACTCCCACGTGTCCCGCGCTGCAGACGCAATACCAGTGTTTCCAGTTGCGAATGCTAATACCATTGCATTGCCGAAATTGCTAAAAAAAAAAAAAAAGAGGACGCATGTGGAATTTGTTTTTATTCCACTACTGTAGCTACGAACGCGAAATGTTGAAAAATGATGCGCATAAGGAGCCCCTAAATAGGGGTACAGAGTATCGCATTCCTTTTCCGCGCCAGAGCCGCCGTTGCGATTGGGCCGATCGTGTCACGTGATTTCTCCTTCCGAGAACTCTCCGTTCTTTCGCCGTCCATGTTGGGTCACCTCCATGCAAAACCGGTTTCCTTGAAATCCGTTGAAACCGGTTGAAATAGCGTGGCCTCAGTGTTGCTACTCCGATCCCTATTCAGCGACTCTACGCGAAAGCATAGGGTCATAGCATAAGCTTCTTGGGGAAGCTCACGGCCATTCTCTCTTGCATACTGGAGTGCCACGGCAAGACCAAAATGCAGCGCAATAATAAGACAAAAAATATATCAACACAAATCGCAGGCAACCTCATGGGCCACGAAAGCAGAGTGACTGCCTTGACCATCAGCCCAGACGGAGCTGCCATTGTGTCCGGCTCCTGGGACAGTACTGTTCGTGCCTGGGGATGAAGCAAGCACGAAGCCCCATCACAGGTGCTCCATTAAAGCATTCCCCTCAACGCATTTTGCAGATTACTTTTCGCGTCACAAACGACAACGTGCGACCGATCCTGTTTTGTACGTAAAGACAAACAGCTTTATTGGACAAGTTAAATAACATACACAAGGAAATTGTTTCACAAACGAGACTGAAAGCTACATACTGAAATAAGACACGCAGGCTGACCAGGCACCCCAAACTCCTGGCATGGTTTTTTTTTTTTTTTTTGCTTTTATCAGTTCCGTCACTTTTCCCATGCTCTGCATTTCATTTGTCTCCATTCAATGTTGTCTGCTGGTTTGTTTCGCAGAGGAAGGTGTGTGTGTGGAAACAAAACGGGGAGAAAGAAAAAACGGAGGAGGGAAATGGGGGGGGGCTCGGCATATGTTCAAAGAGGATCAGAGGAAGTGTCCCTTCACGTGTTGCTGCTATGTGTCCTCAGTTTGAACCAAACAGTAAAATGATTCCGAGGCTCCAACAGCCTCGAGGCCTGGCAAAACCAAATGAGTAGACTCCAATGTCTTCTTGCACTGACCCTACGGCAGTAAATAGCAGCAGCAACAGTGAAGTTCTGGACAATGAGGAGGAGGAGGGGAGAGCGCACATTCATGCATGTGTCGTGTACGCGCTTACATATATGTTGATTATATATATATATCTATATAAAGTTTTGGGGTTTGTTCGCTCTGTCCATGTCTCGAAAAAAAAGAAAAAAGCCGTCGGAAGGCTGCGCAAGAGAGTGGTCCTGCTTCAGGGAAAGGCAGAACGTTCCCCGTCTGCCAGACACATTTTTTTTTCTTCCTGTCATAGAAAAACGAAAGGGAGGGAGGGGTGGGGGCGCAGCCAACAGAAATGCACAATGGGTGGCGCCACGCGGCCAACCCGCACTTCTCGCTCGCACTCAATTTTCCAAACATCTCGAGTATGGCAGTTGTCGCGCACAGGGGGGGCTGGGAAACGACCCTTCCCAAATGCCTGCGCAAGTGTCCTAGAGTAGAGCGACGAGTCTGCGTTTGTGTATTTATATTATATATATAGTATGCTTCCTTGTCCTTGTGTCGGTAGCAGTGACGCATGGAAAAAAAAAGGAAAAAAAAAAAAAAAAAAGATGGCAGCAAAAACATGAGAAGTGAAACCAACCAACGCCCGGAGCAGTGGCGGGGCAGTTTACAAGGGAACTCCCTTCCCGGGACGGGCGGCAGCGGGGGCAGCAGGGTGGGCGGGGAGGGCAGACAAAACGGATGACAAAATCCCTCCCTGGCCAGCCCAGTGCCCGGCTGCGATTGGCTGGCCCTTGAGACTGGGGCTCTTGTCTCAAGGGCAGCGCAGTGCTCCTCGTCTGGAGAGGACTCCCAACATTCGTTCCGGCATATGGCAGTGGTTTCACTACGTAGACCATGCGCAATGAAGACAAGGAAAATGACACTTCCACAGCTGACATGCAGGTGTCACTTCCAAAAAGGTATACGCGCCATTCGGTTTTGTTTTTCCAAAAAGATGTGCCACCCAGCGCAGTGCAGTGTGTGCGTGTGCCGACTCAACCGTGTACAGAGGTCCTCTCCCACACACACACACACGCACGCACAAGCCGTGGGTAGAAAGGAGGCAAAGCAAGGGCACGAATGCCTTGCCGTCACCAAGTGAAACGTCCAAGCGAGCCGTAAGAAAGCACTTCAGAAATCATCCCTCCTCCTTACTCAAATGCACCAAACACAAAACCGGCGGCTACAACACGCAACACACAGGTGACCTAAACACAGCTCAGTGTTCATGCGCATAAACTGAAGGGTTTCTCACACTCTTGCCTGTCCCCCTCTGATGCTCTCATGTCCGAAGTGTCGGCTGTGCTAAAGTAAACCCTGCAAACCGTGGTCCCAGAGTGCTCCGCACAAGGCCATCTCTCATGCATGCAACTCCAAAAGCACAACACGCACACTCTCACAAAATGCCTCCATTAACAGTAAGCTCACTGACCATAACTTGACCCGAAGAGGTCGGCAAAGTAAAGGAAGTACGACATAATGCTCAAAATCTGAACTCTCGCATAAAACACTATGTACAGTAACAGGTGCATGCTCACAATGTACCTTGCCAAAGAAAAAAACACAAAGTAAAAGCAAAATTAACAGACAAAGAAGGTGAAGACGGATGTACACAGTCCTCGAATGCCACTAACACAACCTTCTGCCGTCGCTTTGCCGATTCGTGAAGCCAGCCAGCAAAGCTGTGGGCAACCCTTTGCCGGATGTCACGGGGGCCAGTGACACTGACAAGGGCATGTTGCAGCAGCTTTCTCCACCCGAGCAGTTCTTTTCCTCTCTCGCAGCAGAGCACAACAACCCCCCACCACCCCACCCACAAGACGGTCACCTCGCAATTTTGTTGTGAGCTTCATACACACAAAAAAGAAAAAAAAAAGAGAAAGAGAGTAGAGTAAGAAGGAGGGAGTTCCTTGCATGCACGCTTGACTAGAAAAAAAAGACTGCGGTGGGCAGTGGTGCTCTCTCCAAGTCCTCATCTGTGTACGTCCCTTGAGGAAGGAGCAAAAAAAAAAAAAAAAGGAAAAGTCTCACCCTCGCTCGTTTATGAAGGGGGCAGAGAGAGAAAGGTAGAGAGAAGGCAACACCAAGCGGGAAGGAGAAAGAGTTTTGGTCCAGTGCAATGTGAAGCGCGCAGTTTTTTTTTTTCTTTAGTTCTCTCGGGGTCAGGGCGGAGGAGGAGGAAGGAAGAGAGGCGTACGATCGGAAAGAGCTCGTCTGCCTAGTTCCAAATCTTGAGGAAGCTGTCCCATGAGCCTGTAGCCACAGCCATGCCATCCTCCGTCACCCCGAGGCAGCTGACACGGTTGTCGTGACCCGCAAGAACACCTGCAAAGTAAGACACGCAAGCTGTGGATTCAGGACAGATTTGCAGAGATAGACAGGGCCAACACCACCTAGATAGCGAAAGCCTGCTTGCTCGTCTACGTGACGTCGCAACTAAGAGTCAGCCAATCAGGATCGTGTTTTCAAAGGCAGAAGCCAATCACGAACGAGGTTTCAGCGGTCGTAGCCACGCAAACGAACCACCGTCGTTTGCAAGCAGTGATTGAACGTCCCTGCGGACTAAATGGGGAAATCTTTAAAATAAAGCGTAAAACTGTCCCATATCTCTCTCAAGACTGATTTTTTTGAAAGCGTATTGCACTTTTTGTCTACAGACACGGGTCTAGAGTTTCCAAGTTTGCTGCAATTATTTGCGAGTTCTTCAATTCGCAGAACAGCAAATTGCAGTAGCAGACAAATTCTGACTACATGTGACCACGTAGCCAAGGTGGGAGAGGAGGGAATAAGTAGGCGTTCTTTATCTAGGTGGCGTTGACAGGGCACTGTGGTGCAGGTGTACACTGGAGAGAATGTCAACCCGACAAGGTTATAATTAGCCCAAGAGGTAGGAGACGAAGAGCCTCACATAGAAACATTGTGGCGATCGTTGCTGCAGATTCGTTATTTCCAACAGGAATTATTTACCGGCAGACACTTTAGAAGTAAGGTGCACAGGGTGGTAGACAGCAGTGAAATATGGTTGCATGACCAAATTTTGTGTGGGTTAAAACATGACACGCACAGGCGAACTATTTTTGAATGGAACAAAGAGTCTGGGAAAGCTCGGAGTATATACCGGTGAAACAGACAGCAAATACTCCAGACAAAACTTGCAGATGCTGGACTTGAGCAGTGTTGACACGTGCTTGTCCCAGTGTTGGGGCAGCTAAGAACGACGGTAACTTGCAAGTTTGTGTGTGTGTGTGTCTCCTATGTAGAGAATAGGGACAGTGCAGTGTGGGTGCATGGTGCAAGGCAATTGGCAGACAATGTTGAACCATTTTGATGTGGATAATGCCACATAGTATCAATAGATGACTCGCATAAATAAATAGAATAAATGCAAAACCGTGCTTATCTTCAGCAAGCCCAGCATGTTATTCTTTGTGCAGATGTGCAGCAGCACGATGTCTTTATCCAAGCTGACTGCACTTAATGAAATTGCAGTGCTGCTGAAATCAATCGCAACTGCATTCAAGTTCCACTCGGAAACGTCAACAAGAAGAAAAAGACACCCAAACAATTTAAGCTTTCGTACACTGCGGCTAGTCGGTTTCAGGTTTGCTTGTACGAAACATCGTTCTTGAGAAATAACGTATCGACTGTACAACTCGTGACACCGAATCGGAACACCCAACACGGCAAAGGCACGATGCAGTGTGACTGCGACATACAGCTACAATGTTTAGTGTACAGAAAAAATAAGGTACAGAACCAAATCCTGGTCCTGTTCTCAGGTGCGGGGCATCATATTCGCTTCTTCAGAGCCTACAATGCGGCATTTTCTGCTGGTTTTGAGCCTTCTTGTGTGTCAACTTTTACGTGTCCCGAATGTTTTGTCGCCCTATGAATGTTTCTACGAATTCTACGAAAGAGTAGTCCGCGGGTGCCCTGCCCAGAACACCGCACGCGAAAAGAACGCATTTCCCAAGATTCCCTTCTGGCTCTCCATTATGCACAACAGGTGGCACTGTAAGCTTTGCAAATCATCTATTCCTGCCTACAGGGCAACCTGCGGCTCCAAGAATGCTGGACAACTCACCAGCACGCTCAGCCTTCATAGAATCCCACACATTGCAGTTGAAGTCGTCATAACCAGCCAGGAGCAGGCGACCAGATTTGGAGAAGGCGACCGATGTGATGCCACAGATGATGTTGTCGTGAGAATACATAGCCAACTCCTGGTCAGCGCGGATGTCGAATAAGCGGCACGTCGCATCGTCAGACCCCGTTGCGAAGGCATACCCATTTGGGAAGAACTGGAAGCGGGAGATTATGCGCGTCAACAACATGCGGCTGTCTTGACGGTTTTGCAACTCACCGTTACAGCGTTGATATCCGACTCATGACCGGGGAATGTCTGTTTACACATACCATCGCGGATGTCCCATAACTGCAAATAACAAAAACAGGAAACGTGAGCCATTGCACCCTCAAGTCCCACGCAATACAGTATCTACAGCCGTAGCCACGCCTCCACTTTGATGCCGTTGGCAAAGAGCCATACAGCTGTTCTATGCAGAGTGTACCTGCTTAGGAGCAAGCAATGTGGACCTGTTTGTCATCTCCCCCCTGTGCTAGGCTTAATGTTGACATAAAGTTATGAGAGTGGCACAGATGTTATTTTTGCAATCTAGTTATACGGCCAGGCAGACATCCTCCCAAAGAAAGCATACAACTACAAGATGACAAATTACCTAAAATCCGTTAAGCACCTCTTTAATTAGGGGATTTTGGGCAAAAGCGAGATAGCAGAATAAGAGATTATCCTCGTTGAAAGCCATTCCACATCTAACAAATCCTGAAATTTGCACACACGTTAAAATATCCATCCCCTCCTCCAGAGGATGTCTGCCTAGTCGTATAACAATCGTAAAAACGACATCTGTGCTGAGCTCAGCTGAACAAAAATCCTGTAAAGGATTAAAAAAATACCCTGTACGTACACCATACATGGCAGCTATATCACAAGTCAAGAGGTAGTTTTGCTGCTTTTAGGCAATACCAGACACTATAACTTGAAAATGACCTTGTACAAAACTGACTGATACCGAAGGGCACTGAAAAGCATTTTGAAAGCTGCCAAAGTAACACCAACTATTAACGCTGTCTGAAACCCTAGCTCAAGTAAAGAGCCGTAACTGCGCTATTCGACTTAGAAGACTGCCATCCCAAAGTCTCGCATTTTGTGTACAGTGTAAAAAAGAGAAAAGACAAAACGGAGCAAGTCCGAAGCGCAGGCGGTAACCGATAGACCAAGCCTCTAACCTAAAGCAATTCAAAAACCCCAATGTTCGATATCAACAGCACAGAGTCGCTCACCTTGGCAGAGGCGTCACACGCTCCGGAAACGAATGTCCTCATGTCAGGAGACAGTGAAAGAGACATGACATCACCAGTGTGTCCCGTGAACGATGTGCACTGTTGGCCAGTTTCTATATCCCAGAGGGCACTGACAGAGGGGAGAAAAAAAAAGCCAGATGACACACCTCAAGAGGAGAGAAAAGCCTCTACACAACTGCTACTGACCATGTCATGTCACCCGAGCTGGTGACTATCTGGTTGTCGTCGACAAAGCGACAGCAGGAGAGGTACCCCGTGTGGCCCGGGAGTTCGCGACTGACGCGCACGTTTCCCTCTCGCGTTTTGAGACTGTAGATTGAACAGATGTTATCTAGGCCTCCGCAGGCTACGTAGCTGCCCGACGGCGCATAGGCGCAGGTCATCACCCAGCTTGATCGGAGCGGGATCGCATGCACCTTGTTTGTGGTGTATGCATCCCACACAATCAACTTGCCGTCTTGGGATGCAGATACCAGGTAGCTGCGACAAAAAAAAAGCGTTTTATTATTCAACAGCCATTCTAGAATGCCTAACACTTCCCACTGCTATGGTTTTCCATCCTTAGTTTATAGCACCCCCGACTGGTCGCTTCCGAGTGCTCTGGTCTGCACTACCAGCCTGGTTGTAAGATCTGGCCGGGTCCTGGCCACGTGATTGTTGGCACTTCCACTGAGAAACCTCATTGCGCCGCTGTGGTTACTTCGGCACGATTCGCATCTATTTTGACTTTCTTAGACGGAAATTGGGAATCACATTCAGTGGAATATCTGTTTTCCTGGCTCTGCAACACAGACGCCGCGCTTGGTTTGTATGGGATGCCTCCCGCTTGAATTTGGAGCGAGAGGCAGATACGTGTGCTTCGACTCAGAGGAGCAGTGCGACCAGTAAAAGATGCCATCAGTGACAAAGGTATTGAAGGAATGGTCAGCTACAAGTGGTAGCATTGTTATTGAAAGGGAAACAAACTGTAGTGCTTAGAGGGATTGCCACGGGCAGCATATCCCAGCTCGTGAGCTATTAATAGACTATTGTAAACCAATAGCAGAGTGCTATAAATTTTTACATGTACAATACACAAAGTTTTCTATCAACAGTATGCATGCAGGTTCATTCAGCATGATTAATGAATAGTTACCAAAGATACTTTTGCCATCATATGCCAAACTGCAGCAACTTCACCTGCCTTTGCGGGATGACATTTTTTCTTTATTGCTGTTCGATGCCCATTATCTTTTAGCGGTCCTATCGTTCACTTGTCATCGATGCAAGGCATGTGCTTGGGAGAAAGGATCATATGTCCAATTTAACTCCACAGCTTTTTGGAAGTCAGATATAATATTGAATGTCACTAACTAACCCAGAGATGAAGTCAGTAGCAGCCAAACTTTTGTAGGTTCTTTGTAGGTGTACCAGTACGACTTTGTCGCAAATTACGTTCCCCCCCTTTTTTTCTATACCACTTTAGTGGTGTAGCAAGTTCTGCAGAAAATTATCCAACCAGGAGATATTATGAACATGAACACTGCCCAACATCCCACCATACGCAGAATTGCTGCCAACAAACCTGATCACCACAAAGATTGTCTATATCCAACTTGCAACCCTCACAACTACTGCATGGGAGGCTGGAGAACGTATGCAAACCCCACTGTCCCATACATCTGAAAACGAGCGTCCTGCCACAAATAGGCATACTAGTTACTGTCATCTGCAAAGTGATGAAAAGGAAAGTATCCTTTAGTTGACAGCAATATTTGTATTGTTTCCTGGATGCAGTACTAAAGGTAAGCACCAAACTACTGTTACGATGTCCACTGTGCAGACACAACTAACAACGATTTCTTTCCATAGAACCCAAGTTGCTTAGATGAAGCTTACCGGGAATCTGAACCCCAATGCATGGCATAGATTTTGGCGAGGTGTCCGCGTAGTGTGCGTCTCGTCCGCATTTGGATGCGGCCGACAGGTTCCATGTTGGCAGTGGCCTGCACCAGCGTTGTATCACATGCTTGTTTCCGTGCATCCTGCAGAAGTAAGAAAGCAGGACCATCATGCATGTGCCATTAGCAAATGCAGAGGCGAGACCAATTTCATTTCATTTCAACATTTCGGAAAGCAAGCACAACATGCAAAGATGCACATTTGCGCAGATCATTATGCATTTATGGGAAGATCATACACGTATTGTGATAAGCGTTAATACATTCATTATTCTCGCTGCTTCATATATCACAGGATCACCTCCTCATGTATATATGCATCATGCGACAAAAATATATGCCAAAGAAGGCTCCGGCTAAGTGATGCTAAAAGCAGCTGCATACTTTTATTATTCCAGCAGATGGGGGAGGGGGGAAGCAAGCGGTCACAAATGCGCGCGACAGTGTACCCCCTGACCTTCAGCTACGATCGCACTCCCGGTCCGCTCGCGCGAACTGAATGACGTCAGTCTGACGTCAACGAACGAAATCCGGGCCCGCTAGAAACCGGCAAGCACGGGAGGGAGAGGGGGGAGGGAAAGAGAGGGGCGCTCGTGCAAAGGTACCTCCCTTTTCTTCCGAGGACGCACGCACGGACACCGAGGCGACTGCGACTGTTTCTGTTCGGCAGATAGGTTTGTTCAAGCAGCGCATAGGAACGCGAAATGAAAGCCAAATACTCCGGTGGGTTTGGAGACACGCGGACCTCGGCACATTCATCTCAAGTTGCGTTCTGTGCTATCGATCGCACGGGACACCAAAAGCGCGCAATACACTTTTGCAGTCGGAACTCTGACGTAATCAAATGAGCCTTGCACGCATCCTGCGTATTAAACTAAATTTCGTTGCTTTCTATATCGAGGGTGAAGATTCTCAGGGGAAACTACATCGGAAGAACCCACACACTTCTTGTTAGCAGACTAAAAAGGAATTGCAGACGAAACAGAAGTGAACCGAATTTCTGATACTATGCGTACGTGACACAACGCCTCCTCTGCAGCCAGCAAGGCCTGAAAGCACCGTGCCACATGGCAGGTTTTCACGGTTTCCATTGCACAGTGGAAGAACATGTGAAAAGCAAACTGCATATCCCGTGCAAGCTCCCATGCGATTCCTTTTTCTTTCCTACTCTTGTACTTGCAGCACTCTTACATACTGACAAAAAAAGAAAAAAAAATTGATTGTTCGGTGATTTCAGAAAGGCTGAGTCACTGACATAAGAAATGTTGCAGCTGAACTTTCAGGTACAAATAGTAGCAGGTCTGCTTTCACCCACAGCACGTAGACCACACGTACCAATTTTCATTTAGCAGATTGATAATGGCACATATGTATCTTTGAAAGCTGAAGCGCTCCAAATTCATACAAGAGACAGCTTTTGCACATTTCTCCAGACTGTGGATGGAATACGTCAAGCACGCATGCCACATAGGAGGAATTCTCATTTTTGCTGAGTTGCACTAATCCTTGTTAAGTTCTGTACGTTGGTTTCAAGTGGGCTAAGGCCTGCATCGCCTTTGCAACTGACAGGTCTACAAAAATTACAATTCTGTAAGAGCACGATACATGGCTGAGATAGTGACGCTCATTTATGTTCTAACAGCTTAGAAAAAATCCCAAAACAGGGGCAGCAGAAAGTAAAGAGGACTCGCAGGCTAAACACAAGGCTTCAGTCTACCCAGATTACTTGCACCATTGCACGAGGTACAAATGCTGGTGTGAAAAACTGATACCTAACGAGACTTATTACACACACACACGCAAAATGCCATAAGGCCACGGCTCCAGAATTTGCGTAAACAGGGAAATACAATGGCTGCAGTCATCTACAACACAACTATTGCACCAGCATTTCCATGCTACCATAACACCAGCACAGAAACAAATTGTTGTATGCTGATGCTGTGGCGAGCATGCCTCACTACGTTAATTGCGCAAACGACAGCGTAACTATGCTCCAACTCAAAACGACAGCCAACTTTGTGTCGCCCTGATAGTTGACGCAGTAAATGGAAACACCAAATAAGCAACAGAATTAAAGACTCTGTACATGTGTGTGCCATTCCCTGTCGCAACCTACCATTTATCTTCGGCTAGCAAAGTGAAAAGTCTTTGGATTTGTAACAGCAAGCTCACCAACACACAATTTTTTTTGGCAGAGTTGACTGGTATACTCTTTTAGCGGTTAAGGAAGTACTTTCCCCAAATTGCGTGCAGAGCTTGATATGACAGCTTTGCTGCAGTGTATGGCATCTGTAACTGAAATATTGTACCCGCAGTAAAATTTCTTTTAACGCATCCAAAGGCAACCCTGTCATGAGGCACGGTCTTTCTACATCTCCACCGGAGGAGATACAGCAAAAGGTTTTTCAAGAAATAAAAAAATTGACAAAATATGTCAAACTCGTGCGAAAGATTGTGATGAAAATCGCGTCTAGTAAACGATGAGGCACTAATGATGCTAGCCAGTCCATAAACGTAGCCATTACTCAATTGTAGTAGATATGAACGCAATTCATCTGCCACCACTCTGGTGTAAACGAGCAGAGTCTCGAGACCCGATCAGTGATAGCTTCACTTTCATTGTCACACTTTTCTCCAACTCCGAGTGAATTTTTGAAGACGCGCAGTTTAACCATTAGTATGCTACACTGTGCAATAACTGTTCGGATTCCAACGCTATTACAACCGTTACTTTTCTTTGGTCCCTTAGCTTTCACTTGACACTTCATCAGCCTTCCTATTTCCCAGCGGGACAACCAACTTTTGTCCGGCTCCGAGACAAACCCACAAGTAAACCGCTCAACCACAACAGTGCTCCTGGAGCTGTGTGATCATACCCTGTGATGTACCCACTCTTCTTAGCACAGCCATTACAGAGCTATGCATGAACTGCCTGCAAAAAAGCGCCACCTGCTGACCACGCAGGGAATGTGCGTCGGTGCCTACGGAAAAAGGCCTATCATTTCGCACTAAAGTTATCCGGCTGGCCACTTGCTTTCCAAACGTCACCCCCCTCGCTAGTATACGAGGATACTAGACCTACAGGATATAAAAACTAAAAACCAACCAAGGTGATTGTCAATGCACGTCAGAGCTACGAGAAGCAAGATACAACAATGTGCTGCAATACCGAACGATGACCTCAGATATGTGCACCAATCGTCCTGCAGGCTCCCGGAAGCACACGACAGCTCCCATGGAGAGCTTCACAGGAAAGCAAGAGTTTCCCCGAGGCCGAGCACCCAGCACAACAAGTACACGGAAACGCTACATTCTGTCCTTGCGGATCCAATTGTTCTGCGTGGTGACGACTGCCTGCTCTGCTATAAAATACGATTTTCTGGTTCACATCAATGCAAGTAGCTACCTCACACACACGAACGGACTCAAAAAGCAGCATCTACACGAGAACCATCACAATTACCATGGTTGTAACACCACGGGCACACGAACGCCGTGGTCGATGAATGCAGAAGTCACCCTTAGCTACTGTACGGTAAAAAGTATACCGAAACAGCATCCTACGACCCTTACGCTGTTGCTGACAGTCTTACCCTACATGGCGCACAGGCATGCATGCTGATGTAGTGATGCTAGCACCTGCTTGTGTCAAATTTACTGTACAAAGAATGTGCCATATCTGCAACGTCAGAATTAACCCCTTAAGTGCCAAGGACGACCTCAGCTAGTCTGCGGATTCCTGGTCAAAAACGCCGAGGATGAGTGCAGGTCGTCCACGAGTATTTCTCTCTCTATCCCCACGAATATTTTGTCTTATTCTACACTGCCTTCCGCGCACTGCCACTGCTTCTACGCTTTGAGGTCAGATGGCAGCACCGGTCTGCGTTAGCTCCAGGCATTTCGGTTGTGCAGCGTACGTTTAAAAACGGCGGCGTCCAGCGCGGCTGCGGCTCACGTGAGTTCTAGCGATTCTGAAGGAACAGAATTTTGCTCGTCCAGTGAAGACGACGACTTTGTGGTGGTGCTGGTGGCGATGGAACGGCTTGCAGTAGTCTGCCCAAAATAATCCACCGCCACACCAGCCTCGGTTACCTTTTTTCGCTACCCCTTATTTATCCTGGTTATATCATTTTGGTTATGCATTTTTGGTCATATATATACACAAATTTGGTTATATATTTTTTTTATATACAGAAGTTGTTTATCATGCGAAACCTCTGCAGACAATGGTTTTTATGTACTAGGGATGGAACTATGCAATTAAAAAATGTGGCGTTTTCACGTCATTTTTCTGAACAATAATGTGGCACTGAAGAGAGTTTATGACTAGTGCTACGCTGACAGCATGGGAATGTTTTTCGGTAAGCACTCACTCGAATTGTGTTCTTTAGTGCTTCAGCTTCTTGTCGTAGACTGTCCAATTCATTCATTCTGCTAGGTTATGTTCTTCGACCCTGCAAGGAGAAGGAATGACCATCGATTAACACCAAAGTAATATCTCAAAGAAAAATATATTTGTGGTGGAAAAATGTTTGCTGGTGTTGTGAGAATAGGATGGTGCATCCCAAACTTGAACTAGACCAGCATTAACTCATCTCGCATCACGTACAGCCCAGAAGAACGTGTAATTTCGACTAGGTTGTCAAGTAATGCCAACGATAAATGAACAAGGCAATCCAATGCTCACTTTTCGCATACGTACATATTTCTCGGTACAACAGACAAGGACATGGAGCATGCATGCATCCATGCACGCGCAAAATTGAAAAAGCTCACATAACTCGAGCGTACGGATATCTTAAACGTCGGAGACATCGTGAGGGGTTCGTCCTTGCGATTTATATGATACAGATCGACGATTATTAACGGTACCGTTCGTGTAGTAGCATGCTGACAGGAGGGCATTGTTAGGCTTAGTAGTAGGGATAAAGCGCCCTGCAGCATCTGAATGTGTAATACATTTGCGGCTATATAATCCTGTGTGTGTTGATGCGTGTTTGATTCTGAAGTTTTAACGGGACGGTCTGATACATTACATAATCGGAAACAGATGCCGTTAGGGTTAGGATCCAATGGTGAGGGTGGCCCGGCACAGGGCGGCGACCTTTCCGCACTACATTTCCCGTGCACGAGAGAAGCACGTGCGTAATAAACGGTAGTTCAGAAGGGCACGTGCACGAGAAGCTGCTCGGAACACACTATGCACGTCGCTTTAGGGAGCATCTTGGTGATGCCAGCGCGAAGACTGGTTACCTTCGGTTTCGCACCAGGGAGGACGTAAAAAGAACGTGATAGGATGCTCGCTGTGGAGCATAGTGAAGTGCAATTGTGAACTGAGACGCCAAAGCGACGAAATGCTGTTAAGTTTACACGGTCACAACACCACGGCATCCGCCATTTTCGGTGTTGGGAGGAGCTGTTCTAAGCCTAACTCAGGGATACATGTCAATAACAGAGATAACGCCAGTTTGGAAAATACCGCACGTACGCGTGGGAGTTCTCTCGGTTTCATAGCACGTACACAAACTTCAAGTTTTTCAAAGCCAACAGTAAAATGTGGTTCGCCCTACCTTCCGAATGTAAGGTTCCTCTATTAATAGGCCTAACGTGTAAACCTGTCGCCGGGTGTACCAGGCCTGCCGTGGAGGCGAGCGGTTTCCCAGCCTGCTGTCACAGATCTTTGATCACCGGCATGGAACAAGGTCCTCTAGGGTTATCCCGTTAATTTCAGCACTTCCACTGTAGCATTCAATCCACAGTCCAAGCCCCGCCAAGCGCACAAAAGTTCACTTCACTTCGTAAATTCTATCCGACCGCCCAAAGCAGGGTGCGGCTCCCTTGCACAAATCGGCAAAGACCCCGTAGTGAGTTTAGTAGCATTCAACGAGCGCATGCGTCCTTTGAAGTTGCTCCGCGGCTGCGCTCGAGAAGGCAGCGGAGGGGGTTGGCAACTGCTCCAGACGGAGGTGACGCAAAAGCTCACCTTATTTCCGACTGTCTGTTAGTATTTATGTTTGCTATTTCAGCAACTCTATTTTCTCAGCAACTCATATTTCCGTGTCAGTAATGTCGAGGACAGTGGGAAATAATCCTTCACGAATGCATTGTTTCTGCGGATGAATTCGGCAAACTACAGGGCATATACTTTGCGAATGGTTTGTTAGTTAAAGAAGTCAACACATACGCATTATTGACATGTTTCGAATGACCTCCTGTTCGTGGTCAAAGCGGACTGGACCCACAAACAGATTACACCAAGACCACTTCGGTCACTCCTGACGAAAGAGTATATGAGTAAATAAAATGTGAATTAGCTAATTACCGTTTGTACTTAACAGCTAGGGTGACCGAGTGGACCGAGTGACAAAGCTGCGTTTTGTGACATTCGCTTCATTGGCACTTTCAGTCATTGGAAGAGCACAGGCATTTTATTGTGTGTGCACCCATTACAATCAGACACTTTAGTTTTTCTATTTCTTTTGAAGCGCCTGTAGAGCGTCAGATGTTGCAATCAAATTATTCAAATGTGACGGCAGGATACTTTTTTCTTAGAATTCGTCACCTTTTATTTGTGACTCTTACCTTCGAGGAGAAGAGTCGCGCTCACGCCAAAATCAAAACCGAAACTCCAAGCATACGGAAAGCGGAAGCGGCAGAAGCTGAAACCTGAAACTACCAGTGTTGGCAGCGCTGAGAGCTGAGATTCCACCGGAGATTCGGTTATTCGGTTGGTGTCGTTGAAAGATACAGGTGGTAAATCATTGCGGGTATGGGAGCTTCCGGTGGCTCGTAAATGTACAGGTCATGTGATTACTAGTTTTCACGCAAATTTTGACTGTGCTTCAGTGCTTCAAACAGGCTGTCGCAGTTTGTCCTGCAATGCTATCAAATGTAGCAATCCGAGTACTTTTCTTTGCAAAAGCGCGTGAGCTGCTTGGTAAATCAGAGGCGACACTGTTGATCCCAAATAATGTGCAGGACGAGAAAGCCCTGAAGGATTTCATCTTCTCGTCCTTCCCTCTTCTCAGTGTGCTGGTGAAATGTACGATTTTGGCGGTAAATGAACTTTACTTGGAGCCTGGAGCAAGTGTCGACCTGAAAGAAGGCGACGAAATTGCAGTAATCCCTCCCATCAGTGGAGGATAAGAGAAAAAATGGACCTCGTAGAGCTGTCCTTATCCAAGATTGACACCGAAATGGTTCTACGCAACGTAGGAACAGCGGACAGCGGTGCTATTTCAGTGTTCATCGGTACAACCCGGAACCACTTTCAAGGGAAAAAAGTGGAAAAATTAAGCTACGAAGCTTACGATCCTATGGCTCTCAGGGAGATGAGGCGGCTTTGTAGCCTCATACGAGAGCAGTGGACCGTCAAGAACATCGCTATTATTCACAGGCTCGGTGAAGTTCCCATTGGTGAGGCAAGTGTTGTGATAGCTGTGTCTGCAGAGCACAGACAGGAACCGCTTGATGCAGTCAAGTGGGCCATTGATGAGCTGAAGAGCAGAGTGCCAATATGGAAGAAAGAAGTGTACATGGACAGTTCAACGGAATGGAAGGAAAATAAGGAATGCTTTTGGTGCAAACCTTAGTCTTTACAGAGACAGCAATGTGTAGCGCACACAGATATTCTCACCTCATGCAAGAAAATACTGTAGAGTGCGGTGCAACTAAAACAACCAGCTCGATTACACTTCCCGCCTGTGTTTCCACTATTATTGAAAATGTGCAAATACACGGAAATGGTTCTTGAAACGTTTGTACCACCAATTAACTCCAATTAAGCGTGCAATCACGTAGTCCTAGGTAGTTTTGTAGTTTGTAGGTAGTGTAGAGAAACACATTGTTGGTGGAAATGTAATACATGGGTGACATGAGGTGAGGTTGCCACCACCAGTTTGTGAACACGAGGCACAGCTTGAGGTTCAAACAGTTGGCTTGTGCTGGCTGCAAGGCATGCATGTAACAGATCAAGATCGAGACGTGCCATTGGCAGCCTTGATCGAGAAACCTGAAGTCTGGTATGCAGTCAGGTCCACAAATACTCCCAGTAACACATGTACAGATTCACATGCGCAAGAAACAGTTCAGGAAAAGGGACCACATATTTTTTATCTTCCTCTATAAGGCTGTAACACTGTATTGTACCTCACTTTTCCAGCAACAAAAGTCTCTCCGACTGCACGTAGCGCTCCGCTCCTGAGTAGTCTGCCCCCCATCCTCCTGCAGCCTTATCGAGGTGCCTGCCACCTTGTTCCATGTTACGTGTAGTGCCCTCTACTGTGGCCATTGTAGTAACCGTCCTTACTGAACGGCATTTGGAAGGTATGTTCACACATTTCTAGCTTTTTTATTGTTCAAAAAGTTAACAAAAGAAGACAGATATCTTGCCATTCAACTTATATCCGCAGTGTCCCAGCACAGGCACGGCCCCGCTTCAGCTGTAACAGGTCTGCAATGAAGAGAACAAATGATTGCATGTTTCATATGTTGATCGATGATGCAACAATAACACTAAAAAAAGGGCAGTCCTTGATAACCGAAACTAAATAGACTCTGCTGGCTAACAGATTTGACTTCACTTCACTTTCGCTTTTGACAGCAGGCAGCTCTGGTATTGCAGCTTTCAAATGCACGTGCCATACTTGTAAGGGTTTGCTTTGCAACGGATGATGGAAATTGCGAACCACCGTGGGTGCGGAAGGAACTTTGTTGTATGTATTACAATATGTGCATGCACACCGACCTGTGTCTGCAGATGGGTATTTTCTAGGTTTGCATACTGCGTTAGTAGGGCCCTGACATGCTCGCCTATAATTATTTCGCCTAAGAACAATTTTTACAGGAATATACATCTATATTCCTGCAATTCATTTTACTTGGCTGAATTGCAAAGTTCAGGCCATAGATGGGTAGAAATCCAGCGAACCGGTAGAGATGTAGGAAGGGAGTTGCCTCAGGACAGAAGCCGCCGATATTTCGA
Organism: Ornithodoros turicata; assembly: GCF_037126465.1. NCBI lineage: Eukaryota > Metazoa > Arthropoda > Arachnida > Ixodida > Argasidae > Ornithodoros > Ornithodoros turicata. Next base: position 22,270,218 of record NC_088210.1, on the reverse strand, counting down.
ACAGAGACTGTTCTTCTTCTGGGCACCGTCCTCATCATTGGCATGGTATTTAAAGGGTTAGGTGTGACGTGTTTAAAGGTTCATGCGAATTGTGGGTCAACAGCCCGGAGGGAAGAAAGGTCCGTACGGGTTTTTACGGCGGGAGTGAATGGCTGCTTTGTTAGAGTGTGGAGGGGATTATGTGAACGTAGTCAGTTTGTCAGTGTCTCCCACTTTGAAGTGCCATTCTTTTGGGATACTTACTGTGCATTTCTGACAATTATTATCTGGGTAACTATTCCCTCTTATCAGTGGTGTCACAAGGGGGGTACGGTCTGCACAGGGTGACACGATGGAAGGGGGTGACGCACTGCACCAGTAGCCCTCTTTCTCTGCAGCGACGTGAGGAGTCCAACTGCGAGCCCGTGATTTTTATTGATTTTTTTCTGCCTCTGGTACGATACGGTTCAGTACTGCATACTGTCTAGTTTGGAAAGGGACCCATTTTCATGGGGGGGGGGGGGATGCAAAGAGCTTCCACATTGGGTGCTCTGCCACCCAATGACGATGTAGATTGGGTGACATGTGCCCAGGTGATGCCACTGCCGCTTATTCTACTCCAGAGTAGAAGAGATACTTCTACTTTCCTCCATGCAAGTCAACTTGGTGTGGAATGGCTGTGCTACGTGCCTTCCCTTTTGGTGCTGGAGTGACAATCCACCTGGTGCAACGGAGAACCATGGGCAGGACACTAAAATGCCTCCTTGTAATCCAAGCGCATCCAAGCACCTAAATGATTCAAGGAGACAGTTATGGTACAAAAGAGTTCCCCTGAAGAGAAGCACTGTAAGAATCTGGACTTGCCAGAAGCAATCCGCACAACAGCAGTGATCTGCATTCGTGGAGTCCTGCGAAATCATACGGGTGCCTTTGCCTGCCTTGTTGGCGAGCATACAGGTTGGACTGGTAGTTTCTACAATAGCCGCATAGTATGGGTTGCGCTGACAAGCCTCGCCTAGAAAAGAATGGTTTACAAAATACACAAAATAAAATTAGGTGACTGTGCAGTAGGGAGCAGTCAGTGCGCAGTAATATCGTACGAAGATGCAGGCCCACTGACATTTTTTGTCCAGTCAGGGGCAGGGCCCTTGCTTCAGTCAGAGAGTGAATCACTGCACGGTGCTCGATGTGATTTGCCTCAGACATTACTGAGTTTTAAAATAGTACACACAAGTGGCTTCAGGTCCCAGAACGCAAACAATGTTTTATGCTCAAAGGACTCCTTTTTTTTCCTTTGGGGAACCCAGGCGCTTGAGTACCCCGCTAAAACTGACCATGTGTGCAACGTTTAGACTTCCACACAAGTCACGGTGTCGTATGTGACTCGTATCTATGACATGGAAGCATGATGCGTTGCATGGTATGGTAATAACGCAATAAGAAGAAATCCAACCCAATCCGATCCAATTCATGATACGTAGGAGTATTGAACGCTTCTCGTATTAACGAATTGTGCTTCTGCGCTACTGCATGGTCCGCTTCCAGCTATCCAGCGATACTGAAATGGAGGTACAGCGCAATCCTGTTAATTCGAACTAAAGAAAGCTGCTCCGAATGAGTCCTTGAGGCTTGATGCGCCCGTAGCGTGTACTAGCTGCATTGGGCGCCTTGCCACACGTTCGTGGTCACGCGATGCCAGTAATATAAGATGCTCATCCACGCCTTTGTGTTGGAAGTGTTCTTCTGGCTCAAGTGTGGCATAAATAAATGATATTCTTATATGTAAACGTGTCCCTGACACGGCAGCAGCGCCCCGGCCGATGCGTATGGCGCGGTCGCGGGCAGTCTTGTTCGGTTAAAGTGGTGCACGTCATGTTAACGAAAGGGTTTTCAAGTCCTCTCGGGTTTTCAAGTCATGGCGCGTCATGTGTTCATATTGCAGGGTGTTTCCCCCATTTGACGGTACCAAAGCACCAGTTCGAATTATCCGGAAGTCCGAATTAACAGATTTCGAATTAACGGGTCACCTGTTGCCTGCACGTGGTATGGGGTCAAGGCGGGGCAACAGAGTTTGCTGTGTTATAATTGCATCTACGCGCGTGTTTTGCCAACTCGTATTTCTGGAAGTGACTTACTGCACCATTCTGCATCGATGACGATCGAGCCTGAACTTGGCCTCCCAGGCATTCGTCATGTTCTCTGGACTCCAGAGCCTCTCTGCCACAGCCGAGGCTCGGGGCCTGAAAACGATGCAAAATAATCATCTACCGTATCTCACTTGCCAGTTTATGCATAGAAATTAGCATGTTTCTTTGGTCTCCTGGAAAGAGAGTCACTCTAAGGTCGTACTTTTTTTTAACCTCTGTATATGTTTACCTGCCACATTACCGTTACATTATAGAACAAACATCTGACCTATGCGGCACGAGGAAGATAGCGTTTACAGTTCTAAAAGTAGCGGTCAGTCCACATAACTATCTACAGTCTATCTATGTACTTGTATAGAGTATGCTTTCTGCCTCATCCAATAACTCCGATCGGCGATCCGAAAAGGCGATCTGCCGCCTTTTCTAGCCTTCTGGCATGTATTTTATTTTGGAAGGTATTGTCAGAACCTCTTTTTCCTTTGGGGGGCTGCAAGGGGCTCTGAGTTTATCGCACAGGAGAATGATGAAATAAGACAAGAAGCCCGTACCAAAGTGTTGAGATGAAGTTGGTCTCATCCACATACTCGCCCCACAAGCAGGCTTCACCACCAACAACGAGGTCTTTTGATTTTTCCGATCCTAGAACACACAGGTTAAGTGACACACAATATAGAACCTGCGGACTTTTCTTTCGCGGAGCCGGAGTGACAAGTACTTGCGAAGCCTGCAGGGTTGCATTCGTAGTAGGTTTTCCAATCTTCTCCGTAACTAATCAGGTCCAGGTACCAGCATGCAGCAACGATAATGCGATATCCTTTATCCGTTACTAGGCGTGCGGAGCCGTACCAAGATTCGGGGTAAACGGTGGACTTCCACACAGTGACAAGTGTGTTTTGATCAACCTGTGTGGAGAGTATGAATATAATATATATATATATATATATACAAATAGAAAAACAAGCCGAAGCTTCGTGGCAGTCTCAACGGACAAATCTACGTGAACTGTTGTTGAACATCCGAATGCTTGCCGATTTCTTCTTCTTATCTTTTACGATGGCAGAAGAAATGAGTTCTCGGTATTGTGCTGTATGGGCCTCCCGGTGTTCCCGCAAGAACTAAGCTAGAAATCTAGTTATTTTATTGTTCCACTCAGCAGCTCGCTAATCTATTTGACCCAATAATGCTGCCTTCGAAATGGTTGACTGATTTGGTGGAGGAACCATATGCGTATTGTGGAACGATGGGCAATATGATTTTTCCAAGATAATTTTGGTTAACTGCACTGTCTCTAAAAACAGATACCCAGCTGAAAATGCTCTCTTACGTTGGCACCGTTCGTGACGGGGTCTTCCCAAATTATAGATTTGTACTTGAGCGTCATGACGTTTCGCAGTGTTCGATGGATGTAGTACTGCTCAAATTCCGTGATGTTACCCAGCTGGTTGGCTTTCAGGAACCTGTCAACCTCTAGACTACTTTTCCTGCATGAGAACATAGGCAGTCACATTTAACTATTCACGACTGCCGCAGAAGAGGTACAAAATCGAGCATACAAAAATACACGTTCACCACTTGTGCATCATTCACAACATTACGTATTATTTCAGCCAGTATATATGCGGTACAGCGGTACACTACCAGAGGTATGATTTGGAGGGGGGGGCTTGGACCTCCGAAACTAAATCGAAATTGGGCTTAGAGATCGTTCGGGAACTGCCCTGTGTAGGTTTTTCGCCGCGAAGAGGTAGGAGATAATATTGCGCCCATTATTGGCCCTAACCAAGAGGAAGGTAACTGCAACCAATGTTTACCAGTGGTGTCAACATAACTTGAAACACGGAACCGGTTCGGGCCGGCATCGAAACCTAACCGTTATGGCTGGCTCTATATAAACCCGAAACGAAACAAAAGCTTGAACGTGAACTGAACCAAAAAGAAACGCTTGCTCCACGCCTTATTTACGGATAATATTTCGGGTACACAGATCGCACACTGCAGTACGAAGAAGCTGCAGCAAGTCCTCAACTTCCCAGCTTTATCAGTTGATTATAAAAATATGCCTTTCAACGGTACTGCTCCCTCCCTGAGCTATTTCCACTGCCACCACCGCTGGCCTTTCGGGTGTATGTCTCCGGACGTCATTTACGAACTCTAAAACCCACGACCTGCTAGATTATAACGATCATGTCATAACCGGCAATTCCTATGAGGAGCCCGTCCGCACAATCCGCTAGGGGCGCTACTCATCGGCACTGAGGTCTGATTGGACGATGGAAATTTGAATTCTGAACGCGCAGAAGCGTACGTACAACTACTGTAGCAGACGACAGCAATAGCTCCTATGAAAACGCTAGGATGATGATGGTAATCAACCTCAGAATGAAACATCTTCCGAGGAATATCCACCGTTTGTACAGAAATACTAAGGTAAGCTGAAGTACAAATAAAATTGTGGAAGTTGAGGAAGCAATAACCCTGCAGATGAGTAGCGCCACCGCTTGCTTCCAAATGCGGCGCTGGGAAGGTGTGCCTATGACATGGTCGTTATAATCTAGTGGGTCTTGGTAAAACCTGTTGGTGGTGGTAAAAACATAAAGGGCATATAGCACGTGTATACTTACCAGCATTCGGGATAGACCTCATCCATACCGAGGTGGATGTATTCATCCTTGAAAATGCGTTGTACTTCGGCGTATATGGTCGCCATGACGTCATATGTGCTGTTGTTCATGGGGTCGAGGATGTCGTGAGCGCTGTACTCTCCATACAAAGCTGTGCCCCTTACTCCTTTGCCATAGCAGGCAGTCAAGATTGCTGCAACCGAAGAACTTTCCTCGTCACGCAGATTATTCCGATCTTGATTCCTCATAACTAAAGTACCGAAGAACATACACCGATATATTTTGCATTATTCGGTTTTAACCGAAAAACACCGAATACAAATGAATGCTAGGGGAAAGATTATTAGGAAGGAGCTTAGTTGCACACGTTAAATTTAACGAAAAAAAAAAAGAAACTGTTTGGGTGACGTCTCACAGGGGGGCTAACTTTGTATTGGCTTTTGGCTGCGCTCAGATGCTCAGTTCTGAAATTACTTTGCGAATTATATTCGCCGATAACTGCAGTGTAAACCATGTATACGCCAGAAAAATCACAGAGGAACACAGAGTTCATGGAAACAAATGAGCGCCGAAAACGTACGCCGAACGCAAAAAAAAAAAAAAAAAAAAAAAAAGGTAGAAGAAGAAGAAACCGAAAGCGCAGAACCCTACACTCATAACGCCGCCTTCACCTCTTGCCTGTGGTTCACGAACTATATATAGGTACAGTGCACAAGGACCACTGATCCTGGTTCCGTTGTCCTGGGCATATGCGCACGTTCCGTTTATATTCTGCGTGCCTGGTCTTGATCCGCGCGCGCGGCTTATCCGCGGGAAGTTTGTCACAAAAAGTGAAAAAGGCGCTATGCAGGCAGGACAAGGGAATGCCCTCTATAGCACTCTGGGTCAATTCACAAACAAATTTAATGGGGATCATCTGTATTCTCGTATGGCCTCAGCTCCGGCAACAAAAGGGAGGCCGTCCATCTGATCTACTCAACGCTTGCAGTAAACCGGAGCCCTTCGCTATTCGTTCAACTCAGTTCCTCACTTGCTCACCCATGTTCACTTATCTCCATGCCCAGCTCTGTCTCCCGTTCCTCACCCATGCTCACTCCTCCGCCTCGGCTCAGTCCTGTATTTGCACACTCATGCTCAGTTCCTTCACCACGTTACGTATGAGTGAGCTTTGCCAACACCGCCTAGATACAGAAAGCCTGCGCGCTCGTAGCCAATCACGACCGTGCTTTCAGCGGTCGTGGCCATGGAGAACCATCACTGTCGTCTGCGAGTTGTGATTGAACGTCCCCGCGTACTAAGTGAGAAACCTTAGAAATAAAACGCAAAACGACGTAAATCTTTCTCAAAACGGATTTCCTGAAAAGCGTCTCGCACTTTTTGTCTAAATATTTAGGTCTGCAGCTTCCAGGTGAGCTGCAATTATTTGCGAGTTCTTGAATACGCAGAACGGTGAATCGCAGCAGCAGACGAATTCTGGCTATATGTGTCTACGTGGGGAAGGAGGGAGAGGAGGCAATGCGCATGTTTTCTCTATCTGGGTGGTGTTGGCTTTGCTGAGGTATAGGCCGTGGGCGCAACAAGGGCCTAGGCTAAGCAAACGAAGGTGTATACACAAAAGTAGACTTAGTCGGCTCTTGTCACATGAGCTAGGTCTTGTGTCCTTCTCTCATATGCGCAAAGAGACACTTGCTGCATTGGATCTTGCCTAGGCTAAGAGCCTATCCGCACTAATGTCGTATACATGCAGCCTATATTTATGTACTTACAGGGCAGCACGCTTCCAAGGGCCTGTGTGTGTCCTGGGGCATCGATCTCTGGTATCACACGAATACCTCGAAGCCGGGCGTATTCGATTATGTCTTTTACGTCCTCTTGAGTGTAGACGTGGTGCTTGGTGAACGCTCCCTACGGATTACGTTTACGAGGAATCAGGTAAAAGCTTTTTGCCATCACACGTGCCCTAGCTTCTCGATCATGATTGGCGCTATATGGCTTACAATATCAGTCATGTTGGGGAAGCTCTTCAGCTGCAGTGGCCATGACTGGTCATCCACGATGTGCCAGTGTAAAACATTGAACTTGTTGTAGGACATGGCATCCTGGAAGACAAGATCTCTGCAGTGTCACGGCAGACTAGATTTCGCGCATTCAGTTTATCCCATTGCCATTTTTCAGTATAGTAAAATTAATATCTAATTTTGAGAAGTAAGCCTTCATGAGCGCAGTCGGCGGGGCATCGTGGCAACACTACAGAAGGTCGATTTTCGCCTCTCACCACACAGCTTCTGGCGGAGACGGGAAACTCAGCTCACTGTCGCTAGGAGGCAGACTCCAGAGCTCGCTGTGACGTCATCTACTCAATGCGAAGCCGAAAGTATGAAGCTTTGCAAATTCTTTCGAAAACTGACGGCATTGTGCTGTTTCTTTTCTTTTTGGTACGGAGTCAGAATTCGGTTGACAAACACCAAATAATTTTTGTTGTCGATAGTGTCATTGATGATAGTGACATGACAGTGATATTGACCGCTACAAATATGCGGGACAATCACTTTCACTCCCGCGGCGAAGCCTCGTCCTTCTCTTCGCCTCTTTGAGACTATCATGCCGGTATACTTACAAGATTCTGCTTTATGAGCCACGTGGGCAGAAAATGTCTCGCCGTATCGATCAGTATGCTTCGGAAAGTATACCTAGGTGAATCTTCAATATAAGTTTCGTTGATGAAGCACTGTAAAATGGATAATGAAGCTATATACATATAGCCTCTCATAGCGACAACTCTTCGTCGGGAGGACTCCTAAAATGATGCGAATTTGCTCTTACAGTTAACCCTTCTTCGTCCGTGTAGATCAGGTGGGTAAACGTTTCAAGACCTGCGTTACAAAAAGCAGAAAATCTGCCTGAGAACCTCTGGTACTGGTATCGTGATTGCGATTTCTACAGAAACCTTCCACAGCATTTTCGCGTTACTTTACTTTACTTTACTACGTGACTGAAGCGGTAATACTGTCTAACTTCGGTCCTGCACTGTGAGACGACTCATCAGCTAATGGGTACAGTGTCGCTTCTTGCGATGAAACTCTCCAAACATAATTGAAACTGAAGGTCTGAGGCTGGAACACAGAAGAAAGGACAACACAACGCGGCCTCAAGTGCCTGGTAGAGCCCCGGACCGGCAATCCAGAAGGTGTGGGTTCGTGCCCTACCTACAGCTGGCTAACCTTTTCAGTGATTTCCTTCTTTCATCATTCCCCAAACATAATCATTAAAATAAAGTAGTTGATGTTTGGAAGCGGTAACTTCGCGACTGCTCACGTCGCAGTGTCGCAAGGGACTGTGGTATATGGTATGCATCCGTGTTTCGCCAGAGGACTACGAAATGAAATTAACTGATACTCACCACCAAGTATTTTCTCCCATTGACGCCCCCAAACAGTGGCGTATCTAGGGTGTGGCAGGTGTGGACAGGTGCCATGGGCGCCAGGTGAACAGGGGCGCTATTACGTGGTCGGATGTGAATGTGCCAGGTCGGGTACTCAACCTGGCACATTCATAAATGATCTAAAGCACCCGCCATTACAGAGGTTATAGTGTGAAACCTAGTGCGGACAACACGAAAACGCATCCCCAAGGACATCATGTTAACCATGTTGCCATGGGCGCAGGTAGCTCTAGATACGCCACTGCCCCCAAATCTTCCACTACCCCGCAAATTCCCTTCAAAAATACAAAAAAGAAGAAGAAAGGAAGAAAGCCACCAGAGCCAGCAAATATGAAAGTCATGCCGCCTTATAAGAAAAATCCGTCGCGGATTTCTACGAAGCGGAGGTGTCACCAAAAGCACATCTTCGAGTAAGTATACGGGACAAGCTTGATCCATTTGGTGATGTCAATTATACAGCATTCAGCTTTTGCAGAGGGAGGTTAACGAAATGAACCAAAATAACCATTTTGAAATAAGCCCAACGCAAGCTATCCAGCATTCATAGTCGTCTCACCAGTGACCTGCCGACTAATCGGCGGGTGCCCGCGTACAAGGCGAGCCGCGATTAGGCCTATTGCCTAAATGGCCATGTGCTTACCTCTTAGCACACCCCACGTGGTGTTTGCCTTGAGTACCTTATTACCCTTGGTGATGTCAATGACGTCTGCAGGAAAACAGAACAGCTTACATGAACGTAGACAGAAGGAATATCTGGCGTTGTCATATGTTATGTTACGACTCGTCAGGTCTGTCGCGTATTTCGCCCATGTGATAGAGACCGTTGTTCTGTTGAACACCCGACAGAAGAAGAACAGAACAGAGGAACAGTCTCCGCTAAGTCCTATATACTGACAGCGAAAAGCCACTCGCTTAGCTATAGTCCCCGTGACTTACAACTTTCGTCCGCGTCTTCGTAAGGATAGCTGCAGTCACGAATTTCATAGTTGGCCACTTTAACTTCCAGCGAGTCCAGGACAGGTAGTCCATCGGCCGGACGCGCATTCCTATCAGCAGTTGATCGAATGAGAGCCCGGTAGCGATGTAATGCGTCCGTTATAATGTCACATGACCGGACACTCGTTACGAGAAAGAACCGTGAAGTGTCCAGGGTCATGAGCTTGTCGGTCGGCTGCCACAATTTGGGCATGGGCCACGGTGCGCCAGGTTCCTCTTGCTTCTCAAGGGGCCGAGCTTCAGTTGTGTCAGGAGAAGCCTACACATTTGAATAGGAATTTGGAAATGACTGAGTATTGTGGAAGCGATGAGGTTTTCTTATTTATTTTATAGTAACAACTCAAGTCACCCAAGTCGGGAACATACACGAGGGAGGAGTGCAACCAACATAACGTATGCTACACGTACACGAACAATACATGCATATGATATACGTACAATGAGATTCCACCAAACATCAACGCAATGGCTCAACATCAAAAGGAAGGAAAATTCGAAAGCAACTGTAAAGTCAGTGGCAATGGAAAGAGTATACAACAATAATGCCTGATGAGTATTTCATGTTTTACACAATAATAGTGAGGTGTAATGACATCAATGGCTGAGCAGTGCGGACTCATGTCTAAAAAATAATACGATCGTATTATATCATATTTGATAATTGTGTGAAGCGAGAAGGTTCACAAAAGCTGTATTGCCTTACAAGTAATGGAGACAGCGGTAGCATCAGGCTCAGGAAAGTGAGGTCGGACGCGATGACGGCGCAAGAATGTGTCGCGAAGGTGGCCGTGCGTTAGTAAGTCGAGTAAGTCAGTGAGACTCTTAATGGTGGAGGTCATGTTTGGTCATGTGACATTGGAAAACATATTGCTGTCTGAAGTCACAGTAGGAGGGCATCCCGTGAGTTGTTGCGGTATGCGTGCAATTACGAGAAAAAATTGTAAAAACATACGCTGCTGCCTCATTCGGACCGAAGAAAGACACCTCTGAAGCATCCCCATGTTTTCCCATGTCACGTGGCTCCAAGGCGCGCAAAGGCTGCGCGTGACGTAACGTGCACAAGCCTCATTACTAACCAAGAAAGAAATCTACAGCTTCCAGGGCACCAGTCAAGGGTAGCTGTATGAGACTCCTAGATACCAGACGCATATGTATTCTAATTTCGGGCATATTAGGGCAGCATGAGCAAGCTGTTTTACGGACGGAGGAGCAAGCCTGTGACATTCGTATTGCACGATTCGTTGCACTACCCTTATTTGGACACGACATGTCTCTCGGAATCATAAGCCACGACATGCAGCTTATACGGCCACATTGACGGTTACCTTCAGAGGACGACGAGGATCTTTAGAAATGATTTCGGCACCGCAGGGAAACGTTAGGATTGCCACATAAGTCAGGAAAGACTGGCACATCAACATTCTGACGCCGGTTATTCTGTCTTCTTCACGCAGGAGGTGTGTTTTGCTCTTTCTTCTTCGTCTTCTTCTGTCCCACGTAGAATGGCGTGTACGTGGAGCATCTTCTTCTTCTTTCTTCTTCCACCACTAAACACAGCATTGGATCTTTTGTGAGCGATATCGTTGTGTGCATGAAGCATAAGTGCTACACCGGTGCCTTGTCTGGCGTCTTTCAGATTCAGATGCTTGGGTGTTGATGAGGCGTAAACGATGTGTTTGACTTAATAAACCTCTACCCGAGAAGTTGGTAGACAGACTGAAACCGAAACAAATCGGAAGGGGAGGGCTGGGTTCCACGGATGGACACTTGTTCGCTGCCTCTTATATTGAAAGAAAAGTAGGACCGAAGGTCGCATCCCTTTCAGAGACCATCGTAATCCTCTCAAGACCGTGGCTTTCGGGGCAACCTCGTTCGCCTCTAGCTTCGAGCGTAGTTCAACTCTACCAAATTGGTGGCGCTGTTGTACACTATGACGTCATTTGTTCACAAACAGGGAGAGGTCTATTGCTCGTCCAGTGTTTGCAAATTCTGTCCCATCAACGTCGCATTCGTAACAAGGTTGTCTATCCGAGTGACCATTATTAGAGCTGCCCACACAACAGTCACAACACAACAGTACATTCTACATACCACATGTGCAGTGGAGCAACAAGAGTATACCTTCATGCTTATAACTTCTTTATTTCGCGCTCTTGCGCACATTCTAGGGCAGCATGAATGAAGATCAAACCCAGGAACACATACGAGCAGCATTCATCATGAAAGCACGTACTCCGATCCACAAAGTAGTCGCCTTCCGAAGAAGCGCTCTTATGGTAACCGGTACAGGTCAACTTGGAGCGCGAGTACGCTTCAGAGAACGGCTGCTCGTAGAGCCGACAGAAAGTACAGTCAGCGCGAAAAAAAAAAAAAAGAAAAGAAAGAAACTGCACTTTCAAATGTATTCTGCAAGAGCCGCAGAATGCCTCGAAGTGCTGTAGATCTCAGCCTCTAGTTAGGCTATACATATAACTAGAGCCACTAAAGAGGGAGCAGAGTAACGACACTGAGCCACGCCGGTGAGCGAGTCCGCCATATTGCGTCCGGCGCAGCTGCGTCGCCTAGCAATGGGACGACAATCTCCTCCTTCTCCGCCGGAGGACAGCGCGCCCAGCGCGCAACCGAGGAAACTCAACATGGACGGCGCGTTCATGGAAGGAGAAACCACGTGACACGATCGGCCCAATCGCGGACACCGAACGGCGACTCCGGCGCGGAAAATCAAGGCGATACTCTGTACCCCTGTGTAGTGACTCTACGTATAACCTCGGGCGGAGGAAGGTACACCTAGAAAGAGAGCTTCGCCGTACAACGAGCTCAGCTATCCTCCTACGCTCCTCTCTTTTCTCAAATCAGAAGCGAAAGTGAAACTGCCCTGGTTGACACAGAATGTGTTATTCAGTGAAGTTCTGAGTTTAGGGTGTATATACATGTAATGTGATATAAGAGCGCGATGGAGAAAACACTGTTTTCTTTTTTCTTTTTTGAAAGAAGGCAATTGCTTATTAACCAACGCAACCATTAGATCGATCGGAATGTCTATCCGTGCCTGATGGCGTGCAAAGTAGATAACGCGATAACAATCCTGTTTTGAAAATGAGAGATTTGGCACGGGAATTATGAACGTTTGGAGCTTCGACGAAGACGGAACGTTAGCAGATTCCTTTAACACACACACAAACACAAAAACAATTAAACAGCACACGGACGCAGAGGAGACACTGTCCACTGACGATTCTCGGTCACCATCAGAAATGTGGTAATCAATGTGCCCTATATTACATACAACGGGCAAAGCAGTAGAACCGTATGAGTAACGACAGTATACTGTACACTCAGGATAATACTGACATCACACAGTGAAGAGCATTAAGAGCGTGCGTGGCCAAGAAGCGCATAACTCTAAGTGGCAGCGGGGAAGTTTAATACTGACACGTCTTTATTTCAACGACGTGATTGTTCCCACGATAAACAGCTGTCGCAACAGGAAAACAGCTACGCAACCACAGATGAAAGAACGCGGGTGCACCCTATAGGGACATATAAACGTTAAACAAACCATGATTGCTCATTGCAACGCGACTGCGCTACAATGCGATGCCTCAACAGAAATCGTCTCAGCAGTCGAACGCGAAGAAGCTGTATTCTGTGGTCAACAGTTCCTTCCGTGACATTGACCATATATTCTCTGACACAATTCCCGAGCTGCTATCAAACACACTTCCTATATATTGCACTGTTCCCAAACGTTTGTCCTCGTGCTGCGAAATTAGTTCTCACTGATAAAGAACCTCCACTGCATGGTCAGCCAGTGTACTTGAGGCCACAATATGCGTTCGGCATTTACATAGTACGCAAAGTGCGACCTTTATGCCCGTCACCTATAAAACTCTTCCCAGTATTTAGGCCCCCGGTGGCTCGGTACTGAGGCCCGTCAAGACCTTCCCTCATACCAAGAAACATTCTACTACAGTCTCATAACAAGCTCAGACAACACTTGCGGGTAGTTGTGGTCAACGTTTAGTGCCGGAAGAGACACTGACTTGTCTCCGTCCTTGACCGAGACAAGGGTAAGGGTGGAGTGGACTGCGCTGTCTCCAGCCTGCCTGCGAGTGGTACGGCCCAGAAGCGGCAGGAATCCTTCAGTGGCTGCGTTGACCATGTACGGATCTTCTCCCCGTAGTGCTCGGCTCGTCGGAGCTGGTGGAACTTTCTTCGGGCTGAAATGCGAAATATTAATCCTCGTAAATGGCCTGCCTTTTTGTCCGAAGTAAGATCCTATGACAGTGAATTTTACGAAGCGCATGCATGCCCTTTGCGTCCAGTCCTTGGCCCAGCTATATAGTCAATTTCATAGCCCCGGGCCAACCTCCCTTGGGGCTAATGTATGGAGTGCCATAGCTAATGGTCATTCTTCATAATGCAGAAGAAGAAGAAGAAACAATCTTCTTGTATAACGCATAACGGACCTTGTGGTATACGCGTAACAGGAGTTGACATGCAGGTCACCTGTAGAAATCGTCTTTCTGAGCCTAGTGATGTATGTCTTATGGAAGGGCTAAAACTGTAAACGTGGCTCGATCAAAAAATGTTTCTTCCGCCGTAATATTCCTCTCCTTGCCAGCTGGAGGACAAGAAAGAGAAAGAAGAAACGCTTAGCCGCTACCAGCGTGTGTCCTTCAAGGGACAGCTAGCTCAGCTAGCATGTTCCAGTCGGATCAAAATTTATGCCGAGAGGCTGACTCCCCGGGACAGAAAATCAGCTCGGAGAATCAGGTAAAATATGACGGGGAGGGTCGGCACAGCGCGTCTCCTGTGGCCGAACCTGACACCCTCAGGGCCGACCCGCTTCCGACTCGAATCTCGCAGACCAGTAACGGGGGAGATACCGGGCTTTCCCCTTCCAGCGCGGAACCCCCGCAAGTGTCCGAGCTCGAACCTTGCGAAGATGGCGTGCCGTCCGAGACTGTTAATGAAAATCCGGAGCTTAGAGAGATGGAAAGCGTGCTTAGAAATGTGATACAAATAATGCAAGAGCCTCCCGTGCGGCTTGCGGAAAAGGTCGTCGACGACGTAAACGTCTCTTCCGGCGACCTGATCGCCGACCCCCAGGCATCGACCAGCGGTAACGATGAGCCCGCCGTAAGATTCGCGATGAAACAAACTTGCGACAGCAGTGAGAACACCTCCCCCGATGCGACTCCGAAGAAGTCCAAAGTCGCGAGGCCTGTGCTGAAACATAGAGAACCGCCAAAGAACACGAAGCCCAAGAACACGTTTAACGATCGCATAAGGTTTTTCGCCAGGAAGAAGCCGGCCCAGAACAAAATTGAGAAACCTGCGAGTCACCGTGTGTTAGAAGTCCAGGGAAACCCTAGAAAGCCCGCGGGTCCCGAAGGAGCAGAATTCCTTTCGAAGCTTTCCTTCCTCGACAACATCGATCGCAAGATCACCTGGGGAAAGGCAAAGACGTACCCTGGAAGTGTAACGGTGTCCGAGCTTAACGACGATCGCATTGGAACTACGGAGGTCAATCGGATGGCCACCAAAGTAAAGAAACGTAAGAAGCAAGAGCCGCAGCCCAAGCCCAAGTTTGAAGGCATCTCTTTGTTGAGGAGCATCCTGGGTATCTCTAGCCCGTCACCGAATCGTAAGGGAGCCATAACGAATACGAAGAACCCGAAACGGTCGCCCAGTGCGAAGCCCACGAACAAGCAGTCGCCTAGTCGTACGCCACGCACACAGTCACCCCGCGGAAAGAAGAAAAGCCTGTCTAGAGAGAAGATGCCTGCGAAAGAGGGATCTGCGAAGACCGACACCAAGGAAGAAGCTAGTGCAGAGTCTGTGAAATCCGCAACGTCCTCCGAAAGTGAATCTACGGGAGAAAACAATACGAGTCAGAGCTGAAACATTAAAAAACAAATTTCACGTGGAAGTATACCTTTCACGGATATGTCGTCAATCAGTTTCATCGCAGAAACGGTAGTAAAGTCGCGGTATAGGGATTGGGAAGTAAAACAGCAATGACAACGCGATGGGCATTAAAGGGCAAGGGGAAGGCAGATATGCAGATAGCTGACGATGGCTCGCGCGGAGATACACGTGGACTGCTATGCATACCTTACGTACAACTTGCGAGGCACAACGAGAGGGCAGTAACATTCACGAAGCAGCACTTTCTCTTCGAAGACTAAAAAAAAAAAAAAAAACAAGGCTCGATTCTCAGCAGCAAGCCGTATCGCGATTGCACGCATCAGCACTGGAGACGAAGTTATTGGCTTGTTTATGACGCGCGAACACCTGCAAACGCGATGAAACTGTATCGGTGCACATTTTATCGAAACTATCACGATCTGAAGGAAACTGGACACTAAGGTAGTTCTGCTTCACCTGCATAGACAGTCGATGACACAGCAGGCGACAGGCAACGGACCAGTAGCTTCCACCACTTCGGAATGTGGGCTCAGAGATTCTGTGTGCGAGGCAAACACAAGTACAGGCAGACCGAGCGTTACAGAAACCACGCGGGCAAGGGCAAGTGACCCCAACGCGTGTGGAGCAGAATGTGACAAATCGATAATTTCGTCTGACGGTGCCACAGGGAAACTTTCCACAGCATCGCTAGGTTCGGTGAACGAAGGATGCACTTTGTTGTACGATGGTGCTGGTAGCATTACATCTGGAGAAGCGGACGCCTTCGATCTTGGACGGTCTCATACATTAGAGCACGCTGGCGCAGTGCAGGAAAATGAGCACAAGGCCATTAGTAGTTCTTGCGAACGGAACGACACTAGCGTGCAAAGTCGAACGAGTGGTCAGACAGATAAGAGCCATGCTGGTAGCTTAAGAGGTGCCGTCAAAGTAGAAATTCCAGATGCAGACAAGCACGCCACAGAAAGACGTTCAAAAGCAGACGACACGGTGCAAGAATTACTTTCAGATACACACGACCTCTTGGAACGAGGTCGCCAGCCAAGTGAAGCAGGCGGGTCTGCAAGACGAAGCGATTCAGAAACGGGCAAGAACACGGCGCAGACGCTACAAGACACACACAAGCCTGTTCAGGAAACGGTTAAGAGTACTGACAAGTCGGAAGCAGAATCGCTCCCGATTGTAAACAAGACTGCCGATCTATCGAGTCAGGCTGAATTACGTCGTCAATTTCTTAGCGGTTCTTCAGCAGGCGACAAGAAGGCGCCTCCTGTTGCCGTACCCAGCGAGGCGGTATTCCACGGCGGCGAGTACGCGGATAAAGGCCATGAACAAAAGACCAAACATCTCGATAAACACTACGTTCCTCTAAAACAGTCGGAGCCCAAAACAGAGACAACAATTGCAAACATAAAGAAAGCCACTCTGGAACCGTCTGCTTCATTGTATTCCATATCACAAGAGTCCGCGTCACCATGTCCGGTGGAAACAATTGAATCGCCTCCGCTCGCTATCCAAGGCCAAATAGAGCTTCTCTTGCGTGAAAGTACAGAGGAAACTGCGGGTGCGGTAGCCGACCATTCTGCGAAACGTCGCGAAGCAAGTTCGGGCTGTAGCAATACATTGAACGCAGTAGCGAACCAGCGAAACAGTCAGGACGGCAGCCAGCGGGCACCGACAACAACTCGTAGCATGAGCGACACTCATTTCTTCAAGAATAGTACTTTGACTTGTCAGACCTCTGACACGAAGATTGTGAAGAGCAACATAATGTGCACAAATGATGGCACGAACGATGACGCGAGTGCCCCACAGCAATTCAGCAACGAGGCGTTGACAGGAGACATCACCGACAATGATTCCTCCTCGTTAATTGCGACCAAGAAGATATCTTGGGGGAAAGCGAAGTCGTACCCTGGAAGCGAAACTGTTTCAGAATTGGATGACGACAAATCAGGGAGTCGCATCGACTTCCGCGAGCGCCGGAGGCCATCGGTTGATTACCCGGGGCCTTCTTGCAGGGATAGCTCTTCTCAACGGCGCAGTCCCTCAAAAGACCTCAAGAAACCTTCGAACAGAGAGACGTCACGGTCGCCATCGAGATCAGACAAAAGAAGGCGCTGAGCACTGCTAATCGTTGTGAGCTGACGGCGTGCGCCATGTCTAGAAAGCCGACGTTATTTGGTAGCACGATGTTGCCACATGAAACAGTGCTTATAGGCTTCTTGATACGGAATGCTGGAACAGGACTTCGACATTATATGCTCAATATCTCCCATGCCGGATGGCTGCGAACTGGAATAACTGAAGTAGCGCATAGGGGAACGTACATGGGGCGTGTTCTTTATGTACGGTCTTTATCGGAGTGGTGAAACTTCTGGACGGTATAGTAGCATATCTTAATTTTATCACTATTT
Organism: Ornithodoros turicata; assembly: GCF_037126465.1. NCBI lineage: Eukaryota > Metazoa > Arthropoda > Arachnida > Ixodida > Argasidae > Ornithodoros > Ornithodoros turicata. The sequence continues at coordinate 22,252,685 of NC_088210.1, read as the reverse complement.
ACATGATATGTCGTCACTCGGAAGTCCACTCTCCAACTGCCACCAGGGCTAATTTTTTCGTGGTTCGTAATGGTGCTAAAGCGGTTGAAGATCCCTGGAAGGGTGTACACCACTAGCGCAACGTTTTAGTCTGCGAGGCTGGGAAATCGAAACCGCCCAGTAATAAAAATACAAGCGAGAAACATCTTCAAACTTCTTGTGAAACATGTCAAAGCTGAGTCTCAACATACGTTGTCTACCATATGAACCTTCTGGCGCTGCTCCCCTTTTGCGTACCGTAGCATTGCACACTGCACTGTAATGCTGAACTTCACACCTCTTATAGCGATCTGTTGTTGTTGTTGTTTTTTTTAGAAAAGACCCGGATACTTTTATGCATGAGACGTTATCCTCGATGGTTTGACGGTTTTCAAATTTACACTCCAGATGGTATTCCCCCTACAATGTCGCGTTCTTTCATGCGGCTACAAGGCATACATAAGATGTAATGGCACACTATATCCCTGTAGCTGATATAGATTCAAATGAAGATTACCGTCCTCGTTTCACCAGGGGCGCCTGGCGCTTTTCTGGATCCACAGCGTCGAACAGCTTGAAAAGTAGATCGGTGTTTTTAACGCGGACAATCACTCGATCTGAGCCGCTGTTGTCGTTTCGACCTTCCGTTCTGGAATGTTGAGGTGGACCAACAGGTCGTAAATCTGTGAAGAGAGAGAGAGCGCCGTTGGTAAAGCAAGACTTCGCGGATCATCTCGTAGGGGACTAGATAGAGTCATTCGTGACAACCTGAATCATCATCTTGAGCGTCGTTTTTGAGAAGCGGTGGAAGTAGAGGAACCACAACTGCAGGAGATACGTCGCTCGTCTGGTTCGGCTGTTGCCAGAATGAATGTGGCAATGCACGGAGCTTCATTGGGAGCGGTTCTGGAACAAAATGATGAAGTGGTCGTAGGTAATACAAAAAGGATGGTAGAAGGTCAGGGAGGACGAAAAAAAAAAGAAGGAACAATACGAGAGAGGATTGGGGCCAGCTCGCACAGACGTTGAGGGCTCAGTCGCGTCCTGAGTGTCTTCAGTAGCACATCAGGAACACGCCAGTGTCCTCAACGCTGACCGTTGGTGAGGCACTGCCAAGGCTATAACTATAGTGTACTGACGAAACGATAGAAGGTCTGGGGAATATGATATATTCATTGAACATAAAAGTAGGCTGGTGATAATCTGGAGATGTCATTCTTTGGGATTGAGGGAACACAACGACTAACATGGAGCAGCGAGCTTGTTGTCCTGTTGCTTCTTGTTCGTCGTTGTCGTCCCTCAATCTCAAAGAATATAATCTCCAGATATACTACTTGTTTCTGATGTAGCTTTCAGACGCCCTTTCTGTGCATGTAAGACGGTGCTATCGGGCTCTGTGGGTTTACTGCGGGTGCATCTAAGACTGGCCGGCAGAATGTTCGAGCGCCAGTAACAAAATAATTGGAGTCCGCCAACCTTATGCCATTGCTTTGAAGACGCTCTGGTTTTATGGTACAGCGGTGACCAGGTGGATAAGCTTTCGCCAACCTCTTTTTTCGTGCGCTTATGTCTAGGTAAACGGCATACATTGTGCATAACGTTTCTCGTGGAAGACACCTCAGGAATCTGTGAGAGCTCCGGTCGGAAGTCGATCCAGCGACAGATCAGAGTGTCACTGTGCTATGAACTGAGCTTCCGACACGGAACTTGGGGTCATGGAACCGCAAACTAACAATGACAAACGAGTGCAAGTGCAAGCCGACGGCCTTGCACAGGGATCTCTTCATTCTCTCTTGACATCCGCAAAGATCTTACAACGTCTCCCAATTTTTTAGATATATACGAGTATATTTTATACGAATATACGCTGCAACCGCCTTCTGATACAGGTGTCCCGCCCGCCTGGACTCCAACGCCACCATATGATAAAAGTCCTGCGCAAATTCATGGGCTCACAGAAACCATTTCAAAGAAACCGATCTCAATCAGAGTCCAGGGGCCCTATTTTCGCCAAAGTAATCGACCTGGATAACTTTGTGTCTCGCCATTGTCATTGGTCGTTATGTGAAGAAGGCGTGAAGAACGCAGATGAATGTCACGCGCCCTCAACCATTCACTTGTGTTCTTCACGCCTTTCTGTGAGGCTGACAACGACAAACCCTTTCACCAGCACCAGCACCACCACCGTTCTTCACGCCTTCTTCACGTAAGACCAGTTACAGGCGAGACACAAAGTAATCGAAGTCAATTACTTTGACGAGGATAGGGCCCTAGACTGCCTCACAGACGTGCGGCACGCCGTGCCGATTGCCTCGCGTGCCATATGCTCATAAACCTCTATGCAACTCGCAGGGTCTCCGTGGCACGCGGGGTCTATATGCTCCCTGGCGCGGTGTGACCTTCTACTATATGTCGACGCATCTGGGAGGCTGTCTGGTTCGTGGTCTTTCTTCTACATCTTCATAGTGTCTGCTCTAAAATTGCTGACGCAATTCAACAAAGCTTCTTAATTTCGAACTTGAAAATTCTTGCGGTCCCTTTCTGCGTGCCTTTCAGTTTACCATCACAGTCCCTAAGAAACTGCATAACTTGAGCTTGGATTATCGACTCGACCTGACTCCCTCTTGGCGTGCGTTTCTTCGCTCGTCCAGACGCACTTTTGCTTCCAAGTAGTCCTATACCCACAACGTCTATCGTAACGTCGTAACGAAGTCGCCGCGAGTACTCAAGTATCGCAAAGGAGACGCACGCCTGTACTTTTTAGAGCGTAGTATTTAATGACTCAATGCTGTCATCCAGTCATGCTTACCCATAGCGCCTACGTAAGGACATTGCAATGGAATTGCATCAGCAACGTGATTTGTTGCGCCCTTCAATTGCATAACCGAGATGCACCACTTCAAGAGCATTGTGTATTCCAGGCAGAACGTCGGCGCATGCTTTGTGGTCTCAGAGCATGACGGAGCGTGCCACGAGGGTGTTGCGTACTGGTAGTGACTATCGATTAGTTGGCACGAAGGTCAGCGTGCAGTGCTCCAAGGACACGAACGACCTTTACTCCTGACTACAGATTGTGTTTCGGGGAAAATTAGACAACATAGCGTAACGGTTTCTGCAGAACAAGCCCCATTGACTTTGGGTTGCGTAGAAGCAAAGCTAGTTAGCTTAGCAGAACTATATAGCGGTAGAAATGCTAGGGCAGCAGCGTAAATATCGTCTTTGAGTATTTGCTCTCTAATCATTATATTGTTGAATTGAACTAAACTGTCTCTGCTGCACATCTTTGTGAACTGTTAGACAACGAAGCGGCTACAACATAAGTGAGAACAATAAACTGATTTTGATGTCGCAAGAGGGTCTAAGTGCCGATCGAGTGCGAGAGAAATGGTGGAATAAAATTTTACAACTCACCTCGTTTCACCTTTGCTTTTACTCGAGTGCAGATCTTCTGGTTGTCGCTGAGAGCGCTCGCATCACTGACACTGATAATGCTAGATTTTCTGGGAAGTTGGGTGGTGGGCTTCCTTCCCGTTCCAGCCTCTCGATCGTATGTATCTTCTAGTGACTTGCGCGGATTCTCGGGTGGATCACTGTTCCTCAGAACAATAGAATGCCCATGATGATCAAACCCAGGGGGTCGTATATACACAGGCCCCGACGCTGTGCTACTACAGGGAGACGACACGTCCTCGTAATCTAAGGTTACAGAACAGGCGTCGTCCGAAGTGTTACTACAGGTACCGCCGCTAGACGTTTGACCGCTGTCCACTGACCCACGGCCACTGTCTTCATCTTCAGAGCGAATGCTCTTTTGGCGGGAGCAGGATTTCCTTCTCGCACCTGTTGGCTCCATGGACGGACGCTACCGTTAAGAAACGTTGTTGTACTTGTATTCCTTCGGCAGACTGATCGTTGCACGTTAAGCCGACTGCCCGGGGTAAGGTCTCAGTCTTTCCGTTTGATGTGGTACCTTACCATCAGTCGTTAGTGCCAGTCGACGTAATCAAGCTTGTGAGCGATTGTGAGGTCGAAGACAGACCATGACAAACTGACACAGCGACCTATGAGCAAGGCTCTCCACTCGTGTTCTAAGCGACACTCGAACACAGCTGCTCAAGGTGCCAGAGAAGTACCATCCCATAGACAATGGTCCCAATATTCACCGCACTCGAAGACAGTATCCATCAAAGGTGCTTCAGCAGATGCCGGTAAAACACCATCTCTACAGCGCTCCGCTACTGTACACGTACAAGAACCGCGAACACAAAGTATGCGAACAAAGACAAACGCGATCTAATGGTTCAGAGAACCTAATATCTTCTTTTTCGCACGACAGAGAATAACTGTCATGAGACTCCCCAGAGGTGCGGAGGTCACAGCCACATTTTTCTGCCAGGCATGGTGTTAATCCCACGAAGCCATTGAGGAATCCTATACATACGTACCACAACAATGTCACGTGTCCTGCCAGCCGAATTTTGCTATTGGGCAACGGTCGGAAAAGCAACGTCATGGCGGTTTTGTGTTGGTGGCGTCCGTCGCTCGGGTAACGGTTTTTCCCGTCAGCGGCAGCTTTTTATCACGCCGGCTGCGGATCGAACATTGAAAGCGAACGACTTCATGAGAAAAGATCGGTCAATATATGAATACTTTCTCTCCATAATTGGCTATGTAATGCGTAAAATGCATACTGAGCGGGAAGGCCAAGGTCATGGCCAGTTCAAGAATCGTTCTGGGAGTGTAACTTTTGGTAACTTTGGGCAGCCAGGGAAAGAACTTCAAGTAAAGTGCATATTAAGTGCTTGCAAAAATGTGCACTTCAAACTACAACAAAAACCCTAAAGTGTACTTCAAGTAATGTATAAAGTCCACGCTTAAAAATGAACTTCACCGCATAGCACGCTCCTAGCCAACCATCGTCTCGAATGATATCGTTTTATACTTTTTGTACTTTATACTTTATATTAAAGTAAAAGTGAAAGACATCGTTCTTTCCCATCATTTGCTGAAAACAGGGGGCGTACGCCATTTTTGGTGCATTATATGGAGTTCATAATTGCTACAAAGATGCCGTACGCCCCCCGTTTTCATCAAATCAACGAAGAGAACGTTGCCATTTGGGATCATGGTTGGCTAGGAGCGTGCTATGCGGTGAAGCCGTGTTTTTAGAATTTGGGGCGCCATTTTTTGGCAATTATGAACTGCATAATGCCGCAAAAATGGCGTACGCCCCCTGTTTTCAGCAAATCATGGGAAAGAACGATGTCTTTCACTTTTACGATGGTAAACGTGAACAATAAAATACAAGTAACGTCACAACATTAGCGAAGGAAATGTAAAGCATAAGTATGCCCTAAAAGAAAAGAAACGAGCACAGATTAAGACTGCGGCACACTCTTTTAAAATGCTTAAGGTCAGCAAAGATGTCAAATGCTGGGCATAAGGTATCTTTATACATGTGCTGCGTACGGTAAGTTGGCATCATAGCGTTTTGCACGGATGGGCAAAACAATAACCGAAGTCTGCTTGATCGCCGGGTCTTACCGTTTACTATAACTTATACAGAAATAAAATGTCAGCGAGTGTTCTCCTTGCCTTTAAGGTAGGTATATACACAGATGACTCAGAATGTTCGTGTAAGAATAATAAAACCGTCTCCCCACGTATCTCTCGTAAAAGATTCAACAACAAACTTTCAAACTTTCTCCGAATATTCTCGATAACGTTAACCCTTGCCAGTTAAATGTAATCCCAAACACAGTACGGAAGGCCAGGGCGGAAGCAACGTGTTGCCAGACTTTCTCCCTTCACCGAAAGGAGAAAAAGAAAAGGGGGAAAATCTTCCATGGCACGCTCAGCTCTGCTCGTGATATAACACCATTTACTCTTATGCTATGGCCCTGTTCTTTCATGTGCTCTAGATGCATCGAGGATCTCTGGCGTATCATCGTCTTTCCTGTATGTATATAGGATTGATGTTCCGTGGTTGAAGGGTAATAGAGGCGTAACGTAACAGAGACGTAACAGAGACGTAATTGAGACGCAACGGAAGGTTTGAACTGGTCCACAGGAACACCATGCAAGAGGAGCGATGCACCAGTCAAGCTTTCATAAAGGATTTACCTATACTCGTGGGCATTCTGGCTCCTCTTCTCATGCTTCCCGTACTGGCAGGTGGAACAAAGGTGAATGTAGTTCGTACATGAGACCCACCAACCAGTCCTGGTCAGCGGTCAATGAAGTTATTTATGAAGTTATTTAAATAACCTGAGCGCAGCGCGTGAACCTTGCATCTCTATATTGCCTTTTGTGCAGGAAGTAAAGTGTTGCTACTGCATTTCAAGTACGCTGACCACGCTCCTGACAGACGCTCTTCCCAGCCAAGTAGCCGGCTTCTTGCCCATGCTCATCCTCCAAGTACTTGGCTTCCCCAATATCCAGCGGTGTTACATGGCTGTAAGTATATGTCATGGCCCTCCGTGCTTTCATATACAGGGTGCTGCACGAGAGCGTGAGCCCTAATTTTAAAAAAAATTACGAGAGATAAAAAGGGGAAAACGTTCTGCACGACACAAGGTTCTTGCCACCCAAACAGAAGGTTTCCATGAGTGTACTTCATTAATTCGGCTAACTATGTAATCGTAATACAGCGGCAATTGCTGCGTCGCCGAAATAAGCACTCGACTACATCTTCCAGGTCACCGCAGGTGACGGCATGAACTTATCGCAAGCGGTAACGCCACTGAGCTGATTCTAATAACCGAGGAAAAAGCAAAGTTGACGACGCCAAGACTCGGGCACCGGGCGTGTCTCTTGTCCATTGCCCTTGTACTTGAGGCATGTCAATGTGCTGTAATCATATCATCCGTGAATCGGGAGGGTCGATCCCGGGTCGAGTTCTGACGTCGGCGCACATTGGCTTTTTCCTGACTTTTGCGAATCATTTTATTAGATGGTGTATTTCGTGCAGGCAGGGAGGATCTCGTTGATATCCCTAACCAAAGTCACCATCTTACAGCCTGCTGCTCTGAGAGAACTGGCTTCCGTGTTGTTAGTACTGTGCATCAACTGCACATCCTTGGTGACGCGAACTGCACTAGCAATCCTGGAGTACTGCGGAACGCGCATGCGTGCAATTCTTTTAAGCTGCCTCTGGGCTACCGTAGCTACTTCCTTGTTCCTGGACAGCACTGCCGTAGTCAGCGTCATGGTAGCAATCGTGGGGCGCCTGGTCACTGCAATTCAGGTAATCCATTTACGGTGTATTCACACGAGCGACGTCCTCACGAAATATTCTAGAGGAAGAAAAAGCGAAAACACTGCTCACGGGGCCAAAGTTCCGTCCGTGTTATGTTGAGCAATCGCGTACGGTACCGAAATATCGGGAGTGACTTACTGCGCATTTAGCAGACGACACTTAGCAGATGACATTGTCAGCGTCTTTTCCTGTCGTCTGCTACGGAATATGTTGTGGCTGTGTCCCAGGGTCTTCCCCACGGTTAGCAGTGTATGTGAAGACACGACGTTGAGCACTCACGATCACGTGACAGCAGAAAGCTATGACGTTTTTCGCATCTTCCGCTGCAGTACACTGGGGGAATGTCGCTCGTATAAACAGACTGTTTGTGGACCACCACGAACAGAATTAACAATGACGAAAGAAGGAAGCTACTGAAAAGGTTAACGGGCTGTACGACCCACATCGTCTGGTTGGTTTGTCCCTTCAGATGACGCACCATTGGAAGTCGCTGGGGAGGTCCGTTAGCTTAGCTCAATTGGTAAGAGCAATGGGATCTGTAATACAGATGATGTGGGATCGAGTCCTACAGCTGGCTAAACGTTTCAGTGACTTCCTTCTTTCATCAATAATCTCTTAGGCACTTGAGGCCATGTATGTATTTGTCCTTTCTATGTGTTCCAGCCTCAGTACATCAATTTCCATCAAGAATTAACAAAGCTATCTTTCTGCAGGACGACGTCATCCAGGCGTTCCACCAGCGTTCACTCTTTCAGAAAGCAACTGAAGGGTTTACCGCAATTAGGAGAAAAGGACTAGAAGACGCCCTGTTCCGCAAGCCGGAAGACAAAAACAACTGGACGAATAAGATTGCTCCTGTACATTATGAGAGTGAGTAGAGATTCCTTTCTTTTTTCTTTCTTTGTTTTTTTTCGCTGATATCCTAGCAACTGTTACTCTTCTAGCAAACTCTCGCTCAGAGGAGCCATCTTGCCAGAGTGCAACGCCCCGCGGCTCAACAACAACAGAGGTTCCGTCGGTAGAGTTACATAGCCCTCCAAAGCAGCCGGCATTTCCGTTGAAGTCGTCTCTAGCAGCTGCAGGAAAGCCGGTGGGGCGTCCCAAGCTGCAGACGTCAATCTTCGAAAAAGGGAAAGTTATAAATCCTGGCGTCGCCTCACCGACTCCAAAGCCTAGTCTTCGCGAGAATGGCGAGTATATTACAACTCAGGTCTTCAAATACCTCAACTTCGAGATATATTGGTAGTCAGGTAGACTTACATCTAACGTAAGACGGTTTCGTAAACGGTCTTCTAGCGGTCTCGTTTTAATGAACATCAAGGGGGCTTGGAGGGGTACACAGTAAATTTTTTTACGCCCTTCCCGGTGTGAAAAGGATGTAGTATGAGGACACACCTGAATTACACTTATACTGCACTCAACTAAGCACCCGTGTTGGTGTAAAAGGGGAGTAATGTGCCAATACACCCCGATCACGCTTATGTTACACACCATGCTAAATTTTGGCGCACTCATATCAGTGCAACAGGGGTGTATGCCGCACAATGCTCAAGCTCCTGTAGTTTTCTTTTTCATTGTGAGAATATTTGCAATATATATATATATAACTCCTTATGTGTGTGTATAGATAACTTTGTACATACAGATGGATGCGAAAAGATATAGACCATAAGTAACGGAGGACCTGGGAAGCTGTATAAGGATTAACAACAACTGCTACTTTTATTGCATCAACAAAACTAAATGGGAATTATGGGAATTACTCGAAACAGATTTACAGTCGTATTGCCAACTGTAGGACATCTGTAGTCAAAATTAGGGGTCGTCGTTTTGGCAGTCACCGCTGCCTTCAGCAGGACTAAACTTGAAAATGGGTGACAGGGGCTTGACCCCCTAGCTGGAAGGTTTACTGGCGCGGGTGACATTGAAATTAAAATACATGTATGTATGTAATTAGAGGGCTAATTACTGTGAGTGATTGTGAAATTAATATACGAAAAGAAAAAGTAGAAGCAACCAAAGATTACGAACAGTTAGGAACAAACAAGGGAAGTTCGGCAGCGGCAGCGGCAGCAGCAGCAGCAGCAGCAGCAGCAGCAGCAGCAGCAGCAGCAGCAGCAGCCTTCAACTGGGCTTGCAAATGTCGAAGGCAGGCTGGTGTTGAAGTGTCGACTTGGTTAAAGCGGAAGCACTTGGCTTAGCTTGCAAAGCGTTTCTAAGCTCTTGGAGTGCAGAGCTAGCTAAACTTTAAGAGACCACTTCCCGTGGCATAGGGGTTAAGATCATCGCTTTCCACGCCGGTGACACGGGTTCGAATCCTGTCACCGTCTGGGTTTTCCGAAGGCTTACCCAACGAATGTCAGTTCTCCCTGAAGTCGGCAGAGGACGCACACTAACCCCCCTGTTCCCCCACTCCTTCCTACTGTCCTCTCTCCATCTGTCCACGCCTGTACGCCATTCATGCACACAGTTGCTCCGTGGCGCTAGCACGGAATTAAAAATGCCCTAAGAGTTAAGATGTTTACACTTGCAAATGCAGGTTGCACTGCATCAGTGGAACTAGTGTTCCGTGAATTTCGGGAGCAAGCCTTCTTTTTTTGTTTTTTGGGTCAATGCACACACCCAATCAGCACCCTTCTTTTGGGTGCAACATGTCACACCCCCGTTACACCCATTATTGAGGTGTAGCATTTACACCCATAAGGGTGTGAGTTATCTAACACTCATTTTACACTCATAGGGGCGTAAATAAATTTACTGTGTACAGTAGTCTACTGAGATAACAGACTTCTACGTATTGCGCACACAGTGATGCGTCATGCGTCTTCGACCTACATGAAGCCAGGGATTCTGAATGACGTCGCCTTCTGGGAAAGCCAGTAAGTTGGCGTCTGGTATTTTTCCAAGTGATATCCAATAGGGTACGTATCCTATATGCAGGAGGTACAAGCGCATGGAGAGAGATCTCATAATCAGCGTTACCATGGCTTCCTTCTTAACGTCCGTGATCAGCCTAGCAGGGAACCGAGGGAACCGATACTTTGTGGCATATTTTAAAATGTAAGACGGTCGTGGCAAAAGAGGTTAGCGAGTTTTGACAAATGCATGTGTCGCAGGCGTTTCGGTCAGGACGTGATAACGCACACGATCTGGTGGATGCTGATGCTCCCTGTCGTGATACCGTCCATGATTGCATGCTGGAACCGGTACAACGCCAGGATCCTGCATAAATAGTAAGCTGATAGAGGAAGTTGACACAGTCGACAATGCGGACGAAAAGCTCATGACTTAGGGAAGTAGCTTCCGGTCTGGGGCCCAAAACGACCTCCGGTTTCACAGCAAACACGCTCTGCGCCAACCGCTGTGCCATTTGATACAGTTATCGCACCTGATTTGAGGATAGAGAGAGAGGGTTTGTATACGCCTTTTTGTGGCAATTCAAATTGCCACAAAAAGGCGTATGCCTCCCGTTTTCAACAAATCGGGAAAGAGAAAGATATATTTCTGCATGGTGGCTGGTTCCGAGCGTCCTTAGTCGTAAAAGGACCGGAAGTCTTCGTGGCGCCGGAAGTTGTGGCTGGGGTACCCGAGAATGTCATGTATGCAGTATTACGTCCACCCTGTACATCGAGAATGGTCGTGATATTACGCTGGCGTCGCCATAGTTTTGCGGGGCCATTATGCACGTGAGACTCTACACCGCTCCTCGTCTTGCACATATATTCTAACGTCGCATGTCCACCGTATCCACTGACATCATGCAGCTACCTCACTCTTACAAGCGAACTTCACCATATAGCACGCCGCTCCTAGCCAACCACTATCTCGAATGATATCGTTCTCTCCACTGATTTACTGGAGACGGGAGGCGTACGACATTTTTGTGACAATTATGAACTGCATAAGTGTCACAAAAAAGGCGCACGCCTCCTGTTGCCAACAAATCAGGGCAGATAACGATATCATTCGAGATGGTGGTTGGCTAGGAGCGTGCTATACGGTAAAATGCATTTTTAAGAGTGCACAACACTCTAAAAACTGTACTTCACCGCATAGCACGCTCTGCGTCAACCATTGCCACGAATGATAGGGCTATCGCTTCTGATGCGAAGAGAGGGAGGGGGGCGTGCGCCTTTTTGTGTCACTTTAAGTATGATTGACACAAAAAGGGGTACGTCGCCTCCCTCTCTCCTAGAATCAGAAGCGATAACCCTATCATCCGTGGCAATGATTGACGCAGAGCGTGCTATGCAGTGAAGTTCAGTTTTTAGAGTGAAGAGGAGTGCACTCTGCGGTAGAGAGCTAGCCGGTCTTATGATGTAATTGGCTGACATTAAAGGAGAAATGAAACTACATTTAGCAGTGTTCAAGATCCTGCTCTAGTCATCAAGCAAGACATCATGCAAAATATTTTCGCTGAGAGGTGTCCCTTCGTTCCGCAATTTAACTTGCGGAAACACCCTGAAAAACCAGCATTGAACTATGCCCGGCCCGGTGTCATTGCGTGGCGTAATCAGATCAGAGATCGTAGTCAGAAGGGCAACAAGATAATCTCCCTGAGGAAGGGCCTCCTCTAATACCCTACACTCTTAAAAATGAACTTCACCACATAGCACGCTCCTAGCCACCCATCATCCCGAATGACAACGTTCTCGCACCCGATTTGTTGAAAACGAGAGGCGGAGCCTATTTTGTGTCCCGTACATAATGCACACAAAATAGGCTCCGCCTCTCGTTTTCGTTCTCGTTACGATATGATGGTATAGCCGACGGAGTACACGAAAATGATCCGTAGAACTGCCCGCGCACCTTTTCAACGAGGTGCACAAGCTGATCTTATAGGCTCTCGCAGTAACATGAGATATCCCCTTTAACCCATGCCGATTTCGAACACCGCCCTATTTACAGTGACGCACGCTTGAACAAGGATGCAGCCAGGGCCATTCGAAAATGTCTGAAAAAACAGAAAAGTAATCTTGGGAAACACAGGTGAGAACTGAGGGCGCTGCCTTGTACCCACCTAACCCCCGCTCGCTAACGCAGGCGACTGGAGCTCCTGGTTGCTGCACTATTTGTATCCTGGCTCTTGTCCAGGATAATCGTAATTAACGAAGACGTCGAGGAACACTATAACTTGTAATGGGTCAAGATAGGCAGGAAGACCCGCTAACGATAGTTCACCTTCTTTTCAGTGCTACAAGAAGTTTGATGTTCGACTACCTAATAGTTGTACTCCTGTTTGCCTTGCCATGCTACGGGGAGCAAATAAGCTACGTAGTCGACGGGTTCCTCGGCTTCCAGGAAATAAAGCGAAACGTCCCATGGAGCGCCATCATAATTTACGGAGGCAGCACGTCCATGGCGTTTGCGATGCGGGTAAATAGCCTCCCTCCCCAAGCAATATTGGACCAATGTTGGACCGACATTGGGCCGGCATTGCCAATATTGGTCCAATATTGGGCCAAGATGTTGTGTTGCTTGGGTCTATAGCAGTGTTTCTCAAACTGTGGGTCATGACCCCCAAATACGCTCTTAAAAATGAACTTCACCGCATAGCACGCTCCTAGCCAACCATCATCTCAAATGATATCGTTATCTTCCCTGATTTGTTGAAAACGGGAGGTGGACGCCTTTTTTGTGTGACAATTATGAACAACATAAGTGTGACAAAAAAGGCGTACGCCTTCGGTTTACAACAAATCAGGGCAGATAACGATACCATTCGAGATGATGGTTGGCTACACTCTGAAAAGAGAACTTCACCCCATAGCATGCTGTGCGCCAACCATTGCTGCGAATGATAGGGTTATCGCTTTTGAATCGAGGAGAGCGGGAGGCGTACGCCTTTTTGTGGCAATTACCATATATCCAAATTGCCACAAAAAGGCGTACGCCCCTCTCCCCCCCTCCCCATCTCTCCTCGCATCAGAGGCGGTAAACCCTATCATTCGTGGCAATGGTTGGCGCACAGCATGCTATGCGGTGAAGCTCTGTTTTTAGAGTGTAGGAGCGTGCCATGCGGTGAAGTTCATTTCTCAGAGTGTGGGTCATGAGCCTTTTTCTCGTGTTCATGGAGGGTCCAATCAGACATGCGATATGCCTTGAGCCACACAGACCAACGTATTGATTTGCTTGTATCAATAAAGCAAATACATCCTTCTCATTAAAATACACAATTAAATCAATCCTTGTTAAAAAAAAACATTAATAAGCATTTTCGTACCTGCGTCAAAAGTAAATTTTCGGAATAGCACCACTCCACTGGTAGGTATAGTACCACTCAAATTGGTCACGTACTGTAAAAGTTTGAGAAACACTGGTCTATAGTATACACGTTGCCGCGTATATCCACGTGCCATGCTTATTTCAGAATTCCTCGGTAGCCGACTGGCTTCTGCGCGACCTTCCCTACAGCAGCAACCACGGCAGGCTTTTCACGCAAGCCTTCCTTACAATGTGGGCCTCACTGATAACAGAACTCGTGGGGAATGTGGCGACAGTCTCTATGTTACTTCCTATCTCCGTCGACGTGGTAAGCCTCAAGTATAGGTCTCTTCGAGTTGGGCTGCACCTCGTGGTGCAAGCGCGTGTGCCGCCGGCTGAGAAAGTGCAAGTGTAGGATCAGCACTATAGCGCTGCACGGTCGCTTCCAAAACGAAGAAGCGTGTGCAGGAGCAGGCTGGTTGTCTGCTGTCCGCACCGCGGCCACTGTCATGTTCTTTGTGCTTGCTTTTCCTTTCATGTATACGGTTTATGTGTGTTATGCTTCCTTCGCTTCACTATAGTCATAGGAATAAGTGTTTGTTATGGCACGTAACATGTAAGGAGCGAGTGGACGACGTATGCATTCTACTTGCTTTCGCGAAAGAATCGTGTTCCCGGCCATCACGAGAACATTGTGGCAGATACTACGAACACGTGTTCTTCCTGTTTTTCCTACTTTGTCCTTCATCTGTGTATATTTGTATTCAAAAGCTATATCCAGTTGCTCCAAAGCTTGCGTCATTTGCCTGCGCAGGCACAGTGCAGGCAAGAATTCGAGTTATCCGTTTGGTTAGGTCTCGAAATGTACCCGTACTATCTCACGTATTTATTGCGTATTAACCGTATCACGTATTAACCGTATCACGTATTAACCGTATCACGTATTAACCGTATCTCACGTACTTATCGCGACCATGCCACTTAACTGCGCTGCTGCCTCGTACACATGTCCACTCTTGCTGACAGGAAGGAACCGTCAGCGTATCAACACCCATGCCACTCACGCGGACCCGCGTAATCTGCTCCACGTGCAGTCATACTGCACTTCCTATATATCCAGCAAGTGCGAGCCGACCGTGAACTCGTGCAGAACTAGTGCCGCACCACCAAAAAACGAATACGAGAGTGCAGAGGATGCGCTCAACACTTGCAAAACGAATGCGAAGGCGCTGCACCGCCTGAAAGTTCGGGGAGTGCATCCAAATCGAAGATACCTTATTTCATTTGCTGAAATGTGACATTTGTGCTCGTCATGGTGATGGAAGCGTCGTAAATAATGAAGGGCAAGAAACGGACAAAAGGAGCCGGAAGAGCCGCAGTTGACGGCAAGCTAGCGACGCCTGTGGCGTGAATCGAACAAACACCTGTGCTGGTTACCGGACACACACATTCACTCTGGCCACAGTCTCTTGCATGCAGGGCCGACGAGAAGGGGGGCGGGCAGCCTAGGATGGCGCCCAGGGCCCCTTCAGGGGCACGCGCGACCAATGCCCGTCGTAATCAAAGGAAGAAATACTTGGACTATGTCATCGAGACGTGAGGAGGGGGCCCGCGCATAGCCCATCCCCGGGGCCCGTAATTTCTCTCACAGGCCCTGCTTGCATTGAAACAGAACACCACACCCTGCAGGCGGCATTTTTGATAGTGCGTCTACCAGAGGCTCGATGAACCACCAACACCTCACCGGCGCTGAAGCAATGATCTGAGACAACGCACCTTTCTCACCACCATCTTGATTCTTTCTTTCATCGTTGCTTGGACGTTGTGTTTGTCAAATATGAGTTATCAGAAAGTAGCACCTTGTCCGTCATATAAGAGACATGTCCTACCATTTTTCCTGTATTTTGTGTCTCTCAGCATGGCCTAGCGAACATCATAAATAGTTGTCCGTTTGCTATTTTCTAGGCGCTCAAGATTCCATGCAATCCACTATACTTTGCAATTCCCATCACAGCTGCATCTTCCACGACCCTGATATTTCCTACTTCGTCCATGGCCATGGCCATCATGCAAGAAAGACTCCAGCTCAGTCCCGTAAACCTGGTGGGGTGTCATGTTCATTGATGCTGATTGCCTTTATACCTCGTTGCGTCCTCATGCAGGTGGTGGCCGGCATGTTCTTCAAGTCTATTGGTGTGGTGACTGTGCTCCTGAGCGTTGGTACGGTGGGCAACGTGATCTTCACCTGGAGCAAAGTACCCATTTGGGCGACCGTTGAAGCAATCAATGCTACCGCTCATTTTCCTGTTAAATAACGGCGGCTTCATACTGAATAGTATACTTCACCTATATTTCTGTACACAACGTGAGAATATTTTGAAAAAGTTACAATAGGCAAACCTGTCTGTGGTGTCGTGTGTGGAATTACACCCCAATCGTCAACTTTATTCTTTTCACATACTGGCCCATCACCACCACACTGTTGGCTTAAGGGAAGGCTTGAAGTTTTGTTCTGCACCAGGGGTGGCGGAAAGGGGGTTAAGGGTTTACTGTAGTCCTCTTGAATTTGTAAAGGGGGCGCAAAATTCCCATGGAGATGAGGCGCCAGAGTGTTTAAGGTGCCGCATGCGAATAAAATGCTTAACCCTTTTCCTGAATCGATTAAGAGTCAAGGCTCTGTCGATTGATGCGGTAGAACTCACGACGACATGACCTGAAAGTGACTGCCTCGAATTTTTGGGACCCGGGTATGGATTGGCGGCGGCGTTGGGGGACGGAAGAGGGAGCCGGTTGGGTTCTGGGGTTCCCCTGAACTGTGGACGTTGCGCCGCCCCTGATCGGCACCAACGTCACCTAACGTAGGCTAGTGCGACATGTAGGCTTTTGTGCCTCTGTACCTTTGACAAGATGGTGATGCGTAGCTTTTCCAGCGAGTGGCTCAAGTTTATATAGCCACCTCAGTCGGTGGACTGAAGGAATCCCTATTTCGTCAGTTCCAGGAACAGGAATACAAATGCCACTAGCTACAGCGTCGGGACGACACCACAAGTCATGGCAAGTGGTCGACGGTACCCGACCTGGGCACGACACTATTATACGGTACGGAGGTGGAAGCAGAGACGCATCTAGTCTATCGAAGAATCGACAATGATGATGCATGACGAAACGTGCACAAGTCACCGATGTTTGTTGCGGTTTCACCCGGTGACAAGTCTGTATAGAGCGCGAACCACGAAAGATTGTTTCTCGGTACACCATGTCAGCTTTTGGAAAACGTGTGAATGACACGTGGCGGCCTATAGTGGCAAGCTAATCCGAAGGAAGCACCACAGCTCGACCTCGACGCCAGCGTCCTAGTCTTTCACGCATTGCCTGGAACCTCTACCTGGATGAACCTCGCGTTCCGAGGCTGCAGTGACCTGGCATAGCTGGTTCTATGTTTCATTGTTTTACGTCACGTATGGTGCGATTTTTCTTACGTGTATGTTATATGGCGGCTTGGGAAATCTGCAACACATTCACCTCATTGTCGACGCTACTCACCTTTCAGGGCTCTGGGCCAACCAGAGACTCTCCCCCTAACTATACGACAAAATTGTTTGGTCCGAGGTCCAATCAACTATAAAAGATCACTAATATGTCGTCCGTAATGCCACAATGTAGGACTTTCAGACCACACAGTGAAGCTCGTCACAGCTTCACAAAATGGGGTAATGCAAGTATTGTTCGATGATATCGCCTGGTGGCGACTCGAAGGACATCACTCGCCATGGTAACGAGCAAGATCCGGTTCATCTGTGTCCTCTGGCTATTCTGCCCATTACATAATGTTTCGTTCAGTGTGGTCCTGGTCCTGATGAAGTGGTAACAAGAAATGCCATGACAAAAATGCGTTATTCGTTTATGCACGAGATATTTCGTTCAGTCGCAACGGCGCAATGGTTCGGTTGACTAGCTCGCGTGGCTCAGTGCTTTGCGTGCTTGCCATGTCACGTCGAGACTGGGACGTACCCTGGTTCGGCTCCCGGTGCCGGCTGTGCTGTCTGGGGTTTTTCCCGGGTTTTCCTCAGACGCTTTCAGACATATGTCGGTACAGTTCCCTTAGAAGTCGACCCAGGACGCACATTCTCCCAGGGCGTCAGTCGTGACGTTGCCCACCTCTGCAAGGCCGACAACGGTGAGCCTTTCATAACCACCACCACCACCATCACCACCACAGTTCGGTTGCAATGTATACAGACTGAATCGTGTAAGTTGTATTGTAGGTCCTGTGAGATATTGGTATTAACTCGGGTATGAATTGTCGTGTTTGTCGTCTATTATACGTGGGTTGCACTTACGTCGAACCAAGCGGCTTCGTTTAGAGCTTGTTGAAGGTCAACCATTGCACAGAATGATACCTTTATCGCTGTGACACATATACAGTTACATTAATTGTCACAAAAAGGCGTACGTCTCGCGCTTTCCACAAATCAACAGTTCTATAGGTATCCGATTCTGTGCAACGGTTTGCCTTCAGCGAGCTATGCGGTGAAGTGCCGTTATAAGACTACAAGCTCTAAACGAAGGCGCTTGGAAACAAGGAGAGGCTGTAAGAATTGGTACAGGATTTCTTCGTTGAATCACCATGTTTATGTTCTGTACTGCACTGTATATGTTCGGTACTGTCCAGGTGTTTTCCTCGCAGTTTCCGAAGCACACCTCGCGGCATAGCCTCCGCAGACCTGTGAATGATACTACGGGATCTCCTCATGGTGCCAGCGTCATACTGAAAGAAGTCTTGTTTGCACCGTTCAGTTTCTGGCTTGCTAATCGCCTCGTAGCATTGCGATTACGGTAATTAAATAAAACTGTCGTTCCATTGTCGACGAGCACTTCGTTCCGATCTCTCGCCCCACAGCAACGGAGCGAGGACATTCCAGCGCGAACAAAATTTGGCAACGCAACCTTCGAAACGCATTTGACAATAATAACAATCGCACAAGGCGTAGTGATACCCACGCAATGAGCCGCGCACATTTTTCTGTTGCGTCCTCCTTTTATGGGGTTGGCGTCGCCGACGTACGTCGCCGAGCGCCGTAACCGGTTTGCCCGCCGCCTCTGCGCCTCACTCTCCATCGCCCGCCCGCGAGAAGGGGCGCAGCAAAAACGAAGGCGTACTACCACCACGCGTGCACGCTCGCACACACCTGTTTCCCCCGTCAGGACAAAAACACCAGCTATTCTGTAGTGAGCACCGCTTGGATCCTCTGCCTCGAGAGTTCCTTCTAGTCCATGCATCCTTGTGGATTCACCGCGACGGACGTACGAGTGGTTTACTGGCCAGGATCAACGTCTGGGAGGCAGTTCTACGGTAAGCGCCGATTTCTGGATTGGAAAACGGAGGCGAGGGCGAGCGCAAGGCCGTTATGTAGAGGTAGTGCAAGTAACGTTGGTATTCGAGTCGATGAGAAAAAGTCTCGTGTTGCTCCGGTATTTCACGGCGTGGATGCACGAAGGATATGGTGTCTACATGTGAAGGATCATCTGGTGCTTGTTTTCGAATGAACTCAGAGGCTAGTCGTGGAAGTATGGAAGGAACACTCCTGTCTCTAGGACGACGAGATGTATGAAGGACGCGCGGTTATATCGAAACGAAGTAATTCGAAAATGGCGCGAAAGCAAGGTGAACAACATCGTTGCGAGACTTTTATGATATTGATTGACGGCAGGGGTAGGTAATTCCTCCATTTCAGGGTTACTCATCCAGTTCTTCCGATTACCAGTTGCGCGATCTGAGGGCTGGCATTGCAAGTTCTTCTAACTTGACGGATCTCTGCCTTCCGCAATCAATGCCATTCGCTTCAAGTATATTGTCACAAAAACGTCTGGTTTGGCTGATGCATCGCGTAACCAGATGCATTTGTTCAATAATCACCAACCGTGCCGGCTTCCTTCTCCATCTTCACTTTTCTCGAGGCATCCCGGACACACCTGCTGTACACATGTCTTCCATGTGATTGAGGTCATTGATACACAAAAGAATGTGCCGATGGACCGTCGTCGCGCTGACCGGTTCCGCATCTGTTACCGCACCCTCTGGATAACACCGTAAAGTTTGAACGGGTGGCATTGCTTCCTGCTTTCCTTCGGAGTATCCTGGGTCGTCAAAGACACGTCCAGGAACACATCCAGACGATGACGCTCGGAGTGCGTTTCGCGGCAGTTGGGGGCGCTTGCCGTCAAACAACAGTCGTAAAAGGAGAAAATAGCACCGCGGTGTAACTGGTCCCACCATTAGGTATTCTTGAACCGTTCCCCGTAGGAGAAACCGTAATATGTTCGTTCGACACGCACTCTCGCTTCACATGTCGAGGGAGACCATTGTGTGAGGATGACTTCCGCTTCAAGTCCATGCCCAGAAGTAGTTATGGATAAAGATCACAAGCTTACAGGTTTCTGATGACCAGGACTACAGAATGAAAGCGTAGCGTGCTTATAACAAGACATGATGCCGCAGATGCTGCAAAATATCGCGGACATGCGAAGAGATCGCGGTCGCCTTTGTGAGTGTACATCCCTATACTTAGAGCCCCACCTTAATCCCGTAACTCTCCAACAAATATTCAATTAAGCTGAAATAATTCACACAGTCTCAGCTAGCACCCTCCACAAGAAATGACGGTCCTTCATATTCTTTTATTACGTGCCCTCATGGCACCCTCCTGCTGATGTTGTGGACAGTTGTGTTCGCTGGTTCACTTGTGCATTGTCCAACAGAGGTATCCGATCAACCGTCAGGAAAGACGCATCTTTTGCGTAGAATAGCGTCGACGTTTGCGTCAAGAATAACTGTTTCATGCGTAAGGGCACGGGCCCGTAGAGCATCCTTATCCTGGACAGTCGGGTCTGTCATAACCAGAAGGCATTGATATGAAAAGAAAAAAAGGAAAACAGAAGACTGCATCGGGACGTATACGGGACGTATACGGGATCGCCAAGTATCATTCTTTAGCCAGCAGACGACAAGCGCCTTGAAAGAGTGGGCGATAAAAGAACTGTGCTAGCTGGTCTGACTCCTCTATCGCTGCGTTGCATCGGCACGAAGCTGGTTTCTTCAACTTCTCCCACGTCGTCCGGCCTTTCGCTTTCAATGGCTCGTTTTCTCGCCTACTTCCATACACGACGGCATTCTTTGATGGACCAGCACACCTGTATTTTCCAACAAGAAACTATACCGGGGGAGGTTTCATGGATCAAGTTCCCATAGATGTCTCAGGGTGAGGTGCCTGTTGAGCCGACGCGCCTCAGACAGGAGCCCGCTCGGGATCCGATCCCAGTACTTCCCCATACTTTTGCACTTGCACCGTTTGACCGTTCTGTTCCGACCAGTGGCGTATCCACGGGGGGGCTAGGGGGGGCTCGAGCCCCCCCTACCTGCCACGGACCGACCCACACAAATCGTGCAAATCCGAGAACATAATATAGGGGGGTGTGGGGGGTGTGGGGGCTGACCAGTGTGACGATCGCGAAAGTTCTTGCAGTTTGTGGCGTCTATCTAAGAAGCACTCTTGAATGGTTTTCAAAGTATGACCTTTTCAAAATACTTCCAATCTCGTGACACCACCTAATTGGTCATGACAGCCTATACATGTAATCGTATTGTGAACGTCTAAATCAACTATTTTCGTTCCTTTTTTGAATCATCTGTTTGCAGTGTGCACAAGTATGTGTGTGTTGTCGACACAGGATCAGCGGAGGGGGGGCGAGTTTTTGTATCCAGCCCCCCCTACCTTGGAGGTCTGGCTACGCCACTGGTTCCGACTGCTGTGTAAGCACGCCATTAGGCGCATCTTCAGACGCGTCAAGCAGGCATAACATCTGTATACACTGTGTCAACAATGTAGGGGGCCGGATATGGTGCTAAAAACGCACGAAGGTCGTCCAGAGTCAAAGTGAAAGCGACGCAGCAGTCCGTGACTGTGTGATGCGTAACACTTCGCAAGTAGACCGTGGGCCAAGTATTGCGCTGCGTTATATACTCTGCGTCTCGTGTACGGAGCCGGTAGGAAGCAGTACTTCGGATTCGCATTTATACGTAACAGGAAGTAATGACAGTACTTGCGTCTCACAACAGGCACTTGGATGAAACGATCGAGAATTCGGAACGCGAAGGCACTCGGACTGTACGGGGATTTATATAGGCAGCCTTTCGGTTTCGTTATATGGGAAACATGACGCTTATATACTTTTTCTTGACTCGCAAGGTGTGTTTGCCGCGTCGCGTGCGCTTATTACCACACCGTGTACCTTGCCCATATTCCTGTAGAAGCATTGTAAAAAACGAGAAAACGGAATCGCTAAAAATACTTCAGTGTCGGGGAAAGGCGAGTTTCGCTGCAGCAATAGACTACTATAGTATATATAAAAAAGACTATGTCTAAAACGTCGCATTGTCTTACTTTCGCAGTTAACTTTTAACATCAAAAACAACTTTATTGTGAAAATGATGAATGGGGCGTCCCGTCGCCAGCTGCGATACTCTATTACTCATTGCTTTTATTACAACATACTACACTCTTAGAAATGAACTTTACCGCAATCTCTCCTAGCAACCATCATCTCGAATGATATCGTTATATGCCCTGATTTGTTGGAAACGGAAGGCGTACGCCTTTTTTTGTGTGTGACAGTTATGAACAGCATGAGTGCCACAAAAAGGCGTACGCCTCCCGTTTTCAACAAATCAAGGCACATAACTATATCATTCGAGATTATGATTGGCTGAGAGCGCGAAGTTCATTTTTAAGAGTGTACACTCTAACAACTGAACTTCACCGCATAGCACTCTCTCTGCCAATCATTGCCACGAACGATAGGTTATATCTTCTGATTCGAGGAGAGAGGGGGGCGTACGCCTCTTTTGTGTCAATTTGGATACATGATAGTTGATATAAAAAGACGTACGCCTCCCTCTCTCCTCGAATCAGAAGCGATAGACCTATCATTTGTGGCAATGGTTGGCACATAGCGTGCTATGCGGTGAAGTTCAGTTTTTAGAGCTTAGTAGATACGCCTTTTCCAATGAGATTTCACGAACCTTTGAACGTTTGTTCTGGTAACACCTTCGTGTAGCCTCGTCGAAAGTGCACCTTTTCGTGTCTTCATTGACTGCCATTATAATGTTTTTCATTTCCAATAATGAATTAATAAAGCGGCCCAAATATCGGCGAGGCGATTGAGCAACTCCACACTTGTCGGCACCTGAGTGCGGGCCTGCAGAAGTACGAAGACAACAGAACCGACTTAACCGGTTGTCTTGTCTTGGTATTTTTACGTGCCTACTCTGACCTAAAGAACAGTCTGCAAAGACGTAACGTGTTTTTCTCTTTCATGTAACGGAACGGTATCACCCTATCTTCGACATCCCAAGCTTATACAACGGATTCGATTCGTTCCTTCTTCTTTTTTATTTTTTTTTGCGCTTTTTTATCTTCCTCTTTTTCAGTCGTACGCTAGTTTGTGTTTGTGCGCGCGGGTTTGTGTTCAGTTCGGCAGCGAAAGATACGGGCGTTCCAAACTGGATTAAAGTCATTATAAGGACTATATGTATATCATGTACACCGAGCGTAACGCTACAATTTTGTTTCGAACTCCGACATCGTGTTCCTCATACGGTTCCTACGGTACCGGCTTCTTACTTTCTTTATGTCGCACGACGACTGACCCAAAAGGTATGCATACCTCTAGAGAAGACCGATGTATATCACATCTTGCAAGGCGATTCTTCATCAATAAGCCTGACAGAAGACATATGCTCTTGAAAGAAAAAGAAGTCGCCACTTTCTGGAGTATTTGAGCAACGCCCAATCTGCCTCCGCGCTTGACGCAATAGGCAAGTCATATCCTGGTACCCGTGGTTGACGTCCTTGATAGATGGCAGACGAGAACAAAATAAAGAAAGCAGCGCGTGAAACGAAGCATAAGAGGTATGCTTCATTTCGTATGTACACAGCGCTTGTTCCATATTCAACGCGGTCGCATTAATACGCATAAGCTCGGAAACGACGGTCCAGAACCAGAAGCGCAGGCACGGCAAAAATGCGCTGCGACATGTCTCCCTTGTCGGGTTCATTCACCGGAAGCAATAGCGACTTGCAGTCTTTTTCGCTTTGTTTGTCCATCAAACCACGGAGTGTTTCCAATCACCACAGAAGATCGAGACAGGAAACCAGCACGGTGCACCCCCCCACGTACTTTTCGCCTACGGCGTTCGTGGGTTGGTGCTACGATTTTGGAGCAACCTTTGCCAACCCTTATTCGTACTTCCACAACATCCTACACCACCGTGACGCAAACCAGTACACCTGTCTCTTTCAGGCCAGCCATTGAGAACTGCCCTGCAGGACGCTCTCCCTAAAATGGGCATGCGAGTTCTGGCATGCGGGCCCACACGTCGACTTTTGTTGTACGTTTCATTGATGCTGTTCCTTGCTATATATATGCTTCTACGCCACCGAGAGCGTTACGTTATACTGTGCATGGTTTCTGGGACATCTGTGGGTTAACAATTTTAACCGTCAGCTAGTAGGCACAAACCGATGGCCATCCTCAGCATCTGTTAGCGGCTCCAGACCACTTGGGGCTCGGTTTCTAGTACGTGGCATACAGTGAACGCTCGTTAATATGACCCCCGATAATCTGACATACGCGCTTTAGGACCATACTCCTGGGGAACAATGCAGTGAAACATCTGCAAATCCCCTCGTTAATATGACAATTCCGCATTATGACCAAAATTTTCGGGAACGACCATGGTCGTACACTGTTAAAACAGAACTTCACCACATAGCACGCTCCTAACCAACCATCATACCGAATGATATCATTCTGTGTCATGATTTGTTCAAAACAGGGGGGAGGCGCCTATCTGGGACAGATTACCTTGTCCCAGATAGGCGCCTCCCCCCTGTTTTGAACAAATCAGGACACAGAACGATATCATTCGAAATGATGGTTGGCTAGGAGCGTGCTATGTGGTGAAGTTCTGTTTTAACAGTGTAATAACGAGGGTTCACTGTATTCGCTACTGTCTGTCAGGTTTTCCAATGTTTGCGGCAAAACAGAGAAAGTTTTAATTGCGGAAATCCTATTCTTTCCAGCTTTCTGCAACCGTCCTCGTATTCTTCAGTCTGACCTTGAATGTTCTCAATGCATTCTGTGGTCTCTCATATCGTTGTATGCGCTTTCATATTCTGCGAGTTGTACATATGTCTGCAGTCTGCAGCATGTATTGCCGTGATAAACTTCATGGAACTGAGGCACATTAGTTAAAATATGCCCATAGGAGTAATTTTATTTGCTTCTCCGCCTCCGGAAAACGGAACCAACCTGTGTTGCCCGCAACTGTTGGAAGAAAACGACGAGTATCGCGATACGTTGTCTTTTGACGCCCAGTGTCTATAATGCGAGAAACGTGACGAGAAATACATCAGAATACAACTTCCGTTACCCCACATTCTTCACGCGTTCAACTTTCAGATTACCACAAGATCCTCAATGGTTTGTATATCGTATACCTGTGTAGTTTTTTCGGCCATTAGTGAGACCCCCATGGCGTATGTCTTTTTGGCTATTGGCTTATGGTTTGTGTGTTGACCCCGCGGTATGCTGCGCTACGCGTTATAGCTCCAAACTGCCATTGTTCCGGTATACTATTGTAACGAGCAGTGTCCTTAGTGGCATTGAGCGCGTTCTGGTCATTTCTTCTGCATCGGGCAGGTGAACAGTCCTTTTCCAGACGCAGAGTGGTCGTTGCCTTCTCAGTATGGCTCACGTACATATAGTTTGTCTGCTGTGCGAGCCGCCCACGCTTTCTCGAAGCTCTCGCAGCGCAAGTGCTCGGTCGTGACTCGTTCAATGTCCCTCGGCAGAGCGTGCATCGTCATTTGCTCTGCCAGACGGAAACCCACGGCGAGATCTGGAACATTACGCCCCTGCTTCATTGCTCCTGGACTTCCTGCAGCTCGTTCTGGGTGCGGTTCAGGACGCCATATTCAGTTCTCTGTCCGGTAATGCAACGTTTGATGGATGCTGTGCGTCGGTCCTTCGGAGTTTGTGTGAAAAGAGAACATTGATACTTTAGCCTTGGGGTTAATACGCACCTCCATCGCATCGTGCACACGCGCGGATCTCATTTTCTTTATTCGTTTGCTCATAATGCCATTGATGACGATGGCGAAAAAATCTGAAATTAAGTCCCCTGAGATGACGTTAGTTGACTTTGCGCAGTTTGTCGACGGACGACAGGCCAGTCTGCAAACATATTAACCACATCAAATGACCTGCGGTCTATTCTGTCCAGGGTTCCTTGCGTAGCTCCTGCTGTCCCGTGTGAAAACTATCACACGCCGTCATGAATGTGACGTGAATTCTCTGTCACTTCACACGTTGAGCACGTCGCTGTTCGTCTTCACCTGCAGCCCTCGTTAAAGCAGCACCAGTACTGGATGGTCTGCTGACGGACACTGTATCGAACAGAGTTAGCGAAGAGAAAAGTGTCCAACCCTAGATCATACTATACGGATGAGCCCAGTCGTGAGCAAGGGCGGAGAGTGGCCTTCGCGTTGGATGACTGCTGGTATGGACGAAGAGTGTCGCAATGCTATTATGCAGGCCGCCTTTGTCGACCGAGATAATTGCAAGGCGGGGGAATAGTAAGCCCTCCGTAGCAAGCTGTACCTTCTGCCCAGTGTCTGCATACATCCACGGGAAACGAACACAAGGGCACTACGTCATCCTACGCACGAGTATAAGCGCTGTTCGAGAACACCTCAGTAAGCGTGTATTCACACAGCCACAAGATATCCCGTAGCAGACGACAAGAAAAGACGCTGGCAGTGTCATCCGCTAAGTGTCGTCTGCTAAGTACGCAGTGTACGCCGCTCCCGGTATTCCGGCATTTTGGGATTTTGGGAATGGTTACAGTGCCCTATAGAAGAGGGCACTGTAACCATGTAACTGTAACCAGTGCAAGGCACTGTAGAATGGTCAACATAATGTTGGGCGGAAGTTCGGCTCCGTGGCTAGTTTTTCTTCTTCTTCTTCTTCTTCCACTAGAATCTTCCGTGAGGATGTCGCTTGTCTGAATACACGGTAGTCAGGTCCAAGCCACAGTCTTAAAAATGAACACCGAATAACACGCTCCTAAGCCAACCATCATCTTGAATGATATCGTTATCTACCATGATTTGTTGAAAACGGGTGACACGTGAAAACGTTGAAAACGTGACACCCATGCTGTTCATATTTGTCACAAAAAAGGCGTACTCCTCCCGTTTTCAACAAATCATGGCAGATAACAATATCATTCGAGATGGTGGTTGGCCAGGGGCGTGCTATATGCGGTGAAGTTCATTTGTAAGAGTGTGCTTCCTTCGTGTATGTGTCATGCTAATCATGTCATCAAGCGTGTTATGTTATCAAGTCACGCACATCAAATTATCAGACCCTAATGAAATGGGGTACACACTTTAAAATGAACTTCACCACATAGCACGCTGCTAACAAACCACCATACCCCGAATGATATCGTTCTCGCCACTAAGTGAAAATAGAAATGTGAAAACTTGAAAATGGAAGGCATGCGCCTTTTTTTTTTTTACCAATTATGTACTGTATACGTGGAACGAAAAAGGCGTACGCCTCCCGGTTTCAACAAATCAGGGGCGAGGACGATGTCATTCGGGTTGACGGTTGGCTAGGAGCGGGCTACGCAGAGAGTAGGTTACCGCAGCATAAGTGGGGAAACAACCCATGACATACACAATTCATGATTTTGTTGTTGTTATCGATACTAGATGTATGTCGCAGGGGAAAGCATCAACATCTGTAAAGTTCTGGCAACCGTGTTATTAATAACTTTATGTGTTATTAATAAGTTTAGCAGATACCCGCAGTGCAGTTGTGGTGTAGTTTTAAACGCCATTGCGTGTAGACTTTTGTTTCACATAGATATACGTACTTCCGCATGATGACAAAGGTCAGCTGCCAGCAAGCCCTACGTTACCGACATGTTTTTGTATTTATTATTATTTTTTATTCTATTTTATATTACTATTTATTGTATTTTTCATTATCGTCTCTGCACTTGACATTATCATTCCTAGCTGTCTTATGTGGCGCCTTCATAGTCTGTCTTCTCATACTGCGCAGCCTCGGATAGCTCTCGCACTCCGGAGAAGCGCTTTCAGAGGTGGATTCATGGTCACTCTACCCGAGCATTTACACGAGCGACATCCCCAAGGGATATTCTAGTGGAAGAAAATGTATTTAAAAAAAAGTTCCGTTGCGTATTGTGTTGAGCATTTGCAAGGCTCCAGAACATCAAAAGTAGCGCACTGCGCAGAGCCGTAGCAGACGACAGGGTCTATGGTGTCGTCTGCTACGGAATATCTTGTGGCTCTTGTGATATGTGCTTGGGAAACCATTATTTTTGTGTACTGCCAAAAATTAGAACGTTCACAACAGGAATACGTCGTTATATCGGAAGATATAGTGCGAAGGGTTTCATCGCTTATCATGCATTCATAATGGCTGTGCATGCAAAAGGACAGCTGCTGTCGATTGCGATTTAGTATAGAGACCTTCGCGGGGGCCATAGTGATCAGAAGGGATTTCTATGATGGAGGCAGCTGGCCTTGCACGAGAAGGCTCCCTTCTGTGCTGACAAGTTCGTGAAAACATTTCCTTAATCCTTTAGACCAACTGACTGTCCAGGCTGCTTCTGGGAACGTCGGGTTCACGTTGCAAGAATGATGTGTAGTGCTATGGTGGATTTTCCGCCAAACTTTCCAGACAGCTGCCGGCACAGTTGCGCCTGAAGTCGGCCCAGGACGCATACTAACCCCCTTCCACTACTCCTTGCTGTACTCCCACCACCTGTCCAGGTCTGTACGTCTCTCGTAGCCATAGTTGCTTCGCGGCGCTAGCACGGATTAAAAAAAAAGGAAAAGAAGTGGTATGGCATCTGCCCTGTAACAACCACTTATTAGTCACCATGTATTTTTTGGTGACAGAGAGGTGGACCCCGCAAGTGCCATTCCTCAAGCATACTGTTGAAGGAAGGGTTATGTAACATGAGGTTTTCACTTATTGCACAAAACTTATCTGTATTATTACTCGATTATTAATCTTATTATCTATAATTTTCCATTTATGAACCTTTCTATGTTCGACGCAGACGTCCCGATATTGCCTTCCTCTCTGCAAGGTAGTAAATTACGGTCGCGACACGCCTCCATACAATGTCATTTCGTTGGGTAACTGCGTTCGTGGTGCGGCTACGAAGACTTCCTCTGACACAGTTTCTAAAGGGTGGCGAACGGAAGTCACACAGGGACTACAATATTCCACCCGCCAGTTCACCAGGCTCGCAAACATGGGCGTGGAATGCATAGACTTCTAGAGGAACCTGGCGCAGCGACTTTAAAAACAGCGACGGAAACATATTAAAGTTTCGATCGCGTGACACATTAATAGTTTCACTAGCGTGACCTTGTAGTGTGAAACCACAAGGTGTACACTTGTGGGCGTATGCCTTGATAATGGCGGGTTTTGCTGTCCTGGATGCCGCGTCTTACGTTCGAATTATCTCGTTTCAGTGATCTCCCAAGATGCCTTCAGACCGAAGCACCCCAGAACACAATGGAATCATTACACGTCGAGTGACACCCGGACCCGTCGCAGAAAATGTACGTTCTGTCAGTTTCGCGCAAGGGGCACCTGCTCTGTCTTCTGTGTCCTCGAATAGCGAACGTCTCCTCTGCTCCTAAATTAGTATCTTATCACAAATCAGATTCCTCTATCGTTTCAAACGAGATAGTCGACACGGATCTGTGAAAGTTACGGTATACATCTGGGGGACCTCGTAGCACAGAAGTGTAGGGGTGCACTGTGCCGTTATTCATTTGCCACTGTGGACTTCCTTTGCAGGATGCTGACGTCATTTCCAATACGAAGCACGGTAAGTTTGGGTCATCCTTTTTTTTGCCAAATGCGCGGTTGGTTATGCGTGCGAGCCCCAGGCACAGCCAACATTACAGAAAAGAGCTCGTGGGGTACAGTAATCACTGGAGGCTTGAACCCCTCTGCGTCAGTCCTGCCCACGAATAGTGCGTGCTACCTGCACAAGAGCATGCCCCTTTAAGTTTTTTTTACGGGAATATATCTTCAGGATTGGCTTATGGTAATAAGTTTGGGTATCAATTTCAACTTCTTATACATTGCAGATATGCTCTGCACTCGTGTCCACAGCGGGACCTCTTAACCGGCGTTCGACCACAGGCAATCGTCTGAGTAAAAGCATGCCGTTCACAATTACCGAATGAAGTATAAGCTCCATCATTTCCATTTAATCTAC
Source organism: Ornithodoros turicata (assembly GCF_037126465.1). NCBI lineage: Eukaryota > Metazoa > Arthropoda > Arachnida > Ixodida > Argasidae > Ornithodoros > Ornithodoros turicata. The sequence goes on along the minus strand of NC_088210.1, from coordinate 22,222,806 downwards.
AATGCTTCGCTATACGCGAAGAAGCAGCAGGCAGGACCCAGTACTTTCTTTGAACTTGTATGAAGAGTCCCTTAGTCTTCATAGGAAACCATCGTATGTAAGCGAGTCATACCGCATTTAGTAGCCCCGTGAAACGACTACTTTTTCCCCCCATTTAAATTGCGGACGTCGTGTGATGACACAAGGTTTGTGTCATTGTGTGTGTGTAACTGTAAAAGGCGGTGCACCAACCGACGAACGCTCGGCACAGCCAACAAACCATGAAGGTCGCGCACGTGTTTAATTGGCTCTCACCTTCGCGTATACGCATAGGAACGTTTGGCGACTGCCCCCTTTCCCTAGCTGTAAGGGGTACTATGAATAACAATGAGTAATGAAATTCGGAATGATTGTCTTTACAGAGGAATGGACGACGTCAAAGAAGGTCGTCAATCACAAGACACGACAGGTGGGTCGTCGTAAACTTGAGTTACTGTTGAGTCAGCTGTGTTGTCACGTACGGGAGTTTCCCCCAAAGCCCACACTCTAATTGGGGGGAGTAATTTTAGTCCTTATAAGGACTAGATGCAACCATTAGTCCCTTTCAGGACTAACTGCACGGAAGTCTTGTGCGGAGTTTAGCGACTTTTGGCAGTGCTAGGAACTAAACTTCAGGGTCGAGGGACTAAATAGAGAACATTGCAATCTAGGGATATATTGCTTCTATTGTGATTGCTTCTATTTTCGAAGCAAGCGGACGACAAAAACGGACGTGTAAACGAGACCTAACTCGAACGCCCCTGTGCCATCACCGAACAGGTCTTTCAGCCTTGTCGGGACATAATCACGGTACGGCGACGTTCGAGTTATAAAAAGCGCGTCAGAAAGGCACTGTGATGATATACAAAGTGTTGTCGGTGCAGACGGAAACACGGGTGCAACGGCAGGTTGTCCTGGAAGACGGCAAGGTGATCGCCGACTCTGGTCCGCAGATTACGACCAGGACAACGGAGGACAACAAGGTTGAAGAATCAGAAGACACACAGGTATGTTGTAAAGACAATACGCGCGCAGCCTCGAACCAAAATCGGGTGAGGCAAATGAGGGTATCAAGACCTTGTGGTACTTTGGCAGCTTTCAATTAGCTATTATACTTTACTGTCATCTTCGGTGCTTACTTGCCAGAGGACGTTGACAAAGATAAACTTCAGCGAACGTTAAGGTATACTGGCTGAATCAACAGTTAGGACGAACACAACATTGAAGCCGTAGTGTAATGGACATTACGCAACCGGGGATGTGTGGGTTCCATCCTACCACCTCGCTGTCTTTTCGTCAGCCTGCCATCCTTTAGACCCTTCAGCTCGTCAAGTGTGGGAATCTTACAGTGGTTCCTTGTGTTTGCAGCACAAGAAGACAGGAGACGACCGTGCTCCAGATGGTTATGTACCAATCCCTGGTTCCGAGAAAGTAGTATGCGAGAAGACAGAGACCCACCACGTTATGAAGGAGTCCAAAGAAGAGAACATGAAAATGCACGACGAGAGGATCAGGGATCTTTCGAAACCGGTATGTACCACGAGAGGGCGGCGGTTGTTTATCTTTACTTTCAATGTAGGAAGCAGAGATTAACCGCTTTATTACACTCGCGGTCTCGCGGGCGAGATCTCGGTGGCAGGCAGCCAGGAGAAAGGCACGTGCCAACATGATGTCACAAAAAAACAAAAAAAAAATGTAAAGACAACTCTAGTACACTTTGTGTTATTCAATAAATGTATTTATCTTCCTATACCGTTGCACCATAGAACTATGAGATGTATAGAGAAGGTCGTCGAGATAAGACACTGATGATAAGTTCTGATACTCGCAGGAGGAGATCCATCGGATGGCGCTCATGGTTCCTGGCGAATCGCCTCTAGTAGGAATTTCACCAGGACAGTATCCAGGAAAGGTGACGCACTACAGCAGCCGTTGCAAGAAGGTTAGCGACACGGACGAAGTGAAAGAGTTCTCGGAGCAGAAGGGCGGAGAGGTTACCACCCAGACAACCAGGACGCACCACCACGAAGAAGTCGACGACGACGAGGTATGATGGAGTTGAAGTGAAGGGTTCCTGTCACAAAAGATGCGCCGGAAGGAGGCATCCGAGCTGATGCCGATATTCGATACGGTCGAAAACCTGTAGGATTCATTGCGTATAAGTCATCAGGCTACCTCCTCACCACCTCACCGTGGCTCAGTGGTTAGCGTGCTGGCCATAGACTGGGAGGTACCCGCTGTACTCGAGGTGCCGGCTGTGCGGCCTGGGGTTTTTCCTGGGTTTTCCCCGGACGCTTTCAGACGTATATGTCGGCACAGTTCCCCTAGAAGTCGGCCCGGGACGCACATTCCCAAGGGCGTCAGTCGTGACGTTGTGAGACCTCTGTGAGGCCGACAACGGCGAGTTCTTTCACCACCAAAGGCTCAAAAGTACAGACAAGCCATTAAGTTATAGGTCATATCTTCTCGCGGACAGAAAGATGGCGTTACCTTAAGAGCAATACAACAGGAACCGGATTCATGTGTTGCGTCGTTCGTTATTTATGCGTGAACGAAACCGCCAGGTTGCACCTCCCCTCGCCTTCTCAAGAAGCGCGACAATGCGGAGCGCCCTCACGTCGGTCTCCCCAAACGATTTGCCCAATCATCGCGGGAGGTCGCTTGAAGAGACCAATGGGAAGTGGCATGGGCATTGTGGAGCTTCTTGAGGAGGAGAGAAGAGGTAATGTGCGGACTGCGGATTTCTTTCGCGCCTAACCGTGTATGCGAACGAGCGACATTCCCCAGAATGCTCCAGCAGAAGAGGCGCAAAACGTTATAGCTTTCTGCTGCTACGTGAGCGCGAGTGTTCAACGTCATTTCTTTTCGTGCTCCTCTAAGCACGGGGAATATCCTGCGGCTCATCAACAAGATATTCTATACTATCTTAGAAATGATGGTCGTGGTGGTGGTGATGGTGAAAGGGCCCGCCGTTGTCGACCTCACAGATGTGGGCAACGTCACAACTGAGTCTGTCGGCCCACCATCGGCCCTGTCGTCTGCAATACACTCTTAAAAATGAGTTTCACCACAAAGCACGCTCCTAGCCAACCATCATCCCAAATGACAACGTTCTCGCTCCTGATTTGTTGAAAACGGGAGGCGGAGGTGTGCGCGTTGTCATTCGGGATGATGGTTGGCTAGGAGCGTGCTATGTGGTGAAACTCATTTTTAAGAGTGTAGCAGACGACAGGGCCGATGGTGTCGTCTGCTATGTGCGGAATTCTGTTTTGTGATGTCGTGTCTGCTATGTGCCTCACTCCCGATATTCCGGTGCAGTGGGAATGCTTAACCGAAGATGCTGCGGAACTTGCGTCCCGCGAGTAGTTTTTGCGTTTTCTTCCACTAGAATATTCCGTGGGGATGTCGCTCGTGTGAATACATTGTAAAGCTCAAACGGAGCGACGGACGAATCGTGTTCCTTTTGCGTTAGTCTCAAAGTAATGCACCCTAGTGCCCCTTCAAGCGGAACTCTAGGTCGGTGAAAACGTGATACAATTTGTCGACTGATATGTCAAAATAAATTACCAATGCTACAAAGTAATATATTGGGGTATCGCAGGTTCCAGAAGACGAAGCTGAAGGTAAGGGCTTACCAGCCATCGAAACCGAAACAAGACGAAACTACGAGTACCTTCATGACGGAGACGAACACGATAAGCTTTCTGACAGACAACGCAAGGAGAAGGAAATGCGATTCCTTACGACAGGAGAACCAGCAGAGCGTCGAGACCCCGTAACTCGCAGGGCTCTCAGTCTCCAAGAAGAAGAAGAGATCAGAAACTCAGTAACAAATCGCTGGCTCGAAGACCACTTTGGTTCGGACCAATCAGACGACGACCCGGTTAGACCGCACTCTGGTGGCAATATCATAAACATACGAATGACCGATAAAAGAACTCCAACGCCACCGTCCAGAAGGGACTCTCCAGAGGTTATTTACACTATGCCTTACTTCAAGTCCCCCAATCAGGAGCCAGTAGTGCGTGAATCCGTCAGTCCGTACCAGCCCTCAACGCTGCAGAGTAGTAGGGTTCAAAAGACGTCGTATCATCTTGGTGAACACGAAAGGAACGTAGAGAAGACCAACGTGAAAAACGTCTGGAAGTCGAGTCCCTCGATATACCACGATCTAACGCGAGACTTGGACGACGCCTCGTCTGTCACGTACAGGAGAGAAGGTGGAGCGTACAAGGACCTGGAGAGCAGCTACAGGCCAGCAGAAAGGTCCACCATAGTAGGCAACAGCATCTTTACCAGAGAGGACCGCAGACAGCACCATACCAGCCAAACGTTGGATGACAGCAGGATTCGGAGGCACGACTCCTTCCATCAGACGGCTACGAGCACCCCTAAGCGACCTGTCCACCGGTCACAGTCTACCCGTGTACCTGACAGGACTAGCAGCCAGCCCACGCCTCACTGGACAAACTTCACCCTCCCCAGAGGTCCGAACGGCCGCGTCAGAACATTCACGGAGTACACGTCAAGGACCAGCCGCGGCGTTCAGGCTGATCTTGAGGAACCAACAATTACCCCAACATCCCGCCAGACAGTCCGCACGGTCAAAGAAACGCAGAGCTTGCCCCGCCACACTCACACTCATCACCACCACCGTCACCACACACATCACCAAAACCACGAGGAACGTCAGAGACACGACACCAGGAGCCCAGAGTCTAACGCGTCGTCTACGATGTCGCGCCCATCCAAGACATTCTACTTCGGTGACAAGACGGACGTGAGCTTTCACAACAAGCATCGTCCAAACTACTTCACGATTGAAAAAGATCGCTCAGTGCAGCCGCCTCGAGGCTTCAGTTCGGACCGGTATTACTCCGTCGAAGACTTAACCGGCCGATCTTACACCAACAGTCACACGCAGTCGGTAAAGAAGACCAGCTACCAGGATAGACAACGTAACGTGCACGCTACACCGCCTACGAGTCCACCACCCAGGCTAATTAAAGTGACCAACGGTCGCTTGTCTTCGCCGCCCGTGCCTCCGCCTCCTCCGCCGTTCCAGTACGAGAAGCTAAGCCGGCCGATAAGGACGGCATCACCAGTAGTGAACCCTCCGACTTTCACTCCTTTGTTAAGTCCCACGGAGATAAAGAGACAGCAATCGAGTTCGATGAGCAACCTGTCTCGAGATCGATATGACACGACCCAGGAGTACCGCACCGCGACGTCCAGGACCACGAAGAAGGAATACAGAGTTCCAGGGCCGACAGTCGTTGAGGTGCGGAACTGGAATAACCGATAAGTGCGCCGTACTGCTGCAGAGGAACTGTGCGCTTCCGGAAGGAATATTGGCTCAATTCGATGAGTGCGCTCTGTAGCAATTACTATCAGGCAGTCTGCAGATCTAGTGACAAATCCTTGTAGGAACATGGTGGGGGACTGCAAAGCTGATATAACTAACGTGCAGGGTGTTTCCGCTCGGACAAGACAAAAAGAAGAAGAGAACAAGGACAAAGAGAAAACATTCAATTACAGAGCGAATCACGCACTGTGTATGGTTTCTAAGGTACATAGTAGACACAGTGCAAGGATGAGACGGTTAGCATATACTGACGGTTACTTGGTCACCTTCATAGTAATTATGCCCATGCTTGGTCTGTCCTGTCATTTCTAGCTACGGGGAACGCTCTGCGCCAATATAATAACACTGAGTTACCACAGGGCTCAACTCTAGTTGTACATAGTATTTTTTTAGAATTTTCGTGTCTAACCCGCTAGCTCAAATACAAAGCATAATTTCTGATGTGGTGCAAGTAAGAATCTTCACCAGCTCGATTTGTTCGTCAAGGGCAATTAATGGACTACTGCCGGTTGTTTTGTGCCAACAGATGCAATATGTGTACATAGCTAAGTTGAGTAAAGCGTGATCGATCAATACAGTGTGACTGTTCACTCTGCTTATGGTTCACCGTCTTCGATACCGTAGAAAATGTTGATAAATAGATAGATAGATGAAGAAGAAAAAAAATGGAAACGTAGGTCACGCCTGTGCGACCAGCTGTTGCCAAATGCTGCTACTCGAGGCCTCACCATAAACAGACCTCTACCCGAGAAACGTCATCATGACGCTGACGTTGGTAGACAGACTGCAACCGAAACAAATCGGAAGGGGAGGGCTGGGTTCTACGAATGGCCACTTGTTCGCTGCCTCCTATTGAAAGAAAAGTAGGAACGAAGGTCGCGTCCCTTTCAGGGACCCACTACTACCCGGTATTACTCCGGGGTCCAGGGATTACTCCGTAATCCCCTCAAGACCGTGGCTTTCGGGCGCGACCTTGTTCGCCAATAGCTTCGAGCGTAGTTCAACTCCACCAAATTGGTGGCGCTGTCGAACACTATGACGTCCATGAAAGAACCAATGTTCTGAGGCTGGAACAACATAGGCTGCGTTCCAATACCTCGCGCCTGCGAAGCCGCCTGACTAGGCAGCTGAGTAGACCCCTTTGCTTGTCACTATTGGAACAGGCTTGCCTAGCCGAGGCGCCTGTGGCGCCATCTCGTTGCTCACGCAAGAAATGCGTACGGCGCAAGCGCAGCAGGACTCTAATGCGCTAAGTTTGTAGGACATCGTGCATAAACTGCCACCTTCACAACTAAACTTGTTGAAACTCTCTACGCATTTTAAAAAACATACCACTATGTGCAACTTTACATTTAAAGCCAGCAGAAACAGCGGGCACGCTGGTACCATCAACGCGCGCCTCCATCCCGGCTGTCAGATGGTCAGGCGTGTAACTAGACTGCATCGATGCGCACTAGGCGGTAGCAGACTGAATAGCGATAGCGGACTTGGCGAGATTTCGAACGAGACTTAACATGGCGGCACTTCCGGTTAGACCGCTAGGCCTAGGCAGTCGACTAACAGAGGTATTAGAACGCAGCCAAATGAAGACAAGGAGATGAAGAAAACAGGTAGGTAGTCATCATCACAAGGTTCCACAGATAAATTCCACTTTGTGCCACAAATGCTTTATTATGGACATGGGTACATTGGGGACAAGAACGCTGCCTGCAACCTGAAGCACTTTGCTTCAAGAGAGACAACAGTGTTCACAATGCATGGAATACACTGGTGAGCACACAAGGTTTGGCTCCAGATGCATATTCACTGCTGCTGTATATAGAACAGCAGTATCACGTTGTATTGATACTCCACTCTCATTTGGGGATTCTTTTCTCCACCTTACATGAACACACTACCGCAATTAATGACAACTACTGTGTCAGAAGAAAATTCTTTACTACATTGCTGCCTCTATTTTTGGGCATTAATGATATCCACAAACTCTGGCTTCAAAGATGCACCTCCTACTAGGAATCCATCGATGTCTGGCTTTTTCCCCAGCTCCCTGCAGTTGCCAGCATTCACGGACCCTGTCACAAGGTGTAGGATGGATTATTAAAATACCAGCTGCATGTATGCATCACTAACACTTGTATACTATTGACAGGAAGTAGTACTGTGCAAGATCCTGTCCACTGAATATTAATGTTGGAGGGTTGCATTTGCTTGGGCTAAACAAGTGTCGCTTTCAGAGGCTTCACCCTTCAGTGTGAAGGACTTGTTACTTCCTGGTATAATACCATATTTACTCGCATAATGTGCGCAAATTGCACGAACATTAGTAACTATATTCAAATGATGCAAAATTCCGAATTTCAGTAAATCGGTCATGTAGGCTGCCGGTAGAGCCCGTACTGACATTGTAATTGCATTGTGCAAGAGCAAAAGTAGTACTCGCCCACAGCGCAACCAGCAACGATCAGTAACACTGCTCATCAAGAAATACTGACACTGGCAGAAGACACCACTTGTCGCACTGACAATCAGAAGCATGCATTGTTGCATGCATGTTAGGCAAAGAGTTTATCCAGCATTTCCTTCCACGCCCAGACAGTAAGAGTGACAGTATTGTTCATTGCACCAGTGGACCATCCAAACGTGGGCACAAATAGAACAAAAGCACAGCAGTAACTTCAGTAGCACTGACGGCTCCGCGAAAACCGTGCGTAAGTGATCGCAGCGGTCACAGAGATGCGCGGGGACAGATATCTGCGTGCGAAAATGTGGTAATGCGCTAATTACAAAATTTTCGTTTTTCTTTTTCGTGCCGAACTAGGGGTGCGCAAAACATTCTAGCAAATACAATGTGCTTGCCACTATCTATCCAGGGGTTCTCTATGCTCAAGGGCCTGAATGCACTAGCCATGATTGCCTAGGGGCGCGATCATGACTCACCTCCGTACTGGATCCGTACTTTGTTGGCAACATCAGCAGAGACATTGTTGTGCAGCCATTTCCTCAGCTGGCTATGTACTTCTTGTGCCTGAAGACAGTTTACATGTAGACACCATTAGTCTTCAATCTCATCACTTCATACATCAGTCTAACATTATCAAACATCAAGTCATTTCTGTGCCATGGGCAAGCAGTATACTGTCACCATAGTCCCAATATGCCTGTTACCCACAGCTTTGCACTCCTGCATGCCATATATTTCATTTTTATCTGGAACAAAGAGCACACAGCAACTTTTCTAAGTTTTATTGAATCATGGAACCTACACAACAGCAGGCTGTCAAATTCCTATGATTTGGATTCCTCTTAAGAGGACATCTGACCATATTGCTGGAGAATACCTACAAGCTTCCACTGTCACAATTTTCTTTGCAGTTTCTCTCCATGCACTGTATGTGCATACACTCTCAATTCACTACTGTTAATCCAATGTTATGTTACGAGACTGTGCTCACGCAAACCAGGATATGTGAAGTCACACATCACTACGCATCACTATACTGACAAACCAAACCGTATATGTTGACCGCTCACATGTATGCACACAAAAAAAAAAAAGCCAGGCACAGAGAAGAGGGATCCACTAGCGATGGGGCCGAACTGAACTGATGAACTGAAGGTCGAGCAGCTGTAGAACTTAATGCTGTGCACCGTACAGATCTGCACCAGCTGCTGCTTCTACAATTCATGTGGCTCATTTATGTCACAAAGAATATTACCTGTTCTGGTGTAGCAGTCTTGCCTGTGCCAATGGCCCACACAGGCTCGTACGCAAGTACAATTTTGTCCCAGTTCTTCACTTTAGCTGAAAGACAATACAGCCGATCAGGCACACAGTACAAAGCTGCGTTATAGTCGCTCGGAAAAACTGAAGGATAAGCTGCATAGTATCGCATGCCATGACATGATGGCCAATAGTCTTGGCTACTCTTGACTCACCTGCTATAGCCTTCGTCTGCCTGCAGACGACTTCCTCCGTCTTGCCAGCCTCACGCTCCTCCAGAAGCTCCCCAATGCATGCGATTACAGTGAGGCCATTATCCAGGGCGTGTTCCACCTTCTCTGCTATTAGCTATAAGAAAAACAGACACTGAAGGTTAAATGCGTACATACAGGGATGAGGGATCCTGTGAGGAGACTCACCTCATCCGACTCCTTGAAAATGTTACGTCGCTCCGAGTGTCCCAGGATCACCCAGTCGCAGCCACAGTCCTTGATCATGGCGGGGCTAATTGCATATTAAAAGGAATGTACACTAAGAAGGTTGTCATACCGTGGCACAATGTACCTGATTTCACCAGTGAAAGCACCCTTGGGAACCTTGTAGCAGTTCTCTGCTGCCACATGAATCGATGGAGGCAGCAAGCTACGGGTGTAGTCGAGGTACACAGCAGGGCAGCCAATGACTACCTCTGAAGGATAAATAACCGATAATTACTGACAATCGGTCGTGAGACAGCGCAGTATTGACACAATTCGCCATCAAAACAATCTTAGAACTCTGAACGAAACATTCCATTTTGGAACAGTACTACAGGGAATACTTTTGGCACTGAACATGGTCAGTTCTTGGTTTACGAAGAGTGAAGTTGCAACGAACTGCAATTAATCTTCAAATTCGTTGGGACACTTACCTGTGTTCGGATCCAGAGACGCGTTCTTGAGATGCGCGCAAATTTCTTTGATGCTATTCTTGCATCCATTCATTTTCCAATTGCCTCCAACGCAAAATTTTCTGGCCATCTTTCTCAAAGGAACTCCTGATCGTTACCGAAGAAAGATACGAATCGGTCGACCGGCTACCCTTGTCTGCTGGGTCCACAACCCACTCGGACACGAAAGAAAATGCTTGTTGCCTGGATGACCCCGTTGACCCGACTGACACTCGAGCCGAGCTCGATCCCTCGCGCGCCTCACGATTTCGACTTCGACCCCGTGACCTTAGCGCTGCCAACGCCACCTTTTCTTCATCAAGGCACCTGATTAGGCGAACCTGAACCTGAACCTGAACGACTAGAAAGTAGATTTCCTTTTCGGTGTGGTGCTTTGGTGGCGCTAGTTGTTGTACGAATTGCCCTCTATCCATCCACAAATGAGGAAGTGTGTCAACAAGGGAACAGCTGTCGCGGTAAATCACAGCTTGTAGTAGTGGACGTATTTCACAGAGCCAAGCACCGAAGGGGAACAGCTTGACAAAGTTGTTCCCTATTTGGTTGAAAACCTCGTATGCGTGCTCCGCACCACTTCATCCCGTGCCCCAAAACGGCCCATTACCTAAATTGCTTGTGTGTATTTCCGTGTAACGGGGTATGTGAGGACCTTTTTGAGAAGTCTCTCATGTTGCTCCCACCATGGATGCTACATGCTGTGTGACAAAACTACCAGTTATGCTGTAACCAATGTGCTAATCCTCGACATTAACCAGGTAGGTTTGCAAAAGAGAGGAAAAAAGCTGTGTTGAATAAAGAACGTCCAGTGCGTGTGTGTTATACAGTGCGTATAACAAGAACAGTGTAACCGTACCTGTGTTTTACAAGTTTATCTCGATGTCATGGCATTGTGCTGCTCAAATGCACCACATTTATGATTGACTGAGCAGTATGTTTCTGTACGTTGCATAAGACGAACTACTTCTGTTCGTCGCCGTTCGTCAAAGCAGAAAAGCATTCCGGTCACGTTCCATCTGTGCTACTAGTGTTGAACATAGCTTGTAAAGACAAATTTGACAACATGTCACAGGCTTGTTTTTGTCCAGTGGTCGAGGCTCCTCAAGGTCAATGGGAAAATGTTACCTTCAGCATCGATGTTGTGAAATCGCTTGCCTGCTTCTATGTTAAATTTCTTACACGAAACTTCAGCAAAAAATATTGACAGAAACCACTGATTTCTAATTTTCAGAATGAAACATAGGAATGCAGCAAATACTCCAGAAGCTGTCACCCTGTCTGCAAATGAGAGAATTATCAGAGACTGCCATAGCCTCTATGTGGATCCAGAAAAAGGTAGTGACCACTATATATAGATATTTTCTGAAATGAACTCGCCTGCTTACTTTCTGTGGTGATCATGTCAATATGATCAAGCATGTGAAGTAATAAATTCCACTACAAATTGTGTATCAGCCCCCAAATACACCATTGTACCAGTATCTGGTTCTGTGAAAGACCCATCAGGAGATAAGCAAATCTAAGCAGGAGATAAATTTTGAACCCCTGCTCTAGGCATGAGGCTTGATAACAACCTGGTTTTGTATCTTCAGCAAAAAGACAAACATATGTGGTTCAAAATCAAAATCTATTATGTAATATGCCAAAGATTGAACAGAACAAAATGGTGGGTGCTATAAAGGTCAGTCACATTTTCGTGTGTGACGCTATATATACTTGAGAGACAGGCTTCCGCTACCACACAGTAAATAATTTGTGCCAGAGAAACGTAAAAAAAAAAATCGCGGTGGCCATGTACTGCGTAAAAATATAAATACGACAGCACAAACTTTCGTGTCCGTGCATTTCCTATGCGCTATACCGATGGATCGAGACGAAAGTTCGTGGTGTCGTATTTATTTTGTTCCACAGTGCTTAGTAACCACAATTTTTTCGTAGGTTTCTCTGGCATAAATTTTTCATTCTGAGGCAGCGGAAGTCTAAGTAAAGGTGGCGCACAATATGGAAATAGAGCAGAGGTGTTAAGCCAGACCAATAAAATGTATTAATATAATTGCCAAGACATATGCACATGTACAATCTATTAGAGAATGCAGTGTAGAACAAATTTTAATCAACATAGTGTTCTTACTGAACAAGGTGTGCATGTGTGAATGAAAATGTATGGAACAAAAAACTTGAGAGACGGATCAAAGAGACAAACACGACAAAGTTCTCGGTTTCTCAAAGTTCTCAAAGCCCATGATGTATGAGTGATCCAGACACCGATTTGTCTTCACAGATAGAGGTCACACAGGTTCCAAGAACAATGGGCTCCGAGTATGTTACTGTTTCACTTAATGGACGAAAAACAAGCGTCTTAGTTTTCGAGACATTGATTAATTAATTTGCTGTTCGTTGACCAACTAAAGAATTAAGAAGCTGTTCATTTTAGTTATTAGACGTGCAACCGACTCGCCTAATAAAAATAGGCTAGTGTCATCCACGTATGTAATGAATTTAATGTCGTTAACATACATGATAAAAAGGAGTGGCCAGAGGATGGTGCCTTGTGGTATTCCACCTGTAGTATGAAGTGTATTAACAACAGCTACTTTATTTTTTAGATGATGAATGGGGAGTTATGAAGTGTATTGGAACACTTGTCAAGAATGTTAGCAGTTGTGTTTATGGTGTTGAAGATGAGTGAATACTAATTACACTGTGATACTTCTAATGCCATATCGTTCAAGCTTCTGCAGAAGAACTTTGTGACTCAATAGGTAATCGATAAAGGCCCCTAGCATAATGAGCTTTTTCTCTAAACCAGAAGTTGGTCGCTGTTTTATGAATTGAAATTTGCAGTCAGAGAGGACAGAATTTTGCTTCAACAAGAACGATACCTGACAGTGAATTAATTTTTTGAGACCTTTGGGGGAAAATTGGCAGGTTTTGCATGTCTTTCTCAAACCGGCACACATGTATGCAGGCAACGAGGCAGAAGATGCCTGCTGGCCACGGGTTTAGGATCAGGAACTCAGTTGTGGCCGGCACATACTTAGCACACTTGACTGCCAATACGCTTTGCAAGTAGGTCAGCTGTCTGTGCAGCTCCCCAGTATCACTCTGTTTCCCGCTCTCCCCAATTGTCCATGGAGCGACCTCATTGGGCCCTCTTCCAAACAAGGGAGTGCCATCTCAAGGTGAGGGGCACATGGATTCTTCTGTGGGATCATGCAGGGAACCATGCAGGTACCTGCGCTGTTGCTGAGAAACGGACGACAGCGCGTATAATGACGTCACTTACTCTCGAAGAAACCGAAACTGTGAATCCTTGCGGGTTCTCCCAAAAATTAGTTGAAATGCTCGAATTACACGGACAGCATTCACGTTTACATACTTAATATTTGATTTACGCAAAAAAATAATATGAAATAAAAGAGAACAATAGGGGAAAGAAATATATGGAGTGTGCGTACTAAATCGAACCTGATGTAAGCGCAAATATGCTTTCGGCCCACTGATCTCTATGTATAAAGGCTGGATGGCGCATGGGAGAGGGGCTCGCGGGGGAGAGGCGTGCATTCGGGCCGCCATGTTGGGAGGCCCTAAAGCGCAGTGTGCGCCCATAGAAAACAATGGGAGGCAACGGAGATTGTGAGTATTTATAGCGCTGCAGGCGTTGATCGTTGCTTGTCATCACACAATTTTGTAAGGTGCCAGTATACTGATGTATCCTAACAGTGTTTCACAGGTGTCCTGCCGTTCGATTCTTAATTACGTTATGTTTTGCATTCCGAAACTAGACCGTCACAGCAGTGCAGCGCTGGGGATTGTACTACAGTACGTTTCCCAGCCAATATTTCAACAAGAAACGATGTGAGATTAACAACTACCACGTATGTAATATCCCGTGCCGCGTTCTGGACAAAAATTGTTCCATAAAGAACGGTCCGGGAAAGGATATACTCGCATATGGCAGAAAGAGATCGTTCTGTAGAATCACGGCCGTTGTTTTAGCCGTGTATCGGTTTTGTATGATTTATATCAAGCACCGCCGCAGAAAGTGTCTTTTAGTGAACGACTGCGGTGCTTTGCCTCGCAAATATGGAAACACCGAAGCAGCCCAAATACGTTGTGAGCGTGATTTAATTGCTTTACGCAATTAGAACACGCTCGTTAGGACAGTTAATGAGGTAGTGATGTAAGCTTAATCAATTAAGTTACTTGAAAGTGGTAACACCTCCTTGAGACACAAGATTTACCTCTTTTTGAAGTACAGCCCTTCTATGTTTGTTTGTTTCTTCCTTCATTTGTTCTGATTTGCAGGTGCGGTTGTGCCAAACTGAATGTCCTTCTCGAGTACTCACATGCTTTTGCTGAATACAACTGCAGCGTGAGCAAAGCTGCTTAGGAACGGGGCCTGCTATCCAGTGCTGACTTTGTCATGCTTGTTATGTAGAGCACGTTCGAAAAAATGCAGCTGCACATCTGAAACTCCAATGAGTATCATCGTCATCTAAAAGAGAGCGCCGTAGCACCGTTGTGAGACCAGACACGCTTTCTGAGTATCTTCTATGGCACCTTCCGCAGTTTGCACAATTTTGTTCAGCATCGAAGTCTCTCATAGGGACCACTTTGCATTAACTGTGACTCCCATCTTACATTTTGATGTGCAAGGGCCTTCTTGCACTACACACGTATGGTCTGCAACAGGATAATTGCAGCAGGACGATTTGGAGCTTGAAACAGTTGTGATTTTGTCATTTTGGCCCTCGTGTACACCGTCTGTGAAACGTAAACAAAAAAAATCTAACACGATATGCTTTTGTAAAGAAGGTCACTGATGGTGAGTAAAGAGAATATACAAGTTCAAGTTTATTCAACATTTTATATCATACATTATATTATTCAACATTTTATATCAAGTTTATACAACATCAAGTTTATTCAAGTTATTTCTTGCACTTATGCGTTTCAGGATACAATGAACGTGCAGGGAGGTCACAAAAGACTATATTTATTGTTTTATGACCTTGCTACAATGACAATATATATTTTAGGAATGACAATGGACAGGTACTCTCTCTAAATTTGTAGCACTCAATTTTAGGTTAGAATGAGCAATGAATAGCAACTTCCCTCCTGGTATTTTCTTATATATGATGAATTTTGAATTTAATGTGATCAAATATGTGTTAATATAATAATATATATAAGAATATAATATGTGATAAATGAATGTGATCAACAGTAGATGTAAACAACACCAGTAGCCAGAGAAGTGCATTCGCAAGAAATAATTTTCTTCTTATAGCATACATGTGCATGCCCTATTAACTGAAACAATTATCACGGTTCTCACGGTTTTAATTTCTGAGAGTGTACTGTAGAGACGGCTTAGATCTACAACAGTTAATACAAGGTATTATATACTGTGAATCCCATGTTAAAAATTCCATGTGACACATACTTTTTGGAGGTGCTGTGGTAATCAAAGTTTGTGGGCATTACGCAGGTTCTGCACCCATTTCTTGAGTATGTTGAGGCAGCTGTGAAGTAACCTGCATTGATGATGATTATTCCAATTTTTATGGTGCATCGACAACAAAAGAAATAATACATCAGAACATTGGTTTGGGTGCAACCAGTTAAAAATGAATATGTTGTTTAATAAATGCATTGGACAAATGTTAAAACATCAGTTTAAAACATGGTTTACAATCCCTGTATCTTCTAAAAATTAAAAAGATGAAAAACTATTCTAAAAAGAATATGGGGAACTCTTCTAAAAAGAATTATAATTATTATATTGCTGGGTGAAGGAGCCTAAAGTGTAAGGTGTGTTTCTGATGTGAACATGTAAGAAAATATGCAAAACTGAGAGAGGCTAACCACAGTGCGTGCACTGAGGTTGTTCCTTCCTGTAAAGTAGCAACCAGTGGATGAGGAACGTGATACTTACCTGTACAACCAGCCGTATCACACTACACAGATTATTCACTGGGTAGCCCTCATGACGAAACCTGTATTGAGAGACCACCCTTAAAAACTGCTTCAAATAGCACGACACGCTACAAATTATTACTATCGTAACAAGCTGACGATACAGCTCAGACAAAGGCGTTATTCAAGTCGCGCCACACCACCGTTACGTAGGATTCTTTGTCACAAATCAAACCAAGGCACAAAACAATACCAATACATGAAAAAGGTGACAATCGTGGTCTCATTATGACGTAATACCGAACTTGTGCGCGAAGGTAATTCAAAGAAATCAATGTGGCACTTGCTTCCGCAGAGAACACCGTGTACCATGCTAGCAATGCATGCAAAAAAGCGCTCGAGTGCTCGTACATATATTGATGACAACACTACCTGTGTAGTGTAACGTGTTCTTTCAAGCATATTATGCACTCAAACTGTATTTGCCGCCGGGTAAAATGCAAGTGTGCTCGATTGAACGTCGGAAGAGCGATCAAGCAACCTGAATCCAGTGCTCGTTTTGGGCAAAAAAAACACTTCATAATGGTCAACTAAATACACAGAATGAACGCCTATTTATTCCTCGATAAAGAGTGACTCACCTGTATAAATTTAGGCCCTGTAACCTTGCCAGTACGGTTGGTACGACCGTAATTGCAAGAAGTTGCCATGATCGCTGCGGCGACTGTTGTGAGCACCGTAAGATGGCGGCCGGTTTCTTCACGCTCGCGCTCCCTATCCGCGATCCAGCCTTTTACAATCGAGATCAGTGTTTCGGCCCTTTCAGGAACCGTAGCCAACGCCGCCTAGGGGCCTAGGTACAGACTGCCTGATTATTGTCTCCTCTCACCCTCTCACTCCTTCGCACATATTAGCCAATCGCCGCAGCCGATTTCAAACACGTGCTCTCTGTGGCTGCCCATGCGGTCGACGGCGTCTCGTTTCCATAGCTACGGGGCTAGCGATCAGGCTTTGCTGATGAGTGGTATTGCCGTAACCATGACAACCAGCCGTCTTCATCCACGCATCCACAGGCTTTCTCTTTCCGTGTTTGAAATCGTAGAACGTGAAGAAAAACAATGTGCAAGTTTCCGGCGATGCAGAATCAAAAATAACAAAGACGGTTAAGAGCATCAGCTGTTTACTATATACATTAAAAACAAGACTTTCGTGCAGTAGGCTGCACTTCTTCAGGTTTGCTCAGGCTCAAACCTGAAGAAGTGCAGCCTACTGCACGAAAGTCGTGTTTTTAATGTATATAGTAAACAGCTGATGCTCTTAACCGTCTTTGTTATTTTTATTCGTGTTTGAAATCGTCAAAAGAGCCAATATTTCCTTGTTCCTGAGGAGTACACAAACGACACACGGAACGAAGTGGACCAGAAAGTCTCATTGTGAAACCGACTGCGTCGACGGTTGCATGCCACGTGTGCTACATGGATGCGAGCGACCATCGTTATATTAGAATTTTTGTACAAGCTGTGCGTGTCCCACGCGAGATGCGTCCTCGGTGCGCTAAAGTTGTAAACTATTGATTGTCGTCATAGTTCTACGCGCCTTATTTTCTCTCTATGAAGCGTACGCGTTTTCATGGGAGTTGTTGCTGTCATTCGCTATGTCCGTTTGAGTGCGTTCATGATGGAGATTTCGCGGGCCAGCTCTAGCGGATAGTGCGCGGGTTACTTTTCGCGAGCGTCACTAGGGTGCGCCACCGACGCAGGTGTACTGTAAAACGTTCGCATGTCCCTAATTTTCGCATATTTTGAGGTATGTGAAGATTTCGAACAAAAACTGACACTTTGAAAACAATGTTGCTTCATTTGGAGCTTCATTTCCACAGAAATTTCATGCACGCGGATATATGTCCTTTGTCAGATTCACGGAAAAAAAAAAATAGTAATCGGGCCGCGAAATACGGCGTTTGCGATGCTTGACAGGGCAAAAAATCAAGGCAGGTGCGTCTGACAGGTTCAACGGAATCGATGACAATAAAAATCAATTATAGCGGCCGCACATTTCGTTGAAAGATTTTACGTGAGTATGAGGTGAAATTATGCTGCAGCGGTTTCTTGGTTGTGCAACCACGATACCAAACAGTATTTTTCCTTTTTATCTTTTTAGTCACATCGGTTGCAGAGCACGGTAACTGTCTTAGACCCACAAGCGAAATCGGGGAACGTTGAATAGACAAACAAACATGTGCAACGAACAGGTCTGTCTGTTCCTTACGTAAATATCCAGTGAATATGTTGTGGTGTTTGTTTATCAAGCATGCCACTATCCCAGCTGTGGAGAGCCGTTTCGACCTGATTGGGTCTCTTCAGCACAATGGTGGATGTGCAGTGTTCCTCCAGTGGCTTCCACGCTGTTAGCAACGGCTGTTGTGGTTGCAGTACAAAGCCAGGAAGTACATACAGGGGATGTGCAGATAAACTGCAGTGGCATTTGCACACCTGCCTGAAAGCCATAGGAGTTTATATATCTGCACGCACTCTGTACACAAAGAAGTAAGCCGGAGCTCTAGGCCGAAGCCGAAGGTTGCTTCTATGGTTGACTATGCGTAACAAACAAAAAACAAAAACAAAAAAAGATAGAAAAGCAGTTGGCAGCAGCGAAACACCTAATCTCAAAGTTGGTCGCTCGTACCAGGAATATTCGCCCAGCAGGACATGTTGCTGGAACATCCACTACTCTCTGTAATCTTCATTTCAAGACATTTTTATCAAATATGCGCGAAAGACACTTCAGTTACCTATTCGGAACCTGTACATCTGTTGACGTTGCATTGTCTCCGTGGTTATGGCATGCTGCCATTGCAATTTCTTTTTTGTGCTACGCGATTTGGGATTGCTGTTTTGCTTTTGTGGCTGTGTCCAAGAAATGGTCACGTGGGGAAGTCCCCTGTCGCTGGTACGTCGTCGATGGAGACCGGATATGTATGTGCTGTTGTTCCGGCCAGGGATATGCCGCGCGAGCGTCAACCGACTTCCGATCAGCGGAAGTCTCCGTTCCTTATCAGCCGAAAGCACACTCACGGAGGAAGTGCTGTCCCGGCACCGATATGCAGACTTTCAACCGCAGCTTTTATACGGCAGAGCTTCGTTCTTTTTGCAGCTATTTGCCCAGGAAAGTGACGCTGTTGGACATTCTTATTGATATGTGTAATGTTTAACACCATTTTTTTTTTCTTCGCGTTTACCGAAGGCCTGGTTGGTACCGAAGACATTGGTTCAGATCTAATCAGTGCACACGGTGTTGTCGTTTGTTTAACGGCTGTGCTGTCTGCGTGTTTTCTCTAGGTTTTCCTCAGATAATTTAAGACAAACGTCTGCACAGTTCCTCTGTGAAGTCTGCCCAGGACGCACAGGAGGCGTGGCCGACTATGGAAAGCAATTCCATCCAAGCAATCACCACCATCACGTTGCTTATTGTTCGGACATATCGCGAGGGTTTTCGCGTGTACCTGTTCATATTATATCGTGCTTACGTAATGTTTCATTCGTTATTTTTTTCTTTCACATTCGCTACTTGTGAATATCATACAGGTTGGTAATCCAGCTGACATGGCCGCTCTGGTGGACATTCATGTTCCAAACGGCAACATTTTTTCATGATGATGATGATGATTTGAGTGTTTTATTGCCACAGGTGGTACTCTCCCCAAACAAAAAGTAACAATAAAAGGCACCGTTCGAAACCTCTTCGGCAGAGCAGCATTTCGAAAGGCTGACGCGAAGCACAATAAGCTGTCCCGCCAAGTCCGTGCCCCCTAAACTTCTTACATCGAAGACATTCTCAGCTCTGTGACACAAACGCGCGTGCTTGAGTAACCTGGCTTTGGCTGTGCAAGGCAAGGCTAAGAGCATCACGCACAAAGCCCTTGCATCAGTCGCCCAGCGAAGAGAAGTAAATATCAGAGAGACGACCGTGAATTTGTATACGGAACGCGTTATAAACTAAAAGACGAAATTCAAACACGAGGTATCAAGGTGCAGAATTACTCGGGTTGCGTTGGAGACGTCTCGCCAAAACGTTAAACACGGCAAGCTTCGTTCATTACTTTCCATTCGGGGAGCTTGGAGCCGTGTCTCTGTAACAACGACGTGTCGTTACCATTGCTGCCGCAACAGTAAGGGCGACTTGCGCACTTCCACCAGCGCTCCGTGGCATGCTTGCTTTACAGAAGATTGTGCAAGCATGCCATAGAACTGACCCTATGTGAAAGGTCTGGATGCTGCAGAGACTGTGCCTTATAGCTCTACGTCAATCGCAGGTGTGCATGTTCGGCCCTGTTTTACTTATGTACCTTTTACGGACGTGTTACCTGAATTGATGCCTATAATCGCAGTAACGGCACTTCCAGAGCACGTGACCTGACAGCTTTTGCTGAAATGTGACGTGTCTTCGTATTTTGTGTCTACTTCTACTCCCTTACCCTCGTTGTGTGAAAACCGTTGGAGATCCGTTCCACCCAACATCCGCTGGCTTCCCTCTCTCTGGTAGCTTTAAAACTGTCGTCTGCTTGTATCGCACCCCGCAGACGGGAGTTAGAGTCGCTCTACTGGGAGTGTGGTCACTGTATGCTTTGAACGATGTGTCCGCCTGAGGGCAAACTTTTATGGTACGGACCATTTCTCGATTATTCGCATGCATCTTTTTTTTTCTTCTTCTTCTTTTTTTTCTTCTTCTTCTTGTGATGGTTCGTGTGCAGCATGTTGTGGCACGAAAAAGTTTCATGGGTACGGACTTGTGTTCCGCAGGCCTCTCCGTTATCGCAGAGAACCTGGGCCTGCAACTGCTGCCTCCGCGCAAGAAAATTGTGGTGCTCCTGATTGGAAACCATTCTGCTGGAAAGAGCTCCTTCATCAACTGGTAAGTCCCAAACACGTGTTTCTTTTTTTTTTTTTTTTTCTACATTGGGAAAAATGGAAGGCACTTTTTCAGTGCAATGGCGAGCTTGCTCTGAGCGAAAATATTTATATGTTGCCTCTTGTCGGGGCTGCAATAGAGGTACGAGGACGCTACCTAATAGAGGGTGTGGCATCACAAGAATGTATACTGAACCTTTTTCTCGCATCTGCACTTTTTTTTTTTTTTTTTTTTTGTAAAACGGAACTTAACGACCCAATAAAGTTTGTGGGTTCCACCTGTTTATAAGTTACGGTGTTATACTGGGATATACACTGTCTTTTTACTGAGCCATACGGATTTTAAACGTCAGCTAGGATGTATACTTTCCTAATGCATGATATTGATATGTAAAAAATATTGCCGTATGTTAGGCGCAAAAATTTTGAGCGTGAGTTGGATTCGGGGTCTACCTTCTTCTTCTTCGTCCCACGTAGAATGGCCATTACCTACCTTCTTCCTTGAGAAGAGAGCAGCACGCGACGCGCTCCACTTCAACGGAAGTGAAAAGTTGAGCAGAAGCGCCCGTTTTTTGCCATATTGACTGAGAAACGGAGACTATCTGGGGCAACGGACAAAGCTACGATTGTGCGGCCAAGGATTGTCAAATAATTATCAATTATGAAACGGGGCGTCACCGCAAAATAACCTGGGCCCGGGCTGTGCGGGCTCCTTGCACAGCTCCTTGTACGCGGCCATCACGCAAGGAAACGGAGACAAAGCAAACGGCTTTTACGTGAAGCGAGAAGAATGACCATTGCGACGTAGCTGGTCTGACCTACATAGAGCCATGGAGCTTTCACGGTCTTTCCCCTTTGCTATAGCCACGGCCGTGCTATAGCCAAGTAGATTCCTAGGGAACACAGTTGCAGTAAATTTCTCTTTCACGTGTGGCGCTAACGTGGGAAATGAAAAGGGAAAGCAAGCATTGTAGAATATTGCAGTGATAATAATAATGATGGTGCCGCGATGTTACACGTAAAGTTTGTCTGTCCAGTGTAGGGACTGCTGCAAAAGTTAGTTTTGGTTTCAGCGTTAACAGAACAGATTGAACTGCTGATGCATGGCTTGCTGCAGTGAAGTCGACAGTTGCGTGTACTTTCGTTCGCGAGAGCAACACAACTCTTTACGTCTTGTTTTTGGTCATAGTTTTGCCTTTAGTTCTCGCAAACGCTGCTGACTTAGCTTGTTTGGGAACACGGATGAACAAATCGCGTGGTTCAATTGGCAACATTGTATCGTCTGCTAGGGATCTAGTGCTGCGCTTTCCCCGTGTACAGGGAACTTCCGGATCGAAGAGAGAGTTGTGTGATTTACCTCGATTGTGTTAGCGTGAGGGCTAACATATGAAAATCAAATGATTCAAAGACGTTTTCGCAGTAAGTTCGTTCATTACTTCATCTGAATACCCCTCGCGCTGTCCTGTAATAGTACGTTTGCAGTGAGAAATGATTGCATGCTACCTGCCACCTGCTCGCAGGGGGAGGATTCATAGGTGGTTTTGGAGACGTTCATTACGAAGTCTGGTGGTAATAAACGACGTTAGTATTTTTCGTTATTGAGAGAATGCGTTGGATTGAGCACGTTACGCAGCGATCTCGTATTTCGCTTGTGTTATTTGCCTGGCAATTTCGGAGTCTCTTGATTTAGGTGTCTGTCTGTGCTTTCGCTGCGTGGAAATTAGCTAGTGACGAAACTGTAAAGAGCATAATGAAAAACGATTAATCACTTTTCAAAGTACGCACCGCATGTATGAAATGACTCATAAGGTGCTAGTGCATGAAGCTGTGTGCGGTTTAGACTGAATATTTCACTGGGCCAGCTGTGCAGGAATCTTTGAACACACTTGCGCTTTCCTGCCGCAGGTACATTGAAGAACACGTCCAAAAGACAGGAGTTGCGATCGAAACTCAGGGTTTCACTCTCGTTACAAGCGGCAAAAAACGGGAATCACTCACAGTAAGTTGTTGGAAATGTTCGCCTCTCATAGGCTGCAGTCAAATGTGCAAATGTTGCATCTCATATGACTGTTATTCATCTTTAAATCGCAGGGAAATGCAACGCTTCATTTGTTTCCACATTTCAAACCCCTGCAGAGGATCAAGGGTAAGCAAGTTGTGAGTTTTGGTGTGGCTCTTCATGTATCACTTCTGGGTAGTCTTTTCACTGCACCACAAGCTGCCACGCTGCCTGGACTCTCAGTGGGGGCAGTCCATCATCGGGTTGCTGGCTTGTCAATACAAGGCGAGCTGCCCAGTGAAGGGCTGTCTTCTTGAGAGGCATTCGTCGTGCCCATGGTGAAAGGCAGGCTCACTGCTCAACTTGATTGCTCTTTCGTGCCACGTTCGGCACTCAAGTACTCACATAGTCACGATAATCATGTGTTCGGCATTTTTGCCGTTAAAGGAGCATGGAAGGTACCCCGAACGTGTATTTTTTTAGAGACGTGACATGAACATTCGCACAAAATACTGAAAAAATTAGTGTACAAGAGCGCACATAGAGGCATCGGTCCCTCAAGTGCCTTCTGGTGAGCTGCGTCGTCACATCATCCGAGCACTTTCATTGACTGCTGATAATCGTCTGCTACAGCACGGGAACAAGGCGACCAGTCGTCTGCTCTGCATCAGACAATTTGGGACAGGTGGCGCCACGTACAACCGCAAAATGAAAGCAAGAAAAGACACGCGCACCTCTGTATTGGGCAGATACCGTAATGCCAAAGACCGGCTGCCGAGGGTAGGAGCTTCTGTGACAAGCGAGACGGATAGCACTATTTCACATCAGGATTGTGTGCTGCACTCGTTCTGTTTGCACAAATATGTATCACAGGGCGCGTAGCCCTAATTTCTACTCCTACCCTTCCATGTTCCTTTAAGTTGTTTACTTCACATGCATTGTCACTGCTAATCCAGCAGTGAAAAATGCAGGGGTGGTGGACTTCCTCACAACTGAAATCTCAACATCAAGGCAAAAAAGGTTTGGCTTGGTCACGTTCATCGACACTCCCGGTCTTGTGGATGGTGACATGAAATATCCTTTCGAAGTCAACGATGCTATATTGTGGCTGGGTGCGTATTGTATGCGGAAGATTTCTTTTCTTCTGGTGTAAGCAACATTTTGTTCAAATTGATAATACGGATTTGCAGGGAAGATGGCAGACATTGTGCTCGTGTTCTTCGATCCAATCGGGCAAGCACTGTGCAAGCGCACGTTGAATTTGGTGGAAGCGCTGAGCAACCAGAATGCGGACAAGATGAAGTTCTACCTCAGCAAGGCAGACGAAGCTGGACACGAAGCAGATCGTCAGGTGAAACTTTCAAATTCTGCATCTCAAGCGTGAGAGACTCGAGTAATGTTAAGCATTGCAGTTTGCTAATGTTAAATTAAGCATACGTTAATGTCATGTTAATACATTATGTTAAGCATACATTAATGTCATGTTAATATGTTAATGTTACATTAAGCATATGTTAATGCCATGTTAATATGTTGTTAAATTTAAAATATGTTAACATAATGTTAATATGTTAAATAATATGTTAATCTTAAGTTTCATGTTCTCTTTTCTAGAAAGTGATGATGCAGATCGTCCAAGAACTGTGCAAGAGACCGGGGCTGAACCGCTGTGGATTTGACATGCCAGCTATCTATATTCCAAACCCTAACAAGGCAAGCATAACGTCTCTGTGGTCAGTTCTGGAGCTAGTGCTATCAAATACACTATCACTACTACTGATACTAACGACACTATCACTGTTCACAGACAGTGCGCTGCATCAATCAAATCGAGGAAGTCTCCAAACATATTGAGAAGATAATTGACCACAATGTGCAGAACACGCTCAATGTTCTAGAACGTGACTGTGAGCAGCTAGGAAGAGTGGTCGCCGAAAGAATTGAGCAAGACAAGTAATATAACCCATTTTTCTGGAACATTCTAACATCTATGTAATCCTAAGCTTGTGAGACACATTTTAAACAGGGTTGGTTCGTGCCAGCCTTGGGGTAAATGTATACTTTCATTGCTTCCCGTCACAACAGCACAGCAAAATCCGAGAACTTCACAGTGGGTTGGCAAAGGATAGGACTGTGTCTTATTTTCATCAGCATCCCATTCCTCCTCCTCCTGAACCGAATCATTCGCGGACCTTCGAAACGTCTTTTGGAAACATTTGTTGGTAGTACTGCTACAGAATTCCTTGCCTTCTTTATGGTGAGTAATTACACCTCAAAGACGAGTTGCCATTGTACAAAATATGTTCTTTCATACAGCATCCAATTGATGTCCTGTCCAACGTTCTTCCTGAGCCTTATGGGCTGTTAGCTGCAACTGCAATGACAGCGGCAGCCATTGCCTTTCTTGTAACAGCTAGGTGGCATTCAAGGTACAAACTCTGAGCCTAGTGGCTCTTTAGCAAACTACTACTTACTACTTTTGTCACGGACCAAAGTAACCCCCCAGTTGTGTAGTACTGCTGCACCGACGATTCCCAAGCGTCCTCCACACCCAAAGTCTTACAATGCCGCCCTAGAATTTTCTCATGTTTTTCTGATGAATCCGATGACTGAGGTGACAACCATGACAACCCAATCTTCCCCATGAAAAGCCTGCGCAAATCCCTGCTCGTGTTGTGCTCTGTAGCTATTTGTTTTCATTACGAAGCATCGTGTGCTGCAATATACTGGTTCAGTTATAAACACCAGCAGGTAGTAGAGCTCCTAGCAGTGTATCCCTCGTAAATCGTCAGTGTGAACAGCTGTCTGTTGAGGATGTTGAGCGTGCTCATCAGCACCTTTGTATCGTTATTCTTCTAATCATCTAGCATGCACAAGCAGTTGGGAAAGGCAGATAGTTTTGTATTTTGGTAAAATAAAGTACCGTATGGTATAAGACATCGATTTATGAGGTGCTCAAGTGTCAGATTTTAATATTTTATCTTCATCACTTAAAGGTTTAATCCCACATTGACAAGAAAGCAGAAGAGGTCCCTGGAAGACACGCTAAACTACATTGAGAACATTGTCAAACCAAAAAAGGTAGATGGAGCTCCTTAGTTGAGAGTCCTTGCAAAATGACAGTGCAGTAACACGTGCATCTAACGTAAAACTTTTTATTTCAGCAACAACTTTACCAGGAGTATTTGAAGCAGAGTGTAGCCGACTACGATTTTTGACCTTGAGTATTCTGCTAGAAAATGAAGTTTTACAAGTATGGAAACCTCAAAAGCTGCATGCCTTGGCAGCAGAGTAAGGAATTTGGCATTTTAATAAAATTTAATAAAGTACTAAGTACAATAAATAACGTGCAGTTTGACTAGGGCAAGCAAACATATCACTTGATGCAAATTTCCAGCATAGGATGACCAAGCACGAACCATATGCAGAATTACATCTGACTCAATCTTCACAACTGCCCCCATAAAAGGTAATAAATCAGTAACCGCAGGCAGAAACAATCATCTAACATAGTAATTATGATTGATGGCACATAAGTAATTGCTTCTGTTATATTCATCACGTTCCAACTACAACATTCTTGCCTGGCGACCAAGATATTTGTCTTGAGCTACCTGCAGTAAGTCCCTCAATGGGGGTCCACAAGCACTGAGTAAAATGTTACGTGTACACATGTAGATAATCCATAGAGCAGTTTCGGAAGATACAACCATGAAAAGGTAAAGGATGCTGTGGTAGATGCAAAAACGTGTTGTCATGCCAACTTCAGATAAAGCCTTTCTTTTATGATTGCATGGGAACAGCCCGTGTTAGAACATTGCGATTGCCCTCTGGTAGCTATGTGACATGCACTCTGTAATGTACACAATATACGTGGAATGTATTTGCAAAAAAAACTATGTGGAAAGCACATCAGGCCATGTCACCCACTCAGCACTTGAACAAGTTTGTAAGTCTAGAGGGGGCTGTTATTGCTGTAAAAATAGATATGTTAAAGCCTACTTCCTATCATTGTAGCATGCAATTCTTCATTGACCGATCTGCCGCTTCTTGAATGGCCGACATTTCTTGGTACAGACAAAAAGTGACACAGTGTGCACCAAACAGATTACACACCAGCTTCCTACGTGAAAGAACACTCATCTACATGACACATTCACTGAATTCTTTCCGTCTATAGACTCGAAACACTTATGATTGTATTTGTAAACTTTCCCCAGAGAATTCTATGAGGAAATGGATGGTACACACAGATATCACTACTATCACTGGCACACAGTGGCTTATGTAACGAGGTCACAAACACAAGATTGCATCTGCGACGCACAATATTCTGTCGAGTATAAGTATCATGCCTCTGTTCGTGACTAGTCGGTATTCACTCTTAAGATTAAGTGCAGCGCTGGTATTCCACGCTGGCCTGTTATGGCATATGGAAATCCTTGTATTGAGAGAACACCCCAATCTAGCAAAGAAATACAGAATAATATTATAGTCCATATGTTGTTTCGTGACACAACGGGAACATTACCTTGTCTTTCAGCTGTTGGCAGAGCTGTAAGGCAACGGTGAATAGAACGAGCACTTCGCTGAGCCACGGTATGGATGTTTCGGCCTGGAACAAACTTAAGTCTTGGCTCATGATCGCCAGTAAAGTTGAGAGGCTCTGATACCTGAAAGACGTCAAACTTGACCTGCCCATGCGAGTCCTTCTGAATGTGGTACACCGCAAATATCAGCTTATGGGACTGAACGTAGAAGCTCACTGCCACATCGTTTGGGAGTGGAGGTTGAAGAGATTTCTGGAAGCGGAGATAAATGTTCTGTTGGTGAGTAATGGTGTGTAGTGATAGAACGTGACGAAAACACGCAAGGACAGGAACACTTACTCTTTCTATTTTTTTTCTCAACCACACTTTTTGAAATAAGGTACTGCAGCATCTATCAAACAGCAGATTTTTATTTTTTTCAATGAGAATTCATCTCTTGCCAAACGTCATACCTGGCCAGCAAGTACAAATCTGCCATGTGTTATCACACTTTTACAAAGGTAACTGCAAAGCTTTATCTCTTTTTGCATTTTGTGCTTTTGCACTGCAAAGCTTTTTTTGTGCATTTTCAAAAACCCAGTTTTCAATCCAATTATTCTTTTTGTCTGTTTTTTGTGCCTGTCTACTTCTCGTTCTGACCAGGGCCGGCGAGAGGGTGGGGCAGCCGGGGATGATGCCCCAGGGCCACTTCAGGGGCCCACGGGACCCAAGGCCTGTTGTAATCATATAAATAAATAAATACTTGAACTGTGTGATTGAGACATGAGGAGGGGCACAGGGAATGACGATCCCCGAGGCCCAAGATTTCTCTCGCCGGCCCGAGCCATGACATACAGTGCACTTAATGACATCCTACCCAAGCAGCACACAGTCTTGGCCCAATATTGGCTCTGTATTGTTGATATCCATCCAATGTACTTGAGTAAATACGAGACTTGTATCATACCATGTTTCGGCTCTTCATGATTTCGTCTATTGTTCGTTTCTTGGGGATGATGAGGCATGCTCTCCCCCTCTGAAGACATCCCATGACTGTGTTCATCATCTTCCCAATATGCAAGCAAACGTAAATTGAGGTAAACCTGTGTACAGCATGAAAAGATCATTTGTACCTGAGTTACTTCCTCGGCTGATTGAAACTCAAAATGACCAGTAGTTGAACAGGGAGTCAGTAGGTTCAGGGCTTGAATTAGATGGTTACCAGCATCTTGAACCTATTGATAGCAGAGACAAAAATGTGTCCTAGAAACATAAGCGAGCGCGATACGTGCGAGAGTCTTTCTAAAGGGTGTGACATATGAATGAAACACATACCTGCTGCAGTTTCCATTGGCAATCATTCTGTACGATTGTTCTGTGGTTTGGCATAGAGTGCTTCGGAATGCGCAAGTTTATGTCCTGCAACGTCAGTGGTTTGCATGCATGTGCTCTCAAATGTTGGATGTACAAAAGAAGACGGAAATACTCACAGCATGGCTAACGTTATCTGCTGCTAAAGTGACGACGACTTTGATCTGATCTGGAGTTGATGAACTGTCACGGAGAAAGAGAGCTACACTTCTAGTTGGTAAGAAGTACAGGCAATGTTTACCTGGATCCGGTCATAACGAACTTTTCAGACTTCACAGTGTTCTCCACCCCAGGGAACGACAAGGGGAAACGTTTCGAACATTCCTTGGAACAGAAAATCGCTGTTCAAGTAATGCGACAATAAAGCAAAATGTCATAACGATGTCGGGCAAAGTAACCACGGATTGTTCCTATTACCAGTATAATGCTCTGCAGTTGTTCTAGTGTGACATTAACCTCTTCGTGGAGTAACCATTCAAATTCTTTCTGCTGAAATGCAAACAAAATTTAAAGAGATGTGAGTCTCGCACCAGTAACACACAGATCACCATGTTTCTAGCTTGCTTTGGGTGATAACTAGCGCACGTTTTCGTTATATGATTAGAAAGTGAGCAAACAAAAGCAGCTAAGCAGTGCACTTTATCTGTCCTGACAAAATCCAGCGCCTGAACAACACTGACATGTACTAGCATGGTGACCGCGAACACATATTTGCCGCATACGTATTTTTTCTACAAACCAGAGCAGTTATTTCTTCAAGGTCTGCGTCGCTCATCCTCAAACCTACTACTTCACACACACACAACCACCACCAACTTCCCCGCTTCGCAGCTTTTACAATCCTCCAAAGGAGCAGAGAGGAACGAGGAATCGGAGGAACACATCCTGTGCGGTGATCGTTAGTTTCGAACTAACGACGGTTCAATGTGGACGACGGTACAAGAATAAATCACATAAAGGTAGTCTCAAAATAAATTTAATTTGAATTAATTTTTAGTTACCAGTGACGTAGCTTTTAACTCTACTCGTTTGGTTACGAAACAGACGGGTAATGAAGCGCAGGAACCATCGAGCGAGGTGCGGAGGTGCTCTTGGATATGGTTCTCAGAAGAAATCGGAGATATCATGGAAAATAACATGTTGCTTCAAAAGTAACCTCGTGACGGAGATGCGCGTTCCGTCTCAGCGCTTGAAATTTAAAATGGCATGCCTTTAGGCCTATTTTATGGCTGTCAACTCAGCTCCGGCCGGAAAGAGGCCGGAAGACGATGCACCACAAACTTTCGAAGATTATGTTACAATTCTTTGCTACGACAATGATATGCGCTGTGGATTAGTGGAAGGCGCCAACAAGGGACTATGGCTGCCTTACAAGGAAATCATGCAAGGCGAAAGCTGGGACAGTGCTGTGGAGTCTTTACTCAAAGAGGTATTTTTTGTGTGAACACATTGGTATCGTTTGTGCCCACCGAACATCGGACGCTTCCGGCTTTAGGAGCGTCTGTGAAATTGCTGTTTCACACTTCGCATCGGCGACTGGTCGTTCTTTACTGACAAGTCTTCACACCATCTCTAATCCGAGAACTTGTAAATTAACTATGGTCTTGCGATTCTTTCTATATAACTATTTTTCCGTTGATTGTTTCACCATCTTGTTTCCTTTAGCTGTCAATCAAAGCTTATGTCAACCAGGGCATGATCCAGGTGCTCCGGATACAGCCAGGACTGCATCGCCCATTTTACACAAGAATTATTTTCACCATAAAAGTAACGGAACCAGTTGAGCAGGATGACATGGTAATAGATGGTAGCGTTGTCTTGGAACAAACAGCAGGCTTACACACACACACTCAATGTCTCCACAGCAGGCAGAGCAGATTCGCCTGCAGTGGATTGCAGCAGACGAAATTCAACGCATGTCCAAAATGCGTCCCTACCCGTTCATGGGTGTGGAACCCGCCGAACTGTCCAAGATGCTTCTACAGGCCAGGCAACTTCCCGTGCCGTGCGACTTCACAGAGATCAATGCAAGCGCAGCGCTCTCGTCGCAGGTCATGCCTGCAAAGTCACAAATTGAGCAAATGCTAGAATCTGCCAAGTTTGGCCAGCAAGGTGAAGTTTTGAAATTACTTCCGTACACCTTTTTGCTTTCGGGCGAGTCACAAATCTCTGCGTCGTTTGCGTCGCAGAACAAGATATGGTGCGCTTCGACTTTTTCAAGTTTTCGCGGCCCAGCACCTACATGAACGAGAGTACATTCCAGGGGTACCTCAGCTCACTCGGCTGGGAAGTGTCCGCCTATCTCGGCGATTTGTTCAGGTAACAATCAACTCTTATGTACAGGGTGTTTGCTCTAACGTGTCCAGAAATTATATTTAAAGTGAGCGATAAAAGAAAAGCAAGTGGTACTTTTCTGCTGCTTGAGTAAGAAACAGGTACTGCTTCACTAGTAGCACCTGTTTCTTAGTCAAGTAGCTGAAAAGTAGCACTCGTTTCTCTTTTATCGCTCGCTTTAAATAAAATTTCTGGACACGTTAGAGCAAACACCCTGTATAACTTTCTGAGAGATGTTGGCTATCTATCTGCATATTATATATATATGCATATTTTTATCATACCTTGTCTTTGTTTATATCTAGGGAGTGACTTTATCGGGTTAAATGCCTTTCTCAGATTCGGAGGGTAAAAATCAGGCGCTGTTTTTAAATCTGTAACTCGGGGAGAAATCGGGCGATAATTGTGCATTCGGGTGTTCTTTTTTTTTTTTTTTCCTCTTGTCTATTAAGTCCTTTCCTAATCTCTCTTTTTTGTGTGTTTTTTTTTTTTTTTTTTTTTGTTATTGTTGTTGTTTTTTGCGGGATCGCGACCTTCCAGCGGTAATCCCCGAAGGCATAGACAGTGTTTCTAGTCACAATTTTACCATGGTTTTGGCGCGCTATAGCCTGAATTGTTTTTTGCGCCAATAAAATTCAATCATCATCTTCAGGTAACATTCAGTGGTGGAACTCGTATGGTGCAGTACGTTCTCGGTTTGTCTGCAGAGCAATGGACATACACAACAGAGGAGCACTGACGTGGAAAGAACTGGTACTGGGGCTCGCGGCCATGGAGCCGGGCACCCAGCACGGCGGCACTCCCGGAGAGCTCCGCTGCAGACACATCTTTCGCCTCTATGACACAAACTGTGACGGTGTTATGGAATATGCTGAGTTCAGGTTAGCTATTGTGAGCATTCTTTTGCTCTCAAATCCTTTGTGTCGCTGACGCGCCAACGAAAGCAAAAATAGCGTTACCGATTGTTTCCTTACCGCACCAGTGGAATGCTGATCGATGGTTTCAGAGTTGCACTATGAATCCTCTGGAGTAGTTACAGACAGGCAATGGCATACTAATAAGTCTGTAAATAGTGACGAACATGCATGAGGACATGGCTTATGGGTGTGGCACGTTCAGCTAAAACAAATATAAGGGTGTGCCTTGCTGTAAATATTCTGGCACAGACATACATTAGAACCTGATCATAATGAAGTTGGTCAGAGTGGTAAAAAAAAAAAGAAAGACTTCACTATGTCATTGGGGTTTCAACACATTTGGGCCACAAGTTTGTATCTTTACTATATGCAGGTTAATTGAACGCCTGTGTGCGTTAAAGGGATAAGTCTAAAAATTCCAAACCAAGAAAACTTCGAGTGAATATTTGGTAAAGTAATCGCAGCTGGGTTTCCTCGAACAACGCAAATGCAAAATGTGCAACATATATGTATGTGTCTACTCTACATGAATGTCCTGTTAGCATCGTTTTTAGGTATGTGACTTGCCAGAAATTGAAAAAAATCCAGGAGCATGCCATATCCCCTTCTTCAATATAACACCGCATGCAGAAGGTTATTGCGCAGGAAAAAAAAAAGTTATCACGAGTTGGACATTGACGGCTGAACCATGGTGACACCAGGTAGGGTGAAGTCACCTGTGTGGTAATGGAGCATCCTGGATCGGGCTTATCGTGCTGCTAAACAAGCACAATCTTGAAAATAATGTCTTAGATGGCCAGCATAATGCGACTTATTGGCTTTGTGCACACGTTTATTTATTTATTTATTGTGTATTATAACACTCGGTAGCACTGCTGATACGATCAGGTGAGGTAGGAAGAACGCGTTTTTCGGGTGGAAGTCGAAGTTAATTTCTGCATTGTAGCAAAATTTAAGCTAAACCATTTGTATGTGTGTGTAGAAAAGGGGCCTGATCTGACTGGCCATCCCATTGACGCACATGCATTTCCTGTTTCTTACCCTCCTGTAGTGGGTCAATAAATTGCAATACGGTCCTAAATTTTCTATGGCAGGTACATACTCGTATGTAGATGTCATTGCAACAAAAATGCTAGAAATGGGATAAGTCGAGTTATCTCCTTACTGCATACAGAGGCTCGATTATGCAGACGTTCTACTGTAGGAGGTTTATACCGGAGACCAGCAGTGAATTTTTTTCTTGCAGGAAAATGGTGAAGGATATTCAAGAGATGCGAGGTATTACTATGGACGAAGCTGCACTAGACAAGTTTACTGCAACCAGTGCTGCGTATGTACGGCTTATAGCATATACTGCAGTGCATGACATTTTAGAAATCCAAGGTAACAAAAATTGCTTTCTACACGACAGAAGTTTCAGCTTGCCATTTGGAGGGCAACTACCGCTCAACGAGTTCCTCCTTGCTGTCGGACAGTTGAAGTTTCGAGGGACGTCCCTGTTGTTTCGCTCACCATCATCAGTGTTGCCAACGTTAAAAAAGAAATAGTAAGATCGGGGGGGAACACACATGTAGAGCCTTGTGTTTTGTGGTTAAACCTGCAAAGAACCCATTTATACCCCGATTTCCATCTTCGTCACTTTGGGTAAAACCCATTACCTCCTGAAAACTGACTTGCTGAATTGCAAACTGGGGCGACGAAAGAAAACTAAATACTGCAAATCCAGCGCAGCTGCTCAGCATCTGATGTTCATGTCAAATGTGAGAGATCAAGTTTTTTTTTTAGGATGCATTTTTTATTTTATTTGCCACCTAATTTTACCCCAATGTGTAGCTCCTGAAATAAAACCTGACTTTTGTTCTCCAACATAAAAAGAAAAAAGAAACATAAAACAAAAAGCACAAGGATCTATGGGTACTTTTTGGCTACTATGTGGAAAGTGAGAAGCATGCACTGCATGTACTTGTCCCCACGCAGCACGCAAGAATCGCTTGTTGAACCAGTGACCAAGAGGTCAAAAACGTTTCATCCCACTGTGGCCAACGATGCAATGGATCAGAGTGCTAACTGTAAGCAAGCATTTCTTGACAGCGGCCGCATTAGCCTGTCAGGCGTGTCTGCCAGTAGTACCGAGTTAGAAATGTACGAATATTTTTACAGCAGAGGAGTCCGTGGTAACGGAAGTGACCCACAAGTTTCAGGCTCCAGGTGGCCAATATGACCTTGCGACCCACTCCGTGAAGGTCAGGAGAACGGGGACCCTGGTTGACGTTCTTTCTCTGTGGGACCTAGAAGGTACTTGAACTTTCAAAAGTAGCTCTGGCGGCCTGCTAAATGGAATGTCTGGGTGTGGCATCACTTGCACAAACAAACTGTGATGATTAGTAGAAAGGTAGAATATTCAGCGAACCTGTGAGGAAACGTTGAGGAAAGACCCTCGGGACAAGAGCCGCTAATATTTTGAAGAGAAACTGTTCTCCTGGACAGTGAGGATTAAGCATCCCAAGTGCTGAGCTTTCTGTTCAAAAAATGCATCTAGTAGTGTAGAAAATCACACAAGAAGTCATCAAGTCACAACCCATTTGTGCACCCGTAAACTCTGAGGACCTTGATGACAATAATGTAGTACCTATCTGGACATTACCTTCCTCAGTAGCCCAAAAAGTACTTTTTGCTGTCCGTGGTGCCATATGTGGCCCGAAATACTATCCGTAACACTCGAAAAATCTGGTCTCACCGAGTCATCTTGCTCAGACTTTTTGTCCACCTTCTCAGCAGCCCATTTTTTTGCCTTTGAACAAAAACTGTCATTCTGTTCAGGAACGTCTGCCGTCACCAAGAGCTCGAGGCTAAGCGAGAAGACAAGGTTTGAGCGTCTTCCCTCTGTGGATTCATTTAACCAAGTAGGTCTCGAAGCTTGCAGCTCAGTGGATGTCACGTGAGCAATAAAATACGTCCTCTCCCTGCTGTGCAGAAATCCCACGCAAACGAAATGCTAGCGGGGCTGCGCTACTTCGAGCGAGCAGTTCGCAAGGAAGCGGATGGTCGGGCAGCCACTACAGGGCGACTGCCAAAGGACCCATTCAGCTGGGGGGAGGTGGATCGTCAGGCTTTGGCCCGCTGTCTCGTAGCCATGTGCAAACAGACGAGAGAGCTGATGTTTGCCGAGCCGAGGCTCCTCAAGCTATCTGTGCCAACGTACATTTTGGGTGAGCTCCTTGCTCGTAACATCTCCCACAGACAAAACTGAGATCCGAATTTGGCACGCGCATTAAAGGAGCATGGAAAGGACCTGGAACATATATTTTTTTACACTGTCGTATGAGCGTACTACCGTAATTTCACACGTATAAGCCTCACCGCAGGTAAGCCACAGTACTCGTTTTCAGGAACGTTTCAAACATTTTCGAACGTTTTCGGACAACGCCAGTTCTCTTCTTCGAGGCGCTTTTACACATATGTAGGGGATTGCATATTAGTGGTACAGCTTGGGACAACAGTTCACTGAACAGGGCACTGGCTATCTCTTCATCAAATTGGCCCCCTGCTAGATATCAGGAAGAGATTGATTAAGAAACGGGTGACCGCCTATTCTATCCAGGGGTGCTCCCGGGTGTTCTGTAAAGTTTTGTCCCAAGCTGTGCCTTTGTACAGAAATATCCCGTTTCAGCAAATTTGCATTTAAAAAAAAATACATTTGCAACATACTTGTGCTTCATATTTCGTGTGTTGTGTGTGATCATACTTGTGAATCATGTTGTTTGTAGTAATAGGTTGCTTTGTTTCTGTAAATCTCTTCAGGCTAACATTCATAATGCATTCTTTAGGGGACATCCATGGCAACTACAGGGACCTCATCTGTTTTGAGAAAGCCCTGTGGCGTATGGGTCCTGTCTTAACGCCGGCAAATTTCCTCTTCCTGGGCGACTACGTTGACAGGGGAGAACATGGATTCGAGGTCATTACTATTCACAGACATCTTAAAAGCATTTATGGAACACTGTGAACACTAACATGTATTCTAGTGGTGGTCTTGCGATTGCAGGTGATTTCTCACCTCTTTGCACAGAAGATATTAGCCCCCGATAAGTTCTACCTCCTGAGGGGCAACCATGAGGTGCGCAATGTGCAGAAGATGTTCACCTTCTACAAGTACGTACTTATGTGCTACATGTACACATTTAGTGTCAGTTTCTCGATGCATTTGGAAGGCATCAACTAGCTGTCGGTATTACAGGCTCCATAATGCAGTGGCATAGTCTTTACATGGGGAAGGCCCCCAGTTTCCCTTTCCCAAATGCACTACCAAAGGTACATGTACCCCATACCCGCCACTGCCACGGCTAAATCTCAACACAAAACATGCACATATTTGTTCAGAAGTGTGGCCTAAACAATATTTACCCAAATTTCTTTTTGCTTAAACCTGATAGACTAAATTAAATCAGTGGCACTTGTTTCACCCAAAATATTTGTTATGTCTCAATCAATCAACCAATCACTCAAAATTACAGGTGAAAAAAATAACGTCTGGTTGCTCCCACGGCTTTGTGAGCTGGATTTACGCCCTACGTACATTCTAGCTAATACTGTCCATGTATTGAAATTAGTACAGCATGTTAGTTAGTGTGTTCATCCTCATATGGTTTTCTGATTTTCCAACCAACAGTGAATGTGTGAATAAGTTTGGTGACCGTGTTGGTGCCGAAGTCTGGGAGCAGATAAATGCGTGCTTTGATGTCATGCCTATAGCTGCTGTTGTCGACAATAAAGTAAGTACTCGGTTTGAACTAAATGAGTACACTATAATGTTAGTGGTTAATGTTAGCATGAGAAATAGGTGGACGTAGGCCACAGGAGTAGTGAACACCTTATTTTGTTCGTGCATAAAGTGGTTATGTCAGGGTTACAATAGAAGAGCAAGCAAGCGGTCAGCTGCACCAGATCGGCCTGATGTTAGTCAGCCCGACAAAACGTGAAGTCTTGTGAAGCTTCCATAAATTTTACCTTGAGGGACCCCAAAAATTACGGACAAGCTGTCCTAGAGCTTTTTCAAAGTAGAAACTTCCTATCAAGAACAAAGGTACTTAGGCCCAAGGGGGCACCTGTGGGGGAGAATGCTGAAGCAGGATCTGGAGGGATAAAAAAACCTTGTCACCGGAGAAACGTATCACTTGGTCTTGTACTATAAACGTTAATGTCACACACTAATGGGAGGAAATAGGGTATGCTGATAATCTAACTATTTTTCAAAGAGAGCCACTACATCAGTGTAATCCATTTGTGTTTTCCAGGAAACAAACCTTTGCAACTAGTGTAACACAGTAAATTTTTGTTGTTCTACTGAGACTGATTATCTCCTCACAACCACCTGTACTTGCTCTTGTTCCCCTGAGCACCTCTGCCCCGCTACTTTCTTTCCATGCTGCCCACTCCATATTGTGCTTGCTTCTCATTTAGTTTCACCAGGCACAAGAAAATAATGCCTCGCTTAAGTTTGCGCTATATCGCTCTACTTGTTCAGCGAGAGACGGGTGACTCATTGTCCTGCTTCTGAAAACAGGTGTTTTGTGTCCATGGTGGGATACCGCCACCCTGGCTCGGCGGAGGATTTTTATCGGCAATCAACCAGATTCCCAAGCCACTCAACGATCCTGAAAATCAATCTCCCTTGGCTTGGGAACTGATGTGGAGTGACCCAATCTCGTAAGTAAGATTTCCTCATGTGTGCCCAATAGACCTCAGTTTTTTTTGTATCTTTCTCCCTTTAGTTTTGTTTTTTTCATCGTGTTTAAAACTTTTTCAAATCTTGTTTGGTGTAGTGAGACATCCAGTACATAGAGTAATTTCATAGGCAGTGGAAAAGAAACTTAGCAGCATGCCGTAATTTGGCAGCTAAAAATATTATACCTCTGTCAGACGGCCAGACATGCGGCTTTTAAGGTTACGGCATTAAGAAAAGGTAGCTGAAATACGGCCTTAAACCCTGGGAGGTTGCCAGACAGTATCTATAAAGGCATTTTCCGGATGGTGTCTACACCGATAAACACGTATGTGAACATTGAAGAGAATGTAGTGATACCACATTTGTTCGAAGTATGAGCACTCAGAAACAACATTTGGTTTGCACTTAGCCAGTTTGAAAAATACAACAGCAAATCATATTTGTTTTGAAGCTATTTTGATGCTTTGTTGTCTTCGCATAGCTTTAGATGCAGATGACACTGAGTGCTGTGGTTCAAGGGTATCACTACGAACTGATGAGACATAATGACAAGCAGGGTGCAAAAATTCATCGGAAAAACCCAAGGCGTTGAGCGTTAAAAAAGTTGGCAGAACATTAAGTATCATAAAAACATTTTATTTCGAATTGAAAGAAATCTGCGCCATCTTGTTCATTTCATGCATTTGGTAACAAGGCTTTGGCAGTTTCGGGGGAATGTCGTAAACTGTCTTGGGGGAACTCCGTTTCGTCGCAAAGGCCATGTGGCTGACCGTCTGGTAAGAATTAATGACTGCATGCGCTTAAGGCCGTAACTGTTAAGGTGGTGAGTGTGCCAAGTGTGACACGAAATTTCCATCAAAAAAAAAAAAAAAAGTTCCACGATTCCATTCCATTGAAAACCAACGCTTCCATACATGTTTTGCTTAGCAATGAAGTTGCCTTGGACACCCAAAAGGCATTCCTGCCCAACACCAAACGAGGCACAGCACACATGTTCAGTGCAGAGGCACTGGAAGAATTCCTTTCTCGCAACGAGCTGTCTCA
This sequence comes from Ornithodoros turicata, assembly GCF_037126465.1. Taxonomy (NCBI): domain Eukaryota; kingdom Metazoa; phylum Arthropoda; class Arachnida; order Ixodida; family Argasidae; genus Ornithodoros; species Ornithodoros turicata. The sequence goes on along the minus strand of NC_088210.1, from coordinate 22,184,008 downwards.
CGTTGTCAGGGCACATGAGGTTCAACAGGCAGGGTTTCAAGTAAGGAGCATAATTTGTCACTTTTGAGTTAAACATGCCACAAAGCTTCATTTCGATATGTGCACATTTGAGCAGTCAGTGACTACTTGAAAACTGGAATGCTTTGGGACAAATACTGTTGTATTTGACATCTCAGTCTGCACTCTGTTATGCCCCAATGTTTTATGGCCCGAGATCATTTAGTTTTTTCATCTTTTGTTTTGCTTTTTTTTTTTTTGTCATATCTTTTTTTTTGCATAGTTTAATCCTTACTTAAGACTGATGTAAGTGGGCTAGGCTGACCAGGCTTGCAACTGCAACATCTAAAAGCTTGGACACTGTCCGATACAGGCCAGCCTGATCTGTTGCTAATCTTTAATTTCTAGTATGTTGAGAATTGTGTGCATCCAGGGAGTGAGAAGATTGTTCAGTAAGAAGCTGGTTTGGAAGTTCTGGAGTGATTTGCCAAGCTGATTAAACGTATTGCGTGTCTTACAATGGTTAACGTTGAGTGTTGTATGGCCATAGCAGAGGAAATCAAGATTCAGCGCAACGAACTAGTCAATAAAGCACTATACAGATGTACTACTTCATATAAACTCTTCACTTTGTTAGAAGCAGATCCTGTCTAGAGCATACCTTTGCATTCGAACTGCTTCAACGTGCTCTCCTCACTCGCTACCTCGCTCTTTCCACTCTCCTCAGGTTCAACAAAAGGGGAAGCTGTTGACCGTCTTCTCTTCATCCCACTACTGTGGAGGGTCTAACGAAGCAGCATGCATTCTTGCTGATCGCCAGAAATTGCGAACTATACGACTGGACACAACGTAAATTGCACTTGCTCTTCATGAACTCTACCCGTGCTTCCCCACCATGTAACATAAATATCTTCCAATCATTACCATTTAGTTGCTGTTGCAAGCAGAATAAGAACCGATGAACCTTTAGTGATGTCTTCAGATAACAAGCTTTTATGACTGTCTTCAAACAGGTCACATTTCTACACGCTTTGCACTCTCTCTCTGTTCTCGAGCCTCATACAAATTATGCAGCCATGGCAGTTGCTTTGGTATGTGCTGGAAGGGCCCTTTTTGTGTGTGTTGAGGCTGGTGGCTCATATTAGCAAAATATAAGCCTAGCTACCAAAACTTCCATGAAAAATTAAAATTTTATGCCCCGTGGCACTATAGGTATTACAAAAACTCACTGCCGGTCTATCGTGTGTACCTGTGATCGTAAGAAGTTGGGAAAATTTTTGCACGTTTACACGGTCATGTTTTAAATAGCTGCATCTCATCAGGTAAACGAGTGCACATTGTACATAAAGTGTGTCACCCACCGATACCCTTGTTATGTTTGTCTTTTGTCATAAAAAGATGGTTGGAAACAGAATAAAGTATACTTCCAACATGCCTCTATACACATTTTTCTTGTGGCGCTTTGTAGAAGTATGGTGTAACAGTAGAAAGTGATGCACAAAGAAAACGACCGCTGGCAGTGTGTAAGATAAGGTGATTACACACTTCAGATACATGGCCCGCTCCTTTAATTAATCGTTAGTAAACCCGCGTACTTAGGTTGATCGAATACTACATCCAGTCCAAAGGCTGCAAGCTCAGGATTTCCAACATTCTACAAAGCGTAACACGCACACCCTTGATTAGCCACAAGCGTGCCATCACCGTTCCGAGAAGATGCTGCCGAGGCTCCACCAACACTTTGACCTTGCTGTAGAAGGCACCAAATGCAAGGCACATGGCTATCAATTCTTCACACAGTTTGTGCGCATGTACCTCTACTCTTACATAGTTTCGACACAGCTGCATATTTTCGAGCAGGTGCTTACAGGAGTCCAAACTGTGCCACAATTTCCACTCCAGGTCAGAGTCCAATGCCGAGAAGTCCACATCTTCTATGGCAGATAAAGCAGGGTATGTTCCTGGAAGTAGAAGAGTTCATCAGTTGAAGATTGATTACCTTGATCGATAGGGCCTCGTGTTTTCAGCTTTTCTTTTTTTCCCAAAAATCGGAGGGGTAAAATTGGAGCCATAAAACAGTAAAATGACAATGATGCAAATTGGGGGTGGGGGGTAAAACACAAGGCACCGTATAATCTGCTTTCATGTTCTTGGCGAGGGATCTCGCACAAAACGCATACCATTCGCAACTTCATCCTCGTACTTTGAAAGCAGAGCCGATATCCTAGCAGATGTGTACTGGACAAAGAGTCCTCCTTTGCCTTCATAGTTGTCTGCTTGCTTCAGTGCAACTTTCATGTTTTGCTTTGAGCCCAGGATTTCAAATGCCAGCTTGCTCCATGCAAGTATCTTGATGGAACGTTCAAGATCCTCGGCGCTTCTTGTTTGACAGCGCTGTACGAAGGCTTCTCTCAGATACAACTTCGTTTGTGAAATGTATTTCTCCGGAGAGTCGCATCCCGGCGCAGAAACGCAGTCGTGGATGAGGTATTGCTGTCTCCGGCAGATAGCACTCTCTGTAAGTAGAGAGCACAGTAGCTCGAAGATAAGTCCCGCGTTCTGAACTACAAAGCTCTTTCCATGTGGCACGACGTGCACAATAAGATCTGGCAACTGCTTGAAGTGGCTCTGAACAACATCTAACAGCGACACAGCTGTTCTGAACGCCACGCTGTCTTGGTTGACAGAACAAACATTTGTGTCACATCCAGAAACAGCTTTGCCGCCTTTGCTTTGGAGATACTCCCGTAAATTCAGCATTCCGCTTGTGCTGTCGTAATACTGGCATCGCTGGAGTAATTCGGAAACTTTCTCGTCCGACATGAACTGGATCTGATCGGTGTGCTGTATGCGGGTAACCGTAGTGGGCACATTTATGTTTTTCGCTTCTCGCACGTAAATGCTCGTTAGAAACCCTTCGTTGCTGTAGCAGGCAGCTGTGTATGCTGCAAGCATTTCTGTCCTCACGGATGTGAACGATGGTTCGACATAAGGAACATACACAAAGGCAACTTCACCGCCACACTTTACAGGTTTCCTATCTTGTGTGAGAGACTTTAAATGTGACTTAAAGGCAACAGTTCTTGGCAGCCACATTTCAATGTAGGATGTTTCTGCGTGAAAACTACATTTTCCTATAGGAATTGGCCATGTGGTGCTGGATTTCAGCACCTGTTCGATAAAACGGTCCATGCATTCTTGAAACGCACTTAGCTGGGTTGGACGCACATAAATGCGACAGTCGGCTTTAATATTCGCATTTTTCGAACGGGTCCTTACGATTTCCGCTGCAGGCGCTTCGCTGATCGCATTCGCGGCACAAAACTCGTTCAAAAACAGTGTCAGTCTCTTTTGAACATCCATGACGCCTATTCTTTGGCGGTTCCCTTGGCATAACGTTCTCTTATAACACCGTTGTGGCCTTCGCGGTTTCTGGCTATTTCAATAGCGTAGAACTGAACGCGGGGTACAACGACGGAGTTCTCCTCAGCATAGTCCAACGCGCAGTCCAACCTCAACATAGTTCCGAAATTGAAGTCTTCGACGACCTCCTGGTAACTCATACAGAACTCGCGCCATTCCTTTTTCGACTGTTCGCTCTTCAGGTCTTCTTCAACCAGAAGCTTGACGTTTAAGTTCGGAAACTGCGCTCGGAAGTCAGAATACAGTTTGTCGTCATGCGGTGTCAGCTTGAGAAATCTCGTATCAACCGATTTGAGAATGTTGAAGTATACTTCCATGTGTTCCACTGCCTTGATAGCCCAAAGTGATTCCACCGTTGGATCATTTCCAAACTCAGAGGCTGGTCTAGTTAACAAACTTGCAGCTCCTAGAGCAGATGAAGGATCAACACCACGTGCGATGTTCGCCATTTCTGTTTCTACCGAATACCAATCCCGCCAAACAACTTTTCTTTCCACCTTTCTTTAAACTGGGAAGCGTCGATTGGGAATCGTTGTATAACGCAAAATATGTCAAAATATGAGTGCCCTACACGGAACAAGCCGTAGAATTTTTTTTCTTCCCGTAGGATTTCACTGTTTCGCCGCTTCACATTGTCGATTGGCGCTGCTGTCGCCGTCATCTGCGTCGGATTTGGTCGATTTGGTGCTCGCCGGCAGGTATTTTTGAGCTGCCGGTTATTATGGTGATGTCAAAATGTTGAAGATCACTAGTAATGAACGTGAAAGGGTATCAGTAACACCCAGGGCTTATGATGCAATTCAGAAAGTAGACGTGGATAACTTGTCTGCTCTTCCTGAATGGGAACTGAGACCGCTTTTGCCATGTCTGGTACGCATGGCGTTGTGCTCACCGCTGGATCAGCGAAAGGAATGGTCCCAGAAAAAGAAAACCGTGCTGAAAATATTATCCGGAATTGAGCTAGTGAACTCTCTAGTTGCACTGCTGTCTATAGATTTTCATGCATTAGAAATAGACGTGAAGAAAGAGCAACAGTTGCGGTAAGCACAAGTTCTTGTGACGAAGGAAACTTTGGGGAAAATGTAATATTTCTGTGATATTGCAGAATAAAACTTGGGGTCCATCCCGGAGACAGTATTCTAGCATCATCCCTTCAAAATTCTTTGGCCCTTGAGTTTGAAAGGAGCGACGCAGCTAGAAAACTTCGTCTGGTGCTGAGCGAGTTACTCTCGTTCATTGCACAGGTAGCGAATACTCTCTACTTCTCACTGTTGCTTGGTGGTACTGACATATCACAACTAACCTATTCTCACACGCAGACCAAAGACAGCCGCACAGAACTTGGTGTGAAGTCCTCAGACCTTTTTGACAATAATGTCTACTTGGATGAAGTGTCGGATGTGATGTGCATTGCTCATGCAGGTAAGTCATATCCTGTGTGTCATATGCTACGTTAGTAACGATGGTTATCACATTGGTACTACTGACACTATTCTATCTTTGCATTCTACTGAAGAGTTGCCAGGGATACTGCATATCCAAGACATTGCTGAGACTCTAATACACCTGAAAAATGGTCCGTTCTTGTTGTGTCGCCTCATTGCAAATGCGCCAGACAGTTTCTCTGAAGGTAAGTGGACACAACTAATGTTCTGTTTATGTTGCTTGTATTGCAGCACATAGTAATTAACATATACTGTGTCATTCTGCTCATATTTTCTCAGTTTGTCTCTCCTTAATATCGAATGGTGAGAAGCAAGATGAGGATACGTCGTGGGGATGCATTCGTATGCAAGCATTGCATCTTCTCTGCCAGATGAACCCACACCAGGCTCTTGTGATACGAGCTAAGGCTGTAAGTGTGTAGAATATCTGCTCGTGTTACCAAGGGATTCATGAATTTACAAATGGAGTAGTCATATACCGCATATTCCGACAAGCAATATCACCACAGAATATTCTAGTGGAAGGAAAAGCAAACACTACTCACGGAGTGGAAGTTCTGCCGCATCTTGTGTTAAGCAATCTTACGGCGCTTGAATATTGGGAGCGGTGCATTGCATACATAGCAGACGACACCGTTGGTCCTGTCGTCTGCTATGGAAGATCTTCTGGTTGAGCCGCACAATATCCCCCATGGTTAGAAGAGCTTGAAAAGACATTTATTTATTTATGTTTATTTTTGTGTTGGTACACACAAACAATCAAGTGTGGTCTGCTGACATTGCACACTCGCGCTCACGTGGCAGCGGAAAGTATGACGTCTTGCTCACCTTCCGCTGGAGTATTCTGGGGATGTCGCTTGCGTGAACAAACATGATAGTTACATGCTTCTCCCCTGGGAACGTCATGTAACATGTCTTGTGCTGCATAGATGGAACAGCACCCACAGGACATTATTTTCAGGTTGAGATGTGCCGCATGCCAGGACTGTCGGTGCTCTTGACATTGTCTCACTGTAACGGGGATGCATCCGACATTGGTGGACCTTCTTCCGGAGACCTGGTGGCATTTGTCAGCGGCATTTTGTTGGGAAGTGACGACAAAGTTCGCACTTGGTTTGCACAGTACGTCCGGAACTGTCAAAAGGTAAAAGAAACTGGTGTATCAATCTGATTTCTACCTGCATAGCATTCTTTTTTTTTATTATTCTGGTATGATTCTTTCCAATCGAAACAAATTTCCTGTAATGTTCTGACATTACAGTATGGTGTAGGATTAAAGCTATTAAATTAATGTAACTAATTAGCCTAATTTGACCAGTTTGTATCAGTGAACTTTTATTTGACTGATATCAGTTCTAATCAATTGTAATTAAGCAAAAAACAGCTAGGTCAATTAAATTAGAAGTCATCAAATTAAATTCTATGCCTAGAACCTCGCGGACCTTTCTACCGGAAAGAGACCCATATTTTTTTTTGTGTGTGTGTTTTAGAATACGGTCAAACCTCGATATAACAAAACGCCATACAACGAACTTCGTGCTACAGCTAAATAATTTTTATTCCCTGCCACAACTAGCTGCCATATTTTGACGAAGGCATACCTTGAGCTTGAGGGAAGAAGTAGACAAGACAAGGCTCAAAACCAGGAGGCCCTTTGTAACCTCCTCTCTCCCTCCCGACTCTTTTCCTGATCAATAAATGTTTTCATTTGCTGGTTTTTGAGCCTCGTCTTGTCTATTTCTTTGTGTGTTATCGTTTCCTCAAGCTCAAGGTATGCCTTCGTCGACCCTTCACCAGCTCGCTTGCCTGCTCACCCTTATTTCTGCCATATTTTGCCGGACTCGATGCAACAAAAAACACCTTCATTCCCCGTAAGCTTCAGTATGTCGAGGTTCGACTGTAGTTTAGTGCCTGTCTGTGTCTAGTTCTTTCTGTCCGTGTCTTGTCGCACTTAAGAACTATGCCTGTAATTTCTTTGTGTACTCGCAGAAAGGGGAATCCGGTAAAGATACAACGCTACAGGCTCTGCGGGATGAACTTCTGCAACGACTGCAGCGCCTGCTCAACTTCAGCTCCAAGGAACAAGATCTGGCTGACTCTAGGGTGGTGCAAGCCAACTCCCTGCTCCGGCTATTCTGCGCCCTCAGGGGCATCGCAGGGCTGAAGTACGCTACAGTGGCAGAGCTGTTTTGATGCTTGTCATTTTTCATCAATTAATTAATTGCGGGTACAGGTTCACGGAAGAAGAAATCGTAGTGCTGGTGCGTCTTCTTACATCTCACCCGCCACCCAGTCCCGCGGGTATACGCTTTGTCTCTCTGGGGCTGTGCATGCTCCTGGCATGCCCTTCGCTCGTGTTGGACCACGAGAAACAAGTCATCCAGTGGATCCAGTGGCTCATGGAAGAGGAGAGCTATTTTGGACGGTGAGCTAAGCGTGACGTAAACTAGTATCATCTGTGGCATTTTTTCTCCTACACATTGAATGTCGTTTGGTAGAAAGTAGAGATGGGGCAAATCCAGAATTTTCCGAATCCACGAATCTTACGACTCCTTTCTTTAAAAAGAGTCTAAAAAGCCAAGGAAAACAAAAACTTCTACTGCTGAAAAGTGTTATGACGCAGAATATTATATATTGGTTTAATGAAAAACAAATTAAATAATAGTTCAGTTTTGGGAGAAAATATACCAATATATAGTTCTTCTTAAACATAATTTATTTAACGCGAGAGAACTGATGTTCAAAGGCTGGAACACATAGAAAGAACAAATACATACAAAGCCTCAAGTGCCTAAGTTGCCTTTTTTTTTTCAGGACTAGTGGTGTGCACGCATCTTTTGGAGAGATGCTTCTGCTCATTGCCATTCACTTTCATGGAAATCAGGTTGCCCCTATTACTGAGCTTGTCTGTTCCACGCTGGGGATGAAGATCCCCATTCGCCAGAACAGCCTTTCGAAGATGAAGAACATCTTCACTCAGGAGCTATTCACTGATCAGGCACGTCATCTACGCTGCGTTCTTCCGCTATTTCTTCTTCATGTTCAGATCGGTCGAATTTTATTTTTACCTCACTTCACATTGTTAATATATTAGGTGCTAATGTTTAAGTAACACAGTCACAATAAAAACAGCTCTCTGTGTGAACAGGGTGAGATCAAGATTGTGTCAGTGCAGCGAATTTTGGATGCTTGGTGCACTGTGTCTGGGGTTGTTGTCATGCACGCTTTTAAAAAGCGTGGTTAGCCTAATGCTTTAGACAGAACAGAGGACAGTGAGCTGTGGGCGGGTAGCGACATAGAAAACAGCATCGAAGAAAGCGGTGATGGATAAATGGTATTGTGGATCGTTTCCAACTGTTCTACTGCCTCCCAACGTGTTGATCATGATGGAAATTGGTGTTCTGATGCTGGAGCACCGAACAGTCCTAATAGTGCCCTGGACCGGTAATCCAGAAGATGTAGGTTCGAGTCCTGCAGCCGGCTAACCTTTTCAGTGACTTCCTACTTTCTTCGTCCTAACTTGTGTTGTCTTTTTTTTTCTTTTCTTTTTTCAAGTTTTGTGTAACCTGAACCCTGTACCCCTCTCAGAGGTATATGCCTGTTTCACATGCCTGTCTCACAGTTTTGTAATTTGTGCTCCTCTTTACAGGTCGTCACGGCGCATGCAGTGAAGGTGGCGGTGACACCAAACTTGAGTTCCAACACTATTGGATTCCTTCCAGTGCACTGTATCTACCAGCTCTTGAAAAGCAGAGCCTTCACAAAATACAAGGTACGCTTTAATTAAACATTTTGCTATTCCAGCAATCGCAGAGAAGCATTTATTAAGCAGTGAAGCAAGAGAAGCATTCTTCTCTTGTAGTACAAACGGTTAATGGGTGCTTTCCTTTTACCTGTACCCAGCATTTTGTTCAGCTGTAAAGTCGCGCTCAACTCATATCCACGATATATTGCTTTTTTTTTTTCCTCCTCAGGTCAGAATTAAAGACTGGGTGTATAAGCAGATATGCGCAAGCATTCCACCTCTGCATCCCATATTGCCAGCCTTGGTCGAAGTGTACGTCAACTCCGTAATAGTGCCCAGCTCTAAAGGCTCTCACGACACCACGAACGAGCCTTTGACCGAGGATGAAATTTCTGTTGTCTTTGGCAATTCGCTGCAAAATGGGGACACCTCTACAAAGCAGGCTTCGACATCATCAGGTATGAGAGAATCTTTAGCGTGCTTCATTTCTCGCAGGTAAGCTGTAAATGTGTAGCATATGAAAAGGTGTTGTTGCGCTTATCTAACTGCAACCTTGTCTAACCTCCTTCTGTCACAAGTTTAAAGTTTCATTTTTCCTCTGTTTCTGGAGTTTTGTGTGCTGTCTATGGATAGAGCCTAAAGTTTTAGGATTTAACCCCCGAATTTAAACCCCAGTTGAAGGGTGCCTCTTTAGTGTGAAACCCAATTTTTACCCGGTGAATTGCCCTCATTGAGACATATGTAGAAATGCACACTAGCATGTTTGGTAGCGAACGCAATTACATCACCATTTTTGCCAAACTAGTACAGCTAGTTTGAGTAATAGAGCCCGATTCCCGTGTCAGTAATGCAACACTATCCTGCGCAGGCCTTCCAACATTGGGTGATGACTGCAGCAACCAAATGGCTCCTCAGCTGCTACTGCTTTATTACTTACTTCTGTATGAAGATACACGACTTAACAACATGAAGGCTATTGTGGCATCTGGGCGAAAGGTATGTGTCCATTGTACAAGTAAATGCTTGTGTAAACAGCACAACCTGCAGGATACTTTAGTACATGTGTTTATGCAAACCTGGGTCCCCCCCTTTTGATGTATCATGTTGTGGCCCTCTCTTGATACATCTGCATTGTGCCTCATCTCCTCCTTGTACTACTGTTCTTGGACACAAATAAAATTATAATAATAATTATTATTATTGGCACAATATTTATTACTATTATTATTATGTTTTTTTTTATATATATATATATATATATAATTACAGGTGAAACGCTACAGTGGTGATTTTCTAGCTCAGCTGCCGATGCGGTATCTGGTAGTGACTGCCCAACGCGACGAGCGCTTCGCAGGACTGTTCCCTCCCCTCTTACGTCTTTTGGCTACCCACTACCCGCAACTGTGCATGGTTGATGACTGGCTGCGTGGAGAGAGTGGGGCGTCGGTCACGTCTCTACCTCGTCAACGATTTGGACCTCGGCTGGGTCCTCGTGTGCCCTCTAACGTTCAAAGCTTGGCTCAAGGTACGAGTGTGGTACACGTTTGAAACTGTTGTGGTACACTGTCTCAAAAACGTCCTGAACTCATTAATGCATACTTAGCGGGGCTAACTTTCAATTTAGTGTACATGGAGTCAACCACCATGTGTGTGTGTGGGGGGGGGGGGGGGGGGGGATATGACATTTCTATGAAAACTGACATACTTGCAAGATTTTGGGCACCCTCTTCTACAACTCCCAGAACTTCGGAATAAACAAAGAAAAGCTCCTAGGTTTTTGTAACCGTAGATTAAAATTTCTAAGTCATATTTGTAATATGTGAGCCCCGATATTGACTGATGGGATTGCTTGGGATTTTATATAGCCTTCTGCAGCCTGCACATGTGCCCCATCGACATGATGTCGCAGCTTGACCGTTTGAACACGTTGCCTCTTCATCAACTCTGGCCTTACGCTCGGCCACTCGTAACAAATCTGCCTTTACTTCTTCAAGAGGGAACCCCTAGACAGGTGCGTGATCATCAACTTTTCCAAAGGCCAAAGGTGTTTGTGCAGCACCTTTTTAGTGTTTTTATAGCAATCTTTCTTAAGCTCATAAAGTAGCCCTTCTTAAGCGCGTCAATAATGTTTGCTAGCTTTCATTCGGAACTCTAAAAAGAAAGGAACAAAACAGCAAAATCATCTTCTGGAAGTGCTCTCTATTGTGTTTGCCGTGCCTGTAACAGAAGCTGAGAAATCGTACAGTACAGATCATTTGGTTGAGCCTAATTGAAGTCGACACTGATTTTATAGGTAATAGAACGTGCGAAACAGGTGTGGTGGCGGCTCAATGAAGTGTTCCCACGGCGCTTGTGGGTCATGACGGCAAATGCCTTGAGGCCTCCGAAACACGCCCAGCTTCGTCCTCTTTGCCTCGATGATCTAGTCATGGACCCGCTGCATGTACTGCGGTGCGATACTAGGGTGTTCCGGTGAGTTTCCCCGTATTACGTCTTCTCTTGGCAGGAAAATATCTAAATATTTACAGGTGCGCACCACTGCTGGAACTGGTGCTGCACATGCTGCACGCTTTCTTGGCAGCGTCACGTACTCACCTCAACCACCACCTCCTGGAGCACCCGGTGGTCACAGATAAGGGTGACGCTGCGGACAAGGACAGGGAAGAGCTGAGGGTGGCACTCGTTGCCGTTCAAGAGAGCGCAGCTGTGCAGATCCTGCTAGAATGCTGTCTTGCCACGGACACAGAGAAGGTGCTTACCTTGGCATTTGCGGTCTTTTTAATTGTAAGCTAGTTGTGAAATTTTTGTAATGCTTACTGTTCTCACTCTTAGATGAAAGATAGCGGATTCCTGACTGACCTGCGAGAAATCCAGACCCTCATATGCACTCACCTCCACCAAGTGTTCATAGGGGACCCTAACTTGGTCAGGCTGGTGCATTTTCAGGTATTCATATCCAGAGGCATATATCCCATATATATATATAGATATATGGGATATGGGACATCTATATCCCATTCATATCCCATAATATGTATCAGTAGCCTTGCTAAGCTTACTCATTACCATTGTGTGATCATCATCATCATCATTATTACTACTGCTACTACTCCATTGTGTGACTTTTACAGGGCTATCCAAGTGAACTGCTTCCAGTTTCTGTGTCTTTAATACCCTCGATGCACATCTGCTTGGATTTTATCCCCGAGCTGTTGAGTCAGCCACAGCTTGAGAAACAGGTTGTAACGTGGCTATGTTTATGATGTATGGTGCTAACAGCGTTTTTCGTGTCCTGTTTTCAAGGTGTTTGCCATAGAACTTGCCTCTTATCTGTGTCTGCAGTACTCCATTGCGAAGTCGCTCAGCATTGCAAGACTGTGTGTTAATGTCACACACACACTGTTGGGAGGTAAGTTGGGCTGTTATCAAGGTTAAAATCTCAAGCTGTTTGGTACCTCGTGGTTTTATTTCATTGACAGTTGACGTTCCGTTTTGTCAACAGGGTATCACTATGTTCATTTCAACTTTGCGAGACATTGCTGTTGAGGATGAAATCATGTTCATTCCTCCAGTTAAGCGCAGAACGTTCATTCTGAGCAGTATTTTCCTTGTTTTTGCAACAAGAACAAGCTGCAACAAGAGCCTTACTGTAACATCACAATTAACCACCTCTCCTAGATGATTCCTCAGTAGGTGAACTACATGTCTTGCTTACAGCCAACAAAACTATAAGACCAAATTACCAAAATTACCAGAGACATACCAACTACCTATTAAATCAACTGCAAGATTAATTTATCTTATAATATATTAATCAAGTACATTATTTAACGCTATTATTATTATTATTATCAGACATTTAATTTTTGTGCCACACGATGTCTCATAGGCAGTACGGCAGTCCTTGTGGATGTCTCACGTCTTCAGAAGTATCACGCTATAACTTATCACTTATCAGCAAAAGGAAAGGGGGAGAGAAAAGAGAAAGGGCTTTAGCAAGGATGTGCTTAAGGACAGCATCAACGGAAACTTAAGTAGCGAAACGATCCCACGCACAGTCCAGCACTTGTACATAGGGACCTTCATGCTACCACTTACTTTCTGGTTACTACTCCTCTCGGTCACCCTTGTTATTGGCTTTTCCAGTGTTGCCAGGCTACCAGAGGCCACTACTCTTTCTCCCCTCACTACCAGCACTAGTACGAATGTGCAAGGCTTTCCCTCCACTGTCCGAGGACGTGTCCATACTACTGCTGCAGTTGGGCCGGGTCTGTCTCTCCCAGGAATGCACCGCGGCGCCCCCTCAACTCGGTATAGCAATTACACACTGTGTCATTACTTCTGCTCTACTTGCGATTCCGTGGGACTTGATTTCGTCTCGGTCCCTTGCAGGATTCTCTGCCAACCAATTGGACAAGTGTGGCGGGAACGCCGAGATCAAATCTGTGCTCGAACGACTTCCAACCAATAGCGCCCTCTGCAGGGCCATCCAAAAGTCTTTCGCAGACCTTTGTGATAGCGCTGTCCTGAATAGGGCAATCTATTAGGGCTTCTGAAACTATTGCTAGTAATGTGTCATTGTAAATACAGAAATCATGTTGAGTCAGATATCATCAAATAATTGTACATAAATTTCATGGAATCGTGTCGCTGGTGTAGCCGTTCTTGAATGCATTAGTGCCAGAGCTGTTCACACTTGTTGCCGCTCCAAATAGGTGCATGCTTCATTGCACCACTGGGTTTAGGAAAGGTTCTCCAGCTCTAGGTAAGTACCTTAGTTATACATGCAAATGTTACCTGTATGTGTTCCATATGTACAGTTGTCTGAAAGCTAATTAGTCTTTCCTCTTTGTATTGAGTCATATCCTGCAGTGCTACACAGTGTTCATAACAACCAGTTTGTCCACTAATATCTGAGTAAAAGGTATTTGTAACCTCAGGTGTTTGAAACTGCTACAATGAAGCACACACTCATGACAGGTATGTGAATGCATAACCATGACAGCAGTGTCACCATTGCGTTGTGTCGTATTTCTTTCAGGATTGCTGAACAACAAGATGAGCTCCGCTCCGAGATCACGTGGGGCTGAAACACACTGGCTACATCGGCAGTACAGGAAATCTTCCATTTATTTCCGTTATGCCTAAGACCACGAAAACGTGAACATGTGTACATTACAACGTGTACATCATTGTGCAACATTGTAGCAGCGTATTACAAAGCTGTTACGGTAACAGCGGAACAGCTGCAAGGAGACGCGCGGAGCTTCTGAGGTACGCTCACCTGCGAATGCGTCGCTACACACTCTTAAAACAAAGCTTCACCACAAAGCACGGTGAAGGCCAACCATTGTGCAGAGTAATACCTCTATCAATCTTGATTTGTGGGAAGCGTGGGGTGTACGCCTTTTTGTGACAATTAACCTTTGTGCATAATTGTCACAAAAAAGGCGTACGCCTCCCGTTTTCAACAAATCAGTGGAGAGAACGCTGTCACTCGGGCTGATGGTTGGCTAGGAGCGTGCTATGTGGTGAAGTTCTTTTTTAAGAGTGCACGTTCGGAAACCGAAAGCGAAACTAGTACACAGTTGTGTGCAGCCGTCATTCGTAAGTCCGCCCCAGCCAAACGCGGAACCGCGGTACGGTTCATGCGTCGTCAGCGCAGTCGAGGCTTCAATGGACTGCAAACGAACTCTGGACATTCGTATGAGGCGTACAGTTCGGTGAAATTCCGGTTAAATATAGAAATTTGTTTGGCGTTGAGCTGAGCACCACTGTTCTCCGTGTCACTGCATGCACAGCCAGAACCCGCGTCTCGAATGCGTGCTTTCGGTTTGGATTTGTGGTCGCGTGCGACGACTGCGATAATCTAGGAGTGGGACGTGACGATATTTCGACATAGTTTCTCCAACTCCGGCGCTGTGCCACCGTATGTTAAAAATTGCCAACTAGGATGATGACAACGCTGCAAAGTCATTTTAAACTGCACTGATTGTTGTTACAGATGCTAGCAAGCCGCATGGAGCGATTTTGTTCGCTCGCGTCGGCGCCGGCGCGACAAAGTTCTGAGGCGCGCGCTCAGATTTTGTCGTGAAATGAAAAGCGCTGAACAAGAACGTCGGGGAGACAATCACGCATGATGAGCACAGCCATACAGCATCATCGAGGATCGCGGTTTTACTGGGCTGATGAGGCTGTTCCAAGCTAGGCATTACCATCAGGAACGACCGTCTCACGCGTGACGTCAGGCGTGAGAGCACAGTGAAACCGTGCTGTTTCTTGCCTACACGACAAATATGCAAGGCATTGTCAGTACAAGAAGAGAGCACTTGCCACCTTCATTTTCCTTCTCAGATGTGCTCATCACTAAACCATCCCACATTCTGAACATGTCATTACCCTACACTTCCATTCAGAGCCCTGCTTCCATTCTGTCTGTTTCACCAGCACTTACAATGCCAACATAGGTGTTCACTGTTTGTGAAAGATTTTTGAAGTGGAAGTTGTTTTTACGGCTTCCAGCTTGCCTCATGCGAACAGCACATTGTTTCATTGTAAAAATAATTTTAATGTACACGTGCACATAAACACGTATGCCCTATGCTAAGCCAATACAGTAACTTAGCACTTGGGGCATTTTCCTAAGGATCAGCAGAACACAACTGACGATGCTGGTTTTTGCGGCTTAATTAACTTAACTCTTAACTTAATTGACTCTTAGAAGTCTTTATCCTAACTCGTGATATTCGATTCGATATTCGAAGGACAATTTTACTGATATTCATATTTGAAAATTTCAATATTCGCAAACCTCTAATTTTTGTAGTATATTACGATAATACGTCATATAAATTTTACAACGTGCATTTTTAATATACACAACACAAGTACAACCAAAGTATATCACAGCTTGGCGATGAAACTCCACATTCATCATCTTCAATAAAGTTGGTGTATATCACAGTAATACATGCTATTATAATACAGAGTTTTTTAATATGTACATACATGCACACTATTGGCCCGTACAAACCTACTTTCTTTCCTTCTCTTTTGTACTCTGAAACTGAACCGTTTCCCTGGAACCGGTTCAAGACCTCGAATGGAAGCCATTCAGTTCCACTCCAACCTGCAGTGCTGGAGCAAGGGAGATTTCATATTTGGCGCGCGGCACCGAAGGGCATTAGCAGAAGAAGCAAAAAAGCAGCATGTGGATAGTGGTTTTGTTTTTTGGTTTGGCTGCTGTCTCTCCTCAATCGGTTTCATAGAAGCTCGGCTCCAAAATGGTCCACTGGCCTTGGCCAACACCACCTAGATACAGAAAGCCTGCGCGCTCGTCGACGTGACAATGACATGACGTGACAGCCAATCGGGATCGTGTTCTCAACGGCCGTAGCCAATCGGGAACGTGCTTTCAGCCGTCGTGGCCATGGCGAAGAACCACAGTCGTCTGCGAGTTGGGCGAGTTGTGACTGAACGTCCCCGCGTAGTATTTGGACAACTTGGAAATGGGTCTGGAAAAACTCGGTCTTTCTCAAAACTGATTTTCTGGAAAGCGTCTTGCGCTTTTTTTGTCTAAATATTGAGGTCTGCAGGTTCCAGGTGAGCTGCAATCAGTGATTTATCCAGACCCCCCTACACCCCTAAATGTTCAGTAACACCCCCTAACTTTTCCACCAGTGTGCCCTCTACTGGGGATGCCCTTGCAATTTCAGCTTTAGACACATGTGTCGGTAATAATATGTTAGGCTATAATGACCCCAATTTTTTGCAACACCCCTCCGTTCTTGGGATTCTGGGTAAAACACTGGCTGCAATCATTTGCGGGTTCTTCAATTCGCAGAACGGTGAATCGCAGCAGCAGACGAATTCTGACTCTTAATTGAAAGAGTGAGCGGAGGCAATGCGCAGGCTTTATCTAGGTGATGTTGCCTTGGCACCGCCCGTCGTGTGACGTCAAGTGATGCGCTTTAAAACAGGCTCCTCCCAATGGCCAAACTCTCTCGATAAACGGCTCTGCATCGTTCAAAGCACGTGGCCCTCTGACGTGGATGAGCGCTGTCCTCCCCGCGCTCCTGGTCCACGCGGTTTCAGATTCGGCTCAGTCCTGCTGCGCTTCGCTTACGCGCATCTGTCGGACACGCCTACCTCAATGCGTATGACGTCATCTGTATCGGGTGTCTGTGGCGCTTGACATTGTCGCAGGCCAGGCACCCTATCGCAGACACACCACTGCTGTTGCAGAGCGTCGTACACGCGGCAGTGATGGTCGACGGTATACCTAAACGTACAATCACGGTCCTTCAATTCCTTCAGAGTATTGAATGACAGTGATATACAATGTACAATCCATCCAGCGACGAGAGAGCGTGGACATGGATTTTGGCAATGTATGCTGATGTCGATGTTCATGTTGAGCCAGGCAAATGTTGTGATAAGGAGCCTAATGGTTGGCCGCAGTGGCTTGCCGAGAACCGCAAGCAAGCAGGGGGGCAAAGAAACCGAGCGGGGGTTCCTTTTTGCGGTTACGTTGCAACAGCTTTATGTATCGCAGTACGCATTATGCAAGTTTGTCAGTTTCGGGGATTTGAACCCGGGTACCTCCCAGTCTCGACGTGACATGGCCAGTACGCTAACCACCGAGCCAAGCGAACTAACGTGAAATAACCAACATTTTAGTGTCACCAGGGTGACGTGCAACGTAGTAACCACCAGTGGCATGGTTAAGTGGTGGTCCCAAGGTCCTGCTTAAGACTGGGAGGTGGTGGGTTCGAATCCTTCAACTACATATGCTGTCCTGAGGTTATCCCTGGGCTTTCGGGCGGACTTTCCTTGCGGATGGCTGCACACTTCCCACCGAAACCGATCCACGAGGCACCCCCCCCCCCCTGCCTTCCACCGCCTTCCCGCTGTCCTCTCTCCATCTGTCCATTCATAGCCACAGTTGCTTCGCGGTGCTAACATGGAACGGACCTTTTTCACATACGCGTCGTGCCCTAGCGGCTCTCCAGCGAACCACGCTCGGCGCGCGCCAAAACAAATCCACGTGGGTAGCACAGAGGTCCATCACTGGTCCGGAGTGGGACCGACGAGCTCGCGCCGTTCGTGCGGTTTCCACACTGGTCCCCACATCTGTCGTGCCCATACTGCGCCATCTAGTGAAGACTGAGATAACCCTGTCTGGCTTCTGAAGGTCATGCGCAATGGCTGTTGAGCTCGAGTCAGCGCATCAGCATATGTGTGTTGGATACCACCGTGAGCTCGGAGGTAAATGCGAGTTTACCTGATGTGGTGGTGACGTTGGTTGGTAGCGCAAAGATAAATAAGTGGTGTGCGATCAGAGAGCACGAAGTATACGTTTGCAACAAGTACCGGAATTGCCTGATGGGAAAGATTGTTCTTCCCAGCGTGCCGTACCGAGTCTCTTGTGGTGACAGCTCGTTCGAGGAAGGCCGCGAGGCTGACCTCCACGAGTTAACCCGTACAGCACACACCAGAAACAGCCGTTTAGGTCTGTCCGTAACACTTTTGGAGAGAAGGATCGGAAGTTGCATTTAAATTTAGTTTGACAGAGCGTCTAAAGGTATGCGGCTTTTTATTATTATTATTGTTATTATTATTATTGATGCTGGTCCTTCAGCGATACTTTATCCCTATCGCATATACGCTCATCGACGAAAGAAAGAAGGAAGTCACTGAAGAGGGTAGCCAGCTGGTTAGCCTATACAGCTGACTAACCTTTTCAGTAACTTCCTTCTTTCATTGTTCTATAGCACTCGAGGCTTGTGTGTTGTATTGTCCTTTCTTCTGTGTTCCAGCCTCAGAACATCAACTTCCCTGATAGGCAAGCCTGTGCAATGGGCAAGACACGTAAACAAAACAAACACGAGGGCTCAAAACCATCAAGACGTTTGTGTTTGTGACCTCGTGTTTGTGTTGTTTACGTGTCTTGCCCGTCGCTCGAGCTTGCCTATCGTCGAGTTTATCCACCAGCTAGCCTGCATGCATTTACGCCATTCTATCTTACACCAATTTCCATCGACGCTCATCGACATTGCGAGAAACAGACCAGGATGTCGGACAACCCCTCCTTCCCGTGCTTTTTGTTGCAATGTAACTGCACTACCCCCTTTTTTTTTTTTTTTTTTTGCAACACCCCCTCGAGCTTGCGGTTCTGGATAAACAACAGCCTTCCCCCCATTTTTTCCTGTGTTGCATCTCCCGCGCGGGCGTACATCATATAGATCTCATCAAGTACACGAGGATTTTAGTTTATGATGGCGGATAGCAGCAAGAAGACAAAAGACATAGGTAGAAGTCAGAGAGTCATTGAGAGTCAGCGTAATCACCATCCTGCAGCAGGACCTCTTCGCGCTGGGAGGGGAAGGCTGCCGGCGTCGATGGCGTGATCATTCTTCCATTATCATTCAGGATGCGTATGTTAGCATCGTTGGTACACCTCCATAAATGTATAAGGGCCCCCTCATATGTACATAGTCACAGTGGCGAATACAGTCGTCATGTGTATATAGCCACAGTTGTATAGTCATATGTATAGTATAGGTATAGTCACATATATACAGTCGTACAACCATATATACATCGTACCTTGTGCATTATAACTAATTCTCAATAGTGTATTAGTGTGTTCTAAAGTGTGAGTCGTCGGATAAATATTCGCAAACAAGAAGTAGACAGGACAACTACAGGCTCTCAACTGAGGTTTAAAAAACAGCATCTTAAACGCAAACATCAGGGTCACTGACTACCTCCTACATTGAAAACACTGAAGGTGGACCTAACAATGTACGGAGAGCACAAAGGGTTATGCTGTCGGCTGGGAGCAGACCCGTAGCGACGGGGGTACGAGAGGCACAGCCGCTGGGTGCGCCCTCGCCGGCTGGTTGAGCAATATAAAGCGGGAACAAATAAAATTTGAATTTACGATCTGGACAGCGCAAACAAGCGTTTCATTTGTTTGTTTATAGGGCTTCTGACGGCAGTGGGAGAGGGTGGGGGGCCGATTTAGATTTACCCTGCCCACGGCGCAAACTTGCCTCGCTACGGCTCTGGCTGGGAGATTGCATTCAACACCTTGTCCATGATGTGGAAAATATATTTCCAAATCTGTCAACGTGACTGAAGGCGATCTGACACGCCTTGGTTTATACCGAGGAAACTATACCAACTTGCAGCCGTGTTTTGTTGCATCAAAGTCGTTGCATCCATCACAATCCTACTCGTTTATTTCCCTTCTCATGAACCCAGACACGCACGCACACACAATCTATTTTTGCCAATCCCGAAATTAATTTGAAAATGAACTGTGTCGGTTAACCTCGTTCTTTATCTTTCCTTCCGGTCCGTGGTTTCGAAGTGGTTACGCGATGACGAGTTAAAGCTGAGCTAAGATCCGGTTCGATCGGCCGCCCGGACGTTCAACCCGCCTGGACGAAGGATCGTCAAGAGAAATGACAGCGTAACAACTCCCGTTGTGGAAGTTTGACGATCTGATCGCTCCGCATCCCTTCCGTAGGGGCCATCGGAGGGGGGGGGGGGGGGGGGGGGGGGAGCTGGACAGACTCTGGGAGGAGCCTCTGCCGCTTGTTCTTGTACTTCGTGGGAGATGTGGTCAGCTTACGAACGCTCTCTCTCTCCCTACCCACATTTGTTTTTGCTGCTCGGTAGCAGTATTCACGCTGTTAAAGGAGCATGGGAAAGAGATTTGAACTGACTGAAACCCGCTTTTAATTTGTCAAGCAGCGTGTGAATGTCATTCACGTAGAGAATTTCGATGAAACAATGTTTTGTTACAGGTTACAGCGCAATTCGATTTATAAATTCGCTGCCGTGGTGTCGCGTCTCACCTGTCCGCTGTGTAAAATGGTAGGCAGTGTCAAACAGTTGTGATGCCATTCTGATAATCCAGCACCCATTGTATACGCCAAGCAATTTCGCTCGGTCCTTTGGTTCGTTTTTGTCCACCTGAGGCGGTGGGCAGCTTGTGCGACTATGTTTGCTGGTGTCAGCAGCCGGGTTTGAATCCGTAATCTCATAATCGGTAAGCTTTGCTAATTAATCCTCCGAGAGCGGCGTGGTTCTTTATTTTTTATTTTTGCGACATGATTGTGCAGAAGACGACCTATGGGCAGTAATGTTTACTAAAAATTGTTCTAAATGAAGCTGGACTGAGAGGTGCAGAGGGTGCAATTCTCGCTGAAGAATAAAACGGAACGTTTTTACTGCTTGAACTTAGCAAAAATATTGGAGTTTAATTCCGAAAATTAAATACCCGAGTTAAAACATGACTAGGACTCTGAAAAGGTAACTACCGCTGTCCCCTCTCCCTTATTTATTTATTTTTGGGGGAGGGGGGCAAATAGGTGAAAGATGGCGAAAACTTAGTTTGCGGGTGAAATCGGGCCGATAACGGGTGAAAAACAAAGTGAAAACGCTTGTTGCAGTACACGACATGCGGAGCAGCTTGCTGAACGTTCTCCTGTGCCCTCCCGTGGCTGAATTTGCACCTTGGCAAGTCCGTTTTCGGCGTTTTTCGGGTTTTACTCCAATGACGACAACACAAAATCGGAGGTAAAAACGAGTTTTCCCGGGATGAACCCTTGCTATGTTTTCCCGCTCTATATATGCATGGATATGAGCGCAAAGGTGACATTATGGCAACCTTGAGGTCCCAAGGTTGTCTGTCGTTTGTTATGATATCACATGGCAGCGCTCGTAATGGGAGCGGTTCGTTTGTATTGTTCATGATGCTGCGCGTCAAAACCATACGCACGAAAGCGCGTCGTCGAATTGCAGGTCGGACTTTAGCATCTTCCACTACCGTTCCACGCCTATAAATTGTGCACCGTGTCTGGTCGTCTGGATGAATCTGCTATAATGTTGTCTTGGCCTATTGTAGCCACATGCACGCACTTTTTCATCGTTTCGAGGACGCAAGTCAGCTGGTGCAAAAGGTTGTGGAGCACGTTGGAGCATTCGTAAAATTGCGTTGTTTATTTTTCTAACATTTCGTTCTCAGGAAATTGGGCTGTCCATAAAAAAAACGCTTCGACTTTACGTTTGAGAAAAGGTCCACCTCCCCAGCGTGGGCGCCAAGAAAAGCAGACGACACTTTCTCCGCGTACAGGCTAGAAGGTGACATGAGCTCAGCACCCCTGTACAAAGCGCAAGAAGAAGAAGAATAGGGTGAATAAAAATGCAGTTTCGAAGCTCGTCAGCTATGCAATGCATTGATCGCGCAAGATAAGACCACTTTCGACGAAGCTAAACGGACGAGAACGGACTGAAAGATGCAGAAATTTCTGCTAATTCTTGTGTCGTCTGCAACGTACGTCTTTGCGCGCCCAGTCGAAGATTGTTTTTAATCACGAGAAACCGCACGAAAACTAACTCAGGGGCAGCGTGTACATCTCATAAAGCCATTCGTTTCCGTATTTGCGAGAGTACGTGAAACACAAGCGAGGAGAGCTCACCGCGGTAACAGAGATGCGATAAAACATAACCGCAACCAAACAATATTTGCTTAGCACACCGTGAAGCAGGCTCCCATTCTGCGATATCTGTCGTTCTGGGGCTCGCATTTTACGGTTCACCAGAGCTCGCTATTTATACACACGCCGAGATAAATGCGTTGTTTGCGAACAAAATAGTCGCGTACAATAGGAGGCAAAGCAAACCGGGCAGCACGCATGCAGCTTTTGCGTCACAGCTGCATCCGGACGAGCATTTTGGCAACCAGTAGGATCAAAGCGGTTGCAATTAAATAGGCGAGCAGTTACCCGTAAACCGTCACTTCGAGCGAAGCTGAAAGGTTATGTACCGTTCATCAACACCGCAACGTTTACGTTAGAAGCAGAAGAGGTTGTGCAACGACGAGGGTAAAGTACTCGTACCTGTTACTTTATGTGCAATCTCAATCACTATCTGTCACGTACACACACACGAAAGAGAAGAATCACGAAAATAATAATAAAAAAGTACTTTTTTTTCATCCTCCTGAAGTTGAAGTGATTAATTGCATCCTACGTGCTTAATTGCTTCCGGGATTGCTTTTGATATTGTATGATTGTGACTCAAACTTGCACGTAATTTGCAATGCAGCTGGAGTTGCATGCGATTTGAGATTCAACGATCCTTTTTAGGTTGATTTATTTATTTATTTCGTGTTAGCGCCTCAAACCGATTGGTGATTTTTAAAAAGCCCCCTTTCACCGTTTTACTTATGTTAATTTCAAGACGGTCGCCACATTGCTGTGATGCTTTGTGCAGGCTTAGTTTAGACATGTTTTTATGTTTCTGCTGAGCGTAGATTTCTAGTCATCATACAATATAGATATTTCCATATTTGCACTGTGTTCCTCAGAGAAGAACGAAGTTATACATCCAAATATGTATCGGAATGCGCATAACTGGGTTTAATTCTATTACGTTTCAGAGTAACTAAGTGCAAGTTAAATTACAGCTGTCATTGTGACAATTACTTCTGAAACATAACTCTCACATGCATGTTTGCATACTCACCATCGTTAAGTTGATAACTTGATAAGTAAATTTTAAAAATCTCTAAACAAATAATGCTGTTTTGCACATTGTTATGCTGCATTCTTACATGCGGTACGTGTGACTATATGGATTAAGTATATACTCCCTTTTATTTTAAAAATGCTGCAATGCAAAGTGCACTGAACTAACTTTTAACATACACCTTTGAGAAATGTGAAGGCCGCATTACAGTGTTATTATTTCGATTGTAATTCCAGAACGTCGTGTGTGAAGCAGCAGGCTGCTAAGTTCTCTTATGTCAGTTCACAGAGAGATCAGCTGTTGCCCAGCAGGTGTAAAGGAAGCAGTAGCGATATTGCTTTACTTCATCATTATTATTATTATTTTACGTCTGTTCCGAAGGCCACAGGCGTCTTGCTGTTTTTATGCGCGTGCTGCGGGCGACAACGTGATAAGCTTGTCTGCGTTACAGCTGTTAGGTTCGAAGGAATTGCGCCGTAACATACTGGTTCGCGCCGGCACAGAAATAATAAAGAATGGACGATGCTATTCCTTGTACAGATGAACATGCAGAGCCCCTACGCTTCAACCTTTAAATATTCGCAGTTCCCATCCCGCAACAAAGTTTTGTATGCGCGCGAGTCAATGCCCTATTCAAACGCGTCAGCAGGTACAGTGACGTCACCCAGCTCAGCTGAGAAAAAAAGAGTTCGCCGTATTTCGCGTTTTTTCCCTGCAGCCTGACAACGGAGAAGTAGTATATTATATTCCAAAAGGTTAACATGCGTAACTTATACCGTTATGTATTAGCTGATAAAGTAGAGTAAACGTTCTTCTTCAGCGCGGACATGCTGCTAGGCTAGCGCGGAGGGATACATCAACGTATCCAAGCAGAAACTCGCTGTAGACACACACACATGCGCGAAGTGCTTGCTTGCTCGTATTGTCTGTTTGCTTTGATTTTGAGGAGTGGGCTGGTTCACCGTAGGATGTTTACTGTTTGAAAGCTGTTACTGTAAGTAGTGTATGCTTTTCACGTGCTCACGTTCGCTCGTGCGCTTCTCACTTATGATATGAGTGGTCCGACATGTAATGCTTGCTTTGCGCGAGCTGGCACGTAAACACAATTCCGCTTGCATAGCGATGTTAGGCCTAAAACTGGTAGCCGGCTTCGTTGTAAACGTATGAAACCGTGATGCCTACACCCACTTTCATGATATTGATAGCTTTTGTTGTCACGCATCTATCGCTGTCCATTGTATCAAAAGATAAACACATGTCGGCATATCGGTACGCAATCATTTTACGTCTGTGGAGTGTTACATAACAAAAAGGCTGATTTTGTCAGGTTGTCAACGCCCAAGCTGGCATCCACTTCGTAACAGCGTGTCTGGGACGCTATCTTGATACGAAGTGGCTCGCGTCGGGTGGTGATAGTGACACGCAAAATGCCTCGTACAGCTGCAAAATACACGAAGACGCAAATAAACGTGTTTTTGTCGGATTTACCGAACTTACCGGCATTACTGCGGTTGTCGTAACATGTGAAAGCTGTCGTTATTACGAGTGTTCAGCAGTACACAAAACTAGACTTTAATGTTCGCACGCATATATTCTCTTCTATGTTGTTCGTGTTGCGAAAGGAAACATCATAAGCCAGACAAGAGCACCCCTATACGCCTATACCACGCCCTGCGCAACCTTGCTCATTTGGCTGCGTGTAAAGGAGAGCGGTAACCACAGACAGGAACGAGTTTTATGCGCTGTTCGTGTACTTCAGTATAGGTTTTCGCCTGATTAGCAAGTATGCCGGACATTCCGGAACGCAGCACGCATTTTCTTCGCGATTTGACGTTTCTCGTCGCTGGTGTCTTGCGCGGTCGTGAACCTCCTTCTGCTTTCAAGGTCGTCCGACTAATTTGCAAGTGTGCCTGCGTTTTGCATTTATGTGGGTCTTTAAGTCGAAAAGCTACTTTTCGTGTCAGCCATTCGAACTGTCAGTGCCATGAGTCATATACCTGTTGGCCGCGGCGCGTGTGCTGCACCGCCTTAACACCTGCGGCGTGCGATTTTGTAATGATCATGGCGTTGTATGTTGGTAGCTGCCGGTTGACAAGATGCTGAAATTCATCACCAAGAAGTCGCAGCATGTCAGCGCAGAACGTCTGAAGCTTCAAAAAGAGCTTTTCGCATTTAATAGGGTAAGTCGTGTAACTTGGGAAGTTTGAGGCCCAGTGTGACCTTATCGTGACTCATCCACAGGTGTGTCTTTGGAAGATGCACATTTTGATTGGATTGTCAAGTGACAGCTGTTGTATCTTACCAGGCTCAAACTACATAACTTAGTTACCGCTTTACATGTTACACTTTACATTTTGTTACGAGTCTCAAAAAGCTTTTAATAGATACTCTTGCAGGAACAAAATATTTCACTTAAAAATTTACCCATAAATTTGAATGGTCTGTTTGGTAAAATGATACCACTATCTCTATTTTTTGTGCTTCACTAGCTGCAGAACATCCACCACGAAAGCGAGGATGTACAGTAAAGAAAAGAGTTTGTGATGGGAAATTGTGATATAAGCAGAAAAGAGGTGTTACCTTTGATCAGGGATATTAATCAAGCTCACTGATCCAATGAATAACAGCTCACCTATCCTTTTTGTGACTAGTCAGATCAGTCAGCAATACAAATAATACATTTTTTGTAAACACAGTGGTAGCACTTAATGTGCAGCAATTCAGTGTAGCTTGTATTATCAGTGTAGCTTGCAATTTTTTGTCCCTGTAATATGAACAGTGTTGCGGCAATTCAATATCCATGGGCACTTTCTGCTGCGCACATTGTACTGCATGTCACGGTAATGAGCTATTAATAGGATATGCCTTTGACGTGTGCTGTAGCCCATGCCGGCAATGTAACTGGTGTACTTGCTGTTAAACTGTCTTAAGAACTTTCTTGTTAATCTATTCAATAAAATGCAGTGAACTGTCACATCTTCTCTAGTGCATCGAAGCAATGTTTTTGTCTGGTAGCAAGTGAGAGAAATTTGTAGGTGCATGATACACATAGCCAGAAATATGGATTCACTCATATTTAGTATGTCTGTTGTACTGTACCTGACAGCTGTTTTATAAATTTGACCTAAAAAATAATGCATTTATTTAAAATTTATTTCTATTCTATATAATTTATTAATTTTCACATAAATTTTATTTCATGCACACAATTTTATGCTTAGCTAAGTGACTTCTGAACATCTTACAAGACACAAAATGAACATGGCAATAATGGTGACAATATACTGACAGCCCGTGGTTCTGCACACCCGCTTACTGTACCATGTGGTCATGACATTTAGTATTATTGAAGTTGGTCGGACCACAAAAAAACTTCACAGTGAATGTAATTGAAATATTTTGCACGTTGACTGTGAACTTCGTAAGAAACCACGTGGCAGTGTCAGTTTACCCTTAGGGCTTTTGTGGACCTGTCACTTAGGAAGCTCAACCTGCATGGATGTTGTAATCTTTTCACATAATTTTTTTTGTCCATCCATTGTCATACAGGATAATATACTACAGCAGTGGTGTGGGTGTCATTTCAGGTCTTATTATCATCAACATATGCTGTTTAGCGTTTTTTGCTGTGTAAGACATGTGACTTGTGCTGTCAAAACCTGTGAGGCAAACTTCATGCACTGCATTAAAATATGAAGATAGTGCTTTTTATGGTTATCTGTGTAGTGCCATTTTTCTCTCGTTCATTTAGCACCCTTTAGTCTCTGTTTATGCGGCTAATGTTGCGTTCCTTTCCCCAGACTGGATGTCACGGATTCCCACATAGTCCAACTGCCTTAGCATGGGATCCAACACTCCAGCTCTTTGCCATAGGGACCAAAACTGGCTCACTTCGAGTGTATCCTTCTATATATATATATATATATATATATATATATGTTCTTTTTTTCTTTTTCTTTTTTCCAGATTCGTTGAGTGATATATGCTATTTAGTTAAGTTCATACTTTGGAAATCCTTAGTGATGTGCCAACAGAATCCTCGAACCCGCGAATCCTAGGCAAGGATACGATATTAGCCAATCCGAATCCTATAGTGCCCAATAGGACGAATCGAGTCTTTCGAATCCACCAACCACGTTCGTTTGTTTATTTTTGAAATTGGCGCCTCCGGAGTCTGCAAAAGCCTCATTGGTCGACAGGTGTTTTCTTGTTTGTTTGCTTACATTGATCTGGACTGAAAGAGTTCAGGCAGGAACTGTTACATTACAAGTTTAAAAGTAACCTGGTTTTGCTTGCGATTGTTGCTTAGTTTTATGGAAATAGTTCAGACTCGAGAATTTATGCATTTCCTATTAGTCGGAGAACGTGTTAAATAAATTACGTTTAAGAAGAACTATATGGGTATGTTTTCTTCCGAAACTGAAGCATTATTTAATTTGTTTTTCATTAAACAAAGCTGTATCATATTCTGCTTCAATGCACTTTTCACTAGAAGTGATTTTCTTCTGGCTTTTTAACTTTTTTTTTTTTTTAAAGGAAAGATTCGAGGGATTTGGATTCAAGAAACTTTGGATTCATCCCATCTCTAGAGATCTTTATTCTTTTTCAATGTAAATGGATTCCTTGACTGAGTCACACAGCTATGGGGCTCCTGGAGTTGCATATGTCGCAGAACATGAGGAAAATGGAGCGGTTGTGGAGCTCCACTTTGTGCCCAATCAGGTATGGCGCAGTGATAGAAGTGTAATGCGATATTGGCAGCTTTGTATTGACAGAGACGATTCGATACTTCTTTCTAGGGCCGTCTCATAAGCCTTTGTGAAGACAATTCATTGCACCTGTGGGAAATCAATAGCACTGAAGACACTTCTGTTCTTCAGCATGTCCAGCAATGTGAAGTTGATGCAAAGTATGTATTGGTTGTAAAATTTTTAACTTCTTATAGCCGTTTGGGTGCGATACACATAGGGAATAGCTTTATACAATGTCTAGTTCAATGCCTTTTCCTATTAAAGAACTAGAATCCTTACTGCAAGTCACATTATTGCAAAGGCTTTTTGCATTTTGCAGTGGTGTTATAATTGAATTTTCATTCATTTACGAAGTTACAATCAAAATCGTACAGACAGTTTTCCTGTGCATTTATCGTGGCATATTTGGACAACTTTTTCGTGACAACTAGTAACGCTAAGTAAAATATTCTTCTTGCATAGGTCCCATAGTTTTTTTTTTTGTGTGTGTGTGTCTTAATATTCCATAACCAGCACCTTCAGGCAAATTCAGCACCTATACAACATTTCGTAGAGAAATCAACCGCATTGTAACTGTAGAACGTAAGTGCTGCGACCATGGTGCCTCTCTTGTAAGTGAAACGTGCTTTTTGCATTACAGGCTGCGCAAAATTTTCACATGTTGCGTTCAGACCACTGGTGAGCACCTGTACATCGGTACAGAATGCGGTAATATTCACCTTCTGGATATCAAGACCTTTCAAATGACGGACACCATCATCTACCAGGACCTTGTTACGCAAAAGTAATGCCTGTGATATTCCTTGCTTTTCAAAATTTCTCAATTTGAAACAATTTCACAAAGCGTTCCCGAGGACTACAAGATAAACCCCGGAGGTGTGGAGGCCATCGCCATGCACCCGAAAGACCCGAACAAGATGGTCATCGGGTACAGCAGAGGGCTCATTGTGCTGTGGGACAACGAGACGCTGAATGCCGAGCAAACATATATTGCCTCGAAGGTGATGTCCCATCATGCAATTTTTTGCTTGGTCACACGTGAACATCTCGTACTTTATTGTAGTCTGTGGTTTTGACTTTCGGTCATCACAGGAGCTGTACCCCATGACCTCCATAGCCATGGTGTGTGATTTTTTTAGGTGAAATGCCTTTCCTGGACCTTTCCTGGACCTTTTCGCTGTACCGTGAACTTCATCCTATAGGGTTTCGTTATATTGAGGTTTGACTGTGCATATTGGTCAAACATATATACCTCACCATTTATAGTGACAGACACCACATGTTGTAACATCAAATCAGCTTGGTGTAGTTTGTTGCGCTCAGGTAATATTTGCATCGAGACTTGCATACAAACTGCTACCAAATAGTGCATGTCATACGTGATGCAGTGTGATACACAAGTGGCATTTGAGGACAAATATGGTTCAACCCAAATTTTGTTCGAAAACCACTTTGGAGGGGAATGATGAGGAGGAATCAGGTTTTATTTAGGAAAAGTATCAACCCACAAATTAGAAAAGTTTTCACGCTTGAAAAGGGCAACTGACATCGATAATAAAGTAGCCAAAGAAGCGGCCATTAGCAAAGCAACATTATAAGCCTAACAATCGCTATAATAATAATAATTGGCTTCACAGCGTTTTACCCCAGTTTAAACCTGCTGCAAAGCCCCGCTGAATCGTTGGAAAGCAGGTGTATCAATGTGTGTTTGTTTTGTGTGCAGGATCTGCATTCCATATCATGGCATGGTAGCGGGACCAAATTTATGAGTGCACATAATGACTGCAGCTACATTGTTTGGGACACCAAGGACTCCGAAACGCCACTGGATTCTGTTGAGCAATGTTACGGTATGCAAAACAACGCTTGCATTTCTCTATAGCTGTCTACAGCCAGGGACCCTGTTTCGTGTCAGGACAGTGCAAGCCAAACACTAACTCAATAATGTATGTCGTCTGCGGTCTGATAACTGCTGCCTACTGCTCCTTTGAGAATTTTAAGGAGCAGTCTTTCCTCTGTTCCCCGATCAATAGTCCCTCGCTCACCAACTTCAACTTGACGTTCCCTATAGTGGCGTGTAGTTGCCTAAGATAGGAAAGCGGACATGTTCTTATCCATGTATTCACACGACTGACATCATGGAATATTCTAGTGGAAGAAAAAGCAAAAACTGTTTATGGCGCAGAAGTTGCACTGTGTGTTATGGTGAGCATTCACACAGCTCAAATATCAGGTGTAGTGTACTATGTACATAGAGGACCTACCGGCCATGTGCTCAAGCTGCAGCAAGAAGCTTCGATATTTCATGCTTCTTCCACTGGAGTATTCCGGAGAATATTGCTCATGTGAGCACACTGATTCTGTTGCTCAGTCTCCTTCAGTCTTGACTTGTGGCACTGGATTGCAGTCCACCTAATATTGCATCTTCATGGGTGGTGTGCACTGACCCTCAAGGCTTGGACTGTTTTTCCTTGAGTACCTTGGCTTTGTTGTTTTTTGGCAAATTCAACTGATCACAGTCCCCGCCACATATCTGTCTTCAATTATTTCTACAACTATGTACTTTTCACTATTTGTACTTTATCTTAGCATGCAGCTCTAACTGTTGTGGAGTAGCAAACATGTTGATGGAGCCTTCATGCTGTTGTTCTTTTCTTAGGGCCGTATCCCTGTAAAGCAATAACAAAGATTTTATGGAAGAATGTTAAAGGAAGGTAAGTTTACATGCATGCCTTAGGAAAAATCAGTTTCTTCTGCATGTTTTTTTTTATGGAGTGGATGGGTGAGGGGCATCATGTGTGTAACTGTCTGCACTTATTTCTTGTAACACAGGGACAATTACATCATTTTTTCGGGAGGCATGCCGAGAGCAAACTATGGAGACAAGCACACGGTGTCTGTGAAGCACGGGGACAAGTCACGTGTGTTTGATTTCACTTCAAAGGTCATCGACTTCTTCACCGTCGATGACTCCAGTGACGGTTCCGGTAGGTAACCAGGGCGAACAATTTGTTGCATTAATCCGCACTTCGCACCATGTGGAGGGTTGTGGAACTATAGAGGTAATTATGGGACAAATGTGTTCCGCAAAGAGTTAATTGATCTGGACAATCGGATAACTGCCTATGGAACTGGTAATCCCATGCATACAGCAGCGGAGGGCAGTAAATCTACGTTGATTTCTAACCGCAGCATCTGTCCTCAAAGTTCTGTATAGTGAGGCATATTCATATCTCATACTTATAACGTTATTACCCCTTAATAATTGCTGGGGAAGATTGATGCACAACTTTCTGAGAAAAAGATAGAAATCTACTAGGTAACTAAAAATGCTGTGTGATGGCACCTTGTGATTTGATGCTGCGTATGTCTTATGGGCAGTGGAGGGTCCAGGGGTGCGTAAAAAAAAATCAGTTTATACGTTGAATTTCCCCTTCTCCCCTCCCTTATTACGCGCTTCAACAAAGAAACTGTCCCCCCCCCCCCCCCAAAAAAAAAAGCAGCAGCAACAAAGAACGAGGGTCTGGATCCGCCCCTGATCACGAGTGATCATCAACTTTGCTATCTGGGGTAGAATATTGCCAGGTTGTAAGTGAAGGTTTTCGATTGTTTAATCTGAAAGTGAAGCAACTCAACAGTCATCTGGTAATGTGTAGTTATTGCACATTTTGGCACTGAAACATTCTGCATATATATTTCTCCCCACTTTACTCCACTGCGTAATGTAAGGGCACGGAATATTCGCGTCTAAGGCATCCGTCACCCCTTGCAGACTATGCCGAGCCCCAGGCGCTCGTCGTCTTGGCAGAGGAGGAACTGGTCGCCATAGACCTGGTGACAGAAGGTTGGCCAGCCTATGCACTGCCCTGCTTATCCAGCCTCCACGCTTCTGCCATTACATGCTCAAACCATTTCTCCAACGTATCTCAAAATGTGTGGGAGCAACTCCTGCAATATGGGCAAAAGCAGGTCGAAGCTTGCTCATCCCGGGTAAGCAGCGCCCCCCTCTGTCCTCCGCGACATTGTCCTCCGCATTCCAGTAATCGACTGACCACATTTGTCTTCTCCATTTCCCTCGAGCAGCCGTGGCCAGTGACTGGTGGGAAGTCGACGTCGGAGGAAAGAAAACAGCACGACCTTCTCGTGACCGGCCATGAGGACGGCTCAGTGCGCTTTTGGGATACCTCTGGCTCTACCCTTAGACAACTCTACATCCTTCGCACTGCTCACCTTTTCAGTGGGGGTGACGGCATTTCCACGTGTCAACAGGACGATGATGAGGAGTGGCTTCACTTTGCTAAGGTGCAGATCCCTGCTTATTTTGTAGTTCCGCTTCAACTAGCTGCACTTTGCACTGACCAAAAAAGAAAGTCCTTCAACATGCCTGCAACTTTAAACAGTAGGCTCTGTGAGCCTCTCTGTGGGAAAATTGGGTGACACAGGGTTACCCCATCTGTGTTTGGTATGGTTTGGAGAGGCTGTCACGGTGCTTGGGTTTTTCCCTAGGTGACTGATGCAGACTGGGGGTTAAAAACTGGAAGGCTCTGTTTATGTTGAAGTGGAGGAACTGGGTAATTGCTCGAGCCTGAGGGTTTCGGGAAATATTTTTTTCCCCCCCAATTCGGAGGGTAAAAATCGGGGAAATCGACATGTGCTCTACATTCATGTGAATTTGGGTGGAAAAACTTCTAGCATGCTATATTCGGGGAGAAATTGGGCTCTATTACTCAAACGAACCGTACTGGCTTGGTACAAATGGTGATGTAATTGCGTTTGCAGCAAAGCAAGCTAGTGTGCATTCCTACAGACAGTTCAGTCAGTGCAATTTGCCAAGTAACCACCAGGTTTAAACTTTAAGAGGCAACCTTCAATTCAGGGTGCAAATTTGGGGAAGAAACAGGTTGTACCCTAAAACTTCAGGCTCTATTAATGGCCTGCAAACTAGGAGGAATTAGTGATCCTCATTTTCATTTATTTCATTTCATTTCCGCAGAAATGTGGACCAGGTACAAAAGGCATAAAGCCTGACGAGGTACCTGGACCAGGAAACAATAACAGAAATAACATGAATAACATGCAGTCGGTGATTATATAATTACTAGGATTGTATTCAACATAAAATTTCTGGTTATTTTAACTACAAGTCAAGACAAAACATAACAAGTACACATGACAACGTGCGACGGGTTAATCTTATGTCATAATAGACTGATATTGATGTCAGATTCTAAATATGATCGGAGTACACGCTTGAACTGGGTCTGTGTACAATGGAGGTCCAAAAAACTTGAAAACTTATTCATAAAAAGTGCTATTACGTACGGCAAAGCCTGTTTACCGTGGTTTGTTCGAATCATCGGTACAATGCACTTCCTGCTTTCTCTTATATTATACGGCGAGATTCTCGTAGAAAAGTCTGTTTTTCCATCTTTTAACAACCTGTGAATATGAATTCCTAGTTTCAGAATGAACATGTGAGGTACAGTTAAAACACGCGCATTCGCAAAAAGTTCTGTGGAACTAGTCAAAAAGTCGGCATTGGCAATGAGTCGCACTGCCCTCCTTTGCAGTACATGCAATTTATGTAGATTCTCACGCGTCGTGTTACCCCAGATCAATAAGCAGTAATAAAGCTTTGAGTATATGAGTGTGTAATAAATGTCCCTAATCAACCATCTTGGTAACAACATTCTAATGCGGCACAGAGCCCCAATTGATCTTGAAAGTTGTTGGGCCAAGTGGGTGGCATGAGTGTTCCAGGACAAGTTTTCCTGGAACCAAACTCCTAAAAGCTTAGTCTCACTAACTTGCATAAGTTGCATAGAGTTGACGCGTAGCGAGAAAGTTTGGTCAAGTGTTTTGTTAATAGGCCTAAAGATCATGAATTTGGTCTTATTCGTATTCATTCTGAGCCGATTTACTGACAACCACATGGAGAGGTCCTCCAGATAGATATTTACAGTTGTGCAAAGTTCTGCCAAGTTACTATTAGCGAAAAATACGCTAGTGTCATCAGCATACAGGACGATATCCGGAGTATTTGGAATATTAACTATATCGTTTATATAGAGCAAAAATAACAGTGGACCAAGAATGGATCCCTGCGGTACACCATATTTGATTATCCGCCTGTTGGATTCGATACCGTCTACTTTGACGTACTGAGCGCGTTGCGACAGATAACTTTTTATTAGGTCATGTGACGTACCACGTATTCCGTACAAATAACATTTTCGAAGCAAGATGTCATGCTGAACAGAATCAAAAGCTTTTTGTAAGTCTAGGAATAACCCTACAGTATACAGCTTATCTTCGATATTTTGCACAATCTTATCTCTGACCAAAATTAATGCGGCTTCAGATGACTTTCCTTTTTGAAATCCGAACTGGGTGTCTGATATGATATGGTGCTTCGAGAGGTACTTTGAGAGCCTATCATACATCTTGAAACTGAAATCATAACAAATTACAACTGTTCTCTAAATTGCAAATGTAGCCATTTGCAACTGTAGCCGTCGACTACTATTTGCTTGAGTTTGCAAGTCCTTTTCACATAATCTTTCCAGGTTGGTACGTTTGACCCGTACAGCGATGACCCTCGCCTGGCTGTAAAGAAAGTGCTGTTCTGTGTCCAAACTGGCCACCTGGCTGTTGCAGGAACTGCAGGCCAGGTGGTTTGCTTTAGTCTTTGTAGCCAAGAATCTGAAAGTACCCCAGAGGTATGTTGCATTTTCTTATAATTATTTGATTTATGGTTTTTTTTAGTCAACACTTGCAGACATGTCTCGGCCAAGTTTTTTTTCCCTCTCTGTCTTGTGTAGTCTTGTATCTTGTGTGGTACAAGTTGCATGTTATCTTAAGCAGCGAATGCTAAATGTGGGGCATCATTGCCAAGTGTACACGACTAGTCCTCAGTTGGGCGAAATTAACAGGTCGATGACTCTGGCATTGCTCATGATCGTAATTCTCTCGCAACTTGGTCTAATTAACCTTTATTTTTATTATTTTATTTATTTTTCATACAAATTTTTATTACTTTAATAATTTTTGTTATAAATTTCTATACTTTACCTGATAACTGATATGATGTTAGTTACCAAGGTGCTAATTGTGCATGACATTATTGTATCCTGATTTTTGTGTGGTTCACCGATATCTTCATTCAGGGGAAAGACATTTTCTTTGTTAGGAGACACTTCCGTGTTTTCGTTTTTAGGTGGTGCAGCTGAATTTTGTGGGAGACCGTGACAGCTTTGTGTGGAAGGGCCACGATCCTCTGCAAGCCAAAACTGAAGCTGTGAAGTGCACAGAAGGCTTCCAAGCAAATCTTATCGTCCAGTTGGCCCCACCAGCTGGGGTGACCGCCCTAGCATTAAATTCGCAGTGGGGACTGTAAGTGAAATTTCGCTTCGGCTTTCCCACTCTGTAAGCCCCACGTATGTTGTCTCATGAAAGCATGTTGTGTTCAGGCTGGCAGCAGGAACTGCCCATGGCTTTGGACTCGTCGACTACACGCAAAAGAAAGTTGTGGCTTCCAAGTGCACGCTCAATACAAATGGTGAGTCATTTTTAAAGGCTGGGGAAAGATGAAACACTACGCTTGCAGCTTTTCCAGGCTCAACTGTTGCATGTCGATGACAAATAACTTTTGAACGTTTGACGAAGCGGAGAAGTTGCGCTGAACACGTACTACGTGATCGAGCTCAGTGCTGTACGCTCCTTGTGTGTGTATTACATGCAGATTTGGCAGCTTCCGGTGACACAATGTCGAGGAGAAAATCGTTTAAGAAGTCCCTGCGGGAGTCCTTCCGTCGCTTGCGTAAGGGACGTTCTCAAAGGGGCCGTAAAGACAAATCAACGGTGAAGTCGCCCGAAAACAGGAGACCAAGGTAAGCGGTGCTTGTCCTTGTGGCTCAACTCAGCCAACACCACCTAGATAGAGAAAGCCTGCACATTGCCTCCTCTCCCTCTTTCAATTAAGAGTCAGAATTCGTCTTCTGCTGCGATTCATGAACATGCAAATGACTGCAGCTCACCTGGAACCTGCAGACCTAAATATTTAGACCAAAAAAGCGCAAGACGCTTTCCAGAAAATCAGTTTTGAGAAAGATTGAGACTTTATTTCCAAGTTTTCTCATTTAGTACGCGGGGACGTTAAATCACAGCTCGCAGACGACGGCGGTTCTTCTCCATGGCCACGACCGCTGAAAGCACAATCGTGATTGGCTGACTCTTTACGAACTTTTTTCACACTCGCATCGTATCCTAGCGGCTGTCCAGCGAAACACGATCGGCGCATGCCAATGCGCAGCCGATGCCATATTGGCGCCATCTATTGAATATGTAGGGAACCTTCTTCGGCGCCATCTATTGAATATGTAGGGAACCTTCTTCGGCACCATCAATTGAACATGTAGGGAACCTTCTACGGCGCCATCTGTTGAACATGTAGGGAACCTTCTACGGCGCCATCTATTGAACATGTAGGGAACCTTCTATGGCCCCATCTATTGAATATGTAGGGAACCTTCTTCGGCGCCGCTAGGGTCACAGAGCATGCGCAGCAGCGTTGTGAAAAAGGTCCATTGTTACGTCACATCGTCGAGCGCGCAAGGGCTTTTTGTATCTAGGTGGTGTTTGCTCAGCCCCTACTGCGAATGCTGACCGCGGCATATTTATTGCGCAAGGAGGGGAGAAAACGTCGAGGAGGGCCCAGCGAGCCCCGGGTCGAGGCAGGAGGTGGGCGTAGACCCCGGATCCCCCGCGGTTGATGCCAAACCGGTAGAGCGACAGGTGGAAGCCCGCTCGTCGGACGATGCCCTCTCTTCCATGGTGCGCTGCCTGAGCCTCACGAGCAGCTTTGTTATTAGCAGTAAGTGACGTGCCCTCAGAAAAGCACTTGCTTGTTCCGAAACCAGTATGTTACTCTTTGTAGGTGTGAATACTACTCCCACCCTGTGGGTTGGCACAAATAGTGGTGCTATCTTTGTGTACACTATCACGTTTCCGCCGCGGGATAAGCGGGAATCCAACCCGGTGCAGTCTGTGCTTGGCAAAGAGATTCACCTGAAGCACAAGGCTCCGGTAATATCTATCCACATCATTGATGCCCGCGGTTATCCGGTCTCGGACCCCTTTGAAGCGGAGCCGAAGGGCCTGGAGTACCCACAGAGGGTGCTCATCTGCTCGGAGGAACAGTTTAAGGTGAGCAAATAATGAACGTGCGCGATACGGGAATGCGTTAGGGTTGTAGTAATATTGAAATTTTTTTAATACTGAAGGAAATAATCGTATGTTCTATTCAATCCTGGATTCGAATATGGAGTGCCATATTCGAATTTGGAATCGAAGCATTGTCTGTTGCAGGCTGAGCACATTACAATATTACATAATATACAAGTACATTACAATACATTACAGTACAATACAAAATATTATATTTGAAGCTGCACTTGTAAACCCCAGAGTGCCAGAAGAGAGGGTTTACGACTACTGAGTCCTGCTTATGTGAAAATCTGTATGCATATATATATAATATATGTATGCTGTATATTAAAGTATGGTGTATACGTGTTTGGGGATGCTGTTCAGTTACACCACTATTTGTTTTGTGGGCATAACTATTCGCTTAGCATTCACCTTGGTTTTAAAATTACTACAGTAAAATCTCATTAAGTCAAACGCCGGCTGAGAACAAAATTAGGCTTAAGTCGAACGCCCACGATGTCCCGCGCCCGGCCTGTATTCCCGTAATGTAAATAATACCTCCTTTAGTCGAAATCGTTTAAGTCGAAATCATGGCTAAGCCGAACAAATGTTCCGTCCCAGGCGACATTTTTCATCTGTTTAAGTCGAATTTCACTTTGGATCGGTAAACACTACCTTTCTCGACTATGGATCGCCATGATCGGCCAAGTTCTTCAAGCCAGCCAACACAATCCAATCCAAGTCCGCCTGATCGAGAGTCGGCGGGATCGAAACTTGTGTGGCTCCAAAGCTAGCGCGAGACGCTGTGCGCAGGCTGATTGAAGGTTAAAGACTCTCACGCTTCCAAAAAAAGCGTGACCTGGTAACGGCGGTTGAAGCCGGCACAAAATTGAAAGGAGAGATTGCCGCGGACTTCCGGATAACAAAGAGCATGTTATCCACAATTTTGGCGAAGAAGTTGGAAGATTTTGTTAAGTTCCAGCAGCTTAGGGGGTCCAATTTTTATCAGAATTTGGCAGTTGTTTGATAAGTCAGAATACTGCTTAAGTCAAACTAACTGGTCTGGGTGGTGGGTGTTTGGGTTACGGAGGTTTTACTGTATTTGCACGGCCCTAAAACACGCTGATATTCAACGCTGGTCTACAACTGCATCCATAGAAGTTTGCACAGAACTGAAAGTAATCTTCCTCAACGTCCACCATAATGAGAATGAAAGGTCACACGCTTTATTGTGATGCTTAGGCTCTGCCAATATGCTGAAACTGTGGTTTGTTACATGAACTTTTGGCTCCATTGGGCTGTGTACGTGTTGTAGGTGTTCACACTTCCAAGCCTGAAGCCATACGGAAAACTGAAGATAACTGCTCACGAGGGGTCTCGCTTGCGTAAGGTGGCAGTTGGTAGATTCCCTAGCAGGTCTGACGCGCAGCATGAGGAGTTTTGCTTGATGGTGCTCACGAACCAAGGTGACGTCGGTGTGTACAGCCTCCCTGAACTGCGACGCCAGCTATTAGTGGCGGGTTGCCTCCGCCGCGAAGATATCAAGTGAGTGTCGATAAAGCCTTTTATGTAGAATTTGTCTTTCTGATAGTTTCTGTGACTGACACTTAAAGAAATTTCATGTAACATTTTTGGCATTATGGTTTGGTGTGCAATTAAATTGCTGTAATCAATTTCATGAATTCTTTGTATTTATAATGTAGAATTAATCACATTGTCAGAAATTCCATGTAATGTTTTGGCATTTGTTTGGTGTAGGGTTGAATTTTTAATTAAATCCAAATTCAATCCAAAATCTTTTATTCAAACCATGCATTTACATTCTGTCAAAAAGAGGAGACTGCTAATTAGCATAGCTATTAAAATAAAATAAATGTAATTACATTAAGTCTCCAAAATAAATTCTGAGCTCAAGACCTTGTGGACCTCTCACCAAAGGTGAGAAGCCCCGAATTTTTCACCTGTTGTGACATCTTTTTATATTCTTCTCAATTTCGTAATTTTTACTTTTAGTATTTATTTATTTATTTAGTATTTTACCAGTATTTTAGTGTTCACTGCCTTCTCTTTCACCAGTGGCATCAGTAGCTTGGTGTTTTCGAAGAATGGCGACGGCTTCCACCTGAACTCTCCGTGTGAACTTGAACGATTTTCGCTTTCCGCGAAGCACATCAATGCTCCAAGGTGCATCGTGGAACTCCCGGAAGGCGCTCGGCCAGGTCCAGAGGCGGCACCTGAAGTGTCAGTAGCTGTCGAAGAAAAGGCTGAAAAATCTGAGGCTCCTCTGGAGGACGTGCTTGTAATAAAGGAGGAAACCACAGCGGTTGAGGCTGCTCCCCGTGAAATAGAAGCCGTAGTGGAGAAAGCTGTTGATTGTGTAACAGCCCCTTCTCCTACAAAGGACATTGAAATTGAGGACGATAAGGGAGGTCCGGACTCACCACCAGACAGGTCAGTGCGGAGTCCTCTTTGAACACGCTTTTTACTTTATGCAGAATTTATCGATAGTTTCCGATTGTTTGTGCATCTCTCACTTGAGAAATTTCATGTAACATAATTACAGTGTGGTGTAGTCCAAAATTAATGTGATTGATTGATTTGTCTTGTTTGTTATTTATTAGTCAAAAAATTGATTTCTGATGATGAAATTGAAAACTGATTTCATATTTATTGCAATTTTTAATGAAGTAGCCAATAAAAATAAATTAATAGCAACCATATTATATTCTACACTCGAAACCTCGGGAACCACTCCAAAGGGGAGAGCCCGCATAATTTTTTTTACGTATCCACATTCTCAATGAAAAAGAAACGTTGAAGAGTGATTCGAAAGGGAGTGTTAGCATTCACGTGCCAACATGGGCAGGGTCTTTTCAGTGGTTGAAGCTCCGGTCTTTTTTTTCTCTCTGCGCTGTATCGGGAGTCATATCACAATCTGGTGTAATAATATTGGGAACAAATGCTAAATTGTTTGCGTATAGTAATCTCAATAACTTTTGGTTTTCTCAGGCTTGATTTTCATGGGCGCAGTCATTTTTATCTTTTGTTGTATAACTATTGGTATGAATTGTTTACGATCTCTGTCGTGGCCTCGTGAGTGCATAAGATCGTTTTCCTGACAGTGTGGTGGAGGAGGTGTAGCACAGTTAACATATCTGACATCAGTAACCCAAGAATGCATGCATATGTGCACCCAGCACTAGATGGTCTGTGTGTCATCGCCTGGCATGAGCATGGATGCTACTTTGGCGCATCGTGCAGTTACTGGTTGTGTTGTTACTTGTGTGGTTCTTTGCTGCTGGACTAACATCATGAAACATTGCATTAACTAGTACATGCGCAGCTTTGTTATTTATGAATTTATAATGAACAGACCAGGGGAAAAGGGAAAACCTGAGGTTGGAGCTGCCGATATATTGATCGGAGACTGCTCTAACGCTCAGCCCAGTAGAACACTTTGAAATATTCTGGCCTCCCAACCTCAGGGTTTTCGCCTTCACCTTGGGCTGTGTTAGGCTGTGTTCCCTTCCATGTTCATTACGTAGCTGTTTCATCAGTGTACGATGATGAATGCGGCATATGCTACATACGTGAAACTCGGTTGTCATGTAAGGTCGGACAGTGCGTTCACCTCCTTACTTTTTAATTTCCTTTTTCTTTTTCCTCTTACAGCGGTATTGGCAGCATAGTGATAACGAAAAACGAGTCCAACTTCACTTCCACCACCACCACAATTGGAGACCTGAAATCCCTGGAGTTGGATGATCTCCCCGCAATGGACCAGGATTCCCTAAACGAGGCATTCCGAGACTGCAAGATTGAAGTTGTTCGCGAGAAGCGCACCGTCGTTGTCGTACGAGAAGAGTCGCAAACCATAGCCAATGGGTGAGCAGCTTCGTGCCGAAATTATGCGCCAAATTAAGCACTAATACGCCGTATCTTTTGCAGGACGTCCTCTCCAACAGCAGCAAATTAATTTTGGGCCTGGTTACGTTAGCATCTCAACCCCCATTACTGTAATATCATCACCCTCGTCCATTCTTTATTGTGCAACCAGTTCCTAGCTTTTTCGTGTAAGTCAGCAGGAACCAACCGCATTTTTGCTACACAAGCACACACAAGCCAATGCATTTATATGCACTTTCAAAGTGTTTGGCTACATGAAACATGAAAACTTTTGTGCAGCTTCTCGTGTGTGGGCCACTGGGAGCGGGAGTCGCGAGTTATGTGGTCCAGACTTTTGTGTTGATGCTTCTGTGAACCCTCCTGTTGCAAAGGTGCAGCTGTTTTGTTGGTGGGCATCCCAGGGTTCACAGTTTCCCAGTTAAGAAAATGCAGTATATCCGGACATCTCTTTGTGGCCGTGCATCTTGAAACCAGTCTTCAAGTTCCACACGCACGATCTTTATATCTTATCCCGTGGGTGCGAGAGCGTTTTTTACCTGCAGTTTTTAATCCCGCTCCAGCGAGAGATCGTTTTTTTTTTTTTCGATCTCCCGCGGACTGCTTGTGAGGAATAGGATGGTGATGGGTGTTTAGTGTGATTACACTGAGCGTCTCTTCTATATTTTTACATGAATATCAAAGCGATTTTATTGGGATGATTTGGAAATAAAATTTTTGAAAAGTTACCATGCGGAGTGTGTGCATTGAGACATGCAAAGGGATGCACATTTTATTGGACACGAGTTCACAGTTTACAATATCTGCAGATGCGTACAACTGCGGTTGTAGGCTGTTATCGATACAAAACGTTTAAGCAAATGGAATATGTATTTTA
Organism: Ornithodoros turicata; assembly: GCF_037126465.1. Lineage (NCBI taxonomy): Eukaryota > Metazoa > Arthropoda > Arachnida > Ixodida > Argasidae > Ornithodoros > Ornithodoros turicata. Next base: position 22,142,116 of record NC_088210.1, on the reverse strand, counting down.
ATTCAGCACGGCTCATGAGTGCAGTCGGTAACGTTTTCAAATGCTAAATACTTTGAAAAGAAAGCGGGACTAATTATATACAGAGCTTTACGTAGTGTTGTATGTACATGCTAGTTTTCGGTATAAATACCTTTGTTCTGTATTCAAAATATCTGAAAGGCACAAAAACGTTCACATGGGAATACTAATGACTAGTTTCAATATATTTCAGTATGTTGTATAAAATTTACTAACTAGTCCCATTCCTTTCCATCAGGCATAGTTGTTTATCTTTGCCTGCTCTAAAATGTTTGCTTTAGAATTTGAAAGAGCACAACTCTGTCAGTTTGCTATTGATATTTTTCCTTTCAAGACAGCTCAACTGCAAAACCATCCTAACAGACTCCCTCAAACACCACCTTCCAATAGTATCTCCTAAAAACTCAAAGCTTCCAGGGGACAGTCAGCCAGAAGTTCTCTGAGAGGGAGAGAGCATGTCATTGTGTAGAGGACGTTTTCAAGAATGTTTGGTGGTCCCCAAAGCTTCTACGAGAACTGATAGCTACAGTACAATAAAGGGCACCTATTTATTTTGCACAAAGCTTTAGAGGAGAAAGATTAGCTATTCCTGGACACAAGCTGCCAAATGCATGCCTTAATACTTGTCTCGAATAGCAGTATTTACGATAACAAAGATAATTTGTTTTGTTTACTTTTATAGTGGGTCACAAGTACTACCCAAATTAGTACAAAACTTGTGATTGAGTTACATATGCAATCTGGGTATTGCCCATTGCTCGATGCTAACCTTTGTACTGACTGTCCCTCGCCCGTAGTACACAAGCCCACAGGTACCTGGAAAACCAGAGGCCTGCGGCGACTTCTCGTGAAGAGGTAGGAGAATGGTTAAGTTGCTGCCTTCGATTTAGGTGTACACTTCCACACCACGCAAGCATGTTTTGAGGGATTGGTACTGCATAAATACACAGACAATATCACTCATAAATACAAGTAGCAAAACATCTTATCACAACATCCACAGACAGTACGTCAGTTGGCAAAAAGTGTAGCACGTGTTAGCAACATGATCGTCCACGTAGAAATATCCGAAAGCCTTCAAAACTGGAAGGTAGACACAATGTAAAGTGCTGCGACAAGATACTGCTGTAGGCTTCATAGAAAGACATTCATTCATTCGTTCCCCAACGGCCTCGAACGAAGCAATAGACGATTTTACAAAGATAAGCACGCCACCAAGCGTGCGGCGCAAACTAGCATGGGAACTTTGAGGAACACTGCTCTGTCGTCTGCTTCGGTTATGGTTTATCACGGCAGACGCTGCTGCTACTGCGCACACTGGGAATATTGTTGTTTTTCTAGTACCTCCGCCTCTGGCCGTCTCTTAAAGGAGTACAGAGGGCCATCCAAAAAAATTTCAGATTAAGACATCTGATGAAAGTGTGTGTGTCATTATACCGAGTAGCGCGAAAGGTTTTGATCTGTGCAATTTGTTTCCCAGAAAAGAAACTCACATAAACATAGCTCCACGCCTTCACCCTTGACTCGCCACTCCAGCTATAACGAGGATGAGGTATGATGCCACGTCACCGATGACGGCATAAGGAGACTCGTTCTGGTTTGCCGGTCAGTGGGGGTCAGCGCCTTGTCCCTTTGCCGACGTAAACCTGTTTTGCCAGTTTTCCCGGAGAACTGGGGATAGAAGGAGCGGCCGAAGCATTACCGAGCAAGGAGAAAGGCTTTATCAGAACCCCGAACAGCCGAGTAGCAGACGACAGCGGAGTAGCAGACAACATTTCTCTAGGCCAATCAGCGAGCATTCTCCTTATAGCGTCAGCGCGAGGTTCCAGGCAGATCACAGGCTGGTACTGCTCTTCACCGCCGTTGCGCACGGTCGCTTTTTGCGGCGTATTTTAAATTCAATTTCTGCTATAATTATGACTCCGTGGTGTAAATTACTTCGCATGGTGCATCTTACTGGCCTACTTAACAGTTTTATAGGAAGAAACCTGGGTGTTAAAAATGACTTCTGTGCTACTTTAATGCTGTAAGGCACTCGAAGTTCCCATGAGCCCTTGCGTGCCAAAGGTGCTGCTTGCTTTTCTAAAAAGGTCTATTGCGTGGCACGCCTCCGGCGTTAAATGCTACTCTGGACCACTGTTGGGCAGCTTTTATGTGTGCACATGCTTCACAACATTGCACTGAGAAAGCTGAAGCAATGAATTAAAGAAAACGAGACGTTGGGGAAGCCTCCAATAATGTTTCCATGACAGGCAAGCTTTGTTGAAACTGAGCCCCAGACCCGCTACGAGTGGAATATATAGGTGGTTTGTTCTTAGTTTTCTTCTCCCTTACTGCCACCACCAATGAGGGAGAGCTATAAGGAATGGAATGTAACCTAGCACATTACTTTTGTGGTACATTTCACCACTTTACCTCCAGCAATGAGGTAGAGCAGTCATCACCATTAAAATAAATTCGTGGTTCTGTGGTACTAACGTATCGCACATTCTTGTGCTGCTTGGGTATTTTGACGAATGGCTATGTACAATTGTTTACCAATAGGGCCATATGTTTTAGGGTATAACCCATTTTTACCCCCCCCCCCCCCCCCTCGATTTGCATCGTTACTAGGGTAATACCCAAAAAACTAACTTGGCAAATTGCGAAGTTATGGCTTCTGAAATAAAACCCAGTTTTTACTGCCTGGTTTTCAAAACACTTAAAACCTGAAAACACAAGGCCCTATGTTGTTTACGCAGTGCTTGTAGAGCACCAGCTTAAAATATCGAGCATTGTACCTCTGTGCTTATCTTCGCATCGTCGTGGATTATCTAAATTATCACTTGTACCACAGAGACCTCTGTGGCACTGTTCTCAAGCGAAACGTAATGTACGTAGCAGATAAACACTGCTTTAATACCCCTCTCACACCGGTCATCTTCAATGAAGATTGAAAGCAATGGCCATTGAACTATGGTGCCTGAATAACAGCTCCCTGTGTGTAGGGTGGAGTCATCCTTTGTAGAAGCGTGTGCCGCAAAGCCACCATTTTGACGCCGCGAGCTGTGTGTGGGCATGAAGATGGCGGAAATTCGTAGCAGACGATGCAGTTGCCTTCACCCTACACAGAGGGAGCTAGTATTCAGGCACCCTAAATTGAACATGCACGTAGCGCCACCAAGTGTGTGATGTGTGAACCTGTCGGGGAGCATTGAATTCAATGCTCTTGAATTGAATGCAATGCTCTTGAATTCAATGCTCAATGAGAAGTTGACATATTACACACTTGGTGGTGCTATGTGCATGTTCAATGACCACTGGTTTCAATGATGACTGAAGACTGCCAATGTGACAAGGAAAAAAAGCATGACCTGGCATCTGGGCCCTTTTGCGCTACAGTTGAGGAGATTCTTCAGTAGCTTCTGTAGTGCCTCGTGCACATGCTACCGTCCTCAATGCTGCTCATGCCTGGAGCACTGGCAGTGCCACTAAGGATGGCACTGAGGAATTTCCTCAACGTTTGCGAAAGGGGGCCCTGGTTCGTATCACCAAAAAGAACGAGCACATCACTGTTTCGGGCAGACAACAGAATCTCTGATATCCGAGCCAGGAGGTGCAGAAGATTGTTCTATTAGCTCAAATTTGTAGTAGCCATCTCTCGGATAGTGTGATTCAGGTGCTTTCATTGCCCTTGCCTGTAAAGAAAAAGAAAAAGTCAGTCGTAAGTAATTTTGTGAACACAGGAGAAGTTGGACCAAACAAACAGAAAAACGAGCAGTCTGCATTACCTTGATGAACTTCTTCACTTCCTTTTCATTTACTGTGTTCATCTCATACCGACAGCGCCAAGCAACGAGGGCTAGTGGCTGTCAAAAAGGAAGATAAAGAAACAGCAATGTTTAGGAACATTTTGGTCAGCCCGTAAATGTAACGAGAGCATTGCAAATAAATTTGTTTGTTCTAACCACATAATAGAAAAATACTCTTACTGAAATACATCATTTAAAGTAGTATAGTATTAGCAGTACAGTCAAAACTCGTTAATATAAGATCATGGCAGTTTCCGTGGATTTTTGTGGTTTTACCCCAACCAATAATGATGCAAATCGTGAGGTAAAAACGGGCTCTAAGACGTTCAACCCTACAACACAAGGTATTCTGATGTGATATTCTGTGATGTGACTGATATTCTCACTTGCATTACCAAAAATAATATGGTTTCTTACCCTTTCACGTGTAAGCTGCCTATAAGGTGTAATAATGTATTTCCGTAGACAGCTCTTTACTATGTCCCGCAACTTGTCCACGAGACTCGGCAGTGTGCATGGATGGTAGAGCATGACAAGTGCTCCATGCTGAAATTGTTAGGGGTCTCAATTGAGAAATTTAAAAGCTGTATTGGAAGACAAATGGCCAGTCCTTGAATCCCTACCTCAACATTATGGAGCCACCTCTGTGGAGGACAATACTTGTATTCACCATAGACTGCCCACAGTGGACGATGGCCCTCACTGCAAAAGACAGTAAAAGCTAATGACAAAAACTTATTTGTCATTATGTTTCCCGTAGCTCCAGAGCCGTAGCGATGGGGGGAGGGGGCGAGAGGGGCAGCCGCTCCGGGTGCCGAACGGCAGTCCCTGGCAGGTTTTTTGTACGGTATAAAGCGGGAATGAAGAGAATTTGAATTTACGATCTTGGCAGTGCGAATGAGCGTTTTCTTTTCTTTGCTGACAGGGCTTCACGTTTACCCTGCCCAGGGCTCAAGCTCGCCTCGCAAAGGCTCTGCATAGTTCCCTCCACTAACAAATACTGCAGTTGGCAACTAAGTAACGTGCTGCATGTCTGCAATCAATCGCGAAAAATCTGTGCACTCACGTACCACTCACACAACACGTTCCGTTACTTACTGTGTTGGAAGGTAATGGTCATATGTTATTCTCCGGTTCATGCAGTAATGGCTGGGCTGAAAGTAAAACAAATAACTTAATTTGATTTATTGATTTGACTTTATTGAGTTCATCAAACATCCGATTAATTACGTGAATTTATTTCACCCTACACCAAAACAGCGCACGAAATTTCCGAAGTGCCGGCCGCACAAATGACCGGAAAGACATGAATTGACGCCATCTGTTGATTACGGCAAAGTAAGCACTTACGGAGTATCTTCCTTTTATTTTGTCGCACTCCATCGTGGAGGGAAGTTCCTGCGAAGAAGATCATGTTATCGGAGCGCTAACCTTTCTGATCACGCGCAAGATTACTTCTACAATTTAATTGACTAATTAGCATCTTAGTGTTGCACGCTGCTTCAATTTCAAACGAAGCAGCTGCTCACCTCTTCTGATTCAGGAGGGTAGGGCTCCTTTGGAGTGTAGCAAGTGTGCTCTATTGGAGATCCATCATAGTCCACTTCCAGTCTGCTCTGCAATTCGGTTCGTAGCATGCGCGAAAAAAAAAAGAAAAAAGAAGAATAATAATAATAAATAAATATATGTATTTTATATATGTAGTTTTTAAAAGCGTGCATTCACGTAACATGCCAATATGCATCTGAAATTACCCTTCCATCATCACAGCTGGCGCTTTTGACACCCATTTTGACACCTTGTTTACTGTCACGAAGCTTCTTTGGTGGCTCCTTTTTCCTGAAACAACATACTTTACGCATGAGAAGTAATACCCTGCACATAGGTAGGTAGGGTCTCCGCCGTATGTTTCCACGTGTGTGGACTGACTTCCTGTTAAATTGTACACATCGAATCACGAAAGATAACAAGGAATAACCTATGCTTTCGCACTTCAGTACAACTGTTTGGAATACCGATAGAGTTGGTATATAGAACGAACAGGTGCGACATAAATGTTGACACAGCAGAGCTAGGCTTTCTGGGTCAGCAGAGTAGAAGGCATTGCATGGAGTGTATTTTGCTTGAAAGCGTCGGAGTTTGTTCCTTTCTTTTTCGCTCAATTACCGCCAGAAATTGGAAGAAAGAAAAAGGGAATGTCGCCTATGCCAGTTTGCCTTGTGATAAGTGTTACTACGAGCACAAGTGTCTTGTTCAAACTTCATCTGCTTTGATCACTGATATTCATATTCAAACCAGCGAGATAATATAAGGAAAGATCGATACGACATGCATGCAGTGCTTTTCAAGCAGGACTAGAATTAGTAAGCGTGAACAACGTTTATATTAGGTACATGAATATCCTTGGAATTTGCACTAATACAAATGTTTGTGTAGAATATTTACCAAGCTTTTTCAGTAACATTGTAAATATAAAAGCCTAGCTTGCTCAGATGTGCCAGATCTACTGTACGTAGTTGATCAAAGTTGAGGTCTGTGTGTTACTTACTTGCCAGCGTCTACATATTCAACACGTTCGCCGCAGATGACAAAGCTGATGGTATAGCAAACGAAAACCAAGCCCAGTGCCAACTGGGATCTCATCACTTCTGAAAAAGATAGGCATAAATGATGACCATCAGTGTTTCTGATGTGAGGGGGAATAAATGTGTATGAGATCAGGTACCTATCGTAATCCCTTCTCAGTACTATATCCCCTTAATACACATTCCATACCTATGAAGATGTGTATTCCTTATATTCACACAGAGAAAGACCAGCAATTTTCAAATAGACCGAATGCAATAATTGAGTCATTCGGCATGGCGTGTATTTTACAACCTTTTTCTGCACCATTTAAACTTGCCCGGATGAGTATAGTTCAAACGGGCAGCTTACAACCAGACAATGGCCAAGCAACTGGGTACATCTGAAAGCATTCAGTTTTCTTCAACTGCCTTTATTCAATCTATATGTAACCAGAATATGGAAAGAGCAATTATCTAGGTAGGCATATCACGTTAAATCTTATCACGTTAAATCTGACGCCTAAGACTTTTATGCGCTGTTCGGCCTATCAAACTATACGCATCCCAGGCAGGAGTACCCGCAGGTGCTTGGTGTTCATTTGCCTATCAATATTGAAACCGCGATGTTTTCCTTGACTCCCCAGGTACATTGCGCTCCAATGAAGCGACACGTGCAGTGACCCAACCTGTGGCTGTTTCCAGAGCACAGAGTGAAATAATGACTGTTCGAGGAATTGCGTGAAGCTGGCTGTTTACTGCACCTGCGAGGGGCTGGTTAAATTTTTATCTGATTTTTACGTTTTCCAGAAGACGCTGGTGTTGATGGTTTCGTCACATCGCCAATGACCGGAAGTGATAAAATCGCTATATCGGCCGATCACTAGCTATAAAAGAGGACCCTATCTTAACCAGTTGAATAATGAGATGCGGGCTGCAATCACAGATCCGTAACATATGGCACGCAACCCAGTGGCACGCAACGTTTCTTCTGCTTCGTATTTGTCTCGGCCAGGAAGTTTATGAGCGCACGTAATTGACAGGAGGCAGGTTGCACGTTTTCGCGTCTCCACACACCTGACGTCAAACGACATAACGTCAGGTATACCGATTTTTTTTCCCCCTGATTCCTCGCGAACTTCGTCTGTACTCACTTCCCGTGTGTGTTTTTGAAGGGTACCGAACCAGTGAAAGGTCGAGTGGTAATGATATAAACGTACCTTTCTCTCGCAGATCAGCAGAGAAATCACAACGCAGCTTCTGCTAACTTCCGCTACAAATGCAGACGAATGGGAGAGGAGAGCAATAAGAAAAGTGAGGAGGAGGATGAGGCGAGGTTGCCAAGCGACGACGAACTTTATGTGTGCCGAGGTGAAGCTCTGGAGCTCTGGAGAACGATGCGCCTTCGGTCGCTGTGGAACGATGGGTAGGAACACCAGGTGGTTTTTCGCGTTCTTTGTCGTATTGGTGTCACAGTGTGGAAATATGACAGCCATATATGTGGGTCACACATTCGTGTGAATGCTTGCTGCTCAACAGATCTCTCATATTGGGTACTCTCACGGTCCCCCAGTTGCGTTTGCTTAATCCCACGCATTTGTACTCTTTCGTAACAGTTGGTTTTCCCATCGTATCGTCCCTGTTCGTACCCACATGTTGCTCCGTCCGACCAAAGAACTGCATTCTCTACCCATATTATACGAGGATGATATGTCGCATTGATGCAGCCTCAGTGCAAATATCTGTCAGCACACTTATGTGCAACACCGACAATAATTCGAATTAGCCCGCACTTGGCATTGGCCGCATTCATAGAAAATATTAATGTCGTGATTTTTAACCTGCCAACATGATTGTTGACACTGCCATGGGGCTAAAGTGCGCAGGCTATTAGGCTCGTTAGGCTCCAGAGCCTGGTTATATAGGCTCCATCAGGACTCCATCTTGTGACTAGAGTTATGGATTGCAAGAGTTCCCTGGGCTTGATGCTGCCTACACTTCCGCCACGTACCGATTCCGGTATGCTGGTACGTGTGGCCAAGTTGTATTCTACTCTGGTACTACGAAGATCTCTGGGCTCTGTGGCGGACACGTTAAGTTTACTTATTTGTTTATTTATTCAGATATATCGCTGCCTCTACCTGAGGCTAACGCAGTAGTTCACGGTAATTGTTTTTTAGAAACTTTTTTTTTTTTAAATGGTATTAAATATTTATTGACAGCCTTTTCATATTTTGCGAAACCGTTATTGTTTTTTGTTTGTTTGTTTTTCATTGTTACTGTATGGTTAAACATTTCATACCGCAAACTCAGTTTGTCGATCACGCGCTCTCTATATGCACGCAGCATTGTCTCGTGACATGCCACGTGGCCCCAGAAGCCTCGGACGGACCTACACGGTGGTTTCCCCTGTCTGTAAAGCTGTCGCTTTAATTGGATAGCTCAGAGGCGCCAGCCTGTTTTATTCCTCGGGTTTTCCTGGGTTTTCCTCAGACGCTTTCAGACATATGTCGGCACAGTTCCCCTAGAAGTCGGCCCAGGACGCACATTTCCCCAGGGCGTCAGTCGTGACGTTGCCCACATACGTGAGGCCGACAACGGCAAGCCCTTTCAACATCACCACCACCACCATCTATTCCTCGAATCATGCCCTATGTGCGTGATAATACCTGCAAGTTGAGCAGTAGTTCAGAAGCATGATTAAGCCACATAGGAGGCTATGATTAAGCTTTTGCATATATGCACGCTGTCCTGCACTCGGTTTTATAATGAAAGGCAGTTCGAGCTTTGCCGAGTTAGTTCCCTTCCAAAAAATCTATACAAGCCACTGAGTATATCACAAATGAGGTTCGTCAAAAGATGTCTAATCCACTCCGAGATCCTCGTATTTGTTTTGTCATAGGGCCGTGCGACGATAATTAAACATGAAAACCGCGGATGAATTTCTGCCAACTGCATGTATATGTATATTACATGTGGGCGAAATTACACGCGTCTCTTTTCCTTCTTTTTTTTTATTTTTTTAGTATAATCATCGCTGACGTTAAACGGGCGCACTAAATCGCAAAAATTTCTCCTTGTGGAATAAAGATGCCATTACCCGTGTATTCACACGAGTGACATTCCCCAGAACGACGTCATAACTTTCTGCTGTCACGTGATCGCGAGCGCTCAACGTCTACTGGCCGCGGGGAATGTCCTGCGACACAGCCATAAGATATTCCGTAGCAGACGACAGGAAAAGACGCTGACGGTGTCGTCTGCTGTGTGTCGTCTGCTATGTGCGCAGTACGCCACTCCCGATATTCCGACACCGTCTGAATGTTCAACATAACATGACACGGAACTTCGGTTCCGTGAGCAGTGTTATAGCTTTATCTTCCACTAGAATCTTCCGTGAGGATGTCTCTCGTCGTGAATACACGGTACCTTGACACTAAAACCAAAGGAACGGGATTTCTCCGTTGCCACATTCGTAATTTAGGAGCGAAAGGAACCGCAATCTATACTTTCCCTCTCCCTCTCAAGAAGCGCAACAATGCGGAGAGGCGTGGGATTGGTTTCCTCAAACGATTCTCCGCGATGATTAGACAAACCGTCTGAGGAGACCAACGGGAGCCCGCTCCGCAGACGGAAAGGGTAAATTACTGCTTGGTTTGCTCATAAATCACGAACGAGGCAACTGAGGAATACCGTTCCTTTTGTTTTATTGTCAAGGTAACGGCATCTTTCGGACGTGAGCGCAACCACACTCTAAAACGGGGCTGATGACGGTATCATCCTGTGCATTATGGTTGGCGTGCAGCGTGCTACGCCGTGAAGTTCTGCTTTTAGGGCGTACGGGACAGTAAACAAATGATAATAAAATCCAAGACAAAACAAGCCTGTGTGTATCCTCAGGCAAGGCACCTTGTTGGTTCCCACTATTTCACACTGTAAAAGCAGAACATCATCATTGCATAACACGCTTTACTCCAACTATTGCCACGAATGATAGACGATTATCGCTTCAAATTTGAAGAGAGAGAGAGAGAGATGGGGGGGGGGGGGGCGTACGCCTTTCTGTGTCAATTATCATATAACCAAATTGCCGCAAAAAAAAGGCGTACACCTTTCTCTCTCTTCGAGTCAGAAGTGGTAATCCTATCATTCGTGGCAATGGTTGGCGCAGAGCGTGCTATATGGTGAGTGCAGCCATGCGCCCTTTCACCATCATCATCATCACCACCACCACCGCAGTCATGCGCCGCGTTCTTGACTTCACCGTCATCTTGAAACCCTGTTCCACTGTAGTGCGTCTTGGGAGCTGCAAGATGTGCAGGCCTGAAGTCAAGTAAAAAGCGCTTGTCGGATTTGCTTCGTGAGAGAGAACAAATAGCTGTCCGTGTGACCTCGACTTCAGATATGCTTGTACAGTCGCACATCTCACTCCTCAAGAAAGCCACCTGCTGCCACGGCAATGGTCTGTGTCTCTGCCCTGGGCATATACTGGAGCGTCCATATCCTCGGCGCAAATAAGACTGCAATAACATCCAAAGTATAACCTATGCAAGGGCTGAAAAACTATGTCTGCATGTATATATATATGGACATCTGCGACTTGTACTTACGGATATCCCCGTAGTTTAAGACAAACTCCATGTTTTCGCACACTTGTTCGCATATTGGCGGTGGAAGCAAGCGGATGGCTAGTGAACCTTTAAGCTGTGCCAGAAGTACAATGCTGCTGCCGCTTTCGAAAGTAATCTATGCAAAGAAAGATTTCCCTGATCAACGTAAAAAGTGAGGATATAGTTGATGATTTAGCTTGACGACGAAAAAAAAAAAAAAAAGGAACTGCAGCACAAGGAAGATGCACAAAACGTAGAAGGAGGTCGGGGCAACTGCTGGTTCTCAACTAAAGTTATCCTTAATACGTATAAAGATATCGTTAGGACATCTTTAAGATTTATTAATCCTTGTTAAAGGTATCTTCAAAGCATGCTGAAGGTATCCTTATTGAAGGTATCCTTAAGAAAGCTATACCTGTTTGAACCTCCGTCCTCGGTAAAGATTGGACACCAAGATCCAGTTAGGGCGTGTCAGTTCTACAGCCAATGGTAAAAATGGAGGCCTCCTGTAGAACTGTCGAGCGTGCTTCTGCCCCGGGCCATCACAGTTCTCCCTGAGATGAAAAAAAGAAGAGTTTCAAGTGCATGGGTGCACATCGCAAGCAAACTGAACGTGTTACCAGTGTGCAAACCATCCAGTTTCCGATGAATGCTTCTCGACGAAGGTGTCGAACGCCCAATGCTTTCGATTCGTCTGATAGCCGCATATGGCAGCATCTTTCAAGACGGGGTCCTCTGCGTATTTCTGCAAGAGCGCGCAATATACCGCATTGCGAAGTACTGCACTTACAACTTTAAAGGAGCAATGAAGATCCTATCTGTTAATATACAGGGTGTATCACATAACGTAAAGAAAGAAAGAAAGAAAAAGAAAAATCGTATTAAAGGATGTACATATCTGAACACTGTGGGGTCAACGCTACTTATCCCGAGGGAGAATAGACCTCTAACATAGAAACGTCATCATGACGTTGGTAGACAGACTGAAACCGAAACAAATCGGAAGGGGAGTGCTGGGTTCCACGAATGGGCAGTTGTTCGCTGCCTCCTATAGACCTCTACCTGTTTGTAAACAAATGACGTCATAATGTTCGACAGCGCCACGAGTTTGGTAGAGTTGAACTACGTTCAGTGCTAGTGACGAACAAGGTCTCACCCGAAAGCCACGGTCTTGCGGGGATTACGATGGTCTCTGAAAAAGACGCGACCTTCGGTCCTACTTTTCTTTCAATAGGAGGCAGCGAACAATTGCCAATTCGTGGAACCCAGCTCTCACCTTCCGATCTGTTTTGGTTTCGATGTGTCTACCAACGTCATGATGACGTTTCTCGGGTAGAGGTTTATTGAAAGAAAAGTAGGACGGAAGGTCGCGCCCCTTTCAGGGACCATTGTAATCCCCTCAAGACTGTGGCTTTGGGGCGCGACGTTGTTCGTCTCTAGCTTCGGTCGTAGTTCACTTCTACCAAATTGGTGACGCTGTCGAACACTATGGCGTCATTTGTGTACAAACAGAGAGGAGTCTATTGAAATCCGAAATTTGCCAAGTCAACCTCGCGTTTCTTTTCCTTCCTTTTCTTTTTATGGAAACAGAAAGCGCCTGTCGGATTTACCCAATTCTATTGCAAAATACATTCACTACTGCAATAGTAATTTAAATAATAATAATAATAATTGCGAAAACCGTCGTTTTGAGGGGCGCATATTGTCGGCCGCACTCAGATCTCCGAAAGAAACGACGAAACTTTCCCTTTCCCTTTTCCAAGCTTCTGCTGATAACATCAACATGGCTGCAACTATACTGCAACGTAAAGTTATCTGAAAGGAGAACAAGAGGGAAACAGGAAGGGGCAGGTGGCCGTTTTTCTTCCACCGCATCTTGCATTAATTCCATGGAGAAATGAGCTCGGCCGACAATTTGCGCTCCTCGAAACGACGTCTTTCGTAATTCTTTTTCAGCTGTTACTAAAGGAGTAGGGAATGCATTTGACATTGCAATGGGGTAAATTCGATGTGCGAGTTTCTATATATATATATATATATATAAAGAAACAAGAAAACTGCGAGGTTGACTTGGCAAATTTCGGAGATCAATTGGGAAAACTGAATTTCTCGTGAATTAATTTTGATAAAAATGCTCCAATGTCATGACAAAACCTCCCTTGAGATAAATCGCGTTGAACCCATAGTATTCAGAGCAGTATATTTTTTAATACGATTTTTTTTTTATGTTAGGTGAAACTGGCGTACGCCTCCCGTCTTCAACAAATGAGGTCAGGTAATGATATCATTTGAGATGTTGGTTGGCTAGGAGCGTGCTATGCGGTGAGGTTCATTTTTAAGAGTGTAGAGTCACAGAAAGCCTGTGTTTCAAATCGTCTGCGTGCGTATATGTCTATATACGTGCGAAGAAGTGAAAGGGCGCATTAATCAGGCCTTCCTGCGTTGCCATTAACAACCGTTCATCAAACGTTAGGCCTGGGAAAAGGGGGAATGTTAAATCCGGGGAAGATATTTCCGTAGCAGACGACACGAAAGAGGCAGATGGTGTCGTCTGCTACGCGCACAGTACGCCAATCCCGAGAACCCAGCAACATGCGAACGCGCTCTACGCAACACGCGGTGACATCAACTTTACGCATTTTCTTCCACTATAGAATGCTCCGTGGGGATGAATACACTGTAAATGTCACTTCCTTGCTCCTCTAATCATGGCTTTCACCTTAGTAATATTTTCGATGACGAAAGAAGCATCGAAGGAAGGCCAGTCCCACTGCGGTCCCTGGACGACAAGAGGAACGTAGTTTCCAAAATATTTGTCCAGCACGGTGTCCGGGCTTGCATCTTTGACGCGATCGATTCGTAGAGTGTCTTCGCATACCTGAGCATTGAGGACGTCCATTATATGGCTCATCTTGCGCTGTACATTACCTGACAATCCGAGAGGGAAAGTCCGCGTTCTACGTAAAGCGGATTTTCGATGAGACAAGGAGAGTGATGGTATGCTGTCCAGTCCCAGTATGGAAGTAACTGAAAAGACCGTTGATAACGACGATTGCTTCCCAAAACGCCTGCAACGCTTTGTCTATGCAGGATGATAAAAACCACATTGCACAACCGTTGCACAAAATGATACTGATTTGCGGAAAGCGTGTAAGGGCGTACGTCCTTTTGTGACAATTAACATGACCGCACATGTCACAAGGTGGTGGCTTCTGAAAGAGCTCGCCGCGTTGTCACCTTGAAGGTAAATGTGAAGTCGGCCCACGATGCAAGTAAACTTTTACCCGGGTTAAAAGTCATTTATTCGGCGAATTCATTTGCAAAATGCCGTTGAAAATAACTGGGAAAATATTTTGGAGTGTATAGGAGCCTGGCGCCATTGCGTATGCCCGCATTATGTGCGTGGCGATTCAGTTTTAATACAGAAGTGTAGTATCATGTTTCAACTGTATGTTGATGCTTAATTCAATTCTGTAAGCTATTTGATTCTTCTCTAATACAATGTCAGCGAACGCAAACTTGGACACTTTAAAATTACATTCGTTTAGAACACGTATGGTAAAATATTGTGTTATTTTTCTGTTCATTTGCATATTATACGTACATGCTTTTTTTTTATATATATATTGTTATCTTCTGTCAATTGTATATTATTACATTTTTGGCAGAAAGGCATCAGCTGACGCGCTTGGACAAACCGTTCCGAATTCACAAAATGCACGACACTAACGGCCTTTGCACCGGTGATGAATGCAGTAGAAAACAAGACGCGAACATATAGGACAAGCGCATTCCTGGTTCATGTCGTCTTTTCTATTGCATGCATAGCCGGTTCAAATATTCTTCAGCAGCCCTCCCAAATTTCCACTTTAAAGACACCGGCTGTGCTAATTCGCGGATAAAGTTCCGATTCCGCTGAGGCGCGATGTTATATCTATATCTTATCCGCCTGGATTGCAAACTGTTCAATTTCGATCCGCTAATCATCAAGGATACAGGAAGACCTACTCGATAAATGCCGATTACTACAGCACCAGTGTACGTAGGAGAGCTTTTCAACCGCGGAAGGCGTATCGCAAAAAAAAAAAGAAGCCGTTATCTTGATGCCTGATCGAGTATCAGAGTGCAGCACTGAGTACGCCGCATGGCAGTATATGCGTTCATAGAAACAGGCAAGAAGATACTACAGAAAAGTATTTGAAATACGTTACTATACACTGAGCGCAAAATATGTTTAAGATACAGTAAATATAGTTAGAAACGAAAGTACTTAGAGTAGAGTAGTAAATACTATGAAAGGTATTTAAGATACTTATAAGGTACTCAAAAAATAAACAGCCACAGAAGTGGTCAAAATATGCCCGCAAATTAGACATACGTTTTATTTGCACGCAGTAGTATAGCTGGGTGTCAAAGTGCTCGTCCGACAACCCTCCTCTCTTCCTCTGAAAAATGTTTCCCAGTTTACACGCGTGGCGTTTCAAGCGAAATGATAACAGCGTGGACTTCTTTTGAAACGGCCTGGAAAGGTCCGCCGTTGTCTGGTGCGGCAAAAAAAAAAAAAGGAGAGAGTAATTAGAGTACTGAGTACTAAACACTGAAAAAGTATTTTCATTGCAGTATACAAATACTTTTCACGGAGCGTACTCAGTGAGATACCAACAAAAGTATTTAAGATACAGTATTTAGAGTACGGTATTCAAGGTACCTCCAAGTCTGCATAGCAGCCACGACGATGCACTAAAATTTTCTAAAACCTCGATCACAAACGCCGTGCACTTACTGATATGAGAAGCGTCCTGCCGTACATGCACATCCGTCGGCTGACAGCATCCCTGCTGAAGACCGCGAACAGGACAGCCACAGCCAGCACCACCTTGCCGATGTACCACAAATATTGTCGATCCCAGCGGACGGTGGTTTTACCGGGAAGAAACACTTTGGTCGCCTTCAGGATTTCAGCTTTGCAGAGCCCATCTTGAACGGACAAGGCGTGAAGTTCGCGGATCTGCTCGTCGATACGTGAGAGTTCTTTCTGCTGACAGTCCATTGCGCTCTATGAGCTCCTTCGCAAGAATCAGGGATGCAGACAGCCAAGTAAAGAATGTTTGTTCGGGGATTTTGTCACGCGCGGTGGGGGGGGGGGGGGATATGTGGAAGCATGATGCGGGATTAAGGGATGAGCGAGTGTGGATGAAAGCGCGAATGCGAGGGCCAGATATGGAGCGCAAACACATTTTCTTTCTCGATATGTCGCTCTGGGCAGCGAGAGCAATAAGCGATGAAAACTACCCACCTTCCTCTTCTTGTATAAGTTAGTTAATTTTCCGGTCTGATTCAGTATTCAGAAATACTGATTCGACGCATGTTTTCCTTCGTTCTTCAGCAAGTGCCGAAATCCGGAAACCTACTTTATGCTGCAGCTTTCTTTTTTCTTTTTTTTTATCAAACCAGTAACAGAACCCCCGCACTTATTTGTAAATGTAGCCACGCGACCGAGAGCAAAGGGCTGTCGAAGAACGGTTTATGCAAGATCACGACAAAGGCGTGACTGCCTTCTGATGTTGGAGCACTTGCCTTACAGAGATATTTTTAGGCAGGTGGGTTTTACCTTTTCTTTTTCTTCTTTTTTTTGAGTCAGGTCATTTTGAGAAGATTACCAAACAGAAAAAAAAAGAGAAATATATGAAGCATATAATGAAACTTTGATTTATCGATATTAGTGGCGTGTATACGATGCCAGTCGCACGCTCCACATGTATCCCTCTGACCTCGCGGTATTTTCATGCACGGGACTGCCACAACAGCACATTTGTTATAGCATGACAAGATGTTCACATATTATATACGCCTTTTCTAAACGAAACTCTTGACCTCGCCGTTACTCAGGCTTCTTATTATGCAATTTTCGCACCTTTGAACCATGCACAAATACTCAGTAGATGGAACTCCGCGTTTACCGTGCTGTACTAGAGTACTGACTTCCAAAGCCCGCGGGGAAACAAAGCTCGTACGCATAACAGTTTAATTTTAAGTATCTTATCATTTTTACTATAGCTATATCAGCGTTTTGGAAAACAATATAGCCATGTGGCCACTGAATGTGGTTCGTATAACATATAAGTGCACCTGTCTGTATTCACGTAATTGACGTTGTGCTTCACAACCCCTCAGACCTTCAACCAGTGCTTTGTCCAGACCCCCTACACCCCCCTACACCCTCCCCCCCCCAAAAAAAAAAGAAGTCTGGAGGATACCCCCTAAAATGTCGTGCGATTGCACAATACTTGATCAAAAGCATCAACCTTGCAGAGTCTTGAACGCATATCAAACAGAAATCAAAGCACAATGTTGCTCTTCCGCGAATCAAAGCGCATCCTGCCATCGCGCTCCTCTTCCAACACGAAATACTACAATCAACGCCATCCTACCTCTACTCCGCAACTTCCCAGGAAATCAACGCGAGCGATTCAAAAACAAACCCCAAAAGTGGCGCCATCTTTGAATGAACGCTCACCTGTCGCACACAGCCCGCCGCATGGGGAGTGCGCCAGTAACAGACAGCACAGACCGCCGCTCCTGCGATCAGTTCGTTCGTGCCTGCTCAATCTTCCAACGACCTTCACTGATCTCTGTTGCCGTGCCGCGACTTCACGCTCGTGCAATGTGATGCGATCGGGTTCTACCACTGCCAATTTCGTAACACCACTACAAGCATGGAGCCTGCCGACATGTACTCAGCAATGGGCCTCTCCAAAGGCCAGTTCGACTCTTTGGGACCGATCATCTTGATCCCCACTTCCGCTGGACTTGTTCCTGGCATCCCAACTGTGGTCGGTGGAGACCAGGTCCCCGGAACGCCGACCCAAGTGGTCTTTCAGCCTATCCCCCAGCAGGTGTCGGACAGTGATGTGCCCGTAGACTTGCCCTCTGTGGACGGCTTGGAGGAAGCGGCTAAGTACTACCGGTCTTTCTCGTGCGGCGAAGAAGTGAGCAACCTAGCGGTGCAGGTGACCCGGCGGTTGTCGCGATCCGTTCCGGAGCTTCGCCAGCAACCGCTGCCGCACTCGCGCGCGGACGATTACTATTACGACTCCTCGTCGGACGAAGAGCACGTCTCCGAAGCCCCCAAGGCGAAGTCCAAGGAAAACCGATGGCTGCACTACTTGGACCTGGTGGCGGGATGTACCAGGGAAGCCGTCGGGCTGGCCAACATTTGGAGATTTCCCTATTTCTGCTTCATGCACGGAGGAGGTGAGAAAAAGTTGTTGGTTACGCGAAATCGCGTAGAAGTGTTTTCGTGAAAGCAGTCCACACGAAGGCATACCTATAACGAATACGTACGCCGCTTTTTTTCTTTTTTCTTGGGAGTGAGACATCATGTGAAAGAGGAAACAACAGGGAGAATTGTAAGGGCAGAACTATGTGGAGGTATGTTTGTGTGCTCTATCGGAGTTATTTTGTATAGACCGTTGCACGTTTTGTTATCGAGGACATCGCCGCAGCTTTACGTCCCCAAGATTGTTCTTAAGGTGTTTTCGGCCCCTTTTAATCCTTTGCGTTCATGCTATTCGCTGCGAAAGATGAAATGAGCCACCACGCTCTTTGAAGATGCTAGAACGTAGTTTCCTGCAAAGAATACATTCAGAAAATAAAAAAGGAAAAAGAACAGGCTTACGACATATTCCGAGATTCGTCCTCCCTATACTTATCGCAAAATATGACTCTGCCGTCAAACAGGATATGAGAAAAAAGAAAAGCACAGTACAGACTAAACATCGAACTAAATTGACGTCGTATTGCAAGCTTGCCTGAACAAAAAAAGAAAAAAGCAGCGGCGCGTTTTTCTCGTCGTGGTTTTTTTTTTCCTTTTCTTTCGTATCGTAAGAGCTCCAGATAATGAACACCTTAGTATCGCCCGGGCGAAAGCCATTAACGAAGACGTAATAATACGTGGGACGCCGTGCTCTTGCACGGCCGGATTTGCAGTGGTGCGTCGTTGATATAGGACGTATCGGCAAATACTCGGAACGCAAATGCGATCGTGCGCGAGCGTCATATCTGCCTACGTTTACTGCCCATGCGACTTCTGTTTGCCTTCTGCTGGCGAGATAGATGGTCCTTATCAGAGACATCGTACGTACACGACGCGCTGCTTCGTTCTAGACTTCGCTCCTCAACAGATGTGATGCACTATACGTGGTTGTTATAATTTATACACGTATACGCGCGAGTGAAATCAACATTTTTCGTGCACTTATTATCTATTATGAACTAATAATAATAATACAGTGAACCCTCGTTATTATGACCATGGTCGTTCCCGAAAATTTTGGTCATAATGCGGAATTGTCATATTAACGGGGGAGATTTGCAGAGGTTTCACAGCATTGTTCCCCAAGAGTATGGTCGTAAGGCGCGTATGTCAGATTATCGGGGGTCATATTAACGAGGGTTCAACAAACAAACCGTGGAGGAAGAATGCAAGAAAAAGTCACAGACGTGACTTAACGAGCTCGCCGCTCCCATACGGACAGGCTAGTATTAATTTACGTAAGAAAGAAAATGAGATGTAACACAAATGAAATCAGTAACTTCCATATGAGCGCTTCAGACTATTAGGAGTCTACTACAAAACCAATACAAAGGAACACCTAGTCACAGGACCTCTTTGACACTTTGTGACGTTCTTTGTTTTTTGTGCATCGAGATTTCGCACGTGGACTCTCCTACACTGTTGCTTTTGGTGCCAAGTTTTGTGGTGTTGCTTTCATCCATTCCGTTTCCACTCCGTTTCAAAGTGTATAGGTTTGTGTAGTTTCCCTTTCGAAGTCTCTGAATAACGCGTCCTGGAGTAGCCAGTCCCGAGTGGCTCGAGACTAACATCTCCATTTTTTTCTTTTACAAATCCATCAATCACAGGACTAACCAAAACCAAGCACAGCACATTGAACATATACAGCAGTGCAGTAGTAAAGAGAGCCATAGTGAAGAGGAAAAAAAAATAGTAAAATGATAGTGGAACGAGAAAAAGCTTGGACGTTATTTGAAACTACCTACACAGAGGTCGGGGACTGACTTCCGTGATATGGATAACGGATCGCACTTTAAGTTACTGAGAAAACAAAGAATCTGATAAGCCACACTTTGTGTGCCATATGAGGTTCTGCAGCGAGGCAATTGCCAATGTCACTGAGTTCGACATTCATAACGATACGCGTGAACGATACGTGATAGGGAATTCCATTTAAAATGCGGATGAGTTTATTTTGTAATTTCAGCAAGGTATTATGTTTGCCTTAGTCGAGTGCCCCATACAAGATGACAGTGACTGAAATGACTTTGTCATACATGCCCGGTGTCTATACAAAAAAACGAAAGATATAATAATAATTTGGATACTAATAATGCCAAGTGGACGTTGACCGATGTCACTTCTTCACTCTAAGAATAAGAAGGAAAGAATTTAATTGAGTCATTTTTAGAGACTATATAGATTAATTATGCAAAACAACTGTCGATAGCAAAAAAGAACTATCGAAAGAAAACTATCGATAGTCGGCTATCGGAGAACTATCGGGGAGCAGATAAAAATGGAAAAAGAAAATGCCTCCACCTCTACAAGTTTTTGCAATACAACTCAGGGCAGCTTAATCCCCTCCGACGCTGACCCTTGCTTCTCGTGTCGCTCAAACCACTGCAAGGTCACGTGATATACTCTGTGCACTGGATTGACTGTCATTGCAGTCTCATGAGTGCGTGCGTACGATTTTATGATGAGCATCTTCTTTCGCTGCTTGCAGCTAAACGGAAATAACGTGTCGCACGTACGTGATTCTGTTCTAGTTGTTTGTTTGTTTTTTATTTGCTACGTAGAATTACACCAATAACATCAGAAACATAAAGCGGAGCACACAGTGGGAAATGATTCCCTATAGTTGTCGTTTTGCCCACTGTGAAAACGAAGACGGGGAACGAAAGCATCGATAATGAAAATCAAATCTAGCTATCGATAGCAAAGAAAAGACAAAAGAGCAGTACTACTGATAGTAAATTATCAGAAAACTATCGATAGTTTTTCGACACTATCGATAGTCAATTTATCGATAGTTTTACATCTATGCATTACCCTCTGCATTAACCTCTTTCATGCATTAACCTCTTCGGAGAGGCAGGACAGGCTCGCCGTTGTTAGCCACACAGAAGTGGGCGTCGTCACGACTATAGAAAAAAACAACAACAACACAAAATACAAAGAAAGGGCGGACGGATGAAGGATAGAGGAGGGTGAAGAATGGGGATGCGTTGAGGGTGCACGAGTTCGTCGGGGAGAGCAAAGTATTTGTGACAATTATGAACAGCTTAAGTGTCAGAGAAAAGGCGTCCGCCTCCCGTTTTCAACAAATCAAGGCAGATAACGATATCATTTGAGATGATGGTTTGGCTAGGATCATGCTACGCTGTGAAGTTCATTTTTAAGAGTGCGCCTTCAGCTTCAGGAACAATGCTGCAGCCCAAAGCTACCATTATCTTCCAGCTCGTGTCAAATACACTGTCGAGTCTGTGGCTAATAGTTTTCCTTATCTTAGCATCCTAGCACAACTTTTATGCAAACTGGCCCAGCTGGTCCCTGCCTACACTCTAAAAACTGAACTTCACCGCATGGCACGCTGTGCGCCAACCATTGCCACGCATGATAGGATTATCGCTTGTGATTGGAAGACAGAGGGAGGCGTACGCCTTTTTGTGGCAATTGTCATGTATCCAAACTGCCACAAAAAGGCGTACGCCCCCCTCTCTTTTCGAATCAGAAGCGATAACCCTATCATTCGTGGCAATGGTTGGCGCACAGCGTGCTATGCGGTGAAGTTCTGTTTTTAGAGCGAGCCCTTTCACCGCCGGTATCACCACCACCACCCCCACCACCACCACCATCTGTTTTTAGGGTGTATATTAACGCGTATATCCTTCACATATTGGAGAAGGGCCCTTGATAGCGCGGTTCGCCCCCCGGTAGACTGTGTCTTTGCGCGGCCTATAGGGTTTATTCACATGAGGTCATCCGCAGGAGACCGCCACTGTCGTTAGCAGGCAGATGTGCTGCATTCGGCCGCCATATTATGGGTCCCATCCAAGCCGTTACCCATATCGTACTCACCGTATATTTGGTGTTTCAAAGTTATTGTGCTCTGTGATTTGTAGCGTATCCAACCAATTTCCATGACTGCGAACGAAGGCGGGAACATAACTTCGAGGCTGTTCCGGGAAAGAATTTTATTCTTTCGAGGGACCTACAGTATGGCGACGAGGTGACGTCAGCGAATAAACCCTATAAATAGGTCGTTGGGGCTGTACCGTTTGCGGTGCTGTTCCCGGGAATATTTTCCCCCCTAAAAATATCACTCAAACGCATGATAGCGGGAAAACGGCTTTAATGGTGTCAAGGATAGTACGCGTCTTCGAGATACACGCAAGATATCGACCTACACTCTTAAGTTTGAACTTCACCACATAGCACGCTCCAAGCCAACCATCATCCCGAGTGACATCGTTCTCTCACATGATTTGAGGAAAACGGGAGGCGTACGCCTTTTTGTGACAATTAACATTTCTGCATAAGTGTCACAAAAAGGCGTACGCCTCCCTTTTTCAACAAATCAAGGAAGGGAACGATATCACCCGGGATGATGGTTGGCTAGGAGCGTGCTATGTGGCGAAGTTCATTTTTAAGAGTGTACGTTGATAACGAATCAAAATTATGGCAGACGACACTTTGGTGGCGACGCATTGGAGCGAGGTGAAGCAACGTAGCACAGGAGCTGTGAAAGGGACCTTGTGTAGCAGCTTTGTTACATGCTGCTGTCGATACTTTTCGATGACACCTTCTCAGAACCGGTTCGTCACCCTGACGTTTTTGATGGATGACGACGAAAAGAAACGTATAATTTTGTGCCCTTTGTTTTACACTTGCATCACTGTGGGTCCTACTGTTTGAGCCGGCGATTTCTTTTCCCGTTTGCGTCGTCCTATGCCGACGCAAAAAGAAAAAAAGAAAGAGAATAAGAAGAAAGGATGAAGAAAGTAAAAAGGTGTTATTATTGCCACTACAATTACTTGCGCTCTGCTGAGTGCAGTTGAGACGCAGTGGTGGTGATAGGGGTGGTAGTTGAGACGATCGACAGAGGAAACATGCTTTTTTCTGTCTTCCCGTATCCTGCATCTAACATCTTTTTGCGCATTTGCATAACGAGATAAAAGCGCTAATGGGGTCAAACCGTAAATGGCCGGGAAGGTCGGCGACCACTTTTTAGTATTTGTGTGCGACGTAATATTTTTTTCAGGCATTAATGGCCACTAATGGGACCAGTAAGAGTAGGCACTGGACAAGTCGTCCGACTCTTGATGGTCATGCAATAGGAGTCATGAATACGCAATAATTTCATTCGGACGTTTCTTACTTCGTTTTAATGTTTCATCGTGCTCGGACAATATGGATACAAAATATCCTGCCTGCTAGTTAATCATCGCCTTCGATCCATAATATTCCTAATCAATATCGTTCGTGTCTTTCAATGTTACAGATATATACGTGAGATGTCTGCTTAACGGAGAATTTATCGTGGTCCGCAGATTATTGAGTTAACGAAACTGTCCTAAAAAGGGGTAATAGATAGCCAAATACTTCTAAGAGATGGGGGAGTCTTTCACGCGTAATAAAAAAGTAAATGAAACGTCGCCTGCCTACAGGAATCTTTACCAATTCTTTGGAAGTCGCCATGGGTACTCCAAATGTATTGTGCCCAATGGAATGAACTGATCATTTATTTCTTATCATCTTCACCTCCTGGTGATCGGTGATTATCTCGTCTCACAGTACAGCATCAACGCCTATACATGCGTGCATGCCATGCATGTAGCCTGCCATGTCAACGCGTACATGATGTTAAGCAGAAAGCAGAGGCAGCCGCAGTCACAGCCGGAGGGATTTAATGAGGGCCGTTGGAACGACTGCCGAAACCAGAATGAATTACGCGGTTCGGCGCGATGGTCAGAGCGATGGGGATGAGCGTGATCGGGATTTTCCTCACAATATAAAATAACAGAATGCGAAACATGTCTATGTGAACAGCGTACACTGTACCACCTGGTCTGAAATTCTAGTCCACAAAGGAAATCATTCTATATTTTTTTATATTATCAAACGCCTCATGTTAGCGGATAAGCGGTGATAATGGCACTTAGCATCGTAGAGGGCTTCGACGTCGTTCAAAAGTAAATATTGCCAAGATATAGTATTGCGCGAGTCTTTTTCCGAGGCATTTAGTCGATAATGGACGCAGTTGTGCTCTCCAAGCGTTTCCGTTTTCTGAAAGCACTTTAAGTAGTAGCTCCCCTATCTCAACAGCGCGCAGTTCTAGAAAGCTGCGGAAGGAAAAATGATAAGGAAGGAGGCTGGTAAAAACAAAGCCATGCATGTCGCTCCGTAGTGCTCATAGGAGTACACGGACGGCATGTACCGAAGCATTTTATGCTGACCGCTCGGCATTTTTTTCTCGGGTGTACTATGTATATACCGTACTATCGGAATGTGAGCACATTCGGTGGACGGAAGTTAAGTTAAGGCACAGTAAGAAAATTGCGAAGATGTGGTTCATGCATCTTTGGAGTTGGCTACACGAAATCACTTGCATGTGAAAGTAAATCACTACGTATGCTTGCCTGTGCCTGTGTGTGAAAAGAGGTAAATCGTGGCTTTATGTTACGAGACAATTATATGAGCGACGCCGCAGGGGTGGGTCTGTGGGTTAATTTTACCCCGACCTGAAGCTCTACGACCCACAATTTTATGATCCTTGCGAAAGATTGTGCGCCAGCTGGTCCATCAGAAACTTCACCAGGGCTACGGTATCTCTCGTCGTCTTTCTTTCCTTTTTTTCCTTTTTTTTCCAGCTAATACTTACTTACTTTACTATTTGCTCAACCGGCTAGGAGCGGCAACTTCCTTGTGTCTTGTAGACGATGATCTGATTCATAGGCCGACAAATTCACTCAAATGATGGACATCAAGGAGAATGGTGTTGTGTTGAAGCCGTGAGGTTGAAGTTGATGTCCAATGATGGGACGTGGTACTAAAGTCGAGTGGTGGGCTATAATGTCGATGCGCGTTGATGGACTGCGGGTAAGGACAGCGATTATGTGATGTTGAATAGATTTCCATAAAAGTGCCAATCTATTGTGTACTAGTCGGAGCACGGCAGGACGAAGACCACAGAACTGTACTGAGAGCAGTAAAGCATTTTCTTTGCGTCGTACCGTATGCCCCTGAAATACGCGTGGCTCAAATTAGATAGCTGGTGGGATCCGAGTGTCGCCGCATCCGCTCCTTCGTTCCCATTAATCCCAACATGAGCGGGTATCCTTTACGATACACGCGGATGTCATGCACCGTTGAAGCTGTGGTGTTACTTTTACATAATGACATCTTGAACGATGGCAGCTATAGACTACTGACAGCGTTACCTTTCGTGTCCCTCGTAGGATTACCGCGAACCTCAATGGATGCGAGGATGCAGTGGATCCCGTAAACCATCCGGAATGCATCACGTACAGTGGACCGTTGATAACGTCAGTGTGAAATTACCGTACCTACCGGAGCCAATGACAGCGTGCGTGACTCCGCATCTTATTCGGTGATTGGTTGCAGTAATTACGGTACTTCGGAAGTCACGTTATCAACTGTCCGCTAACACTCCACGGGCCCTATTCTCGTCAGAGTAATCGATCTCGATCACTCTGTGTCTTTGCCCGCCATTGGTCGTTACGTGAAGAAGGCGTGACCACTATAGGGCGTGACGACGAATTACAAGCGAGACACAAACTACTCGAGGCCGCGATTACTCTGACGAGAATATAGGGCCCCATGTTGACAAAGTGGAACTGTTTGATTAAACCCCGATATCGATAACGTTACACGTGCGCCACGCTGAAACGTCACAACTGATGATGACGTCACAACCTTCTGCAGAGTGACCATGACAATGCGAAACATCACGCAGTGATGGGAAAATTGTTATACTTTCGAAACGTCAGTGGAAAGTTTCTTAGAGCATTCTCAATGTCGCATTGAACATATATATATATATTTTTTTTTTTCGATGTCCTTGTATGCAGGGCCATTCATGGTTGCCTACCTGACGCTGCTCGTTGTGTGTGGCATGCCCATGATCTGCATTGAAATGGCGGCAGGAAGAGTGACGCAATCTGGGCCCATTTCTGCCATTGCCAAGCTATGTCCGCTCATGAAAGGTATTATGCAACTTTCATGCCCTTCTCCCGCTGACCGCAACGGGATGTGTCCTTCCTGCGTACAGCGTATAGTGCGCGCTCATTGTACTTAGCTGCAGAGGACCTTTCACTGGCCGAACAAAAGCGCAGCCAGTATAGAGGACATGAAAGTGAAAACACAGAGACAGACACACACTGCCTAAACTGTACAAATGGACGCACCACCCACCCGCTGGTGGTACGTCCTAGAGTCACTATCTAGTGACTCTAGCACGTCCCAGACCAAGCTCAAGGCTGGACCAAACTAAAGTTTGGGAGGTGGTAGGTTTTAAACTTGGGATCGTCCCATCGGCTATGCTGTCTGAGGATTTCCTGCGGTTTTGCCATAGCGGGCAGCTGCTTCGCGGCGCTAATACGAACCGAATAAAGTCCATAAACATTATGGTAAGTTGCAGGGTGCATGTTAATTAATAACTGGCGCATATAAGACGGGCGTGAATTGCATGACCGAATTAGTGCTTGAAATCTGTAGGATTTTCTTACTTCTTTTTTTTTTTG
This sequence comes from Ornithodoros turicata, assembly GCF_037126465.1. NCBI lineage: Eukaryota > Metazoa > Arthropoda > Arachnida > Ixodida > Argasidae > Ornithodoros > Ornithodoros turicata. Next base: position 22,115,290 of record NC_088210.1, on the reverse strand, counting down.
TACGAGTTGTGTTGTTGGGAGATGTTCAGAAACGCGCCGGTCCGCTGTCTACATATCCTTGCGTACGGTACGGTTTAGTGTTTCTTTCAAGATGTGTAACGCTGGTGTCAGTGAAGAGTTTCATAGTCTGTGGTTTTAGATGCGTATACGGGAGTCAAGTCCTGTAGATCACATAAACTTAAACAAAAATCTTCAGTGTTGGCTTCTGTATTTTGTTAGTCTGTGGTTTTGTGAAGCAGGTCAAAATGTTCTGACTATACATGATACGCGGTGCGGCAAATTTTCTCTGATCGTGGTATGGTTTACCCTGAGCACGACCCTGAGAGGCCTCTCGATAGCAGTACATCGATACGAGTCAGTGGTTTGAGGTTCATGGTACTTCTTTAAAAAAAAAGGAAAAAAGAAAACCCTTCCGTATCCATCAAACTACCCGCTTGGTTCCGAAACTGAACTATACTAATTCGTGAGTCGTCAAAGTTCAGTTCAGAACAACGGAGGACTTGCGGAAGTCATCCCCGCGGCGGGGTCGTTCATTCATTCACTTGTCATTCATCAGCACCGGTTTTTTCTTTGTCTCTGTTTAGTAATTGTCTTTAGTGTCCTTCACTTAGGTATCTAGTGCCGTTTTACAAATGCACATTTTTTCCTTCATTTTATTATTAATATTTATTTTTAAAGTGTCTTGTACATCTTTGACTTGTTCTCCGCAGGCGTTGGTCTAGCCGGAGTAGCGACTTCTTTCGTGATGACCTCCCTCTACTCGGTCATTTTTTCCTGGGCTATTTTCTACTTCTTCAACTCTTTCCACGGCGACCCACGTTGGGCTAAGTGCGCCAACTCCTGGAACACGAAGCAGTGCTGCGAGGATCCAGACACCCTGATCTTGAGCCTGTACGGAGGATTCCACAACCCGAACGCTAACTTTGAACCGGGTAAACTAACCTTTCCCAACGTGACGCGCGCACCCGCGACTGTATCGCCGAACGGGACGACCCCTGGTTTCCGTATTCCCGATCTCGAAGTGGACCTGACGCAGAGGCCGGATCTGGACGAGTCGGACGCTGACGATCAATCCTGGGTGTCTTACACGCTCTCTCGTCGTATGACTACCGCCCAGGAGTTCTTCGAGTAGGTAAAGGCCAAAAAGTGTATCCCTCTGACCAAAACTGCAATGTGTATAACGCTCCTGACTGTACCGTGTATTGACCACGACCTACTAGATTATAACGACCATGTCACAATCAGCAAACCCTATGAGGAGCCTGCCCGCACGATCCGCCAGGGGCGCTACTGACGCGCCCTGGCGGATTGGCGCACGATTGGACGATGGAAATTTGAATTCTGAACTCGCAGAAGCGTATGTGCGACAACCGTAGCAGACGACAGCGATAGCTCCTATGAAAACGCGTAGAATGATGATAATAATCAACCTCAGAATGAAACATCTGTGGAAGTCCACCGCTTGTACAGAAATACTAAGGTAAGCTGAAGTACAAAGTATTGTAGAAGTTGAGGAAGCAATAACTGGGACGATCAGAAGCGCCACCGCTGCCTTCGGAGGGGTGCGCCTGACATGGTCGTTATAATCTAGTAGGTCGTGGTATTGACACGACTGACATTCCCCAGAATGCTCGCGTGCAAGATGCAGGCAACGTCATAGTTTCCTGCTGCCACGTGGGAGCCACCGTTCCAACGTCATGTCTTTTCGTGCTCTTCTAATAATGGAGGAGGTCCTACGGCTCAGGCCAACGTCACCTACAGAAGGCATTCGCCGTTCTCCTTCTCCCTCCTTCGCCGTTGCGAATTCAAGAACTCGCAAATGATTGCAACTAACTTGGTGCGACTGAAAAGTGCAACACGTTTGCCAAAAATTGGTCTTGAGAAAGATATGGGACCGTTCTGGGCGTTGTTTCAAAGATTTTCCGTTTAGTATGCGGGGACGTTCAATCACTACTCGCAGACGACGGTGGTTCGTCTCCATGACTACGACCGCTAAAAGCACGTTCGTGATTGGCTACCGCCGTTGAAAACACTATCCTGATTGGCTGATTCTTAGTTGTTACGTCACGTGGACGAGTAAGCAGGCTTTCTCTGTCTAGGTGGTGTTGGCTCTGACACAAGGTATTCCGTAGCAGACGACAGGACCGAATGGTGTCGTCTGCTATGTGCGCAGTACGCCGCCCGCGATATTCTGGCGCCGTGCGATTGCTCAACCAAATAAGTCTCGCCAGAACTTTCGCCTCCTGGAGCAGGTTTTTGCTCTTTCTTCCACTTGAGTACTCCATGGGGATGTCGCTCCTGTGAATGCACGGGGAGTTCTTGGCAGGGTCGCCATCCGTCCGTCGGTTTTCAGCCGGAGAGTTCGGAAATCGGACAATATCTGGGTAAAATAAGTTATGCATAACGGATAAACGAGGTCAGGATGGAAAACGATGAAGTGCAGCAACAAAACAATGAACGAGAAATACGAATACAATATGGAGTTTTAGGAAAACCTAGAGTTTCACGATAACTTTCTGGAAACATGGTAAGCCAATCGCCTGATATCTTTTGAGTAGCTGGCATCATCAGCTGGTCGACTGACGGCGATTCGGAGTCGGAATCGCAGGGTGTTCACGATTTCCTAAAACTCATCTCTCCGCCTATACGGAATCCACTTGAGGGAATGTTTTCGTTTGAACGTTTGTTAACATTGCATCAAAGCATCAGTACTGCAGGTTTTTGTTTCCACAGGTAGTGCATTTCCTAACTCACCCAATCTTACTTTATTTTTCGGCACCTGAGCGGTATAATTCAATATCATCTGAATCCATCCACAAGGTTTAAAATTCCCGCGCAGTGAGACGTACGCAGACGTAAGTGTGACGACACGAAGGCGTTCCCTTCGCGCCATTGTCACGTGAGGACGAGATGTGGGAGAGAGCGCTCACACGATTGAAATAAATATATCTGGCGGGGGCTCTACCCCAGCTCATTCCGAGACAACTCATACCACACCCAACTCATACCAAGACAACTCATACCAGGACCACTCATACCAGGACAAGAAATACCAGGACACTCATACTGTTTATCTTATTTTATTTATTATTATTTTTGCGGGAAATGTTTTATGTTTATTTTAGTCTTGCGGGAAGGGGTGTTGATTACGGGAGTAGCTTTTTTTGTACGATACAAATCCAAGTCACGCAGAGGAAGGTCATATCATGAAAAAATGTCGCATAATGTGCAGTTATACTGAAGGAAATATAGCAGTCGTACAGATGACAGTTGCCGACGCACACTAAAAAATAGTTAAAGCAAGAAATGGGGACTTTAGATGGGGACTTTTATGGGGAGAAATCAAGAATCTCCCACATTTTCATTGTCGCACGGAACACTAAAACACTAGTACATGGTCAATGGGCTCAATCCATATTGCAGACCTTTACAATGCTATACGCAAGTTGTCTATTGACACGTTTCTCCAAGCGTTGTTTTGGCGATGCGTTGGGGCGCCAGCCAAAGACTAGCAATCCGTGGTGGCATGCAGACTTTTAGAACTTTAGTAGAACGGTGGGAAGCACTAAGCAACAGCTTCTACGTCGGGTAAATTGTTCTGATACTCCAGGAACGGCTTGTCGGCCTGGCCACAATTAAGGTCATCGAGGGATAAGCCTCCTATCATAAGAAATTTATTATCACCACCGACTACCTGGTTGCCTTGTCTTGTGCCTTGGTTGCGTTGCGACCAGCCAGATGTACTCTGTAAACACGCATACGTGGGACAATTGGGAAAATGTGGGAAAATGTGGGACAATTTCGATTTGATTTCATTTCAAAATTCCCAATAACCATTGTAGTGCGGTTTAACTATCCTTCAGTGCGCTTCGGTAAATGTCATTTGAGAAATTCTTATATTGCCGGCAGAATCAGTGAAGTCGCTCTCGCTCCCTCTCTCTCTCTCTTTTTCCTGATAGCATTTCCGGACGTGGCGTGAGCTTGAAAGGCTTATCCCAAAAAGAACTCCTCTTGCCGCAAAAAAGAGAAAAAGTTGGTATATGTAGTTGGTGGTATGTGTTGTCCTGGTATGTTTTGTCTTGGTATGAGCTGTCCTGGTATGAGTTGTCTTGGTATGAGTTGTCTTGGTATGAGTTGTCTTGGTATGAGTTGTTCTGGTATGAGTTGAGTGTGGTACGAGTTGTCTGGTGTGAGTATTCTTGGTATGAGTTGGGTGGTCGCCCTGGCGGGCGTGTCTGGCACCGAACAAGTCTCCTGTGCGAGCCATCTGGCTCGTAATCGACGTGTTTGCAAAGTCATACTTATTTTGTCGTGAGAGTCGTCAGCGGACCGCACCCACGACGAGGAGCGTGCAGATAATTTCCTCATGACGTGTTCGTGACGTCCCGCCAAGATTGTCATGTGTGAGTGTGTGTGAGCGTCCTCTTCCACACTTCCTCCTAAGGGTAGGCCATGTGAAAGGGAACGCCCCCGCGTCGTCACAGTGACGTCGCGTTTACGTCTCTCCTGGCGGGAATTTCAAACCGCAATAGTAAAGTATGCCACTCAAGTCGGTGGAAAGTGAAGCAGGGATTCAGTGAATTAGGGAGTGCACTACATGAAGAAGCAAGGTTACGAATTGATGCTTGGAAAGAGAACTATACCTTGAATGATTGATTGATTGAACTTTACTTTTAATGGTAACCTTCGATCTTTCTCGTCTCAATTTTATCTTTTGTGGATTTCTTTTGAATTGCCTTCCTTGAGTGCTGAACAAATAGAGGTGAACCTAAAATTAATCATTGTACACTCGGTAATGCACAAGCGGTATTCAGAATCTTTCAGTAAAGAATGTACGGAAAAGTAGAGGAATTGGATTTTCAATTTGCAACACTTACACCCAAATGTGTGATCACAATAACAGAACAAAAAGTTGAAAAAAAAAGAAAAGAAATCAGGTCGAAAATGGTACTATTATGATAAAAGGGTAAAATCAAGTAGAGGCAAAGGTGTCGTAGAAAATAGTAATGCACCAGATCGACTGATGCATCTGTGTATGTTTCTGTCGAGCTCTGAACAGCTCATGACAATCTTGGTTTCTGTATGACAACATCATGGACCAGAATCTATTGTTTCCTTTTGGCTTCATGAACTCCTTGTGAAGCCATAAGCTCCTGGAAATAAGTAAGGCTATCGACTCCCCTGGAGAAGTACGCTGGGAGCTGCTGGCTTCGGTTGCTCTCTGCCTGTGCCTCATGTATGTTTCCCTGAGGAAGGACACATTCTTCAGCGGACGCATCAAGTACGTCCTCTCGCTGGCACCACTCCTCATTCTCTTCGCTTTCTTGCTGCGGGTCGTCATGCTTCCGGGTGCAAAGGAAGGAATTGTGTATCTCTTCCAACCCAATGTTCAGGCAATCAAGAGCGCATGGGTAAATGCATGCCTCGTGTGTTTATACAGTGATCTGAAATGCATTTCTTTCCGTTTTTCCAGCTATGGATATTTGCCTTAGCCCAAACGATTCACTCTTTGGGCCTAACACTGGGCTCAAACTATGTGATCAGCTCGAAGAACAAGAAGCAAATCACACTAATGAGGTGCTGAGTAAGACGTAGTTCTTTAAAAAAAAATATTCTATAGTTCTCCAAAATGTATTTTGTCGTTTACAGGGATACAGTGATATCCGTCTTTGTGAACACCGTCACTGTCATAGTTGTTGGGTGTGTCGTGTTTGGGATGATTGGTCACATTTGTGTCCGCTGGCGTCAAAGAATAGACGGGACCTTCTTTCATAAAGGTAACTAAACGTTATGTGCCATTACAGCCGTAATCCCTTGTACGTAGAAGTCTATGCCCACAAGAGACAGCGTCCTTTTCGGAATTAATTTTCAGAATTAATTTTCGGAATTAATTTTCCAGATCCTGGACTCGTGTTCGTCATATACTCGGAAGTGATCCGCTGCATGCCCGTACCCAGCTTCTGGGCCATAACATTTTTCTTCTTTCTCATCTGTATGGCTATGGACTCGCAGGTGACTGCGGAATCCTCTCACTGCGCTCTTTACCTTTAGCTCCTTGGTGTAGGTTACCATAGGAAGTAGCATGGTGCAAGCACTGGAAGAAGCCTATGGTCGCTTCATCAAGCAAAGGTTTCAAGGCCATGGTCTTTTCCTCCTCTTCATATGTGCTGCGTGTTTCATAACCTGTGTCCCTTGTATCACTCAGGTAAGAGTTGTGCCCACAACCATTTGGAAATAGTACAACTTTAGCTCTTTTGTGGATTGGGTCTCCTACGGAGTACATGGTACCTTTGAACTAACCACTATTTCGTTACACTTTTACAGGGGGGAATTTACTACTTCCAGTTGACTGATTACTACGTTGCTGTCCTCGCGGTCATAGTAATTTCCTTCTCGGAATTATGCGCCTTGGGATGGTTTTACGGTAATGTTGTGACAATCACAAGCATCCATATCTTGAAGTGGAACAGAAGTGTTCGAACTGAACTTCGTTGTTGTGGGCCTGTTTTCCAGGTGGACATAACCTCTTGAGCACTCAAAATGAAATCATGCACCATGTACCGTACATCTACCTTCGTATCTGCTGGGGTCTTCTTACTCCACTCGTGTTTGTGGTGTGTATTCTGTTACCACATCCTATATGAGCAGCAGCTTACTGTGTATTCACACGAGCGACATCCCCACAGAATATTCTAGTGGAAGAAAAAGCAAAATCTGCTAGCAGGGCGGAAGCTCTGCTGTGTCTTTTGTTGAGCATTCACACCAGAAGATTGAAAGTGGCGTGCCACGCACGTAGCAGACGACGGCCCTGTCGTCTGCCACGAAATATCTCGTGGGCGAGCTGCAGGACATTCCCCACGGATAGAAAAGCACGCACAAAAAGACGTGACGTTGAGCGGTGGCTCAAGCTCTGATGATTTGTGCTCCTTCTGCCGGAGTATTTTCGGGAATGTTGCTCATGTAAATATACAGACAATTATTTTCTGGCATAGAGACCACTGATTTCCACCTGGCACCGATTTCCGACCTTGCAGGCCGTAATGGTGTGCGGCGGCATGTCCCTGAGCAGACTTCGCTACCGTGACAGGCACCATTTTCCTATGTGGGCAGACATCGTCGGCTGGGTCCTCTTTGGTCTCATTGTGTCAATCGTACCCGTATTTATGTGCCGAGCTGTGTTCCAAGCTGAATCACCCGGACTTGTCTCGGTAAGAAAATGTTCGTCGAGCAGTTACGCTTTCAACATAAAAAGATGCAAACACTGTGTCAAGCTAATCTAGGCTTGTTTCCCTATACGGGCCCCGAGGAGGAGAGGAGCCACGCAGAGTGTCGAGGGTGGCCCGAGGGCACTTACGTCCTCAAAATGTCATTTTCAAATTCGAACCATGACCTACTAGATTATAGCGACCCAGGGCTCTGTAGCGACCATGTCTTCAGCGACCCCTATGAGAAGCCCGTCCACACGATCCACTAGGAGCGCTACACATCGGCCCACGAGACCTACACCATGATTGGACAATGGAAATTTGAATTTTGGAACGTGCAGATGCGGACGTACGACTACCGTAGCAGACGACAGCAACAGCTTCTATGAAAACGTATAGAATTATAGAATAATGATGATAATCAAGTTTAGACTGACACATCTCCCGTGGAACATCCACTGTTTGTACAAAGATACTAAGGTAAGCCGAAGTACAAAGCATCGTAGAAATTCAGGAAGCAATAACCGGGCTGATGAGTGGCGCCACCGCTAGCCTCCAAATGCGGCGCGGGGGAGGGCTGCCTATGACATGATCGCTGTAATCTAGTAGGTCGTGATTCGGACGTCGCCTTAATATTGTGGAAGAAACACGTTGTCAGTTTCTTCCTTTTGGAACCGCTTCAGTTCTTGATACCTGGTGGATTAATGTTATTCAGCAGTTCCTCAGCCTTCACGATATCTTACAGAAAGTGCGTGAAGCCCTGGAACCTCAGCTGGAGGTTGAACAGCCGTTAGACTACTGGGAACCCAAACCCTTGGTGGTCATCAACAATCCCAAAGATGGCATCAGTCGTCACACTACAGTTGTCAGGGACAGCAGGAGAATGCATAACAGGAGCGTGTATTACGATGAAACGGACATATAAGGCATTAGGATCGTGCGGATGGCATCTAGTGCTTACGTAGACAAAAGGACACGCGGGTTCTGCTACGGCTTTCTACAACGCATGTAGGAGCAACTAGGCACAAGGATAGAGCAATTGAAGGACATCACATGTGCGATAATCCTCCAAGAGGAACACTCATGTACATTTTGTTGTCTCACTCATAGTATATTGACATTGGTGGGCACAAATAAACATCCAGATCAGTAGCTCTCTTTCAGTTCTTTCACAGATAGACACTTGTCCTGAAAGGCTGTCAGAACCCAAGGCACAACTCAATGAATTTTACGTTTATAGAAGGCATAGATTTGCTTTATAAATAGCCTCATTTTTTTTTCTTCGTACACTGCTGGCATCACATGAGTCCAAAAGATGATGATATTCCAGTCAATAAAGGAATGACAAAGGAGGGATTCCTATCTTCTTGTCTTGGATCTTAGGGTCTGACCCTGGCCAGAAAATGCCGAAAATTGGTCTTCTGGCTTTACCTAAAGAAAATAAAATCACATTATAAACATTATGGCTCGTCCTAGCAGTCCCCCACAGTGCTCCAAGTGTATTATTGCAGACGACAAATAAACTATCAGCTATCAATTATTTTGTGACCATCACTACTGCGTAAGATGCCCGACAAACTCAATGCTGTGGTATAAATATACGGGGTGTGTGACCTGTGGTGTAGCCAGAAAAATATTTCGGGAGGGTTTCTATGGGGACATTACATGGGGTAGGTGGATTTCACCCTCCTCCCCACCCACCTTTTTTTTTTTTTTCATGGGGTGTTGGAATTTTAGGAATTCTCACACTATTCACAAAAAATATAACAATATAGCATTCTTATTTCAAGTTTTGAGCATTCACACACCCCTAACATGGACAGTGAAGAAGCAAACATTGAGCTTACGTTGCTGTTATCCTGCGTGGGCCTTGCAGTCCTAATAAACCGTAGGGTCCCAATTTGATACTCATAGTCTGGAATGCCTCTGAAAAGGAATACATGCGATACACATTTATACCCTCCACTTAGGTGTCTCATCATGATAACATGCTCCAATATAGATGCTTTCGTGCCAGCGTGCGTCATGCAGATGTGCTCCCTGTAAGTCTTCTGGATTGCGCGGTTTGTTTGCAAACAGTGGAAGCGTCTATACCCTATATCTGACCTACCTTCTCACACTATGTTTGGACCCTTCCTTGACTGTACCTTCATGAGCACGAACTTTGCCATCAAGTCTGTTACCCTTGCCACTAAATGCCTGAAGGTAGAAGAAACATATCAAATGGATTAAATACAAATATCCAGCGGAAACACCTAACTAGAGGTTATAACCGGAGATCTGCGTGGCAGGCCAAGATGTTCGGCACTTTCGAGCTTTGCAATGAAGATTAGTCAGTACACTGGAAATTCATAAATGAATGTTTAACTTCTTGGATTCCATGATAAAATGCAGAGGTTTAAAAAAAATAAAGGCTGTGGGAACACTACATTACTTCTGTCAAATGGCTTGTCTTTCTCAGAAATTTTGGTGTTGCTGTCATTGGCTGACGCCTCCAAATTAAAGTCCTGGGAAAATGCCTGGTTAACTCGCACCCATATCCTCCAATTTTGAGGCATGTCGTCACGAAGCTTGTTACCGTTAAGAACTCTAAACTTACAACAAACTTTGTCGTATCCTCTTCATATGCTGCAAGATCCATCTGATTAAAAATAAATTAAATGTAATTACTAAAGAAAAATGCAACACTTCAAGGGTCCGGTCATTACATCATCTTCCTTGGCTTCCTTCTTTCTTGTGTACTGGGGCTCCTTGTATCCTACAGGCGCAGCGAATTCGACCTGCGAGAAGATATCCACTCTTTAAAATGCGGGTCCCATTCGTGCTTTCCAACTTACACTCATGTCACATTCTATGATTGACACGGCGTTTCCCGGCTTTGTCTCCAGGACACACAGCTCATAAATCTGCGGCGGAATAGGATTCGTTGTAATATAAGCGACCACAAAAAGAGACACATCAACTGGAAAGCATTTATCACCTACCTTGTTGTTGTACTCGATAGCAATGATGTCTCGAGTTGAAAGGCATGCAAAGTTCCGCAGCGCATTCTCTAAGCTAGTAGAGATGTTAAGTTTCATACTTTTCAATAATGAATACGAGCAATCGAGCATGTAAAGTAGGTGCATCAAGAGACATGTTGAATGCTTGCACACGCTTATGTGTTAGCAGGAAGCTATGAAGTTTTTGCATCTGCTGCTGAAGTATTCTGTGGAACATGTGTGAATATATGGACAGTTCTCAAGAATAAGTTGCCTTTCCTTTCCATGTCTCCACAGTAGCTATTTCATAATGTACAATATTTAATTTTCTAGGCACACTGTGTGTGTGCCACATTGACTCAGTCAGGATACACAGCCTTGGGATTTGTGATGTCCAAGAAGTCAACAGAGAGCGGCTGGAACTTTGAGAATGTGGCCACCGGCAGTATGGCGCTCTCAACTTGCACAATGTCACCCTCTTCTAAAAGTAAATTTTTCTGCATCTAGACGTTAGAAGCGATGAAGACAATATCAGAAACCAACGTTCGTAGTCAGCTTGTGAAGATAACCTATGTCAAAGCATGTTCTACCCAGTAAGGCAGGTAAACTTTGCCTTCGTCCGCAACAAATTCCAGCACACCACAATGACTTTCCCTCTGGGACTTTGTGTTGGTAAGCTTGAAGAGCATTGGGTAGACAATGTTGAGCCGAGCTGAAGCGTGAACATCAAGAGAAAAACAATCGTAAGTGTCTTAGCCTCAAAAACATGTTTCAAACAGTCTTACTCAAGTGATCCAGTGCAGAGGGTGGCATGATGACTGCGAATAAAAACGATCATATGTGGGTCAGAGCATCATGACTTTTTTTAAGAGGCATAAGTAAAGCCGCAAGCTCTCGAATACTAAACTACATTGGCGCAAAAAGCGAAAGAATACCCACTCTTTCCGCCCCGTTCGACGTCTTGCCGTTCGTTGCCAGGAAGCATAGACACAGAGTACGATCTGTACTGTGTATTGAATGGTCGGGCAAGGTGCTCGTGAAACATGTTAAAAGGAAACTGGAAGACAGGCGGAAACGTTCTGTGAGAAGCGTTAAACATGTGGCAGCAGTCACTTGCACAGATACACACAGATGCCTGCGTGTGTTACATTCTATGAACATTCCTCTGCCACGGTGGAGCTTGCACTTCCTATCATATACGGGCTTTAAACGCACTGCCACGAAACGTATTCAAAGCTTACCATTTTAGCAGACTCGATGGCGTGACACAGCAATACAAACCCCGAAGTAAACACAAACACGAACTTCCACTACAGACTTTTCATACGGCTACTTTCTTGACTTGTGTGTTGGATTGGATAGTAGATGAGCGATGTTAGTGGCGATGTGACTCTCCATGCTCTCCATACCTCCGTCACGAGCGATGTATGCGCGACCGCACTTTTCATGCGCCCTGTGTGCCCTGTGTCGTGCGCATTCTAAAGTTGTCGTCCATTGTAAAAAAACAGGCACTATCTACTAGGATGTCGTGCTATACTATAATCGCGTTGCCAACTCTTACTTCGTCGTCTTCATTTTCTTCTTCATCGATGAAAACAGCCCGGCTAAAAAAATGGTGATTTGAGTAGAGTAAATGATGACAGTAGATTAACACGAAAGGTTTGTATAGCAAACTTTAGGGTGGGACCGTGACCCATACTAATATAGAGTACTACCAGTATAGAGTAGGTTGTAAGTTGGACAATGTTTGCAGTAAACTAGGGTTTGTCAGCCTGTTTGTGTTGGCGACATGATGCGCGCGTCACGTGCCGCAGGGAGGACTGCGGATTCTTTTGACGAGCGCTGGAAATCTTCAACAGGAGTTGGAAGTAGCGTGTTCCGGGTTCAAGGACAAAAGAGACAAACCAGCAGCAAAACGCGACGGACTCAAAACCAGCAATGAAACTAATACAACAGGTACAAATATAAAACGCAAAGAGATAAGGTAGGGTGAAAGGAGAACGCAGTATTGCCATCATGAATTCATGATGATTATTATTATTATGGTGGGTGGTCGCTACACTCTAAAAACAGAACACCGCATGGCACGCTGTGCTCCAACCATTGCCGAGAATGACAGGGTTATCGCTTCTGATTCGAATAGATAGGGGGGCGTACGCCTTTTTGTGACAATTTTCATATATCCAAATTGCCACAAAAAGGCGTACACCCACCTCTCTCTTCGAGTCAGAAGCGATAACCATATCATTTGCGGCAATGGCTGGCGCACAGCGTGCTATGCGGTGAAGTTCTGCTTTTAGAGTGTACTTCTGGTCTTTTCAGTACGCTCACTCTACATACAGAGGAAGAAGAAGAAGAAGAATCCCTGTGCATGCTTTTCGTTCAACTCTTGTTCTCTAACTATCGATTCCTTGCGAAGTGTAGTGGTTACTTTGTGATAGCACGGCCCCATCTGTACTTACCAACCATGACCGTCACCGCAGCGACAGTGGCCAACTTCGCCATGATTATCACCGTAATGTATACGTTCCTACACCCTAAAAAGAGAACTGTACCGCATAGCACGCTGTGCGCCAATCAATATTATGAACGATAGGGTTATCGCTTCCAATTCGAGGAGAGAGCGGGGAAGGGGCGTACGCCTTTTTGTGCCATCGTATATCCAAACTGACACACAAAAGGCATACGCCTCTCTCTCTCTTTGAATGAGAAGCGATACCCCTATATCATCATTCGGCGTAATAGTTGGCGCACAGCGTGCTATGCGGTGAAGTCCTGTTTGAGTGCACACCGTACGCTATTCCTCATGTGTGATTTACAGCTGCCAGAATTTATCATGACCGTTATCTATTACATCACGCAGATGGTCAACGTCTCCAGCCTAATTTCGTACTGTTTTGGAAAATACCGAACCAGCATCCGTAAGTATTTGTCATGTGGGGAAACCTACACTCTTAAAAATGAACTTCACCACATAGCACGCTCCTAGCCAACCATCATCTCAAATGATATCGTTATCTGCCCTGATTTGTTGAAAACGGGGGGCGTACGCCTTTTTTGTGACACTTATGCTGTTCATAATTGTCACAAAAAAGGCGTACGCCCCTCGTTTTCAACAAGTCGGGGCAAATAACGCTGTCATTCGAGATGATGGTTGGCTAGTAGCGTGCTATGCGGTGAAGTTCATTTTTAAGAGTGTAGCGGTCAGTATATGCAAGGCACAAAATGTTGGGCATGAAAGCTATACCAGCTAGCGTATCCGTAATTCGCCGTTCTGGTAGCATGCATCATAGGAGAGCTTTCTCAAAATAAGCTTCTATCTCATGCCTTGCAATCCTGGAGTAGTTTGAAGTACTAGTACTTTGAAATGAACTTCACCGCATAGCACGCTCTTAGCCAACCATCAGGTCCAGTGATATCGTTATCTTCCTCGATTTGTTGGAAACGGGAGGCGTACGTCTTTTTTGTGACACTTATGCTGTTCATAAGTGTCACAATAAGTGTTTCTAATATTAATTAATTATATACAATTATAAAATTAAGTTAATCGCATTAATTTAGTAAATTTAGCCGTACACCAAATCCTAACGCCAAAACATGACATTTTGCTGAACATACAAACCATAGGACATTAATTGAATCGATGAAAGTAATTCAATTGTCAAATAACTAGCAAAAATAAAACAAACTATTGAAATTGAATTAAAAGCCGTCAAACGTCTTTGTTTCGGAAAGCTTCCCCCTACGGATGGGCCTTCGACATCGCCTTCGGCACCGAGAGCTTCTTGAACGTCGTCATAGGTGGCTTTCTCGTGAGTGCTATGAAAGGTGTAAGTATATATGTTGTGCCACGACGTCTGTTTTCTTTTCTTTTTTTTTCTTTTTTTACGTTTCGTGGCGTGTCCAAGGTCTAGGGTTACGACGTACAGCTTCAAACCTGGAACAAGTTGTCGTTTCTGGATTGTATACTTATTTCACTTCGTAGGTCATGGGGGCATACATAGGCCTGGTTGTGCTAGATTGGCCAGTGCTAAAATAGCTTCGTCAGATCTACAAATGACTTCAGTTCCTTCGGAAGCTATAATTCGTGAAGATACATAACGGCGAATATGCCGGCTGGGGCTCATGTTGTGGAATTCTTTCGAAAAAAGAAAGCCCAGCAAGTGAAAACGAAAGTCTGAAAGCTTGGAAGTCTCGGCACATGCTGTCTGAACAACGCGCTCCTTCATATGCTATATGTGAACACTAAGTACAATAATTGCTCGATACCCTTTCTATCTTTCCAGGTGAAAGCGACGCCTTCGCAAATAGCAATCGTAAGTGCTGTCGGATCTGTAGCTCTGCACATGCGTTATGTAACAGTGTGCATGTGGCGTCTGAAGTGCGTTGCGAGGGTCCGTTGCGTTCATCGCGGCCAATATCCTGAGTAGAATCAATAATTGCTAAGCGCACAACTCTCCGATGAACGGTGTATACTTATTATTATTTTTTTTAATTTCTTATGTTTTGTTTTTATTTTTTTTGCAAAACGCTGTAGTTTCGAATTCTTCTAGAGCAGGTGACGCCATCGCGAGCTGTCCTGAGCGCGACCTGCCAGATTATAGCGACCATGTCCCGTTTATTTAGACGATTTCAGAAAATCCCAGTGCTCCTTGCGCTCGCGTAGCACCTTGCGAGGTTACAGGAATATAAGGAAGAGGGAACTGCCCTTCACATTTCGTTTTCGCTGACCTTGACTCCTCGTGGACAATCGGACGAGAGAGAAGGAACCGAAACAATTTGGAAACCTTCTCCTTCTTTGATAGCAGCAAGTTCCCATAGTTCAAAGCGGCTCGAAGCTGTCTGGGATTTTCTGAAGTCGTCTATTGCTATAGTGCCTTGTGCTTCAGCTTTCCTTAGGAGTTTTGTACAAGACGTGCCGCGTCCCACGGGAGATATGCTTTCTTGCTAATTGATCATCATCATCATCATTCTACAAGTTTTCATGGGAACTGTTTCTGTCGTCTATACCACGGTCGTATGTCCGCTTCTGCACATTCAAAATTCTGTTGTCCAATCATGTTGGAGATAACGCGGGTCGATGCGTAGGCAGCCAGAGTGAAAGCATTGGTGAAAGCGCATTACGGGATTATGAGTACAAAGCGTCGTCAAGTCTCGGTCTCAAACGTCCACGTAACCATGAAGCGGATTATTTCGTGCCATCTAACATGGCGGCCGCCTGCAAGTGGCTGCGCATGCGCACACGCATACCCTGAAAAGGTCCATTGGAATGGCATACATCCCACGGGATTCTGAAGCCACGAAATTTAGTCCTTGATGGCATAATGAGGCAGTGAGTGGTGTCTGTAAAGTAGTGCGGCATAAGGCAGTTAGGCCAAGCACAGCTAATTTGTCTTGATGGCAACATTGGCAACATGGTCATTTCCCGTACTTCAGCTCATACTGAACTAAACCGTTGTTCTAATTCCCCTTGTACCATTTCTGGGGTTTTGAGAGCTTGTAACGGTAGACAGTGCCGACTGCTCAGGGTCAGTAAGGCAGCATGCGCTGCGCTATAACATGTGCACGTTTCTATGTTACTTCAGGAAACAATTCAAACTATCCGGGCGTTCCTGACTTGGAATTGCGTCAGCAGTATGTTCTGTTATACCTGCAGCATATACCTCGCCAAAAACCTCTCGGATACGGTGAGCTTCATTACAATCCTGCGAAGAGCTGTGCGGACATATGAGACTTCACGTAGCCCTGAACAATCTATATATAAGCGATACATCTGTGCAAGAACACTCGGATCACGTTTGATACGCGTGACAATACGTGAATTATTTCAGTTCAAGTTTATATATATTGTGGAAATATTATATCATTGTACTCGTCGATATGGCTGGAGCAGTATAAACTCAGCCATTGATGTTTCCCTGAATAGACTAGGCACGGGCGAACACCGTCAACTATATTTCTCACTGGATCCGCATATATCCTTTATCATTTCAAAGTCCCAGTGACGAGCATGATCGCGCAGCTCTTTATTCCGTTCGTCTCACCATCATCCGTGTCAATTAAAAGGAACACACATATTTGCCACGTAGATGAAAATAGAAGAAATGAAGAAAAGCAGTCCGAATGTAACTGAGAAGCAATTTAGGGTAAGGCAATTCTGTCATGGTCACGATCTTTCTGTGTTCACTTATAGTTCACATGCGAGGAAACGTCATTGTCTTTGTTGTCTTCTGCACTTGCAGCAACAGATGTTTATTGGAATGGTTGTGGCTTACACGGCGATCTTTGCCATCAAGGTAGGAGACAATGGTTCAACGCCTCTAAGATAGCGCCTTTGAATCATATGTGTATCGCTGTTAGCATGAAAATTTCGGTGTCTTCATTAACTCCATAAATGATATAAGTAGTGCGATTATAAGAATAAAAAAAAAAGAAGCTATAGCTATCTTCACCGCGCCTGTGGCGTCTGTGCGGCAGGTTTACAACTCAACTAAAATATAAAAAAACTAACAGAGCAAAATAGATGCCGTTTTAGAAGGCGGGTTATACGGCCAGGCGAATGTCCTGTATAGGACAGCGTTTGCAACTATTGGACGACTATTTAGCTCAAATTCATTCATGCATTAATAATTAACCTATTAATTAGATGTTTTCTGGGAAATACGAGATGGCAGAATTGGAGCCAGTCATTATTCAAATGCACCGTCCTTATTAAACACCCTGTGAAGCGAACCCACTTTGAGATATAGAATCTCAAATTTCGCTATGCAAATGAGCCGAAACTATAGATCTATACGCGCTTTTCGAGCGCAGCAACGACGCGGCCTTGACCTTATGCGGAGAGCGGAGAGGCGTACGCCCCCTTCTTTCAACAAGTCAGGGCAGATAACGATACCATTCGAGATGATGGTTGGCTACACTCTAAAAACGGAACTTCATCGCATAGCACGTTCTGGTGCGCCAACCATTGCCACGAATGATGCCTTCTGATTCGAGGAGAGAGGGAGGCGTACGCCTTTTTGTATCAATTACCGTGTATCCAAATTGACACAAAAAGGCGTACGCCCCCTCTCTCTTCGAATCAGAAGCGATAACCGTACCATTCGTGTCAATGGTTGGCGCAGAGCGTGCTATGCGGTGAAGCTCATTTTTAAGCGTGTATAATCACACCGAACGCCATATCATTCATAGTTTCGTTGCATTCCACTATTCTTCAGGCAGCAATCTTGTACACCATCTATGACTTCTACAAGGCAGCCAAGGAAAAAGGCGGCGACCTCGAAGAGCCGGTGGCTTTCTTCTTTCCGGCACAACAGCAAGGAGGAAGAGGTCTGCCTATCATGGCCGGTCAGTTCCAGTTTAACCGGCCACCAGGGTCTCCTAACGTGGTCTCACGTGAACCTCCTGCCATGCTGGTCAACCTCCCTGTTCTACGGCACTTGCCACCGGCTGCTGCACCTGCACGTGCATTGACTCCAGCGTAGAATATTTACAGTACCACGTGACCCAATAAAATTTTACATCTAGAAAGCCACGAAGCACGCCGATGGAACCTGCAGCCCCAGGCCCCACCTGGCCCTTTCGAACATAAGGAATCACTCTGCTCTTCATCCGCTACTCGATGCAATGTTGCGGGGCACCACGGGTGATTGTTTGCGGTCGTGTCCGTTCCTAATTCTTAGCCTCAGAATATAAAACACGGATGGCGGAATGGGGTCTCACATTCCGTTCCAATTCCATTCCTTTCACTTCCTCAGAATGAAAAGGTATGGTCAGACCCCACTCCTGGAATGGCTTGGCAACCCAATTCCGGTAACCATACTGGCGAGTCCGGCAGTGCTAGAGGAGATTGACATTACCAAGCACGGAAAAAGCTCAAAGACAAGGTAATTTCACTCTTGACCGTGTGCAGGTGCGTTGCAAAGGGTGCGAGGGCAGAGACCAGCCCGTTGAAACCAAAAGTGCCACCGGGGCACCCAGACCATTCCATTCCTAGGACATTTTCCGCAATTATATTCTATTCCGGGGTCTGGTAAATCTGGGATGATTCCGGAATCATTCCAACTCCGGAGTTGCAACTCCGCAACCTTGATATCAGTAATAGATCTAGCTGTGAGACGGAAACAATCTTCGCTTGTTGGCCTTCGCCTGAGTCTGTGCTTGGAAGTGAGTTCGTCCACGGGAACTTGAAAAGGCAGAGCGCTGTCTGCACTACCCCTTTTTGGGATCTTCACTGGACACCTCTTAGAGAAATCTGCGCGCAAGTGGCCGTGACTCAACAAACAAGATACGCACCATCGGCACAAATCTTGCAGCAACATCAGACTTGACTTTCAACACAACAGTCATTTATTACCTGCAATCTGCAACTGAATATGGAGCTCCTCCAGCTCAACATGTATCGAGATTAGTCTTCCAAATGTTTTCCCGGAATGGGTAAATTACAGTTGTAATGATACACATGCACTTCCCCCGTGCAGTTATGATAGTCATTGAGTACACTGCCATAACCGTTATCTTTCCACCATTGACACAGCTGCCTGTTCCACGCACAGGGCAGGACGTAAAACAGCTCCGGATGCTCGCAATAGAGCAACGTGTAAAAGCCCTGATCACCTAGATGGCCGCTGGAAAAATACTTGGCCGTCAGTTTCTTCACAGCCTGTTCACGCAGGAAACTCTGGTAGAAAGTGGACGACCTGATGCGACCAAGGTCAAGCAGGACGACTCCGCTGTTGAACCCCGGAAAGCCTTTGCCGGGCGCCTCTCCGCACTTTGTTCCTGGATTGAGTTTGCGATACTCTCGAAGTATATAGCGGTACACGGGCTGCTGTTCGTGGGCCATGCCCATAACTGCGGCGTCGCCAAATAGCGAAAAGTGGCGGTGCAGCAGCGAAATGTCAGATTTTAGGCTAAGGTCAATGCCCAAACTTATTACTCGCATCTCGCTGCGAAAAACGCGATGCAGTCCGAGGGAGATGAGGGAGAGGGCCTCCGAAAAGTACTCGGATCTATCTGGGCTGAAGTACTCCCGCATATATTGCATTATATCTTGCATAGGGTGCAGCACGTCATATATGCGCAGGAAGTCCACCTGTTGAAGATGAAAGACAACATTAGCACAGCCATTTGTGACAATTCTGCAAGTGCGCTAAAGTTATATATTGAACAGCAACAGTAGAAAGCAAGCGGTTATAAAGTCACATAATAATAATAATAATAATAATAATAATAATAATAATAATAATAATAATAATAATAATAATAATAATAATAATAATAATAATAATAAAAGAATATAAAAAAGAGTATCAATCGCGTGCTCTGAGATTACCCATTGCTCTTATGCTATAGGTTCACTTCCTACCGAACCATCATCTCGAATGACATCGTTCTCTCCCACGATTTGTTGAAAACAGGTGGCGTACGCCTTTAATATTACAATCATGTCCTGCATAATTGTCACAGAAAGGCGTACGCCTGCTGTTTTAAAACAAATCAGGGCACAGAGCAATGTCATTCGAGATGATGGTCGAGGTGAAGTTACTGCCATTCCGTTTAATGCATTAAGTTTGCTGTGTGGCTACACTGTTAAAACAGAACTTCACCGCATAGCACGATCTGCGCCAACCACTGCCACGAATGATAGGTTTGTCGCTTCTGATTCGAAAAGAGGGAGGCGTACGCCATTTCGTGTCAATTATCATATATCCAAATTGACACAAAAAGGCGTACGGCCCCTCTCTCTTCGAATCAGAAGCAATAACCCTATCATTCGTGGCAATGGCTGGCACGCAGAGCGTGCTATGCGGTGTAGGGTATTAATGTAAACAAAATTGAAGTTCCCACAGTATGGGCATTCCCGGACCCCTTATATGCGAAAAGAGCGCGCGCGAGAGAGAGAAGAATTAGACACGATTATGTAGATTTCAATATCTTTCTCACGGCCAGTCATTCACATAGAACCGAGCACTCCACAGGGAGCAGCATTCTCCGCCTGTTCTCACGCGCCACGTACTGTCAACACCGTTAACTCCCACATGTCCAGTACGAGGGGATCAGGGAATAATTTCCCCAGAGGGAACTAGGGGCTATACCAGCAGCAATGTACATATAGGAGGGGGAATATGTCCCCAGAGTGTCGCTCCCGGATGCGATCGAATGAATTATGTGACGCATTCGAGACAAGGTTTTAGTCAGCATTGCATTCTGGACCACCCTACAATGTTAAAATAAAACTTCACCACATAGCACGCGCCTAGCCAACCGTCATTCCGAATTACATCATTCTGTGCCCGCTTATTTGCCGAAAATAGGAGGAGGTGCCTATCTGGGACACATTATGCATGTCCCAGATAGGCTCCTCCCACTGTTTTGAGCAAATCATGACATAGGATGATACCATTGGGCATGGTGGTCGGCTACACTCTTAAAAATGAACTTCACCGCATAGCACGCTCTTGCCAACCATAATCTCGAATGATATCGTTATCTGCCCTGATTTGTTGAAAACGGGAGGCGTACGCCTTTTTGTGACACTTATGCTATTCATAATTGTCACAAAAATAGCGTACGCCTCCCGTTTTCAACAAATCAGGGCAGATAATGATACCATTCGAGATGATGTTTTGCTAGGAGCGTGCTATGCGGTGAAGTTCACTTTTAAGAGCGTAGGCTCACGCGCTACGAACGCCTCTACCTATAGGCCTGTGCTAGGCGTCATGAAAAGCATGATAAATACAGGTATACACTTACCAATATGTCGACCGATGATAATCCGGATGCATCCTGCAGCACTTGTATCGCCGCTTCCTGGCTGTCAGCATCGGTGACCAGATATCTTCTCACTGCACATAAGTAATTATGCCCTTTTGTCCTGGTCAATCCCCCTTAGTGGCTCACGGGCATTGGTATAGAAGAAGAAGAAGAGTAGAAGTCTTGGTGACGAGAGCTCGATGCCTGGCGCTACCGCTAAATTTTTACCTCCACCGTGCTGGACGGTCTTTGTCCCCTGCTTGCTCCCACTGTGGCCAGGATGAAACAACTGAACACTTTTTGCTAACCTGTTCTCAGTTTGGCCAATTACGCCACAGGTACACTCTTAGAAATGAACTTCACCGCATAGCACGATGCTAGCCAACCATAATCTCGAATGATATCGTTATCTGACCTGATTTGTTGAAAACGGGAGGCGTACGCCTTTTTTGGGACAATTATGAACCACATAAGTGTCACAAAAAAGGCGTACGCCTCCCGTTTTCAACAAATCAGGTCAGATAACGATATCATTCGAGATTATGGTTGGCTAGGAGCGTGCTATGCGGTGAAGTTCATTTTTAAGAGTGTATATCTGGACCCCCTTGCGCTTGTTAGGAGCCCCACTCTCATTGGCGTCAGTTGTGTCTCTCGGAGCATCACACACTGCGCTCTGTCATAGGACTGTGGTAGCGGGTCTTGCATCGTACATCGTGCTCTCCAACAGCTTCTAGGCACTTCCTTCCTACTCTCATACACTTCCGCGTACACACACATTCATACAGTCATACTTTTGGCCGTGTATAGTCGTCATACGCATATTCCTACATACCTGCATACCCAATTGTTCATGTATTAGTCATCATCACATGTCATATATATGTCATAAGTTACTTGGATCTGACCTGGCCTTAGTCCCAACCGTTACTGCACAGACATAGACATAGACAAACATCTTTCGCCCCTTTTGTCCTGGCCAATCTCCCTTAGTGGCTCGCGGCCATCATCTCCTTGGACGAAGAAGAAGAAGAAGGCGCGACATGTACACGAAAATAGTATGGTGAACTAGAAATGGTCCATTATCGAAGGCAGACAAACCTTACGTGTGACATCACTGTACCACTACCGTTACCACTATCGAAGGGCGCAAGGCACGCCGGTAATTCGAACCTTGCGTCAACGGACAACGCTTCTTCCCCCAGAATCGTTGCACGGTTGTACCTGAACACTTCTCGCTACGAGCACTCGTCAGGCTGATGAAGAGGCTGTGAACATCACATTCACCTTTACGAACGGGAACAGCAGGAATCTGCAGGAGAAATTGACGGTCTTCTTTGGAACTCCTTATAGTGGAACGCAGTAACGCCCCACTCTTCATCTTGTCACTGATGCTGATAGTAAAAAAAAAAGGCGACACAAGTGCTGCAGGATGCATCCGGATTATCGTCGGTTGACATATTGGTAAGTGTATATCCGTATTCATCGTGCCCTTCGTCGCGTGTACTACAGGCCTCGGTAGTTCGTAACGCGTGCGCCTACTCTAAAAACTGAACTTCACCGCATAGCACGTTCTGGTTATGGCAATGGCTAGCACAGAACGTGCTACACTCTAAAAACTGAACTTCACCGCATAGCACGCCCTGCGCCAACCATTTCCACGAATGATAGGGTCATCGGTTCTGATTGGAGGAGAGAGGAAGATGTACAGCTTTTTGTGTCAATTATCATATACCCAAATTGACACAAAAAGGCGTACGCCTCACTCTCTCTTCCTATCAGCAGCAATAACCCTATCATTCGTGGCAATGGTTGGCGCCGAGCGTGCCGTGCGGTGAAGTTCAGTTTTTAGAGTGTATGCGGTGACGGTCTGTTTTTATAGTGTATATACATATGAACCGGCGACCCGCCGTGTGTGGTGGTGATGGTAAAAGGGATCGCCGTTGTCGCCCTTACGCGTCCCGCCGTGGACGACCAGTGGACGACAGAAACGCTGCATCACGATCCTAGCCAACCATCATTCCGAATGACATTCCCTCCCCTGATTCCTTCCCCTGAATGGGAGGCGTACGCCTTTTCTTGTGACATTTTTGCTGTTCATAATTGTCACAAAAAAGGCGTACGCCTCCCGTTTTCAACAAATCAGGGCAGATAACGATATCATTCGAAATGATGGTTGGCTAGGAGCGTGCTACGCGGTGAAGTTCATTTCTAAGACTGCGGTGCAGAACAAGAGCACACGAACATTGTATAACAAACAGCGCCATTTGTGACATACACTCTTAAAAATGAACTTCACCGCGTATAGCACGCTCCTAGCCAACCATCATCTCGAATGATATCGTTATCTGCCCTGATTTGTTGAAAACGGGAGGCGCACGCTTTTTTTTGTGACGATTATGAACAGCACACGTGTCACAAAAAAGGAGTACGCCTCCCGTTTTCAGCAAATCAGGGCAGATAACGATATCATTCGAGATGATGGTGTGCTAGGAGCGTGCTACGCGGTGAAGTTCAGTTTTAAGAGTGTACACGCACTCTCTCAGCAGAACTTCACCGCATAGCACGTTGTGCGCCAACCACTGCCACAAATGATAGGGTTATCGCTTCTGATTTGAAGAGAGAGAGAGAGGGGGGGCGTACGCCTTTTTGTAGGAATTATCGTATATCCAAATTGCTACAAAAAGGCGTACGCTCCCCTCACTCTTCGAATCGGAAGCGGTAGCCCTATATCATTCGTGGCAGTGCACTCTTAAAAATGAACTTCACCACATAGCACGCTCCTAGCCAACCATTATCTCGAATGATATCGCTATGTGCCCTGATTCGTTCAAAACGGGGGGCGTACGCCTTTTTTGTGACACTTATGCTGTTCATAATTGTCACAAAAAGGCGTACGCCTACCGTTTTCAACAAACCAGGGAAGATAACGATATCATTCGAGATGATGGTTGGCTAGGAGCGTGCTATGCGGTGAAGTTCATTTCTAAGAGTGTGGTTGAAGGACAATATGCTATGCGGTGAAGTTCTGTTCTGAGAGTGCAGTTTGCATCACATTTGATCGCATCCAGGAGCGTTATACCCAGGGGACATTCTTCCCCTCATTTATTGCTGCCGTGGCCTTTTGGGGAAAATTCTTTGCTGTTCCCCTCGTACTGGACCCATGGGAGTTAACCATATAGGATTCACGCTATATGCTGGCGCCTGAGAGCAGGCGGGGGCTGCCGGTCCCTGTGGAGTGCGCAGACTCTACGTGGTTTCAGACCCCTATGTGCTTGCCGGGTCGTGGGAAAGATATCGAAATCTACATAGTCGTCTCTTTATTTATTTATTTTATCTCATTTTTATGTTTCTATTTTTATTTTGCAGGGGCTTGCGAATGCCCATACTGTGAGAACTTTAAGTTTCCTTAACTCAGTCGTCTGGATGTTCACTCGTGGAATGATATATCTCCCGTATAAGAGTAATAGGTAATTTCCGAGCACGCGATTGATACTTTTTTTTTTTTCGTTTGGCTTGCTTTTTACTGTTGCTGTTCAATGTGTAACTCAAGCGTCTTTAGCCGCATAGCGCGCTCCACCATCATCCCGAATGACAACGTTCTACGGGGGCGTGCGCCACATTTGTGGCAATTATGAACTGAATAATGCCACAGAAATGGCGTACGCCCCCGTTTTCAGCAAATCAGGGGAAGAATATTCTACTCGGACTCTAAACAAGGAGCTTCACCGCGTAGCACGCTCTGCGCCAACCATTGCCACGAATGATACACTCTTAGAAATGAACTTCACTGCATAGCACGCTCCTAGCAAACCATCATCTCGAATGATATCGTTATTTGCCCTGATTTGTTGAAAACGGGAGGCGTACGCCTTCTCTGTGACACTTATACTATCCATAATTGTCACAAAGAAGGCGTACGCCTCCTGTTTTCAACAAATCGTAGCAGATAACTATATCATTCGAGATGATGGTTGGCTAGGAGCGTGCTATGCAGTGAAGTCCATTTTTAAGAGTGTACTTTTCGAATCCTCAGTCCCTTCTATCCCTTGGACTGCATCGTCTTTTTTTTATATATATATATATATACACGGGACTTATGCACGTTACTGGCTTGTGAACATCCGGAGCTGTTTTATGTACTGCCCTGCACATGGAACAGGCAACTTATAAATGGTGAGAAGATCACGGGTATGGCAGTGTATTCAATGACTATCATAACTGCCAAGGAGAAATATATTTATATCACGCAAACTGTAATTTAACCATTCCCGGAAGGCACTTGGAAGGCTAATGTCAATACATCTTCTATTCGAAGAGTTCCAGTTTCATGTTTTTCCAAATATTGTGCTGTGTACTACCGAAAAGCGACCTGACTGCGGCTTGCTAGTAATAAATGATTGCTGTGTTCTAATCTGAGCGCATGGTACATTGCAAGCTACATATAACAGCTTTTGCTGAGAGAAACGCTCAAATTTGCATGCAGGTCTGCGGCTAGCTCGAATGTTGTTACTGTTTCGCCTCCGTTACTTGGCGCCGTTCGATTCAATCTTTGGTGATCTGTCCAATTTGTGAAAATTACAATCTAACTTCTAAATTTGTGATGCAGGTTGTGCGCCTCGTTCGTAGCTGGGAGGTGACCCTTGCTCAATCCCGACGTGTCGTGTTGACCGGAAAACAGCTCGGTTAAAGGGACCGTTGCATGCAGTGACATGCAAACCGAAACGCTTGTCTGTGTGTGTCACACGGCCGACAATATTCACGACGGCGAAAATTTCACTTCCGACAACGTCATACTTTGCAGGCAACTTGAACAAACGTGCAGCAAGAGCAGACGACGGTGAAACGGAAGTCCCTCACCCAAAAAACGGTCAAAACGTCACATAGAATCTATGCGGAGGAACCAATCGGCGAACACGGAAGACGACTGCTTGCGCTTTGCATCGAGGTTCCCGCTGTGTCGATGTTTTCCCGGGCAGGATTGTGGAATCTGAATGGTAATCCAGAAGATGGTAATCCCGAAGATGTGAGTTCGAGTGCTACAGCTGGCTAACCTTTTCAGTGACTTTCATCTTTCATGTGGAATCTCGTTCGTGCCTCGCTTTGGGAGATATCACCGTTCGATTACGCCGGTTTAGTCAAGTTAGTTCGCAACAAAATCGTTTATTTTGTTTAAAATGCTCCAAGTAGAGAGCACCGAAACCAGAACTGAAGCCATATTGGATATGAGTAGAAAATACTGTGCACGTCTTGGAAGAAAGCACGCTACGCGCAGCCCCCTTCAATTCAGAGCGCATGCTCAGAAGCTTCAGATTGGTGGGTGGGGAGGGGGAACGGAGCACACGCCACAGCCAGTGCCAGTGCTGCCGCTAGTGTGACGCGGCGAAAAGCAGCGAAAAGAGCGAGAAGTGGTTGCCGTCATCCCGGCTGCGGAGTTGTGGTGGTTGTGCGGTCCGATGTCCCCACGAAGAGCTAGACGTGCACGGCGTGAAACGATGCACGTGTGACGTGAGTTTTTCTTGTGTATGTGACAATCCTGCCTGATGACACGCAACAGCGTATGTAACGTTTCACCAACTCCATCCGTTACGAAAGCCGTTGTACTATGCTGTTTAATCGGGGCAGTGTTGATCATCTACTCCGACCACCGATCTTTGAAGGACGCAAGACACTCCAACAACTCGAGTCGCAACACCTCTTCCCCCAGAATCCTCGCACGGTTCCAACTGAACACTTCTCACAACAGTACTTTTCAAGTTGACAAAGGGGTCGTAAATATTTTCTTCGTGTTTATGAAAGCGAGGAGCAGGAACCTGCGGGAGAAACTGGCGGTCTTCTCGACCTCATTATTTGAACGCAGTACTGTCCCACTGCATCTTCACGTAGTCACCGACACTGACAGCCAAGAAGTGGCAACGCAAGTGCTGCAGGATGCATCTGCACTATCGTCGGTCAACGTATTGGTAAGTGCACCTGTGCGAGATCTCTGCCGTTGTAAGGGCGTTTGCCCTCGCGCCTGCAACTCTCCCGGGAAAAAGAAAAAAGCGGGCCCGCCCTCCTGAAGCTATTCGACTTGCTCAACTACTTTCTCGTGCTTGGCATGTGGGAGTTAATCGTACCCTGCTCCAGCAACATTCAGTCATCCCGCGCAATTCTGGATGCGGTAAATTTCGCTGGGGTTAAACCGGGAGGGATGCCAACCTGCACTGTCGCAGCTACGCGGGAGGGGAAACAACAGCAATGCGATCACGAATGCGGTGCGGTGACTGCTCGTCCCTGTGGAGTGTTCCTGATCCCTAAATGTGACAGCGAGAGGTCGTGAGAAACGGGGGCGTCGGGGTGTCCCTCGCAGTAGGGGAGGGGTCAAACTTTAGTTCGAAGCATTCAAAAAAGAAAATCGTGTGAAGGATGCTACATGCAGAGAGGAGTGGCTCAAAATTTGCAAACCCAGATTGGCCTAATGGATGTTCGGTTAATTAGGCTTATTAGGTTAATCGGTCAATTAGGTTAATTCGGTTAAAGTGGCTGATTAGAGTATCAGATGCATGTTTAGGTTTGGAATGTGTTTTTTGTCAGAGTCGTGGTCACGGTACCGCTGAATCATGCAAACTAAGATCTTTCTTACTTTGAAAAAAATAAAAACATTAGGCTGCACCAATCAAAATTTGCCTTCCTTGCGAGAAAGTCTGACGTCCTTGCTGGTCGCAATGCATGAAGTGCGGGGGCACAGCACGAGGTTGCCCCCCATTGTTGCCGACACGCATGGATATTCCTGCATTTGTGGTGTTTTTGGTCTTATGTATTTTTGGGGGTTCTGGGAAAATCGCTGCCGACAACCCCAGCTGCTACAGGTATCGAATCCCATGGTTTCGTGTCCACTTTGTTCTTTGTCTGCGCATAGTGACGATACTGTGGAGATTTTGCAACTAATTTGTTCCCTGGAGGTTTCTACGTCGGCGTCGCATAATTGTGACTTGCAGCGCCGCACCTCCTGCGCGAAGCCCACAGATGGTGTATTTTTCACTTTCGCTTCATAATTTTTTTACTGTTGCTATTCACTGTGATTGTAGCCATTGAGGGATTGTCCCAAAATGGCAGCATACTTGACCTGCATCTGATAGCACGCACAGGTTGATGTGTCTCGTTATCTTCAACAGGTGGACATTCTGCATATTGCAGACGTGCTGTACCCTGTCCAGGACATGATGCAATACATGCAAGCACACTTCAGTCCGCAGGGATCGAATTACTATTCAGATCCTCTGTTCCTTCTTTCCCTCGGACTGCATCGAGTTTTCGACAGTGACATGAGAGTGATAATCTTGGACATTGACACACGCGTTGAGTCTGACATTTCACTGTTAAACCGCCACTTTTCACTGTTTGGTGACACTGCAGTTATGGGCATTGCCCTTGAACAGCAGCCAGTGTACCGCCACGCCCTGCGCAGCTATCGCAAACACAATCCGAAAACAAAGTGTGGAGAGGCACCCGGCAGAGGCTTTCCGGGATTCAACAGCGGAGTCGTCCTGCTCGACATCGGTCGCATCAGGTCGTCTGCTTTCTACCAGAGTTTCCTACGTGAACAGGCTGTGAGGAATCTCACGGCTAAGTATTCCTTCAGTGGGGGTTTAGGTGATCAGGACTTCTACACTTTGCTGGCTTGCGAACATCCAGAGCTGTTTTACGTACTTCCCTGTACATGGAACAGGCAGCTGTGTAAATACTGGAATGAGCACGGGTATAGCAGCGTATTCGATGACTATCACAATTGCCCGGGGGAAATACATTTATATCATGGAAACTGTAACTCGCCCATTCCTGGAAGACATTTGGGACGATAATGTCTGTTTCTCAGTGCATCTTTTGATGGGGAAGCCTTGATATTCAGTTCCTCCGGGTAGCATCGATAAATGCTGTATTTGTTATTTAAAGCTACGTCCAGTTGCAATTTGTGCCAAAAAGAGACATAACTTACTGCAGTTACCAAGCAATCAATGACTGCACTTCTTTCTCGTTTTTGATAAAGGAAGCTGTAGTTACAACTACAGTGAAGGTCAGAGGCACAGCCAAGAGGGGTACCTTTGGTACTTTAGAGGGGTAACTTTGGCAAAAAAAAAAAGTACCTTTTGTACTGTATTTAGGAGAGGGAAACGAGGGTGAAAGCCTCCTCGCCCACGTAGCGTCTCCATAGAACCCCTCCAGAACTATTTTTCTGTGCTGTAACGCAAATGCAGTTTGGCTGCTGTTATGCAAGGATGTCCCTCAGAATAGACAATTGGTAGACAATAGACGTTTGGTTCACAAAAAGCCTGTCCAGTCAACCGCAATCCAAGTTCATGAGTGTCTTGTGCATTGCAGTCCATGCACAGACTCCCTTGACGGGACATGCATGCATTTTTACATAAAAACATCCTTGCATTAAAATCTAGCGAGGAAAAGGGAGTGAAATAAATGAATTGATAGGAAAAAAATTTCAAAGGCAGCAACAGTTACTTTCTGAGTGAGTGTCATTCCAGTTTTTGGTGTAGAATCAAAGATCTGTGCAATTTCAGAACGTGTTCAGTCTGATTGACAGTGTGGAGCATCTCCCTTGTGCGGCATGGTGTTGATTTTGTAGCACAAACTTTCTCAATGTGCCACACATGACTGTACAGAGATTACATATATTTATTATAGAACAAGCATACAACAATGTACAAAGATGCCTTATTTTTTTGTCATTTTTAGCCACAGTGCCAAGCATTTACTACTTAGACCTACGTTTGACAATAATTGTTTAATTGATTCTAATAATTGTTTCACGAAGTGTTGCTGATTATGTGCATATAGCATAGTGCAATACTGGTTTTTGTCTATAGCTTCATGGCCTGACGATGGTCACAGGAAAAGTGGTAATACAGTTCCTTTTTTGTTGTTGGCAGCTACACTTCAGGTTACATTATTACTATCCTATTAAAAGTTTAGTATTTGACAGCAACATCATGCTTGGTTTTTCCTTGTGTAATGAGCAGTTCATAGTTTTTTCGGTGCAGTTTATGCCTACAGTATAGATAAGCCCATACACCAGATGGTACCTTCGATGGCTTGGTGTTGTCAGCGCCGATCTGGTGTAGCATCCAAGCTCGATGCTCGAGAAAACATGCAGTTTGGCATACATTTTGTTACATGCTGGTGATGCCATAATATGTGTACTCTTGCCATTTATATTGCAGCTGTGCTAGCATTGTATATATACAAACCAATAGACAAGATTGTATGGAACAATAAATGCAAATGTCTGACCAAATAAAAAATTGTAAAACCTACTTTTCCATAAACTGCTGGGAGGAAATGAATTTTGTTACTCTGCTGTACTTTACGCGATTGCAGTAGCTACATGTGTTGAGGTAAGTAAACATAATTTTTTTATTTTTGTCTTGTATGTCTTCGTAAGGGTATGCCAGAGTAGCATTTCACTGTCTGTCGTGGCCTCCACCTCCCCAACACATCGGATGTCCCACTGCTCAATGAAAAGACCAACTTGTGTTATTGAGAATTTTATTACCTGTAGTTATGACTGACTCACATAACATGAAACAGAGCACTCACATTGATGAGATGTAGGATGAGATGCCATTGCATAATACAATTGGGAGGTCACTCTGCACATTGTCCTTAACTGGAAATCCAGCCTCTTCTTATGTATAACATTGCTTTTCCCCGTGTGACTTTGACTTCACTAATGTCTACAAATGTCTAGCTGTTTTCAGAACTGCCTGAAAATGTGTGGCCTTGCTTACAGAAAGGAAAGCAAGCTCCGAACCACATTCAGCAAAGGGAGCGAAGCCGTAACTAGCGCAAGAAATACACGCAAGAAAATTGTGCAACAACGGGCCGCACATTATATTCCGTAAATGCGCAACTCGGATTTGCATGAGAAGCTCACATGCTTTTCATACAAAACTACTGTCAAGTACAAAAAAAGGTGCACAAGCTCCAACAAAACCACTTCTGCAAGTACAGGTCCAGACAAAAGTTTATGGAACACCAGAGCGACGCATTTCTTGATCGGAGTGACCGTAGCAGCGAACAGGAGTGCAGACACCTACTGAGAGGTGTATTGAGTCACCTGTCTGCAAGTCGATCTGCTCCTGTTTGCTGCGAGGGATACCGCTTTGATAACGATGTAGGTTACTCCGGTGTTCCATGAACTTTTGTGGGGACCCATACGCTCCGACACTGCCCAGCATGATACGGACCCTTATGCTCTTGCTTAGAAGGTGGTTATTGAAACTTCCCATTCCCCGAGTCTCCTTTCTCTCTTTGCAATCCTTGAAAACTTCGACAAATCATCTTTCAGAATGTCCTTGCTCGAAAAACCTATCTGGGGTTGCCTGGGGGCACAAACTGTACGTTGAGCGTTCCCAGCCCAACGCTGCTTACACTTCAAAGGCTACTGATACAATGAAATTAAAATGAAAATGGACTGTGCGTAAGTTCTGTAGCTCCGGTAGCTACAAAGCAAGCTCCACCACTGCAGGAGACAAAGTGTCACTGCCACCTTTGTAACTATTACATTCGTATTAAATCAGTAGGAGCAATGTGTTGATATGCCACTGGGGTTTCTTGGAAAGTCTCGTTATTCAACCGGCATGCAGGGTAAGATTCTTCAGGTGGTTCCGAGGCAGCACTGGGAGTGTACAATGCACGCGTCGGTGAGAACTGTGCTCGGGTCAGGTCGAGACAATTGTGGAGTTTTGAGAAAGGTACAAACGCGAATGGGTAGTTCCGATACACAGCCTCCTCAATAGGTATAGAAGCTTTTTTGTTTTTACTCTCCCTTCCCACCTAGTTTTGGGCTATTACGTCAGATATTGTTCTGATGTGTCATAAGCCCAAAAACAATGAACTGCAAGATGTGTATTTACAGTGTAATTATGAAAAGAACTCTTCTTAGAATAAACCTTGATGAAGCAAAGGAGGGACATGTTTTTCTGTGATATCTGCGTTAGAAATGGCTGAACGATAGATGCACTGGGAAAGTTAATCAATAACTGAGACTAATGAAACATCACTTCAGCATGTGATCAACCTGCTGGGCTCAAAGGTCCTAGCTGTGCTCACACCACATTTATATTTGCTTAACATTTGCACCCAAAGAAAAGGAAAAGCAGCTTGTTTTGTAGGGGCCTGCTGTAGAGCAGTTCAAGGTGGTGCTAAATTCAAGCCTTGTCAGTGCTCTATTACAACCATCACAATTGTAACAATAATGTTGCAGGTTCTTTCGAAAACATGTTATGCAAATTAAACTGATCATACAAAGTATGGGCACGGCAGCTGCTCAGCCCGTACAGATGTGCATGCAGTGTGATGACCAACATGGGAGGTTCCTGTCATGACAATGTTAGATGGGAATTTTGAGATGGCGCAAGGGAGGGATCAGGCAGCCACATCTTCCGGAGACGTCGCGGGGGCAGACGTCGGGGCTGGCGCCTTTGTCGTGGCCTCCTCTGCGTCCGTACTTGGTGCTTCGGTCTTCTTTTCTTCCTTGTTGTTCACTTCTTCCTTCTTTTCATCTCCCTTTGCTTCCTTTCCTTCTTCCTCCTCCTCCTCCTTGTGATCTTCTGCGTCGTTCTGCTTTTCGGCGTCACTTGAGTTCTCCTTGGTCTTGTCCTCCCCAGCTGCGGCTTCTTCAGGCTCCTCCTCCTCCTCCTGCTTTGCTGCCTGCTTCTTCCTGCCCCGTGTCGATTTGGACTGCCGCGGAGTTTCCTGCAGGAATTCAGACGTCCTCGTAAAATGCTCTAAAGCTATGTGTCTGATGCACCACCTACTAGATTATAACGACCACGTCGTAATTGGCAACCCCTATGAGGGGCTCCTCCGCACGATCCGCTACTCGCCGGCCCGCGAGGTCTACACCGTCATTGGACAATGGAAATTTGAATTTTGAACGCGCAGAAGCGGACGTATAACTACCATAGCAGACGACAGCAACGGCTCCTATGAAAACGCGTAGAATGATGATGATAATCAACTTCAGAATGAAACATCTTCCGTGGGGCATCCACCGCTTGTACAAAAATACTAAGGTATGCTGAAGTACAGAGTATTGTAAAAGTTGAAGAAGCAATAACCGGGCCGATGAGTAGCGCCACCGCTAGCTTACATATGCGGCGCTGGGAAAGGGTGCCTATGACATGGTCGTTATAATCTAGTAGGTCATGGTCTGAAGTTAGCCGGAACATGATATGGCTGAAACACTCAGAAGAGCATTCAACCATTAAAGGCTCCGAAGAACATTTACTGAAGTTAGTTTTTTAGATTGGTAACGATACAGTGATAGAGTAACATGTGCCGTATGACAAGACACCTAATCCAGGTCTTTAAATATCTATATCCAAATGGACCAATCGGAGCAGCTTATTTTTAATTTGCAAATCAACGATTGGTAAATCCAAACGACCAGCTCAAGAGTGCAACTACATCGAAACAAACATTCTGAGCAGGCGGTAGGTGGTGAAGGATTATCACGCCCTTCCAAGTGTTTCGTGGTAAAGGTGTGTTTGATTGTTCTGGTATCGACAAAAATATGCTTCAGTATTTGCATGCATGGTTATGTGAGAGCAGAGAGGTTCCGTTCAAGTGCCGCAATTAACGTGCGTGTAAAGCCACAAATTGTCACGAATTACTGTCATGCAATTCATCTGAATCATTAATTCTTTTTTAAAAATCATCTTGCACATATCTGGACTAAGCATTTTTTCTTGTGCACCATACCTCCTTCTTCTGCTTAGCTGGTGGAGGTGCTGGCGGTGTGGGCCGGGTCTGGGAGCGTGTGCGCCGCCGTCCTGTATCGGCGTCGTTGGTGTCCTTGTGGCCCAATTCTTTCAGGAGAGCCTCTCCCTCCTTGGCCGCTACTTCCAAGCTGCTGAGCCGACGTGTTGCAGCGGTCTTGCTCTCACGAGCCGGCCGTGTGGACTGCAAGGCCACACATTGGAGGGTTATGCAAGTGGTGGATCAGTCGAGTCGAGGCAAGGCAAGGCTACGGACTAGAGAAATCAGACGGATAAAAAGATGCACACCTTAGAGGACTCTGTGGAGCCCCTAGACTTTTTGGCAGTGGATGGAGTGACCTCGTTCTCCCCTTCGCGTTTGACACCGGCAGTTTGTGCGTCTCCACTTTCCTTCCCCCCTCCTTCGGCGGCTACCTGAAATAAGATGTCCGAAAGTTTGCAGATTATCAATCAATTAATCAATCAACCAATCTGCATAAAATATGAGGCACGTTTGAGTCACTCCATTGGCTTCTTGGAGCACTCAACACTCTCCTTGGTTATATTCAAATTTCAGAGATGCCATCATCTTTGTTCCTGCTGTTATTACCAGATTAAAGTGCACTTTTCAAGGATTACCTAAACTTAATGTGTTGAAAGCTTTATATCTTCATAATGTTTGTGCCCACACTAAGACTGATTGATATTGTTTTGACGATGATGTGTAGGATGTTGGAGGAAGAAACAGAAAAGCGGAAGATATATATTTTAAGGGGTGTAATAACTTCATTTTCGAACATCAACACAGTTTTCGCAAAGGTCTAACCTGTCCTAAGTGTTGTCATGTGCCACTTTCTCACCACAGTGTCTGTCATCCATTTCAATAGG
The DNA here is from genome assembly GCF_037126465.1 of Ornithodoros turicata. Lineage (NCBI taxonomy): Eukaryota > Metazoa > Arthropoda > Arachnida > Ixodida > Argasidae > Ornithodoros > Ornithodoros turicata. The sequence continues at coordinate 22,080,709 of NC_088210.1, read as the reverse complement.
TCATCGATAGCTTTCCGATTCCTAGTTCAGACAGTTACAAGTACCTAGTTGTTGTACTTTTATCCAATCTAACTTGGAACCACCACATGCAGAAAATCCTTCTGAATCCGTCACATTATGGACATTACCATTTGAGAAAATTGCTAGCTGACAAGCCATACAGCATAAAACATCTCGTTGGCTCTGTTAGCTGAACATGTAGCAACACACATACACACACACCAAGTGCACATGTCTGTCTTGCACATCTTATACCTGCATAAGTCTAAAGGATACAGTCAGTTGCCCCTGTCATGAATGAAACTTCGTTACATATTACAAGTCACTTCATCAAATTTTAATTCAAGAAATTAGATTCTTTGAAACTCTCACATTTTCCGCGCTTCAATTTCAGGTCGCTTCAATTTCAGGTCGCTTCAAGTCATGGTTTCTTTTTCTTTTCTTTTTACCAGAACCAGCAACCGCAGTGCAGATGTAGCTCAATTCACTTCAAAATAATAATCTTAGCGAGAGAGCAACAAACATAAAAGAAAAAAACCTGACCCGTGGCATCGACTTTGCCAATCAGCACTGTTGCTGGCATAACAAATGACGAAATCAGACAGGAAGCTCACAAACAGCGATCACGTTGTGAGCATACGATCGCAGTTTCTCTATTATTGTTGTCGTGTAGCCATAGCTACAGCTGATAAGCAGCGGGCTATAGCTTGGCTTTCGCGACGATAGATGGCGAGAGCTCTTCAACAAAACTTCCGCTCAACCATGGAGGCTTTTCTACTTCCATGCGCGCTACGAATCGCCCGCCATTATGGAAGACTTGAAGAGCTCAAGTGTATTTTCACTTCACTTCAGCGTATTAAGCGCTTTATATCCACCATCCGATTCCTGATATTGATCGCGATGTTGACTCACGTAATCTCGGAAAACAAACCCGGCCTCGGCGATTTAAATTGGCGATAATAAATTCGAATGCGTTCAGAGAACGGTACGGACCTTTTTGTGCGCCACACCAAGTGGCGGTGTCAGTCTACGTAAAACGTGCATTCTATCGCCGCAAATTCCTTTACGTACTTACGTTAGATGAGCTGTTTTCTGGCTGCTCCACTTTTGTATCTGAAGAAGTCTCCGACATGACTCAGTAACTCTGTGTTCGTATAAACGCGAATAAACTGCAGGGCTTCTTCCCACCATTCACGGGAGTTTGAAGGGCAGCGTGGGTCACGTGATCAAACAGCATGCGCCGCCACTGGGCGAGCACAGCCGGCACAACGCGGGGGTAGCTGAGCGCGCCTACTTCAAATTTGATCCAGTGGCCGCGAGGCGAAAACCGATTCTACTTCGAATGAAACAACGCCGCCCAACCTGTTGTCATTGTTCGCGTGTTACTAGTCATGGGGAAGGTGCCACAAAAAGTGACTAAGTGACAGTTAGCCCGCAAAAATAGTAACTGGGTTGCAGATATACTCTTTTTTTACTGCTACAGTTAGCTTCGGAAAGTTACATTGTAAGAAAAAAAGCCACATGAATGTAACTCTCAAAAACTTTGTTTCAGCACTGCTGAAACAAAGCAGCTGCTTTGTTGTTGCTGTGTATACATAATACAAGATTTCCCATGGGCAAGGGCGGGAGTAATTACGCGCGCGGGAGACAGAACCGACGCGTGGAAAATATTACGGGACAACTTATAGTTTAGCTACTCTAATAAAAAACCGCTAACTAGTTCCAGTCACAGTCAGGCTATCTTTGCAGAAAAGAATCAATATAAAATATAGTTACTGCAAAAAGTAACTAGTTAAAGCTATTTGTAACTTGCTACCAAAGTATGGTTATTACCATCATGCTGCCGGGTATCAGGGCCATCAAGCATTAATCAAGCCATTGTGAGAAGAATGTATAGTATGGTAAGCATGATGAAAAGTGTGGAAAGCATATAGCACATACCAGAATGTTAAGCCATGGCATATAATCATATCATATCATACCTGTACAACAGCATTCTCAACGGTTGCGTGGTGAAGCCAGAATGCACTCCTTTCTGAAAATTGAATTCAGCAGCTGATACATTCTTGCTGAACAGTACCCGCACCGTTATTTCGAGATATAAATGTGTTCCTGTTTGTGGCGAGTAACATATAGTGTTTTGTGTGTGGTGTGTGCTTCTTTCGTTCGTGTCTTTTGCTGCAAACCACCTCTTGCTGTGCACCGGTACCAACTAAACCACATCAGGACCTTAGTATACTTACCAATGCACTGCACTTTGGTGTGAAAGACATCATTCCATACAAATTTTTACACTACATGCATTAAAATTTCGACAAGAAATTAAAGAGTATAATACAAAATGTCTGAAACTTGTGGGATGCTGGGAAAATCCCTGTAATGCATAGACATCCACACCAAGATGTTAGCAAAACCAGCAATAACTTCATAGCAATCGAAGAATTTTAAACCAAAAGCCTTAAAAAGTACCGGAGTGTATTGGAAAAACCAATCGCGTAAAAAATTCTACTCCAGTGTTTACTCCTGTATACTTGTAGCAATTCTCGCGAGGAACTTATTTTCGCGAAATTCGCGAGCGCTCTTTTCTTCGCGAATTTAAAGTTCCACGAAATATTCGACTCAATGACAGAAAAATACGCGAACGCAATATGTAAGAAATTTGACCCAGGACGCTGAGGCAACATATGTACGCTGTTTTTTACGCTATTTCACTGTATTGCCCCACAAGGTATTCAGTTCGTCTCTGCTGCGCGTAGGGACAGCTTCCCCACATCACGCACACCTATATGTTGATGTTCACTTCACATATACCACTGTATCAACAAAATAATATTTTTTTTTTGAACCCACGTGGCTGAACATTGACTGCCAACGGCGCCAAGCATGACGCTATATCAGATCCTTATCAATAACGCGATAGCGATCTTATGCGATTGTGCTTGCGACGTGCGACGTGATGCGCCCGCGCCGCCGCCGCTGTCGCCGCCGGAAGAGCCACCAAACGTGCCGCCGTAAACGCAGCTGCTCCCGTCCTCCCGTCGGTCTGTGCCGTCTGTGCTGTGCCTGTGCCACTCCTTGTCGCGTGCGGCGAGCATGCAAGCCGTCGTTGTCTCCGTTGTTGGAAAACATGAAAAACAGGAAATCCTTGACGACAGGCAGTAGCTACACAAACGACGTCCATGTTTTTTTCTGTGTGTGTTTCTTGTCCCGGTCGTTGCCTGTACGTGTCTGAAAGCGATGATTTCGTAGCGGGAATCTCCTGTTTCAAACTACACAATGCCCAAGACGTCGTAGGGAAATGAAGTAGCGCCGAGTCTTGGATCGTTTCCAGATGAAGTAGACTTGCCTGAGGATGGGGATACTTAGAAGATCCCACAGTGCGCTTCTTGTGAAAGGTAAGATCAAGTCAAACGTTCTGCCGGATTTTATATGCCTCATCTCTCTTTTGTTTTTCTTCCCTCTAGGGTTGTTCGCTGCATTGGCAATTAGTTGCCTCGTCGGCCTGTACTATGGCTACAGACTGATGGTTTCCAATGAAGCTTCCCGTTATTTTGGGCGCACAGTCGGTACGTATTGAATCCCATAACGTGCAGCTCGTGGTAGAAGAAGAAAGGCGATGTCTCAAAAAATTTTACTACTAAAACTCGCAACGCAGTTCTTTACTTGCTGCGATTAGTTTTGCGTGAATGCCTGTTACGATTGTGAAACGTGTCTAGGAGGCTCAAATCTGTATTTTCTGTCGTCCAGAATTTAGGACCACCACATAAATATTGTAATATTGAACTGCCAGGTAAATTCGCCTACTGTCTTCTTCAGTTTCGAGAAGTATGCTTCCCTAAGAAACGTCTGACAGCTCAGCTGCATTCTAAGTTTCTAACAGCATTTAATGGGAGCTTGAGTCTTGTACGTATACTATATGACCTAACACTGCATTCACATTCTTCCAGAAGAAAGGCTCCAGGCAATTGCAGACGACATCGCGCCAATTCACGTGGTGGTTGTCACATCCAACGTTCGACTTGGTGGGGCCATTGCAGTGATGATGAGCGTGACGCGCCACACCAGACGGCCGGTACGCTTCCACCTTGTTACCGACAATGCTACCAAGTATCACGCATACGCTTGGATGCATCACCCGCACCTTTCGGGTATCAACTACGAGGTGCTCACGTTTCCAAATGAAGCAATTGATCAAACCCTGTTTCGGACAGTGGATGACAGCAGTGCCTCAAAGGTCAGTGGGATGATTATTTGCTTACTATGGCAATGTACCTATAGAGTCACTTACACAGCCCGCATAGCAAAAAAACGTCAGCGACCAAGTACCATTCGTCTGGTTGTAAAATTTGGATCACAAGTTTATGTCAGTACGAGCAATGTATTTGGAGGAAAAAGAGTGTAAAAGATTGACAACACAAGGAGGCGGGCGAACACGAACTAGCACTCACTACCAACAACTGTATTACAGACGAATACCGTAGCTTAAGTACGTTGGTAGAGAGTGTTAGGCTGTGCCCGGCCATCTCCGTGTGATGTCAATATTTTTGTGCTCATTTTTCCTCGAAATATGTACCAACAGGCAGTTCTGCAAGCAGTGTCTTCGATTTGCAGGTATAATATGATTAATAGTTGCTTTGGACTCAAGTTCTGGTACAGTAGAACGTCTAAAATACTACTAAAAGACTTCACTATATCAGTATAGTTTGTAGTTGGAGACTCGACGCATTTGGACTAGAGGTTTACCTTACTGTATCCGCCGTACCTTCACCATGTAGGGGTTCTACCGTAGCTCGTAATTATGTGCACACTACCGATTCATGTACATAAGTACAATTTGATCCCTGCGTGAACGTGTCGTGTTGTCCCTCCTCTGTCCTTTTCTCGGGTTCCAAATTTTTTCACCATGTACCAGCTAGCCTGCACCCTTGCCCTTTTGCCATTATTGATCCCTGCATATGTTATTGTGGACAGTGGGCTGCTTAAAAGAACATTTGTCAATATACGTAGCGTTCAAGTGACAGGCAGTTTGATATTTTTATGCATATTACATAAAGCATTTTCTTCATCCTTTCAGCTGACCTTTGCAAAGCTATACATGACACATCTCCTGCCTTCCGTCTCTGGGATCGTAGTGCAGATCGATGATGACGTCATTGTTCAAGGTGTGTGACATAGTCAGGTCGCAGGAGTTGCCTTTTTCAGCCGTCGCTTTTAGTTAACATCTCCGCAATTCTAACTGATACTCGATTCACACTCTGCATGGTGAACGTATTAGCATCTGAGAGTGCAACACATATGCTCACAGAGGTTTTGTTGACCTCTTCATAGAAGGAAAAGAAAGAAAATACTGCATTGTAGCGGTTGCTGGATAAAACAAGCAATTCTAGCCCTGATTTGTGCTCGAAAGTGATTAATCGTTGGCTTCTTTCTTGCGGCTTGCAGGTGACATTGGTGAGCTTGCTGGTCTTCCGATATCCCAAGATCATGTGGGTCTTTTCTCACAGGACTGCGATGCAGTCTCAAGAAGGTACAACAGTGCTGGTGTAAGCATAGTTGGGTTTCTTCAAAAGCACTTTTGTTGTCTCTGCGTTAGTGTGAGGAGAAGCACTTGTTAATTTTCACCCAAGGCATCGTGATCATTGCGTACTATTTTCAGAGCAAGTACAGCCACTACTTGAATCTTGACACAGCTTCGTTGGCTGGATTGCACATCAATCCTGGTGCTTGTGTGCTGAACATAGGGGTATTTGTTATAAACATGGAAGAGTGGAAGAGGCAAAATATCACGGCTGTGGTTGAGCATTGGATGAGGGTTGACCAGAGGTGAGGCATGCTTCTTTGCTGCTTTGTACTGTGATGCATAAACTAGTGGGCTTCTATGGATAATTGGATGATTAGTGGCTTGTCAAGCCACTATGGTGGCTTTTTTTTTTTTTTTTGCTGTTCCCTCCAGACTTTCATTGTTGTAACTGTCCTAAATTAAAGAGTAACTAAATGAATAAGAATAAGAATTACCAGTGGCGTAGCCGGACCAACAAGGTTGGGGGGGGGGGGGGGGCTAGATTCGAGCCCCTCCTCTCCCTTGCTGATCCTGGATGTGCAAACACACACGAGATTGGAAGTATGGTTTTCCCTTCCCCGTATATATATATATATATATATATATATATATATATATATATGTAAATAATTTTTTCTCCTTAGATTTGCACAATTTTAGTGGATAGTCTATATGGCAGGTATGGGGTGCTCTAGTCACCCGCAGCTCCCCGTGGCTACACCGCTGATAACTACATGTGGGCATGTAGTGAAAATGAAAAAAAGGGCACAAAGCTCTTAAATGACAATTGACTTCTAATAACTGCAGGGAGAAGATATTCAAGCAAGAGGGACCACTGTGTCCACTGCTGTTGGCTCTCTACAACAAAACCACCACTTTAGACCCACAGTGGCATGTTCGTAATCTAGGTAAGCTGAAGTAGTGAATTCTTTGTGCAGTTCAATGGGTAGGGGTTATACATCTCATCACTCGTGGCTTTGTGGTGCCAGACATTGAGGGACTGTATACCTGAAATGCATCAGTTTCAGATAAAGAACATAATATTTCAATTCAATTTTATTTCATCTTGAGGATGTGGAGATGGGAAAAAAAGCTGTACGACAGCTTGACAAGTTCCCATCCCGAAAGTTTACGCTTCAAACTAGTGCAGTAAGAAACAAGAGGTGATAGGATTAACCATGTCCTGCTTAACAACCTGTGTTGACCTCCCTCAGCAAACTTATAAATCATTAAAATCTTGAAAATCATGTCATATAGGTTTGTTGAAGTTTGTTTTATTATGCATAGCAATGATGAATGCACAGTACATAGTTAGGCCTCGACGACATTGTTCCAGCATCCATTTTCAACACAGAGCTACGTACATGTTTTCTGTGTAGGTGTGACCACTGGCAGCTTGTACTCAAGGACATACATAGAGAAGGCCAAACTACTGCAGTGGAGCGGACACTTCAAGCCTTGGGGTACGCGTGCGTCGTTTGCTGATATCTGGTACAGTTACTTTGTGGCCGATCCAACCGGCCGCTTTCGCCCATCGGGAAAATATAGCCGTATCAGCACAACACCATCCGGTAGCCAGCCAAAGGTCGGTTATACACGGTAATTACGTACCGTCTCTGATAGGAGTGAGTCATATTGGGAGTGTTGCATGTAATGCCTTTCCTGTTTGACCATGCAGTGCTGTAGTGAGAGAATGTGTGAGCCAGTTAACCATAATGTAATGTGGTTAAATGCTTACAGTCATGTATGTGCTACGTGTGATAGCACACAAAGTACAGGTGGAGACACTTCCTTAAGAGCTGTTGTGCCTTGAAGGTACTCTCCTGGTACACAGCACGGCTAATTCACGAGGTGTGCAGAGATCTGAATGACATCGTACGATTTGCAGTTTGCGAAACCGTACCGTTCTCTATGCGTTATGTAAGGAATCCGTAAGTATATTGCACAGGTGTAGTTAAATGTAGTACTGTTTTTCACCTATGACCAATCCAGTGTGATGTTTGACAGCAACTGTTGATTTTGTCACGTTACTAGAGTTGCTGCCGCACTGAAATATAGTACAGAGTTTTGGGAAAAACACATGGGAGAGAGAAACTAAATGCTTTTTCAAGTACTATTGTGATATGAAGCATTCAGTGTAATAGTATCTAGAACATTTTCTTTTATGTTAGTATGTGTTCTTAAGGTTGTTTCTATTGGATACCTCAGAAGAAGTGATCAAAGCTGTTTTATGTATGACCGAAAGCCTTTTACGACTGTGTCGGCCAATATTAATTTGACGTTAGGAGCAAAGCAAACCGGTGCAGAATATTTCTATTGCTTTGCACTTTTTAATTTGATACTTTGTTCTAGCATATTCTGCCGGTATGTACAAAGAATGCTCAGCGACGTCACACATGCATTAGCAAACGGGCTTTACTTGAAGGTTGTGTATTTACGACGTGCATTTCTAGCTGTGTAGTATTTTTTGTAGTGTGTGCGGTCTATTTTACCCTGCTGCATCGAGAACCATAGTGAGGCGTGTGTAACATACACACGATAATGTTTATGTGAATGGTACTGTTCGAATGTGCAAGGGGGCTTCGAAGCTGCCTCTGCCATGTTTGGGATTGCTGCGTCTGTCTAGAGTGCAGTGGGTGCAGTTCTGATCTCAGCTAACAAGCAGTAGAAAAAATGTGTTTGCATGAGGAACCACACATCTCAGACAAGTAGTTGAAGTGGCATAATATGAGGGGATGAAATCTGTTCATTTGTTCGCGTGACTACTGACATTTGGTGGCATCCTTGTAGTCCGGGGCGGTGCCACGCCTGAATTCAGGGGGACCCCAGATCCCAACCGGCACCCCTTCCATCCCCCCCCCCCCCCCACACACACACACACCAATTCACGTCCAGGTTCCAAAAATTCAGGATTCGATTCAAGACTTTACAAGACTTATATTAACAGAGAATGACTGTCCTAAGGACACTCCTTGGCCCATCCCCGGCTGAATGCCGCCACCACACCTCGACAAACATTCGTCTCTCATCCGCTCGCCGACCACTTGACGACAACCTCAATTTTGTTGCGTTGCATCCTTTAAAGCCTCGAACTATGGGGTTCCCAAAACTGTGCCCAGGGCATGTCCCATCTTCCCTTTGCCTTCCCTTTGTGGCTTGCTTGGAACACCTTCCAGATTTAGAACCGTAATCTTTTTTTACAATGCTAGAGAAACCTGGGTTTCCACGTTAAAATTCAGTGGTTTGCCATGAGATGCACATATAAAAACAATATGTGCGGTAAAAAAGGTGCGATTACTGCATACATGACTATGTTTCGTACTGTGACAATGGCTGTCCTGTTTTGATGTAAAATTTACATCCATGGATGTGGGTATGCTTACAGAATTTCGTGTAATGTTTCGGCATTACGGTTTGGAGCGGCGCTAAATTAATTAAACCATCGTTAATTACATTGAATAATTTAATGTTAATTGATTCACGTTAATTTTAGTCATGTAATGTTATTTAATTCATTAGATCAATTAAATCTAATGAAATTAATTACATTCAATTGAAAGTCTCCAAAGCAAATTCTATGCCCAGAAAGCTCGCATACCTCTCCGACTGAAAGGGCCCACCTAGATTTTTTAATTACTACTCTGGTGTGACGCCGCTCACTGTGGCGTGCTGCAATAACAGCCATTGCTCGATGTAAACAACAGATGTGGCTCGATAAGAGAAATATTTGATTACGATACCTCCATAAACCCTTGACGGTAATGCGGCATCTTGAGAAACGCTCGTAGTTGTCTGTGAACTTAATATTTGCCAGCGATATTCTTTTGCACTACATGGAGGGTGCATTATGTGTTTCACAGGTCATCCTAACGGTCTGTGTGTCGGTGGAAGTATAGATCTGATAGCGACCATGCACTTGTTTCCCCTGCGAAGAAAATGTCCTACTGTGTAACTTATTGGTTGTAAAGCTTTTATGCTACGTACACATATTTATTTAGTTCACGTCATCGTATCTCCTCGCTCATTTATTGCGGCGTATTATTGGCTATTTATTTTTCATCTTCTCTTTCCCAAGTAGCGATGAGTCTACAAGTGTATAATCTACAATGAGTGTAGACGTTAAGCTATCACGCACCCTGCACTGTTCTCCACTGCTCATATCTAGGGCCCTGCGTTTTCAAGTTTTGTGTTTTTTTTAAAGTCGAGTCGGTAAAAATAAAAGTCGGTAAAAATCCAGTTTTATTTCAATAGCCGTAAAACGGTAAAATCGGGCGATATTGGGTGGCAAAGCAGATTTTCGGGTGGAAAACTTTAAAAAAAAAAAGTGTTTATCGCATTTTAGATGAACATGAGATGTGGAGCAGTTGTGCCGAGTGTGCAATGCATAGCATTCTCCAGTGCCCGTATTGGTGGCTGAATTGGCACTTTGCCAAGTTCATTTTCGTTTTTTTTTTTTTTTACTCTAAGTGCTGATGATGCAAATCGGGGTAAACACTGTTTTTTCCGGGTTTTACCCTAAAACACAGGGCCCTACTCATATCCCATTGATGTTCCCTGCAGGCCATTATACTTTTGTGCTTCTAGAAATGTGCAAAAGTGGTTTTATAAAGACAAGCTTAATTGATGGAAAGTGCAAATGTTATTGTTACTTTAGGTATTGAATTCTAGATTCAAACACTTGTGGTAATGGTTCACAAATGTTCATGTGGAATGTTACAGAACATGCTTTGCCAACCGTGGTTGTCATATTTTCAGTATTGGATCCACATTAAAATTATAAGTTACATTTGCTAGGGATTCTTAGTGTTAATGCTGTGTGTCCTTTGTCGGGAGTGTTTCTAATTTTTCATTTTTATTTTATTTTATTTTTTGCCACAAAAATTTTCCACAACATTTGTTACACACGTCTTTACTCAGTGCAGCTTCAAAAATGGCTGGATGCCTCGGTCGAGCTTTTTCCCATTTGCGTCAGACAGCATCCCAATGGAGGGTTGCTCGCACGTTTTCTGCAGAACTATCCGAATCCTAGAGAAAGAAGGACAGCACATCCATTGGTGCACCGAGCTGCCAATTACAGGCCGGACATCATCACCCTCTCATTGGTGTTGCCATAAATCCACATATTCTCACCTGTCTTATGGAGCATATGATGAGTGGACATACATTTAGGCCATGACTTACTAGATCATAGTGACCATGTCATATAGGCACCCCTTCCCAGCGGCGCATTTGGAGGCTAAAGGTGGCGCTACTCGTCAGCTCGGTTATTGCATCCTCAATTTCTTACAGCGAATCTTACTCGAATCTTTCAGCTTACCGTCGTATTTTTGTACAAGTGGTGGATGTCCCACGGGAGATGCTTCTTTCTAAAGTTGATTATCGTCATCATTCTACGCGTTTTCATAGGAGCTGTTGCTGTTGTCTGCTACGGTAATCGTAGGTGTCGTATGTCCGTATGCCCGGTCGTGCATATTGCAGCATGAACATTTATGTTGAATCTCACCTATCTTTATGCGGATCCATTTGTGGGAACAGATGACCAACCCGCTAAGTGTCCGTCCGTAAGTTTGCCCATAAAATAATCGTCCAGGTCCATGGCGCTCGGGTCGGATGTGATGCAGTCAGTGTTGCGTAAGTTTGCAGCGCACATGTTTCGGCTCTTGTGTTTGCAAGTTGCACAAGACACTTCGAGCTCCTTTACAGACGAAATTTTTCTCCGGAGAAATCTGCATGTTCCTCTATTTCTTTTACCTGCACAATTTGGTACTCTCTAACCACATCCACCATAATATCAAAATGGAGAGCCGCTCCTTTGGTTTACAGTAATGTACATTGTCGCATTTATTTTTATTTTTCAATGAGTAGCGAAGGAGAAGTGCACATGTAGAGCAAGTCAAAAACTGGGGTTGACTTTATTTCAGGGTTTGTCGGATATGTCCAAAAGCAAACACGGATCATTTACAGTACAGAAATATGCTTCCCACCAACTGGAAGAAACGTAGCTAAGAAACTCTTGTGCACACTGTCGTGAGACAGAAAGTAGAAAAATGCAGAAAAGGAAATTTTGCCCAAGATTTTCATAAAACAAATTTCACTTTCTGGATTTAACTTTTTTTTTTTTTACTGCCATGCAGGTGCTGTAAAGTTTCGAATAGAAAGACAGTGTGCATGAAATGTGACACACATTCCATCTCGGACAACACGCACTGTAGGAGCATTTACGAGGTCTCCCACACACTATATTTTGAGTGCGCCAATTTAAATATGTGAGAAGATGGTAGTAGCAGAGTGTTAGATTTAATATATCCTTTCAGAATAAATGTCCCAAGTATTGCATGTATGTGCAATCGTGCCTGCACATAGTGGAACATTGTAATATGCAAAGGAATTTGTGTAGATGTTGTACAGCATTGTTTCGATAATAGGCAACCAAAGTATTCAGTGAATGTCCACAAAGCGAAAGTGGGGTGGGTACAGTACTAACAATAGCGGATGTGATGGCACTCCGCACAAATAACATAAATCTGTCTCTAAAAGCATTTAATAGTGGTTCCAGTATTTAATATGTATGTTAGTGTCACTCACGTATCACACACAGGGGAGCTCACACACTCGTTAAAGTGTACGTCGTCAAAACTCTGCGCCGAGCAAGACTGGCTTTATGAAGATTAGGCAAAATCGTAACACTATTATTGGTAGAGATCCACGGTTCGGCTCAGTGCATTTCAGAAGGACTTCAATCGGTACAGCTCCACATCAGAACTGTGTCTCACTTCTTTTCCTTTTTTTTTTCTTTTCCTTACGAAAGCTGCATTTCTCTTTGTTTTTCTTTTTTATGCTGTCTGAATTCAGCGTACGATTCAATTATGGTTTGCTGCGCTAATTAAAGCACATTTTGTAGTACATAATGTGTTCCCTCTTCACCAGGATAGCTTGTAAAGCTTGTATAGCTTATAAAGCTCTTGTTTCCTGCCAGCAGGATGAACGAAGTACAGGCGTATCATGGAGTACCACAACAACAACAAAAAAAACAAAAAACAAAAAAACGCACACATACACACGGGACTCTCGGCGTCATACTAGCATAATACTAGGGTGAAAATACAATGCCACTGTTTTAAACACTATACTTGCTCTTTTGGTCCAAGTATAGAATCATGTACGGAGGCATTATGCGAAGCACCAACAGTCACAAATATGCTCCAGAAACTGAATTGACTAGACAAAAATGAAGTCGGGTTGTCGACCATGGGGGCAGCGGTCTACGCGGGACGTACGGACCCATCGACCGTGGCACTGCAGGTGGCCCAGTGCTGCGAAACGGGAAGCTCGGCCGTCTACCCCGTGACCGGCGCATCTGCCCAGGTGCTTTCGCATGGCCGTAGACTCGCAGGAGACGCACACTTGCTGCCCAGCTTTGAGGAAGTTGAAGTGCTCCAGGGACTCACAGGCCTTGCGAGCCTTTGACACTTCAAAGAGGACCAGGTACCTGCAATGTAAATATATGTGGCAGGATCTTGTGAGGAAACACAACAGCAATGTGGCACCTTTTGACATCTGGTTTGTGTTGCCTTACGATTAGTGCCCCACTAATCAAGCGAAGACAAGAACACTACGTACATTACGTCAACGTTTCTTTTTCACCTTTGGATTTCTTTGCATTTCTTTTATGTCTAATTGGCTGCAACAAGATTTGCAGCTAAGTCTGCTGTAGCTAGAGCACAGAGCAGCATGTGCACAGTCCTTTTCACTCTCTCTCTCTATCTCTCAACATGGTGCATTCAGACAGCGTGAAAACATACCTCAAACTGGTCTCTAGTTCGCACAACCTGTGTGCCTACCAATAACGGGAGCGTATACCTTGAAAGCTCCCAAGGTAGGTTCTTCGCATACGTATATTCCTTCAATAATTTGCATTTGGTGTACAAGTAGTGGCGTCACTAGGGGGGTGCGGACCGCACTTGGTGACACACCGCACCAGTACCTGTCTTTCTCTGCGGCGACGAGAGGAGCCTTCTGCTGGCATGTGATTTTTTCCTGCCTGTGGTATGATATTGTTATGTGTCGCGTACCGTCTGATATGAAAAGGTATCCCCCCAAAGCAAGAGCAGAGCAAAGGGCTCCCGTACCGGGTGACACGTACCCCAGTGACGCCACTGCGTCTGAGAGCACAGTTCTCCAAACAAACTCCAAACCGTATTGTTGACTTGTCTCATGAAAGATGTCATGATTCAGGTCAGTTTAGTTGCATTTCATTTTGCAATTTTTATCATGCCTAAGAGCAGTTCATGGAGTTTCAAATAACTTTGCACCATCAAGTAGGCTCAATCATCAATCATGGCTTCAACATTACTAGCAGACTGCTATGGGTCTGCACGTGTTCGGTATTTATATATGTTCTTTATTTGAACGAACAGTCAATTCAATTCAATTCAGCACACAAACATACTATAGCTAGGTACCGAGCCTGTCCAGAGGCACCAGCACTGGGTGCAGCTCGCTGTCTATTTCTTGCTTTTTGTTTTATTTCTGGAAAACTGTGTCCAGTCGCTTCTGTCACCCAACATTGTATGCACATTCAGAGAGGGAAAACAGAACGGGACACTTACGGCTTAGGGTTTCCATTGCTCTCCTTGCTAAGCTCGCTCTTTGGTAGAAACTTGAGGTTCTGACGGATGTCGTAGCTGTCGTTCATAGAACGGACCTGGGAGAATGAAACGGGCAGCAGCAGAGCCGACTCTGAAATAGAGGTCGATGCCGCAAAGTTCATTTTTACGTGCAGCTACGAAGATTATTGGTTGCGTGTCTAAGCAAGGATGTAGAAATGTTCGCTGAAAGCAGCGCTCACACACTTTTTTTTAAATTTATTGGCAGCCAGTTTTGGCGTGAATATAGTTTGAGAATTCCACGTCGCATATCACTACAATCTACTACAACTACTACAATATTTCCTACTAGTGTGGTGCTGAACAGTAGCGTAGCCGGAAAAATATTTCACTGGGGGTTCTACAGGAACTCTACATGCGGGAGGGGATTTCTCCCTTCCTTGTTTTTCCTCTCCGAACTATGCTACCAAAGGTAGCACATTTGGGACTCATGTGACTGCAAGGAAGTTTGGGGGGGTTTTACCCCCAAAACTCCCCCTCTGACTAAACCAGTATTGCTGGAGAAGGTGGAGCATTGATTGAAGTGTCCACCCCAATGCTTGACACATTTTAACGCCACACAAATATGTGTTTTATGACACTTTTGCAGCTGTTGCAGGGCTGAGATTGCTTTTACACAGGGTGTCTCGACTATCACAAACCGAGGTTTGGAAGATTCTGAGCGCTCTACTATAACGAAGCCAACTGAAAGTTGTTAGTAGTCGGGTATACTAGTCACCAGTATTTCTTCACTGTACCTAATTAGGTAAGGTTAGTATTTAGGTGAAGTTACTAAGTACCAGGTAATCACATAACGGAGTAGAGTATACTAAATACAGGGCTTCTGAATCAAAATAGTGTGCCTGAAAGCTCTTGGTCCATCCTTAACGACAAAACTTGCATTCCCAAGGCCACGTACTTGAAACTTTCTGACAGTGGTAGTTGTCACAGAAAGCAAAAGCGCACCAAACATTTAGTGCCATACTGCTGCAACACAAACTGCTTACGGTGCTCCTTTTTCCCTAAAACCATTTTTCGCCACAATTGATGTTTGCTCCTTCATTATGTTCCACTCACGCGAGCAACTCGTCAAACACGTGATCGTTTGAAATATGGTAGTCGTCGAAAAAGCCAGACAGCGGCGGGTATCGATCCACGCACCTGTCGATTGCCGGTCGAGTGCGCTGAACATCTGCTTTTTTTTTTTGCGCTGCTGTCGAGCGCTCTGTAGGTCGAGTGCGCTGAACATGCGCTGCGTAGCTGAACGCTACGCTGGCATGTGCTTTTTTTTTTTTTTCAGGGGTATGAAAGAAGGCACGAGACATCCATTGCAAGTCCTGTCTTGCTCCCGATATGATCCCACATGACATCCCTGGAACCTCCATAAAACATACTTCGGAGTTTCACTGGGAGTTCATATACGGACTGGTATCGAACGAAATGATGCAGTCCCAGGGACGTCCGTGCAGTCCGAAGGCGGACGTCCCGTCAATGTCCCTGGGATAGGCTTGTGTTATCTGGGAGGGCCCCTCTTACCTCGACCACATCTGCAAAACAGCGTCCGACGCCTTTCTAAAAAGCCACGTACAGAACGTCAACACGTTCCTTCAAAGCCCAGACAACGACTATGCTCACCATGGTGTCACAGACGAGAAAAAAAAAATTATGGTAAGAAAATGCCACGTGAAAAACCCAAACTGTCCTCAACTTGCCCCCGTCTTCAAGTAGCCCCACTTTTACCCTATGGGGTTCACCAATCGACGGTGAATTGCAGCACACCTCCAGTAACAAAACACCTTCTGTGATGTTCTCTTTTCGAAATGTGCTTGCATGCAACAGCAGGCACATTCACAAACTAATTTCGCTTCTCGACTGGAACTCCTTCCGCCAATGAATCATGCGCATGCACGCGCTCCGGCACATTTGCACCGCGAACTCGCGTTCTAAAAAAGCTATCTGACAGAGGAGCCCCTCCATTGCAATCTCTCTTCTGGGCGCCCAAGAAAAATCCCATGCCGACTCTCTCAGCGGGGTCGAGCCGCCGAAATCGGAGATAGTTTTTCCGGGCCGTCATTTCACGCTGGAAGGAGATTAACTTTGGTGGCTTCCCGAAATAGAAAAGACGTCCGGGACCCTTCGAGATCGAAGACGGCACCAGGAAAAGTTTGCATCTTCTGTGTGCCGTCGCGGTTTTTCGCAGAATTCTGTCTCCTTAGTATTCAATTGCAATTTAGTAGCAAACAGTTTCGAAGCAGATGGTTATTAGCTGGTTACCCATTGCTATGGCGATTGTGTCTGAAGCGAATAAACTGTATACACTCCCCCTCTATATAGACGTATATGCGTTAAATACGATCTGTACGACCCCATGCCGTTTTACCGTGATACACAAGAACTGCACTGTTCCTGCAGAACAACAAAGGTGTGGTTCATGTCGCGACTGGCAGTGTTTATCGTGCCTTGTTTGGAATAGCCGACAAGACAACGCACCGCATGCAGTCATGTCCTGACTGTTAGGGTTAAGCATAGGTGAGCACTTTTCTAAAAATTCATCCGACATCAGTATCACAGCTCTTCAGCTTTAAAGCTCATCATTGGCAATTCTGCTTCAGAAAGCCCATCATGTGACTTCAGCCTCAGCATCTCATCACATCACATCATGTGCCATCATTCATTGGCAATTCTACTTCAGAAAGCCCATCATGTGACTTCAACATTAACCTCAGCATCACATCACATCATGGGCATCATTCATTGGCAATTCTACTTCAGAAAGCCTATCACGTGACTTCAACCCCAGCATCACATCACATCATGGGCAATCATTCAACATTAACTTCAGCATCACGTCACATCACAACACGGACCATAATTCAACGTTAACTTCAGCATCACATCACATCCTAGCCACTACTTCAGCGTCGACATCACATGTAACCATTCATTCAACATCTCATTGTTTTCCATGATGTAATGGTGAATGATGTTCGTGATGGCCATCATGAGTGAACTGGCGAACGGGTACAATCTGTACCCTTCCACGTATTGGCGACGGGCGGCGTGGCAGATCACACGTAGCGCTGCAGGGACAGGACTTACCGCGATGTAGCTTGTCTTCTGGTCTGCTGTCGCATCTTGAACCGTAGCAGCCGCGTTTTTGGAGTAGTTCCTGGCAGGGTGATCCGCCGTTTCGCGGGTTCCTCAGTATGGTTCTCTCACGACTCATAACGCCGGGTCCACAGTCGGCGTCGCATTCTGACCACGGGCCCCATTCCGTCATTGCACAGTCGATCACTGTATCCAGAAAAACCAAAGATACGCTGTATGATTTGAACCCAGGAAATCAAGAAAAAGGCAGCCAGTAATTTAGCTACATTGACTTCCATTCATTTCAATATATTTTTTTTTTATGCGTAGCTTCATTTTTTCTTTATCAAGGGACGCATACGGACAAGACAAGTGGAATGGCCAGTGGATTACAGGGCCTAGAAATCTATATGCTTAGCCTGAACAGGCCTGACATGCCTGTTCTGGGGCTCCAAATTGTGGTTGGGGCTACAAAGTGTCACAGAATGAGGGTGAACGCCTTACAATTACCGCAGGGTAGTTTCATTTTAAATCGAACAACGTGTGAAAGTCGTATTTTTTAATTCGCCCAGAAAAAATATATGTTAGAGGACAGTTCAAACGACGCAAATCGCGCCACGTGCGACGCTCGTGCGTGTAGTAGTTTCCGCGTAGGAGAGGGGGAAAGTCTGAGGCTGCTTGAGCACGCTTTCTTTTGGACCGACTTTGACGGGATCTAGCACCACTAATTTTATGTCTAGGAACTGGAGGTTTTTTATGATTATAGGCTGCACCATAGACACTGTCGACAGTTACCCACAGAACTCTCAGAGCCACAGATTTTCTGTTAAAAAATGCCAAACTTGGCGTAAACGTTCAAAACGGCCAAACTTTGCTACCAATTTTCTTCATGACGGAACGTCTGAGAACATCGAGCTTAGTGCCGTTCGATAGGACGTTGAAAGAGCTTTCGTGCTGTATAGAATTCATTTTTCTCAGCCCAGTTGTTTCTGTGTTATTAATTTGAGAATCACACATGGTAGGCGAAAACTGCCAATGTTGCATCTCAATTTTCTCAAAAATGCCATCTTCGATTTCTTTGATTATTTTTCGAAAGGTGGCGTCACGTCTGTACTTTAGACGTCAAGTGAGACAATCTTTTATTTTTGCCTGAGAGACGCGCAGCGATTTTTTTTGTCAGGCAGGGTGCACGAGGCTGCGGCCTTGCGCGCCCCACCCACGAGCACGCGACCTTCAACCTCTTCTTTGCTATATGTGTCCCGTTGACGGAGAAATCAATGACCACACTGCGTGAGCTTGTTGTAGTGTCCCCGGAGCATCACTTTACGTTTACCCAATGGTCTCTCAGTTCCGTCAGGCTCATTCAAACCGTGGGAGAGTACATGAGTTGCCTGTGCGCCCCTGACGAGAAGCCCCAGTTCGCCGAACATACCGACAAAGCAGTGAGAAGAAACGAAGCGCTTCGTAGAAATCTTTATCCACTGGTAACATCTTAGCTTTTGTTTCAGGTTGCCACCAGTCCCCCAGGAAGTGTGAAAGTCACATCCTTTTCATTGGTAAAAGAACGAAGAACGGAAGTTTCGAACAACGCAAAATGTGCCCATTGCGAGACCCCTGCAGGTGGTGGCTGCCACCATTGGATTAGCATCATCCGATAGCTGTACACATGTCCTTTCACATGATATAAGGTGAATGGGTTCAAGCGCATGGATGCCAGAAGGACTACTGAAGACCACACCGAGGGTTTAAGGTACCTACGGCTACCGGAAACGAGGGATTTTAGTTGTGCGTTGTTCTGTCGGAAATTTTGATTCCCACGGTGACACTGACACATCTCGGTGAGGGCGAACGTGTTATACTTGAGAGCAGCAACTGTCATCACAGCGGTCTTACGGGTTTTGTACCACCCGTCGTAGTTCCGAAATAACGCTACGGAGCATAAAACTAATTAAAGCGAGCATGCACACCTTCGGAACTATCACTTATTGCGCCCAAGTTAAGAGGCGACTGCAACCGCGCGACCACAAATTTGTATTCTCAGGTGTTGTAACTTTCTGTCCCCTGTGGCCATAGTTCTGTCTTCTTAATATGAATTCGCACGACAGCCTCATAGCGTGCGTATGTGCATTGCCTCAAGCACATGTGCGGGAGAATAGTGAATATGCGCACGTGCGTGCGACTCCCATGAAAGTGCGTAATAGCAAGTTCAAGTCGCCCACGAAAGTATTGCCCTGCGTCCCCAAAGGAAAAAATAAACAGACGTACCATAAGTGCAAAATAAGTACATAATGCAACACATGGGCATTAAATTACAAAGCAGACTACGAAGCAAAACGCGCTCGTAAACATTCGAAGAGCGCCATTGTGTGGAAAAATCGCTCCGCGGAAAGGTAGCCCTACGTCTCAATCAAAAGGAGAAAAGGTACTTTACCAGCAGCGCAAAGTACCGGCATAATTCTGCCCCTGTGGAATAAATCGTGAAAAATATTCCGGCTTTTTAGAAATAATTAAGATCGAACATGCAAAATTTTCGCGTACCACTCGTGGTTTTGCGATATTAGGCGGACAAAGAATGCGCTTGAACCCAGTCACTTTATATTATGTGAAAGGTCATGTCTAAAGCTGTCGGATGATGCTAATCCAATGGTGGCAGCCACCACCTGCAGGGGTCTCGCAATGGGCACATTTTACGTTTTTCGAAACTTTCGGTTTTCGTTCTTTTACCAATGAAAAGGATGTTCCTTTCACACTGCCTGAGGGAGTGGCGGCAACCTGAAACAAAAGCTAAGATGTTACCAGTGGATAAAGATCTCTACGAAGTGCTTCGTTTCTTCTCACTGCTTTGTCGGTATGTTCGTCGAACTGGGGCTTCTTGTCAAGGGCGAACAGGCAACTCATGTACTCTCCCACGGTTTGAATGAGCCTGACGGAACTGAGAGACCATTGGGTAAACGTAAAGTGATGCTCCGGGGACACTACAACAAGCTCACACAGTGTGGTCATTGATTTCTCCGTCAACGAGACACATATAGCAAAGAAGAGGTTGAAGGTCGCGTGGTCGTGGGTGGGGCGCGCAAGGCCGCAGCCTCGTGCACCCTGCCTGACAAAAAAAATCGCTGCGCGTCTCTCAGCCAAAAATAAAAGATTGTCTCACTTGACGTCTAAAGTACAGACATGACGCCACCTTTGGAAAAATAATCAAAGAAATCGAAGATGGCATTTTTGAGAAAATTGAGGTGCAACATTGGCAATTTTAGCCTACCATGTGTGATTCTCAAGTTAATAACACAGAAACAACTGGGCTGAGAAAAATGAATTCTATACAGCACGAAAGCTCTTTCAACGTCCTATCGAATGGCACTAAGCTCGATGTTCTCAGACGTTCCGTCATGACGAAAATTGGTAACAAAGTTTGGCCTTTTTGAACGTTTACGCCAAGTTTGGCATTTTTTAACAGAAAATCTGTGGCTTTCAGAGTTCTGCGGGTGGCTGTGGACAGTGTCTATGGTGCAGCCTATAATCACAAAAATCCTCCAGTTCCAAGACATAAAGTCAGCGGTGCTAGATCCCGTCAAAGTCGGTCCAGAAGAAAGCGCGTCCAAGCAGCCTCCGACTTTCCCCCTCTCCTACGCGGAAACTACTTCACGCACGAGCGTCGCACGTTGCGCGATTTGCGTCGTTTGAACTGTCCTCTAACATATATTTTTTCTGGTCGAATTAAAAAATACGACTTTCACACGTTGTTCGATTTAAAATGAAACTACCCCGCAGTAAAACGTTGGGAAGGGGCCTCTTTTGACTTACGCCAGACAAATCACAAATAACGCGACAATGATTCAATAACTGATAGGACGTTGAATCCCAAATCGGGGCGTGCAAAGTAATTCTAAGTGCAAATTACTTTCAAAACAGGTTACAACGTAATTTAATTGATTTTACTGTTACAGATGCGTAACATCGGAAACAATTCTGGAAGTAATTGCTTACGAAGGAATAAAATTAATTACGGCAATCGCGAACCTGCACAATAATCCATGAAAGATGAAAGTCACTGAAAAGGTTAGCCAGCTGTAGGGATCGAACCCACATCTTCTGGATTTTTTTCTGGATTTCTGGATAAATCCAGGAGATGTGGGTTCGATCCCTACAGCTGGCTAACCTTTTCAGTGACTTTCATCTTTCATCGTTGATTTCTTCGGCAATTTGAGGCTTTGTTTGTATCTGTCCCTTCTATGTTGTTCCAGCCTCAGAACATCAGTTTATCTCTTGTACAATAATCCATGGTTCTTCGCTGCAAGGACCAGTCTCGTGTACGCGCCACAGACCAGTTGACGCTACTCTTACCCTTTGTCCTGTCTTCCCTCCGGCCCTCACATACCCTATAATCTCGGCGATATATAATACTACATCATCCACCCTTTATGCACCTACTCCGTAAGTTGTGATCATGCGGTCAACAGCCGGATTGTATACTCCTTCTCACGGAGCATTCGCTTATTAATGACCTTGACGAACCAGCTCATTAGGCTCAATTAAGTCGACACTCAGCCTAGGTCCTCTCGGGCGCACAGTTCACTGGACTGTTATCTGTCCTCAAGGTCAGCTACTTTCACTCTCTCTGTGATATCTTCTTCCAGTTGATTGTGTCCAAACATTTACGTCTCGCAGATGTGTTTCTGCACGATACCCTTCGAGGTCCATCATGGCTGTGACAGGTCAAGGAAATGTATTTATTAGTTATTATTTATTGGGTCATCCTGTCCCTGGCTTTCTTCCAGCTCTACTTTGCTACCTTTCTGAAACTGGCTTGTTTCTACTTTTTTTGCATCGCTGCGCACTTTGTGAGCATCTTGGGCACGCTCAGCGCTATGATCAGACAGTGACCTCAAGAAGTCAAGTCCTGGTACCTGGAATCCAAGAGCTTAGAGGATGGAGGTTTTGGAAATTGCCTTAGATGTATTAGCCTACGCTGTGCAAATTTCACGATTGTCTTGACATTTGTTTACCAGTCATCTATATGACTTGTGTTTTCTATTCTAATGAGGAGGATGGCAACCCTGGCTGCACCATGCTTTTGTATTACACGTATGTCTTTGGCATCTGTCCAAGGAAGGCATCGACACCGAGCAGACGCAAGACCAAACAGGCGTCCCAAATGGACAGGGGCTCAAAAGCCTTTTTCTCGCTATCTCCCGCTATTTCGCAAGCTTCGTGAGAAGGCCTTCTACCGCGCAGTTTAAATTGGTCGATGACACTGCGGGCGTCGACACATCGTGGGACCTAGTGTCGTTTGTGCAACACGACACTGGCAGTGTGTAGCCATGACTGTTTTGTCTGCAGCGTATCTTTTTTTTTTTTTTTTCTGCTATGTCGTCGACTTTTGCTATTCTTAGCCGTGACATGTGGCCTGCTCGAGGCCCTCACCCTGCCTGTGGGTTTCAAGAACGTGCAACGTATCCAGATGAGGTATGACGTGCACACAGGAATGCGTGTGTGTGTGTGTGTGTGTGTGTGTGTGTGTGTGTGACAATGTGATTCGGGCGGCATTTCGCGTATTGTAGAAGCAGTGGTCGGCCCCCTGCAAAGAGGGTTCGTAACGTGAGAGCCTCAGTGTCGAGAATATTTTCTTTTCTTTCTTTTTTTTGCATCACTCGGCGGCACACAGCGTTGCCGCCTAGTAATCTGAATTATACGTGATACATTCCTACCCGTCTCCGAAACAGTGTCTCCCTGCACTCGCGCACACTAAAGTTGGTGGAAGCAGCTCCACATTCTGAAAAATGAACTTCACCACATAGCACGCTCCTAGCCAACCATCACCCCGAATGATATCGTCCTCTCCCCTGATTTGTTGAAAACGGGAGGCGTACGCCTTTTTGTGACACTTATGCAGAAATATTAAATGTCACAAAAATGCGTACGCCCCACGCTTTCCACAAATCTAAGAGTGATAGAGGTGTCACCCTGTACAGTGGTCGGCCTTCAGCGTGCTATGTGGTGAAGCGTTGTTTTAAGAGTGCAGGATGGTCTTGCGCTATACTATGGCCTATAGCGACGTGCTGCTGCTGCAGGCTGCTGACAACTCTTTTAAAAAAAACTTACTTCACCTCATAGCACGCCCCCTAGCCAGCCATCATCCCGAACGACATCGTTCTCGCCCCCCTCGATCATTTGCTGAAAACGAGGTTACATGTCCTGCAACTGTATGATTTGTACTCTTTTTAGTATTTTTACGCCTTTTTTGTGACAGTTATGAACAGCATAAGTGTCACAAAAAAGGCGTACGCCTCCCGCTTTCAACAAATCAGGGCAGATTACGATATCATTCGGAATGATGTTTGGTTAGGAGCGTGCTATGCGGTGAAGTTCATTTTTAAGAGTGTATGAGGTCTCAAAAAGAAAACACATGCACGTCCAACTAGTGGAACTTCTTGTGTCCTGCTGCATGAAATAGACAGGAGAAGTATATAGGTATCTACGGTGCCTGTAAAAGGAACAGCTACTATTCCATGCAGACAAGGACGGTGTATGCACTAGCGGATGATGGGGTGGGGGTACAAATTCTATGGGCGTTCTGAGCTAGTGTCCCGGGCTGGGGCTGACGCCCATTTTTCGGAAGACGCCTTCCAAGAATGGTATTGTTGACGGCTAGCTCCTCCGGCGTCGCGCGACAGGCGCACCTCGCCTTCTTCCGGGATTCCTCCGCTTCGCTTTTCCTCTCTTTTTTTTTACTTTCTGTATTCTCCTTTCTTTTACTTTTTGTGTTTCTCGACGGGCAGGTCTCGCATACGCGGCTCTGGGCAGTGACCAGTGACACGGTGCATAGAACACACAAACGGTACATGGAACTGATATTGGGCGTATCTCACGATCAGCACTTTGTGGCGCGTTGCAGGTGCGCAGCCACTTTGACAAGTAATGATACGTTTTGGGCTACAAAAGGGCACACCTACCTGCCCTTAGATCCACCCTGAGAATAGTATACAAAGAGCCACGTAATAGAATCATTTGCGGGTGGTACCTTGTGTAGATTGAAGTGCACTTGTCGTCGAGGATCATGTCAGTATTATGGATGCAGTCGTGCAGGAGTTTTGCAGGAATACATTCCGAGAAAAATAGGAATAATTTTAGTTCCTTTTGGGACTAAATACGTGGAAGTTTAAACGAAGTTTGGGGACTAATCGCAATGGTATAAATGGGGAGTGATTGCATCCCAGGGGACTAGAAGCCCACTAAAGTGTGCTTAGTGGTAGAGGGAATTCTTTTCGCTGCTCGCATCTGTATTATTTATTTTCTGTTATTTAGTGTTTCTGACTGTGGTGATGTGTCAGGTTGTAAGTAGCGTTACATGGTCCGTTCTTATTCGAACTTCAGAGGTCGAAAGAGCATGCAGTTTCCGTTCCAAATATCGGTCGATTGGTTTGCGGTAAAAGAACTGCACACACATTTGGAGTATACGAAGCGATGCGCGTAACCTTTAGGTGCTGATCATGCGAGGGGGCCTTGTGTTAACCAATAAAGAAACGTCGTTTGCTAATTTATTTTGTACTTCGTTGAACCGCAATGCATTGGTGGGTATAATAACATAGAAAAGATGGCTAAGGATAATGTTATTTTCCAGTATTCGTCTGTTGCCAAAATAAATTTCAGGATGTACCAGCTATCTCAGTGGCAATGCGCAAGACAACGACTTTCCGGGATTCAAGTGCCTCGTATAGTTTTTGCTTTGTAATGAAGCGTCAAAGGCTTTCTGGCTATTCGTAGGCGTGTTTGTCCTCTCTTTCGAGCGTAGTACGTGTGCACCAGGTTTTGGTGGATCTTGGTTGACTGTGAAGTATGTTTCTTTTCTGCGTACGGTCGGCACGGGAGCGGTAACAGAAAGAGAGCAGGAATTACCGAGTGCCGATGTTCTTCGTCGTGTTCAGGGATGCTACAGGCGACATTTAAGCTGCCGTATCTCAGGCATTGAACACGCTAGGGTTATATATAAAAAAAAAAAAACAGCTATTTGGAATACAAACCTGGTGTATTTAGTGTCGTTTTACTTACATCAGTCCTTTTGCTGTTGAGCCAGCTAAAAGTTCCCCTACCTTGATTTTTTTTTTGCTCTCCAATTGTTTCTATTCCCGACGGCAACTTCATTCCTTGAACGATCATACCCAAAAGGTACTACTACACACTTGGTAATACTCCCCAAGCAGCACAACACCTTGGCCCAATACTGGACCAATATTGCCAATGTCGGCCCAATATTGGACCAAGATTGGGCCAAGATGTTGTGCTGCTTGGGTCAGGGCCATGCGGACGTCCACACTGTCCAACTGATCTTTCGCAGCAGTCGTTCATACTACACGAGAAACGCTTAATTCTGACGTTCTCGCACTTTGCTTTCTGGCAAACGCTAGTTGTACTTTACATTCTTGATTCCTTCGGTACTATATAGTATCAGCACGTAAAAGGTAATAAAAACAACAACCCAAGAATCTATTCCTGCTTAGCAAGCGCGTTAGCGAACGAACCTACGCGAGCCTATCACCGGCACCCAGCCTTATACTGTTTCAAAAGCAGGGATGACTACATCCAAGGAAAACGGTACCGGAAAGATTCCAACCGCCTACCTCCACAAGACTCCTTGAAATCATAACAGCAGTCCCCAAGCTGGAGGCAAGCGTGGTCGCAGAAGCACGGCTTGTCATTCAGGTCTTCCACTATGGCATTGACGGCGGTCTTCTGCACCACACAGGAACCGTCGCGTCCCGGACAGCAGAGGCCCGCTTCCCGACACGAGCCCCCAGCTCGTCGGCGTCCGTCCTCTGCAGAGCCGGCCACCGCGAGCCAAAGAAGTATCAATGCGCACCACACGGAGGTCATGGCCGTTCAGGAAGTACCGTGGCTAGCAGCAGACTGACGGACGGACGGAGGTCCTCTCACGTGTCTTTCACTTTGTGAGGGGTAGGGGGCTTTAAGACGGGGAGAGAGGGAGACGACGTCGAAGCGAGAGGGGAACCGTCGATGGAGAGGGGTCTGGAGGGGAGGCTCGAAAATTGCCTGTGTGGCACAAAGGTGAAAGTGGAGAGTGAGCTTTTGGGAATGTCGTCCCGATGTTGTTTGGCGTGCGTGGTAAAGGAAGCCGTTGTTTTTAGTGAAATGATTTACTTCTTTTCTGCGATCATCTTCCAGCGGTCGGAGAGGAACTCGCGTTTTTAACGGGGACGACGCGTGTTTTTTTTTTTTTTTTTTTTTTGTGCACGAATACGTGCAAAGCGCTCGGTACTTTTCCGTCCAGGATCGGAGCGGGGGCGGCCGCCCTCCTGGGGATGTCTCAAAGGAACAAGGGACAAAGTCTCAAAGGGGATGTAAATGATCCTTCAAAATCCCCAGGGAATAGCCTGCAACAACTTCCGATCGGATGACGTCTCGCCGTCCGACGCATGTCACGGCCCAAGCAGCACAACATCTTTGTCCAATCCTGGACCAATATTGGCAATAGAGGCTCATTAGTGGTCCAATCCTGGACCAATATCGGGGCCGGTATTGCCAATATTGGGCCAAGATATTGTGCTGCTTAGTGTAGCGTTTTCCTGCGCCCACGCCTGCAGAAAAGGCGCGCCAGTCGCGGTCAGCGTCCGCCACTTTTTATGAAGTATCCGTATTACATCGATATTATTTTGGAAATGAAATAACACTATTGAATGACATGCAGACGTGTACAAAGCCCTGCAAGACACGTCCAAGATCTCTCTAAACTCCCTCACGCTGTCGTTCAGTCCTTGATGTACTAGTTCAGCGTTGTATTGCGCTCATGCAGCTAAGATCTTTCAAATACTTTTTTTTTTTGTTCTTCGAAAGATCAATAATTTTTGTGGCTTAAAACCGCAGAGGCCAGTAATTTGAAATTGCGTGAAAAGGTACGCAAAAAAAAAAAAAAAAAGCAAAGGTGTGTTGTAGTACGCGCACTTCGTATAGGCACAAGGAAGATGAACGCAAAACATTTCTTTCTCCGTATCATTTCCAATAAAAAGCGCCTGTACTTTGTAAAAATGGGGATGACCTGTGGGGTGATCTTTCTGCAAGGAAGATTCTTTTCTTCTTTTTTTTGTCTGCGGAAGAGCTACGGTTATTTAACCCATAATCCCCCGCGCCAGTGATGAGAACGGTGCTCAAGAAATCTCTGTTTGAACTCCCAACGTAAGGCCTTTGATGCTTGATCTACTCTCACCAGATCTATGGATATTCCAACTTTTCGAAGCCGTCCATTGGCGACGCCACAGAAGGGTATAGTAGCTTGTCAAGTTCAAGAAGACTTTTCTGGAGTACCGTACTAAAGATACTGTATTTTAAGTAGTACCTTCGTCAATATCACTCAGTATACCTGTTCCGAAAGGTACTTTTACTCTGTTCCAAATACCGTACTTTTTCCGGTATTTTCTACTCAATACTCTGATTGGATTGGATTGGATTGGATTGGAAATGAAAGAAAAATATGGAGATGTTAGTCCCGTCCCGATCCAGTCAGGACTGGCTACTCCAAAATACTCTGATTACTTTTCGTTTGTCTTTATGACATGTTCAGTTTCACAACAAGCTAGCTATATAAAAGCACCCTTCCTTCTATGGTCTTTGCCTTCTTTTCGATACATTGTGGAGTAGGGCAACTTATTGGCCATGTAGGTTATTTTTCGGAGAAAGTGAGGAAGGTTGGGTATCGAACACTGTGGAATATGCCACTCCTTTATATAATGAGCCAATAATGTCTACGCTTAAATAAATAAAAGAAAAGGCAGTAATCACCTTCGGGGCCAACGCTCAGTTCTTCAATACTCCAAGGTATTCACTACTATACTCACTTTACTTTTCAGGTATTAGTACCGTACGTTCTGGCACCAGTATACCGGGTGTTTCACGAATATCCCCCGGTTGAATAAGTCGTGAACAGGTGGCGCTATCGAAGAAATTTCTTTTTAGTAAAGATCCTTAGGATCTTTCACCCCCTGGTGTCAACCAGGCGGATGAACAGGAAATTGACAGCCGGATAGCTGATCCAAAAAGCGCAAAGAGTGCACCAATGCGCTCCAGCAAAGAGCGCATTGGTGCACTGCTCCGCGCAAGAAATATGTAAACCGAAACCAATTAATTACTCGGAAAAATCATTAAGTGTCGTGTTTTTTTGTGTTTTTTTTTTTGCAATATTTTTCGCTGAAGGTCCCAATGCGTAAAACAGAGGTTCCGTAAGCGTGCGAAGTAAAATTTCAAAGTTAGGATGTTTATTTAATCAGTGAGCGTATGCAAATGAGCCGCTCACTACTCAGTTCATGGCCGATGTCCCAAGGATCTTTTCCAAAAAGCAATTTCTTTGATGGCGCCACCTGTTCACGAATGATTCAGCGGGGGGATTTTCGTGAAACACCCTGTATAGTATCGTATTTTAGGTACATTTTTACAGTATCAAGTACACGTTCAAGGGTACCATCTGACATCTGTACACCGTGAGCTTTACGAGCTGCATCTCCTTTTTACTTTTTCGCATTTTAAATACAACTGTTTTCGTTTCTTAGTGGTGGTTTGCGCGCTGAAGAGGGTTCCTGCTGCGATGTCAGATGAAATGAGCCTTCGGAAAACACATGACGCACCCGGTCATTAGCACACGCGTTCCCGACATTCGAAGAACGGTGAGTGTTGTTCGCGAGTTCCCGTTAAAGGTCCCGTGTTGTTATTTCGAGGGACGCAAGTGAGTCGGCCGTATATATACTTAATATGGACGCGACAATTATCGTCGCACCCTTTCAATTGCGACAATTAGTTGAGGTCAAGGCGCTGCCGAGGACTGCGCACTAATTTGGGTGCCGTCTCGAAGGGCGATGTCATCACTCAAGGAGTTAGCGAACATTAATTACGAGTATCTCGACTCAGACATTTTTTTAATTGTCTAATTTGTTTTCAGATACTTTTTTCAGTGAACGATTGCTCACACGTTTCGTGGAATTTCGTGCACCGTTATACACGATCTATTGATGAGAATGAGTACGGAGACCGTCAACTCCCGAGTGCGACTCCAATGAGGGGTTTTTCCACCCTTTTCCACCCTTTATCAGACGCCATGTTGACTTAGGTGGTAAGTATAGAAGTTACCACCTTTTCACATCCTTTTTTTAGAGTGTGGGACTCTTAGAACAGAGCGTGAAATGCAGTCTCCACTCTGTGACATTCATTTACTCCCGAAAGGGACTAGTTTTTGTGGCAATTAGTCCCCCAAAGGGGTAAAATTACTCCTTTTTTTTTTTTTTTTTTGTTAGTGGGCAGGAACATTCAACTCACTTCTGTTCTTTCGGCTACCAACTTTTTTTTTTAACAATCTCCGAGCTGTTCATACACTCGCTGTTGTCTCAGTAAACAGGTATACAGACAGTACAAACAGTACAGAAGAGAGTTGGGGGCACGCGCTCGTCCGCAGCTGGTGCTCCACATTTCCGAAACATGGCGGTGACCGGCCTACGTGCCTCTTCACACCGGGCTGCCTTGCACGCGAGTGAGAAGAGACGGACGGACTTCTAAAGATAAAAGTCAGTCACCCGGCCGGCGGAACGGAGGCGTCATAAATCATGTCTCTCTCATACGCAAACCAGCGGGGAGGCACAGCATCGGGAGCTGTGACTCCAAGGCCGCTCTAATGTGTTGGGAGCGCTGTCTCTCTCCTCGTGTATGCCTCGACGAGGTCGGGTTTGTTGAACTGTCACTCACACTGCCCTTATTATACGGCTCCGAAGTGTCCGTTTGAGCGCAAAACGGTTTGTTTCTTTTGGATTTAATATGCGAGTGTCGAATTTCGGTATATGAAGGATGAAGGTATAGAGTGTCGCTACCCTGGCGATGTGGCCTCCCCATTCGTCATCTTAAAAATAAAGTACTTGTTGTTGGTGTATGAGGGTCCGACCTTGTGTGGGTACAACAGTCGTTAATTGGTACGTTGCACAGTTTAGGCCCGGTTTCACCAACGCCTAATTAACATTTTGAGCTTCACTAAAGAGAGTTATTGGCACTTAAAAACATATGTATTCATCACGTCACCAACTAACGTTTGTGAAAAAAGAATTGAGTGTCAGCTTTTCTCTCAGCTCAGAGTTTTTGGTTCAAAGTTGACCAGCGTTGGTGAAACCAGGGGCGGATTCAGACCCTCGGTTTTGGGTAGGGGGGTGGCAGTGGTTCCTTTGTCGAAGCGCGTAGTGGGGGAGAGGAGAGAGGGAAATCCAATGTATAAACTGACGTGTTTTGGTGCCTTAGACTCGTTGAGCATAAAAAGATTGTGCGAGCTTGATATGTGGGAACATGTCCCTGAGAGTGGGGAGAAGACGAATTGGATCTGAGTGATTTGCTTCCAGGCGATGTCGCTCTCTTTTGCGAGCGACATGTATATTCACACGTGCGACATCTCCACGGAGTATTCTGACGGGAGGGAAGGTGACAAACTGCTCATGGGGGCAGAAGTTCCGCGTCGGAATATCGTAAGTCGCGTACTGCTAACATAGCAGAAGACAGCGTTAATTTTTAGTTTTGATAAGGATGACGTCTGGAAACACTGCTCCTCGAAGGCCGATTACAGACACCACCTATAGAGACACTACCTATTACCCACTAGACCACCTATTAGACGCCACGTATAAAGACAAATCCAGGGCCCGTTTACACAAAAGCTGAGTACGGGTCTCACCCGTCTCGTAATGCTCTAAGGCGCTCTAAATTCCCATGAGCACTTGCATGCCACAGGTGGCTCTTGCTTTTGTAAAAAGGTCTGTAGCCTTGACAGTGCATTGAGCGCGCGCCCGGCACTCGCGCAGGAACCACTGCCGAAGCTATTGAGAATGAGTATGAGACTCGTCGGAAAATTTTATGCAAACTGACCCTGATCACTTGAGCGAGGTGACGTAACGATGGGCTCTTTTCACACAGGCGTCGTACCCTACAATCTTAAAAATGAACTTAACCATATAGTGCCCTCCTAACTAACCATCATCACGAGTGACATCGTTCTTCCCGTGATTTGCTGAAAACAGGGGGGCGTACGTCATTTTTGTGGCATTATTATTATTATTATTTTTTTTTGCTATCAGCAGTAAACAATATTGCCCTCCCCCCGTTCATAATTGACACTGAAATTGCGTACGCTCCCGTTTACATGAAATCAAGGGAGAAAACGTTGTCATCGGGATATCGTGGTTGGCTAGGAGCATGCTATGCGGTGAAGCTCCGTTTTAGGAGTGTAGCGGCTGTTCGCCGCGCTCGGTGCGCACCAAAACACAGCCGGCGCCATCCTGGCGCCATCTATTGAATATATAGGGAATCCTCTCCTGCGCCATGGAAACGAGCCGACATCACCTGCATGGGAAGCCACAGAAAGCTCGTCTTTCAAAATGAGCTGCGGCGATTGGCTGACATCTTGGGTGGCTGCTGCGATTTGCGGAGTTTGTCTACGACGTTGCCTCAAGACAGCTGCTGGAAACCTTTCAACCCTTTCAACGTGGGGCTGAGGGCGGCCTAAGACTCGTAAAATTTCTATGGAGAGTGGATATCCTGGGAAGGTGCGCGCGCTGTTGCTAAGAGACGGCCGCCAGAGCTCGCGGTGACGTCACCAACTCTCGAAGAATCCGAAACTATGAAGTTTTGCGGGTCCTTCCGAAAATTCGTGACCACGCGTGAAGTCTACTGACGGCATTTATATTACTGAGTACTGAAATAAAATAAATAAAAAAATTAATGGAATAAATATATACACTGTATGTATATATTTTAGTCCGTAATGGTACTTTAATAATGTGATATGATTGTTCTAAATTTTACGGTGTCTTCTGTGCCGGATCTTATTGTATGTTCTCCATACTGTTGTGTTGTAAGCACGAAAGCTGCAAACTCCAAGCAGGAGAGTCGCAGCATGGTTCATCCTTTAGACAGTTTAGACAGGTTTCAGTGTACATGAACAGGATTTGTTCGAGTGCTCTGTATAGAGTGTAAGTTCGGATATTTCTTTACGCCTTTCATTGTTCACTAGAAGGCAATACAGACGTAGTGCGGGGCCCAGCAGTGTATCGAACAGAAATCTCAGCGGTTTAGGTGCAAAAATCCGTCTCTCTCTACCTTTTTGTGGACTATGCGTTAGTTCCGTTATTTTCTGGGCAGCTATTTGTCCTTCTGAAGTCCGCTCGGGTCTCGACCGAACTCAGAGAGGCGCGAAGATGATTGACGGGTATAAGAGAATGGCGTACACCGCGGGGAGCAAACACAGCTGCGCTCTGGAGGTGACAAGGTTCTCAAACAAAGGCAACATTTGTTTTGGATCTTGTTATATCACACGTTACTCAGCATCCGTAGGCTCTCCTATTCTCCCCTCCCCCTTTTTTTTAAGTCTTGTGTTCATTCTACCCATAGCGGTGATTTTGGAGTTCACATGACTGGGCGTGACTTTCCTCCCTCGTATTTAGCGTATAGGCATGCATGCCCTCTTCCTCGGTGCAGGTGTTTCCATCTTTTCCCCCGTAAACTTGCTTCTCTTGGTTTGATGGCTTTCAGGTTGAGAGGTGGTGCTATGCATGCTGGGACTTCGAACTTCCGGTCCGAAATTTTTGTTTCGCTAAATTGGAGCAAAGCAAAAGTTTATAAAATCTGACTCAAACGACAAACAAGATGAGTCCCACCTCCCCCACCTCCCCCAAACGAGTAACTTACTTTAACAAATACTTTGCCCGCACTTTTCTTATGGCCATGTTTAGATTTTGTGGCACTTCGTGCATGTGTCGGTTCCGTTTGGCGCGCGCTTTAAAACAGCGATCTTTTGCTTTCACCGATGCAAACAGCGATCTTTTGCGAAATATTCCGTTACAACGTGATCAGCTTGGCGTTCCAGATAACAGAGATAGCAAGCAGTATTTCAGATATGGTACAACAAAATGTACAGGCAATACTTTACGCAGTAATTTTCTGCACTCTGAGGATCGTTGCATGTAGTCGTCTCCTTTTAGTTTGAGACGAAGGTGTGACTTTCATTAAATTCTTTTACCATTATGTGTTTCTAATGTTATCACAGTCATGCACAATTCAACATGGCATGTTCACATGCACGGCGTTTGCTGACAAGTGCCTATACATCTCTCAGTTCAGTTTTCCTGAACTTTTTTCCTTCAGTTTCAGTTTTCCTTTTACGCTGATTACTTTTTTTTTTTTTTTTTTTCAAAAGGGCAGCAGAACTTCGGACCGGACTTTAACTTCATTCTCATATCTTCCATCTATAATGTTTCGCGTGTAATGGGGTAGTGTACTGCTCTCCTGCGGTGAATCACCCAATGTCATAGTCAGGATTTATTTGTTGTTGTCGTTCGGACCGGAAGCGTAAAGCCAGGTGTCATTGCAACTTCCCTCACGTCATCTTGACAGGAAGTTGCTACTTCCTATGCAAATTGCCGCAGGCTGTCGCAATTCGCGGTACGGTCATGTTCCTCTTCCTATAGGAAACAAAATAGACGATAGATATGGATGGCCGTTGTATATTTACGTGCGCAAATAGCTTAGCAAAGGTTCGTCGCTTATCCCTTATCCGCCTTATCCCACATTCAGAAAAAATTAAGAAACGAACTTGGGGGGATAACGACAGTCTCAAATTTCTTACACCACACAAAGTGATGAACAATGTGACTACTTGTTTAGAAGACATATGGTGCGTAATATTTATAAAAATGTGCATGTTGCGTCCCTTTTTACGCAGTCAAATAATGACGACTAAAGAAACCCGGACATGTGTCCAGGATTTTTCGTTACAACTCTAGTCTCGACAGCCGATTTCAAATTTTCCGTGTAAGCATGCTACTGGTTTTTGTTCCCGTACAATATTAGCTACGAGCCGGTGCAGATTTTCTTTTTTAATTTTTTTAATTAAAACATTTCTAATGTCTTTTTCGTTATCATCATCATTTTGGAACCATCAACTCCGAACATTGGCCGGCGTGTTATCCACACTAGAAAGGTGACGGTGTCGACCCCTATAGGTCGATCTCGCGCCTTTGTTAGGCATCACAAAGTTGTTCAGTCCAAATATTATGAGTCATATGGCTGTAATAGACGCGTGCCGCAATGCTCAACGTTCGCCGCCCTGCACAACTAAGTTTGCCCCGGAAGCGCCTGGTCCCCCTCTCACCATTCCTCCTTGCCCACCTCACGGGAGATGCACGTCTACGGAGAGCTCACTTGGTGCGCAAACAACGGGAATTAGCCGAGGCAGGCTGGTGGACAAACACGTAATCAATGCGCGCCCGAGAATCAATGTGCGCTTTTTTTTTCAGCCTACGTGACGTGTGAGGTTCGTTCGTTCCGGCCAATGAGATTCAACTGAAGCTACCGTCGTTGAAAACACAATCCTGATTGGCTGACTCTTAGTTGTTACATCACGTCGACGAGTATAAACATGCTTTCTCTATCTAGGTGGTGTTGCCTGCGGCCGCCGCTATTACTTCTTATCGGGTTTTATAGCACGCTACAGCCTTTTATTATTATTATTTTTTTAACGTAGTACTTCATATACGACACAGAGCCAATTTTTGCTCCTGTTGCAGTTCTGCAATACGCCGAATCCGCTACACATTGTAGCGGCCAGCTTTGGCCCGGGAACGAAGATGTTGTTTTGGCACGCAGCCCCCCACCACGCTCCTTTCCTTTTGGCCCGGCATTCTTCCCGATTAAAACTCACTTCTGTGCCTGACTTCAGTGAATCTGCCTTGCTTTCGGCCTTCCAAAACATCATGACACGGCTAGAGAGTAAAGAACATGATGTAAACAAAGCAAGACGGCTGCATATTTTGCCACCACTATACCTTGTACAGCCTGAGCAAAAAACGAGCTGAACTGGGCTGCTCAAAATTTTATAGCCAGGGTGAATGGCATTTTTGTTTTGTTATAATTACTATTGTGGTTTATTATGGGTTATATGTTCCAAACTGACAGTGATACCACGTGACAGCACCATTTGAAACGTGCAATATAAAAGAACAGCTTTCTGTCATTTTTTGGGGGGGGGCAGTAAAGGATGGGGGGATAAAACCCACAAAAGACCGACAGTCAAATGTACGAGAAGGTGTAGAGTGTGTTGGTTAAGTATCATCGTAACAAACAAGCCCTCCGTCTGTGTTTCTTCACGTTTGTCAAGTGAAACTTCATTACATTCACTGCTACACACAATTTCTCCTTCAGAATTACTTCAACTGCAGCAATAGTCTCTGATGTCACTACGTACCAGTTTTTTTTTGGGAGGAGGGATGTTATGAGATTTTTTGGGGGTGTTAGGGGAGTCAGGGGGTGCTGGGAAAGCCACTAGACACTGTCATTTTGCATTCCTGTGTCCAACTACTGTCAACGGTGCCAACTTCTAGCACAAATGGGCACTGTATCACATTTCTATTCTACTTGTACTTTCATTTGAATCTACTCCATACTTGCAGCTCTGAAGTTCTACCCTGCATTTTGATAGTATTCCACTTCCAAAGAAAATGCATGAAATGGGCTTTACATTTAGACATGACAAAATTTCACTGCAAGTTTGTGCCGACGGAAGAATGCAGAAATCAATGTAGCAAACAGAATATTTATTGCTAGAATCACTGATATGCACACACCGTGCATAGAACGGATTGAACTGCTGTACATTCCACAGTGCCGCAATTATGTACAACATGAGTTAAGGCGCTCAGTAAAAAGCTTTGGTTCACGCTTGCTTACATATATAATTATTCGCATTGTATACACGTATACGTATATCACGATCAGCGCGGCACTTAAATGAAAAATACTATGCATCGAAGCCCTGTCACAGCCCCTTGTTATAATACACCGTAGTCGGGGGCTTCGGCAATTTCTTCAGAACCTCCTGAATCTCCGGCTCCAGAGATGAGACCGGGATGCTGCTCTTTTGCGGGAAAAGTGCACAACACATGGGTGTTGCAAACGCCAAAAGCAGACCGCAGAGCCCAACTTGCAACGGAGCGTTGATCCAGGGATACCTTTTCAGAACGCCTTTCTTCTCCAGCCTGTCCATGAGCAGCGGGGGCAGCGTCATACCAGGAGCAGCCATGCCGATCCTGGAGAGCACCACCATCGCAATGGCCCACTTGGCTGCCACCTTCGATTCTCCAACCTTGTTGCCGTTTTCGTCGGACACGGGGATACCGTACCTGAGCTCCCGGAGCCGCATCATCGGGACGTTGACGCAGTTCGCCGCCGCAACCGCACAGAAGGGCACGAAACGGCCGAGAAGCGGAGGTGCTGACTTCACCAGGCTGTTGAGGCCGAGGGCTGTCACCAGTGCTCCGCTCGTGGCCAGCACGTACGATATTCCTAACTGAGAGACGGGAATCGGGGAATCTCCGCTGCGATTCGAGTAGTTGACGACCGCGTTGAATGACTGGTTAATCCACTGCCAAAAGATCACTTGCGGAGTTGTCTTGTAGAAGGCTAGCATGCATCCGGTGATGGACATGTTCATCGGTACTTGCGCTGACATGCGGCCTATAAGTGTGACCTTCTCGCCGGTGTCCGGATGGAAAGCAGAGTCGTAGATGTGCTTCGAGTGCCATAACTTCTCTTCGGTGAGGCCAGGAATGTCTTCACCCTTGCGGTAGCGGGTAACGATGTCACGAGATTCTTCCAGCTGCTGGCCCGTACATAACAGGTTGCCGGGATTGGTGACCGTGAAGAAATGGCGAGCACGTCCCAAGTACGTGCTCTGATCCCACCGGGGTTCGTCGATGTTAATCCGACTTTGCATGGCTCAAACGTCTCAGCTTACTTGTACAGACACCCCGAGGCTCCGAGCAGTGGAATGAGACTGATGCACTCCTGGGTGTTATCGGTTAAGTCAACAATCGATAAGGAAGCCTGACGTTGGAATCGTCTGCGAGATTACTCGCCTGAGGTCGACGTCGCCTGATTGATAGGGTTTGATTGGTATAAAGTGATCTCAACGACAACTACGGAACACTAGACAAGTGGTGGCAGGAAGATTACGCGCACGGCCTTGCTTGAGCCACCTGGCGGTGGATCATAGAAAACAAGCTGAGGACGCAGAACAAGCTTCGTGTGGTGCTTCCCAAGCGGCGCTGTATGAGCGGAGAATGAAAGTGGCGGGATTTTAGTTGTTCGTGCACGTCGACGTTCATGTAAGCGAGGAAGCCTTTGCCCTTTGCAAGTAAATATGAATGAAGAACTGTAGAAAGAGAAAAGTTATGTAACGCCAGCGACGGAAGGATTCTCTTCAATTGATTATGATGTTACTAAATCAGAAGAAAACTAATCTATGTGTCCGTGACATAGAGCTATAGAAACAGAACATCCTTCAAAATCGTACGTAACGAACGAACGCTTGGTGATTGAGACACAGGAGAAGAACAAGAAGAACGCCATAAAGCGCAGCATGACAGCCAGAGGTTGATATCCAAAGCCGTTTAGACATGAATATGTGCGAAATATGGATGCACTATAGTTAGCCAATTTGTATCATTAACATACACTAGGACCACCCTGTGATAACGGGTTGACCAGATGCCTTAGTAGACACAACTTGTCCATTTCGTTGTGCTTGTACGTATATCTTAAGCTTCCTCAAAGTCAAGGAAGCCTTTTTCACAGTTCCGGGGCAATTTCATCGGTTTAATCGAACGCCGTTTCATCGAATCGCTTGTTATTTCGTTGGAATCATTCTGCGTATGCATTCGTATAGAGACCACTCGAGTTACCTCTTCAAAATTTACTCCAAGGAAGTTCCCCCTGTTTGCTAAGAAAACGTCATGAGTTATTACCGTCCACGCCATAGAAATCTTAAGGAGTATCTTAACTCTCTCACTCACTTAACTTAAGTAACTCACGAACACTAACGGTGATTAAATGCACTTCTTGAGTTATTCTGCATCGGGGATACACGCATGTTTTGAAAAAGAAACGACGAGAAGGAAGGGGACTCAGTTCTTGTGATTAAATGCCCTTCTTCAGTTATTCAGCATCGGGGATACACGCATGCTTTGAAAGAGAAACGATGAGAAGGAAGGGGACTCAGTTCTTGTGATTAAATGCACTTCTTCAGTTATTCTGCATCGGCGATACAAACATGTTTTGAAAGAGAAACGATGAGAAGGAAGGGGACTGAATTCTTGTGATTAAATGCACGTCTTCAGTTATTCTGCATCGGGGATACACGCATGAGAAACGATGAGAAGGAAGGGGACTCAGTTCTTGTGATTAAATGCACTTAAGATTTAAGTGAGTGAGAGATTTAACTTGCTCTCTCCGTAAGATTTCTATATGGTCCACGCCTATCCGCCGAGATTGTTGCGATAAGATAAATGCTATCAGATCGCTTTAGGGGGAATGTGCAAAATAAATAAATAAAAACGAGATCCGAGATCCAACGATGTCGGCGCGCTGCGGAGAAATGATGAACTACCGTAGTGTGGATAGCTTCCTCGCGTCGTCTGCTTTTACACGTTTATTTTCCGCGTTCAGAGCAGTAGGTGGAGCATTGGGGAACCGAACAGTGTCGTACCATCGCGGCACAAGTCATCTTCCGGTAAATATATATACAAAAGAATTACGGAAAACAACCATCTTTCTTACCCTCTCATAATGAACTCTCCAACCAATGTCAGTTTCATATTGGTAGTGTTTTTATTTAATCGTTTAAAAGAAAACGATTAAATCAGAAATCAAATGGCAACCGTTCTCCAGATAATAAGTTTTTACGGCAACGCTGAAACACAATTAATGCTTTTCGCGATGTATACAACTGCACGCAAGAAGTCCTGATCATGTATATTGCACGCCTGTTTCTATTTCTGTGCAAGGCCTGATGCCCTTCGTTAGCAGTCCGGTTGTTAATGGATTGCCTCTGCATAGGTGGCTGCAGGTCGTGTAGCATTAATTACTTCCACCTTGCTTTTCGTACTCCTCTGCGTACCTCTGCAAACCTTCACTCACGAGTACTCTCACTCATGCTTAATGCGGTGAATGTGCTGAGCATGCATGAGTGGGCAAACTCGATCAGTAGTGAGTAGTGAGTGA
Source organism: Ornithodoros turicata (assembly GCF_037126465.1). Classification (NCBI taxonomy): domain Eukaryota; kingdom Metazoa; phylum Arthropoda; class Arachnida; order Ixodida; family Argasidae; genus Ornithodoros; species Ornithodoros turicata. The sequence goes on along the minus strand of NC_088210.1, from coordinate 22,041,337 downwards.
GTACGAGTGAAGGGCAATCACGAGTACCTTATTCTGCTCTTCTGTTCTGCATTGTCTTGTGCAAGCCACTGACACTTTCAGTGAAGTGGTGATCGAAGAAACGGCTTCCGATGAAAGTACATTCGATAAAAGGGAGCCGATGAAACCGGAGTTCAGTGAAATCGTCGAAACACATTTCGGTTAAATGGCGGTCTATGAAACGGAGTTAAATGAAATCTGACAAGATGGCGTAGACGTCAGAAGGCTTTTGGCGTTAAGTGAAACCGCAGGAAAGCCCTCTTTCACTTGTACGCCAGCTAGTTTGTCTTAGTCTATACGTTTTTCATGAATATATGTTGATTGCTGAAACGTCAACTAGGAAATGTTACAAAACGAAAGTTCAATAGCGGAGTCCTTGGAATATCAAGAGGGTAAAATAATACACAGTCCAGCTTGTTGAGAAGAAGGGTAGGCTCTGCCCGAAAGCTCGCGTATTAAATAGTTACTCTGACTTCGTGCTTCATTCTTTCGTTATTTTTCTTGAGTCCTTGGAATCCAATAAAATACAAACAAAAAGAAAGATAAAATAACCCAAACAGCAATCGTTCATATACAAACTCCCTTCGATAAAATAAACAAAAATAGCGACAAATAGATCGACATTTGCCTCTTTCTGAAGAACCTCCAGGCAAAACGAACTGGGCGACGCACACAAGATCACTTTGGTTTCCGTGGTGCCTGTATTTAAGGAACGCCAGCTCGCTTGAGACCTATTAATTTGTTCAACACAAGCACACCGCGCACAAAAAAGAAAAGGAAACAGGGGCGCACCTTCAGGAACCCCCTCAATCAAACGACCGGTTTTCCTTGCAGCTTAAACTTCCCCTCATGGCCGCACCGCTGATTCTCGGCGCGGCGGTCGCCATCTCGTACCGATCCGCCGCCGCCGCCGATGCCGTCTGCTTCGCTTTCCCGCAGCGCTTTTACTTCGGTTGAAGAAGCCGCCCATGGCAGTGTAGCCGGTATATAGCTCTGCTAAGGAGTGAATTATTCCTTCTTTGGTAGTGCTGAGTGACGCAAACAACACCGAATATAAGGATACTATCGCTGCGGCTGTTGACAGTTTTGCAGCACTTGAACTCCTCCGTCGGAGCCAAGGTGAGTCTGGTGTTTCGATCGGAACGATGTTACTTTGGTGGTTGCCGCGCGTGCACCTGTATCTGCGTTTCGTTTGCATCGAAGCCCCAGCGTGCAATCCTGAGGCTAAAGTCCGGTGCGCAGCGACACGCTAATGCATTTTTTTTCTCTTCTAATGAATAATTCGTACTACAACATCGTTCCGTGCAGAACGTGTGTTTGTGCGCGGTGAAACAGAGACCTACAATTGCAAAACAGTGTCGTTTGGCTAATAAATGGTCTGTTTTTTTCGCGAGCTTGAATGCACTTCTAACGGCACCTATTTCATGTGGCGCCGATACGAAGTTACTTCGTGCTTATCGCGGGTTATTCTCTTACGTTCAACGTCCGACCTAAAAAATTGTGTCAGTTAGGGGCCATTCCTTGAGGCATGGCGAGACGTTGCGCAAAAGTATGACGTGCTGATATCGTATAATTATGCACTAACTCACCGCCATCTCTCTGCTGTTTTTCTACGAATTACCACTTCAATATTGATCGTTCCGAGTGGTAGGATGGCAGGCATACCAGCTCTCTAGGCTACGAGGGTAGCTCTCGAATTAGTAGTAATGTCTGTAGTAATAAAATAATAAATAACACAAAAATGACTTTATATTCACGTTTATGCGGTCGTTTTCTACAAGAATTTTATTAATTAATCGCGGTGGCATTAAGCAACGTCGACGATCTTACTCAGATAATCTAATCTGTCTGGATCTCGTTTCTCGGATGTACAAACGTATACGCCTGGGACAATTTGGGGGAGTAAAAAAAACAAAACAAAAAAACGGAGGTGTCATATTACAGCACGTGCTTGCCGTCAATCTTGCTTCAGTGATCCTGATCAGTGTTGTGGGAAGTAGTTTCTGATTTTATCTTCGATGCCGCTTTCTTTGTTATCACAACAACTTTTTGATGCTTGAGTCGATATCTTGCATCGTGCGCTGACAATCTTACTTTTGTGGTTCTCTGGCGCAATTCTTCGTCGCATCCCGCGAAGCATCCAGGGAAATTTCGCCTCTGCAGTAGATTTTAGTATCTTTCTTCTTCTTTTTGTCTTTTTTTTTTTTAAATCTCTCGCGACCTGTGCATATCGTGAAAGTCAACCCTTTGCCCACAGTACTAAAACGAGAACTTCGGGAATGTATTGTTTATATCCTTCGCTTTCTACTTATTTATTTATTTCGCAATACCTCAGGGTTTTTTTACGGAGAATATATGGGGGATATTGGGTTAGAATTACGACAATACATACGCCTGGCTGTCACTGCGTCAACTACATAGATAGAATAATATACGAAATCAATGCGCATATGATTAGTAATAGTAGGCCGTACCAAAATCGAATACCGGGCACAAAAAGAAACAAGAGAAACGTAACAACATAAAGAGCGGCAAGAAAGCAGGCGAGCTGGTGATAATTGATCTTCATAACGAACCCTGAGACTGGGGAAATAACACACAATACACACACACAAAAGTGTATTGTGTGTTATTTCCCCAGTCTCAGGATTCGTCATGAAGCAACAACATAGTTGTGATAGCCACAGTTGTGCTTTGCGTCGCTAAGGCGGAATTTAAAAAAATACATAGTTATGATGGAAAGTAAATGTTCTGAGGTTGAAAGACACAAACAGACGACGAAACAACGACGACTACCATATTTCAATATTTCACAGTTACAATTCCTATGCAATGAACTGTTTGCGAAACGAATCATCAAGAATAAAAGTTAGTGTGATTGGTGTATCATATTGCTATGCCATATTGCACACGTATTTCTGTAATTGCGCATATTTCTGCGCATATACCAAGGATCATTGAGTAACTTACTTTACCGGTAACTCGTAGATGAGGGGAAAAACAGCCATCAAACAACTCTTATGCGCATTTTAAGGCGTTTGCATGCCTATCAAACACAAAGAAACTTCCCCATTGAAAAATTGTAATGATGATTTGGCAATGAAACCATAATTTCCATGAATCCTACTGCATTCAAGTTCCTGAACAAAGACATAGTCGTATATGTGAAGGACAACCTATATTTCTGGAACGCGCTTCTATTTTTTTTATACCTCATTTGGGAAGGCACGTTACTTATTCCTCGCGGTATGTGAAGTGGTGTCCTTCACTCTACGTGCTGTCCCGCTCCACCAATGACAACATTTGTTGCAAGATTCATTTATTTATGGACATTCCTCAAGGGCCCCGATGGAGCGTTACATGAGCGGTAGCTAAAAATAAATAAAAAACTTACGAGACAAGTGTGACAGTATATGCACCAGTACAATTGTCCACATACATTATTACGTGACTATTATAATCACAATAATACACAACTATTCCACAACTATTGTACGCACACGCACGACTAGCTAGTACACAGTTACAAGCCAAAAACACACGATTTGAAATATATACATATATACATTACCGTATTAAAGAGTAACTATGATGTGACTTAGCAAACTTTTCAGTTGGATTTATACAGTGGCCATCTGTGGTTATGTACAGCGCAAGTAATATTAATTACAAGACTCCAACAACAACAGCTAGTTCATGTTTGAAGGTGACGTGATCAGTTATCGTGACTAATGACCAATGGTTAAGCGACAAATCAATCAATAAGAACATCGCTCTGTTCTTATTCTTGCGAGTTTTTAATGGCTACGACTGTTTTTTTTTTCTCGCAACTCCTTCAAGACGTGGTCCAAAGTCGTAGTATAGATGCACTATAAACGTGATGCTCTAACAGAAAAATTCACGTGGGTGAGGAGTTTTCGTCCGCGACGCTATAATTCGTGCCTGTAAATCAACCGGCGTGTGACAAAGTTGCATCCGATCGTTGATGGTACCTACGAGGTGTTGCGAAAGAGTGGGAGGTTGGGGGGGTTCGAATATCACCACCAACTGTGCCACTAAATATTTTCCTTGGTTTTCTCCAGACGGATGTTTGCACAGTTCCCAGTGAAGTTGGCGCACGACGCGTACTAGCTCCTCCCCTCTCTCACTCCTTCGTGCTGTACTCTCTCCACCTGTCCCCGCCTGTGCATAGCAGTTGCTTTAGGGTGATAGCACAGCGCTCGAAGAAAAATGTATACCAACGCAATTCATAATCCAAATGCTCCACGGAAACTCTTAATTAGAATGCTATGCTGTTAACGCCACGCAGAGCTTTTGTCGTGGATGTTATTTTCACAAAATTATCCCTCCGTTCAAATCCCTCGTGACACTCTTAGGAAAGAGAGGGGGATAAAAATCAGTGACACAGTGAAACCCCGTTATAACGAAATCCACGGGACCGGGCGAAAGTTCGCTATAGGCGACAATTCGATATAAACGACATTTCGATAAAAGCGGAAGTTCCACGAACGGTGACAGTAGGTGGGGAAGCGGGCGGAAACGCTGCGGGAGCCGTTAAAAAAGTATTCAAGCCAGCAAACAAACAAACGTTGGTATCTTAGCTATCCTATTGGGTATCCTTTTAGGTCAAACGTGTAACAAACAAACAAACAAAAAAGGTACCGCAGCACCAGCTGTGCAGGATATCGCCAGTCGCGGTGTACTAAACGGAGATGGCTGGCAGTATATTTTCCGGTTCAAAACGCATGCATTGCGGCACAGACAGCGTGAGACTTCGAATAAAGCGATAATCCGAGAAGAAGAAGAAGAAAGCGATTTCGTTATGACCATTGCACCTTGGAAGGTAGCTAACAGCAAAGCGGATGCCCATTTGACTGACGAGTTTTGTGAGCTTTTCTCTTTCCCTGTTATGCGCCTGATGCCACGCTGTCGTCTTATCTGGAGAACACATGTGATAGCAAGCAAACAAACAAACGTGCCGTGCGGAAACAGTTGGCTGCAATATGAGCTGCTGTCCCACTTTAAGTCCGCGTTCAGTTCGATCGTTTCCGGAAGAGCCCTGTCACGTCCATTTCATAATCACGAAACTCTTCCTATTCCTTGTAGCACTCGCATCACTTTTTAATCGAAATCCAGACACCCTGAATAGAACAGCATGATCTTTGATATCCTTGCGCCAGTAAAGTCAAATCAAATCAAATCACCCTGAATAGAAGACCGGCGCATCGCGTTCAATTTCAGTATGCCAACCTTAACCTCTAGCTCCATACGATCAGACATTCGCTGCTAACACCAGCACAGTGAAATAAACGAAATAAATAAAACCCACGGGTCATGGTCAATGCAATCCTTGATCCTCCTTGTCTTGTCGATGCCGGCATTCATTGCATTATTCATTGCTGCACGCTGTTGTAGCAACATCAGTGGCGGTTCCTGCCGAGCTGACTAGAGTAGGCTTGGAGTGTTCTTGGTGTAGGTTGCGATACCTTCAGCCACACAGAAATGTCTCCGTGTACATACGAGGCAATGCTCCACGGACCAATGTGGCACCTGTCCTTTTGATTGGCTATGGAACGTCCTGGATGGTCTGACGTGCTCAGAAGTTCGTGGCCTTAGAGAACGCAATGCGAAACGTCTCTAAATCAGCCAGACTCTCTCCCTCTCACTATACGTCATTGGTCCATTGTCAATTCCAGCACGCCAACACTCAGCCCTAGGAGCACTAGTTAAATTTTTTTGGACAATACCGGGTATGACTTCGGTCCTCACACCAGCGCGGCCCTCGTTGGTGGTAGCCAAGATCGTGCTGAAGACTGGGAGGTGGTGTGTTCGAATCCTACCGCCGACTGTGCTGTCCGAGGTTTTCCCTGGGTCTTCCGAAGACCTCCAAACGAATGTCGGCACAGTTTTCCCTGAAGTCGGCCCAGAACGCATACTAACCCCCCTGTCCCCCCGCTCCTTCCTGCTGTCATCTCTCTCCACCTGTCCACACCTGTACACGCCTCTCATAGCTACAGTTGCTTCGCGGTGCTAACGCCGAATAAAAATAAAACATCGGTCCTCACTCATCAATCATCTTTAAAATAAAGTTGTTGTTAGACGATATTGATTTTTTTATAACCGTTCACAGTGCCTGCTCCGTTGACTGGGTCTCTGCGTACTTTCACAGCGGAACACAACGATGGGGAAAACACGTTATATTTATGAGATGGAAATTATTCTTCTCGTCTATGCTCACCGTACGCGTTGAAGAGGTCATTCTTGTTGGGCGACACCGCAACTGAAGCGGCATGCCAGATGCAGGTTTACTCTTGGCCGGTCACCACCTATTAACCCAGAGGAAATCAGTATAGCGACCTTCATCGAGAAAACGATATTCACCCAGCTTCGTCTTGCCCGCGTAGGATTCCTGTCCCACGAATCCATATCTAGAGCCGTGTCGTCTCCTTTATACAACCCATAAATGGCCGAGAATACAATGGAGCTTGGGAAACTCTGTACGATATTACTACGGCGTTCCCATTGTGTCTAGTTGACCATGACGACATAATGCACGCGACAGGCTGCGTGTATGGTTCTGTCCGGTACTTTATAATGACAACACACAATCACCGTAAGAATCGTGGGATAATGTATTCAAACATTCTTTCTCGGACAACCTTATAGTATATATGACCACAAAAGAATGTCGTAAATTTGTGTTTATCTTTCTACGCGTACTTTTCTTTTTTCTTTTTTTTTCTCCAAATATAGTAGACTTGTGTTACGTGTCGTGCATCTCATTATCGATAATCGAAGAGTGTACACATGCATCCGGGAAGGAAGTTTGAGTATGGCTAACGGCAAGATTCCCTTCCTCGTAAGGGCCTGGGAAACTCTGATAAGATGCGAAGGATAAAAGTTGCGGTGACCGTCTGACGTGAAGCGTATAGATTACATAATGAAGTGGGACACAAGGGACATCGTTTCGGTTGGCGCATATTACATCACGCTTGATTTGACAGCAATTAGTCGGGTTCTAATATCGGGTATAGAGCATTTCCATGGACGCGGAGCTCGTTATACTTAATACTGTGTACGTAAGGCACGTCGTTGCAAGATCTCAATGGCAGGTGATATCTCACAGTCTTGGCGTATAGGGCAGCTGGTGGACAAACTGAGTGTACAAATCCTGAGTCTGCACAAACTGAGAGACGACACCAACACAAAACTCAAGCATGATACGTGTTCTAGCATGCAAAAATAAGTTTTTTTTTTCTTCTGTCCCAATTCGCTCCGAGATTGAACGGTGTCGGCGCGCTGCGGAGAAGCGATGAACTACCGTAGTGTGGATAGCTTCCTCGCGTCGTCTGCTTTTACAATTTTATTCCGCGTTCAGCGCAGTAGGTGGAGCATTGGGGAACCGAATAGTATCGCACCATCGTGGCACAAGTGATCTTCCAGTGAATATACGCAAGAGTTACGGAAAAGAACCACCAACTCCTAACATCGACCGGCGTGTTATCCACACTATAGAAAGGTGACTGTGTCTCCCCCTATAGGTCGATCTCGCGGAACTTGGGCTCTAGGGGGCACGTTGCAGAACTTGAGCATTGATTTCATTTATTAAGGCACTTAAAGGCCCGAAGGCATTAAGGGGAGCGGGGCTCGTGCGGATATAGCATAGTATACAAGAACAAAACAGAACACGAAACAACAACTGCTGGCCAGTTAATTTGCCTTATAAATCGAGGCTGCGGTTACAATACGCATCATAAAAATGCATAAAACATACATGAAACATCAACGTAAGTTGTACAGTATTTACGAAAACTGCAAAGGGTATCTTCGAGAAACAGTATACCCCCCGATATACCACTTTCTTCATATTCCTGTGACTGTGTACAGTTCGCGTGTACAGTTCGCGTGTACAGTTCATTTACTCAAAGTGCTTCAACGAGGTGTGGCAACAACCCAGTTTCTTAACGATCCGCGTTCGCAGGCGCCTGTGATTTCCTTAACACCCAAGAGGGTCGTTACGGGCGTTCGCCTTTCGCAGGCGATGTGGAGCATACATATGCATAGCGCAAATGTGTTCCGCCTGTTGATAAATACGGGACCACATTTTTGTCGAAGAAACCACGGAAAGTGTGAGACTGACAGAAAAATAAATAGAAATGCAGTGAGACATGTGTTACTTGAATTGATGCTTCCTTTTTCCGCTTGATGGATGAGCTTTGCCGTCTCCAAGTATTATTTGATAGGATACCAAGAACACATTTTTTGTAAGAAATTAGGCTAATGATATAAGTGAGCATGGTAGCAATGAGTGTCATGTTTTCCAGTGTTGCGCAATTATCTTAGTAGACGAGCAATGCACATGCAAACATGCTCACGCGCGACAAAAGTTACAAGGCATATGCCCACACATGTAGCATAATGCGAAATATATATGCTGACCTGTGAAATCTGTGATGTAACCGCTCCGATCAACCCCCAAATCAGGTCGAAATGTGCTTGTACTATACACACTCCAAATCTGATATCTCGCATTTCCCAGAAAGCATCTAATTAATAAGTTAATTGATGAATATGAGCTAATCAGTCGTCCAGTAGTAGCATACGCTGTCCTACAGGAAGTTCGCCTCGCCGCATATATAACCCACCTGCTAAAACGCAGTCTATTTTGCTCCGCTAATTTTTTAAATAAAAATTCCGTAACGAACAACAACAACAAAAAGCACCTTGCATCTAAATTTGAAACATAGATAACCTATCCGAACCGTACTCTCCGGATCCCTTAACGACTCTCGCCACCTCTCTCTCACAAAATTGTTTGGTCCCGGGCCACATCCAGATCCAGCCCAACAACGCTCTACCCTCAAAGCTCTCTTCACCTTTCTGGAGACTTCGATCCTTATTGTGAAGGGGCTCATTATGTCATTCCCCACATCACCATCAACGATGGGGTATAGAATATCGCCCCTGGGGATGAAATTCCACATTCATCATCTCAAAATAAAGTTGTTGTTATTGTTGTTGAAGTCGTAGAACGTGAAGAAAAACAATGTGCAAGTTTCCAGCGATGCAGAATCAAAAATAACAAAGACGGCTACGAGCATCAACTGTTTACTATATACATTAAAAACAAGACTTTCGTGCAGTAGGCTGCACTTGTAACAGGTCCTCAAACCTGAAGAAGTGCAGCCTACTGCACGAAAGTCTTGTTTTTAATGTATATAGTAAACAGTTGATGCTCTTAACCGTCTTTGTTATTTTTGTTGTTGAAGCATAGATTGGTAGGAAATTTACAGTAATTTGGGATGTTTCACATCCCATGCAATTCATTTTTCTCCTAAATCTATACTCTCCATTTGAATTTCGGAATTACTTCCATTGTCGACCCAGTGTGATTGAGGTAGAGGAAAAGAATGCCCCCCCCCCCCCCCCCACACACACACACATTGTCTCTGATGTAGCGGGGAACAGGTTACTCGTTATTTCACCCCCGTCATCCGGAAAGAAGGTCTGGCATCGTAATGGTTCCTTCCCGTCTGCTGTCCTACGCAAACATCTGCCGGAAGTACAGCCTCGCTTCTCCAAAGGAGGAAATGTAGTTTTTTTTCCTTCATAGCGGTCAACACTTGCCCCGTTGTAGGGTGTCACTGTATTGCTTCACGACCATACCACTACGGCACTGCGATTTCTCGAGACCATGCGTCGTGATATTCAAAGGGAAAAAAGAAATCAAACGCATTCTGCGATGGTCTCGATCTAACTGCGCGTAAGTGAGCTTGGCATATATTGCTGCTGGACCAGCCGAGTGTTCCAAAGATGTGGGCAAATGACTCAGGCTATTCCCGTCGTATGCAAGGAACGTTTTCACCATATTTTTATTTTCTAACTCTAATGTAATCTTGTACAACAGACGTAGTTACTCTCTGGAACTTGGGGGCTTACCGTGAGGCTTATCGTTATATTTTCGCCAAATTATCGCGAGTAATGGGTATATGCTATATGGTATCACCTTTGGCTGCGAGACATCATCATCATCATCATCATCGTCGTCGTCGTCGTCGTCATCAAAGTAAAGTTGGTGGTGTAAGCACGCAGTTTACTGACAAATAGTGAACCTACCAATTCACGATAAGACAAAACGTAACAACACATCAGTGATGCGCAGCTTCATCTTTCTTAACCTTGTTCCAAATTTCAAATTAGTCAATCATCCAATCGTCTCGCAACGTCTTAGCTACATGCGTGTTCAAAAGGGCCAGTGAGGCGCCCGCGGGTGAGGTCACGTGCTTTCGAGGACCAATGGGAATGGCCGAGGCCTGCGCTTCTCTGACGTCAGAGCTTGGCGCGGAAGTTCCTTCAAGGAGTTTGCTATCCCGCAAAGTATTATTAAGAAGAATTATTTTATCCCCTCAATCCTCCTGCCGTGTAGAAGTACAATGCTGGCATGATACAACAGGCTTGTGCAGTGACTTCACGTTTTGTCACGTGAGCACAGTAAGAGGGCATGCCGTGAGCTCTGCTGGCTATGTCACGTCGAGACTGGCAGGTACCAGGTTCGAATCCCGGTGCCGGCTGTGCTGTCTGAGGTTTTTCGTGGGTTTTCCACAGATGCTTTTAGACATATGCCGGCACTGGTCCCTTAGAAGTCGGCCCAGGACGCACATTTCCACGTTGCCCACCTCTGTGAGGTCACCAGCACCACCACTAGCCACTTTTTCCCCATGTCACGTGACTCAAAGGCTGCGCGTGACGTCAAGTACACGAGTCTCATTCTAAATGATCGAAATGAAGGACAGTGAAGTATATATAGCCAATTCTCTCAACCGGAACGAGAATCATTTTATTTTGTTGTCGATGAAGCAAACAATTAAAGAAAGGCAACTCTTTCCCGCTAAAGCACACCAGAAAACGCGAGCAAGAAGCAGACTACGCCTTATGCGTCGAAAAAGTGTAAACAACCCTTCCACAAAAGGGAACTTTCTCGAATCCGCAGCGATTGCAAGGTCACTTCCTACGCATAACCAATTTTCACTTTTTATATGTGTCTCGTTTCACGTTCAAAGTGGTCGCGGCATCCCATTGGGCATGTGTCCAACGGTGGCTTCGTCCTCTGAAATCTTTTGTGTTCTTCTGCATGCTATTTCAGCCTCTAGCAGAGCTGGCGGTTGGCACAAACACTATTCACTGGCAGTGTTGCTGCTGGATTGGCTTCTCTCAATCGGTTCCGTCAGAAGTTGCATCCTTTTTACACCAGACTCGAATTCTGCATGTGTAAAAAAAGAAGGAAAAAGAAGCGAAAGGGTAGAAACAGAGAGAAGCGAGTACCACGCAGTGAGACCCAAACTGTGTTCTGCGCGCTTTCGTGCTCTGGAATAAACTAGACTATCGGAAGAAGAAAAAAAAAAAACAATGCATGGACCGTGTCTTCGGCAGTGGTGCCTCAATTCAATTTATAGAGAGAGAAAGGGAGAAGGAAGGATGAGAACAGGAAGTGCTCAATTGTACATTTGTTTTGATGCGAATCTCTATGGTCCATGTAGTCCTACTAAACTGTAACTTGTTGTTCGAGTGTACTTAAATGCGATGAGTTATTTGTACCTTGGGCTAGTTGGTAATCCATAGATCAAAATAATTCCGAGCGCTCTAATAACTGGGGGTTTGTCTCGCGTCTCCACTTTGTCCCGTTCCAGTAACAGTTATTACACCTGTTTGAATTATTTTGATCTTTGTATATCATACCTTGCAGCGCTAATCTACACGATGCTGTTGCCTCGGAAGGGCTACGTTGAATGGAGCATAGGCTAAACCAGGAATTTTATTTAGTTTTTATTTTTTAAGTGCGAAAGCAGTCACCGCGAACCTCATTCGTAGCTCTCGATGTGCACCGTAGTCACTAAACCGCACATGGTGCAGGGAAGCAGCAGACCGGAGAGATATCGCACACAACAATATGTAAGGCAAAAAGTAATGCAAGCGAGAGCAACATCACCATCCACCACCACTATCATCATCATCATCATCATCACCATCCTCCTCGTCCTCATCATAATTTTTATAGCTCGCGCATTCGTCACCATAAATTATTATTTCCATCTTCATAACGAGCTCAATGGCTCGTGAATTTCTCATCTGCTTTTCTCGAGCAATTTCTGTCGCTCACCAGATTCCACCGAAACCCACGGCTGGCTTACGTGTACACCATCATGAAAGAAAGTCTCTATTCCTTCTGCAGCATATAACACTGACGGCGCAGGAAGAACAAAAAGGTCATTTACATGCGATTCGTGCGGACCTCTTGAACTCCCCGAAATAAGAGCGCCGTGTGCGTTAGTGGAACCCTTTGTACATAACACGCCGGGCGGGTCGTGCCCGGTCATTTTCGTCTTTTCCTCGCGCGAGGAGAGCATCGGAACTCGCCGCCGCGGGCGCTCGCTGATCTCCCCTATCGAAATTACATGGCTCGCGCAACGCTGGGTCATTGAAACTCTTATAGGTCTTCCTTATTTTGTAAACGACACAGATGTTAACAGAATATAGCCATTCGGAATGCCCCAGACTCTCGGACGGGGTCGGTTTGGCTTACCTACTTCTCGGTGTACGGGCTTCGTTTTAACCGGCACTGCTGCAATTAGTGAAAGATGGCCGAGATGTAGCGAGCAGCTTCTTCACGAAGTCCGGTAGGCGCCAGATGTGAAATAGGGGATCAATCAGGCGTTTTGTGAGCAGGCTCGATAATGGAGGGAGCCGTCGGTTGTGTGAGTTGTTAGTTGTGTTTCACAGTGCAGTTAGATGGCATACGCAAAATTTCCTTGTAAATTTTGTACAGGAAAGAGCAACACTAAAAGCAAAAAACGAAAAAAACCATTAAACTATAACATTAAAGAAGAAAGAGAAGAGAACGAACCACAGTTAGAGACGAAAGTATGGGCTGCTGCGCAAGTTTGCTGACGTCACGTTGGTGATTAGGGACTGTTTTGAGGAACGATTTCGATAAATGGCTGGGAATTTAGCAGAAATATATTTTGTACGGTAGCTATAGCGCTAGTTGTCCCGCGGCGTAAAGCCATGAGCTATTAACTATAACACTTCATGAAAGCATGTGCGACAGCGTTTTTTTATCTTTCTTTTTTTTTAAAAAAAGCTTTGCTTTGGGGCTGTCGCTGTAAGCCACCTTGTTTTCATTTCAATTTCTGTAGCATTTCAGTTGTGGGTTACGAACGCGAATGAAACTTTGGCGTGCTCGTTCCATGACCTTATGAAAAAAAAAAAAAAAGAACGTAACACAATCGTAAAATATTTTACTATGACCTATCGAATGAAGTAGTAGTTCACGAGAGGGCAATAATACTTTGCATTATAATACTATATCTGCAATACTTTGGAGTACATTTACTATAATACTCATTCCCTGAACGCATCTGTATCTCTACTATAATAAACAAATTTTGAACTATTTGAAGTATTACATAGTTTCCAAGTCCAGCCTATACTGAGAGTCACCGGTGCACTTTATCGATAATTTTTCCATGCCTGTATCCCACAAACCTTTGATCGCAAACAAGACACCTACAACCTACACCTACAGACGGTCTTCTTCGTGGATGCAAAGACACCTACAACTCTACATAAAATATCGTTGGAGAATGACTGTCTCAAGTGGCAGGCTTTCATAAATCGCGGATTGATTAGCAATGTATTGTTACAAGATCGCATATTAGCAGTACTTTTTAGTATTCGCATAATACAACACATGTATTAGTATAACGTATTGTACTATACCTCAGAATCAAAGTATTACTTATTAGTTCTATAAGGCCTGATTTCTGGCGTGCGCGATGCATTTGTATTATGAGTATTTTTACCCAGCCCCGAGCCTGTTATATTTTCGTTCTATCGGGCGATAAACTTGTCTACCTAGAATACGGGCTATACAGACATTCTAAAACCAAGTCAATCAACCGATCGATCAATCGCCATTCAAAAACCAGTCAATCGCTTTGCAGCAACGCTTCGTTTCATCGTCTGATACACCATTTTCTTGCTGTCATTACGTTTTTTTCTTCTTCTTCCATGAGCTGTTGGGATGGTACGCATGGCTAGTATACGGCTGTTTTCTCGAACAAGTTTAGCGACGCTCTTCAAACTGCAAGAATGCAGCCTCGTAGGTCTTAAATGTAGGTCTGTGTGCCAGGGAGATGACGATGCTCTTCCACGGTCTGATATTCAGGCGTTCAGTAAACTTGTAGGGTGGGAAACTACTAAGGCGTTCGATCTACGAGCCGCGTAGTTGCGTTATTTGTTTGTATATTCCCTTATCCGATTTCATCTTGAATGATCAGCTAACTGTAACGAATACGGCTTGTATGTATATGCAGTGGATCTTTTTTATGTGGGCCCTGTATACAGGTCATTGCCTTAAAGGGGCAGTAAAGGGCAATAGTTTCTCCTCGTCGAATGGGATCCCGTTACGTTGATAGTGCTACAGAACAGTATAGGCGTACGTAGGGAATAGTGTGGCGGTTCTGCGCAATGCGCGGAGCTCTTTTTGTTTTGCGCGTGCGCAGAACTGCTAACGCTATCCCTTACGTACGGAAAGGCGATAGCGTACGGTATACCAAAAACTCACTATTGACGATTTATGAGCGAACGAAACCGCAATTTCCGCTTTCCTCCTCCTCAAGAAGTGCATGCGGAGCGCCCTCTCATTGGGCACCTCAAATTTGATTTGCCCAATCATCGCTGGTGATTGTTTGAGGAAACCAATCACAGGCCGTTTCGACCGTGTGGGCGTCGCACCCGTACTTTGCATCGTCGGCTCTACTTTCTGCCAGATTTCCCCTATTTAGGCAGGTGTCCGCGGAGCCCGATACTAAAAAATTAGCCCAGGACGAAACGCAATCAGCGTCTATCGGCAAATAAAGCACTCTATAATCAAATGACAAAACGACAGGTAGTGGAAATTATCTGCAGTGTGATAGGGAATGTATAATTTCTCCTCGTCTGCCTTCCAAGCTGCCGATAAGAAAACATTTATGCGAGACAAAGCGAAAATTTCGGGTACCGCTACTCAAGCGCCGTCGTCATCGACGTGCGACATCCCCGAAAAAAGAAATAAGCGATAAAAAAATTAAAAAAAAATACAGGACCCAAATAGGACACTCGCTGTCTTGACCACAGAAAGGAGAGAAAAAAAAATCGCCTGACAACTATAGACACTTTATGAACTGCATAGAGGCCAAAAGGCCGATGTCCGGAACACGAGACCTGGCAGAAGGATTTCGCTCGAAACCGAAGAACAAAAGCATCTAATGAGACGAGAAAGAAAATAACGCACGGTTCCCGATACGGAGACGTCCTAAAAATATTCCACTTCCTCGATGCATCGGGAGGGGGGGGGGGGAGGAACTCGTCGTTGCTCGTCGTCTTTCTCCGACAGGGAATAGAGCTGAAGACACAGATCCTCAGCTGCTGAAAATAGACGGCAGCTAAACCTCCGCTGCAACCTGTCCATATTTGCGAAGTGGCGCTTGTACGCCATAAGGAAAAACGCGTTCCCCGCTTTATTCATGAAGACGATTGATGTTCCTTTCGAGAGCACTGGTTTGAGAATACTCGGTCATATTACAGGGCGAGCGATGGCGGCGGCCTCTTTTGAAATTGCAGTTCGTTGGACTGCAAGATCCATTTGTCGTCTTATCTATTGTTTGAGACGTCTGCATCAACGATGGGGAATCGTCCGAAGAATATTAATTCGAATAACAGCGTTTTGCGCTCTTACAGTATGACGAAATGACCTCGAGCCATCTTCCAAAGCTGATCCAAGCCGGCAAGACGGCTGCATTAATGAGATTCAACAATGCTTCGATTGAATAAGGGCAGTTGAAGAACGTGTTTAATTGCTTTGTCTTGTACTACATTACATTTAGTGAGAATACATCATATTTGGGCCTCTACCGCGATCACCCCCCCCCCCCATGTGGGAATAACCGATTTTCCCAGAACCCTACATGCTACAGCTACATGATAGATGCTACAACGACACCCCCACCCCCGTCCACAAATGTTCTGAAACGAATACATCCCAAGGAGCATACCAATATTGGTCCAATTGGACCCATGTGGGCTGTCAGGATTACCAATATTGGTCCAAGATGGGCTGCCTATATGGGACTAGTATGGGGAGTGCAACCAGGCTCCAGATTGGACCAATATGGGCTGCCTATATTGGCAAGTTCATTTTGGACCAATATTGGTAATCCTGACAGCCCAAATGGGTTCAATATTGCACCAATATTGGCATGCTGCTTGGTATGTATTCGTTTCAGAACATTCAAACTTACAAACAAGAACAAACTTGGCAATATGGGGCCCATATTGCCAAGTTTGAGCCAATATGGAGGAAATCCTGGCAAAATGGGTCCCATATTGGACCCCTATCGCCAATGCCCAGCCAATATGGGTACAATATTGTGTGCTGCCTGGGATATTACGTGAATATAGCGAATACGTGCAAAGGAAAAAAAAAAGGCCGCATCATTGGGCATTGTGGCAAACTGGTTCACATGCGGCAGCTTTATATGCCATCACGTAGCTACGTCACATGGTCGTAAGGTGTCACGTGGTTGATGACCCAGGAGGTACCTTGGTTGACCTGCTAAAACCATTGCACACGAAAACGTAGCAACTCTCAGTTTCCGTTTTCTCTTATCTTTCTGCGATCAGTATCGAACCATCTCGTTATATAGACAGGTTCCACTTTACTACTCGGTGAGGAATTCATTGAGCTCCTCTCTCCTTGCCGCGTGTGTACCACGCAGTCCACTGCATAATCACACAAGGACGGTAAAGAAGCACTTTGATGGAGAAAACGTGCAGATGCAGACCCTGTTGATTCTCCTGTCACGAATACTCGGCACGACCCAAGGGGGCACGACTCGTCCGCATCGTTGAGGGAGAGTATCGGCTAACCGCTTTCATTACTAGTTACGTCCCACTTGGCGGTGCCGCCTCAGAAACGAGCATCATCAAACCCCCATAGAGTGGCTAACTTATTTAAAAACAAGGATGGAAGCATTTTCATCGGTGCCGAGGACTGAAAACGATGCTCGCATATACTTGTTGCGACCTACCGCGATAAATGATGAGGCGGTGATTTTATAATGCTAGGAAACTGACCACCCTGCCCGTATAGGACGATAAAGCCGCCATATAAAAGTGCGAGGGAGTCGTACCATTTCCGGTCGTTTCTTTTTTCTGACTCCACAGTAAAACGTTTCCTGCAATGCAGAGGGTGATAACATACGGGGATAAAATGTTTACGTCCGACGGAGCCAAAAAAAAACACGTTTTAGCGTATACCGGGCTCCCGCCCGCAAGTTCTTCCGCGAACGCTTTCCACTCAATAATCACCGAGCTGTCGTCTGCAATTGCTCCGCTGTCGTCTGCAAGTGAGTCTCTCGACTTGGACAGTCGAAATGCTGCAACATTTCTGACCAGACGCGATTAAACGAGACGTACGAATTTATCCACAACTTAAAAACACGAGACTAGGGGAAAAAAAAAACAAAAAAAAAACGAGAACACAGACAAGGCCTCAAAACCACCAGCTCGCTTGCTACCTCTGTATCCTCTCGTACGAATTTATTTTTGTAATATTTCGTATTATATTGTACTTTCAGTATAGACGTAAGTAGCCGGTGTACACACACACTCTATAGCGTAGTGCGCGATTCACTAAACGCATCTAATGTTCATGGCTGTACTTGTCATCCTTCATCGTACGATGACTGTCACTTCGATAGGGTTCAATAGCAGCGCAAATTCGCGGATAAAAATAGTTACGTTACGACACTACTATTTTTATTCAGTCATTCAAAAAATTGAAATCGAGCAGTTTGATAAGCTGTTCTCTGCGCATAAAAATGAACACCAGCGAAAGAGGTTTTGAAAGGCAAATCTCTATTCTTACGTAAATTTCCCAATTATAAAACGTGTCCCGAGTATCTGATTTGCTTCGTTGCTTCGCTTGCTCCGTGCATGTGTCCGCCTTCTTTACCTGGTTCACTTCTTCTAATTCAATTTTTTTTTTATTCACTTGGTGCGTACCGACTCGCACACTCGCTCTGTCAAAACCAACAAATGCTATCCAACGGATAATGTCAGTAATAAGAGTAAGTAAAGTAAATTGTATAGCAATCGACAGTATGACACATATCAGCCACGATGTCTGCAGCAAATATCGAGGGAACAACTGTCCTGCCACTGGACGTTGGTCGGGCGGTTACCTCGAGGGCAAGAATTCCTCGTTCCAATTTCGCTGGCTAGTTTTCAACCTGATTGTTTCGTCCTTTGCAGCTTTCACTGGCTGCCTCTAACGAAGGTAATGAGGGCCCCAGAGTCGCCTTCCGAGCACAACCCACTTTTCTGCTGTTACAGCCGGTACTTTCCTCACGATTTTTCTTTATAGAACAGAGTACGAATAATGGATTTCTGCTCTTTACCTTACATTAATGCACGATAAACTTAGAACTTTACGAGCGCCACTATGAGGCTCCGAGCGATGTCATTTCTCAAAACCTATATTTGAAAAGCAGCTGTAGGACTTTCTCAGGAATTATTCTTCGCAGTATCTTCATAAACTCTTTGGGGACTCGTTACGAGTGCGAATAGTAAATTTTTCGTGGGTCATTGAAAAAAAAAAAAAAGCAAAACTTAGTAAATGCGGTTAGGCCACGCCGTACTCTACTTACAGTTACTGGAAGAGTGGATTACTTTGCCTTGAGTACCTTATATTCTTGATATATACATATCACTTAATTTAATACCATTTATAGACTCCGTACGTTCTTTGACATATATGTATCATTGAAAATTTAATTTGCAATGTAAAGTGGTAGCTTCCACATCTCCAGGCGGTTTGTTTAGTCGCGGTGTCTGCTATTTTATACATATATACATATATATATATATATATATATATATATATATTTATTGTGAATCTTAGAAATCCCCCCTCCTTTAGCGCCAATGCTAAATAAATACAATCGTGCAAGGTATAACTTCCTGTCAGTATACATCACTAGATAAATCATATACTTCAAGCTTACTTCGAATCAAATGTTGCAGTATAAAAGCCGACGAAATCGCGCAGCCCCGTCTATGCTGTTATACTAAACAATAGTGGAGGGCCTCCTACGCATCCTAACTCTTTCAGGCACCTTCGACGCTTCGCCGAATTAGCGCTTGGAAACGCGCGTGACCGGATCCAAATTACTTGCGACGTCCTCCTCTTCTGTCGGTCGTTGTTTTCGTATGAAAAGGTTAGCAGTGCTTTTGTCGTAGTCTGCAAAGCCTCGGTCGTCTGCTAACGCAAGCGCCATTGTATAGTTTTGCGCCACTATTCCTTTCTGTCCGCTATCGTCCTTTGTGTAACGATGCTGACTCTCCGAGCTTCTTGGAATGAGACCAGTTTAAAATAGTCTGTCAGTGCAACGTGTTCTGCATTTTGTGCTTCGCTCGCACTCTTGGAGCCTCGCGAACTGAGCAGGTCACGTGGTCTGTGACAGTGGGTAGGTGCCGCCATTTTCTGGCCGCCCACGATTCATCCAGTTGAGCTAGACATCGTCTGTTATTTGCGCACTTGTATGTCGGTACGACATGTGATAACGATAAAATGAGCACACCCGACTTTGCAAAAAGGCCGGCCCCAATAGACTTTTTCCTGTTTGTAAACAAATGACGTCATGGTGTTCGACAGCGCCACCAATTTGGTAGAGTTGAACTACGCTCGAAGCTAGGGGCGGACAAGGTCGCGCCCGAGAGCCACGGTCTTGACGGGATTACGATGGTCCCTGAAAGGGACACGACCTTCGGTCCTACTTTTCTTTCAATAGGAGGCAGCGAACAAGTGCCCATTCGTGGAGCCCAGCCCTCCCCTTCCGATTTGTTTCGGTTTCAGTCTGTCTACCAACGTCATGATGACGTTTCTCGGGCAGCGGTCTATTGTGTGCGGCGGCTATACTGTATTTCATGTGTGCACATGCATGTATCGTAGGTGTGCAAGGCGACACGACTGCATCGGGGGGAAGAAATGTCGCCGTATCGAAAAACATGCCACTCAGTCGGGTTGGGTGTGTCCAGCTAGTCCAGTCTAACATCTCATTTATTCCCCTAACGAACCAAAACGGCCCGTTTCACATAATTTAATAACAACCGTTTCGTAATAACACTCATCTCGCAAGTAGGACGTAGCTGTGATTAGGCAAACTACGCTGTTTGTACTAATCTACTACCTCCTGCGTGTATATTTTTACGTTCCCACAGCTGGCTACCGCGATACGAATACGTAGCTGTGTTCTCTCTGCACGTGGCGCGCAAGCAATGGGGACACACTATATACGCGTATATTTTCGCATGTTCCGTCCCATTGGGTGCTCTCTAACAGGATGCGTTTCTCGGATAACCCATTGTCTGTAAACGTGAGCGGTCCTGGCCTGGGTTGCAGGTGCATTGTATTCACGCCACGAGACTCGTTGAAACCCAAGAACATTGCACCGTTTCGGGCATTGCTTGAGCACTAGCTGCTTTCAACGTGGTAAAACCGTAAAACTGCCTCACGTTAAAAGTCCAGATTAATCCGTAACTTACGAAATGTTGAATAATTTTCGAAATCGGTCTTGTATCGATAAAAAAATTCAATCGAAAATGCAAAGGAGCAAAACTAAACATCAGAGAAACAACAAAAATTAATAAATTAGGTAAGTTAGGGGGCTTTCTCCTTTAGAGAAGTGTTCATTATATTAAATGTAATTGTAATGTATGTATATATATAACTCCGTTTGTGTGTTCATTATATGGTTGACTGAAGTTCGCGATATTTTTTTTCTTTTTTTTGCGCAGAATTTACTTCGGTTACTTTTATTTGGACGCGATTCTATCTCTATTTGTTTTATTAGTTAAATAAAACCTGATTATTGCATAAAATAGGTTATATTAATTTTATTAAAATATTTAATAAAGTTCTATTAGGTTAGTTTAATTATTAGCTTAACCCTACCCCAAACCGTAATGCGAAACGTCGATCGGAAAGTCTTCAACACATTACGAGGATTTGTCTCTGCCCAGGGGAGAGGGCAGTGTTTGGAGAAACCACGTGACAAACTGCTTGTCCACTCACAAGGCAGCAATAAAGGGGGTATTCGTAGACGGGCACGGGTCCACAGAAGAAACAAAGTGCACCCAACACTTGAAATATTACCCCCTTATTCGGGAGAGGGACCAATGAGGACGCTCCACGAACAATAGTGGAGAGAGGGAAACTGAGGAGCTGCGCAGAGAGCTGACCTACTTGCATAGCGTATTCTACGTCAAAAAGACTTTTTTTTTCTGCTGCGGCTTCCGCCACTCATTGTTGCCAGACATGTAGTTTATTCTAAAAAATGTCACAGCTGTTTTTCTCTCCTTTCTTTGCTCTTTGCTCGGCGTATACGCGAAGGAAACAATGCAACGCATGCAGAAGCCGATACAGCACAATACATTCACGTAACACAGACTCGGAGAGCAGCATCAAGGCATAAATAATACGCGAACACAACTATGCAGACACATCAATCGGTCATTGCTTCGCGGAATGTTCAACCGGGTCATACGATATAGGAGCCTCATACCTCCTTGCTTTTGATCGAAATACGGCAGTCCCGTTGTTGCTTTCCGTCTGCGCTGCGATTTGCGTGCAGGCCACCTTTTTTTTTTCTTTTTTTTTTTTAAGCGAGGTTGTACACGCGTGCATGGCGTTGTCTGTTCTCACGGCCTCACGGGGATAAACCGTGAAAACTACTTTCCGACTCACGGGTTTGTTCCTTATGGGTGTAGCAGCTTACGAGTTAGTTCCTCCTGATTTTCTCACGAAATTATGCGAATAGAAGTTCACCAATTTTTTTTAGTGAAATCAGAAGTTAAGCCTGCCGCCTTTATAGCTGTCTTGTATGATGTAATTGAAATACGGGTGTATCATGTCACGAAACCAAAGTTACGTTATTCTCGTCAGTATAAATGACTTCGATAGCATCAGATCCTTGGGGTTAGCATAGTCGCTGTATTTAGTTTGTTTGTGCTGGGGGGGGGGGGGGGGCAATGATGCTTATGTATTATAATACACGTATAAAATACTTGGCAGAAAACAGTATTATGGTACTAGTGAGTAACAACAACAACAGATACATGCATGCCAATGGGATGTGGTGTTTCACCGCAGGAACTGTGATTCCGTGTTATTTTCCGTGTTAGCGCCGCGAAGCAACTGTGGCTATAAGCGGCGTACAGGTGTTGACAGATGGAGAGAGGACAGCAGGAAGGAGTGCGGGACACAGGGGTTAGTATGCGTCCTGTGCAGACTTCAGGGGGAACTGTGCCGACATTCGTCTGGAAAGTCCTCGGAAAACCCAGGGAAAACCTCAGACAGCACAGCCGGTGACAGGATTCGAACCCGTGTCACTTCTCAGTCTCGGCGTGGAAACCCAAGCAGCACAACATCTTGGCCCAAGATTGGACCTATATGTGGGCCAGTATTGCCAATATTGGTCCAATATTGGGGCAAGATGTTGTGCTGCTTGGGAAGCGATCGTCCTAACCGCTGTGCCACGGGAGCTGGTGGATACACTAATGAGTAGTACTTTGATTTCGTGGTGTATTATTAGTACAGAATAGAATAGGTATTATAATAGATATCTCCAGTCACGTTTTATACGCCCTGTAAGACAAAAACTCAAAAGTACAGAAGCAGCATTGTTGCCGTATTTTCAGTATATAACGCGCACTCGTGTATAACGCGCACCCCTAAAAATGGGCCGATTTTGAAAAAAAAGTTCAAAGTATAACGCGCACCGCAATGTTGCTACAAGCTTCTGTACTGCCATCGCTATACACAATAAACCAAGGTTGTTAGTAATATATGCATATGCTTTATTTCAAACATATTTAGTTTCGCGTCCCTTCTCAATCACGCCAGCCTTCTGAAATGAATTTATGATTATTGACTGCTCAATAGCATCCTTAAGCAGCATCATTAATTTTTATGAAGTCCAGCGCCCTTTCACCGGCTTTGTCAACTGACCCTAAGAGATTTGTGAGAAACTCACAGCACACCCTGAAAGAGGCTAGAATTTGTACGACACCGACCAGAAAAGGAACTCTGTAGAAAAATATTTCCGTCTATAACGCGCACCGTTAGATAACGCGCAGGACCTCTTCAGAGCACTTTTTTACTGTATAACGCGCACGTTATACACCGGAAAATGCGGTATTTTATATATATTAAAGCAGCATTATTCATATTTTAAAAGATAAGCTAGTTCAGCTTATCTCGTTAATTAATTAATTGGGCACAATGTACTACCAGGATACGCGACCGACCAACAGTGCTCGATGGATCTCATACGCGTTGAACATTCAGTCCTTTAAAAAAAAAAATCCTGTATGTACTGGCACTGCACGGCAAGCACTCCGTCCACTTACGATCAGCGTATCGTCCCTCGTTTCGCAGGTGGTCGAAAGCGATTTGCTCCAAAGGGTGTGTACTTGACACTACCGAAAGCAAACTTTCCTCGATTGCTGGATGGCGAGCTCATTGCAAGAGTTCAAACGTCCGATGGTACATGGAAGTATAAAGTTATTCGTGTCGACTGACGATAGAGGCACGGAGAACGATGTGAAGAGGTACTTTATTTATTTATTTCATTTTATTTTTTCGTCTCTTTTCCCTGGGGCGTTGCCTGTGCACGGACCGATGGATGTTCATGTGAAGAACGACACGCTTCAAGGCTCCGCTGGCTTATACGACTGCGCGCCGTTTCCGTTTCAAAGAAAACCGCATCAAGAATCACCTAAAACCGGTTTTATTTTATTTTTTATTTTTTATTTTTTGCGCACTTGACATCCTCTATGTTCCTTACCCACGTACCATCAAAAGATGAGTCACACGAATACAGACGTTACCCGAGTTGCAGTTCCTTGATTTCGATTCTTTGGTTGTTGCTCGCTTCTCCAAATTCAGCTAAGTGGTACGGTTTTCGAATTGGTGGGGGTTATGTATGTGCGGAGAGGCTGGTCGCAGCTATATATATATATATATATATATATATATATATAAGGGAGAAGTCAGGGAGAAATTGAGAGAAATAAGCTGTGTCTCGCATTTTCGCTTGTTCGTACAGGTATTCTGTGGTAAAGATACGTCGAACAGATATAAAGGGTCATTGTTGATGCCGGAAAGGATGGCATGTGCTCCGGAAAATCGTCAGCTGTCCCTATCCAACTGTAGCGCACGAGAGACACTGCCGCTCCGCACTTTCAGAGAGCTCGTAAGTGAAAGTGATATTGACGTCATTCTGTGACGTAGAGAGTCCGCCGCGCGTAGCACCGCACCGCGCCGTGTTCGTAGCAGACTACTTTTCAGTGAGAAATGAGACCTCGCGGCTGCTCGCTACAGTGATGCTACGTCACACGGACCTGATTGCGTCACGCCAGGAGATCGGGCAGGGCTTCCGCGCCGCAACGCTCATGCCTGGTATGTCAGGGTGTTTTTGTAAATTTCATTGCGCAGTGACGAGGCACCGCACAATAAATAAATAAATTAGAACAGCAGCAAACATATTCTGCATGGTGACTTCTGATCGACCGTTTGACGAATGAAGCAATGTTAAATGTCTGTTCCTTGCTCCTTTAAGAATTCCTAGGCTCCATCGCATGCGTCATCGACCAGCATATCCGAGTCTCGTGTCTTTTTTATTTGTTTGTCATTTCCAGTTGTGAATACATTCTGTTCCCAATATATATTTAATATGATCAGTGCAGCAGTTTCTCGAATGAAACTCTTTCCACTCAAAACCTGGATGCATTTCTCTCATCCGTTCAAACTTTTTGCTATACTCAATGGTACTACTTTATTTTAATGATTGCTGGAGTGTCTCATCGCCAGAGACGATGCTCATTGCTCGCCCGCTATACTCTCGGCACACGAGGTTTGACCATCATCATATACTACGAGAACATAATCCTTCCTACTCCGCGTTCACAAAGCAGATGAGCAGTGAAATCCGCAACAAAAAATCCCGAGGCTAAGGACTACAAGATTTCGCTTCCTACTTACAAAACACCCTACCTGCACTAAGCAAAGTTCATATAATTCAACACGCTAAATTCTGTGATTCTATGAAAACCTGGTTGTGGAAATACCAAACACCCTGCCCGATCTCTGTGTACGAAAAGAGGGGATGACGCCCCCCCCCCCCCCCACAGCCTGAGACCAGGGGGGGATGGGCGGCTGCCCCCATTGACTGCACCTTCCTACGTCCCTGTCGACGTGCGTTGCACCCGTGTCGTTCGCGTTACCGCACTGCGAAACACCGACACGCACACACAAGAATGCGTATTTTCCATGGAGTATGCGCATTTCAAGGAAAAACTTCGAATACGCTTTTGTCCTCCAGACGTTTTTGCAGTTACACGGATGGCAGACTGCGTTGCTGCACAGCGAACACAACACCAGAGAGAAAGTTCTTTGTAGGTCAATGCCGTGAGAAGGCACGCGCCATATTAAAATTCAGTAATAAAAATAGCGCATTGTGGCCTACAGGTAATTCCGGAGAGCACGGTATTGAGCAGACTGAGAGTGGCTGCCAGTAGTTGTTGACGGACATGCGCAAGATACTATAAAAAATGTATATAAAATACGGCACTAAGTACGTGGAGGGAGAACGTAAGTAAGGTATTGTACAAATACACGAGAAGTAAAGTAATTAGAGCAGAGTAGTAAATAAGAGTAGTATTTAGGATTCATTTAAAGACGCCGTAAGCAGTCAGGCAGTTTATGTCGACAGTCTAGTTTAACTGGGTGTAAAAAGCAGCGGAACAAGTTACAAATAGGAATTAATAGACCTCTCCCTGTTTGTAAACAAATGACGTCATAGTGTTCGACAGCGCCACCAATTTGGTAGAGTTGAACTACGCTCGAACCTAGGGGCCAACAAGGTCGCGCCCGAAAGTCACGGTCTTTAGGGGGATTACGATGGTCCCGGTGGTGGTTTAAAGAGTAGCAAGCCACTTGACTTTGGCTGACAACTCTTACCCCCTACAAAGAAGAAGATGGTCCCTGAAAGCGACGCGACCTTCGGTCCTATACTTTTCTCTCAATAGGAGGCAGCGAACAAGTGCCCATCCATGGAACCCAGCCCTCCCCCTTACGATTTGTTTCGGTTTCAGTATGTCTACCAACGTCATGACGACGTTTCTCGGGTAGAGGTTTTCGGGTAATCTATAGTCCGTCAGCTCTCAAAATATTGCTGCGCCGCAGATAGGATGGCTGGACACACTGACGTCACGGACTCAATAAGTTGTCCCTCTCCACAATGCATTGAAGAAGACAATATGGGAGCGAGGGTACCTTTAATGTTGAGCAATATAGTACCTTGTTATGAAACTGAACACAAACACACAAAACGAAAGGTAGTCAGAGTATTGAGTAGAAAATACTGAAAAAAAAAAGTACTTGAAATAGTAAAATACTTTTCGGAACAAGTACTGAGTAAGATGCTAAAATACTACGAAAATTATATACAAAACAAAGAAAGAAGTTAATCAGAAAAGATCGAAAATTGGCACTCAAGATACCAAGTACATGTACCGTGTATATTGAGGACAACTTTTCTGATGACAATGTGGTTCCGTAAAATGCCAGGAACGACTCGTCCCTTCGGACTAGTAACTCCGTTTTTTCCCGCTGAGCCAGCACAGAATTTTAACGACGTTTCGGCCGATGTCTTGATACGCGACTTCTAAAGATACGGCTCAGCGGGTTCTGAGCACGTGCTAGGCGCCCACACTTTTTTTTTTCTTTTTCAGCAACCGTATTTATCTGGGCCTCCTATGCAAGTCGTTTTCTTTCTCGTCCGAGTTCAACGGCTGGTTAATGTCTGTAGGCAGAGGAATGCGAGTAAAGTTTCCGGGGGAAAAAAAAGTTACGGTGACGCTTTCCGTGAAGGCGGGGATGGTGCGATAATTCTTTTATCTTCGCATATACGGTATAATGGTTGATCTCGGCAGAGCGTTACTAAGCGTTTCGCTGCCGGGTAAGCAATGTGGGACTGTTCGAGTTACGCAATTTGCTGGAATTGCATGGAGGAGAACGTGTTTTCACCTCACAAAAAGAAAAAAGAACGAAAATTAAGAAATAAAATTCGGCTGAAGTGTGAAGTAGACAAGTAGTACAGGGACGGCGATTATCGGCGATTTTAATTCAGACACGGTGCGAGTGGAGCTCGAGACAGGGACGGTGATATATAAGACGTACAGAGGCTGCGGAGGTGCGACGGGGGAGAGGGGTTACAGGGGTTACTGTATAGACCCCCTGAATTTGTGAAGGGGGCGCAAAATTCCCACGGGGGTGAGGCGACCAAGTGTTATGTCAGGTGCCGCATGCGAATAAAATGCTACAAACCCTTTTCTTGTGACGACCAAATTGCCAGCATAGTCGGGGCTTTTTCGATTGATGCTGTAGAACTCACGACGACATGACCTGAAAGTGTTCGCGGGTTCCAGGATGCTTTACACAACTATTCAGTCTCAGGTGTGCCATGAGCTGCACCCCACAGCGCGGCGCACTTTTTGTCATCCAGACTATGCGACCATCTCCAGATCCAGACTGCCTCGGATTTTTGGGACCCGGGCACGAATTGGTGGTGCCGGTTGGGATTTGGGGTTCCCTTAATTCAGGACGTTGCGCCGCCGCTGCAGGCGTGGTGGTTTGTTTGTGGCCTGGTGGTTTGTCTTCAGCACGCGCTTTGAGAACATGCTGATCAGGCTCCGCCACATACTATTAAACGGCTCTATACATTTGTGCGGCCAAAACTTGTATCTTCCATGTCAAGCATAATTGAAGCCACAAAGTATGTACACTACATAATAGTGCTGCATGTTTCGCTGTCTCCACATACGGGCAAATACTCCAAATACCTGCGAAAAATGCGGGGTTTTAGCGGTTTTCGGAGCGGGTTCTGTTTTGGTTTCAATCCCCGTGTCTTTCGTGAAGATCATGAGATCTTAGCAAAAATGAAACGCATCAGACTGCCGCATTAGCAGCATTGTGCAACTATTTAAAAGAATCCCGTATTATCACCCGTTACTAACACGTATGTAAATTAAATCACAACAGCACCAGGATGTACCCCACATTCCCAAGTCATGTACATATGTATCTTGTGTGTGTGAGCGTGTTGTCGCATGTGTCTTCTGTTCTGTATGTCTATTATTTTATTCATGCGTGATCGAAACGCTTTCAAGAAATGGAGCAGCAGACTCCTAATGGGTGTCTCTCAGCCCCCAATGATTGTAAATACACAATTTTTTTCTCTCTCTCTCAATTCCTGTTTAAGAGGTATTAAATATACTTCAGGTGTTCTAGAACATCTGCAAAAGTGTCCTTCTTTCCGGAATGACGTCGCTTCCATTGCGTTTTACTCCTGTAGGCCTTCCCGAGGTTTCGGGGCCGCGCACTCAGTCGTGCACAGGTCCGATGATGTGCACGGTAAAGATCTTGCGTGTAGTCGTTCCCACGCGTGCCTCCTTCGCTGTCCCAGCGCGTGACCTCCGTCACACTTTTTGGCGTATATATTGTTGCCGCGCTGGATTGCGAAGGCCGTAGCTGTGTGTGGGCTGGACGAACCGTTTTCCCTGGCACGCCTTGAGTTAATGTTGACACGAGACAAACATGTCAGCGGTACGTTCCGTTAGCGCACACACCTATAGATGCACGGAGACAACGTCGGTGATCGGCATTGACACACCTGGGCTGTGCGTTTGAGTAACGTGATCACGTGGGGTAGTTGGTCCATATTAGCTATAAAAGAAACGCGGCCGGAGACGAGGGACGGCAGACTTCACGCTAGTAAGCAGATGTAGCGTCAAGTCTGTCGTCCCTTGTCTCTGGCCGCGTTTCTTTTGTAGCTGGACTTTCGAGTTATCTATGCGTATAGCCAATACGATATCGCTAATTACGTATAAGAATATAGTGCGCTGAATATACGTATAGCGGGGTCTTGTGGAGACGGAAGAATGCAGCCTGAAGGATACATTTCTAACCGGAAGATTACTAACATCAGTGTGACGCTGCTGTTCTGTCGTATAGAGTAGGTTTTTGTTATTTTTATTATTATGTTATGAAGTCACTCTCCGAAAAAAAAAAAAAAAAGTTACGCGCGCCCTTTCAGATGCCAGATGCCAGATTGCCCTGCGCGGATAGGAGCCAGTTCTTACATATAGCATCACAATGGCCTGTTAGAAAAGCCGTTGTCGCTGCCACGTTCTCTCGCGAGAGAATGAAGTTTTAATGAGTCCCCGGCGGCATCTCTCCGCCCGTCGGGTCGAAAGGACAGGTTCCGTAACCTATCCTTCCTCCTCTCAAAAAGTGATGTAGCTGAGGAGGCAGCGTTCTCTCGCGTGTATAATGTGTGTCAGCGCCACTTCTTCCGTCCGATGTACTCGAACGCCCCGTTAAATTGTCACTGTATTATTCGGCAAGATTACTCCTAGGTTTGTTGAGTTCATATTATTTACGAAATATTTTTTTTTAACTCGTCGCCATAATTGGTAGTACTCCCTAAACGCCTGTCATGCGCAGTATGCACTTATGTGCGTGTGTACGCCAATGCTGTCCCTGTGGAAGCCAAATAAATTTCGCACTGTAATACATGAACACTGGTTGAAGCTGCTCCCGCAGACTCTGGTTTCTCTTGACAACGGATGCGCTCTGTTTCTATTAGCTTTAGTTGAAACACACCTTCTGAAACGAATTTACCAAATTAACCTAACTCGTCCGCACTAGAGTCACTAAATATCGTAGCTCTTTAGTGACTCTAGTTCGCACTTTATACAAGGGCAGTACCCGGACTGAAAGAAAGAGCGCACAAAGTGTGCTCTCCATGGACGTGTATCCCTTAAGCTGCACCCGTCTAGAGGGCACTAGCTTCGAACAGGCGCGACCGCCGCCATGATATAGGTACGGCGAAGTTTGGTTTCGGTTTTCGTTTGTTGCGGTTTGCTATTTAGAAGAATGTTAACGTTGAAAACGTGGAAGTTACCGGGATATGACATACATAATATTCACGCAGCACAGGAAATTAGAAACACAACGTAAATGGTGAATACGGTGAGGGTTGAAGGTCTGGATCAGGCACGACTGCATCATGGCAGCAAATTCGCCAACGACTATGGCCAACACCGCCTGCAAACAAAGCCAGAGCTCTGTGACGACGCGACGTAACAATTAAGTCTGCCAATCAGGACCGTGCTTCGGCGGCCGTAGGTATGGAGACTGGTCGCATGAGCTGCCGCTTGTAGCCATAGAAAGCCTGTGATTGGCTGAATTCCGACTATGTCCACGTGACGAGGGAGGAAGTAGGGGCTTTCTTTATCTAGGTGGCGTTGTTGTGACGCTCCCCTGCGTGTGACGTCATGTGTGACGTCATTGACGACTACTCGTGGGACGTCATGTGAATACACCCCGTAAAGAGAAAGACAACGCCACGCCAGACCACGCGGACTCCCAGGTCACTGTTGTCGTCAGAGATGCATCCTGTACATTAATAGCATGAAGCCTATATCTAAGACTGAAAGTCGTGCGTGCTTCTGTCGTCATCCAACGCTGACGTTACGCATGGCGACCAACTGGAGCTAACGAAGACCTCGAGCATTGTACAGGTTGACGCCATCTTCCATGGCAATTGTGCTCGGTGTCCTTGAACAGTGTCTTGCATCCAACGGGTTGTCTTTTTCTGATCTTGGGACAGTTGTTTACCAACCTTCTACTCTGTGGTAGTTGAAAGGAAGAATATTCCATTGCCTCCTTGATTAGTTGGAACGGACTGCTCATTGTGGATCCCGGACAATTGCTCACCGGACATTTGCTCACCGCCTCCTTCACCGCACTTATATGTGATGTTATTTCGCGTTTTTATGTGACGTTATTTTAGTTCTCATTTATGGCGCTCATATACTTGACTTCTTTTATGTTAGCTGAAGTTGGGTGTACCTCGAAATAAAATGATCGAAATCCCCGTTGCAAAATAAACTACTGTAAATAAATGTCATCTGACTATGAAATGCACAGTCTCACGCGGGAAACTGCCAACAGCGAACTTAGACTAAACTGGACATAGAAATGGACTAAAACTAACCAACGAGCTGTTTCGTCGTGTCCGCCCTGCTAAGCCTAACGGGCACTAAAATATGTTTTCGTTCGCTAAAACGACTTGGACAGACATCGAAAATTCGTGAATATGAGTGGTTAAATAGCTACGTGTTTTTAAATCTCCCCACGGCTTTTGTCTTGGAAGATCCTGGTGACGCAGGCATGGGCGTACTGAGAGGGGGGCAAGGTCACTTGTGAAAATTGTGCACTCTTTATTCATAGGTCATGATTTCTCTCAGATGTCATAATAATATGAACTTGTGAACACCCCCACAGTCTGCAGTGTCCGTCTCCAGGAAAGGAGGTGAGGTGGTTGCACGCTTTGCCCCCCTGGAAGCACTTTGCCCTTGGGAAAAAATCATATAGGAACGCCACATGGACGGAAGAATAGTCCTGACAAAGACGCTTCAGGCGTGCCTGCAATTGGACGACCTGTCGCCTCACCCTCTTCACTGGTGGATTTCCTAGATCTATTTGAAGCGACTTAAAAAGCTAAAAAAAGTTCAGCTAACATAAAAAAAGTCAAGCGCCATAAACACGTTATAAACTCACAATATCCGTGTGATGAAAGAGGCGGTGAGTAATTGTCCGGTTTTTGGTGAGCAATTGTCCGCCCCCCGCTGCTTGTACATATGTAGTATCAGGAAAGCCTGAAATGATTTTTTTTTTTTTTTTAAAGTCTGGTATTCTCACTCTTCAGCACACAGGGTTGGTTCTCAGAGTCGGTTCATACAGAGTCGGTTCGTAGGTACACATCGGGACAAGTGAATCATTACAGGCCAACCCCGCCCACAAATCTAAAGACGTCTGCAGTTGGTTGAGGCGGTCGCATACGACATCTCGGAGTCGTAACGTAACGTATACTGCGTCCGACGGCCGCACTGCTCAAACTGTTGCTTGTCCACTGATCACTGATATACCTCCGTAGCTCTTACTTTGTTTCATACTTCGTTCATAGAGTGAAGCTCAGAGAGTTGGTTCAGTTCATAAGAGTCAGAGAGTTAGATCATTAGGCTCATTCTTTTTCAATTCAGCGTAACTGAAAACAAGTGTCCACTACATCTATATAGTGGGTAGCACGCTTACGGATAATCATCCACCAACTCGTCCGATTCTTTCTTGGCCGTTTTATCTGTAGCAGAGCCTGGATGAACTCTGCTGTTTACGCGATGTGGTCAGTTCTTCCAACTACACCGTCGCTCTTGTACCGCGTGTCGGCTTAAATATGTATACGGAATCCACACATGGCCTTGAGTAGGCTTTCATTTGTGTCGGCCTTTATATATATATATATACAACGTCAAAAAGATGACGATGCCCAGCATGTAGTCCTCGCTCTTGCTCTCTATTTGATTTCTACCCATCTTCGCTCTTGCTCTGTTTTTTATAGTTATGACAAGGAGAATACAAAAGGATAAATAAAAAATATACTCAACAGACGTGGCAGTTTTTTTTTTTTTGTACCGCACGTGGGCTTATTTGACACAGGGAAACTAGATACTCCCAATATTATTTTATTTCTGTCCAATAGGAGCTGCGTATAGTTACTGCATTCAGTGGAAAGCCCGCGTACTAGAGTTTAGTATTAAATTGTGCTGGCTTCTCCAAGCACTATAATATTTCTTTATTTTTTATTTTCACTATGTATATGTATGTTATAAAGCCCACCTAAGCTGTAAAGGCTTGTTGGCCTGGCCAGAACATCCAGTGTGCATCTCCGCTCTAAGGTGGTGGCAAATAGTTTGTTTTCGGCATTAACAATGCATTATTAGTAGTAGCACAGAAATACTTTACAAATGATTTGTTTGTTTGTTTTTTTAACGGAGAACTCTGAAGAACGGTGCTAGGAAGATCGGTTTTGACATATAAAACCTCTCGCGTACTTCTCCCATATATCTGGAGTATTGTCTTGGAGTATTATATATAGTAATCAGTTTTCCGAAGATTATGTTTGCTTACCCGCGGAGATTTTAAATGTGGTTTCCAAAAGTTCGCGATTATAATAGCTTCAAAATGTGAGCTTTGAAAGGTGTGAGACCCGTGTAAGCAAAAGATGTCCTCGTCACGAATTGAGCCATACTGTAAAGGACATTTTTAGCCGGGGTCCGATTGATTTTAATTTTCCATCTTACGATTTGCTACATCCCAAGGAACACAACATCTTGACCCGATATCGGGCCAGTATTCCCAATATCTGTCCAGTATTGAGCCAGTATTCCCAATATCTGTCCAATATTGAGCCAGTATTCCCAATATCGGTCCAATATTGGGCCAGTATTCCCAATATCGGTCCTATATTGGGCCAAGATGTTGTACTGCTTGCGATAATAAGACTTATTTCCACTGCGCACCACGAGAATACGTATGTTGTGATTTGCGTGGAGTTTCTGGCTTTCATAATTAAAATGTCCATTAGTCGAAATTAACGAGAGCAACTCAGGCGGTTGCTATCCGGCCATAAGGTAACCATTTTTTTTGTAACAAAAAATCCTTATTGTATAAAATACTGGCCATATACTTAGCGCGGACACTCACGCCCGAAAAGCGCATCACCCTATCATTAATTCTGTATAGTAAACTGCTTCCTAAAATGTCTCGTTACCCAGATAGTTATTTCGCGCATTATTACACTGTGCGTATTACACTTCCTGTTGCCTTCTCTCTATCTGTCCGCGTCTGTACGCCGCTCGTATAGCCACAGTTGCTTCGTTGCGCTAACGCGGAATCAAAATATGTTTAATTACAGGATTTTAGAACACACTCGGTCGTGCGACCCGAGACCAAAATTATAAACCGGAAGCCTCGCATCACGTCGCGGGTCAGGCGAAATATAATAGCCTCGTTCTGGTTTTAAAGGGCGCGCTTAGCACAACAGAGGCTCTACTGTTCATGGTGTGGGCCACGCACCTTTGACGGCCAGGAAGTGTGGCCTGGCACAGTGTTTCTTGAAACAAAAACCTTGTAACACCTCTGAGGTCTATTGTTTGACGTAGGTCGGTCGAAAGTTACACTGACAATGTCGCGGTCGTCTCAGTCAGTGACGTAACTCGAAAATTGCGTACCAGATCGGTATCACACGGCGTTGTGGAGAGCCTAAAGGCCTGCCTTCCTGTCGACAATACTAACAGGTATAGTGCTGGACAAAAGTTTACGGAACACGCTCCGGCGCGTTCCTTCCTCAGAGTAACACGCCAGCAGCGAATGGGAACGCACGGACTTGCAAACACGTGACTCGGTTACCTAGGCAACGTCTAAGTCCGTGCGGTCTCATTCGCTGCTAGCGTGTCACTCTGAGGAAGGAATGCGCCGGAGCGTGTTCCTTAAACTTTTGTCCAGCACTGTACACCAAGCACCAGCTCCCGTGGTATATAGTGGTTAGGATGATCGCTTTCCACGCCGAGACTGGGAGGTGACGCGGGTTCGAATCCTGTCACCGGCTGTGCTGTCTGAGGTTTTCCCTGGGTTTTCCGAATACCTTCCAGACAAATATGTCGGCACAGTTCCCCTTGAAGTCTGCCCAGGACGCACACTAACCCCCCCCCCCCTGTCCCCCACTCCTTCCTGCTGTCCTCACTCCATCTGTCCACGTCTGTACATCGCTCATAGCCACAGTTGCTTCGCGGTGCTAACACAGAAAAAAGAAAAGAAAGACTGTACCAAGCTCATGACAAGGAGGTATAAGGATCTGTTTGTTAGTTACATTCTCGCATTTTATGAGTTCGACTTCAAATATATTTTCAAACTGTCAGCAAAATATGTAATTTAGTTTTTGTTACTGAGACATTTGCAAACTTTTGCTGTATAGGAAACTTTTGAATCCAGAATCGAGAAACCCGTGCGTTCTTACATAAGACTGATCTCGCCTGTGCTTCAGGCGTAATATGCGCGGCACTTTGAGCGGTCTCGGGTTATATAGTGAATCTGCCGGTGACTGCCAGGACGCGTCCCACGGAAGAGGATAGTGGATGTCAAGGAACAAAAGGGGCTTCGAGTGTCGAGAGAACAGAGATTGGCGTTGCAGTGCGTCGCACGTGCCTTCGCACGTTGACAGGTGATACAAGCACGGTAGCACAGGCAGAGTGCCATACTAGACATACGTGCACTGCAGACGTCCTGAAACCCGTACGATGACAGTCTCTGTCGAGCCCTGGTAGAAAGCTAGCGGTCTGAAACTTAACTCGTAATACTGCCGCGTCTCAGTTCCTGTACCTCCGTGTAGGTACTCGATCATCTGCGGATCATCTATGAATCTTGTCGGTGCTGAGAGGTCCTAGGACTCTGAACTTTTTAGGCTGGCAGCACTTGATTCTTGACTCGCTCTGCCTCACTGTTATCCGCCGTTATGCTGGAACGGAAGCGCTTTGCTAAAGGCGGACATGGACATCTACCGACGGAGTGTAGCTAAAACAGCCTTGTTCGATATGCTCGTCAGATTTATACAATGTATATATTCCTTCTAGGGCGGTGCGAACGGTAGAAAATGGTTGTTGGACTTCCCCTACGCCAGGTCCGTGTTTTCCTTAGCGACGGTTAACAGGGCGTGTAAGGGCCACATCATTGGTAGCGCTTGGCTGGCATAAAATGACGGCAAAAATTAATGGGGCCAAGGAATTCTCGTCGACGCCGCTTCGTTGATGGCTCAGGGAAATTCCAGCGTGCTTGTTCCTTCACAAGCAAGGGATGGATTTCGGCTATGACGGACCGTGAACTGACTCTTCTTAGCATTGATTACAACACTTCATACAGATGGTTGATGTAAATCTACTCTCTGTTATTACGCTCTGCTTTCAAGGAACACGTCATTGTGGTGGAGACATGGGGTGTTTCACCACAGGAGCTGTGGCGCCCTTCCCGTTATAAATACATATCGTCAATGTATATATACATTGACGATATGTATTGCCGACCATTTGCCGACCATATGCCGACCATTTGGTTAAGCTATAGCTTAACCAAATGGTCGGCCGCCCGTTTAACCCCAGATGTGAGCGTTGGAACATTTGCGCGGTGATTCCGGAACGCACATGGTGGGGTTATATACCCCAAGCAGCGCAACATCTTGGCCCAATATTGGCAATATCGGACCAATATTGGTCCAACATCGGTCCAATATTGGGCCAAGATGTTGTGCTGCTAGGGACGATACGCCCATATACCTGACTGCGTTGTGGTGTCTCCAGTTGCGCCCTCATAGACTACATTTTCGTATCATCTATTCTCAAGTCTAACCTTTATTGTTTGTCCTTAGCACTCTCTCATATGACATGTGAGCTGTCTATTTAAAAATGTTCTCCTTTTGCAGTTCGCGATGTGATCCTTGCAGTGCGTGTCGTCTGCACGAAGCGGCAATGGTGAGTATATGCCTACTGGTAATTGTGTCAAGGAACGAATGAAGTGGAACTGGTACTCCATTTTCTACAGCGGCTTGTTGATATTATCGCGAGCCGAAATGTCATTCCCGGACACTCACTCTATACGCTTGGGCAGCCGTGCAATGATCCTGAAAATTGTCTGTGCGCCCTTTGCGTTGGGATTTGGATGGGAGATAATCTCCCACGCACAGCACTTTCCCGTCTCCATTAACATTATAGCGCCTAGATCTGAGCTTAAGCGATTCATATAATACAACTAAAACTATCGGGTCACCGTCCTGAGTTGTTCAGCTTTCCTCATCAGTTATATTATTAGTTTGATGTAGATGCGGATATGGATCTCTACCCGAGAAACGTCATCATGACGTTGGTATAGACAGACTGAAACCGAAACAAATCGGAAGGGGAGGGCTGGGTTCCACGAATGGGCACTTGTTCGTTGCCTCCTATTGAAAGAAAAGTAGGACCGAAGGTCGCGTACTTTTCAGAGACCATCGTAATCCCCTCAAGGCCGGGGCTTTCGGACGCGACCTTGTTCTTCCCTAGGTTTCAACGTAGTTCAGCTCTACCAATTTGGTGGCGCTGTCGAACACTATGACGTCATTTGTTTACAAACAGGTAGAGGTCTAACTTGCAGCACTATAAACCTCTACCAGAGGAACGTCATCTTGACGTTGGTAGACAGACTGAAACCGAAACAAATCGGAAGGGGAGGGCTGGGTTCCACGAATGGGCACTTGTTCGCTGCCTCCTATTGAAAGAAAAGCAGGACCGAAGGTCTCGTCCCTTTCAGAGACCATTGTAATCTCCTCAAGACCGTGGCGTTCGGACGCGACCTTGTTCGCCACTAGCTTTGAACGTAATTCAACTCTACCAAATTGGTGGCGCTGTCGCACACTACGACCTCATTTGTTTGCAAATAGGTAGGGGTCTATTGTAGTTCGCTGTGAAATCTTGTCTCTTCCTCAAGCACTCTGTTGCACGCGAACGACTTGATAGCACATTATCGTAATCGAGCACTTTATTTTGGCTGTCATTCCAGCTTCGCGGACCAACCTTGGCATCTTGCCGGCGGTCTGTCCTTGCCGCATCTCTCCTGCCCGTAATACTTTTGGGCAGCGTCTTGCCTGCCGTGGACGGGGCAACATGCGACGCTGCTCACGCGGAAGCTCCGCTTGTCCTCAACTCCGATGCGGACGTCTTCCTGGGGGCCTTCTTGGAGGTGCACGACAAGTCTCCCAGGTCACTCATGGGTTGCGGACGCCCACTGGCAGCCGGTGTAGAAACTGTAGAAGTCTTCAAGTGGGCGCTTGACCTGCTGAATAGAGGGGAAGGATTCATACCAGGAATAAAGATAGGTCAGTTGTGGAACTATGTGGTGGAAAAACTTATGTGGTGTGGATGCATCAACCATTACACCGTTGTGTGGTGATAGCAGAGATGATGTTGGTATACGGTCTTGTACAGTATAGCGTCCTGTATTACGAATTATCGCTTAATTCGAAGTCCTGTGCTGACCGAAATGCATGCATTCAAACCTCGATATAACGAAACGCCATACAACGAAATTCGAGGTACAGCGAAATAAATCGTGCGTCCAGTGAGCTTCGTTATATCGAGGAAGCCGAGACTCCATTTAAATCGTACTGCGAGCCGGTGAAAGCCTCTACAGCAGTTTATTTTATTTTTTTATTTTTTCACTTTTAAGTTAAGAGGCTGCCACGGTGCGCACCACCAACGTTTGTTTGCTTGCTCGAATACTTTTACTAAAGCTCCCGCCGTGTTTCCGCACGCTTCCGATGCCGCTGTCACTTTCTCAGTGGCACTTCCGCTTTTACGGAATTGCCGCTTATACCGAATTTTCCCGCGGTCCCGTTGGCTTCGTTATAACGAGATTTCGGTGTATTTCGAATATTACAGGAGTGAAGGTCTATGACTCATGCGGACATAAAGCCAAGGCCTACCATCAGCTCAGTGGTCTGCTCCCTGTACTGCAGGAAGGTATACCACAGTCCTGCGTGGGGAATAGTAGCAACATCATTGGTAAATCTTCATTGTCGTATTCTGGTCTTAATCTTGCTAACGTGGCCTCCGCTAATCTTTTCAGGAACACTCCTCTCGAACGTGTTACATCGGGAGGAAGAAATTGCGCGTGTTTTAAGGGAACACCACATTCCCAACATCCCACTTGGGGACGATGTTGTTGCGGCGCCGGAGCTTGTTGCCAAGGTAGAGTGTTGTTCCTTTGCCTATAGTCATGCACATGCACAAACACACACACACAAAAAAAAAGAAAAGAAAAAGGTGTATGGAGTAACGACATATAAAAGTCTACTGGTACTGCTATGCCGTGCTCAGCAGTTCCTCAGTGCAGGCGGAGATTTGCGTTGTCTAAATGTAATGCTCTGAACACAGTTCAATCCTGGTAAATTATAAGTCATTGAACATCGTTGCGCAAAGTTATAATATACGCAACGTACGAATCTTCGAACAATCAAAATAGCGCTGTTCCGAAATGATATTGAAGTCGAGTCCAAACACCGCTCCCCAGACGCCGGTAGAATTGTTGTTTCCTTATTTATTCCCTATCTTTTTCTCGAAGACTGCGAACTTGCAAAAACTTTACTGTTTCTTTACTGTTTTAGGTTATCCTAAACTCCGCGTACGATATGAGGTGGGAACGCCTCGTCATCTTCCACTCGTCAGACGAGCACAGCCTCGCCGTGGTCAAGTACATCACACAGCGTGTGGTTTCGTCCGATAAGCCGTGCATCCTCAAAATGAAGACCATTCCTCACCAAGGCGACTCCGTGTCTGCAGAAGTCGTTAAAACTGAGCTCGAATCGCTCGTGTCGGATCTGGAAGACGATTCGGCCGTCGTAGTCATCGGTGATTCGCCGTGGACGAAAGCTGTCGTGGATGCCATGGCAGGAATTGTGACTTCGGCGGCACAACACCAGTGGTTGTTCTCGTGGATACCCGACGCCGAGGCCCTGGCAGGGATTGGCGCGCTGCTGAGCACGGGAAGTGGCGTTTACACCCTCGCGCCTTATCCCCCATCTGTGCAATCCTTTGAAGAATACTGGGCAACTCTTGTGGATGTGAGTACGACGTCGAGGCTGGAAGACCGTTCGTACCTGGAACTGGTTTCCGACAGGGGACTTTGCAGAATTGCTGGTGTCAAGTAAGCATACTTATTTTAGCGTGTTTGTTTGTTTCTAACCTTTACAGAACAGACCTCTCCCCGAGAAACGTCATCATGGACGTTAGTAGACAGACTGAAACGGAAACAAATCGGAAGGGGAGGGCTGGGTTCCACGAATGGGCACTCGTTCACTGTCTGCTATTGAGAGAAAAATAGGACCGAAGGTCGCGTCCTTCCAGGGACCATCGTTTTCCCACATCCAGCTCTCCCCAAAATGCACCTTCATTCTCTCAGTTCGGTACAGTACCATGTCAAAAAGATAGATAATTCATTCCGAAACACACATGGGCGCAGCCATTTTTATGACGTAGATGTCCCCTCAAGACCGGGGCTTTGAAGCGAGACCTTGTTCGCCCCCCCCCCCCCCTAGCTTCCAGCGTATAGTTCAAGTCTACGGGGGGGGGGGGTGCAGTTACATTGTAGCAGTAGTACACAGGGAAAACGTTAGGGAGGTGTTGCCAAACATTTGGGGTATGGGGTGTTGGGTGGGGGGTCTGGATAAACCATTGCAAGGGCAGGAGCTATAGCTCTGGAACATCCTGGATGTGCGCTATGTGACGCGCGTTGTCCCTGAATGTACCTCATTCTCAACCCGATGGAACACGTTAAATAACGCATTATGTGTGCATCACATACACGATGTTGATTGTATATTTTAGGTCTCAATATGGCAACAGCGCTCCCTGCCCAAGCTTCTCTCTGCACGAATTCCGCGTCAGTCCACTGGTCCGAACATCCCACGTGCTTCCAGCGATACGTGGGTTGCTCACCATGGTCCATGCATACAAATCCGCTTGGACGGTTCTGTGCAACGGACGGAAGGGATTGTGCCCCGTTCTTCGGTACTTGCCCAGGGCTCAGTTCGTGCAAGGATTTCTGGAGCCCGCCGAAACTTTCAACACCTCGTTGATGACGGGAAGAAGAGCGAGGATTTCGGACGACCTGCTCTCTGACCTGGGTGTCTCGCATCTTGCGCTCACACGCCTTGTGAACGATGCCACAGGAGGACCCGATTTCAAGCAGGTATTATTCCTCTCGGAGAGCTGCTCAAGGTGCCACTGCTGACTTAAAACCTCGTGTCTTCAAAATCGCACACATTCGTGTCTCGCACTGCATTCTCTGAAGACATTGTTTTTCTCTCCTTGACACGGAAGTAGCGTAAAATTAATTTCTAGTTCAGAGAAGTGTTACGTCATAAGGTGCGCCATCTGCCGCTCGTCCTACAGCATTGTTTCTCGAGGGTCGCACGAGGTGTTCCTCGAACGCTCCGGCGGAAGATGATGTCATGTGAGCGCGCGCTCAACGTCGCGTCTTCACGTGTACTGCTAACCGTAGGCAGTGCCGGATCCAGAGAACGGGCGATCACCCCCCACCTCCCAAAAAACGCTAGGTTAGAGTTTTTTCCCAGCTCCCCTCCCTAGTTACAGACAAAAAAAAACGCTCCCCCCCCCCCAGAAAAAAAGCTATAACAATAACTGACAGTAGGGGATAGCCTGCGACACAGTCACAGGTTATTCCGTAGCACACGACAGGAAAATACGTTGACAGTGTCATGTGGGAACTGTAGTCTGTGCGGAGTACACTACTCCCGATATTTCGGCACCATGTGAATGCTCAACATAACACGGGGTTGGAACTTCGGCTCCGTGAGTAGTTTCTACTTCTTTTTTTCCCCCCTAGATATGTCGCATGATATGTTTCCCTGAGTATGTCGCCCGTGTGAATATACGCATACTGGCAGTCTTCCTGGGCAGTCCTTCCCAGCAGCCTTCCTGGGCTTCTTGTCAATCTTACTGGGGGGGCGGAGATCGGGAAAATATGCGGGGTGTTGCTAGGAGATAGACGCCAGGGCTCGCAGTGACGTCATCTGTTCTTCGAGAATCCGAAACTACGAAGTCATGTGGGTTCTTTCTGAAATTAGTGGAAGCGCGCTCCGACGACGCTTATGTTTTGCGTACTGAGTATTTGATTTATAATTCGAAATGTTTTGTATAGTCCGGGTGGCACTTTAACGGATGCAGTGTTCCTTGTGTGAAATGCTTTATAGCTGATGGATTTTTTTTTATCGCAGATTATAATGTACGACGGTTCTGGAGCGACACTTCTTGACAGAGATGTCACTATCCTGCCCGTTCTCTGCTCTTCGCACAAGTGCGACTCTTGCATCAGGTGATGTATCTACACTGCATCTCTTTTGTTGTGCCCATCTATTGCACCATAATCGAGAGTACGGGTTAACTACGCGCAAAAGTTTCATCGCCAGGGGTCGACACTCTACTCCACCAGCGATGTGGTATAGAGTATCGCCCCTGGCGGTGAAACTCCACATTCCTCATCTTAAAAATAAAGTTGTTGGTACGTGCAAAAGTAATCATTATGGTATATGCACAATAGCATATCACAGTAAAAATTTTATGAACGAGTCCACACGAATCACCATGATTACAATGTTGTGTAGCGCTAGACGGCAGTTAGTATGTGTAACTACAATTGGATTAATTTGGATTGGATAGTTCTAGGGTGCGGCATGGGGGCCCCCAAATTAAGCTTCCAGATGAAAGTCCCTTTATGTTTGTTTATTAAGTTTTGTTCGTGCTTCCTGACGCGCTTTGCCGGAGCGAGGGTTTGCGAGGTGCGGAAAACGCGTATTGGCGCAACTTTCAAGTGCGTGCCGCATAATATCAGCCAATGAAGCAAGAGAACAACGTGTGATGCGCCGCGCGTCATTGCAATTGGGCGCGCTCCAAGCGCCGCGCGACGGCACGTGATAGCCGGTTTCGTTTCCTCACAGCGTTGTGCATTACCGAAGTAAAATGTTATCCCTAGTGGCAAATCACTTCCCACGAATAAAGTACGTGTTAAAGAATAAACTGTCCGGACCAATTACGCAAAAGTACAAGTGTGCGAAAGGAAACTACCATGACTCTCAGTAGAGTCGCGCGCGGTGGCGGTTTTAGCGCGCGCGCGGCTTTTCACGGGCTGTTTGCGCGTATCGCTGTGTCCAGTACAGCGCTGTTGTTAATAATATAATGTTGTTTGTCACTAAGCATCTACAAGCAATTAGTAAAGCAAAAGACTTCCCGCTGAAAGCTGTCCCGTCATGCCCCATTGTGTGCCCGACTACTGGGAAAGGGAATTCATTAGCTGCGTCCGAAAAAAAAAACACGTGGTTATTTTATTTAATTACTATATAATTCCACTCTTATTGTTGTCGCAGGTTTCGGTCATCCCGTCTCGAGGACTCGAGCACACCATCAGGGCCCTCTCCAAGTGTACGCAACTTCCTTATTGGCAATCCTAAGGATGTAATCCTACCTATTCTACTCCCACTCCATAACGAAGGAAGGGAACCTTACACCTGTGGCACCGTGGTCAACAGAGATGCCGTACAAGATCTCGAAGCGGCGCTGTGGATGGTGGATCGGATCAATTCTGACGGCTACATCCTTCCTGGAGGAAGACTTGGACTGCAAGTCATTGACACGTGTAGCTCCTCGCGTATGCTTACAAAGGAAGTTTCAGCCATCTTGGAACCGCTTCATGGCACTCCTACAGTTTTCATATCAACCGCATCCAGAGAGGAATCGTTAGCAGCGGCTGCAATCCTATCGCAACTGAACATCACGCTCTTGTCAACCAAAGACATTTCATCATCGCTGTCACCCAGTAGTTTTCACTACCAAATCACGCCGCCAGTTGAATACGTTGTCGAAGCAATGGCTCAGTATCTTTACTACCTCGATTGGAGGTACGTTTCAGTGCTTGCCAGTGAGTCTGAACAGAGAGCGTTAGATTCGTTCAAAAAGCAGGCCCATGGGAAAGGTGTATGTCTTGCGCACGAAGAAACTCTGACCTCGCAGACTGACGTAGATTCTTTGATTATCAAGCTGAAGGAACTGTCCAGCACTGGTTCCCGCGGTGTTGTCTTGTGGACAACTGAGGAGGACACGCTGAAGTTGCTAAAGGCAATGAAA
The DNA here is from genome assembly GCF_037126465.1 of Ornithodoros turicata. Lineage (NCBI taxonomy): Eukaryota > Metazoa > Arthropoda > Arachnida > Ixodida > Argasidae > Ornithodoros > Ornithodoros turicata. The sequence goes on along the minus strand of NC_088210.1, from coordinate 21,997,534 downwards.
AGAGCAAAGCAAAGTGGTAAACTTAGACCCGCGGACATCATACTGCTCCATGGTAGTCTCGAGCCTTTAGATTTTGAAGACTATGAGGATGAGCTGTTGGGTGCCGTATTGCTACAACCAAAGTATGGCAAAGTTCCCGACTTTGCGGCCTATTTTGAACGACTAAAGCCGTGGGAAAACAAGCGCGACAAGGTATTCAGCGAAGTGTGGGACGAGTACAAGGAGTGTTCCAACGACTGCACGGTGAAGTTTGTTCCGAACCACTCGGTTGTGGACTCCATGCAGGCGGTGCTGTCTGCAGCTACGGCCATCAGGAATCTCCGCATTGAGGTATGCGGAGATTATGTTGAGGACTACGAGGCTTGTTCTGAAATGTTGAAGATGAGAAGGGATTCCATGGTTGCCTTGGAGCGCCACGTTGGGCTGTCTACCACATTACGAGTTGGAGACAAACAAGACACCTTCACGTTCACCAAAGACAGGCACGGCAACACCAGTGTGCAGCTGCTGAACGTTAGGAGGTCGGAAACGCGGATCACTCTGCAAAAGGTACTTGCAGTTCGGGTTATTACTGTACAATCCCGTTAATTCGAATCTTAAAGGGAGCATCATGGCTCATTAGGCCTTGCCGCACGCTGTGCAGTCCAGTTAATTAGAACCTGAAGGGGACTGAAAATTTGTTTAAATAAAGGGGAGAGTTGGAACTAAAGCGAGCATCATGGCTCGTTAGGCCTTGCCGCACGCTGTGCAGTCCCGTTAATTCGAACCTGAAGGGCACCACAAATTTGTTCGAACTAATCATCACGGCTCGTTAGGCCTTGCCGCACGTTTGCGGTCACGTGATGCGGGTAATATAAGAGGATCACTCATTTCAAAATATTCATTCACAGGCAAGCATCGAAACATCGCAGAGTAGAAAGTACTCTGTTGCCTCTTCTTCAGCCGCGACTCAATGAACTTCGTTCGCGATGTTCTGCCCAATCCAGTTGCGGACCCGAACGCGAATATCGCATACCCAATTCGAGAAAGTATCAGCTGTTATCCATGCCTTTTTGTTGGATGTGTTGTCAACAGGAAGAGTCTTCTTGCTTTGCTTACCACGAGTGAGCAGAATCGCTCCGCGCACATTACGGTGATTCTTTCCTCCTGCACAAGTATCCCCTATATAAATAATGATCCTATAAAGTAATAAGTAAACTTTAAAAGTAAACGTGTCCCTGACGCGACAGCCGGCACGCTTCTCGGCAGCGACGCGCGTAGTCGTGCGCGGCCGAGCGATCTCGTTCGAATAAACCGTTGTGCACGCTCATGCGCTCGAATTACCAGGTGTGTCCCCCCCCCCCCCCCACACACACACTGAAATACACGACTTTGACGGGACCAGAGCACCAGTTCGAATTACCCGAAAGTTCGAATTAACGGGATTGCACTCTGTAAACCAGAAACATTGTGTTCATTTGATAGATATTTTTACAAAAAACTATGGGCAGTACCTCAAACTATTGATAATTAACTATTAAAAGTTAGATTTTAGGTAATTAGTCAACTAGTAGTAATACTCTCTTTGACAGAACGTCTGCCCTGCCATATAATCCTGCCTGCAAAAATGGCGCATGTGTTGCTCTGATAGCCTTTAAAAAAAACATTTCAAATTAAAAAAAAAACAGCATCTTGCATGTGTCCTTCACTTTTTACCTGATTTGCTGTTGTTCCTTTCAGGTTGGAAGCTTCCACAAGGGCCATGTGACAGTGGCAGTCCCTGCCGTAACGCACGGTCATCACGGAGAAGAAATTCCCATCAGTGAGCTCCGTTCCGAGTGCACTGCATTGTGTAGCCACTGCCAGTACCGGCCGCTTGACTTTTTACTCATTCCATCACCCGACAACATGTACCTTGCGGCCACTTTTCCGGTTCATAAGCACGGTGAAACGTCCCCGTTCATCTGCAGTGAAACTGTTTCGGACGATGGCCTCTTGTACATCGAATCCTTCCTCTGGGCATTAGACCAAATCAACAGGAGCCCCTCTGTCCTCCCCAGCGTGAAGTTGGGTGCGATCGTCTTCGACACATGCGGAAGCCGCGAGAAGACCTACCGTGACGTGTCCAACTTTGTTAGCGAATCCTTAACATCGCTCAAATCGCACGTGAAGTTGCCTCCCATGAAGCAGGTCTACGGCTTCGTGTCTGGGGGGCAAACGGCAACGGTGGAACCCGTCGCTGATATCATGTCCGCATTTGACGTCCCAACTCTCGTTCCTAGGGACCAGTCGTCTACTCTGGGAAGGTATTCGAACGTGCTGCAAGTGTCCCTACCAAACGATGTCGTAGCGGGTGCAGTGTTCGAGACGCTGAAATATTTCAAGTGGAGCTACGTGTCCATTGTGTACGATGAAGAGCACAGAGATACGTACGAGCAGCTGAAGCATAAGGTTGAACAAAGGGAGTCGGATGTTAGATTCAGCATAGCAGTCAGAGCGGAAAAGCCTTCCAATCATGCAGCCTATGCCAGAGCCTTGGGACAACTCATTCGAAAGAAGAAAGATGGAGCAAGGTATGCGACTCTCTGCTTCTCCGTGCTGTATTAGTAGAGCCTGAAGTTTTAGGGATTAACGCGATTCTTCCCTGAATTTGCACCCCGAATTGAAAGTTGCATCCTTAGGGTGAAACCCAATTTTTACCCTGCAAACTGCCCTAACTGACATGTCTATAGGAATGCACACTAAGTTGTTTGGTGGAAAATGCAGGTACATCACCGTTTGTACCAAACCAGTACAGTTAATTTGAGTAACTGAACTAATAATGATAAACCAGTGTTTATCCATTTGATCAGAGCTTGTTCATTGGAGATGCTACCTGGAGATGATTCATCATATGCAGCATGACAAAGTCCCTTAAACAAAAATATCACCACAAATAAGCCCTCACCCATAGGAAAAGTGCCCCCACCCCCCCTTTCTTGGAACAGTGATGACTGCAGCTAATAAGTTTCACATCAAAGGCAGAAAAACAATGTGCCAAAGCTGACATGTTGCATACGTTGTTAGCTTCGTTGATGTACGTGTACCAATCTGACCCGAGGCATCTAGGTGTTATACATGTATGCCATGTTGTTAGGAGTTCTTCTAAAACTAACTCTGCTTCTTTTTTTTTTCTTTCTAAAAGGGTTGTGGTTCTGCTGCTGAACGACAGGCATGCAGAGGCCCTCTTTGCGCAAGCCAACCAAACGCCGTCTTGGGGCCTCACCTTCGTAGCTGTCGGGCTTGTCGATGTCCTGTATCATTACCCGACCCAAACGACAAGTTCCATCTCCATCGTTCTGTCGTCCAGCGGAGTTCCAGAATTCAAGGAACACATGCAGTCCCTGAACTACCGCAACAATGTTCGCAACCCGTGGTTCAGGTCCTACCTGGAGCAGAAAACTGGATGCCACGGAGCTGATTCTTGTCTGAAGGTCCCTCCCACACATATCACTGCAGACACCGTCTCTGTGCCGTCCACTGTGACATCCGTGTATGCACTTGCTAGTGGTATTGACCAAGCCAGGCGGGTGGCATGCCGTGGAACTCACTGCCCAGATGCTGATGAACTCAGGGAACAAGTTCTCAACCTCACCAGGAGTGTTCATATCACAAGATACGACAAGAGCGTGTTTGCATTTGAAGGGAACCACGGGAATGGAAAGTTGGATGTGGTCTATGTACAAGACGGCATTGAATCAAATATGGCAACGTTACCTGTAAGTTGTGAACATTCACGTGAATGCTATCTGGAGTGAACAGCACTCTGTGCTTATGTAGCTTGCTTTTACACTCTGCTGTGTGGTTTTGAAACGGACTAACAGATACATTTAAAGATTAGGCAGTGGAATAGCTTAGCTAGCTGCAAGGTAATTCACAAATATCGCTTCCCACTTGCATCAGTAGGTAACTGAAATCCTTTTCAAAACCTGCTGGACATGCTTGTTCAGTAATGTATGGTAAATGCAGCACGGTAAAAGAAAAAAAGTTTTTAAAGTTTTTTTTTTTTTGCTTCCACATTATGCCACCTTTTGACAACCCCGTTAAAAAACAAAAATAATTTTTACCAAATTTTTTAAACTATTGCTTTTTGCAACTAATGCCATTGTGTTCACAAACTTTCTGCAGGAAGCACTTGCATTTTGTTTGAAATATTCTCATTTTCCAAGCTCTTTTAAGAATATTTGGGAAAAGCCTATGACCTGCCCATATTGGTGTAGTTTACTGTAATATGGTGTGCACAGACAAACTCAATGCATTTTCCATCAAACAAAAAACATTTTGAGGTTGGAAATCTAGCTGTACAAACATCTTGTGGTCAATTCCCAAAAAAGGAAACCTTGAAACATCTAATCATCAATTCTTCTGAGCTACCGAGCTGAGAACCAGTGCTCCCTATCTTTCCAGATTGGCTTCTACACCAAGAAACACGGGCTACACATCAATACGAGCATTCCAGCAGACACATTTCACCAGAAACTGTACAGCGTAAAGTCCACCTGCGTGTCTGGCCCCGATTGTATACCATCAACCGATGATCAAGCTCCTGTACCAGATGATTCGTCCGTGCAAATCATGTCTTCTAATGACCCAGCGTTCACAATCGGCGCCATGCTTCCGGTGCACAAGCGTGGGAAAGATATGTTTACGTGCGGCAACTTTGAAGATAATGCCACGTTCCAGAAGCTAGCAGCCCTTGCCTACGCCGTGAACGAAGTAAATTCCAACTCTACTTTCCCAGCGTTGCAGGTCAACGCCATTGTCTTCGACTACTGTGGCACCAAGCAAAGGGCAGAAGAAAAACTCTATCATTATTTCTCATCTCCAAATGCCATGTCGCTTGGCATGCCAAAATCCATGGTGTCGATGCTGACGTTTGACAGAGAGGTCGCCACAGAAATTGAGCCGATCCTAAAGAGCAGCGACATTCCTGTCGTGCTTACCGCGACCAAGACCAAATTTGGAGACACGTCGTTGGACGTAAAACTGCAAACTATGCCACCGGTAAACTGGCAGGTCACTGCCCTTTTGGGATTGCTCAAACATTATGACTGGACACACGTTTATGTGCTGTACACCTCCGATGATTTCGGAAGCGATGCTTATTTCGAAGTGACCAAGTTACTGGACCGTACTGGCATCTGCATAGCGGGCGCTGAAACGATTGGCATGGATGCTAGTGACGACGATGTTCTCCATTCTGTGATGAAACTGATTGATGCCGATGTTAAGGTGACACTAGTGCTGGCCGAAGATAAGGCTAGCGTGGAGAAAATAATGAGGGCTGCGAGGAAGGCATCCTTCTTGGAACGATTTGTCTGGGTTGGGGCGGAAGGCTTCGGCGAAAACGCTGCGCTACTCGAGGTCATCGAGGGCGCTGATGTGGATGTGTTTGCCCTGAAGTTAGAGAACAAAAAATTGCACAGTTTCATGGACTTTGTGTCTCAACTGACACTTGGCAGGCACGACCCAATCCCCGATGCATGGTTTGAAGAGTTCTGGCAAAACAGATTCCGCTGCTATTTGCCGAACAGTGATTTTGTGCAAACGCGCTTTGACACTGCGTGCACAGGGACAGAGAGGCTCAGCGACATGGTGCAAGATAGATACGCCTATCACACTGTTGAGACGGTGAAGATGATAGCATCGGCACTGAAGAGTCACATCAGCAGAAACTGTCCGCACGACGCAGCATTATTAAGCAACGTAGAAGGCTGCGGAGGCGAAGGAGCAAGGAGCAAGTTGAAGCACGAGATAAGCATGGCGTTGCTCAACATCGACACTGAAGGATGTACAGAATGTCAACCTTCTCGTCTGACCACATTTGGGTACCAGTTGCTCAAGCTGAACGGGACCAATGCCAGAAGCTACATCTACGAAAAGGTTAGTGGTGTTTATGTGCGCACTTCGCTAGGATAAACCGTAACCCTTTCTCTTCTGATCAGGTGGGGTACTTCAAGAACGGCAAAATGCGCCTCGACGAAGAAGCCATCGAATTCACAACCGGTGTTGCGCCGATGTCCACCTGCACGCGTGACTGTGAAGAACGATGTCCGAGAGCCACGAGCGCAGCTACGGGCCAGAACTACTTCCGTCAGCATCGCGAATCGCTGACGGCAAACTTCAAAACTGTTTGGGGCATCGTAGTGACTGCACTGTCCCTGCTCGGCATCATCCTGGTTGTGATCTGCGCTCTTTACTTCCTCATGGCTTTCCCAGTCGCCGTTGGCACAACCATATTGGGATACATGATCCTGTTTGGTCTGCTAGCGTTGTACGCCGTCAACTTTGCCTTCCTGGTGGGCGCGACGGAGACGAGCTGCGGCATTCGTCGGTTCCTCATGGGTCTGGCCTACTCCATCATATTCTCTGGCATGCTGGTTAAAGTACTCAACACGTGGCGGCTCATGGGCTACCACGGTAACAGCAGGATGCACCATGATGGAACGCAGCTGTCCAGCCCCACCGGTCTGCTCTTGATCGCTTGTGGACTGGTCGTTATTCAAGTGGTCCTCACGACTGCGTGGCTCATTCTCATGCCCCCGAGGATTGGCTTCTACGAGCACGTCTGGCGCTGCGCTCCTCCGGCGTCGTTTGAAGATGAATTAGTAGTGTCCATGGTATACGTGATGTTGCTGCTTGCAGTGACCATACTGTTCTCTGTGCTGACAGCCCCGTGCAGGGAAAACAATGGGGAATCGAGGTGGATCTTAGCATGTTGCATCTTCGTCTCAATAGCTTGGCTCGTCTGGACTGTGCTAAGTACTCAGCTGCCCTTGCAGTACAGGGACGCGACCATAGCAGTGGCCAACCTTGTCTGCGCAACATTGGTCATGCTGTGTTTGTACTTGAGGAAAGTGTACCTCTACAACAAGCTGTCCAGGCAAGCGAGGGACCAGGAGATGAAGGCGAAGCTGCAGCCTAGGGTACAGTACCCGCAGTCGGTCTACGGGACATTGCACAAGGGAACACCAGTAGTGCCCGTTTTCTACGGTGAGAGCTGTTGCGCGAGAAAAACACGCCAAATAGTGATGCGTGTTAATATCGTGACCTCATTTTCCGATAGGATCACAAGCATCCTTGACGAGCAAGAAGCTCAATGGCCAATTCTCCCGTCTCTCCATGGATGATGTGGCTTCGGATGGCTCTGGATCCGTCCAAGTTCAGGGAACAGACCTCTACCCATTGGAAATGTATGATGGTGGCAGCCAATTTCAGCCGCCGAGCTCGCTCTATGGGAGCATGATGATGTTGGATGACAATGTTGCATATGCCAGGTGGGTATATCCGAGACCGGAGACCCCTCATTCTCTAGCACCGTGCAAGAGAAAGATGTTGCCACGGCAGAAGAGGACATGAACATCAGCACTCTCATTATAATGTTAGTGTATGTTTTTGCATGTTTACTTACAGGTGAAACAGCCAATTCTGCAATCCATTGATGACAGTAGCATGCTGCTGGGCAGGACCCATTTCAAGGGGTGCGAGACTCGAGACATCTTGCCAACCCCTAGGATGTAACAGTGTTGCAGCACCTATAGGTGAAGTCCTGCTGGTGAAGTAGGTGCTGTCCTACTGGTGAAGAAGAGGAGCACTTTAAGAGTCGAAGGCAAGTGCACACAAGGAGAGTGCACGCAATCAACTCATCTGGCATGTTGTGCCGTGATAGATATTTATGTTGCTCCTGTATAACGAGACAAGGACGTCTGGTCATTGCTGGTTCAAAGGCCTGAAACATTCCATTAATAAGACTGCATGCTCAACTTCAACATTAGTGAACCTAACCAACTCGTGACGACAGTATTATCTTGAGTAGGACCTCGGTAGGACTTCTCACACATCCCATGGTGCCTTCATGATTATATTTTTCTCTAATAGGCAGGATCGTGACCTATTACGGACTAGGTCAGAGACAAGACATTCTAACATTGTGTAAAAAAATTTATATGAAATAAACCAATTTTTTATAAGCACTGTCCATTCTCAACAACAGATGCTGCATATTCTCATTCTTCACATCTTTCATGTCTTTCGTTTGTAACAAATATTGTTTCAGCTTGAAGCACACATGCCATCCTCCTTCATGAAAGCCAGTTGCACTGTACTTATCTTTTGACCACATCAGCCCTCAAGGTGAGAATTGATGTGGTCAGTGCATGTCTTCCCTGGATGAATGATGTGAAAGAAATAAACTGCTGAACAACCTTTCTCAGAATACGGAACGTGTACCCCAGGGAGCTGTGGTATAATGGACCACCTACATGTACACATACCGAGGGGTTGTACCTTCGGTAGTGCATTTGGAAGATGGAAAATGGGAGCGAAATCATTTCCCATGTAAACTTCCCTCCACTGAAAGTCACATGCACAGCCACTGGCATAGTCAGAGGGGGGGGGGAGGGGTTCATCCCCCCCAAAACCATACCTTTGCTAGTGCTTTTAGGAAAGAGAAACAAGAGTGAAATCCTCCTTCTCCATGTAAAGTTAAAACACCCCCCCCCCCCCCCCCCAAAAAAAAAACATAATATATATATATATATTTTTTTTTTCTTGGCTACCTTTTGTGTACCTCCCTCAATGCCAAACTGACCTGCTGTGGAGGTTCAAGACGTAACTTGGGCTCCGTGCTTTCAGTTTAGACAAGAAAAAGCTGGTACACATATATGCAGATGAACTTTCAAAATATTTGGTTTTCAATTCCATAAGGAGCTATGACAACAGCATCGGATGGCTGCTGCTATAATTTTTAGGGGGGTGGAGGGAATACCTGGTCCTCGGTCTCCAAATTGCCTGGTGTGTGCCGAACTGGTCCATTCTGTTCCCTTCTATTGTCTTGTGCTCCCTGAGCATGCCTTGCACTTGATCAACTTGCCATAAAACTTTCTCCACATTGCTTGTATATCATGAAAGAAGCTGAGCACTCTCTCATATTCTGGTGGCTATGCGCTTCAAGCTGCCCTTTGCCCATATGAAGTGGTTTGACACGAAGTGCAAACTTCGGGAATGCATAATACATTCTTGGTATAGGAGCGCTCTGTTATTTCTGACAAGGCTATCTCTGCTATTAACTATTAACACTATATATTATAGTGTTATTATATATATTATATTATATATATATATATTATTATATATTATATTTATTATATATATTAACTATTAACACTAAGGCTGTTAACACAAGGTGAGCTTCTTCCAAAACTTCTCTTGCCACTACGGAGTTGCTGGCTACGTAAACAAGTTTATGCTTTGTAAAAAAATGAACGGAGCTTCCTAACAGTAACTTATAAAATGCGTACAGGCTACTGCCAAGAAGTGTAAGTTCTACTAAATACAGAGTTTTAAAGATATTAGTAAGTTACCAGAGTACGCCCGAAGTACTTAAGAAGATACCGTAACCGGGGTAGAATAACAAATCTGCGTTATTGTTGGTAGAGGTGGATTCCATTTGGAGTTGCATGCATCCATCACCCAATAAAACTTTGATTGGCACGTAAATCAGGGGTACGGATAACCAGTATATTTGAGGTGATGGTCACATCTTTGTGTCTAAGATTCGACGTTTCCAGTCCTTTCTTCGACTATTGAATCTTGAACCTTTTCTTGAAGAAACGACGTTTTCATCTCGAGCTTCTTCTCGGTCTTCGCAAAATACTTCAGTGATTTCAATGGTTTCGAATGTTTGGATAATAATGATCGCGATGATTCAGTGGGCTCACTGTTGTCCTCAAACACGACGCACGTTCCAACGACATCTTTAAATTCACCAGTGAATAGGTAGGACCCGAGCTTCAACACCGGTTCTGCTGTGTCCATGCCAAGGATTTGACAGGATTTGCCTTCTAGTTGCATGCCCTCGGCATCGACTACACCAGTTAGTTCAACAAGCACGTAGGTTTCGTCATCTTCAGCGTCCTCCATTGAAAATGCGTAGAATAACAACCACAGAACAAATCAAAACGGAGAATAACCACCACAGATCGGCTGATCAGAAGCCATTTTTTGCGGCACTAGCGCTGCTAGCACCACTAGCGGCAGGCAGCTTCTTCTGAGCATGCGCTCTTCAATGCAGGAGCTGCGCATGCTTCATTCGCGACTTCCAGTTCTGGTTTCGACTTTCGACGACTGCTTATACGCTGTAACCAGCTTCTCAGAGAAGTTGCAGGATGAGTTAGTAGCACTAAAATTAGGCAAATTTTCAGTTACAAAACGCAAATTTAAGTACTATATGATCCCAGAGGTGGAAGATACTTTTTTTTTTGGTAGGGCCTCTCCCTGACCACAAGTCTCATAAGCAAAAACACTTTCACACATATGATCACATTTAATCATAAGAAATGACATGATTATGATCGTAAGTACAATATGTCTGGTGTAGAAACATCTGCAAGGCATTATGAAGTGTATTATGGTCATACACAGGAATGCTGTTGTCGCCCCGTATTGGAGTTAGTGACGCTACGAGTACTCGGCGTCAGACCATACAGCTTCTACTTCACTTTCTTCAAGTTCATTCTGCAAAAAAAAGGAAATAGAAAGTCCACATTATGAACAACTTTAATCCAAAACCGTCACCAATAATACATACGTCAAGGTCAGATTCTGCTGCCTCCTCAATATCCATATCCTCTGGCCGATGTTCAACCCTCTGTGTCCCTCTTCGAGCTCCGATATTTGTTGGGTCTAAGCTGAGGATTGTGCGTACAACTTACTCGCAAACCCCCAAAGAAGGACAAAGGGTGAGGCTGAGAGGAGACTTACTTGAGAGCTATGCCAAAATGTTGCAGCGCTTTGTCGTGTTCGTTGGTACGTGCCAAGAAGTCGCCTAACATCTGGTGAAGGCGGCATGTGCTCTGTGTCTCCAACTGTTTTCTTAGCCTGTCAAAGAAGGGGAAAAGACCCTGTACTGCATGTTTTTTACAAACTCGGTTCATCACTGACAGTCAACGTTACACCGTAAAATTCATGTCACGACTTCACTGGTAGACCATCGATGACAATAACAACTCACAATGCTATGCCCTTAGCGTAGGCCCGTTCTTGTTGATAAATTTCTGCAAGGAGGTATACGGCAGGCAAGTGGGAAGGTTCCTGTTTCAGTGCTTTCTCCAGATATGTCTTTGCCTTTTCTAAGCTCACCGGGTTTTTCATGAGCACGCTAGAGTAGAGCTGCAGAAAACAAGTGGATGAATGATGAAAGGTTGTACAGAGCAAGTTTATTCTCATAGTCGTGCTCAGTGTAAAAGTGGCACCCTGAGCACCACAGAAGTGTACAGAAGAAGCTTTTCAGTATTCCTTAGTCCTATTATAACATGGATAAAAATAATTCAGTGAAAATCTGTAGCATAAATAACTGCCGTTCACTAAATTTGTTTCGATATATGCACTTATCAACGTTACTTGCTATGGCAAGAAGATTTGCATTACATTAAAGAAAAGCAATCTGTTTTGACTCCCACAGCACAGCAACACATTGTTAACGAGTGCATATGCTGTATATCCTTGGATGCCTAAGCAAAAATCATGGTCCATACACCACAATGTCTGTCGAGTGTAGTGTCCAGTACTCACAGTTAGTGACCTGGGCGTTTGGCCAAGCTGCTTGCAGCAATTGCTTGCGATGGCCAACGCTTCGCTGTTGCGGCGTTGTGCCAAGTAACAGTCCACAAGCCCTGGAAAGATGAGAAAGCAACAGAATTTAAGACACCACACTAGAATTGCTGCCTTGTGCGTGCAAAGAATATAAAAAGACCAGGGATGGTTAGATTAACTTCAAAATGAAAATATAAAAAATGTTTACTGAAACCTAGTAAAACTACACACAGCAAATCCACAAATGCAGTAACACCTAGCTAAACACCTCCTGTTTCAACAACACTCAGAGATGAGTGGAGATTCGCTTCAAAGTAACTCAAGTACATAGAGGACACTAGTATGTGTTATCATTGTTATAAATATAGCTGGTAAATATAATCACATGTAACATCAGTAAATATAAACTAGCAAATGTTGGAGTGAATATTGTTTTGGACAACACAAGATTGCAATGTTGATTGATTTCAATTGATTGATTGATTTGAAAAGGAATTTCATCGATATTGAAGTGATTGATTGCAAATGAAAGGATTGAAATGTTTCATTGGACAACCATGTGTTCAGCAACAGCACAGTGGCCTGTTTACAGGGACAAATATACTCTGCTTTCATTATTGTGCGAGTGCATCTACAATCTATTTTGCATCTATGGTGTATCCTGTCATGTAATACTTAAAAGCTCCAGAAAATATGCCAATATTAAATTTGTTGCAAAATTTTTCTTAGGTGTCCACCCTGGATTGTAAGACTTATGTAGCTGAGGCCCATGTCATTGTAAGGTACGTGCACAGAATACTCTCGAACCTTTGTGGGCTTCATGCCTGAATGGAGCTATTTTGTAGGCCTCTCCAAAGTGTGTAATAGCTTCCTGAACCTTCTTTAACTCCAGCAGTATGGAACCTTTCAACAAAAGTGCCTCTACATGTCGAGGGTCAATCAGACATGCCTGAAACGGATAAGAAAGCAAAATGCAAAATGTAAGGAGGTGAAAGCAAGAACTTGTAGCAATTTATTCCTGCCTTTTGTGAGAAGTAGATGGCCCTGGTTCCTTTCTTGGTGACATATGAAAAGTAGGCCATTGCTATCCAGGGTTCCGGCACCTTGTTGTTTATAGAAATGAGGTGGGTAGAAAGGCTGCAGGAACACAGTGGCCAGGTTACTCCAAACAAATGAAACGGATATAGGTGTACTTTGCAAAGGGAGTTGCAGTATAGCATAGGATAAGACATCTCAATTCTCCAGCCCACCTTTCCAGTTCCTTTACTTTCTTTTCCTTTGCAAGAAGTGCGGCATAAATGTCCATGCCAGCCACAAGGTATGGGTCAAGGTTGTGTGCCTAAGAGGACAATAACTGGCCATAATTTATTTGTGGCAACGTGGCACAATTTATACGTCATTCATTCGGGATGCATTTCGGTCATGCTTGGACGTACCCGTTCTAGTGCTGCGGTTGCATTAGTAAAGTCTCCGGAGTAATAGTACGCCTCTGCCAGTGACACCAGAATGTCAGTGTTGTCGGACAAGAAAGGCTATAGAAGCAAGAGAGAAACGCTAGTCAGAAATTAAGTGCATAGGGTACAAACTGCAGATAGAGAAGACGATTCGGAAAGCCGAGACGTGAAGACGGCATACCTTAGATTCCAGCTGTTTCAGCACAGAGATGCATGAGGAAAGCTCTCGTGAGTGAAGGTATGCATTTGCTTTTATCCACTGGCTCATCCTGAAATAGTTCACTTTCTTAAACCCAGCATACTGGTACCACGTCACAATCCCTCTACCCCCCAATGCTTTAGTGTGGCATCGCCTCTTCAATGCACACATAGTGAGTCACAAGATTCTTGATCTGAATGGAAGGATAATTATAGGTAGGCGCAGGTGCAGGCATACCCGCAGTTACTCGCAGAAAACCGCACCTTTTTCCGACTTGTGGATAAGAAATTTAGTGTAGCTGCGGGTTATGTTTCGGGTAACATCATGATTTGAGGAATTTGTACTTTTGATGCACTATGTTATAACCACGACCTACTAGATTATAACGACCACGTCATAGGCACCCCTTCCCAGTGCCGCATTTGGAAGCTAGCGGTGGCGCTACTTGTCAGCCAGGGTATTGCTTCGTCAATTTCTGCAATACTTTGTATTTCAGCTTACCTCAGTATCTTTGTACAAGCGGTGAATGTCCCATGGGAGATGCTTCTTTCTGAAGTTGACTATCATCATCATTCTACGCGTTTTCATGGGAGCTGTTGCTGTCGTCTGTTACGGCAGTCGTACGTCCGCTTCCGTGTGTTCAAAATTCAAATTTCCATTGTCCAATCATGATATAGATTTCACGGGCCGATGAGTAGCGCCCCTAGTGGACCGTGCAGACGGCCTCCTCATAGGGGTTGCCGATTATGACATGGTCGTTATAATCTAGTAGGACGTGGTTTTAACGTGGTAATGTCCACTTTCGTTGGTATGAAAGTGATTTACGGTAGTGAATCATTGACGATTTTTTTAATTTTTACTAATTTTTTTTACATTTTTACGATTTTGTTACATTTTACGAATTTTTTTTTTTTTTATTTACGGTACACTGCAACATTGTGTCGAAACCTAGGTCCAAAGCAAAGATTTTGCTGACCATTCCATATTTGGAGGCAGAGGGGACCCGGCATGAAACATGAGCGAAGCGACCTCCGCTCCCTTGACACCCAGCTCCAAGAGCCCTTTGGCAGCCTCCACCGCGAGAGGGCATTCCCTGTGAGGAAGGCGCATCCCGAGTTAACACAACTGCAACAAAAGGCACTGGCAAACGCACACTCACTTGAGCACCTCTTTATAACAGGTGACAGCTGAACGTTCATTTCCATTCTGGTGATACATCTTGGCGAGTGCCATGTTCACTCTGGCATTCCTCTGTTTGCACGGAATGCTCTCGAGCTGTAGCAAAACGGGAACGACAGCTATTATTGGATCAGTATGATTGGTCAACAAGCAAGTGCTGTATTGGTATCCGTGCCACGGAAAACGGGGACGATTCGGAATGTCTTCTCATGCAGTTCCACGAACTGGTTAGTTAGAGGCAGATCTGACACACACTACCACAGCAGAAAACGCAATAAGCAAAATAATAGTGACAACTATTTGTATTGCGTGCAACATCCTGTGACAATAGCCGTCACAGGTTTCCACGATGTCCCGAAGGTGCGCTTTCAGAGTATGTTCGCTCACTTTGACTTAGTATGCGCAGTCCACAGCAATGTGACTAGCTGTCGATGTGGTCACACTGAATTAGACAGATCGTGCATGATGAACGCGGGTGGGCACATGTACAGATGAGCGCAATGCGAGCTTTTGGGTAGTGCCTTTTGGCAGACGTCGGAGTGCTCCGTGTGGCCAGATGAGAAGCAACTCTAGTCTACATTTGGCCCGATAGGTGAACACATCTATAAGGAATGACTGGTTTAGGAAGCAGACAGAGGGGATACTTCAAGCTGCGGCATTCTTCGTTAAATGCTGTAAATGACAATCATTGCGAAGAAATACTCCCAGAATTAGAGTGTTTTCATGGGTAGCTCCAAATTCAAGGACTTCTGAGGCCTTGAAATATGGTCTTCCAGATTCAAGGGTTTTCAAGTGCGAACCCCGCTGGAATTGGGGGCTCCCCATCTTTTCTCGACCAGCTGGTATAACTGTTCCATTTTGTTGTACGTTGGAACATTTACGGAACCGGTAAATTTTTATAGGGACGTACACATAGCAAAGCAACCTGTTTGTCCACTAATTCACTAATATACCAAGGAAAAAGAAAACATTTCCCCATTACTTATGGCAGTTGAAATCCCAAAAGAAATTAATTTTGGAACAAGCTGGCAACAAGGTTACTCGATCTGACATCTGTACTACTGTTGTCAGTGATTGTTTTATACACAGTTTGACTACGATATTTCGAAGTCATTTGGATGTTGCTGAAATGGAGATAACGTTATGATCACTACAACCTTCGATAACAGACACCAATAAGTAATATGATCTGGATGCGTGGTCAGAACTAGCTATGGCCTAGATTCTGCTTCTGGAGATAGGAGTGCTTCTTCAAAATTATGACTTGCATATCACTAGCACAAGACGTGATACTAGCAGAGGAGGAGTACGCGACATACATTCACGTACACACATGTGCGTAGAAAAACTTGTCAGTAGAAATGCTTTATTGCTGCTTTACTAGTAACACTGTTCCATGCAACCTTCCACATCAAACAACATAAACAGGGCTTGGTCCTGCAACAGTTGTTTCATACGGAATTTCTACTGTCACTGGTTCATCACTGAAGGTATCTGCAGCATCTCCAATGATGTCATGATGTTGTTGAGGCACATTATCTTGGGCGTAGTGGTAGGTAACGCTCGGAATGAGATCCTCTACGCCTTGCACAAGCTGAATGTCTGTCAGACCAATACCGTTCAAGCTCTGCATCGTATACTCAGCAGCGAGCACGGCTCCACTTCCCAAGTCACTGGGCTTATTCCCCAACTCTACGGTTTCAACTCTCTCATCCCCAACCTCATCTTTCTGTTTCATGCGACCGATTTTATTTCTCATCAACTGCCTTCCGCGGAGGCAGAGAGCGCAAGTTTGTCCCCGTGTCGTAACAATGATGTGGCACCTCGTGTGGTACAGACGACCGTTCTCTACTTTGATTGTCTTCGAAGCACTTGCAAACGGGAACTCGCTCAAGTCCGCAAAGCCACAGCACTTCCTAACATTATGCATGCGCTCTAAAACGGTTGCAGCATGGTCCTCGTCCTTCTTGACTGCCGTTTCGAGCACTGGAATGCGGACTCCGTCAATGTACACCCTACACTCGGCGTAAAGCTCCTTGTCAGTGACCACAATTAGCTTGTCCGTCTTCAGCGCACCTTCTTCAGTCAGAGAACACACACTGTAGGAGATGGTTCTTGGCTTTTCCTGTATGACGTGCTTCGCCCACTGCTTTGACGGGAGCGTCAAGTCTTCGTAGGGAAATATCGGTGTCACTTCGATTACTTCTGGAGGTTCTGGCACTGTCTGCGTCTCTGCTTCACGGGTTTCCGGCTTCTTCAGCTCAACGGGCCGCTTTATTGTTCTGTTGTCACGCGGGCTATAAACTTTGAATGGCGGTGGCGGCAGGTCAGATGCAGCCGGAGCGGGATCAACCTCAGGCTCATCCTCGTTAGGCACATCGGCGTCGTTGTCGCTTTCTACGGATGCCCGTTGCGCGGCAGGTTTCTTCTTTGGCGGAGGTAACGGTTGTCGATTGATCGGAGCGCGTTTCTTCGGAAGACGTTTTGTGTAGTACTTTGGGGAGTCGGGAAAGATCGTGGGATACGCTTCGGGACTTAGCTTGGGATTACCGCGTTCCAGCCGCACCAACTCGTTGTTGATGATGTACTCGTAGTACTTGACGATGAATCGTTCATCGAAATGCCTGGAGCACAACACAGCCTTGGGGTGAAGTTGCTTGCCATCGGGTCTCGGTGGTATGCACCGCTTCCATTTCTGGAAGAGCTTCTCGTCTTTCGGGACTCGGAAGCAAGAAAAACCTTTAGGCCCCGTCTTGTAGCCAGCTTTGCAGCCTGGCGCAAAACAACAGCGTGACATTGTTGATGTATGCTATTTACTATGCAGTTCCACCACGTTTCTCATGACAGTAGGTTGATCGTTGGCAGTCGAATTATGGCGAACGTGATGGCGGTAAACTACGGGCTTGGATTGGCTTGGATAGTGAGTTGGCACTTGGCACTAGGAGTTGCCATGGTTGCCAAATCTTCTTACGCAGCATTTTTTTTAACCTATTTGTAGATTCATGGGATAGGTTGACACTAAACCGTGACTTTCTTCAAAAAGACCAATCAAAACACGATGAACAGCGCGAAGTTTTGGTGATCCGCAGGTGTTGCATCGTTCCCCTTCGTGTCCCCACTTGTCGCACCCCTAGTTGTGACCCCCCCCAAGTTGACCCCTGACCGCACTCGACCAAACACCAGTTTCCTAACACCCCGAGCCAAAGGTGAAGTATTTCTAGCAAAGTATAACAACTTCCTTGAGTCGTACTTGGTGAATTTGCAGTTGAAGGCAGGCATTTCTGTTACATAACCTTTTTATTTTTTATACTTTTGTTCACATCTAAGTGCTAATTACAAAATATTTATATGTATGTGCAAAGAATTATTCCATGTCTGCTGTACTATTTTCTCAGGAGAGGGAAATCCAATGGACCCCCATGGATCTGCCCCTGAATTTCAGGTGTTACCATTATTTCTTGCTCATAGTTCTTGCAAAGCAGTTTGAATGTATTTCAATGTATTTCACCCTTATTATTATTTCAACCCTTCAACCTCCCATGTGTTTCAACCTTATTTTACAACAGAGGACACAAGAAATGGCGTCCTCCGGTTTCATGAAATTTGTATCTTATTTGTACCCTTTGTTGTGCTGTGGCTACAGAAAGTGACAGCTATAGTCTTCCAGCAGTCAACGACTGTGAGACACACTCAGCTGCTTTCCAATGCACAAAGAAGGTCATGCGTTCCACAAAGTTCCCTCCATTCCTAGCGATAGTTACAATGTGATGTCAGGCATATTCTTGCCTTTAAAAAGCTATCAAATGTGTCCATTCAATACCACTTGATGCAAGCTATGACACAACTCCCATCACGGAAAGTAAAAGAAAGTGCAATTCGGCAAGGCAGCTCTATTGACTCTCCCATGTTCCCTTTCGACGTTAAAATTTTATTTCTATGTATTTCATGCCAAACAGAGAGCCTAGGAAAATTTGCAGCCTTCTCGTGTTCTGTGGCGAATTCACAAGTTCACAAGCATGAGCAAATAAACTCTGAACACTACTTACTGCAGAGACGGCTTGTGTGTGCTGCTTCAGGTGAGCGTGGCATTCATAAATTTGAAACTTGATATCATTTTCTGATGCTACATCCTGAAACGGTATTTAGAAGTGCTCAGGAATAGCCTGGAAGCCAAAAAATTCAAGAATGGCAATCATACCCCAGATATTACAGGTCCGTGTGGCTTCCCTTTCGTCTTGGTGGCAGACTTCTTTAGCTGGATCGCTTTCTGATACATTACCTGCAGTACAATGAATTAAAAATTACGTAACGTGTAATGGAGCGCCACTTTTTTTTACTTTGTTTCACAACATATTGTGCTACGTAATATACCTCTGCCTTCGTAAAGTCGCCCAAATGGAAATAAGAGTCTCCGCAGTAGACGTAGCTTTGAAACTTCGCCGCAGTGGTCATGAAGTCCGGGCAATGCATGCTCACAGAGTGTCCCAAGATAAACTAGGAAGTGAATGATTATCATTTTTATATATGCTTACGACGAAATATGTTAGCAGGGCAGTGTATGGCTTAGAACCTACCAAAGCAGTCGCATTGCTGTAAAGTTTATTATCATAGAGGGACTTCAGCTGTTCCAAGAATGATACATGCGACATTTTTGTCGAGGATAGAGCGCCAATTTGTGGGAAAAAAATAATAGCTTGTCTGAACTTGCAAGCAGCTGTGATTTGTAAAATTAGACCTATGACACTCAAACACAACAGCCTCGACTCGAGTAACTGCTGCAAAGCGCCAAAGCAGCCAAAGACTTGCTGCGAACGACCGCGATCAACAGATCAACAACATACCGCACCGCCGCTCGTAGCGCCGACGCAAGATTCGACGGCACGGACTGGAAATTGTAGGAGTAAAAAATACGCGTAATGTTGACATGTGATGCTACAGCCAGTGTATCGAAAGACAACATTTTATATATGTGTTTTCCCAGTGACAGCATCAGAGAAATAAATGGAGAAAGATCAAATGAATGAAGATTAAAGACTAGACGGTTGGCCTGCGTGCCTCATCCCTGCATGAACACGCGGGAAATTTAATTCTATTTTGCAAACTCACGAACTTGTGCAGGGGGTTTCAGGCAAACCACACAAGAGTGTCAAAGTGTAGTAGATGCTCGATGGGCATACCGACGGCAGAGACGTTCCGATGGGGATAAGAGGGGCAGCCGCCCCCGGGCGCCCTCGCCAGATAGGGCACCGACCGGCAGGCCCTGGCAGGTTGGTTGGACAGTACAAAGCGGGAATGAAGAGAATTTGAATTTACGATCTCTGTAGTGCAAATGAGTATTTTCTTTTCTTTGTTTACATAACTTAATTCTTCGAGGATGCAAACTTTTTCCTATATCTGGTGTTATTGAAAATTGGTGCAGGTGTGCTCGTCTGCTTCCCAATCCACTTCATAAAGCCGTAAAAGCCATTCAAACCCATACTGCGTGAAACTACGCATTCAAAAAGAAATTGAAGAAAAGACGAAGACGTGGAGGAAAGTGAGTCTTTCGCATACTCTACTTGGGAAAAAGCGCGTAAAAAGGAAACCGGAAAAGTAGAAACGGAAGTAAACTGCCGATGCGTTCAAGCTGAAAGTTGCCTCCGCCACAGGCGCGTATGGCCAAAACACACACAGGCGCATGGAGGGCAAAAGATGGCAATGCCTCGACACCAACACAAAAGGAACGAGCATATCATCCGTGCGTTGTTCGTGTTAGAACCTCTCCTCTTCCTCCCTCTCCTTTTCAAGAAGGCCGACAATGCGGAGCGCTCTCTCATTGGTTTCCGCAAACGATTTGCCGACAACCATCGCCGGACATCCTATGAGGAGACCAATCCGAGGCATTGTCGGGCTTTTTGAGAAAGAGAGGGAAAAGAAGGGGTACGTTTCGGTTTCGTTCAGGGTTTCGCTCATGCGGGAGGGAGGTGTTTGGGGGAAGATGTGTTTTGCCTGCTCTGGGTTGGCCGGGTGCACTATAAGAGAGGGGCGGTAAAAGACGATGGTGGAAAGGGAGGGGTGTACGACCCCTCTTACTCAGCACGTCTCGTCTTATCAACGAGTCCGTTGCCCTGCCCGATGGGCTAAATCCGAAGTTAGAAGTCCATGGATGTGTGATCAAAATTGGTTAGGTCATTTTATCATTGGTTAGACAGTCCGATTACAGGAGAATCACTCCAGCTTTCACCAGAAGGCCTCAATGGAATATCCTTAGGTGTCGGTTCAGGTTCGCCTCGTCCCTTTTGAAAGAGGGCAGGAAACACTAGGTTACAACAGGCGAAGTCCAGGTAGTGCACGGACAAAGAAAAAAAAAAAGAGACAAAGAGTCCAGCCAGCGGTTGCTCGGAATGCTGCGAACGGCCGTCCCAGGTTGGTGTGGTACTTGCGCACAATGAATCGAAGACAGTCGAGACATTATTGGCGCACATCGACGTACGTTACCTTGAGGGCATTGCACAGTACGCCAACCATACCCGAGGCGTAACCTTCCAAGGGCGGATCCAGACCCTCAATTTGGGATTTGGGGGGCGGTTCCTCTGTCGAAGCGCGTAGTGGGGGAGGAGAGAGAGGAAATCCAATGTATAAACTGACGTCTTGGGGGCGATCGCCCCCCCCCCCCCTTGTATCCGCCACTGCCGTCCACCTTGCGGGTGCGCTTGAGGTCCTCGCGAATGACCTCAAACGCATACTTGGGCTGCATGTGAAGGGGGCACGGCATCAGGCCGGAGCCTTCTGCCAAGCATCAATGCCGTCAGGCCATCAGACGAGCCATATTTGGAGGCGCACGTCCCGCGTCTGACGTAGAGCAGTCGACAAGTCGCCTTGCTCCCGCGCCGTAGCAGACGATTCTCGGCAGCCAATAAAAGTGCTCGTATGGTGTAACGTCACGACACGCCGAAAGGAGCTGGGAGAATTCGCCCCCGCAATGAACGAATTTTCTCAGGAAATGCGACATTTCCAAAGCAAAAATTTTGCGTGACAGCTTCTGCGCGATTGGGAGGATAATATACATACTCTTATGACGACATCTGAGTATAAATCAAGACAACATGCGAGTAAGAAGCTCGCAGTTTCCACATAGTCTTGAAGGTCCCCCTTGCGCCCCTCTCGGAGTTCCATGTTCGAGTTGGCATCCCAGGAAGACCAAGGAAACGTGGACGATTCTTCCGAATCAGACATGGCCGCTATACAATCCTGACGTACGTCTTTTGTCTTTGTCAGGTCAGTTCAAAGCAGATCATCAGCTACCGAGCGACACGACCGACTGATTGGACCTGTGGCCGCTCGGACTGAGAACGGCGCTGCGTTCGGCAAGACAAACTTTACTGCAACATGTGTCCACAACTCACAGCAGCGGCAAAGTCATCGACATTGTCTCATGGCAACATTTTGGTGTTTACGTTGGCGGCCGCTTGTTATTGCGTTAATTTAAGCTCGTAACTGACGCACGCCACTTAAATATTGTTATTCAGACGTAGTAAAGGGTCTCCACTTGAAGAAAGATGTCCACGCTGCCGTTACCAAAGGCTCTGACACAACGAAGGACGAACAGTCTGGAGCAAGAAAAGGAAAACTTCGAGAAGTCCCAGGTAAAAGTTCGGTAGAAAGTGACAGTTTTGTTCGTCCATCCGGCGTCAAAATCCTGCAGATGTACCGTTAAAGGAGCGGTAAAGGTGCGATACGAATATTTAATTGATACGCTAGAACTGCGAGTTGTGCGGAAATGAAACTTAAGGATCTAGTAAACAACGCACCCAACCGCGTTCTTTGATCAGTGCCGCTCGGTGTGTATTGATGTGTTGTGGCACTTCCCACCACGTTTTAATTATAGGCTGTGCTCTGTGCAATATTAGAACCGCCGAAGAACACGGCGCGTTCCTACGAAAACGCAACTATGCTTAATTCTTCGTATTTCAGCGAGTTTTAAAACAGCTGGGCCAATTGGCTCCGTCTGGGAGCCGCGCCTTCGTTATTGACAACGTTCTCTCGGAGAGTCTTGGAAGGTACTTATTAATGTAGCGCGACGAACATGTGTTCTGTAGCGGCGAGAGACTGGTCTGCGTATGGTCTCATATTTCATAGTTGCCAGAACGGGACACTTTGAAGTACGTATCTAGTTCGTGATTAGCATAAATCCAAGAAAAACTGCATGTTCTTGGCAGGAAGAGCAGTAGAGTATAATTTTCGTCTTCTTGGACATCCGCTTGCAAAAGGCTGGCATAGAGAAGCTCATATCTCCTTTTCTCATTAACAATAGACTGCTTATCTATGACTTGGCCAGGTTTCTATGCAAGTCTGACACATAAGTGATAAGTGTGCATGAGTAATGTACCGTGCTCCTGCATGGGAGATGAAATTACCGTTTCAGGGCATCGCTTTGGTAAGCATCACACTGGTAGTGAATGCCTCAACCATTTCCTCTCATGATGATTCGTTGTGGTGATTCTGTTGTCCTTTCTCGAGCAGATAAACACTGGCTTCCCTTCACCTAATGGAGCCTTATTGTTTAGTCTTGCTAATTAATCATTGTCTATGTAACATGTATCCTGATACCTTCAAGGCAATAACACAATTTCAAACGTTATGACTAACATTGCCAGAGGTACCCACATATCAAGTACCCAACAGACATATCTGGCCTGGACAGGAATCACTGATCGGTGACCTCCTCACAAAACGAGACAATTCCCTCTTGGCAGAGCTGGGGAACTAGCTCCAGTGTTGCGAGACTTTGCTGCAAACCATTTGAAGTTAATCATCAATCTATATTGTCCTTTACTTATGTGTGTACCTCAACAGGTTCCTGAACGTGTATATCTAACACGCTCCATCAGTCGGCTGCCATGTTGATGTCTACAGCACGTTGGGAGATTTTATTACATTGCGGACACAGCGGTTAACTCCTTGCAAAAGTGTGCCTGCTACATAGTTTCCTGCTTTGGTATCCTACAGTTGATCTATGTAGTTCATCAAGGATAAGTAGGAATAGTACATAACTTCTAAAACTGTTGCTGCTATAATCCTTACAGTCACAAAGAGCTAGGCAGCACCTTGACATTTCCTCAGAGCTTTCCTGGATGTTGTACTCTCTTGCAATAAATAAAGTTAAAATACATATTAATCTGGTCGTCGGTGTAAGCAGAACTGTTCACACGTTCACAAATATTTTTTTTTTGTTCCTAACAGGCAATAAGTATCTCCAAGGCAATCAATTCATCTGAATGCCCCGTGAAAGAAAAGCATGTGCGAAGTATCCTTTATTACTGTTTAGCGTTGAGCCTTTCATGTTGTGCATGTTTGTGAATGTGGCTTTCATACTTCGTTACCAGTTAAATGGCATAACTTTCCTCAATTGCAAATTCTGCTTCGAAGGTGCCATTATTGGTACATTCCACGAAAAGGGTGCACACACATTTTGGAGCATCGCGATGAAGTTGCCACTTCAAGAAAACCCTATTGTGTGTTGGAAATTCTGCCATGTTGTCCACAAACTGCTTCGTGAAGGTTATCACAGGGTAAGCAAGTGGTATGCAATTACAATTCCGTGGCTCCTTCATCCCAACACACGTGTGAATGTTTCATGCAGGTCATCCCCGACTCCTTACGATACCGCCAAACGTTCTTGGAGTATGGAAAGCTTTGGGTAAGGCGGCACATGTTGCAATTTCTTTCTATTTTCTAATGGATACTTACATCCACAATGTCCTTCTCTAAACCTAGTTCATAGATAATATTTCTTTTTTACATCACAGAATGACCAGTGATTTCTACCATGCCCGAGGAGCTCTTTTCCCTCTTTCTGTCATTGCAAAATTTTTCTGCAGTCCGTCTTTTCCTGTGCCATAATAGAATGGAATTAAATCCAGCCACCATCAACTAGGTCATCATGAGGCAATCATATTTGTGTATAAACTGTTAATTGTATTTACATTTATCGGTTTATTATGTGTAACATGAGGCTTGATTAGTATTACTGTATTACCTTCGTTCTTGCATTGATTATGACTGCCTTTGTTTATCGTGTGCAGTAAATGTTCCAGCAGTGTGTAACCATATTGCAGTGTCCACATCATGTAACACACCACAGGGGTCCTCGAAGTATCGTCATAAATAAAAAGAAATAGTTAAAAATAAACCTCCTGTCCACATGATTTGTGGGTAAAAAGGCAAAAGCGCATGGGTTCAGGCGAGACGGTTCGTTATATCTTAAAACAAACACTGACTTGTTTGTCCCCCTTCTTTTTTTTTTTTTTTTTTTTCGCTGTTGCTGATTTGTTTGTTGTCAGCTGAAACAAAATGTTGTAATCTGGTTGTTTTTATTGCTGCAACAATGTTTTCTTTCCTCCTGCAGGGCCTCTTGAAGGAAGGCTATGGAAAATTGATCCAGTGCTACTGTCAGCTGATTGTGGCAAAACTAAATTTTCATTCCAGAGTACGTACTAGATTCCAGTCTTGTGTGCATCTTGTATGTGTAACTCATTTCTTACCATTCCATGTGCGTGATGTGTGTTGTTTTTTTTAGAGCAGTAAGTAAACATAAAAAGCGAGAAATGATTATTTATGGTGGCTACGAAAAAAATAGTTGCATTCCTTCTGGTATTTTGATAGAATCCAAAGTTCCCGGGAAACATGACTGTAACAGACGAAGCTTTGGATGACATTGGCGAACACGACGTCAATGTCTTGTAGGTATCCTTGCTGCTGTAATTTTGTCATTATTATTTATGTTCAGTCATTCAAACATAGGCTTATGTTAAGCCTTACGTTACGCTTTATGTGTCTATAGTTAAAAAATAAGTGTCGATTTAGCGGTAAATGCGAAAGAAATGCGTTAGCATTAGCGCCTTTTCCTTTCCGTACTTGACTTCCGGGTATCCACATCCGAACTAAACCCAACTTCCGGTTGTCCACTTCCCACCTCTACTTCACTTCCTGTTCGACACTGTCAATTACTATGTGTAAGTCCATTTAATTAACCTTTAATTAGCCTCAATTACTTTCAGTTACCCTGTAATTACCCTTTAATTACCAAAGGTAAATGCAGGTTACCTGAGGTAATCTTGAACTTCATTTAATTTCCTTTAATTGTGTTTACTTGCTTTAATTACTCTCAGTTCCCCTTTAATTGATGTTAATTACAGTTAATTACATTTAATTACCTCCAGTAACCAGCGGTTACCCTCGGTAATCTTTAATTAATTTAATCTTTCTCTTGATTACATATATCTTACATGAATTACCTTTAAACTCAACTTTCCTGCATTAATTACCTTTAATTACCTTCAATTCCTTACCTCTTGCTCTTAATTACTTTGAACTACTTCAATTTCATATCATTTCAGTTGCCTCCCTTTACACTTACCCTCTTATACCCCCTTTACATGTCCACTTATACGTCTGTCTCGGTGAGGCTTCACCATCTCACACATGGACACACACACACTCGTACAACTTTTTCCATGTTGACACTCCTAATGCTAACGCAATAAAAAAAAATCCTCAGAGTCTCTCACAGTTATTTCACGTTTGCATTCTGTGAATACTATAAAAGCCTTTTTTCTAGATGAATAAATGAATGCAAATGAGGTGAACATGGTATTTCAATGAAAGTTTATTTTAGTTTTCAGTTAGCTTGTGAAATGTTCGATTACATGGATGAGGTACTGGCTCTTCAGCAGGCAGGTAAGTCATCGTAGCAGAAGGCATTTCATAGTTTTGTAATTTCCCCAGCAAGTAATTTTTGTTATTGAAATTTTAATGATCTGAATATTAATGCAGTGTTTGGATCATTGGACATGGCACGCTCCAATTCAATGACGAACTCTGGACAGTGCCGATTGGCTCCTCTTATTCCTTGTATTCAGGACTCCAGCCAGTTGTATGACTACACGGTCAAAGTCCTCTTCAAGTTGCATGCAGGTTTGTGCAAAAGCAGTCGCAATTGCCTGTTTGTCTAGGTGTGCTGCATAGTGTCACAACCTTTTGTTCCTAAGAGGCTAAAATTTTGGTTCAGCTGGGATAAGACCCAAACATTGGAATCAGTATTTGGAAGCATGTCGTTTTTACAATTGTACATGTGTGCCAGTGGAAAAATCCTCACTTTGCTGCTTGTACCATCTGTTGTTATTATATTATGTTGGTCTAGATTGTTGAGAAGCATGTGAAGACCACTTTTTTGCTCTCGCAACAGCGTTGCCGTCCGACACCCTGTGTGGACACCGTGAGCGATTTCTGAAGCAGTTCAAACAGTTGAGTACATATCTTTCTAGTTTCGTTGCAGTGCACTCCTAAGGTGCTTGCAACTGATGCTTGCTTGCTTGACTAATGTTTTACTTGACAGGATTTTTCTCTTCTGAAAGGTGCATTCTTTTCTTTTTTCCAGGCTACAACAGTTCTATTTGAGTTCAGTGAACTTGCAGTATTTCAAGCATCTTATTCAAGTTCCTCTGTTGCCTGAGGTTTGTTTACTGTGTTATTCTTGCTGTAGTAATAGCCTGAATGGACATTGTTCTGCCATTAGGTTACAACTAGTCTGCTGCCAGGGATGCTGGATATGAAGCGAAGATAGACATACTGAAAAATTTGTAGAGTTCACTGTACTACGCTGAAGAATAGTTATGCCGTCTATGTCGTTCTTAAAAATGGACATGTTTTAGTGAGACAAGGATGTGCAAGGCTCGCTGTGGCTCATGAGAAAAATTGAAACCAGAATACCAAAAAGCAAGGCCTAAGGCTATTGTATTTCTTTTCACAGCTATGCATCTAAACACAGATTTGGAGCCTATCACCGAACCAATTACTGATATTCCTATTCATTCATTTTAATTTTTAAGATTTCTGTTCCTGTCACGATATTCCCCATGTAAGCAATCTTTCCTACTGTGATGCAATTCAAATTGTTCAAACAAATTGTTATCTTTTGCAGAACCCTCCAAACTTTCTAGTGGCCTCAGACCTGAGCTCGCATGTGAGCCCAGTTGTTATCTTGCCACCCCAAGCCGACACACCCGAAAATGAACCCATCGAAGGCATGCTCATTGATACCTCGGTTCCAGAAAGATTTGAGCAAGTCTTGGGAGCAAGCGGGGACGTACCTGATGGGCACCAAAGTAGCACGGATGAAGCTGAAAAGTAGGTGCTATTACCCATGGAACCTATGGAACACAATTAGAACTTTGTAGTATAAGGTTAAACCTGGTAAGTTCTATCCTTACCACCTTCTTGCATTGCTGTCACATTGGGAAAAACCCAATAACCGAAATCACAAACTTAGCCGGGCATATGGGCATGGAACAGTAGATGCTTTGCACTTGGCACTGTCTCTCAGTCTCACATGTGTTCTTCTAACTTTTTATTTTCTTTTCGGCCCTAAAAGCTGCTCTCCCACACAGTCTCACCCGCATTTTTAATAATAATAATATAATATCAGTTATTATTATTATTGTTGTTGTTATTATTATTATTATTATTTTATTCAACAAAGCATACTACAAGTATAGTAAACAGTATAGTATGGTTCATCCAAATTCGCCTATTTAATTCTGTTGCATTATCTGAGCATCACAGCTACTTGTGTCGGTAACTGCGATCACAGTAACACGATCGCACATCATGAATGATCTGCAATCACACCGCTGTCTATGCATTTTTGAAAATAGAAGTTGACCCGTGTTTGTTCCAACAACGTGCACTTTATCTTTTTTTTAGAGATCGTATGATCGCAAAGCTACTCAGGGAAAACTCTGAACTACGCATGGAGCTTCAGAAAGTAAGAATTGAAGAACAACGCTTTGCAGATGACCTCAAGCGTCATGTATTAGCACTTGAGGCTCAAATTGCTGAAAATGAGCGCACTATTCACAGCCTGAGTAAGGTAAGGTTACTGTTTGATGGGCTATAAAGGGTTGTCCGAGGCAAGTACTATACAACAGGTTTCAATGCTTCGACAGGAGAATGAGGTACTCCAGAGCTCTGCAGAGGATGAGACTGAAGCTGCAAAGAAAGTTGAAGAAGCAGATAGTAAGTACCTTACCCCGTGAGTTGGACGAGAAAGTAGAATAGGAAGCACTGGCGAATGTTGCAGTCGTGCGGGACGATGAGCAAATGCCATTGATTGAGAAACTGGGTTTGAAAAATGACTGTGTTCCTACAGCTCTTCTTTCATGTTTTTCTTCAAACTGGCTGAGCTTTTCCATTCTCCTACAATCGTTATTCTTATGTGTGGATCTGTGTAGAATACTACCGTATTTCCTCACATATTGGACACACCCTCTCTGTTTATATCACAGACCACACAGAACTGCAGTTGTCAACTTAAGAAAAAAAGGAAACATCTCAGTCCATCGTTTTCTTGCGAAATTTCCGTTATTTAAAACTTAAAATAAATAATGATAATGCTGTGTCCAGGATTGTAATTTTGGGGCCAGGCTCACAAAAGGTGTCAAATTTGGCAGAAGTAACCTGAATTGACCCTGAAGTAATGCCTTCCCCAGAGTCTTCCCAGTAATCGATTAATTGGCCCCCTTGGGCATCCAGGAGTCATGAGGGAGCAATATAAGCACACACAAATCGTCGGTGAATGATTTTAATTTACCACCTCCAGTAACGCTTTAGAAGTTAACATGATTGAATATCTGAGCCAGTCCAATGGAATGATGAATGACTCGCACTTTTTTATTTCAGAGAAATGGAAAGCAAGTGAGGAAAAATTCCACAAAATGAAAGATGTATACACCAAATTAAGGGAAGAGCATATTGGACTTCTGAGATCTGTGAGTCGTTCATTTTACCATTTTACTCGACCTCAAAAACAGGTGCGGTGCTTTTGTATTGAGCCTTCTTTTCAATGCACTTCGGTAGAAAGCAGAAATAGAGAGACAGTTGACCTCAGTCCGAGCTGTGGCTGAGAATGCGGAAAAAGCCCGCCAGGTATGTAATTTCTTCACCGTGCATGTCCTTTGCAGATTCCTTTTAGTGCTAAAGAGTAGGCCTCTTTCAGGAACTGAATGAGCAGTTAATGTTGGCTGTGGAGGAAAAGCAAACAGCTCAAGAGAGGATTCAACTTGTTGGGGAAAGATTAACGCATGCTGAGGCCTCTTCCCAAGAAAATGAGCAACTTAAGAAGGGTGTGGAGGTGTGTGCCTTCCTTTCGTTATGTTTGCTGTTCTGCATCAGCCGCACGAAGAGCAGATTGCTTTTAGAAATGCTGTATATAAAAAAAGGGAACATGAAAATTGTGAGGCACATGCTTGTACACCACCTGTGAGAGCAGTTTCCCCCTAAAAAACCTTTTAACGAAGGAATCATTAATATGCTAAAGAAGTGTACAGTTGCTCGTATGCGCTACAGTTGCTTAACAAAATAAAATTTGATAAAGGAACTTTAACGAATGGTAAATGGTTATGTAAGCCATATTGTAGAACATACGTTGGATTTAAGTTCCTGGTTTGGTAAAAAACACTAAGTACAACACAAATCAATATTAAAGTGTTGTTGCTATGAAGATACACTCTACTGTAGACAGTGACATACTGCAGTATGAATAATTGAAATACAGGACAGTGTTACACACATGCAGAGAAATTTCAAATTTATTTATTTTATGGTGAATGATGATTAATGTAATGTATGATACTTAGAGCCTGAAGTTTTAGGGTTTTACCCGATTCTTCCCCGAATTTGCACCCCGAATTGAAGGTTCACCCTTTAAGGTGAAACCCGATTTTTACCCGGGAAATTCCCCTCAGTGGGATGCCTGTAGGAATGCATTAACTTGCTTTTTTGGCAGCAAATGCAGTAACATCATCGTTTGTACCAAACCACTACAGTTAGCTTGAGTAACTGAGCCCGATTTCTCCCTGAATTTAGCGTACCGGGAGTTTTTTCAACCCAAATTCGCATGAATTTAGTGCACACCTTTATTTACCCGATTTTTACCCCCCGAATTTAGAAAAAAATATTTCCCCAAAACTTCAGGCTCTAATGATACTCATGTCTGTCTTTTCTCTACATTGCATCATTATGGAATATAGCTACAGGTGAGCTTTGGGCTCTTATTGAAATGCACGTGTGACAAGTTTAGAAATACTGTATTTACTCGCATATAAGACACACATTTTTTACTCAAAGACATCGCGCCATTGAAGAGGGTTGCATTCAACATGCGGGGGAAAATGGGATCCCAACACTTAGGGGTACACTTCACTCAAGTTTTATTCCGAGATATCTGCGGAGATCTCTCCAGATTCGGACCATGAAACGTCACGGTTGCTTCCAGTGTCGCAGTTGTCCCTCATGGTCGCGATTCTCCCACACCAAATCGGCTTCCATTCCATCAAGCGTGGACGAAATAGTTCTGTACTTTCGTAGCGCTCGTCGTGCATCGCTCTGGGGCCAGGCGCTCCTTCTCGTTGGCTGCACGATATGAGCGCAATGCGCTGGCTGGTGCTGCGAGGGATAATCCGACTGTGCCACTAAAATTGGGGTGCGTTTGATGTGCGGGGAACAAAAAAGTACCAGCATTTTGGCGCTTAAGTGGGGGGGGGGGGTGTTCAATACGTGAGTGCATCTAATGTGCAGGTAATTACGGTATATATCACATGAACTGGTTTTTCATTTTAGGTGAAGCCTAAACATAGATGAGTCCTACGGTAGATAAAACGTTTTCGTAGTGTTATCTGCTCAGCTATGCTTCATGTGTACATTTTCCTTGCAACCTCCACGTTAGACTGGCCTTTCAAGGAGAAGGCTCAAAGTGATCTTGGCCACTAATTTCGTACAGCTGCACTGAATGTTGAGACAGTAATGATGACAACGTGGAACACATTGCTGTAACAAATATGGGCAAATTTGTTACGCAATTGGGATTGGATCACTGACGAAAAAAAAAAGTTTTATGCATCTGTTATTTTTATCGCATATGTGATAATCTGAATTTACTGGTTGCAGTGGAGGAGCTGTACAATATATGCGCAACATTTTTTTTCAGAGTTTGCAAGAGCAATTCAAGGCACTCCAAGAAGCGAGCCAAGAGAAAGACGCAGAGCACAATCACGCACTGTCCGAGCTTAAAGAAGCACACAAACGAGACAAGGACATGTTACAAGCCTCGGCGCACTCCAATCTCTTTAGCATTTTAGGTGGGTTTTCACTGCTCACTTCCTGTGGTCTGGGTTTGGAGCCTATTTTTGGGTACTTAATTGTAAACGTTCTATCTGTTACAATATGCTGAGGATTGCAAGAAATCTTCTGAGCAGTGACATGGCACATGCTCTTCTTTTTCAGTTTGCTGTCACTAAATTGCAGTTGCATCTTTGTGTGCAATGAGAATATAAGAAAGAAAATAAGTTGATTGATGTTCTTTTGAATGTTTCTGTTCTAAATGCTATTACCTGCACATGACTTAGATACTGTTAATGAATGATCATCAAGATATCCTCAATGGATTATGGGTGCCTGCCAAGTGCTAACTTTTCTGCATTGTCTACATAATATATAGACTCCTCTGTCTAACAGTTTTGCTACATAGGTGCTCTAGTTGTTCAAGCTATACTTCCCAGGCATTATAGCTGTCATTGCTTAGCACCTGTAACTTATGACAAAGTGTGTCTTACCACGTAAACAACGGGAGTTAGCTGAGGCAGCCTACAATTAAGGACGAACACGTAAGACTCCAAATGTCCAAGAATCAGTGAAATTTCATTGTGTCTTACTATTCTTACAGTGGCGATTTCGGGTGATGCATCTGGTATTCCGAGCGAGAGTGCCCAGGTCCAGTGCATGCTCTACGTGGGAGTCGCTCTGGGGCAGTCATCACCCACATTTGTCGGACGCTCTACCGACTCTACCGCTGTTCTACAGGGGCGCTGCGCTCGCTACGTATTGTGTGTGCGAGCCGGCAGTGTGGTTGGCAATAGTTGCACACTTTCGCCTGTTGTAGTCCGCATCACAAGCATAGCTTGCGAGAAGCAGGTCACATCTTCCTCTTTGTCATTTGCATTATCGGAGTTGATTGAACTTTCATCGCTACTACTTTCGTAAAGATCCATGCCGTCAATGGCGAATGCAACAAAGAAGCAGACGACAGCCGCAGGAGCAATACGTAGCAGACGGCACTCGCGAGGCGCATATATGTGCACGCTCGCCGTGGAGAGCGGAAGAAGGGAGTTGAGGGCTGTTCTGGCTCGGCCTCTTGCAGCAAGAGCCAAGAATTGCTTTTGGGGCAAGTGAACTGCTCCGTAGTGCATCACCTGCTCTGACCGCCCCACTCGAATTTATCGCCCAGGTTCAGGGCAGAAAAAATCGCCCCAAATGCATCACCCGAAATCGCCGTAGGAGTCAGGAATGTAGCTTACATAATTCTGAGGAGCATGCAAAGAAGTCGTCAGTTTTATTTAGTTAATTCTTGACGCTCACGCAAAAAAAAGCACGATCCTGTCCAGCGTAGATCATGAAAAAATAGTATCGTACACCCTCCTTTCAAGACATAGTTGTACAAGGCTGTTGAAGGGGTTTCATTCATTGATTGATTGATTGGTAAGGAGGTTTGTGGACTATACTTTCACTGCTTCTCATAAAATGGACTCTGTTTTCTTTCAGGGTCTTTCTTTATGTTTTAATCCTCTTTCATCCTTTTTATAGTTGGAGTCATCAAAGAAGCGGAAGGGATACTGAAACTAGCTATCGACGAGATGGACATACCTGGGGGCAGCAGTTACTCCGGAACGCCAGGTAAGCTGACAAAGTTTCTTCCCGTATGTGTGTGGGTCACTAATAGAAATTGAATTTCCCCCTCGCTTCAGAATCTATGAGTCTACTAACGGGGCCTGCCTTGTGCTCTTTGAAGAAATTGCAAACAGGCTTTGAATCATACAACACCAATCCTGAAGGTTTGTTTCTTTGTTTGTCTTCTCTAATTGTGCTGCTGTCAAGATCTGGCAGCAACTGTCAAGAGCAGGCACGAATGGACACTAAGTACTGTCATGTGTTGTTGTTGTTCTTGCTTTTTTATGTTCCACATGAAATCCGCTCTGCTACATTATATCACCCGGTTTTACCATGTTTTACCACTTCTAATATCAGACCTGATTTTTACCCGTTAATTTGGGAAAAGAAAGGTCTATTTGTAGCCCACTAGCACTGGCATGCATCATGTGTGTCCTATACAAATTTCTACGTGTGATCTGGAATGACTTATGTGATCTAAATTTTAACGTTTCTTTGCAGTCGTAGAAGGTCTAATGTGCTCCATCTACCCTCTGGCCCACACATTAGCGCAACTCCTGAATGCTGGAAAAGCTGTGTCTGCTATCTCGCAGGATATTGAACTAGGAGATGGTACTTTCCATTCCATATTCTCATTGACAAACTTATACGCTCACGAGGATCTTCCTTTTTTTTATGTAGAGCTTGTAACCGTCTGCAAATCTCTAGGAAACGGCGGTGTATCATTGTTTGAATTACTCCGGTGCAAAGGTGAGGTGCTGCTCGTACAGTGCTAAAATATTGTGCAAAGTTGGCTGTACCATTTTTAAATGTAGAATTTACTCCTTTCCGATCATCTATGCGGCTGAGAAGCACTTGAGAAATTTTGTGTAATGTTTTGGTGGTTATTTTAATGAAATTAATGTAATTAATTAATAGAATTATGTAATGTAGTTAATTATGTAATGTAATTAATTATGTAATGTAATTAATTATGTAATGTAATTAATTATGTAATGTAATTAATGTAATGTATTTAATCCATACATAAATACAGTCAACCCGCGTTTATCCGGACTTCATTTATCTGAAACCCGCGCTATCCGGACAAAAAGCATGGGGACGGATTTCTCCCCATGTATTTTGCCCTCGTTTATCCAGACTTCAGCTTCCGGACTCGGACGAGAATTCCAGGGAACATAAGTGACTAATACCCAACAATCGGCTTCAGTTATCCGGTCATTGTCCAGGAAGGACACTTGGCCCACACCTAGTCAAGCGAGGTCGACAACCCTGGTCGTGGCCTCCTCCTTTACTGACACAAAGAGGGTGTTGCTAGGACGAATTTTCTCCCTTTCCCACTTTGCACGTTACACAAAAGTAATCCACTGCGCAGTCTGGTCATTTCAGACTGAGAAGGTCCGCAACGAAGACCCCTGCGCTGCAATCACTGATGATGACATCATCAGTGTCGTCGCATCCGATAGTGTTAGAGAAGAATCTGATGATGAAAGCATGGGATGCATCAGCTGTGACGGTAGAAAATGCGCGGGCGGCACTGAGAACAGCGCTAGTATATTTTGAGCAGCAGAACAATATTTCGCAAGTTAATGCCATTAGCAAAGGTTTGTAAGAACTGGATGCGTGTATTAGAATGAAACAGATGACAATGGATAGTTTTCTGTGTAACGGTCAATAAAGATGTCCTTTTAGGATCACCCTGGATTTTCGTGTTCAACTTATTCGGTTCCCCCGCCATCCGGACATTTTCACAGGAAACTGAGCTGTCCGGATAAACGCGGGTCGACTGTAAATAGAATGAAAAGCCACCAATGCAAACCCCTCAAACGGTGAGGGCCTCCTAATTGCGTTCTTTCTCAGGCTCCAGCGAAAACGTAAGAATGAGTACTGCCGCCGTCGAAAAATCTGTGTCAGCTGTTGCCGCAGCCGTAGATGCCATTAAGGAGTCCCTAGCTGGCGAAGACAAGCGCAAGCTGGGGGATCTCGTCGAGGAGGAACTGTCTCAAATGGACAAGGCTATAGATGAAGCAGCTCAACGCATACAGGTTTGTGGGCTTGTCGCAGGCTTGCTGCAAAAGCAGATTTGATATGAAACTTACCTTTTTTGCCTCGTTAGGATATGTTGCACAAGTCTCGTACTGGGGACTCTGGAATCAAGCTGGAAGTCAACAGCAAAATCCTAGACGCTTGCACGGCGCTTATGCAGGTAAATAAAGAAGTGTTATCTGATGTGTTGGAATATGAAAACAAAATGGTGACACTGATCATGTGTGAAGTTTACACAGTATTGTCCTCAATGGAAATCTCAAAATTTACATGCTGCATCTATCTCCAAAATGAAAGTTTGCAGGGCATTCTTTGGTCTTTGAGGCCAAATACTAGTATTGAGAATCCATTCTTGGTACTTCTTAAGGGCGCCAGTATTTTGTGATAATTGAAGTACGTGACCTAGGGCTTGCACTGTCTTCAAGCGGTGCCCTCCAAGCGCATAAACACACTTCACACCAGCTGAGTGTCTCGTCCACCGCATTCTGTCTATAGCTTTGTGGTGAGGTGCCTGACAAAAGACCATCGTTCAACTCCTGCTTGCTGCATGAAGATTTTTAAAGCAGAAATGGAAAAATTATGAGTTCATGCTTCAGTGAGAATCCATCCTGCATTGAAACTAGCATATGTTCTTCAATTTGTTGATGTGACTACGTTCTCCTCTTAATTTTGCATAGGCCATTAGGGAGCTTGTGAAGGCTTCGAAGCATCTGCAGGAAGAAATTGTGGGAAAAGGAAAGGTACGTAGGGCACTTGCACCTCTGTTCAAGGAAATCTTACTGTCTAAAAAACGTGGCGGCTCAGCTGAGTATGCGCTATCGTTTTCTGCATTATCTGCTGTTAAGAAAATATTGTGAGCTGAGCTTGTGTCGGAGCAGCTATAAGATGTCCATATGTACGCAGGGCTCAGGCTCCAAGAAGGAGTTCTACAGTCGCAATCACCGATGGACGGAAGGCCTTATCTCTGCATCTAAAGTGGTCGGAATGGGTGCAAATTTCCTAGTGTGAGTGCCGGATGCTCAGTATTTGTTTTGCATTCGTTTTGAATCCTGCATGCAGGATGCACTGTCACAATTACAAGTAGGGCCGTATTGTGGAAATAGTTACTTTTAAGGTCGTGTACATTTGTTACACCTGGTAATACCGTATTTACTCGTATATTGGGTGCACTTGTGTATTGAATGGACTCGAAACTTGAGTGCCACAATGCTCTTTAGGGTTTTAGGGTTTAACCCGATTCTTCCCCGAATCTGCACCCCGAATTGAAGGTTGCCTCTTTAGGGTGAAACCCGATTTATACCCAGCAAACTGCCCTCACTGAGACGTCTGTAGGAATGCACACTAACTTGTTTGGCAGAAAATGCAGTTACATCACAGTTTGTACCAAACCAGTGCTGTTAGTTTCATTAACTGAGCCTGATTTCTGCATGAATATAGCATACTGGAAGTTTTTCCACCCGAATTCGCACGAATTTAGAGCAGATGTTTATTGACCCGACTTTTACCTCTCCAAATTTAGAAAAAAATATTTCCCAAAAAACTTCAGCCTCTATTCATGCCACATATTTTTATAAAGACGAGCAAGACAAAAGACAAATGCAAAATCCGATGTGTAAGTGTTGGGACAGCTTGGCACAGCTCAATTGGAACGCCATTGGATGGCACCGAAAACTTGCTGCAACTGTCCTGTACACAGTGTTGCTCGCTAGTACACAAGTCTCACATTTCTGAGGACATTTTCAGCGATGCTGCCGACAAAGTTGTAGCGGGACAGGCAAAGTTTGAGGAGCTTGTGGTGGCAAGTCAGGAGATTGCGGGTGCAACGGCGCAGTTGGTCGTGGCATCGAAGGTGAAAGCGGACCGTGGCTCTCAGCGCTTAGCAGAGCTGTCGAAGGCTTCCAGAGTTTTGACCGAAGCTACTGGCAACGTGGTTGCTACTGCT
Organism: Ornithodoros turicata; assembly: GCF_037126465.1. NCBI lineage: Eukaryota > Metazoa > Arthropoda > Arachnida > Ixodida > Argasidae > Ornithodoros > Ornithodoros turicata. The sequence goes on along the minus strand of NC_088210.1, from coordinate 21,960,345 downwards.
AAGTCCTGCGCGGAGATGGTGGAAGATTCGGGTAAGCAGCTGCAACTGGGCTTCCGTGTGTTCTGGCCGCCTGATTGTATAACAAACGTTCCTTGTGCCCTGACAGAGGCGATGGATTTCTCTAAGCTCACTTTGCATCAAGCCAAGCGGTTGGAAATGGAATCTCAGGTACGTTACGGCTTTCGGCTTGCAACAAAAAGCTCGATTAACTGTTTTCTGTGTCACGAAAGGTACGAGTTCTGGAGCTAGAAAGTAATCTCCAGAAAGAGCGTGTGCAATTGGCGGAGCTTCGGAGACGTCACTACCACTTGGCAGGTGCAAGTGAAGGATGGGATGTCAGAGAGGTGAGCACTAAGGAATATATGCAAGCGGAGCAGTTGGTAACAGTTCATATTGGGTAGAGGTAAAGTAAAGTAAAGTATGTAGCAAAGTATGTAGCAAGGCGTAAAGTAAAGCAAAGTATAGGGGCGGATCCAGACCCCCGGTTTTCTTTTTTTTTTGGGGGGGGGGGTTCTTTGTCGGAGCACGTAGTAGGGGAGTGGAGAGGGAAGTCCCATGTATAAACTGACATTTTTGGGGGGAGGGGGCGATCGCCCAATCACCCCCCACCCCGGATCAGCCACTGGCAAAGTATACGTACAGCAAAGTACAGTTGAACCTCTATATAACGAATTTGTAAATGCTGGCTCTTTGTTTCGTTAAATCGAGATATTCGTTAAATGGAACACGCCAAGTTAAACAAAGATGGCCGCCGCACTACCAGCGCCGCGCGTACCGCAAAACGTCATTTGTCATAAAACAGGTACTAAGGTAAGAAGGGCACAAAATATCAAGCTTTATTCATTACATAACGCTAGGTAACGCGTAATTTGTGCACAATATCGTTCTGAGCATTCATAACCTTCGTAACTCCGGATGACCTCGACTGCTTTCTCCTACGCGATCGCGTATCGAAGTTTCTTGGTTGGTTACTTGCACTCAAGACGTCCGGAAAGAACAACCGTACACCGCCGAAAAGAACGAGAAACGGGTACATGTCACGTAGACGTCTGCGCCGATGGAACCTTGAACGGCAGCGGCATCATGCCCATTTTACCACCGTCAGCATCAGCGGCGCTAACAAAAACAAGTAATGAAAAGGCACAAAACCGCAACGTACTGTCGTCTTCACCAACACAAGCAAATTAGACTTCGCGAGATGTCAGCAATGCGTGTTTTCTTGTCCGAAAACAGGTGCGAAGAGACCCTCGCGCCGGTTTCGAAACAGCGTCGGCGCAACGATTACCGGCGGCGGAGACGCACATGTCGGCACGCTCGTGCCTACAGCACGTGACAACCGAAGTAACCAACGAAAACTCGCGTAAGGACAACAGAGAGGGAAGGTTTCTCCTCCTTTTCTTCGTGGTGAAGGGGAAAGACACGCGCAGAAGAGCCCAGAGATTTCGTTAAATAGAGGTGACCAAACGAATGTATTTCGTTAAATCGAATGCAAAAATACATTGGCGTCTATAGGGATGCGTTCGTGCAACGGAAATTTTTCGTTAAACAGAGGTTTTCGTTAAATCGACGTTCGTTATTGAGAGGTTCAACTGTATAAATCAAAGAGATAAAATAACCTGTGGACGGAGGGAAGGACGACAAACTGCTGTGTCGTCATTCTCTTCGTCCTTTCATTATTATGGTAGCTTCTGTCCATTGTGAGGTGAGCACAAATCTGTGTCAAGACCAAAACTTCTCTGGATAGTGCGTAAACAGCCATAAAACAATTTCTACGCAGGAAAATGGGACTGGCTGGAAGTCTTCATCAATATCATCGTCATTGCATAAAACAGCACAGGACAAGTTGTAGCCTGCATCCCTGTACTGTTACGTCTGCCGCGACACTGTAGCTGCAAGCTCAATAGGGTACACACAAGTGTTCTAGCCAGAGGGAGGTTTCTGTAGGTCATGATCTACAGGGACCCTCTAATATCTCACAGAGAGGAGTTTCTGGCATTGCCGTTTATGTACAGGGCCGCGCATACTTCAGTATCGGAAGTTGCTGACATCAAAGCGTAAACACATCTTTCAGTGCCTGGTGAGCCATAAAACAAACTTAGGTATGCACTGAATGGGTCGATTTTGATATTCAAGTGACAAACTAGGATGTGATTTGTGCATGCTAGGAGAAAAAGATGATGAGGCATATTCTGGAATAATTTTAGCAAGTAATAGTATCTGCATGGCCCTATTTTTGAAATTTAGTTTTCCCAATATTGCCTCTGTGTTGGATCGAGCAGAGCACGAGATCATAGTACACTTCTGAACGACGTTCTGAATGCATCCACTTTTAGTTTAACGACAAGGGGCACCCTTTGAAGGAATGTAAATTCCTTTAGCTGACCAGGAAGTTCTGGTGGAGAAATGATGATGCTTTCGATATACTTGCAGCTCTTCATGGTTGCATGCTATTTTCACTATGAATAGCTGCAAAAAACATAACTTTAGACTCGAGGGTTTGGAGATCCGGTGGTTGCGGTTGCTACTGTGCATGGATAGGGCCTTGTGTTTTGTTACAACAGATATTGCCCCCCCCCCAAACTTTGCATCATCATTATATAGTTCCGTTGTGTTACCTCAAATGCGAGGTGCCTCTCTTTTTTTTTTTGCCTTCCACGCAAAACTCTGCTCTTTCAACCGATATCGCTCGATTTCGCTCATTTCTGATTCCTGCAACAAAACCCACTTTTAATCCTGATTTTCAAAAAAGATAAAACCCGAAAACATGCGGCTCTATGCATGGAGGAGGTGGTCGATTCCTGTTTGCCGGCATGAAAGCCTGCCAGCTAGTGCACTGTGAGACGATGGGAGCAAGTAGGTTCTATGCGAAATGCGAATGAAATTCAGGAAGCAAATTTGGGTATAACCAGCCCATACACATATACATACACACACAAACAAAAATGATGAAAGTGGAAGCCTTACGTAATCAGTTCTCCCTTACTAACGAAGTAGTATTAGAGACAGTGTTCGTTAAAGGCACCATGAAGAGACCCTCAAAACCTCAGTAATCATATGTAGTGAATTCCTGGGCATTAATACATTCATCATGCAGAGTATGAACTAAGCATTGCTTGGAATAATGGAGACAATAACTAAAAACCATGGCTAAAAAGGACGATTGGTACGACCGCTAGATTTTTCTTCTTTTTTTTTTGCGCGTGAACTGCTCTCGCTGTGAATGCGATACGAGAAAAATCTGATATATTTCGGATAAAAATCCTCCATGAGAGCCTCCACCGAGAACTTGGATTTTTCAGGATCTCTCCATAGTCCCTTTAGAGTGCTTGAGTCTTAGTAGCATGGCTCTCCTTTGCACACTGCAGGTGTAGATTTATTCCCGCTGGAATTTCTTTTAGTTCAGCATGCAGCTCCGAGCAGCTGTCTCCTTATGTCCTGTAAATAGGGACCAGTTAGACTGGATAAAGCTGTCTCATTGGTGCTTCCATTCTATGTTTCTTGGGCTCCGTGCCGTTAAACTTCTTACAGTTCTTTCATTCCATGTTCTCTCGTTTCATTCCTAAGGTGGTCCACATGAAGATAACATTCTAGGTTATGTCTGTTGGATGAATCTCAATTTACAGTTTTCAAAAATACCCTATGTTATATACGTGACAGCTTTCTTCAAAATTTTTACAAACTGTGTGACAAACAATGTAAAGAGCTGCTGCATGGCAGTCAGCTGCGTCGCTATGTAGTACGTGTTTCTTCTTTGTTTTATGCGTTACTGTTATGTTACATAACTAGATACACAACCGACCAGTAATGAAGCATTATTCCAAGCTCCCAGTGATATATGGCACAAGCTTCATAATTATTCATGACCCTGCTTTTGGCAACGTTTGCAATTCTATGATGCTTAATTTTGATAGTTTTTGGAAAATATCTTTTTTTTTAAACATCAACAGCAGAAAAATTGGGGAATAAGTCCTGTAGTTTAGGTTATGGTAAGTTCAGGCTTACTGTTTGCTGTAATTCAGAATAACAGAATGCTGTTGCTGCTGGATATATGGCAACAGTGGCCATGTTCCCACTTGACAAAAGGTTTGAAAGCAACTCGGCTGCCAACACAATTAATTACACTTACAAGTAAAAGGAACACAAGCATGTGTGGCGCTTGAGAGTGCACTAGCAGGACGTTTACGTGTTTCTTCAGCCCTCTGGTGTTTTCCCGTGATGTCACACTCAGTCTGTGCGATAACTTATAAAACACGGGTGCAACAGTAATGTCGTTGTTTTCGTTTTCCTGCTTTTTCATTTTCACATGCTGTGTGGTCTCTAAGCCTAGATTACCTATGCTGCAATGCTCTGTTTTTTTGTTGTGTTACACATTATGCCCATTCCTTTTCAAAGCAAGCAGTTTCACTTGCCATTCAGTTCAGTTGTAATAATCTGGTTTAACCCACAATGGCTACACCCATTATTTAAGAATGTTAGTTTGTGGGAGGAATCTAGCTTCGCAGTAAGAGACCTTAGTAGTGCAAGTGAAGCACTGGCAATGCTTGGGTGCTACAAGGCGCAAAATATTTTTTGGGGGGTCTAGTGCACCTGTGAAGCTTTTGGTGCTATAATGTTAAAAGATGTGTTGCAAGAAGTTCTGTACATATTGCATTTTAATTAGCAGAAAATATGATTTCACCCAAAAAAAGGACACATTTCGTACCTTTTGTCGCAAAATGGTATTCTCAGCACTACCTTCATTTTGATGATGCCTATTCAAAACCTGCTAAGTGAAATAATCTCCACATGAGGAAATTTAACATTGGCTTTTAGTTAAAGAATGGCAACTGGTATTGTGAGGCTGCTTCCATTTCACATCTCATTTTCTCAGCAACTGTACTGTGCCACATGATGATGATTCCACAGTCCATTGTGTGCTCCTTACCAAAGATGATTGAAACACGATGAGAATTTGGTACAGCGGATTTGAAATGCATAGCAGATTCCATCAACATCATTTTCGAAAACCTTTTGTTCACACACTTAAGGAAAGGGGTATACTCTCAATCCAAATTAACCAGCAGAATGTTATATTGCACCATTGGGAATTCAGAAAGCATGCTCAGCATGGCTGTCAGTGTAGGACCGCACTGCATTATGCTGTCATTTTTTGGATATCTTTCGTAGTTTGACATGTCGCTGAAATACATTGTGTCAGACGGATTGGCTGCATGAAGGCCAAGTTGGTAAATCTAGTACCCACCTAGAAGAATGTCTTAGACATTTGAAATTACTGACTGAGGCATCAGGGAATGCAGCAGTCTGCCGTGAATCAGAAATTACAAAAATCACTCCCGCCAGTACTTATTTTTTTCTCTATGTTATCGTTGTCAACAGATAGCTGGTGGGACCGTCACTCGTATTTCTCGTGTAGTGTTTGATTGGCTCGTTATTTATGTTTGGCTACTGCATCAAATGCTGCTATAATTTATGTAATGCCTCTTCTGAGACTCTTCAGGTAACTAAATGAAAAAAAACAAAAAACTTATTGAAGGTGGGAGATAGGCACTTCGCACATAGTCACCCAGCTTCCGGAGAAATACTCTGACGAGGCAGCGAGGAAGGTGGGATTGTAAGGGTGGTACGCCTCCACTGGCATTGTCACTTCGTCTGCACCTTTAGTAAGGTGTAAATTTGTATTGAATGCATTCATGTAGCAATATACATGACATTATACATGGCAGGGAGGACCAAAAGTGATGTCAACACCAGATCCAGTAGCAAAGTACTACAAGAGAAATATGTTTCTGTGAAATGTAACTTTTGCAGGAATTATTATAATGTATTGCCGCTTAAGTATCTGAGAATGTATTGAAGTGCATGTAGCTGTACTTTTTGGCTGCAGAAGTTGCCGTAACTTTATATATAGCATAAACTGCCAAAGCATGCCAAAGTTAGAAAGAGCCTATAATAATACATTACAGCTGAATTCCAGAATGGAACACTACTAGTGAAACTCGTCTGAAGTGGCGCCGAGGATATTTAAAAAAATATTTTCGAACATTTGATGTTTGAAATTATGATGCTATAATTTATTATAAGCTCCTTTAATCACTGTACACCCTGTAGTACCACTTGAGAATGCTATTGATTTAATTTAAGTGACATTTTTATTCTTGTATTATGCATGTAACTGCTTCTTGCTCAGTATCAGTGCTGACGACACTTGAATGTGCATATACTATACTATAAGTTAGCTGACTGAGCGGTGACAAGAAGTCTACTGCTGTGTTCAGGATGGTTTTTGCTGTACGGACAGCAAACTGCTTGACATTGCACGAGATATTTAATGCTAGCGTGTATTACAATTTTGTGGAACAACATGTATTGTGCATTTCAAAGAATAACACTACCTAGGACATCGTAGATAAAGTATATGCTGCCATGTTATCACATATCCGACTGCAAGTATTGGAAGAGTGGACGTTCAAACCTGTCGCAAAAATGTTGTTCCAATTGGGTGCACAGAACTTTTTCTAACTGGTATGCCTGCTCCATACAGGAGAGCTGAAAGTTGAAGAGCATATTTTTCATCCAGGATACTTTGATAACCTTTATAAAAAAAAGAGTTATGCCATAGAATTGTGAATTTTTGTACTCTTTGAGCTGGATTGTGGCTAGCACGGTTTGTTTTGCTTACAAACCACTGTGTCCGTAACACACCACCATTGTTGTGCTGGTTTTGAAATGTCGCTGTTACAAAGCAACTAAGTTGACACCAAAGTGGGATAACATGCAGCCGTTGAGAAGTACACACATAGGATAAGCAAGAACATGATACACCTTGAGACGTGAAAGTCGAGTGGTAGTTATGTGAACACTATCTCAGAGGGTGTGTGTATGTACTAGAAGGTGCTGCATGAATGTTGAGTCATGTTAAATATATGTATTTGTATCATCATATGCAAAGTTTAAAGTAGTTTGCACATGTTACCTCAGGCCTTTGTACTGTGACATAATAAAGGCTTGTTAATAAAATTAGTCAATACGGATTTACATTTGCATGAATCTTACATGCAGGAAAGCAAAGAACGTAGTAAGACATTTGGCCGTACGTGCCAAGAGAGAGAGATAGAAAAAAGTTTTAATGGTGAGGCAAGTAGGAGAAGAGAATTGAAAATTGAAAATGAAAAAGGGAATTACACAGATTATGGGAAGAGAACCGCACCTCGGTCTTCGTTAGTAGATGGCGTGCTGAGTGCTGCCAAAGTCGGGTGCATGAAATACAAGTACCAAACATTTTGGTAGCCAAGTTGGGCTAAGGTATGTTAAATATGAGTCCTAGCTTGTACCATATAGCTGACCACAGGAGAAGACTGCTTGGGATGCATAAAAGCTGCCTTTTGATGTTTTGTGGTGCCAGTAAAGAAGAAAATTTTTTGCCACTTTGCAGTCCTGGAATATCTGCTCTGTAATCAGAGTCTGTAAGGTGACCCGAGAGTCACTTCCGGCAAGCTGTACTGTCTGGGTGTTTTCCTCGGTTTTCCTATGAAGCCTGCCCAGGATGGCTAATCCCTGTCCTGAGCGTCATGCCGCCACATCTTGCTGGATGCTAAAAGGGGGGGGGGGGGTTGTGAGTCGAGGGACCTTAAGGGACTCCTAAGGATTACGCCACGTTTAGTAGCGATCAGGATTGTGTTGAATGTTCAAATAATTTAATGCTCCCCTGTAGTGGGTAGTGACTTAGCCAGACCTCCAAGGTAAGAGGAGGGGGGGGGGTACGGAAACCAACCCCCCTCTCTGTCCCTCCCCCACCCTCCCTCCGTGGCTACGCCACTGAGTTGGTCACTCGACCCCACTCGTGAAATGTCCGGTTTCACCCAGAAAATACTAAGAAGCCCACATGTCAACAGAACATTATGATTTCCAGGAAAGGGTATACGGGACAACCAGCGGATCCGGCGGAAAGTTCAGAAAATTATGCCGACATCTGGGTATAAATCATGACGACCTGTGTGCAAAAAGGCTAATTTGCAGAGTGATCATGGTGCTCTATGGGGGGGGGGGGGGGGGGGCAGCGCCTGTCCTTCTGGCCAGTACGTCCATGCACGCCCATGGGTCTGCCGGTCTGCCCCAGGCGTGGATCTAGGGGGTGGTGGTGGTCCAGGGGTTCGGACCCCCTCAATTCCAGAATTGAACATAGGGTTCAATGGACCAATCCCAGCATGCACGTGGCACTTGTCCACAGCGGACCCCCCCTCGGGAAAGTCCTAGATCCGCCCCTGGTCTGCCCCCGTACATCAAATGTTCCGCATCTGTGGTAAAACATAAAAAAGTCTCACGTGACAAGGTAAACGTTACCTTGCGCTCCTTGTGCAGTGCTCACGTGCACCTGCAGCATTTTCACACGTGAATCCAATCGGAATCCTCGTCCAAACGCAAACTTATCATCGCCTGGCAACATTGGGCCACCGCCGTCGTCGCCATTTTGCGACGGGAAAGTCGTTCGAATCGGTGTTCCTGCTAAATTTCGTCCAATTTGGGCGACTGGGGAGCAGAAACTCCCCGTTTTTGTATTAGACCTCAATTTCTTTGCGTAGCATTTCAAATTCATCGCAGTCTTGAAGAGGTGACGAGCAGCTATATTAGATATCTCAATATGCAGCTCTTCTGAATTGTGTCCGCCATGAAGAACCAGGGATATCTCGACGCTCCAACCGGAGTCACCTTTGTGAGCCTTTACATCGTTGAAGTTTCCAACTTCGTCGTCTGTTCAGTAAATGCTGGACGACACGACAATGGAGAAGAAGAACACGGGCCGCTCTTCCGCTACCTATAAAGGGAGCTGCAGTGATACCAAAGTGAAACCTGGTAAGCGTCCCAGTATCATTTCGTAATGCGCAGTTTGTGGGATACGCGTGCGCTGATAAGGAATCTTTTCGGATACGTTGTTGTAATGGTTTGGGAGCTCCCTTATTATGCATTTGTTTACAGGGACGCTCGCAAGGGAAAAGTAGCCCAGCCAGAAGATGGGCGTGAAGCTGCTAAATTGGTCTAGCCTTGTTTCGTGACGTTGCGTCACCGTTGCGATTGTAATGTAGAAGGGTTTATGTCATGATGTCATAATACAGTTCCTCGGCGGCGCGGGCCTGCGTTAAATCTGCCGTCTGCGAAAATAAGGATGCCTGCGCAGATTGACGCGATCGTTAAAAAAAGAAGGAAACTACGTATCTCTGCAGTCATGTTGTGATCACGTGATAGCAAAACCTGTGCCAAACTGGAGCCGCTTTGTGCTCTGTGCGTGCTGTTCATGTATTTATGTTCGCTTACATAACTGCGTTCGACACTCGATGTGTTTGACGAGGGAATCTGTAACCTATGAAATAAGTGCAGCTGATCACATGCCCGATTCTGGTCTCTGGCAGAACTAATTGTGAAGGGGAGCGAATTAATCGCCTTTTTGGTGTAATGTTTGGAAGCCGATGTTTTTCTTAGTCTTGGGAAAAGGCCACATTAAGCAGCGGCTACGTTACAATTACTCTGCACAAATTGTAACCAACTGAGTTCCAAGTGTCTTGGTGACATTATAGTCGCCTTATTTTACTGCAGTTGCTTATCGCGAACGGATAAAAAATAAAATCCCTATCTATCTGTATCTGCCAGATTTTTGTTATCGCGGGAACATTATCTGGAACAAATATTGTCGTAAGGCTCAAACAGCAAAATCAACACAAACCTCAAAGGGCCGAAGAACGTGAAAAAGAGAAATCAAGAAAAATTGCAGAGACTTACCTGTGCGGGTTTTTCCTCACGATGCATTAATTATTTTCATGATCACGTGCTAACTGGCCGTTATAGGCACTCATGTCGCTCGTAATGTATAAAATGACCTTAATTTGCATAGTATCTTCATATTCTGCCGGCGCAGATGTTCCACAGAAGCAACAAGGGCGTTCTTCTTGGAAGCGTGGGAATGGACGCCAACAAGATGCCCCTCGCAAGCCAAATCCGCAGCGTTCCCGCTGCGTCTATGACAAGCGTCCCATGCCACGGGGCGCTCCCTCTTACCCAGAGGATCCCAGGAGTGAGGTGAGTGACGTATTGCAAATAAGAAATATTTACAAAAAACATTTGCAAACAAAAAATGCAAGCATGCGTGCGGGAACACATGCACTGTGCAGCAGACGTGTCATTTCTGTGTGCCAACGTTGCCACCACAGTTCAGCTGCTTTCAGTTGCATTTTACATGTTCTTCCGCAACTGTTGGAACATTTCGAAGCTAAGTTGAAATTAAATTTTTTCACTTTTGCACTGTGCTGCTGCTGCAGTATTGTAATAGGTCGTTATTACGATCTAATGGGTGGTCAAAACGCGTGTAGCCTCTTGGATTGCCGAGTTGTGACTGCCGCAGTGGTGCTGAATGGTGTTATTTTTGCCAGGCACATGAGACAGACACATGCCTCCATCTTCTTCTCAGGGTTGCAAATAGTCGGAGTAGATGTTGGCGTGCATCTGTGATCTGTCGCATGGCACTGTTGCCACATTCCTGTAGCTATTGTAACACTGGCTTTAAGGTACCCACACACGGAGAATGTGCGCAGAAACACGACCGCGGCGGGGTAAACTCTTCCTGCAAGATGGCAAAAGCTGCCTCCGCTTTTTTGTGCCATGCCGCACATCCTCAACCTGTCAGGAGGTCAGCGGAAGTTGCGTGCTGTTCTTGTTTTTTGTCACAGCGGAACTCATGTTTTTCAACCAGCAAGTTTCTGAAGGAAATAAAATGTCATTATTGCCTACATTATAAATAGGGCCTGACTTTTTAGGGTTATCTCTGGTTACGCCCGATATTTACCCCCCCCCCCGATTCAAATCGGTAAAAGCAGGGTTTAACCCGATATTTCCCTGAAAACTGCTGGACCAAGGGGATCCAAAGCCATCACAGCTAACACAGAACTTAGGAAATTGTGTTGTAAGTGCGTAAATATGCTCCTACAAACTGTCAAAACAGAGACCCTGCCGCTTCTTAGATGAACTGAATATTAGTACTCTGCGTCTGCTGGTGTGTCGTGTGTATTATGCTGACTAGGCCGAAGATTTGCACCTGATTCAACTCGATTCAACCAGGATTGGGCTGGATCAGGTTCAGTCCAACCTGATTACACCAGAATTATTGAAGCAAAATATACCCTCCCCTCCAAATGTTGCTGAAAAATATATGGTAACCGGGAAAAGTCAAGGCCCTAATTATAAAGCGTCTATCAAAATGACTGAAAAAGACGTGAAAGTGAGAACATTCACTGCTGTCATTCACCATCTCGTCAGACTTAATCTCTGAAGCTCTTGCGTTTGATGAGATCTCCCTGCTGTGATCTCCTTGAGATCTACCCCCAGTTGCAGGTGGAGGCAGCATGCATGCACGTGGCAATCCGAAGGCGGTCTCGCACATCTCCACCGCGTGCGGGTATGGGCACAAAGCGCTAGAAATTTCTCCTCTTGTTATCACAGACCAATTCTATGTAAAAAAGAAAAGCACATTATTGATACTGCTTTGGGTGCACATAAAATGTGCAGGTAGCAAGAAGCCTCCAAGACCAAAGTGTGGACACAGTCAAAAAGGGGAACAAGAAAGTGAACCTGAACCACCTTCTGAACTTCACGTTCGCTCCCAGAGAGAATGCGGATCACCACCATTACTACCGCACTTCCTACGACGGGAGAGGAGGGCAGCGCACAAGATGTCGCCTTCCCAAGTACAACAAGGAACAGTTCTTGCAGGCCAAGTAGGTGTTTCTCGCAGAAATAAGCAGCGGACGTCTTTTTGCTGAACCGTGTACTCTCTGGAACCTAGCTGTCAGTTCGTGGTGCGCGACGGAGGGAGCTACGGCCAACACTGTTCCGACGCGGACACCCTCGTCGACTGGGGGCTGGTGGAAGAAGTGCGCACTGGCGCATTTGAGGATGCCACCTGCCCCATCTGCCTGTACCCGCCCGTGGCAGCTAAGATGACTCGCTGTGGCCACGTCTACTGCTGGCCCTGCTTGCTGCACTACTTGTCGCTGACTGACCACAGTTGGAGGCGCTGCCCGATCTGTTACGAGGCTATACACAGGGATGACCTGAAGAGGTACTTTGAAACGGAAGTATTTTCTTGCTACGTGCTGCGAATTGCGTTCGTCTTGCAGTGTCGTGACCGAGGCTAGGACCTTGTACCGACGGGGTGACAAGATCACGATGTGTTTGATGCGACGCGAAAGAAACTGCATGTTCCCGGTCCCGCAGAGACTCTGGACAAAGGGCATCGTTGCGCCTCTCAACTTGTCCGATGGTATGCATTACGGATGCATGCAGTTTTTTTTCTTTTGTGTGCTGGGGACGTGGTCCTAGTGGTGGCATCTTTGCAGATAAGACGATGACTTGCTACCAGAAGCTGCTGACGGCCAACATGGAACAAGTGGAGGCCATCCTGAATCGCGAAGAGCAGCAGTTGCTGCAACAGTTGACTGAAGAAGGGGAGACTCCTGAAGCCTGTTTTGTGGAAGCTGCACTACAGGTAAGCTTACTCTGACCTTGCCATCCTTGCTGTACTGCTGTGTATTTGTGGTGTACTTATTAAAATATTGAGGCAGAACCATTATCATCCTCATCATCATTGTGAGCAAAGCAGGTTGTCTCGGTCTTTGGTCATGAGCACGTTTGGAGCTGCTGCTTGTAGCTTGCTTGAGGGGTCGGTTAAAATCCAAGCCTGTTACTCATAATCTCTTTGCCACAGTATTATTTTTGTCTGTTCTGCGTTGATCATTTCTGGATTACCTTGTTGAAGCTATGTGGGCCATGTCATTGCAGTCTAGCTGTGGCAGATTTCGAGGAAAACTAAAAATGGCGCGGCAGTGCCAGAATAGCTGCACACACCACTCTGTTTCATGACACGTGTTGGCCTGTTTCAGGCTCTCGGTGAACGGAGACAATCGCTGCAGAACCATGTCATGGCCAGCAACCTTGTGAATGACTTTGTCACACTGTCTACGAGTGATGTCAGTGTTGGCTCTCCCGATTCACCAGTATGTTAATTAGTGTTTCGTGCCGCATCAGTGCATTGTGTGATGGCACATGGCTAAAATTACCCGTTGTTCCAGACATCACCGCTCTGTGATGTGCAGCTTGATCAAGAAAAAAATGTTATAATAGGTAATGTATTTTTGTTCAGATATGGGTTTTGATTTTTGTGTGCACTGAATTAACAGCAGCATCTAAGAGCATGTTCACGGTCCTGCCATGTTCACATACACTGCCACTTTGAGTTGGTCAAAATGACTGCAAGCATACTTAGACTTCGTTTCTAAAATGTCTACAAGCAAACTTACACTTCGTTTCTAAAATGTCTACAAGCATACTTACACTTCGTTTCTAAAATGTCTACAAGCATACTTACACCTCGTTTATAAAATGTCTACCAGCACACTTAACACTTTGTTTGTTTCTTAAGCTCTCGGCAATTCACTTACTGCCACTTACAAGCGCACTTACACTCACGTTTATACTTACCCTGCTCCCCAGGACCCCCGCAGAATGAGGAACCAGGAAGTCGACAACGTTGCATCAGTAGCGGCAGCAGTGAAGGGGCACTTGACTTTGTGATCAGTGCCGAGGATCTTGAATTGGCAGAGCCAGAGTGTCTCTCGCAGGGTACAACTGGCCCTAATCAAGGCCCGAAAGATTCGTACTATTTCTACCAGTCAGTGGATGGACAAGCCATCTTTCTGCACGCGTTAAACGTGAAGATGCTGGTTCGGGACTACGGATCTCTGGAACAGTGCCCACCTCTCTTTGAAGCTGAGATCGTGGATATCGAAGGGGCCTCAATTGACGCAGTAAATTGCCTTCAATAATTTTATTGCCTTTTTAAACTTTTGTAGTGTGCTTGTTGTATGTTGAGTATAATATAACCTGTCTCAGCCTAAAATGATGGTGAAATGCAGCAAGCAGACAGTGACAAAGAAGTAAACAGGACAACTGCAGACTCTCAACTGAGGTTTAATCGTAGAAAACAGCTTCTTAAATACTCAAGCATCAAGGACACTGACAATGCCTTAACTTATTAATTTATTATGTTTATTTATGTTTAATTTTAGTTATGTTATATTATAATTTAATTATTTGTATTATAATTTAATTTATATTATAATTGTACTTATTTATTCGTTTATTATGTTGTATTTAAGAAGCTGTTTTCTATGAGTCTGCAGTTGTCCTGTTTACTTCGTCGTCCTTGTGTGCTTGCTACATTTTGCCATCATGAGCCAGCACCACCTACCCTGGATTGTTCCTATTAGCCAAAATAACTTTTTTTTTTCCTCTGCAGAATCTGCGACAACGTTTGCGATACTTGCGCCATGTACCTCTCACTTGTGAGATCAAAGTGGTTGAGTTGAAGCTGGAGAGTCCACTGGTCACTGCAGAGACCCAGCAGCACTTTAGACGTACGTGTACTGCTTTGTTGTATCAGTCTGTGAATGCCCAACTGAGGGAAAATGTGAAGGAAAGAACAGCCCAACTATTCAGAATGAGGTTGAATGCATGCAACATGTGTTGTTAGAAGCTGTTAACAAAACGGTCAGTCGCTGTAGGATACTTGGGCAGTTTGTTCGTCCAAACTGTCGCTACGACTCTTTCGTGGTTGGTTGCATGTTCCTGTAAAGGGAGCTTCGCATGATTTTTTGGGACAGCCTCTCTGACTTTTTGAATCTTGACTGAAGGGTGAAGAAGTAATTCTATTCGAATATAGCATTGCTAAACAATTTGCGATACCGGTATTCGAGCACTGCATTTGCTGGGGCTCTGCAAATTAATGCTCTTATTTTTTTGCTCAATCCTCGCAGAGGAAATAGAGAGACGCTGTCGCCTACGCTCTAAACGCGCCAGGGAAGAAAGGAAGCGTGATCGTTACCTCGTACAGGAGGAGCTGAAGCGACAGGGTTGCTGTGAGTGTCTAACGGACATTTTGTGTGTCATTTCGACGAAGATGCAGAAAGCAGGTGCATTCAGAGCAATATTTTCCTCCAGACCCAGCTGCCCGTTTCAACCTGAACAGCCCGTACCAGTTTCCAAGTCACAACGGGTCTCCACCAGACGCTCCAGCCGTTGGATTGCCGGGAAACGACGCAAATGCAGTTTCATCGCCTTCCGGTAAATGTCGCTCTTCCCTGCCTCTCTGCAGAGATCTCGAAACCTAAACGTTCCTTTCACTTGGCAGCATCCGACTTGGACGACAGGCAGAGTCTTGGAAGTGCCCTCAGTAACACTGCTGATGATGATGTCATGGAGGGAACACCACCAAAAGTCTCATTTGCCCAGGTTTTTGAATGACTTCATATTTTACGCCCCATGTAGACCTCGTAAGTCTTAAAGGGAGACTTCGGAATGATCGGAGGAAAAAAAGATGGCTGCACATCGTAGTTGGTGCATAACATCCACTGTGTACCTGCCATAAGCTTTAGTTTCTTCCTCACGTGACAAATTATGCCTCAAATTAGAAAGAAATCAAAACGAAACAGGAACGTGGATATGAGGTCGCAGATGTTTCTTCGTGTGTCCATTAAACATGCTAGGAGATATCGTGACTGATAATTAGGGAGAGCCTCTTTCGGGTTAAACCCGATTCCCGCCCGGCTATCCCCCCCCTTCCCCAGAACTGACCCCCGACCAATTCGGGATAAACCCGATTTCTCCCCGAATTCCAGTCACTATGAAATCCTCAAGTGACGTTTCCACTGAAGACTAACAAAGGTAGCCATGTGTAACACATGTAAGAACGGGTTGCTTACGTTTCCAGCAGTACACCCATGTGTGTCAACACTGTCTATGCCTTTGGGGATTACCGCTGGAAGGTCACGATCCCGCAAAAGAACAAAAAAAAGAGAGATTAGGAAGGACTCAATATACATGAGGAGAAACAAAAACACCCGATAACACCCGAAGGCACAATTATTGCCCGATTTCTCCCCGAATTACAGATTTAAAAATAGTGCCCGATTTTTGCCCCCGGAATCTTCGAAAGCCATTTAACCTGAAAAACTCACTCCCTACTGGTAATGCACACCTCATTTCTTCGTCGTTTGACGTATGCACCGGCTTCCTCGAGTCAGGGAAACAGCGCAGGAATGGTATGACTAATGCACAGTGCATTTAACTGAATAAACAAAGAAATAAACCTCTCCATGAAGCTGGCTGCTTGGAGCCAGCTTTTCTCAACTTTCAAAAATCGTTTTTATGATTCCCCCTTTGTTCTCAACCGAGATATTTCACAACTGTGTTCTGTTCGTGTAAATGATTGTGGAAATACCGCAAGCTTGAAATCCATTTGGTTGCATTTGAAGTCTCCATTTAATGCGTTTTGTAGCATGAATCTGTGGTCCTTCTCAAAGCAAAACATTGCACGTGCTGCAGATGCTACAGTGCAAGAACATTTCGAATGGACACTCTGACGTAGCTCGGGGTCGGAGGGCCTCCAGGCCTCCTCAGAGTTGCAGTTCAAGCGGGCACCCGGACTCTGAATCCGAGGACCACGTTCCTGTGCCGAGCTTCCACCAGTCCTTCAGCTTGGCCCTACAGGATGCTTTTGACAACATGGATAAATCAGCCTCCCCTGCAGGTTGGTTGTCAATGATGGACATGTAGAGCCCGAAGTTTTAGGGTCTAAACCCGATCCTTCCCCGAATTTGCACCCCGAAGTGAAGGTTGCCCCTTTAGGGTGAAACCCCAATTTTTTACCCTGCAAATTACCCTCACTGAGGCATCTGTAGGAATGCACACAAACTTGTTTGGCAGCAAATGCAGTTGCATCACTGTTTGTACGAAACCAGTACAGTTAGTTTGAGTAACCAAGCCCGATTTCTCTCCAAATTTAGCATACTGTAAGTTTTTTCCCACCCAAATTCATATGGATTGAAAGCACATGTTTATTTACTCAATTTTTACCCCCCCCCCCCTTTTGCCGAATTTAGAAGAAAAAAAATTTCCCGAAAACTTCAGATTATATGGATATGTTATTGCATGAACAACTGATAAGTGTTAACGTGGTTCTCACTGGTCCTTGAAATCCTTGAACACCCTGGTATTTGAAAATGTAATTTTTGAGGTCTGAAAAACCCTGGAGTGTTTCAGAGTCCTTGAAAACACTTGATTTTGCATAATTTTCATGTTCTCATTGTTGCTCCTAGTGCAAATTCTGCTTACCTGGAGTCAGAACTCTAGCCTTGAAACCACTCTTGGCAATAGGGATCAGCATCATCAGAAATTAACGGCACCCTCCATTATATTCATCAGTTTTTCTTTGCCCGTCTCCCATTCCTAAACCTCTCTGTCCTCCCCACTAGCTGAAGCCAGAGGCAGTGGAAGAAAGAAGAACAAGAAGAACAAGACTCTTCTGTTCAGCACATTCATGAACAGAAGCAAATAGCGATCACACTCGTGTGTTTCTTCGATACGTACCGGCCACATGGCTTATGTTTCTGTTCCAAAACTCGTCTGCAAAGTGGATACTTCCCATCTCACCTTAGCAAGTCTGACCGGGCTTCGTAAGCGTGCACAATCGATGTGCCACTGTTCGTGTAGGGGATAACTTTTGGGACACTTGCTACATTGTTGTTTTTAGTAAATCTTGTTTATGCTTGCTGTGCATTCCTTGGTTCTTCAATGGAATACTAGTTTTGTGGAAAAACCTGAAACACTGTCGCGGTGGAACACCAGATACTGATGAAGACATGGCCTTGGTTGCTTTGCGCTACCACCATTTTCATTCCTCAATTTACTTTGAATCAATATGTACTTTACTAACTATAGCAACTTCCCACTGTCATTTGTGTGAGACAAAGCTGAATAAATGAACTCTTGCAAAGGGTAGAGTTTCACTGTTTGCTCTGTGATGAAATGTTGAAAGGGTTGTGACACATCAAGGAAATTTCTTACGCATGCACACAAAATTTGCAATTTGCATGGAAGTGTTTGCTATTCGAACAGTATTTGCAAGCGATTTTGAGTATTTGCAGTCTCCGAATAGTTCTGAAGATCGGTGCAGCAGCTTCGTTGGCACACATTCACGTCGTGGATGAGATCGAGGCAGTCGCGAAAATTCGTGAAACGTTGTGCAGTGGGACAGCCACGCGTTCGATTTATGCGGACCCAATACGTAATCCGCTCGATCGTCATCGTCATCATCGCTTTTCGGACGGCGGCGCGGTGACGGCGTCAAAACATTGATTCCGAACTTACAAGGTAGTTTGCAAACTAGGTAGCATACCGTAGAGATTATGCAAATTAGGTGCGTTCCACAACTCAGCCTCGAGTAGAAGTTGGTCACGTGACAGCGTTGTACCGCGTGACCATGGGAGTAGGGTTTAGGGCTCGCGCACGAAGCCCTCAACTTCCTCTTTTTTTTTTTTTTTTTATACCAAGTATGCACTTAATCGTGTGAAACAGGCCCCGCACATCCCTGGCACCGGCCCTGTCCGCAGAGAGCGTCAATCCGCTTCAATCAGTCCACGTGTACAAAGACTAGCATTTCTGCGTGACAACCCGTGGTTGGTCGCGATATGTTCCTACGCGCGTGCACGCTCCCAAAAGTTGATTGGAACCTTTTCTCTGGTTACATATTATCGGTCCTACTATACAATTCGCATTATTGGGGGCCAATAAATGTATTCACAACTTCCAGAGTTGCATACAGTAAGAGAGGGAAACGTTTGCAGTTTGTAGAAAAGTACAGATGCAAACTGATGGATCAAAGGATGCACACCCAGCGATGGCATCAATAGGGTATGCATCGCCCATCCCCCAATAATGAATCTCTTTCCATGCCAGTCGTTAACAATATCATACCACGCGCAGAAAACAAATCACGTGCTCGCAGATTTTTTCTTCTCTCTCTCGTCCGCAGAGTAAGGAGGCGTGTTCCAATTCCTGAAGTAGATAGGGGTTTTTCTGATATTTTATTCCGACTATAAAGCTGTATATTCCATCTGCATTCAATGAATTGGGTGCCGCATTGTACACGGAACCGCTTCTGCACCAAGAGAGAATCCGAACTTCATGAAATGGAAGGAGATACGCTCTTGTTGGGCTCACCAAAAAACTGCTGAGGCCGGGCAATTGCTCGCGGCCTTTACACGTATATCGCGATTTTATTTCGCATTTATGGCGCCCAATACGACTTTATGTTAGCTGAACTTTTTAACGTTCTAAGGTTGCTTCAAATATAGATCTAGGAAATCCACCAGCGAAGAGGTTGAGGCGAGAGGTCATCCACTTGGAGGCACGCATGAACATAGAAATCTTAAGGGAGAGAGATTTCTATGCGCCTGAAGCGTCCTTGTCAGGACTACCTGCGTCACCAGGATCTTCCAAGACACATAGAAGCCGTGGGGATTTGCATCCGCTTCCTAAGCCTTACGACGAAAATAAACAGCACGGCTCCAAAAGCACGCTTGTCTTCGCTTTGTCCACGAGAAAGGTCAAGAACTCGCAAAATGGCAGGGAAGGAGGCGAGCTTGTGATGAGCGACATGCATGACTAAAACAGGGACATGCAGTACTGCGACAGTGTCGTTTGTGTTCCTCTGGGTTTTAATTATGGATGTAAGAACTCAACCTTAGGAGGTTAAAAAGTTCAGCCAACGCAAAAAAGTCGTGCATGAGCGCCATAAACGCGAAATAAAATTGCATCAAATAAACCAGAAATAGCAACAACTTTATTTAGTGATTACCTTAATATATCTATCTGATCACAACATTGTGAAAGAGGCGGTGAGCAGTTGTCCAGTTTCAGCGGTTCTGTGGTGAGCAATTGTCAGGCATCAGCAGTCTTTTGGTGAGCAGCTGTCCGGGATCCACTTTTGTTCAGACCTCTACGTATCCTGAGGTCTGACTGGGACGCGTTTTAGAGGATAGTGATTTCAAACGCGCCTCACTTCAAATTCCGAACTGCCACAAGAAGGCACAGCAAAATTCCTTACGTGGCACAGGTCCCGACAAAAATGTGCGGAACACTCATCCGGCGTACTTGTTTTCCTTCGACACGACACCCTAGCGGAGAGCAGAATCGGGCTCATTGAAAGGGATGGGAGAGTGCGTTGGTTGAGACACCAGGGTAGTTTCGGTATCGCTAGAATGTGCTTTGTTACCGGCGCACTCCACCACCCTAACGAGTCCGCTCGCCGCAACGGTGTCGCAAAGTGTAGCTCGCCTGTCCCGTGAACTTCTTGGAACCTGTACCCATCCCCAGAGAACAACAGCAACGCTTAGGCCAACCAACAACAGCATGTTTATTCGCTTATCTCGTCGTTCCCTGCAGAAAACCACTGCGTCGTAATCTGTCCGCTGTGAGCAACAGTCGTCAAGATACTTTTCTGTGCTTCAGGTTCCCTCGCAGTAGAAAGGGAGATTGCACGTGTAGGAGGGGGGGGGGGGGGGCTATCAGCGATAACACCTTGCTATCGCCACACTCCCACCTTTTCAAACGTCTGGCAAGTGCAAGGTGTCATCGGAAGGAGAAGACAGCCAGGAGCTGCCGGCAAGCGACCAAGTCGATGAGGAACGTCTTGAGACCTGGGGTCGCTGTGGCTAGAAAGCGTCGCTGCCGTCAAGTTCAGGCGCGGCGGGGGTCCTGCAGAGCTGTTGCTACAGTAGCGTTCGGAGTGATGCAATGTGCTGTAGTAGGTCCTGTGCCGCCTCCAAGGCACTGTCGAGGGAGCAGAGATTCCTCTTCGGCGGCGTGACCGGCAAGAGGAGGCAAGCTGCGGGAAACCACAAATAAAACGGAAAGCGATGAAACACTAGCGAAAGCCGCTAACAACCATCTGCTCATGTTCCCTGGACAAGCAGCTGCAGCTCGACAGGTCGAATCCGAGGTTGGGCGCCAAACTATGGGAATTGAGACCCTCAATCCCACGTGGTTCCCACCACCTGTCTAACCACAGCACCTCCAGAGAACACGAGCAATATTCAGGCCAAACAGCAAAAATTATTCGCTTACATCGCCGTTCCCTGCAGTAGACCACTGCCGTAAGCTGTTAGCTGCCGAAAGAATCCGTCCGTCAGAGATGTTGCCCATGCCAGTCGTCAGGATAGCTCTCCTTCCTGAGCTGGTAGCGCTACGGGTTATATAAGCTTCAGTTTCCCTCGCAGTAAAGAGGGAAACCGCACGTGTGAGACCACTATCGGCGATAACACCTTGCTATCGCCACGCGTCTTATCTAAGGATAATTCGAGATTTTGGTTTCCAGGATAAACGTGCGTGTCCTGTTGTCCCAACGGCTTTCCTCGCAGTACCACCCCCTTCCCTAATGAGTTGCAAAACGATGAAACGCTAGATTTCTAAGCGATGCAATCCTGGCATAGTTTTCATTTTATTGCATGTAACATACAAAAAAAAAAAAAAAGAAAGAAAGAAGAAAAAGAAAACTACAGAATACCGGGGAGAAATGATTTATCCAGACCCCTCCCCTCCTACACCCCCAAAATCTAGAGGAGACTCCCCTAAAATTTTGTGAGATTGCGCAATATTTTGTCAAAAGCACGTAAATGCACCCCCTTGCAGAGCTCAACCTCCACCCTATCCCCAAGGACGAAATTCTGAGTGAACTACTACCGGGTAGAAAAGATACATTATGTAGCTCGACGTGCCCCAGTCCTGCTCTTCAGCTAACACAACAGTGGTTAAAGCGATAGATTGCGTACATGATATCACAACATAAAAAATATATACAATCACAAACGGAAGAACTGGCACAGTATGACACTTCGTACAAAAACTCATATTCTTAGTGTGAGACAAGCGCGTAATACTAGAAGATTGTGTGACTGATCAGTATTTAATAATGGTGCGTGACAGCTTCAGTTTATTTTACGAGAGAAAGGACATCATCTAACAACTGTGTCTGCAGGGCAAGACAATAACTGTGTACCGCATTTCGTTCGCGGTCTTTGAATTTGCCATGTTGGTAGCGTGCGCAAACAGCGTGCTTGGCGTGCTTGGCCAAACTTTACTAGTGTTGCTAGACTGTGGAAGTAAGGATAATTTAGGTAAGTGTGCGCGTCCATAGGCTAAGAATTGCCGATAATCATATTGCTCTATTACCCTTATGAAGGACAAGTCTGTGAAAGTATATGTTTTATGTTACGGTTATATTCTGCATTAGTATGCTGTTCCAACTACCTGTAGTACTACCTTCTGTGGTATGGAACCTGGGGTCCAGAAGACAAGGCAGGGCACTATACTTACCGAGTTTTTCTGGTTGTGTGTAGTTGATTTGAGTTAATGTCTTTCTTTTTTTTCCCAACATATTCTTCCCGTCCTTATTGTCAAAATGGTGTCTGTGCTGTTAGTCTTTGTTCCCGTTCACCTTACTGTGGTTGCTACTTCTACAGTTACCCTTCCTATGCTAACAAGACGAAGTATATCAAATAAAAGATGAACGGATGCCGTAAGGGCGCCATAGTCCATTTGTCCTTACATTATCCGTTAGTCCCGTGTGTATGGGTCCAGTGTAATATGTGTAACAGTTGTCTAAAGCCGTGTTCTATTCTTGCATGTACCGGCATAGCAGCAGTTATCGCGTGTACGTATCTACTAAATCAAGCAACTCGAGAAAATGGTACAGACTCCAGGATCTGAACCTGTACTTTTCGAATTCCGGCCATATATGCTGATTATACGGTCTCATATATGGTGGTCTATACGATCTGATCACGTGTTTGTGTCGTCCATGTTTGTAACCTGCCTCGGCTAACCCTCGTTGTTTACGTTCGTAGCTGTTGCTCGCCTATATGCCCTTATAAGGCTTTACGCGTTCAACGCAGGCACTGAATTCAACATTGAAAACCATTAAGTGTCTTTTGGCATCGTCATTGCAATAAACCCATCCGATGCAAAACATAGGAAATGGATGGTATATGGCCAAGCATATTTGACGAACTTTCAGCGTCAACAACCATCTTCCTGTTTTTCGCTTCACCTCCTTACGCAGGTTATCAGCGGGTTCACCTCAAGGTTTTCACAGGTCATTATCAGGCTGTGTATCTAGACGTGCGTGATCTTGATTTCACGGGGCGTTTGGCGCGATTCGGTTATCTTCTCTCAGTCTTGCTAAGAACGGGACGTGGGAACATGCGCAGTGAATATGCTTAAACTACAAGAAACAATCCTCTGCACTCCCTCGTCGCACCTCCCAGCACAGCCGGGAAAGCATGCACAGATGTTTGGAGGTATTTTCCCGCCATCTTTTTCGCATAAAGAACACGGAAAGGCCTTCCGGACGCCAGCATGTAGTCGTTATTGTTCGCCTAATGGAAAGGTATACCCTGTTCACGTAGGCTATGCAGACTAAGCCTAACGTGGAACCAACGCTGACATCTCAACGTCGGCCAGCCCATTTCGGAAAGCAATTTGTGTACCAAATCAATAGTAGGCATATAACAGTAAAAGTTGTGCCAATATAATAATGTAATATTGTGCCAGACGCGTTCAAATGCAGTATAGCTTTATCGGGCAGTCAGGGATGGCAATATCACGTGTCACACCATCACGTGCATGGTCGTAGAATGTCATGTGGTAGTGGCTGTCACTAATAGTATCGGTAATAATAATAGTACCGAAGAAAGCAGTAAAATCAAGAAGCCCTCATACTCAAGGAAATGTAGCCGTTTATTCCAGAAGACAGCAACGAATACATGTAGGAACAAAACTTTTTATTTGGGTGACGATCATTTGGGTGTTTCATCGGCAGAGGCGATATGCTACCCCATTCGTCGCTGTAATTAGGTTGATGAGCCAGACAGTGAGTACCAAAGTACCACGTTTGTCCAAGAAGGTTAGCAGTGCTTTCAGGGCAGAACGTTGTCGGGCTAGAGTTGACCGTGGAACGAGCAATTTTGTCATAGTGAGACAGCGGGAGTCTGGTCTGGTGAGTAGTTAGTCCAGTAGTTAGACGCATTGTAAGTGTGGCCCAGAAAGGTTGGCACTGTGGGCGATGGAGAACCATGTGCTCCCCATTTTCCAGATCACCACAGTGATGGTACCTCGGAGAGTCAACGTGTCGTATAGGCGGAAACGCCACTGAGCTGTAAAAGCCACCTTCGAGTCGCATCCGATGAATTCCTGACGAGTGGTATTTCGTGGCATCCGAAAAGCGAGCGTTGGATCAACTCTTGCAAGCATACATGTGGAGAGAATGCCAGCCAGGGGTGACACTAGTCGTCGACGAATGGAATACATGTCAGAAAGTCACACAGCTAATAAAATGAATACAAGTCAGACATAATCGGGAAGCAATACTAGTAGACAGAAAACTCTGGAAGTAGAAATGCTCGTAAAGATATTGAAATACAGAATATATATAAAAAAAAGTATTCTACAGTATCAGTGGTCAAGACGTCTTCGAAATACGAGGTCTAAAATATCAGGAACAGCTCAAAGTAACCGTCAGAAATTGTCACACTCAATAGCCCATGAATGGTAAAATTGCATATAAAGGGAGCCGCACAAATTGTTCGAAGTACTCAGAGATAATAGTCAAAAGACAATTAGTACTAATGTTGTAGTGGCAGCTAGAAATATTTAATTGGGGCTGACAGATAGAAAGTAGCCTCTAGTATATGATCATCGTGTCCCAGCTGACCCCGTGACAGGTGCTTCGACAACTGCACCCTTTTAACAACGTCCATCGCGGTTGTGCCGCATGCATGTCACATTTTTGAGAAATCTATAGAAACTTTTGACATTCATGTCATTCTTTTCAAACCTACCTATACAAAGCTACTTGAGGGGTTCCTTCTTTCTTTGTTTTTTCGTGGAAACAAATTATTCGGGAGTCTTCCATTCATTTCATTTCGGTTTCAGATGGAAAATATACGAGCTTCTCTCTCATTCGAATTATGCAATGTCGGCTCAGTTTTCTAGGGGAACTCAGTAGTAGGTGCTCTTCATTTCGCAGGTACAATTGGACAGAAAGAAGGACATTTGCAACTGGTGGCGAAACAAAATGAGTTTAGATTGAGCTCAACTTAAACATGCATACTCATATATAAGGTGTCCATTATTTTCTAGGTACAATGGGAACAAACATCGCATCAGGAAACACGGAGAGGTTGGTACCTACTTTTCTATTTAAAGTAAAAAAAAAAAAAAAGATCAGACTAAACTGAAATTAAACACACTACTAAGCATAATTTTGCAGCTGGAATGGTACTGCAAGAAGGGCTTTCGTAATATGGCCTCAGGAAACCCCCAAGGGATTACCTTCTTCTTCTGGGTCTTATCTTCTTTTCCATTCTCAGCAAAACCATTAAGGAGCTCAGGTTGAGCAGAAATTATATGCACATGCTCAGTACTAGATGCTCTTTATTTTGCAAGTGGAATAGGACTCTAAGGACCGATTTATGGCCCCAAGAAATACCAGCAGGTCAATCCTCCTTTCCATGTCCAGTGAAATGATAAAAATTTTCCTATTGAGTTGAAACTGGGCACACATACTCAACTCTCTGTTCTGCAGGTGAAATGGGACAGGAAGAACGACCACCAACATTTGGCCTCAGAAGAGGCAAAGAGGTCAGTCTTGCCTTCTTTTGTATGTTCAGTGAAATAATGAAAGTGCTCATATTGAGCTGAAACTAAGCACACATACTCGGCTCATTATTCTCCAGGTGAACAGGTACAGGAAGAACGGCCACCAAAATTTGGCCTCAGAAGAGACAAAGAGGTCAGTCTTACCTTGTTTTCTATGTTCAGTGAAATAATGAAAGTGCTCCTATTGAGCTGAAACTAAGCACACAGATTCAGGTCTTTATTCTGCAGGTGAAATGGGACAGGAAGAACGGCCACCAAAATTTGGCCTCAGAAGAGACAAAGAGGTCAGTCTTACCTTGTTTTCTATGTTCAGTGAAATAATGAAAGTGCTCCTATTGAGCTGAAACTAAGCACACATATTCAGCTCATTATTCTGCAGGTGAACAGGTACAGGAAGAACGGCCATCAAAATTTGGCCTCAGAAGAGACAAAGAGGTCAGTCTTACCTTGTTTTCTATGTTCAGTGAAATAATGAAAGTGCTCCTATTGAGCTGAAACTAAGCACACATATTCAGCTCATTATTCTGCAGGTGAACAGGTACAGGAAGAACGGCCACCAAAATTTGGCCTCAGAAGAGACAAAGAGGTCAGTCTTACCTTGTTTTCTATGTTCAGTGAAATAATGAAAGTGCTCATATTGAGCTGAAACTAAGCACACATACTCGGCTCATTATTCTCCAGGTGAACAGGTACAGGAAGAACGGCCACCAAAATTTGGCCTCAGAAGAGACAAAGAGGTCAGTCTTACCTTGTTTTCTATGTTCAGTGAAATAATGAAAGTGCTCCTATTGAGCTGAAACTAAGCACACAGATTCAGGTCTTTATTCTGCAGGTGAAATGGGACAGGAAGAACGGCCACCAAAATTTGGCCTCAGAAGAGACAAAGAGGTCAGTCTTACCTTGTTTTCTATGTTCAGTGAAATAATGAAAGTGCTCCTATTGAGCTGAAACTAAGCACACATATTCAGCTCATTATTCTGCAGGTGAACAGGTACAGGAAGAACGGCCATCAAAATTTGGCCTCAGAAGAGACAAAGAGGTCAGTCTTACCTTGTTTTCTATGTTCAGTGAAATAATGAAAGTGCTCCTATTGAGCTGAAACTAAGCACACATATTCAGCTCATTATTCTGCAGGTGAACAGGTACAGGAAGAACGGCCACCAAAATTTGGCCTCAGAAGAGACAAAGAGGTCAGTCTTACCTTGTTTTCTATGTTCAGTGAAATAATGAAAGTGCTCCTATTGAGCTGAAACTAAGCACACATATTCAGCTCATTATTCTGCAGGTGAACAGGTACAGGAAGAACGGCCACCAAAATTTGGCCTCAGAAGAGACAAAGAGGTCAGTCTTACCTTGTTTTCTATGTTCAGTGAAATAATGAAAGTGCTCCTATTGAGCTGAAACTAAGCACACATATTCAGCTCATACTTTCTGCAGGTGAACAGGTACAGGAAGAACGGCCACCAAAATTTGGCCTCAGAAGAGCCAAAGAGGTCAGTCTTACCTTGTTTTCTATGTTCAGTGAAATAATGAAAGTGCTCCCATTGAGCTGAAACTAAGCACACATATCCAGGTCTTTATTCTGCAGGTGAAATGGGACAGGAAGAACGGCCACCAAAATTTGGCCTCAGAAGAGACAAAGAGGTCAGTCTTGCCTTCTTTTCTATGTTCAGTGAAACAATAAAAATGTTCCTATTGAGCTGAAACTGAGCACACATATACAGCTCTTTATTCTGCAGGTGAGCAGGGGCAGGAAGAACGACCACCAAAATTTGGCCTCAGAAGAGCCAAAGAGGTCAGTCTTACCTTGTTTACTATGTTCAGTGAAACAATGAAAGTGCTCCTATTGAGCTGAGACTAAGCACACATATTCAGCTCTTTATTCTGCAGGTGAAATGGGACAGCAAGAAAGACCACCAAAATTTGGCATCAGAAGAGACAAAAAGGTCAGTCTTACCTTCTTCTCCATGTTCAGTGAAATAATAAAAGCGTTCCTATTGAGCTGAAACTAAGCATACATATTCAGCTCTTTATTCTGCAGATGAAATGGGACAGGAAGAACGACCACCAAAATTTGGCCTCAGAAGAGACAGAGGTCAGTCTTACCTTCTTCTCCATGTTCAGTGAACTAATAAAAGCGTTCCTATTGAGCTGAAACTAAGCATACATATTCAGCTCTTTATTCTGCAGATGAAATGGGACAGGAAGAACGACCACCAAAATTTGGCCTCAGAAGAGACAGAGGTCAGTCTTACCTTCTTCTCCATGTTCAGTGAAATAATAAAAGCGTTCCTATTGAGCTGAAACTAAGCATACATATTCAGCTCTTTATTCTGCAGATGAAATGGGACAGGAAGAACGACCACCAAAATTTGGCCTCAGAAGAGACAGAGGTCAGTCTTACCTTCTTCTCCATGTTCAGTGAACTAATAAAAGCGTTCCTATTGAGCTGAAACTAAGCATACATATTCAGCTCTTTATTCTGCAGATGAAATGGGACAGGAAGAACGACCACCAAAATTTGGCCTCAGAAGAGACAGAGGTCAGTCTTACCTTCTTCTCCATGTTCAGTGAAATAATAAAAGCGTTCCTATTGAGCTGAAACTAAGCATACATATTCAGCTCTTTATTCTGCAGATGAAATGGGACAGGAAGAACGACCACCAAAATTTGGCCTCAGAAGAGACAGAGGTCAGTCTTACCTTCTTTTCCATGTTCAGTGAAATAATAAAAGTGCTCCTAGGGAGCAGAAACTAAGCAGACATATTCAGCTCTTTATTCTGCAGGTGAAATGGGACAGGAAGAACGACCACCAAAATTTGGCCTCAGAAGAGACAGAGGTCAGTCTTGCCTTCTTTTCTATGTTCAGTGAAAGAATAAAAGTGCTCCTAGGGAGCAGAAACTAAGCACACATATTCAGCTCTTTATTCTGCAGATGAAATGGGATAGGAAGAACGACCACCAAAATTTGGCCTCAGAAGAGACAGAGGTCAGTCTTACCTTGTTTTCTATGTTCAGTGAAATAATAAAAGTGCTCCTATTGAGCTGAAACTAAGCACACATATTCAGCTCATTATTCTGCAGGTGAACAGGTACAGGAAGAACGGCCACCAAAATTTGGCCTCAGAAGAGACAAAGAGGTCAGTCTTACCTCCTTTTCTATGTTCAGTGAAATAATGAAAGTGCTCCTATTGAGCTGAAACTTAGCACACATACTCAGCTTTTATTCTGCAGGTGAAATGGGACGGGAAGAACGACCACCAAAATTTGGCCTCAGAAGAGACAGAGGTCAGTCTTACCTTCTTCTCCATGTTCAGTGAACTAATAAAAGCGTTCCTATTGAGCTGAAACTAAGCATACATATTCAGCTCTTTATTCTGCAGATGAAATGGGACAGGAAGAACGACCACCAAAATTTGGCCTCAGAAGAGACAGAGGTCAGTCTTACCTTCTTCTCCATGTTCAGTGAAATAATAAAAGCGTTCCTATTGAGCTGAAACGAAGCATACATATTCAGCTCTTTATTCTGCAGATGAAATGGGACAGGAAGAACGACCACCAAAATTTGGCCTCAGAAGAGACAGAGGTCAGTCTTGCCTTCTTTTCTATGTTCAGTGAAAGAATAAAAGTGCTCCTAGGGAGCAGAAACTAAGCACACATATTCAGCTCTTTATTCTGCAGATGAAATGGGATAGGAAGAACGACCACCAAAATTTGGCCTCAGAAGAGACAGAGGTCAGTCTTACCTTGTTTTCTATGTTCAGTGAAATAATAAAAGTGCTCCTATTGAGCTGAAACTAAGCACACATATTCAGCTCATTATTCTGCAGGTGAACAGGTACAGGAAGAACGGCCACCAAAATTTGGCCTCAGAAGAGACAAAGAGGTCAGTCTTACCTTCTTTTCTATGTTCAGTGAAATAATGAAAGTGCTCCTATTGAGCTGAAACTTAGCACACATACTCAGCTTTTATTCTGCAGGTGAAATGGGACGGGAAGAACGACCACCAAAATTTGGCACCAGAAGAGACAGAGGTCAGTCTTGCCTTCTTTTCTATGTTCAGTGAAATAATGGAAGTGCTCCTATTGAGCTGAAACTAAGCATACATATTCTGCTCTTTATTCTGCAGATGAAATGGGACAGGAAGAACGACCACCAAAATTTGGCCTCAGAAGAGACAGAGGTCAGTCTTACCTTCTTCTCCATGTTCAGTGAAATAATAAAAGTGCTCCTAGGGAGCAGAAACTAAGCAGACATATTCAGCTGTTTATTCTGCAGGTGAAATGGGACAGGAAGAACGACCACCAAAATTTGGCCTCAGAAGAGACAGAGGTCAGTCTTACCTTCTTCTCCATGTTCAGTGAAATAATAAAAGTGCTCCTATTGAGCTGAGACTAAGCACACATATTCAGCTCTTTATTCTGCAGGTGAAATGGGACAGCAAGAAAGACCACCAAAATTTGGCATCAGAAGAGACAAAAAGGTCAGTCTTACCTTCTTCTCCATGTTCAGTGAAATAATAAAAGCGTTCCTATTGAGCTGAAACTAAGCATACATATTCAGCTCTTTATTCTGCAGATGAAATGGGACAGGAAGAACGACCACCAAAATTTGGCCTCAGAAGAGACAGAGGTCAGTCTTACCTTCTTCTCCATGTTCAGTGAACTAATAAAAGCGTTCCTATTGAGCTGAAACTAAGCATACATATTCAGCTCTTTATTCTGCAGATGAAATGGGACAGGAAGAACGACCACCAAAATTTGGCCTCAGAAGAGACAGAGGTCAGTCTTACCTTCTTCTCCATGTTCAGTGAAATAATAAAAGCGTTCCTATTGAGCTGAAACGAAGCATACATATTCAGCTCTTTATTCTGCAGATGAAATGGGACAGGAAGAACGACCACCAAAATTTGGCCTCAGAAGAGACAGAGGTCAGTCTTACCTTCTTTTCCATGTTCAGTGAAATAATAAAAGTGCTCCTAGGGAGCAGAAACTAAGCAGACATATTCAGCTCTTTATTCTGCAGGTGAAATGGGACAGGAAGAACGACCACCAAAATTTGGCCTCAGAAGAGACAGAGGTCAGTCTTGCCTTCTTTTCTATGTTCAGTGAAAGAATAAAAGTGCTCCTAGGGAGCAGAAACTAAGCACACATATTCAGCTCTTTATTCTGCAGATGAAATGGGATAGGAAGAACGACCACCAAAATTTGGCCTCAGAAGAGACAGAGGTCAGTCTTACCTTGTTTTCTATGTTCAGTGAAAGAATAAAAGTGCTCCTAGGGAGCAGAAACTAAGCACACATATTCAGCTCTTTATTCTGCAGATGAAATGGGATAGGAAGAACGACCACCAAAATTTGGCCTCAGAAGAGACAGAGGTCAGTCTTACCTTGTTTTCTATGTTCAGTGAAATAATAAAAGTGCTCCTATTGAGCTGAAACTAAGCACACATATTCAGCTCATTATTCTGCAGGTGAACAGGTACAGGAAGAACGGCCACCAAAATTTGGCCTCAGAAGAGACAAAGAGGTCAGTCTTACCTTCTTTTCTATGTTCAGTGAAATAATGAAAGTGCTCCTATTGAGCTGAAACTTAGCACACATACTCAGCTTTTATTCTGCAGGTGAAATGGGACGGGAAGAACGACCACCAAAATTTGGCACCAGAAGAGACAAAGAGGTCAGTCTTGCCTTCTTTTCTATGTTCAGTGAAATAATGGAAGTGCTCCTATTGAGCTGAAACTAAGCATACATATTCTGCTCTTTATTCTGCAGATGAAATGGGACAGGAAGAACGACCACCAAAATTTGGCCTCAGAAGAGACAGAGGTCAGTCTTACCTTCTTCTCCATGTTCAGTGAAATAATAAAAGTGCTCCTAGGGAGCAGAAACTAAGCAGACATATTCAGCTGTTTATTCTGCAGGTGAAATGGGACAGGAAGAACGACCACCAAAATTTGGCCTCAGAAGAGACAGAGGTCAGTCTTGCCTTCTTTTCTATGTTCAGTGAAATAATAAAACTGTTCCTATTGAGCTGAAACTGAGCACACATATACAGCTCTTTATTCGGCAGGTGAGCAGGGACAGGAAGAACGACCACCAGAATTTGGCCTCAGAAGAGACAAAGAGGTCAGTCTTGCCTTCTTTTCTATGTTCAGTGAAACAATAACAATGTTCCTATTGAGCTGAAACTGAGCAGACATATACAGCTTTTTATTCTGTATGTGAGCAGGGGCAGGAAGAACGACCACCAAAATTTGCCCTCAGAAGAGACAAAGAGGTCAGTTTTACCTTCTTTTCTATGTTCAGTGAAATAATAAAAGTGCTCCTATTGAGCTGAGACTAAGCACACATATTCAGCTCTTTATTCTGCAGGTGAAATGGGACGGGAAGAACGACCACCAAAATTTGGCATCAGAAGAGACAGAGGTCAGTCTTGCCTTCTTTTTCATGTTTAGTGAAATAATAAAAGTGCCCCTACTGAGCTAAAACTAAGCACACATATTCAGCTCTTTATTTTGCAGGTGAAATGTGACAGGAAGAACGACCACCAAAATTTGGTTGCAGCAAACACAGATAAAACGGACAGGATGGTGGGTTCTCCCAGTTTCGCAACGGAAGACTCCAAAACTTAATGTCGAGTGTCAATTCGTTTGTAATGGTTATTCAGTTGCATTTATGTGATTAAACTTTGTGTGTCTTTGAGCGAATGTTTAATAAAATTAATTCAGGTCATATAAAACATGGGTCCTGATGGCAAAGTGCAGAATGTTTGGTAAACGATGAAAGGTGAGTGGTCTAGTCTTAGATGACTTACAGAATTGAATATTAAGCAGTGCTGGTTGTAGGAACCGGACTTTCCAAACATCTCGAGCCCTGTAATCAAATTGCGTAATATGTACTCTTACGAAAGTGCAGCGCCACCTCACGAAAATGCTGCAGAAGACCATAAAAAGCAAACTCAGAAAATGGACTCTTCCAGCAGGAGGTACACCCCTTGGACGAGTCCATTAATGGACTCGTCCGGGGAGGGAAAGGACGCCCCTCCGACGAGTCCATTAATGAACTCGCCCGAGGGGTGGCCTTTCCCCCCCCGGACGAGTCCATTTCCTAGAAGTCACCTTGATTGACCTTGAACGACCCTGAATGACCTCTATTTGACCTCTATTTGACCTCTAGAACGACCTTCAAACTCGAAACTTTTTCTCGAAAAACGGCCCAAAAAATTTAATACCGTTTGACCTTGATTGACCTTGTTTGACCTTGTTTGACCTTGGATAACCTTGTTTGACCTCAAACGTGGCCTTGAATTAGTTCCGGACGTCCCCGCTAGGGGGCGCGACGTGTTTTGCATAAAAAATGTACGATTTGGGTGCGAAGAATGCTAGTTGCGCCTATTCTACTGAGCCCATGGTCGAGTCCATTGATAAAATGGACTCGACCATGGGGGTGTCCTTTACCACCCTGCAGGACGAGTCCATTCCCCTGGATAGATCTGAGCAAGGTTTTCAGGCGGAAGAATTAGGTCTAGAATGTCGTAAGGGGGAGGGTGATACTATCCTTCTCACCCTTCTTTTTTGTTTACGGGGGACACTTTTCTTCAACAGTTTTAGCACCATCTAGGCAAGGGCCGCTTACCTTTCCAGCATTCTTAATTACCCATGTTTTCTTCAGGATCACGGTGTTATCAATAAATTTTATTCAACGCGGACCGGATCCATTTGAATGAAAAGAGAGCCTATATATTACGGCTGGAGTTTGAAGCTTCGGAGGCCTGTATTCGTAGATCCTTCTTCCTGCGCCATTTTACCTGCAAGATACCGAATACTGTGACTCTTGGTGTTTTATGAAGCCGAATTTCCAGGGTGCTTCACGAGTGTTGAAATCTAGTGCACATTAAGCACAAGCAGTCAAGGACCGGACGACAGACAGCAACAACACAACTGGGAAGTGTCACCCTACAGATTTATTCAGAGACTCCGACATAAACATACATACGCTGCTAATCAATTGAAACTTTAAGCAGAATCACAGGGAAAAAGAAAAAAAAAAGGAACAGGAGAAAACATTATAACCTAATTTCCAGGGTTCTTCTACCCCTGCAGTTTCACCTGTAAAATGAAGAACACCTCCTACTGAGCATATGTGCATATACTCCAGCTCATCTATTTGCTGAAAGTGTAGGAAAAGATAAGACTCACCTCTTGGTTATTTCTGCGGCCGAATTTCCAGGGATCTTCTAGCACTGCAGTTCCGCCTGCAAAATGAAGAGCACCTCGTACTGAGCATATGTGCATATACTACAGCTCATCTATCTGTGTGTTGAAAGTGTAGGAAAAGATAAGACTCACCTCTTGGTTATTTCTGAGGCCGAATTTCCAGGGTTCCCCCTGCAGTTCCATCTGGAAAATGAAGAGCACCTCGTACTCAGCATATGTGCACATACTCCAGCTCATCTATCGGTTTGTTGAAGATGTAGGAAAAGATAAGACTCACCTCTTGGTTATTTCTGAGGCTGAATTTCCAGGGATCTTCTAGCAGTGCAGTTCCACCTGCAAAATGAAGAGCACCTCGTACTGAGCATATGTGCATATACTCCAGCTCATCTATCTGTTTGTTGAAATTGTAGAAAGGGATAAGACGAACCTCTTGGTTATTTCTGGGGCTGAATTTCCAGGGATCTTCTAGCCCTGCAGTTCCACCTGCAAAATGAAGAGCACCTCTTACTGAGCATATGAGCATATACTCCAGCTCATCTATCTGTTTGTTGAAATTGTAGGATAGGACTCACCTCTTGGTTATTTCTGAGGCCGAATTTCCAGGGATCTTCTACCACTGCAGCTCCACCTGCAAAATGAAGAGCACCTCCTACTGAGCATATGTGCATATACTCCAGCTCATCTATTTGTTTGCTGAAGGTGGAAAAGATAAGATTAACCCCTTGCTGTTTTCTGAGGCCGAATTTCCAGGCTTCTTGTACTCCTGCAGTTCCACGTGCAAAATGAAGAGCACCCCGTTCTGAGCATATGTGCATACACTCCAGCTCATCTATCTATCTGTTGAAAGTGTAGGAAAATATAAGACTAACCTCTTGCTGTTTTCTGAGGCCAAATTTCCAGGCTTCTTGTACCCCTGCAATTACACCTGCAAAATGTAGAGCACGTCCTAATGAGCATAAGTCCATATACTCCAGCTCACCTATTTGTTTGCTGAAAGTGGAAGAAAAGATAAGACTCACCTCTTGGTTATTTCTGGGGCTGAATTTCCAGGGATCTTCTAGCCCTGCAGTTCCACCGGCAAAATGAAGAGCATCTCGTACTGAGCATATGTGCATATACTCCAGTTCACCTATCTGTTTGTTGAAGGTGTAGGAAAAGATAAGACTCACCTCTTGGTTATTTCTGGGGCTGAATTTCCAGGGATCTTCTAGCCCTGCAGTTCCACCGGCAAAATGAAGAGCATCTCGTACTGAGCATATGTGCATATACTCCAGTTCATCTATCTGTTTGTTGAAGGTGTAGGAAAAGATAAGACTCACCTCTTGGTGATTTCTGAGGCAGAATTTCCAGGGATCTTCTACCACTGCAGTTCCACCTGCAAAATGAAGAGCACCTCGTACTGAGCATATGAGCATATACTCCAGCTCATCTATCTGTTTGTTGAAAGTGTAGGAAAAGATAAGACTCACCTCTTGGTTATTTCTGAGGCAGAATTTCCAGGGATCTTCTACCACTGCAGTTCCACCTGCAAAATGAAGAGCACCTCTTACTGAACATATGAGCATATACTCCAGCTAATCTATCTGTTTGTTGAAGGTGTAGGAAAAGATAAGACTCACCTCTTGGTTATTTCTGAGGCAGAATTTCCAGGGATCTTCTACCACTGCAGTTCCACCTGCAAAATGAAGAGCACCTCGTACTGAGCATAGGAGCATATACTCCAGCTCATCTATCTGTTTGTTGAAGGTGTAGGAAAAGATAAGACCCACCTCTTGGTTATTTCTGAGGCAGAATTTCCAGGGATCTTCTACCACTGCAGTTCCACCTGCAAAATGAAGAGCACCTCGTACTGAGCATATGAGCATATACTCCAGCTCATCTATCTGTTTGTTGAAGGTGTAGGAAAAGATAAGACTCACCTCTTGGTTATTTCTGAGGCAGAATTTCCAGGAATCTTCTAGCAGTGCAGTTCCACCTGCAAAATGAAAAGCAGCTCGTACTGAGCATATGAGCATATACTCCAGCTCATCTATCTGTTTGTTGAAGCTGTAGGAAAAGATAAGACTCACCTCTTGGTTATTTCTGAGGCAGAATTTCCAGGGATCTTCTACCACTGCAGTTCCACCTGCAAAATGAAGAGCACCTCGTACTGAGCATATGAGCATATACTCCAGCTCATCTATCTGTTTGTTGAAGGTGTAGGAAAATATAAGACTCACCTCTTGGTTATTTCTGAGGCAGAATTTCCAGGAATCTTCTAGCAGTGCAGTTCCACCTGCAAAATGAAGAGCACCTCGTACTGAGCATATGAGCATATACTCCAGCTCATCTATCTGTTTGTTGAAGGTGTAGGAAAAGATAAGACTCACCTCTTGGTTATTTCTGAGGCAGAATTTCCAGGAATCTTCTAGCAGTGCAGTTCCACCTGCAAAATGAAAAGCAGCTCGTACTGAGCATATGAGCATATACTCCAGCTCATCTATCTGTTTGTTGAAGGTGTAGGAAAAGATAAGACTCACCTCTTGGTTATTTCTGAGGCAGAATTTCCAGGGATCTTCTACCACTGCAGTTCCACCTGCAAAATGAAGAGCACCTCTTACTGAACATATGAGCATGCACTCCAGCTCATCTATTTGTTTGTTGAAGGTGTAGGAAAAGATAAGACTCACCTCTTGGTTATTTCTGAGGCAGAATTTCCAGGGATCTTCTACCACTGCAGTTCCACTTGCAAAATGAAGAGCACCTCTTACTGAACATATGAGCATGCACTCCAGCTCATCTATTTGTTTGTTGAAGGTGTAGGAAAAGATAAGACTCACCTCTTGGTTATTTCTGAGGCAGAATTTCCAGGGATCTTCTACCACTGCAGTTCCACCTGCAAAATGAAGAGCACCTCGTACTGAGCATATGAGCATATACTCCAGCTCATCTATCTGTTTGTTGAAGGTGTAGGAAAAGATAAGACTCACCTCTTGGTTAT
Source organism: Ornithodoros turicata (assembly GCF_037126465.1). Taxonomy (NCBI): domain Eukaryota; kingdom Metazoa; phylum Arthropoda; class Arachnida; order Ixodida; family Argasidae; genus Ornithodoros; species Ornithodoros turicata. The sequence continues at coordinate 21,923,555 of NC_088210.1, read as the reverse complement.
TTCTGAGGCAGAATTTCCAGGAATCTTCTAGCAGTGCAGTTCCACCTGCAAAATGAAGAGCACCTCGTACTGAGCATATGAGCATATACTCCAGCTCATCTATCTGTTTGTTGAAGGTGTAGGAAAAGATAAGACTCACCTCTTGGTTATTTCTGAGGCAGAATTTCCAGGAATCTTCTAGCAGTGCAGTTCCACCTGCAAAATGAAAAGCAGCTCGTACTGAGCATATGAGCATATACTCCAGCTCATCTATCTGTTTGTTGAAGGTGTAGGAAAAGATAAGACTCACCTCTTGGTTATTTCTGAGGCAGAATTTCCAGGGATCTTCTACCACTGCAGTTCCACCTGCAAAATGAAGAGCACCTCGTACTGAGCATATGAGCATATACTCCAGCTCATCTATCTGTTTGTTGAAGGTGTAGGAAAAGATAAGACTCACCTCTTGGTTATTTCTGAGGCCGAATTCCCAGGGTTCTTATACCACTGCAGTTCCACCTGCAAAATGAAAAGCAGCTCGTACTGAGCATATGAGCATATACTCCAGCTCATCTATCTGTTTGTTGAAGGTGTAGGAAAAGATAAGACTCACCTCTTGGTTATTTCTGAGGCAGAATTTCCAGGGATCTTCTACCACTGCAGTTCCACCTGCAAAATGAAGAGCACCTCGTACTGAGCATATGAGCATATACTCCAGCTCATCTATCTGTTTGTTGAAGGCGTAGGAAAAGATAAGACTCACCTCTTGGTTATTTCTGAGGCAGAATTTCCAGGAATCTTCTAGCAGTGCAGTTCCACCTGCAAAATGAAAAGCAGCTCGTACTGAGCATATGTGCATGCACTCCAGCTCATCTATTTGTTTGCTGAAAGTGGAAGAAAAGATAAGACTAACCTCTTGGTGTTTTCTGAGGCCAAATTTCCAGGGTTCTTCTAGCCCTGCAGTTCCACCTGCAAAATGAAGCGTACCTCCTGTTGAGCATATGTGCATATACTCCAGCTCATCTATGTGTTTGTTGAAAGTGTAGAACAAGATAAGACTAACCTCTTGGTTATTTCTGAGGCCGAATTTCCAGGGATCTTCTAGCACAGCAGTTCTGCAAAATGAAGAGCTCCTCGTACTGAGCATATGTGCATAAACTCCAGCTCTCCGGCTCATCTATTTGTTTGCTGAAAGTGGAGGAAAAGATAAGACTAACCTCCTGGTGTTTTCTGAGGCCGAATTTCCAGGGTTCCTCTAGCCCTGCAATTCCACCTTCAAATTGAAAAGCACCTCGTATTGAGCATATGTGCATGCACTCCAGCTTATCTATTTGTTTGCTGAAAGTGGAAGAAAAGATAAGACTAACCTCTTGGTGTTTTCTGAGGCCAAATTTCCAGGGTTCTTCTACCCCTGCAGTTCCACCTGCAAAATGAAGCCTACCTCTTGTTGAGCATATATGCATATACTCCAGCTCATCTATGTGTTTGTTGAATGAGTAGTAAAAGGTAAGACTGACATCTTGGTTATTTCTGAGGCCGAATTTTCAAGGTTCTTCTACCCCTGCAGTTCCCCTGCATCGTGCTTACTGTGAGGAATCTAAGCACTTTTATTTCTTTGCTAAAAGTGTTAAAACAGGTAAGACTGACCTGCTGGTGTTCTCTGAGGCCACATTTCGAAAGTCCTTCTTCCAGTCCCAGGCTACCTGCGAAATAAGGAGGACTTTCTATTGAACATGCGTTCTTACTAGCTGTGAGCAATCTAGACACTTTTGGTTCGTTGCTTAAAGTGTTAAAATGGGTATAACATAGGCAAGGTAAGTAAAAACTGTTGGTGTCCTCGGGGGTCAAATTTCGAAGGTCCTCCTTCCAGTCCCATTCCACCTGTAATTTTTTTTTATTTCCTCATTGAAAATAAGAAAAGAATACAAGACTAACCTCTCAGAGTTTGCGGAGCCCATATCATGAAGGCACTTTTTGCAGTGCCATTCCATCCTTGCAAAATTATGCTGAGTATGTGTGTTTAATTTCAGCTTTATCTAAGAAAATTTCAGCTTAATCTAAGGAAAATTTTAAGGAAAAGGAAGAGCTAGGAAAAGTAGGTAAGACTTGGTGTTTCGTAAGACTCTTGGTATTTCCTCATGCCATGTATAGAAGGTGCTTCTTCCATTCCATCTGGAAAATAATGATCACCTTATGCATGACCATGCATGTTAAAACTGAGCTCAATCTGGACTCCTTTATCGTTCTCCCACCAATTTCGAAGGTCCTTGTTTCTGTCCAGTTGTACGTGCAAAACGAAAAGCACCTACTGCTGAGTATGTATGTTGAGTGTCATCTCAATCTCACTATTTTCACTTTGGATGGATGTTGTTGAAAGCGTGCAGTTGTCGAGGCACCGGTCACAGGGTCAGCTGGGAGGACACGTTGCTTATACACTTAGAGGCTACTTCCTAGCTGTCAGCCCCAATAAAATATTTCTAGCTGCCACTACAACATTAATGTTATGCCTTGTGAGTACTATCTCTGAGTGGTGTGACAAAGAAAAAAAAATGTGGATGCGAGTTTCGACGAAGTCAAACTGGCTACCCCAGAACACTTATACACACAAAAAGAACAAACAAATGATGAGAAAACAAAGAGATAGTGACCAGAGAAGAACAGAGATGATACTCGAAGTTCGAGTACTTCGAACAATTTGTGTGGCTCCCTTTATTTGCAAGTTTACTATTCATGAGCTATTGAGTGTGACAATTTCTGATGGTTACTTTGAGCTGTTCCCGATATTTTAGACCTCTTGACCATTGATGCTATAGGATACTTTTTTTTCTTCTATTCTGTACTTCAATATCTTTACGAGCATTTCAACTTCCAGAGCTTTCTGTCTACTGGTATTGCTTCCCGATTATTTCTGACTTTTATTAATTTTATTAGTTGTGTGACTTTCTAACGTGTATTCCATCCTTCGACGATCAGTGTCATCCCTGGCTGACATTCTCTCCACATGTATGCTTGCAAGAGTTGATCCAACGCTCGCTTTTCGGATGCTACGAGATACCTCTCGCCAGCGATTCATCGATGCGACTCAAACATTGCTTTTACAGCTCAGTGGCGTTTCCGCCTGCGACAAGTTGACTCTCCATGGTACCATCACTGTGGTTATCTGGAAAATATAGAACACATGCTTCTCCATCGCCCACAGTTCCAACCTTTCTGGGCCACACTTACAGTGCCGCTAACTATTCAACTATAGACTCTCGCCTTCTCACTATGACAAAATTGCTCGTTTCATGGTCAAATCTAGTGCGCCAACGCTCTGCGCTGAAACCACTGTTAACCTTCTTGGACAATATGGTACTTTGGTCCTCACGGTCTGGATCATCAACCAAATTACAGCGAGGAATGGGTAAAGCCTCTGCCCATGAAACACCCTCCAATAGTCATCACCCAAATAAAGTTTTGTTCCGACATGTATTCGTGGCTGTATTCTGGAATAAACGACGACATTTCCTTGAGTACGAGGGCTTCTTGATTTTACTACTTTCTTCCAGCGCCGGATTTAGGGCAGGGCAGACGGGGCACTTGCTCCGGGGCCCCCACCACAAAGGGGCCCCCACCAGTAAAGGTCTTGTCCAAGGGAAACCTGTTTTGCATGCCTGAAACGCACCCCTGAAACGGAAACTTGGTAAAAATCTGTCCTCCGTCCACGCATATAGACCCTGAATAACACATTGGATAGGCATAGAATACACGAGGGAGCCCCCACAGCACAGTGTCCCGGGGCCCCCACCACTGTAAATCCGGCACTGCTTTCTTCGGTACTATTATTATTACCGATACAATTATTGACAACCACCACCAGCACGTGACATCCTATGGCCACGTGACGCTGTGACACGTGATATTGCCATCCCTGACTGCCCGATAAAGCTACTGCATTTGAACGCGTCTGGCACAATGTTACATTATTATTGGGACAACTTTTACGGTTATGCCTACTAGTGATTCGGTCCACAGATTGCTTTCCGAGATGGGCTTGCCGACGTTGAGATGTCAGCGTTGGTTCCACGTTAGGCTTAGTCTGCATAGCCATGCGAACAGGGTATACCTTTCCATTAGGCGAACAAGAACGATTACATGCTGCCGTCCAGAAGGCCTTTCCGTGTTCTTTATGCGAAAAAGATGGCGGGAAAATACCTCCAAACATCAGTGCTTTCCCTGCTGTGCTGGGAGGTGCGCCGAGGCAGTGCAAGGGATTGTTTCCTGTAGTGTAAACACGTTCACTGCGCATGTTCCCACGTCCCGTTCTTAGCAAGGCTGAGAGAAGATAACCGAATCGCGCCAAACGCCCCGTCAAATCAAGATCACGCACGTCTAGATAACAGCTTGATAATGCCACGTGAAAACTTTGCGGTGAACCCGCTGAATACGCAAGGAGATGAAGCGAAAAAAAAAAAAAGAAATAGTTTGTTAGCGCTGAAAGTTTGTCAAATATGCTTGGCCATGCCACGCGTTCCTTCTGTTTTTGCTCAGATGGGTTCATTGCAATGACGACACCAAGAGATGCTGAATGGTTCTCAATGTTCCATTCAGTACCTGCGTTGAATGCGTAAAGTCTTATAAGGGCATAAGCGGGCAATAGCCTGATAGCAAATACGTACACTCGACAACTGCTGCTATGCGGCTACATGCAAGAATATAACGCGACTTTAGACACTACACTGGACCCACACAAGGCGCAGTATACGAGTGCATCAAATCACAGAGGACCATGGCCAGAGGCTGTATAAGTAATCTGTCCACAAAATTACCGGAGTTCTTAGAGTCAGTACAGGCGAGCGGGTTACTAACAGACCTACAGAGACAAAGGTAGAACCGGAAGAAGACGAATAGTATAAGGACAAATGGACTTCAGGGCATTTACAGTGTGGCGCCCTTACGACATTCGTTCCTCATCCTTAATTTGATACTTCTAGTCTTGTAAGCACAGGAAGGGTACATGTAGAAGCTGTAGTAGTAGCAGTCAGTAAGCGGAACGGTAACAAAGATTGACAGCACAGGCACCATATTCACAATAAGGACGGGAAGAATCTGGTGAAAAAAAAGAAAAGAAAAGAAAAACATCAGCTGAAATCGACTACACACACTGAGGAAAACTCGGGTAGTTTGGTGCCCTGCCTTGCTTCTGGACCACAGGTTCAATGGTACAGAAAATATAGTACTACAGAAGAGAGCATTTCGAGAAATTGTTAACCTGTAGCCGCGCACACTTACCTGAATTATCCTTACTTCCACAGTCTAGCAAAACTAGTAAAGAAAGATCAGGCACGCTGTTTGTGCACACTACCGACTTGGCAAATTCAAAGTCCGCGAACGAAATACTGTACACAGTTATTGTCTTGCCCTGCAGACCCAGTCGTATGATGTTCTTTTCCTCGCAAAATAGGCTGAAACTGTCACACACCTTACTACCATTACTGAATAATTATCAGTCATTCAACCTTCTAGCATTAAGCACTCGTCGTATCAGGTCTTTGCCGCTGAGGGGTGACCCTACTCCCTGTATACGAATATCAGTTTTTGTGCTAAGTATTATATTGTGCTTATTCTTCCGCTTGTGTTTTTATATATTTTTTATATTGTGATACAATGAAATGTACGTAATCCCTCACTCTCACTTTAACCACTGCTGTGTTGGCTGAAGAGCAGGACTGGGGCACATCGAGCTACATAATGTAGATTTTTTTTTCTCGGGTATTCTGTAACCTTTAATTTTTATGAAATAAAATGACGAAGAAAAATATTATGCGTGGTTTGCATCGCTTAGAAATCCAACGTTTCATAGTTGGGCAACTCACGAGAGGAGGGGGTGGTTCTGCAAGGAGGGCCATGTGAGCTAAATGGCACGCGCACTTATGCTGGAAAACAAGCTAACAAAAATATCTTTTAGAATTATCTTCTGCTAGATAAGACGCGTGGCGATAGCAAGGTGTTATCGCCGATAGTGGTCTCACACGTGCAGTTTCCCTCTCTACTGCGAGGGAAACTGAAGCCTATATAACCCGTAGCGTTACCAGCTCAGAAAGAAGAGCCATCCTGACGACTGGCGTGAGCAACATCTACGCAGCGAGCGACGGACGGGTTCTTCTCGATCGGTGATGGAATACGACTGTGGTCTACTGCAGGGAACTGCGACGTAAGCGAATAATTCTTCTGTTTGTTGTTGGATAACCTGAATATTGCTTGTGTCCTCTGGGGTCTAGTGTTTCACTAGACCCCAGAGAACACAAGCAACATTCAGGTGGCGGGAACCACATGAAATTAAGCGTCTCAATTCCCACAACTTGGCGCCGAACTTTGGGTCCGACCTGTCAGATTGTCCAGGGAACGTGAGCATAGTTTGTTAGCGCTTTCGCTAGTGTGTTCATCCTTGTGTTCTTCGAGTTTCCTTTATTTACTGTTTCCCGCCGTTTATCTTTTCTTGCCGGTGATGCCGCCCGAGAGGATTCCAGCTTCCCCGGCAGTGTCATGGACGAACCTGCGGCACACGACCTGCTCCAGCAGATGACGTAGCTCCGTATGCTACTGTAGCAACAGCTCGGCAACACCTCCGCCGTCCTCGGACACACTGCTGCGCCTGAACTTGACGGTAGCGACGCTTTCCAGCTACAGCGACTCCGTCGTCATGGTCTCGGACGCTTGCCGGACGGCCGTCAATCACCGACGAGGTCTGCGTAGAGTACAGCCCGCAGCTCCTGACTCTGTCCTGCCGATGACAACTTGCACTTACTAGACCTTCGAAAGGTGGGAGGGAGTGTGGCGATAGCAAGGTGTTATCGTCGATAGCCTCCCCCCCCCCCCCCCCCCGCACACGTGCAGTGTCCCTTTCTACTACGAGGGAACCTGATCCACGGAAAAGTGAATCTTGACGACTGTTGCTAGCAGTGGACATATTACGACGCAGTGATCTTCTACAGGTAGCGGCGGTGTATGCGAATAAACATGCTGTTGTTGGTTAACCCGAGCGTTGCCTTGTGTTCTCTGGGGTTGCGACTTGGTGGGTCTGGATAGGTTCACGGAACACGAGCGACAATCTTTCTTCGCCGCGACATCGTAGCAGCGGGCTCGTTAGAGGGGTGGAGCCTTGATGGAGTGTATAAAGACAGTCTCAGTACCTTACACGTTTTTAAACTTCCGTGTAAGCGCCGCGAAGCAACTGCGACTATAAGCGGCGTATAGATGGAGAAAGGGCAGCAGGAAGGAGTGGGGGCACAGGGGGAGGTACCTTACAAGTCAAACCACATGGAACCCCCACTACCGAACTATGCGCCTAACCGAACTATGTGCTTCATGATGGCGCAGGTTGATTCACCGAAGCGCTCAAGACTTTACGATCACCATTTTGAGTCTTAAATGTAGAAGGGGAGATTTTTTTTGCGGACCACCTTTCCCATCCATCCGAAAAAAAAAATTATGGCTAAAATAAATATCTGGACAGCGAAGACGACTACAATCCTCGTTCGAGTACGTGCCATTGCCTCAACGAGGCTCTCTGTGCGCGAGCAGAGAGAAATCAAGAATATTCCTTGTGCGGCGCGTCATCAGTTCTTGAGCTAAACCTAGGACCAACATGTCGCACAAAGAGTAAGTGTTACGATTGCCTGTGGCATACAGTTTTCCCCCTTAGATACGAAGTCTTCTGCGAGGAACGTTAAACACGGGTGTGCTGTATGCTGAGATTTCGGTGCACCCCTCAGGTGGGCAAAATTAGTCCAGACAGGCGTCGTCGCTCGTTATCATGGTTTTCGCACGACGTCAAGCCTCGAATTATCATTTCCCCTCTTTCCGTACTGTGAAAAGAGGCTCTCCAGCGATAATCAGACGACGATACGAAATCTGATAAGATGCACTTCACTATAACACAGCATTGAAAGGTATTAAAAAAAACTTGGAAGAAACAAGGTGGGGTAACATAACTGTAAATAAAGTTCCAAGCTCTCATATACGATATCCCATATGATGCACATGAGCATTGTACTGCTGGGGGGTATGTCAATGCATCGAAACGTCATACTCTCTTATTGTGGTAAAGACCTGAACGGAAGGCGCAAAGATCGCGGAGCTCACAGAATATTACGGGTTTCTTTGAATTGTCTTCTCTGCATTTTCTGGAACACTATTATCCGCGCAGAGGCGTTTTGGAGGGTTTGCGAGGCTTTTCAGATTATTGGTACACTGAAATTGTACTGTATCGTCCACGTTTGTATCCCGTCTAAGCTAACTGTCGTCGTTGATTGGGCTTTGTGTGTGAAGGAACATAAGCTTCACGCCCATTTTCACGGTTGAAGTTGTCAGGGTCCCGTCGTTCAAGTGTGATCTGTTAACAAGGACGCGAGTTTCCAAAGAAATTTGAAATAAAAAAAAATTCAAAATTGTATGGTGAGACGCTCCGTGAGGTTTGTCCTGTCCCGTCCGTCCAATAACAACGCACTCTGCCCTCCGACGCCTCTCCCCAAAATTCATCTGGCGTTACCGTGGCGAGGAACGCCATGTCTTCACTCTTTCCTCTATGCTCAAGCCATACAATACCACAGCTGTCCCAGGTATAGTGGACCTAACAACGGTTCATTCTCGCATAGGGGCGGTCCTCCAGCAGCAGGATTTAAATCGCAGTAAGTTATTACGAAATGATGATCCTTGATGAAGATGATCGTGGAAAAAAAAAAGAAAAATGGAGATGCGAGATGTAATGATGATGATCCTTGTTGTTAATGTATTCTTTAATTTTCGAACAGGGGACATGGAGCAACGTCGGGCCATCCAACAGGAGATCACGATGCCGCGTTAGTGTACTCCAAGCACTGCTTGAGGCACACTTGTCTGTAACGTCCACCTCGTGGCAGAACGGTCCCCTATCGGCAGTGTGGTGCACGAAGGAGTTGTACCGAAAAAGACCGTGAGGTGAAGCCAGATAACTTTATAGAACATGAGGGCGAGGATTCCACCTTAGTTTTGCCTTTAAAGAGTGCACTATACGAAAATCACGATTTCGGGGAGGTTTGAACCCCCACTGCCTCCCCACAGACGTTGCAGGCAGGTGACAGACACGCGATATCCCATGAGTCACGATTGGTGCACGGTCTCTCCTGGCTCGGAAACTATTTTGGCATAACTCCTTCGTGCGCGGCACCGCCGACAGGGGATCATTGCATCACGAACTGGAGACCACAGACAAATGCGTTGCGGGCAGTACTTTGCATAAGAAACGGTGTATACCATGTGACGCGTTTTCAGGAACCATCCTCCCCAAAGTGAGACTTACTTCAACACCTGCGTCACGATCACGGGCATTCTGCTCATGATCTTGGTGATAGCGATGGTGATCGTGCTGCTGAAGTGCTTCAGTGGTTCAGATAAAAGTAAGCGGTCATTTGTGAGTGCCCTCTGTGTTACGCGGTCGCTTCTCTGACAGGCGAGTGCAGACACTCTCTCCTCGGCCCTTACAGCCCGTACGGCAATGGGACGCAAACATGCGACTACGAGGAATGCAGAACTTTCGGTAGGTAAAGACTTACTCGAAAGACCTTTCAGACAAGCTATTTGCTAGCGGCATCATTATATACTAAATGCCAAATGAATAACGCGTAAAGTGATTAAGCATGGATCCTGGCGCACTTCCTCGTAAGGTCATCATAGGGTTCCGGCTGCAACTTCTCTACATGTATGTTTCATGGTGCAGAATGTGAAGCTGCAACCGTGATCCGTGGGTCACGGCTGCGACCTCTTATGGAAGAACCCTTGCAGGCGAAGGAATTTAACTGTCAACCGAGCAGGGTCTCACCGCCGTGTCCTCTCTCTGCCCTCTGGGGCACCTAGAGCGTAATGTTCTTCAATGGGCCCTATCAGTAGCCTCGAGCGCGTGCTCACTGTGCGTGCAGGACAGCCCTACCATGACTGTTCAGAAGTGCACTAGGAATCCTGGAGGGTTCAAACCAGAAATTACACTGCACGTTGCTGTTGGAAGGAAGTTTTTTTACACTATGCTAACTTGTAAGCGTAACTTTACAGTGCTATCATTACGGGAGAGTCTAGCGGAATATCTGGAACCATGCGACGACTTCTACGAATATGTATGTGGTGGCTGGATGAAGAAAGCGAAGGTTTCCCCGGACGAGGTCTTGCAGTCGATCATGTCGGAAACGCACCACAAGGTCGAGGACGAAATAGGCGGTATGCGTCGACTTCAGATGGAGAATGCCATTTTTATTTCGTTTAACCTACTTAACGAACATATATTTCAGAGATCTTGAACAACACCGTAATCTCGTACCGCGATCAGACTGCAATGCAGAAAGCGGCCGCCCTGTACCAAGGCTGCATCAACGTCGGTAACTATAGAACCATTTTCTGCGCGCGACACCCTCTCACTTTCATCCCGTCCTTTGTCAGATTTACGTAACAGCAAGGGCACAAAGCCCCTGGAAGACCTGCTCAAGCATTTCGATATCCCACACTGGCCAATATTGAATCGCACGGCGCAATTCCGCACTTTCTATCTCTTGGGCAACATCATTCGAGAGGTCGGCCTAGACGCCATAATGTCTGTCAGAGTCGGCATGGACTACCACAACAGTGACCGCTACATCGTCTATGTACGTGTGTTCACACAGAGATCTTGGTTTCTGTCCATTGCACTCGTTACTAAGAGACACTTAGCTAAACCTCTGGAACGATTCGGACACTTCCTAGTGCCATTCTAGTGGACGTGAGATGTTCTCCTGCCACTTGTTAACTTGTCTTATGTTGAGATGTAAGAAGCACGGGGGGTTCTCATGGAGCAGGGAGTAGCCGAGTAGGACGTGGTCTTGGTATGTCAAGTGCAAAGATGAAACCCGTTCCTTTTATGTTACGGTCAAGGTAACGTCATCTTTTCATTAGGCATAGCAGCTAAACCCAGCATCCCTTACAGCAAGTACGGATCACCTGTGGACCTGTGGCTGCTCCCTGCAGCAGTGGGAACTGCAGACATTGTTGGTCAACATAAGCGATTTCTTCCTCCTGTTCTGTTCGTATATTGCAGGTGGGCCAACCGTCATTTGGCGTAGAGCCCATGGTTTTGCACGGTCGTTTCCGGTCACCATTCTTCAGGATTTTGCATCGGTACAAGCTGTACATTTACCGTTGCGCTCTTCTGCTCGGGGCCAACGTGGCCGCCGCGGACGTGGTTAACAGAATCGTGGGCTTTGAGACCAGACTATCAGCTGTAAGTGCCGCCTTATGTCCGACTGGCCAACGTATAATACGCATATTTGCCCTCTTCAAGATCGCCGAACCTGCAGATACGGTGAATAATCCCAGACGTATCTACAACCTCATGTCGCTGAGAACACTGGAGGGCGCCATACCCGAGGTATGAATAAACGGCTCTGGATATGGAGGCATCCATACACAGCTTACCTGTAGTGGGTTCTACTCGAACCAACATAACATTTCAAAGTGCGCCTCACAGTGTAAACAGAGAACCTTTAGGCATGTCCATATGTTATCATGACTCACTTCCGGGACCCATGTTACCTTGCCGAAATTATCGTTATATTTCTGAGTCTTTTTTTTTTTTTTTTGCGCGCATTGTTTTCTTTGGCTGCTCTTGCCTCACGGCCCTACTTCGTATCTGCTCTAAACGCCCCACTTTCTCGTCACTAGAGGATATGTGTCTGAGCTCGCATGTCCATGCACCTCTGAAAGGTGCGCAGCGCACAGGATGGCGCAAAGACACATAACCTACCGAAGAAAGTCACCAAGCCAAACTTTAAAATCTGTGTGAATTCTGCGCACCGAAAAGACGACTGGTCTGTGCAAAAGTTGTCAAAGGGGTACAAATCTACAAACTCGTACAAAATCACTGATGTTGGATACACGTTTCTAGTCGAACGAATGACTGCAACTTACGTGCGTGCTGCAAGCGCAAATATGCCATAATGTGGTTGTCGCAAAAGCGCGTGGTATACTGTGGTACGTAGTATGCAGCGGTTGGTGCGCAAGCAGTATGAGCCGTTTGTCCTAGCTGCTATAGCTATAAGTATAGTTGTTGTCAAAATATAGTAAGGTTAAATGTTAAGTTATGAGCAAGACGGCTGATTCGTAGTTTTGTTTGCTGCCTCTTAGCACATCTTAAGCAGTAGGAACAAACACGGACAAAGAGAAACACAGGACAACTGCTTTCAGATCAACTGTTTATCTTTGTATTGTTTGTTTCTGCTTCTTAAGATGTGCTACGAGTACCAAGTAGAGCAGAATTCAAGTATCGTTGTTGGCTCTGTTTCGTAAATTGTGGGTCTTACGATGAGCCAGGAAGAGTCTGCTACACAAAACACTCCTATATGATCGATCCAGATCCGATGGACGTACTTCCTCAATATCATCCTGAAAGACGTGGGTGTATCTTTGGATCTTGATGACCACATTGTGGTCATGCACCCTCTGTACCTAAAACGGCTCTCCAGGTTGCTCAAAGAAACCCCCAGGTAACGCCGACCATACATCCCGGTGCTCTCCCGGTACAACCATTCGATTCTTTCAGCACTGCCGTTGCCAACTACCTGGGCTGGCGTATAGTGCAGACGATGGGAATACACGCCCTGGACAGGTTCCGCCGCAGCCGTTTCCGATTCGATCGGTACCGGTACCTCCTGCAGGACATCACTGAACTGCCACGGGAGTGCGTGCGCATGACGATGCAGCTGATGTACTTTGCTGTAGGACGTCTGTACTTTGATCGACACATCACGAAGCCAGCCGAACGTTATCGCAAGGTAGGGTTCTTGCTCGAAGCAGACATTCACCCTTAGGAAGACGTCAACCAAACAATAAACCCCTAAGGCTGGTGGATTCACGTGGAACCTCTCGTTCGTGTTGTTGCGTCCATAGCAAAGACCATCACAGCGAGTACTAATACTCTTCAGCAACGTCCGGGCCCGATTATTGTGAAAGATCGTGAGACGACGACACTACTATCGCGCTATGATGTTCGAAGTATATATAGTTACCGTAGTACTTGGTTTAGGACAAACACTACACCCGTGCCCTAACAAGCGTTCGAGGTGGAGATGAACCTGAAGAGCCCTCCGCAGGGACTCTCTAAGACTATACATCACATGAATTGGATGGATTATATACCTTTGTCACATTCTGCAAAAGGTACCAGAAGCTGCCGATAAACGCTTTCTTTCAACACTAAGTCGGCGAATTCATTCATGACGGCCTTCGCGGATGTCATTCATCACATCACGATGAATGCGATGTTGAATGATGGCCTATGATGTGATCTGATGCGAGGTTGAAGTTGACGTCGAATTGCGGGATGTAATCAGTCGAATGAAGGAATTCGATGCTGACGGGCTCTGAGTTGATCTCGAATGATGGTTTAAACGTTAACTGCTGATGGGTTGTGACGTTGACGTGGTTTGATGTGTTGTGAGCAAAGCAATAATCCTGTGATGTTCAATGACGTTGAATGGTACCAACGGCACACGTAATCTTTTAGGTGTATGACCTAGCTGAAGAGGTGCGAGACGCGTTTGCAGTCCTCATAGAACTTAATACCTGGATGGATCCAGAAACAAAGGACAGAGCTCGACAAAAGGTAAGCTGTCTGACGAACGAAGCATTTGCAATTTTTCGCAATGTTTGCGTCTGACTGCAGTTACATCACATGCAACTGAACATCGGCTTTCCACAGTGGGTCAGGAGCGACCGTGACTTGGATGACTATTACAAAGACGTGAGTAGGCCACATTTCAGCATAACGCGCTCTTCTGACGCATGGTGTACATTGTGCAGCTACCAGACTTGAGGAAAGAAGAGTATTTTGTCAGTCTCTTGAAAACGAAGAAAGTGCACCAGCAGATAATGTTTTCGAAGTTAAGACGCTACAAAAGGGCACAGGATTTCGGGTAAGGTAGCGGCACTACGACCACGAAAGATGAGGTTGCACGTGAGGTTATACGTTCCAGGTGGTACCCTGAATACTCTGAATGGGGAATGCGGTACAGCCATCTCGGCAACTACCTGCGTAAGCTTTCATTACTTTCATTCCGTGTCTGATAGCTTCAAATGTGCTTCTTGTTCCCGCTAGTCTTGCCAGTGGAGTACCTGCAGTTTCCATTTTTCCTGATGGCCATTGCACCGTGAGTACACGTCTACAGGTCACCTGTAACGTCAAAGGCGCTGATGTGCCGACTCACTGCTGTTGCAGACCCATAAACTTCGGAGTGCTTGGCTCTATTATCGGCCAGTACATGACCTACGGCTTCGGACAACAAGGTGAACCTATAACGTTTGAGTATAGTAAGCGGTACACGCAGTTGTACGATTGCAGGCGCGCTTTATGACGACCGTGGCAAGCTGGTTGAATGGTGGACGAGAGATTCACATCGAAAATTTGCAGCCAGTGCCAACTGCTTGGCCGCTCAATATGACCAGTTCAGCAATCCCATCACAGGGAAAAGGGTAAGCCATCGTCGTACCGGCATGCTTTTCGATTCATGTCAATGGATATCTCAATCTCTCCCCTTGCAGCTGAACGTAAACGCTACCTTGGAGACAAACATAGCTGACAATGCTGGTTTAAGACTGGCCTACAAGGTACCCCTAAAGTTTAGGAAAGGGCGCGGTCTGTACTGTATTCCTGTACTTCTTGCAGGCGTACAAGGTTTACATGACAAGGTACGAAGAACGGTACGGTGCTTATTCGATTCCAAGCACGGAGCCCTGGAACTTGGAGCAGATATTTTTTATCTCGTACGCCATGGTATGCAGACGTAATATCTCTCATATAAAAGGGTTTTGACCAGAGATTCATAGTTCCCCTAGGCCATCCATGAGACATATGGCAGTACAACTAAGAAAAAACGCTAGGCACCAGGATGTATTGCCCGAAGCTTATAAGAAGCTTAGGGACTATTTGCAAAGTAGGGGAGTAAACTTCGGGGTCAGAGAGCTAAAATGGGGCGTAATTGCAATTTAGGGGACTAGAAGCCGTAATTACTCTCCAAGTTACTAATGTACCAGTGTTGTGCATGACATCATTTGAGATCCGTTCTTTGCAAAATTCACATTATATGGATCCAAGTCTGAACGACCGTGGTGAAAGTATATAGTCCGAATTCAAAGTGCCGCAAGCGGGGAATTGCGGTAACAACTTTCGGTTCCTTTTGCAGACAAGGTGCGAAGTGTCGCGCAAGCGATCTATGTACCACTACTTGAGACCTCGTGAAGACATTCCTAATCGATTCAGGTAATTTGCCGGCTCAGTAGCCGGATGGTGTACTAAACTCTACAAAATCTTGTTCACCGCAGGACGATTATTCCACTGATGAACTTTGAGCGTTTTGCTGCGGCATTCAGCTGTCCCGTGGGAGGCATCATGAACCCGGAGCAGAAGTGCGTAGTCTGGTAGATCGCACAAGGACCACAGGTTCTTGGACCCCGCAATAAATATTGTGAACCATAATGTCCCACGTATTGTCCACGTATTCTGCACAGAGTTTCGCCTATAGGGAAAGCATGACATGACATGGTGGGAACACCGCGTCGATAAGCATACTTAGTCCATACTGATCGTCAGCTAGCTAGGATACCATTTTTTGGTAGGTGGCACAGAGTGTAGTAGATGAAATAGAGGACATGGTTTCGACTGTCTCTGAAGAAGCCCCGACAAAAGGAAAATTCCTCTAGCTGTGTTATGAAATTTCGTGACTGGGTGGGTGGGTGTGGTTACCCAGTGGTCGTAAATTAACACCGGCTGCGTATTGTCTGTTATGCCTTTCCCAGCGTGTAAAAGAAAACGCAAAGTTGGAGTAGTATTCTTGCTACAGTATAGTTGAACTACTACTGGCCACGATGCTACTGGCCCATAGCTTACACACTTCCAATAACACAAACCTTCCTCGGAAAGACGATAAACACACCATGACAGGGTCTCGATATTCAAGCAACAGAAAGTGGAAGGTGGGCACTAGCCAACGCCATCTAGATACCTGCTTGTCTCCTCCCCCTCCTTCGCTACGTCGACATCACGACCTACGAAAACGCGTAGAATGATGATAATCAACTTTAGAAGGAAGCATCTCTCGTGGGACATCCACCGCTTGTACAAAAATACTAAGGTAAGTTGAAGTACACAGTACTGTAGAAATTGAGGAAGCAATAACCGGGCCGATGAGTAGCGCCACCGCTAGGTTCCAAATGCGGCGCTGGGAAGGGGTCCGTATGACATGGTCGCTATAATCTAGTAGGAATTCGTCTGCTACCGCGATTCGCCGTTCTGCGAAACTCGCAAATGATTGCAGCTAACTTCGCAAATTTGAACCTGTAGACCTGTAGACTGTCTTGAGGAAAATATGGGGCCATGTTGCGCTTTTTGTTTTGCCATTTTATACTCGCAGACGACAGTTGCTGCCCATGAAGCCGATGGTGGCTCGTCTTCATAGTTACGATCACTGAAAGCACGTTCGCGATTCGCTACGGCCGTTGAAAACACGATCCTAATTGGCTGACTCTTAGTTGTTACGTCACGTCGACGAAGCACTAGTCTGATGGTGATGGTTCGTATCAGCCCGCATCATCTACCATAGTCACTTGCAATGTACAAGGTGGCGGTAGCGGTGATGACTCAGCTGTTTACCGTAGTCGACCACGCTTAGGAGAGCAACGTTACGACTATCGCAGGGGGCATCGTGCGTCCTGGGCCGACTTCAGAGTGAACTGCAATGTACAATTATTGCAGAAGGAGAACGCTTTACCCAATTGTCTTGTGCAACAAACTGCTGGTATCATTGGATTATCAGCAACACTTTTACTCATTGTCGATGGACATGTAGGTTCAGTGTGTCAGTGACCTCGTAGTGGTCAGGGAACATCGACATGACAAAAAAAAAATAAAAAAATAAAAAATCATCGTTAGGAAAATGACAACGTGAAGGGAGCCCCGGGGGAGTATAGGTACAGGTCCGCGACTTTTTTTCTTTTTTTACTTTTGTGGATCACAAAAACGAAGGTAACGAACGTGAGCACCTGGGAACGAAAACGAGGGTGCTCAGAGGAACGAGCGTTGATCGTGTGCTCACGCGAAGTGCTGATTCCATCTTGTCAGGTGGTACTATGAGATAGGAGCTGCCATGATTCCTTTCAGCGGAGTGAGTTCCTACTACGCAGAATCTTTCATGTTGCATTTGTCACAGTGTTATCGTTCCGTATCAATGGTTAAGGGGTGCAGGTGGTGCTAACGGTGGCGGTGGTCTGCAGATTTCTTGAACACAACTTTCATCTGGAATTACTGCGCAGACCCAGGGCATTTTGAACACAGATTCCTCCCAAATAGTTGGACATACGAAAACGTACACGTCTAATTTCCCCAGAACCCACATACCACCCAATGTTTGGTGCTCCCCAACACAGGGCGGCCTTTGTTAAATGTGTCGGCAAGGATACAAAAAGCTGGTGAAACTTTAACCGTCGCGTAATATTAATAAGAACATGCCAGGTGATGTTGCATGCGGAACTTGATGCCTGTTTGATGTGTCCGCAACGACACTGCAGGAAACGTGATGCAGTAATTACGAGAGAATTTTGTGATGCAGCTTGCTTATGTATATACCCACCAGGACAGTGCCTCCCGTGACACTACACTTGAAGGAAGGGACACCACGTTGTCGACCAGCTACTCCAAGGCACCGTCGACGACCACGAAATATTCCAGCTCTGGCAACAAGTCTGGAGACCCCTTGTGAGTTCTCCATGTTCCGATGGTCTATTAACGACTCTTGTTATTTTCAGGCAGGACGCAAATGAGAAGTCGTCGTACTGGTGGTTTGTCTTCGGAGCGATCCCGGTGACAACATTCCTTGTCGTCACCATTCCGATTGCCCTTTTTCTCAAGACATTTATTGGTAAGTTAGTCGAACCACGTTTACTGCGTATCTTAACCGTGTCCCCAGCTGGAATTCATTTTCTACAGGAGGTTGACATTGAAAATGGTTTCGTTCTTCAGGGTTCGACCGTGTGCGAGTATGCGACACCAAGGCATGCAGGGAAGCCGGTACGGTCAGCATTCCACGAATGACACGAGGGTGACGCATGGATGACGTCTGACGGCTTATGTGCACGCAGGGCAATTCTACGGCCAAATCATCGAAAGAGGACGCGCAGACCCGTGTGATGATTTTTATGCGCACGTCTGCAAAAGATGGACGCACAACGCTAGAATACCACCGCACTCGAGGAAGTTCTCATTCGACGACTGGATTGTGTCGGACATAGAGAAGACAATATTCTCTGAAATAGAAGGTATGCGCGTTCCATTATTCGTCGTGAGAACATTGGTCTAACGTGAAACAATTTTTTTTTTGTCTAGCTTCTATTACTGAACAAGGCCAGATCATGAACCAAATGACACACATACCGGTGCGAAAGTTCGAGGCTATTTTTGCTGCTTGCCAGAACGCAGGTAGACACTTGCAAGAGTTGAAGTAAGGAACTTCCTTAGTGACGTCCTTGCCTTTTCCAGCGGAACGAAATGGCACTGCGGATGAAATCAAGAAGGTCCCTGCCATTTTAGGACTGGAGCATTTTCCTTCCCTCGACCCTGAGGGCGATCCCAAGATATCAGTAATCGCCGGCAGGCTGGCTAAGAACTTTGGCTTGTTCCCGCTTGTTACTGTAGGGCTAAGAGTCGACCCGGAGGACTACTCGAAAGTAGTGATCTACGTAAGTGTTGGCAACCCTGGAGAGGTAGTGCTTCGCGAACTAAGACATCTTCCATCGCAGCTGGACGAACCAGAAACGACAGCTTTACCGAAGTTCATCTTGTCCACGACGGAGTCGTCCAACTGGCTGCGGCAGAGCGTCTGCGATGCTATGCTTACGGTCTACAACATCGTGCCGTCCAACGATCAGTGGGATACGTTGTGCGACAACATACAAGCATTCGACATCGACCTTATCAAGGCAAGACGCGCTGAATGTAAGTGGTCTTGCGTAGCTCACTTGACGTATTGACGTCTTGCAGAGGCTGCGATACGCCGAGGGCCATCGTCCGGGTGATTACTACGAGAGTAAACTTCATAAGCTGAAAGACTTGGACAACTCGTTCTACGTATGTTACTTTCATTCTTATGGCGGCCAACTTGAAGTTTAAATACTCGCTGCAGTGGAACTGGATGACCTTCCTGAAGACAATCTTCGAGAACACAAAAACCAACATCGGGCCGCAGACAAAAGTGCTCGTTGGAAATCCCAAATACATCTCTGGCTTATCGCGTTTCTTGCAGAAACAATCTAAGTGAGTTATAGTGTCTTGTCTTCTAGTTGCAAACGTGCAACTCTTCACGTTGCAGAGACGTCATCTACAACTACCTCGGCTACCGGGTGCTCCTAAGATTGGGCCTCCTGTACCGAACCCACGAAAAACACGTCAAGACACTCTTCTACCGGTACCACCTGGGCTACAGAACGGAACCAGAGCGTTGGCGACTGTGCCTTCGATTTGCTGAGAGAAGTATGCCTATGGCAGCGTCATGGGTGTATCACATGTGGATTAAGAAGAAATTTGGGCTCAAGGGAGACAAGGTAAGAGCGCGCCTGCCGTATTTTACTGTCAAAAGTCGAGAGGCTTCCGTAGTCTCCTTCGGAGCTACTTCCGTCAACCTGTAGCGCGTAATCGGATATTGTTTGTCTTGCAGCTGTGGGTCAAGTTCTTTAACATATACCGCAAGCTGTATGAAAGTGTTGACTACTCGTACGCGTACAGCTACCTCACTACGGCCGACGCAAGAGTAGAAGCTTTCAGAAAGGTCTGTCGCTTCGCTTGATTCATTGCGTGTGCGTAGGCACACCTGCGGGCGGGGCCGGCGAGATAAATTACGGGCCCCCAGGACGGGTCATGCCAGGGCCCCCTCCTCACGTCTCGATAACACAGTCCAAGTATTTCTTCTTTATGTGATTACGACAGGCCTTGGGTGCCGCGGACCACTGAAGTGGCCCGGGGCCCCATTCCCGGCTGTCCCGCCCTCTCGCCGGCTCTGCCTACGGGTGCCAAACTGAGGACAGCGCACTTTACTGAACGGCGAAGAACAAACCGAGGACACGTTAGTTGAACGTTGAGCGCAAAAAATTCAATCTAGCGTATTTTTTCGGCTGGAAGGATCTGGATAGCAGTCACTTCGCACGTAGCAAGCAGAGCAATTACAGAGCTCTCTATGAACAAGAAAACCAGACTGTTCTAATAAATATCTACTTCCCTAGCTCAAGGATGTGCGGCTACAGTTGTTCTTCATCAATGCGACGATGACGGATCCACTGTTAAAGCTGTATGGTGGCCAGGTACGCGAATTTCTAATACGGCAGTCTGCAGCATAAAACGCACACGAACAAGAGGCTGGCGTAAAAAAAAGAGCTCTCAGATACGTCCTCAGAACGGGCTAGTACACCAGGCTCTTGTTCCTGTGCTTTGCTGGCCAGGTACGGTGGTTGCGTCCGCCATCGATAAATGTTGACCGGCTGACACGCAATGCAGGAGACAAAAATCAACGTCAACGCGCCGGTGCCCGGCATCTACGAAATGACGAAGCACTACTGGAACAACTACTTTAGCATATCCAAAAACGGCCCAGAACTGGACATAGCGTGAGTATCGGACATGGATTTTGGACGTAAGTCGTCAATTACGTGCATTACAGGTACTCGGGATCCATCTTCGACATCTACAGCACGTACCACTACGATCTGAACTCGCTCTGTAAGTTGTGCTTTGAATTCGTGCGAGACACTTTCTGACTTGACTTTATTCCAGTTGTGTCTCACGGTGCGTTTCACGGGCCAATGTTTGCAAAGGATAAGAACTTGTAAGCATATTTAGTGTGCGGCATGAGGTCAAGAGGCACCGATGACGCTGACTTAAATGACCTTACAGACTTCTGGACCTGGTGAAAAGCGGATACCGGATAGGCAGGAACTTACTGAAGGCCATTGATGAGCGCGGTACGAGGGTGCGTACAAAGTGCTGCCGTGTGATAAAATGCTCGTCTTGTCAGGAGGCTACATCGACTCTCAGCATCATAGGCAAGACTGGATGGGGTTCTACACCAGACAGAGGCTCTTGTTCAATAAGAACTGTGTCTACAAGCAGTACGCAGGAAAGAGGGTTGCGGAGTCCAGACTTCGGGTGAGTTGCTCCCAAGTTTCTGCTAAATGGCTTGACCATCATCCTATTTCATAAACTGTAGCTCAACGCAAATGCTACGGTGAACGAGGACATGATTGACGTGGCCATCATCACTCCACTGCTACGGGTAAGCGAAGCATGAGTGCGGTTAACGTGCACTTAATTGATCTCGGTTGCATTTTTGTTTCCAGTTCTACCGCAAGTTAATATACGAAAAGGCGTATCCGTTCCCGGACTACAGACTGCAAGGACTACACTACGTGTCCTCGGACCAACTCTTCTTCTATTCCTTGACTGAGGTAACCGGACTACCGTGACCACTATTATTCCGGTCTAACCGGTGGGTAACCCTGAAAATCTTTGCAGTCGTTCTGCGAGAAGACAACCAAAGAAGCTGTCGACGAATTAATCCACAACGGCACGTTTAGTCCGAACAAATACAGGTGAATACCTTGTGGCATTGCTAAGTACTATCAGGCGCTTCCAGCTAAGTTTTCTAGCTGACACTTTTCCCAACCACTCTGCAGGATCAACAATCCTCTTCGGAACTCAGCGCACTTCGTGAAAGCATTTTCGTGCTCCGAAGGCAGTCACATGAATGCTGGGAAGCACAGCTGTGACTTCTGGTCCACTTTCAGAAAAGACTTCTGACATTTCCACGAATAAACCTAGCGCACACCCGTCTGGAAGCTTTGGAATGTACTTTGTAACGCATGGCTCAGATAGTCCTGAATATGGTTTATGTTGTGCGATACTCCAATTGCTCAATTGGTCAATTGCTCCAATACTTCTAGTCGAACGCAGGATCTGGCCCAGGTCTAAGCGATTGATGCTCAAGTGTGAAGTGTGCAAAGCTTGGCAGTAGGAATGTTCCTACTGCCAAGCTTTGCAGTCTCTGTATGCAGTCATTGCAGTTCACGTCTAAAGTCAATTTTAGGACCGGGCAGCTCCATTCGACTGCTGACATTGAAAGCGCTTCGAACTGCCATATGGAACACTGCATTGACCACATCCACAGTAAATGAGTGCTTATGGGTACTTAGGGGTGCGGGGGATATTCACGTGTCGACGTGTAGCTCAATAATCTGAGCCGCGCTCGTAAATGATGGTAGACGCCCAATAGTCCTTCCTCAGAGATACTGGCCGTGATCATCTGTGGCTTGCATAGCTTGCTCTGTAATACGAAAGGAAATGTGAAGTTCACACATATTATTCCTCTTGCTATAAATTTACCTGAGAAATGACTGAGACACCGTTTGTTTTCGAGCCAGCTTCCCACCCAGCGCTTTTGCAATCACTGTTTACCGCCCAAGCCAGGAGGAAAGCGATACCATGGAGGAAGCAGACGACACGTGTGCTTTCCTTCTGTCTGGCTTGGGCAAACAGTTATCAACGTGCTGCCCCGTGCGCTGTCAATGTGCATGAATACTAGCTCCCTCTAGGGAGGCGCCCTAAATATGGCGGTGTCCACGGTGTGCTCCATGTATACATTTAAAACTGACAGACTGATGTCGAGAGTCAAAATGAGGACTACAGGCTACTGACAGCAATTTCTTTCCTTTTTTTAAGGAAGGAAGGGGGGGTGTATACTATAACGAATACGTATGAACAAGCTAATGAATAAAGGACAAGATAACAGCATTGAAGCCCCGGCGATGAAACTCACCAATCATAATTAAAATAAAGTTATTTGAAGCATCTCGGTTTTCCACATGAAGTGCGGGCCCCGCACAAAAGCTCGTCACTTCGGTAGATGCTTCAGCCTCATTCAGCTGGGGCACAGCTTCTTATTTTTAGTTTTTTCAAATGTTTACCATGCCCCACTAGACCATGGAATTCTGTTACCTACTATCAACTTGAGTTGTATAGTCTGATCATATCTCAAGCACATCTTCCTTGGCGAGCTTCCTGCTAAGAGGACTGCTGCTGAGATTATTGTGTTGCCCCGCTGAGTATGACAAAAAATAGAAGGCACGTGACACTTCGAATATAGATATACAAGACCTTTACGTGCACAGTTCGAGATCCGCTATGCTTCGTTTAATTACGACACCCGTTAGTAACAAATGATTCGTGTCAGCGCTCGGCGTTGTTTTCGTTACTCTCAAAAGGAAACTTCCGTTATACGCAATGCACGTAGTCAATTCCTCGGTATACAAACACAGAAAATACAGAGCGTGAACTTGTTGAAGGTTCAAGATGTTAAATTTGTTAGTAGAAGAGATCGTCGAAACTGTCATCCGGGGAGTTTTGATACTGCGAATCCTCGTCAGTCTCTGTTGTCTTCGTAGACGAGCTCTCTGACAGGGCGTCATCGTAGTAGTAAGCCGTATGCAAAGCAGCTGTAGTGCTACTGTTTAGCCTGACGGGCTCGCCTAACTCTCCTTGCGATCGGCGTTTCTGGATTGTTTCCTGCCTTCCAGGCGTACCTTTTGGAGGTTCGTTGATAAATGTGGTGTTGTCGTCATAATAATCGGTAGGTTGAGAAGAGTGCTTGTCGCTGGCTGTGGGTAACTTTGCAGATGTACTGCCTTTGTTAGCCATCCACTGGAGATCTTCGTCTTCGGTCACCTTTGTGGTTCCTGTTCTCGTTGAGTTGCGCGGGGACAAGAGTCCCGGTAGTTGAGTGCTGCTGGTGTTCATCCGTTGGTCTGTTGTTCTTCCTTTCGCATAAGTGGTAAGCTTGATTGTAGTTGAAGTTTCAGTCCTGAGGGATTCGGACAGTGCTCGTCTTGTCACTTGGGACAGGTTGGACTGGATCTGACGCCGCGCGATTTTTGATGTGCCCTGGTTACCATCGGTAGCTTTAGTTGTTATATTGGAAGCGTACGCGGTCCCACCAGAAATCAACAGACGTCGTGTTGTGAGGTTCGTGCTTATCGTGATGGGTGTCACGCTTGATAACTCCGTGCGTTTGGGAAAAATGGTAGAACCAGAAGTGCTTGCGTTACCCTTCGGGACTTTCTTCAATGCAGTGGGCATCTTTGGGTCAGATGAGCCAGATACCGCAGTGGTGTCTCCAGTATCGTTATCATCATACTCCTTGTCTTCAGTCGTAATTGAGGGTATAGGCGATACTAAGTCATTCCTGAGTGGGATCCCTGACACTGAGGTGACGGTCTGTGCTGCGCTTCGTAATGACAACGTGAAAGGCAACACCATGCTAACGGAGGCCCCGAATACCGAACTATCCTTACTTCTACCTCGTGAGACAGAGTGCGCTATTTCGGTAGATGAGCGAAAATACTTGGACCCATATTCGTTGGCGTCACTTCCCCCTGGAGCCCTTGTACTTTTGATTGCTGAAGAGGAGGCATGCTGTGCGACAGGAAGGGACGCAGCGAGGAAACTAATGGTCCCGTTCGTAGAACGATTCTCGTCTGCAACTCGCCCATGGATGGGTTCGCCATACTCTGGCCCTACGGAGGATCTGTTAATACCGATGCTGTGTGCCGTCGCTGCTCTGCTGCTCATGATTTCAGTGTCATTATATTCATCAGTATCTGCGGCGAACGCCGAAGTAGTGTCCGTTAAAGCTGCACTGCTCCGCCCTGCTACGACACCGTTGGCATGGTACTTTGGTGGTTCATGAGAGCCCACACTCTGATTGTTGGCTTCTACCCTTACCGTGGCAGTGGTACCAGTGTTGTGTAGTGTACCACCCTCTTTCCTGGTCGCTCCTGTGGTGCCCTTCTTGGTAGTCGTTGCAGCAAAGGTGCTCGCAGGCTCTAGGTTCAGGTAACTTGTCTTTTGACTGTGACCACCAGCCGGAACACGGCTGATCCATTGTTCAGAGTTGCGGTCACCAGACTGGGATCTGGCAGTGCGAACTGCCATGGTGACAGTGCTAGTTAATAGCTGATATGTTGTGACATTACGAAGCGACAGTACGTCTTGGAATGCGTCACTGCTTCGAGTTTCGTTGTGCATCTTTTCGACGGTGTACATCCCACTTTTGTTCACTGCAATACTGTTCGGTTGCCGTAATCCTCCAACTGATTTGCTGGTGACGGTTTCTTCCGGCGACTGACGTACGACCCCCTCAAGCATCCCCCCATTCCCTTTTGTCCTTCCCCTTGCCTGGTCCTTGTCGGAAACCTGCCCTTCCACGTCCTTTCTTGTGTTTGCAGTTATCGTCTGTTCGTCAAATTCTGTGAAGGCAGTACTAGCAAGTTCTGTGACGTCAAAGTCGCTTGGTACTCCAGTGATGCCTGTATTTTTCAGTAGGTGCGCAGTAGTGCTTGTCAGGTTAGTGGCACTGCCGGAAATATCACTCGTCGTATCAGATGGATTTGCTACACTTTCTGAGTCTGTTGCATTTTCCACTGAATCTCCCGAAGCATTCAGCAGATCCACCGACACGTCTTCTAGATATGGCACGCTGCTGGCGATCTCTTTCGAACCATTAACGTGATATGTTTCATGGATAGCTCTTGCACCAGTGGACCCGCCTTGAGCAGTATCGGTTAGACTTCTCGAATCATTGAACGAGGTACTTGCTGTGCCATTCACATAACTCCCGTTGGTCGTTTCGTGATCTGGTACACTATTACGGAAAACGCCGTCCGTTGTGTTTAACTGCTCCGTGGATTTCAGTTCAGCGATCGAAGCAGCGATTGTGGCGTTGCGTGTGTCAAGGACGCTCTGGGGAACTGTGGTTGCCATTGAGGCGTTTACTGTCTCACGTAGCCGTAAGGGTGTCGTGGTATGCCGTTTAGTAGTTCTCCGTTTCCTCTTTCTGCCTGGCCAGCGATGCCGGTCCTTGATGGAATGATGCGTTGTCTTGGCAGCTCTTACTCGCTTCTGTATAAAGTGTCTGCGACCGTGTCTTCTGTGGCGAATCTGTAATGCTGGTTTTGCAATCGACAGGTTCTTCCGAGTCGTGTGTAACGTCAATACGCCAGGAGTAAAAGCAGCGCTCGAGCTGGACAAGCCAGTAGACCCGGATGCTGATGCTGAATTAAATGGGAGGGCGGACGTGAAGTTCGTTGAGGTGCCAGTCGTGTCTCCCGCATCTTGTCTGCCTGCTCGCTTCTTGTAATGCTCGTGCTCGCGTAGTTTGCTGATGGTATCGCCCTTCTTCGGAGCAGGTATCGGATGGTCTCTGAGAATCTGGACCGACTCGTCACCAGGCTTCTCTTCGACTGAAAGGCAAACGAACTTCAGGACGCTGAGGAAGGTAAATGCTATAGCACGTACCTCTCGGGCCGTAGAGCTTCTCCTTCCTGCTCAGCGGCCGATGAGATCGTCGCGTTCTGTCTGTTGAACTCGACCGTGTTCCCCGAGGCCTGGAAGGGATGGTGAGGTAGATGATACCGACAGACATCCGCGGCGCGTTCGTTTTTCGGTCCTCCTCGAGTGTCTGTCTTGATAGGCCAGCATGGCTAGTGTCTTCCGACGAAACTGTGACGTTCCCGTTGTGATGCAGAGATAGCCTGCCTGTGGACAAGATGTCTTAGAACTCTTGCTTCAATGAGAAGCGTTAGTTATGATGTCATACTTTCGCTGTTTAGCGCCAGGACGACGACTGGTGTGCCAATGACGCCGAAGAACAACGCCAGCAATGCTAGGAGCATCGGATAGAGCCATTTTGCACGGCGTCCTACTGGATTTCTTCGTCTACGCGAGAAAATTGTAACCAGATAGCAACAGTGATCTCAATTAATAACTCTATATACGGCTTCAACTTACAGAATCTGGTTCTCCTCGTTCGTATCTGGGTTGCTTTCCGTCTGGCTTTCAACTGTGCAGACAGAAAAGAAAATTGTTGCAGTATTATGCTAATTTCAAGTGATAACCAGGATTTTATCTGCGTCCGTTGTGGGATTGACACGTCTACAGACATGACTTTCCACAGCTTTCACGAGGTACCATCTTAATGTTACTTTGACGAACGCCTAAGACAAACGCTGACGGGTACAAGCAGGACGTATTCTGCGTAGTGGTAGTAGTATAGCGCTGGTAGTAGTGTGAGTGTTGTTCTTGTACCAATTCGCTGGGTCTTATCTCTTTTTTTTTTTCTGTAACGGACCTTTCTTCGTCTGCTATAGCATATTCGTTACACGGCAGCGACTGGTGTAAAGAATGGCCACTGACCTGTGTCTCGTGATGGGCCAGACATCGGTGGAGACCTACGCTGGATGTTTGTAGCCAGCATTTACGTGGAGGCAACGCAGACACTCCTCGGCATGGCTGTCCACCCCGCTCAACACGAATGCGGTCTTCATCTTCTTCTACCCCATGTATTTGTGCTGACTATCGTAGTGCACCTCCTGTTCATCTTCTTCTCTCGCCGCAATACAGGCAATACAGTGGATATAAGTTCCAGCTTCTTGTATACAAAAAATACGATGCGCGCTATCATTGCCGCGTCTATATTCGTAAGGAGAATGGACGCTGTTCATCGTGCTTCTGAGCAAGAGGGAAACACATAAAATTATTATCGTAAATTACACTTTATTATATAAAGTTTGTCAACGCGCCCCAGAGATGGAAAGAAGCTGCTTCAAGGAACTTTTTTGGTGGTTGACCCTGGATTTCGGGCAGTCTTGAAGGACGCTGGTTTATCTTCATTGCGGACCCCGCGGCATAGAGGCCTGGTTTTATGTCAAAAAATGCAGTTCATTCACATGAAGAAAGTTGACCCTGCTTGCGTAGCGCTAAACGAGGAGCAACACGCTGTTATGTTTAAGTGTACGTACAGCAGACTGGGCCAAGTACTGGTCACGATTTGATGCCTTTCTGCGTCACGCGGACACGTCCAGTGCTCCGGACACGCCGGGGGCCAAGTAACTTAGCTTCCCTGGGGGCTTTCCTGTTTGTAGATTAAGTGCATGTCATGCCCTGCGTCTTTATACACTGTCACGACAAATGACCATACTTATGTTCTCAAACAAGGCTACGATCCTAGCTGCCTCGTCATCCGACTTCAAAGTCGTGGGCTCTGGAGCTTCGGAGGGACCTTGAGCACGTGCTGCAGAAGACGGAGGACAACTTTCACGGATACCTTACCGATACGCGGGTACCTACTTTTGAGGACAGAGAGAAAGACGACGGTGCCAACTATTCCACACAGTGTAATCAAGAAGATGCCACACAGAAACAATATGGCGGTCGTCGAAAACCAAGGCCGGGCAGGAGGCTCGGGCTCTTGGTAGAGATCAGCATCCATCATCATGTCACCGCCCATGTCCATTCCCATGCCTCCTTCGACGTCCATCCCCATGAGTTGCCTGTTGAGTTGCACACGTACATGTAATTACACATGGCTTCGCATATCTACCTTATTAGTGCACTTACGGTGGGGGTATCAGTGCCATCGTTACAGAGGTTACGTTTGCGCTGCAGGACACTTAGGCGTGCGTCAGCTTCTTATCGTGGATCAGAAACGTCGTACTTGTAGCCTTGGCGTGAGCGAATCTTCTACCTTGCTTTTTGGTTAAGTTGCCGCGCAAACGCGAACTTCCTTCCTGGCCCTCATCCTATGGGAGAAGTACGAAGCATTCTTCAAGAGCGTCGGCAACTTATTACAGGACCCCTCATTGGTCCGAACGTTCATTCAGCGTAACGCGCCGCTCAATGCATACACTGCTCAGTCATGAGTATTGTCGCATGGCAGACAGTCATGCCAAACACAGAGGTCCTCATACGCAGTATTTGCAATAATAGCATTGTATGGAAAGGATAAGTACATGGGCGGTAAGCAAATGCTTGCTGGCATATTTCTGGCCAACAAATTTTGTCGCATAATTGACAAAAACGGCAAAAGTTGAATCAACAGTGGCGATTATATTTCTAAACTGTTACGAAAAAGTAAACCACAAATACGTCCCCATAAGCCTTAATAAGCGTCGTAATAACGACAGGTTTATGTGCTGTCAGTAGATGCCCAGTTAGAGGCACACACAACCTTCCAATTGGTTGGAAGCACATAATGTGACGGTCATGCCGACTTTCCAGTTATAAGTGCGCCCTCAAATGTCGGCAGCAAAATTTGTTTTACCATAGGTCTAGGTGCCAATGAGGTGTACATGCCGCACGTCAAATTTTCCTCACGTTTCACCATAGTGGCCAATCATTGCGTAATGGTGGACAATTTTGGTGGATATAGATAGGTTAGTTCAGTCAAAGGGATGCCTCAAGAAATGGTGATGTCTCACTGCCCATGTTCCATGCACTGCCCATGTTCTTATGTACCAGCAGATACCTTTGCCGGATGCTACAGCACATGCCCTAGCACAGTTTCTATGATGAGGTCAGACATCAACACCACACGCCGGCACTGCGACTGAAAGCGTCAAGGGGCCTCATTGCATCTAGAGGTGTTGCAAGGTGTAGGGACGGCCAGATGCCAGAGCGCTTTGATCAGCGGGACGGTGACCCCCTCAGCCAGTCAACACATCGCCACGGTACAGAGGACCGTTTCACAGCTTTATTTCATTTCAATAAAATAACAAGCACTCAGTGTCCATCGCCAAGCAAATTTCAAGGCTCGAGGCAGCAACGCGTGGACAGTACACAGACTTCAGTGCATGTTGACTAGACGTTGTGGCATTGATCGCTTTCGTGGTCTTTCTTGCAGCATCTTGCAGGAACCACGTATGACCTGCACCTAGAAGAAGGGTCGTGATGTGTTTTATAGACTTACACACAATGAAAACAGCTTACACGCAAACAAAAAAGCGTGCAACATATACTGTGCACTGTATACATGGTCACTGGAGTTCCTTGTTCCAGCAGAGTTTTTGTGTCCGGGTGCAGAGGTGGGCAATTGTCGCTCCTTGCTCAATCCTCCATTTGCTCACGCACCTCTCCACCCAGCTGTCCGTCTCTTCTTGCAAAAACTCATGATTATCGCATTCGCCATGTTGAGCACGAGTGAGCATGCTCATGGGCCAGTTTCGCCAAGTAAGCAGTGGAGACGTATTCGTCGAGAATGCCACGTTCCTCCGTGTAGCAGCTTGACGCCCTTTCACACGGGCAACCTTCAATGACCATTCAAACCAATGGCCATCGAACATGAGGCTTAGCGCCACCTAGCGTGTCCCTGTCAACCTGTCAGGAAGCATTGGATCCAAAGCTCTCTGAAAGGTTGACACGTGACGCTCTAGGTGGCGCTAAGCGCATGTTCGATGGTCATTGGTTTTGAATGATCATTAAAAGCAATGGTCATCGAACATTCGCTTAGCGCCACTCACCGTCTAACGTTTCAACCTGTCAGGGTGCATTGGAGCAAATGCTCTTTGAGGGTTTGACACGTGACACGCTAGGTAGCGCTAAGCGCATGTTCGATGACCATTGCTTTCAATTATCACTGAAGACCGCCCATGTGACAGGTGTGTTAGAAATATTTGTCATGGTGGTCCTATATGGTGACGCCTTAACCGTTCAGGGCATCGAGAAGGAATTTAATGTGGTGTTGTGATGTTCAGGATGATAGTGTGTAGAGAGAATCTACTTCGCGGTTCTCGTCCGGCTCGCCACAGTTATCTATTTGCTTCACTGATGCTCAGTTCATTCACCACACTGAGCATACGTACGCGTGTTCGTGGTTGAGTGCTGTCAAGGTATGTTTCGGTGCGCTGATTTATGTAGACGTGTAAACAAGTGCACAACTGAACCAAACAAACCCACCTTAATCAGGGCCTTCCGAAACCGTGGTTCCACCACCGGGAAGCTGGTTCTCTGTAATGTAAAGGAAAGGAGAATCGTTCAACTCCAATTAAACGGAGCACAAAATAATAAAAAGAAATCGGAGGAAAGTACTTTGCAGTATGAACAGGTAGACTGTGAAGCCGATGAGGGCACACAAGCAGATCAGGAATACGCAGAGCAGGACCAAGATAGCTTTGGTCGAGAGCAACGGTTGCGCAGCTCCTCCTGCGGGTGCTGCACCGCCCCCGGCGTCCACGCCACTCATCCCGCTCACGCCGCTCATGGCACTCATGGCACTCCTGCAGCCATCGCAACATTTGCTCACAAGAGGTCCCCACGTCGCTCCGCGATGTCAAGACACCATGTATTATGCATAAAGTCTATTTGGCACCGGCACCGTGAGGACAGCATTTGCACTCCAGGACGGATTTGGTCGTTAGGGCGCTACGAAGATTTCATTGCCACAGAATGGAACTACCAATGGCGAATTAAGAACCGTAAGGAAATGAGCGCGCAACGAGGTAGTTTAAATACTTTTGGTACTTTATATAGTACTCTTGGGGAGTAGATGCACTGCTAAAACCAATGGGCCCCTCAGGAACTAAATGCACGGAAGTTTATGTAAAATTAGTGACTATTTGCAGCGCACTCTAAGGACTAAAATTGCTTCTTCATGTCCTTAAAGTGCGATGCGGGAGTAACTTTCATGTTCACGACTCTAAAATGGGGTGTAACTGCACTTGAATAAGGTACAAGAAGCTCCTCCCCATTTTACTCATTTTTTTTCCTAACTAATAGCACAAACAGCTCGCTCATTGGGCGCCATTTTGATTTCGTCAT
This sequence comes from Ornithodoros turicata, assembly GCF_037126465.1. Classification (NCBI taxonomy): domain Eukaryota; kingdom Metazoa; phylum Arthropoda; class Arachnida; order Ixodida; family Argasidae; genus Ornithodoros; species Ornithodoros turicata. The sequence goes on along the minus strand of NC_088210.1, from coordinate 21,891,868 downwards.
TGCTCCTCTGCTTCAGCTCATACTGCAACCAATAAAACTTTCGCTACCCCCTGACGTCGAAATCCATTCCAAGTACAACACGCCACGCCGCTAAAACGCCCATTACAGGGACCTCCCTATGGTTTGCACTTGAAGGTACCCCTGGAAGCACTTTTCCTTCGGGAATAGTGGGACAAACAAGCGGGGACATTTATCTGTTTCTGAATGCAAGCATATATCCCGTACCCCACTGAGGCAATCCCGGAAGGACCAGTCGTCGACGGAAGCTGCGGAAGGGCGATTCGCCTCCTCATTGGAAAACTTCTGAGCAGGGCGGGCCACTTTACTTTTCGTGAATCGTCGCCGCTTGTTTTTGCAAATTTGGTAATTACAAACGCTTACTTCTACGCTATATGTCAAGGGGACAAAACGAAAGTATGATGCGCTAAGAAGCAGCTTCGATAATACGTACTCTCCCATGATTGCTGATGTTCCCGGTCAGCAGCTGAAAGAGGAAATGCACCAGGTCACTGACGCAGCCATCAACAGTCGGCTCGCTTTCGCCATGTACGCTCTCGTGGGAAGAAGGGCGATGTCTGTACTCTGCATTTCTTTTGTGGACAAGGACATCGCGTCGGAATGAATAAAACAGGAGCTAAAACCACGGACAAAGAACACACAGGACGACACTTGCTCCACTATCAACAGATCTTTAATGGCAGCATTCCGTAAAAGGAGTTGCCGAGGGAAAGGTGGAAAAAACGACCAGAACATCGCGTCGCCTGCTCGAGCGGCTAAAAAGATGTATGAACTTACTTTGGAAGGACAAGTGTTTCTTCCGCGCCCCCAAACAAGGTATACCGAGCCAACACTAGAACGGCGAGGAAGAGGCGCGTGCCGCCTGGACTCGCGCTCAATGGCGGGCGGCTGCGGGACAGTCCTTCTGCAAGCACCGTTGCTGCCGCGGGGTTGTCGCAAAGTGTCATCGTCATCGCTTGCCTGATCCCTTCATCTTCTCAGGCCGTCCCAACACCACCTACAAACAGTTACAAACAAAGTCTGACCGCTCGAAGGACCATTAAATAGTCCACTTCGCCAACCGCGAGAGTGCTTCGGCGGACGTAGCTATGGAGACAAGTCGTCATGAGCCACATGAGCATCCACTTCTAGCCAGAGAAAAACTGTGTTTGAAATCGTCCGCGGCGCTTTGCAATGCGGACGACATCCCGACCACCTAGCGAGTGAGGAAGAGGAGACGAGCAAGCTAATTCTTTGTTCAGGAGCCGTTGGTAATTGTGATGTGCTCACCCAATCGATATGTGTAGGTGTATAATAAAGTGCACAGCCACTAGTTTGGTTCGAGATCTGCGATCCTGGAACAGACCAGCATAATTTTAGAGTAATCTGCAACAACTCTGCAGCGATTAGACGGTTCATTTCTTACACCTTACAGCGTGTAAAGATCGGGGTGTCTTCGTAAACAAACACCCCTCTTTCTTCCGCAGGCTTAGGTAGAGTCCATGCGGGCCAACTTCAGCACTACCTCAAACCAACGTCTTATCACCAACTTCGAGGAGGTGTAGTCTCAGTGTTCACTGGTGTTCACACGTGTACAAACTCGGTAGCTCCGGCCACAAGCACTCTCACGTCAGCTTATTTCGCCAAGGCTGCAACATTCTCTTAAAAAGGTGGCTATTGGTGAATTTCTCAGCTACACAATTCGTAACCAATGCAATCGCATCGCAATCGGGAGTGCTCATCTCTCAGATTGGCAGATGCACGACCAACTTGCTTCGCGTCGAGATTTCCCTCGGCGATCGATTCCCACTAACTCGAGTTGGTCATGGTTGGTGGTGTCCGACAGACTGCCACGAACTCCGAAGTTCGTCCGAGTTGGCGCACAAAGCTCGCCCGTGTGAACACTGCCATAGAGGCTGTGGTATCTTGTAGCTGGTGATAACTTGCGCCCCCTAGCCATAGTTGTACTATCCTGTGCTGTGCTATCGGTGGTTTTTAGGAAGTGCCGCTCACGGTGTGTGCGGAAATTTTAATCGATAGCAATGCCGACGTCCGCTTTCCGCCTCCATGGCACCATGGGCACGATAGCCAACTTTATTCCTGCACAAATATTTGCTAGTTCATCTATGCAGTTCAGGAAACCTAATGCTTTAAACACGCGCATTCCGCAGAGCCAGAGGCGGTTGTCACCATCGTGCACCCGTTGTTGTAACTGGCCCCAGCCAACAAAGATCCAGTCGGGAAATACATTATCGTAACATTTATTCACTCCTGTGGATACCTTCTGCGGGGTAGGACTGCCACAGGGAGCAACGGGAAGATCGGTTCATGGGCGCGCCCGTATGACAGGAGAAAGCCTCAGAGAAAGCGGGGAGGTTGCCGAAAGGGATGTTGATGCTGGGAGAAAGAAACAACCGCATCTTTAGTGGGGGACATTCATAGGAACATAAGTGCAAAAACCCTACCGATATTTTGGAGGACTCGAGACTCCGTGAAGTAACTCCTTCTTCAGGAGATCCTCCCTTTGGTCCTCGCAGAAGCCCTACGAAATACGTGTTTTGATTTTTATTTTTATTTTCAGATTGTCGATGAGTTCCAACTTGCCATGGCGTACGACATGTAGAAGATCTGCTTGATGTTGAACTTCCCCAGACCAGCAATGACGTAGGAGTTCTCGTCTAAATCCAGGTCTTGGATGGTTTGCAAGAAAGCCTGCAAAACCCCCCTCTTAAGCATTCTGAAGCTGCGCCCAAGTGTAACACAAGAACCGGTGTAACACAGAACATCACATTGAAAGCACCGGTACATGTCAGAGTCCGTTCGCGCTGCCACGACCATTAATTCCTTCCTGGACTAACCTAAGGAGCCATTTGTAGTTCTGGGGAGCAAATTTATAGTCAAGAGGGCTAAAATGAGGAGTTACCGCGATATAGGGGAGTAGGAGCTGTATAATCGCTTTCCAATTTACTCCGTTATTTCTTGGAGTGTAGTTAAGTAATACTGCGGTTGTCCATGCCACCATTCACAGATTTTTGGAATTCCCTGGGCGCTGCGGTCGTTTTGCGACAGAACAAAAGTCCAGTACAGGATAGCGGCAGCAATTGGCGATGTGTAGACCAGTGCGACCTCAGTGGACACGCTGAGCTGGTAACTGGTGCCTATAAAGGTGGATTCCCTGATGCAAACACGTCTCCCATAGTTCTCCTTTGTAGACACTGGACACCTAAGTAAGGATGGCGGTGCGGTGATCTTGGCTTCCCATGGGTGTCACGTAACGCAGTAACCCCACGCGCTGAGAGGCATTCAACTATAGGATAACGTGTGTTGTGGCGTTACCGTAAAAGACTAACCAGAAAAGAGTTGGAAGACGAATTTACCTCAAGCAATACCTCCGGAACGGCATTATCAGCGATGTTGACATCCGTGCTTCCGGTACTTGTTAGCTGCAGTTACCGCTTGTTATGTCCTCCGGTACAGTATTGATTTCCCTGACACTTACCCTGACGTGTAGCTTCCGGTCCACTATACTTTTATACTGTTCGATGAAACAGGATTGAGTCTGCGCGTATCTAAAAAGCGTCTCCTCTGTCCACCACTTCTGGTACATCTGGGACACCGTGAACTGAGAACCTACGTTTTAGACCAAGTAAACGGCACAACATGCAAGTGTTGTAGGATGCATATAAAGGATGTTGTAGGATGTTACCTCTCCTGTCGATGGCTGCTAACATGGCATGTGCAATTCGAGCACCGGGCCTGGAAACGCTCATTACTCTGCAAAATGGTGTAGAACATGTTCGATTCAATGTAAACGCCGTATTCTCGTCTATCCCTCGGCGACCTCTATAGAGCCAAGTTCGTTTCCATGCATCCTTGTTGCTTCAGTCACGCAACTGTGTACGTTGTACGATTATTCTCTTAACATAACGATATATCTCGTAAGGAGTCGCTCAAGGCCCGCGCTGGGTAGCAGTTCAGCGCGCCCTTGAGTGTAGGGTCCGACAAGAGAAGGCTCTGCGGTATAATGTCCATCGAGGATCAAAGAGAGGACCCCTCGGAGCGTACTTGGTTCTAGGGATCCCCGAGGGAGGATCCAGAATACGGCGGTACACGTGGTGGAAATGTGTTGCGATCGTGTAGAAGACAGTTATGGTATAGACACTGAACTGTCACCCGAATGGCTAATTTGGCTCTCCAACACATTACGAGGTACGGGCTAAATACTACGGGGCTCATTAAACAAATGAACAAATTAATCATCGCGGGCAAGGCTTGGGACAGAGCACTAATGTGTCCGCTTTTTGTGTGCGTTTGCCGTGCAAAGAACAGAGCAGAACAAAGAAGGGAAATGTTCGTACGCAGAAATGTCGGAGTGAAGAACTGGCTCGCTGTACAGTCCCATCGGTATGTCTGCAAGTGAAAAAGCCTCTCGCATATACCATATTTGCCTGCTTGGCAAGCATAACCGTTCGTACTTACAAAGCGAGTTGGTCAGGCAATCGTAAGTGCAGTCCGTGTCAAAGGTTGATCCAACCCAACTGTCAACAAGAGATCGTCAGTTAGTGGTTTCTTCTTCTGTTATGAAACAAATTCGGAACTTACTAAGTTTCCGTGCCGTGCATGTCAAAGCGCAACCAGTAATGTCGCATGGAAGCCCTGCGAGCAAGGTAGTAGCTCTCTGCTATTTCCTTAGTGTTTACGATGGCCTATAAAGGCGCGAAAGAAATCGTACATTAGAAACGCGAGATAATTCACCGTTACTATTCATTTTAAATACCTGAGCGTAGATTCTTCCCAACTTCTCCGTATCGAAAACCCAGGGGGGATAAAACACGTTCACCTTCATATTCTGAAGCTGCGAAGTCAAAGGGACTGCATGCTTCAAATGAATATTCCAAGAATAGCGAGGACGAAATTAAGTACAAATCAACAGGGAGGAGAGGAGGAAGACTTAGCCGCAATCTCCATATAATTCCAATCCATATTATATCCAATCCAATCCGCAGGACTTGCCATTCAGACGCTGTCGTGCCATACCGCCCCTTCTGCCATGAGGGCTTCGACGGTATGCAGATTCTCTTCGTCTCGTCCCATTTCCTCGACCCCGCATGCTGTCTATAGTGCAAATATTTTACCTTATATTTTGCTACCATTTTCGCTGCGTCTTCCATCCAATAGGTCTGGTCTACGAAGACTTTCATGAAATAGCGGATGTTTTCCACGGTATACATCACCTGGATACAAGAAAGAAAGAAAAAACTGAAATAATGTGTCTTATTCCTGGTTGGTTCCTCAAGAACTAAGTGAATGCCGCTGGCTGTTTCTATAGACCAAGGCAGGTAAGATATGCTGTGGGCCCTGAGAGAAGTGCATCATTATCAGCATTGCCCACGATATTACTGTGAAGAAAAAGCAGACAACTGTGTTGACAAGAAATCAAGATAGCAAAGCCAAGAGTAGCGAAGAATTAAAGTGTACAGCGATATGAGCATATCGCGTCTGTGGGAGAATTCTGTCGCTGGTCCTCTCGTCCCATTGCTGATACCAGAGGTAGTCAAAACCGTACACCGAAAGTATTTATGACCAGTGCATCCCAGACAACGTCGCGACCAGTCAGCGAGAGAAAACTTCACATGGTCCCGGTAATGTGCTAAGGCTGTATCAGAAAAGCCCGATGATGGGCAGTCTAAGGAATCTTGCAAAAACACGATGAAAAAGGCTGAGAGCTCATGTAAGCCAGTAGAGTAGGCTACGACTATATGTCTCGTTTTGCAGTGATGGTGAAGACAGTGTCCTAAAAGCGCAACACGTATTGCACGTTCTTGTCATCGTCTTTCGAAGTACACGACGCATGCCTTCGTTAGGTACTGTTTAGTGCTTCCGCCACACGTGGCAACCAGAAGGACCGGGAACAGATGAGTGACAATAGATCGTACGGCCATTTTGCTCGGCAAGTTAGCGACACCGGTAAGCCGGAAGAACTATCTCGGCTGCTACCTACACAGGCTTCTCGTATAAGATACCTTGGGCATAGACCTGTCACACGGCTAAATATTTTGCACGCCCCGTGTAAACCAGCGTAAATCTTCTACATATACTAAACACGAGCTATAGGATACATTTATCCTACCCTTTCGACGCTAGGCTGGTAGAGCTTGTGGAAGATGGTAGCGTACGTGTGGAGCGTAGCTAGAGGCATGGCATCTTCCGCCAAATGGAGGCATATCTTTTGACTGGTGCTCTCTTCTCCTTTAGATTCGAATCGTCTCCGTAGTCTCAGCTGAGATATTCCTTGTGCAGGCTCGAAGAGCAGGGGTGACAATGTGAGGACGACTTGGAAGCCGACGAAATTAAATAGGTTGGCGCTGAAACGATTTGCTCAAATTACTCACTGCAAAAAATAGTGACGTGCGACAATACATGGCAGTTCGACCACGCGTTGGTCGTTATTCCGTCTGCCGTGCCGCGTTTTCAGGCGAGTCCCACACTTCGTCGCTATTCTGGTGACGTTACCAGTATGGCAGAGAGCATGCACCGCGGGGTTGACTGCGTAGTTCCTTGTTTGGCTAACAATTTCCCCTTTCTAAGACAAATTTAGTTCGCATTTTACAGATAAGTAGAACAGCAAACAAAACGTTTCGAAGAAAGGTAATTTCTCAATTCATAAGCGTTCACATAGGTTGCGTTTCTAGTTCGAGAAGATAATTCGTCGTAATTCGAGGCCTATACGCCGCGACACAACTTGTGACCATGAGAGTAATTTATTGAGTGAATATATATCACAAAGAATCGCTTTGCTATACGTTTGGCAGATGTATGTACCCTGTACCTGGTGAGGGTACGCACAACTAGTAGGAAGTGGGTTGCTCTTTCCTTTTGAGTTGCATCTGTCATGGATGACGTCTCGCGAACATGGTAGTATTTACTTGTGTTACAGATAACTGATAAAATCATCTACTGACGCCGTTGAGACCGCACTGTAAACCTGTTTCCTTTACCTGGACACTGTGCTAAGGATCCGAGACATGTGGACCATGTAGAACGGAGTCTTGACGCGCACGAAGTCTCGCGGCTCCAGTACGTGGATTCCAGCGAGGATGGTGTTCAGGAAGAGTCTCCAGTTCCACTGTACAACGACAGCGAACATTTTATCTCGTACGTTCACCAAACGGCCGCACGTGGTACACCATACCTTAGACTTCCCTTGCAAACTGTCCAGACGTTCTCTCAAGAAATGCACACCTATTTTCATCCGTTCTTTTTCTGTCTTGGTCGACTATATATATATAATGTCAAATATGTCAAGTTATCGTGAGTTACCTGGTTTTGATTCACGCTGTGATTGGAGGGAACGAACGTACCCTGGCCATACGATGAACCAAGTTCATGACGTCCCCGGCGAGGCCTTCCAGTGGCTCCCTGGGCTTGATGAGTGCCATAGCTGTCTTGACAAGGTTTCGATAAGCCTCGAGGTTTTTCGCGTTGCCCAGTAAGTGTCCCCTCATCATCGGCAGTGGCGGCTGATCAATCTATCATCATACCGGTATTAGTATTTTTCTTTTTCTTTTTGCCGCAGACGAAGCTATCCGCGTAGTATTTACACGAATGACACCCTCACGGATTATTCCAGTGGAAGAAAAAGAAAGAAAAGATACTGCTCGCAGGGCGGAAGTTTCGCCGCGTGTTATGTCGCACATATGGTGCAGGAATATCGGGAGTGACGGAGACCTTAGCAGACGACACGGTCTATACATCTTTACCTGCCGTCTGCTACAGGATATCTTGTGGCTGTTCTGCTGGATATTCCTAACGGCACCTAGATAAACAAAGCCAGATTAAGTGTCCACCAATCATCACCGTGCTTTCCGGGGCCGTAGCTATGGAGATCAGCCGCCATTAGCTGCATGGGCAGCCACAGCAGGACTCTTTGAAATAGTCTGCAGTGATTTAGATGAACAAGGCCACATCCCAACTTTACATGCCCACGTGACGCCCCTGTGACACAAAAAGTCATGACGTTTAGCGCTCGCGCTTTCATAACGACAGAAAGCTTTGACGCCTTTCGCATCTTCCGCTGGAGTATTCTGGAGAATATCGCTCGTGTGGATGCGCGGTCTGCTGCGTACCGTTAGAATATTCTTGGACTTATTAGCGATGTCCCAGTCGACGGTCACGCTAAAGAGTGTGGCTTCACCAAGGTCACGCATTACGCGCGCTGCCACTTCTTCCACGTTCGGTTCATGCACTCGTGTACTAGGCCACTCACGTAAGCCTAAATCGGCAAGCACTCGTCGAAGTGGTTTCACCCCGACGGCTTCGATAGACGCTTAAAACGGACACGCGAGGGTTAAAAAAGCTTGGCAAACTGAGTCGCACTTGCAGGATACCTTTCTGTTGACAGCCTCGAACGAAGGCAACATATTTGCTGACGACAGATACGTTGTAGGAAGGTACCATCGTGTTGGGTCTCGGAGATTCCGCTGAAAATGGGGATTATACAGCATTCAAAATGTGTTTCCAGAGTGCGAACGGGTTGTTTATGACATAACACCAACATTCAGCACCTATATATACATGACTAGAGTTATATATTATTGCAAGCCTGCGAACGACCCAAATATATTAGTGAGCGTTACTGACTTTCCAGAGGCATCAACTGTCAATTAGCCATCGTTCCTTGGTCGCGCCAAGGTGTATGTATTTTACTTCACGACCTCAATCTCCCACAACACTTTCAGCCTCCATGCAAAACTGGGCACACGCTGCCTTCGTCTTTGTTTTAATCCCTATACTATAGAAATTGCAATATTTTCTCTTGTTCGTTTTATCACGAGATCCATGAAAGCAAATGGAATGCGATGCGGAAAAGAGCGAAACGACAATGTGACCTAAAAGGCTTTGGTTCCGCCAGGTGGACACGAGTTCTACATCTGGTGCCTCCCAGGGTCGCACCTACCTTCTACAAAAGCTAGCAACCCAGCCTCAATACGTTCCTTCAGGTTCAGCTGGTAAGAGGTCTTGGATGCCTGAGCAGTTATGGGGTTCTCCTGGAGCCACCCGTGGCAGACGAAGTCGTAGAAGTCGTCACACGCACTGGTCTTGCTCTTGTTCACGCTTTGTGCTATGAGCTCGGCTGCGAGATAGACGGTTCGGTCAAGACCCGCCGTTCGGTTCAAGGCGTTTTATCTCACCTTCTTTGCTGCAGTAGTCGGTGCTGCAGGAGTACGCAGCCTTTGACCTCGGTCTCAATTCTGTAACATTCACAACAAACTTCAAGTAAGCGTATGGCATTGTAGGCTATTTTACCTGTAGGAATTTCCATCCCGAAAGTGTCCTCTGGCCCGTCTATTACAGAAGAGATGAAATATATTAAACATTCGATTCCCACTATCATATGTGAACCGATTATATCGGTTAATTCATTTGAAAATACCTAATTCGGCTTTACTAAAACGTTACTTAACTTCGGGGGAGGATATATTCTACCACGTGTGTCACTCATCCCAGTGCGTAATCCTGGCTCTCGACGCTCTTAGCGAAGAATACGAACGATTAAATATTGTCTCCGATACCAGTCGGGGGTGCAGTGTTAACTACGTCACGGAGGAGAATATGTCTTTGTACTCGTAACACTAGGTGCAGTGCAATGAACAACTACGTAACTGGTAATATGAATGCGTGACAACCTGTGAATGGCACCCCTATAGACTGGTTGCTACCTGTATCTCTTCAGCACCCAGGTCATTACGTAAAATATTTCTAGTGTAGCTTCCCTCTGTATTTTTGCCATTTTTAGTGTCACCTGGCCGTATCACGTGACCACGTCACGTTGTCAATCATAAGTGGTGATTGGCCCCGTAAAGCTATTCCTTTAAAAACTGACTTGGTCTTTTCCGTAGAGCCAACGCTGTGGCCAAGCTGATCAGCAGCACGAGGGCAGCGATGACAGCGGCTGTGCCTGCTACAATCATCTGTACCCTGGATGACAGCCTGCGAAACGTGGTACCAACTCTGCAGAATGACTCCAGAAAGTTACTTCCAAAGGTACCTGTTGTCGTTGTCCGATGGGGGGAGTGTCGGAATCAAGTCGGCGAAGGTCATAAACGTTTCTTCTGGTGGGGAACGCCGAAGGCCCGCAGCAGTTGAAGAGGCTGAAAATTCAGTGCAGGTACCTCGTGATCGACGTCATACGGTTCGCCATATTCCGTTCTCAGTCTTATGCGCGACTATACGTATCATTTCCGGCTCTGTTCCAGCATGGTTCATAGCGACATCTGGCTTCGAGACATGTTATACGATGAACGTTCATAATACTGTTCTCACACCCTAAAATCGGTGCTTCATATAGCATCACGTCTTCAAGGCTAACGAGCACCCTTTCCTAAACGTTACAACCTGCATAATCATGGAACAGTACGACACTGGCCTCGAAGCCCGATGTCTGCGAGATGCACCATATCACAAGAGCGGGCCGACCACAATTTCTTTTTCTCGCTCTGCCTCTCACCAGAGCTTGAAGTGGCGGCACGCCTTTCACTTGTTGCTTGCATCTGCATTTGGGACTCTATTTCAAGCACGATCTGAAGAAAGCGAGAGTGCTCTTGTACCACCAACGAACAGGGGGGGAATGGCACAAATGCACGTGCTCTCCTTTTAACTTCGTATTCCTCAATACATTGCACACTGCTGTACACGTTCTTATCTTTTTTTTTTTTTGTTTCTTTTGTATGAACGTGACAACACGGAAATATCTTAGTACAGCTTGAAAATATGCAAATATGCGGGGTGTTTCTTTTCCCTTTTCGACAGAGATATTGCATTAAAAAAAGCGATGATCGACAGCAGCATATAGAATGCCGTTTTTGTAGGTGGCCTATACGGTCGGGCAGATAGAAAGCACGTATTAGATAACGAGTTCAATAAATTCCATTAATTAAAATTTTAGTTAGAGGTTTTTGGGGAAACGTGAGCTAGCAGGATTGAAGGCGTTTTCTTTTTCTTTTTTTTTTTTTTGTAAAAGGCCATTTTCTTTTTTGAGAAACCCAGAAACGAGAACTTTGAGATTTCAATCACCAAATTTAACTTGCAAATGAGCCGAAACCAAGCACATCAATAGCGCATGATAAAGGCACGACCTCCGGCGTCGATGGCTTTTCTAGCCATTCCCCTCTCCCCATAAACTCCTGCAAAAATAAGGCAAAACAAAAAAAGAAGCCAGAAATGCAAGCAATTACGGCGGGCACACCCCGACCCTACCCTTACAAAATACGAACACCCTTGTGATGTGCGCCCTGCGTTCGTGTTAGTACCGATGATATTTTATAGTATTGGACGGAGGTCTTTGCTTTCACCAAGGGCGTTGCAAAAATGCCGAAATACGACAGCACTGAAAATCTCGTTCGTCCCCGTCGTTTTCAGCAGAAACGGCCGGCGGTAACGATCAAGCACAACGGCGCAACCCTCGTCCTCTTGAACAGCTGCTGTTCCGTTTTCCTTGGTTCACCTGGTGTCCGTAAGCACCGGCAGGTGGCCCGCGGTTGCAGTTGCTGATGAAAATGGCTGCCTCTATGTCTCTAAAGAAGTCATTATTTCTAGCCACATATTCCATAAGATGTGCGTCTGTAAGTAAAACCATTTCTTACCGCACATTGTTACCGCACGCATGAGTACTTAGAGAAACGGAAAAGTTGGGGAGATAGCTTTAAATATGGTGATGGTGAGGTTTGACCAGAAGGTCACCGGTTGCGTAGTTTGACGTGATTCAACATCTGGAGTGATCCTGTATAACATTTGTGTGCATACATGCAGCCGAATTTGTCTGCTCTATACGTTGAGAAGTTGGCGTTGCCGAGCTAGAATGATAATAATCGGGAGTTGTCGACCTGTATTGCCGATGTGTTGCCCTTGAAGTTATGATGATGGAAGTGTGTGAGCCAGCTCACTGCTGGTACTCCTGGGAAGACCTAAGATGTTGCTCTTACGGGGTGCAGTCTATGAGAGATAGGATGCAATACTCTTAGCCGTTGTCACAGGACATTAAAACCAGCGCGTTTGCCGCAATGTGCTGCGAAAAAGAGTTATATATCACCGTATTCAGAGAAAAAGTCTGCACTTGTGCATGTGGAAATGCAGTACGTGTGAAATGCTATGCATCTGTTACACCTCATGAGTTCACAGACAATCTATTGACATGTCATCAACCAATGAATGTGCCAATGAGCTCACATTCATTAATCTTTCAGGTGAGATGCGCAGCGACAGTATCTTCCAAGAAGGGAGTGAAGAAGTTCGACATCTACCGTTGGGTAGGTTGAGTAAATGGCAATATATGGTCCTTCTTTGCCCCGTATGTCATTGCTAAGTGGTGCTTGCAAATGAAGTCTTCAAAGAGAACTATACAGGATGCAAAATCTTGGTATCAACATCTTAGACAAAATTGTAGATACTTTGAGGAGCAAGAGAGAATGCTCCTATGTTGTACACAAGACAGAGGCAAGTCATGCCTGGTAGCTCCTCAAAAATTATTGAAATAGCTTGTTACGGAGGTTGATATAAAAAGGAGCGTGGGATACCCCAAAAACTGAGGTGAAACTAGGACTTTGAAGTGGGAGTAGAAAGTTGGTACAAGAATTGTGCTCTTGAAATGGCCTCCATGAAAGTGCAAGACTTGCTAATCCCTTCAAATTTTCAAACCTCAGAATCCTGAAGTTAAAGGGGACAAACCTCGCCTGCAGACATATGAAGTTGACATGAACACGTAAGCAGAGTCGTTATGTTACATACAATGTGATCCCTTTAAAATTGTGTTTACGGCCTCGGTCATACTTGTCATGCACCGTCTGTCGTGAAACTGTCATGCACATGTGTATCAAGGACAAGAACCCCTTCTTCCATCTACAGTTGTGGCCCGATGGTTCTTGATGCACTAATCAAGATCAAGAATGACATTGACCCTACCCTTACTTTCCGACGATCCTGTCGTGAGGGCATCTGCGGATCGTGTGCTATGAATATTGACGGAAGGAACACCTTGGCATGTATTTGGTGAGTCATGTGTATATGAATCCCAGAATTTGTTTTTGTGGATTTGAGGAGCTATGTGCTTGTTGATGCCTTTGATGCTGTTGTTAGATAAATCAGGCAATGCACTGCCTGTGGCATTGCAAATTTACTAATCAAGATGCTGAGGGTTGGCTTTCACTTTAAGCAAAGCCTTTTGCTTTAGGATTAAAACTTTATAAATCAGTGGTGACAATAATTGACATACCTAGATATTTGATGCATGCACAATGGTTTCAGCACTGCATTCTGGTAGGCCGAGAATTATAAATTATTATGATAAAAATTGTTGTAATCAGAGCTTTGATATAATGTTGAAAGCAAAATGATGTAAGCCAGCTGGTGTAAAGTTCCTCCGAGTGTTATAACCTTGAGCCTGAGGCACCACAACAGTACACACAGGCTGACTCAAAACCAGGAAAAACTTTTGATATAATGTTCCAGACAGCATTTGGGGGGTTCTGATAGAGAAATGCTCCCCATACAATTAAACTTCTTGACAGAAAATGAATTTTTGATTAATTAATTGTTACCAGGTATCAAAACAAATGCCATAAGTTTGTTATCGAGCACCTGTGGCTATGTTACATCAGGCATTTTCTTTATTAACTGGTACACAACGCATTTGAACATGTGATGCTTTCTGCTATATATTTCTATTATTCTGCGTAATAAATGCACAGGGTGCTTTTATTACTGTGCTATCATAGTCTCTGCCTGCATACCCCATTTCGTTTTTTCAGCAAGATAGAGGAAGGTACAAAGGCAACCAAGATATACCCGTTACCTCACATGTATGTGGTCAAGGACCTTGTCCCTGTAAGTGTGATTTACAGTACTCTCTCTTCATTTTATACAGTGAAGCAAAAAAATTGTGGGATTTAGGAATTGATGGTTGAGTTATTGACATGTTTCTCCGGAAAATAGTGGCCAGTATGTGTGCGAGGTGCCCTAATGACTTTGCCCACAACAGCTCAGTTGTCAACCAAAGTAGACAGCAGTCTACAGAGTACAACCTCAGTAACAGAAATGCATGAATGTGTACTTTAGCTACATTGTGGTTGATGGTCAGTTTGTGTTGAAGTAGAAACCCTGCTACTCTAGCCAGGCACACTGTTGCGGTGGTGTCAGCTATATTTTAGAAGGTATCTTCAGAACTGGAGAAATAATGAATCCTACAAAAATAAGTTTTGTCTGATATTTAGTTTTCCTGATCCTTCCACAGGACATGGCCCTCTTCTACGAGCAGTACAAATCTGTCCAGCCATGGCTGCAGAAAAAGGCTGATGTCAAGCTGGGCGACAAACAGAATCTCCAGAGCATTGAAGACCGCAAGAAATTGGTGAGCTAATTGAAAAGTGGCTGTCACGGTCGGTTGCTACAGCGCAGATTGAACGTTTTACGACAGGACGGCCTGTACGAATGCATCTTGTGCGCGTGCTGTTCGACGTCATGCCCTAGCTACTGGTGGAACAGTAAGGAGTACCTTGGGCCAGCTGCACTCATGCAAACCTACCGCTGGGTGATCGACTCTCGGGACGAAAACACAGAGGAACGGCTCAAACGACTTCAAGACCCGTTCACCATGTACCGTTGCCACACGATCATGAACTGTACAAAGACTTGCCCCAAGGTGAGGTTTCGTGTGAATGTCTGTTGTGCTAGTCGTGATAATCTGACTTTACCGGCCATAACTTGCGTTATCGCTTGCTTTGTCTTTACAGAGTTTGAACCCAGGGCGTGCCATTGGAGAACTCAAGCAGCTGGTAGCTGGCATTAAGCAGAAGCCAACACCTGAGCTGTCGGGCACTTCATAGAGCAAATGTACACTTGATCCGAGTTCTACGGCCTGATGAATAAACTAGAATATCATTGCTCGGTTACTCTGTTAGATGCAGACATCTGTGTTTTTCATTCAAACAGGTCAGTAGACACACGCACAGCCATGCGCAGAATCCACTAATCAAATAGAAATGGAATATTTTGTTGACTACTTTACCCATGCCTCGTGCAGGCTAGCAAATTACCAGTACATAACTCTTATTGTAACGTATTAGTTGGTGGGGCAATGAAACATTGGAGGGACAAACACAATGCTCTGCGGTACCAGTTTGCAAGTGAACATTGCTGTTTCGAGTATCTCGAGAACACGTTTTGTACTAGGAGTGCAGAGCCCACGAAATAATGTCGAGATAAAATGCCCTTGGGATGTCTACCCAAAAACTGCTGCCGTTCTGGGCACAGAGCCATGCTGGGCAACATAGCAGGAACCACTGCAGTAGGCAAGTGAACAATGTTCGGCACACTTTTAGTGGGAGCATTGCAAAGACTTCAGATCTGGTGTAAGACAAAGAGTCATGAGAAGAAAGAGGTGCACACTCTAGATAGACATACAGATGTTCATTCAAACAGCAGTTCAGATTACCGTGGGTCAGAACCTGTTCAGGGCAGCAGGGCAATTTTTAACAGTCCCTGGGCATCAGCCTCCAGAGACACAAGCTTGGACACCGAAAACTAATACAGTTTTTTTTTTACAGTTTATTACTAATAATTTGGAGTGGATTGAATAGTTCCCGAACGTTTCGGGCTACCCAAACACCAAAGAGGACTCCTCCCTGCAGAAAATGCTATTTCGGTTCTGGGCACTTGCAGTGACGGCCCCTTATTTCTTGGGTGCCCTAGGGTACCCTATTCTAGAACTGCCGAATGTCTGAGCAATCACTACGGGCTTATACGGGTTTAATCCTGTGCCGAATAGCCCCATATGTCTCTCCACATGTAACTGAGACGATAAGCTGCGTACCCGTGGATTAATCATAATTTTCCTGGGTACGCGTTTGATGTATACGTTCTTTTTCCTTTTCTTTTTTTAGCCCACGGCCTGCTCAGACTCTCTTCACAGATTTCTAGCTAAACGTGTTCACGTCTCGCTCCGCTTGCGGCTGAGCTCCGGGCGGTGCGTCACGTAGGAAATGGCTTCCAGCGAGGCCCGATACGACGCCACCTTGTAGCGTTAACCGAACCATAAAAAGAAGAATTAATCAGTTTATATTACGGCCTATAATATATCACGAGACAGTAGCATAGTATCTGGTTCTAATAATGCGCCTGGTTGTATGAAAAAAAAAAAAAAAACTTGTCGAGCCAGCACACACCGCGCTGGCGTAGACGTCCTGACTAGGGTTTGCGGATCCCGAATGTTGGGATTTCGGGATAATGAATTCCGGCTTCCTTGACAATGAATATTTGGTAATACGAGTGTAAAGGAAAGAACAGTGTCTTTCCGACTTTTCGTTTCAAACGTCGCTTCCCTGAAAAATATAATCTGTAATCCGAAAACGAACCAATCTCATCGTAGCCATAGCTGAGAACAGCCCTCAAGTAGCATTAAAACTCCTACGACATCAGAAGAAGTCTTCCGATCCATAAGGCTACACAAAGTATTGCAGAATCTTTCTTTTTGTTCTTTGAATCCTCACGAATACGTATATTTGAAAGTGAAAAGAGGAAATGGAAACAGCCTCTTCAGAGAACTAGACTCGGCAATATAAGACCAGAGCAGAGCAGTTACTGTGGACAGTAACTGCTCTGCTCAGTGTGACAGTAACTGCTCTGGAGCAGTTACAAAAAAGAACAGAACGCGCGTGTTCATATGTGTTCCATGTTTTTCACACAAGCGGCATTCCCCAGAATGCTCTAGTGGAAGATGCGAAAAATGTCGTTGAATTTAGCTGCCGCGTAAGTACAAGCGCAGAACGTCATGTGTTCTCGTGGACTGCTAACTGAGGGAAATATATATCCCGGGGCGCAGCCAAAAGATATTCAGTAGGAGACGACCAAGAAGAGACGCATTCCAACGCAAAGTCGATATTCCGGTACAGCGCGAATGCTCAATATAATACGCAGTGAGACTTATGCAGGGTGAGTTCCTTTCTTTTCTTTTGTTCCGTGGGTATGACAGAAAACGCGCACGCAATTTTTGATGGCATGGATGTGCAGGCGGATATAGTCCTATATATACGGCATCCAGAGTCCGTTGCCGAAAAATACTGATCCCATCCCGGGATCCACATTTACAGATTCCAAAATCCCACGATTGTAAAAACGGCTCGGGATTCCGAACCCTGGTCCTGACTCCGCGCTCAGCACGACAGCGAGCGAAGAGAAAGTGTCGTTTCGAAAACCCGCGAATGTCGTCGAAAGGATGGACGAACGCACTACAGCAGGTTTTCTCTCGAACTTTGCAGGTGTTCGTTGCCGACACGTAGATACAGAAGGCCTGCTTATTGCCTCCTCTCCCTGCCTCGCTACGTGGACATATAAAGTCAGAATCCGTCTGCTACTGCGATTCGCCGTTCTGGGAATTCAAGAACTCACAAAATGATTGCAGCTAACTTGGATCCGGTAGACCTGAACACGGGACCGTGATGAAGGGACCGTGCCTGAATAGACAAAAAGCGCAACACGCGTTCCAGAAAATCAGTCTTGAGGAACATATGGGACCGTTATGCGCTTTCTTTAAAAGTTTTCCCATTTAATACGTGGGAACGTTCAATTACTACTCGCAGAGCTAGACGACGGTGTTTCGTCCCCATGGCAACGACCGCTGAAAGCTCGTTCGTGATTAGCTATCGCCGTTGAAAACACGATCCTGATTGGCTGACACTTAGTTGTTACGTCACGTCAACAAGTAATAAGCAGGCTTTCCCTATCTAGGTGGTGTTGAAAATGGCATGGCCCGTTTCCGTTGCATGCGAAGCTGCTCGCTACCTTGCTGAGCCGATTGAGATGCGAAAACGTTCAGATAAATCTGACTATAGTAGACCTATATCTCCTCTATAGCTTGCGCGAGAGGTTCATCGATGAAAAGGTATTCTAGCGACCACTTCATCAGCTGAAAGTGGTCTCTGCTTTCTGACAACCATAAATTCACGCTTTGAATTAATCCACACCGAGAGGCGGCAGGCCTTTGCGGCTCATAAATCGCGTGGCGTGCTGGACCGCTGATTTACTATAATCGACTGTCTCTTCGGGAGGCCTGTTTTGACGCATGTTCATTTAGTTTCCGATATGCCGATGTGTTCAACTACGTTCTTGCGGTTGTTGCCGGTGCTTCTTATTGTGTTTCTCTTGGTGAGCGCTACGGAGTCCAAAAAGAAAGCTCAGAAGCTACGTAAGTTAGACGACTTGTGTGTAACTGACCTGTATTATTCGCGCTGTCGTGATTGAAATGTATACCTTTTTTCGCTTCGCGTCATAATTATTGCAATTAATCAATCAATGGGGGGCGATACAAAAACACGTCCTGCGCAGGGCAACTGCCAACAATCTAGCTGGCGCTGGGCCCAGAAGAAGTATACAGTCTCTGTTCGAAATATCAGCGTCTCTCGCCAGATTTCCTATCTTCCTCTACGTCAAGAATCTAGCAGGTTTCATTCACGTAAAATATACAAACTTGTTTTAAAGAGCTTTGGTCCAAAACATGCGCATTCATAAAGCCGCATAGCTGAAGTGCAGGGGACGGGTAAAAAACTTTGCAAGGCCCCGCAAACAAACAACGGAAAGTTTTTTTTTTTTTTCTTTTTCTTTCGTCTTCTTCTTTTCTTAGTAGTAGTGTAAGTGACCTCAGTGTGTCCTGCCACATGCAAATTCTGAGACACGTGATTTATGAATAAGTCATGTAACTGGGGTGTTATGTTACCATCCAGGGTGCTACTGGGGCAAGTGCAGCATTTACAGAGGAAAGTGGAAGCAGTGCAAGCCGAACGTCAACTGTGATGGAACAGAGATGCACTGCGAACGACAGTGCATTATGGAACACACAGGTACCGGAGCTTTACAATCTTTACGACATAGCCGATGCGACATATGCAGGAGGGCAGCCCGAAGCAGAAATTTGAGCTAGAATCCCAAGTGGATTTCACTTGGATTCCAGATCAAATTTCTGCCTGGGAGGCGAGGAAGGCATAAGAGGGGGGCCCTAACCGTGTCTTCACACGAGCGACATTCCACCAGAAGCGGAAGATGCGAAAAGCGTCATAGCTTTCTCCTGTCACGTGAACACGAGCGCTCAACGTCGTGTCTTCGCGTGCACTGCAAACCGTGGGGAAAATCCTGCTACACAGCCACAAGATATTCCGTAACAGACCACAGGAAAACACGCTCACGGTGTCGTCTGCTATGTGTCGTCTGCTAAATGCGCAGTACGCCACTCACGATATTCCGCACCGTGTGAATGCTACACGGGTCGGAACTTCTGCTCTGTGAGCACTGTTTTCGCTTTTTCTTCCACTAGAATATTCCGTGAGGATGTCGCTCGTGTGAATACACGGTAAGTGTATTTGAGAGAAGACCAAAGCGTGGGGCAAGTGACGTATGAGCAGGGGATGTGTTTTGGCTTTCTTGAAGCCCTGGAAAGGTCACATTACCTGAGAAAACCAAGGGGGGGGGGGGGCTCTGCACACGCCACTTCGGGGGCCACCTTGGCATGCTCAGGTCGTACCTCCTCATAAATTTTAGAGCGGAACCGAAAGACTACCAGTCAATTATTTGTAGACTAGGACCCCTCCTCTCACTCCTTCCTCCATGAAGCCGTGTCTAAACAGTTCCTGCACATGTCGCTAATGTCCTTCTAGACTTTGCAAAGACGTTATACGTGAGAACATAATATGTGCATTTCAGGTTGTCCGCCGAAGCATAAACAGGGTTCCTGTGTCAAGACTCTCCTGCGGTGGAACTGTCGCGAATCAATGACCTGTTCTTCTCGATCAAGTCGCAATTGTTACGCCGTATGTGCTTCCAATAAGTCGACCTCGGACAAGCCGAGACGTAAACCAACAAACCTACTCGGGCTTATTCCTTTTATTGGAGACCTGTTTCAATAAATCTCTTTTATGAACTGCTTGTTTTTGTGATGGCGCCATAATGGTGACAATAAGGTTTGTTCACAAAGATGGCCAAGACACTACTGGAAAGCCCTAGGACAAAAGAGACGATAGTTGTCCGTTCTTTGTGCAAAACAAGTGCTGGAATGTCGATCCGTACTTTCTCAACCTCACCACACCTTCTGCAAACCTGTGCGAAACCTACGGAAGTGATGTGCAATCGTTTATGCCAAGCTGCCCCCAGGAGTGACTGGATGTATTGTTTCAGAATACGAAGGCCTTGTACAAGCCCTGTGGCAATAAATATTGATTACGAGTGTAGATGGGGTCAGGCTGTCTTGACCGGGAGACGCAAGTGTCGTTGAGCGCTTCTTTTCGTTTTAAACAGACCTTCCACTATTATTGGGGCAGAACATGACTTCGAGAATTACACATTGCGTTGTCATCGCAGGGGAGACACCAGTGAGTAATGCTGTCGCTTCGGAATAAAGATATGTGTGCCCAGATAAGGCACAATCAAAAAGTGTGCCACGGTCGAGAGTTCTCAAATAGCCATAGTACGATATCATTGTGCAAGCTTTATCTCGCTTATTTGTATCGCACTCATATTTCTGGTTTTTACACGACTGGAGATTGTTAAATCCTTGAAGAATATACGAAGAACATAGATGAAGGAGGCATATACTGGTGGCTACTTGAAGAGGGAACTGGAAAGATGAACACAACCGCTTCTGAAAGATGTCTAGATGTCTGCCGATAAGGAACAACCAAAATGCTCTCGAACAATAGAGTTCTCAAACAGCCATAGCGCGTTATCACTATGCAAGCTTTATCTCTCTTATTTGCCTATCGCATTCATATTTCTGTTTCTTTTTTTTTTTTCTTTTTTCACGAGAGGGAATTGTTGTCTGGATCTCACCCACTTGTGTGTTTCATTATTGCTGAAGTGGAGATCGCTATCGTATGACTGGGTGGAGTTAGATTAAGTCGCTATAAAAGCGAGCCTACTGACGTTTGACAAATTAGCTACCGAAGAGGTCAACGAAAACATGGCATTCTTCTACGTGCTCCTGGTGGCCCTGTCGGCTGCATCGGCAATGGCCCAACTCACAGGTAAGTTCCCCGGAGCACTGAATAACGTTCGTCTTAAATGATAGGTTAGTGGTGATTCTCTTGTTGCCAAGCGGGTATCCCGTCGTTGCGGCGGCTGTAAAATCACGCTGAGCACCAGGAATGGTGGTCGGAGTCGCCAACAGTCTGCATCTAACCACCGAGAACAGACACGCACATCAACAAGAAGTTAGCGGTTAATGATTTGACAGATTGCTGTTGGACGGTCGTATAGGGATAACGCCCCGAGTGACGTTGCCCGTCAACGACGTCGATAACGCAACCGTTTTTGAATTTCAGCAATTCACGTTGAACCTTACTTTTCGTCATTCTGCGTTAGGGACCGAGAAATGCGGCAAGCCAGCGATCCAGCCGAATCTCATGGACAGGGACCGCATTGAGGGTGGAGTTGAGGTTGTATCGGGAAGTTGGCCGTGGCACGCTGAAATCAACACCGCCAGTAACGAGCATCTCTGCAGTGGTGCACTGATCTCCGACCAGTACGTGCTCACCGCTGCAAAGTGCCTCTGGTAAGTTCGTTCGGCTAACAGCAAGAGTCGGCTCAAGGATGTCTCTAGGCTAGGACCCACTGTGCAAGAAATTAAATCGATGCGAAGACAACACATGTGCGGGGTTCTAGCTGAGCTTATAGGCTGTTTGCGCGCAGAGGTAACCCGCCTGAAAATGTTAAGAATGCAGACGCGTGTATATATAGCGTGTGGCCAGTGACATATGCCACGAGACAAATCATCTCAATAATCATAGACATTCCTTTCATGCCCTTGATTCGATCGCTGTTCGCCGACACCCCTGGCAGAACAAGCGCTGCGTGGTACGGGATAAACAACTTAAACATGCATGGCTAGACTGGAGAATGAAACTGAAGCAGTGTCATGTATATTCTACCCTAATATAATTTCGTTGTTTTATCGCAAGTGCCATTCTATGAAGGGACGCCTCAGAAATGACTACCAGGTCCACTCGACACTGAGAACTTAACACTAAATGCGCGAGTATGATGACATCCCTTTTTTACAATCTGAGGGTTGCTATGCCTCGTCTCGCTTTCTCGCACTGTTCCTTCAACTGCAGACTTCTCAGTAAGCCAGTGACTGTTCTGAACCGGGAACCTTTTCAGGAAATCAAAGTCTAAGGACGTTAGGGTACACCTTGGATCGCACACCCGCAACCAGGAAGACCAGGGAGAGGTCTGGCTGAACATTGAACAAGCCTGCGTGTTCCCCAACTACACTGGTGACCACGAGGTGACGCTCCCTTCATTCGTCCTGCATTTCGTGCTGTTGACTGAACACGTCTTGTTCTCATTAGAACAACATCGCCGTCTTGAAGCTCGAAAAGAAAGTGGACTTCACTGACCGCATCTCGCCGATCTGCCTCCCTGGGAAGAACCAACCCTTGCCAAGCACCGTCTACGGTACTGGTTGGGGCCATAGCCACGGTATGGTACACTAACGTTCACGCTAAGCCTGGAAAGTCTGGAAAACATAACTACCACATTTTTTTCTTCTTCTTCTTCTTTAGCTGACCACACTCACACTCATGATCACGATCATGGTCACGATCACGATCATGGTCACGACCACGACCACGACGACGAACGTGCGCCTAGCCTCCGACAAGCTTACGTTGACGTCGTCGCGAACAACCAATGCTACGACGAGTTCGGCGAAGCAGTTCCAAACACTGTTTTCTGCACCACCCTGAAGCTGGGCTCGCCCTGCAAAGTGCGTTCTCTTGACGGCTATTCCATAAATCAGTACTCACACGTAGATAGCCCCATCTAATATACCAGGGTTCCCAAGCATATGCATCTGTAGCGATTATCCTATTTTTTTATTTCAGCACGACCTCGGAGGTCCCATCTCACAGAAGGTCGGAAATGTCTGGACCTTATTCGGTGTCGTGTCCGGCGGTGCTGCTGGATGCAAGGTTGGCGAGCACCCCATGCTCCATACCCGCGTGTCCCTCTACCTGGACAGTCTCGTTAAGTACTTCGCCGGCACTGCCCCTGGAGCAGCCGACCCCAAGCGCTGCCTCCTCGTCTGAGTTGTGAACGCCTGAAGCAGTACGTTTTGCGGAAGAATGTACTACGTTGTGATATAGTTACAAAATAAATATTTTTTGTGTGCAGTTTCACACTCGTGTACGTCTCGGTGGTTCTTGAAAGTTACTGAAGGTATAAAGTGTACTAGAATAGTGACAACATCTGGGAGATGCTATCGTGCCATACAGTGGCCGACTATATAGATCTCTACCCTGGATTGAAACCGAAACAGATCGGAACGGGAGGGCTGGGTTCCACGAATGGGCACTTGTTCGCTGCCTCCGATTGAAAGAAAAGTAGGACCCAAGGTCGTAATCCCCTCAGGCCGTGGCTTTCGGGCGCAACCTTGTTCGCCCCTATAGCTTGGAACGTGGTTCAACTCTACCAAATTGGTGGCGCTGTCGAACACTATGACGTCATTTCTTTACAAACAGGGAGAGGTCTATTGTTTAAGCTCGACAAGGTTTCATCCCCCAACTGCGGTCTGTGTGATGTAGTTGAAGACGTGTATCATATACTTCGAGACTGCCCGAGGTACAGTGCACACCGTTGTACCCTAGTGTCATCGCTGGCCCGCCTGGATAATCGCCGATACTCCACCGGAAAGGTTCTTGGGTGCTGGCCCGGAAATCAGCTCATACCTGCCACACGCGCCCTTGTGCAATTCCTCGTCTCGACGGACCTCTTTGACACTCTGTGACGCTCTTTGTTCTTTGTGCATTGAGATTTTCACACGGCAACTCCCCTACACTGTTGCCTTTGGTGCCAAGTTTTGTGGCGATGTTTTCATCTATTCCGTTTCGAAGTGTATAGATTTGTGTAGTTTCCCTTCCTTCTTTTCTGAATAACGCGTCCTGGAGTAGCCGGTCCTAAGTTACACATCTCGCCAAGGTGTTACATTAATTCATGGAATGCGACTCGATGTGGCTTTTACAGCTCAGTGGCGTTACCGCTTGAAACAAGTTGACTCTCCCAGATTTGATTTGTAAAAGAAAAAAAAATGGAGTAGCCAGTTCCGAGTGGCTCGGCACCAACATCTCCGTTTCAACGCCACCGATCGAGTCGCATTCGATGAATTAATGCAGCATCTTGACGAGAGGTGTTTCCTGGCATGCGGAAAGCGAGCGCTGGATCAACTCTTCTCAGCACAGATGTGGGGGAGAATGTCAGTTGCCCATTTGCAGGAAGCCAGGGGTGTCACGAGGCATCGGTGAATGGAACGACAGTCTCCTCTCAGCAGCGCAATAGTCGTCCGTCTCCGAGACGAGAGAGCTGCTTCCGTGGCGCTACGCGCTACCGGACTGCTCATTCCCCACGCCACCACAATGGGCTGGAACCCATTGGAGAACCAGCCTCTGCCCTGCTTCGTACACAAGGTGGTGAGCCATTAACACATCCGTCACTAGGGGTGCGGATGAGCCTCGTACGCCAGAGTTTTCAATAGCTTCCAGTGCAGAGTTTGAGTCGGTGAAGACTGCCCACTCCCACGGGGTAAAAATCAACGATGTGCTGCAGAAAGGATGGCGTAGAGTTCCGCAGCTGTTGATGGCTGGATGCGAAAGGCGTCCTCCTTGCACTACGCCTTCGGATTGCATGACGAATGTCATAACCGGTCATATGGAGCCGATAAGTTTGGGAGTCGCCCCCTGGTGCTCACTGAACGAACCGTGTCGTGGGGATATTCCCGGGCAGTATTCGCACGTTGCATTGTGTATCAAGGCATTGCACGTGTAAGAGACTGCCCAGCGGTGATCTTTCCTGATAATGCACGAAGAAAACGACATATGTGTTCCAAGTAAGTCACATTTTCATTCCAATATGACAGTTTTTACTGTAAGTAACAAAAACGAAACCGAAACGGGGATCCCCACCAAGAAGCGGCACAGTGGCGCCTCTTGTGAGGGTCTCGCCGCCATGCGAAACGAGATTGTCGAACTGCATGCGAAAAATGAGAATTCAGAAGGTTTTGTTTCTAAGCGTTTAAATTGCGTGTGACTGAGCTTTTTTACTTGCTAAAGTTTTATGAATAAACTATTGATAGTTTGCAGGAGCGAAACGCGAATTCATATAGTATATCGTTTCCAAAAGAAGCATGCTCAAATTTGAAATTCGGGGTGGGCGATTAACTATTGAGCTTGCAGGGCCGAAACGCGAATATCAGAAGGTTTCGTTTTCAAAAGAACAAGCTCAAATTTTAAAATCGAAGTGAGCAATCTCTCGATAATTTGCAGAAGCACAATGCAAAATTATGTCGTCTGACATGAATATTATGAATATTCATTACGTGTATGCAGTTGTATATATAAATAAATGTGTAGTTCGTAAAATTGTATATTTAAATAATTCTTTTGACAGTTGTGTATAGGTGTGGAGGTCGTAAAACTGTATGTTTAAATCATTCTTTTGATCATTAAACGTTTGGGCATTAACGGGAGTACTAACGGTTTTTAGTCACACGAGGTACACATGTGGGGCTCTGGTGTGCCGTGCAGGATTATACTAACCCTAATTTTCCGTTTTCGGCCTTCATTGTCACTAGGTCTTTATGTTTCACACCATACTATATATGTCTGAAATTTAGTCATACAAGTGCAGGCTGCTTCACCAGTGCTCAGGAAACGTTCGAAAACACGTTGAAGCACATACTTCGTATTTTAGTGCAGTTGCATCCAGAATCTACGATGGGGCAGACCAATGCAACTGAATGGAACAGCACTTTCACGTTTCCTCCGTGGGAATGCTCCATCTGCAGTTTCAGTGAAAATCACCGCAACGCCCCCTTGTGCCATTCACACGCACTGCCTCACCAGAGCCTGACGAGAGAACCCACGGAACCCAATACCAGGGTGACCGTACCACCACTGAAGGATAGCTCAGGACAGGATAACGTTTGACAACATCCCACGTAACTTTCTAACGGCACCCCCTTAAATGTTGTGCGCCTGCGCATTTCTTACCAAGGCTCAATGTGGCCGAAACAGCTATCCAGTTTGGGATAGCTGTTTAGCTATCCAGTTGGGATAGCCAATGACTTAAGCCTTTATTCATTCTTTTTGTCTTCTGGACGAGATGGCTTATTGCTTATTGAGATGCATTCCAGACTTCTAATCGTCCGACTGACACGTATTTTTGCTTATTATGTGGAAATGCACAGATGATCCCTTTGTCGTAAAGAGTAGACTTAGAATATTTCTGAGGTTGACTTCCGGTGGATGGCCTGACCCTTCAGTCGTGCAATGGCCTAGACCGGCACCTCCAGAGTCAAGTTAGACGGCCGCGCGCACTGCGCGACGCCTTTTACGATACGCCAATATCTTACAGGACAAAAACCGTCGTGGTTTCCTAATGGCAAAACCTACAAGAAACTGTGGTCTCGGCACAGATCATACCGTTTGAAGCAGCGAACGTGAGTGAAGCTCAATCACTGAACTTGACTCCTTTGACAATACTTCGAAGGTCGAAAAAATCACATTCTCTGTCTGCCGGGCGCAACGAGGAACAATCGTATCAATCCCGTCGCGATTACAGCCGTAGTTGAAAACGTCGTAACCTCCTATCAGAGACGGTCTCAATGAACCTTATCGCAAGATGTCAGGAATAATGAAGGACAATGCATGTTATCGCCTACGTCCCTTTTGTGAGCTACACTACAGTGATGTGGCTGAACAGAGGCCCGTAAGAAATGACCGGAATACCCAAGACCTGCGACATGGTGTTCACCATATGTTCCAGCGTGCTTATATTCGCAGGTTACGCTTTCGCCTTCAGCTTTGGTAAGTTCGAACTCATACGTTGTGAACTTGATCCTAAACTCTGCGTTGCCGGTGGAGGTCAGCGTGCGATCTTTTCGTAAACGACACGCCCACTATCCATTCAGGAAGCAAGCGTCCAATAGCGCAAAAGACAACGTAGACGCTCGCGTAAAAAAAAAAAAATGTATTTTCATATCTCCCACAGAGAGAATGCGGACACAATGCTAACATTCGGTACCTGTACCTTGAAGATCCAGCAGGATTTGGCTTTAGTGTCTGCTGCTTTGAGGAAAGTTACCTTTACCTTTCCTCACAGCAGCAGAAATGAAAGCCAAATCCTGCCAGATCTTCCTGGTACATGAACAGAATGTGAACATTATGTCTGCGTCCTCTCTGTGGGAGATACGGAAAGCAAGTGCTTTTTTTAGAAGGAGGTGGTGTCGTCGTGCTGTATTTACACGCGAGTATATAGTGCAGTCATCTTCGCGGTCGTCGTCGTTGTTGTCCCGTTCGTCACTGCGGCATTGTTGGCGTCAAAGGCATGCCAGAAACGGCACGCCAGATGAAATTGCTCTATCATAGGTATTGCATTATTATTTGTCAATAATAATTTGGGAAATAATGATGTCCCAGATGAATTGACGTGAGAATCTGAAGTACGTATATATAACGTGCACAACTGCGCATGTAACAGGGATTGCTGAACACCAGGAACGTGCTGGGACGAAAAATGCTACTTGCAAATTTCACAACGGGCCGCAGTAAAAGTGGGGGGAGGGGGGAAGTTACACACAAGAGATCTTTCCGGATGGCTCTACCATGCTAGACAGCTCACGCGTGTCAAACCGTGGCAATGACCCACTGGGATTTTTCCCGTCGAGGTCTATGGCCAGAACTCCGAACCTGCTAAGTACGAGTACCAGTACCATCGACAGGGTAGCGAACTGTACCAACCCTTTCTATAAGGTCAGGAAATTTTTCAGTGACAAGAATGGTCGCTGAAATGCGGGCCTATCAATGGCTCATAACATGCAAGACTTATGCCGTGTACGTGTCTTTTGCAGAAGGATGTGGAAGAACTCCCATTGCACCTCACCTGGAAACTCAAGACCGTATCCTAGGAGGGTCCGAAGCAATACCAGGAAGCTGGCCATGGCAGGCTGCTGTCCACGTATTCAACCATGTTTGTGGCGGTGCCTTGATTAGTGATCAACACGTCCTGACGGCAGCTCACTGTACCTTGTAGGTGTCTGCGTATTAAGCGAGCAAAATATTTCAGTAAAACGAGACACGCAACATTAAAACAACAGCGTCTTTCCTTCCAGGTATGCCCCTGTAATAGATGTTAAGGTTCACCTGGGCTCTCACACTCGCAATTCGGAAGACGAAGACGAGATATGGGTGCCTGCCGAGGAGATCTGCACCCACCCTAACTACAGGACGTACGAAAAATTGGTGAGGCGCCGCTACAAGTGGCATAGACGACTCCCCAATATTTGAGGTCAACAATGTGTTTGATGACGACAGATGATTTTTTTAATAATTGGGAGTTACGTCGCGAGACAGCTGAGATCATGAGCGACGCCACAGCGGTCGGTCTGCGGATTGATTTTGCCCACCTGAGGGTTCTTTAACGTGCGATGAAAGCTCACCACACGGCACCGCGTATTTAACGTCCCTCGCGGAAGACGGCGTGTCTAAGCAGCTTGTACCCTACCACCAAGTTGCTGACGTCCTCGGCCGGGTTCGAAGCCGCGCTCTCGGGATCAGTAAGCGAACACGGCATTGCCCACGGCGATGCATGGCAATGGTCATGGCGATAGCACGCGTTACCTTAGTTTCCTGCATAAAGTCTATTTGTTGTGGAACACATCCCATGTGAATGCTCAACATAACGCAGGGCGGAACTTGGGCTCTGTGAGCAGTGTTTTCGCTTTTTCTTCCACTAGAATCTTCTATGAGAATGTCGCTCGTGTAAATACACGGCGATTGGGCTTCTTTCACCTCTCAGGTGTTCTCACTGTAAGGCTCTTCGTTATAATTTCTCCAAATTACCGCGGGCAATGGTGTAGAGCATCGCTTGTGGCGATGCGTGTGTGGCACCTTATCGGTACATGGGTCGTTTGGTGTCTCCAGGTGCCTGTGTTGTTCGTAGATGGTGAGCTAATCCCATTTATTGTCGTATTTGCCCCGATACAGCATTGGATAAACGATCTTGCCATTATAAAGCTCAGCAAGAAGGTAAAGTTCACGAGCAAGATTCAACCTGTCTGCCTTCCTTCCGACTTTGACGAACTGCCTAATCGCTCGGAGGTGTATGTCACTGGCTGGGGGGTAACAGGAGGTGAGTGCCACGCTGTATGCACGGATATACAGCTTATAATGTAGCCAGCATCAATCACGTTTATGTTCCGCGCATGCACTCTTCGCTGCAGGAGCAAGTGGGAAATCTACCACGCTGAAACAACTGCGGACGCTGTCTTACACGAACGAGCGATGTTCTGCTGTCTTCTCCATCACTGTCCCGGATGTCATCCTTTGCGGTGGCCACCACGAAGGATCATCTTGCTACGTAAGCATAGCGCAATAGACCTCTACCTGTTTGTAAACACATGACGTCATAGTGTTCGACAGCGCCACGAATTTGGTAGAGTTGAACTAAGTTCAAAGCTAGTGGTGAACAAGATCGCGCCCGCAAGCCACAGTCTGGAGGGGATTACGATGTTCTCTGAAAGGAACGCGACCTTCGGTCCTGCTTTTCTTTCGATAGGAGGCAGCGAACAATAAACCTCTACCCGACAAACATCATCATGACGTTGGTAGACAGACCGAAACCGAAACAGATCGGAAGGGGAGAGCTGGGTTCCATGAATGGGCAATTGTTCGCTGAAAGAAAAGTAGGACCGAAGGTCGCGTCCCTTTCAGAGACCATCGTAATCCCCTCAAGACCGTGGCTTTCGGGCGCGACCTTGTTCGTCACTAGCTTTGAACGTAGTTCAACTCTACCAAACTCGTGGCGCTGTCGAACACTATGACGTCATTTGTTTACAAACAGGTAGAGGTCTATTGACCATTCGTGGAACCCAGCTCTCCTCTTCAGATCTGTTTCGGTTTCGGTCTGTCTACCTACGTCATGATGACGTTTGTCGGGTAGAGGTTTATTCATTCAAGTTATTTAGCCTACGTGTGTTTCTCCTCAACCGTTTTGGTTTTCGCGGAATTTGAAAATTTTTTCCGCACAACAGGGTGACAGCGGCGGACCCGTGGTCTACTTGAGGAATGACACGTGGACTTTACAAGGCATCGTGTCAGGAGGACCTATGGGCTGTGGAAATGACGACGAACCACTATATTTTACAAAAGTGTCTCACTACACGAAGAACTTGATTGACCCTTATATGAAGGATACCATGCAAAGACCCGAACTTCGCCGGATATGTGACATAGCGTAGCGGTTACTATGTGTTGCTTAGTACAGCACGGACAAGGACATACAATGATAAGGACCTTCAGGATGTGTATTCTGCTGACTGCATCGCGGTGTCCTTCCATGATCAGATTGTGTGGGGGAAGGCATTTACAGGTGTCCACAGGAGGGGGGGGGGGCTAGTATACGTTCGATGAAACGGAACTTCCGTGGGTTCCCACGTAACAGGCGAGATCAAGTATATGTGACAGCTAGAGATTGTAGCAAATGTACAAAACTGGGAAAACTTCAAGACTCCATGTCAGTCCCAGAGAAGGATCGTAGTCCGGAGCAAGGTGGTGGTGATGGTGAAAGGGCTTGCCGGAGCAAGGACTGTCTTTTCTGTAAGCTTTTTCACCACCAATGATATGAGTAACCACTTCCTTTTCACTGATTGGAACAAATAAATAAATAATTCACGGTTGACTTTCCCGTACAACTATTTACTCGCTAGTGTGAGGCACGTTGTCGAGGCTGTGGTCATTCAACTACTTGACGACAAGAGCTTGCTAGGTGCTCCACCCGCCACAATACAACTACAGTACGATGACGCCATAAACGTCCTAATCAAAGAAGAAGAAGAAAACTAACGCGCGAGGGCCATTATCCGTGGGAGGAAGAAGAAGAAGGCGATCGAATCTGCTAGTTTCAGTATAGTTTCAGTGTCAGCATTCAGGGCAGCTCGAACCATTCAATAGAGATGGCCGTGGCCCAAAATGCTCCAGCGACAGAGTCTCACGACTCTCTCTGTAAGTTTCTTCCAATGGATGCCAAACGCACCTTCTTAGAACCCCGATGCGATACATAGTTGCAGAAGGGTACGCCTATTCGGTCCGCACCTGGGGCGGTCGCATCCAGGAACAGTCGAGGGAGTGCCGGAGCCTGAGCCATCTCGGCATACTGATGCCCCTCTACTTGTCCCCCATCGCCTACCAGGGCACGGTGAGCAGCCTCTGTCTCTACTGCATCCTCATGCCGCTCTTCTTGTGGGCCTTCAACTCGCTGCCGATGCCGCTGGTTGCTTTCCTGCATATTGTCAACCTACCACTCTTCGGCATTATAGGCGTCGAACAAATGGCCCGGGAATACCTCTCGGTATGTACGCCGCCCCATCGCACGTGAGGATGTTCCATTATAGGTTCTCCTTTCGCAGACGGAGGGCGTAACCGTGGTCCTGCTGGCGATGCTGGTCATAGCTGTCGATTCCGGTACTACCTTCATTCCGCGCGCGGCCTACTCAGTAGTTTGCAGGTTCGGCATGCGTCGTCGGAGACTGTACATCACTGTCTGTGCTGCAGCCTTAACCTGTACCATGCTTTGCGCACAGGTATACCACTTGAAGGGACAAATAAAGAAAACGGAACAATAATTATACTGATCATTCATCTGTAGACAGTTGTAGCGGTTCCTCTCCTGTTGGTGGTAGATCGGGTTGTGTGCATACTCTACCACGAGAACTTGGACAACACCGCGCAGACGACTGTAGCCTGCCAGAAGCCGGGCCACCACACCGGCTCTTCTACACGCTCCATACAGAGCCCTACTAGCGACATACTTCTGAACAAGCTTGCGCAGGTAACAATGTTCCTCTTGTTTGAAGGATGCCGAGAAAAACTGCGGGAAAAACTTTCCTTCTACACAACAAAGCCAACCTCTTGTCCTTCAGATTCATTCCATTCTAGATTCTAGTTATGTTACCGTAATCTTCTTGTCTCACTTTCTATTGCACCATGTGACGCCAAAGCTAGAGAAATTTCTATTTTTGAGAACTGTGACGTCATGTTAGACTCCGACGGAGCGCCCGGCTCTCATCTGGCAACGTTGTTGCCTTTCACATCTTCCAGAGGGTGCACTTCTTGCACTCCGCGACACACCCTTCGACCCATCTCTCCCATTTCCCCTTTTTCGATCAGTGTCAGGTGACTTCTCCACCACGTGACCCTCCCCGGACGCCGGCGTCGTTGCTAGGAGACCAGTCTCCTCTCCAGAACATGACATCATTGCAATTTGTGGGCTTATGATTACGTCACCCGCTCCTCGCGTCATCGGAACTTGCGGAGGCTCAGAACATTTTCACAGAAAAGCACATTTGACAGAAAAGCACAGCGTTCGTAAACGGGGTTGAAATTTCGCGTATATAATAGTATATAATAATCCTTGAGGCGGCACGTTCTTTTCGTTGACTAAATAAAATAAACGCTGTTTTCCGTGTCCGGCGTGGCACTTTAACGACAGTCAAGCCGTCCGGGTTTCGGAACGCACAAGAGGGAGATAGGCATCGATCGGTGACTTCGCAATCAGTGATTCTAGGAACAATCCAAGGCAGTTTGTGAAGGTCCCTTTCTAACGGCCCCCTCTTGTCACTGCATACAGTTACTCGCTATACTACGCGCCTCGTCCTTCTTTGTGGTACGCTGAGCCTATGAATACCGTTGTTCTCGATACAGAGGTGACACTGAGTGGTCACATCGGCAGGGCGAACATTTGCCCGCTTGATACGTCACCGGTCGTTTACTATTTAACGTACAACCGTGCTGATCCAGTGGACGAGTTCAGAAAATCCCAGCCCGCTTTGCGCACGCATTGCATCCTGGGCGCTTGCTGAGCGTGGGAACAAGGAATAATCCTTCACATTTTGCTTTCGCTGACCCTGACACGTCGCGGAACGGTAGGGGAGAAATCGGAACAGTTTAGAGGCCACCCGTTTCTCTCGTATTAGTAAGCTCCCACAGTTCAAAGCGGCGCTAAGCACTCTGGGATTTTCTGATCTCGTCTATTCAATACGACAGGCTTCTTGTCAAGCGCTAGATATGAAAAGCGTCGGCTTCGGAACCTGTGACGCTGCATTTGGCATTGTTTCAGTATACCGAATATGTCATGGGCAGCGACAATTGCCGCTCTCGTGCACGGTGTCTCGATGACTACGTGGCGTGTTTCGTCCCTTGTTTAGGTAGTTGGGGCCATGAAAGACGAGAAGAACGACTCCAAGACGACACCGAAGCACAGCGAAGCTAGCGAAGAAGACGGTCGACCTGCAGTGGTCATTAGCGTCCAAGAAGGCTCCGAAACAGGGTTAGGGCTCGACCAAGAAAACGAAATTAAGCGTGCAGCTCCCAGCGAGAAACCGCAAGGCGAACATCGCACTGAACAAACTCGCAAGGCAGTCTTCAAAATCAGCACACCAGACAACAAACCGGTGAGTTTCAGGAATGCCGTGGATGATCCGCACTGACTGCTAAGTTTAAAGCAAGCACGCTTGAACACAGCCTGAAGGAGGGTCAGACGAGACCAAGAAATCAGGAAACACCGTTGAAGTGGTGGTAGTGGACGAAGCTGGTTGCTCTCCGTCAGACAAAGCGGCGTCCCCTGGAGCAGAAAACCTTAACATTGCGCGCATGCGGAGAGCTTCCATCCTGAAGCTACCCG
This sequence comes from Ornithodoros turicata, assembly GCF_037126465.1. Classification (NCBI taxonomy): domain Eukaryota; kingdom Metazoa; phylum Arthropoda; class Arachnida; order Ixodida; family Argasidae; genus Ornithodoros; species Ornithodoros turicata. Next base: position 21,858,109 of record NC_088210.1, on the reverse strand, counting down.
GAGCGTGCAGTGCCATCTCGCGTAGAATGTCTTCCAGCGTTGACTTCAAAGAAGAGAGCCTTATCGGCAGGTACGCCAGTCATGCTAACTTACTGGCCGTGGCTATCGGAAGTTTCGAGGGCTTTGTAGACTAATGATATCAATCGGCGGTGCCAATGCTCTAATGGTGTCTTCGACTGGTTGCTTCCGATCGCTCTAGAGCGACGTTTCATCCTCGACTGAACGAAACGGAGCGCTCTCACTGCATTCGGCTGGTTCTTTTCGAGCTCCTTTCCTCCAACCCTGAGCTTTCTAGAGTGCTCTCGCCAACGCCGTCGGAGCGGTTGCGAAATCTGGTTGGGTTCCGGTCACGTGACGGCGCCAGCTTCCACTGAGCAGTGTTTCTGTTGCGCCATGCCTGCCATGTTCTGCATTTTGCGTCGTCGTTTTGACACCGTAAACAGGGAAACACCGTAAGTCACGTGAGTAAACATTCCATCTCCACTCCTGTGTTCGAACCTGCCGTGATTCCTCCGGTTCGGAGACTGAGTGAGGTGCGGTCTGACCCGCTCCAGCTCCGGAACGACCAGTCCAATACACCATAAGCCATAGCGCTCTGAGCTGGAGGAAGAAACAACTGCCGAAGCTGCTGACAGAGCGATCCGTTTTGACGAGTCGAAGATAGAACGCTATCCAGAACACTCTGTGGCTGCCAGTCGAAGATGCCGTAAATGGCCTGACCACCTCTATGTGAATAACAGATGGACGTTATTCTCTGTCAGAGGGGTGTTTGTGCGGAATAGAGGGGCAGGCACGCAGAAAGCGACACGATGTGCTTCGAGCTTTCTTGTCATAGACGAGGACGGTGCATATTTCACTTGCATGCAGCCCAGCAGCTGAATCGACTGGTCGTCCCTCTGGGAGGCTGCTGTCCGACCGACGTAGATCGCGCCTTTCAACGTGCAGTAACACGTCGGTGGGCGATGACAGCCTGAGCGATTGGCTCCGCACGCGAAAATACGCCAGGCGAATTTCGCTACGATACCCCATGGGCCGTGAGAACGCCGGCGAAGAGTCTGCCCACGGGAAGGTCACCCGGCCGCCCTCCAGCACAGGTTAGCGAAGCGCGTGCGTTCTCTTCTGTGGCTCCGACTATTTTATCATCAGGTTTATTATCGAGCGGACAAGCAGCGGCGGCGGCGGCAGCGGCGTCTGCAAAGGATGACATGACGAGGTGAGCGTTATGCCAGTAGCGGTGCCTCTATTGCGGAATGATGGCGTTGAAGAAGTGCTTAAAGGGAGACTTCGTAAGGATTCGAGAAAAAAAATAGGTGAGCATCATACCGAACACGAACCATCCCCTCGATACCGAATACAACATTCGCATTGCGCGAGTGATCAATTGGTAAATGATGACAAATAGCAAACCGAAACCGAAATGCGAAGCGTAGAAAACGGAGCTCAATGCTATATACCGTGACGTAACCCAGCATTGTCGTCTGCTTCGCAACCTGCATTCTCCCTTGTCGGACGATGACAGCAGCGTGTTGCTTTCAGCGCCCTCTCGCTTCACAGAGGCGAAGCGCTCGCTTCGTAGTAAATTCGTTTGAATAAAATCTCGCAGTTTTGAAAGGAGATATTTCGTACACATGTTCGCGACATCCTAAAGGTTACGGGTATACCACAACATTCGTGGTTTTGTTGCGGAGTCCCGCTTTAAGTGCTTGGTCCTCGATGCCTCATCCACTGCAACGCTCCATTGCGTAAGCCAAAGAACTCTGCAGCGTACTAACTGTTTCGTACGTCGGTATATTCAACATCACATCAGCATCATAACCCATCATTCGACATCGACGTCACAACCCTTCAACTTGAAAACCTATCATTCGAATTACACTTATCTGAATTCAACTTCAAAAATCGTCATTCGGCTTCAGCTTCACGTCCTTAGGACATCAACTTCAACATCACATCATTCGCCATGATGTGATGATGAATGTCCGACATGAGTGAATTTTTTGCGCTATGAAAGTCTACACCACCAAGCAGAGGATTAAATGAATTTTGAAATTGCGCAACTATAATTGATTTCTAGAATTAATGTAACGGGGGGGGGGGTAGCTATAAAATACAGCGAGTACAGTAGTTTGCATGGGTGAGTGAATCATTTGGACAGTTAACGTTCTGGGAGTCAGGGGCGGACCCAGGGGGGGCCCGCCCCCCCCCCCCCCGAGACATACCTCTACCCCCCATTCCGGCAGAGTTTCCTGCTACATGGCGACCCCCCCCCCCGTCTTCTTTTTTTTTTTTTAGTGCCCCCCCCCCCCCCCCCCGAGGATGTTCCCTGGATCCGCCCCTGCTGGGAGTCATGTGACAATTATGCGTCCCGCCTCTTTCTTGCATTATGGTACAACAAGCATATTATGGTCAGCCACAGGAGACCCTTGGTGACCCTGTGTTACGACGCTGTCACGGGAACTCTTTTTCGTTTCGCCCTAGACGCCGTGTTGAGCTTCACAACGCCTTCTTGTGGGGTCCTTCTTTGATGACAGTCCTTGGGAACATCTCCAATATCTGGTTCTTTCCTGTGGGAGACGTCTTCGAAAAGATACGGTTGGTGCCCAAACGATGTCTTACGCCGATGCGATCCCGCGTTCCGAAGTTAGGCACTATGACAGTGTTTTTGAGCCTGAGAGGAGGTAATCGGTGGAGAAATCACGTCACGAAGCCTCTCTCCACTCACGGGGCTGCTCGTGTAGGCCTCGCTTCAAGAAGCCCTTGGCACCCTTGGCAGGATGAACCAATGAGGTCGCTCTCCATGCAGGCACGCGGGGCAAAAGAAAGCTGGCTGTGCGCTGGGCTGCGCAGACAGACCAACTTGCGTTGTGTATTCACAGAACATCTGGCCCACAGAGAGCTCTCTCCCTCAGCCCCACACATATAATACGTATTATCGAACATGACACGCCCCTTCATGGAAAGCTGCCAGGCGTTCTCGAACCCATATAGGAACCGGCTGCTCTTCCATAGGGAAATTCCCCGTTTGAGCGCCGCGCACTATACCCATCGAACTTCTAGAAAGCGCATTTTTTTGTGAACGGAAATGTAAAGGCATGCTCCGGAGAAAAGTATGAATTTGTGTATTGGATATGTCGACCACAATAGTACAGTGCGCTAGAGACACATGCGGTTATAGAGACGGTTTAACCCCTCAGCTCCGCTGGTGTTACGGAACTTTGAAGCCAGACATTTTGAAAGAGTGCAAAACTATCAGAAGCGCCTTCCTCACCGTATTTGGAGACATACTTGTAAGAAAATGCTTCCGTCACCTCCACGTTGCTTTGTCCTAGCGTGAACGATTATTGCCTTTTGAAGCTCAGCAAGCTCATGTTGCAGAGCGCAAGTTTTGCGAAACAAAGCTTTATAGCGTAAACACAGCTTTGCATTCAGACACAACGGATCGGATCGGATCGCATCGGATTTTATTGACTGCATCCATGGCTGTAGCCGTGCAGTCCACTCACGTAACTTCACTGCGCAGTGTTTGCGGGTTTCAGAGCGCTACCGTCGAGAAAATGCTATTACGAGTACTGACTCCAAAACTCAGGATGTGGGAAAGTGGAAACAAAACCACGTTGTTTAGAATGCAATTTGTATAGGAACTGCGCTTGAAGTATGTACTGCATGTTTTGCAGCCAAGACCCACAGAAACCTCGCCTTACTCCGGTAAGGCTGTGGTCCATTACTGCACCTGGGTCCCTGGTAGCTTCCCTTTTCACTGGCGTCTACCTCTATTTCTATTTGAGGATCTTCAAACAGTGAGTGCATCGCATTGCATACCCTGTACGTTGCCTCATCACGTCGGTTTCTTCCAGTGAACCTGTCGACTGCTTCACTGAGCACCTGAGCATCATGGACGCCGCACGAAACAAACTCAAGAACGCCGGGCCTGCAACGTTAGTATAAGCCATAGAGCTCCGTACTGTAACGCCACGTGACATCGGCTCACGATTTCTCGCAGCACCATCGACCGCTTGGCCTGCGTTTACATTGGGGTCTTCTGCCTCACCTTCTACCCGCTCGTGATCATGGGACATGACGCCACGTAAGACCTTCTCTACCAGGACTGTTGTCAGACCTGATACCCGCTATACCTACGGGTAGTATGTGGACACAAAAGGCAGCGAGTACTATAGCCACGACTTTATATTCTACTTTACTCCCGCGACAGATAGAGGAGCAATCATTTTTGTGGAACACAATGTGAAACGGCGACAATGAGTACAAGGTCTATAAAGGGCGAGTTTGTACGCGCTCCTAGTGTATAGCACTGTTCGTTCTAATCTCCCTGTCCAGTAATGCAAAAGGAACTGGGAACTCTATTGCTTAGTGGCCCTGTATTGGGAATTGGTGCCTTTCTCGTCGGCACTTCGTCATGCAAGAGACACAGAACCAGTTTATTTCGCCGGTTTCTTGTTTCGTTTTCAGTTGTACCGCGCTGTTAGTTACAGTCTACGACTAGTAGCTGCTCGTGTCGCCTACTAATGACAGTTTTGCATGCACAACACCAGGGAGATGCAGCTACGTATCCTCTGTGGAATGGTACTGGCGTCTACCTTGCTTAACCACGTGGTCCAGAACGCTGTCCTCAGTCGAAACAGCATCGGTCTCAAAATGCCGTGGGGTGTGCTCTTCGTTATCGGTGCTGTCCAGATTATATCGGTTGTCGTCGAGGTACGAGGTGACAAGATCACGAAATGGAACCTCGGAACGTTTCTTTGTTGCGCGTTGCAGAAGTACAGCTTGCTGGAGGAGATGTTCCAGAGCATATCACCTAACTTCTGGCAAGACTATTCACCGGTGTCCGTCCAGGTAATTCTGGCAAGCATCTCGGCAGCGCTGGCAGAGACGATGGACCGCAACACACTCAGCAGGATCGTCATACCCATCGTCACGGAGATTGTAAGGACCCTCAGTCATTATGCTTGCTGCATCGTTGCAGTTTTCTGGTAGTGTAGGCTGCCTAGAGGCAGAGGCCACTCCATTACGATGTATCGTGCTCACTACAGTAGTACCCTTCTGCAGCAATATACTAGACGTTACATACGGAAGGAGGCGATTTCGACCACATCGGGTTCTTTTGACACGCGCCAGAAATCTCCTTGGAATGTTTACCTTGCCCAAAGTGCTACCGTCCTCAGCCGGGATCGAACCCATTAAGTAAACTCTTTGCAGGCAGCACGGATGGAGGTGTACCCTCTCTACTACGCGATACCCGTGGTGGTTGCGGCTTCCACTAACGTCATCATGCCAATATCTACACCTTTGGTCATTTTGCACGAAATTGGCCATGTACCAATGTGGCAGATGGTAAGCACACACCGGTTCACTTCGCACGAAATAAATAACACGTTCCTCTCCTCAGCTGCTTCATGGTATCCTGTTGAAGGCTCTGCTGGTGGGTGCAGTTCTGCTCAGCATGAATACCACGGCCCAAATGATCTACTCGTGGGGTACTCAGGCGGCGCCAGACCAGTGATGACAGCGTCCGTTGGGACTAATATGTTCATACGAAGAATACATTCAGTTCGTATTCACTGTCGATAGAGCTAACGGGGTGTAAATATTACTCAATATAGCTTGCTGTTGCACAAATGATTAAAGATTCTTCCAAACAGTACTTGTGGCATTGCGAGATGGCGAAGTGTAGTGAGCTCTTGTCCACGTACGCCGGTAAATTTTTACAAGTTCGGTGTTCTGTTCTGTTCTGTTCAAGGCAACTTACAAATAGAATAGGTGAGAAAGTGCCCCAGCTAGAGCCTATGTGACCATGGAGTGTACCAGTGCCAACTATTCGCCTTTTCCACCAAAACTAGGACACAGACACATTACTTCACAGATTTCGCCCTATTCGGAGTACATTAACACGGAAGATGAGGCGTGAGGCACATTTCGACCACCTGGGGGAACAGAAACGGGTTATTACCGAAATTAAAGAAACGAAAACTCATACCACTGTCCTCCACTAACGGAAACGAAAATGCGATGCGATGTTATGCGATGAAATTTCAGTGACTTTGTATCATGATTGATTGTACAGTGATTTATTTTTGTATTTTGATGACTTCATTCTCTGTAATGCTCAAGACAGCATGGAAACAAAGCGCAATATTGGACATCGAGGGTGCATCACTAGCTTACCTACTTCTGACATCACCTACGCACGCACCAACTCCACGCACTCTACTCCACCATAGCACGAGAATGACAGCATGTTTTTTTCTTTTTTTTACTTCATTTCATCGTGGCAGACTTGTACAAAATACTGCGCAAAAGTATTTAAAATAAGATACTAAATACTCTACGGAAAAAGTATTTAAAATAGAGTACTAAATACTTCACGGCCATTCATATCTTTCATTTGCAACGTCTTTGTGTCAAGTAACGTTTGGTGAACTTTGGTGAACCCAAGTAAACTTTGTTGATATGTTCTGACCCAAAATTTCGTAATCCCTCCTGTATGTCGGTTCGGCTCTTTCAACCTCTGGCACATGTTTATTGCTTTGATGACCAATGAAATAAATGCCGGGATTATCTTGTACCTAATCCCCTGGGGATTCACCTGGCGATATGAATAGGAATGGTTTTCTGACTCACGAATTCCCGAAAAAGGAAAAGGAAGAAAAAGGGGATTAAATTCCAGTGAGCTGAAAATCTCGGCACGGCGGGAAGCGTGCTGGATATGGCTTGACGAGAGAGGAAAGTATTTTGAGTACTGAGTAGCAAATACCGAAAAAAGTATTTTAAATACATTAAAAATACTTGTCGCAAAAAAGTATTGAGTAGAGTACTAAAATACTGGAAAAAGTATTTAAAATACTGTATTTTGAGTACGTACTCAAGATACGTACAAGTCTGCATCGTGGCTATGGCAGTATTATTTACTTCTGGGAGAGTCCGCCTATGAATGCAGCATTGAATGAAGGTTACGCCCATCGTGGGTTGCTGGACTCTGAGTGACTGAAGAGGGAAGACTGACTGAAGACATGTTCCTACACTTCTTTAAAAATCTTGCAAGATGTGCGCAACCCAACGACGTAAAATTACTTGTGTAGTGCATGCACTTGGGCAAAACAGGGTGCTGACAAAGCCGGACGGACTGTCTTCCCGCAGCTCTAACAGCCGTTCCATTACCGGAAACAGTAACGGAAACGAAATTAAAACCTGGTATCAGGAACGGATAACGGAAACGAAAATATGGCTGTAACGAAAATGGAAACGGTAACGAAAATACGTCCGTTATCATTCCCTGACCTTCCCCAGATTTCTACCGCTCCACCAAGTTTATATCTCTGTGCTTCTTCATTGCCCAAGCTCTGGCTTCACCAGACTTCGGGCTTCGGCCTTCGTCATCTCGCACGTTGTCACTACACAGGTATCAGGCGAACAAGGAAACTGTCGCACAGAAAGCTACCCCAGAATAAGAATGCGCACACACAGCCACGTCAATAGTGAAAATGATGTCTATTCAGAACAGCTCTTTCGGATATGTTTCCTATCAGCAAAAAAAGACCGTAGTAGGTATAAATCATTGAGTCCTTGTGACCAGCATGAATATATCTTCGAGTGATTTGCAAGACACAAGCACGTTGTTGATGTCGTACTGTTGCCGAAGGTAGTTGATCCTCACGAAAAGCTTGCTCAGAGTCAGCCTATCGCTCAGATGGTAGATGAGATTGTCCTGTTGAGGAAAGATGTTGCCCTTTGTTAACGGCTCAGCGAACGCTCTCCTATCGATCTTGTAATTAGAGACGGAAGATAACTCTTCTGGAGCTAGAACACGCAAACAGGAGAACACAATATAAGCGTGAAAAGGCGCCTAAGAAGAATTATGGTTACGGTTTACATATCAGTGGTGAATGTGCAGTCTGCATATGGCACGTATAAATATTGAGGGGCATGGAAAGGACCATTAGGATATAGTTTTTAAACGTGTCGTCCTTTCTCCGTCCCTCAAACTCATTTTCCGTCATTTTCCACCTAGCCTTATCCGCTTTACTCCTTGGAGACGTGCGCGTGCACCGGAAGTGGAGTAACATGCAGTCCTACGCTGTCCTAGACTTCACTTCATTTGTCGCATTGAAAGGCTGTCCGGAGCCGACAAAACATTGTTTCTGCTCGTCACCAAGGTTGCAAGTAGACCATCACATGGTCCACTGAGAAGCGTTTACCAGGGTTCGTTCTACCTGTGCAACACTAAACATTTCATTGGATCATAGCAGCTCAGTAAATTTGTAATCCTGTTTGTTAATAATCTGAAGCCAGATATGGCCAAGATATAGCAGAGGACACCGTCTGCGTTTTTTCTTGTCTGCTACGAATACCTTGCGGCTGCGCCGCGGAATACGTGGACCAACCTTGAGAACTTCCTTGAGAAGGACGTCCGTCTGGAACGTGGCCAGGACTGCTTCATCGACGCGGGCGTCTCCGCCAACGGAAGGTACGGCAACCGAGAGCAAGTACCCGTTACCGTAAGTGGACTTCAGTTCAATGAGGTTCCCCAGGCAACGCAGCTGTCCGGCTTGCATGATTGCAATACGGTCGCAGATCGCCTCGCATTCATCCATGCTGCATCAATATAATAAGTCACGCTTCGAGCAGCATTTGCAATATTTCAACCGTTTTGCACGCTCTCATAATGTTGAGTCCACAACCTCCGACTCAGTCAACACTAGTTACGACGCATAAAGGAGATTGGTTCCGTGTTAGGCGAGGGCATTCCCAGATTGTGTGTTGTTTCAGAGGTTCCAAATCTAGAGGCCCTGCACGGACTATGTCATCTGTGGATCCCAATATGACGTCGTCTATAATGTCACGTGATCCACGGAGGCCGGATGGAAAGGCCGAAAAGGAAATGGTGGCGCAGCCGTTTGTGATATGAGTACTCAAACGTCGTCGTACCAGTACCGGACAGCTGTTTCTAGCCTTAACGGGCCATCGTCAGCTGTGCACAGGTAGGCAACGTTCGAGTGGGTGCCGTCGCAAGGTCACGTGGAACGTGACGTCCGTGCTCCCGTCAGGGTGAGGGCCTCACCACTGATATTTGTGATAGTTGTTCTATACCTATAGTCTTGGGAAAACTGTCCCGCTTCCTTCGACCCTGCCGGACCCCATCTGAGGAAACCTACGAGCTTACCTCCTACAAAATGTATTAGGAAGCCTTACTCGTGGGATGTGATGAGGAGGGACATTCCAGAGGCGCTCTTGATAGCGCTCACGGAGGCAAGGATTCTTCTTCGAGTGTACACATCCAGCCCGCTGGTTGGTTCGTCGAGTAACACCAACGGCGGGATTCCCACAAGGGACATGGCTATGGATAGCTTACGTTTATTGCTCCGGCTGAAAGCGGAAATTACGATAAAGATAAGATATGGGGAAAGAGAATGGTGGCACAAGGGAGGCTGCGGTCCGCATGTCTCTGACTTTGGGCAGTGTTGCAGGACTACCCACCAGAGACCGCGCACGCGCACGCACATGTCCCAAATGCATTGCCACCGCTACACTCTAAGAAAAAAAGGAGTAAAACGGGGAGTAATTGCAGCTTCTACTCCCCTAGTCTGCAATTACTCCCCATTTTAGTCCCCTAACCCAACATTTAGTCCCGACATTTACTCCCCAGGACTGCAAATTGTCACTAAACTTCGCGAATGGTCTCCTGAATGCAACAGTCTACGTATATATGTGTCCTTGGTCAATTTGAACGACATAAGGCTGTATAACTCAGACAACGTAGCAATTTTCCAGCCACACAGAGTAAGAAACAGTTAGCGCATCTTTCTTCGCAAATTGTGCCCTAGTATGGCGCAAGATTTTATATCACTCGATATATCACCGTTGACGGTTTGCTTCAAATTATTTTCATGAATGCGCACCAATTATGTATCTGGGACTCTTACAACAGCGCGTGAAATGCGGTCTTCACTCTGTGACATTCATTTACTCCCGTGCATTTACTCCCGAAAGGGACTATTTTTTGTGGCAATGCAATTACTCCCCAAAAGGAGTAAAAGTACTCCTTTTTTTTCTGAGAGTGTACTGGGAGCCCCCGCTCCCTCGAAGCTCGAGGGATCCCTCAGGGCTGAGCGAGAATACGGCAGTAATCATTTCGAAAGCACAAAACACACTACCATAAGTGACCCGGTTAAGAAACTACTGGGCCCATCATTTTTTAAAACCAAGATTAGCACTAAAGCAAGGTTTTTGCGGCCTGTATCACAAATATCTGGTCGCACTGCGTACAACTCGAAGAGTGAAAGACGTGCTGTGGTTATATAGGCATCCAACAATGGCTCCTCGTTATCTACAGACAGCAGGTCCCAGGTCTACAGACAGCAATCATAAAGTAGAAATGTTGCTTTAGTGCTACACTCCTACATTTTTGTACGTTCACAGATGAAGGTATTCACCTTAAGGATCTGCATATCGCACCGGAACGCTTTTCCAAATCGACGAGGCGGACGACGGCTTGGACGCAGCGCGCAATGCTGTCTTCGGGTACGCCACGAAGACGGGCCAACAAGTACAGGATCTCCGTAGCGGTCATCATGTCTAACAGTCCCTCTCCCTGGAGACAGTAGCCGATGCGTGCCCGCCACTGCATATATGCCACGAGAGTGTATTATTACGTAGTCAGTATTACGAAATAACTTGCGACGGCCACAAGCAAATCGCGTTTGGAAACGGAAGCGCAATATGGAGATCTACATTATCTATGCTCTGGACAGGTCCTGGTACCGCGTCATGACAGTCATGGTCATGGCGTCTGGACAGGTCATGGTGACCGTCGCCATCAAAAAGAGCGGCAGCCATGATCGGCTTGTGAATCATCATTAACAAAATAGAGTAGCTCTTTATGTAATATTTGCTGGAGCTGTTTTTAGGCCAGTTAAAGGCTCAGTTACGTGGAGCATTCTAGCCGTGCATGTTTATGTTCGCTCATGCCCAGGGCGTTGCAAAGTGTTTCGAGTGCTACGAACGATGCTAAGAGGAACCGAGGAAGTAATGAGGCATTGTCGTACCTTGCTAAGATCCTCGCTCATAACGACTCCGCCAGAGTAGGCATCTCCGCTGCTAGGTCTCAACGCACCAGCAAGCATGCGAAACGTCGTTGACTTTCCCGCGCCACTTTCTCCCAGCAGTCCGAAGCATTCCCCGGGTTTCACGGTGAAGCTAAGACCCCGCACGGCTAACATGGCCGCTCCGTGCTCTTTCATAGAAGGCATGTAAGACTTGTATAGTCCGTGGACGACGGCGCTGTACCCCAAAAAGCTCTTTTTTGCCACGAGCCCCTGGATGAGTTGACGTTCTGCTTCGACATTTGGCTCCACGCTGGCTATGTTTGGCGGATTGTCCGCCACGTAGTTCCATGCGCTGTCCAAAATTGAAATCCAGGCGAAAAGGCAAATGGCCCCGACTATCATGAAGACAAGCTCCGTGATTATCCCCAGGTCTGTCTCGAAACTGAACGGGTTGACCAGAGCAGGGATGTCTGACGTGGCGTTCTCGTCTGGTGGGGACGAAGCAATATGCAGCTTCCCGTGGTACAAGTACCTTACGGACGCTACGGTCATGACTACTTACGCTCGCAGCAGTAGGCCAAGCCCTGATAGCTATCAACGAGATTGTTGTCGATAGGACACCACCATACTCGCCCGGCGCTTCGAGAAAGGCATTCTCTGTTCTGGATGTCAAGGGCCAATATTTTCCGGAGACCCTCTCGCAAAGCTGACCCAGGAAGAACCAACATGAAGGAACGGACGACGCCTTCCGGTACAGTGGCTATTATGTGCCCTAGAAGGGAACGTTAACGCTGTCAATGTGACATATTATGATGTAGAGTTCGTACAGATATCGAACAGATGTAAAAAGTGACCAAGATACACGTAAGACACGCTGTGCTTACCTGAGACTGAGAAGAAGATGAAAGCACCTGCGTAAGCAGCATATTGTTTGTCGACGAAGTATGAGAGTACATACACGGTGTTGGTGCTGGCAGCTGTGAAGGCTGACGTCAAGGCCAAGAGAGCAGCTATAACGACATGTGTCCTTCGGTTATTCGAACAGACCTCAAAGAGACCCCTCACAAAGAACGCGATTGACGCGGTCTTCCGTCTTGCGCGCGCGAGTATGCTCTTAAAGGGGCACTAAAATGCAAAAACAAGTTGACTTCAAATTACATTACACGCTATGTTAATTTCGTACTGATTATAATTCAAAACTTTGATTCCGTTACGAAGCTACATCCAAAAATATACCGCACTCTTTTGTGCTTCGACGCTAAGCAGTGAACGACGCTTCAGCTCATGCATCGGTGTGCGCGCACGCCACGCCACGGAGCAGTCCCAGTGAAAAATAGTGCGCGTCGCGAAGCGTACTGGCATCGCTGTCCGAAGGACGTGAAGATAAATTTGAGAACAAGTTCTTTTCGCATTTTAGTGCCCCTTTAAGGATTACTCACGATCTGACGCACTACAGCAAGACAAGGACTACAGCCCCGTAAGTACCCATCACACGACTTTGTGGCACCCGATTTCTATGCTCTTCTGTATTCCAAAGGCCATGTTTATAAGCGTCCTCTTAGGTGTAGGAGAAAACGTCTCAAACGTCTCAAGTTCCCTTCTTTCTACCACAACCGCTTGAGTGCCACGTTGCGGTAGCTGCAATGCTACCGGAAAATGGCATGGCAAGATAGCGCTGAGAGCCCAGAAAGGGAAACTGGTCTTATAGTCAGGTAACGGTGGCCCAGAATAACGTAGGGCATAGACATCTGCCCCACTTAGGACTAGTGCTGTGTGTGCGACACCAGCGCAAACAACGTCACTCCTTACATGACCTACCAGCACTTCCAGGTAGTAGATCAAAGTGGAGGGCATACACAATCCCCAGGATGATCCACGTCGTCATGGCAACCGCGGCATCGAACAGGAAACTCGACAACCAGAAGAGAGGGGCTGGCACGCCTGTCATCAGCTGCATCGATTTGCTGGCCGACGCTCTTTCATGAATGATGAAGACAACAGCGCTGGATGCTATAAGCGCCGATCCATCCGATACGTGAGGTAGGATATCTTGCACGAGCCCTATCCCTTTGGCGAAGATAAGCATGTCTTCTTCAGCGTCCGTAGCGTTGTCCTCAAGAGGGAGCAAGACAGTGCCATTGGTCAATGCGACCCGCAGTTTCTGCGTCATAGACACGTTGGCGTCGATGTCTCCAGTCGTGGCACGGAGGAGGACAGTAAAGGCAATGTACGTCGAGATGAGCTCGCTGTAGGGGAAGTATGGATTCCACCAGGCCTCGACCCTATACAATACGGTGCAAGTACTGTTTGAGGGTCACACTCAAGACAACCAACAGCCAAATAATGAATGGATTCAGAGCCCGATTGCCCGGTAGGTCCTCGGTAGCGCCTCAGGCACACGCTACTACCCTCAATGCTGTTCGTTCGCAGAGCCACTGAGGACAGCACTGAGGACAGCACTGAGGAATTTTCCCAACGTTCGTGCAAGAATGCCCAGATTGAACGAGACAGTTCTTTAAATGTCATTTTAAAGGGGCACTAAAATGCAAAAACAAGTTCACTTCAAATTGCGTTACACGCCAAGTTAATTTCGTAATTTCGTTAATTCTTTGATTCTGTTACCAAACTACAATCAAAATTATACCGGACATTTTCTTGCTTCGGCGCTAAGCAGTGAACGTCGCGCAGGCGCGTGCATGCTGCGTGTGCCATGCCATGGAGCGATCCCGGTGAAAAATATAGTGCACGTTGCAACGCGGACTGGCGTCGCTGTCCGAAGGATGTGAATGCAAATGTTGTCAGTGGAGCATTCGCGAGAACTGTTGTGGACTACAATTCAGTGAATCGGTACAGAAAAATGTAGCAGTGCGCATCATACCGCGCATATACGGAGCCCTACGATCGGACCCGTTCCGCATCCACACGTCCACGATAGGTACGCGCGCGCTTCTCGAGCGGTCGCATTGGATGCCGCCAATCTTTGAGAGCAAGTACCTACCTATCCTGCTTGATGCTGATGCCAAGGACGTACTTGTAGGCATCCCCTCTTAAGTTCACGCCGGGTATTTGGCGAAGGAGGTCACTGGACGGGTCCGTGAGGACGTCCACTTGAGCAGTGTCCCGTAGAAGGACAGGCAGGCAGTAGTTATTAGCCAGTTCCGTGCTTTCCGTGTCATAATGAAGAAAGACTTCTCCGTCCGGGTAGTAGTCAACCATGGCGGAACTTAGAACGCCCGTACTCAGTTTGTGCGGTTCTTTGGGATGTTCATCCGTATCCATGAAGAGAGCGTCAAATTGCTGCAAGACATCAGACCGACGTTCTTAGGTCCGGAGAAGCCAGAGACAATCCCTTTTTGCTTACTTATCATTACACATGGAACCTCATTACGCTTAGTAAAATCCTTGGCAACTCTTTTAGAGAATCCAGTGGTCCGGCGAATGAGAGTTCTATTTAAACAGTTCCTTAAAATGACTGCTCTGATTTGAAGAACAGTCCATGTTCGAAATACCGCCGGCTCGCCATACCTGAGGCTTTTGTTTCATTTTACGTTAGTCACATTAAATTGCAAACATTCTTTACCAACAGGGCCAACAGCATTTAAGGCGTACTTGGTTTCTTATTGGTGAACGTGAATATTTCCGGGTCATTTGTAAGCACGGGAGCACTGTAGCCATAAGACGGTTGCGTTATTCGACATATCCTTGCGCAGGCCCTAGCTTAAGAGTGATGTGAAAGTGCGACTCCAATGATAAGTGTTGTCCCAACAACACCGAATATCCTCTGAATGTACGAATAATGCCCTAACAAATTCGTACGTCCGATGGATATCTGAGGGATATCCATCGGACGTACGGATTAGTCAGGACATTATTCGTACATCCAGAGGACATTCGGTGTTGTTGGGGGGTCAGTCTCATCACAATTAAGTCGTAGCACGCGGTAGCCTAGAATCGGAAATGGGACTGAGACTTGTCACATTGTCATATGACCCCGGCTCAAAGCTCTTACGTTTGTATTACGTACTGCGGATTTACCTATATGCTGGAGCCAACTGATTCTCAACTGATTTCTCTTATGAGACGTAATGCGACGGTCTAGTACATGTACGTTACCCGTGATTTCTGGTGAATGACCGCCAGGAGCACAACTACTGGAAGCAAGGCTCCAAGCATGAAAGGTACCACAGCTCTCCAGTAGTTCATCACACGCTTCGTGATAAGAGCTCGAATGCGCTGTAGAGCCTTCGGCTGCCGGGCTCTGTGCATGAGGATGACTTCCACGTCTTCCGCTAAGAACGCAAATAACGCTGACTGAGCACGCAGCCTGAAGCCAAGGGAAGTGGACAAAGTGTTCCGTCGTAGTCGACGGAGATCACTATTTCCTCCGATGGTTATATTTGATATCCAATTGGAGACAACCTAAACGTCATCTTATAGGATCCGTTACAATATGAGGTTATCAGCGGGTGTTGTTACACTTTGCATGTGACGGGAGTGTACGCAAAGAAAATGTTGCATCGTGCGGTAGCCTTGGCGGTGTTAGGGCCACTTACAACACCGTACGTTTCTCCGCAACATATAAAAACTTACGGACTGTGATGTTTTCACCCCTAACAATGGTAGTTTCCCTGAGGTTGACGCTGAAATGACAAATTTTCTATTATGTGGCGTTTTCCTTTTTTTTTTTTTTTTTGACACATTTATACACACCAGCAAGACGTTGTGGAACGTTGTGTTCGTTTACATATTTTCCCACTTCTTGACCCTTCATCCTCGGTCTACATTCAGCCCCATCACCTTTTTCTACCGATGAACGCAAAATTTAGTGAATCCGAAGCACGCTACACAAAAACGATGCGATAAAGGAAGCTGCCCAATCCGAGCTCAGTAACGTTGTGTCAGTCATTTCAAAGGAACGGCGCGATTGGTCCATCGTGGTTTTAGGAACAGTTATCGCGAACACCTTCGCTATCTACTAGGACTCCCTCCGTTAGTGGAAGTAGGAAGCGAAGTCAGAAAGAAAAACTATAAAGAGGGAGGACGAAGTACTGGATCGGCATGGTTTTGGCTTCGATTCGGTTTTGCGAACCGGCGTGACGCATACGATCGATCGGTCGGTCGCTGTGTGGTGGAGCGGCAAGGAACCGGTCGGAGCTAGGCCAGGAAGCGCTTTCGGGAACCGGAGAAAAAGAAAACAGCTACGATACAGGCGACGTCATCTCTCGTCAAAAAGAGCACCCACCCTTCAGAGGCAATGTAAATGTTATCACAGAATTCTGCCTCCTTGTTCCATTTTCGACAAAAGATGTGTCACGCGTGTATCGTACCGGTCTCTTTCTCCGGTTCCCGGTCTGGCCTTCTGGCCAGAACCTTCTGGCCTGGCTCTGACCGGTTCCTTGCCGTCCATCACGCAGCCGCCGACAAATCGACCGTACGCATCGCGCCGGATCCCAGAAGCGCTTCAGTCCTCAACGATTTTCGATTCGGTTCCGGTCTCGGTGTTCGCATGACGTCACGGGGGAGGGGGAGGGGGCTGTCTGAACCCGACTTCCGGTTGTTCTCCTCTGGTCTCTATTACTTTCAAGTGCCCTTTAATTACCTTGAACTACTTCAATTTCATATCATTTACATTTACCCCTTTATCTCCCCTTTACATCTCCACTTATGCCTCTGCCTCGGTGAGGTTTCACCATCACACACACACATATATACAGCTTTTTTCCCATTTTGACACTCCTACTTCCTACTCCCTATTTGATCCACCGGCAAATTCGTAGGAATATAGCTCGTTCCTTGCGATGCTTAGCACTAAGGGCATTACTGCAAACACCATTTAAAAACCGTTCCACACTGCCTTCCAGTTCAGTCTGTTTTACTATGTTACACATATATAACGGCATGCGAAATGCTTAGCGCCTTACTTCACAAAAGCTTCTTCAATGGAGACAGTGTAGAGGATCATTCTTCGTATTCCGAGGATAAAGGCCTTTTGTTCCAGATCGCTAAACATTACATCGAACCCCTCGCAGTCGGTAGAACCCAAAGCAATCCTCAGTTCCGTTGGCGTTTCGCTCTTGATCCTGACGTCAGGGCAGGTCTGCTCGATAATCTCCATTATCTCTTGCACCCGAGCCATGGAAACGTCTTTCTCCATATGAACTTCATATCCGCCAGCTGCAAAGCATAGAATGCAAACAGACAAAGGATGAGGGGGCAGATGAGCTCCTGGCTTCTACGTCGCGGAACAGCAATGCAAATTCATGGGGGACGCGGAAACCTCAGCCTGTTTAACTAATTGAACTAAAGACAAAGACTGTGACGTAGTCAATCCGTGTACGCGAGTCACCACGAAATATATTAGTGGAAGAAAAAGGAAAAAGGAAAAAAGCTCACGGGGCAGATGTTCCACCGCGTGCTATGTTGAGCATCCGCACGATGCCGGAATATCGGGAGTGGCGTACTGCGCACATAGCAGACGACACCCGTCTGCATCTTTTTCAGTCGTCTGCCAAGGAATATCTTGTAGCTGCGCCGCAGGATATACCCGACTGCTGCCAGCGCCACCTACATTTAATGCCTGATCACTAAAACGACCTGACTCAAGTCTATAAGAGTCCGCCAATCACGACATTCGGCGACCGTATAGCTATGGGCACGAGTCGCTATGAGCCGCATGGGCAGCCGCTTGTAGCCACAAGAAGCCTGGGTTTGAAGTCGGCTGAAGCAGAAGACATTATGTCTACGTAGCGAGCGATGAGGAAGCGGAGGCACCAAGTAAGCTTAGGTTGCGGTTGTTTCGTACCAGGCCACCAAATTGCTGGAGTCCTTGGCCAGACTCCAACCCGCATCCCCGATACAACACTTGGGGGAAAATATCCAGGCATATAAGAACCGCTCACAGAAAATGGCTCGTAGGAAAGTCGGTGTTCCCCAGCAAGCCACCTTGCCCTTGACTAGGATGGTCATGTGGTCTGCTAATGTGTAGGCTTCTTCCATACTGTGTGTCGTGAGCAGCATACTCCTTTTAAGGCGCAGGGACAGCAAAATGGTCCACAGCTCAGATCGCGCAGCCGGGTCCAGACACGATGTCGGTTCGTCCAGGATAAGTACCTGAGGAAACGTGGCATGAGCAATCTCCTCCCTATATATTACCTACAACAGTGCGCGGTCACGTGACAAGCCTTGTGCGATCATTGTTACCCAGTACTTGCCGACACTCTTCGCCAAATTCTAACAGGGGCGGCAGCACAGAAACACTAGCAAATGCTGTATTTAGACACTTGTTTTTGTGCGACGGAGCTGTTACAGAGGATGCTTCACCCATACCGTCCTCCTTGTCAGAAATATATGGGGGAAACTTATTTATCTATAGCGAACTTTTTCCACGTACTTAAGGTAATTAAGGTACGTAATTTAATTTCTTGAATTGAACTCTGAAATCTGACAAGTTATGTAACTTTCTTGAGAGAATCTGCAAGCACCTTGAGGATTTACCCAGATCCATCACAAATTCTCGTCGAAGCCTCGCCGTTATCGGCAGGAGCATCGAAAAGGAAACTGAAGGGGCAAGAGTCCATATCCTAAACAATTGCTATAGACATCTAACCGAGAAACGTCATCATGACGTTGCTAGTCAGACTGAAACCGAAACAAATCGGAAGGGGAGGGCTGGGTTCCACGAATGGGCACTTGTTCGCTCCTCATATTGAAAGAAAAGTACGACCGAGGGTCGCGTCCCGTTCAGGGACCATCGTAATCCGGATGTAGCGGAAAAGAGGAAACTACTGAGAGAATTCGTAGCACTGACCTCGCCGGGGTAGAGTGTGGCAATAGCGATACTAAGCCTCCTTCGCATGCCTCCAGACAGCGTGTGGGGAAGCACGTTCTGCATTTCAGTCAAGCCAAGCAGCGCTAGAACATCGTGAATCTCTCGGAAAAGCGTGTCGCAGGACATGCCTCGTACCTGCAAGGATTTCGCCACGCTGAATCCTTACACGATTCCCTTTGCGTTCGCACTTGCGAAATGCGATCTCGGGCGAAGTTATGCACTTTAAATCCCAGCACAGCATATTAAATTTGGCTAGTTGGTAGGCGCCAAGTAAAAAAAAAATTAAATTAAAATTAAAATAAAATAAATATAATAAAAGTATAATATATAATTTTTGTTTTAATTCCGTGTTAGCGCTGCGAAGCAACTGTGGCTATGAGCGGCGTACAGACGTGGACAGATGGAGAGAGGGCAGCAGGAAGGAGGGGGTTTGTATGCGTCCTGGGCCGACTTCAAGGGGAAGTGTGCCGACATTCGTCTGGAAAGTCTTCGGAAAAACCAGGGGAAACCTCAGACAGCATAGCTGGTGACAGGATTCGAACCCGTGTCACCTCCCAGTCTCGGCGTGGAAAGCGATCACCCTAACCACGGGAGCTGGTAATATATAATAAATAATATACAGGGTGTTTGCTCTAACGTGTCCAGAAACTATACTTAAAGCGAGCGATAAAAGAAAAGCAAGTGGTACTTTTCTGCTGTTTGAGTAAGAAACAGGTACTGCTTCACTAGTAACACCTGTAGTACCACTTGTAGCTGAAAAGTAGCGCTCGTTTTTCTTTTACCGCTCGCTTCAAATAAAATTTGTGCACACGTTAGAGCAAACATCCTGTTATAAATATATTATATATAAAAAATTAAAAATAAGGGAAGGAACAGGAGACGCGCTCCGATACCAACTACGGAAATTTTAGTGGAACTACTTAAATACAAAAAAAAAAAAAAGCAGACACACCAACAGAGACACAATCCAAGGTATAAGTAACGCCTCGAGTAAGCCCCTCAAAACTCGAAGCACATATGCTATCTTACGATCTTATGCACGTCCTTTGGGTTTGAGTGGTGTACCTTGCAACACTCGAAGCGCGCCAGACTGGGAGGTGAGACGCGGGTTCGAGTCCCCGCACCGGCTCTGAGGTTTCTGAGTTTTTTTTTTTTTTTTTTTTAAACCTGGGTTTTCCGGCAGACTTTCAGGACGAATGTCAGCACAGTTCCCCCTGAAGTCGGCCCGGGACGCATACTGACCCCCTCCGTGTCCCCACCCCTTCCTGCTGTCCTCTCTCCATCTGCCCACGTCTGCACACAGCTCACAGCCACGGTTGCGTTAACACGGAATTTAAAAATTGCTGTACTTGCTAGTAGCGTGCCTCGTTCATGAGTCACGACCATTATTTGTCTCGCCACGGGGTTACCATTCCTATCATCTAGTGGAATGTTCCCTTGTATTGCGTGTTCACTGTCCAGTTTTGTAAGCTCTAATTTTCTTTGAAGGAGCCACACAGCTCTACAGTGCCGCAATTAACTGTTCGGCTCTACCACCTAAACGTCAACGTCAAATGCCATAGGCACCTGGCTTCACCAAACGATCACCTTACCTGGCCGAAATAGTACAAGTGTTGGTAGACTGTGAGATCGCTGTACAGGATGTCATCTTGCGGGCATACGCTGACGCAGTTTTGAACTGCGGCTGAATCCTGAACAACATCGAATCCGCACACTCTAGCGGTACCGGACGTTGGAGGCAACACACCTGAAACATATTTCTCTCAGCAAATCACGTCAAACCACATCGAAGACGTATTCGCCAGTTAATTAATCCTGAGAACTTCCGAAAGGGCAGTTTGGTATTGAAGCTGTCGTGTGAATGGACCTTTTTTTCACTACGGCCTTTGCGCATGCGCATGACCTTGAGGTACCGGAGAGGGTTATCTCCGTCTTCACTATGTGGCGCAGTATGAGGCCGATAGAAGTGGGGACCAGTGGGGAGACCGCACGAACGGCGCGAGCTCGTCAGTCCCACTCCAAATCGGTTTTAGTCCTCTGTGCTACCCACGTGTGTTTGTTTTGGCGTGCGCCGAGCGTGGTTCGCTGGAAGGCCGCTTGGATACGACGCGTACGTGAAAAAGGTCCGCTGAATATCTTACTTTAAAGGGACTGTCGCATCCAGAAACCCATCTACGAAACAGATACCAGTAAGTTCGGCATCGACCGACAAAATCTACATGGCTAGTTTCTTCGTACGAAAACCGCTTAGATGTTAAATAGACGAATTTGAAGGATCAGCGCTGCTTTGCACAGCTGCAGAGGCCCCGGTGGCAACGACATCAGCGCGACGTCACTCTTCGTCAGGAAAAGCAAGATGGCGGCACTCAGAGGAGAAAGGCGCCGTTCCATACGAGACTGGTCGTGCTCTCATTGGTGGGTTACGGAATACCTATTTCACTTTTTTCCAGAGAGGGAATTCCGGCACACTCACAACATCCGGCGTCTGCTCTTGTCATGTAGTCCATCGAATAACAGTCAACATTTCGCGCCACCATACGTCACCATTTCGCCTGACATTTCCCATACCGTGTCAATGATCAAGAGTGACCGTAGTCAGTGATCAACGAGGAATAAAATGACACCATAGTTTCAAAATCGACTGGAAATGATGGGACCGTCCCCTTAAATGAAAGAAATTAAGATTAGAAGCCCTGGGACAGGTATTCGCAGACAGGGTACGAGTGCAGCGCACAACCCTGGTGCACAAGAGAGTTTGCAAATCGCGGGTCAGAAAAGCGTCTTCCCTCGGTCGCCAGGACGCAACGTTCATCTCATCCGCCCGAAAGTGTGGAGCGCTTTTTTTTTTCTTTCCTTCTTGTTTCCGACTGCATTTGGCGCCGTGCGTCTGGTACAGAGCAGTCGACGGGTCGCCTTGCTCCTGCGCTGTAGCAGACGTTTTTGCGGCACCCAATAAAAGTGCTCGGATGAGATGACGTCACAACGCGGCGCAGGGAACGGGAGAGTCCTTGGGCACTAATTTTCTCATGAAATGCGCGTCTTACCGAAGGAAATATTTTGCGGGAGAATTCCTGAATGTGGTATGTTCATACCACCACCTCGCGTGCCGTAGCGGTAAGGATGATCGCCTTCCACTAGGAGATGACGCGTGTTCGAATCCGGCTGTGCTGTCTGAGATTTTCCGGCAGACGTTCCAGACAAATGTTGGCACAGTTCCCCCATGAAGTTGGTCCAGGACGCAAACTGATCCCCTGTCCCTCACTCCTTCCTGATGTCCTCTCCCATTTGTTCACGTCTGTAGGCCGTTCACAGCCACAGTTGCTTCGCGGCGCTAACACGTAATTTTCAAAAATCATATCACGCGGTAAAAAAAAAATACACGTTCGAGGTTGAAACTTTTGACGAAACTCACCAGCCAGAATGTTAACCAGGGTTGTCTTTCCAGCTCCGTTGTGGCCGAGAAATACAGTTATCTTTTTGTTGAAGACGTTCAAATTGATGTCCTCCAAAACTGGGAACGTGCCGAAGTTCTAGGCGTACGTACAAAACAGGTATTAGGCATGTTGCATGTTGCTTTTGGCATTCACGGATAATTCAGGTATGCAACAAGAAAACAATGTTCAATGCATTACTCAATGTCTCTTCTCAGGGCCTTCCAATCCCCTCTTATGCTCCTACAGCTTTCCGCGTTAAAAATACCAGACTTTCGCAGTGAACGATTGGAGATTCAGCGTTGTTCCGTGTAAGTAAAAACGATTCTTGCGTCTCTCTGCTTCGATCCGCCAGAAGAAATGGCGAAGAAAGGTTTATGCCAACTGTGTGCCCAAGGAGAAACAAAATGGGTGTTCCTTAGCACCCCGAAAATTGAACGAATTGATTTGAATTGAGTTGAAATGAGTTCAATTGAAATGAATTGAGCAAAACAGCTAAATCGAAATGAATTGAGTAAAACAGCTAAATCGAAATGAAATTGAGTAAATTGAGATTAAATTGAAATGAACTTGAGTAAAAATGAAATTGAGTGAAATGAAAGAGGAAATCGAATTGAAATTGAATTAATTGAATTGACTGAATTCATTTCATTAACTTAATGTGTTGACTCAATTCAATTGGATTTGAATTGATGCAATTGGCGTAGTTGAAATTCGAAATGATTCAGCTGACGCAACTGAGCTGAACTGATTCAATTGGACTGAAGTGATCTAGATGAATTAAATTAATTTAATTGAAACTGAATTGGTTTAATTGACCGAACTGATTCAATTGGATGAATTCAATTGAATTACCTGAATTGATGTAATTAAATTGAAGTTGAATTGATTCACGCGAATTTATTTGGCTCAATTGATTTGAAATGAATTTGTTCAATTGAGTCGATTGACTGAATTCAATTGAGTCAATTCACTAAATTGACTTAATGGATCAATTGAATGTCAATTTGAGCTCAATTAATTAAATCAATTCAGTTTGAACCCAATTCAATCAATTTAACTTCAATTCAGTTAGTTGAATCTGTTCAATTGAATTTAATCCAACTACATCAATTGAGCGAATTTAATTAATTCAGTTCAACTAAATCAGTAAAATCAATTAATCAATACAATTAACCAATACAATTAAATCAATTACCTCAATTGATTTCGACTGATTTAGTTGAACTGAATTAATTATGTAGATTAAATTCCATTGAAGAGATTCAACTGAGTGATTGGATTGAGTTCAAATGGAATTGATTTAATTGTATGAGATGAAAATGAATTAACTCAATTGGTTCAATTGATGTAATTGAGACAAATTGATTCAATTGAATTACCGGTATTGATTGGATTGAACTGGAATATAATTGAATTGATTTAATTGTCGAGCCGATTCAATTGAACTGAATTTCAATTTTCAATCCAGTTGACTTGAATACATGAAACTGAATTAAAATTTAATGAATTGAACTGAAATGAAATAAATTGAGGCAGGATGAATGGTGCTTCGTAATAAAACGAATCGCCCATGTGCGCTTACCTTAGAGAGTTCCCTAATCTCAATTATTGTCGGCGTGTCCCCGTTGGACCTCCCGGGCCCTCCGTCACCTGAGAGTTGTGGTGAGGGCTTGCACTTCGGAAACCAGTACTCGACCTGTTGAATATCGTCAGATTCTCGTCACTTCGAATCTCAAATGGCTACACGTTCGGCACTTCTGTTTGGAACACCTTGTTCGCCTTTTTTTTTTTTTTTTTCATATGAGCGCATGGCGGTCAAGCAGTACTGTACGTTTCAGACCGTATCAAAAACATCCAACGTAGCACGTTCCATTTGCGTTGCACTTCACGGCGTCAGTATTGAGTGAGGAAATTGACAGGTTTCCTCACCATGAAAGGGAAGAGGAAAGGGAAGGGAACGTCGGTGACCCAATAGAGAACTTTGCTGAAGTACCAGACCCACAGAGACAAGAAGACAAAGGTTTCTGTCATCACAGCCCAGATCTGCAAGATGGTCACGTTGTCCAGCTGAAGAACCGGGCGGTTAACGATTGACCAGTCAGCCGACCCTGCACGCACCATCAAATCGTCCCATCAGAGATTCTTGAAGACCTCCCCTGATGCCCTAACTAGTGACTCTAGCCCTAACAGGCAGGTGAGTCACAATCGGTTCTGAAGCCTGTATGGCAGTGCTACGATTGAAACCCAGCTCTCCAACATGCCTAGACCTAAGGAAAGAGCAGATTTTGCCCAAGCGGCGATGTAAACCAACCAAAAATGTACCTAATGCAACTGCACATGGCGAATCAAAGATCGGATGTGCTATGCATATATTCGTTTCAATGAGAATAAAATGCATTGGTGCAGAACGGTTAAGCGATCTGGGGGTGCGCACCATTGCAGGCGTGCGTTCTTACTAACTGTTTGCTCTCCACCCGGTCCTGATGACTGCATTTGTTAGACACATTCGATATGTCATATCGCCACCAAGAGCAACATCCTGGGATGCTGTAAACCAGATGCACCAACGCCCTGCGCAATTCCTGAACACCGTGCCGCGCGTCGTCCGCTGAGCACGCCTTCCTGTGCACACTTCCAGACACGCCTTTCCCTTGCCCATGCCCAGTATTGCCCATGTCCAGCCAACACTGGGCCGAGATTATGTGCTGCTTGGGTTCTTTCTCCAGCTATAAACCACCAAGTAACACCGACCGTTGAAATCTTGTTCCATAGCTGCGATTCTTAGCACCATCTCCGTGGCCAGGCAAGGAAAAACGCAGAAGGCCAGTTTGAGTGGACGAGATGTGAAGAGATAGCCGTGCAGCGAAGCGGTTCTCGGTCGGTAGAAGTGATACGGTATGGCATTTGCGACGAAGACCCAATAGGCGGCACCCACGGCAGCGGCGACGCTCGCTGGAGAAAAGCACCAATTACACACGTTAAGCTCACGCTCACGCCCTAACATATGCGGTCGCCACTTACGCCACTTGGTGCAACTTGCAACGGCGAGCGCGTGTACAGTTACGACGCAGCTGAACATGAAGAACGTGGCCAGCAAGACAGACCACGACACATGGGGTAGCACGTAATAGTAGCCGGGAGATTGTAAGGTCCCAGAGAGGTTGTACGCTTGTTCGCGGTGTACACGGTGGGGCCAACTCCGTAACAGTATGGAAGCCATGACGCCGCTTGCGAAGAGGACGAGAAAGCAGGACACACCGTGGCTTAGCCAGAAAACGGAGACGCCCATGCCTTCCAGACGTGCCTGGACTCGAGAGAATAGTAGTGGTTAAAGTTGGTAATAGATAAATGCCGTCCCCGACACACGAAGTGCATGTCAAGGAAGTATAGTCACGGGATTGTCAAGTCAACAGCCATAGAACAGCTGAATGGGAATGCATATAATACTAAATGGGACGCCCATGCAGCTTCAGACACCTGGATGCCAGTTGGTGGGCGCGGGATATCACAGCTCTATAGCCTTTTTTCTCCCGTCCTCACAGCCATGTATGCATGTTGGGGACACGGTTAGCTAAAATCGCCTGTCAGTACCTCGCCGTCCCATATTACCTGGGTTGCGCTTGAAAGTGTTGTGCCAATATTGTATTTGTATTGTATTGTATTACTCGAAAGAAAGTCTTGCAGCACCCGGAGATTTGAGATGAGATAAACCACGGAGTGTCGATTTTAGACAACCGTGTCCCCTTACAGGAAGGGAGTTGCCTCAGGACAGAAGCCGCCAATATTTCGAACAGAGACTGTTCTTCTTCTGGGCAGAGTCCTCATCATTGGCATGGTATTTAAAGGGTTAGGTGTGACGTGTTTAAAGGTTCATGCGAATTGTGGGTCAACAGCCCGGAGGGAAGAAAAGTTCCGTACGGGCTTCTACGGCGGTTCTCAGTACTACTTCTCTGGACGTGCCGTGTAAACGTTGGAACTGATTAAAATTCCGATATCTTACTTCGCGCCTCTGTACAATGCTGACCGGAAACGGTAATGTGCTTGCCGATGTGGTTCTTTTTCTTTAACGTGATCTCCCCCGCTGTTCCTATGCAGCCCTTCCTTCATATTCGGTCCCACTCACAATCAGAAACTTCCAGTCATACTCTGTTTCATATATGATATGAACCACCGGCATCCATAGTTTCCTCTGGCACAATACATTCGCCATGATGGCTTCTTCGCTAGGTTACGGTGGGCCATCAAGGGCCATCAAGACCGGTGCGACATCAACACCACTGTCCACCGTGACACGACTTTCCTACGGTCTAAATTGAACACGTCTCGCAGACCTTATCGATTTAGTTTAATTTCCCACGCAACACTACATTCAAGGTACGTGCTTCCGCACCCATATGCTCCTCTCGTTCTTACTTTAGTCCCGGAGGAATTCTCCGCGACGACGGTGCTGATCCGGAGACAGAAAGGCAGCAAGAAGGCTGCGGCTAACAGGAGTCCGAAGTCTGGTCGGTAAGGATCCACGTTCTTCGGGAGCACTATGGGCGGAAAGGCGCGCGTGTATACCTAGAGTCGAAAAGAAAGCGGAAGGCATGTCACAACAGTTCGTTCTGTCGCGTCTCAGCTTTTCGGCACAGGCGTATTCTGAAAGATATGCGAGAGACCGACATACTGGACGCAGTCGTGATCTTTTACCCCGGTGCGCCCAGTTCAAATGCGCATTGGGAATATTAAAGGCAATAATGCGATCGTTGATACCTGCACAGAAAAACCTTGCCGTTAACAAAACTCATCACACGTTAACTGAATCCCAATTCGGCCGTAGTTCCGTATCGGGACCACTCGTTTTTTTAAACTACTGAAAGTGTTTGGAAGGTAAATATTGCATAGAAGTGAAAGAAGGTGATATACTGAATCTAAAAATGTACGAATTACTAAATTTTGTGGACTAGAACTTTTTTATATGCATTTCAACAACCCCGTCTGATACACTTCTACCGCGGGAAACACACGGGAATGCTAAGCCTAACAGATTCGAAACTTGCCATCTTGCAAAAGGTAGAGTCGTTGAATTGGGCTCGCTGGGTCAGTTTGGATTTGACAGATTGGGGGGTCTGGTCCCCCCTGGCACGCACTGGGCAGTGCGCGCGTGGAGACTGTGCTGCCGGTTAGATAAGGTGGTCTTTAGTAAAGATGGCGGATCGCCTTCAAGAAACGGGCGATAAAATTTTTATACGTTTCACGCAATATACGACGGTCATTCCTGTTTAATTTCGTTACTAATTAGTTCCTCTGTTACGTAAAAGCGTTTAATTTGTTTGTATTGTTTTTGCTTTTTTCTCTTAAAAAAGTCTGGTCTCGATACGGAACTACATCCCTGAATTCTACAACAGCAGCACCGCAGAGCTCACTGGTCTGGTCCTGCCTCACCGGGATATTTGAAGCCGCTCTCGGTGCTGGATGAACCGTTCAAACCTAGTTCCAGCATTCGTCGTGGAGTATCGCTCCACACTGTGGTATAGCTCGTCATGTCGAAGGACCATCCACGGCTGTTCACAAAGAAGCAGAGACTACTGTTTGAAGGTGCGCAGGATTTCTCCACAGCTTCCTGTGTCCCGTAAGCGTGGATATTTGCTGCTGGAAAACGATGTCCTTGTTCCGTGGTTGTTGCGTCTGAAGAGCTCCCTTCGTCTGAAGCATACGGGAAGGTACAACGACTGTGACACCAGAACTTCCGTGTTCATAGCAAGAAGAGTGGCAACCAGAGGCTAATGAAACACAGCAAGAGCGACTGCAGATATGCAGGTCTTATAGAACGACTAGCTGTAACCTAGGAGCGTCCTCGAACAGACATTGAGGGTGAGGGGGAGTATTCTTATGCTTCCGAACGATGCGTACGGAACAGCTGAACGTGGCAACCCTTGACTGGTAATATACCTTTTTAGAAAGGCAAGCGCCACCTGCGGCACGCAAGGGATGATGGGAACTTAGAGCAGTGGCGTAGCCAGACCTCCAAAGTAGGGGGGGCTCGATACGAAAACTTGCACCCCCCCCCACCCCCCACTGATCCTGGGTGAGACAGCACACATATACTTGTCCACACCGCAAAATGCGGTTCAAACAAAAAAAAAGAACAAAATTAATTTATTTGGACGTTCACAATACGATTACATATATAGGCTGTCATGTCCAGTGAGGTGGTGTCACGAGATTGTAAGCACTTTGAAAAGCTCATACTTTGAAAATCATTCACGAGTGCTGCTTAGATAGCCGTCATGAACTGCAAGAACTTTCGCGATCGTCACGCTGGTCCCCCCCTCCCCCCTTATTATTTTCTCCTCGGATTTGCACGATTTGCGTCGGTCGGGTCGTGGCAGGTAGGGGGGGCTTGAGCCCCCCCTAGCCCCCCCGTCGCTACGCCACTGACTTAGAGCGCCTTAGAATTAAACTGCCAGAGGCGGAGGAAGAACAACATTCCCGGTGTGCGCAGCAGCAGCGTCAGCCAGGGTTGGCCGGGGTAAACCATAACCGGAGCAAACGACAGAGCAGTGTCCATCAAAGTTCCCATGCTGCCTTGCGCATCGCGCTTGGCGGCGCGCGCATCTTTTTAAGATCGTCTATTAGCTTGGAAACAAGTCGGTATTCGCTGCATATATTTCAGAGATTGTTATCGTAGTATAGTTTCCCCCAAAACTCTGGGTTTCTAGTATGGAGGACAGAAAGCTGGTTCCCTTCCTGGGAAGGAGGAGATACTCCCTCAGAAGCTTTCTGTTGTGGTCATTATGTAAGCACTTCAAAATAGTATCTTACCACAAAAGAAAGCAATTGCCCTTACAATCCTCTAAATGTTTTGCTACCTTCTCTCATAATGCCGGATATGCGCGTGCAACTCCTCCATCCGTAAGTGGTGTGCGCGAAGCGAACATACTCGCAGACATTATGTACGAAGTTTCAGCTCACATGTGTATGGTGCCAACCCTACATCGACAAGAAACTTCTTGTGACGATCCGCTGGGCCATAGACGATACTATCGACGTGGTTAACCACAGTCCACTGCGTCGGCTTTGCGTCGGGAAGGGTAACTATCCCGTCATGCAACCATTCCGTGGGCGGCTTTTCTTGCTTGAAATAGGCGAAGCAGACTGCCACAAAGATTACTTCCAGCGCTGTAGACAAGTAGTGACGCTGCAGCGTCTGGACGTACACATTCTTCCACAGAAGCGCGTAGAACTGCTGCAGTTCGTCCATCCTGTACGAGCCAAGCTGTAGCGACAGTAAAGCTTTGGAACGAACAAGTGGCAATGTTGTAGGAGCCTCGAAGCTGGAACGCTAGCGCTTTTCAACGTCGCTATGATCACGCGTCGCGAGCAATCGTTCCGGGGTGTAGTGGACCAAGTGTCTCTTCTTCTTCAGCCTCCATCATGCCATGACACCGCATCCGCAAGGGAGATTGGCCAGGATGGATGGATGGATGGACAACCTTGGAATGAGATGACTATGACGATGCTACTAGTTCAAGATATATATAGTTTCTTTCTTCCTTCTTGTTATTTTTCGAACCAGGGGGAGTTTTCCCCGTCACGCCGCTCGAATAGACGAGTGTTTCGATAAATATAACTTATCGACATTTTTGCATCAGTCTACTGGTGTCACGACCAGTCTCCCACCCCGTTTGGAGGAACCACGTGATGAAGCGCCTGTCCACTGAGAGGTCTGGCTTCAAGGAAGCCCTTCACAGGAAAGGCATGCGCGTCTCACGTCGGGCCAATGATGTCGCTCCCTGACGCGCAGACAGTTGACCAAATTGTATATAAAAAATTCCACTTCGTAGCCAGTCAGCCTTAAAATGTACTGCCGCCGTCAGAGTTAACTGTAACAGGCAACCGCGTCTCTTGCGCGGGCGCCAGCGTGCCGCGGAGCGTCAGCCTCCGAATTTGAGACAGCGTCCGAGACTGAGCTGAGACGCATGCTCGGTTGGGCGGTTACCACACCTAAAATACGGTAAACACCATCCATGCAAGCTTTGCGCACGCTCATCCCAGGGACGCGTTCCTCGCCAATTTCTTAGCTTCGCAAGTTCGCGTTGGCTCCGCCCTCGTCAGCGCTATGCTTCAGGTTGTCCAATGGCCATCGTATACAAGTCAAAGAAAGAAAGAAAGAAAAAGACAATTGCTTTAGGTGGCTCAATCTCAGTCACCAACAGTGCTTTCGCCAACCGTCGAGCTCCACGACAGCGCGTTTTTTTTTTTTTTTTCGCGATTTTTAAAGCTCCACGAAAATACGGCATGGTAGATCTAACACAGGCTCACGCTCGTATTCAAGTCGGCATTTATCAGGATATATCACGACATATAGCTTACTCAGGTTGTGTACAAGTTTGGTATGAACAGAGAGCTAGCAGTGGTGGGTTTTTAGTTGCTCAGAAGGTGTTCACGATAACAGTTCTAACAAACACAAGCCAATGGTCTGTAGCAGACGACGCCGCTCCGTGACGCAGACGAAGCCAACACCTGTGTCACGGAGCGGCGCGTCGTCTGCTATAGGTCTTATTCCTTTGAAGTGGAGGACATCACGTTGCTGCTCTTTAATTTAGCAGCTTCCTTTCTCGTACTGTTTTTGTTCAGCAATTACGATCTTTCATGTATGGAAGTGGCCCGAGAGACGATCATAGGCGCACGGCGTAACAGGGAACGGCTCTTTAGTGCTCGCCTCGCGAAACGTACCACGTTGCTGCGGTGATGGGGAAACACAAACGAACTTTCGGAGCTGCGAAATGGCGAGGAACACGGCCCAGGGCACGCTATCGCGCGTTGCGTTTAAGTTTGAGGGCAGGTGTACGCTGGTCGGAAAGCGAAGGAACAACGCCGACGAAGTTGGATAGAGGACGGATGCATATTTAAGGCAGATAGACTAACTATTCTAGACCGACATAGACTAACTGCCCAAGCAGCGCACCATCTCGGCCATATATTAGCTGGAAATATGCATGCCAGATTAGACCAGCATTGCAAACATCCGACCAATATGGGGCCCCCAAGACGCTGTGCTGTGCTTCTTGGGGAAGTTATTGCTGCATGACGCCTCGTCATTGCGAAATTAAATTTGCACCAAAAAAAAAACGCCCTTAAAAAGCAGCTACCAGCGGTGTTGCGTAACCTCGGAGAGCCGGCCAGATCTCCAGGCGTGACGTCATCAGGTTCATGTCACGCAGCATCACGGCAGCCAGCAATCGCGACGGCTCCTGTAGAGATGAAAATTCGTCCGCTGCGGCTGCGGCCACGGCATGGCGTTACTGGCGGCGGACACTACACATGACGGAGTAAGGTCTCGTGCATCCCCCTCTCACTTACGTGCTCTCTGGAGGAGAGGGAGGGTGTCTGGTGAATATGGTGAAGAAACCTCGCGCGCGCGCTACGGGTCAAAGATATTCGTTCTTGCGCAAAAGCGAATGTCATTTGTTGCACAGTGCACACTATGCCGAAGCCAAAAACGCAAAACTTATATGAACATAACAGGAGCGAGCAGGCTAGCTGTGTTGGCTTCGTATTAACATTGCCTTGAGTTTGAGGGAAAACACAAGAAGAGACAAACACACGACACAATCATGAACAATTAAAGCACTTTAATAGACTGTGAGCGAGAGAGAGCAAACCGGAGTAAATAGAGCAGCGTATTCAGGCTTCTTTGCCGGTTCGCAAGGCTGTCGTGTGTTGTTCTCGTCCTGTGTTTTCCCTCAAACTGAAGGCAGTGTTAACGTAGAAAAACTACCTGTGTAACCCGCATTTGTGCAGAGATTGTTGCCGAAATAGCGCTTACTTGCACAAAATCGACACCAATCAAAGACTCCCCAGCAACCGCCATCAGCATACCGCAACTGGCTCCGGGCATGTTTCCGCGAATACTGAGCCACGGCCCCTCAATCGTGGCTGGCACAGACTTCAAATACCGTATTTTCCGGTGTATAACGCGCATCCCTTAAAAAGGGGCCTACTTTGAAAAAAGTTCAATGTATAACACACACCACAATGTTTCTACAAGCTTCTGTACTGCCACCACTATGCATAATAAAAAAAGGCAGTGTATACTGTATATAGATACGCTTTATTTGAAACATATTTAGTTTCACGTCCCTTCTCAATCACACCAGCATTCTGAAACCAATTCAGGATTATTGACTGCTCAATAGCATCCTTCAGCAGCATAATTAATTTGTATGAAGTCCAGCGCCCTTTCGCCGGTTTTATCAACTGTCCCTAAGAGATTTGTGAGAAACTCGCAGCACACCCTGGAAGAGGCTAGAATTTGTACGACACCGACCAGAAAAGGAAAATAGTAGTCTGTAGGAAAATATTTCTATGTACAGTCAAACTCCTTTATAGCGAACATCTTTTTAACGAAAATACCACTACAGCGAATTTTTTTTGCGGTCCCGCTGGAGCCTATAGGTCCAATAATGGACATCCTTTTTAACGAAAATACCTTTACTGCGAACTTTTTTTGCTGTCCCCTGAGCTTCGTTGTAAAGGAGTTTGACTGTATTACATGCACAGGACCTCTTCAGAGCACTTTTTTACTGTATTACGCGCTCGTTATACACCAAAAAATAGAGTACTTGCAGTACACCACTGGGGACAAAGTCTCTAGATGGGTACCAACAGGTCTTGTTGGAATAACTACCCTGTCGTGAAGAAAGACGCTGCACTGACAAGTGAGACTGTGTCTATGCTGAAGGTGATAAAGTGAAATCATCAGTCTGATGCTTTATTTGCAAAACAAAACACTTTCTGTATAGAGAACGACCAGTTAATACTTTCCCTTAGTCCCTACCTTTGTGAATAGTATAGCACGCGTCTAAACTTGCCGAAAAAAATCAATTCTTTCAAGTCTGAAACAAGGTAGCACCAATCACGACCACTACAATTCACGCCAGATGCAACTTTTCCACTAATAAGGCATGTCCACAGAGAGTTAATTCTTCGCACGAACCATCCACACTCAAAAATGACACACATGCTCCAAATGAGAGGGAAGGGGGGAACAGACACGCTCCTACAATCAGCTAGATGTACGTGGAAAAATACCGCAAGAAGATTAGAACACAAGTTCATCTGCCAGAGATTCCGTCAAAATCCTGCAGGCAAAAAACAGCTTTCGTTATTTGGTGAATTGTGTGCCAACCCTCTTCCTGCAGGCGTCCTCAAGATGAGAGGTGCACATCTCAGCTACGCACACTGGCCACATTGTGATAACAGTATTTATATATGTATACAAACTGCACATAAAATCCCACTCAGTCTGTGCAAGGTGTCTCGGAAACCCACGTCCTATCACTGCGACTGCAGCAGCCTCTCCACTGCGGCGTTGACATCACCAAATGTTGCTATCAAGGCTGAAAAGAGCGATTGGGGATAAAAAGGTGAATGTTCGGAATTGAGCACTGTGAGAAAAGTTTACAACCAAAAAACATAAAAGACTACCTTGAATGTTGGCTTCTCTGTTAACAAAACCCATAGACACCAATTGTTCCAACTGCGATCTATACCGCTCTTCCGGTGGTTGCTGAAACAATTATTAAAAAAAAACAGTTTCAAGATTCGCTAGCAAACATCGCCAAATTCAGGAGAAAACGGGAACCCCGAAGAACTTGTGGTCTACTGACATTTGTGGAACTCACATTAGCACCAGCCTGTTGTGCTGCCATCGAACTAATCATGCGTGCCATTAATTGGCTGAATGGGTCACTAGCGTCTGCTGTGTTTGGTCTTGTTCCAGTTGTGGTGTCTGTGGTCGCCGTGTTCTGCGCTGCAGTCGTCCCTTGTCCAGGAGTTGCGGTAGCAGTGGTCCCTGCAAACCATTACACCAGTTTCACAAGAACAATAGGCCTCTCCCTGTTTGTAAACAAATGACATCATAGTGTTCGACAGCGCCACCAATTTGGTAGAGTTGAACTACGCTCAAAGCTAGGGGCGAACAAGGTCGCGCCCGAAAGACACGGTCTTGAGGGGATTACGATGGTCCCTGAAAGAGATGCGACCTTCGATCCTACTTTTCTTTTAATAGGAGGCAGCGAACAAGCGCCCATTCGTGGAACCCAGCCCTCCCCTTCCGATTTGTTTCGGTTTCAGTCTGTCTACCAACGTCATGATGACGTTTCTCGGGTAGAGGTCTATTGGAAAAGAAGTTCCTGTAGCAGTAATATAGAGCACCACTTCCCAAACTTCTCGTCGTGTCGAACCCCCAAAACCACTGAATCCATTCGAGGACCCCCGTTAAGTACGATTTATGTTGACGTAAATAAGGGATGTGAAGAATGAAAAGGAAAACAAACAAACAAACAAGGCATCACCATGCAGGAGATGAGAAGGTAGTATATTTCTGCCTTCTTTAGCATCATTAGAGCCTGAAGTTTTAGGGTTTTACCCGATTCTTTCACGAATTTGCACCCCGAATTGAAGGTTGCCTCTTTAGGGTGAAACCAAATTTTCACCAGGCAAATTGCCCTCTCTTGGATGTCTGTAGGAATGCACCAACTTGCCTGTTTGGCGGAAAAATTCAGTTACATCACCGTTTGTACCAAACCGCTTCAGTTAGTTTGAATAACTGAGCCTGATTTCTCCCCGATTTTAGCGTAATGGAAGTTTTTTCACCCGAATTCGCATGAATTTGGTGCACGCATTTATTTACCCGATTTTTACCCCCTGAATTTAGAAAAAAATATTTGCCGAAAACTTCAGGCTCTAAGTATCATATATCGTCATATATCAATATCGTCCCCTTCAGAGATGACGTGACCAGCACTCGCCAGCACTGACCCGTCTTCGATCGTCGCGGACCCCCACGAACACCATCGGGGACCCCCGGGGGGTCCGCGGACCACACTATGGGAACCACTGATATAGGGGACACGCCAGCTAACCTGTCGTTCCTCCAGTGCCTATTCCTGTAGATGGCGCCGGTGGGATAGTGCCTGGCAGCGTTCCTGTCGCTCCGAGCAACCCTGGGGCAACCCTTTGAAGTTGCACCATCCCTTGCTGAATCTGCATCATGGCCTGAAGAGCTTGTGGGTTGGTAATGAGGCTGCGCACTTCGGGGTTCTGCAGCTGCTGCATAAACTGGGGCATCATCTGCCGCATCTGGTCCTGCAGGCCGGGATTGCCAGCAAGCAGCGGGTTTGCAGACATTATCTGCAAAGTCACGATGCTCACAATTGTGGATGTGTAGTAACACTCAGGAAGTGTAAGCAGTTACATCTTGAAAATCTGTGCCACAGATAAAGTAGCTGAGATAATTGAAATAAAAGTACGGAAAAGTAAGGGTGGATAATATCACGCAGTTCAGACAACACGTACCCCAAAGCAGTGCCGTTGCGTGTGTGTGTGTGTGTGTGGGGGGGGGGGGTCACCCCGGGCGCAAGTTTTTTTTTTTCTTTCGCAAATTGTCGACAGAGAGAAAAAAGTTCTAAATAAAAACAGTGAAACTGCTTTATCACTTTAAAAAATCTCAATTTTTTTACACTCTGCACTGTTGGAGCGATCCTCAGGGTGCCTCAAAGACGGGGCGACTGAAGCGACGTTCGATATATAGAGCCTGAAGCTTTAGGGTTTAAAGTAGCACAGAAGTCATTTTTAACACCCAGTTTTCTTCTTATAAAACTGTTAAGTTTGCCAGTAAGATGCACCATGCGAAGTAATTTACACCACAGAGTCATAATTATCGCAGAAACTGAATTTAAAATATGCCGCAAAAAGCGACCGTGCGCAACGGTGGTGAAGAGCAGTACCAGCCTGTGAGCTCCCTGGGACCTCGCGCTGACGCTATAAGGAGAACGCTCGCTGATTGGCCTAGAAAAATGTTGTCTGCTACTCCGCTGTCGTCTGCTACTCGGCTGTTCGGGGTTCTGATAAAGCCTTTCTCCTTGCTCAGTAATGCTTCGGGCGCTCCTTGTATCCCCAATTCTCCGGGAAAACTGGCAAAACAGGTTTACTGGCAAAGGAACAATGCGCTGACCCCCACTGATCGGCAAACCAGAACGAGTCTCCTTATGCCGTCATCGGTGACGTGCCATCATACCTCCTCATCCTCGTTATATCTGGAGTGGTGAGTTAAGGGTGAAGGCGCGGAGCTATGTTTATGTGAGTTTTTTTCTGCGAAACAAATTGCACACACCAAAACCTTTCGCGCTATTCGGTATAATGACACACACACTTTCATCAGATGTCTTAATCTGAAATTTTTTTGGATGGCCCTCTGTACTCCTTTAACCCGATTCTTCCCCAAATTTGCACCCCGAATTAAAGGCTGCCTCTTTAGGGTGAAACCCAATTTTTACCCAGCCAATTGCCCTCACTGAAACGTCTGTAGCAATGCACACTAGCGTGTATAGCAGGAAACACAAATTACATCACCGTTTGTACCAAACCAGTGCAGTTCGTTGGAGTAATAGAGCCCGATTTCTCCCCAAATTTAACGTATTGGAAGTTTTTCGACCCGAATTCACATGAATTTAGAGCACATTTTTATTCCCCCAATTTTTACCTCCCGAATTTAGAAAAAAATATTTCCCGAAAACTTCAGGCTCTATCGATATACCACGCCGGTGTGAAGTTGCATCCTGTGTGCTTCGGCAGTAGACTGTGCGCGTTGAGACAACACTGCATATTCTCAAAGTGAAGCAACCGAAAGCGTGCTTGGGGGTGCGACACTCGTTTCATCCAGAACGCTGGGAACCTACACCACGCCGCTGCCCTAAACACACTGCAACCACGCGTACAGGGGGCACATCACACAGTAACAGGGCTAGCTGGGGTGATGAAGTCTAAGAGAGTCAGCAAGATGACACTGACAATGACTTTAGGCGTACCGGACTTTTGATGACTACGCACAACACAAAAGGCACATTAGCAAGTTTCACTTCGTTTTTTTTTTAAGGTTTTAACCCCCAAGAGATGACGATGCAAACCGGGGAGTTTACCAGGTTTAACCATAAAGACGACTGCTCTGTGCACGATACCTTCAAATGTAGGTACGCGGTGGTGGTGGTGCTACAAACCACCACCAGATTCACTATGAAATACCGCAATGTAATATCAACTCACCTGATTAGCCATGTCAGGGTTGCTTGCCATGGACTGGAGCATGGACTGGACGTAGGGAGCACTCATCATGTTCTGCACAAGAGCTGGGTCGTTCGCTAACTGCTGCATGACACTCTGCATGCCTGGGGTGCCAAACATGCCGGCCCGACCGAGACCACCCAACGCCGGCGGAACCTGAGGTGGCGGAACCGTTCCCGTGGAAGGTGGTGGGTCAGTCCCCCCTTCGCTGCCCGTCCCCGAGGTTGGGGCCCAAGGGTTTGGAAGGGGGTCCCTGTTCTCTGTTCCTCTGTTTGTGGGAGCATTGGTCGACTGCTGGGCCGCTGTAAAGGACCACGGGGTTACCGACGATCAGGAAGCAATTCCAAGTTTCCGGTGTACACACCAGTATTCCCGCTTAGAAGCGAGGCAAAAGGGTTTCCACCAAACTGGTCTTGGGCAGCACTCATCATGGGTTCCTGGAGCTCTGTGTACATCCGCCTAAGGGCGTTGTAGCCACCAGGTATGCTCTGCAAACAGGCGTAACACTAATTACCGCGCGTACTTGCATGGCACGTGGCAGTGCACAGGATGTGGCACAGTCTCACTAGCCGCGTTAAAGTGCCACTACGGACTAAATCAAATCAAATCAAATCAAATCCTTTATTGCTAAATACAAGGTAGAGTGACAGTAACGGGGGCCCGGTAGCAGAGCTAAACAAGGGGCCACCCAGGGTTAAATAAAGTGTGTGAAACAACTGTTAGGAAAAATACATATGGAACAAACAGAAATCTTGTGTCTTCAGAAGCCTACCAAAGTTACGTTACTGAAATCTTCTCGTCTCACTCTACAAATATTTTGGCTCTACCTCACGCGAAAGCTGGAGAAAGTTAATTTTTACTTTTGAGAACCGTGACGTCATGCTAGGCTCCGACGGAGCGCCCGGTTCTCATCTAGCCACGCTGTTGCCCGTCGCGTCTTCCGGGGGGGGCTCACTGTTGGCACTCCGCTAGTGGAGCCCCACATGGCATATCATCTGACCGCTCCAACCTTGGAGAAAACACAAAGGAGGGAGAAGACATCTCTCCCATTTTGCCCTCTTTCGATAAGCCTCACGCGACTTCACCACCACGTGACTCTCCCCGGACGCCGGCGCCGTTGCTAGGAGACGAGTGCCCTCTCCAGAACATGACATCATTGCAGTTTGTGGGCTTATGATTACGTCACTCGCTCGTCGCATCATCAAAACTTGTGGAGGCTCAGCAGATCTTCAAAAATTTGACAGAAATGCACAGCGTTCGTAAACAGGATTGAAATTTCGCGTATGGAATCCTTGAGACACCTACTTTTCATGGACTAAATGAACTAAAGTACTAAAACCTACTAAAGTCTAAATAACTAAGAGTCCAGAGTGGCACTTTAAAGGCACTGTCGCATCCGGAAAGCCACCTGCGAAAACGATACCACTACCATCGGCGTCAGCCGACAATCTACTTGGCTAATTTTTTCGTCCGAAAAGTGCTTTCAACTTTTAAACTGCCCTCCTGTTTGACCAGTCACATGACCTTTCTTCTGTGCGCCCACTCTGACGTACAGAGACACACTGTCGTAGACCTCACCTCTAGATTGCTGAGAGCACGATCTTGAGTTCTCATCAGCTCCTGGAGCATGGCTGGATTCCTCATCATTTCCATTGTTTGTCTTAGCAGGTCTGGGTTGTTCAGCATGTGGCTAAGCTCAGGATTCCTCTGGACAGAAGGAATATCATCGGTACAAGAGCGTTCAATTCAAGCATCTCGGGCGAGCCCTCAAATGTTTGGTACTTTGTAAACGCACAACGCTAAGACTGGATTGTAAGCACTCTTAGAAATACAGTATCGTCTGGCAAACACTGCATCACCATTTGAAATATTTATAGGAGCAAGAAGTTTGAGGACTTCATATTCAGGTTACTTTTGTTCTACGGGCAATATTCTGCATGTGATGACCCCCTTCACCCAGATTCGTGTCTGCACACGTGTAGCAACACGTCGCAACACATGTGCATAAGTGCCAGAGCCGTTAATATGAACAGTGTGTGAATGTGAACGTGTAGCAACACATGTGCATGAGTGCCGGAGGCGTTAATGTGAACACAACACGCATGCAACAAGAACATAGCGAGACCCAGAGCGAATGAGCAAAGCAATGGTGGAGTAATATCAGCGCACCAAGCAAAATTAGGCTCTAAGATACACACCTCCATTATCTGCTGCATTTGTGGATTTGCCACAATGATCTGGTGCATGTAGTCTGGGTTCGACATCAAAGACTGAACAAAGGGGTTGTCCATCAGCTGCCGCAGCAAGTCTGGGTTGCTCATGAGCTGCAAAGAGAACATCACAGATATTACGTTCAATAGAACCCAGGAAAACAATTGAACAGTGTCTACCAAACTGCAGCCTTCAAATTCCCTGACTGTTCCAGGTTTTCCCCGACTATTTCGAGCGAATTCCCTGACACACAACATTCAGACACATCCTGACACATTCCCTCGTGCTACGTTTTGATACACATCCCTCATAAAACAGACCATTTATTAAGTATTAGTGAGGCTACCCTATTTCTCTACCTCAGATCTTGTCATACTGGCAAACTGCAGTAGTTACATGAAATCCGATCAAAGTCGACAAACGAGCTCAAACACCATCAGCACATCTGACACACACAATGTTCAATCAATCCAAGCCTTACCTCCTGCTGCATGCGTTGCTGCATCTCAGCGAATGTCTCATTTCCAGCTGTAAAACCAAGTCCCGACAGCCCGGGAAGGCCACCGGCGAAAGGGTTGGGAGGTATGCCCGATGGGTTTCCAGCCTAGAACGAGTCAAACAAACACGCCACATTAGCATGAAAAAGTCTGCTTTCAGACTGAGCTTGAGATCGAGATACAGTACCTGGTTGGGCGCCTGAGGTGCAGTGCCGCTACTTTCCTAGAAACGGGGCAGAAAGGGTTACTCGCACAAATGACACTTGCTAGCGGAGGCTTTATTACAAACCCTGTTTGAGCTAGATGATGAAGAGCGTACAACCAGATGCACTGTGAGTCCATCAGTAATGTCTAGAAGAAAGACAAAGCAAAAATGTAAGTGCTTCCCAACTCCTCAAAGCAACAGTCAACTTACATTAACGGAAATGAATAATGGCGGTTGAAGAAAAAGCACAAGCAGTGGAATTCAAACTCACACTCTCTGATTGCCATTCACCCACGCTACTAATTACACCGTGCTAGCTGCCCCATCTTCAATGTACCGACTGCCATTATTCAATTTAGGTATGCAACTAGGCATTGTCAGGCTTGTGTTGTGTTGCTTTTTTGCTCT
Organism: Ornithodoros turicata; assembly: GCF_037126465.1. NCBI lineage: Eukaryota > Metazoa > Arthropoda > Arachnida > Ixodida > Argasidae > Ornithodoros > Ornithodoros turicata. The sequence goes on along the minus strand of NC_088210.1, from coordinate 21,817,358 downwards.
CGCATTGACTGCATACCCTCATCGGTAGAGAGGTAGCAAAAACATCAATTAACCATTCAAAAAAATTAAACATTAATGAAACGTTGTACCCTAATATTTGATCACAAACTGAATAACTTTTGACGTGAAGGAAGGAATGCTTAACACATTTTTTCAGAGAACTACCCCCGTTCCCAGTCGACTCCCACGTCCGTGCGACAGACACATAGCAAATAGGCTTCTTACTTGTCTTGGCTTGTGGTAATTAGCCAACTGAGCATCGTCCCAAAACTTATTTGTGAAACGCTTCTGCGAAATAATCCAATGTTTTGCTAGCTTCGACAAAAAGAAATAAACATATAGCGCATATACTTGTGTACAGCTTCATATGTTCAGCCCTGCTGTCTTGGTTATCGACAGTGATGTCATTTGCGAACGACATTTATTTTTCTGTGTGCAGCTCGATGCAATACAAACGAATGAGATTTGTTTCAAAAATGAGGTGCGAAGACGATTTCTTGTCTTCAATTTTGCTCCCCTCATGTGTGACTGCCTGCTTCGAAAGACCTTGCATAAAATGAAGACCATCAAAATACCAAAGTCAACTATATTAACCTCACACAACTCTCGACCTTATAATTCCAACTACATACATAAGGAGCCGAACCTTATGGACTTGAAGCAAAGGGAGCCTTGGGAGATAACACAGTTCTCTGACTCCCAAGGTTGCCTCCATTTTAGGAACCTCGAACTTTGAGGTGAACAAACTTACTGTGTGCGGAGAGGTTCTCGTGATCCTTCAAGATCTTGCCTGCAAAAATGAGGCACAGCTGTTCCACGGGAACAGCAAACTCCTTGGCTACTTCCTCTTTCAACTGAAAAAAAGTAACGATATTCATTCATTTTCAATTGATATTCAATTTTTACCGCAAAACAGTATATGCCAACACAGACGTGCTTGATGACTGCACGGAAGTTCTGGAACAAGCATCTCAACTATAACTTCGTCTCGATAGATCACTTCCATTCATAACAGCGAGATGTACAAAAGATGTGGTAGGAGGAAGAGATGAAGGAACTGAGTAATAGGGAAGGAGGAAATAAGAATGCAGGTAGTGTGCTGTTGAGGACACTTCCTCTGTCGTGATGAGGAGTTGGTAGATCGGAGGCACTCGACCTAAAACCTACGCTACAAAGAAAGCTGTCAAATGAAAGATGAGCAACGTGATTTACGTCACTTCAAAGGGATGGGGCGAGTGGCTTATCTCATGGTCTCGGAGCAGTTATGGTGAACACCTCCCAATCTACTAGAACTTGTTAATACAAAAGTTAAATTACTACACAAAATGCTCATATGATATCTAATGAGTGGGGGAAAACAGCATCTTTTCTGGAGCAACGCATTGGAAGGTGACATATTTTGTGTGAGAATGAATAGAAACACTTGTAGTTGCAAGATATTGCAACAGTAGTGAACAGCACCTTTACAATATTTAGAGAACGGTGTCGTTCACATTCGAACGCCTCTTATCCGACAGAATGGAAATGCGAGTTTTCGTTTTCCTGCGTTATTTCGGCAATCGAAGCAACGCCACCCATAACGCAGTTCCTTCAGTTTCTAATCGGAACAAAAGTTGTGCGTCCCCATCTAACAAGCTGAACACTCAGCTAAGCATGAAGAGGTATCTTCGATCTGCGGTTTATTCGTATAGAACCTATTATTAACACCAATATGTAAGTTTTACAGACGCCCGGCAATTGGAAACACGTTTTCCGTGTAGGAACGTGACAACGGCTTTTAATCGGATAGCTATATAACATTACGTTCGCTCTACTTATGCACGGATGAACACATTTATACGCCAGGATATAACCATCGAAGCCTTACAAAGGGGCACTGCATACGTTTGCCTTATTTTATTTCAAACACTCATGTCGACGAGACGATCTCCTAAGCCTATCTGCACTTATCCTACTATGACGTAGACGCAAGCAAAACTTGCATATCGAGCCTCTGCCAATGCCTCAGATAACTTGGGGGTAGGTGGTTGCTGGTTTGCTAACCTCTTTGATCGTTGACGAAGCATTCGTTGTCACAGTCTTCTTTTCCTTCGCTGTTTTCACCACCAATTTAATTTTCTTCTGGGGCTCTTCATCAGCCATCATGACAGTCGCGACTCGCGGCGAGTCAAGGAATTCGACTTCCGGTGTCTGCAGTTCTTGTGAAGCCGCTCGCTGGCTGAAGCAAATAACCGTTGCATACTAGTACAACAAATAAGTAACGTCAAAGTTAATTAAAACATGTGGAATAATTACTCGTTTAGTCATTTTACTGTGTGAATTGTGCCACTCTATGCAGTACTGGTGAACAGGGTGTAAAGGTGGCGCCACATCAGTAACACTAACACTATCGACGCCATTTCCTGTTTTGACAGACTACCTGTTGTCAACAGAAGTCACTTCGTCTGTGTGAGTTTGTTCTCGTCGTCCCTAGTCTCAGGGTTGTACCGTCATGTGTTCTAGTCGCCAACGTTCTCGCTATTTAGCAATACTACGGTGTAGCACTGTAGAAAAGTCACAGGTGGCAGAAGTAGCGCAAAAACCTCGTTTAGTGACATGTTTCCGAAAGCTTTGAGCAAACCTCGTGAGGAAAAGACGATAACATTAGAAAGCACACCTTGCAGTTTCGTTGAAACGCACATCAAATAACCTGCGCACGTTCTCCTAATCTTGATTAAAGCGAGCAGCCTACTGAAACGGGCCTTGATTTATATATCGCGTTTGGCTTTTCGGCGTTTTCTACCGGGCGCATCATCTTTCATCGGACAGCATCTATGTTATGTGACTTATGACGATCGCTGAAACGCGAAGTCGCGTCGTCTGCTACAATGAGCCCTCGCTTTCCGTTGGCTTCCTGCGGCGCCACACGGCGCAAGCGCAGAGCGAACCGCAGGCAAAATCGAAGCTTGTCCTTGCCGACTTCAAGGAAGAAACCTCGTCCTGTAAAGGCAGCATGCCATCTTCAGGAAAATCACGACGACATCGAAAATCTCGAGCAACGGTAATGTATTGGTGTTGCGACAGTGATTTGCTGCTTATCAGCATCGTCTACGCGACAGACCGCGAGCAGTCGGACTACGTGGGTGCGTCTCGCTATACCGAGAGCGCTTTCTGTGCGCAGCACAAACTGGTCGATTGTAAACGACGCGTCAGCGACGGGAAAAATTTCGATTCTTTCTGATCGCGTGATGTTTTCAGATGCTCAACAAAATTATTTTGCGTGTATTAGTGGGACAGGCCGTGGTCCGAAGCGCTGTGCCCGTGGAATGCTTCACTGCACAGCTCGCGTTTCGCGCAGTCATCCCAAACGTAAACAATGGGAAAAGGTGAACCGTTGCGAACACATTCGACATTCTCGCACGCTTTTCCACTTTCTTCGTGAAATTGAAGGCAGGCTGCGTGACGTATTACAAACATAAAATGTGTGTTTTTGTTTTTCTTTGTTTTTTCGCTTGTTAGGCATTTTTTAGGAAGATTTAGAATCTTGCTAGATATTATTTTGAGGACATCGCCTATCTTAATGACTTGCGATTTTACAATGACGTTTCAACGAAGTGCCATGTACATTGATACCCAGGATGTCGATATTTCGTCGATATTTATAACGCTATATGGGTCAATATTCGCGAGAATATAAAGAATATTTTGTCGATATTTATAGATACATGGCGATATCCGCGGGAACAATACCGTTACTTTACCGTTATTTATTGACATTCTATGAAACATCGATATTTTTTTTTTTTTTTTAAGAAATCGATAACACCTATCGATATGAAAAATATCGATTTTGTCGGCACTAGTGTTGATATTGTTTCATCCCCCCCCTTTCCCTTTGCCGGCTGATTTACATAGGTGTTTTGCTCTACAAACCGAGATTTCGTTCCCGAGCCGAACGATCCAACTTATGAGCGTTTGCGTGTTGAAGGAATACCTTCCTCTGCAGGACTCTAAGCACGGAAAGACCAAGGGCGGCACCCATAATCACCACCAATCACAAAAGCTCCACATTCCCGTACAAGACACTCCACCACTCCCAGCTGACGCCATGGAGGTTACAACACCCTTGAGTTCCATCGTGGAACCATTGACCCCGGTTTTCGAACCGAACGATCCGGACAATCCCGCCTTCAACACATTCAACTACTGGAAGACACCATTTCCAAGCGTTGACCTCGATGTTCTCATGGAGTGACAGCGGAGTCGCTCATTCCACCTTCCGTTGTCTACGATGACGTAGCAGTTACCCCACCTGAAGTCCGAGCTCCGCAAATGAAAGAGTGACTTTTTTTTTTTTTTCGTGTATTTTTGTTCCCCCTCCACAACGATATCTGTTCAGTTTGCTTGTACCGTATGTAGAACAGTAACCGTTAGGGGATTGCACTGTTCGTCCGGGGATCGCCTCGTGGTGGTTAGCTTCACTGCACGTCACGAATGACGCGATCCGTATATATGTTTCTTTCGCTGTGTCAACAAAAGCATGAAGTGATTTCCGGATTCTTGAATAAACAATCTCGTTTGCCAGCTTCTTGTTTGAATCGTACTGCATGAGCCGTATAGCACTGCGTATACTCCAGTTGTGTCATTGAATCCTAACAGAAAAACTACGCCACCTGGAATCATGCGGTCAACGGCATTTGTTCTTACTAGGTTTTTGCCACCTCCTGATGTGCATATTATGTAACCTAAGTTTAGTTATGTACATTTTTGCGAAGTGGACTCGGAAATTTTCCAAGCAAAGGTCATTTCTCTACCCCACCAATGTGAAGCGCGTGCCGAATTTACTCAAATTAACGATAATTGACAAGAATATTGAGGAGCTATCGTATCGGAAAAAAAATAGCCGAAAATCATGCTCTACGGAGCTTGCAGAGGATAGCGAGGAATTTTTTAGCGGAATCATTGTCAGTCCGACGAAAGGAGGTTGGAAACCCAGCCCACACCGGCATTGTAAGGGGAGACCGCGCTTGGTGTCGCGCGGATATGGCCGCTACACACGTTCCACGCTCTACGTCAGAACATGGTATGTCCTCCAAAATCGTAGGTCGTATGTGACTATATTAATTTTACTAAAGATTACTTTTGTTTCCCAATGTGAAGCGAAAGTATTAATTTCTAGTTTTGAGAAGTATGACGTCATATGGTGAACAATCTGCAATGCGTCTGGCAACATTGCTTCCTCGATGACGTCACCTACTCTTGGAGAATCCGAGACTATAAAGTCTTGCGGCTTCTTTCGAAAATTTCTGGAAGCGCGTAATATTCATTGGCGGCATTTGTATTTTGCCTGCCGGGTCTCTGAGCGACGATGATTTATAATACAAAATAAAATAGACATCTTTTTTAGCCCATGGTCCGCGATCGTAAGAGAGGTCACTTTTGTGTAATAAAATCAGATAGAAAATAAAATAAACGTCATCGAACGAAAATAGAACTCTTCAAACTTTTTGGGGAAAGCTCTAACGTGGAAAGATCGGAGGACTGTTAACCTCGTTAACTTGGCCGATCATTGTTCTACTAAAAAGGAAACGACGTACAGCAAACCCTCGCTATAGCTTATAACAAAGTCAGCTAGGCAGGGAGGAAATTCGATATAAGGGGATTTCATATACATTTCCATGCAATGTATATATTTCCACATACATTTCCATGCAATGTATATATTTCCACATACATTTCCACATGCAAATCAATGGTGAAAAAACCTGCGAAATTACTTATATGTACAAGCACCTGTTTCTATCCTATACCTGTACAGATATACACATTTTGCTGGTTTGGGTTGTCGTCAGTGTCGTACTCTGTGTGTTGCCCAAGCTCAGACTTTCCTTGTCACGGATCTTGAAGAAAAAGCGGGCCTGCGTAAAACACTATATGCTATTCGAAATAATTTGTATCTCGAACTGCAAACCTACAATCACAGCGACAAGACAGCACAATGTGACGAATTATCCGCGATGAAAGTTCGGTTTCACCTACCAACAATGAAACGAACGCACCCCGAGGGCAAGGAGGAAAACTGTTCTTTCGCGCATCAACCAAGGACGGCCCGGAGAGCGCGCGCGCCTGGGGCGGCGTCCAACGGACCTTCGCTGCGCGTAACCCGCACGAACCCGAGGAAGCAGCCGACTATCGAAGGTAGGGCATTCTTCCTAACTTTACTCCAATAGTTGTGACACTGGGGAAAAAAAAAACACATATCGTTACTATAAATGCTTCGCAATCCGATTTTGTGCGGTGTATAATTTCGGACAATCGCGCGAGATCCACAGGGATTCCGGAAGCAGAAATAGCAACATTCTTGTTCCTTCCCCGCAGTTTGGAAGTGACTGATGCGGACCAGGCAAGGGTGCGTCCATTCTAAATTGAGCGCGATGTTCCACCGAATGATCTGAGCTAGCTCGACACGAGCCATTTAAACCTATTTTCACAGTTACCCAGCAACATGGTCCATTCCCAAATGTAGAACAACATATAGAGAAGAAGAAGAAAGTACAGTACACCGCCTCCCTACTTTGCTGAATTGTATCGACGTTGATCTGATGAAATTATCCAAACAATCGGATAGGAATTAGTTTTTAGGTTAGGTTAGTTACTTAGGTTAGTTCGTTAATCAGTTAATCAGGAACAACAATATATTCCACTACTTTATTGCCCTGCACAGCAATCTTCTGACAATATCCTGATATAAACCACGTTGTACTTTGTGTGGTGCGCGGGAGAACAGACACCACCTAAAGCCCAGTCACTACTGTGATTACATGATTATTGATTATTGACTGTTTTGTTCAGTGTCTACTCGTTATTTGGGTGCGTTAGTTTACAGCTTGGTTTGTGCAAGCTGTAGTGTGATCTAAGGGTGTTTAGAATGTGTGGTTTCTTTACGCGTTAAACGGTTTCTTATTATTAGTTTCTAATTATTGGCTTTGTATTATTAATGATTTTTCTTTATTACGGTATTCTCGCTGTCTGACCGCCCTGTCCAGTCCAACAAACTGTTCTACTTAGTTGCGCAACTAGTGTAATCGGGAATAAAATTGAATTATTATTATTAAGCACGGTCAACAACACATTGTACAAGTTACTATGATAGTACTCTTTGAAGGACACATTCAAATGCTCACATATTCAAATAATGGATCAATATAATCCCCCCCCCCCCATTTTTACGATCAAATCCATTTAATGACCTGGATCAAATAATGATTCGGATCAAATAATGATCCGGAAACTTATTCTTCCCTCATCTCTAACGCAGTCACAGCGCCACCTGTACTAGGAAGACCATGGCTCCCCCTATTGTCGGTTACTGGGACATCCGGGGTCTCGGCCAATACATCCGAAACCTTCTGGTCTACAAAGGAGTCCATTTTGAAGACAAACGTTACAGGTTCGGCCCCGCCCCCGACTACGATCGCTCCGATTGGCTGAGAGAAAAGTTTACGCTTGGTCTAAAGTTTCCCAACCTACCGTACTACATTGACGGTAAGGTGAAGATAACGCAATCTCTCGCTATCATGCGGTATCTGGGTAGGAAGTACGACATGAGCTCGAAGAACGACGCGGAGGCCTTGGAATTAGACGTCCTGGAACAACAAGCTAAGGACCTTACATGGGGTCTCATCATGACTCTGTTTAACCCGAACTTTGAGGACGCGCGTAAGAAGTACGAGGACACCATGGACAGCGCTCTCAAGCCGTGGGCAGAACACATGCAGGGAAAGCAATGGGTTCTCGGAGACCGGCTCACGTACGTGGACTTTATCCTGTACGAGGCGTTGGATTGGCTACGGGAGTTCAAGGCGGGTGCGTTCGGAAAGCACGCTATTCTACTGGAATACCTGACGAGGTTTGAAAACCTTCCCAATATCAAGGATTACATGGAGTCCTATAAGTACAACAGGTGGCCCATCTTGAGCCCAGCTGTGAAGTGGGGTTACAGGAAGGAATAACTGCATTTTTTGACGAATAAAGCAGCTGTTGCGTCCAATTAAAAGTTGGATGACGAATACACTTGGAAATTGTGCTGTACGCCCATGTGTAACCCAGTACCTCATTTGTTTTATTACCTTCCAACCGTGACGTCTTTTCCGGTCTGAGTTCCCCATGTGGGCAACAATGGGACGGCAGTATGCCATGGTGGGGATACTTGTGCTTCGCCTAACGTTCCCATGTTTGTAGGAGAAAGCAACTTAAAGCGTGCTCCACCTAACGCGCTGCTGTTTGTAGGGGAAACCAACTTGCAATTACCCATGAATACATTTCACACAATGAAGACGTCGATATGCCGCACGACGTTACTGAATTGATAAATTAGGGATACTTACCGGATGGAAGTTGAGGGATTGGCAAGTTCTTCGAAAATACTATACTGCGAAAGGGTTTGAGACATTTTCATAGATTGCAGGGGCGCATTCGCATGGAATACACGCACGAGTAAAGCACAAACGTCACAGACTTCAGAGCTCCCATTGGGAGCTGCGCACACGTGACCTCCCTGGCGCTGTCTCACTGGCGGCGAGGCGTGCCGTGATGCTGCGGGTGAGTTTCGGTATTCGCGATTCTATTTTTTTACGCTTCTATTACCTTAACTTTTCGCTGTAGAGCTTGGAATGCGGGCTCACACCGGTGCAAAGAACCGTCTCTTTCGTTCATTTGTCTCATTACCTGAGATGTCGTGGTTTCGAACAGAGACTGTTTTTCTTCTGGGCCCTGATAAACCACTGGCGTAACTACGATAGGAGACCCGAGATAGGGGAAAAATAACAGACAACAATAGACCTCTACCCGAGAAACGTCATCGTGACGTTGGTAGACCGACTGAAACCGAAGCAACTCGGAAGGGGAGGGCTGGGTTCCACGAATGGGCACATGTTCGCTGCCTTCTATTGAAAAAAAAAAAAAAAGTAGGAACTAAGGTCGCGTCCCTTTTAGGGACCATCGTAATCCCCTCAAGACCGTGGCTTTCGGGCGCGACTTTGTTTGCCCCTTGCTTCGAGCGTAGTTCAAGTCTACCAAATTGGTGGCGCTGCCGAACACTATGACGTCATTTGTTAACAAATAGGGAGAGGTCTATTTCTCAGGCAACTGTGGGCAGCGGGGGTCAGCGACTGCCTCCGGGGTCCAGCCTACGTAGGGATGGTGAAAGGGTCTAAGGGAACTATGCCGACGTATGTCTGGAAGCGTCTGAGGAAAACCCAGGAAAAACCCAGTCGGCACCTGGATTCGAACTCGGGCACCTCCCAGTCTCGACGTAACATGGCCAGCACGCCTTTGACAATCAGACTTCGCCAACAGCCAATTGAAAACCCGTTTTGTTTTCGATCATTGCAAGAGAGTGACACACTGGTTCTATAGTGCGTGAAACAGAAAACTATGCTTGAAAATGGGGAAGATAAACTGCTGCAGCTGTCAAAGACTCTTACAAATGAGAATTCTGAGGACATTTATGATTACCTTTCTGGCCACCTCATACTGTTAAAACTTACATTTTGTGCGAAGCTGACCGTGTCAAATCCATCAGGGAGCTAGCGGAGTTCCTCTTGGCTTGACATTCGGAATATCCTCCAGCTTTCCAGAAGTTATCACAGCAGATCTGCTGCATTTAATTCTTTTCGTTACAGTTGAGAGCGCGGGAAGGTGATCAAAGCTCAAGTTAATTTAAGACGCACCTGCGGGGCACAATGTCCCAGGTTCGACTAAGGAGACCGCGGCTGGTCTCCTTAGTCGAACCTGTAGTCCAATCGAACCTTAGTCGAATCTGTATCCAGGGACACATCTGTATACCGGGATACAGATGAAATAATCACCATAATCGATATATTTGCGAAAGCAAAGGCCCGTAGAAAGCCTTTGAGTTTTGACTGAATTTCACCGCGTGACCTGACTCTATGTATGACCTCTATGACCTGGACCCTGTGCGTGGCATGGGTATTACTTCGTTGTGTCGAGGCAGTGAAGAGCCTGAATGTTCAAAGCCACCGAAGCAAGATGGGGCGTCGGTGAGGGAGGTGAGGCTCATGGGCGGGGTGGGTGTATCGTTGTGCTTAGTCCAGTGGCTACACAGTGGCCACAGACTACTTTGCGTTTCAGTTAGATATATTATAAGACAAAATACAAAGGAATTTTCGAGGTATGCTAGTGGGGTGCCAGTTACAACTTTTTTTACACCTTGCTTACACCGCTGTTTACACCTTGCGCCTTCGGGGGGGGGGGGGGGGTTCGCTGATGGCGCTTTGCAGATGAAGTTGCGCAACTGAGAAGAACAGTCTCTGTTCGAAATAACGGCGGCTCTCGTCCAGCGGAACCTTAACATTTCCTTGGCGGTTCGCTGGATTCTCTACACTTCTGCGTTACTATACTTTTTTTTTAACATATTAAGCTGTGACACTAGTGAATGATTGAAGGTAACCAGTCACATCAGACAACCCAGAGGTAACACCATCTCCTGTGGACGTCCGAAATAGATCCCACTGTCCACATCCGAAAATGGATGTCCGTGGGGCATCTCTCGCGGCGATTTCGAGGACTGTGCGAGCGAGGTCGAGCATGGGATGTTACATGGAGGATTTTTCGCGCGCGCGCGCGAGAGAGAGAGAAAAACCACGTTGGTGTATCACCGCGCGAGAACGACTTTTGGTAGGCCTACCAAATGTTTCCACACCAAGATCAGTCAAAGCAGTAAGGAACACAGATATTATATTGATAATGAGTTAATAATCCAATCAATTCCTCTCTTCCGTGTTACTTGTGTACGTAGTTCAATTACTCGTAGACACCTCACCCTTCCATTTTGCTTCAGAGGCGAGCAAGAAATGTAAGAAACGAACAATTAAGATTTAAAGATTTTGAAGATGGCATGCATTTTTAAAGGCACTGCATTTATAAAACCGAAACTGTTGAAAATTTGCATTTGCCTAATGAAAATCACAAATCAAGCAATCATTCTAACCATGTTCCACATAAGTCCCGGACCCGTACACATCCACGTTGTATCCATAAGGATTATTACAGGAAATCCACAAAATTCAAGAAACACGGCCACCTGGATGTCTTCAGGACGTTCTGCAGACGAGCATAGTCGAAATGATCAGATTCCGTGGATATTCCAATCTCCCAGCACGATATCTGTGGGATGTCCCATAGATTGCTTTGTTCCCTCTGGGAAGATTCCACGTTTCGGTATTGTTGTGTATCAATGACTGTTCGGAAAGCACATTTAGAGATAGGAGAAGCAAAACTACTTAGTCGGGTAGTCTCTTGTCTAAGCCGTGAATTGTTTTTTTTAAGTGTGAGCCGGCGTCACACTTCACTGAAACATTGCACTCGGAGTGCACTGAAACATTGGAAAGAACATTACCGCCTGCTGATCACCTGAAAAAGTGCCAAATCAAAATCCAAACTATACTCAAGCTCTAAACGCCGCCGCCGCCAAAATGTTGCGGTGGCATAATTTGAATTGGGCATGGAATGGAGGTTGCGAAATGTGTAGACCATGCGTATTATCTACAAAAAACAAAGTGCCAAACAGAAAAAAAAAAAAAAAATTCTTGTTTTAACAACATTCAATATAGCGTAGCCGAAAAGTGTGCTCAAAGCCACTCCTGAGCCAATGCCCGAGCCAGACAATGGCCGAATAGAGACGGAAGGTGAGCTGAAGGCCAACAGTTTCGAAGAACATACGAGTTGCGTTTGTCATTCAGATAGTAAGCTTTTGACGCTTAGAAATGAGTAACGAAAAGCTCCCACACTCCCACACCGGCGGTGTTAGGCCCATGAACATTCAGGGCCGCTTTGGCTCGGAAATAGCGCGTGTATCATCAGGCGAGTTCAGCCAGGCCGACCGTGAGTGGAGGAAGAAATGGGTGAACGACCAGGTCCTATCGCCAAACGAACCCAGACGCGTCCCGGAGCTGGAAAGGAAATTCAAGAACCCAATAAGGAGGTTTTACCGCTTTCCCATGGATTACCTTTTCTCCAAGTTAGAGCCCCACGTCGGACGCACTCAGGCGTCGGTTATGAGGTGGGTTGTCCCGAAACTGTTCTTTGTCTACCTCGGAGCGATGGCGTTTCACTATCAGGTGAAGTACAACTCGCACGACTGGACAAGACACAGCGGCTTCATTGTAAGATCGTCCAGGAAAGACGTGCTCCCCGGAGACCCTGGATACCCGGACACATCGGACAGGTCTGCACCCCAGGACTACGCTGATCACGGTTTCAAGGATAGGAAGGTCTTCCTGAGTTGAAAACGCTGCATCACCCGAATGACATGATGCTAGCTTGTGAAAATGATAGGCGTTGCAGCTGCTAGTGCTAGGTTCATACAGCTGTGAGAATAAATGGCTTTTCCACCTGGCTGGTAGACTGAATGTATACTGCCTTACGTTTCTTGCAATGTTTTGGATCAGATACGTTGACACATTTTGAGGAACCCACATGACGAATTATAGTCGCGTTGGCATGGTTGTTTCCAACCTGTGTGTGGAAAGGGGGGATTGTAAGTGTGGCCTAGAAACCACTACAGATTTGAACATGACAAGCCATGAAATGACATGCTGCACTTGTTTTTATTTTGCTACACAGGTGCTGAAAAAGTAGATCTTGTCTTAGAGAGTTTAAAACTGTTCCACAAAAATTCAGGCACACCACTACCTTACAAGTACTGCGTGACCGCTGCAAAACGCAAGCACATTCCGATGCCCAAAAATAGCAGCTATACTCTCAGGTAAAAAGTGAAGGACATCCTACATAGAGGACAGTACGCCTGTACACACTTTATATTCACGCAGACTACTTCAGTGATGAATGTGACAATGCCTAAAATGCTCAAAAGTAAAGGCAGCGTTCTGACAACGCACACAAGGGACAAGAAGACCACTGTGCAAGTTCACAACAATGCACCAATACAAAAGCATTGAGAAGACTATTTGGAGAGCTGGGAAAAAACATTTACTATGCTGCTAAAAGTTTGCAGTGTTGAATCGTGTCCAGTCCTTCAAACACTGTCTAAGTGTATCAATTAATTTGTCAACATCCTCACAAGAAAGTTCACAACTTGTGGTTGTCCAGTGCAAACCACTGAAGAAAAAAAAAAGAAAAATGACGATGGAGTCTCCATTACTAGCATTAACTATATTTCCACCCAAGACGCAAACTACATCATGCTCGAGAAAGATCGAAATCGCAAAAACAGCACAGTCTTTGTCTTACTAATGACATCCTGCCAATAGACAACCTCACTGGATATTTGCATTTTGCCTGTTGCTAATACTAAAATAATACCAAGGCCAGGACTCCAGATTAAGGATTGTGCCACTATCATTTACGAGTGTTAGACCGTGGCAACTTGTCCTATGAAGTGCCACCGAAGTGCCGACGGTTACCGAAGGGCGACCGACCACCGAATAAGGTTGAGTCACGTACACTGCCATTGGTTTCGGTGGGTACGACAACCTCGCAATGACGGTACTGACTAGCTACTAGAACTGCATGTAAACGGTTTTTCCATGCTCAAAGTAAGATTCTGCTGCAATCAGACGGACACCTTTGGACGGCACACACTCTTCATACTTGTGACAGCAGATGTTGCACGAGACATCCAGTTTTGCGCGTGCCTTCCCCTGTTTGTCAGGCGTTTCTGAAACCTGAGTCGCTTGGTGGCATCGCTGATTGATTAATTTTGTGATAGGCTGCTGAATAACTGTTGAATATTCATATTGCTCCTTCTTGCTTGTGTTAACATTCACCTTGCCGGACGGCTGGGGAATCTCATCTGCAACACGTGTTTATGCTTCTGGTCATTTGTGTGCCATGAGCTTGCAAGAGACGCATCGAAAAGCATTGCCACAGTTTAAGAGCCTGGTAACCCAGGAACGTTAGGACAAGTAACATTCTGGGTTACAAACTACAGATCAGTACTGCGTATGTGGCTCTAACAATGAAACACACACATTCTGGTTGCTGTTTCAAGAAAGAACGAAGTACAGTACAGGTGGCGTCTAATAATTCCAGCAATAGGAATTACAGCTGTGAGTAGCCCGTGCTTACAGATCATAAAATAAATAAGAGAAATATAAAAACCAAATCAACATACTTTTTCTTATTTCTGCATATCTAGTTTTCACTTTATTATGGATCAGTGAAGTTACACAGCCAATACGACAAAGAAATGAATGAGGAGAAAAAAAAAATGCTACGTGCGTAAACCAAATAAAAAGATGTATTTGTACAATGCCATCTAAAGCAGATGATTATATTACTCACGTTGTATTAGGTACAGAAGATGAAAAATAAAAGCAACAGTCGCAAACCATCCTCCCGATACTGTGCAAGCCTAACACGTACCTTTTTTGGCATTTCTTCGAGCGTAGTTTGGAAATCATGGTAAAAGGAACTTTGTGGGACTCGTGAAAGACAAGATAAAGGTATACAATAGGAGGCACATTATCAAGACACTGTCAAACGATATACGTCGTTTAGTGGTTGCCACAATACCTGAGGAATACGGCTTATGAATTAGTAGAGACTCCACATTGAGAAAACGTGAAAAGTTTTTTTGTTTGTTTGTTTGTTTTTCCTGCCATGGCCACGTTCATTGGCTCGTCATAATTTAGGAACATAAATGAATGACCTTGTGTGACCATGTTGTATAACAGAAAGACAAAAATTAAAAGGGGGGGGGGAACGATACATTATGTACAAAATATGTTGGGAACTGCGCTGCAAATTAATTTCCTGAATTTTCTCATCGTGCTTCACCCTGTCTAATGTGGGACACTGAAAACAGAGAAATGTAAAAATGCTGCCTAGGATGAGAAACAAGTAAAATACGTACATAAGCTATGACCAAAATGCGAGTCAGTATACAGTGGCTGATACTTACTTCAAAAATGCATCAGACGGCATCATAAAAATTATTTACAAGCACACGTACGGAATAAAGTATACACAAATGCCAACCGACAATATTTTCAAGTGTGGACGTAAGCATACTGACTTTGTACGGAATAAAAAGTATGGTAATGTGTGTGTGTGATGCGGGTAAAATACTAGCAATTTTCATATACACTTCCCTCCTCATTTGATAAGTAAATATTTGTCAAATTCTCTAAGCAAACAAAACAAAAGTATCTGGCAAACAAAGGCTGTGCTGACCAGTCAAATAAACTTATTTACAGGCTGCATAAATACAGGTACAGTCATTCTACACGTTCTGACAAAAGTAGGCATTTGTAGCGGGACATGTCAAGTGCAAAACAATGGTATGTTACAGAGAGGAAAAATATAAAAATAGTCGCTTCTGATCATCTTTAAAGAAAAGAAAGGAAAAGTTGCGCGGAGAGACCCTCATCAAGAGCCCTGGGGAACTGACCATGAAATAAGCTGCCGTCCCCTTGTAGGTAATTTTTTCTTCGCTGCATCGCCGATTGTGATTTCCCAGTGTCAACAGTGATGTTTCGAGTTACAAAAGAACTTGCCCTGGTTCAGATTTTTCCTGACTCCCGTATAAACTACCGTGAACTTTCCAGGGAATCACAAGAAATGCCGGCAAACTGAATCTGTCTATATATAGTAGAAAGTGGATCTTACAAGCAAACACCATATAAAAGAACCTAATATTTTAAGTGTATCGCACATTGTCCTTTGCTTCAACCTCAAAGGTTCGTTCAGTCATTATTATGCACTACCACACAGGGTGTAAGTAAAGAGACATTGAAGTGTGAAAGTACAGAATGAACACACAAAAGAGCACATTACAGATGCTTTACCATCCCTCTTTATGACATGCAAGCACTCTGTGTTGTGGCTTTTTCAACTCTGGCTCCCACAGCTGGAATTTTTACAAGTGCAGCTCTACTTCATATTTGGACAGGGTCTTTCTAGTGCAATGGTACCAGCCATATCAGTGTGGGAGTACAACAGGATGCACGTTAGGAAAATAAATAATCCGGGGTACTGCTGTCTGCATCTACTTACACTGTTGAGGTACCAGCTAAGAAAGACATATTGCAAAATGGCACTGTATCAAGGGCTATAACTGCATGATGGTCGATAGCTACACTCACTGCGTCACACACAGAGTGCTTTCCTTCACTGCTTATTGTTTTTGCCTCTGGCTCGGCTGAACCCCCTCTTATGACATCTGTGCGTCTTACGGTTAAAAGCGGTAGAACATTTTTATGAGTGTCTTCGGGCATGCGTGCACTCCTTACTTTTTTACGGAAAGGAATCGGATCTTGAGTGTGACGCTTGAAAGCTTGAAAAGAAGTTCTACAAAGACACAGAAAGCTACCTTTCAACCTTTCTCAATATGTCTTTACAAAATACATATTGTGACAGAAAGCACTCGCTATGCAGAGCTCTCTCATAGACAGACGGGTAGAAATCCAGCGAACCGGTAAGAAAGTACAAAGGGAGGTGCCTCGGGACGAGAGCCGCGTCAGAGCCGAGATCGGCTCTCGTCCTGGTGCATTTTCCCTTCATAGCTCCCCTAGATAGGCTGTCATAGCACAGTAGAAAAACTGAGTATGAGCACAATGCTTTTCATCTACGTTGCCTTTTCTTCATCTACCTCGATACAAAATATCAACCCCCGAACGGCAGCCAATTCACAAAAGCTGCACGCTTGTCAGCGAAACCTTCCACGCTGAGCGACGAACGTCGGCTCCGCAAAAACTGGTTTACGCGAAATTCACGTGGAACTCGCGAACACCATATAGCACAATCTCATTATATTGGTTACATGTCCCATTGAGTATCTCTTCGAAGAACTGGAACTGAAATAAGCTATCTCGTCGAAAAATGAAGGAAGGACCGGAGAGTCTCTCAAACCTTCATTTCCCAGACCAGCACCAGGGCATCCCCGCTGGGAGGCGACGCGGCATCCCTCTCCGCCTTGCGCCAGTTGACGTAGCCACAGCCGCCCGTAAGAGTGAGAAGGGTCTTGTTCTGCGGTGCGCCGTCCAGCCCCCCTCTTGGGCCGGGCCCGCCACGAGCTGGCCCGCTTCGCCTAGGGGGACGTAGTGTGCCGTACCCACCGCTCCCCTCTACGGACGAGATAGACGGCGAGGGTGAGGAGGCGTAGGAAGATTTTGTGTTTGCTGCGTCCGACGATGAGGTGGTCTGTGCCAGCTGAGGGTTTTGGGGGTTACTGTTGGTGTCTGGAGCAGCGGCCGAAGAGTCAGAGTCGCCTGACACTTCCATGGTTGACAGATCCCACGAACGCGGTCGGCCGGAACGCTGTTGCGTTCTGTGCAAAGAAAGAAAGGAGGGAAAAAAAAAAAGAAAACGTGGTTACACAGACACAAGCCAGACCGCGGATGATGCGAGACTGCTCTGGTTGGTCGGTAGGGCGTAGTGTCGGGCTGCGTCTGCTGTGGAGGGATTCTCAAGGACAAACAAGAGCTCATCTGGTAAGAGCGTCACAGCAGCAGCCATAAAGTGTAAGACATATACATAGAGCCTGAAGTTTTAGGGTCCAACCCGTTTCTTCTCTGAATTGAAGGTTGCCACTTTAGGGTGAAACCTTTAGGTTTTTACTCTGCAAATTGCTCTCACTAGCGCGCGCAAAAGCAGACGATTTCTGCGTCCTATCACGGACTTTACCGCAGGGCGACGTGGCTGTTCTTATTGTTGCCAACACAGATCGCGGCATGCTCCGGAATCTTTATCAATTTAATTCGGTTATTTAATAAGTGTGGCGTGTTTTGTCGGGTAAATTCGCAGAATTCCACTTTCAACAAAGGGCAATCGAATGGTACACTTTATGAGAGGGGCAGGGGGTACAAGACCATCCCTTTAAGCACAGCTTCAAGCAAAACCAGCATACAGCACCCAAAGAGAAGCTTCTTTCTGACACCTTTTAAAAACCCAGAACAGGGAGGGAAGCTTGTCACTCACTTGCGCCCCAATGTGGCAAAATGGAAGTTGACCAGTTCGGGGTCGCTGTGGTTGAGCCTCTCGTGGCTTTCGTAGTCTTGCACATTCATAAGGTCAGCATACAGGCCGTATACCTCGCTCACACTAGCATCGGGGCTGCTTTCTGTATCATCCTGCAAGGCCAGGGCTGTGCCTGGGGGTGCGCGGTGCCCCACAGGCCGAACCCCTCCAGGGCATATAGAAAGTCCCCGAGGAAGTGTCTTGGCCCCCGACATGTGCACATTCTCTCCCACTGTTCTCCGGAGACCTGGGCAATGTTACAGTCACATTGATCACCATCTTCATGCGAGCCGTGGTAGCAGAGTAATTTGAAAAGGCTAAACAAAACCAGAATACATAGATGAATATATTTATACGAAAGCAGGTCAAACGTAGAAGGCACCTGTAAAAAATATTTTCTCTGGACAGATGAAATCATGAGTCATGTAGTGCTCCAAAATCAAACAATAGCCCCACATTCAACTTCATTCCACATCTGTGCAAAGATGCCTTGCTGCACAAACTGCGGAGCAGCTCCAGTTTGTCATGCAACTGTACGGCATTGGTATTAGAGTGTGTGCCATTTATAGTAAAACGTTATATGTATGTGTAAACTGATAAAGCACAGTGATAAAAACATGATGCACTTGCAAGACTGAAGAAAGGTATTATGGCCGAATGGTGCCTGCAAACGAAGTCTTCGAAGACGTGGCAGGCATTACATTGATAAAATGCAGTTATGAGGAGCTTTGCAAGCGTGTGGTAGGGTATTCATGGTGTCTACAAGATCGCAGACTTAAAATTCCCCGACTTTTTCCAGGTTTTTACTAACGGTTTCAAGCAAATTCCCTGACCGAAACAACAGGGGAACTTGGTGCCTGCTGCTATGTTTCCATACAGGTCCTTCATAAAACGGATCATTTTCGAGTATTAGTGGGGCTGGCCTACTTTTCAGCCTCCGAGCTTGTCGTATTTGCGAAATACTACTCGTGGCAACTTTGCTGCGGCAGGGCTGCTCAACCGCTGGTGGGCATTCATGACTTGCTGCACAATGCGACACTTTCCTGCGATTTTCCGACTTCAGCAGCTTTTTGGCAAATTCTCTGCCAATTCCCGGTTCTCCAGATTGGTAGACACCCTGAACATTATTCACACGTAACAAGAGTACACGCAGCAATCCAGGATACATGCTCTATCACACCAGCATTTTGACAGCATTGAAGAGCAAGTTGTGTTGCACAGCTGACCTACCACAGTACTGACAATTTTTTTTCTTTCTTTCGAGTGTTTGAAGCAGCAATCTATCTTCTATCAAACAAATCCTAAATAATAGTGGTAAACATAAAGCAACATAAATAGACAGACTAAAATATTTAGTCAGCGGAAAGTAAACAGGCAAAAGCTCTTCATGCATCCCACCTCTAGCGTTCTTCCTACCAACAGGTGTAGAAGGCAGCATGGAATCAGACTTTTGCTTCGAGACAGACGAAGGTGGGGCTTCCTCTTCAGCGGGACCCACAGCTGGCTCTACTCCTGGTTCTTCTTCTTCCTCCTCTACCACATCTTCCGGTGCAGAGCCCAGTGTTGACCTACTGTGGGTTGCATCGTGGGGACGGAGTGGATACACACGCGGTTGCAAACACAACAGGAATGTCACTGGTCCTTGATGGGCATGGTAGGCAAGATGGGGTCGACCACTCAGGATGGGGACACCCTCCAGCCTAGGCAGAGGCAGAGTAAGGACGACCCCCGCGCTCGTTCCTACCCACAGTAGGCCTCGTCCAGCAACCAGAGCAGTCACCGTTACCGCTGGACGAACGCTGCCTTGCTTAGCTGTGCGGTTGGAAAAAAGAAACTCTGAATGCTCAGAAACCAAGGTGATGAATAGGGACATCTCAACACTTTACAGCACGAGCAAATGCGAGGTGCTTCTATCAAATATGGTACGGGCAATCTCAGGCTTATCACGAAGTAAGCCAATCAAGCCATGAACTTTAGCACCCAGAATCCCCAAAATTTATGCACGAAGATCCCCAAAGATGCGCAAAACGCCACAGCTTTCTGCTGTCACGTGTGCTTGAGTGCTCAA
This sequence comes from Ornithodoros turicata, assembly GCF_037126465.1. NCBI lineage: Eukaryota > Metazoa > Arthropoda > Arachnida > Ixodida > Argasidae > Ornithodoros > Ornithodoros turicata. The sequence goes on along the minus strand of NC_088210.1, from coordinate 21,797,311 downwards.
AGTCACATCTTTTCGCGTTCTTCTAACCATGGCGAACATCATGCGGCTCAGCCACAAGGTATTCCTTAGCAGACGACATAGCCAGTGGTGTCGTCTGCTATGTGCGCAGTATGCCACTACTATACCCATATTCGTGCGCCGTGCGAGTGCTCTACGTAAGACTCCACGGAACTTCTGCCCCTCGAATTTTTTTCTTTGCACTTTCTTCCCAGAGAATATTCCGTGCGGGAAGTCGCTCGAGTGAACACACAGTTACAGCAGCTACAGGAAGATTCAGTTTCGCATCACTCACCGGACAGGAAGCGACTGACACTGTCGGCGACATTCACGTCCTGCAGGTGCCTGAATGTTTCCGTGTGGTAGAGACAAATTCGAGCAGAGTTTTTGAGTGCGATCCAAAGACCTGTCCCGGAGTGTGCAAGCAAGAGGGCATGACTTCCATCTTCCTGACCCAGCAAGTGTGTTTTCTGGAAGACGTGGGGAGGATAAATCGGTTAGCTTTCAGTATCCGCCACGTGGATCACTTGAAGCACAGTGCACACGTGCAAGGCTACCGTATTTACACCCCCGATTCTAACATGCACATTTTTTAAAGAAAAATCCATCCATCCTGCACACCACAACTGCCACGACAATGCCGAGTGCACATACATGCTTTGGTGGTCGTTACAGGTTTCGGAGCGCAATGAAGCAAATGTGTTTTCACTACAAGGCTTTTTTTCAAACGAAGAGTGCCTGCGCCGAAACAGAAGGAAATTGTGCAGCGTACAGAAGTGTTTCCGCGCTGGAGACAAACGTGCGAGAATGACAGAAACAGAAAGTACAAATCCTGCCTAGCTTCCAAGTCGACGTGCAAAGAATTTAGTGAACCTGCGCCTGTGCACGTGCACCTGCGGGCAGTTGCTAGCGACAAGGAAACACCAGAGGATGACACTGATGAGGAATAAAACGTGCATCCGTTGAACGTCTACCGCGTTGTGGCTTTTGGATACTTTTCTGTTGGGGCATCGCTAAAATTAGGTGCACGTTAGATTCGGGTAAATACGGTATACAAGAACACATGACAAGTGCACACTGATTTGAGAGCGCTGTAGCTTACCTGGATATCCGAGGTGAAACCATCCAGGACATAGATCTTGTCTGCACAGGCACAGTACAGAGAAGTTCCGAGAGGCAATAACGATGTTATCGGGTCTGTTCCAAGGACTAAGATAGAGGGAGAGTCCAGGTCCCAGTTGCCAGCTGTTAAATGTACAAACAGCTGCATTATGTACCCAGATAAGAGAAAGGTCGACAGCTGACATTACACAATTCGATCATGTTGCAAAAATATGAAATGGAGCCTATTCCACTTCAAGCTTAGCAAGCAAGCAGCCTGATAGCAAGTTGTCTGAAGATTTTTATTTTGTTCCTACAAACGTTATCGCAGTGATGTGAAGCGCATACAGGAAAAAATTAGTGCGATAAGTCTTTCAAAATGCACGGAGTGAGATTTTGCTTCACGTCAAGTTATGTTTCTACAGGATGACAACATTTTCACAAATCACGTCACAATAAAACTTCAGACCCCACCTCGCATTTTTACGACACGATCAAAATATGTAATGACTAGCCTGTACAATGAAAATAAACCGCACGTAAGCGAGGGTACAAATATTTACCCGTATCCCTCCTGTATATGCTAAGTGTGCCGTTGACAAGGGCGACGTACACCCTTTCACAGTGGTACAGGATCTGAGTGACTGTGTACCCGACTGTCGTGCTGCCCACTTCTGTCCACTTGTCTGGGCAGGATGCTCTCAATAAGATCAGCCTATTGAGGAAAACGTACCGAAACTTAGCACCCTCGCGAGACAGCATGTCTACAACGACGTCAGCACCAAACATGAGTTACGAAGGCTGGCTTCAATCGCGTCACACACACACACCTCTTGCTTTCTGTCGTGATCCAGACCGTTTCTGCACTCCCAGGATGTTGGGCTGTTCCCTCAGGAGGGAGAGGAGGTGGTACGGCTTCCATAGCAGCAATGCGTGACTCCGGTAAGTCAAATGCACTGATGGGACGTAGAACGACGTCGTGTAGACACAGTATTACCAAATGGCTGTTGACACCATCAGTACTGCATAGCCACAGGTACTGAATGCGCAGCCCTCCCGGCTGGGGTACGGTGTTGTAAAAGCAACCACATTTCACCTGGAAGCAGAGAGAAATTGTAACACACTGCAAGCTACGCAACGAGTCAATTCAAATCCAGAAGAGGTCAGTACCTCGGTTGGTGTTGTTGCCGGGAACAGGGGCATGAGTCGTACGAGGAGGGGCAGCTTGCTCTGTGGTCGCTTGTCCTGTTCTAGGACGTCCCACGCGGGCATGTTGTCTGGGTCTGTAAAAAGGAGCAACCACACCGCTGTAATATTGCACCCGTAGATGCCCATATAACCTATATATGCCCATATACCCATACAGCCTATATATGCCCATATACCCGTATAACCGACTACTATGCACAAACCTAATGCCAATTTCGCCAAGCGCAAGTCTGTCGTCCAGTCCCGTTTCACTGCAGGGGTGGACATCTGGAAGCTGATCTGCACTTTCTGTGACCTGCGTGAGGGCAAACAGCACAACTGCTCCAGATAACAATGACACAATAACTGATACAGGTAACAATGACACAGCAAAAGCGAAGTGTATGCAATCTCTAAGCATCTAATGCATCTAAGGTTATGCCATCTTACTTAGACTTATGTGGGACGGCCAGCTGCAAGCAACAGCTGTCGAGAAGCGTAATTTCTTCATCTTTTTGGCGGATCGCATCCTGGATTCCTCGGCTCACCATCTGGATTGCTTCCATTGTTATCTCCTGAATAAATGAGTATACATGTAATGCTGCAGTGTGCAATGTACCCTAGAAGCAGACAGTTCATCATGATGGGCCATGAGCTTTCGGGCGTGACAACAGGATTTTTTTCCCTCCTTGCTGCATGAACTTCAAATGTAATGATCTGCTTGTGGTTACAGGGACTTTAGGGGACTACTATGTCAATTTCTTGGTAAAATCTGGTATTCCAACAGGATTCCATCGACACTGCAGCACTTTTCCACATTATATTTTTTTTTACAATTCGTGTGAGGTTGACTATGTACAATCTACGCTGCACAAGGGACAAAAATGAGTACTTTGTATAAAGCACAGCTCTTAAAAAAAAACAGCAATAACTAGGTTACAAAGAGCCGGGCAGCTCAGCCACCAGTCATCTAGAAACCAAAGCACATAAACTAATACACAACAGTACAGATAGGTCTCTGTGTTTTAGGGTAAAACCCATTTTTACCCCTCCACGATTTGTACCATAATCACTTAGGATAAAACTAGAAAACCCAAAATTGGCAATGTGCCAATTCAGCCACCAATGCAGGCACTGCCGAATGCTCTACGTGCTACTGTGAGCAGCACTTCTTTTTCTATTTTTCAATTTCAATTTCAATTTATTTCCTTGCGGTTGGGAGAGCAGCAAAAAGCCATTGAGGCTTGACACCGGCTCCTCCCCCAAAGTTCACTATTTACAGCAACAATACAGTAATGATCAAAGCGTACAGAAAAAAAGAAAACAATATTGTAACAATAACCAAATGAGAGTGAGAAAAATGGAAAGAAGAAATATAATGTCTATGATACAAACAAATCAACTAACAGTTCAAAATTGACTCAATTAACAGTTAAATACCCAACATAAAGCGACAGAGCATTCCTTTTGACATCAACAATGGGTCTGGCGACGTACCAACAAACTTTTTGACCCAAAAATCTGCTTTTACACCCGATATTGCAGGAGTATGCCCTGTTTTTCCTGATTTTTACCCCCCCCCCCCCAATTTTCAAGAAGAAGAAAAAAGAAACCCCAGAAAACACAGGGCCCTAAGTAGTATAGACCAAAGAGTAGCAGAAATAGGGAATACTCACAGGGTATGACCTCTTGAGAGAACTGACTAGTACCGCAACGCGGCTCATGACCTCCATGTCGTGAACCAAGTTTGTCAACTCATCATATAAAACTTGCATTGACCCTGAGCATTCTGCAGAAAGTACAACCATGCAAATGTAACGAAAGGGGATGAGCACTGAAATGCCTTACCCGAATTTCCTGCACCCCCAACGGGAACTAGACGACTTCCAGAATTTCTCGCCCGACCCGAAGAAGCAAGGAGGTTCCTAGTTGCTGGGGCAATGTCGTCCTGAACATCCACCTCTTGCAGAGGAACTGCCCACTTCAGGGTTAGCCTTTCACGGTTCTGACCCGATGACCCTTCCGATGATGATCTGCACAATCAAGAGTCGTGTAGCCAAGAGTCGGTACATATAATGGCAGTTGTGTGGACTCGTGAATCATTGCTGTCACTTCTGAGAGGAGTAGGAAAATTAGTATCTACCTTGGTGTTGCTGTTACACAGACGAGGAGATCATTGAGCAAGAAGATACGTCGGGATTTGGATTTCACCACCAGCCCGCTTTGATCCACTTCCTGAAACAAAAGAAGAAAAAAATATTTAGCTCTTTTTTTTACGTGGAGTTTATGCTTTTCCCCGACAGTTTATGTGGATGACACAAATTTTGTGGAGCATGTTGGTAAAGGGCTTAAATTAACAAAATTAGAGAAATTATTTAAATTTTATGACTAATTAGCTGGTCCATACAATAAACTAATTAAACTAAGTTAAAGTAAAAGTCACCAAAGTCAGTCGGCGACTGTAGTTCACAAATAGTTCAGGCTGATCTTTTACGTACCAACTGTAGTACGTCATCCTGCCGCAAGAGGAAGTGATCAGAACCACCGTCGAGGGATTTCAGAGAGAACTTGGAGCCCAAGGATCCAAGGACTTGAAGCACAGCATGATGCTGTTCTGCCTCCCTCTTGCGCTCATTCAACGCTTCCGCCAGTGACTCCAACTGAGTCAGCGCCAATTGGAGGGACATCCTATCGGGATGTCCCTTGGGTGTGTGCTTCAGCAGGTCCTGGGGCAGACAAGTGCTATACTAGGTACCGTATTTACTCGCATAATTTGCGCACTTTTTCTTTTAATAAAAGAAGTTGAAAAAGCTGGGGGTGCGCAAATCGCGCGGGAACGTTCGTTGCGGTAATCAAACGAAGCAAAATTTCAAAATTTTTAGCATGCCGGTCACATAGGCTCTCGACAGGGCCGATATTGCGTTATCATTGCATTGCACAGGTGCGAAAGAAGTTCCCAAATACTGCACAACCACTGACGGTCGGGAGGCAAAATGCCGGCCCACTATACCGCTCATATACCAGTGAAATACGTCAAAATGCTGCTGGAAGACGCTAGTTGTCGCTAGTTGCGCTTGACGACTGAAAGCAAGCTATGTTTACCAACTTTGTCATGTTGTGCTGTAAGGTTTTGTCATAGCATGTTTATCCAGCGTTTCTTTCTGTGTTTTGTAGTTCGAGTGACAGTATTGTCCATCACGTCAGTGGACCATCACCCGAAAGTGCGCGCAAATCAAACAAAGGCACAGCAATAACTTCGGTAGCACTGAGAGCGTTGCGAAACGTAATCTCCACGGTCGCTGAGACATGCATCCGCGCGCGAAAAGACGGGTGCACAACTTACGAGATTTTTTTGTTTTCTTGTCATTTTTAGCGCTAAACTAGGGGTGTGCAAATTATGCGATGGCAAAAAATATGCAAGTAGATACGGTAAAATCACACACAAGAGTACACCACCCACTAATAACGTTTCAGGGCAAAAAGCATCTTACCTGGAGCAGGAGGATAAACTGTGGAAACCGCTGAACTGGTTTCACCATCAGGCCAAAGAAAGACAACCTGTCCGGACTGTAGATTTGCTTCATCTGTGGCAGGAGACATAGAGGCAATACGTTGTTAGATTCGCAGCTAATGCAGCGATATTTTCCATCCGCACTGTTTCTCCCCGTATTTTTTACAGCCAAACGTCTCCATAAAAAATGTTGGTGCCATGTAGAGCAAGAAATGTGTTGTTTTCTATGGGACACAGAGTACCAGTGCATTTTCATGCAATTCGCTGAGCAAAAAGAGAATGTCAAGCTATGCCAGGGGTGTTTTCAGTTGAACGGCACCATCTACTGGATCACTTCCAAGAACTTACGGCAGTTTTACTTTACCTTCTTTTTCTTTTCTTGTTTTTTTATATATCTGAAGGGAAATGCCTATCCAGCGTGCCCTCTGATATATCGCAGTTCGAAGAGGGATAATACAAATTACCTCAGCACTACTGACTGCACAATGCTCTAACGAACGGCCAGAAACATCGAACAACATGCCTTCAAGGAAAAGGAGGATATAAAGTGGGCATTTGATTTAGAGGGAAGTAATTTCCATGTGATACGCTATATTTGAAGTTTAGTACATAGACACCAGCACCATTCTGTTCTTAAAAAAAAAAAAAAGCACCAAGCTCGATCACTCGTTACATGACCAAAGTTGTGGCCATATGCTAGTCAGTAATGTGTTTGCAGTATGTGCAGCATATTTTCACAGTAAATTGTGGCAGTCATTGGTGCCCTGTCCATTACGCTATGTTCACTAAACGCAAATATCCGCTACACAACAATTATTTACCACACGAGAGATACAACTACTTTGACACTGACAAAACGGCAATGGCCATGCAGTGCTACGCATTTGGCCCACAGCATTCACTATAATTAAAATCAACCACGGCACTAATAGCACGCAGTGCTAAAAGAGCGCCAAAACAACATCCTACAGTATAAGGTGATCCAGAACAGTGACACCCAGTCCAGTGGATATCTACTTATATATATATAGTATATACTTTTTTCTACTTTAGCAGGTCAGGATGCACCTTTTTTGGATGACCTTGTATCGTGTAAAGAAACAAAAAAGTGAATGATTCACAATGCAGCGCAAAGATAACGATACAAAACAAAAAAGTAATGGATAATGGAAAGAAAAAATCTGTGCGTGAGCAAATTATGTGATGCGTAATGTTAAACAAACCAAATAAGAGCAATGCTGATGCAAATACACAGTGCCAGTAATTTTTTTGTGCCCGATTTCAATTCAAATTTTAAATGAAATAGTAGGACATATAACAGGTGGAGAAGACTTAGGCTGTCCCTTATCAATTACTTGCAACTGCTTGTGGTGCCCCCTTGTACAATTACATTACACTTGCTTTTGTTACCCTTCATCTTGGACTTCTAATGATTTTTTTTTTCTTGTTCAATAAACTGGAGCATCCATTACACTTACTGTCATAAAACCACATCTTTGTCTTCCCTTCTTATAATCAATAGGGTTTCCGTTACACACACGAAAAACTACGCCGTACTGACTAAGTGAAGTCTCCCCACGCTCCTGCATTTTTATTTTTGTTATTTTTGGAAATGAATTTGACTGTGAATTAGTGTTACAACTGTACTGGTTTTTACACAAGCCTTGCTCTGGGTGCCATGCTACACAGTACGGCTGTATGAACTAGGTGCATCTGTAGCGCGAGAGCAGCTACAGCAAAACACAAATTCGTTAAAAAGAACACTCTGCATTCCGTGAGATATGGCTTCATGCAATGCAAAATGTCATTCATGGATGGGAGAGGTGACAAGAGTCTACGGTGGTGAGGGGATGCCTTTAGCAGCTGGATGTGCAACCAGCCTCACCTTGTACGAGTATTGGGTTGGCTGCCCGTCGTCCTCTGGTGGGGGAGCACGGGACTAAACATAACCCAACAATGTAAGAAACTCTCAGCACTCAGCAATGCTCACACCAGTGTTCCACACCATCCAATCCAATCCAATCCAATCGATATATGGACTAACCATAACCCAACAGTGTAAGCAACTCGATGTACCCAATGCTCAAACTCTCGGCACTCAGCAATGCTCCCACTGGTGTTCCACACTATCCAATCCAATCCACACCAGTATTCCTCTCTGTCTCTCCCTATGTGCACGTGTGTAAAGTTCAGGCACGTTGAATTCCACGGAACAGTGGGTTTCTGTTTTTGCTTTAACTGCACAGTGTGACTGCACCTACTTTAAGCATAAGGTAGCTGTTCTCAGCTAGGAACCTTACTGCATTTAACGTTATACAATGTTACACATTGGAGAGCTTTTGGTCAACTGCCAAAAGAAAAATCTGCGTGACCCTGAGCACTTTTTCCACATAACTTATCACTCCTCAGTTACGACATTTTATGTGATGGTCCACACTACTTATTCTTATCCACAGCAGTACCACTGTAACTTGTTTTTCTCTGTATCGCAAAATTATGCAGTTTGCACAACTTATGTGCACGTCCCTGTGGCCCGCACAATAACACTAGCAACCTTAGTGCTGTTTGGTCACAGTTATACAGCTGCCACGTGAGTGGGGTGATGACATTTTTTGTTTTGCTATACCGCACATTTGTTTCTTGCTGCCCTGTCCACGCCAAAATTTACCTACTGGTGTGAACACATACCCAGTTCAAGATATTGTAGTAATTTTAAATTAACACTGGCAAAGAAGTACAGTAGATTTCCACATTACCCTGTATCAGGTTAAACACCTACAAATTGCATGTATAATTTTGAACACAGTAATTTGAAATATGTACCTTGAGGAAATCTGCAAATGCAGACTTGCTCTTGGCCGCTTGCTTTGCAGTTTCCATCGCTGTGCTGAAGTTGTTGATGAACTCACTGTATATGTCGAGCACCACTGACTTGGAAAACTGCAACGACATGAACCCCGATTGCTTACAACATGAAAAAGAAGCAGATTTCGAATCTCAGCATAAACAGAAATCATTTTGCTAATCAGTGCCTGTTAGAGTTTCTTTTCAGGAAATAACCTCTCATAACCTGCTTGACAACGGTGGTAACCTATATGACGCATAACCTGCTCGGAAACAATTACACTGGAAACAATTACAGTGTCACCTGTCTATGAACTTCCTACTGCAATGTAGTGATGGATGATAACAGAGCTGAGGTTCAATCAATAACCTCCTGAGAGTCCAGAAGGTCAATTTTACTTGGCACAGTTCGCGAGCCTCATGCACCAGCGGTCAGGTACCAGTAAAACGGCAGTCATCTTCCATTACTTCTGGGATATGCAAAACTCATTTAAAGGAAACAGCAGCAACCAGGTGATTTTATTTCAATCGATGATGCTAGAGGCGATCTAAAGTGATTTAAATCGCGGATGAGCTTTACTATACAGGCACCACACATCACCAGCTGCAGAAGAAGAGAGGACATGAACGGACAAACTTACTGAAGCAAGAAATACTTCGCCTATCCGTTCTCTGTCATCCCATTCCCAAACACACTGCGTGAGCGCAATGCCAAACAGTGTATGGCACTGCAGGATCTCCTCGAGTCGAAAGAACATGATATCAATCTTGCGCTGGCTCAACAAAGGAGGCTGGCTCTGCAGGAGCGGCCTCTTGAAATCCTGTAGAGAGTGATTGCAATGTTATAATAAATTGAGGGAGAGAGAAATCCTTAAGAAGGTTAGCACCGAGCGCACAGCATCGTAATTGAAGCAGATGTTTCTATGTAAGAATTATTAATTATTGTTATTAATATTATTATATTAATATATTAATTATTATTAATTAATTTTTTAATTAAATTAATACGCTGAAGAATTTCTGTAGACATCCCACATGTACGAAAATGCTGGGTACAGTCAAACTGTTGATGAAAATAGCCGTGCCCCCATCGAGCCACGAAGTATTCCTGCTCCGCATGTAGAAAAATGCTCTACCATACTTGGGGGGGGGGCTAAAGTAAATCACGAGGGTAAGCCATACACCTCGCGACATTCTCAAACATGCTTCACATACTTTCGGCCGCTGCCAGTGGTATGGTAGTACATGTTGGAAGTACTTTTCTTCAAATTAGACACTTTCATAATTTGACATCCTCTGGCAGCTCACGAATTTCTCCACACCGGGTCACTGTCTACCATAGTTGCACGACCTACGAAGTTTTCCTCAACGCCAGCTGCTAATCTGCGTCTATGCTACCATTATCATAAATTCGTTGTAGCGTGAACAAAATTTTTCCACCGGGGTCACCATATATTGTTCATTACTGGATAGTCCACAATTTTTAGCCCTCTTAATTAAGAAAAGTATATCAACTAAATTCCGGAGGGGAAAAGTATGTTGCACAGCTTCACCAAACAACAGGAAAAGGGCAACAATACAGGTTATGCCTTATAGGCCCTTAAGGTAATAAGATGAAATGAAATGAAGCTTACAGATATTAGTCTCTGTAAGGACCCAACATAGGAATTCTCACTCTCAACAATGTTGTTTACAATGAGCCTTCTTTTCATCTGGAAAGAAAAAAGTAATATTGTAGTTTCAACATGGAGTCAAGTAAGTTGATACAAAGGAAGAGATGGACGGCACTGAGGAATTTCCTCAACATTTATGGAAGCAGGCCATGGACTCTGTAGGACTGCTGTATGCAGGATAGGTCCAACTACAAGCTACTCTCAACATATCAAAAGAGGGGAAACAATCTTTTCAGTCACCGGAAAAAATAAAATACAAGTTCTGTTCAATTTTTCCACTGACTAAGTTCGTAAAAGTAGATAGAACAAGGTAAGTTATGCAAGGACTGTTAATTTCTGGTAGAAGACAGAGCGCCTGATGTTGCAAAATTCTCTACGGAATCGTCAAAGTAGAGATTTACAGCAACCTAAAAAGCTTTTGATTACACTCAACCACGCTGAAGTGTAGTACACAAATTCCAGACTATTTTGATGCTTGGAGGCAAACAAAGGACCAAGCTACCTGTTCCGATGTGAGACCTGGTGGCATGGCTGGCAGGGTCAGCGGCGGTCGCTGCTTCTTTGGAACTTTGATGTCTACATATCCTTCATCCTCTGCAACATCGTTAAAAAATCAAACACTCATTTTTCGGACCGCAGTTCTTTAGCACAATGGTCACCATAGTGGAAAAAGCTTCGGAAACAAATACCATATTTATTTATTTACGTTGCCCTCAAAGCTTATGCAGCTTTAAAGAGGGAAGAGCATTAACGAGCAAAACAAACATAAGCGAACAAACCAAGCGAAACCAGAAGAGTAATAATAATTTTAAAAAAACAGAGAGCAGAAGCAGTGACAGTAAGCACTACATGCAAATGCAAGGCACGCTAGAAGGCAAAATGTGTTAGAAAAGCATGTTATATGAAAGTGATCACATAAAGCCTTTTGGAACTGTGAAGTATTGGTAATTGATGAAACATAGCTGAGAAGACAGTTCTATTCCAGGGAAGTCATAGGCAAAAATGAAACGAATAATTAAAAACAAAGCTTTTAGTTGCGCAAAAGGAAACATCAACATTTTGCCCATTGCCCAGTCGTGAAGAAGTGTGTGATAGGGAATCGTTGTTGTCATAAATTTTATGAAACAAAGGTGAAGAACAGATGTGTTTTTCTTGAAACTGACACAAACAGACAAAGTGCAAGTGAAACCAACAGAAATCATGACAGAAAAACGACCCCAAGACTAGGGACAATAAAAACAGGTGAACACAGACAAAATCTGAACTGAAATGTTACACACTTGCACAACGTTTCAGTTTGTTCGTACCATTAAATGGTGACGAAAAGCTTAGTGTATTATGTTGAAACAAGGTCTTGTGCTGCAGCTCTCGGTCAAAGACAAAGACAATCGTCTCGCGATCAGTCAACGCCTTAACTGCTCATCACCCAATTGATCAACTCATCATCAACAGAACTGCTCCAGATTTAATAACGTTGTAAAAATGAAACCTACCAGAAAGCTGCCTACTTCCCATTCGACTAAGCTTGTCAGAGTCATAGTCTTTCCGCCGTGTTGAGAAGAACCGTGTGAAACTGCTAGTCAGCTGCACCCAGAAGAGAGGACACAAAGTTACTGATATCGTATTTAGCCGAGCCTCTTTAGAACGCTCGTGGGGACATGGAACAAGACACTTGTGTGCGAAAACTATCATGCCCTAATTGTACAAAGAAGTGTTTAGATGCCTGAACTTCCTCCACGAGTCATAATTTGTTAAATATGCCAGCTTTCGAAATATGAAAAATCAGCAGCAAGGTTAATTATATTTCAACTAAAATTTCACATAACAGCTCAATTAATTACAACACTCAAATCCATTAGAAACTTGCTGCTAAGCAAGCACCACAAGCACTACAGAATTTGTCTCCGGTAATAATGTAGACACAGGGGCATAAAAACAGGCAGCCATTGAACGAGCCTGTTTACAAAAATCTCGCTGCCATGGCCCAGTTCCAAGTCGGTTTTGATTTCAGCGATGGACCTATGCAGCGTTCCCCAATAACAGGTAACTAAAAGCGCGCAGGTTCTATAGACTAAGATCTATGCCTATCCATACCACCAGAAAGCCCAACAACACCGAATATCCCGTGGATGTACGAATAATGTCCTAACGGATTTCCACATCCGACGTACGAATCCGTTAGGACATTATTCGTACATCCAGAGGATATTCGGTGTTGCTGGGGAAGCCCAATATTAAGCGGTATCTGCATATTCACTTCTCACTAAGGAGAAAAACGGTAATATCATGCATGAGCTTGTGTGCATGCTTTTAAATTTTGAGGACCCGTAGTAATCCAATAAACTAATAACGTGTCCATACCCCAACAACACCAAATACCCTACGGTTGTACAAATAATGCCGTAACGAATTCGTACGCCCCAATCGGACATGCGAATCCGTTAGGACAGTATTCGTACATCCAGAGGATATTCGCTGTTGTTGGGGTAACCGTGAACTTTCTGGGAAGCTACTCATTGTGTCATACAAGCGTGACAAAGGTACAAACATCAGAATCCTTGCGCTTCTTGAGTGGCTTCGCATTCTCCACAAGCCGAGCTGCGAGTCCCAGACTGCTGGTTCGGCTCGCGACATCGCCCTCTTCGGAGCTTTCGGAATGATCCAGTCCAGGCTCAGACCCGGTGACGCTGTAACCATCTTCACAGCCATTCTCCCGTCTATAAATGTCTACTTCCTCATAAATGTTGTCCTCTGGTCTGCACATGTCTGCGGAGATTATTGGGGGCACATGTTGTAAGGCTCTCGTGTAGTTGGACAGAGAGGTCAATGATGCCCTCCAACCAAGGTGCTCAGATCACTGAAATTCTAAACCTTAAAACGTGCCACTTTTTTTGCAGTGAGGGCCATAAAATCTCAAATAGGTCACAGGTGTGCTGGAAGACTTCCAAAACAAGCTTCAACAGGAGAAGCACCAAATTAAGAAAAGACAAATGTACTGCATAATTTTCTAAAAGCAATGTTAAGAAACATGTTCTTACTAGGCGCAGAAATACTTACTTTCAAATGTTGGCTAGTGTAAGCAACACAATTTCGCAGTAATTAACTGAATATCAAACTATTACATATACGCACCAACAGTACAGGTATAGCTGAATTAACGTGTGCACACACACACACACATTGGAACAAAAACTATATGACTGTTGAGCACACCCACCACCAGAGGAAGCATATCCCAGCAGTGGCTAGACTTGTTTCTGCTGGAAAGCTACTCACAAATGGCGCGGCTTTCCATGTCAATTGGCCATTGACCTTAATGAAACTGCTTGCGAGTCGCGAGTTTTAATTCAACATGCCGTAACACCTTCAAAAAAGTTTATGCTGATAGCTAAGTGACAGGGCACTGAATGCTTTGAAAGTAGGTCGTTTGAAAGATTCATGTCGTAACATGTGCAGACGGCGATTGAATATTTTGTTGTCTTTGCTACAGTGACACAGCGGCCATTGCTGTCCTACTTATGGCTTCCGCTATGACAGCAGCAGTAAGCATCCCTCCCTTTAATAGCATTTCTTGCGGTAATGACACAGTGCAAGTGTCACGGGGAAGGCACCAACAGAAGCAAAAATGCTGTTTCGTGATACAGGGTACATATTATGAAAACGCAGCAGATTGCCCCTTTAACCAATGTTGTCAACTTCCCCATTTTCATGTGTATAGCCCACGACCTACTAGATCATAAAGACCATGTCATAGGCACCCCTTCCCAGCTGCCAAATTTGGAAGCTAGCGGTGGCGCTACTCGTCGGCCCGGTTATTGCTACCCCAATTTCTGCCATACTTCGTACTTCAGCTTACCTTAGTAGTTTTGTACAAGCGGTGGATGTCCCACGGGAGATGCTTTTTTCTAAAGTTCATTATCATCATCATTCTACACATTTTCACAGGAGCTGTTGCTGTTATCTGCTACGGTGGTCGTACGTCCGCTTCTGCGCGTTCAAAATTCAAATTCCCATTGTCCAATCATGATGTAGATCTCGCGGGCCGACAAGTAGTGCCCCCTAGCGGTTCGTGCGGACGGGCTCCTCATACGGGTTGCCGATTGTAACGTGGTCGTTATAATCCAGTAGGTCGTGGTATAGCCCGGCGCGGGTAACCAGACACATTTTAAAATTTTGAAATAAGGCCACCTTGATAAGATATTTTGGTGCACATTGAATCTAACTATCATCGGGAATCGCGTGGTAGGTGTTTCTTGGTGTTGCTCTCTGTACAGGTTGCTTTTAAGTAAGAATTTTGACGCGTGTCAGGCTAGCCTGTGGCCAACCAGGCCTGGGCCTCTCAAAGATTATGATTCTGAGCCATGAGCCAGATCTGGGCCTTATTCCTCTTTGCTACACACACGAACAGAAAACAGTTGAAGACCACAAAACCTCCACCGCTCGCTTGGTCACTTAAAAATACTGGGTTTTCTATTGTGACCATTTTAGAGCACTGCGAAGGTATGTAACTCTGAAACAAAATTATGTGTGCCCAATGGCTGAAATCCAAGGAAAGGGTATTGCTTTCCTGCATCAGTTAGTTCACATGTGTGCACTTTGGTTAGTTGAAGCATTGTAACAGCAAATGCAGTGCATATCAAGCAGGTCAGTATAAAGGGGTGCAAATATTAGTACGAGACACTCTTATACAGGACCAGAAAACGTGACAGACAAAAACATGGACACAACAGAGAAGCAGAGGTGGCAGAACGTCAACCTTTTCCTTTCCCCCTTGTACTGGTGAGTGCTGTTTTGGTCCTTGGGTTTAGAAGCTATCACAATGTGTGAATGCTAAGCATGTTTGCAAGCTGGCAAGCTCACTAACCTCAGATGCTCACAACGATGCGAGAGAAAACATTTGTAATTGTTTCAGATCGCATTAAAGCAAAGAACTCCACTTTCGCGTGATCAAAGCAACATGTTGAGAGCGCGTGCAAGGCAGATGAAGCGTTTTGTTTCGTGATGATTTGCAAAGTGGCCAAATAGGAATAATTTGCTTCTGAAGATACTTAGGCGCCTGTCTGCGACGTAGTTCATAAAATGAGCCTTAATTTTGCCCCAGAGCCATCTTTTGGGAGAGCTTGGCCATTAGGATCACATAACTTCAAGCACGTCGCGCGACATCACGGCAGAACAACCCGCGTTACTGTGCTCCATTTTTGTCCCGTCCCCAGCGGTCGCCACCGCCATGTTGATGCAAAGCATCGCTTACAGTGCCAGGAGAGAAGCCCTTTCAAGCCTTTCAAGAGCCCTTTATCCTAGAATTCTTGCACTAAGTGGCGACTCAAACCCCATATCACTGGCGGATGTCGGCTGTAAACCGGCAGTTAGCTGAGAAGCGGATTCCACATGCATTCAAGTTTATGGTTTTTTTCGCAGCACAACATCTTGGCCCAATATTGGACCAATACTGGCAATGTCTGCCCAATATTGGACCCATATTGGGTCAAGATGTTGCGCTGCTTGTGCGTGTGATTTTAATGTCAAGGCAGGATCCCTCCACGAGATGGCTGATCAAAGAATGGCCACGCTCTCCCTACGAACGACTCAGTTTTTTCAGCGTCCCATTTCTGCCACCTATGCACGAAGGAGCAAAGCTGAAAGAAAGCCACCACCACCAACCTCCTCCAGCAAGCAGGGGGGTCACGTGACGCTTGTGCGTATCGTCGTACAGCATGTAGAGCGGCTCCCCAGCTGCAGTGCTCGCATAATGCTGGGACGTCCGACCGTACGGGCTCGCTGTGGCAGGTGGCTGGAATGCTGGGATGCCACAATGCCACACAGGGGTTCGGTCAATGCACCGCGCGTCACATATCACAGAGTATAGAAAGACAGAAAGATGGGCATGAGGGGGACTGCAGTCCATCACCAACAAGCAGGTACACAGAAAGAGGAGACACACCAGTAGAGCAAAAACAGAGCAAATGCTGGGTAATAAAAAGATGTACCCCCGCAACAAATACCTTACTGTAACTCCACCGTACATGCGGCTGGGTGGTAAAACAGATATACATATTACCCATTAATTACGCTACTGCAGCTAACTCTCGAGTTAGACCCAGCATATAATTAAGCTGAGCTAGAAAGTTCAAAGCTGTAACACAAGTACTGTAATTTTTGCAGAACTGGTGCATCTCAATGAATCATCATGCGTACTCAACTAATTGTTGCGCGGTGCAAAGAATGGCAAAGTCATATTTGTGTCAGTATGGCTGCCTGCTAGTTCTAACTCCTTTCCCTTTTGTTTGACTCAGTCTCTGTAAGGTTCAATTTCTCATGTGGTTCTTTGCTGTTCACGAACCACCAAACCTTCAGTCTTCGTGGCAGATTTATTTAGCTAGATAAATAAATTTGTTTCTAAACAAATGTTATTATTTGTTCCTGCTACATTGGGCATGAACTGGAAAAATTTTGTGTTGAAAAACCAGGAAAGATATTTGAAGTTTGTCAGTGCGATTTTACCATTCACGAATTATGAAAACACATTCCCCCATTCCATTTTCAGGTGTATCATTGATATTGTCTGTTTTGAGTGCCACACAAAAAATATGAATATAAAAATGTTTCATATTTGCACTGCACAACAATGCCTTAATCATAGCAAAAAGTATGGGAAATCACAAAGTACTTCGAAAGAAGCCATCCTCGATTATGTTTCTTGCTTCTCTAAGAGCCCCTTTTCGTTTTCTTTGTGCATAAATATTCACGGTCAACAGCACTATATGGATAGAGGCACTACAAATTTCCCCTCTACCTTCCACCCATGTAGTCTACTGTGTGTATCCTGTGTCTTGTCCATTACATGTGATTTAAATGCAACTTGAATTGTTTTTAAGTAGAACATGCGGTTAATTCTTGTCTCCGCACAATTTGTGAGTTGAATTGCAACGTTGATTGTTGAGCACATCATATGATTTCCAAGTATCCTGTTACGAGAATCCCAACTATTGAGCAACATGCAACGCATGGCACAAAGCCGATCTTCATGCTCACCAAGCAATAAGAGATTCTGAGCTACACAACTCAGCATCCATAATTTAGATTATGGTATAGTTCTGGATGTCTGTTCATGCGAAATATCTCGCACTCTAAAGAGCTGAACAAACGAAGTTCAGCAATCTGGCATGTTTCATTGATCAAGAAGAAAAAGAAGACTGTAAAAGAAAAGACAACAAATCTAATGTGTTCACAGCGCTCAAAATGGGGCATCTCCTTATCAGAAAAATGTTCTCGCATTTTCCTGGCTTTGCTTCAATTCAATACCTGGGAGCAACGTAGCCTAAAAAGAGAAAAGGCAGTGCTCTGGCTCAGATGTGGTGAAACGAGAAGAACAAGGACATAAATCGTGTATGAGGAATACAGCAAAATATCTCTATTCGGATCCTACCAGACTGCTCTTCGGACATATTGTCATTACAAATGTGTAAAAATCACGTGCGCACACAGATTAGTGGACAGTATCGTTATCGAGACCAGGAATGTATTGGCATACCTAGGAAACTACAATACTGACTGCATGTGTGACCCCCCAACAACACTGAATATCCTCTTGATGTACGAATAATGTCCTAACAAATTTGTATGTCCGAAGGATATCCTCAGAACATCCATCGGACGTAGGAATCCGTTTGGACATTATTCGTACATCCAGAGGATATTCAGTGTTGTTGGGGACACGAGCCTAGTTCAACAGTAGTTTTTATTTTTACATATTTTATTATCTGATTTGGTGCAAATGTTATTTTTGATTTTCTGACTGGTTGATTTGTGTACGTATGGCACAAAAGTGGCACGACGGCTATCCAGCTTCCAGTACATGCCCAAACGAGTGATTCAGCCAGACAAAACCGGCATTTCATTGCTGCTCTAGCAAAGCCAAAGTGTGCGCCCTCTACTTGATTTGTGTATTATTGGGCTTCCCTAAAGTGTGCATAGTCATATCCCACATAAGAACAGCACTTTGGTAAAGTATTGCTATACAGAACAGTATGGCTAACACAGTATTGCTGCACAGAAATTCTATACCCTGCAGCCATTTTGTCAGTACTATGTAAGAACCAGATGGTAACAAGACATAGCTCCATAAGCAGCATTTGAATTGTTAAATACAGTGCAATGAAGGAAGGAAGCACTCTGAAATACTTAAAAAGTACAAGGGTAGAAAATCCAGTGAACTGGTAAGGAAATGTTAACGAAAAATAATCCCATAATAGCTCTTTCAAAATTTTTAAATTTTTTCACAAGTAAGCTTTTAAACAAGTTCCATGCCTTACTTTTCATGACTTAACATCTGGGCTGCGAAAAAGCCCTTCCACATTCATTTTGTGAAATACAAAACATGCAGCGGGTGCCAGCTACATGTCTCACATGTGCTTAGCAATCACAGGCATTTTGATAACATGCTCTGCTTTCTCATTATGTCCTATCAAGACATGACGGGACATCAATACGGAACATCAATATTGCTGCTCCTTTTGCGAAAGAACTATGCAGCACACAGGTACGTGGATGAGATAAGGCAAGGCAGTAATCAGGGGACAGAAACATGATGAAACGGGGCGCGAGCATGTGCGTGAAATCAGCGTCGGACGAGTGACAGTAATTAGCTCGTCTGAAAGGACATGCATGAAGCAAATTACCTCAGCCTCTCAGACATTATTCTTCGAAAGCACGGTTACGATGGTGTTGCGTGAACACAGAAATCTTAAGGAGTATGCAGAAGGAAACCTCTGAAACTGGGACATATGGGCAAGGGTAGCGCCATATTGAATCAGCTACCGTTGCTGTGGCGCAAGCGGAAAAAAGAAAAAATCCGGTAAGCATACGCCAAACGTAACGCAAAAGAGGTTTTTGGAGCAGTAACACACAGCCCTAATCCATGAAACCCTAAGATTTGAAAGAAAAAAAAAAAAGACACAACATGAACGCCACATGGAGACACGGTCAACGCCGCTGCCCCGACCAGCCTTGGCTACAACCCTGGATAGGGGAAGACAGTGACAAAATCTGTAGCCAACGGAAGCAGCGGGACAAGCGTTTTCAACAGTTTTCGGAATCGCGCCTCCTTTCACGGGCTAAAAATATGCGACGTTTCCTAGTCTGATTCAATACGGCTGCCTCCGAGCGCATACATTGAGAGAGGGAAGAGCCCCGTTCAAGTTCTTTGCTCTCTTCCGTCCCTCCTCCCCGCCTTTCCTTCTACCCTCTCTTCGCAAGATTTCTATGTGCGTGAAAAGGGGCTGATTACAGCACTCCCCCAAAATCGAACTGGGTGCAGATGTGCGCACAGTGCCCCAACAACTCATGCTTGCAATGAGAATGCGTACTCACTTTTATGACTAGGATAAGGGATCCAAAGGCCCTTGGATCTGTATGCCGACGCTGGTAATGTCCCGCTGGACACTTCCACTGGAGGCACCTGGTGCTCTACGTACTCGTTCATCACCCTCCGCCACGTGGACGCCGGGATGTGGCTCTTCGCCGCCCCCACCGTTCCATAATCACCCTCTTTCCCACTGGTATGTTCCAACTTTGCCGTGCAAGTGTCGGGCATGAGCATCGTCTCCACGTCCAGATTCAAGTTCTCCAAGATGTGCACATGCGTGCGATGTACGCGAGTCACTTCCTCTCGCACATGCTCCGGTTGAGGCCTCGGCCGGCGCGGAATCGTGGGAGCGCCGCCGACGCGCAAGCACTCGTTCCGGGCGTACTCTTCGGCGTCGGTGATCTCCTCGTAGATGTTGGGCTCCGAGCCACGCCGCCGAACCCCCTGCTTCTTTTCGGGGGAGCCGGCAGGTTTCTTGGAGTCTTTGGCACCGAAGAGGAGCTGTTTGGCGTAGGCAGTGGTAGTGCCGTAGATTCCGTTGGACTTGCTCGGCGATCCGCCTTTTTTCTTTGCTTTCTTTTTCTTCTTATGGCTTTGCTAGATTACAGAGAGGACAAATTAGCTATCCGTCGCGTTCGTAAAAGCTATCGACGGTTCAAATGCGATGGGCTGTGGCAAATGGTTTCAGAAAAATATGTAGTCAGGTGCAGCGATTTATCCAGAATCCCCCACCCCCTACGCCACCCTTCCCAAATCTTTGGTGCTGTCACCCTGTCTTTCTCTCATCTGCACACCATACATGGGGGGAGGCTCGCGTAATTCAGCTTTAGATGCATGTCAGCACTGGCATGTAAAGTATAACAACATAATATGGAATAATGACTTCCCCCCTCCCAATTTTTTTGCAACACTCCCCGGTGCTTGAGATTCTGGATAAACCACTAGACAGATGTGTCTAAACCTGCCAGCAGTTTTAGGATTTTGTGGAGCTTAAAGCTTCAGAAATTTTCTCATGATTCTGACTCAGCTACATTATAATTAGAGCCTGAAGTTTTCAAGAAATATTTTTTTCTAAATTTGGGACAGAAAAATCGAGTAAATAAACATGTGCCCTAAATTCATGCAAATTCGGGTGAAGAAACTTCCAGTATGCTAAAATTTGTGGAGAAATCGGGCTGAGTTACTTGAACTAACTACACTGGTTTGGTACAAATGGTGATGTAACTGCATTTGCTTCCAAACAAATTAGTGTGCATCCCTACAGATGTCTCAGTGATGGCTATTTGCAGGGTAAAAAATCGGGTTTCACCCTAAAGAGGCAACCTTCAATGCAGGGTGCAAATTTGAGGAAGGGTCGGGTTAAACCCTAAAACTTCAGGCAGTAATTATAATAAATGTGAGAACCCTCGAGGAAAGAAGTGGCACATAAACCCTTTCTCCAGAATTAGTGTCCCGATATGTTCCACAGTTCCATTGGATAAATATGCACAGGGATGCATGAAATAACCATGAAGCCTTTCAATCTTCCTTCTAAGCACCCTGCGCACATTGAGAAGGAATCATCATAACCACTACTTACAGCATTCCTTCGTGGTGTGTCCGGTGCCGAAATGTCTGGTTCTATCGACAACAGGGGGTTAAAGAAGCCACCGTGGTCAGTCACAGGCGAGGCCGACGCATCGCTTGGCGGAGGCTCTACCGGAGGAGGAGTACCATTGAAACCTAGTGAGCTGCTTTCCTCCGCGGAATGCCCACCCTGTGAGAAGATGCCCACATTCATGAATTAGTCACAGTGAAGGTTCCACAGCAATCAACTTTCCTGCGTCCAATATGAACCTCAACATAACTGAGGTCTCCGCTTTTGCGAGTAACGCAGGAAAGAGGTGAAAAAATTTTGAACCCTCAAAGTACTCCTTTCATAATGATGATGATTAGGAGTTTTTATGGCACACAAGCAACAAAGACTATAGTGGCTATAAGACAAACTATTTTCATAAAGACATGAAGGAAGTATAGTTTAATTGTGTACTGCAAACCCTCAAACGGAACGCCTAAGAAGGCCTCGCCATAGCCAAAAGATTCATACGCGTGAGTTGTGTTAATGAAATTATAAGGGTAGCCCAATATAAGCAAGAAGAAAATGCTCACAGCGGTACCATTAACTGACATAAACGAATGTCTGAGGAAAAAAAGAAAAAAAATTCTGACAGCAACTATGATGTGCTCTCCCACACTTCCAACCACTGCAGTGGAAGTTGCACCCCGTTACCTCTAAAACACAATGTAAAGTACCTCTACCTCTATACCTATACCTCTTTATGATGGGGAAAAAAATATATACGTAAGGCAAACCAATATGTGGGGATGCGTTGCTGATATATAATATTTATAGGGCTGCACAAATATTCTCATTTTTGTAATAGCGAAGCAAATAATTGCATACTCAAATGTGGAATTCTATTTTTAAATTTTGAATTCAATTCAAAACTGAATATATTGGAGGAGTTTTGAAGCAGCACTTGCAAGCCAAAATGTGCCAAAAGAGACAGTATAGAATGTAGCAAGATGTGCTTCATACAAACATCCATATGCATATATCAAGAATATCTGCCGATACGGGTTCGGTTTGCCTGCCATTCATTTCGTATTTCCTTCGGGTATATAATAAACCGCTTCGAGTATATACAACTATTTGCTTCGTGTTCACTTGATGTATATAGCTATTCGCTTTGGTTTTAAAATGACTATTTGCACAGCCTCGGATGCTTGCATGGTAAACAATTACTGCCGCAGATACACCACAATACCGTGAACGTACCAAAGTATTATTTTGCGGCATAGGGCCGGCAACCCCAGCCTTGTCAGGCCCCAACTCGCTGTAGTAGTATGGGGCCTTGGATGCCATACTTCACCGCTCAGAGCGGCTTTTCCCTCAGGACGTGCTGCCTCGCGTGAAGCAGCAAGCTCTCACCCCCGTCTTCTCGGCTGGAGACCACTTGCACGCATGTCTCACCCCACATCTCCTGCCACTGTTTAGCTTTCAGTACTGCACGAGACAAAGGGGCCTGTTAGTTGCAGAACAAGCTTGCTCAGTAACGAGCATCAGAAATACACACAGTGCAAAATGGTCTTTTAGGCGTTGATAGCAATGTCTGTTCTTAAACATCAAGTGTAAGGGAATCACATTATTACAGAATGCAGGCGAAATGCGTTCGTAAGATTATGTAACGCGTGTTCGTCCGGCGCTGGTTCGTCTGTCTCACGCCATCTCCGCTACAGTCAATTATGAGCTTCTTATAACGCTGATAATTACTACCATTAATACATCGGACAAAACTGTTCGGGCTAAACACGAACGCGTCCTCCCGTAGGCTGCAGACACACATTCGGAAAATACACGATGAAAATGATGCGGCTCAATATATTGATTTCTTCGGGAGACGCTTTAAAATAGGTATGACTCCTGCTTTCGCACACGAAGTGGCACGGAAGCAAAATTGTATCCGCCAAACAAATTTGATTAACAAATCAGCCTACGGAACGAATTGGATATCACGGCCTCACAAACGTCGTGATAAAGGAAGCACACGCTGTCCACCGCCTGCGCTAACGTCGCCATCCACATTCACAAATGCTTCATGGTGCTCCTAGCCTTAATAGAATCATTACTTAAAGTAGCTTCTTTTTCAGTTCACAGCCAAATGGCACTCACTTGGCGCAGGCCCTCGCTATTTCTAGTAGACGATATCCGCATGATTGGGTGCATTTTTCCGCTCGGAAGTGCCTTCATTCGCTCTTTCTTCTTCCCGCAACTTTAACACTTTAATATGCACGTAACATTACCAGAAGTTTGAAACCGCTTATCTAAGCTTCATGTCGCCCAGAGGCGGAAACGTCTAACAAACATTTTGTTGGACTGAGGTTTGACAGAAGCTTCACATGCATGTTAACACAATGTGACCAATGAACATCATTCTTATATGAACGCTGACTACACGGAGAGGCATTTGAGCTCACCGTGGCCGTTTGCATTAGCAAGCTGGCGATCAAGATTAAAGAAAAAAGCATATCGTTCAGGTTAAAAACTACGATAGCTCTGTGATGTTTTAGTCACCATGTGAAGGTTGTCCCCATCCGCCCTTGTTAGGGTACTCACTTTGACAAATAAATTAAGGCCACTGAGCTCTTCCGCTGTCTCTCCTGCGCGGCGTTTCATCTTGCACGTTGTCCACTTGTGAAAGTACACTTCTACGAAAGTATCAAGGCACACCCAACGTAAAAAACAAGGCCTCTTCCCTTTTCTCACACAACACAGACTCACCATGAAACAACACTTTCAGCACGAATGTCAACTATGAGCTCCAAGCGGGTTGTGAGGAGACGCCATTGGTCAGCTGAGTCGGCCTTTGACCAACCAGCAGAGACGAGCTGGGTGTTGTTCGGCCGTTCGGCCATTTGGCTCGCGTTAGCCGAGTGATGACATTCGTATAAAATAAATTTAATGCGGCACTTGAGTAGGAAGTATCGACGTATCGATACTTGTTTATATTTCCGGTGCTTGCTTATCGTGCATTCTGATAAACTATGCTGATAGCGTCTGAAGATGGGAAGATCTACTGTGGAAAGGAGGAAGCGTAGTACGTCAAGATCCTTACGCTCCACGATCGCTTACGCGCAAATGACAACAGTGTAAACAAACAGGAAAACCACGTTGAAGCACAAAAAGGATTGTGCCACGTACAGAATGAGTGTATTAGAAGGTATGTCTGTGCAGCTTTCACACCATGGCTGTCATTGCTTACAGTTTTTTTTTCTTTTCTTTTTTTTTTTTTTCATCCGTTTCAGCTGGACCTGACGTTCTTGCAGAATTGCTCGAAATTTCCATTCACAACATCCTATATACCAGAAAATTATATCCAGAATCTGCGTTCAGAAGGACGCGGAAGTACAACGTTCCAGTTCAGGTACGATTTCGACAAACACTGCACAGTTGCACGAGCCTTTGAGCCAAAGATGCTGTCACTACATTTTCAGCTCGCAGTTCATCCGAAAGTCGTCGAATATATCGACAACTGCATAGCAACTGCGCACAAGCTCTTGCAAAAAAATGAGCTAAGCAGGTTAGCAGTCACCGTCATGGGAGAAAACTTCAAACCCGTTGAACAGTTTGTTTTTGAGGTGTCTGTCAAAATGGAAAGCTCGACAGAATGTCCTAGTCAGAACTTTGAGTGGTAAGAAACATTGACCAATTAAGTTTGTGTGCACAAGTCAGAAACCTCCTTTCATTCTTATCGAAAAGCGAAGAAGATTTCCTGCTGGATACGGAAGCTTTGGCACGCGCAATTATCCTGAGGATCTCTACTTCGGACTCTGTGCTAAAAGCAAACCCAAAAGGTGAGCTGGATTTATTCGCGTATCCCACACAAAATCTTCTGACAGTTCGAGGCTGATTTGTCCTAGGTGTTCTGCCTTTTATAAGCACCGACCAATGTTTAATTTAATTAACTCTTCATTTAGGCTGCTCTTTCACCATTCAGCTATACACCAAGGAAAGCACGGCAATGCGGATGTCCCTCAGTGGGGAACCTGAAGATGAGGTAAGATATTCTTCCGAAAGGGGTAGGTGGTATTTGAATGGTTGTCGAACACTCGGACATAGTGGTGTAGTCAGGGGAGTGATTTTGGGCAGTTTGGTCCCCCCTCCTAAAATCTTTTTCAGGCTACGCTACTGCTCAAACACTTCAGCATTTTCCCATCCCCGTGATTGTTAGTAGATTCATTTATTACTCACTTTTCAGCAGTGACTGCATTACAGCTAGAAGAGGTTCTACAATATATGTGGTGCTATTTCGTGACTAGTGCGGGTTGCAGTGTCTGTTTAGAAGTACGCGTTGATTGCGCACATTATGATTGTCAAGTGCCCCTGGCATTTTACATTTTTCCTGGCAAATGACTCTTGGAATGCTTGAAACACATTCATCTGTGGTGCCCAATATCTCTCATCCCACCTACAGGCGTCTAGCAAAACAGGAAGGGCCAACATAAGAGGGCACTTTCCTGTTTGCCTCTAGTAATATCTAGTTCCTTGAATGAACAAATCAGTTCTCAATCACATGTCAAATTCCCTCAAAGTAGCCTCAGAGCAAGGGCGAGCACGCTTTTCAAGAACAGATTCAATTTTTGCAAAAGTGTAGGAGGTGGCGAAAAAGCCATCTGCTTATCGTGGCATTTATCATAACCACATATGAGATGCGAAGTCAAACTTTCATTAGTGTAACAGTGTTTCACATTACAAGGTTTTCGGGACATGCAACCTCTGCAAACCTGCGGAGAGAATGGAGATTCCAAATGAGGGCTGTTCTCAGGGTAGAAGTGTATAAAGTAACACAGAGAACAGAGCTGCCATCAGTTATACCATGCTATTATTTCATCAACACTGCACTCTATGCACTCTCCCTAAATACATTCTCTCTCTCACACTTTCTAATTACATTGTTTAATTACTGTTAACGCAGAAGTTTCCATGGATTGAAGCAGACACAAGGGAGAGTGAAGTCCCAAGTGGTAGTGTTATTCCCCTCAAGTGTACAGAGACAAGCTTAGGAAAGGTCAGAATTTTCTTCATAGTTAAATCTTATGAGCGAAGTACGTTTAGTTTGCTGTGCCGAGCCTATCAGGCATGTGCATTCACGTGTTTGGTGTGCTAAACGTCTTTCTAGGTCCAGCTGTATGTCGTGGAGAGCGACTTCAAGCAAATACAGCTATGACAAGGAAATAATGAAGCTACTGGATCTCCAGTACATGTTCAGTGAGAGCTAAGACATTCCTTATACATTTTTTGTATGTACGTAGTACAAATATGTTAGTTGATTTTGTACAGCTGTGTTGGTTGATGTGAATAAATAATCACTGTCCACACATTTCAATACTAGTTTCACATCACGGTGGTGTACACATACGTGCCTGTCTAACACCAGAATTACCGTCATTTCATGCGTATGAGCAGGAAGTTATTTTTCAACACATAGCAACTTCTTTTTTTACACACACGGGCTGCAGCAGGTACGCTGAAGATACGTTGTGCTGCATACCTCCAGGGACAAGCCCACAGAGAGTGTAGGCAAAAAGTGCAAGCTCATCCACTCATTTTCACATAAATCGTTATCATAAATGTTTTATTAAGCTTCACATATTCACGTAAGGGTGTCTTCTGTTCTGATGTATTCCCCTACGTCCGCCTGATGAAAAACGACGATCGCCATTGGATCTGCTCTTCTGCAGTCTTGGGTGGATTTGGCTGCCACTCCGAAGCCCTTTCAAATTTAGAGACCGATATATAATCACCATTTGTAACAGAACCAACTTTCTGCTTGTAATACCATAGGTATGTACTTTTGCTACAATTATTACACCCCTCACTAAAGCACCTAAATGTTTGCAATGCCCATATGCAAGGCCTGCACATATCACTATGTATCACATGCACCATGTTCAATGCACTGTCATAACATGAGTCAGTGCGGGTCTTCCAGAGAAGGAAGGAAGTCCGTGTTAGACAACCACTGAAGCAAAAAATACCGAACGTGAGCAGAAGGGATAAATAAGGCTGGGTGGCTGGCTGCTATAGTACATGCGACCGACGAGCTCGTAAGACGACTTCTGTTTTCCCAGCAATCAATACAAAAATATGCAAATTATATGTGCCGCTGAACAATATAGAGCCTTGGAAACAGACAAACTGAGCTCAATGTTTTCAAACTCCGTATCATTGAGTAATATGCACCACCAGGCTTACACAGGTTGTCATTGTAAATATACAAGTGCTTTCGACGAAGAAGTGTGCAAAGAGAACGCAAATTGCGATTCAGTGAAGAAAACCTGGTTCACCGCCAGCCAAAACCACCTGGCACAGTCAAGATGACCCAGAAACAAAGCCTGATCATTTTTAAACGAAGTGTCTGACAATGGCAGCTAAAGGTAGCCACAGAAATCCTGTGCTTGAAATCGTCTGCGGTGATTGACTGACACCCTGACGTTAGATACCTACGTGTGAAGCAGTGAGATGATGCATTACGCAGGCTCTCTTTATCTAGGTGACATTGGCACAGTGCACTCCCCCAGAAAGATAAATACACCAATATCTCTGAACTGAAGCAAGGATCCCTTTTAATGCGGACCATTTTAGACCCTTCGTCGAACCTTACCAATGGGATGTCCGACATGGAATATACGATCACGCCGTCGTATTGGCTGGTATTTTCCGTAATCCTTGCCAACCCAGATTTAAGGACATGGTGACCGTACAGGAACTGCTGCTCTGCACTGGGTTTCAGCCAGATCTTTTGCTGCAATGAAGAAATGTTCAATGTTGTACATGCATCACAACATTTAAAGGCTGCCTTGTCCCGAAGTAAACCCCTGAGGTAGTCCATCGGCTGTGCGAGTTAGAGGGAAGTATCTAGATGTCTACGTGACGGATCCCAATGCCGAGTTTCTGCAAGACACACGCACCTTGCCGGACTACACATGAGGTGTCACCTTGAACTGTTGCAATGGTAATGCGGTAGAATAACGTCTCTAAATGTAGCAGGGGTTCTGGGAGAAGGCTTTATTCGTGTGTTTGCAAATTTTCGCTGGTCATGCCGACACGCGCGGCTCGGAGGCATAACCAGGGGTCTACTAAACTGTAGACTTCAAATTCCCTGACTTTTCCAGGTTTTCACTGACTATTTCAAGCGAATTCCCCGACCAAAACAAAAGGAAGCTTGGTGCCTGCTGTTACGTTTTGATACAGATCCATACTAAAACAGACCATTTATTGAGAAATTAGAAAGGCTGCCCTACTTTTCTGCCTCCGAGCTTGTCGTATTGGCAAACTGCTACTCACGGCAACGTTGCTGCGGCATGGCCGCTCAACCGCTCGTCAGCACTCACGATTCACTGCACATTGTGACGACACTTGTCCGTGATTTTTCCCTGACTTCAGCTGCCTTTTTGGCAAATTCCCCTACTTTTCCAGTTGCATAAAAATTCCCGGATAATTCCCTGTTTTCCAGGTTGGCAGACACCCTGATAACCGTAGTATCGGCGTGCAAGGGAGTTAATGCGCACCCACAGTCACTGAATATATAGTGACTGTATGTGGACTGTTGTCAAGACATGTGCTCACACTTGGCTTACAGCAGTTGCTTTCTTTACCAGAGGCAGTAAAACTAATATTTCAAAACAGCCGCAGATGAGTTATTTAACCCATTTAATAAGCATGTGCTTACTCGGCTTGAAGTGACAACAGGTAGAGGACTCAAAGACAATTTGTACAGTAACTGCTCATGAAACATGTTCACTATTCCATTGCCATGTGATGGAAAAGTCACAACAAAAACATTAAATATGATCAAACTACTGTCAAACTTGAAAAATGATCTGGGGGTCAGTTTTGCAAGTGTCATTCATGCTTCGCAAATTTCAGTACAGCATAAATTTGGTACGTTAATTAGCGTTCCCTCTGTTTACCCCCTTTCCACCTATCAGGAGGTTATTGGGAGTGGAGGGAGCCTCAGAACATCAGTTTATCTCTTGTTCTATGTCATTAATTGGGTTTGCGTGTTGTCCTCCTTGTCTCAGGATTTTCATTGTTTTACAATGTACCAGCTCGCCTGCACACTTGTACTTTTTACCACTGACATTAAATTTGTTTTGTACTTGGGCTAGACCTTGTTAAGCTCGTAGTTTTCGTTGCTTAAAACACACTAGTGTGTAAGAATCCTTTCGCTGTTACTCAAATTCAACATAACTATGAAACAATGGGCTCTCCGCACTCATTTTGCACTGAATACCAACCTTCCCATAGGGCGCAAGATAGTCCAGTGCTGTGATGTGCAGGTGAAACTTTCCAGTCTTCGTATATTTTCCGAAACAAGTTCCCATGCTAACCAGATTCTCGCGTGACACGTTTGTTGCCATTTTCATGATCTTTTCACTGGAATTTCAAAGAACATTATTCGGTAAATGTCTCAGTACCGTGGAGATACTGAGGCGCAGCATCCACACACAGATCTCTGTAAACCAGTTCGGAAGCACAGCAAGCAATCGCGGGATTTCAACTTTACCTGACATAATATATCCTGTCTTTGTGCAGCCTGAAACAGTAAGTTCCATCGGGTCTGTCGATAAGCAATTTGATGTTTTCCCCAATGCTGAAAAAGTTGGCAGCAAATTAGTATAGCGGCATCCGATTTCATTCTGTAGGATCCACTTAAACAGTTACATGTACAAATCATATGTTCAACGGTGGCGATAAACGTACTATTTTGACAGCTTTTCAAAGAATTTCCGAGTTTCGTCGTCTGTCAGTGGCCGCATTTTTACAGCACGTGGAAGAACCGCCGTAAACTAACAGTGTTTACGAAAATAGCAAATCCAATCCATAGCACAATCCATCACACCAGCGCCATCAGCGGAAGCTACCTTCTTCAGTTTCTGTTTCGCGCGTTTCACGTCTAGGCGCACGGGTTGACAGTGTTCGCCATTGTAGCACATATCACGCATATCCAATATGACTTCAGCTATAGCATAGTTTCGTGACCCGTGCTCTATGGCTAGTGCGTGGAACTCCACTCCACAAGTTGCAACTACTTTTGCGCCACGATACAGTTTGTTTGCGTGGTACAAGGCAAGAATCTGAATCCAGTGGACTCATTTTGAGTGTCCATCACGTCTAATTTGAAGTGGGACAATCAGTAGTTCATCCAGAATTGCAAGCTCGGAGTGGGGTGGGGGTGCAAAATAATTGGGCGTGCAGTTACAACAGTGGTACACAGGGAAAAAACCGGGGGTGTTGCCAAACATTTGGACAATGATGCAAATGAAATGTGTTTTGAAGCTCGAAATTGTCTCCGGATGCTCAAAAGAAAACTGAAAATTTAGTACAAAGAAAGAGAAATTGACGGCCTACAAAACTGTGGTGGTGGTGGACTTGTAGTGGTAAAAGGACTCTCAGTAGTCGGCCTCAGAGTTGGGCAACATTACGACTAACGCCCTTGGGCAACGTGAGTACTGGGCACATGAGTATCGCATGGTACCCACATACAACCAAATTCACGAATCAGATTCAAAGGAACTAGATAGTTTTTTTTTGTTATTTTTTTCTCATACAACCAGTACTATCTCGATCTTTCGGTCGACTGCAGACGGCCATGAAGTAGTTTAATGCAAGTGATAGCACTATAAATATTCTGAAACTAATACAAACACCTACCTATACATACCTACAGATTCAAACGTACTTATTGTTCACGTGTTGAAATTTGGAATGCATTGCCCCAATCGGTAGTAATTTGCTTGGGATATATATTCGTAACACTTTTGTTGCACTTCGTAGCCACAACGTCCTTGTCGCTACGCTTCAACATTGATGTTGATCGGTGGCTATCTACTGTGAGTCACGTTTGACTTGCAATTATATTGATTGATGATTATCTATTGTGAGTGCTGGCCACTGGATGTGAGCGTGCGATATTGTACTAGCAACGCCACACAAAGTGCTTAGAAAA
This sequence comes from Ornithodoros turicata, assembly GCF_037126465.1. Taxonomy (NCBI): domain Eukaryota; kingdom Metazoa; phylum Arthropoda; class Arachnida; order Ixodida; family Argasidae; genus Ornithodoros; species Ornithodoros turicata. The sequence continues at coordinate 21,766,081 of NC_088210.1, read as the reverse complement.
TATGTGTGGACATGTTATACGGACCAAAGCTAAAACAAGTATACAGAAACGCTAGTCGTAATAGTATTCGGAGGAACTGTTCAAAACAACCCGAGACGTAGTCTCCACGCTTTCACTAACACTGGATGTCACGTTCCCTCCATCGTTGTAATCTTCAAATCCCGCATTAACGTCCGTGGCATTTCCAACCGTTGCCATCACCGTACCATTCAACTGGGCGGGACTTTCTTCCGGCGTGGCTTCCGTAACGTTCTCACCATAGCCAGGGCTTCCAGTAACCTCGTGCGAGCCGAGAACTGCGGTAGACACATTCGCTGAAATCATCGAAGCGTTTGCATTTCTGGCTGTTGTGCTTCGTACTAGGTGCCGTTCCGAATAATTGCCGGACGCGTTGAAGGCCGTTGTATCACCGGCGAAAGGTCCAAATATGTCGACGGCTACTTTGCTGTCGAATTGGGCCTTCGTAACATTAAGGGACAACGCGTTGCCTTCTCTGCTAGGTCTACCGAGGGCCGAACTATTATTTTCGTCTACGCTCGGTACTAGAAGCACTTTGGAGCGCTCTCCTTTCGAGTCTTTCTTGCTCTTCCTTCGAGCACGGCGACGATTGATCGGTCTCTGTGCACGGGTCAACTGAGTCAGGGCTGTAGAAGGCGAGTACTTCTTGAGGACTACAACCAGAGTGGCGCCACGTCGTCGATGAGGTTTTGCTGTCATAAAAACCACTGCCAAAAATAAATAAGAAAACGTTAATAAATTTTCAATGTCACGTCCGACCATGTTCGATAGTAAAAATACCTGCAACACTCACGGTTTGGCACGCTGTAATCGGAGTCATCAAAATTTCGCAACGTCTCCTCTTGATCTGCGGAGAGACGCAGGGATGTACGTATAACATTCCATAATCCGTAAGGTAGTCGTCTGTCTCTTACAACAGGCAACAAGACATTTCTCAGAATGAGTGAGTACTCTCTTCTGAGGTTACCTGCATTTTCCTCTAGTAGAACTAAGTAATTGACACAGTCTGCACTTTCTGAAGTGATTCTAGCGCCTCGAATACTTACTTTTTAAGACTCCTTTATCAGGCACGGACGGATGCGGCTTTTCTTCCTGACCTGAACACGAGATTTCTGCGTTTACTCAGGTTACCTTCGTGCAAAAACACTAACCTTCCGAGTGGACAATGCCATGGATGATGTATCCCCAGAAAACTCCCACAAGCGTCACCATAGCAAAGGAACAGAGCGCAATAAGAGAAACCTTCCTGCAGCGAGAGCCGACGTTTTAAATGTTACACTTTACTGTGTGTCCGAGTGGACTTAACTTTATCAACGGTCTACGAGATTCGTCGCCGCCCCCGTGCCTCGCGTCCCACATCTCTGCATCGGACCTGCAAAGCAAAAGCCACAAGTGAGATGTGCGACGCTAGACTGTCGGATGAAGAGGTTGCGGCAAGGAACACACTCGAAAATGGACCTTTTTCACACTCGCGTCGTATCCTAGCGGCCGTCCAGCGAAACACGTTCGGCGCGCGCGCCAAAACAGCGCGCCATCTATTGAATATGTAGGGCACTCTTTCCGGCGCCGTCAGGGTCACAGAGCATGTGCAGAAGCGTTGTGAAAAAGGTCCATTCGTCTTGGCAAACCCATGACAATGGTTTCGATTTTGTTTTGACTAATAAGATTTATTTTATTTCGTATTATTAAATCAACCTCGCTCAAAGACTTAGCACGCACAATATCAACGCCGTCAGCGAACACTACGCGCTACCACGTCACAGTTTCGGATTCTCAAAAAGTACGTGACGTCACCGCGGGCTCTTGGGCACCACGGGCAGATTGTCAGCAGCTGCGGCGAGGAGTCACATCCTATGACGTCATCCTTCTCAAAACTAGAATTTTTAGGATGCTTCGGAGTCTCTCAGGGAAATATTTTTTGTAAGAGTACAGTGTGGAGGGGGGGACACGTGGATTGTAATGACATAAATTGGGTAGGGTTCTGAAGAGCGGGGCTAGATTTAGTCTGCCAGGGCACTTTATAAACAGTCAGCAGCGCGCAACAGTATATATTATATATATCTGGAATACCATACGTACTGTTTTCTTTGTAGGGGCCTGCGTCTCTGGGGCCTGCATGGAAAGTACGGAGCCATTATTTTCCTGCCCCAATCAACCCGGTACAACGTTCAAGGCTTCGTCGCCGAACTTACGGGTCCACAACATCCGAAGAGAATGACACTCTTCTCTCTGGAAGCGGGAGCCTGAAAAATGCCACTGACCATTCATCGGGTGCGCGGTTAACCTGTTGATAATAAAGATGAGCACCCCATTGGGATTCAAGCATCTTTTCAGGTGCGAACGTGGTCCGACTTCACCGTAAAGTCTGTGCGGTGATACGACACCGAATTATCGGTCATACAAATGAGGCTGAGGCCCAATTAACTCTCGTTCCAGGAGCGGATTAAAGGGGGGGGGCGACCTCCCCCCGTACGGCTGTGTTCCTTATGTAAAAACCCTATCTCCTGGATGATGCTGTACCGCAAAGCACGAAATTTTCTTAAGACCCCCTCCCCCCCCATGACAGACCCTTAAATCCGCCCCTGTCCCGGACCACAGGGATTTGTCCAGGATTGTTCATCTCAGGGGGATGTTGGAATTCAGCAAGAGGAGTATAGGTCAGTGGCGGACCCACGGGAGGGGGGGGGACGCCCCCAAAACGTCAGTTTATACGTGGGATTTCCTTCTCTCCCCTCCCCTACTATCATTACTTACAGCTTACAAGCTACTATGGGCTTCAACACGGAAACCCCCCGCCCCCAAATCAGGGGTCTGGCTCCGCCCCTGGTAGGAGCCATAACGGTTGGCTACTGCCCCGAACATCCACATAAAATATACTGGCAGTATCTGGTACATAGAGTGATTGATTCGGACAAAGTATTCATTCACATATATTCATAGGATTCGTATATTCAGACAGATATTCAGAAAATAGCTAATTTCCCACTTTGATAACGAAAATGAAAGACGACCACTTGCTCACCTTCTTGGAGGAATGCCGGGCTTCCGCAGAATGGACGGAGGTCCGCTGCGAGACAAGTACACACTGAGTGAAGCCAAACCCGTACAAACACCAGAGACGTGGGAGAACTGTGTTGCTCACATTCTATAGAACTCCAACGTCTTGGCATCAGGTTCCGGTTCTCTGTCTTCGTCGTCTTCTGTGAAACAAGTGTCCATATTTGCTGTGAATTGCTAACCGTTGCTCTAAGTCTGAGCCACCGATGCCTGAGCTCACTCGTTCAGAATGAAATTCAGTCAGTGCGGACTCGTACCACGCGCGACTTGCCAGTACCGATGGGACTGCTGCATCTCACGCAGTTCATATCGCAATTCGGCCAAGGGTCGGTCGACTATCATGCTTACAAATCTTCTTCTTCTTCTCTTATTAACTTGGTGTTTGCCGGAGAAATGTGGTGACTTCATATGTCGCCTGCAGCTCCATGGATGGTATCGGATAGTTGTGTAGCCACCCTTATAGTTCATTATATGTGACGTGGTTCCCTTTTGAATAGTACGGCATACCCATTCGGCTCCGTACTAAAGCCAGTTGCTGATTGGTACCATCAGTGATGACGCCAGCGTGGCTTGCGTCTCGCGCATTTACAACCTGTCGCTTTGTGCCGGTCCCGCCAGCGACAGGCTCGCCAAGCAGGAAAATGTGTTTGAAAAATGAGGTGAGAATTCGCAACGTATTAATCAGTTGGACGAAGGCCGCTCTATATATCACGGTCATGGCGTCCAAAGTTGATGCACGAAACCATCCGGTTCGTGACATCAGTTGCGCCATGGAGAAATTAGCATGCTCGCAGCTGAGGTTGACGGCAATGACGCGGGAAACTTCATAACGCTGTTCAGTGAACTTCTGCAAGCATGCCAACGGTCCATGACAAAAGGACGTGCTCCTGGTATACTTCTGTAGTAGACACAACCACATGGCATAAAACAACAGATCATGCATATATAGACTTCGCAATTTTTCAGCATTCCTAGTTGCGATGCCGAGTCACAGGCAGAAATTACTGTGGCAGGGGCGCAGACTAAGGATCAGGAGCCAGGTTGCGACGATGGCAGCTTCCGCCGTGACATTGCCCACGTCCATCACAAAGCTCTCCGTCTTCCTGAAGCACCCGGCCGGGAAGAAACTTTGACCAATGAGTGCGGCGCCCAGTTTGTCCTCGGCCCAGTCCGGGAAAGGCTAGAGTAAGTACGTATAGCGCTTCCCTATATCTTCGTTGTGCTGTGGCACACGATACACTATGTGCGTTGACGACGGTTTTCCCCCTATGCGCTCTTTTAGGCGTCGCGAGACTTTCCAACAGATAGGTGGAACGCTGACACTTTTTGTTCTGGCATCTGTCATCATCGTGTTCAGCATCATCGGAGGAATCATTGCTGTCATCATTCTAGAAGATGCTGAGAAACAGAAACGTAATGTGTACATTTCCCAGATTTCTCCCCATGTTCCTCGTGTCTTTGACTATAGTGTATGTCTGCACACTTCTCGAGGCGTAATGGACGTCAGACAGGGACGGGTCCAGGACTTTCCTAGGGGGTGCTACAACTGCATGCTGCCTAAGATCAATTGAAGCACTCGGTGATGATAGGAATTGAGGAGTTCAGGACATGCGCACCCTCCCTAGATGATCCGCGTCCCCGGCATTGGGGACCAGAAAAATGACCTCGGAAACATTCATCACCCCTAGAGATACACCACAGCCGCACACCGGCGACACCCACAGACACTAGTCATCATACTTTATGTTGCCAGAGACAGCTGTCACACAAATGCCTTGACAAATGCAAGCAGACAAAGTGCCCTCACAGGGATGTTCCCAGGATTTTTATCTTGGCGAGAGGCTCTCGTAGGAGGGGGGGGATAACACTTATCTGCCTTGCTGTTTTGGGACTCTTTCGGCATTTCTTTTTTGGTGGGCTTAGGGGGTTAGGGTGTGTGTGTGCTGGTATATAATCCCTGGTTGGTTGCTGGGGTGTGAGACGCTGGCACAAACGATGTCTGGTGACATGTCATCCCCAGTCTAACCCTCTCAACCATCTGCGGCTCGGCTCTTTCGTGAGAACTCACCTCCAGTTCAGATCCTTGTTTGCAGGGATCTGCGCAGGAGCGACACCTGTATCCGCTGGTTTTTCGTACGATTTTTTGTTAGCCTATTTTGGCGTGCCACAATGATCGTGTCTTAAGAATTTATATGTTGCTGCGATCTACGCGTCGGACACTGTATCCTTCCAGAAACGTCGATTCTTTGCGCGACGCCGATATATCATAAAATTAATTATATCATTAGCATAACATTAACTAGTTTTGAGAAGTATGACGCCATGGGGTAGCCAATCTACCAATGCGTCTGGCAACATTGCACCTCGAAGGTCGATTTCCGCCTCCTCGCCGCAGCTGCTGGCAATCTTCCAACGTGGGAGAGAGCGCGGAGACGTGCGGTGCTGCTAGGAAACAGACGCCAGAGCTCGCGCAAATATCACCTACAATCTCGCAGAAACCGAGACTATGGAGTTTTTCGGGTTCTTCGCGAATTAAAGGGCAGGTCGCATACGTTCCAGTCGATTTCGAAACTATGTGTCATTTCATTCTTCGTTGATCACTCACCATCGTTTCGAAAATCTCACGCGAAATAGTGGCGCAGTTTGTCTGCTATTGGATGGAATACATGACAGGAGCAGACGACGGATGTTGAGAGTATGCCGGAATTCCCTCTCTGAAATATAAAAAATAAAAGGGCCGAAAACGTAATTACCCACACCACTAATCAGAGCACGGCCTTGAGAAAAGGGATGCCGCGACGGTGCGGGCGTCTGGACGGCGCTTTCCTCTTCTGATTGAGGCCCTCTCACTCCTCCTGTTAGGGAGTGACGTCACGGTGATGTCGTTGTCGCCGGAGCCTCCGCAACTGCGGAAGCTGCGCTAATCTTTAAAATCCAGTTATGCAATATCTAAGCACTTTTCAGACAAAAAAAAAAAAAAAAATAGCCAAATGATCTTTTATATGAAATAAAATAAATCTATATTTGTTTAGTGCGGGGTACTTTATGGGTGTGTGGGGGGAGAGTTGAACCCTCCCTGGGGGCAATGAGCATGGTCAGCTTTGTTGAATAGACAATAACATGTACATAAGGTTTAAAGGCAGTGTGTATCAATCTAACTTGCATTTCTCTTAACCAACAGGGAGCGCGTCAATCGAGTCTGCAGATCTCGAATAAATCACATCACAGAGCTACAGTACACAGCCAAAGTGCTGCATCACTTTGCTCCCCGTGCAGAAAGCCTGCAGACTGCTATGGTTTGACACTACCCTGGCTCCAACTGTTAGCTCTTGCACTAGGTGTAGATGCTTTTGTATTCAAGTGGTCACTTAACGTTACTTGTTATTGCACAAAAACTTATGTTTATAAGCATGTCATAGTTGTTTACCCGGTGACACCACTTCATGGAAACTTGTGGAAAATACAAAGCTCTTACACCGTGTCCCGCAGCAAGACTCGTGCTCCATGTACGATCCGTTGTGTAATAAATGTAAAAACTACGGCTTTATTTTCTCCAGCAGAAAGGCCAGCAGTCCTTTGTCGTCATGAGTGGTACTCTTTTGCGTGGAAGCTTTAGTCTGCCTTTTGCCCCCACCTGGTGTTTTGAGCACTTTCTCACTGACTTGTGCCAACTGAAAATGAAGCTGTCGTACAATATGCATTAGAACTGCTTGTCCCACGGCCATGTGTTGTTAGTTACTGAACGATACCAAGAGACTTGCCTGCTGTTTTGAGGGAAGAGGTACGACCATGTTATATTTGTTGATCTTGTGATTGATGTTGGCCACTGGCTTGCGCAGGTTCTCCAAGACACAGTCCCAACGTTTCTTTTCGTCACTGTCAAGCGGCAGTGGCCCGAGTTTAGCTCTCTCAATCGACAAAGTGTTGCGTACTTCTTGCTTTTCCTCATTTATCTCTTTCTCAAGCATTACCCATTCCGGTACGAAGCCATTGTTGATTAGCACCTGGTAGAGTATGCGTATATCAGTACTACGTCATTAACATTTAGGTGATCCAAGTTATCAGTGACTATATAACTTCACCAGCTCACACTTTCTGCGGGGACCCTACATTACGATTACATCCCATGTGCATACTAATATACTTGTCACTACTCTGTGTTAGTACAATTTTCAATGTGGTGATGTTCTTTGCCTGATACAGAAGTTGCAAGTAACATGTTTAAAAATGTTACTCTATTCACTCTATTGTTTTGGGGTTCAAAACTTTGAAATCGAGGACACATCAGAAAAGTAGGGTGTGTACGATTCACTCAGTTTATGGTGTGTACCTGATTCAGTTTTTGTGTCATGCTATCAACAAAGGGATTTTCAGGTGCAAACTTCAAAGGTTTTCCAAAACCAGGCAGGTTATCGAACTCTCCCTTAGCAATCGACTCCTGTATTAAGTCTTCTACAAGTCGCTCAATGGCATTGCTGCAAGAGAACGACACCAACGTATGAAAGTTCTGAGAGTATTGGCTTGATTAACTTACGTTGTTTTGTACTGATGTGCTAGGGTTGCATTATGCTGCACGAGCGTGTTCTTCTCTCCTAGTTTTGCCTTGCGGGCACGATATTCAAAAACTCTATCAGCTGCTTGAGCGACTCTGTAGCGATCGTACTGCTTCTGGCGTTGTGTAGGAGTACCATAACCAACGCCCTCGAGATTTAGGTACTGCCTGTGTTGGGGAACTGTATGCTGAAATTAGTGCGCGTTATTGATATTAAACGCCATCAATCACTTATTTACCATGTCGTCATATATATATATATACTTACCTTTATATTAAAATCTTTTTCGATAACCTGATCCACATCGTCAGAAGTGTCCTTCGATAGGTAGGCACGCACAGTGTGGTACGCCTTTTTGATTTCATCAAATTTGGCGGCGTCCGCTGCAGTGCCGCCTCTGTCCGGGTGATACTTCATGGCTAACTTTAAAAACGCGTCTTTGACTTCTTGGAGGTTGCAATCTTCGCTCACGCCAAGTAGGCAATACGACTCCTGCGAGTATACAACGTTATTTGCGATGGAGGTCCTGGAACTGGAACTTCTACGTATGTCAGTGCCCTAAAACGGCAACTTCTGTCTTACCTTTACGTCCTTATCAATTTCACGATCTGTTTTTACGAGACATCTTCTTCCCAGACTGAAAGGACGCCATTTAACTGATGTGCTATGCGCGTTTAACTCGACGGAGAAGGACTTGAGTATACCGAAACTGAAGTATGAGCTCAACATTACCCTGCGCACATTGCCACAGCAAGACACGGAGACGTTGTCAGCCAGCTATAACGCATGCGATTTGTTAAATATAGCTTCCGCGTGATTTAGCATGTTCAATATTGTAACTCCGTGACCTGCAAAACGCAAATCATTACAACTGACGTGCAGCAGAGGCGCCGAAACGAAAAACAATCCCTCGCAAATTTGCAAAATAACCTCTCTCTACCAATGTTGCCTTTATGGCACGGTTTTTCGCTGTTCACGTCGAGGATTCAGCAAAATAAGCGAGATACATTATTAAATGCTTTATGCCGTATCTACGTATCTAATAATAATATTATTAAAAAACATTACTAAATATCGCCTGATGAAGCTACGTTTGCCAAAGCCAACCGAAACAATCCCAATCCAACCAATGTTAACCCGGCATCCGACACTAGCCATAAATCACGTGACCCACGTGACACAAACAACGTCCGCTCCCCCTCTCCTTGCGAAAATGGCGACGGCAAGGTCGGAAGATGTTCTTGGAGAAAAGTGGGATAAGTGTGTTGCTGATACACTTATAAAGATGGGTAAGCACTCATTGTTATTAGTGAAGTTACACTGATTATGTAGTCGAAGTGTTTCAGTGGTGGTCCTGGAGGAATCTCGGTGGATTTGCTAGAGTTATTTGCTCTACACATCTGACCGTAGCCGGTTCCAGTTTACGTGCACCCACTTCCACGCACAAATTTATTTCATCACCAGTGACTTCCCTCACTACACCTCCGAAATATTTAGCGACCCCCCTTACCATCCTTCCCTGTGCACCTCGCTACAAGAGGGGGTTGTGTTACTTCAGCTTTAGATGCATGTCAGCAATGATATGTAAAGCTGTTGCAACGTAACTGTAATAATGTTACTCCTTCCCCCACACTCACAATTTTTGCACCCCCCCCCGTCTCCACCTGTCTCTGACCATCACGCAACATTTATACACATTTTGTGACAGGGGTATAACTTTTGCGTATTTATATATTCATTGAAATCATTTCAAGGTGCCGGACTTGGCGTGGGAGCCGTGTTCTCCTTGCTTGTTTTTAAAAGTAAGTAGCAGTGACGACGTGACCTGTACATCTTCGTGCTGATAATAAATCTGTTTTTACTCAAATCGATATTTTAGGTATAATACAGTTCAGTATTTTCTTCCAGGGCGTGCATGGCCAGTGATTTTTGGCCTAGGCAGTGGCTTTGGAATGGGTTACAACAACTGTCAGCATGAATTCAACCAGCCTGCACTCTTGAGGGCATATACGCTTAAGGTAGTTTCAGTTTAAACGTATGGTTTGTCTACTCCTGTGAAGCAAGCTCAGTACAAATCTCATTGCAGGCGAAGCAGAAGGAAGCTCCAGCGCCTGCTCCATCCTCGAAATAGGATGTTACTTTAGGTTTATATAGCTACACATACCTGTAAAATTACAGCTGCTGTTTATATTAAAACTGTGCTCTATTGTATCAGTATGTGTTTCTAACTGGTGTCATAAGCAAGAAGCGGTCTTGCATACTGCAGTTAAAATGTTCAATAATTTATCACGAAAAAGGTGCATGACATACAACTGTTCGCCAAATATATGCTACTGACAAGGAACATGCAAAGGTGACAGTTTTGGAAGAAATATACACACATTTGTACTGTGCTTTCACGAGCATTAATTACACACAACTATATGCACTACACATTCAGGCATTCAGTGGGAACAAAGCCACCATAAAAGGGCCGGTGCTAGGGATGTGCGGGGCCCGAGGCAAAGGCACATCGCGGGGCCTGTTTCACATGATTAAGTGCGTACTTGATATTTTAAAAAAAAGTACCCCCTGGTTGAGGGCTTCGTGCGCGGGGCCTAAGGCGGTCGCCTTACTCGCCGGCCCTGGTACAAGCTGCCACAATTTTGGTCCATTGTTGAAACTGCAAAGAGTAACCACATTAGACAGGACATGTGTCTTCTATTTATAATGCCTCCTTCGGTTTTCAGCAGTCGATGCAACAGTAGCAGACGACGAATGTGGCCGGTTTGGTGGCAGCGGGGAAGTAGCCAAGTAGGATAACCTGACAATACGAATCTGCATCTCGAACCGTTTCGAATGACCGCAGTTTCCCTACTCTTCCCAAAACACACCCCTTCGTTGGTGCTCTAGACTCGAAGCAGATGCAAAACATTTCGTGCTACGCTTCAGCTACCATCTACTAATGTCTACCAGAAACTACAACATGTTGAACCGGTTGGAAACGAAATTACAATTAAACGACGAGTATGTTTTACAAAAGGGAGTTTAACAGTCCTGTTTTCAGTTGTCCGCGTGGCCTAATGGATAAGGCGTCTGACTTCGGATCAGAAGATTGCAGGTTCGAGTCCTGTCGCGGACGAAATTTTTTTTATAAGTACCGCAGGATAGGGCACGGTGAGGGACTTTCACGGATGTTTCCTCACCTGCCACACTGACGACACTTCGCGGCTCTCAACGGCGTGGTTGATTTTCCAAACAAGGACCCTTTCCCGCCTTTGCCGACTAGCGAGCGGGAGAGAGGGGTAGGTGGAAAGCCGGGGATGGAGACGGAGCAATGAAAGAAAGAAGTCACTGAAAAGGTTAGCTGTTGAGCATGAAAGAACTGATGTTCTTTGAAAGATTAGGAAGGCTATTGAGGCTTTGTATGTATTTGTCCCTTCTATGTTGTTCCAGCCTCAGAACATCAGTTCTTTCATGATGTTCTTTGTTGTTCATGTTCATCAGTTGCCGCCTGCGTGGATCCCGTCGTATGAATGTGTGCATGAGTGAGCAAAATGTAAGAGTGAAAGGAGGATGAGTGATGAGTGAGTGAGTCTTGCCGATGAAACATGAAAGTCACTGAAAAGGTTAGCCAGCTGTAGGGATCGAACCCACATCCTTCTGGATTGCCTCAGTTTATCTCCCCCCTTGTATATCTCTCAGTTTATCTCTTGTTCTCTTGCCGGAAACTTTTGACAACCTAGCTTCCACGCATCAGCTTGTCAAAATTGCGAAATGTAGGAGGCACAGAGTTCTGCTTACGCAGTGTTGTGACACTGTTGTGATGGCAAATGCTCAGCAGGGAGTTGCAAGAAAGTATTTAGCCGCCCTAGTCCGAAATAAAGAACAGCCACATTTCCAAATAAGATGAAAACTAAAAATGTGCAAACTACAAACGTCCGCGACAGGACTCGAACCTGCAATCTTCTGATCCGAAGTCAGACGCCTTATCCATTAGGCCACGCGGACACGGTACAAACCGCGAAAAAGCATCTTAAAAGCGGAAGTATCAGATTTGTCTACATTTCTGATTGTTGTTGTCGCTCGCATCTTCTGAATTTTGCCCTCTTCATCATCTTTCTTTCCGTCGGCATGTGTAGGAACTAGCGTATCGGTATATTTATAGCATATCCGTGATTTGCCCCCACAGGACTACAGGACCGGAATACCCTTCCAGTAAAGCAGCTCGCCCCCCCCCCCCCCCCCCCCACGTGCTTATATGAATCTGGATAAACCAATGGTCGGAATAACAGGATCAAGGATGAAGTTTAGGCTTGAAGCTCGTCTGCGATGCAGTCGTCATAAGAGGATGTTGTTGCGCAACTGGGTAAAAGTAAACGCGTTCCCAGGATGAGAATGCGGTCCGTGCAGTGCTCTAATCTGAGTATTTGCATCTAGACATATTTTGAGTACCTCAAGGAAACTATTAGACGCAGTTGGCTCTGGGAAGTTCTGACCGAACGCAATTCGCACTTGTTACTGAAATACTGTCATAATAAAAGATTTCACGAAATCCCCGTGCTCCTTGCACACGCGTTGCATCCTGCATTGCGTGGGAAATTTTCAGCTAAATTCATATGCAGCTAACCTTTGTAGAATACTGAGGAAACTAACTACAAAAGTACTAAGTGCCTATCCGTAACGTGTCAGTGTATTTTTTACTTTTGAACCCATTTACTTGTAACTAAGATACTTTTTAAAAGCAACTGTAACAAACCTGAGATGCATTGCTAACAAAATTGGAAAAAGCATGGATTGAGCTTGAAGCATGATGGCAGTACAGGGTTGCAGTGCGGAAACTTTGCCCCCTCTTTGCATTTTCGCTTGCATGAATTAATTTGCGATAATGCGTGTATGGCTGGAAGGCACGTGCAACAAAGAGACAACCACCGTGAGACAAACAAAAATGGTTTGGAACGAAGGGCAAATAGGAAAACGCTGTGCAGGGTGTTTTACGCTTTATTTTTCTGTAATTATATCGAAATCCATAGTGATCACATAAGCTAAAAGTTACTCTGTCAGAACAACAATCTTCAGAATAAAACACAACCATCGTCATACTATGGCAGGACGCGCCATCGCTGAATGGCACAGACACCTTCATAAATACACCTTTGCTAGAAGCAGGAAAAAAAAAAAGTAGCAACTCAATATTCACAGGTTTCGCATTTCTCTTAAATAATCGCTACCTTCGATTCGCTATATTCATTCGCACATTTACATGCTCTCACGCATTGTGTACACGACACCCACCAGTTGGGTGCGTGCACGCATTTAGGCTATATTTATAATGACTCTCATAACACTAAAAGCTTGTGACTCTGTCACGATGACTAAGGGAAGGGAAATGACTCTAAAGTTCCTTTTTTTTTGGCACAATCGTTTGGTAAAATCAGTTAGATGCTAGATCTGTCGAGAAAATCGAAGTCATAGTGACGCGTTGTGCAGTACTACGTTGGTAGTACGCAGTGAAGATGTGACTTTTTCTAGCAAAGTTTGTTCTCACTTGGCATTTGGTTGAAGGTAAAGCTCCACGGAACGGTACAGTTTTTTTTCTGTTTCATAGTGAAACAAAGAGTAAAACATGTGATGACGGAACAAGAGGAACGGTGTAATGGTACAGGAAGGGGGTGCTTTTGCTTGACATAATCTTGCTTGAGATTCCAGCAAAGAATGCACATGAAGAAAAACGAACACCTTGTGTGCCACAACACGATATCCAGTTTCAGATATTAAGTGCCGGAAGGAAGGGCTGATGTGGAGGCGATCGTTTAAATAAAGAATGTGTGTCTTTCCTCGTACATAAATGCAGCCAGAGAAGAAGCACCTGGCTGTGACTTCACAAGTGCGAAAGTGAAATTGTATTAGCCTTTTTACAGAGCGAATTTCGTTAAAATGTTTAGCGCTGTTGGCTGCACAAAAATGGCTGTCGTGCCACTACGGTTTCTATGTTTGGGAAAAAACTGTAGACAAATATTGACACTTTGAGGCTGAATAAAGAGTTGCAGTCGACAGATGGCAACCTTACCAGATCCTAGATTCTATAATTCATCACTCTATTCTATTATTACTTCATCTATAATTAAAGTCCAGCTAGCTCTTTGGAGCTCATCATGGGTACTTTGAAATGTTGGAAAAGATGGCTTGTGGACTTCAGTGACCCTTGGGCGAAGGAAAAGTTGATCTCTTTTGGCCTATTAACATGACATACAAGTTCTGTCAAACTTTCTCCCACAGAAAATTATGTATAACGTTACAGTCCACACTTCGTAGTTTTTCTTTCGAGTGATGACAAGCTACGAGCATAATGTATATTAACACCAACATGCAGGTTCATGATAAAAGTCATGTCGCACTCGAAGTTACCTGCTGTGTCCAGTGACACACTCGATTGGCGTTACAGCCAGGACATCAAACACAAAATCCTTCCCCATCATCAACATAATTCTTCCAAGAGTGGGAAAATCTTTTCACAGGCCCTTTAACTGCTTTACAATAAGCCTGATGCTATCGTCAATGTGAGTAATGTTTGTTCTGTAATAAAAGGCAAGTAAGCGGCTTGCCTCAACAGACACTTGACAAGGCCAGGGCGTTAAAGGAGGAAACAAATTTCTCCGTTCAGGCACCGACAGCGTATGCTCTCCTGCCACTTCGGCTGAGCCAATTGACTTCACGACTGGACTTCACTCATTCTCAGATGAAGGTTCCTAGAAGGAGTGTGGGGGATCCTAAGGCATGTACAGAATAAACTGTACTGCACTGTTCCTTTAATGGTGGTGGTGGTGGTGGTGGGGGATATGTTTATTAAAAGAAAAGAAGAGTGTTCCCACTCTTAACTACAGATGAGTGGTTTTGTGAAATGGAAACCACTGTCTGCAGGAATTAATGGCTGGCTTCCCAAGTATTACTGGCTGGCTTGATGTCCCGGATGCAAACAATTCGGAACATCAGTGTCCCTGTGACGAAACTGCGATCATCACCACAAATGTGGCGATAACATGTTGTACTGCAAGACTGGAAAAACAGCTGTAGAAATTGCTCCTATATTCCTACTATCATGCTCAATGAGTGACGATCCGCAAACGATGATGCATAGCGTAAATACTTCTGAAGTAGGTGATGCCTGCTACATTTTACAGGCACTGATATCTCAACATCTCTCGAACACATACCACTTGCATTGACTTTTCTATCCTTCTGAATGTGTTCATCTTCACGCCTTCTTGCTGTCATGCTATGTTTCAACGGCAGTTACACACACGATGATAGAACGAATAGCTATGACAAATAGCTTCCGGGCGCACGCACACACACACACACCAATTAAAACCAGCGTCCACACAGACATGAAAAGAAGAATTCTTGTGGATCCTCCACAGCACAATAAAATTAAGGTCTGAGAAAGACGTAGGCAGAACGTACGAGTGGGCGACGTGTCGTTGATCTGCAAGTTTCCGCGAGCCCTAGTTTGAACAGTGAAAATGTACGGGCCACTAATTTCACACTAAGGGCCACGTTACGTGCAAAATGTGATATGAAAAATGGCTGCATTCTAATTTGTTCGTAACTATACATAGTTGCCAAGCAAAATGTGGTGCGCACTTGCAAATACGAAGACATTTCATCTAGGATGGGAAAGACATGATAGTATGGACAACAATGAAAATGATAAATGCTCTTCCACAGTGATCCACGTCAAGAAACGAAATCTTTTTTTTTTTTTTTTCTTTCTCGACAGTCTGCCTGTGCTCATTGGTAAAGTGAGTGAAACGGAGCGGTACCCGCTGGACTGTCGGCCCCGTTTGCGTGAAACTCCGTCGGTTGTACCCATCAGGCAGAGCGTCACTATGCCATTGGGCAGTGCCTTACATCGAGTCTTTGCGCACTATCCAACTGGGACACAAGAACATAAGCCACCACCGTGTTGTTGGGTCGCCATAGAAACGGAACAACTTCCACGAGAGTGCAAACGTGTGGTACGTTCTGGTCGAACGGCCCCGTGGCACAAGTTGATGTGACCGCACACTGTGGAATGTTTCAGCAGGTGCCCTGCTGCTCCGTGCCCGTCGTCTGCTTGGTTGCTGGGCACCACCAGACGTTTCAAAGTGCACTCTTCCACCTTCGAAAAATGAAACAGAAAGAAGAGCCGTGGGAGCCCTTTCAATTCCTGGCCGTCCCGCCGCGCCCCTTTCTCCGTCGTCCCGCTCGTCGCGGCGGCCGTTCTTCCCGGTGGCTGTCCGCTGAATGAAAAAACAGGGTAAAAATTGGGTTTCACCCCAAAGAGGCAACCTTCAATTCGGGGTGGAAATTCGGGGAAGAATTGGGTCAAACCCTAGAACTTCAGGTTCTATTTAGTACATCCAGAACAAATAATGAAGAAATGTATTTCTTACAGCTGTCTGCACACCGAGGGCAGCACTCGTCATCTTTCTGGATTTTGATGGGGCAGGACAACTTCGCACACTTCTGCCGCCTGCACCTCGATTTGCCATCCTGTAATCATACGCAAGCGAGGCACAGTCAATACCAAAGTGTCCAAAAAAGTGCCTTCCTTCGTACCTTGCAGTGGCAGCTTATGCATTTCATTTCTCCGAATGGCTGAACTGTAGGATGCCACTCTGCACCATTGGTGAATACTTGTAACTGGAACTGGCATCCTATTGGGTTTTAAAAAGAAAACGGCAATGCAATGATGATGGATGGTGGGGAGGTACCGCTCTACAACACTTTAAACTGTGTTCTTGCGGGATGTTACGAGGGGCGTTCAAGTCAAACTGGGACTTTTCATCTTTCGCACTTACAGGCGAGAAATTAGTTTTATTTTTCAACGTAATCTCCAGCTGGCACTAATGCACTTGTCCCAGCGTTTCACGAGGGCTTGGATGCCAGCAGCGTAGAAATCCTTACCGACGCGTAGCAGCCATGATCGGACCGCATTCTTGACCTCGTCGTAGCAGCTGAAGTGGCGGCCCCCAAGGAACGCCTTCAGTGGCCCGAAGAGATGGAAATCGCTGGGGGCGAGGTCTGGACTGTAAGGGGGATGTGGCAGCAACTCCCAGCCAAGTTCCTGTAAGGTGCGTGTAGTGAGATGCGCGGAATGCGGGCGTGCATCGTCTTGTAGGAGGAGGACTCCTTTGGTGATGAGACCTGGCTTTCCGAAACTGGAGGTGTCCATGAATGATAGTGTTCAACGTTCCCACAGAAAGGTCCGTCTTTCGAGCCAGTTCGAGACATGTTATCCGTCGGTCCTTGAGGATCAGGCGCTCCACAAGTGGGATGTTGTCAGGAACTCTGACACTGGGCTCTGAGCCGCCCCGGCCGGGATCGTCCTGCACTGATGTACGGCCGTCTCGGAACCGTTTGCACCACTCAAACGCTTTGCTGCTGCTAAGTGTATAGTGGCCATACCGGGCCTGAAGTCTTCTGTGAATTTCAGATGACTTTACGCCTTGATGCACGAGAAACTTCATGACAATTCGCTGTTCGATGTGCGCGCTCACCTCGTTGTCGGCCATCTTGTCTAGCACATGTCTTCTGTTTTGCACAAACTTTGGACCACTACATGGTGAACGCGGAGGCCTGTCGCGTGTGAAAATGATGAAAAAGAAGTAGCGAGAGCCATTTGTACACTCAGGAGACAGAAAGTCCCGGTTCGACTTGAACGCCCCTCGTATTTATGTCGTTAGATGGTTCAAAGGCACTCACAAAAGGCTGTGACTTACCCCCACTTGCCAAGATTTCTTTTGGTGTCAGCTTTGTTGCTTGGTCTCCCATGTGTAGAGGGATGTCGCGTGTCTGTGACTTCACGGGCATCACATCTAAAAATAAAGCGTGGGAGGAACATGTGAGAACTTTGAAAGGACCAGATTATTTTCTGAAGAAAAACTCATGGAGGGGGCTCGCACTGCCCCTTTAACGACAACGTGATTTTGCATCCATGCTTTATAATGAGGACTCTTCAGTGTGTAGTTTCCCCTCTTTTTGACCTTCGCATTACCTCTACATATCGGGGGAGTTTCTACTCTTTCAACGAGCCACCAACATAGGAGCGTCGAGACTTAAAAAGTGAGCACCCTTAGATGGGGTTCGACGTTCACTTACTGGGACATTTCTTGCAGCATGACAATGCATTTTCTCTGTATGCATCTTTTTCTGGGCAGTTAAGCGGAGGGCACGTTATTCGCCTGCACTCCACAGTCAATGTTATGGGCTGGAACAAAGTGCAAGATGCAAAAGTCGTAGAAAAGAACAAAGCCTACAGTAGTTAATTTCAGTTCCTGAACTTACCTGGCATGTGCAGACTGCACAGCGACTGAAGCCGAAGGGCGGGATGTAGGGATGCCACTTAGAGCCTGCCAAGTGGAACTTTTTGTCTCCTTCCAGAAAGCATCCAGCGCGAGACTTTGTGTCTTTTGAGACAGGAAACGACGAGTTTATGCTGCTTGCTTCGTCTGAAAAGAATTAAGGACATGATTAAACACATTAAGAAGCAATGTGTTTTGCGGTTTAATGTTTTTGAAAATTGGAGGTAAAAAAATTGGGTCACATCAGCCTGAAAAGCAAATTTTCGGGTGGACAACAAGAAAAGAGCACTCCTCGCATTTCACATGAACATGAAACGCTAAGCAGCTTTTGTGAATGCATAGCGCTGAGCATTCTCCAGCGGGCTGCAGTCGTAGCTGGGGTTTTTCGGGTGTTACCACAACAGACGATGGTGCAAATCGATGGTAAAGATGGGTTTTATAGGGCTTTACCACACAAGGCTTTAGTTGTAGGCGATCTGGATTTTTACGGATGACAGTGGTATGTCGTAAGGGAGAACGAAGCAGTAAACAACCCACCCTGACACGTCGGGCAGCATTCTCCCGGAAGTGTTACAGCGTTTTGGCAGTGAAGAGGAGGACACACCACGGGTTCACAAACCAAGCGGCCCCTCTGAAATATACGCATAAACACAACGTAGAATGAGAGGTGGTGCTTTGCTGACTTTGTGATGTGCATGCACAGGTTTCTCACAATGGCAAGGTACATGCAAAAAATGATTTGTAATTTAGTATAATTTTGTCTGTTTGTGACGTCACAAAGCTTGAGAAATCTCTACGAAGGAGGGCTAAGTTAGTCATGATCACGTGACAAATATGTTTCGGAAGTGAAGACGGTGTAATTACTACACTTAGTCAAACACTACATCTGTGTGCTGAAAGCAGTAGAGGCGAGCCCAAGAATATATTCTATGCTTAAACTGATGAATACATTAACACGTTTGTCCGGCACGAAGTATGAGCATGTTTTGGCTCTTACACATCTCTGTGTGCCTAGATTTAATCGGACAGGGAGGCCTAAAATTATCCTGCATAAACAAAACGTTTCATTGCAATTAATGTGGGAATTAAAGATAAGGCTGTAAACATACAACCGCCAACGCATGGTTCGCTAGCACTTAACAAAACGTTACCGAAAAAGAGGGTTTCCGCTGGGGGCCTCAGATAAAACCCTAGCTGACGAGCACCCCGTGACAATTAGGGTGCAGTGCAGGTCAAATATACACTGGTAACAAATTCTTAGACACCCTTACGTTACATGCAAACCCCGATGCAAATGCAAAAGGATGTACGAAGCAACGACGCTTGCCTCCAATTAAGTACCTGACACCCCTCGTAACGTGAATTCTGACGCCCCTGAAATTCTACATCGACTGAACCCTGGTGAGAAGAACGGCAACATTTTTATCTGAGTGACGTGTGCAAGCAGGGCGTACTTGACAGGAGCACATGACGCACTCTTCGTGACGGGCCGTCCACTGAGCGCCATCCTCGAAGACCTCACCGTCGTAGTAGCACTTGTGGTTGGACTCAATGCGGTACACCTCGTTGTTTTCGCCCAGGTCGTTGGGATAGCCCCTGACCGTGAGCACGTTCTTTTCTGGATCCGGTAGACACTGCGGTGGAATCGGGATCTGCAGGTTCCAAAGGATAAAAATGACGTGATTGATACCTGTAGTAATACTTAGAGCCCGAAGTGTTCGGGAAATATTTTTTTTCTAAATTCGGGGGGGGGGGGGGGGGGGGTAAAAATCGGGCGAATGAACGTGTGCTCCAAATTCACGCGAGTTCGGGTGGAGAAACTTCCAGTATGCTAATTTCGGGGAGAAATCGGGCTCAGTTACTGAAATTAACTGTCCTGGTTTGGTACAAACGGTGATGTAACTGCACTCGCTCCCAAACAAGTTAGCGTGCATTCCTACAGATGTCTCAGCGAGGGCAATTTGCTGGGTAAAAATTGGGTTTCACCCTAAAGAAGCAACCTTCAATTCGGAGTGCAAATTCGAGGAAGAATCCAGTTAAACCCCAAAAACTTCACGCTGTAGTAATAGCTATTGAAAGGGAATCATGTTTTATGTGCCATGTTTACTCCAATAATTAACACACTTTTTTACTCAAAAGCATAGAGTGTCATACAGGAGGTGTGTGAATTTTTTTAGGGAAAAAAATTCCTCGCAGCACATCTTCCACTAATGTTTTATTGTGAAATTATTTTATTGAGCCTGTGTTTCCGTAACCGACAGGCATTTCCTCGTCATCGTTTACATCACAATACTAAGTTAATACAAGGTCGTCATCTGTTCTGCCAAGAACTGAAGAAGTTCCACTTAAACCGTCAAGCTTTCCACAATAATAATGTTGAGACTTATTGTAACGTACCATGTGACAATAATCTGCTCGCAAACGGTGTGCAAGACAAAGAAAAGTACTTGCATCTCTGATGTGCCCTCGAAGTTCCACCTGTTTCATCTTTCCAGTTTTAGATGTCACAAGGAGATACGACGAGCCGCTGCTCAGACGGTACAGAGTAGCTCCACTAGGCTCTTCCAAGGTATCCTCTAACTGTTGTGGAAAACAAGATAGGCAAGGTTTGTACCCACAGGACAAGCAAAAAAGTTGTTTCTTCAATGTTTTTTCGTGTCTACGGCCAAGATGTGCTAATTCACCTCGAGACCTGTGCCTATTCAGTTATTTGTAGATACATATTGGACACGTCACCTAACGTACACTTGATCATAATGAGTAGCAGATGAGATAAAAGATTGACATACAGTTATTTTAGATCAGAAGGGGTAGATGCAATTGTAGTTTGTGTTATTTTGGGTTAACTACAGTAGAATCTCGATGATACGATCACGAATGATACGAATTATTTTCCGGTCCCGGCCGGAATGCCTATTCTTCCCATGTATTACAGTTCGGATGATACAAACACGTTATGCTGCCTTTACGGATGACACGAATGAGCCGAGGACGCGACAGAGGTTGGTCCCCCGTGACGCGAGAGTGCGCGAGTCATGCTGCTCCTTCTTTCGAAAAGGGTGGGATATCCTCACCATCCTCACCACGAACTCTCTTACGTCATTTTCAGCAATGCGAGTAATGCCTCTCCCTGTGGTGGTGGTGGTGGAGGAGATAAGATCAAAGGGATTAGGCGGCCCAGGAACCATATCGCCTTATCTCTGTTTTGACCTTTTTACCCCCTCGCAACAATAAACCGCGAAGCTGTGTGTCATCGCACTGGCGAAAAACACGAACACATGGAGGGAACATATCAGGACAACTTCTGGCAACATTACGCGTCACGATTTCGCAAGTCGGCTTCACCTGACGCCTGCGTGCTTTAGGAGAAGCTTGCTTTAGAACATTGCCGCCCGACTCGCGGGCATGCTCGCGGATGGAGAGCACGTGCTAGGTCTTTTGAATCATCTCGCGAATTTGGGCAACATTGGCCAAAAACGTAGACACAAAAGCGTTACGGCCAACCTTCACTGACAGTAATGGAAAATGAACAGTCACTGTCTATTTTCTTGCCTCAATTTTTATTTTGGTTTAATTCGTTTGATACCATTTTTTCCCGCTACCGCGCGAGATTCGTATAATCGAGATTCTACTCTAACATGCTTTGATCATGTGACACTAAAACTTTCTCTTGGCAGTTGCCCCAGGGGATATTCCTACACCAGCTAAATCTGCACCCGAGGAAACCCTATGCGTGAACCACCGGTTGTGCTCTTCTGTGTAGTAAGAGCAACCAAAGAAAATGAAAGGAGGAACAACAAAAATAGAGATAGCTTTCAATCGAGAACCTTTGTGTTCTTAGCAGCACTACACTTGCCTCATCTCCATTGATCTTCTGCAGCACACGCTGGACGCTGCGAGCGCTAGGCAACAAGTGAAGCGCTGGAGAAATTTCAAGAAGCTCCAGCAAGTGGCGCTCTCCAGGATCCAGCCCAGAGACGAAGATGGAATAGTGGAGACGACAGGCTTTATCAACCGCAAGCCATGCTTGACCTGCTGCGCTGCTGTTCCCTTCTGGTATCAGCAGCACGGGTGCCTCTAAGTGGAAAAGTCATTCCCCCCCACTTAAATAAGATATCAAAGAAAGTGGGCCCGACAGCGACATACTCTAGGTATAAAAGAGCTGCAAAAACACCGACCAGAATAAAAATGACAAATATCAATATTTTATCAATATAGTGATAACATCAATTGGGAAAATATTGATAATATATCAAGACAAATATCAGTACTGTTCCATCCTTAGTAGGGAATCCAGTAGAAATGCAGAGTGATACGTACTTGGATTGGTTACACACTCACAAAGAAGCCCCAATCATTTTTTTTACACTAAATACAACCTAGTGCAGTGACCTGCGATTCCTCTTTCTCATTTTTTTTTTTTTTACAATACAGCACAAGGCCTAGCGTCTACTTTTCACTAGGTGTCCCTCACCGATATTTGTTTGTTGAAGACAACGCGAAACAAGTAACTGGTCTTACCACTGAGAAATGCATCTGAGTACAGCCTTTGCTTGACACGACCGCGTAGCTCACTTTGTCCCTCAGCTAAAACCTTGAAAGTCAGATCATCCGTCAGAAGCATTTCCAGAACTTGCGTCGTGCCTCGCGTGAAAGTGCCATTCGTCTGGAATGTCAAAAAACCGTCCAACACTCTCGAAACAGGAAAAATATCGGAGGAAACACTGGCAGCGCTTACCCACTGGTAGGCGAATGGGGGATTGTACGAAGCTGCCATAGTCCGAACCTCATTATCGGCTGGACTGTCTGTTTCCAGTACGACCACCATCGGCGCAGCAGTCATTCCGGATGCGTATGCCTGTTCGCGTAACAGTCACTATAAGGATTCCTCAAGAAAAACCTGTTCCGTTCTAACTGTTCTTCAACCGACCTGATACGATATGGACGCATCACTGTTGACGTTGAGCACAGCAAATCCGGCATTAGACGTTTCGGCGGTGAGAACGGCCTGAAATACTGCAAAGGAAAAAAAATGCCCGCGTGAATCAGAAACACCACTACAGAGTCAATACTATGTATACCACAGGGACATGGGTGGACCCTACTCACTGTTGCAAGTAGGCTTAATGACTATTTGTCCCATAATGTGTCTCTTGCCATCGGGAGAAATCATTTTCATCCTCAGCTTCCCGCTCATTAAGCTCGCCTGATGCTCCGGTAAGAGGGCCATCTTGACGCTGGCAACATTCTGTGACTGAAAGAACATGACTTCAGTTGCCATCCTCATTGAAGAGCTCGAAACTACAAAGTGCTAAGACACCACACTTCAGAATAGCGGCTTTTATATCTTTGCCATTCCCGAGAAGGCCAACAAGTAGTTGCGTGTGTGAGCTCTTTCAAATGTATTAATGGTTTTATAGAAAAAGGAGTAACACTCGGATGGACCTATGAGTACCGAAGCTAGTGTGTTGTGATAAGGAGGCCATTGAACAGGTGGTAGTCATGTTTTTCCATTACTGAGGGCTACGCGTGACTACGCTGTCACATTGGGGCACAGGGCGTCCAGTGCCAACTTTGTAGGGAACCGTGTACCTGGTGCCTGTAGGCGAATGGGCCCAGGGAAAGTGCAGGGCGCCCTACTAGCCAGGATTTCAGTCAGCTCCTAGTCTCAGCATAGTAAATGGTTAACTTAACCACAAGCCTCTGAGGGCAGTGGCCTTGGGAGAGATCACATGCCTCTGAGAGCCAATAGGAGTTATCAAGGCTCGGACGTGGAGACTTTTATTAATAATGTAAAAACTAATCAAACGAAATTAAAAGTTGCCTAACTAAAATCCTATGCACAAAACCTCACGGAGAGATTACCCCTAATATTCCATAACATTTTATTCAACATGCTCACCACATGAAGTTTTGGTAGAGTAATGTCCGAGCTGCTGATTACGTCAGACATTTCATCAAGGATGCTGATCTTGACCACTACATCCCTGGCATCTGCAATACGCAACATAAGCCGTAAACCACCAAACTTAAAGGGACACTAAAGCGCAAAAGTTTCTCCTCGCTGAATGAAATATCACGTTACCTTGACAACAACGCAAAAGGAACGAGATTCACCCGTTGCGTCCTCCGTGATTTACAAGCGGAGGAAACTGCAATTTACCCTTTCTCACTCACTCTCTTTCTCAAAAAGCGTGACAATGCGGAGAGACCTGGGATTGGTCTCCTCAAACGATCTCCCGTGATGATTGGCCATATACTTTGACCAATGAGTGTCCGTTCTGCATCGATTATAAATCACGAACAAAGCAATGAACGAATCCCGTTCCTTTTGTGTCAGTGTCAAAGTAACGGCAGTGCGAAATTTTAGCACTTTAGTGCCCCTTTACAGTCCACTTGACTCCCAGGTGCAATTGCATACTTGCAGGTGGAAAGGTATAGACCGTGTACGAACCTGTGGGAGCGAATATTCCGTTAAAGATCACAGTCACGTGAATGTCGTTCCTGGCAGGCGAAATAGAAGCGACGCCGCCGGCGCCCAAGGTTTCCTTCACACCGGCTTGAGGCAGCATCAGTGAGCTGAAGACGTCTGCGAAAGAATATACGCGAAATTAGAGGACTCGTGAGCTAGGCAGCGTACATAGTTTCGGTTTCTTTAAATCTCTTCTTAACTGCTACACACGGCGTTCTTCAAGACTACAGGCAAATGTACAGTGGGCGGGATATCGCACTCAAACGGATTTTTTTGCCTCTCAAGCATATGTAACAGTCCCCCCCCCCCCCCCGAGTTTTTAGATTTACGCGCGCAAAACATTTTGCTTCTCTTATAAAACACGCAGAATAATTAATGCGTCCCTTAGGCTTTTGGAATGATCGTGCAGCTGATGTAACTACATTAGGCAGCTTGAATCGATTAGCAGACTCGGAGCTACAATAATTATTTTTCATTTTGAACCACGAGTTTTAATTCCATCGAATTATTATTATTATTTCTTTCTGTTTTTTATTTTTTATTTTTACCGCAGGATGCATTCTACAATGGAGAATAAAGTCAGACGTGTATTTTGTCCGTCCGTGGAAGTCTCCTGTAAAGCGTGCTTTCACTGCAGTGGCGCGATGTATGCAGGAGAAGCAGTCATGCGATATTTTCGCATTCAAGATATTTTAGGCGTGGAACGGGCACAGAGAGGGTAAGCGTATTCATCTTCCTCAATGCAGAATGCATTCTTTAAATAGCGAGTGAAGTCAGACGAAGCGCATGTCTGCGCCTGTGGCACGTCTTCTGTAAAGCGTGCTTTCACTGCACTGATACTGTGTACGCAGGAGAAGCACCAAATCAATATTTCTCGAGTTGAGAAATTTTAGGCATGGATCACCGGATGCGGCTCAAAGTCGCTTTTAGCTGGTTGGCTGCGATAGTGCAGACACGCGAAGCTGGCTTCATTGTGGTGATTCACATTCATACCTGTGTAGTAATGTCGTTACTGTAATGATATTACAGCAATGAACTACTTTTTCTGGTAATTTGTAATGTAATGCATTACTTTTGACATTATGTAATTTGTAATGGAACTTCATTACATTTGGGCAGTAATTTTAATGACATTACTCATTACTTTTTACAAAAGAATCGAGTGTGTGTTCTGTGTCGGTACTTGGCAGAAACAGAGTTGGCGACTGGCGAGTTCAAATTCTAACGCCCACTATAAACGGTGACGCACTCAATCGGCACAGAATAAAATATACCTGGTTGTTACAACATAGTGTTGCCTTACAATGACTTTCCACATCTGCAATATCGTTAAGATTCAGCTCGCAGTAATGATTTTCTAATGTCATTACTTTTTTGCAGTAACAGTAATGTAATTTCATTACATTTCGATTGCAGTAATGAGTAATGTAATTTAATTAAAATGTAACTGGAGTAATGGGTAATGTAACTGAATTACATTTTAGAAGTAATTTACCCACGTATGTTCACATTGAATTCATCATGGAATCGCCCCAAATAGCAAACTTTGAGAAGCACATTTACGGTGTCTCTAAACCAGCCAAAATCTCGACCTTTCAGCAACATAAAATTGTTTTGCCCACGGTCAAACAAAGCTCGTAAACACAGTGCCCTAAAAGCGATGCTTACATCCGTGGTGTGCATTCGGTCCTCACCTTGAGATTCATCATCAGCGCCTTTGATCAAATTACCTCTGACAATGAATTATTTACTTATTTATTTATTTATTTAAATTCTTAAAGGGCCAAGTGACATTACATAATTGATACATCCGGCATGAGATTGTATTTGTAAACGCACACGAAGGAATAGTGCACACTAGTGTAGCGAAGACCAACCGCAAAGTAATTTAAGGATTTGGTGTACGTGACGAGACGCACTGTCGCGGTGTACCAAAGGAAAGACGGGTCCCGTGACCTTGCGTATTCAACCCTCCCCAATATGACGACGTCCCTACCTGTCGGGACACCTCTTTGATGTACAGAAGGGCTGTAATAAGGAAAGTAATTACGGACATGTATATATTGTAAATAAAGGCTACGTTGGGCAGTTGGTCCACGAAAGAGACGACGAACGAGTTGCTGTCCTTTTTCCCTGGCATAAGTGCCGGACTACACTCATCGACGTTTTAGGGATACGTCCCTGTAAGTTTGCTACACTAGTATACACTAAACATTACGATGTTACAATGCATTACAATACGACACGCATATCACGCACTAGACATACCCTCGTTAAAACAACGCCTACGTCGAACACAACAATATTTTACTATATTAGGTACGAAGATAGTTAAAAAGGTGAGACACGGAGATGAGCGTGATTTGTGACTCCGACAATATTATGCGGAAGATCGATTCATTCGTGAACAGCACGAAAAAATTATATTTTATAAATCAACCTCGTTTAAAGAATCATTAAATGCCATGAAATGCGTTAGGAGTTTCGAATACTTAATTTCTTAATTTAATTAATTTATTTATAAAACAATGAAAATGCACAAAAATACTCCCTGTGGTCAAAACAGTTCCGTGGCTCCGCACGGTCAAATCTCCCAAATACCTGGAAAGCTTCCAATGTGAACGTGCGACTAACCCCCAAAATGCCCAATTCATAATGCCAGTCGCATTACCATTAGTTCGTATGGCATCAACGCGTACTTTGTTAATGAAATCGGCATATTGTAACGAGACACACTCGCATACGAGCTGCATGAATATTAAGCAACAGATCGCGTCGCCCCCTGGTGCAATGCAGTCGCATCTCGTTAGGCACTCACTGCATCATCTAGACTTAAGGTATTCAAGAACGAAGCCTCAACGCGATTCCATAAGACACAACCATACATTCCTCTTCTTTTGTAGTCCCCTGCGTCATTACAGACGCGTCTCACAATCTAGGATACGTGCATCATGCAGGGACGTAAATATACCTTCTCTCCAGGGGGAGCTTCCTTGTTAGAGCGAATGCAAATGAAGCAACCGCGGCACGAACAACAAAAATGCGGCTCGTGCAAACTTCTTCAAACGAGGAGGAAGCGTTTCAGCTCGTTAGGGAGGTTTCTTGCCGTACGAATATGAGGACTGGAATGGAACTTTTTTGTTTTTGCACCGGAAGAAGACGTGCTAACGTAAGATTACCTACAAGTGCAAGGCGTAAGTTGCAGGTTCTTTCTCACTCATAAATCGCGAACGACGTAGCCGACATGAATCCCGTTACTTTTATTTTAATGTCAAGGTAATGGGATCATTTCACTCCGTGAAGAGCTTGTGGACATTTCGACTATAAGGAATGAGGAATCTCTCTTTCCTGCACCCCAACAACACCGAATACCCACTGAATGTACGAATAATGTCGTAACGAATTCGTACGTCCGATGGATATCCCTCATATATCCATCAGACATGCGAATCCGTTAATTAGGACATTATTCGTACATCCAGAGGATATTCGGTGTTGTTGGGGTGCACGCAAAGTTTCTTCCGTGGAAGGCATCCCTGGCTTTAATACCCATTTTCATCTTTCAAAGGAAGGAAAGTTCGCTCCCTGACGTCACCGAAATAAATAACGTCTTGCATAAGGCATTTGACCCCCGAACCAGAGCCGTTTATGGGGAGAGTTTGGCCATTCTTTGATCTTTTGACTCACGTGGCCGGAATGAAAGGCAAGTGGCTGCAGCACGGCGTGGTTTCAAGGTGGTAGCTCCGCTGCAAAATGGCGGCACTGGCCTTGGCACCGCCCCTCCTGTGACGTCAAATGACGCGCTTTGAAACAGGCTCCTCCCAATGACCAAACTCTCCCAATAAACGGTTCTGCTCCAAAAGGCTCTCCAGCGGACCCTATCGGTCGAAATCGCCATATTTCCCGAGTATAATACGCCATGCAAGTAGGTCACCTGTCTCCGCAGCTCCACAGTTTCCCTCTTTCCTCTACTGTCCATGCAGCGACTACATTTGGCCCCTCTCCCAAATAAGAGGGGGGGGGGGGCGACGTTTCAAGGTGAGTCGCACGTGTTTCCGTGGATCCCTGCCGGTCTACGGATTCCCCCTTATTGCTGCCCCGTGATTGGACACACACGTCGTCACGTGGTTTCTCCAAACTTGATCCTCTGCCCTGAGCAGAGACAACCTGTCGTAGCGTATCCGTATTTTGTCGTCACTGCAGGCAGCACGTACGGGGAGAAACAAGGGGGAGACTCCCCTGATCGGCTCGCGTGACGTTTCAGTGACGTCCTGGACAGGATGATCACGTGTCAGCATCCTTTCCCACACCTCTTCCTCCTCCTCGCGTATTACTTGCAGCAGGAGCGAACGGAGACAGGCGCAAAGGGAACGCCCACATGTCCTCGTACTGACATCGCGCATAGGTCTTTGTGCGCGCGAATTTCATATCGTATGGATCACAACGAATTATAATGTAGGTAATAAATTATAAATCTCAAATTGGTGAGAGGAAAAAATGATGCTGGTATTCGGTGGGTCAAGTAATACACCGCGCGTGGAAACAGATATCTACACTCTTAAAAATGAACTTCACCACATAGCACGCTCGTAGCCAACCATAAACTCAAATATGACAACGTTCTCGCCCTAGATTTGTTGAAAACGGGAGGCGGAGCCTATTTCGTGTCATTATGCCCGTTTTCAACAAATCAGGGGCGAGAACGTTGTCATTCGGGTTGATGGTTGGCTAGGGGGCGTGCTATGTGGTGAAGCTCATTTCTAAGAGTGTACGAATTGATGCTTGAAGAGCGAACGACGCGAAAAAGAAAATTAGACATTGGAACAGATTCAGCACAACTGTCGCCCTGCCGTTTCCCCCACAGCGTTTCTTACGTCGTTCGTTACTGAACAGTCGCTTGTATTTAAAACGAATGGTACATATCGAAAGACGGCGACAAAAGGCTTGGACCCGGCTCTCTTTACAAGATTCATTGCACCCATAGAAGGTGGCGCTATCTTGCTGGAGGTCAAAGTGGTCACGCGGGAATTACTAATGAATTCGACGAAGGACCAAGAGTGCAGCGTCGGTTCCCCTTTTCTCTTTTGAGGTTTATATGAGACCATGTAGAGATTAAAAATCGTATCTAAGAACATTTCGTACCAAATCGAGGATATGCATATATACTGTTATGCGAGGAGTGATCATAATGGAGTCGTATAGACCTCTCCCTGCTTATAAACCAATGACGACGTAGTGTTCGACAGCGCCACCAATAGACGAGTTCAGAAAATCCCAGAGTGCTTAGCGTCGCTTTGAACTGTGGGAGTTTACTAATACGAAAGAAACGTGTGGCCTCCAAACCGTTCAGATTTCTTCCCTACCGGTCCATTGTCCACGACGTGTCAAGGTCAGCGAAAGCGAAGCGCGAAGGATTATTCTTCGTTCCCCCACTCAGTAAGCTCCCAGGATGCAATGCGTGCGCAAAGAGCACTGGGATTTTCTGAACTCGTCCATTTGGTAGAGTTGAACTACGCTGGAAGCCAGGGTCTTGAGGGGATTACGATGATCACTGAAAGGGACGCGACCTTCATTCCAACTTTCATATCAATATAGGAGGCAGCAAACAAGTGCGCATTCGTGGAACCTAGCCCTCCCCTTCCGATTTGTTTCGGTTTCAGTCTGTCTACCAACGTCATGATGACGTTTACCGGGTAGAGGTCTATTTTAAAGAGTAAAATACTTAAAAATCTGAAACTCAGTCAGAGTCCAGTTAGTCCCGTTCGGAAACCGCGCACATAGAATGTTTGCACTCTCCGAAACATTTTTCGGAAGCACAAAAGAGAAGGCAGCAGCAAAGAGCAATTTCACGACGCGATTCTCACCCCATCAGGCGAAACAACGCCCTCTAGGCAGTAAAGCCAAACAGTCCGCACGCGCCGTATGCATAATGTGCGAAATCTAAAGTCATGCACTCTCCTCGACAAGTGCGGGCGATGGCAAAACGTGGGCACAGACGCAACTGCAGAAGAAAGAACGGCCCACCTCTGAATGCAAATCAGAAACAAGAAACGTCAAGATATATATATATATATATTTTTTTCTTCTTTTTTTCAGTACATATTTACAGAAACGATGTCGGCGGAGAAAACAAGAGGACGAAGAAGCAGCGAAAAGAGGGTCTCAAATTGCTCTCGCAGAAGAACATCTCCTGGTTCTGAAGAAAAAGGAAGTAACTGTAATGGGATGCAAGCCGTTCGTCGGAGCGCTTCTTATTTGACCCAAAGCTTCCTTCCTTCTAGAATGCAATGCGGGTTTTCGCAAATAGAACTCGTTCGTAGGTCGAACGTGCGTTAGTTGTTCGAGAACGATGCTTCCTCGAAAATAACGAAAGTCGTATTGCCCGTGCTTCTGAAGTGAAGCCATTCGAGCGGTCCTTCGCTGTCCGTGCTATAGAAATGGGGGTGATCGTAAGAATAAAGCGAAATGTGTACATTCATGATCGATAATCAAGGGGTTCGGAAAATGCGAAATTTTTTAGTCTGATCACGGAAAAAAAAAAAAAAACGCGTGTATTCGTGGTTTCGAAACGGAAATTCAGACACTTCATTATTACTATTATTATTTGCGTTGTAAGTGATTTTTCTTTTTTCTGCGTTCTGTCTCTTCCTACGTACTCCAAGAAAACATCTGTAGCTGAGCCGAGTAGTTGATTTGAAAGCTATGATTTTTTCCTCAGTCCCTTCCTGACAGGCCATCTCCCTTCTTATTCAAATTTATTTATTGAAATTAGATCAGATTTTTAGATTTATTTATTTTTAGATTTTTTTCATTTTTAGATTTTTTCATTTTTAGATTTATTTTTATTTCATTTTAAGATTTAGATACTATATTTATTTTATTGTTATTTATCTTTGAGATTAGATTTTTTAGATTTTATGATGCAGCATCTTGATCGAAAAAATACGTCGAATTCAACGAATGCAGATTACTCATCTGCCGACACCTCGCGAGAAAATTATTTGTCAGCGAATTCGCTCTGCTACTTCGTTTATGCTGGCCGAATAGAGTGAGATTTGCACAAAAATTCGTTTGTAAGTTTCCTTTTCAAGAGGCACGTACAAACTAAGAAAAAAAAGGCAAACATGAGAAAACCGGAATTTGTCGTCGCTCGAATAAAAGCTCGACAAAGCAATGCAACGCTATGATGCCAAACCACGTCGACTACTTTCGGTTTCTGTGGAGCGCAGAGTAGTATCTTCTTTGCAAATATGTGCTCGAGCCCACAGAAGCTCAGTCACGTGGAAAAGTCGATACTCGCTTTATGCTGAGGTGGATTCAATGCGGTCCAAATTGCCCCTTGATAGCTTTTCACTGCTTGCACTGTGTTCAGTGTTGACGCAGATATCCCGGGTCTTCGAACCCCAGTGAAAGGCATCCGGATTCAATTCGCGCTAGATGTCAGAACACGTGACGGGAATAAAACGACAAATGCACAGTGGATCTTGCGTTCCCATCGCCATTTGTAATACGGCCAGCACAGTGCACAAAACAATGCACGAAACGCACACAGTGACCTTGTAGAGGTTACGATGTGGAATGGACTAGGCGCACCTGTACCTGAGCTAAACGGAATAGATCTCTACCCGAGAAACATCATCATGACGATGGTAGACAGACGGAAACCGAAACAAATCGGAAGGGGAGGGCTGGGTCCCACGAATGGGCACTTGTTCGCTGCCCCCTATTGAAAGAAAAGTAGGACCGAAGGTCGCGTCCCCTTTCAGAGACCATCGTAATCCCGTCAATACCGTGGCTTTCGAGCACGACCTTGTTCGCCCCTAGCTTTGAGCGTAGTTCAACTCTACCAAATTGGTGGCGCTGTCGAACACTATGACGTCATTTGTTTACAAACAGGGAGAGGTCTATTCAGAACCTCACATGTAATACATATATCGGACTTCGAGAAAGAAAAAAAAAGAGGGGGGGGGGGGAAATGTAAGAGAACGTTGAGCTTCCTCCGGAACCATACGCAATATCTTTGGCTTTTTTTTTTTTTTCAGGAAGTTTCGTGACCACGTTTGCTCTTGGAACAAAACCTGCTACAACGCGAAAATGAAACTTCGCCTGGTAAGAAAGTTCCGCCTTTGGAACAAACTGTGTACACAATCGAAAATTCGATTTTTTTTTGCTCGGCCGTATACTACACGCTAAGAAAAAAAGGAGTAAAATGCGGGGTAATCGCAGCTTCTAGTCCCCTAGACTGCAATTACTCCCAATTTTAGTCCCCTTACCCCGACATTTACTCCCCAGGACTTGAAATTGTCACCGGACTTGACAAAAGGTCTTCCGAATGCAATAGTCAACGTAAATATGTGCTCTCGGTCAATTTGGTGGAATGAGGCTGCATAACTCAGCCAACTCCAACTTAGCAAATTTCCATCCGCACAGAGTAAGAAACAGTTAGCGCTTCTTTTTTCGCAAATTGTGCCCTATGTATGTCGCAAGATTTTATATCACTCGCTATATCACGGTTGACGGTTTGATTCAAAGTATTTTCATGCATGGACACGAATTATGTACCTGGGGCTCTTAGGACAGAGCGTGAAATGCAGTCTCCACTCTATGGCATTCATTTACTCCCGAAAGGGACTATTTTTTGTAGCAGTGCATTTAGTCCCCAAAAAGAGTAAAATTACTCCTTTTTTTTTA
Organism: Ornithodoros turicata; assembly: GCF_037126465.1. Lineage (NCBI taxonomy): Eukaryota > Metazoa > Arthropoda > Arachnida > Ixodida > Argasidae > Ornithodoros > Ornithodoros turicata. The sequence goes on along the minus strand of NC_088210.1, from coordinate 21,732,965 downwards.
CTTAGAGTGTATAGCTATTCACCCGTCAATCCATCTCGTATAGCTTCCAAGCTCCGGTGAGTATTTCGAGCTCGTAAATAGACCACATATTCCCCAACAATGAAGCTGCGTGTCACTATAAAACGCATAAACCCCCTGTATCACGCCACCTGTCACGCTTGCCGTTAGCGTGACGAACGGTGCGCTGAAACCTACAACGAGGAGATTGTCTATGTAGTCACGTAGTTTTCGCCTTCTTTTTTTGTCTTTAATTACACGCCGTTTCGGGAGTCGTTAATCAGACGCATTTTTGCACCTTTTTGGAGATCCCATTACGATAATGGAACGTCCATGGCTAATATTTGGACATTGGCAAGCAACGGCTGCATTGTAAAAAAAAGAAAGAAAACGATTAAAAAGACAGAAATCGAAAAGAACGAGAGCTTGCTCCATTAGAGAATTCACGAGGTTTTGGGCAGCGTATACACTCTATAAAAACAGAAATTCACCGCATAGCACACTGTGCGCCAACCATTGCCACGAGTGATAGGGTTATCGATACTGATTGGAAGGGAGAGGAAGGCGTACGCCTTTTTGTGGCAATTTTCATATATCCAAATGGCCACAAAAAGGCGTACACCCCCTCTCTTCTCCAAATAAGAAGCGATAACCCTATCATTCGTGGCAATGGTTGGCACAGAGCCTGTTATGCGGTGAAGCTCAGTTTTTAGAGTGTAGAATTTACTTCGGCGATTTTTAACTTACTTAATTTTATGTTATTTATTAAACTAGCTGATAAAATAATAATCAGAAATTAAATTAATCGCACCAATCTAATTAATTTAACGCTACACCAAAAAGCGCAACGCGAAAACGTTACATGCGATTTTCTTAAGTGTTACCCCTATAAAGGATCGGAAATACGTAAATTATTCGTAGGAAAAAAACAAGGAAAAAAATTAACAACAGGAATGATTACGAAGAAGAGCAATCGAGTCATTATTACACCTGGAACGTTTCAGAACACGTTCCCTTGCGCATTTGGAGTCGGCCCTGCGCATTCCAGCTTGTATTTCTTTCTCGAGATTTCTGCCCTTTCTTCAGAATTCCGAAGCAAATTACGCGCACAAGAAGAAGAAAAAGAAGAAAAAGAGAGTGGCAGAGATAATGGGAGGTCGACTAAAAGAAAAGAAAGTTGCACCGAAGCCGTTAACGGGAGAGCTTCCTTTTCTTTTCGTTTTTTTTTCTCTCTCTCTCTCTCTCACTTTCTGGATGCATCAGGCGGGGGGTCTGCTCATTTAAAAGTTTCCTGGGGACGGTGAATCGATGAAGTATATAGGACGGGCAACTAGAGGGGCATCGCCATCGCAGAGTGCACTAGATTGAGTGGGAAGAGGTGAACTCATAGAGCGGAAAATAAAGCGACGATCAATATTCGACCTTCGCCCTCAACTCAAACCTCCCTCTCTCTCCCCCTTGCAAGTGTCTTTGTTTCATGCACGGGGCTCTTTTTCCCCTTTCACGACATGTCACTCTCCCCTTCTAATGCTGCAGTGGTCAACGATCTCCGACGACCAAGTATAGATTCTATGCTACACGCGTGCGATAAAAGGAGGGACAGAAATATTTGCGTCGGGAGTGTTTCTGATTGGCTCGGGCGTTCGGTTGCCGAGCAACATGCCTGCCAATGGGGACAGCGTGTTGCTCGTGGAGGACCGTGCGTCCGGGGCCGACTTCACTGCCGACATTTTGGCTTACAGCGTCTGACGAAAGCCCAGGAAAAACAGCCAGACAGCACAGATCCGATACGATTGTGGATAAGTCAAAACGGGAAATATAGGTATTAATCGCAAAAAGAACTCACATTAAGAGAGCTGTAAAGAATTGGCCTATGCCTTGGAACGGACGGACGAAAGTGCTGTTAATAAAGTAAAGTGAATGAATAAAAAAAAAAGGCTAACATTCTCACAACGTTCTCATAATTACGGCGTATGATATCAGAGGATATGTAATCGTATACTATACACAACCATAACATGATCGTAGAATGATCGTAGAATGAACCTCATGAATCGAGGTTTCACATGGCTGAGGCTCCTCTTTTAAGCCTTAATGTTAAACTCCGTTATTATATAAAATATTATTTGTCTACAGTTTTCAGCGTTGTCCCCCCAGCTCTCTTTCACAACGTTAAATCACAACATAGTACACTCTTAAAAATGAACTTCACCGCATAGCACGCTCCTAGCCAACCACCATCTCGATTGATATCGTTATCTGCCCTGATTTGCTGAAAACGGGGGGGGGGGGGGGGCGTACGCCATCTTTGTGACAATTATGAACAGCATAAGTGTCACAAAAAAGGCGTACGCCTACCGTTTTGAACAAATCAGGGCACATAGCAATATCATTCGAGTTGATGGTTGGCTAGGAGCATGCTATGCGGTGAAGTTCATTTATATGAGTGTACGTAGAAACACACACAATAATAATAATCACGGCACCTCCATTGAGCTTCCTTCCAAGACGAAAACCTCACGTTCAATATTAACAAAGTTGTACGTTTTCCAGAACCGTACGCTATATCTGGAGAATGGAGAGAACACTGGAGGGTATATCATAACCGGAGTCGTAAAATATTTTACAACCTCTCTCCATAAAATCATGCGCGGAAACCTCTTGGACGCTCGCTCGTAGCGAAAGAGCCCTTTTGATCAGCTCATAAAAAATTCTCGACGCGATAGCTTCAACAGAGAGCGCGCTCCTTTCCTCACGGGAAACAAAGAACGCGATTCCATTTTCCAGACACCCCGAAGGTCCATATACACGGCGCGCGTTCTACAGCAAAAGCCGTATTGAAGGCAATATATTTTCATTTCGTGAATTCAAACACGACTTCCGTGGCTGCTAATCGCAGGGGGCTTTGATTACGCGATTGCAGTTGGGGCTGTTAGCTTCTGCTACGCGACCGACTTTGAGCTCGTTGATTTGATTAGAGCACTGCCTGGCTTCCACGCTTATCTACCCTGGATGGAACTTCTGTTTGTGGACACTGCAGTAGGAACCCCGTTAGGTCAATGGCAAATGCAGCATAAAAGGATCATAGTGGTCTAGGAAGTGAGTCAAAACGTCCAGCTTCTGTACTACTCTGCACGCTGGCAAATTCAGCTTTGTGCGCACCCTATAAAGCATGCTTCACTGCATCCATGCTCTTACTGGGGAAAAGCCCACTTTACGAACCGTACCGCTATGCGCGGCGCTTTCATTTTTATTCATTTACTTATATTTTTTTTTCATTGTCGTGGTGCTCATTGCTTTGCAGATATTTTTATTTTTTTTTTTTTGCTCAGGCGGAGAACCTAACACTGACACTGTTGATTTTCATTCCTCGTAAGTTTTATTGCGTCCGCTTGGAACCTCGAGGCACATTAGGCATGCAGCGCCTTTCGTGTCGCGGGGTATATTCGCGGGAACACGTTCGTCTAAAACGATGCATTGACTCTCAAGAAGAACAAAAAGAAGAAGTTAAAACAAGAAAAGCTCGGAAGACACCCGTGTTGCCCACTTATTATATACAGGGTGTGTGCAGAAAAACATCACCCGCATTTAGGCACATAGCTTGTTGCCTACCTAACTAACGAACTTCCGGTGGCGCACGATGGCGCATTTATGCGTGCGAAATCTGTAGAAAAATTGTGGAAGCCATACCCAGCTTAAAAAGTAAACGGAACAACGAAAACGTCGGCTTCCGTGCATCAGAATAGGGCAACATGGTGGACAACAGGGTGTATGTGAAAGGGCAACATGGTGCACGTACGAGAGTTGTGTTCAAGTACCGCTAGGGGAGCTATCAGTGCATAAATCGAAACGATGCCCCACATGGATGCTCATCGGCAGTACCCCTAGCGGTGCCTACACATAACTCTTTATGAGACGGAAATGCACTACAATGCACCATCATGACCGCCCTATTCTAATGATTCTAATGCATGGAAGCCCATGTTTTCGTGCTCTGTTTATTTTTTTACACTGAGTATGGCTTCCAGGATTTTTTTGTAGCTTTCGCACGCATAAATACGCCGTCGTGCGCCACCGGAAGTTCCTCGGCTAAGTAAACAAGGAGTTACATGTAAAAATGCGGGTCATGTTTTTCTGCACACACCCTGTACATACTACTGGAGAGAGGAATTCTTTTTACACTTCCGCACTTCCCAATCCGCTGGGCTGAACGAGCGACGAACCATGTAGAATTCAATCCTTCTGTGCGCTACGTTAAGCCGCGATTTTGGCCTTTGGCCGATAGTTATCGCGAAAGTGAGGTTCTCTTTTATATTATTTTCACTTTTTTTTCTTTGGGGGGGGGGGGGGCTGTTTATGGGAGCAGCCGAACTTGTCGTGTGACGAATTCAACCTCTCCCTAGTATTTTTCTTCATCAACATCAACCCTCCTTCTACTTCTTCAGTTCTTTTTCTTCTTCAGTATGTCACACCGAGTTCCACAACATTTCATGCATAATGTCGTCTTCGTATCAAAAAGCCACCGAGAAAGTTATTAAAAGAATAACAGGCGGAAATCATACTTTACGCGTTGAATTTTTGTCGCCCCTGCGAAGAGTGGGGTATCTGACCTGAGTTGAATTGTCCATGTGAGATGAATATAAAACAAGGTTTTCCCGCCCCGTTTACTACCCGTGTTCATATATATACTTTCGGAATAAAGATATGCTTGTGCGAGTCGCAGAAGGAAGCAACCTTTCTGCTTGACGTGGATGATATATATTCCACATGCGACTGTTTTTCGCTTGCTTCCCTCGGGAAATCATGTACACCGCAACGCCCGTCGTCGCTGTCTTGCTTACATCAAAGGTACGTTAAATGAAAGTACCTCGCACAGCGGTTCGGGTTTCTGCACTGATTGTCCTATTCGGATATCTGGGGAAGTTGATTGCTGCGAGCGAGTACTAGAGTTGCCGCCACAGAGATGCGACGCCAGATGACTTTGACGACAGGTCCAGCGATCACGACGAAATCCGAGTACCGAGGGACTCCTCTGTAGCGAATTATTCGCGGAATTTAGATGGAAAGAAAATTCGTCGGTCTGCAGAGAGTGTAGGTACATTTGCCGAGTTCGTGATTTTCAGGCTATATAAATTATTAATAAATAACTAAACATGAACATATTTAATAGATTTCGGTTCGCTTATTTTTTGATGAGTTCTTTGCCTTTCTTCCCTCCCCCCCCCTTTTTTTTGCAGCAAGTAGAATGGAACCAGCGACTGTTTTCGCAATTACAAAAGATTCCTGACCATTTGCTCAAAATAGGAAACTCAATGGACTCAATTTTTAGCTTCCGATTTTTTAGCGCCTACGCCCGGTGGTTTCAGAGAGAGAGCTCAAACAATTTAAACAAAAAGCAATCAATTACGAAGAAACCCAATAAAACATCAATATACATATCGAAATTTAGGGAAGGGAAACCGCTCTCTCTCCGTTGGTCAGGTCCGCCAGCTTTTGGTCGCAGAACTTACTTTGAAGAATTTTAATGTAATTACATTAATTTTACGTTATTAACTGAATCCATTAATGATTCAGCGAAACTAATTACAATAATTTAATTGGACAAACATTACACTAAACCGAAACACCAAATTGTTACATCATAATTTCTGAAAGCGTCACCCCCATCAACGATCGGAAAGCCGTAAATCCTATTAGAGAGAGAGAGAGAGAGAAGTCCTTCCCTACCTCTTACCCTCATAATAGCCGCTTTCCCGCAATTACCGCTTTCCTTAAGCCATCCCCGACACAACCGTTACGCATTAACATGCATCCCATTCGCATTAACGTATCGATCATCACCAGGTCTAAACAAGCCCTGGCCACCACTAATATCTAGGCGCGCACGACGCAATATCAGCAGAACCGTGTCAGCAGATACATCATCGCGAGGGTGAGATGATCCACCACCAGCAGCAGCAACCCCTCGGGGGAAACGAGCACGGGCGGAGATGATTCCATAATTCAATAGAGCTGGCTGCTACTGCACCTGTATGGCATCTTTCATAATGGAGTGCCCGGGTTCCGAGACGGCCGGGTGCGGACTCATTCGGGATGATCGCGAGATGGAATGCGAGAGTGTACGAAAGTGAAAATGCGTGGTGACGAAAAAAATACGCTTATTTATTTATTTATTTACGAAGATACACTACAACGCCTACACGACTACAACGCCTGAAGGCGTCGCGTATTTTGGCGCAACTAAAATAAAGAAGGGAAATCGACTCTAAGTCTATTAGGGTTTAGAATTTACGCCGTTTAATTATTCAGAAATTCCGCGCGAAAATTCGGTGGTTATTTCGCTCACCGCGGATCGGTGGTTTTCGGCGGTAATAGTTTAAGCATGAGGCGACTCGGTGAAAATCCCTGATAAACGAAAATGGTATATACGAAACCTTCGATTTATGAACGATGCCCTCTGCAACGAGACACCGCGCTTTTTACGTTTATCAGCGTTTTTCGGTAAATAGTGAAAAACTGGAATCCCTTACTATCACGGACGCATGGATAATGGAGTGGATGAAGAGTAGCCAGCTTCTCGGCTAAAAAAACAAAAAGAATAAAGAGGGAGAGAGAAGGTTACAACACTTACAAGATAGCTTCACCGCACAACATAACACGTTCCTTGCTAACCCCGGATAACCCATTTTTTTCTTTTACAAATCAATCAATCAATCAACCACAATAATCCCAGATGAAATCGTTCTGTCACCATCGCTCGCAAGCCAACGAGGGGCGGAGCTCTCGTTAACACGAACACGTGACACGTTTCACGTGACGCGCTTTTCTCGTTAACCGGACACAGGCGTAATCTCATGCTCGCGTAACGACCGACGGCGTCGTCAGCCTAACGTATGTGTTCACGTGCTCACGGGCTTCATCGCCTACATGGCTCATGATCTAACGAAGCGCGAGGCGCTCGGGAGCTCGAGCACGTGGTGTACGACGCGATCTTTTCGTTAAAGTGCCAGGGGCGTAATCTCTCGGTCCAGTTACGATCGAATGAGATCGTTTACCTAACGAGTGGGTCTACCCACTCGTTAGAATGTGAAACATCTTCGTTTGGAGATTTGCAAAAACGGAATTTCTGCAGAAACGAACATGTAGTGCTCCACGACTGTGTAAAAAAGACATGCTCCCCCTTCCATCGTATTTACACCAGTGGTTACATGAGGGCTGGGAGATATTCTCGGGAAGATGCAGATGAAGACGAGAAAGAAGACGAAGAAGTGACAACGACAAGCCATAGACAAACCACAGACAAACCATGCGAGCTATCCAAACAACATCACAACACGTACGGGCTCGCAACGAGCACGATGGCCTCAACGAAGAGGCTAAACGAGGAGCAGAGATTGTGCCACAGCAGAGCGTCGATAAGTTTCTTCGTTTCGTTATTCCTAACGACTCGCTGACGTTGAAGCTGCCAAAGAAAGATGGCGGAAGGATTCTTCGCTTGGGCGATCACAGAAGCAGCTAACTGTGCCCCATGGACGTGATGGCGTCAGGATGCCTTTCAACTGGACGAGACAGATTTTGTAAAGTTCTTCCGTCCGCCAAGAAACGCTCTCCGCGCCGTTTGTGAAGACTTGTGACCGATTACTTCACTCCGTCTTGATAGCTACGAGTGTTGTGATGAACAACAAAGGCGAAATGGATGCATATAGTAGTGTTCGAATTGTTGTCTTTAATAGTACAGTGCGGACATAGTGTTGATGTTGTAATGAACGTGAACAGCAAATGATTCTGTACATTTCCTGAGGTCGACTGTCTTGAATAGTTCCATAACGTTCTCTTGCTTCGCGATGCTAACACGGAATTAAAACAATTCATAAACGTTCTGTTCAAGCTCACTAGAAAAATGTTGCACTGCGAATTTATCTTAAGTCTACTGTTTATGAAGCTTGACAGTAAGGCTGTGCGTGCTTGAAGGGAAAAAAATACGTAAAGTTAATGACATAAGTGTACAAGTTGAGGAGAACGGGCAGCCTCCTCCTCTTTCTTCTTTTGATACTTCTGATACCACTACGACTTCCCTTTCTGGTCTCGGACTCCCATGTGCCCTAGAGATCCGCACACACTAGTTCTCGTATCATACTTAAGGCCATTCTCACCCGACACCATCGTCAGGGCAGGAAAATGATTTAAATTTTTTTTCCGTATTGCTCGACGATTATCCTTACAGTGAAGTACTTGTTTGTTCATTATTTTCACACGACTAGCGAGCCATATATTGAGACGGAAAGAAAGATGATGAACGAGCATGGGAACGAACATTGGAACGCAAGGAGCATGTATGAGAGCACGAGAATGCGAGCTATCGGAACAAATGAAACAGTCCTATTGGTCGGGGAAAATGCAGGCTCGCTGCCAGCCTGCTCTTGGCTCAGGGCGATGACATCACAACACGTGAGCGCTCGCGACGTGCACAATAATCACAGAGAAGAAGCTTAACGAGGAGAGCAGATTGTGACCGCAGCAAAGCATCGATAAAGTTGCTTGTTTCGTTAGCCTGAACGACTCGTTCAGCTGTCTCGTGCCGTTAAGTTGAACGTGCGAAACGATTAAGCCCGATTTGTTGAAAACAAGAGGCGTGCTCCTCCTTGTGACGCTTCAGCAGTTTTTCTTTAAACACTTATGCACTTTATCGCGAAAGTTTTGCGCTTTAGTATCCCTCTAAAATTTTGGGGTCACAAGAAAACGCGAGACACAAGAAAAGAACCGTGCGGTTTTAAAAGCATCGTTGCAAAACCGCTCCATGGTAATAGAAGAGAAAGACAGAGAGACAAAAAAAAAAAAAAAAGAAGAAGGGAAGCCTGGGCATAGCGTCGTGTTCTCTGACAGGAAGGCAGGCAACAACAACAACTCCAGACTGAGACGACCCAGGAGACAGCGGATTTTACGCGCGGTGCTTACATCAGCACGTCCATTGTCAAGACACCTCTCGCGACAAAAGACTCCCGTGGATAGCGCAGAACAAAACAGCGCTCTACGTGCAGCCAAGCTTGAAAAGGGCAGTTTTTTTTTTAAGCATGTCCTCAACGTGTCTCTTTCTCTACGATGCAAACACACGCACTCACGAAAAAAAAAAAAAAACGTCAACGTAGAAAACGCATGTTTTTTTTTTTTTTTTTTTTTATTGTAAAGCAGGTTAATCCTCTATAGGTAAGAGGAAATATATACACTCCCCACAGCCTGACGAGTCAGAAACATCGAGACCGAGTTACTCAAATAAGAACCTTCGTTTGTTCCCGTTTGCTTCTAAAGGGAAATGTCGTCGTTGCGCACTTTCAGGTCTTCCCTACTACCATACGTGACACGGACGGGAATTTCCGATCCAAATTCGCTAACGAAGGGGGACAATAGTCGCTTATAGAGAAATCATATTGAAGCTGTAACACCGAAAATGCTTTGTAACGTAAGTTTATTGAAAGTGATGCTGACCCAACGTCACACCGTGCACTATCATCTCTTTGAGGAGCTACGGAGGTATTATTGTACGGAATTGTTAGAGCCTAACTTCTCAAAAATTACGAGATTACTTGCACCGTTTTCAAATCCAGTCCCACCAATGTTCTCGCTTAAAAGGGGCTACTAATCTTTTTGGACAACGCAGGACTTCTAACGCTAAGATACCGCGATACTGTACCGATGGGGTATGCAGTATCGGCTCTTGCGGTGAGACACACCAATTATATAATTACCAAAATAAAGTTGTTGCTGTCAGTAATTTCTTAGAAAAAGCACGTTTCTTTTTTGGCACACCCTGCTAACGGGTGAAAAGAAGATATTCCTGCTTCAAATTTCTGGCTCAGACTGTTGCTGTTTACTCCAGAAACAGCAGCAAACACCTTGGACCTGCTTCAAAACACTGGAAGTACCAAGGAACACAAAACAACCCCAATATATTTTCCGTTCCGATACACACAATACGAGAACTAGATACTTGAAGTAGATTTACACTCATCAAGCGTCACGGAACAGCTGGTCGCACCAGTGCAATTTAAGTTCCCAATTTTTTTTCCTACTTCTATTCTATTCTAAGAAGTAGATTTACACGTAAGGTAGCCTATGATCGTGGCGACATCCTGCACGTGCCGCATGCTGTCACAAAAAGGCGTACGGTCCGCGATCATTTGACCCTCAGCGTGTTATGCCGTGAAGTTCCGTTTTAAGAGTCGGGAACAAACCCACGATCTTTAGCTCAGTGAGCCCACATTCACTGCAGTGGTGCGTTTAATCATAATAACCGTTCTAAGCGACATGAACGATGTTTATTTGCCGGCCATAGCCGCTACGCGTCGCTACACGACAAACAGCGCTTCGGACTGGACATTTATGCGCGCAGTGGAGTGCGCCGTTCGACGCTAAACGTATTAATTCCGCCACAAATCTCGCTAACGATCGTTGTTCACGCTGCGATGGGAGCGCCCGTTGTGCAGGTGGGCTCCCGACGGTCTCTTGGCGCCGACCTCCTGGGCTATTTGTAGCGGCCTCAAAGAGCTGCCAGGAGGGCCACAGGCAGCTTAAAACTGCCCGGTCAAGGACAAACTCCACCTGAGAGTCGCGGCGTTGCTAGTGCCCTTCGTCGGGTGTGTAACATGTTTCCGCAAACACCAAGAAATCGAACGTAACTTCTCAGTGTATTCTGGGAATACATGCTGGCAGTTTCAACACGTGTGCATTGCGATTTTATACGGTGTTCTCCTGACAGCGTGTTATCTTAACAATGTGTTGTCACATAATGTACCCTCTTATGGTCTAAACGTGCAGGCGAAGAGCCAGCAGCCTGAGCACCAGGCCGCATGAAGTGCACATACGTACGCACTGTCTTTTCCTTTTGAATGCAAGGTGCAGTTTAACACTGATCGCGACTTGAGTTCGCGGTGTCTCCCTTTGTTCTCTCGATTCCCGCTCCCCTTGCGTTCGCTCTTGTGAGGGTGCTGGTGTCGTTGACCTTCGGTGACGTCACAGCTCACGGGATGCACGTCCATGGAGAGCTCGCTTGGTGCGCGTTGGTTCTGTTAGGCACGTGGACGCGTCAGGTGAATTCGTTTTGGAAAATCAGGTTCAACGTAAGCTATAAGAGAGTCGAGGTTCGTCGGCAACGCAAACAGGAGTCTACAGGTGGTAGCAGCTTCCATACATTCTGCATGTACGAGACCTTTGGTCGGCAGCGCCAAAGGATCACAGCAGCAGCTTCTTATTGCTATTATATTCAGCGCCACACGCTCCCACAAGAAAAGAGGGCTCTTATAAGGCAATAGCGAAGCGGGTTATTATCTTTTGAAGGACCACTTACCCGGTTCCAACCTGGTAGACTTCAATATCCTCCCAGCCACTTCGCCGTTCGGCTGCGTCTCCGTCGCCAGTACGACGTGCAGCCGCTCCTTCTGAAGCAGCCTGCGGTACACCTTTGGCACCTTCGTCCATACACCACATACTTGCTGCAAAAGATGTACTTTACTGTCTCAACTATTTCCGCTCCAGTTACCTTAGAGGTTAGTTAGAGGAGACCTTAATATTGGCCGTCCACGTTTTCGATAACTTGCAAGGCAGACGTCAGTATACCTGTGTCCTGTTGTTGAAGAGAGCTCTGTTGGGAACACCGACTTCGTGCTCTTGCACTATCAAGCCATCCTCGTTTGTGAACAAAACATTCGTCACCGCTGGCAAGCTGCAGAGAAAAAAAAAAGGCGGGAAAATGAGCATGCACGAAGGCGGACTAAAGAGAGAGAGAGAGAGAAATACATGATGACGATGATATGGGGATGACTTCCGCTACGGACTAAATAGCTTACTCTGCGGCAGGGATTAAACAATGCCCCATGTACTCTATGTACAACAGTCGCAGGACAGAACTGTCCTGGATATCCAGCAAATAGTAGGGCAACGCCTAAGCAGTATACACTCTTAAAACAAAGGTGGTGGTGAAAGGGTTCGCCGTTGTCGGCCTCACAGAGGTGGGCAACGTCACGACTGACGCCCTGGTGGAATGTGCATCCTGGGCCGACTTCTTAGGGGAACTGTTCCGACATATGTCTGAAAGCGTCTGAGGAAAACACAGGAAAAACCCCAGACAGCACAGCCGGCACCGGGATTCGAACCAGGATACCTCCCTCTTAAAACAAAGCTTCACCACGTAGCACGCTGAAAGCCAACCATTGTACAGAGTGATACCTCTATCACTCTTGATTTGTGGAAAGCGTGGGCGGGCGTAGGCCTTTTTGTGACAATTAACATTCCTGCATAAGTGTGACAAAAAAAGGCGTACGACTCCCGTTTTCAACAAATCAGGGGAAAGAACGATGTCATTCGGGATGATGGTTGGCTAGGAGCGTGCTATGCGGTGAAGCTCTGTTTTTAAGAGTGTACGTCTGCGTCAACGAATAACCGCCATCTACAATGGTAATCTCTTTCGTGTAACATAGCAAAGGGGGATCTACACGGATTGTTTGTTTACTACCGCCCCTGTACCTCGTATCCGTTGTTTATGACGTTTATGGCACCAAATGTATCAGGACCTCATCAGCAGTGGATAGCTGGGCACCGTTTCAAGGAAGTGACTGCAGAATCTCACATGGAACGCGGTATAGTATATACGTTCGTCATTATGAAACCTTCAGTGTTGTACAGTACAGTACAGTACGTAAGACAGTGAACTTGGCTTTACGTTTCTCATTTGCTCGTCAGCACGGTAAGTTGGGCCTGTTGGAGCAAGTACATTTTCGGAGGTGCCATCGAAAACACGCGCATGAATGATAGAGAAAGAAAATTTTTGAAGAGAAGGCCTCGGTCCCGTGAAGGATTGCGTACGGGTATAAATACGCAAAGATGAGCACAGTCTAGCTAAAGAAATTTGTGCAAAAAACAAAACAAAAAGAAACCGTTGAGGTTGAAGCATCTCGAGTACACGAGCAGAAGAAGCTGAAGAAATGCAGACTGTGCGCTAAAGGCTGGGTCGCACTGCAGTGATTCGAGATGTTATATTCTCAGTCGTTCTCCATAGTTTTCTTTTTTTAAACCGGCCATCCTCAGTGATGTTTTTACTTATGTGTATAAATCCTTGTTCGTGTATCTTCGATTCCCAGGAAATGAACTTTCCTTGTACACACGCACATCCAAATGTGTTTACATCTTATACAATTATGTTCTTCACTGGCATATGACCTGCAACCGGGAAAACATGTCCTGACAGAAGAGAGAGAGAGAGAAAAAAAAAAAACATTGTTCGCTCGTATTCCGGGGTTATTCGGTGGCTGGCATCTTCCCCCGGTGGGGAGCTGAACGGAATCCGTTAATCAGTCATCGCAATCAGCGCCCAGACGACCCCAATCCAATCAGAGACTAACGAACTGTGCTCCCCCTTATCAATGCATGCCCCCAGCGAAGGGGAAAAAGAGGACTTCATTCCCTGGGATGGCTCACAACAGAAGCTAATTCGATTCCGTTGCAGCCTCGCAGTCAAGCAACCTTGTGATCACGGGTGGCGTCGATAACCGGGCAAGAGGAAGCGGACTGCCAGCCGCAGATTGATTCCTTGAAAACCACGGAAGCTAAACTGGTAGTATATTGTGTTTTATTGCAGGTGTGCACCGCGCGGAAGACGGCAAATTACTTTACGTCGTTTGAGAACAAGAAAGGAAGAGTGGGTAGTCGTCTCTTTTGGGGACGTTTCTATAGGCCTTGTGCGTTGAATTTACTTTGGTGACTTTTAATTTAATTAATTCGTAATTGTAGACGAGAAGGATGGATGGATACAAGATAGGCGAAGGAAGAGAAGGAAGAAAATACATTATTAATCACTACTGATTAATAATTATTTTACCAAATTATAATCGTTTCCACATTTTTTAAACCCTACACTCTTAAAAATGAACTTCGCCACATAGCACGCTCCTAGCCAACCATCACCCCGAATGACAACATTCTCGCCCTAGATTTGTTGAAAACGGGAGGAGGAGCCTATTTGGTGCCGTGCATAATGGCACAAAATAGGCTCCTCCTCCCGTTTTCTGCAAATCAGGGGCGAGAACGTTGTCATTCGGGATGATGGTTGGCTAGGAGCGTGCTATGTGGTGAAGTTCGTTTCTAAGAGTGTACTTTTAGAGAGGGGGGTACGCCTTTTTGTGTCAATTTGGATATATGATAATTAACACAAAAAGGTGTACGCCCCCCTCTCTCTTCGAATCAGAAGCGATAACCCTACCATTCGTGGCAATGGTTGGCGCACAGCGCGCTATGCGGTGAAGTTCTGTTTTTAGAGTGTACATCAAACAGCGAAGGCAGAACGAAAATGCAAACAACCGGAAAGACAAATTCCACGGAAAAGAAACCTGTGAAACTATAGAGAAACTATAGTATTGTGAGAGCGCAATAGCTGAACTGTTTACCAATCAATCAATCAGTCAGTCAATGAATTGTGTTTAGAGAAAATATCAAGAAATGTCAAGACGGCCTTTTCGGGAAAAAAACGGAGCTCGAAAGAGGCGATTTTCTCGTACCCTCCTGAAGTTTACGATGATGGTGCAGGGGGTCGCCTGAAGGTAAGGGAATGCATTACGGGAACCAGCGAAAGAACAAAGCGAGAGCTCTGTCTTCTCCATTGAGTTGCATTAAAATGGAAGTCGGAACGCCCATAAAATATTGCCGCGAATTTACATAAAAAAGCAAAATGATCGACCAGGTTTCTCCCCCCACGCTAAATATCCTGCACTACTCGAAATATCTAATTCATTGGAACTTCAGGGTACCGTATCTTCTGTCACAAGAGGGAGCGAAAGAAAAAAAAAAAAAAAAAAAGAAGAGAAAGAGAGAGAAGGAAAATGAAAAGGAAAAAGTAAAAGAAAAGGTCACTTCGGGGAGTGAGCTTATTACGAAGACACAACGCCGTTAAACGTCAACGTCAAAGTTAAAGAAGAAAGTAAATAACAAGAAAATGATATAACGCGGTCTATTCACTCGAAACCCGCTACACCCTAAAAACTAAACTTCACCGTATAGCACGCTGTGCGCCAACCACTGCCAGGAATGATGGGGGTTACCGCTCCTAATTCGAAGAGAGACCGGGGCGTACACCTTTTTGTGTCAATTTGGATACATGATAATTGACACAAAAAGGCGCACGCGCCTCCCTCTCTCCTTGAATCACAAGCGATAGCGCTATCATTCGTGGCAATGGTTGGCGCAGAACATGCTTATGCGGTGAAGTTCAGTGTTTGAGTGTATAGATAAGAACTGGATGTCGCAACGGACGAACTTGTTTTGCTTTGTTTTTTTTTCTGCCCTCAAAGCTCTTCTTCTTAACTTTTTTGGACAGCATGGGACTTCGATCCTTGTTGTGAAGGGGCTCATTATTTCATACCCCACATCACCCCTAGCAGTGGGGTAGAGCATCGCCCCTTACGATAAGACTCCCCATTCATCATCTCACAAAGTTGTTGTTGTTTGCTTGTTTTTTTGTTTGTTGTTTGCATTCCTGTGTGTTTGTTATTTTAGCTCTCCGGAACTGGGGTTTTAGCGCTTTTAATCATGCTGGTTTTGCTTCCCTTTATGCACGAAATACTACTTTTTTTTCTGCGAAAGCAACGTAAAAATTGACCGCCAGCCATTTATCAATTAAAAATGAAAGTATCCCCTTTTACATAAATTACGTACGCAGTTATAGCTCAGCACAGGACGGCACAATGGCTCCTCCACTTCAGTTGTGCACCATGCTTTCCAACACGACACGCTCCGTCGAGGTGAAGACAGCCCCACAGAATTGCTTCATTACGGCGGTAGCACTGAACACGTCGTAAATATTTAGTGCGGTCTATGGGGCTTTATCACTTGCACGCTCATTTGTGGCTCTTCAAAAAAAGTCTGACGCAATAACCTCTGTTTCTGATTGCCATAGCAGGCTCGTAGAACAAGGGAAGAAACAAACACGACCCACTATAACAGCACAAATTCACCACATACACTCTTAAAAATGAATTTCACCGCATAGCAGGCTCTTAGCCAACCATTATCTCGAATGATATCGTTATCTGCCCTGATTTGTTGAAAACGTGGGGCGTACGCCATTTTTGTGAAATTATGAACAGCATAAGTGTCACAAACAAGGCGTACGCCTACCGTTTTGAAAAAATCAGGGCACATAGCAATATCATTCGAGTTGATGGTTGGCTAGGAGCATGCTATGCGGTGAAGTTCATTTATAAGAGTGTAGGAGCGTGCTATGCGGTGATGTTCATTTTTAAGAGCGTCGGTGTGCGTCATTTTTGTGACAACTATGAAATGCATAAGTGCACAAAAAGGCGTACGCCTCCCGTTTTAAACAAATCAGGGAACGAACGATGTCATCCGAGGTGATAGTTGGCTAGGAGCGTGCTATGCGGTGAAGCTCATTTTTAAGAGTGTAGCACGCTCTTAGTCAACCACCATCCCGAATGACATCGTTCTGCCCACTGATTGGTTAAAAAACGAGAGACGTACGCCTTTTTGTGACACTTATGCAGTTATGTTAATCGTTACAAAAAAAAGAAGTATGACCCACGCTTCCCACAAATCGGCAGTGATAAACGTATCTGTTCTGTATAAAAAAGTATCTGTATAAACGTTCTGTGCAATGCGTTGGCCTTCACCGTGCTATGTGGTGAAGTTCTGTTCTAGAGTGTGGCATTCCCCATTGCCGCCGTCCACGCGCAAAACACAAGCTTCTGCTCGACACACCCACATTATTAGAAATGAACTTCACCGCATAACACGCTCCTAGCCAACCATAATATCGAATGATATCGTTATCTGTCCTGATTCTTTGAAAATGGAAGGCGCACGCCTTTTTATGACAACTATGAACACCATAAGTGTCACAAAAAGACGTACTCCTCCCGTTTTCAACCAATCAGGGCAGATAACGACATCATTTGAGATTATGGTTGGTTAGGAGCGTGCTATGAGGTGAAGTTCATTTTTAAGGGTGCACTGGAAGCAGCCTGGCGTCACTCGCATTATTCGCTCGCTCCAAGCCATTGCGTAAGTCAGTAAGGTTACCTGCTTCCGACGTCACATCTAGTTTCGCCGTCCCGCCGGCAACGGTAGGGACCGCAACAGTCGCCCTATATCCAATATCGATCATTCTCACCAACGTCAAATCATAGGTGAATACATTAGCGCCTAGGAATACATTAGAGATGCATACGGAGGTGCTGAAGACATTTCATAGTCCCTTAATGGAAGCTACATTTGAAAAGAATCTACGTTCCGAAAACATGTCCGCGTCGGATCTGTGCACGTATACTGAACCCACGAGCGTCGACCACATTTCCGTAATAGCTTCGATTATGAACGTGACACCTGTCGGTGCGACATCTTTCAACGGCGGAAATTTTCTCCGCACAGCGCGGGAAGCAAGGCTTTCCCCAAGACGGTCGTCACCGGACACTCATTTAGAATAATCGCGCCGCCCTAGCAAAGTGAAGTTTGCACTCGCGGGATCGACTTTGAAAGTAATTACTGGCGGCTTTCTAAATCGATTAAGGCGCTTCCAATGGATCTCTAATGCGTTATCGACGTGGCGAACAACCTCCATAATTGAACATTAGCAGAACGGGAAATTTGACCTAGAATTAGAAACTTTTTTTTTAAACCCTGATTTATAATTGAATCAGGCCTTCACGACGTTAGCGGAAACCCGATTTTTTTTTCTAGAAACTATCTCGCAATGAGTTCACCCTTGGAAGAAAGGATCTGCGTTAAGCGGCGCGTGTCGTTACGTCACGGTTACGTCATGCTCGGCAGGAATAAATCAGCTAATGCTTGTTCGTTCGAGACGAAGGTCTTTAATTCACTTATCTCTTTCACAACACACACACACTACGCGGCCTAGTGCTGACTTCTCCAACGTTGCTAAAGGCATGCTGACGCTCTCTACGTAAGGCAGAAGCACAGTTCAGCTGACCACTAGCCGCGGTTACATGAACACGATAGGAACGGGTCGAGTTGTCTTATCGCACCTCCTCACATCACCCCTCCCTAGAAGATTGGTTGACACGGCCTGATAGGAGAGGATTTGCTGAGATAAACCAGCTCCACCAGCTTTTGTCCAGTTCACGTAAACGCACCTAATCACGGGCTTCCTTTTTTTTTTATTAGATAATGCCATTAGATGAAAAGGCATCAGTAACGGGATTCGAACCCGCACCCTTCGATTTCCCGTCCGAGATGCTACCAGTTACACCATGATAAGTTGATACTACCGTGTACGCAACGGAATGGTCTTGCGTGTTCACGCTGTACGAATGTACCGTGGCAGAGATAGCTTCATTACCATCAAACAAAAAGACACAACACATCCATCACAACACGATGGCGGACGAGAGTCAAGAAAAGAACGGGCAATGACACTCGTAATCCCTCTAAAAAGAGGCAGAAAATAAATCTCACTTGTCGTATCGGATGCTAAAATGCAGATCGCGCTTGATGAAAGTCAGGTATCCAGCAGCTGCACCCAAGGAGGGAAGGGTTGGGGACATGCCACGGCCAGTCAGCAAGACAGCGTACTCTGCGTAGAAAACGTAGAATAATTCGCACCTGTGCCATCCGTACATCGTTGCATCGTTAGGAAGGCTAGCTTGGAAACAAAAGAGGAGCCGGTAGACGATCGATGATTGCGTACGATATAATGCACAGCTATAACGTACGATGACTATGTCCGTACTTGTTGAGCAGTTTATGTTCAGATAATCGTGTCCTGGAATATCCTTACGATTAGTAGTGCCGAAAAAAGAAGAAGAAGAAGAAGAAGAAGGAGCAAAACAACAACAGAAGATTGTCGTTTGACACTGTGCTACTTGACTAGGGCACTTTGCATGTACTCTACACTCTTAGAAATGAACTTCGCCGCATAGCACGCTCCTAGCCAACCGTAATCTCGAATGACACCGTTATCTGCCCTGATTTGTTGAAACCTGGAGGCGTACGCCTTTTTTGTGACAATTACGAACAGCATAAGTGTCACAAAAAAGGCGTACGCCTTCCGTTTTCAACAAATCATGGAAGATAACCATATCATTCGAGATGATGGTTGGCTAGGAGCGTGCTATGCGGTGGAGTTCATTTTTAAGAGTATACCTGCGAATGCAGTTGTGTGCTGAAGATATAGTCGACGGACAACTGCCTTCCCAATATTTCCCAGCGCCGTCGGGCACTGTCCTCATTCCTCAGTACTTTCTAGGGGACACTGGTCCCCTTTACATGCTTTAGCTGAACTCAAGTCGTGCAATCACATTACCTGCTGGTCATGGGGCGTCCATGCAGTCACTGTTGAGTTTGTTCTATGCATATTACACGAAGTACGTAATCTTATGTCACAAAAAGGACTTTGATAATTATTCACCCATCGCCTCGTGCATTGTAACTTCATGTATTTCTTGATGTTTGTCTTGCAAATGTGCTCTAAGAAATGTATACAAGAATTAGCGCCACCTGTATATATATTGGCATCATCGTGGCACCTATGGCACGCAAGGGCTCATGGGAACTTAGAGCACCTTGAAGCATTACGGGACGACCAGAGGCTGAGGTAGAAGAAGAACAACAACATTCCCGGTGTGCGCAGCAGCAGCGTCAGCCCCGGGGGGGGGGGGGGTAAACCTAGGCTAGGTAAACCATAACCGAAGCAGACGACGGAGCAGTGTCTCTCAAAGTTCCCATGATGCTTTGCGCCGCGCTTGGTGGCGCGCGCATCTTCGTAAAATCTATATAAGCATTGGTTCTTTTTGGGACTAAGTGCCCGGAAGCTTCTGGGAACTTTAGAGACTATTTGCAGTGTTGGGGAGTAAATGTCAGTGTCAAGGGACTAAAACGGGGAGTAATTGCAACATAGCGGACCAGAAGCTGTATAATTACTCCCCAATTTAGTCCTTTTTTTTTTCGTTGCGTGTATGGGGCCGCCTGTGTTCAGAGCCATTTGACCGTCGCACACACTCAACAGCGGGGCCTTTATAGACTAGCAGTCAAAATTAGCGGGTGAACATTGGGTCCGAGCAACACTGCGTCTAATGAAGGTTTGTTCGGCTGATGGCCAGCTCGTTAGGGAGAAAATCGACATAGCCAAAGTACGTGCAACCTGTGCTGCTATTTAGAGAAGCCGGGAGAGTTTGAAAGCGTGTTAACCCGTCTGGGTCACTCTTCATTTAAATGTTGGGGCTGAGGAGGTTCAAACGAGGAGAGGTCGATGGAGTCGTCCCAACGGCCGACTGTGCCGTGACGGTCCACATGAGAGGCAAAATAAAAGGAAAGAATAAACGGTATTTATTTAGTCTACGTCTGGAGCAGCGTGTAAAATAACAACAACAACACCTTTATTGTGAGATGATGAATGGAGAGTTTCATCGCCAGGGGCAATACTCTACCCCATTGCTGGTGGTGATGCGGGGAATGAAAAAATGAGCCCCTTATTATACGTGTAACATAACAGTATAACACGTATACAATAAGAGAGCAAGATTCGAGGTCGAAAACTGGCTAACAACAACAACAAAAAGCTACATGTTTGAGGACAGTTATTGAACGTCTATCAACACTATTATTATAACACATAAGTATAAACACTCGTAGTCGTAGAAATGTTTTGTGGCTATTGGGGCTGCGGAAATATTCGAGTTTTTTCAAATACCGAAGCGAATAGCTGTGAGTTCAACTCGAATTTCAGAATCGAACGTGGAATTCTGTATTCGAACATCGGATCGAAGGAATGCATCCTCGAAACCGAATACATTCGAATAGTTCTGAAAAGGCGTAAGGCAGAAAATAAGTGCTGCTTTAGTATGAACATCGGTAGTGCATATATCACGTACACATGGGGTGCACCTCGAAATAAGGTGATCGAAATCCCAGTTGCAAAATAACCTACTGTATATAAATGTTATCTGACTATAAAATGCACAGTCGGGCGCGGGAAACTGCCCAACGGCAAATTTAGACTAATACCCCTGTCACACGGGATGATTTAGTGTCATTTTCGTGTAGTACACTCCAACCAGCGAATGTCACTTTCACTACGTGCTTGGTACACGGCTGAAGTAAGTGTCACTTATGACAGTGATGGCAATTACGATAGACAAGAATAAACGGCGGCAACATTTTTAGGCGCGCTCCACAATACCTTCCTCAAAATGTTTTTCTTTAATTTAGAAACACCTCCTGTTAATCTTCTTCCAACATTAAACAAATTGGCCTCAAACATGTTCCACAACAAAAATGGCTGCCGCCGGATCGCCGAGACCGCGAAGTTGTCATAGGCTGTTAACGAGAGTAATATGACATGTTTTTTTGGCATCATCTCGTACTGTACTTAAATAAAATAAACAAGCTGTTGAAAACACTCGTTTAAAAATATTGTGGTGTCGGGACCCCTCGCTTTTTCTCAATATTTTTACCTATGCCACAAAGCCTGCCGTCGAGGCTACACACTTTGTCAGCCGAAGGGAAGTGAAGTGAGTTTGGGGAACTCACTATATCGTTAGTGCACTTTCTGCCGAGTGTCACTAAAAGATGTCGTGTGTTGAGTTTATTATTAGGTGAGTCCAAGTTCGATGTTTGCATTTTTATGTAATATAAATGCAAAATATATAAATATAAAATATAAATGCAAATAGTAATATAAATGCAAACATCGAACTTGGACTCACCTAATAATAAACTAACCAACACGCTGGTCCGTCGTGTCCGCCCTGCTAAGCCTAATACGGCGGCTGAAATGTGGCTTTCGTTCGCTAAAACGACCGTGACAGACGTCGACCACCCATGAATTTGAGTGGTTAAATCGTGATGCCGAGTTTAAAAGCACAGCCTATCATCTCACGAAGCAATCGAGGATTCTCTTTGATTTTCTTTGTTTCCAGAACGTGAATTTCGCGATCGGAGATTTCGAAACCGGGAATTTCGCATCCGGCAATATCGAGGTCCTCCCAATCGCTTCCTATATGCTGGGTACACTTGGTGCTTGCTTTGGCTATCTGTTCTCTTTCTGTGTGTGTGTTTTAGCGCCGCGAAGCAACTGGGGTTATGAGCGGCGTACAGACGTGGACAGATGAAGAGAGAGGACAGCAGCAAGGAGGGGGGAGACACGGAGCTTAGTATGCGTCCTGGGCAGACTTCAAGGGAACTGTGCCGACACTCGTCTGGTGGAAAACACAGGAAAAAAAAAAAAAAACAGACAGCACAGCCGGTGCTGGGATTATCTATCTATTCGCTTTTGTTACATATGATACTGTTACCCCAGTAAAAAAAAAAAAAAATAACGATAAACAGCACATTTACGTCTTTTTTTTTTCTTTCTCTCGTACATTTCCATAGTTTCTCTTCCGCTTCGTTCAAGCCTCGTCCTACGAGAGGATTATCTGTCGATACACAGCACAGAATCGAGGAAACGTTCGCGTGCGCCTGTCCGGGCACCGACGCCGCGTTCGCGGCTCATTCCTTACATAGGTCAAATTGGAAAAGGTCACACTGTATATACTTCCCAACACGAACAGACTGCAAAAGCAGAGAAACTAGTCCACCAACCTGCGAACAGCGCAGGAAAACCACTCTCTTAGGCGAGCACCCCCCTTATCTCGCCATCCTCTTATCATATCTCCAACACACGTCCAGCCACACATTTTCCTCCACCTCTTACATTCTCACCCACAGAGACAACCCACCGGGCCATTCGTCTAGACCTGCTTCGAAGCGGCCCGATGGGTGGAGCTGTCGGCGGCGGACACACGGGGTACAAAGACATATTCAAATCCAGCCGAACGTGCCGAGCATTTTAAACGAGTTCAAATGATGGCGACTAGCGATAGAAATAAACCACTCGCGGCAGAAAGAAAACTTTAAAAAATAAAATAAGTAAATAAAAACGCCGAGGTGGTCCTGACGTGGTCGCTTTATGTTAGTACCTTTTTACTGTTTACTACCTTTACTGTTCTTGCTTTATTTCCTTTTATATCCCTTTTTTGTGACAGAAAAGAATTTGATGCGGGGGCAGAATGGTCGTGGTCAGAACTGAAAAAAAGAGAGAAATAGAAAAAAAAAACAGATAGAGAGAGAGAGAGAGTGAGAGGCTTGGAAGACTTTGAAAAACAGCATGAAGGAAGTGTACTGCCTCGCGATAATGCATTTTAAGAACTCTCATGGCATTTCCATTCAGAGTGTAGATTACGCGGCCAACGTTCTTTCCGTGCGTCTAGACTAGAGATAAAAAACAAAAAAGCTTAAATATTTAATGCTCGACGAGTATTGGCCGCCGCGCGCGCATCTTCGAGATGCCTCGTCTCGCCCGCTTGCATAGCGCGCGCGTTATGTCGTCGGTAAAAACAATATTCTTTCGTGACGCATTCCTTCTTTATTCATGGCCGCGTGTTTTTTCGCTCTGCCACGCTACTGAATATAAATTGCCTGGCACTATATGTATACTTGTTTTTTATATACAATTTCCTAGCGGAAGTACAATTCCTACACGGGGCGCGCTGCTTCAGCAACCTGCTTGACACAAAACAAAAGGGCTGGTGACATTCTTCTCGGGTCTTATAACATTTCCTTACAACTGCCTCCCCCCCCCCCTCCCTTAGCATAACTCGCCGGTTTTTGACTTCGCATGTGTGCCCTGTCGTACTGCATCGCCTCTTCAGCCCTGCGCGAAATTCCTTTCGTGCTATGCAAGCTCGTTTTGCTTGCGATATCGTGGACTAATACTACACGTGTTGAATGGTATCTGTCAATACGCGTGGAATCTGGAATGTTTTCTGGTTTTCTTTTTTACCTCTTTCGTGGTCGCGTTGCTGTCGTGGCAAGGTGGCGGCACCAGAATGCCTCACGAATAATAATAATTTATTATAGTTACTTATTCATAATTAATTACTTATTATGACAATTTAAACAATAACTTCTAACTACACTCTTAAAAATGAACTTCACCGCATAGCACGCTCCTCGATAACCATCATCTCGGATGATATCGTTATCTGCCCTGATTCGTTGAAAGCGGGAGGCGGACGCCTTTTTTGTGACACTTATGCTGTGCATAATTGTCACAAAAAAGGCGGACGAGATGATGGTTGGCGAGAAGCGTGCTATGCGGTGAAGTTCATTTTTAAGAGTGTAGTGTAAACATTTAGAGTGCAAAAATTTGTACGCTCTCAATCCCTCTCCTCCTCAAGATGAGAGCGACGATGCAGAGAGGCTTCCGATTGGTCTTCTCAAACGGTCTCCCGCGATGATTGGACAACTCGATTGGGGAGACCTATGGGAGCCCGCTCCACCTTGCCGGCCTCGTTGAGAAGGAGAAGGAGGAGGAGAGGGAGAGTGTAGATTGAGCTTTTCTTTCCTTTTTTTTTCGCTGATAAATCGCGAACGGCGCGATGAATGCATTCCGTTGCTTTGGTGTTGGCCTACACTCTTAAAAATGAACTTCACCGCATAGCACGCTCCTAGCCAACCATCGTACGCCTTTTCTGTGACAATTACGAATCGCATAAGTGTCACAAAAAAGGCGTACGCCTCCCGTTTTCAACAAATCGGGACAGATAACGATATCATTCGAGATGATGGTTAGCTAGGAGCGTGCTATGCGGTGAAGTTCATTTCTAAGAGTGTGAGGCTGGCCAAACCTACACTCTAAAAACAGAACTTCACCACATAGCACGGTGAAGGCCAACCGTTGCACAGAGTGACACCTTTATCACTCCTCATTTGTGGAAAGCGCGGGGCGTACGCAATTTTTTGAACTGCGTAAGTGTTCCAAAAAGGCGTACGTTCTTTCCAAAACCAAATTATTTATGAACCAATCAGGGGGCAGAACGATATCATACGGGATGGTGATTGGCTAAGAGCGTGCTATGTGGTGAAGTTCTGCTATAGTCGTGAAGATGCCCACTTGAGTGCGGCCAACAACGGCAAGCTACCTCGACCCCCCTCTGCTTTTAGAGTGTAAGGTTGGGTACAGGGAAAAACGACGACAGGGACCCAAACGACTCAGACAGAGACTTTATTTCGGTATGGAGTTGCTCCGCCAGCTCGCCTGCATTGCTGCGATGTTATCCTTTCTTTTTTTGCTCTTTTTTTTTAGCCTTTCCTAACCCGCGTACGCTAATTAAGGCTGAGTTCTTGGAAACGCATAAGACGAAGAAGATCGCACAACGAGCAGTTCATGCTTCTAACAATGAGCTCCGTTCATGTAACAACTAAGAAATGCAAACAGGCTCATCTTCCAGACGTGTGAGCCTTCCTCTTCCCCCTTTCATCCCTTCCCCGAGCAACGTACCGCCAATCTAGGCAGGCAGACCGCTCGAATCCCCACGTCACCTCCCCCCCCCCTCGTCTTCTTCTGATCTCCAGACACACTCTAAGAAAAAAAAAAGGTGTGAAAAGGTAGTAACTTCCATAGTTACCACCTATAGTTCAACATAGCGTCTGATAAAGGGTGTAAAAGCAATTATCATATATCCAAATTGTTACAAAAAGGCGTACGCCCCCGTCGCTCACCGAATCAGAAGCGGCAAACCTGTCATTCGTGGCAGAGAGTGAGGTAGCAGGTCGAACTTTGCAACATTTTAGGCGCAACATATGCGACAACTCTTACCTCCTAAAAGGTATAACTACACTCTTAAAAATGAACTTCACCTCATAGCACGTTCCTAGCCAACCATCATCTCGTTATCTGACTTGATTTGTTGAAAACGCGAGGCGTACGCCTTTTTTGTGACAATTATGAATATCATAAGTGTCACAAGAAAAGGCGTACGCCTCCCGTTTTCAACAAATCAGGGCAGATAACGATATCATTCGAGATGACGGTTGGCTAGGAACGTGCTATGAGGTGAAGTTCATTTTTAAGAGTGTACTCCAACCTTTTTTCTAAGAGTCATGCCCGTTCTGATCAGAGACCGATCCTATCGGCTATCCTATCGGGACGTGATGCTCAATTGCGTCGTAAATGAATGATGAAAAAAAAAAAAAAAAGAGAGAGAGAAAAAAAAAAAAACTCGTAACCCTCTGCGTTATTTCACTGCCATTGAACGTAACAGCCGAAAAGGCTCTCAACAGTGTCCTTTTACATTTCCGTAACCTTCTGTTCCCGCCGTTAGCAGTGGTGGTTCTGTTAGTTACGTGCACTGCAGGTACCGGTACCCACTCGGAATGACGATATGAAGAGTTCCCCCGCTGTTAAAATGATGTGTATTGCATGCTCGCTCTGTCACGATAGAAGAGACAAAAATACAAAAACATGAAGACAAAACATGAAATGCAGTCCTCGCTCCATAACCTTCGTTAAGCGCAATGCATTTAGTCTCGAACGGGATTATGCTGGTGTGGGCGATGCATGTAATCCTCAAGGGGACTAAAATTACGCCTCTCCGCTGTGAAGAAGATGAAGATGTTACCGTACTTATTACACGGCGTACGCTCGCGGCCATTTTCTCAGGATTTCCTCTCGAAGAAGCAAAGACTAGCGCGACGGTTTTTCGAATTAAAGCCGTATTTCATTCACCGCATACTACGAAGCAGAACTACAGAGCCAAATCGCTCCCAGTATAAGCTTCGGGATCTCGGTCCAATTTATCAGGCGCGCAGTCTACTCCGAGAAAATTGCATGCCACAAAACACAAGAGCGTTTCTATATATTTATATACGAATAGAATTAAATTGCGCCGCTTCCGTACAAAACATACTTTTTCATGCCAAAATGGTATCCCACACACACACAAAAAAAGAAAAAAGAATACCCCGAACAATTTTCCTTTGAAGCCACGCGAAATAGAAATTCATCTCAGGTAATGGCTCCCCGTTAACAGTCAGAAGGGCTGACTTTATAAATACAGAGCGAAAGCTATGCCCGGCCAGTATACTAATTCGGGTCCTGATTAATGAATTTAAAAATTCGAGTGCGAGGAGTTGCGACGGTACGTGTAGGGTGAGTGTATACGTGCATGGAACGCGACTGCGAGGCACGACAAACGCACCTTTGCGCCGAACGCCTTTCTGATCCGAAAGATTGAAAGCTCGTCTTTTTGTGCGAATGTGTCCCCCACGGCTTGCAATCCTAATTTCTATTGCTTCGACGACATATATACCGGGTATTTCAGTTAAATCCCCGTGCTAAATAATTCGCGAACCGGTGCACCAATCGAATAACTTTCGTTTTTACAAGTATATGTCCAATACCGCCTACAAGATGCGCACAGCGTGAATGAGCGGGAGGCGCTCATTATTTAAATAAAAATTCAAATGAGTTTCGTGAAAAAAGCTAACTTCTAAAGCAGGGCGCCGTCGGCATTAAAATGGGTACTACACCTTCTGGGACCTTCAGTGGACACCTTGCAGAGAAAAATCTGCCACCGAAGCGGGTCGTTTGTTGCAGTAATTAATTGGTTTCGGTTTACGTATTTTTGCCGCCGCTGGTCGCGGCGAAGGGCAAAAGGACGTACACGTAGGACTGCAACAGATGACCCACTTCGGTTGCAGATTTTTCTCTAAAAGGTATCTACTGAAGGTCCCAGAAGGTGTAGTACCCATTTTAATGCCGACGGCGCCCTGCTTTAGAAGTTAGCTTTTTTCACGAAACTCATTTGAATTTTTATTTAAATAATGAGCGCCTCCCGCTCATTCACGCGGTGCGCATCTTGTAGACGGTAATGTACGCTTGTAAGCTGCGCATCTTTTAGACGGTAATGTAAGAATTGTTCGGTATTGGACAGATACTGAAGACAGATACTTCTTTCACGAAGCTTTGCGATGACGCATATAACGTCTGCGATTCAATTTATATTTTTTAAGGAATGTAATAAATAACTTGTATTTAAAAAAATCAGAGTTGTAGAAAGATGTTTCTCGAGATGCAGCTGTTAAGGCCTTTCTTTTCTTTCTATACGGGACATTTTATTCCATATCAAATGCTATAAATGCAGACAAGCTGGTAGATATAAGCACTATAATGGGAAAGGTCCGGTGTGTCTCTGTGCCGTTCTCTTAAAGCGACAGCTTTATACGGTTTATACGGCCCATCAACGTCGACAAACGCGTACGTGAGTCCGTAGCAGTTGCGGAGAGAGAAGGGAGAAGTTACAATGGCACCGAAGCGATGTCCGGGCGCCCGAAGATCGAATCGGAATGATGGACCTATAAAGTTGTCGCTTTGAAAAACGTTTGGCAGAATGCCAGAAGATGTTGCTATTTTCCTTCTTCTTTCTTTCTTTCTTTCCCCTGTGTGTGTGTGTGTGTGTGCACAAGCTCAGGCTTTTCTCAGCATGGAGATTCCATTCCACGCTGTTCCACAATGACCCTGCACCACACGTACGGCTATTGATTTCCCCTTTGTTTTCCATCAAAAGTCCCTTTCGCTACCACACGAGAATATCATGCCAAATATCTAAAGCTATGCTCCGAGAAAACTCAACAGCTACAGTCACTGAGGTATCTCTCCGCCAGCAGAAAATGTAGTTCCCCCGTGGAGAGTGAAGCATACGAAGGACGAGGAAGCCGATTCACATGATCCGTTACTGCAAATATCTTACGACTTTGCATTTTGAAGCATGCAAATATGTTCCGAGTTCGTCGTCTGCGATGTGTGTTTTCGCAACGCGATCAGTGTGCAAGCAACAGTTTGAAGCATGCAGGCGTACTACGTCGTGACTCGGAGCCGTCTAAGCCAATCACAGCCGTCTCTACATGGCAAGAGTTGACCCGTACTTGTCCCGAAGCATAGAGGGTGTCCAACGCGCAGTTTTCCGAGAAGCAGACAGCTAACCGCTTCCATGTAACGAATACGAAACCAGACACGTACCGACCTCACCAATCACGTCTGCGTCACAGCCTATTATTGAAATTCCACGCAGTATAGTCACCGGCGTTGTTAACCCGGAAAAGCGAACCTTATCCGAGCCAGACAGCGAGACAAGGCCTCCGTACCTTTGGTAATACGGTCGTCGTCATCCAGCTCCAACTTCCGCAACGCCAATCCTTCTTCCAAGTCGGCGTAGTCTGCAAAAGAAAGAGGAAAAAAAATAAAACAGAAATGGATAAGGACCTTCTTCCTCGTCGAATCTGCCTAATCTTGAAGCAAGGTTAGCCGAGACGCGCCCAGCCATCCCGTAATCCGATTCTCAGCTCACGAACGGACAGACTGTCCTACTATGCTCATTACTTCTCCTTCAACCGGTCACGCAGACACCGCAGCAGCATCTATCAGCCCAATCCGCGGATGGAGAAGTGCGTACGCATAAAAATGCTGCTGCGCGTCGTTTCCTCGTAATGTGCTTTCGAGGGATCCCTTTATCGTAGCGGGACACAGATGTCTCCTTATGCGGTATTAAATTCTTCCTTCAGCTGGGAGGAAATGTAGATTAGTGGTGGTGGCCTTTAACTGTGATGCGCGACAACGGAGGTATGACCGGGGGGGGGTTAGCGGCTGCGGAGCTCTCTGATGTCCTGCTATATACACTGGATGTGTGCACTGGGTGTTTCGTTATAAGCACGTAACAAAAAATAAAAAAAAAACACGTACGCCACGGATATTTTTGCAAACGACGGGATGTATCACGCAGGAAGCTGTTGCGCCAAGTTTTCCTCAAAGTGAAATTAAAACGAATTTAATTGATCAAATTAAACTCTGAAATTTGCCAGGTTAAAGCAACGTTTTTCTCGACGGAATTATAGGAAACGTATCGCGAATGTAAACCAAATCTACCACAAAACACGCCCCCTAATGAAATTGTATTAGCTGGTCAAAAATGTGCAAAAGAGTCCACATTGAGAAGATTCTGAGTCACGCACGATGCGTATTGGTTGCGACAGGTGCGATAACTTCTGACGTTACAGACTGCCTGTTGTAAGCGACCGCGGCTATGACGCTACAGCAGTCTATAGCAGTATATTAGCAGTATTGTGCATTGCGTATGACGTGGGTGTAAGTCCCGATAGAAAGGGCAGAGGAGCGACGAAATCTGATCTAAACCTCCTCCTCCACAACTTACATACATACATGAATATATATACAGACACACACACGTATACATACATACTAGATATGTTGAATATATGAACATATGTTGAATGGCGTTCAACAACCATCGTTAAATGTTAACCATACATCCGATGTCAGGGAGTTTATTCATATCTATGCATACGGGAATGAGGGCGCTCACGCGCCTCTCTTGTGTGATCGTCTCAAGTTTAGTACGCATCATTAAATAGAGGCGGAGTACACCGCTGAAGCCTCGTCGAAACCTCAGGGCAGACCAGAATCCTGCTTTGAGCATACCGCGCGTATCGCACGAACGCTAACCGTGTATTCACGAGCCCACAGAATACTCTAGTGGAAGAAAAAGCAGAAAAAAAGCAGCTCACAGAGCTGAAGTTCTGCCACGTCTTACGTTGAGCATTCGTACGCGCTGGAGCATCGAGAGTGGCGTACCGCACGCATAGCAGACGACACCATCGAGCCCTGTCGTCTGCTACGAAATATCTTGCGGCTGAGTGGTGGTACGATCGCGAAAACACATGACGTCGAGCGCCCACGTGGCAGCTGGAAGTTGTGAGGTTTTGCGCAACATCCACAGGAGTTTCGTGCTAAACGACAGCAAAAAGAAAGTATGCAATGAGAGCTTTGTAGTTGGCTTTTCGCAACCTTTAAGAAGCAGGCGAAGTATCAAAAACTACAGTGGTCACGTGTTCGAGTGACCCGTATAACGCTCCGTTGTTAAGCAGTATATTTGTCTCCCCCTGCTTTCTCGTTTGTGTTCATATAACACGGACCGCGGAAACGATCTGGCTGTATCCCTTCCCCAGTATACCAGACGCAACAACAACAACAATAAATGAAGGAGAAGTGATGATGACATGGGATGTTTCCCCGTGTACCAGACGCAAATGGCGAGCTGAGCCGCTCAATTTGCGTATCCATAGCGACACCCCCTGACTGACGTAAAGCTCCCCCAGCGGATGGTACAGAGAGGGACATTGAAGACGTTCCACGCGAAATGTAATAGCTATAAAACGCAGCCGGCAGTTATCCTTCAAGGACCATTTGGCGTGGTGACTGCAGTTACTATGTTTATCCTCCCAGGGCCCACCTCTACCAATACTCCCCAACAACGAGACGCCTTTCACGTTTTCTCAGAAGCGCTTTCTGTTCAGAGCCCAGACATGGATGAAACAGTCAGCGTTGACGACACTCGCACGACGACAGTATACGTATAGATGTAAGGAGGGATCAGATGTCAGATAAGTGATGGGAACCGCACTCCAGATACTGAGCCTCAAATTCTTTTGTTATGGTACCGAGGTGTTTCTACACTCTAAGAAAAAAGGGTGTGAAAAGGTGGCAACTTCTACAGTTACCACCTACACTCTTAAAAATGAACTTCACCATATAGCACGCTCCTAGCCAACCATCACCCCGAATGACAACGGCCTCGCTCTAGATTTGTTGAAAACGGGAGGAGGAGCCTATTTTGTGCCATTATGCACGGCACAAAATAGGCTCCTCCTCCCGTTTTCAACAAATCAGGGGCGAGAACGTTGTCATTCGGGATGATGGTTGGCTAGGAGCGTGCTATGTGGTGAAGTTCATTTCTAAGAGTGTAGGTCGACATCGCGTCTGATAAAGGGTGTAAACAAGTGGCAAAAGCAATTATCATATATCCAAATTGCTACGAAAAGGCGTACGCCCCCTCGCTCGACGAACCAGAAGCGGTCACCCTATCATTCATAGGTAAAAGGTAGAACTTTGCAGGCACAACATAATCGACAACTATTGCCTCCTGAAAGGTGTAACTACTCCACCCTTTTTTTCTGAGAGTGTACTGAAGGTACTTTCCTCGTTGGCTTCTGTTAGTAAATAGTGCTCGACGAGTTTACCTTCCAACGTACCCGGCGTGACCCCGTCGATAGACCTCTCCCTGTTTGTAAACAAATGACGTCATAGTGTTCGACAGCGCCACCAATTTGGTAGAGTTGAACTACGCTGTAAGCTAGGGGCAAACAAGGTCGCGCCCGAAAGCCACGGTCTTGAGGGGATTACTATGGTCCTTGAAAGGGACGCGACCTTCGGTCATACTTTTCTTTCAACAGGAAGCAACGAACAAGTGTCCATCCGTGAAACCCAGCCCTCCCCTTCAGATTTGTTTCCGTTTCAGTCTGTCTATCAACGTCATGATGACGTCTCTCGGGTAGAGGTCTATTCGATCCCCGTGGTCTATGCGATGAGTCCCCAGTATAGGCGACCTGTACAACGTTGCTATTCTTTCAGACTAGTGCACTGAGTACCCTGTGATTATATGGGTATACTAGTGAGACGTTCACTATTTCGAGTGGCGGCAGACAACCTACTGTTTGCACTGTGTAGATCTCAAGGATAGAATTGAGCGGGACGAAAAACAGGGTGTATATTGAAGGCTAAAGCAGGATGCAGCAAGCTGGTGTAATCTTGGCAGAGGCAACATAACCTTGAGTCTGAGGGCAACGACGACACTGGACGGACGAAGGAAGAACACAGAAGAACAAGTCAGAAGCGTGTGTTCGTTGAGTCGGTCGTGCGTGTGCCTTTATCCGTCCAGTCTGTTAACCTCTGCCAAGGGTGTTTATATGGCGTATTTGCGTTTGAGTGTTAGCTGGTGAAATACAATTTCACTGTAAAATACTCTATGAACTCGGAAGGGCACATATTGTCAGGCCCACAAATGACATGAGAGACTATATGGCAACACTCGTGAACGTCATCGCAACAGCTAAGGAAGTTTTTTTTTTACGTCGAGAAGACTTTATTTTGATTATGATGTTTCGGGTATCGTATCGTGATACACTCTTAAAAATGAGGTGGTGGTGGTAACGAAAGAGCTCGCCATTGTGGGCCATGCAGAAATGGGCAACGTCACGCCTGGGGAAACTTGTGTCCTGGGCCGACTTCTAAGAAAACTGTGCCGACATACGTGTGAAAGCGTCTGAGGAAAAATGAACTTCACCACATAGCACGATCCTAGCCAACCACCATCCCGAATGACAACGTTCTCGCCCCTGATTTGCTGAAAACGAGAGGAGGAGCCTATTTTGTGTTCATTATGCACGGCACAGAATAGGCTCCGCCTCCCGTTTTCAACAAATCAGGGGCGAAAACGTTGTCATTCGGGATGATGGTTGGCTAGGAGCGTGCTATGTGGTGAAGTTCATTTTTAAGAGTGTAGTCAACCGTCATCGCGAGTGACATCGTTCTTTCTTCTGATTTGCTGAAAACGGGGGGGAGGGGGGGGGGGCGTACGCAATTTCTGTCGCATTATGCAGCTCATAATTGCCACCCCCCTTCCCCCCGTTTTCATCAAATCAAGGGAGAAAACGTTGTCAATCGGGATGATAGTTGGCTAGGAGCGCGATATGCGGTGAAGCACTGTTTTTAGGGTGTAGGCACTACTCTATCCCAATGCTAGCGGCGAACTTGGCGAAAACATCATGCTAAGCTTCGCAGCGATGACAGAGGTCCTATACGGTGTCCAGGAAGAAGATCAGCAGCGCGCTCACTGAGCGCGAAACCTTTACGTAATGCATAAATGCATAACATTAACGTTACATAATGCATAATTACATAAAGCAGGCGACCACGTGCGCGACGAATACTGCATCTCGGGAAGACCTTCTGAGGAACGCCAGGCAGCGTTAATGTGTCTCCAGCAATAGACCTCTCCCTGTTTGTAAACAAATGACGTCATAGTGTTCGACAGCGCCACCAATTTGGTAGACTTCAACTACGTTCGAAGCTGGGGGGGGGGGGGGGCGAACAAGGTCCCGGCCGAAAGCCACGGTCTTGAGGGGATTACGATGGTCCCTGTAAAGGACGCGACCTTCGGTCCTACTCTTCTTTCAATAGAAGGCAGCGAACAAGTGCCCATTCGTGGAACCCAGCCTTACCCTACCGATTTGTTTCGGCTTCGGTCTGTCTACCAACGTCATTTCGAGGTCGATTCGTGCGGTGACAATAACATTTATTCTCCCGACCCTCCCCCCCCCCCCAAAAAAAAAAGAAAAAAAAGAAAAAAAGAAAAAAATTCGTTTCGTCCGAGATGCGGGTAAAGTATATGACTGGAATTAATCATCCTAAAATTTGGTTCTAATTAATTACGGCAAATAGGGGCGGCCGGGACCCGAAAGTACGCTTTTACAAAACACCGATGTTTTACAATGGACTACCTCCTCTCCTTCCCTTTGCTTGAGATGCCGCAGGCGCTGTGCGTGAATGCTGTCTCCAAATTCCCCCGCAGCGACCGGCAATTGTTTCTGACGGTCTCGCTCGCGGTCCACTCGAAATTAATTAGGCGCCTTTTTTCGCTCTCGCTCTCTCTCTCTACCCGCCCCGAATACTTGGTCGCCTCTGCGAATACATCCGAATGAATAGTGAGAGGAAATGCATCTTCAGTAAACGTCTTATAAGCCACAATTTGTCTTGATCGACATATGATGCTCTCGTTGAAAGGAACCGACGGAGGCGTTCGGAAGCGAATGCAAATGGGTGGTCCTTTTGCCGCATGGCAACAGGCGCTCCAACTTCACCCACAAAACACGCGGAAGATACAGAATGATATACCGTTAGCACACCTGAGTTGTGGAAAGCACGGTGCGTACGCCTTTTTGTGACAATTAGCATAACTGGATAAATGACACAAAAAACGCTACGCCCCTCGTTTTTTCAGCAAATTAGGGAGAGAGGACGATGTAATTCGGGATTACTCCTGACCATATTGCTATGAATGATTGGGGCCCCGCTTCTGATTCGAAGAGAGAGAGAGAGAGAGAGGGAGGGCTTACGCCTTTTTGTGCAATTTAGATACGCACTAAAAACTGAACTTCACCGCATAGCACGCTCTGCGCCAACCATTGCCACGGATGATAGGGTTATCGCTTCTGATTCGAGGAGAGAGGGAGGCGTACGCCTTTTTGTGTCAATTTGGATATATGATAATTGACACAAAAGAGCAAAAAGGCGTACGCCTCCTTCTCTCTTCGAATCAGAAGCGATAACCCTATCATTCGCGGCAATGGTTGGCGCAGGGCGTGCTATGCGGTGAAGTTCCGTTGTTAGAGTGTAGGAGCATGCACTCTTAAAAATGAACTACACCGCATAGCACGCTCCTAGCCAACCATCATCTCGAATGATATCGTTATCTGCCCTGATTTGTTGAAAACGGGAGGCGTACGCCGTTTTTGTGACAATTATGAACAGCATAAGTGTCACAGAAAAGGCGTACGCCTCCCGTTTTCAACAAATCAGGGCAGATAACGATATCATTCGAGATGATGGTTGGCTAGGAGCGCTACGCGGTGAAGTTCATTTTTAAGAGTGTGTTGTGCGGTGAGTGCATGATGCACTGAAGTACTCAAGGAAGCTCCCATGTTTTTGTCTGGTAGGTTGTGCTGCTAGAATTCACCCATATTTCTGAGCAAGAGGGATCGAGCACACCTTCCACTCCCCTACCCCATCACCCTCTTTCCCATCCCCTCGGTGCCCACCGAACCACCAACTTTCCAAGCAGGCTAGCAGCTCCTTGCCCAAATGTCCTCACGATACTGCCTTCTGTGTTTGTGACCTTCTGCTGCGGATCGCCTTATGGTTAGAAGATTCCGTTAAAAAATAAATAAATAAATAAAAATAATAAAAAAGAACTATAGCGATCCAATTTTCAATTGTGGGCCGACGACCAGGAATCCAACTGAATTGCCAGAGATTTGGAAGCGCATAAAGCCAGGCGCATGAGTGAGTTTCAAACGAGGTATAGCACGAAGAAGGGACGTGTAGTTCTGGTCGAAGAAATATCGACGGCCGTCTCTTGTGGGAGCCGATCGAGAGCCACACGTGTCAAAAGGGGCCTCGTATAAAACGGCAGATGGCACGGCGGGAATAAATCGATAGTTGCACAAACACGAAGAGTCTCGTCCTTCCATAACATACTTCCCTTTTTCGCCCTAAAAAGTCAACTATGTAATGATCGACGTTTATGTTCAACGTGAAGACGCGGAGCGACATTGCAAAATCAGAATTCGGCTCGTCGTTGTCAGAACACTGGGAAAACTTTCCTTCGACGCAATCGTTTTTTTATGAACAGAAATAGAAACGAATTAACTGACGAGTGAATTAAAACAAATTAATTAACGAGGAAATCAAAAACAAATTGATTTTATTATTAACGAGATAACAATAAAGATAATTAAGACGTAACTCACAAAAACCAAACGCTGTCGCTCTAGACTAAATCGCTGCCGCCTTGCTTGCTCGTGTTTTTTTTTTTTTTGAATCGCAATGTTCTCAAGGTCTGGCTCTAAAGCACACCCAAAGTGCCTGCTTGACTGTTTTCACACCCCATTACAAAAGCGCGGCGACGTTATGTCGATCTGCTCACCAGGGGAGCGGGAGGGCGCACGTTGCTTGGTTGCTTCTCCTGCGTACACCGTACCTGTGCAGTGAAAGCACCCTTTACAGGAGACCGTCAACGGGCGGACGGACAGACACGCGCTTCGTCTGACTTGACTCTTCACTTGTAGAACGCGTTCAGCATTTCAAAAATCGTACAGAGCTGTTCAACAGGTCTCTGATGTATTGGGGACTTACGTCACTAATACTAAATAAAAATTAAATCGATTACGTTAATCACGAAGAATTAAACAATGAAACCCGAAAAAATATGCATGGAAGTATGCACGTCTATCGGATCACTTGAGAATTCTCATGTAACCTTTTGGGGTAACGGTTTGGTGCGAGGATAAATCAATTAAATTAATGTAATAAATTTAATTTTGATCTCAATTAATTGTTACTTAGTAAAATAAAACGCATTAATAACATTAAATAAACTTAGTTAATCTAGTTATTAAAGATGAGTAATTAAATTTACTTATCTGTTAAGTTTTTATTCATCAAATTAAACGTGACCAAAGTAAATTATACGACCAAAACTTCGGGGACATCACCAATCGAGAGAGCTCCGCTTAATTTTTCTTAAAATGATGGAGGTGGACAAAAAAGGGCACGTTAAATAAAAAGTTGTCTTACTGAAACTTCGTTAATTAGTCTGTTGCTAATTATAGTTTCGAAGGGAGCACGGCTTCCCCATTGGGGAGTCAGCGATAAAATCTTTCGCAGACGAAACCTACTTCCATTTACTGTTCCATCCGGCCCCAGCTCAAGCATGCTTGGGACAAAGAGCATCTGCAACAATAACCATTACTGAGAAGTGTGTTTACCTTCTCCGGGACACGTCTTGCAGCACCGCTCGGGCAAGAGCACTGGCTCTTCGCAGCTGGGCTTCGGGCAATCGTTCTTGATGTTCTCGCATCGTACGCGGGCCACTATACGCTTCTTGCGATGCACCTACAGAAGAGCCAAAACAAACAAACGTCAAACAAACTGCGACGCCGTCCATATTACCGCGCGTTCAGTGCGCGCGCGCGCGTGTGTGTGCTATATATTGCAAGGAAAATATGGGAATAAAAGCAGTTTATTATGCGGTATATACATAAATGGTAAAGTTAAGATGGGAAAGTGCTACGCTATAAGGAAAAAAAAAAGAAAGAAGAAGAAGAAGGTGTAAACTACGAAGCAATTGCAACTTGCGCAGTAGAAATATGGAAGAAGAAATGCAACAAATATTTCTACTGTTCATGTTGTAAGGCACTTAGGTTTGTGTTATGTTTGTCTGTCTGTGTGTTCCAGCCTCAGAACAGTTACTTGACACCGTGCAACTACTTGTAGTCTCCTATACATAGCAGTTACTCCACAATGTAGTCCCGCGTCTCTCAAATTTACTCCCCATCGCGGTAAATAGTCTCTAAGCATCGGATACGTCACGACCTGCTTTATGGAGAGCAGGCCGTGCTGGTATACATTTTGTACAAGTTGCGGCAATCCATCTATAGTTTCTAAAATGACTAAAATTGATCCTTTTTTTCCCTTGGGGTGTAAAAGTTACCTTTTGGTATTTATTATCTTGCTCAGAGTAAAAATAATAATATAATATATTAATGATATAATAATTTAATATGGGTATAACACTGTTCACTACACTTGTACTATATTATTTATTGATTACTCTCAAAAGAGTACGCATGCCCAAAGAAGAAAACGGATGGCAGGATCGGCTCGTCGTTGTTGGCCACGCAGAAGTGGGCAACGTCACGA
Source organism: Ornithodoros turicata (assembly GCF_037126465.1). Classification (NCBI taxonomy): domain Eukaryota; kingdom Metazoa; phylum Arthropoda; class Arachnida; order Ixodida; family Argasidae; genus Ornithodoros; species Ornithodoros turicata. The sequence continues at coordinate 21,694,744 of NC_088210.1, read as the reverse complement.
CTGACGACCTGGGCCAACTTCTAAGGGAACTGTGCCGACAAAAGCGAAATCCATCGCATAGCACGCTCACGGTCAATCAGCGCTCAGTGATATCGTTCTGTCTTGTTATTGGCGAAAACGGAAGGCGTTCGTCTGTCCTGTAAGGCTTAACGTGTACGCAAGTACTGTAAGCACTTCTAAGTATCGCAAGTATTTGTAAGTATCACAAAATCGGCATACGTCCCTTCTCTTGTCGCTGGGTGCTCGCCTTTTTGTATCTATTAACGTACCGCATAAGTGCCACAAAAAAAAGCGTACGCCTCCCGTTTTCAATAAATAAGCGTCATTCAGGATAACGGTTGGCTCAGAGCATGTTTTGCGGTGAAGTTGTGCTTTTGGAGTGTATGACAGTATAAAGTGCGGTAACGTAGTAAACATATTTTCAAAGCGAACCCTCAAAGCCCACGTCTGTTCGTGCTTTATTTATTTTTATTAAACTCGGAGTTTAAAACAATCTCCATCCTGTCAGCAGCGTCTCGACTCTCGAGTGTCGACATGATCATTTTAACTCTTGCTGGAGTACACAGTAACCGCACGCATCACCGGGTTCCGAAAATATTTGCACCACTTCCAAAAGTGGCACGGCAGACGATAAATATCCCGAGGCGAGGAGTAATAAAAAAATAAAATAAATAAAAGAAGCTTATAACCAGCTCTGACAATTCTGGCCATCATGCCACGCAGATTCCGTTCGTTGTCGTCCCCCATTTGTATCGCCATCTTCGTGCAGTTCCCCATGAATTTTCCGCGAACACAGAGAGAATAACAACATGCTCTCCCACTTATATTCGTTTAGCCAAAACAGCAGACGCCACAAAAAAGAAACAACAACAACAATAACTAGAACGAAAGAGCACGCAAATTGCAACGTACCCGCGAACTTCCTCACGAATTTTTGCTAGCGTTTATGCCTCGATACTTTTTTTTCTCTCTCTCTCTCTCTTTCTCCCTTACCCGAAGCGAGGTGCGTCTTGCGGTTATAAAAAGGGGGTGCTTCACCACAGAAGGACATCCTTCCTTCAGGCTATACGAAAAGTGAGGGGCGGAAGAGGGCGACTCCGGTTGCCATGACGACGACGCTACCTCTTCCGCATCCCAGAGATTGTGTAGTCCTGGCGTTTGCCGCGAGGGGGATTGGGTGTCAACGGCGGTTCTTCCTCTGCACTTTGTACGTATTTTGTGGCAGGAAAATCTTCGTTTGACATTCCCTATACGCAGCTGCTCCACGTAAATTTAATTAAGCGCCAAAGTGAAGCCCCTGGATTGGATGAAAGGAAGAAGGGAGCGTTTGTTTGGGAGCGAGTTTTCACAAAGAGGAGCCGACCCTGTGCGGGCTAAACTTTTTGTTCCGGGGCGCTGATAAGGGAGATAAGCGTTAACGCCTGTCAATATTATTTTTTGCCGCCTCCACTGTTTTCCTCTGGGTGTAATCAACGTGGAAGGTGGGAGGCAGTGAACAACACACACACACAATGTTGCCTGGAATGACAAAAAGAAATAAAGGAGAAAAGCGCTGGAAAGTTGTACTTCCGCCACAGCAGTGCTTTCGGAAAATAAATTCTGAATTTTAAATTCTGTGTTACGCCGCGAAGCAACTGTGGCTATGAGCGGCGTACAGACTGGGACAGATGGAGAGAGGACAGCAGGAAGGAGTGGGGGCGGTTAATATGCGTCCTGGGCCGACTTCTGGGGGAACTGTGCCCACATTCCACTTCTACGAGTGACACAATGTCTGAGAGAAAGCGGTCATGTTTACTTTGCTAAGCTTCTTATACATGGTTTCCACTGAATTTTGGAACAGAAATTGGAAGGTCTTTCAGGTTCAGCCGTCATTTCGTCTGCCACGTAAGACAGAGTTTATGTCTAGTGTCTCAATATTTCACAAAAATATTTATAAGGTACAGGCACCACGTGAAAGAATACATAGGGATTGCACAGTAGTGATAAGGTCATATGCGTGACTTATGACTCCCGGATGTCATAGGACAGAAAAAAAAATAATATAACGGGGGTGCTGTCAATTTCTTGCTGCTGATTCCGGCCTATTGCAAAGAGCGCTGACTCAGTGTGGTTTCAAAACTATAGTTCTGACACTGACACTGACTTTGCACTACCAGCTCCACGAGACCAAGAAAAAGAGGCAATACCGAGGGTTTCCAGGCCTTGAAAATAGCATTTTCAAGTTCCAGGGTATGCAAGGTTTTCAAGGACCAGTGGGAACCGTGTTACAGCGTTCATATCAACGTGAACAACAACCTCTCCAGCAAATACGTGTTCCACACACTCTAAGAAGAACTGAGCAGATTCGGGAAGAAATTACAGCTTCTATAGTCACATCAGATTGCATTTACTCCTATTTATGGTCCACTGACCGTGAGATTTACTCCCCAGCACTGCAAATAGTTCCTAAATTTCTGCATAACGTTCCGCGCATCTTTTCCCGAAGAGGACTAATGGTTGCGACAATGTAAGTAGTCCCCAAAAGGGAGTAAAATTACTGCTTTCTTTGCAATACGCACGGCATGCAAACGAGTGAAAGTTACAATCAACACAAACAAACTAGAGTGCACGTCAGGCTTACACTCTGAAAAAAAAAAAGAAAAGAAGGAGTAATTTAGGCCTTTTGGGGACTAAATGCATTGCCACAAAAACTAGTTCCTTTTAAGGAGTAAATGCACCGGAGTAAAAGAATGTCACAGAGTGGGGTCTGCATTCCACGCTCTATTCTAAGAATCCCAGGCACATAATGGATGTGCATGAATGAAAATGCTTTGAATTAAACCGTCAATCATGATATGTCGAGTGATATAAAATCTTGCGACATGCATATAAGGCACAATTTCGCAAGAAACAACCTCTAACTATTTGTTTCCTCTGTGTGGGTGGAAACCTGCTAGTTTAGCTAAGTTATATAGCCTTGTTCCATCAGGTTCACGAAGAGCTCATATTTATGTAGACTATATTGTATTCAGGAGACCATCTGCGAAGTTCAGTGACTAGAGTCCTGAGGAGCAAATTTCAAGGTTAGGGAACTAAAATGGGGAGTAATTGCGATATTGGGGACTAGAAGCTGCAATTACTCCCTATTTCACTCCTCTTTTCCTTAGAGTGTACCCCAAATCGCAGTCAGTCAAAACAACTTACTCTCGTTTGTTTAACGCATAATTTGCGTTTTCCCGAATTTTTATCGTAGGATTAAAGCACTTTAACCAACGCAAATAAATTAGTTGATACTGTTACTAATTGAGCTCCACTTCATCAGTTACATGAACTCGATCGGTAGTCATCACAGTAAGTTCTACGCCGAAAATCTTGCGAACCTCTTGAACGGTGGGAGCCCACCCTAGTTTCATTTCTCACACTGCAAACACAGTTCAGATACGAGTGTTGTTGCGGCAGCTTCAACCCGTTCACACAGAGCATATACGTGCCGCGTGCGGACGGTTAACGCCCGCTTGCGACATCGTTAGCATGGTCGATATGCAACATATGGCGGCGTATAATGGTCAAACAAAAGCCTCGACACCTGCGTCTCGGGTAAGCGACAGAAATAAAATGACGAGAGCTGCCGACACTGCGCGAGTGAGCTTGTAGATGTCATACAAATGCATTTGCTTTGCGCTGTCGCCATTTAGGAATGTGATCGGTGCGTCAATGTTGGGGGGAAAAGGCGAAGAAACTACACGTGTGCGACGCCAATGTAACCCTGCTCTCCCGCCAACTGGAGAAGCCGGTCGGCACCTCATGCGAATTTCAAAATGCCACGTTTCTCCAATGCATGATAATAAAAAAATTAATAAAAAGAAATAAATAAAAAACAGTTTCGTAGAAACTCAAACAATTAAAAAAATGGCAACTTGGTGTGCGGGGTTGCCGAAGTTTGTTGTTGTCCAAGCACCTTGAACATACTGAACGGTTTAATCATTGCTGTTCAGAATATTTTATTAACATAATTATCTATGATGCCTTTGATAAAGTACCTCACTCTCTTCTTCTTAATAAACTGCGTAGCCTTAATGTCGATCACGAAGTTTTATCTTGGCTAATATCTTTCCTTACTGATCGAACACAGTACGTAACTGTTAAGGATTCGGACTCCCGGAGCCTCCCAGTAACATTCGGGGTTCCTCAAGGCTCTGTTCTTGGACCACTTCTTTATTTAATATACACCAATGACCTGCCTAGCTGTGCCTCCTCATCCGTCCGTCTATTCGCAGATGATTGCGTCATCTACCGCGAAATCACTAACAGCTCTGACAAAAATAACCTACAGACTGATCGAGCACAAATATTTGCCTGGTGTACTCAATGGGACATGGAGCTTAACCTCCATAAATGCAAACATATGCACGTGTCTAGACGGCAGCAAGATGTCAGCCATTGCTATACAGCAATAACCATATCCAGCTCCAGTCCGTAACCACATACAAATATTTAGGAATGTTACTAACGACTGACCTTTCTTGGAAATCCCACATTGAATATGTCACTAACCACGCCAACCGCACCCTCGGATATTTTAGAAGAAATTTTTCCATGGCTCCTGTAGATCTAAAGTTAACACTGTATAAGACTCTAGTTCGTCCCAAACTTAAATATGCATAATCTGTCTGGGACCCAACTCACTCCACATTAATCCTTCAACTTGAGAGCATTCAAAACCGCGCGGCTCGTTTTATCTTATCTAACTACAACAGAACAGCGAGTGTTACAGCTATGAAGGCTTCATTATCATTTGAACCTCTATCACTACGTCGGAAACGGAGGCGCCTCACTCTTTTTCACCTCACATTTATTTTCACAACACAATACTAAAAGAACATTTGCTCACTGCACACTGGTTTATCTCATCGCGTATTGATCATCAACATAAGGTGGGAATACCGCTCTGCAAGACCGATTTATTATCTAACCCTTTTGTACACCGAACAAGTTTGGACTGGAACCACCTTCCGTCTTCAGCCATATGTATTAATCCAACCAATTTTCAACTGTGTATTGCTAATTTCATATAACCACTCCCCTCTGTAGTGCTTGGGCCTGGGGGTATAAATAAATAAATAAATCTAATTACATAAGTAACTGCCCAGATTACACTTTGCTTTTATAACACAATAACAACGTAAATGTTCTACGTGCAGACTATCGTTAGAAGTATGTCAAACTGCTAAAAATATGTACAGTCTACCATAGCTATGTGTCATAATCATTCGCAACAATTCGCACGTATAAAAAGACGCTGGTAGAACACCGACTGACCACTTGTTTTTCGCATTGTCACGTTCTCCTTGTGATGTATTTCCTTGTTTCTCCTTGTATTTACCCACTTAACTCGCAAATTTCCCAGTTCATAGTCATCTCGTGCACTTGTTGTATTTACCCACTATAGACTGCTGTATAAGGGTCGATTCCTTCGGCAGGAATTCTTCTCTCATTTCCTCGTGATGTGAAATAAGAACGTACTAATACAAGATGCGATTTTCATTTTCATTTCATTTCATTTATTGGAACATTTGTAAAAAACCTGTACATCACAGGGTGGCCAAAAAGACTAGGGCACGACCCTTTATCACTCATCATTGATAGTTATATCAAAATCTAGCCGTAGAAAAACATATAAAGGAACATATACCCGAAATTCATGCACTGCACATTGGAAACAAATCAGCATAATCAGCTACACAATGCACCACGTATGCTTAGTGTCCTTAGGAAGGACAATGACACATCATTAACGTGCAAATTCAGTGCGGAAAACCTGTTTAGTATATGTGGAAGGCTATAGGTTAGCGACTGGCGTCCGTAATCTGTCCTCAACTTAGGAATCTGATGATCTTAGGAAGTGATTTTAGAAATAACTCGAACAAAACTGCAGTCCAACAATTGCCGAAGTTCCAGAAAGCGCACTGCAAGATTACGAGTGAGGCTTGAAATCTATCATTGCCCGAAACCCCCAGCACTGCAAAACGGCCGTCCCCCCCGCCCGCAGAAAGCTTCCGCACCACAAGCACTCCCGCGAACGCAACCGCTGCGAGACGCTCCGACGGCTGGCGCCACAGATGACATTTACCCTATACGAAGCCCACACATCTGAATTTGAAATCTTCCACTTGAGGTCATTTAAAGCGGTCCGCGCACATACGAGATAGGAGATGGAGGGAGTGGAGGGAGGAGGGGGCACGCATACCTCGAAACAAACTTTTCGGCCAACACCTCCTACTAGGCTCTAGTAGGAAAGACATCAGAGAAGGGGAACCGAATACGTAATAAGGAAGTTCCATTCATAAGGGTGGATTAAGAATAGAAAAAAGCGGTCCTTTCAGTAGGAGGAGGAGGAGGGAGACAGTCTTCTTGGACTGCTGCCGCCATTCAGATGTAAATGGACGATCCATGCACCGCCAAGCTTGTTCCCGACCGCGAACCAGTATACACCGTACTATGAAACACGGAATGGATCCGTTTCGAGCGAAGTGTTGAGGTGACGCAGAGCAAGACTGTCGCTAGCGATCGGGGAAATGAGGTGCGAAGAAAAGAGCCAGGAAGTTATATAGGGGCCGACGCGACGGTGCTTTGTGTGCACGGGGAACAATAGCTTCGAGTTGTGCGGTACAGAAGGAGAAAGTTTTCACGCCGCCGCTCGCTCGAGGATTGGATTGGATTGGATAGCGAATAAAATATGTGCCGTAAGCCGCGCTTCGTTTGGAAGAAGTAGGCTTCCAACTTGATTACCGCAAATAACTTTGGGGACAAAGTTTGGAGGAAAGACGCTACGAAAACCGAATGTCTCGGAAGTTCTCTTTGTTCCGGGCGGATGATAAGAACACTCATGGTTTAAAATGAAAGAAGTGATACTCTGAGGCTGGAACAACATAGAAGGGACAAATACATACAAGGCCTCGAGCGGCTGGTTTGTCCCTTCAGATGACGCACCCTGGAAGTCGCTATGAGAAGGAGTGTTAGCTTAGCTCAATTGGTAGAGCCCTGGACCGGTAATCCAGAAAATGTGGGTTCGAATCCTACAGCTGGCTAACCTTTTCAGTGACTTTCATCTTTCATTCATGGTTTGTCCCCCCCCCCCCCCCGGGTTGCAAAAATGGGTTGGCGGTCCTTGTTAGAGTTACGTAGTTACAGCTTGATGTATCATTGCCGACATACGTTTCAAGCTGATACGAGAAAGACAACCCTGTAGGGGGTGCACAGGAAAGAACGAGAAGGGGTGATGCCAAACATATGGGGAACGTTAGAGGGTGTGTGTGTGTGGGGGGGGGGGGGGAATCAGGATAGATGGCCGCGAACAGTGTATTCCCCCTTCGCTGCGAACGGGGGGAAAAACATTCTAATTCTTCGCTGGGACATTCCCACATGTCGTGCTAGCAGAGAAGCGGTTTATTTTGATGCAATCGCTTCGAGTTTGGTCGTCGTCTTTCCATTTTTTTTTTTTTTTTCGCCCTGGGTTCACTGAGGTCTACCTTGTCCTGTTTCCTTCGACTTTACTCGAGATGGGAAAAGAATTCCCTCGGAATTCGTATGCATATGGGGACCATCGCGGCTGGCAGCACACAACTGACGGGCAGGCAATCCCCAGGGCTGAATCGATGATTACCTCCTGCTCTTTCCTCCCCCCCCCCCCCTACGTATTTAAAGTGAGATAAAAGAACATTTTTCTCTCTTTTTGAATCCAAATTCTCAGGAAATATATTACTCTCCAACAACGAAGGAGGGAAAAAATGAAAGGTGGATGTATATGGGCCGCGCAAAGCGTCAACCCCCCCCCCCCCCCCTCCAGAACGGAAGAACGCAAACAAAAGAAAGAAAGGAAAAGTTAACTGCAAAAAAGAGGGACATTCTGCAGATCTTGGAATATCATAAAATAAATTTCGCTCCCTGTCCCCGTCGGATGGCCCCTGGGGGATCACGTGACAAGAAAGGAATATCTTCCGATTTTCCTATCTCGCACCGCCCGCGCCCCCTTGTGTTCAATACTCATTTACATAACAAAGAAGATCACTCCAGCGAGCCGACACCATCCCCGCAGATAGCACACTGCGGGACGCGAAAAATATAGAAGGCATGGCGACAACAACAACGCAAAAAAAAAAAAAAAAAACCTGAAACGAAAAGGGTCACTCTGGTAAGGTCACGTGACAGCCATCACTCGCGAAGGGGGAATGAGGGGAGGAGGGAGGCAGGAGAAAAGATCAAAGGCAATTCCCGCCACTGGTGGGACCTTCGCAGTGGATAAATCTCTCACTGATGGGGATTACAGGGCCCGGCCGGAAATACACGACATTACACCTTGACACTTTTTGCCGCTATTTCCTTCGCTGTATGTGTCACACGCTAACAAGAGCCCCGTTGTCGTGCATACGAAAAAGAAGAAGAAGAAGAAGAAAAAAAAAAAGAACCCGAAAAAGTCACTCACGGTTCACGACGGAACGGGAAAGGAAAGAAGGAAATGAGAGGGGGAGGGTACATTAGTGGCACCTTTTTTTTTTTAATTACGTGTTAGCGCCGCGAAGTAACTGTGGCTATAAGCGGCGTACAGACGTGGACAGATGGAGAGAGGACAGCAGGAAGGAGTGGGGGACAGTGGGGGTTAGTATGCGTCCTGGGCCGACTTCATGGGGAAGTGTGCCGACAGTCGTCTGGAAAGAGTTCGGAAAACCCAGGGAAAACTTTAGACAGCACAGCCGGTGACAGGATTCAGGCACCTTTCACAACCTGAATAGTGTAAAATACTGCTAACAACAACAACAAAAAAGAAAATAATAATGATAAATTAAAAAAAAAAAACAGCGATGGTGCAAAGATCCTCTCGGTATGTATAATGTCTTCACTCTGTCTGCAGAAAGACGACTTCACTACAAGGCTCGGTTACGATAACACAACGCGATTGGACAGAATCGCGTGAAGAGTTGCGTAGTAACGTGATACGAGCTGTCTAAATCAATCGCTTACCAGTATTTTCTTTTTCATCTTTATCGTTTGCGATACCTATCATAGATCATATCACGCAATACATATCGGTGTTGGTAGAATAATCAGTTTGCGAGAAGCGGATCTCTCGATGACAAGTCACTCTAAAAGTCTTATAGCGGGACTGCTTTTTTTGGTGAGACTGCATTCTCGGATGTTTAGCTCGAAATATCGTCGTTATCGTCATCTGACATCAGATATTCACAAAAAAAAAAAAAAGGAAAGTGAGCTACCCACATCGAAGTCTGCTCCGACCCACTGTCGTTGAAATAAGGGTGATCAGGCAAGCGAGCTTGCGAAGGTTCGACGAAGGCATACCTTGAGCTTGAGGGAACGATAACACACGAAGAAGTAGACAAGACGAGGCTCAGACAAGACAGGCTGTCGTTGTTTGTCGGACACCATGTACTAATATAGCGGTATGTGCACACCACGCTTTCTGTGGTAAACGGGTTAAGTTTATGTAACAAAACCTGTCTTAACTCGCCACATGTTTTTTTTTTTTCCTTTTAGACTTTTTAACGTGGCTTGCTTGCTTAAGGGCACGCCCTAAACATTTGCAGATATACAACTATAGATAAGAAACCAAACGTACTAATCGAGTTTCTGTGACAGGCTCAACTCCTGACCCTTTTCCCAGTGATTTCCGATTATCATTCTTGATCTTAATGCTGCAAGGCACATACCAGATGTCGCGTGAATGTTGCTCTTACTGAACTGCGAGGCTGACCTCACCACATTGCGGGAGCCTTTTCTTTTTTCTTTTTTCGAACGCAGTTCACGAGGATAAGTCAGGGATATGATCTGAATATTATCACCCTCTCGCTACGCGGACAGTCAGCATCCTCCTCACCATAAACGTCACTATCAGGAAGATATAGACTTTTTTGTTTTCTTTACTTCCTTTTTTCTTTTGCAATAGCCAGTATTAATATAGGTCGGAAATTGTTAAGGTTAACGGTTCTGAAACCACGATAAGCAAATCGTCTTATTCCTCTGAAGTGGTTGACATCACGCTGCTTATCTTACATGCTCACGTTATCGTATAGAGCGATATATCCGATACACATAGGGAGTTCTAGTGCATCCTGAGCAGTTACTTGTGTACTTAGATAATTATGTTAAATAAAATATTCTGAACAGTATATTGCGCTCTACTTCTTTCAACTCACTGACATATCACCTTGCTGATCTTGGATTTGACAGCGCCTCCTGTCGTATCGTTTTCGTCGAGTGGTTCCCCATCTATTCAAACTCCCAAAATTGTATCGATGACGTAGCATATCGAAGCCTAATCGAAGCGAGTTCGAGATGACTCTCGCAATATAACGAAGTGAAAATCGATATGACGTCTTGCCATGAGAGTCGCATCCTGAAAAAGCTGACTCAGGTTCGGCGCTTCCTCCCGAACGTGGTCGAAAGGATGACCTCGAGGGTTAAGTTAAATCATCCATTCACCTTGAGGTGTTTAGCTGTATTTGCACCGTCGGCGAGAAGTTTCGTTCTTTTGGAACGCCCCTCCTGGGCCACCAAGGGCGTTATAAGCCGCCAGTGGAAAAAGTGTGATGGCGCCAGATACAAGTGACGCTTCACCTAAAGCATGTTACACGCGGAGGAATATTCTTAGAAATTGTCGCGGAGTCATGGAATCCCGCCTGCTGAGATTCTGCAGGCGCGATCCAGTCACAGTGTCTCTCACCCTTTCCCTCAAGCATGATCAACGTTGGCTGTGGCTTACTCATAGACCAGATTTCGCGAGGCGATTTTTTTTTTTTTTTTTTGCAAGAACATTTCATCGCGGCAAAGGGGATCAACTACTCTGAGAGTAGTTCAGCGTGTGCGTGCGTGCGTGGGATGGGGGGTATGTACTATACTCGGCAAGACAGTTCCAGTTTCAATCGAATCATAAAACCTCGTTTGAGTGTTGCAATACAAGTACAGGTCAAAAAGCGTCCTGACTGGATTGATAAAAAAAAAAAAAAAGAAAGTGAAATACGTGCAAATTTTAAACATATTCACCATTGAAGTAGTCTCCTTCGAATACCACACGCTTACCCCAGCACTGTCCGAAACGTTTTCGGAGGCCTTCTTTGGAAACAGCGAAGAGCTGTTTCGTTCATTTAAATATCCCAAAGGTGCTCAAATTTTTGCCCCTTCAACTGAATTTGTTTTTGGGAAGAGGAAAAAAAAAGAAAAACACACACACACAGCAGGGCGACTGGAGAACTGTGAAAAAATATAAATAAAAGTACAGTTGGAAGAAAAAAAGATTTCAGGATGCTCGAAACATGGAAACGAATATGACGAGACAGCTGTATTTGCTATTTCAATAAAAAGAAGAAAAAAACTTCGAAAAACTTTTCGGTGGAAACCGCGCTGGACGAAGCGTGTAGTCTCCGAAAGGGACTACACCTCGATGGTGACTAAGTTTCGAATTTGTAAGAATTTTACTATTTTTTAAATATAAATCCAGTCACGATAACCTTTAATTAGATCCCGTATATGTTCGTGGCTTCAATTTGCACATAAACCCACAAAGAAATTTCTTACGAATCAGAAAGTCGACCCCTTGATCCGCGAAAGCTGCAAACTATTCCGTCAGAGCGTAGTATAAGAGAAGAAAGATCCTGGTCACGCCATGGGTGTGAAAGGCACAGCGGCTAGTAAGCAATAGGGGAGAAGAAATCGTGACCTCTCGTCCAGCATCGCAAGCGTGACACTGTGTGGTTATCGAAGAGCGGGATCAAATCGCCGATGCACACATCGCACAGCGCTGCAGTGCAGCAAAGTAACAAAGTGGTCAAATTGTATATATTCTTCCATCATGCCTGACCTTGCACATGTTAAAGGGCGTGGCTGGCCAGGCGATTCATCACATAGCGTCACCACCCGTGGACTGCATAAAAGGGCCCGCTAAGGGGAGGCCGGAACTCGAACGTTTTCCTTTGAAAGCGTCCAACGAACAACAGGTCACCTCGATACAACTAGCACTCCATATGTCAGACATAAAACAATGATTGTGCTTTACGAATGGGTTCCCAGTGTTGCAAAAGCTGAAGCCCATTCCTGGTTATACTTCTTTTGCTCTTTCTTTTCTTCACTCGAAGGCACTGAATGACGTCCATGAGGAAACGGAATAACATAAAGGAATGAAACTGTTGTTACTGTTTTACAGTTATTGTTTGGAGATATGCATGTATGTATATATAAGTACGTATATTGAATATACTCTGAACAGAAAAAAAAAAGAAAGAAAGAAAGGTGAAATATTGGATCACTTAAAGGTACCCCATTAAAGCAGTAAGGAATCAATTCGATAGCCGGTGCCCTCAGTAGTCCGACGTCACAATTTTCGTACCAAATGCACTCCTAGTTTATTTTATTTTCCTTTTTTGTTTAGAAAAAAAAAAAAAGAAACTGAAAATGATGGGCAACACTATGTCGAAGCGGTCACCAACCGCGGGTTTGCGACATTGTATGCGTCTTCTACGCACTGATGGGTCTAAAACGAAAGAAGTTGGCTATGTGTCGGCTACGTATCCATCAGAAGCGGCAAGTCAGTCGGGAATATATATCACTGTTGCTCGACGACTTGGAGATCATTCCCCGCAAGACGTCGCCCCGACTCGTTTTTCCTGAATTTTACTAACGAATTAAAAATATTAGGTGTTGTTCGCTGTCACATTTGTTACTTGTAGCGCTGTGTTTACAAGCAACAAGCTGTTAAATACGCCTATACGTCAACATGAACTGCCCGTCTGATCGACCAACATAACATCAACAGGTGACAGGTGAGCTTCACGTGTCCTGTACTGATGAAGAACGTGCGATAAACTCACCGCAGTGCACTCGCACCGGACGCAGAAGAGTACGCCAAAAGGAGGCCCCAGGTCCGGACGCCATCTTTCTTCTAACTCGTACGTCTGGTTCCCAAACTGGCAGTCTGCGCAAAAATAATCATCCTTATATAGCCGTCGTTAAGACCACACAGCTGGAATTTAACACAGCATATTATTGCGATATAAAGGCCCAAGCACTACGAACACCTAAAGGCATCACGGATAACCACTGATAGCTTTATAGGGCAACGTCGGCTAGACTAAACAAGGCTTGATCGCTAATCAACGTGTCGGGGCCACGACCTGCTAGATTATAACGACCATGTCATATAGGCGCCTCTTAACAGCGCCGCATTTGGAAGCCAGAGGTGGTGCTACCCATCGGCCCGGTTCTTCCTCAATTTCTGCAATACTTTGTAGTTCAGCTTTCCTTAGTATTTTTGTACAAACGGTGGATGTCCCACGAGAGATGCTTCTTTCTAAAGTTGGTTATCATCATCATTCTACGCGTTTTTATAGGAGCTGTTGCTGTCGTCTGCTACGGTAGTCGTACGGCCGCTTCTGCGCGTTCAAAATTCAAGTTTCCATTGTCCAATCATGATGTAGATCTCGCGGGACGATGACTAGCGCCCCTAGCGGATCAAGCGGACGGGCTCCTCATAGGGGTTGCCGATTATGACATGGCCGTTATAATCTAGTAGGTCGTGGTCAGGGCAACACGACCTATTGCAGAACAAAGTCTGATGACGTAATCATGAAGAGTCCGCCAATCACGACTGTTCTTAGACGACCGTAGCTATGGACATCCCATGCAGACGAAATCCCGACTCTATCCGTGTATTCATATGCGCGACATTCCCCAAAATACTCCAATGGAAGACGCGAAAAACGTCATAGCTTTCTGCTGTCACGTGTGCGCGAGAGTTCAACGTCATGTATTTTCGTACACTGTTAACCGTGGGGAATATTCTGCGGCGCTACCATACGATATTTCGTAGCAGACGACAGAAAAATACCCAGAACTCGCCGAACTCGCTAAGAAACTCGAAAAGAACTCGCCGCTCAGCTATGCCTTCAGCGGTCCTAGTCAACGAGCCACATAGGGAGCCGCTGGTTAGCCACAGACTCGTTTGCCTTCGAAATCGTAGGCGACGACTGGCTGAAGCAGACGACACCGACATTCTACGCGTTCATGTAGCGAAGGAGGGGGAGGACATATCGAGCGAGCCTTCTTTAAACTCGAAGGCGTCGTCCAGGTTCGTCGTCGCGGATGCCAGGACAATGTTTGAAACTGCTGTAACAAAAAACTACTGCCGTTCCAAGACCACGAAGAACGCTGAAAGCCGAAGCGCGGAACGAAACTCTAGATGCCGTTGTTTGCTCCGTTTTCATTTAACGTCGGTTCTCGGCGCTGCTTTGATGTGGGACAAGCAGGTTCTCGGGCAACGTCATCTTTGGACCCGTCAGTCAGAAAGAAGGAAGCAGGACTTTCGTGAAAGCGGTTTGTCAGACTTCAAGGTGTTGGTGTTGCATGTATTCCAGGATACGTCTAATCCGGAAGATATATGTACTTACTTGCTGTTAAAGAAACATCAGTTGACGCCCTCTTCTCAGGCTCCCTCTTTTTCAATATGCTTGACAACACGATGGCCAATGGGTGCTCACGCGTTTATGGCGGCAGCATGCCGCCTTGTCTCACTTTCTCTCCCCCCTCTCTCTCTATCTCTCTCTCTTTGACCCTTTCTTCTATTATTTTTGCTGTTCTCCGAGGATTCTGCGCAGTATTTGTGGGCCCAGGTCCCTCTAATTTGATATCCGAGAGGATCGCTAACAACACCGACTAATGATTACGTTGGAAGTGTAGAAAGTGTGAGGGTATAGCGCTCTGTATAATTGAACGCTCAGTATCCCGCGAAAACCGGTTGTATCGCTAATTACCCACAGAAAGGCGCACAACAGACGCGCTTCTAACAGAAGAGAGAATTACCACGTGGGATATTGATAACGTAATTTCAGTTACAATGTCTCACCGTCACCAATTCCCACGTATATTACTGACAGACCCTTCGGTTGTATACTAGCGACATGACCGAGCGGTTTAAGGCGTCCCGATTGTTGGTCGGGACTGGGAGGTGGTGGGTTCGAATCTTACCACCGGCTGTGCTGTCTAAGGTTTTCCGTGGGTTTTCCGAAGACTTTCCAGGCGAATGTCGGCTCAGTTCCCCCTGAGGTCGGCCCAGGACGCATACTAACCCCCCCTGTCACCCACTCCTTCCTGCTGTCCTTTCTCCATCTGTACACATTTATACGCCGCGTATAGCCATAGTTGCTTCGCGGCGTTAACAACGAATAAAGAAAAAAAAAGACCATTCGGTTGCGAATCTTTTCCGTTTCATTTATGGTGGTATATTTCGTGTCGGCGAATTAAAAACTACCCGAGCTGTCCTCTCACAAAGGGATGATGAGAGAATGGTGAGACATGGTAGACACGTCAGAGATGGTGAAAGGACGGTATCTGTGATCTCTCGACAGAATGTAGATACACATCAAGATGTACCCGATGCGGTGAAACGGGAAACAAGGAATGTGAAGAGGCCGAATATAGAAATGTTGGAGAAAATAGCTAAATAAATAGTATTTCACCACTTCTTTCGCGCCTTTACCAGTTACTGCTAGCTATATAGACCTCCTGGACCGGCAGTCGAACAAGTCACGCAGGTCTTCGAGACATATTGTTATAGAAATTGTAGTTCACACGAAAACCCCTGTATGTCACCACGCGTTCAGTATCTACGGCTGTATTGCTTAAAACATAATTAGCTAATAAATAGTGTCATAGTTTTCACACAAACGCTTTGAGATACCATTACAATCATCCAGGGATTCAGAGATTTTGTTTACAATATAGCGTCCGCGTTTCAAGATTTCCGGTAACCACAGAACATGCAGCAGCGTCGTTAGTAGGATGCCTTTCTGAGAGTAATTGTACCCTCCAAAAAAAGGGGGGGGATATAGGTTTATTGCAAAACAAAAAAACAAAAAAAAAGCCACGAAAAAGGGGAAAGGTTAGCCTGGCTCCAGCAGCCGACTTGCTATTCCCGCTTACAAAAAAGGAAAAATAAAAAGAAGAAAAAAGAAAGACAAAAAGGAGTGATATATGTGTCAAGGGTGTACTCCCCAAAAAGGAGTTACCGTACACCCTTTTCTTAAAAAAGAGTGTGGTTAGGATGATCGCATTCGACGCCGAGACTGGGAGGTGACGCGGGTTCGAAACCCCGCACCGTCTGTGCAGTCTGAGGTTTTCCCTGGGTTTTCCAGCAGATTTTCCAGACGAATGTCCGCACAGTTCCCCCTGAAGGCGGCCCAGGACGCATATATTAAACCCCCACCCCATGCACTCCTTCCTGCTGTACTTTCTCCATCCGGACACGTTCTATACGCTGCTCATAGCCACAGTTACTTCGAGGCGCTCGCACAAAGTTCAAAACATAAAAAAATTAAATAAAGAGGCAACTAAAGATGTGAATACCACGAAAGAGGGATAAACTGACGAAAAAGGAATGATAAAGATCGGGCGGTGGATCAATACGTGTGCCAACCACGACAACATATACGGTCTGTTACTGCCTGCGTATAGAAGCAGTAACGAGAAGGAATTTCGCACAGGAAAAGGCAATTTCTTCGCACTACTCTTCGTATAGCACAGATGGGACGTATTAGCATACAAGGTGAGGGAGCGCGAGCACTGCGCCGTCCGTTTCTTCCTTGCCTGTGAGAGAGAGAGAGAGTCTGAGGATCCATTTCGAAGCTGAAGGAGATCGCGTAACGAACCCTTGCTCATATTTCTTTTTGAAGGATCTTATGGCCTCGTCACACGGGAAATTGAATGTCACTTTCAGCGAATGACATTCACACCGAATGTCATCCGTTCGCTGCCACACATAATGACACTACACGAAAATGGCATATTCGTACTGAACGAATCTGGGGAGCTCATTCGCTTTCGCCCAGGCACGAATTGCGTGCTCTCGATGGCAGACGTGCAAGGAAAAAAGGGGAACGTCAAATGGTAAAAAGACGGGGGGAATTGCAAAGAAAAAGTAATCGACCGACGTGTATTTTACGGGTTCGCTCATTTTTTACGTTAAAAAGGACGACTTGACACTTTTCGAAGTACCATCTATCCTAGTTAACTTCAGCGGCCGACAGAACGATACCGTGGTAAGTGCCGGGTATACGCCGTTTTCTGACAATTATAGCGAGAAGAAATCTTTGCCCCTTTTACGTAAGTGTCACAAAAGGGAGTACGCCCCCCCCCCCCGTTTTCAACGAAACAGAGGAGAGAACGATGCCATTCGGGATGACTGCATGTGCCACATGTCATCGTGCTACTACTTGGGAATAGCTCGCATAGCAAGGGCGACAAGAAGTGAGCGTTGTATGGAGACTCACGAGAGCAAGGTGACGCCAGCTGGCTTGCGAACAAAGAGAAAGGTATTCAATTGCATCATTCACAGCCAAGGCAATGGGACACAAGGACGGCTCAAAGGCCAAGGATAAAGTTCGCTGAACGCCTCGATGTTTCTACTCAAACCTTTTTCACACACTCTGCATCGTTCGTCCGATTTATTTATCAGGCTCAACTTACTACCCTGTAGTACTTTACTGGTTCGCCTGTAGTTGTTTACGCTAATGCACAGTGTAATCAATAATAACACTCGCATTCGTACTTCAGATTTTAGATTGCGCCGCAGGAACAACGGAAGTGTTGATAATCTTGTATTTTTGAGTTTTCGAGCAAATAACGCCTATATATATGGGGGTCTTCTTTTTAAATGTTGAGAGAGGTCAGCCAATATTTGGCTTGCTACTCTTCAAAAAATATAAATATATTCACACACACACAGACACCAGGGAAATGAAGATACGCGGAAGCACACGTGTCACAGGTCCCGCAGGTTTGCGGTCGTCTACTGCAATGCTGTGGCGTCAAACTCTGAAATGTGCTTCCTGTATCTAAAAACTGAGAGGCATTTTCGCACCCGTATACGTAGGTATGTTATCAGCACGTCAAGTCTCATGTCCGTCAATTCAGTACAATAAAAGTGATTCATGTTTTGTTTTTGTTGTTTGCCTACTATTAATGTCTTGTTGCCACAACGAGAACGTACAATATATGATTTAGAAGTGATGACGACGTGGGCAGTTTTCCCGTGGTAGCCGCAGGACCCTACCACATTGTTTGGAATAGTATGTGTATTTAGGAATACTCTTGTTGATTTCTTTTTGATTTTTTTTATTGACAGTGCGGCTTGGGAATCTTACCAGCACTGTGCTGCTGACCCCAGTCCCACACGTTACACTTGTTAGTTGGTCTTGAAATAAATTGATTGAATTGTTCAGCCATTAGCTATAAAAAAAAACCGTAATGTCAACACTCGATGAAAAACGACAATGTTGGGTACCTACACAGTAATTTATTTCACACCTTTGAGCGTGCAAAATGGCAGCATTTTAGTAAATAAACGTCCCGCATTCTTTTACTTTTTTTATTCCGCAGGCTTAACTGTAAGTTGTAATAAACAGTGATTTATATAAACCCCCATTTTTCTAAAAAAAAATGTTGGGCGACATCACCTCTACTCTTGCCTTTCTATGCACCCCCATACAAGGGGTCCTTTCTTATTTCAGCTTTAAACACATGTCAGCAATGATACAGAAAGCTGTTACGACGCAACCGTAATAATAACCCACCCACCTCAAAAAAAAATAAAATTATGCAAACAAATTCGAACCATGCACACATTCAGAAGTCACTGTTCTGGAAACTGAGAACCTTGTCGAATTCCAAACAGGACCAGTTGGGCCATTGGCCACGGCGTACAATAATCTCTGCATACGTCACATTGTGCAACCTGGCAACCCGTGCTTGAAATTCCGTCGCCAACAGTGATCCACCGACGGAGGAGAGAGCGAAATTCACTTTCAGGGATGCCTTCCGTCCCTTCATGCGTGCCTCATGTTTTGTCTCTTGTACCTTCCTTCACGCACCGCGAGGCGTTCGCCACGCGAAAAAAGCACCGTCTAAATGCGACAAAGGGAGCTCTCCTCGTCACGTGCAGCTTGCGCAGCAGACATGCCTCGCTTGCTCGAACGGCACAAACTGGGTTGGGCACGCTTCGGGTAGTTTCAAGTTATTTTACCATTAGCGCACGCGCGTTGTCGTTTTCTACAGTGGCGATATTGTAATGGGGAAAACTTCAGCGGATGGTTGACATCACTGGCGGGGAGCAATAAGGAAAGTAAACTGGAGAGATCAAGCGACAGCGCTGATGAAAGTTTCACGTCAGCAAACTTCTTTTCAAGGCAAGCTCGCGCGTCGAATATTGGGATACTTATCAGGGATGCTGTATATAGGAGGTGCTGTAACGGCATAGTCACTCGTTGTTTCGGGGTCTCTCTGTATACACAAATCAGCTAAAACTGATTTATATACGCAGATCTGCGTTGCTAACATCGTCATTAAAACAACTTCCGGTCGCCTTCAGTAAAATTCGATTGATGGGAATCTTAACGTGTGTAGAATATATGCGCGATGAGGAATGACACTGTATATACATCATCATCTGCTCCCTTTTCGATTATTACACGTTCTACGTCTGCGATCAGAAAATCTGCTGACCCTGCGAGGGGTTTGTGCAAGGTTTTCATCTCAGGGGCAGAGAGAGGGGGGGGGGGGGAAGACCGGTTCCACACGGAATCTGCAACTTTTTGTTACTTTCTGTGTGTGCGTGTGTTAGCGCCGCGCAGCAACTTTGGCTATGAGCGGCGTATAGATGGACAGCAGGAAGGAGTGGGGGACATGGGGGGTTAGTAATGCGTCCTGGGCCGACTTCAGGGGGAAATGTGCCGACATTCGTCCGGAAAGTTTTCGGAAAACCCAGGGAAACCCTCAGACAGCACATCCGGTCGTATAGGATTCGAATGCACCACCTCCCAGTCTTCAGCATAACATTCGCCCTACCAACAACAACAACAACAACAACAGATAAATTAATGATGATGAATGGGGAAATTCGCGACATGAGGTGCGGCCCACTACCCCAAGGCACAATGGGCAGGATGAAATGTGGCTACCATGCAAACTGCGGAAACCCGAATTTCGCACAGTGCAACAGAAAGACCTCGGAAACGCCCTGCTATATACCCTGCAGTGAACACGAGGCATGCGACTCTTGCGCGAAATAAAAGGCAACATGTGGAAGGCAACGAGAGACGGTATCCCTTTCACTATGTCGACAGTCTGCTCGCGAACACCGGCGGCGGCGCGTCGTCTGAGCGCTAACGGCCCCAGCGACGTCGCTGTCGGGGATCGGCGCCAATCAGACCCGAGATAATCGGCGCTTGTCAACTCCTCTTTCCTTACCTGATGCCGCCGGTCAGCGCGCTCTTCGTGCGGTCACACCCTGCAAGACCGCTTTATATAAGTCAGCTGCCGCGTAATGTATCAAGACGGGTTCGCCTGGTCGCTCTTGCCTGCTTTGTATGAGATGAGAGTGGACGGCCAAAGTGAATGGCGTCGATGGCCAGCTTTGAGAGGCGGTGAATACGCACGCTCTCGTGGTGAGAAATATGGCAGGGCTACGCTACATTAGTTGCCAGGCGAGTTAACGAGGAAATCGCTCGAGTGAGCGACATAAAAGAAAAAGAAAAAAGAAATTAGGTATGCAAGCTAGAACGTTTGTGCTGGCCAAAGGGTATATGCGCCTTTCTGAATGTGCGCAATGCAAAGTGTACAGAGAGAGAGAGTCGTTTTTGCATGGAGTGCCACTGACCATCGTTTATTCAGAATCCCCCAAGCACGGGGGGCACGGGGAGGGAGGGGGGTTGCAAAAAAATGGGGGTCATAAAAACAGCTACGTCATAACAGCTCAACGTATCATTACCGACATGTCATCACAGCTGAAATAGCAAGCCCCCCCCCCCCCCTGTAGGGAGTGCACAGATAAAGAAGTTATAGGGGTTTCTTCGCCAAACAATTTGGGACTGTTGGGAGGGGGGGGGGGGGTGTCTGGGTAAATCACAGGCCATTGATATCTTTAAGACACTGGGGTTCGCGTTGGCAGCTCGGTCTGTCTTTGTACCAAAATTGCGGACATGGAATACAGACGGACGTTCTGGGCCCCGCTACAAAAGCAATGAAAGAGAGGGGTTTGGGTGGATACTAATTTACTTTGGTAACTTTCGTGATGCTGATCGTGTTAACGAGTTTAACCTTGACTAGTAGGTTGCAGCACTACCTGACAGTTCTGAAAATACTGAAGAACCTATCGTGAACGACGTTGACGGCCGTCGCTTGGTGATCGAGTCCGTTTGACAGCGTTGAGACGGGATTTGGAGGAGAAGACGTAGGACGCTGAAGGATGCCCTGCGGATTCTCTGGCTCTGCGCTGCCGAACACGCTATGCTCCGCAACGCCAAAACGTTACGTAACTATCGGAAAGACGTACATTGTACAACGTTTTTAGGATATGCGTATGTTTGAATAAGCGCGACATGCACTTAACAATAATAAACTAACCACAGATGTTGGGGGGAGGGGGTGCAGTACAAAGGCTGCGAACTCGATGAAAACAGGGAGAAATGAAGTCGGAAGTGAGCAGCGACAAAAGTGCAACTCAATGCTCTTTGGGCAACTAGCCATCAGATAGGATGTCCGATCATTGATCTGTGTTACCTGATACTACAGCACTCTCGTCTCCAGCAATATTACGCAGCTTTTGCCACTCTACACTCTTAAAAATGAACTTCACCGCATAGCATGCTCCTAACCAACCATTATATCAAATGATATCGTTATCTGCACTGATTTGTTGAAAACCGGAGGCGTACGCCTTTTCTGTGACAATTATGAACAGCATAAGTGTCACAAAAAAGACGTACGCCTCCCGTTTTTAACAAACCAGGGCAGATAACGATATCACTCGAGATTATGGTTGGCTACACTCTTAAAAATGAAGTTCACCTCATAGCACGCTCCTAGCCAACCATCATCTCGAATGATATCGTTATCTGCCCTGATTTGTTGAAAACGGGAGGCGTACGCCTTTTCTGTGACACTTATGCTGTTCATAATTGTCGCAAAAAAGGCGTACACCTCCCGTTTTCAACAAATCGGGGCAGGTAACGATATCATTCGAGATGATGGTTGGCTTGTAGCGTGCTATGCAGTGAAGTTCATTTCTA
Source organism: Ornithodoros turicata (assembly GCF_037126465.1). Lineage (NCBI taxonomy): Eukaryota > Metazoa > Arthropoda > Arachnida > Ixodida > Argasidae > Ornithodoros > Ornithodoros turicata. The sequence continues at coordinate 21,672,644 of NC_088210.1, read as the reverse complement.
AGAGTGTAGGAGCGTGCTATGCGGTGAAGTTCATTTCTAAGAGTGTATGCTCACATTCTTCTCTGTACGTTCTTCTTTCCACGTTACCTCCGAGAGAGACATGTCATGCCTGGAACGTTCACCTATGTAGTCGACCAAACCAAAAAGGCGCGTGACCTGCTGGGCACTGCGGAAGTGCAGTGTAGAAACACGACGGGTCATCCTTCCCCTATTCGATCATCCCATAAACACACCCTCTGTCTTATTATTCACTCGGTTCATTCTTTTCTAAATATTTTTTTCTGAACTGTAAGAACAACAACAACAACAACAACAACAACATGAAAGACGATGGGACGAGGTTCACCGCAAGAATTGCGGCACCATACCTCAGTGCATGTCGGATAATATACGAGTGGAACGAGATGAAAAAGATGAGGCAGGCATGCAACACAGGGGCCGTCGATGTAACAGTTAGTACGGCACTTTTGGGAGGCCCATCCTGTTAATGTCCAAAGATAATACTGACAGTGTGTGTGAGTGACTGAATGAGAGTCTTTGTCATTCATTGGTTTTATTGTAGATAGCCATTTGTGTTTTCCTAAGTGATCTGGAGTAGCCGGCTCTCGTAATGAGTGCCTATTTCTCCATTTTTTTTCTTTTCTTATCAACTCAACTCAGCTCAATAATTCCTCGCTCTCTCAAAACTCGCCCTTTCCAACAGGAAGGCTTTTCTATGTTCTTCTCGACGCACTGACAGTGGGGGGAGTGCATCGCGTCCTCAGTGAAAAACGGCGTTCGCTTAATTCGTTACGGTCCAAGTCTATGAAGATGCAAATGATGATTAGAACGCAGAGCTAAGTCAGAACTGACAGAGCACTTGGGGGAAGCTTAGTTCTTTGGCTATATAGAGGCACAGTACGTTTTTCTTCTCTCCTACTTTTTCCTGCATAATTGGTTCGTCTCGGATCCTATTTTATTTTTGCTCCACGTTAGAACCTTTGCGCTGTATGTATAATGGCGGTGCTTTTGTACGTCATTGTTTATACTCCTGCTACGCACGTTTTGAGGGTCGTCGCTGGTACTGCTCCCGTCAAAGTTAATAATAACACTGAAAAAAAAAAATTCTCATTTCCGAGCGTGATAACAGTCACTCTGGTGGCATTGGGGGAATGTTAAGTGAACAAAATCCTTGTGTTAAACTAACAGAATAATTTTATTCAATTAATATTTCCTCATGGCACCAAGGGTTGCTGTAATCGCGCTCGGGAACGAGACTACTTTTTTTTGTGTGTGTTATTATTAACTTTGACAGGAGCTGTACCCAACCAGCTTTCACCAGTAGTCTATTCTATTCGATTAATTAGGAAATGGTTTCTCTTTATGCATGCGAAACAGAAATTTAGTGGTGGTGTTTCTGAAAGGGCCGTTGTCGGCCGCACAGAGGTGGGCAAAGTCACGACTACGGCTCTGGGGGAATGTGCGTCCTGGGCCGACTTCTAAGGGAACTGAGTCGACGTATGTCTGAAAATGCCTGAATAAAACCCAGGAAAAACTCCACACCGCACAGCCGGCACCAAGATTCGAACCCGGGTACCTGCAAGTCTCGACGCGTGACATGACCGCGCGCTAGGAAATTTAACGGCGCGCTATTAAATTTAGACTCTCGGAGGCGTATAAATAAATTCGACCCTATCCCTCACTACCAACCGAATACCTGCACGTGCGACTCAGTCATCAAATTACACGCGCGCATAGGCACGAAGCATTCAAGACACACACACAAGCGCACCTCCGCATAAAACGCGACGCGGTGAATACTACCAGGAGAATATACGCGTCGTCAACGCGATATCGCGATGCTTATGTATCTGTCTCGAGCAATCTTGGAGCAGCCTTGGATGGTGGCGCCATGAGATGGAAGGTCAGCCGGGGGTCTGAACATTAACAGCGCCGACTCTTATTCTAGATCGGCTGCAAAACAGTCCTCTTAAGATGAAAGGAGACAACATGGCGCCGACTCAAATGGGCCACTCTACACGGCGAGGAGCCCTCTCTCCAAGGGTTGCGCGTGCCGTTATTTTCGCCCAAACGCGTCGAGAGTGTGAAGCGGGTAGCGCAATCATCCCACGCCGACTGCAGTCACGACTATAGTGAGTTTCTTAGTGCATCGTACGCTATCGCGTTTGCGTACGTAAAGAATAGCGTTGGTGGTCCTGCGCACGCGCGAGACGTAAAGAGAGCCTCGCGCAATGCGCAGAACCGCCACGCTATCCCTTACGTACGCAAAGGCGATAGCGTACGACGCGCTAACGACTTTTAGTACATCGGAAGGATGCTATACTCGAAGAAAAAAAGGGTGTAAAAAGGTGGTAACTTCTATAGTTACCACCTAGGTCAACATAGCGTCTTATAAAGGGTGTAATAGGGTGGTAAAAGCAATTATCATATATCAAAATTGATACAAAAAGGCGCACGCCCCCCTCGCTCATCGAATCAGAAGCGGTAACCCTATCATTCGTATGTAATAGGTAGAACTTTGCAACCCTTTTGGGCACAACATATGCGATAACTATTACCTCCTAAAAGGTGTAACTGCTAGACCCTTTTTTTCTGAGAGTGTACACTCTTAAAAATGAACTTCACCGTATAGCACGCTTTTACACTCTTAGGAATGAACTTCACCGCATAGCACGCTACTAGCCAACCATCATCTCGTACGATATCGTTATCTGCCCTGGTTTGTTGAAAGCTGGAGGCGTACGTCTTTTTTGTGACACTTATGCCGTTCATAACTGTCACAAAAATGGCGTACGCCTTCCGTTTCTAACAAATCAGGGCAGGTAACGTTATCATTCGAGATGATGGTTGGCTAGGAGCGTGCTACGCTGTGAAATTCATTCCTAAGAGTGTAGAACTCGTCCACGCGACAGTTGCTCATCTGTGTGCTGTTTTTTTTTTTTTTTTTTTTCACTTATTTCCTAACGGATACCGCCTGACCCGTGCAAGTCAATGAAGATCTTTGTCCATCATTTTCTTATGTTTGTTCATTTAACGGATCTGCGTTTACAGAAATCCAGTCCATGCCCTATTATTGTCCGTTTCGTCAAGGCAGACCTCCCCCGTTCAAGGGATGGCGAGACACGGACGGGGAAAAAAGTATTTTACTCTCTCTCTCTCTTCTTTTTTCGTGTAAACAACCTCATGACCGCAATAAAGTTGTTGTTGTTTATTCAGATGGGGGGTGATCTCACTTTCATCTTTTCAATCGGGGACTGTCGAAGCCAACTATACAATCAACACAAGCGATGAAAAGATAAAAACACCGCAACTACAGCTTATAATCGTACAAGCTTCCATGCAGCGGACTGCATTTCTGATGTAACTGATGAAATGTAGTCCACTGCATAGCTGGTGTACGATAATAAACAGTAGTCTCAGTGCTTTTATCTTTTTCTCGTTTCTCCTTGTCAGTTAAAAGGACGAAGAGGGAGGGAGCCCATTACAGTGCAGGGTGTTAACCGGCAAAATCTGGAGTAAGAGAGTGGAATAATAAAGTGAGAAGGGGAGTAAAAGTGAGATGTTTCTCCCCCGTTACTCATTTGTTCTCAGTGTGTAGTTTGGCTGTGAATGGCACGAGGAAACAATCGCACAGAGGTGTGCGTGGCAAGTTGATAAACAGTAGCTACATGTACATTGTGTTGACGTATAGTCGTCACAGCTTGGCTTGGCCGTGTTCGCTGGCAGAGCGTCAGCTTTGTTTGGCGGCCTTCTGCACAAAACATTTGACGTCGAACCATGGGATTAAGACAGGAATGTCTCTAAGTGGGAAAGAATGGCGGCTTTTGTTCTCCGCACTACGGGGGAATATCTGGTGCACGCGCGGGCACAAGGATACCGTCGAGGTACAAGCAGGTACTTCCTGCTCAGGTGTCAATTTGCTCACTTTTACTCAGTTTACTCGCCACATGAAGCACGAGTGTCCATCACTCCAAGAAAAAAAGGCGTGAAAAGGTGGTAACTTCTATAGTTACCACCTACACTCTTAAAAGTGAACTTCACCGCATAGCGCGCTCCTAGTCAACCATATCCAATGATATCGTTATCTGCCCTGATTTAGTGAAAACGGGAGGCGTGCGCCCTTTTTGTGACACTTATGCTGTTCATAATTGTCACACAAAAGGCATACGCTTCCAACAAATCAGTGAATATAACGATGTCACTCGAGATGATGGTTGACTAGGAGCGTGCTATGCGGTGAAGTTCATTTCTAAGAGTTTAGGTCAACATAGCGTCTGATAAGGGGTATAAAAGGGTGGTAAAAGCAATTATCACATATACAAACTGTTACAAAAAGGCGTACGCCGCCCTCGCTCACCGAATCAGAAGCGGTAACCCTATCATTCGTAGGTACCAGGTAGAACTTTGCAACCTTTTAGGCACAACATATGCGATAGCTATTACCTCCTAAAAGGTGTAACTGCTCCGCCCTTTTTTCTTAGAGTGATGAGTGAGCTCTGCCGAGGTATGATCATGTCAATTATGTTGCCAAACTAATGCTGGTGGGGCGTATTTGGGTGTAGCACGCCAACTGGACACCCCTCCTTTCATTTTTGGTTGCGTCTGCCTTCACCTGCTAACAGCTAACAACCCACGAGTGCAGAGTGGCGTTTCTTCAATGTATTTCTGACCAACCTCTCTGCGTAACATCGTTTATACCCATCCCCACTTCCATCCAGGAAATAATCTAATCAAGTCCCACAGGAAAACTCCGTCACACCGAAAACACCGAAGCGGCTGACTTCCTCGTGTACGGCGTAAAACTTGAGCGCCAATACTTCTACAGATTTTAGCGCCTCTTCTCCAATATGCCGTAGACACACGAGCCGTCTCCCCGCGAGTATGAAACAAAAAACACGTCTCCTTCCCACCAGCGTCATGGCGAGCAAGGCACAAATGGGAACAGGGATTACGGAAGCGAAATGCTGGTCCGCTGCTGAAGCGATCTATTATGGCCGAGGGCCTTAAGACTCTCTTAAGAGGGCCCTGCGTAAGCCCTGGAAAATATCGCACCACCCATCCGGCGATTTCAGGAACACAGCAGGGACGAGAAGCGTTAATGGAACAGGCGCTGCTATACGAGCAATTCGGTCATCACTCTTTTAACGCGAGGATTGGCCGAGAAACAGATGGATCGAAATTTGCCGACGACCGCCAAATTTCCAGAGATGCGAGGCCGGCAACGTCAGTACATGCACCCTTCAGGAGAGCGTCATATCTGCGCCCTGCACTCTGAGAGAAAAAAAAAAGTGTGAAACGGTGGTAAGTTGTATAGTTACCACCTATAGATCAACATAGCGTCTGATAAAGGGTGTAAAAGGGTGGTAAAAGCATCCTATCTGATGTACGCCGTATATACCCATTAGAGGCCTGCCTTAGGCACTGCAAAAACGAAACCGCCGCAACCAGAAAACCTCCGAAGTTTCACAAACAGACTCGAAAAAAAAAAAAAAAGGCGCGGAGAGGAGTCAGAAAGAGAGACATAAATAAGACAAAACCAATGACCCGGAGAAAGCGCGACGTAAGCGAAGAAAGACGCCCAAAACTACAGGTACCGGGACCGGAGTCACAACCCAAGTTCAAATCCGAGGTTAAATTTAGACGCCACACACGGACTGTTGAATTCTACATTTGGTTCACCGCGGCAAGGTTGTATGTCGTATATCTGCAACCTTTCGGTTGTCAGGAACGTGTGTACGACATATCTCCCTGTAAAAGACTGCGCGGGTTTTATTCGAATGAATTTAGCACGAAGTGGGCGCTCCGCCTCTGCGAAGCATCATGAGGTTTCTGAAAACAACACCGGGCTTTACGTCGCCGGGCGGTTTTTCCCAGCACATGCCCTCTTAAAAATGAACTTCATCGCATAGCACGCTCCTAGCCAACCATCATCTCGAATGATATCGTTATCTGCCCTGATTTGTTGAAAACGGGAGGCGTACGCCTTTTTTTGTGACACTTATGCTGTTCATAATTGGCACAAAAATGGCGTACGCCCCCTTTTTCATCAAATCAAGGGAGAGAACGTTGTCATTCGGTATGATGATTGGATAGCAGCGTGCTATGCGGTGAAGCTCTGTTCTTAGGTTCCCTGTTCTCTGTTCTCCGATTCCCTTCTGTTACCGCATAGTCGCCTGGAAACATCTCACTATAGGAACTGAGGGGACCAGTTACCGCTACTGGACTTGCCACATGGAAACCGAACTTTCTAGTCGTCTGCAGCAACTGCGCCTTACACACTTTCTGTGTGTGTAGCGGCTTTTATAAACACACAGTGACGTACGCTTGCAATGCATGCCCTATACCCATCATGTGTGTGTGTGTGTGTATTCCGTGCTCTCTGAAAGGCACAGGTGCTGCGGACGTCTTTTAAGTCGCTGCACGGGCTAGTCTTACGTCTCCATGTTTTTACCACTCTCTCTCTTTTCTCTTGTAGATCATCATCATCATCATTATCATGCATCTGTTGTTTCCTCTCCAGTAGAAATACTCCGCGAAAAACAGATATGAGAGCGAGCTAGAAGTGAGAGACGGTCGCCCCCTTACGCGCTTCACCTAATCTAATAAAATATGTACGAGGCGGTTTTATGCACGAGTCCCCAGTGCGCGAAGACCATGCCTTCCATTCTGTCTCTCTCTCTTTTTAAATATTCATGTACCATTCCCTTTACGCGATGTATCATACTGCCTAAGAAAGAACACCCCGTACGCTCTGTTGAAAGCTTAATATATATGCAATAAAGCATCTACCAGCACCACTGCCGGCGATAAGTATTCTCATTTCTCAACATGGATTGCCACCGAGCGCTGCGTCCCTTGTAGGAATGGACTATTCGCCCGCATGAGGGTGAGGGTGATATTTCGTTTGCCTGTCTGTTGTATCACATACGGGCGTCCCTTCCTACATATACCGTGCTCAACACACTTTGCACGTCGCGGGATGAGGTTGTGTCTCTCGCCTCCTCTGACATCGTGAAGTGGCGCAGAAATCTGAAAGTCATTTGTTCTCGACGCAGCTGAGTTGTCTCAGGAACAGAGCAGGTGCTGAGTCTCCCGCCGCAGAATCCTCCATTGATTTTTCCTTCAGCTTGTCACAAAGAGCGCCGCGAACATAAATGAATAGAGGCAGTGTGAAAATCGTCGCTATATTCTGAATAGATTAGAGGTATAGGACATATGTTATAGACTACATCGGGTGAGCGGCGTCCATCAGCCATAGTCGACGAGAAAGTTGGTCGTGGTGAGTGGTGTGTGTGAGAGAGAGGGAGACACTCCTCAAACGGTTCCAGACAAGAAGCTACAGGCTGTGCAGAGGCCCCACGTTACGTACCCCAACAACACCGAATATCCTCTGGATGTACAAATAATGTCCTAACGAATTCGCATGTCCGATGGATGTCTGAGGGATATCCATCGGACGTACGAATTCGTTACGACATTATTCGTACATCCAGTGGATATTCGGTGCTGTTGGGGTACGCTGATGTGCAGGGTACCGCACTGACTATGGAGGGTGCTTTAGAAAATATGGTTGTGCCTTCTTTTTTTTAAGTTAATAACAATAAATGGCTATATATTCAAGGTCAAGTAGCCTGTCCTATGGTAGCACTAACAACCACCTGGTTCGTTGTCAGCATTAATTTTGATAAATGTGCACTTTCACGTAGAACCAACATCTTTCCGGTCAGCCACGGTGAAGAATTTTCATGTGACGTTTCGGCGTTATGGATTGGTGTATAGTGTAGGGCAAAATCAACTAAATCGACGAAATTAACTTACTTGCAATTAACGCTAATTAATGCATTAAAATTGGCCGTGCGCAAAAACATCCCTGGAGAAAGCTACTCGGAAAGTCCCGGGTATTTATCGGGAAGAGGTGAGGACCAGGAACCAACAGTGGCGATTAATGATCACTGCGGTGCGCCGCAGGCAACAGAGGATGAAGGGAGGCGAAGCGATGTCTACAATTGCGTGGGATAAGATAAGGCACGTTCCCTCTAGGACAGCACAATGGTGGAAGTGTTTTAGGTCCGATAAGAAAAGTGGGAGGCGGAGTACCTCCTCCTATGCCCTCTTTTTAGAACTAAGAAAAAAAAAACAGAGTATATGTGTGAGAATCTTTATCCAAGTTACTAGAAGTACGGCAGTAAGTTGTAAGCCAGTCATAGGTCAACACTTTTCTAGAAATCCCATCACATTCACATTATAGCCCATCACACGACATCAACGTCACAACCACTCAACTTCAAAAACCAATCATTCGACTTCAACTCTACGATCACAGCGTACGCCACCATTCAACATCAACTTCACATCCTATCACAGCCTATCACTCAACGTCACATCACACTCCATGATGTTACGGTGCTGTCCGTCCGCGATGTCCATCGTGAGTGAATTTTCCCCACAAATGAAGGCAGTAGAAAACAGTCGCCAGACTTGTTTCGAATGAGGTTCGCGAAAAAAATAAATAAAGAAATAACATGCTGGTGATAGACGACTGTTTTTTTGTGGTAATCACCACCACTACTAATAATCACCATCATCATCCCCTTCATCGTCTTCATCGGGAATAGCCAACAAAATCAGCATAATCATTCCAGGAGTTTTCCACCAATGTATTTGGTGTTTTAGGAATAGCAAGCCGACCTTAGGAAGCCGCCTTTAGAAATAGTCAGGCTGACCTTTCCGAAATAAACGTATATACCCCCCCTCCCCCCATCTGGTGCAAGTGATGTGGAGTTGCTGGCCTCACACTAGTGAAGCCAAAATCTCAATTTTATTTTTCTTTGATTCAATCAATCAATCAATCAATCAATCAATGAGATATATACAGTACGACTCACATCCCTAAAAATATTGCCTTCCGCGAGTTCGTTCGCACAAGTTGGCAAAGTCGATTATTCTAGAGCGTGACCAAAGGATAATCCAGAGCTTACAAAATAATAATAGAATGTCTGTCACGAAACAAAGTGATATTGGCTTCGTTACCGCTCTTATTTCGTTTTTTTTTTTTAAATTTGTTTACTAAATAAATAACCTATCACTGCCAACGGAAATAGACAGCGCATACATATAACGAATAGGTCCACATTCGTCTATATAACCTCGTGATTTTGTTCGACTTGTATTGCCTTGATAGCATTGGCCACTAATCAACAAAATACCCCTTTTGGTCGACAGTATTCACAAGGTTATCTGTGGTTAGGTGTAGGAGTGTAGTCCCTTTCCGTTGGCAGCAATGAGTTATTTAGTTCGAAAAATAAAAATACAGAAAAACCGCAACGAAAGCCTGCTAAACGCTACCCAAGGTACCAATGTCAGCGACTCCTTCTTTTGATCAGCAGCCGGAAAATTATACACGCTTTGCGCGCATTGATGAGAGCTCCCCCGACTCCTCGCGCTATCCCGGGTAATAACTCATAAATTCCGTTCGTAATGCTCCGTTCGTTTTTACAATTACGATCTGACCGAGCAGCCGTCTTGAATCAATGAGCGCAATTTATTAACGGAGAGACGAGACCGGTTGAACGTACTATTAGAGAAGAGACGCTCGAACTACACGCCATGTTATGAACGCAACAGATAAAGAACGCTTCTATCTTCAACGAATATGTTGAACAATGTAATGTATAATAATAATAATATTAATAAAAATAAGGTAACATTTCTTTGAGACTTTCCTCGAGGAATGTTAAGACCTTGAGAAAAGAGAAACTAAAGAGAGAACGGAAAGTACGTAGCACTCATAATTGTATGAGTCTTGTCCCTGTGTACATCATGTTCTGTCTTGTTTCTTTCCTTTCCCCTAGTCTCACTCTCAAGGAAATGTTACATTATTTGTTATCGGATACGAGTAGGAAAATTCGATGTAGAGTGGTAGTATGTACCACTGCGCCTCGATCGCTCCTTTCTGAGCGGTCGAGGGGCCGTGGTATATTAATTATGGTAGAAGAAAAAACGATAAGTGTATGGAAAGGGAGAAGAAATATACTGCACTAACGGGGAATGTCGGGTTACTGTAGAGGAACCCCAGATTCACGGAACACGGAAGGACAGCCAAAACAGAACAAATCCTCAGTCTGCCTTTTGTCTGTCCTTGCGTATTTCCCAGTCTCCTCTATAGCATGCATCGTTACTATATACTTGACTGCACTCTTTCCCTCCTTTCATGTCGGGGAAACCTGGCAAAAATAACATGTCGACTCCCAGAAACAGCAGCAAAGCTTCACAGACAGAACACGGGAAAGACGAGGGATGCTGCCTTGGCGGCACTTGTGAAATTTGTTCAGAGCTGTGGGATGGATACGACCTTCTAGGATTATCTGTGCATGATCTTGGGATCATTGTGAATAGTGGATAATTGTGGACTTCTAGCGAACATGTGAATAGTGAATAGCGAACTTGCGAGTACAGCACCTGAGAAGCAGTTTTTTTTTCTCTCTTTCTTTTTTTTTTTTTGTCCTTGGGGGGGGGGGGGGGGTAAGAATTTGTCAGAAGTTGCAGAACAAGTCGGGAGACGAGTTCAATTTGTCCTCTCTTTTTTTTCCTTACAAAAAACAAGCAAACAAAATCAAGTTTTTGTTGTTGTTTTAAATTCCGTGTTAGCACCGCGAAGCAACTGTGGCTATGAGCGGCGTACAGATGTGGACAGATGGAGAGAGGACAGCAGGAAGGAGTGGGGGAACAGGAGGTTAGTATGCGTCCTGGGCCGACTTCAGGGTGAACTGTGCCGCCATTCGTCTGGAAAGCCTTCGGAAAATCCAGGGAAAACCTCAGACAGCACAGCCGGCGACAGGATTCGAACCCGTGTCACCTCCCAGTCTCGCCGTGGAAAGCGATCATCCTAACCACTATGCCACGGGAACTGGTACAAAATTAAGTACACTCTTAAAAAATGAACTTCACCGCATAGCACGCTCCTATAGCCAACCATCATCTCGAATGATATCGGTATCTGACTTGATTTGTTGAAAACGCCTTTTTGTGACAATTGTGAACAGCATAAGTGTCACAAAAAAGGCATACGCCTCCCGTTTTCAACAAATCAGGGCATATAACGATGTCATTCGAGATGACGGTTGGCTAAGAGCGTGCTATGCGGTGAATTTCATGTTTAAGAGTGTGCGATTGCTGTAGTCCTGCAGCGGTCAGACGTGATAACCACGTGATTATAGATCAGAATAAGACATCTTTTGAACATGAAAGAACTGATGTTCTGAGGCTGGAACAACATAGAAGGGACAAATACATACAAAGCCCTGGACCGGCAATCCAGAAGATGTGGGTTCGACTCCTGCAGCTGGCTAACCTTTTTCAGTGACTTTCATCTTTCATCAAGTCATCTTTGTCGTGCATCGGTGCCTCGACTGGGAAAGTGCCCTACAGAACTCCCGACATCGTGCCTCTCCGTTTATCCGCACTTGTAGCGCAGCAGGCGGAGAACAAAAGAGAGAGATAAAGGGCATGTGATAAAAAAGAGAGAGAGAGAGAGAAGATAAAACCATTGTCGGAAGTAAGGAAGAAAGAGAGAGATGGAGGAGCAAGCGTCGTAATACAATATAGAGAAATAATAAGCGCAGGAAGTAACACAAAGTAAATGGGGAGAAACGTGCTTTGCACTGCAGCCGACCTTTTAGCAGCGATTTGGATGCTACATTTGGGGCTCCTGCTGGGCCGGAAAAGGGAAAACGACTGCATTGAACGAAAGTGCTGTACCACTTTTCTCCTCTTCCTGAGCCAATCACCATGCATGCAGCCAATCACGTGACGAACGTTTGACCACTAGACGAGGTGGGAAAGAAGTTAGCGCGAGGCTCTCCTGCTCTTTCTTTTTCTTCTTCTTTTTTTTAATGTCAAATATTGGAGGAACCAAAAGGAAGCGAACACGTTGAACAAACCCGTTAGAAAAGAAAAAGAAAAAGTGAGAGGTAAAGAAGCAACGGTAGGAAGGAGAGAATAAAGAAAAAAAAATACCCGAAGGATATTGGTGGATGACGATACCGAGGTCTTTTCCGCTTTCGAAGCGATCAATACGTCGAGGCAATGCGAGTCAGGTAATTCAGCGGTAATGATGTGGAAGCTTGTACAGGAGGGGCCTCGTGGGGAAACGCAGTCTATTGTGTGCTTGTCATCACTAAAGCGGCTTGCAACCCTGCATAGGTTTGCGACAGTTCGCATGCGCTTACATGCGGAGCAGTCAGTGACATTAAAGCGCTGTAGTTGAAAATGCAGACCAATATGGTCAAACGGATCAAGACTATATAGTCTCTCGTGCAGAACTGGTAATCTGCCTTTCGTCCAGAGCAGTAGCTGACGAAAAGTAATTGTCAGTAGAACAGCGGAACCTGTAAATAAAGTGTAAGTAAGCGAAATAGATTCAGGGAAATTAGCTTAGTAGAATATGAAAAAAACATGAAATAATTAAAAATGTTTTCCTGAGCATGCGGTAAATACATATATAAAGGCGCGGCAGTAGGATCTTTTATCAGTCAGTAACAGAAGCGCGACAGAGTTTCTTTTTATGGCACTTTCCGAGCAATCCATGCAAATCCTGTGCGAGAGACTGTTCAGACTGTCGAGTTCACGACGGAAAAAAGAAAGAAAGAAAGAAAACTTGGTTCGGCGCTCCACTGCACAGCGCAACCGGCAAAGTGGTGCCACACTTCACTGAGCGAGAAACGGACGTCTCCCGGAACAAGACAGTGTGCCTTCCATTCACACTCTGGATGGTGTAAGCCACCATCGGTTTCTGAGTGCCACCATTTGCCACACATTGCTCTGGAATGCCGCATTTTATTATTTCCCTGGCCGCTTTTACGTACGTAGTCGTTCTGGAGTCCAGTGGTCTATGGTCCAACCGCAGCATCGTAGCAAATAATGAGCACGCTCTTAAGACAGCGACCTGGAGAAGAGCGCGAAACAAGTACCTCGGGAACAGTTGACTAGAATCAGCATCCCTCCATTTCACTAAAAGCGCTAAAAACAAGGACAGCTCACACACAGCGCTGTGTGTGTGTGTTGCCCTTGTTTTTAGCGCTTTTAGTGAAATGGAAGTATATTACCAAGAAGCCCAAATGGATGTTTTAGTCAGAATCAGCGGCAAAACCACTCAGAGTGTTGCAATTCTAGTCCCTCATCATAATTTTGTGTTAGCTGTCACCTGAACCCAAACATGTAACGGGATATACAGTACCGAGCTTCGTCGTCATCATGTATATGTTGCTGCACATAAAGAGCACTTTATTTTCCACCACTTTGTCGAGTGCTTAAAGCGCGTATTCCTGAAGCTCCCCATTTCGACGTCAGACGTCGAAATGAGATACCGAACGTTCGCAGACGACAGGGCAGCAGCACTTCTGCGAGCGCGACGTCACGTGACAATGAGTAGCAATACGTCTCCAGACAGTGGGTTTCTAAAACTGCCGGGACTGAGCGAGTGCCATTTTTAAATTTGGCAGCGATCGCGCTGCGGAGAACATTGACCTTAGAGAGGCCACACCATCAAAACACAGACACGATCTTCAGCAGCCACGACGACATCGACGCCAGCGAACAGACACGTCTGTCCTTGAGTCGTTTCGGAAGGTGCACTTAAGTCGCGCGACTCGATGCAAGCGTTTTCATTGGTGCGGTCTCCCATAGCGCAACTCCGGTTGCGTGTAAATCTGCTTCCGCGAAGCTGCGTTATCCAAAGTCGTCTGGTGACCTTGTCTGAAAGGGACCGCCACGGGTAATGAGGACGCTCAAGTTCTGATATGTGCATACGCAAGCGCGGAATCGGTTTCTTTTGCAATTGCCAGTTGTGACAGCGGCCTGCAACCTTACAGAGTGTAAGGATGAGGTTCGCCTTGCTCTCTCACCTCAACAGTGCTGACTCCTGAGACGAGTGAGTTGCAACTGCACCGGGAGCTATGACCTCGAGCGAGTGTTCCTGTAACTGTTTGAAAACTGTAACCAGTTCTAATGTGGATCGTTAAAGGGGAACTAATCTAAGGGGATTTCACATTCCATACTCCCGAATTTGTGTGCCGGGGAAGCGGATGTGACACTCGGGGTATACGCCCCTGCCCAAGAGCCTTGATCCTTGTATCCATACCAGAAAGCACAGTGAAGTTCCAAAAGAGCATTTCGAGCATTCTGTCGTAGCTGCGCGAGAAGTGTTAAGAAGTACATTTTTAGCTGGTGAGAATTTGAAGTGGTGCAAGACACGTAAGATTTTGAGGGCAGCAGGAAACGCGTGCTGCGATAATAGATCGAGGCAGAAGCTACAGGTCGGCTCACGAATTCACTCATGATGACCATCAAAGACATCATTCACCATCACATCATGATAGTGATGTGATGTTGAAGCTGATGTTGAGTGATGGAGTATGTTGTGGTGCTGAAGTTGAATGATGAGTTTTAAGGCCGAATTCTAGCGATGGTTTTGGAGCTAAATTCCAATGATTGACCTTGTAGTTGAAGGGCTGTGATGTTGACGTCGAATGATGGGCTATGATGCTGATGTGATGAGCTGCAAGTAAACCCACAATGATGTGAGGTGATGGGCTGTGAGTAAAGCCACCATGATGTGATGTGGAATGAGTTTCTAGAAAAGTGCTGACCTATATCCTCGGGCCAAGAACCCCCACATTTCGAACGAAGACTGTTCGAATTGAAGAAGCCCCTGTTCGAAATATCGGCGGTTCTCGACATGAGTCTTCTGCTACCATCCATACTTTCACCGAATCGCTGTTCCACTTTTAGACGCAGCAATATTGATCGAAGGCTTGGTCAAAGACATGCCTTGCAGAATTCGCCTCAATGCAGACGACAGCGCTCTTTCAAATACAATTTCGGAGTCCGGCGACCGTGATTCGCTTCAAATCGCTTTTTCGAAAATCGAAAGTTGGTGTGAATCTCGGCAGATGGCATTCGATCCAGTTGTGATGGGAATATATCACAGAGGAACTTGGCGGAATACTCTTCCTCCCGTTGAATACTTTAATCCTGCTGAACACAACCGACATATGTGACTATAGGGTCCCCGCGTGCGACCTCCTCTTCGTTCTTGAAGAGGGGCGCGCACACACAGACACACATAAAAAAACGATGATGAGATGGGGCTGATGCCGGCCAGCAGGCCGGGCGCTGCCCCAGTGCCATTTGTAGATACAGTAAACCCTCGTTAATATGACCCCCGATAATCTGACATACGCGCTTTACGACCATACTCCTGGGGAACAATGCAGTGAAACCTCTGCAAACCCCCCCCCCCCGTTAATATGACAATTCCGCATTGTGACCAAAATTTTCGGGAACGACCATGGTCATAATAACGAGGGTTCACTGTAGTGAGAGATGATGATGATGGATATAAGGATTCAGGTGATCGAAGCAGGGTGGAGAGGCCTGTTGATGACAGGAAATCCCAAAGGTGACTGAGACCTTGGTGCATATGAATGCTACTGCACCAGGGGCCCAGCATCTTGTCTATGGTAAAGGGGGCGGTGATCGATAGCATGCATTCCGTGCTGCAATATCTCGTGCTCCAGCTGGTAGACAGGGCGGTCCATAAGTAGGTGGTGCAGGTCAGCGCGCACACTGCATGATGCAGAAAGGTCCGATGGCACACGACCAAGGCGCTGTCTCATAACTGGAGTAAATGCAACATTCAGCCGCATACAGTAAAGAAGATATGCGTAGTGTCGCCGAAGGCGACGAGGAAGCGACAGAGAGAGAGAGAGAGAGAGACGGATCAACTGCGCGGAGCAGAGAGCAGGGTGTCCTGTCATGCAGCCACTGTGATCTCGTCTTGTCTGCAGAGATAGCACGGACAAGGGCCCGACGGTCACCTTTGGGCAAGATGATAGAGTGGGCTGAAGGTATCTGATGACACCGTAGGGCCACATGACCAGGCACCCACTGTAATACTATGCAGTGGGCCAGGTCCAGCAGGTCCTTGTAGGATTCAAGCACGTCAGCAACCATGGACGCTAGAGGACCGCGAATGCCCATTGTTGCGAGGCACTGGAGAGCAGCCTTTGAGTCTCTGTGGAAGATCCGTGGTCGAACCGAACACTGCAGAATCTTGCGCATGACACCCATTTCTTTACGTGGAACGAATTCTTGAGATATGCAGGTGATCTTAATTTTCCTTTATAGGGAGTGGCATGCTGGGTTGTCACACCAGGGTGGAAAAGACGCACTGGGTAAAACGTGCAGAGAGACGAATGGTTCGACTCCCAGATTTTACCCTTTCCTTTGACAGCGAATTTTTAGCTATGGCTTTTACCCTCAGGAGGGCCCCTTCCACCCTTTAAAGGGTTCACTTGCTATTTGACTCTTCATCAGTCATTTCTGCTTTGGCGTCGTCCTCGGATCTGGTGCCGTCCTCAGAGTCCTTGTCATCAATCTTGGCACATCTTGCTACGCGGCACAATAGCGCTATCATCATTACGTGGATTCCTGGCCACAGTGGACTCACCTTTAACGAAATCGCTGACACCCTCGCTAAAATATCCCTCTCTGGCAAGATATTCGTTCTCTGTTCTTAGGTTTTACTTCCGTTGCCAGGTACAGACGACTCACAAGCCTGTCCAGAGCTGCACCCCCAAGGCCCCCCTGGAACATATTTCCTTCTCGTGGTTCCCTAACCACTGCAGCTCAAGACAGACAAAAGTTTGGTTGACGCGAGCCCGCTGTCTGGCGCTACCACTAAGTTTTAACCTCCACCGTGCTGGGCGCTCTTTGTCCCATGTATATATGCTCGCATTGTGGCCAGGATGAAACGACCCAACACCTCTTGCTCTTCTGCCCTCTTTACGATCAACTCCGCGAGAGGTATAGCTGCACACCTCTGCATTTATTGGGAGCCACCGCCTGTTTATCTTCCCTGCTGTTCCTCGGAACATCCCATACAGCGCTGTGCAACAGGTCTGTGGCAGCGAGTCTCGTATATCTTACATCCTTCTCTCGAACCGCTTCTAGACACCTTCTCCGTCCTCTCCCCCACCCCCCTATCCCCATGTACACACATCCCCAAATACATACATACTCACATATATAGGTTCGTCATACACACGTCAGTTGACACCTTCGTTCACGCTGTTACGTGTCTTCCATATGATCACGGCCACACAGGTAGTGATGGTTATGGAACTGCTTGCCGTAGTACACGGCCACACGGACGTAATTACACTCAATCGTCTTGGTCAATCTCATTTAGTGGCTCACGGCAATTTTTTGAGAGAAAGAAGAAGAAGAAGGACTTCGTACCGTACTGCCAACCACGACCTACTAGATTATAACGACCACGGGCTAGATTTTGAACTTTTCGCTATCCCGTAACGCTTGCTAAACGCTCGTGCTCCCCGGTTGACGGCCAATGCGCGTGACGGATGAACGCGCAAATTTTGAAAAATAGCTATAACGATCGCTATGTGCTATGTGCACATCAAGATTGAGCCCCACGTCACAATCAGAAAACCCTATGAGGAGCCTGTCCGCACGATCCGCCAGGGGCGCTACTGATCGGCACAACACGATTGGACGATGGAAATTTGAATTCTGAACGCGCAGAAGCGTGTGTACGACTACCGTAGCAGATGACAGCGATAGCCCATATGAAAACGCGTAGAATGATGATGATAATCAACCTCGGAATGAAACATCTGTGGAACGTCCACCGCTTGTACAGAAATACTAAGGTAAGCTGAAGTACAAAGTATTGTAGAAGTTGAGGAAGCAATAACTGGGACGATCACAAGCGCATTATCTCATTGGCAGAAGAAGAAGAAGCGCCACCGCTACCTTCCAAAAATGCGGCCTTAGTGGCTCACGGCCATTATCTCATTGGTAGAAGAAGAAGAAGAAGAAATGCGGCGCATAGAAGGGGTAGCTCACCATAGAAGGGGTGCGCCTGACATGGTCGTTATAATCTAGTAGCTCGTGCTGCCAACACTGCTCAGCATCAGCACCAGCTCGCGTGACTCAGTGGTTAGCGTGCTGGCCATGTTACGTTGAGACTGGGTGGTACCCGGGTTGGAATGCCGGTACCTGCTGTGCTGTCTGGGGTTTTTCCTGGGTTTTCCTCAGGCACTGTCAGACATATGACGGCACAGTTCCCTTAGAGCCCACCTCTGTGAGGCTGACAACGGCGAGTTCTTTCACCACCACCACCACCACCACCACCACCTCGGCATCAGCTGCTGGTCTCGCGCCTGGTTCTGTCCCGTTCCCCTTGCTGGATCCAGGCACTTGATACGGTTGCGGTTCCTGGTCGTCCACTCGGTGTCCTACGACTACGTTCCCGCACGGATTCCTACCGCTGTTCTCGGTCTACTCTGCTCTGGTCGCTGCCTCGGGTCCGCGTTCAAGTGCCTGAGGTAGAAGTCCCGAGTCCAGGTCCACCACCGCCCATCCTAATAGTAAATATTTCTGCGTGCAACCTTATTTGACCTTGCGTGCAACCTTGCTAGGCTGGCACACAGGTCGCCACATCAGACGGAACAACTGATTTGCCACTAGCTCCCGTGGCAATAGTGGTTAGGTATGACCGCCTTCCATGCAGAGACTAGGAGGTGACGCTGGTTCGGATCCCCGCACCGGCTATCTCTGTGCTTTCTTTTCCGGCTGGGTTTTCCGGCAGACTTTCCAGACGAATGTCGGCACGGTTCCCCATGAAGTCGGCCCAGGACGCAGACTGTGTCCCACTCCTTCCTGCTATCCTCTCTCCGTCTGTACGCTGCTCATAGCCACAGTTGCTTCGCTTCGCTAACATGGAATTTAAAAAAAAAACATCTGGTTTGCTGATGCGATTAATGT
Organism: Ornithodoros turicata; assembly: GCF_037126465.1. Lineage (NCBI taxonomy): Eukaryota > Metazoa > Arthropoda > Arachnida > Ixodida > Argasidae > Ornithodoros > Ornithodoros turicata. The sequence continues at coordinate 21,653,798 of NC_088210.1, read as the reverse complement.
TTTCGCTTATTTTCCGTCGACGATCTGGCTGAAAGAAGGATCGGTTCGTATAGCCACAGTCGCTCTATACTTTCTGGCAGCGATTTATCCAGAGCTCCTGGACCCCCCACGGGGTCACTAGACTAACCTAATCAAACTAATCTAACATACCCTGATCTAATCCGATATAGACCTCTCCCTGTTTGTAAACAGGATGACGTCATAGTGTTCCACAGCGCCACCAATTTGGTAGACTTGAACTACGCTCGAAGCTTGGGGGCGAACAAGGTCGCGCACGAAAGCCACGGTCTTGAGGGGATTACCATGGTCCCTGAAGGGACGCGACCTTCGGTCTTACTTTTCTTTCAATAGACCTCTCCTTGTTTGTAAACAAGTGACGTCATAGTGTTCGACAGCGCCACCAATTTGGTGGAGTTCAACTACGCTCCAAGCTAGGGGCGAACAAGGTCGCGCCCGAAAGCCACGGTCTTCAAGGGATTACGATGGTCCCTGAAAGGGACGCGACCCTCGGTCCTTTTCTTTCAATAGGAGGCAGCGAACAAGTGCCCACTCGTAGAACCCAGCCCTCCCCTTGCGATTTGTTTTGGTTTCAGTCTGTCCACCAACGTCATGATGACGTTTCTCGGGTAGAGGTCTGTTGGGTACTGCCACAAGCGTCACCGCCTCCCTGCTGCTGGTAGAAGTGTCGTTGCAAAGAAGAGCCAGAAATATTATAAGTTGAAGTTGCGCGGTTTGCCAATGGGCGGCAGGCCCGTTCCCCAGCCAAAGGAGTGGTATTTACACAATTATCATTCCTATAAGCCGTTCTTCAATATATTTCACAGGCTCAAGTCAAATACGGATCACCGTCATTTCCACTTCCAACAGAATATATATATATAGAGAGAGAGAGATACGAAATCACAAAGCGTACTTGTCGTTTCGGGAACAGAGAGTGCGCATAACGGCTGAATGAAGCTCATTTTTCGCTCATTATTAAGTCAGCGGCCAGAGACAATTAGCCGCGACTATGAGTCTTAGAACACGACAAAGAACAAGGGGTGTCTTCGCCGGCATGAATACATTGCTCGCTAATGAAAGAAGAGCGACCGATAGAATGAAACAGCGGCTGGCGTAACGCAGCACGCTGCATCCTCTAGGCATTCCGTATACGGACAGCGCAATTAAGTGGATGCGGTCAATTTAGGCCTTCTGGAAGAAGCCACTGGCCAATGAGCGGTTAGCGCAAACACTACGCTCCGAAAGTAACGCCTCCTTGCCTTTAATGAGAAAAATACGAAAGATATGGGAACGACACCTATAGCACTTAATAGAGCAATTGCTGAGCTACAGGTCGAGATTTTTCCACATAACCATCTCCAGTGGCAATGCATTTTCTCCAGCGCTGAAGAAAAGACCAAGCCACGTTCGAATATAGAAATATTTCCCAACAGAGTTTTTTCTTTTAAAATCAATCAATCAATCAATCAATCCCAACAGAGTTCAGCTACTTTCTTACAGCTGCAATAACGGCGCCGTTGTGAATGCAACATTACACGATGAGCAATACGTCCTTCATGAGCCTGAACAGATGAAAGCGTGGAGGGACCAAATCCGGGCTAGCTTGTTCCTTCAGCGTCGCACTGATTCAACAGCTCTTGACACACTTGCGCAGATGGTCCTTCTGGTCCCGTGCAAGGAACGTCGGCTCTCATCTCGCACGAAGTTTCCCCTGCAGGGCATCGAAGCTTACTTCAAGCGTATCTCAGAGTTCCCTCGTCGCAACCCGACGATTGGCACGGATGAGCTGGTCGAGACGCTGTTCATTTTTTCGGGTGGCTGCCGTGCAGTGCCGCCCTGAACGCGGCTAGCCTGTCTTACCAACGACCTACTAAGATTATAACGGTCGTGTCATAATCGGCAACCCCTATGAGGAGGCCGTCCGCACGATCCGCTAGGGGCGCTACTCATCGGCCCGCGAGATCTACATCGTGATTGGACAATGGAAATTCGAATTTTGAACGCGCAGAAGCGGACGTACGACTACCGTAGCAGACGACAACAACAGCTCCTATGAAAATGCGTAGAATGATGATGATAATCAACTTTAGAAGAGAGCATCTCCCGTGGGACATTCACTGCGTGTACAAGAATAGCGAGGTAAGCTGAAGTACGAAGTGTTGCAGAAATTGAGGAAGCAATAACAGGGTCGATGAGCAGCGCCACCGCTAACTGCCAAATGCGGCGCTGGGAAGGGTTGCCTGTAACGTGGTCGTTATAATCTAGTAGCTCGTAGTCTTGCCGCTGTCCGATACACGGAAACTCTCCTCCGGCCTCCTAACTGTGCTCACAATCGATTGCTTCGTCTCCATAAACGTCCACCAAGTGTATATGAAATATCAACTGGTGCCACTTTTTCTGCATTGAGGAATTGACTCACACACCTCTGTTTGATACAAACGTCTGTGGCATCCCCCACTTTTGATTTAGCGCTACTCACCTGCCATCTGGAGGACGGCGGCGAAATTTGCGAGTTTATGGGGTAACGGCCCACAGTTTACGCTGGAACTACTAGCTTTCACTTCTTAGACGCTGGGCGCCCACAATAAATTAGGAGGCGTTGCTTTCGGAGCAACCTCCACGCTAAAATGGACAAATGCGCTGACTAAGCTGCAAACGACATTATGTCGCTCAAAAGCCTGCTATAGACATGGCACGCATTTCTACGAGGGAGATAAGAGAGTGGCAATGCACGCACCCGGTTGCGGACTTCGGGTTCAGGTTGCGGCTCCTCAAGGTGGTTTTTGCTTCAGTTAATTTCGGCTTGGCGAAATTGCTGCTCGGGCAAGACCGGTTTAGGAGACGAGACCGTATTCAGCATGCATGTTGACATGAGAAGAAGAGAGTGCTGAAATTGCGTGAAAATTTTCATGTTTCCGGTCATTTCACTTCCATGAAAACGTGAGCTAAGATGAGCAAGTTACAACACTCAACTCGCAGATGTCTACCGCACGCGTCTCACACAGCCGCTACGCACAGAAAATGCTTCGACAACACAGAAAACAACAATAGATGCTGACGATGAGATGGGGTGTTTCACTGCGGCCGTGCGGTACCCTACTCCATTGCACGTGGATCATTATATGAAGATGACGAGGGAAGGATGAAAACACGAGAAGACACTAAAGCGTCTGGAGCAACCTAGTGGATGACAGGAAGTCCATGAAGAGGTGAAGAACCTGGCGATGGGGCACAGTATCTTCGTAGGGGGCCACTGAATGCAGCTAAGATGAGTGGTCTCTTGCTGATACGAGCCAGCTCATCACACTGCCGTATCCGCCTTTGTGGGCCGTAGAGTGCACGTTCCATAAGAATGTGCTGGGTGTTCGCCACGACAAGACAGCAGGTGTAGTAGAAGCTTGTGTCACAGCATCTGATCATGCATTTGAATTGTCGGGTGAAAGCCACATTGAGGCTCAGAGTGCAGACCACATTGGCTTACATTACTTTGTCTATATATTGCGGCTGGTCCCTCCAAACGGAGAACTTGCCAAGCGCTGATCACAAAGTGGCGACGTCAATACTTCCTTTTTAAAGAGCGCAATAAATGTGGAGCTTCCCAAATATTGGCACACACCTCCCTATTTCTATACAGATCACAATACAGAAAGATATCATTCAGAACGATGATCACCTATGTTCAGTGGTGACGGTCTATCTCTGCAGTGTATTTGATGTAATTACCGTGTAATCACACGAGCGAGATACCCGCGGAATATCCTAGTGGAAGAAAAAGCAAGAAACTGCTGACGGGGCGGAAGTTCCGCTGCGTTCGATACTGAGCATTCGTACGACATCAGAATACCAGAAGTGACGTATTGCGCAGGTTGCAAACGACACACAGTAGTAGCAGACGGCACCCCGTCGTCTGCTACGGAATATCTGAATGCACGGTTACCGGGTATTCACACGAGCGACATTCCCCACAATACTACAGCGGAAGATGCTGTTCTAACTATGGGGAAATTTCTACGGCTCAACGACAATATATTCCGTAGCAGACGACAGGAAAGGACACTGACGGTGTCGTCTGCTAAGTGCGCAGCACACTCTTAGAAATGAGTTTCACCACATAGCACTCTCCTAGCCAACCATCATCCCGAATGACAACGTTCTCGCCCCTGATTTGTTGAAAACGGGAGGAGGAGCCTATTTTGTGCCCATTATGCACGGCACAAAATAGGCTCCTCCTCTCGTTTTCAACAAATCAGGGGCGAGAACGTTGTCATTCGGGATGATGGTTGGCTAGGAGAGTGCTATGTGGTGAAGTTCATTTTTACGAGTGTACGCCACTCCCGCTATTCCGCGGCACCGTGCGAATGCTCAGCCTAACACGGGACGGTACTTCGGCTCCGTGAGCAGTGTTTCGCTTTTTCTTCCACTACAATATATTCCGTGAGGAAGTCGCACGTTTGAATACACGGTTAGGGGATTGTTCTCAGGGTGTTTAATCTCCCGTTTCGATGTCACTGTAATAGCTCTGCCGTTCGCATCTACACTATAAAAACAGAGGGGGAGTGTCGAAGTAGCTTGTCGTTGTTGGCCGCACTCGAGTGGGCATCGTCACAACTATAGCAAAGAGAGAGAGAGAGAGAGAAAGGGGGAGAAGAGAGTGGACGAGTTCAAAGTGAGGCATAGGCAAGATGAACACTACTGATGGGACCGAGGTGCACCGAGGGATGAGGTGCACTACACTCTTAAAAATGAACTTCACCGCACAGCACGCTCCTAGCCAAACAACATCTCAAATGATATCGTTATCTGCCCTGATTTGTTGAAAACGGGAGGCGTACGCCTTTTCTGTGACAATTATGAACAGCATAAGTGTCACAAAAAAGGCGTACGCCTCCCGTTTTCAACAAATCAGGGCAGATAACGATATCACTCGAGATTACGGTTGGCTAGGAGCGTGCTATGCGGTGAAGTTCATTTTTAAGAGTGTAGAGTGGTCTTTCCGCGAGGCCTACGAGGTTGCGAGTTTTCAGAACTTCACCAGATAGCACGGTGAAGGCCAACCACTGCGCAGATTGATACCTTTATCACTTCCGATTTGTGGAAAGCGCATTGCGTATACGCCTTTCTTGGAACTGCATAATAAGGTATGTCTGCGCAGTGCTGCGATATGTAGCACGTGCCGCAGGGTATAGGACTGCGGATAATTTGGAACTGCGTAAGTGCTCCAAAAAGGCAAAAAGTCTTACACCTCCCGTTTTTAACCAATCACGGGGGGCAGAACGATGTCATACGGGATATGGTGATTAGCTAAGAGCGTGCTATGCGGTAAAGTTATGTTTTTAGAGTGTACGAACGGCCGAGATAACATCGCAGCTCAAAGCAGCAACAAATAAGAAGGCAAAAAAAGGATAGCGCCATCTATTGCGTAACGACTCTCAGGGGATTAAATTACAATTTCAATGTAATTGCAACGACGTGAGAAGAGCCTGGATGTAGCAGCAGAAAGCGAGCAACACTCGAACCAGAGCTGCCGCGCTATATACCAGCATCTTATCGGACACACTGTGCCGTTAATTAGCGCGGTAACGAGATTCCGCCGCGCATATAAATTAGGTCCTAAGCCACACACCGCCCGTCAGCATCGACGGCCTCCACTGCACGGGAGTGACAACGATAACGCACGGCTTATACGGCCACGCTGGCGTTTCGCGGATAGCGCACGCTATTGTCTCCGGGAGACAGTCTTTAAGCCGCGCGCGTCAAAAACCCTTGGCGATTATCTGCGAGAACCATTGGCTATAAACGGGAAAGGACGCGAGAGAGATCTTCGACTCCTTTAATAAAAAAAAAAAGTGTTAGCGCCGCGAAGCAACTGCGGCTGTGAACGGCGTACAGACGTGGACAGATGGAAAGCAGGAAGGAGTGTGGGAGACCGAGAGGGTAGTATGCGTCCTGGGCCTACTTCACGTGAAACTATGCCGACATTCGTCTGAAGAGTCCGCCGGAAAACTCCGGGATAACCTCATGTGACGTTGTGTCTATCGACCCACAAGGCAAGCAAGAAAGGGTGGGGGGGAGGGGTGTTATCGGCATGGGCCCGCAGTAGAAACCACGTGCGCCTCACCTTGAACTGTTACCCCATTATTTGGGGGAGGGACCAATGAGATCGCTCCACGGGCAATGGGGGAGAGAGGGAATCTGGGGTGCTGCGCAAACAGCTGACGTATTTGCATAGCGTATTCTCAAAATACGCAGAATTGCGTCCGTGTATCACTATCAGTCAAGATGAAGTCAAACTTTTTGGCCATGTTTGATCAATTGTTTTTACTTTGCTGCCGAGCAGTGACGGGCAAAGTACATGCCTCAAAATTGTACTTAAAAGTTACCTGGCATCACTGCTTCCCAGGTCCTCCTATCAGACGGCCACGACACTGAAATGGATGGACAAACACTCTCGGATTCGACAGAGGAAATGGACCCCGACCCGGACCTTCGGCCGTTCCAGATCGTTACGTAGAGAAAAAATAGACCCACAGGAATCCAGCTGTCTTCTTCAAGAGAATCAATCCAGAACCTCCTTTCTGGGAGCTTGACTTCCCCCTCACTACGAACGAAGTGATCACCGACACAGAAGAAAACTCTCACCGATTCTCTCTCTCTCTCACAGAGTCACGAAGCACAGGAATTTAATAACAATCGTACCGTTGCAAGGAACAGCCAAAAGCCTTTTTCAGTTAAAGGCTTCGTAGGTGTGCTTAATGTCCAGACCAGATACCCGATCCCTATGTGAGGACAAACGCTGTCTGTCTCTGTCTGTGTCTGTCTCTGTCTGTGTCTGTCTGTGTGTGTGTGTGTGTGTGTGTGTGTGTGTGTGTGTGTGTGGAGGGACACAGGAGATGTGGTGCCGTATCACCTACACTGTACCAGAAACCCAGTGACATCATCACATTTTCTCCGGTACAGGCATTGTCAACAGAGGTCAACTTTGGATTTACTACAGACCCACGAACAGAATAGGTAGACAGAATGTTTTAAGTGTCAAGTGGTTCGGTCGCTGCGCGCGGGACTGGTCGCGGCGCTCCAGGTGCAAAATTATTATTTGTTTCTCTTTACTACTATGCTATACAGGGTGTCTCAGCTGAATCCCTGGGCTAAATAATTCGCGAGCGGGTGCACCAATCGACGAAATTTCTTTGTTACAAATATCTGTCCGATACCATCTACAAGCTGCGCACCGCGTGAATGAGTGGGAGTCGCTCATTATTTAAATAAAAATTCAAATGAGCTTCGTAAAGAAACATAACTTCTAAAGCAGGGCGCCGTCGGCATTAAAATGGGTACTGAAGCGCCCGGAATATGTTTCAACGATTTGTACCTAGTTTTGGTTATTCCTGTGACTACACAGGTTTCTTTGTAATGGTTTGTAAAATAGTCTGAAGCGCTCACGGAAGCTATTGATTTCATTTGTGTTACATCTCATTTTCTTTGTAAATTAATACATGCTTGTCCGTATGGAAGCGGCGAGCTCGTCAAGTCACATCTGTGACTTTTTCTCCCATTTTCCCTCCACTCTTTGTTTGTAGAACAATAAACTATCATTCATCCATTCAAAACGTGCTCCGACCCACATCAGTGCACAACTCGCAGAAAGTACAGAGATAGAGATAGAGAGAAAGAGGAACAGACAGACATGGGAACTGAAAAACGTGCAGCCGAAGACCTGAGCGGGCAGTGGATGAGCGCGAGTGAGCAAACGAGGTGTTGAGCTGGAGACGAGTGAGTATGAGTCACAAGTGTCACTGGTCTTCTCGAACGATCTCCAGGTGGTGGTGGTGGTGGTGATGGTGAAAGGGCTTGCCGTTGTCGGCCTCACGTATGTGGGCAACGTCACGACTGACGCCCTGGGGAAATGTGCGTCCTGGGCCGACTTCGATCCCCAGCGATGATTGGACAAATCGTCTAAGGTGACCAATGAGAGGCCGCTCCATTGTCGCGCTTCTTGAAAAAGGAGAGGAGGAGGGAATGTGCGAACTGCGGTTTCGTTGGCGTATTATAAGCCACGAACGGCCCCATGCATGAACTCCGTTCCTTTCGTCTTTGTATCAAAGTAACGACGTCTTTCATATCAAAGTAACGCGATGATAACTTTTAGCACTTCTGCGCCCTTCAAGATGGATTCAGGGTGACTGCCGCATACCCGCGGGAACAGATCTGTTCAGGTTAGTCTGTGCCAGTTTGTATTTCCCCGTTGCGTTTTTTATTATTATTTCTTTGTTTCTTTTTCTTTCTTTTTTTTTTTTTTGTCCTGTTGGCATCTTCATTATTTGTTTGTTCTCTAGTCTGGTACTCTCCTCGCGGGATTGGGATATCGCATATTCCGCAGTTCAAGTTGTTCTTTTTTTTCTTCTTCTTCTTCTTCCTTAGCTCCTTTCGCTCCGTGACTATTTTCCAAGATTAAAATATTGAAGTAGCCAGTCCCGACCCAGTCGAATCCGACAATTCCACATTATTTTTTTTAATTTTTTATCTAATGTAATCGATATGCGAAGAACTTACGGCGGAAGAAGAAGTAGCACGAAACAGTAAATAAAAAAGGTGCGCTTCCTTTCAAACTAAAGGAGAACGTAATCTTAATGTAAGGTCAGTGAAGCATAACTCCAAAGGTACTTCAATTGACTGCAATTGGACAATGAGGGTACTTCAAAGGTACCCTCGTATGACCATGTTGCAGGTAAAAGGTCACGCTGTTCAAAATATTAGACACAGCCCTAAAAAAATATGAGAAATACGAAAGATGAGAGGTTGCTCTATGCTAATTAAGAGGGATTTCTTAGACTCCATTAAAAGACGGGTTTCTCTCTCTCTCTCTCTCTCTCTGCTGGCTCCGACGTCGTAGCTGGTATCCCTTTGGGATATCATTCTTTTTACGGTAATAATGATTGGTGTAGATTTACATGTAAGCTGAGTCAGCCTATAGTGTGGACTGCGTATAATTTCGACCAGCAGGGATTCTTTTGACGTGGGCCGGAAATTTCCGGCACACGATGCTGGAAGCAACGTAAAATACATGTACATTCTTTTGCCATCAAATAACATTAGAGCACGAGCATTTTAGTTCCACCCCAATGTATGTATTGGTGTGACATGACATGACACATTGGTGTGATGATAACGTTACTGGAAAACAAAAGCAGCGAAGCTAAGAGGAAGAAGAAGAAGAAGAAAAGGGGGTCATCAAAGGAATAAAGAGCAACGTAGGACTCCGTTGTTGTGGAGAAAATTTGCTGTCAATTGAACCCCTTCGATGAACAAATGAGGAAGCTGAACCGCGAGAGCAATTTCGTTTGTGTGTGTGTCTGTGTTTTACTTTGCTGCTATAACACTTTTTGTTTATATAAACGGGAGCTGACAATGAAAACAAAAGTGGTGCAGTTCATAATGCTTTCTTTCAGAGGATAGAAGTGTTCGCGAAGCCCAGAAAGAGTTCTTTTCAGGAAGTGCTTAAGCAAGACTCCCCCTCCAAGACCTCTTGGAACTTCGTGTGGGTGCTAAGAGGTCTTAAAGGAAAAGCCCATACGCTTCAGATATGAAATAAAAAAAAAGGGGGGGGGGAACAGGCCGTGTTAAGCGTTGAAAGTCGAGAGCACGACGAAGTCTTGGAAAAAATAACAGTTGCAAACAGAATAAAGCTGCTCCTCACCGAATAAGCGTTTTCTCTCTCTCTCTCTCCTTCTTTTCTTAACATCATCATCGACTGTATCGCTATTACCGACATGTTTGCCTTCCCGATATTCGAAATCCCGTGCTGTTCGGGGAGCATCGGAGATACGAGGCGACTCTACAGGGAACTATGATGAAGATGATTCAGGTTCCAATGACGCATCAGCTACTCAGGCCATAAAGGGAACTATACGTTGGAACGGCAATTGTCTTATAGCATTTGAGGAAAACTCGGGAAGAACACCACAGCCGGTGCCAGAATTTCGAACCCGAGACAACTGTTTCAGAGACAACAGCTGACCAATGCTAGGCACGCATAACTCACTGGGCTCTGAATTTGCCTCGTTTCATTACGACCGTGACCACAGCTAACCCCCGACTTCATACGTGTGACTTGACCTCGACTTGATTTGTGGCTGACTTGGAAGAGTGTCGATGCATTTCAGGAACCCTCCCTCGGCTTGAAGCGTTCTTATACGCAGCGAGCTCGACTTGACACGTGTGGTGAAAATTTCCCAAGTCAGCGCTCGGGCTACCTTGTAGCCTTGAAAGCGACTTGGGTAGCGCTTCAGTAGCTTCTGGAAGCCACACTCAGAATGTTGCCTTGTCTTGGCTTTACATGAATGCTGATGCGTCATCAATTTGTGTAAAAAGCCATTGTGCAAGTGTTGGTGCCAGACGACAGGTGTAAACAGATATTATGAGTGTTGGCGCCAAGAAATGTGTTTTCATAGTGCAAAGCAAATTTTAAGCGCAAAATTGTACGAACCTCTCGCTCCCAGACGCAGTTAAAGTTAGGCAGGCTGCAACTTGACGAAGTAAGCCAGCGTGAGGGTTCATGAAACACGCAAACCGTCTTGGGCGAAGACTTGCACAAATCAAGATGCAGCTTCAAGTCAAGTGACATATGTGTAATTCGGGGGTAGGAAGGAAAAAGAAGAAAAAGGAGACAGCCATTTTAGTCCTTTTATGGATCATACGCATTTCGACAACTGTTAGGGCTGTATTCTTAAACAATCCTCCACTCAACCCTCCATCGGAGCTGCTCCTCGGTGCCCGTGTTGCGCCATCAACCCCCCGCCTCAGGCAGAGTAAGTCTTTCGCGCCTTCCTAGCGTACTACACGGTATAGCGCCGATGCTTCCTTGATGCAAAACACCTCCTCAAGTGGAGGAGCACTTCTTTCCTTCACTGCTAAAGGATCGTTTAAGAATACAGCCGTTAGTCTCTCTAATAAATGTAGAAAACTGTCTTCCAGACTTTATGCACAGAGGTTTATGATGCTAACCTTTCGGATAATGTACAGGGCTGTGGAGTAATAAATCTCAGGGTAAAGCAGACTAAAATGGGGTGTAAATGTAGTCTAGAGGAATAGAAGCTGCAAGTGCTCCGCAATTGGCACTTTTTTTTTTCTTCTTCTTCTTTTTCTTATGAAGTGTGTCCGAATTGCCTTATCTCCTTTCTTTCCATGGGGAGACTATTATGAGCTCTTTCCCATATTCGTAGCAGAAACGGTCGCAAACTTTAAATGATGTGGTTCTAACTGCTTCAACTTTGAAAAACTTCTTTCTTGCGATCTTTATTCGCGAATTTACGACTATATTTCTTTCCTCCTCCTCCCACTCATTTTCGTCCACGGCGATTCGCGCCGTGCGAGCAATAAAAACAAAAAAATAAAAATATAAAAAAATCCGGAAGGTACCGATTCAAGCAAGTTGTATCAGATAGCAAGTATAATGAGCACGAACCTTCAGAAAGAAAGAAAAAGAAAACGAGAAGCGGTACTTTTAAGCGAACGCTGGGCCGGTGACAGTTTCGGTCTGTGCTATGATACGGGTCACGTCCAGACTTTATTCTAATGAATAATGAAACAAATGAGTTCTCATCTACTAACCGGAACTCCAACGCCGGTACCTGTTTGTTTCTTTTCATGTGTGTGTTACTGTATAGACAGCCGCATCAGAATTCGGAAGCCGTCGTAAAAGAATCTTCTCAACAGGACACCATATTTATACGGTGAAGCGCGGGAAGGAGCAAGAAAACGTGCGAGCGCTCCTTCGCTCGCAACGAAATTCTAGTCACACATGCTGTGAGGGCAGATATTGGAATCGAAGCGTGTTTGCAGCAGCTGCAAGGTAGGCAAACTTCCGGAAGGACAACTTTATACAGGAGTTCGCTTCACTTGAAAGGACGTCTGGACGTGCTTCCTATACTCGTGCGCGCAGTCAGCCTTCAAGGAGCAGGGAGGCGAAAATTCGGGAGGCATCGTATACGGCAGAAGAAGAGCTCTTCATGCGGGAGCCAGATTCATAATATGGGCAGGCGGAGTAGGTGCACTTAGGCATTCAGCCTACTTATCCGAAACGAACAGACAATAGACACGGTCCCTTGATACTATCAAGGGACCGTGGTGCATCGTATAAGTAGGGAGTGACTTTTTCGGGTTAAACTCGATTCCGCCCGGTTATTCCCCCCCCCCCCCGAATTGACCTCCGACCAATTCGGGTTAAACCCGATTTCTCCCCGAATTCCAGTCACTATGAAATCCTCAAATGACGCTTCCACTGAAGACGAACAAAGGTTGCCGCGTGCAACACATGTAAGAATGAGTCACTTTCGTTCCCAGTAATACACCCATGTGTGTCAACACTGTCTATGCCTTCGAGGATTACCGCTGGAAGGTCACGATCTCGCAAAATACACACACACACACACAAAAAAAAAAGAGAGATTAGGAAAAGACTTAATAGACAAGAGGAGAAACAAAAACACCCGAAGGCACAATTATCGCCCGATTTTCCCCCGAATTACAGATTTAAAAATAGCGCCCGATTTTTACCCCTCGAATCTGAGAAAGGCATTTAACCCGAAAAAGTCACTGCCTACGTATAAGCTATCGCCTTTGCGTACGTGAGGGATAGCGTTGGTGGTACTGCGCACGCGCAAAACATAAAGAGAGTGGCCATCATCGTGTGATTGGTGAAGTCTGTGATTCGTCCACCCCCCTACACCCCCCTATCACCCCCAGATGTTTGGCAGCACCCCCCGTAGCTGTCCTTTTCCTGTGCAGGGGACCTTTGTTATTTCAGCTTCAGAGATACACCTGTCGATACTTGTGCATTAAGCTGTTATGACGGAACTGTAATAATGACCCCACCCCCAATTATTTTCTGAAACTACCCCCCTCCCCTCCCCCGTGCCTGCGATTCAGGGGTAAACCACTGGGGAAGTTCAGTTTTACGAGCGCGTGGATCTTCGTTGCAGTTTATTCGTTCTGCTTTTCGTACCGATTCTCCTCATCAGCAGCATCTGCAAGCACAGCCTTGGCCCGACTGCACAGCGGACTTCTTGAAGTAACGAAGATCCTGGGTCTTTTTGGCCTGCGACCAAGATGGTGGTGGTTGTGGTGATGATGATGTAATTGCTTGCCGTAGTTGGCCTCGCAAGGCGACCAACATCACGACTAACGGAGGTCCGGGAAAGAAGAGACCTGCGATCAAATATCTTCAAGTCCTATGCGGTGTTTTACACACACCAAGTTGGTGGATTCAGACCATGAATGTGATATTGTGTTTCTTTTATTGTCTTTATTCTTTCATATATTTTCTTTCCTGTTCCAATTAGTAGAGCTGAAGCAGTTCGCTCACTTCATGAGTGGCGCACACTCCACTTTATTTTCTCTTCCACCAAACTATAGTTCGAAGACTGCATCAGTTCGGTGATGCGTGGGATTGATTGATTGATTGAGTGATTGCTAAAAAAAATGAAGATGTTAGTGATGCGTGGGCCTGCGTCAAAGCTCGTTACTTGCGTTGGATGGTGGGACAGCCATTAATCCGAAGTGCAACAGTCACAGTCGCCACACGTATAGGACGCTCTTGCAGGATATATCCCGTATCCCCCTTCGCTCACAACAATTCGGAGAGGAAACCTTCCCCAGTGTGGAGCTGCCCCCCCCCCCCCTCCCTCTCACCACCGCTCACGGGAACATTCTGAAGGACTCTATGAATCACAGGTTGTATAGTTAATTGACCATGACAATGTTTGGAGAGGTCGGCACTTGTGATTAGTGTATTCCACTTCCTCCATGCTCACTCTCCTCCCGCTCAGCTTCTCGTTTGCTCCCTCACGCACAGCTCATTCGCCACATAGAGCATGAGTGATTAAAGAGAATATTATCTTACAAAAGACTTAACAGAACATAAATTAAGTCGGTGAATGTTTGGTTAGGCCGGGGTAAGATATTATTATCTTTGTGATGAAACCCGGCTCGGTGTCGGTCGGTTAAGTCTCTGCAAGATATTATTCTTTTTGTGATGAAACCCGACTTTTGGAATATCTTCGCATGATGTTTGTCGGAATACAAGCAGCGTGGGGTGCGTTTTTTTTTTTTTTTTTTTGTTGTTGTCCCGTTTTTGTGCCTGCTTGATCTAAACATGCGGAATACGAGTGTTTGGTGCATCCGAAAGAAGAGTTCGTGGACACATTTGTGCAGGAGCGACGTCAGTGCAAATCCTGATTGATTGATTGATTGATTGAAAGAAAGAAAAAAAAATGGCAAGTCCTCCTGCGGCTTTGACACATTAGTTCCATTCCAAGAGACCACTGCCTCCAATACAGGGGGTGACGCCAATAGTTCGTGCTGCTAACTCAGCGCGTTATGTCCGAACATTTTCCTCTGGACGAAGCTGCTAATGCTTATGTGCACGACTCCTTTTTTTATCTGTCTGAGCGTGCTCACGAGTCGGCCACAGACGAAAAGATATTCCACGGAAGCTTGGCGCGCTGCCCAAATCTGGAGGCACGCGGGTTCATTTGCATAATCTTACCCCCGCGTCAACAACTTTCATTTCTCGTACACCATGACGCCACCCCTAAGAACGTGGTTGTACGTGACTCTTAACCGCGTCGTTAAACTATGACCTCCACCGCGACGCAGGCATGAGTGACGCGTTGTCACTGAACTCCATCGTGCTAAACTCGTCCACCCTGAAAGGTGTCTTCACGTCTCTACGTATCGTGCTCGGACGAATTATTGGATTAGATTACATTAGGTTAGAATGAAAAATACACATGTACCTATATATGGTTTCTTGTACCCGTAAATATTTTCTATTCGTTTTGCAAGATGTGCATGCAAGTGCAATGTGCATGTTTTGCAAGATGTCTTATCAGCGTCCAATCCACCAACCGTGCTGGTATAAAAAATAATGCGTTTTAGTGCATCATGCGCTATCGCCTTCGCTACGTAAGTAATAACGTGGTGGGTCTGCGCACTGCGCGAAGCTCTCTATGTTTTGCGCGTGCGCAGAGCCACCAACGCTATCCCTTACGTACCCAAAGGCGATAGCCTACGTAAGGAATAGCGTGGTGGATCTGCGCACTGCGCGAAACTCTATGTTTTGCGCGTGCGCAGGACCACCAACGCTATCCCTTACGTACGCAAACGCGATAGCATACGATGCATTAAAACTCTTTACTGACACCTGCACCAGCAACATGACCTGCACCCGCCGGAAACTGCGGGTTATCCGCGCGCCACGCGGGACTCTACACGCATATTTCCTCGCTTATCACCGAACGTCACTACATAACGACACTGTCCGCAGGCCCTCCATGCACCTTAAATAGGGAGGACACTCTTCAATGTCGCTTAAAGAAGCGCTCGGAGACGGCCGAAAATCTCTCTCGAGTTCTCTGTCCATAAAGAACTCCATTAGCATCCCCATTACGGAAGATGGGCCAGGCACGGCCGCAATTTCCTGCACCTTTCGCTGCGTATAAGACGTTGCACAATCGCAGACTGCGTGACAATTCTCTCGGCCCGCTTCCCTATTAACGACGCGTTTCCACTACTTAATACAGCAAAGGGCAAAAACACGTACTACATCGCGAGGACCAGCAAAGAATCCTCCACCGAGCACCGTTCACGCGTTAATAAACGCTGGTTGTGATATATCGGACGGCTGTCGGCACGAGAAAATGGACGTTTTTACACTTATCGCCGCAGAGACGAATGGGACTGCTCCGGTGAAGTATAGGAGAGAGGGGAAGTCAAGTAAGGAATATTTAACGATGTTATTCGTGAGCTCGAACGCGAGCTCGAACCCCCATATTATGCGAAGTGGAAATAAAATAAAGTTTTTATATGAAAAGAAAAAAGCAAAATTACATCCAGGATAAATTAGTTGGAGAAAGAACAACACAAGTTACATGCCCAGGAGGATATATATATATCCTCCTGCTGCCATAGAAGGCGACTGATACCCGCATTGTTGCTGAACCTTCAGTCTTCCTCTCTGTTTTATTTTTTTTTTTTTTTGTGACAGGTAAAACGGGGGTGGAGTTTAAATCCGGTGTGCTTTTCTTTAAAAAAACAAAATACGTCCTACCTATATTCCGGTTTCTACGGTATTTATCTTCACTGACGGCTTCGAGAGGGGACGGCTTTTTCTTTTTTTGTCACCGAATTCCAATCACTCTGGAAGCTGCCGAGGATTTCGCGTTCCAGTTTGGCCGCTGACTTTCATCAGATACAGAAATTGTAACCCGCTTCTGTCCCGCTCACTTTCGATTTCGTGACCATGAAATAAAGTACTGTCATTCTACTTGCTACTCGTAACACCTTTCACACGACGAGACGGACGGATGCAGTTCGAAAGACAAACTCAGTGTACCCAACTATCAAACTATGTTAAGCTAGACTATACTATTACCTACAAATTAGTTTCCGTTGCTATATACCTCGCCTCATCCAGATAAAGCAATCACAGTCATCCAGATTCCTCTTGCACCCCCAAATCTTTGGCGACCCCACCCCCGCCTTTCATCCCCAAGCAGCCCCTACAAGGGGCGTGGGGCTGCGTTATTCTAGTTTTAGACACACAACGATGTGGAAAGCTGTTAAAACGTAACTATATTAATGACCCCCCCCCCCCAAGTATTTTGCAACACACCCAGTGCACCCTAAGGAAAAAAAAAGTTATTTTCATCCTTCTGGGGACTAAATGGATTGCTACAAAAATTAGCACCTTTAGGGAGTAAATGCACGGGAGTACATGAATGTCACAGAGTGGGGATTGCATTTCACGCTCTTTATATATGCATAAGTCATGTGCATGAATGAAAATACTTTGAATTAAACCGTCAAACCGTGGTATATATAAAGTCTCGCGACATGCATATAGGGGACAATTTCGCAAGAAATAACCTGTAACTATTTTTTCCTCGGTGCGGGTGGAAAATTGCTCGGTTAGCTAAGTTGCATAGCCTTATTCCATTAGGTTCAGGAAGAGCGCATATTTACGTACACTATCGCATGCAGGCCGAGCGGGTCAAGGCGTCGCGCTCGTTGATGGTATAGCCAAGGTCGTGCTGAAGACTGAGAGGTGGTGGGTTCGAATCCTACCACCGGCTGTGCCGTCTGACGTTTTACATGGGTTTTCCGAAGACTTTCCAGGCGAATGTCGGCACAGTTCCCTCTGAAGTCGGCCCAGAACGCATACTAACCCCCCCCTCCCCCCAACTCCTTCCTGCTGTCCTTTCTCCATCTGTACACATTTATACGCCGCTTATAGCCACAGTTGCTTCGCTGCGCTAACACGGAATTTAAAAAAATATTGCATTCAGGAGACCATTTGCGAAGTTCGTTGACTATTTGCATACTTGGGGAGTAAATTTCGGGGTGAGGATACTCTAAAATGGAGAGTAATCACACTCTACGGGAGTAGAAGCTGCAAATACTCCCACTTTCACTTCTTCTTCTTCTTTTTTTTTTTTTTTTTCTTAGAGTGTTCTCGCGATTCTGGATAAACCACTAATTTTCCTGACGTTATATTTCCCACCTGATAGGCCCGAAAAAAAAAAAAGAGAAATAAAAAAAGACACTAACGGTTCCCGAATAAAGCGTCAGGTCACGAATGTTCGTCCCACAACGAAAACACGCAGAGTAATGCGGTCGCAATAATGCGCGGAGCAATAACGCGGTGGTCCATACAGGCCATAAGTCGTCGTTTCGACGTGCGCCGTTCAAACTGAGAGAGACACGGCGAAAAAACCAAACCCTGTCGCGCATCAGGCAGACGCCAATCTTATACGGCAGCACGCCTGTAACACGAGTAGCGCTGGCAACGTTTTTGGCGTTAACGACTTTCGCTCAGTGCACGTTAACTGCAAATGGGATCGTTTCGCCTTACACATGACTTTCCCCTTCGCAGATCAACGGGGGAGGACTGGCGGCTGCCTCCGGTATCGGCAGGCGCGAGGACCGCTCAGTCGAGGTAGAGCTATTCTAAACATGAGGAGTGCGTGTGGTTAAAAATGAGCCCGGGTAATGGGTGTGAGCAGTAAATGAGCAGGGTAATTGGTGTAGATTTGCACGTAAGATGTGTCAGCCAATTTTGAGCAAACAAATGACGTCATAGTGTTCGACAGCGCCACCAATTTGGTAGAGTTGAACTATACGCTCGAAGCTATAGGGGCGGACAAGGTCGCACCCGAAAGCCACGGTCTTGAGGGGATTACGATGGCCCCTGAAAGGGACAGGTGGTCATTCGTGGAGCCCAGCCTTCCCCTTCCGATTTGTTTCGGTTTCAGTCTGTCTACCAACGCCATGATGACGTTTCTCGGGTAGAGGTCTAATCGAATACGCACATTAGAGAGTTTTAGTACATCGTACGCTATCGCGTTTGCGTACGTAAGAGATAGCGTTGGTGGTTCTGCGCATGCGCATAACATAAAGAGAGCTTCGCGCAGTGCGCAGAAGCATCACGCTATCCCTTACGTACGCAAAGGCAATATCGTACGATGCACAAAAACTCACGATTATGTGATATACTTCAACTGCGATAATGGCAGTTGAAGGCACATCAATAGGCAGTTTTAGGAAACCGTGATTGCCCTCCGACTCTTTCAGTATCGCTACCAGCCAATCGGCTATTGCTACGCTGATAGCTGATTGGCTGATAGCGACACGGAAAAGGAATCGGAGGTCGATCATGTTTTTTTAAACCTCCCTAATGCGAAGGATGACACGTTCAGACATAGTTTTTTGGATTCACTGGGTTCTCTCAATTATAGCTCCACCTAAGGGACGTGTGCAGAGTGTCATCTCTTGTTATCATATGTCTTCGTATATGCACACTCTCACAGTTGTGACAATCGTACTCCCGACCAGATAATAGAGAGCTTTAGGAAATCAGGGAGTTTTAGGAAAAGCGTAGAAGTTTCACGATAACGTTTCCGAAAACATGATAAGCCAATCGCCTGATTCCATTGGAGTGGCTGATATCACGTCGCTGTCAGTCAATCAGATATCAGCAGCGTGAGGTCACCCACTCCAAAGGAAACGTGCAATTGGCTTACGTTATCGTCGGTAACGATGACGTCCTCACTTTTTTGACGTTTAAGGGGAAGGGAAATATGCGGAGAGAGAGAGAGAGAGAGAGGAGAGGAGAGTGGTCCGGTATTCATGCAGCTGTCCCATGCCGTTCAAATTTTGATGTGGCACTTCGAGATTCACCGCTTGCTCAAAACGACGTCTCTCTGAAGTCATTAATTCATATGTTTGTTAAGGATTACGGAATGCCCAATGACACAAAACTGTCCACAGACAACGTAATTCATTGTTGATATAACAAAAACGACGGACGGCTTCCGATTGCACGAGATATTTTCCTCACTGACCGGCTGAACCTCGTAGTCTTAGTTATCACCCCCTTTACACGTAAAAGCGGTATTTCCTGTTGCGTGTCGGCAGGACGGCATTTAAATACAGGAAGCCACAAGACTACTACACCATCCTTTGTGCACACAGCCCAGCAGAGAAACCTTTATTGATTACAAACACGCTGTGATATTGCTCTTCAGATAAGGTAAAACAAAAAAACAGCAACGCTATGTTGGGTAACCAGAAAGGCGAGCCCCACAAAGATAACAGTGAGTTGACAGGAGCTTGCCCAAGCGATAAAAACCTTGTCCATACGTTCAGACCACTCTCAAGTGAAGTGTAGGCGATAACGAAAAATAAGGTTATATGTGTACTATACTCAGGTCACTGAAACTTAGCAGCACGTGTGTGCATTATTCGGGTTATCCGAGGATTCTTTGGTGCTTCTGCGTCTAACCTTTGCAGGTCAGCCATGGCATTTGTGTACACGATCTTGAAACTGCGGACCAAACATTTATTGATTGATTGCGCTCACAAAACAACAAGATGGCGGCGAATGAAACCAACCTGATGTGTATCCTTGTCGCCAGTTTCTTTCGTTCTTTTTCCACTGTTTACTGTGCCTAATTAATTAATTAGATAACTCAATATATGTGTTAAAAGGCTGAGGTGTCAATTGCAAAGTTCTCCAGTCTCTTAGGATCCACCCGATCAAGATGCTTCTCAGGGCCGTTTACAGTTAAACTAGTAGCCGACGTCTACACCTGAAGGGTGTAAAAAAAATTACGGTGTATGGCACACAACTTTGTGGTGCAAGTTTCACACCATACAGTAAAACACCCTCCGAAATGGTGTATTCTACAAACATTTCCACTTCAGGAATATTTATTCCATTTAAAACACAGTTCCAGATGGGTGTCCTGCAAGCTATGTTATTACACCATTACAGTCGAGCCTGCGGAATAAAAATAAAATAAAAATAAAGTGTTCATTTAAGAAAACGCCCCTTTTGCACCCGAAAAAGGTGTAAAAGGAAACGTCGTGGAGCGCTATATTGTCAGCCTTTTACGAGAAGTAACTGTTGATGGACCTTACTCCGCATCATTCGCCATCACAAGGCAAGCCAATTCACCAAACGACTGAATAGAATTGCCGCCTACCGTTAGAATGAATCATACCGGAGCTGCCCTGTACGATGCTCGCCCATTAGTCCGTGGCACGTCGCCGACCATTCCGTAACATCGCGCAAACTGCGATGCCCAGGAGAGATATCATAGCACCTCAGCCGTGGCAATAAAAACAGTCTGGCAACACTGAAAAATGGCTGTCATTTTAGGAGGCCCTTCGGGGCGATCATTGCGCGGACCACGGCAGAGCGCATCGAACCACGCCGCCTCGTCTTTATCCATTCTCGTTCCCTTTTTTTATTATTATTATTATTATGATTATTTTATTTTTTACAATGTCCTCTCCGCGGGCGAAAACCGCTTTGTGTTGCCACACATTTTATAGCTATCACCACGTTTTTTTTTTTTACGAGCTTTAGAAATTGCGGTTTTTGCGCCTTTCTTCCGAGCTGACCACCGTGGTCGATAGGTAGCGTGATATATCGTCCCCTCTTTTTTTTTTCGTCTTTCTCGAAAGTGAAAGTCTGGCAGCGAATAGGGTGCCGTTGAATAATGGTCATGCGCAGCACAGCTGGTTGTCACCAAACGGAGAAATAAACTGACGACAGCGAGTCTATACACAGTTTCGTGAGTGACCTATACTCGATTACAAACCCCCGTGAATGATGATGATGATGATGCCTTTTCACTCTTCAAGCAGCGCCCTTCGTGCTCGAGCCAGAAGAAGGTAAAGCCTCACCTAACAATGCTTCTTGGCAACAACTTACAGCAAAGGAGTATGCAAAGAACGACACTTCTTACACTTGCTTGTTCGCGTGTAAAACGTGTCGCATGAGGTCGCTACGTTATCCCTACCCCACCTCTCTCTCTCTCTCTGAAGACAGTAACCACCGCTGGCAGAGATTCCGTCCCTTCTCGTGTCGTCCGCAGGCGACATTCCGTGTCTTTGCAGCAGAGTCCTCTCGCTCTTTTGTCGACCGTTTCGCAGGTGACAACGCCGCAATGCCGAAGGGACGGGCAATCACGCGGCGTTGATGGAAACGACCTACTCTGACTTTAGGGAGAAATTTACTGTGGCTATCCGTTTCGTAATGCTTAGTGGACCGTGTTCGGAAGTTTTTCCTGCCTAACGTACGAACGCCGGAGTATAGATATATTTTGCCACATGCGCCATTAAATTTGAAGTGGAAAAAAATACTGAGATGTTGGTCCCGACGACGTAAGGTCTGGATACCCCGATACTTGTAGAAGGGAAAATACACTAAAAGCTAACTAAAGAAAGAAAGAAAGCAGCTTGAAAAGCAAACACGTGAAATAAAGTGAGACCTACCATACTCCTAGCAAAATTAACTGCACTCATCTCCTATCAGGTCTCCCATGAACCAGTACGTTGCTGTGATTCTCTTTTTTTTTCTTTTCTTCTTCTTTTTCAACTGTTCGTGGCTGGTACAACAACATATCGGTTAAGCCGCCTGGTATTTTTCGCGCATTTTGTCACGTGATGATAACGATACGTCCGCTCACAATCGGCAACCACAGGCAGTTGTCTCGCGACGTAAAGCTCACGAATTATTATTGTTATTATTATTATTATTTTCCGCATATTTCAAACCTGATACGGGACTGGTGAACAAGCTCATATCATCCCTATTAAGCCCTTATCATCGCGGACCGAGTGTCCGAACCGATGGTTTTCTGTGCTTCACTGAAACTAAACAAAGAGAGAGGAAGGAATGTAATGTGGTACATTTTTGCACGGGACCTCGCACATAGAATGCAAGGGACTGAAAAGAAATCCTTTTTCCCTAAAATAATATTTCTTCTGTCAAACCAGTGTATAGAAACCACGTTCTACGGTATATTGTGAAAGCGGAGAAACGACTATGCTGGTTTTCATGCTTCTTTTACTCTTCATATATTATTTCCTTTTTCATTTCTTTTTTCGTTTTTTTTTTTTTTTTTCGGACGTTCCGCGGATGACAATGCCAAAGGTAGTAACACAGCGCGACCGACGTTGTGTTTTAGCGAATAATGACAGCGCATGGATTCGGTTTCGTTAAATGCACTTTAAGTGCATTTAATGAAACCGAACATAGGCACCGAATACCTGTCCTGCATGCGGAAGATTGCTTTTGAAGAAAGACTGAAATTAATGACACGCATTACATAATTAACAAACACGTGTATTTCGGAGGTTTTACATAATGTGAGTGTAGAATAGTACGCAAAACTCTATACCAGAGTATTAGCTGACGTTGCGTTTCGTCGCTTGCAACCAAGCAACAGACCCACGTGCATTGTTCTTGTCATGTAACACATAATCTATCACCCTAAAATATCTACAAAATTCAGGATAAAACGTTGAGAAAGTCGCCGCGCAAACGAGGCATGTTCATGACTAGAACTAAACTGCCCTATACATTATGGGAATACAAAGCGCAGTGCAATAATAGTTACAAAATGTATATTTTGTATACAAGGTTTGTATGAAATAAGCTCATTTTTTTGATAATGGGTTAGCGTACGTGACTATAAGATTTAGATATATATCTGTGTACGCTTCAAACGCTTCTTCTGTATACTTCTGGTATTGCTTCTCACTTTCACCCCCCTCTCTTTCTTTTCAATTTTTCTTTTCTTCTATGTAAGTTGTTTTGCAGAAACATGGTCACCATCTGCCATTGAAAAGTGTGGCCCACATACGCCCCAAAAGGTACAGGCCATTCTGAGATACAAAGGTACAGGCCACAGATGACGGTGGTGATGATGGTAAAAGGGCCCGGTGTTGTCGGCCTCAGAGAAGTGGGCAACATCACGACTAACGCCCTTGGGGAATGTGCGTCCTGGGCCGACTTCTAAGGGAACTGTGCCGACATATGACTGAAAGCGTCCGAGAAAAACCCAGGAAAAACCCCAGACAGCACAGCCGGCACCGGGATTCGAACCCAGGTACCTCCCAGTCTCGACCTCTAAAAGCAGAACTTCACCACATAGCACGTTCTTAGCCAATCTTAAGTGACTGCCCGATATATTCATTACCACCACACTTTCATACTTTATATGAATCACAAACCAGCCCAAGTTTTAACCCATCTGAGCTATGCTCGAGCAGTCCGTTGCAGAGTACGCGTTTCTCCGTTTTCTTGGCAAAGCAGGTAAGATCGAGCAAAGCGGTAATGCCGTGGAAGCAGGACTTCACTGTAAGCCCAGGCGAGGGGAGGGTTGCCAATCCTCCTCTGTCTCGAAACGACATCTGGGATTCCTCGACACGTTAAAAAAGGAAATAATGTATTACAACTAACTGTAACGCAAACACAAAAGGTTAATTAGACGGAGAGCTTTCTCCTACCCTATTACCTCGCAGCCTCTGAACAAGAAGCTTATGTGAAAGTGCGTGCATGTTAGTTTCGCATGTACATAATCGAACCCACAGGCGCATGACTAATGTATCCGCACGGAACCGGAACATCCGAAAAGCACCGACTCCCGGACCGAACGTGAAAGCGTATTCCTGCACATGTGCTATATTTAGAAAGGAAAGGCTACCTGTATCCCCTCGCTACCTTTCCGTGTTGTTATTGGGAACCAGACTCGACATCGATTTTGTTGTCAGTTGCGCTCCCCGTCTTCCCCCGGCAGACAAACAAGGAAACAACCAAGCACAAACGCGCCTATCAAGTATACTAAGGGAGACGATGTTGCTTGTAATATCGTTTGCTTTCTTTCTCTCTCTCTCTCTCTTTTTTTTTTTTTTCGTTGGGAAACATCCACACTGAAGGGTGCGCGCAGTCGCATCCCGGGAGTTCAAGAGGGAAAGAGGGTTGCGCTTGTGATTCAGCAGCGTTCGTTGATCCTGCGTCATGCAGTCAATCACGGTTGCAGTGACAGTCTAAAGCAATACGTTGCACACGAACTCTCTCTCTCTCTCTCTCGTTGCTGTAGCACACGCTAAAAACAGAGCTTCACCGCATGGCACGCTCCTAGCCAACCATCTTCCCTAATGACGTCGTGTTTCCCCCCCCCCCATTTGCTGAAAACGGGGGGTGTACGCCATTTTCATCAAATCAAGGGAGAGAACGTTGTCATCCGGGATTATGGTTGGCTAGGAGCGCGCTATGTGGTGAAGCTCTGTTTTTAGAGCCTCTGTGAGGCCGACAACGGCGTTCCCTCTCACCACTACCACCACCACCATCTGTTTTTAGAGTGTATAGGAATGCATTTCAGGCGGGGAAGCAAAACCACGCTATCTGTGAACGTCAGTCACAGTCCCCCGCCCTTTGAAATATTTACGCAATAAACGAAAAGGACGCGCAGTAAATTAATATTTGACACCTCCTAGCGTGTGAAAGGGATGTATTTCCACACTCTAATAAAAAAGGAGTAATTTTACTCCTATTGGGGACTAAATGCATTGCCACAAAAAACAGTCCCTTTCGGGAGTAAACGCATGGGAGTAAATCAATGTCACAGAGTGAAGACTACATTTCACGCTCTGTTCTAAGAGTCCCAGGTACATAATTCGTGTGCATGCATGAAAATACTTTTAATTAAACCGTCAACCGTGATATATCGAGTGATATACAATCTTGCGACATACATAGTGCACAATTTAAGAAGAAAGAAGCGCTAACTGTGTCTTACTGTGTGAGGGTGGAAAATTGCTAAGTTGGCTGAGATATAAAGGCCTAGGCCATCAAATTGACCAAGAGCTCATATTTACGTAGGTTGTTGCGTTCGGACGACCATTTGCGAAGTTCAGTGACAATTTGCAGTCCTGGGGAGTAAATGTCGGGTTTAGGGGACTGAAATGGGGAGTAATTGCAGTCTAGGGGACTAGAAGCTGCGATTACTCCCCATTCTACTCCTTTTTTTTCTTAGAGTGCAGATAGACTCCCCTGTTTATTCCGTTTGCTAAAAACACGTAATAACAGTGGATGTTTGGAAAACACTAACCTGAAACAGCGTATTTTAAATGAAATAAAGCCCATAAAAATGGAGTTTGCTGGACCTAGGAAATGGTGATTTTTGTAGAATACACCATTGATAAATGGTGTTTTACAGCACGCCCTCAGTCTTCGCCTCAGTTTGTTCGAGGTGAAACACCCCAAATGTGCGCGTGCTACAGAACAAGACATTTACACACGAAGGGCGTAAAAAAAAATACTGTGCACGTACAGTTGGTGCTCCACGGTGGAGCATGGAAGACAAAGGAATATGTCGAATATTCAAAGTTCACACAAGGTTACTACATTGCACTTGGAGTGCAATAAAACCCTGTGACGCTTCCGTCGTGCAATCGCATCATGCACTTCCTTCGTAACACAGTAGTTCCGTTTCATTTGCTAATTTATTTATTTCTGTGACAAAAGCATGACGGCGTTCTTATTGGTCCAAGCCACAAGACAAGCCACAATTCTTATTCGACGATCACTGGCTAGCAGTGTCTTAAAATTACTAATGCTTAAAGGGAAAAAAAGTATCCATATCATTCAGTACGAGCACAGCAGTTGTGCTGCCTGAGGTTTTCCAGTATTCTTTCCAGGCGAATGTCGGCACAGTTCCCCCTGAAGTCGGCCCAGGACGCATACTAACCCCCGTGTCCCCACTCCTTCCTGTTGTCCTCTCTCCATCTGTCCACGTCTGTACGCCACACACAGCCACAGTTGCTTCGCGGCGCTAACACGGGATTTAAAAAAAAAGCACACTGATACAGAAAGATCGAATCACGAATTTTTGCTTCTGAAATCTAACAACTCCATCACGCAGTAACGATCCAGAATTCTCGGATAGTCGTATAACAAAAACGCCACAATAAATCCGTGTCAAAGCAAATTGAAGTAAACTCTATACGTTGTACATCCTCAATCTTGGATGAGAGAAAAACACCATTCCATACGCTGTCACAAGCGCGTCTCACCGGCGTTTTGTGCCGCCGTAACTGGCGAACTTCGGGTTTCCGGGTCTGGCAACTGCGTTCCACAAGATGGCAGCCTCCGCTGTTTGACGCTGATTTTACGGCAGCCTGACCCACCTGGTCACAACAAGGGCATACCTAGACTATAGGTAACAGCCCCTAATGAATAGCGAGGACAGATGGTGATGATACGAATAGCAAGTACACCCATGCGGAGGAGAGCGATTGTATTCTTTCACGTAGCATATATAGGAGAAACCGCATACTTATTACATTGCGCACAGATTACCCGTGAGGATAGGATGTAATGGGGAGAAGCCGAACTCGACGCGGAAGGAAGGCGCAGGTGCTCGTTGTTTCTCTACGCGACGCATCACTGCGTTTTCCTCTTTTCGGCTGCAATCTACCGCTTCTTCATTACCGTGTCGTGCCTCAAGGGGAAAAGGCAAATTGTGACAGTGCGCTCTTAAAAGCAAAGCTTCACCGCATAGCCCGCTGAAGGCCAACCATCGTACAGAGCGATACCTCTTTATTTGTAGAAAGCGCGGGGCGTACGCCTTTTTGTGACAATCAACATTTTTACATAAGCGTCACAAAAAGGCGTACGCCTCTCGTTTTCAACAAATCAGGGGAGAGAACTATGTCACTCCGGCTGATGGTTGGCTAGGAGCGTGCTATGTGGTTAGGTTCATTTTTAATGTGGTCAGCGTCCTGGCCATGTTACATCGAGACTGGGAGGTACCCGGGTTCGAATCCCGATGCCGGCTGTGCTGTCTGGGTTTTTTTCCTGGGTTTTCCTCAGACGCTTTCAATACACTACTTTCAATACTCTAGTCAGACGTACGGAGGCGTACGCCCTTTTTGTTGCAATTATGGACGGCAGAAGTGTCACAAAAAAGGTGTACGCCTCCCATTTTCAACAAATCAGGGCGATGTTTGTTATAATGATATCGTATATCATTATAACAAATCAGGGTATAACGGTATCGATAACGCACAGTATAACGACTCTTCACACATCAGACTTAATGGATTGGAATTGTACTTTTGTTTCACCGATTGCAAGTTAAACGTTGTTCACAAGTCGGCTAAGCGCTGACGCGTGCGCCGTTTCAAGCTCGTTTGACGTACGTTTTCCATTGCCAACAACACTAGACGTACGAACAACGTCCAAACGGATTCGTACGTCCGATGGATATCACTCAGATATCCATCTGCCGTGCGAATCCGTCGGGACGTTATTCGTACATCCAGAGGACATTCGGTGTTGTTGAGCTGGCTATACGCAACATTTCACATCTACTGCTTTCGTCACAAAGAACATTCCTTCGAGGCAGTGATGTTCGTTGTCTCTTCCCTCCTTTTCGAATGAGCGTCATTTGCAGACACACGCTCGAGCAATCTCCTCTCTCTTCCGTGTGCACTTCTCATTAAGATTGATTTCCTACCAGAGGGAACTGTGCAAGTCGGCATCGCGTCATTGAATATATTCGACTGTATCAACGCAGCCTCTGGACGCGCAAAATTCTTGCCCAATGAACTGCGTACAAATCCCGATATATCTCGGCAGGACAATTACAAGTAACAGTCATTCAAAAATACACCGGTGCACTACCTACTACGGTTCGTACTACCTTCATACACAAGTAAAAAATGTTTATCACAGCTCAACGAGTCTGAAACTTCCGTGTAGAATATTACCTTTTTTTTTTTCTCTCTCTCTCTCTCTTCTTTTTGTCCTTCACTTTTTCTTTCAGAAGTAGCCATCCCCACTTCTATTTTTCCTTTTCTTCTTTTTTTATCGCAAGCGATTTCTATGGTAATTCCGTGACAAAACGACCTCGTCCCAAAATACTGAACAGAACCGCGGCGTAATACATATTGCAGTCGCAACATATTGTGCGCGAATACATGACCACATCGTCAAGGTTGGACGACATCATTTGCACGAAGTCCTTCCGAGCCAGTCGCCATTTAAGAGCTTGCTGGGCGTACCACGCAGTAGACGACGTCGACAAAAGCGCGGTTTCAAAACACGACAGAAATGCCAACCCACCGGAAAGAGGCCGACACCTTGTGCTTGCCTGTACATTTCGTACAGGTATGTTACGCTGCCGCGAGAATGCTGCTCTATTCAATGCCTGCTTCCGCATTTTGTTACGTATATGAAGGATTCCGTGTCCACAACACGCCAGTAACGAGCCCGTTAGGTTTCGTACACACGCGATTGTAAAAGCGGTTGGCTGAATGAAACAGCACACGTGCCGGTTACATGCTCCAATGCGTAAACGGTGCAGCACGTGGATTTGCACGGTTCATTGAGGAAGCGTTCGCTAGCACCCGTCATCGAGTTATCAAGAAATTGCGGGTTTGTACGTGGAGCTTGTACAGAATGAGGAAATGTGGCACCTGGAGACCTTGGTGCACCTGTCGGAAATTTTGTACGAGCTCAAAAACATGCGGTTCGCATCATGAGCACTCAAAAAGCAGATTCCACCAGGCAGACCGCCTTTCGTCCAAAGTCACGTCCAGTCATAAAAAAAAAAAAGCAGCTGCCACTTCGCCGTTTTATTCATCTATCTACGCACATGCGCAACTTCCTCGTCACGGTGACGGATCTTTCTCTAACGTCTCTTCCTCCACAACGCGCAAATCTAATTTGAGTAGGGTAACAAACTGAGTCAACCTAAAACACAGCCACATTCTTATGCGCACTGCTCACCGGCACAAACCGCTTATGAAACGCGAGTCCCCGCTCCTTTACGAAAGCAGACGACAATTCCAATTCTGCGCGAAAAATAATTTCGTCGCCTGACGGCAAAATTTGGGAAGAAAAGGAAGACAATTTCGGCGACAACAATAAGTTGATAAGTCGAAAAAAAGAAAAAAAAACTGACAACGACAACGACATAAATGCGCGCCGTAAAGATTCAATGTCAGACGACGAAACTCACGTGTTTGGCGGAGATGCTTCTTCCGACCTGCATCTTCCAAGATCGGTGGCCGACTTCTGCGTTTGGATTCTGCTAGTCGAAGTGAACTAGCCAGCACAAGGGAGACGAACAGCTGTGCAGGCAGCATGTCGTGCGGCACAAAAAAACGCTGGAGTAGACAGGAACGCGTAATCCTTGGCTATGGTTCAGAAGCAAGCGAAAGAACAGCGCACGACGGCGCACAACTCGGCTCAACCTCTCACGAATAAACTGGCAGACGACACGGCGCTCCGACGTCGCCTCTCCCGCGCTACGAAGCGCGCGGAGCGGAGAGTGGAGGAGGTTCCTCCTGACGTCACGCGCGACGTAACCTGGAGCTGGAGGTCGCCACCGGCTCTCTCCGAGTATCGTGTTTTTCATCCCACAGGCAGCACCCGATAGCGTGCTCGCCCACGCTGTTGAATCAACAGTCTCTCGTTTGTGGCCGGTTTCGTTTTTCTTTTTCTTTTGACTGAAGGGTGTGACTCCGAAGGGCTGCGTTGTCAAAGCTCTCTGGCACCACAATGTTCTGGGAATATCTGGCAGCTGCTGCAACGACGAGGGTGTACTTTATACCGTCATAGTAAAATCATATGCGGCCAATTTACCGGTATGATGCCCCATATTTTGCTCAATTCGGCCCGACCATTCATTTCAATCGCAGCCTCAAGATTATTGAAAAACAGAAAACAACGTAGAAACATCACGATGTCTATACTCTATAGGGGTTCAACTCTGGTAGCTTCAAGAAAGGAAAGCGGAGCTCGCGTTACGACGTTCTAACACAAGCACTGAAGTACGATTATAACGAACGATGAACAGAAAAGGCGACTTTAAATGGGAATTTATGTAAGTTATGACTGTGAATAAAAATTGCATGTGCATGAAAAGCGCTGTGAATAAAAAGCGCAGTGTGAAAGTGAAAGTAAAAACTGACCTTAGGAAGGTCAATAATGTTTATGGTCGTAGGTCTGTGGCATTTCAAGGAGTTAAAATATGGAACTCTCTTCCCGTAGACACAAAAAGAGCGCGTAACTTTAAACCCGCTCTCACTAGGTTCTGTTTTGAATGTCTACAATAGCTGTGTCCTAATCAGGTTATCATATCAGGTAAATCAGTGTAGCAGACCCATTACTAGCAGACTGCTATGGGTCAGCACGTGTTCGGCATTTATACCATTGTTCACAATCGAAATAAACAACCAATTCAATTCATGCAATTAGATTAGAGCTTTGTGCGTTGTCCAATCGGTGAAACAGCAATTAAAAGTCCGAATCACAGAATAAAAATCCGCTGCTTAACGGTCTAGCGTCGAAACAGTGATGGTATGAATTGATACCCGGCAAGACACAAGTTATTGCACGGGCGATTTATACCCTAAAAGGTATACATTTTTCTAACAGTGTACCGAGACACAAAGTAAATAGTTTACGATACAATGCTACGTATCGAACGAATCAATTTACATAGTGAAACAACCCTTGCTTACTATAGGGCGCGTGCGTACGCAACAATCGCGCCTTTTGCAATTATAATTATGTCATAAGTCAGACGTGCAGACAGTTCCGCGTATACTGTTTATCGACTCACATTTGATAACTCACGTTGAACTCTCATGCCTTTAGTGTTTTTATTGGTCCACAAGCCACGCAAAAAGCTGTCAAGGTGCGAGAGATCCCGCGACAGTTTTTGTTTTTGCTTGTGGTAATTGCCTGCGTGCGTTGAATGGACCCCACCAAAACAATAACGCCTGGCAGCATTGCTCGTACTTGCTTTCTCACACGAACAGCCTAAGGGTAACATATGGGCGTATGATCTGTCCGTGCTCTTTTAGCAATTTTCAGGTCGATCACCCAAATCCTAAATCGATAAATCCCTCGCGCGGTAACTGCGTTTACATGGATGGATATGTCGACTGAAGGCCCCAGTTGACTAAGGCGCCATCTGCACACTCGTAAAACATAACTTCACCGCATAGCACGCTGTGAATGATAGGGTTATCGCTTCTGGTTCGAAGAGAAAGGGGACGTACGCCTTGTTGTGACAATTTGGATAATTGCCACACTCACACACACACACAAAAAAAAAAAAGCGTGCTCCCCCCTCTTTTTTCGAATCAGAGGCGATAACCCTAGCATTCACAGCGTGCTATGCGGTGAAGTTCTGTTTTTAGAATGCAGGATGCAGTCGACTGATCCTCGACTGAAGCGCCACCCTCATCTTCGTCTCTCGGTCCACTTATTCTATTCTCGAGGGAGGGAGGACGAGGCATCCGGTAATGACGTATTGGAAGCGGCTGAATAACTCGACTGACGCGGTTTACATGGCGGAGTTCATCCGACATCTGTCGTCTAGACTACCCAATCCGAGCGACTTATCTTCACTGCATACCTTCGCTAACCTCTCGTTAAGAAACCTCCCCATAACGAAAGAAACTGTGTCGACTCATTTGTTAAGTCGATATAGACCGGTTTACATGCAGACGGCAGGTCGACTTATTCAGTTAAGTCGACTTGTGTCGCCTTCATGTATATTTATGTAAATGCAGCTAGTGCTGGCAACAAAAATGACGGCAGGCACACACGCTGCACTCTTAAAAATGAACTTCACCGCATAGCACGCTCCTAGCCAACCATCATCTCGAATGATATCGTTATCTGCCCTGATTTGTTGAAAACGGGAGGCGTACGCCTTTTCTGTGACACTTATGCTGTTCATAATTGTCACAAAAACGGCGTACGCCTCCCGTTTTCAACAAATCAGGGCAGATAACGATATCATTCGAGATGATGGTTGGCTAGGAGCGTGCTATGCGGTGAAGTTCATTTTTAAGAGTGTGTTGTGTCGTCCTTTTTGTTCCTACACTCTTAAAAATGAACTTCACCACATAGCACGCTCCTAGCCAACCATCACCCCGAATGACAACGTTCTCGCCCTAGATTTGTTGAAAACGGGAGGAGGAGCCTATTTTGTGCCGTGCATAAAGTGCGCAAAATAGGCTCCTCCTCCCATTTTCAACAAATCTAGGGCGACAACGTTGTCATTCGGGGTGATGGTTGGCTAGGAGCGTGCTATGTGGTGAAGTTCATTTTTAAGAGTGTAGCACTGAGGGTTCTATCGTTTTTGGACCACCAGTAACAACTGAGAACAGACAGACTCAAAGCCAGAGTTTTGAGTCAGAGTGGTTCAGGTGGTGGTGGTGGTGGTGGGAAACAGCTTGCCGTCGTTGGCCTCACAGCTGTGGTCATTGTCGCAGAGTGGCTGAAGAATTGGGTCTGAGCAGTAGAGTAGCGTTGAACATCTAGCACGAACGACTGTATGGATCTGCCCTACTGCAAGCTGCAGTTCACTTACGTTAATATGAAAGTGTTTGCGAGTCGACGTTAAATCCCTCGTGCGATATGCCTCGTCTATTTATTGCGAAGGCCATGTATATATATATTTACTCGATTTATTAATTATTCAATAAGAACCTAATAGGCAGCTGGGCGGGCCGGTGCAAGATCCTCGTTGGCACGAAACGAAACGGGGACTCGGTCAGCGGGTGGAGCGTGGCGCCACGTCATTGTAAGAGAAATAGTGTAACTTTACCCCTTTGGGGGACTAAACGGGGTGTAAGTTTCAGGATACAGGGGACTAAAATTGGGAGCAATCGTAATCTAGGGGAGTAGAAGCTGAAACTGTTCCCCAATTCATCAGTGGCAGTCGCGTTCGCGCGCGCAACTCACTGACGGTATACTGTACCCGAAGCTGACACGTGTATACGTAGTAGTGAGTAACATGAACAATTTGAAAAAATAAATAAATAAAGGAACACATTCCGTCGACCTAAAGGGGGGTCTGCCGCTTATTCGCTGTGTATCTAGAATAGAACTCGCTTCATTTTAGCATAACGGACTGCATGGCTCCTCTGGACTTTCGCCGCTTTAACGTTTGAACTCTTGTGCCTATTAGTCTAGGCGTGCGGGCACTTGGTTTAAAGTGAACGTTCCTTCCATTTTTTATTCTTCCGTTTCCGCGTGCATGTCCCGCAAGCCGTTATTACGCTTCGATAGTTTGTCTCTGCGCCGTGGAGAGAGAGAGAGTTTGGAGAAGCCATGCGACAAAATCTCTGTGTACTCCCGAGGCAGCGATAAAGGTGTGTCCGTATAGACCAGCACGGTTCACCCCAGGGGTCCTCAGAAGACACAACGTGCGCCTCACCTTGAGCTGTCGCCCCATATGTTTGGGAGGGGGACCCGACAGGTCGCTTCGCGGGCAATAGTGGAGAGAGGGAAACCGCGAAGCTGCGCAAACCGTAGGAATCATAAGGAGAGAGGACAGAAGAAAAGCTGATAGAGAGGGAGGTTAATGGGGGAGAGCAAACGACGCGTATGGAGACGATGCCCTCCTCCCAGCGTCGAAGTCTGGAAGGCGCCATGATCGATACGGTGGATTCGTCCACAGCCTTTCCACGCGTGGATGCCAGTACGCTTCGGCACCCTGGTTTTCCAATGCAATCCAAGTAGAGTGCTTCCTTCCGCTGGGCTCCGTGTGCCACGCTGTGTGGAAAGCGTGTTTGTGTTGTCTGCTATCATCGTGTGCTCGCATTGCTTCCTATTATACAGGCAGGGTGTCCCAGCTAAATGCGAACATTTTGTTTTTAAATACATATATATCACTTTTTTCCGAAATGAAATCAATTGCAATATAGCATATGCTGAAGGACACTCCTTAGGAGGGCATTATAGCGAACTCCTATGGCAATGTCTTAATTAACTTTCAATAATTAACTTTTTAATTATAGAAGCTACGAAGTTGTCCCAATGAGAACATCTGGTCCCTTCGGTCTCCTGATACCGGAGCCGCTTTCATAACAAAAATCCGTTCGAAAGATGGTCTGCAAAAAATTCGTGAAGGAACACCTGTTTTTCTTTATTTTGTTTATTGCGCATCTTCGGAGACGCGTTTTTCCTTCACCCACAAATGTGAGAGGATGAAGGAGCACAGTGCAGCCTCATGCATCGAAGATGAGTTTTAACTTGCGGAAGCAAAACAAAAACAAATGTATCGGGTGACTCTATAGAAACTGCCCTTATCTTGGGTTGCATTTTCTGTTTTCTTTTAATCTTTTTCCAGGAAGCAAGAGGCGATAGTGTGCTCTTTCACCCTCTCACATTGGGGGTGAAGGGAAGATGCGTCTCTGGAGATGCGCAATGAACAAAGTGAAGAAAAAAATGGTGTTCCCTCACGAATTTTTTGCGGGCGATCTATCGAACGGATTCTTCTTCTGAAAACGGCTCCGGTATCAGGTGACTGAAGGGACTAGATGTTCTCATTGGGATAACTTCGTAGCTTTTATAATTAAAAAGTTAATTACTGAAAGTTAATTAAGACATTGCCTTAGGGGTTTGCTAATGCCCTCCTAAGGAGTGCCCTAGCTTCAGCATATGCTATATTGCAATTGATCTCGGAAAAAGTGATATACGTATATATATTTTTTAAAAATATGTTCGCATTTATAGCTCGGACACCGTGCGCATAAGGAAAGGGTGCGAACGGCACGCGAGAATGGAGATACCATTCGTAACATGTTAGGCCTACCGTATCTATCACGGCGGCTCACTCGTTGATATGCCCGTCTTCGCTAGCCTGGTTTCTAGTTTTTATCAGAGTTCTATAGCGCCAAAAGTTGACCCACTTGCATATAGCGTATTGCACTTGTAGATAGACACCGCCGCAAGTGACCTTGTTTCAAATGTGAAGCCGTGATTTTAATAAGACCAATATGCTTTGCCTATGTCGTAATAATAAACGACTTCAAGTTTCTTTTTTTTTATCTACAAAACCGCCGTACCTCGCATATCGCTCGCGTTCTTAGAGGAAGACACCGATACATTTTGGACGCATGGAATGGTTGTGGGTCCTGTCTCCCATTGCCATAACCATCCAGCGGAAAAGTGGAATCGCTCTGAACACCTATGGCAGCGGTGCCAACCAGTGAAATCATACCGTGACGCTCCTGTCGTTGTTTCTTTCTTTCTTTTTTCGTCTCTGGCGCTGAACCTAAGACGCCGAGAAGTAAAAGTATCATACTGGCCAGCAATGAGGAAGAGCTTATGTAGCTTTGGGGTTGTTTCGCAGATATGGGAGGCCGCCCGTCTGTGGCCGGGTGCCAAAAGACTTTGTTTTCGCCGCCTGTGTCTGTCTTGGCGTCACTGGGACGACCTCCTAAATTTGGACTTCTAGAAACATTCGCCTCTCTATAGAAACCTCAGCCTATCTATCTCTGAACCCGACGCATCACCGGTAGTGGTGGTGATGGTGGCAAAAACATAAGGCCTCTGCGCGACAGCGCTCTCAGTCAGACGCATAGACCCACTTCTATTTGTCAACAAGAGGGCGCTGGTGGGCAAAAGGGAGTTGGAAACCGCATATAGTGTGTACGGCGTACACCGTCCGTCCATCCGTCCGTTGTGTTACCCAGGGAAAGGTCTAGTATCGGGTGTCTTCGCCAACGACCGGGACGAGTGCTGCAAACTTTTCGGGTTATCTGCCGGCGATACGGGGACGCTCTGCACTTTGATGCACTGCATTGTTCTTCTGCACGTCTATTTGAGAATAGACATGCGAACTAGAACGTAAAGTAGCTGAAATATTGTTGGCGAAAGCGATATCCTACAGGCTATAGACTGGTTATTGCTCAGCTGCAGGTTGGCTGACGCAACGAGAAAACACGAGTGGAAGCCCCTGGCATAACAGGGCGGTTGACGCCAACAGCCACCCCCATAAATCCTTCACTTATTGGTGACGCAACAGGAGGTATATATATATAGTAGTTACCGTTGTGTAACTCATGATGTAAGGAGGCCGCAGGCAATGCAGCCAAAGTTGACGAGAGCAACCTGCGCCTTCTTAAAGGGGCCGCGCGACTCCCCTCAGCCCCTATGGGATTCCCCCGTATATTTTAAAAACGTATAGCGCCGCCAGGAATTGTTCAATTTGAGTGAAATATGTCTCGGCTGGGACATTCCAGCGATTTTGTACCACTTAACGCGGCTCTATTTTCGCGTTGGGTCCTGGAAACTTTCCTGTACATCGCTCAAAAGATGACGAAAAATCGTATTCCGTGATTCGTGAACTTTTGTGATGACTCACAAGATAAAAATACATCGAACAAGAGTTCTAATCTCGTTAAGCGCCAGAAAAATATACCCAATTTCGATAAGGCCAACAATATTTGGTTTACTTTGAGCATTAATCTACTTCCTACACGATTTTTTCACAGCTATGGTCAGCTGAGAAGACGTCATCGTCATCATCATCATTATCTGTGCATGCCCGTTCTTTTTCCATCACCCCCACAACCTACTAGATTATAACGACCATGTCATAATCGGCAACCCCTATGAGGAGCCCGTCCGCACGATCCGCTAGGGGCTCCACTCATCGGCGCGCGGGATCTACATCATGATTGGGCAACGGAAATTTGAATTTTGAACGCGCAGAAGCGGACGTATGTCTACCGTAGCAGACGACAGCAACAGCTCCTATGAAAACGTGTAGAATGATGATGATAATCAACTTTAGAAAGAAGCATCTCCCGTGGGACATCCACCGCTTGTATAAAAATACTAAGGAAAGGTGAAGTACAAAGTATTGCAGAAATTGAAGAAGCAATAACCGGGCCGATGAGTAGCGCCACCGCTAGCTTCCAAATGCGGCGCTGGGAACAGGGGCGGATCTAGGATTTTCCCGAGGGTGGTCCGCTGTGGACAAGTGCCACGTGCATGCTGGGATTAGCCCACTGAACCCTATGTTCCTGTCTGGAATTGAGGGGGGGGATTCTGCCCCCTGGAACCTCCCCCCCCCCCCTCCTAGATCCGCGCCTGGCTGGGAAGGAGTGCCTATGACATGGTCGTTATATAATGTAGTAGGTCGTGATCACCCCACACGGCTTCGACCAGATATGGCTCGGAGGTTCTTCCATAAGGTGCTTTCCAAAAAGGTGGACGGTTCTCATGCCAATCCCAGACGAAAAAGCGCTGAAAGGGGCTATAAATACAGTAATGCGACATTCTTCTGCGAACCCACGTTGGGCATCTTCCAGCGATAGCGATAATAATTCGTGGATTTACGGACGACGAGGCAACTTAATGATTGGGAGCAGACGAGAATCCAGCGATAGTGCTGGGTAAAACTGCGGTCGACAAAAATACGAGTGGCGACATCATCCCCACGTCCCAGGACCGTTCAGCTTAACGGCAGGTCGTGGTCTGGGGACGAATCACATTTTTTCCTCTTGAACAATCGCGTGCAGTACAAAAGTGACTGCAGGTTCTTGGCAAGCATGTCGGTCGCGACAAAATGTGGCCTTACAGCTCAGTGGGTTTACCGTTTCCTCCAAGTTGAGCCTCCAATATGCCGTACGGGAAAAACAGGAACAACGTTCTGCCCTAAAAGCACCACTAACCTTTCTGAACAATACAGGACTTAGGTCCTCACTTTCATTTTCATGAAATTTCAAAATAAACTATTTTCAACTATCATTTTGAAAATACACTATTTTCATGAAATTACCGCGAGCATAGGGCACAGTATCCCCCGTTCAGATGAAACACCCCAATCATCATCATCATCATCAAATATAGCTATGTCACCGTGGGCAAACACGAAGAGCCTACGCACTCTCAGAACAGAGCGAACATTGAGCACGTCCTAACAGAATGTGAGCTCTACGAAACGGAGAGGCGGCAACTCTGTGCTCAGTTGAGTACTGCTAGCCGACAGACATTCAACCTCGCCTGCGCCCTTGCACTTCTATACCACTGGCTGCAATTCTTGGCCCACGTCAGGGCCACGTGCAACACCGTCGATGTCTTCTGATGTTCTTGGAGTTCCCCTTGTCTACCGGTTGACTCCAGACGCTGTAGAGTCATACTCTGTATCTCTGTGTGTGTCTTTTTTTTTCTTCATCTTCAGCTTCACCACATAGCATGCTCCTAACCAACCATCATCCCGAATGACAACGTTCTCTCCCTTTATTGGATGAAAACGAGGGGGCGTACGCAATTTTTGTCGCATTATGCAGTTCATAATTGCCACAAAAATGGCGTACGCCCCCCCGTTTTCAGCAAATCAGGCGAAAGAAGGATGTCACTCGAGGTGATGGTTGGCTGGGAGCGTGCTATGCGGTGAAGCTCTGTTTTTTAGAGTGCGGAATCGCTTTTTTAAATTTATTTATTTATAATACGTTAAAGACCCAAAACGGGTACAACATAACGGAGAAGTTGGGCGACAATAACACTGTAGAAAATGAAAAAGTAATCACCATGTTCGGCAAACAGCAAGAGAAACGTCAAATATACTAAAAAAAGGAAATACAACACTACTTTTTTTACCCCCAAGGGCAATTCAATTCTCTCCGCACCCCGCCACAACGACAATTTTACCTTTCCCCTTTTTTTTTCTCTCCCCCATTCACATCGGCATCCCACACAACGTGGGTCTGTCCCTGCTACGGTAATTACCAACAAAAGTTTGTAGCTTCATGGCAGTAACTCGAAGACATGTCGCAATATATAGTGTCGTCGAAAATTCTTACGACCGTGAAAGACACGCAGCGCAAGGTCTCCCACTACCTCTCATTAATTAAGACCTTACGACAGACGGAGAAGCAAAACGTCGCGCCGCCGGAACTATCGTCCCAACGTCAGCGTGTGGAAGTCGTCTCCTCCTATGCCTCCTGTAGGGTGGGTGTGAGAACGGGGTGGGTGGAGTGGTGACAACATTCCGCGCAAATGGTCTTGCATGGTGCACGTCCCATAAGCGTTCTTTTCTTAGCGTCTTTCTTTTACGCGCAGCGGCGCGTCTTTCTTTTACGCAGGACCCCCAGCGCGCATGTGTGTAAAAATATTGCGATTAAAATATCAATGAGAGTATGAGAAAAATGAATATATACATGAGAAATGTAAACGAATGAGAGCTACAATTATTACACATTGAATGGTGAAATATTGTGCCACATATTAAAGGAAAATAGTCCAAATGCCGGGGATTGACATCTTTAACGGGCATATACACCATTTTTGGGCGTATACACCATATACATCCCGTTGAGGGGTGAGGAAACAACTGGAATCCTGGCACATAAAGATAACTAAAGAAGCTATCAATAGGCGTCCGGGCCCCCTACCGGAATCATACGCACCCTTGATACATAAAAAGGGACCTGCAGCTTGTGGTACTTTATTCTGATGA
Source organism: Ornithodoros turicata (assembly GCF_037126465.1). NCBI lineage: Eukaryota > Metazoa > Arthropoda > Arachnida > Ixodida > Argasidae > Ornithodoros > Ornithodoros turicata. The sequence continues at coordinate 21,614,166 of NC_088210.1, read as the reverse complement.
TGAATTCTTCTTTCTTTCTTTCTTCTTTTTACTTCTTTTGTTGTATTGTTGCTTGCCGGTGTATATGTCATATAATAAATATGTGTATAAGACATATTAAAGGACTGGTGAGCGTCGGGGGAGCTGGCACAGTGAAGGGTTGTGAAACTGCCCTTCACAGGTGCATCTGCTTCTGGCCCGAATCCTGTAATCACACCAGCGACGTTCTCCAAAATATTCCTGCAGAACATGCGCAAAACGAGAATATCTCTCTGCTGCCACGTAAACACGAGCGCACAAAGCTGTTCTAACCGTCAGCAATGTCCTACGGCTCAGCCACAAGATATTCCGTAGCAGACGACAGGGCTGATGCTGTCGTCTGCTATTTGCGCAGCACGCCAGTCACGATATTCAGCGTGCCGTGCGAGTGCTCGGCGCAAGACGCGCGGCCGCGGCGGATATACCACCCCGTACGTAGATTCTTCTTTTCTTCCCACTAGTCCGACCCACTAGTGTCCGACACGCGACACATAACACGGTTGACTGGCCCAGAGGCGACTGATGACCCTCTAGACCGTACACGATAGTACTAGATGACGTCTACAAAGGGTGACTCACATTCCGGATGTCAGTTGTTGCTTCTGTCGTTCCTCCCGCCTCAGCCTCGACCCCAGGTCCACGACCCGAGTTCCAACAACAGAGAAAACTGAGGGCAGCGATCTTACAGTCCTACTGTAGTATCGATTCCAGGAGTTTGGCAACGTTCTCGTCGATCCGTCTCGTCACCCTTCGATGTCGAATGACCCAGGCCCTGACAGCCACGGCACTTGGGTCATAGCTTCCATGGCTTCACCTGTAATAGGTACCAGCCTTTCTGTATCGCTAGAATGCATAACGCTGTTCTCACGTTGAGATTAAAGGAGCTGTGACTCGCACAAAGTTATGCCAGGTACATACGAAAGACTGAATGTCTGCATCGACATGGACCTGCGTTTCAAGTTTATAGCCAACTGGGTAATAGGCGCGTAGAAAATCGGGATCACGAATACCGAAACTCATCCGGCTCTGTGGCATCACCGCAGACGTTCCCGTCGGGGAGGAAGCGGGGGAGACGGCACATGTTTACGAGATTCAATGGGAACGGCCGTAGCGGTCTTTCCCGTGACGTCAGAGCGTGACGCGGCCGTGTGTTCAGGTGTCCGTATCCGTGTATTCAGACGAACGGCAGTTTCCAGAATATAGACCAGCGGAAGATGCGAAAAACGCCATGGCTTTCCGCTGCCACGTAAGCTCGAACGCGCAACGTCTTGTATTTTCGTGCACTGTTGACCATTGGGGACATCCTGCGGCGTAGCCGCAAAATACTCCGTAGCAGACGACAGGAAAAGACTGTCGTCTGCCAAGTTTCCCCAGAGTACGCCAACGGAAGATGCGCAAAATGCTACAGCTTTCTCCTGCCACGTGAGCGCGAGCTATCAACGTCATATCTTTTCGTGCTCTTTTAACCGTCAGGAATATCCTGCAGCTCAGCCAGAAGATATTCCGTAGCAGACGATGCCGTCGTCTGCTATATTTGCAGAACGCCAGTCTCGATACGCATCCCGGCACTGTGCGAATGATCAACGTAACACGCGACGGAACTTCTGCCCCGTTAGCAGCTTTCGCTTTTTCTTCCACTAGAATATTCCGTCGGGGTGTTGCCCGTGTCGATACACGGTATCTCGTCAAGTACGACACGTAGAAGAATAATTGAACCTCTGTATGCAATAAGGGGATAAGTCGACTTATCCCCTTTTGAGTATTTTTGTTGCGATGACATCTACATACCAGTATGTACCTACCGTAAGAAAACTTAGAACCGTATTGCAATTTATTGACCCGCTACAGGAGGGCAAGAAACGGGAAATGCATGTATGTCAATGGGACGGACAGTCAGATCACAGGCATACAAATGGCGTAGCTTAAATTTTGCTACGATGCGGAATGAACTTCGACTTCCAACCGAAAAACACGTTCTTCCTACTTCACGCGACCATGTCAGCAGTTTGCGCTCGTTTAGCAGCACGATATCCCGTTCCAGGCTACTCCACAACACAAAGGTCACTTCACCCTGCCTGTTGTGACTTCACCTAACCATCACCATTGTTCAGCCATCAAAGACTCGTGAAAACTGTTTTCTCTCTCTCTCTCTCTGCACGATAACCCTGTGCATGTCGTGACTGAAAAAAGGGAATACGTCATGCTCCTGTACTTTGTTCAATTTCTGCTAAGTCACACACCCAAAAACGATGCTAACAGGACATGCATGTAGAGTAGACACATATATATATATATACGTTACACATTTTGCATTTCCATTATTCGAGGAAACCTAGCTGCAATTACTTTACCAAAAATTCACTTGAAGTTGTCTAGGTTTGCGATTTTTTGACGTATCCCCTTATTGCGTACAGAGGTCCACTTCTTGTTTTTTTTTCTCTCAATGCTCCGTACATGATGTAAGGACCCACATATGTGTCACAAACCCTTTAATCCAGACAAAGTGTCAAAAAGTAGTAAGAGGAGTAGTATTCGTGCGTTGATGACGACACCAGCACAACAACCGCTCTTATTTTTCTTCCCTCTCTTCGCAACAGTGCAAAAGCACCATTGCCAAACGATGCAGACAGGTGTCATTTACAACCGCGACAATGGCGCCACGTACCGTTTTATTCCGTCGCAAACAGAGAATATATAACGTTCCAACAGGGGTAGTTCATCGGCGTTTCTCATGTCTGCTTTTCTGCGCTTTGCTTTTCATTTTGCGCCTGCTTGTCCTTGTACAATCCGGTGATCGACGTACATCAAAAGCATCAGTGTCATTAGGGAACACTTCATTTAGAATATCTAGTAAAGAGAAGAAGAAGAAGAAGAAGAAAAAAGAACGATTGGCAATAGCTTTCGCGTAAGGCGGAAGTCGATCAAGGGTTTTCCTTCACCGTCGACATCGCCGTGCGTTGTAATCTCCATTTCTTTCCTCGTAACGTTCATCTCACTTTTATTCTCTCTTGCTTCTTTTACCTGTCTGTGCCACTTAAGATTGGCAGTGAGGGAAGTGAAATCGGTTCCGTTTCGATCTCGCTCTCTGTCACTGCAGAGGAAAGGTGCTCCAGTCTTTGTGTGTAAAAGGCCCTGCAGCCTTTAGGGTTAGACTGCAAAAGAACGCGCTGACTATGCACAGAGACGAAGATACAGTAAACCCTCTTTTCAACGAAACCGCTTTATTCGAATTTTCTTTTTTTCGCTTTATTCGAAATTTCAATTTCATGCTGTCCCGACCAAAATACATGCGCTTCGAACGGTGTTATTCAAATTGTAGTGCCAGCCGACTCAGCTTAATGTGCAGGGTGAGCCTGGAGATGCCCGTATGGCGAACCCAGCTATATCGAACTGCCGCTAATATAGAATTTACCCACGGTCTCCCTTCACTTCGTTATAACAGGGTATGAAACTCCGCACTCATAATCATTCCTGTTGTTGTTGTTATAGCAAGGCTTTACTATGTATATTTATATCGCTGTGACGTGATCTCTTTTGATGCTCACAGTCACCGCTTGCGAAATATTTCAGTCAAATTAGCAACCGATTGCAGCAGAACCTCTATGTGGTGAACCCGTACAAACGAGTTCTAACATCACGGTATCTTGCTGGGGGCACACACAGGACACATCACACATTCAGCGTGTCATAGATTCCGACATTTTACTCTCTCTTGGTCGAAAGTTTTGAACTACATGTTGAACTCCATTATCATCTCTGTTCTTCTCTGGACATCATCTCTTTGCTTTTTCATCATCTCATTATCTGTTTGTACGTTCTGTGTGTAAGTGTAGAGATCCCCATTTTTTTTCTTTATCACACCACATCACATCACGGTATCTTGCGTCTGGAACGCTATTGCATTATCAGGAATATCAGCAACGAGCTTTCCAAATCCACATATCGCTCACGAGATACTCTGCCCCCCTAACCCTGACAGTTCACCTGTTCCAAGAGAGAAAACTGCGCCGTTTCTCGTCCCCTTGCAGAACTTACACCACGTGCTAAAAATGCAGGCGCATATATATGCCTCGTCTATTTTAAAGTCGTCCCCTACAGCATATATATCAACGGGGAATCCTTTTTGCAGGAGACGCTCCCGCCTGCGTCGAAAACCGTTTTCTTTGTGCAATTACCACGGGGCGGCTGATTGCGTCGGCAGTGGCCATGGAAGCGGAAAAAAAAGAAAGGAAAAAGCAAAGCGCGCTTTCTTGACGAAGGGTATCGGAAAGAACTGAACGAGAACGGGTCCTCAAAAGAAGTGTCCGCCAAGTCAGTGACCCGCCCTATCGATGACTACGAGACGTATACAAAACACAGCCGAGAGAGGTGCCAAGAGTCATCCCCTCCTGTCCCCTTCACAGCATCGCGTCCATGCGTCCTCTGGGGACTAACGTGGTAAAGAAGCAGACAGCCGTGTCTCTCTCTCTCCCTCTTTCTTTTTTTCATGTCTCCGTTAACATGAATGAGAGAAGCGCAAGTTGCCGTGTATTCACACCAGCGGCATCCCCACGGAATATTCTAGTGGAAGAAAACGTAAAAAAATGCTGACGGGATATCGGAAGTGGCGCACTACGCAAATAGCAGACGACACAATCGGCCCTGTCGTCTGCAACGGATTATCTTGTGTCTGAGCCGCGGGGTATCCCCAACGGTATACGCGAAATTCCTACTACTGGCCTAATTTATAGGACGAAACAGGGAGGGCGTATAAACTAAGAAAGGGGGCAAGTTTTATTTCTGACGCCTCGCGCGCTCCTGATACCACACAGAGAAGAGGATTAGGCAAGCAAGCTGTTGTGAAACGCAACGTATAGGTACATAACCACGAGTCTGGGGAAACGAGAAATCAACACACACAAAACTCAGAGTTTTGTGTATGTTTGTCATTCGTTTCCCCAAACTCAGGGTTATGTATCTACATTATACCATGCATGTTTCTACAAAGTATTTTTCGTGAGCGACTTCGCCGGGTGCATTCTGACCAATTCAGGAGATCCGGATCGGATGTTCGTGTGATGTGATGCGATGTGATAGAAAAAGAACAAAATCGGGATTTAAGCCACGACAAAGTCAGACTGGCTACCCCAGGTCACTTAGCCGCAGTTAGTTGAAAGAAAAGAAAAAAACGGGAGAAAATCCTGTAGGTGGGGGGCGGGAGACAAACGTCCAGACGGGACCAGAAAGTGTCTCAAAATGTCAATCAGATGCGTTTCTTCAAGGAAACGTAGGAGCGCTTTCAATGCAGCCGCTTGGTGATTGAATGGCTGGGACTGAGGCGCTTTACAAGGTCAAATGGCCGGGCGTCCAGGCGAGCCAAACTTGCTTCTAGTATCCTGCGACTGTGGGCATACTTGGAGAACATGAGGAGGATGTGCTCTGTGTCCTCGACAACATCGCACTCACTGCAGTTTGGAGATGGTGACTTGGCCAGTTTGTTGGGTAATCGACCGCTGTACGGGACATTCAGCCGGAGCCTATGCAGGAGACACGCTGCTTGTCGATTCCAAAGATCATAAGATGAACTGTCGGTGGGAGTCTCATACAATCAAGGGCGTATCATAATTCTACAAATATATTTATTATTTTCATTGGCCGTTACCAAGAGTTTATCACGAGGTCGAGCTCAGCAAAAAAAAAAAAAAAAGAGAGAAAAAAAAATACTTATAAAGCACGCGTGTTATGCTCGGAAGGTCGCATAAACACGAAATCTCCTATAAACAACAGCTTTATTGTGATGGTTCCTTTGACAATGATCACAACTTTATTTTGATGATTGACGATATTGCGATGACGGTAGAGTGACGCCACAGGCGACGCCATTGCCCGGAGTAATTTGGTGAAGATATAACGCAAATATGTAAGTAGTACTGGTAACAATGTCATTCTCCATTACTTTCGAATATTGCAAGGCAGCTATCAATGAAAGGATGGTTAAGAAGCAAGCGAGCTGGTGGTACTGACGCATAATGGTAACCCCTGGTAAGACTATAGGACTGTGTAAGAACACGAAAGGACAACACTCAGTCTCAAAGACTGTGTGTGTGTTGTCCTTTTCGTGTTCCGAGTTACGATAACGCAGCCAAGTTGAGTGACGGAAATCAGAGCTGTATCAGCTGCATACAGATGCACCTCAGTAGCTTACCCAACCACCCTGAAACACTAAGCAAGACAACTCGCCACAGATGCAAGACTGGCACCGCGATCAAGAGTGGAGAAAAGAAAGACACTTGCTCCGTTGCGCCATCTGTCGGTTATCCTTCACATCGAGACGAGATCGCGTTACCAGCAAATGTCAGCAGGTTTTTAGTCAAATCTACCGGGCCGTACGAGTCCTGTGGGCACACAAGCACCCGCACCTGTACTCAACGCCCCGACTTCTTTGCCAAGCCGAGTTTCACAACCGGGGACGCACAAAATTAATAGACCAGGCTCCTAGAGCGCGGTTCCTGGCAACCACTTCAAAGCCCAGGCAGTCAGGCAGAGATCTTGCCAGAGCAAACACAAAGACGCTGAACTTGCGCAAATTGTTTTATTTCATTTGCTTTTATTTTTTTAGACGGCCGTTACTTCTCTTTAATTGCCAGTTAAAAACGACGTGTCCTTGCAAAAAAATTAAAGAAGAAATTAAAGAATTATGCCATTACGTACGTGGATGGCAAATTCTGAGTATTTCGATAGTGTGGAAATATGTCGGATGTACTGCATTGTATAGAGCCCTTTCAAACCCAGAAACCAGATCCTTGATCACGAAGATACGCACTGGACTAACCGTATTATATATCTGTTGCCCGAAATCTAGCTACTCTTACCTCTTTCTCCAGCGTCTTAAGGTATTCGCTCGAGTCTTCCTATAGTCGTGTTCAGCTTAAGAAGGAAACAACAACACCAACAACAACAACAACGAGGAAAAGAAATCTAGTCCGCCAGTACTCGAGATATTACTGTGTCGTAGATAAGATTGCTTGATTCAGAGAAGGCACGCTCTCTCGCTGTGTCAGAGAACGCAATCCATCATACTCACTCTGTTTCCGTATTGCCTGTTAAGCGGCGGAAAGTGCGCTGCCCTACTGGTGGCGCATGGTGGCGCTGCAGTATTTCTCCCGGCGCACTATAGCTAGGGAGTGACTTTTTCGGGTTAAACCCGATTCCGCCCGGTTATTCCCTCCCGAACTGACCTCCGACCAATTCGGGTTAAACCCGATTTCTCCCCGAATTCCAGTCGCTATGAAATCCTCAATTGACGTTTCCACTGAAGACGAACAAAGGTCGCCACGTATGTCAGCAATACACCCGTGTGTGTCCACATTGTGTATGCCTTCGGGGATTACCGCTGGAAGGATTCTCGCAAAAACAGCAACAACAACAAAAGAACAAAAAAAAAACAGAGATTAGGAAAGGACTTAATAGACAAGAGGAGAAACAAAAACACCCGATAACACCCGAAGGCACAATTATCGCCCGATTTCTCCCCGAATTACAGATTTAAAAATAGTGCCCGATTTTTAGCACCCCGAATCTGAGAAAGGCATTTAACCCGAAAAAGTCACTCCCTAACTATAGCGTCCCCTTATCTCCAACGGCGTATGTAGCTGACGGACTAGATTTTTTATTTTATTTTATTTTTTTTTCCTTCCTAAGTTGAACACGACTGTAGTCTTTCCGCTCGTCGTACGTTTTCCTCGTCTTTGTTTCACAAGAGCTTCTACTATACGTTTCAAAACGTTTTCCCCTTCTATTGTTCCGGCCACCCACATTTCTACCATAGACTAGATCAGCCGAAAAAAAAAAAAAGCAAAACGGTTAATTTGTCGTACCAAATGCTCTCCCAGTCTTTTTTTTTTTTTTTTTTGTGAGAATCGCACGTGACCGGAATGATCTCCTTTCACCGTCGATACTCATCTCTGATCCTCCACGGCATGGCCGTTGTGTGCTTTCTCATTGCCTTGGATCAAATGAATAATAATTTGTGTTTGTTAGTTCAAGCTATACGGACGTGTGTTTCCTTTCTCGCGCCCTCATGTAATGTCCTTCATACGGCGCCGAGAGAAGCCGTAATAAATGAATCGCACAAGTGCGAAGAGTCGAAATGGTAGGACGCTACAGAACGAAGGTTTGCCGCAATAGGTCTTCACTGCGCTACACAAGGATGATGCGGAGAAAGCTACACACGCACGCGTCAAGACCTTGGATAAGATAAAATAGATCAGGAAGGTAGAAAAATAGAAGCTGAAGGGCAGAGAAGAGCTATGAAAAGGCAGCCACACAGTATACAGTGAAGGAGACAATGATAATGCGTATATTGTCATTATAAATTTGCATATCTCTATAAAGTGTTCACACGTGCATCCGCACTCTTAAAAATGAACTTCACCGCATAGCACGCTCCTAGCCAACCATCATCTCGAATGACATCGTTATCTGCCCTGATTTGTTAAAAACGACGAGGGCGTACGCCTTTTTTGTGACACTTATGCTGTTCATAATTGTCACAAAAAAGACGTACGCCTCCTGTTTTCAACAAATCAGGGCAGATAACTATATCATTCGAGATAATGGTTGGCTAGGAGCGGGCTATGCGGTGAAGTTCATTTTTTAAGAGTGCACACCCAAGCAGCACAACATATTGGTTCAATATTGGCAATATACCAGCCCAATATTGGTCCCTTATTGTCAATATTGGACCAATGTGGCCAAGATGTTGTTCTGCTTGGGCTGCTACAAGCCAATTTCGCTAAGTTTCAAATCGTCTCCCAGTCAAGCATCAATATTCCAAATGCCTTTTTTTAAGCTTTTCGATAAAAAACAAAAACAAAAAACGTCGACGTAGCTCGGAGGCGCAAACACGCAATACCCTGCAGCGCAAGGTCATTCTCTGGAAACATCGCAACAAACTGACTCCCTCGAGATATCGTTCGTTTATTTATTTATTTTTAATTTACTTATCAACTTATCGTTCGTATTTGCTCAGTTCATTCAACTCCACAGTGCATGTATGAGAGATACATCCCCTGATCGAGTTACAGTATTGAAACCGTGAAAAGGGGAAAACGTAATTTCGTTTCGTAGGAGTTGCTGTCGAACGAAAGAAAGAAGACAGAAAGTTAGGACACAACTTTAAAAGTAAACGATACGAATACGAAAGAGCTAACAGGAGAAAAACGATAAGGCGGAGGAGGCGCAAACATGTCCTCCATTATCGTTGACGCGGACGATATACAAAGAGAAGATAAAAATGTAGAAGCAGTGGAAGCGTCTCCCAAAATATATCCGAAGCACGCTTGCAAACATATCTCACAGCTACGTGTTTTGCGGCTATGTGCTTTGCGAAATCAGCACAGACAGTACTCTGCATGGCTATACAGCGCGAACAAGCGCAAAGCGGGAAAAGAAGCCAACGAAGGAAAACATAGGGTTTTCCGTGCAGGGAATTATGAAGAGCGACGGAGCTATAAAAATTGAATTGCCAATTGATAAGCGAGAATGAAGGGAAGACGCGGAGGATGGACGCGAAAGAATGGTTGCCCATTGAAGGGTAATGAAGGTACCGGTTTGTCTGGCTGGCAATGTCCAAGGGTTTAGATTTCTTAATAGATGAAAAGCTGCGGCGTTGATGTTGCCTTCGTCTTCGCTGTCTGAAATAATCGCCAACGTCAAATCCTCTACTATTCTCTGTTAAGCAAGATAGACCGGGGGAAAATGGGGTGAACAGTGATTTATCCAGACCCCCCTTACACTCCCAAATGTTCAGTGACACCCCCTAACTTTTTCAGCTGTGTACCCCCTACAGGGGGTGCCCTTGCGATTTCAGCTTTAGACACATGTCGGTAATGACATGTTAAGCTGTAATGACTTAACTATAATAATAACCTCCCCCCCTAATTTTTTCTAACACCCCTTCGTGCTAGGGATTCTGGATAAACCACCGGGTGCGAAGATGGAAACACTCGTCGGCTATCTGCCTAACTCAATAGATTCGTCAATACGACATTCGGAGAACACACAGACAGTTTACTGAGCACTCTGGATGATACATGCAATGAATGTAATGTGAAAACAACTATTACGTAACAATTTGGGCGGTGAAAGGAGCTAATACCAGGATCCAACATCCATACGCGATGACGATAAAACAGATGAAGGACGTACGTGAGCGCGTTGCGCACCATAGCGCACGCCTATATAGCGGCGCCCACGTAGGTCGTGGCGGCGCCACTGTTTGCTTATGACAGTGGCGATGAGGCTAACATAAATGAGACGGCACCTCTGTCGGTCTCTGTTTGCTCACTCCCCGATCACCTCTCACTCATGATCAATTCATCGGCCACATGGAGCGTGAGTGGGCATGCTCATGAATGAGTTTCGCCGAGGTACGGTATTGAGTATATGACGAACTCAGCGACGAGGTACAACAGACGAACAAAGAGACAGGTGAACGTCGAACTTTCAACCAACATTTGTTGCTACTGCAAGAAACACCCCCCCCCCCCCAGCACCCGCCAGTTGATAACACTTCCTTCAGCCAAACCGTACACCCTTATCAATAAACATTTTTTTGTTGGTGCGAAAGCAACGCAGTGGACGTGCTGAGACATTTGTCACCTATAACTTATCTGTCCGATAAGACTCCACCACCTGCCTGTGACTGAGTGACTGCTGAGTTGCACAAAATCTTTGTGGAACCAAACAAAGGCGAACACCCACAATCCCCGATATGCACAGCCAGCTGCGAATCCCTGCGCGAGGCTCGCTACTTTATTCTTACGCTCCCCGAGACGTTCATTTATACAACTGCCCGTCTCACCTATGTAAGCTCTTCCGTAGGGTTTGGCTGAAGGATGCGTTATCAACTCTTTTCATCCGCGCATCTAAGTTCTCTTGCCTTTTGAGAACGTGAGGATCTTGGCTACTTGAGGTTTTTGCCTGGGTTTCCCGGCAGATTTCCGAGGCGGATGTTGGCATATAGTTCCCCCTGAAGTCGGCCTAGCACGCATGCTACACCCCCGTTTCCCCACTCCCTCCTACTGTCGTCTCTCCATCTGTCCACGCCTGTACGCCGCTCATAGCCACAGTTGCTTCGCGGCGCTAGCACGGATTTTTTTTTAAATACAAAATTGAGAATGTCAGAACGAACGTACTATTACGAAGACAACGGGAGCCACTGACAATGGCGCAACGCTGTCGATATCTATCTAGAACACAGCTCGTAAAATCTCGAACCTGCACAAAACGCTCACATATTGCGTCTCCTTGCCGTGTGTGCTTTATTTTCTCTCTCCCCCCACCCCCCGTAACACTTTTCTCCTTTGTTTTTGCCCTGCCAACCGTCCACTTATTCTACCCAATCACGTTTCGGGTAACTCTACAAAAGCAAGAAAGAAAGTGAACGCAAGAATGGGAGAAAACTTTTGTTTGTTCCGTTTTCGCTGTCGTCCCCCGGGAGCCACATTTCGATCGAGTCCTGAGGATTCCAATACCGAAGGAGGGCATCTACTTGTTCCGCAGCTTTCGAAACGTAATAAGGTCTGCACGGTACTGCTTGTAAACGTCGTGTCGAACGGTTGTTCTCCTGTCCATACGTCCACTAAGAGACTACTTCGAAGACTGCAAGCAAAGAGAGTATAGGGAAGCGACGAACACATGGAACGACTGGGTGTTTCAGAAAGAGACGAAAAGACGAAGGATACGTACACTCTAAAAGCAGAACTTCATCGCGTAGCACACTCGAAGCAAACCATTATACCGAATGACAACGTCTTCTCCCTATTGATTCGATGAAAACGGAGGGTGTACGCCATTTTTAAGGAAATTATGAACTGCATAATGCCGCAAAAATGGCGTACGCCCCAGTTTTCATCAAATCAATAGGGAGAAAACGTTATCATTCGGTATAGTGGTTTGCTACGAGCGTGCTATGTGGTGCAGTTCATTTTTCACCACCACCACCACCATAATCATTTTTAAGAGTGTATTCGCTGCGAGATCGACCTATAGGGGGCGACACCATCACCTTTCTAGTGTGGATAATACGCCGGCCGATGTTCTGAGTTAATGGTTCTTTCCGTAATTCTTGTGTGTATTCACCGACCGGAAGATTACTTGCGCTGCGATGGTACGATACTGTTCGGTTCCCCAATGCTCCACCTACTGGACGGAACGCGGAATAAACGTGTCAAAGTAGACGACGCGAGGAAGCTATCCACACTACGGTAGTTCGTCGTTTGTCCGCAGCGAGCCGACACCGTTCGATCTCGGAAGCACCAATTGCACTGAGGAGAATGTGAAATAAGTGCAGCAAGTCAATAACCGTGTGTTCACACGTGATTAGCGGTCCCTTAATTGACCTCTCCCTGTTTGTAATCAAATGACGTCTAGCGTTCGACAGCGCCACCAATTTGGTAGAGTTGAACTACGCTCGAAGCTAGAGGCGAACAAGGTCGCGCCCGAAAGTCACGGTCTTGAGGGGATTACGAAGGTCCCTGAAAGGGACACAACAGTCGGCCCTACTCTTTTTTTTTTTCAATAGGAGGCAGCGAACAAGTGCCCATTCGTGGAACCCAGCCCTCCCCTTCGGATTTGTTTCTGTTTGAGTCTGTCTACCAGCGTCATGATGACGTTTCTCTAGTAGAGGTCTATTGTTACGCCACGTCGGTTTTGCGTAAGCGGGCCATCAACGACTCCGAGGCTCGACGACGACCGTCATATATTGAACAAAACGAAATCCTTTCCGATGTCGTTATGTCTCCGCTTAAGGGTATACGCGGCGTCGAATACACCTCGTTCCCAGTTCTTCCAGAACACATTCAGGAGTCATCATTCCTCGCTGGAAGAAACATTCGCCACCCGTGTTCCGTGTAACGTTTCCTTTCGAGAGTATATTCGTGTACCTATACAGAGAAGTCGCGCTTCACAAAAGCGTTCCCATATATTCTAGCCCCCCCCAAGTACATCGGAGGAAAGAGAACGAGAGAGAGGAGGAGATCGGTGGCTTATATAGTGAAGATTGATCACTGGAGGAGACACCTAGGTTCGTGTCATTTTCCCTGAAAATACACAAGCCCTCCAGCTTATATCCCTTCTGAGGCACACGGCCAAGATAGCGGGCAAAAGTTGCCTGATTTATAGTGCCTAAATAACGGGGGCACCATGGGTGAAATGCAAGTTTTTATTTCCTTTCAGTGGTGCGAGGCGAGAAAGTAGCCTTGATGTTGACTTGTCGTTCGCGATACCCACTTTTTTTTTCTTTTTCTTTTTTCGGTGGAAAGTAGCTCGGGTGTGGTTCAGTAGATTACTTTCCTACGACGTTTTGCTATTTTTGTTTCGCCAGCACGTCGTTTGGTAGAAAGATCATGATCGCGAAGTTCGCGACACTTCAATGCGTTTTTGAAGAGAGCTTTCCTCCGACATACCTATAGAGTGCGATATCGTTCAAAAAGAGCGCTGTTGTGAAGGAAGGGTGATCGACCCACGTTCGTTTGTATACGTACGTATAGGATAAAGCAGTCATTGGTAAATCATCTTTTTTTATCTTTTTTTTTTTTTTTTTTTGCTTCGTTTCCCATCAATGCCGGGTGATACGTACGACCCTCTGGTTATTCTGCTCCGATTGAAATCATATCCATTGTGTGACGCACGAGATATGTACGCAAAACGAGTCACCCATGGACCTCGTGGGCACGGTCAGCTGTATAGTGTTTTCCCTAAAGCCCCTATAATTTAGGACTTTAGGGGCTTTAGGTTTCCCTAACGCGCGGCCTAGATTTTCGCGTCACTGACGTTGGGCAGACCCCAACGAACAACTAACGCTAAAGACAAAAGTGAGATGGTGCGGACAAGCTGGTATGAGCTCATGGTGAAGGGCACCGCTGTTCTTATCGTTTTCTTTGGTAGTTCAATTTGTGTATCTGCGTATAACGAAGAGTTTCCGAATAGGGGACCCAAGCGCTTTGGGGCCGTCAAATAGCGAGTTTTAGTACATGGGAAGAACTCGAAACGATACCGGATGAGGGAAGTTATCAAATACAAGCTCATAGCAATGTGATGTCACCCGCTTCAAAGAAACAGGGCGACTTGACTTATCATCTTTTCGGAACCTTTTTCGCGAACACCTCCCGATGTGCTAAGACTCCCTAATATCGTCGTGGCCGCTGCGCACGCATGTTTCGAAAACAACGCAGAAACCGCAAAGCTTGCTAGCTGCATGCATTGCGCTCGCAGCCGGCGAGAATATGCTGAGGGTGTCGTCTGCACAAGGATAAAAAACACTGAAAGAAAAATGAAAAATGAAGGCGAAATAATTATGAGATAACCTTTCTTCTTCATCGGATATGATGAAGGGGAGGCGGGGGGGAAGTTGTTTCTAATATTATTCTAACATATATTCGTCATTCTTACCGCTAACGACACAGTTAAGTTTACAAACTGCGATTTTTGTACGTGTTGATTTCTTTTGTAAGTAATTTTTTTTATCGGCCATAGCAGCGCTGCAAGCGCACCTCTCTAATATTAGTGCAAATTTAGTGCAGCAGACGACGTTGTTAATGTGAAAGCTCGAATTTCTTTTTTACATGTACATGGTTCGCGCACTTCGCTAAATGTACAACGTAAATAATTTATCGTCACCTCATACTCTTGTACGCAGCACCATAAGTAACGCAAGAAAATGACGCGACGAAAAAAAAAAAAAAGGGGGAGGGCTTTGAGTTTGACTTTGATCGTTACTCATTCATAGCTCCGTGTGTTGGGTTACTGTATCTTATTTCAACACTGAAGGACCTTGGTTCAAGCAACGTTCGCGAATCACAAAGATTTTTCGAGGAAACGTGCCCGAAAGCGAGGTCACGTGGTATTTTAAGCCACAGTATCGCTGGTCCGGTCAAATTAGCCCCAGCTGAAAACTAGTTACGTATTAAAATGTGTTCTATAATCTGTAACGTATTGAAACGGAGATTTGCCTCGCACTTTTGTTACGAGTGACTGGAAGTTGTCGCGGCGGGAGTATGATCTACGCAAAAAAATGGTCTACCAAGTGTCTGCAATGCATGTATACGTATTCATGTAGTCTTTAGAGTAACCTAATCTCATTGATACCCTGTAATCTTATCTTCATTCTTATTGTTACAGTATTTGTCCCCTCTACTCCTTCGATCATGTCGCGTGAGATTTACTCGGTCTGCTCTCAATACATACCTTCCTCACTCCCTTGTAAGAGGCCTTCACTCCTTCATTTGTTAGTTCGGTTTTCTAGATCTAGGATTTCGCGATGATTGGTCATTGGTGTTTCTTTCTTTCTTTCCTCTTTTTTTTGTGCATTTCATATTTTCGAAGACAAACTAAAAACACATTTTTTTTTCCTCCCCGAATCTATAATCTGTCTTATCGTTCACCATGAACTTCGACTTCATCGGAAACCTATGTTGCCTGTGCTCAAAATATTTAAGATGATAAGGAGGAGAGACACGACCCGAAAAGGGAACAGCCTCCTCCTTTTTGCGCAGATGCATCCCCCAGAGCACATGAATGCACACAGCAGTGATTTAATCAAACCCCCCCCTCCCCCAAAATCTGAAGGATACCCCCTAAAATTTTGTGTTATTGCACACAATCTTGTTAAAAGCATGTACCGAATTTCCTGGTGTATAACGCGCGCGTTATACAGTAAAAAAGTGCTGTGATGAGGTATTACGCGTTATCTAACGGTGCGCGTTATACACGGAAATATTTTCCTGCATGGGTGACGTAAAAATTCTAGCCTCTTCCAGGGTGTGCTGCGGCTTTGTCCCAAATCTGGTCAGTTGGCAAAACCGGCGAAAGGGCACTGGTCTTCACAAAAGGGAAATGATGCTGCTTAAGAGTGCTGTTGAGCAGTCAATAGTCCTGAACTCATTTCAGAAGGTTGGCGTGATTGAGAAGGGACGCGAAACCGAAAGCGGAGAGGAGACTGAAGTACATTATGACACCGAGTCTGTCGCATCAGAGTTCAACGGCTTTGACTAAATGTGTTTCAAATAAAGCATGTGCATATATGACACACCGCCTTGGTTTACACTGGTGGCTGTACAGAAGCTTGTAGTAACATTACGGCGCGCGTTATGTACCGGTGCGCGTTATACATGGAACTTTTTTCAAATTCGGCCCGATTTTAGGGGTGCGCGTTACACACCGGAAATTACGGTAAATACATACCACTGCGGACCCCTCCCCCCCAGCACAAACTTCTGTGTAAACCACGAACGCACAGCCTCCACAGCTGCAATTCGCACAGACACAACTTCTCCGTTGCCGTTATGTTGAGCTTTCTGCAACAATGTGATGACCTTTCATGACTGAACTGGAACCTTCATGACTGAACTGATTGGAAAATCAGTTCGAAAAAATTGCAGCGTGAAAGCAGCGTAAGGAGAAACAGCGAGGAGTGTGTTTTTGCTCCGTGTTGGCAAATGTCTGCGCCGACTGTGGCTGCTGAATGTACCAAGCTTTATTATTTTTTATTTTTCATTTATGTTCTTTCCTTCCTAATCTATATCTATCTATCTGTGCCGACCGAGAACACAAGGCTCGTTCGTTTCCGGCTTGTTCGTTCGTGTGTCTATTGAGCGTGCACTATAACGGTTGCCAATAAAGCGGTCGTTTACCCTCCGAGAGCAAAGGCCCAAGCTTCAAGCATAACTGTCCTTTTTTCTTTGCACTACAAGTCACGAGACTTGAGAATTTAGCGAAAACATTTCGACAAGATGGAAAGTAACTGTTGTGAGGCATGGAACACATAAAATGATCAACGCAACACGGTCATCAAAGCGGCTGAGAACATGAGAGATGGTTAGCCACTTGTCCGGTAAGTGGCAGGCCAGTAGACCTTGAGTAGAAGGCTTGCCGGTCTTGGCCAACCGCTACTCAATCCCACAAACAAACAAAGAAACAAACAAGCAGAGAAACAAGAGGTGCAGGATAGCTTGCTGTCGCTGCCTGGCTTTTTCGACGACTGCCATATTTCAACCGAAGCAAGTTCCAAACCGGAATTTTCTGTGCAGGGAGCGAGCATTTGAAAACGCCAACACTTGATGTTAGTTATAATCATTATATAGTATTTATATCACTTTTTTAATCCCTCGTAAGACAGCAAAAGAAATAGGAATCATCTCCGAACGGCGTCATTGGCTGATCGCCGTCTGTGCAGGGAACAACAGTGATTGTTTCGATATTTTAATTGTTCAAAACTCTCTCTCTCTCTCTCTCTCTCCTTCCGCGTGAAGGTCGGCATAAACGACAAAGGTCGTGTAACCCATATATTAGCATAATGTCACACGGGAGAGCGTGTGATTAAGTAGGCGACGAGTGCGAAATAATCGACACGGGCTCGAAGGATTTCCAGGGAGAAAATTATCCCAGCTCTTGAGCGGGCTTCAAAGAGACCGCGCTAATGCAACAAATCATTTTGTCGGTGCACGCAGTTTCTTCCCTCCCCCTTTTTTCTATTTGTCCTTCTGCTAAAGAAGCTGCTCTAGGCTACTAATGGCGTCGCATTATCACCCGCGAACAAAGCATCATGACAAACTAGCCGTCGGAATTCGGATGGGGTTATAAGGAGATGACTTGCACCGTGTATTCGGGGTATACGTGTACACGTCATAGCTCTCTGTTGCCACGTGACCACGAGCGCTCAACGTAATACCTTTTCGCGCTCATCTAACCAGGTTGAATATCGCAGCAAACGTCTGGGCCGATAGTGTCGTCTGCTACGTGCGCAGTATGCCACTTCCGATATTCCGTGAGCTTTCACTTCCACTAGAATACCCGGGGGTGTATCTCGTGTGAACAAACGGATAGGATATGAGGACGTAGAGAGCGCAGAGGACAACAGGCAATGGGTTTAGGCTCAACCGCGTTGGATCGATTGACCACGGAGACTACGCGGTTATATTCAGCAGATGGTTCTACATATGGCTCAAGGATGCACTTTTGGAAACCACGGCCTCGCAATGTTTCTGCTTTTTAGGATCAACCGCTGCTTGAAATAAACGCGAGACCGGAACCTATTACGGAAGCGTTCAGTTCAGATAACAGAAGATCTACCGTGTTCAAGTTCATCGTAACACGTTCGCCCTATCCTAATAGCCCCCCCCCCCCACCCCCCTCTCTCTCTCTCATCTACGTATCTCCCTTGCCCAATTATCTGCTCCGCTCCTCTTCTCTCTCTCTCTTGGGCTCGGCCAATCAGCTTGCATTTCACAAGGTGAAAGGTGACAGTCCTAGCCCCAAACACAAACACAGCAAAACAAACAAACAAATGGCACTTCGTAGACCACACCGATGACTTAACATTCGACTCCGTCCACCACCACACATTCCGTACGAAGTGATGAGAGTTCAGTGGAAGAGCCAATAAAGGTTCAGTTAGCGCACCATAAATTCCCCCGGTCTGGTACTTCCTTTATCGTAATACAAAAGCCGCCACGGAAAGCGCTCCGAACGAAGTGGATTTAAATTTATTGCCCACTAGTCGACCGATAGTGAGTTCGCTCAAGGAAAGATGATGGAACCCGTTCTGTCTGCTCCTTATCAGCAAGGTGATGAGTGTGGGAAGCGTAATTTGAGCGTGAAAATCGGCCTCTTTCTCCGTATGAACATTTGCCCCGAGGAGGAAGCCTGGAGATAGGGCGCGTGTGGACGATGCTCCGCTTGTGAGAAGTGAAGCGCGATGCGTTCACAGCGTCAGCTATACATGGCTGTGATATCACGAATCGTCAGACTTCATGATGTACCGTCGGTTGGGTTGCCACCAGGCCGGTATTATACCGGGACGGCCGGTTATTTGCTCGCTCTGCCGGTTGCCGGTAGGAGGGTGATACCGGCAGCCTTTTGCCGGTATTTGCGGCTCAAAACCTTTCATAGGACGGGCTTTTCCGGGCTTTTCCCTTCAACATTCCACTACAGCTTGAATAAATCTGTAACACAGACCCAACTCCGCGCAGTCACCACTTGTTTCCATAGTTACTCATTATTATTATTATACACATGGAACACGTTTCCTCCTATTGTCTTCAGCTCTCTCTCTGGTTTTCTGTGTGTGCAATTCGACCCCTCACCCACTTCCCTTTCCCGCGAGCATTTCCTCCTTTCCCTCCATTCCACCTCCTCTCCCTTAGCCGGTATTTTTCACTACGAAAGGTGGCAACCCTAACCGTCGGGGAGGTCGGGGAAAGAAATTTAACGCGGACATGGTATAAAATTTTTGTAAAGTCCGGAAGTCGTAGCCATCTAAAAATAACGAAGGATAACGTCTCCAACAACACTGAATATCCTCTGGATGTATGAATAACGTCCTAACGGATTCGTACGTCCGACGGATATCACTCAGACATCCATCGGACGTGCGAATCCCTTGGGACGTCATTCGTAGATCCAGTGGATATTCGGTGTTGTTGTGGCGTAGCGTGGGATATTGAACACTCGCTAGGATCTGATAGCTAGGACACGGCATTCGGCAGAAGGATAACGTACCATGGGGAGTGAACCACTCGCTAGGACCTGCTAGGATACGGCATTCGACAGAAGGATAACGAAGAAGGATAACTTAGCATGGGGGAGTGAATTTCCACTCGCTAGGACCTGCTAGGACACGTCATTCGGCAGAAGGAAGATGAACAACACAAACAACTCTATTTCAACGATGATGAGTGGGAAGTTTCATCACCAGGGGGCGATACTCTATCCCATTGCTGGCGGTAATAAGGCGAAATGAAGTAATGAGTCGCTTCACAGTCAGTACTGAAGTCCTAAAGTGTCCAGAAAGTTCACTAGTGCTCTTGGGGCAGAGCGTTGGTGGGTTGGATTTGGCCGTGGACCAATGAGAGGGCGAGAGTCCAGTTGATTTGGAGACACTGAAAGTTTGGTAGTGCGGGCAACGGAGAAGGATCGGAGAGATCTTTCATATCACCGCAGTGACGGCATCTAAGAGAAAGAACTTGTCGCAAGCGATAACTCCGCTGAGCTGTAAAAGCCACATTGAGTCGCATATGATGCATTCATTTACCGCATTTTCAGGTGTATAACGCGCGCGTTATACAGTAAAACAGTGCTCTGAAGAGGGCCTGCGCGTTATAGTACACAGAAATATTAGAGAGTTTTAGTACATCGTACGCAAAGGCGATAGCGTACGTAAAGGATAGCGTTGGTGGTTCTGCGCACTGCGCGAAGCCTTCTTTCTGTTATGGGCGTGCGCAGAACTATTGATGCTATTCCTTACGTACGCAAAGGCGGCAGCGTACGATATACTAAAACTCTCTAATTTCTTAGAGTTCCTTTTCTGGTCGGTGTAGTACAAGTTCTATCCTCTTCCAGGGTGTGCTGTGAGTTTCTCACAAATCTCTTAGGGTCAGTTGACAAAGCCGGCGAAAAGGCGCTGGATTTCATAAAAAAATCAAGGATTCTACTTTAGAATGCTATTGAGCAGTCAATAATTCTGAATTCATTTCAGAAGGCTGGCGTGATTGAGAAGGGACGCGAAACTAAACATGTTTCAAATAAAGCATAGGCATATATTATACACCGCCTTGGTTTATTGTGCATGGTGGTGGCAGTACAGAAGCTTGTGGCAACATTTCGGTGCGCGTTATACATGGAACTTTTCAAATTGGGCCCGTTTTTAGTTGTGCGCGTTATACACGAGTGCGCGTTATACACCGGAAAATACGGTATTTGTAATACTTCTGACGATTGACTCGCCGTGGAAGCAGGGACATACAAATGCAAGAATAAGAACTGTGCGCATATTCCAGCACTAATATAACGAATTCCGATGAATTCGTGCGAGTGAAGTGTGCAGATAATCCACGGGAAATATATAGCATGAGCACCTAGCAGAAGTTTGGTCCCCGATACTAGGCCAGTATTGCCAATATCCAGCCAATATTGGGCCAAGATGTAATGCCGTCTGGGTAACCATCGCACAGAGTGATCCCGCTATCATCCCTGATCTGTGGAAAGCGCGAGACGTATACGGCTCTTTGTGACAATTAACGTAACTGCGTAAGTGTAACAAAGAGGCACGTACGACTCCAGTTTTCAACAAATCAGATACGAGAACGATTCGATATGTTCATTGGCTAGGAAGATGTTATACGGTGAGGTGAGGCCGGTACGGTGAGGTTATAGGCCGTGGTTCGAGAGTGAAGGCGAGGCAGGAAGCTTTGACCGTGCATGCACAGGACATACATTACATACATACATACAAAAAGGAACCTGAAGTCGGTTCGGGTTTCATTTCACTGAAACTTACACAATTTTTTTCCTCTTCTCTCTCTCTCTCTTTTCCCCGTCTCTTGCCGGGAGGCCAGAGGACAGCGTTCGGCAAGAATTCTCTGCGAATGTGGGCGCCGTGAGCCGTTACCGACCTGAGGGAGGAAAAGGTTGAAGTCGGTTGAATTCAACACTGCGAGTGTCCCGTACTTTCGGCGTTTTTGATGGCGCGCGGGAAAACAAAGAAGAAGTGGAGCCGTCAAAGGATTCTGCGAAGCAATCAAGCCGAATCCGTCGCCGACAAACAGTTATCTCGGCCATTTATCTAGTTCGTCGGCGACCGATCACTTATGCGGACCACGATAACAGTTAAGGAGCCCCGCCATTAAAAAGCAGAGCGAATTTATAAAGGGGACATCCGCGAAAAAAAGAAAAACCTGAATTAACCCCTACACGATAAACAAAGATACGGCGGGGGCCACATCACCTGAGCGGCAAATCGCTTTCAAGTTGCTCCCCTGCAAACGGCTTTCTCTTCCTAATGATTCGCCCTCTTTTATCGAGACGATTCCTCTTGTGTCTTTTCACCGCCTGTTGGCGTTATCAGGCGTTAGCAAGAGTAAAAACACTTTTGCAGACGACCGAGAGCAAGGTGATGGATAACGAAATATCGAAAATCGACGGGAACACAAGTGCCGACTTAATGGAGGAACCGTGTTCGCACGCCTGTCACGTGAACCCGGAAGTGACGCGCTTGTTTTTGTTTTCTTTTTTCGCCGTCGTCTGACAGTATGTATTTGCATCAAGGTCGGAACGTTCGGCGAGACTTTCGGCAAAGCAACGCGATTTGTCACGGTTGTTGCTATACGCGCCTTCTGGCGGTGCGCGCGCGAGTTGACGCGGGCGTTAATGAGTTCACCGAGCTTTAATGAGACAGTCACTGCGGGAGAAGTTTTGGTTGGGAAGTTTGTAGCTAGACAGGCGGCCACGACGTAGCGCAGGAGTATAAGAAATTGCGTTTTACTCGTACAAAGCGAGGCGTGTACATGCGCTTAGCGTTGCACTTGTGTGTGTGTGGGGGGGGGATATGTTTAATGATAACAAAGAAGAAGAACGAGGGAAAGGTTAGCCAGACAGGGTGTCGGCTTGCTATTCCCAAAAAATAAAAAATAAAACGAGGACACCATTAATGTCGATGAAAATGCTTACCGTGTAATAAATAAGCTCCAGACGCTTATAAAAGAGACATGACATGCAAATATATACGAGGTTACCCAAGTGCGAGGTTTGCAATAAAGATGAAGTGAAGAGAGAACGCTTCGGAGCTATACTGAACGTTGAGGAACATAAAATTTTACATAAAAAATTGTCACTTGGTCCAGTTTTTGTCGATAACTTTTGCAAATTGAATAAACTGGTGCCTTTTTAAGATTTTCGAATGACCTGTATTGTCTAAACGTTGTGCGTGAACGCGAGTTTGTGTAGCTTCTTTAGCAGCGTCGACTTTGTTACGATGCTTTTTACTACTCAGTTTTAACAATTTCGAAGCAAAATATTGGCTTTTGTAGTATACCACTTTAGTAAATACTATGTGCTTTACAGAGTTAACTGCAAAGCCCAAACGATTCCTACAGATCAAGAAAGCAATGGAACAGTGTACTGACAAGGCGGAGCGAGCGGTTCTTAATTTTTCATAATTCATCGAAACAAATCTGGAAGACGAAA
The DNA here is from genome assembly GCF_037126465.1 of Ornithodoros turicata. Classification (NCBI taxonomy): domain Eukaryota; kingdom Metazoa; phylum Arthropoda; class Arachnida; order Ixodida; family Argasidae; genus Ornithodoros; species Ornithodoros turicata. The sequence goes on along the minus strand of NC_088210.1, from coordinate 21,591,147 downwards.
AATTTTTACACGATTTTTTACCCCTCCATACATAGAGCTCTTCGTTTTCGGGTTTAGCCCGATTTTTCACGATATTTGCACCCCGAACCAATTTTCTGAAATTCGGGCATAACCCGATTTCTCCCCGAATTCCACGAGGTCTTTCAACCTCATATGGCTTCACAGTGAGCCACCAAACGGTAGGTAGTACCAAAGGCTGGCTCTTTTGGACACCTGTCGGAATTCTATTGTTCATCCCTGCAATCATCTTTGCGGCATGACTCACACGATTTTAGTTTCACCCGGAAATCCCCGCAACACAAAACGCGTGACAGAACACACCCGATTTTTCCCGGAATTTCCTATCGAAAGAATCACCCGATTTTTACCTCCTGAAGCTCAAAAATAATAAAATCCAAGAACGAAGAACCCTGTCCATACATGACTGACGAAAATTTCGGGCGTGCCAGCGGTATTTGCTCCCTTTTTTTTCTATCTCTCTCTATCTCTCTTTTCTTTATGCCGAGCGAAAGAAATACCGTTCTTTAACAGAACGTCGAAAACGTCAGCATAAAGAATCCCTCCTAGATGTCCGCGTGTGTGTGCGACTCAGAATCTTATCCTTTGGTTGGGTGCTGCAGGTAAATGGGCAGTATACACTTCCAGGATCACGTTGTCGACGGTCAAGAGAACCCCAGGTGGTCGAAATTATCCGCAGTCCTACCCCGCGGCACGTGCAGCGTGTCGACGCCGCACAAACAGGCAGACACCCCTTACGTGTAAATCTATCCCAATTACCTATTATTACGTTGTCGACGGTCTACCAACACCCTCTATTACCTCGGGTAACCCTGTACATAGTTGGTCGTTTTCGGCTGCCCAACTCTGCTACAGCACCCTCCTTGCCTAATGTGTACCGTTTCAGCGAAAATAGAAACAAACAAACATAATTGCAAACACGATCACCATCCAAGTCCTTCTGTGACAACGCGAAGCAAGAAATAGTAATAAGAACGGCAACTAAACTCATTTATACATTTTCTCCGGAATGTATTTATGATGGCACAGTAGCCGAATCAGTGGGCTATAACCTCATGCCTCTTTGAGACGTACAAGAAGACGGGTTCATGAGTCGATTAACTTCGATTGAAGAATGGATATAGTTAATGAAAAAGTCGTTGAAACCTGCCTTAAACGTTTCTGCGGCACTCTATACTCTGCTCTTTCGGTCTCTATTCGCGCAGCCAAAGTGGCTCGCAGCAATAATAATTAATAATTGGGTGTTTACGTCGCGAGACAACTGATATCCGCAGCAATAATAAACCACGCGTATGATGTAATAACGTCAAATACTAATAATAGCTAAGCTTTAATTACTGCGGGATGAAAGAGGAGAAATTGCACGCCGCATTCTAACAGGGTGTCTACCAAGTTGGAAAACCGCGGGAATTGACCTCTACCCGAGAAACGTCATCATGACGTTGGTAGACAGCAGGGGCGGATCTAGGATTTTTCCGAGGAAGGGGGGGGGGGGGGGAACAAGTGCCAGGTGCATGCTGGGATTGGTCCATTGAACCCTATGTTCAAAACTGGAATTGAGGGGGGAGGTCCAGACCCCCCCCCCCTAGATCCGCGCCTGGTAGACAGACTGAAACCGAAACAAATCGGAAGAGGAGGGCTGGGTTCTACAAATGGGCACTTGTTCGCTGCCTCCTATAGACCACTCCCTGTTTGTAAACAAATGAGGTCATACTGTTCGACAGCGCCACCAATTTGGTAGAGTTGAACTATCCTCGAAGCTAGGGGCGAACAAGGTCGCGCCCGAAAGCCACGGTCTTGAGGGGATTACGATGGTCAGCGATTCGTGGAACACAGCCCTCCCCTTCCGATTTGTTTCGGTTTCGGTCTGTCTACCAACATCATGATGACGTTCCTCGGGTATTGAAAGAAAAGTGGGATCGAAGGTTGCGTCCCTTTCAGTGAGCACCGTAATCCCCTCAAGACCGTGGCGCGACCTTGTTCGCCCCTAGCTTCGAGCGTAGTTCAACTCTACCAAATTGGTGGCGCTGTCGAACACTATGACGTAATTTGTTTACAAACAGGGAGAGGTCTATTTGCGAAAAAGCAGCTGAAGTCAGGGAAAATCGCGGACAAGTGTCGTGACGATATACGCAGCGAATCGCGAGTGCCGATCCGTGGCTGCGAGGCTATGCACGCCGCAGTAACTTGCCGCAAGTAGCAGTTCGCCAATACGACGAGCTCAGAGGCAGAAAACTAGGGCAGCCTCACTAATCCTCAATAAATGAGTTTTATGAAGGATCGCTATCAAAATGTTGCAGCAGGCGCCGAATTTCCTTTTGTTTTGGTGCAGGGAATTCGCTTGAAATAGTCAGAGAAAACCGGGAAAAGTCAGGGAATTTGAAGGCTTCAATTTGGCATAAAACCTTTCTAAGAACAAAATGGAACAATGTTGTCGAGCAATTGCAGGTTCTAGTCACCTAGACTGTAATTAGTCCCCATTTTAATCCCCGACCCTGAAACTTTACTCCCCAGCACCGCAATAGTAAGTCTCCAAATTAGTCCCTAAAGGGACCAATCATTGCGGCAAGGCATGTAGTCACCAAACAGCAACTATGGGTAAGTTACTACAAAAAAGTAACTAAGTTGCAGTTACAGTTAGCCTGCAAAAGTAGTATCTGAGTTACAGTTAGTGTTAGCCTGCAAAAGTAGCATTGAGTTAGTTATAGCTAGCCTGCAAAAGTAGTAACTCAGTTACAGTTAGACTGCAAAAGTAGTAACTCAGTTACAGTTACAAGTAGCCTGCAGAAATAGTAACTCAGTTACAGTTACAAATAGCCTGCAAAAATAGTAACTCAGTTACAGTTACAAATAGCCTGCAAAAGTAGTATCTGAGTCACAGTTAACCTGCACAAGTAGTAACTGAATTACAGTTAGCCTGCAAAAGTAGCAACTGAGTTACAGTTACAGTTAGCCTGCAAAAGTAGTATCTGAGTTACAGTTAGTGTTAGCCTGCAAAAGTAGTAACTGAGTTTGTTAAGGTTAGCCTGCAAAACTAGTAACTCAGTTACAGTTACAATTAGCCTGCAAAAGTAGTATCTGAGTTACAGTTGACCTGCACAAGTAGTAACTGTGTACAGTTAGTTAGCCTGCAAAAGTAGCATTGAGTTAGTTATAGCTAGCCTGCAAAAGTAGCATTGAGTTAGTTATAGCTAGCCTGCAAAAGTAGTAACTCAGTTACAGTTAGACTGCAAAAGTAGTAACTCAGTTACAGTTACAAGTAGCCTGCAGAAATAGTAACTCAGTTACAGTTACAAATAGCCTGCAAAAATAGTAACTCAGTTACAGTTACAAATAGCCTGCAAAAGTAATAACTCATTTACAGTTACAATTAGCCTGCAAAAGTAGTATCTGAGTCACAGTTAACCTGCACAAGTAGTAACTGAATTACAGTTAGCCTGCAAAAGTAGCAACTGAGTTACAGTTACAGTTAGCCTGCAAAAGTAGCGTTGAGTTACAGTTAGGCTGTAAAAGTAGTATCTCAGCTACAGTTATAGTTAGCCTGCAAAAGTAGTATCTGAGCTACAGTTATAGCTAGCCTGCAAAAGTAGTAACTGAGTTACAGTTAGCCTGAAAAAGTAGTATCTGAGCTACAGGTAACCTGCACAAGTAGTAACTGTGTTACAGTTACAGTTAGCCTGCAAAAGTAGTATTGAGTTACAGTTATAGCTAGCCTGCAAAAGTAGTAACTGAGCTACAGTTACAGATAACCTGCGCATAAGTAGTAACAGTGTTACAGTTACAGTTAGCCTGCAAAAGTAGTATCTGAGTTACAGTTAACCTGCACAAGTAGTAACTGTGTACGCTGTGTTTATTCGCTGAGGTGCGAAATGTACCTCAGGGGATTTAGAATGTACTCGCATTCCTTCTAAGAAAAAAAGTCGAATAAATGTAACCCTCGGAACCTTTGTTTTTGCATTTGTACTGGCCTAACCGTGTTATAAGAGGAGGATTTCCCATGGACCCTAACAGCACGGTGTGAGGTGCCTATATACGGTGTGCCTAAACGAGGTGACAAAATTCGTGGACTTCCTGGTTGGAAAACATGGCAGCGTATGCTTGAAGCCTCGGCAAAACGACGGCATGGAACTGACGCGTGGTAAATATTTCCGTACCCGAGTAACTTAGTTACAGTTACACTCGGCAACTGCTTTACCCCAAAACAGTAACCAGTTATAGTTACAAGTTACTTTCTACAAAAGTAACTAGTTACTGCAAAAAGTAACTAGTTACAGTTACAAGCTACTTTTCTATAAAAGTAACTAGTTGCTGCGGCAAGTAACTAGTTACAGCTAAAAGTTACTTTTATACAAAAGTAACTAGTTCCAGTTACAAGTTACTTGTAACTTAAATACTACGCCAGCCTGCCAAAGGGAATTAAAACTAGTCCTTTCTTCCTCAGGGTACGGTTGCACGCTGAACCCACACGCTGCCGGATGGAGCACGAGATAATGAGATTAGTAGCCTTATTAAACCGCTTCGTGCGACGTCTTTGTGTGCGTCGACTTTCGACGTATATATGTATATGCGGGTCGTTTCCTTTTGTTGTTCGTCATCAAACATTCCCTGTTCGGTATACATACACGTACGCCACTTCTAATTTATTAAATTACGAAGTTCTCTAGCACGAGTGCGAGGACCTGTATGCGGGAAACGAGCTCCTATTGATCTTTCTGACGAGTAGGCAGATTCTTACAATGTTATTTCCAATCAACACAGTTTGCACTAATGCCGCTGGCTAATAACGTCTGTTGTAAGAATAATAAATAAATTTACTTTCGCAAAGGTAGCCATTGACAGGGGTCTGAGAAACGGTCCACTGCTGAAGAAAGACCAAAATAAATATTACAAACACGAACAAAATATTTTAGGAATCTCTCCGATGGAGGTGTCTTGAATTTTTTAATTAGTGAATTTTATTGTACTAACTAAAATAACTCGTTCATCATTAACTTTAAATTAATTGCATTAATTGCAGTAGTTTAATCATACACCAAATCGAAACGCCAAAACCTTACACTATCTTTTTTTTTTTTTTTCACGCGAAGTGTTCTAGCTATCAATCGAGGAATGTAGAAACTTTGTCAAGTGATAAAAGGATACAAACACTGAGACAACTGTTTATTAACGTAGAAGCTTTCTTGCAGTAGTCTGCATTTCGTCAGGTACCAAAGAAAACGAAATGCAGACTACTGCAAGAAAGCTTGCACGTTAATAAACAGTAGTTTCAGTGTTTTTATCTTTTTGTCCGAGCTATACAAAAACAACAGGACACAACTTCCTCGCACAATTAATGACACTGCCACTGGAGCTCCAGTACTACTCTAACACAGTGTTTGTCTTTACTAATAAGAGTTCATCTATACCAAAATGCGAGGGAAAAGAGTTTTAAACTAGAATGTCGCTAGCTGTTCGGTCCTTTGCGCTGAACGGCATGTTGACGTCAGGCATACGGGACATTTTGATCATTAAACCAGGGACCCAAAAAAATTGGTTACAGCGTCGGTATACCAAACATAAAATGCGGTAGATTTATAGAGCCATCGTAGGCAGTAAATTATTTTCTTCGTAGGCGAAACCACGTGACTCTCTCCGTCCAATCGCTGGAGCCTGAGGCGCGGAACAGGACTGCAATACAAACTGCGGACCCTTTTCAGTAAACTCAGGCCACGACTCGCCTATACGAGAGATATTCCATAGCAGACGACAGTGTCGATCGTGTCGTCTGCTATCGTGCGCACTACGCCACACCCGATACCCCGACGCCATCGGAGGCGGATCAAGGATCTTGGACAGCATGCTATTAGGACAATACCAAGGTCAATTGTAACTCTATGTAACGACAGAAATTTGGGTGGTGGCATGACATTCTGACCCCCCTCCCCCAGATCCGCCCCCGGGCGCCATGTACATATGTATGTACTTCGATATTCAGCAGACGACACCGTCGGCCCTGTCGTCTGCTACGTGTGCACTGTGCAGTACGAAAATATACCGATATCCCGGCGCAGTACGAATGCTCAACGCAAAACGCTGCCGAAGTTCCGCCCCGTGAATATCTTTTTTTTTCTTCTTCTTCTTCTTCTTCTACTAGTATATTCCGTGGGGATGTCACTCGCGCGAATACACGGACAGTGTCGTCCGCTGAGCCAGGGGCAACGCGTCGCGCGTAGTCGAGTCTGAGGTAATGTGGTCCTATTTTCCTAGAAGTAGCAGCGTCACCTAAAGTGCTCCTGGCTGTTGGCTTCTTGGAAGAGTTATTTACAACATGAGAACAGTTTGCAGACGGCGGAAGTGTGCAGGTGTGCGACCAGCGAGTCGGACAACAACAAAGGACTGACGGACAGACTTTTCCGCACCTGCATGCAAGCTGTCCCTGGTGTCAAAGACAAAAGTGTCTAATCCTTTCATGGCTTGCAGGTGCGCGCACCAACAAAGCCACGCTGAGTCGTAAACTTCGCATTCCGCACTGCGTTTGTTGCGCTGAGGTGCGGCGATCCTAACGAGGCCTACATTAATCTTAGGCTTAGGCTTAAGGTTCTCGTGCAACTTGGACAATCCTTGTTTCTCCATCCGCGGTCGGCAGAAGGATTACATGACGGAAAGTAAAAGAGCAAAGTAAAGTAAAGTAAGAAAGTAAATAAATTAGTTAATAAACGCAAAGTAAATGAGTAAAGCAAGGGGATTACGTTGCTACCCAGTTATATTACTACGTTATATACCTTGCGGAATCTTGGCGAGCCTTGTCGGCTAACCATAGGTGACTAAAAATCGTGTTGGATGTATCGTTTTTAGACGTATTTTTCTAGCGGTGAAGTGTGGAAGCGGTTTTCGAGGTGTAGACTATGAAGCAAAATATTGACTTGCTATGTTACTCAGTGATGCTCCGATTTCAGTAAACTGTAATATTTTTATAACGGTTGTCGTGTTTTTGCATTAGTGGACAACTTCCACACGGATATCGGCGGTTATTCGCGGGAAATGCCGTGCTTTAATGCAGACATATTCACGCTATGCAGCCATCTTCGCGGTAAACAGCTCCTATAACTTCTGTTACAAATTCTCATCTTTTCCATTTCATTTGCTGTTGCAAGGAGAAGTCTTCACAACCGCAGTCGTCCCTTCCAATGTTACTTTCGGTTCAAACTAAGCCAACGTGTCCTCCGTTTGTGCACTGCAGCACTGCATGAGCAGACAACAGGAAGCGGCCTCAGCGAGCGAGCAATGTGTGAGCCAAATGAGGAGCGCTTACTAAACGCACCCATTAGCTACTTCCTTTTCTTTTTTCTTTTTCATTAATGGTAGTCAAGGTCGTGCTGAAGACTGGGAGGTGGTGGGTTCGAATCTTACCACCGGCTCTGCTGTCTGAGGGCACAGTTCCCCTTGAAGTCGGCCCAGGACGCATACTAACCCCCAATCCCCCATTCCTTCCTGCTGTCCTCTCTCCATCTGTCCACGTCTATACGTTGCTCACAGTCACGGTTGCTTCGCGGTGCTAACACGGAATATATAAAAATCTTCCTTTTTTTGTTTTTTTTGTTTGTTTGTTTTTTTGCTGTGCCCCTGTGCTGAGGTTGTGAACAATAAATGTCCCAGCGCCCACACGGAATATGCGGGGAAGGTAAGTGTAAGTGTCAAAATTTCGGCTCACTGGGTGCATGCAGCTTTTAATAGTTGAGATAACACAAATAAACGAACAATAATGCGTAAGGTATTACAACGTAACTATGAAGTTCGTTCATCTTTGAGGACTTCGATAAGCTTCTTTCAATCTTCCAATGTTGTTGAAAATGTTGAAAAGTTATAAGTCACTGTGTCAAAGACAGTACAGGTTACCTGATCGACCTGCTAACAGGCGTTGGGTGCACCACCTGTGCCCTAATATTTGTGGTATACCGTTGCTCCCATCGCCCAATGAGAGTTCCGGAGCCGTATCAGGGTTTAATTGAAAGATCGGCTACGTCAATTTCGGTTTTCATTGTCGATGTGGATTGCATTTAAACCGTAGCTAGATAAAATATATCTGGAAGCACATTTCTGGACAGCTTGGATGAGAGCGGTAAGATGCCGTTGGCACGGGTCCCAGATGTACCTGAAGCACATACTCCGTTGTTGACAGAAAACCTATCGTATAGGCTTTCCGTCCATTACATGAGACGATGGTGCACTTGTTTCCCGTTTTATCATACAAAAATTACCCTACACTCTTAAAAATGAACTTCACCGCATAGCACGCTCCTAGCCAACCATAACCTCGAATGATATCGTTATCTGCCCTGATTTGTTGAAAACGGTAGGCGTACGCCTTTTTTGTGACAATTATGAACAGCATAAGTGTCACAAAAAAGGCGTACGCCTCCCGTTTTCAACAAATCAGGGCAGATAACGATATCATTCGAGATTATGGTTGGCTAGGAGCGTGCTATGCGGTGAAGTTCATTTTTAAGAGTATCTGGCTTACGTATACACTATTTAGGAACGTCTGCTGAAACACAGCAATTCCGCACGCATACCTCCATTCGATATCAAAGACCCGGAAATCTGCGAGCAGGATTTCGCCCTACCACTATATGCACCGTGCACAAAGAAACCATTACTCACACTTCGATTTCGCTCGGAAGCGTATTGACGAAATAGTATCAATAAACAAACGATTAATTTCCTCGCGATGACGAAATTATTCTTTTCTGGGGAAAAAAACAAACAAACAAAATATATATACGTACACAAGAACCAGCAGGAGCAGAGCGCTAAACAAGCGGAGCCAATTGAGTGGGGAAAGAGACAAGGGGAAAGGGAAGCTATACTGCACATCGTGGGCTTGACGCCATTTCTCGCCCCGGTATACCCGATGCGTAGCGGGTAAGAAAATTGCGGACGGGAATAAACGACCCAAAGCGTCGGACAGGCCTCAACAGCGGTTCCAAGATAAATACCGTGTAATGAGCGAAATGGGTAGATATTTCCTGCGGTCGTGTTTGAAGTTTGATAAATGATGTTTGCCCGCGGTTGGTGTGTTTCGGGTGTCGCTTATACTTCTTCTTCTATCGTCTCGTTTTTTTAGCTAGCTCGCCGCGATATTTCGTTTTTGTGTAACAGCTCGAGTAGCGGAAGGGATCATGACACGCGGAGCAATGATTACGCTATTTGATGGTGGAGTTTCTCTCTCTCTCCCTTTTTAACTTCTCTGTTCTTTTTGTTTGTTTATTTCCCTTTCCACAAATGAAGTTCTGTAAAAGTACTTTCACACACACAATATACAGGGCATGATTATCCCTGTCGGAGTTCCTGAAACATATGGAAATTCCAAAGACATTTTGTTTGTGCGTGTTTAGCGATGGCTTCCTTCATGGAACATCATTAATCAATAACCTCAACTTAACTGCCGTCCTATGACGTTTTCTTCTGCCTTAGTGGGAAAGGTAACAGGGCCGCTTATTATGAGTACATCTACAGTGCGGACAGAACACTCAATCTTTTTTCCTCTTTGTTCACTCGTGGATTGGTTCCAAGCTTGTTGCGAGATATCGTACTACGTCTACTCTTCGTTTCCTTTAATTTTTCTCTAGTTTTTTTTCTCTCACGATTCCCTGACCATTTCTATTCCTATCGTCCATGGATTATACGAGCGTGCAGTTCTTATAGCATCGACCTCTTCCGTGAGCGAAAGCACAATCAGAAAATGGGTTCCTAAACAGTTCCTGTACAGCTTGCCAATAATAACTTTTCTTGCGAGTATAAAGAGTGTCGTTGTGTCAAAAGAATGACAAGGTGTAATAAGTAATATGCAGGTAATTATAGCATTATAATTTATAAATAAGAGACTCAGTGCAATCCTTTGGCAAGGCTGTAAGGTAAACCAGCATCACCAATCTTCCGTGCCCATCCCACAAGCCAAGGTTGATTGCTGCTTCGTACGCACCAAACGTTGCTCCCAGCTATACACGTACTCGGTCAAGACAAGAGACGCACCACAAAGTCGTCTGCTCAAAATTGGCCGTCTGCCCGCCCTGTGCTGTGTAGCCACTTCCGAAACTCAAGCTCGGAACTCAAACAGAAAACACACTACCGAGTGCACTGACTCCAGAGTAACTCTTCGTTGCGCCGAGAAAGGAAACAAAGCAGAACCGCGGAGTACAATTCCTGTGCGAGAAAAGTTAGCAGACGACGCGCTGGAGGGAGAAAGTTAGCAGACGACGCGGGAGGGAGAAACCGAAACCAATCAGTTTCCCTTTCAAGCGAAAGGACGGGGGACTGTCGGGCCAGACATTCTGGAACCTTCGCGTCATTATAAGCGGCAAAATTATTACGAGACAAAAAGGAAAGCAATATATGCGCGTGTATATACTATGCCGCGTGGCACCAATTTATCAGATGCTCTCACGGACATTCAGCTCCTCCAGTACGAGTTGTATCCGATTCGACTTTAGTTTGGGCGGTGAATTATGAAGGCCATTTCTTTCTCGGGCGATGTCTTTGTTGCTCTTGTTTTATGCCGTGTGTCCCTGAAGCCAGCCTGATGACCATTTCGAGCCAAAAGGCAACGTCATCCAGAGAGAGTCATTTGTTATTAGGCAATACGAAACGTTACGCCAAGCGCAGATACATATTCGCGAGGAAGGAACGATACATTTTATAAACAAAGAATGAGTACACACTCCAAGACTGCGATCTTTATCCGTTCTGCGGGGAAGTGAGGCAAATTTCGAAGCAACTTAGAACCCGCAAGTTAACAAGTTCAAACCGTACCAGGAATCCACAATGTTTAATTTCACGCGTATGCTACGTTTTTACCGCTGTGTATCCCCGCGAGGTTACCGCGGTGCTCCCACACGCGATACATATCCCGCGCGCCACAGGATGTCACAAAGGGGCTCTGTCATTGGCTGGGAGTCCGAGACGTCACTCGTCTCCAGCGCGTGGAATGCGGCGGCGTTTTCGTGACGTACCCGAGAGCCAGGAAGGAAGGGGAGAGTTGCCCGGATTATGCTTTCTGAATAGCATTGCCTCTTTGTAAACGCCCCCGAAACTGCTGTCTACAGCACGGCAAGAACGTTCATGCTCGCAAGCCGTACCTCTCTGCGATCCGTAGGAATCAACCTCAAACGCAAGAATAAGTATTAGGGGGTTTTAGAATAGCGTTTGTTGGAAATGCAAACGGAAACTCTATATCGGACGCAACGGGTCTGTCCGCAAAGTGCTTATAGAATAGCGTTTCCGTCACGTAGAGCTGCTGGCTTGCGTCTATCGCTTGCAGCGCCGTTACGGCTAAATGGTAATGGTACTATGATGTACGTAAGGTTTGTCTACGCAGCCGTTATGGCTAGAAGTGGAAAAAAGAAAAAAAAAACCCACAGAGGAATCAATTTTTCCAAGCATAGTTTGTTCATCCTAATAAAAATACTGTAAACGTATTTTTATTCGCGATGCACCAATTTTCGGGAATCGAGCATTCATTTGCAAAGTCATTCGAGTCATTTGCAAAGTTATTGGCAGTATTTAATTTCGCGATTACGGGGCTGTTCCCTTTCGCGGGATAAATACGTCAAGCTGCGTTTGCGAGTATAATGTTTCGCGATTTTTAGCAGTCGCGAATTTCGCGAAAATTAATATGTACATCGCGAATAAAAATACGTTTAGAGTATATGCTACCGCACGACAAGCCACGGCTTTCCAGTGAATAGTACTTGGGAACGTTTAGCAGACGATGGAGTATATACACCGCTGCCATGTTCAAAATGCTCACGCAGTATCTCGTCGGCCGCGAGAGCAACGCGGACCCGCAAAGTCAGCTTTGCGTAGCCTCGAAATTTCACAATAAATAGCAAACTCACGCAAAACGAAAAGGCCGAGTTTACGTTCTGGGCATGCGCAGTGGCGATAACGCTATTTTGCGCACACACTCTTAGAAATGAACTTTACCGCATAGCACGCTCGTAGCCAACCATCATTTCGAATGATATCGTTATCTCCCCTGATTTGTTGATAACGGGAGGCGTGCGCCTTTTTTGTGACAATTCTGAACCGCATAAGTGTCACAAAAAAGGAGTACGCCTCCCGTTTTCAAGAAATCAGGGCAAATAACGATATCATTCGAGATGATGGTTGGCTAGGAGCGTGCTGTGCGGTGAATTTCATTTTTAAGAGTGCACGCAAAGCATACATATCCTAAAACTCCGCAATAACCCGTGGCTTTAAGTATGTCGCCAGACAACTACGATAATGGCGATGTCCCAGTGGTCGGTCCTGGAACTAATTTTGCACACGGCACGCCGTATTTAAAACCCCTCGCGGAAGACGGCGTATCAAAGCAGCCCGTAAGTACTTGCACAGCAGAGCGACTCCAAATACTTATGTTCGCCTACTAAAACGTCTTTGTGTGTATTTGGATTACCACAAGAACAGAAGCCTTGCACTCCGGCAGTTTCCCCCACAGAAAGACGTTAAAACCCTGGTGATCGTCACTGACGAAACAAACGAAGCCTTCGCGCGTGCTACGAACACTTTAAGCGTGCGGGAGCAATGGCATCAGCAACGAGCACAGTAAGCTATGACCATTAGCCGCGTCCACGACGCTGCGATAACAACCCCAATTACCTTGAGCCCTAACACGCATCGATCGAGTCATCCGCGCGTTATCCTTTTGTATAATCGCGCAAACTCCCAAGAGCACCGTCGATTTTTGTCTGTAAGGCTTTCCTGCGTGACTCCCGCGCGCAGCGGGAAAGCCTTTTTTGTGTGTGTGTGTGGAGGAAGGCTTAACGGAGGCGAGATGTCATTCATATTTCGTGCAAAAAAAGGGCAGACGGATGCAAACAGGAACGAGCGAGGCGCTCGCAATATTACTGTCTAAGCGAAAGGGGAGAGGGTAACATTTTGAGAAACCACGTGACAAAGTGCCTGTCCAATAACAATGCAGCAATAAGGGGGTACTCGTGGAAGGAACGACATGGTGGTTTGCCTACCGAGGCAACGGGAGAAAGAGGGAAATTGAGGAGCGAACGCGTTCTCCGACACTGTGTACCTGTTCCTATCGAAAAATAACCGGTCGAGTTTTTTTCATATGCGCCCAGCATATACGTGTACTATGTATATTCTTAACACTGCATTCAAGTGAATGTATGTTGATGATCTGGCGGTATATTCATTCGATGTGGTCCTCTTCATTTCATTTCATTTATTTTATTTCATTCTACACAAAATATATCACAACTGGAGACCATAGACATGGAGGAGCCAGAGGGAAAACACCCGGTTGAAGGCTCCTCCCTGAAAAGTACGTGCGTTAAACATAATAAGACCGCAACACCGCCGTGGTTGTTTTCGATGCGGGGTTCTCCTGCACAAACATACAGCACACCGTTCGACCTGCACTGAGCAACTGCCGATCGTAGCAGGCGGGGATCGGTTCGGCTCGGCTTTAAAGGCTGCCGCCCCACACTTCACGCCGTGGCCGATACAACCGTATGCCATTGAGTACACTTATACATCTGTGTCATTTATAGGTCGATCATGCTACAACGTCACGGGAGTCCGTCGGGAGAGGCGCACTCTATCGGGGCACCGACCACTCTTCCAAGGGAAGTACAAAGGCTCCTAGTACCACGTGGAATACACTCATGTATGTATATGTTGGAGCTTCGAACAGGCTGTGTCTGTGCTAGCCGAATGAGTGTCGTACGCGTTATTATTGTTAGAATTTTATTTACCACGAAGTGATAAGGATCAATGACAAAAAGCCACTGTTTGTGGCTACATTAATTATACGTCAATGATACGGATATTCTCATCAAAGTGTCGAGGAAGTATGTGAGATTGGCGGAGGGGAGGTGCCCTATTATCACTCTAAGGAAGAAAAAAAAGAGTGAAATAGGAAGTAATTGCAGCTTCTAGTACCCTAGAGCGTAATTATTCCCTATTATAGTCCCCTAACCCCGAAATTTACTCCTCAGAACTGCAAATAGTCACTGAACGTCCCAAATGGTCTCCTGAATGCAACAGACCACATAAATATGTGCTCTTCGTGAATTTTATGGAATAAGGATATACATAATTACGCTAACTTAGCAATTTTCCACCTACACAGAGGAAAAAATAGTTTCTTTCTTGCGAACTTGTGCCCTATGCATGTCGCAAGATTTTATACCACTCGACATATCACGGTTGACGGTTGAATTAAAAGTATTTTCATTCATGCACACGAATTATGTACCTGGGACTGTTAGCACAGAGCGTGAAATGAAGTCTCCACTCTGTGACATTCATTTACTCCCGTGCATTTACTCTCGAAAGGGACTAATTTTTGTGGCAACGCATTTAGTCCCCAAAAGGACTAAATTTACTCTGTTTTTTTTTTTTTTCTTCTTAGAGTGTTGACAGAGGGCAACACCTCAGGTCGAGAGCGTGCCCTCATTTTGAGCGAGGGATTGTTCTTTTACTAGGCATACACTCTAAGGAAAACAAACAAGACTAAATTGAGGAGTAGCTGTACCTACTAGCTCCCTAAGTTGTAGTTGCTCCCCAATTTTAGTTCCCTGAAACTGAACTCTGTTTCCCATCACTGCAAATACTCCCTAACCTTCCATGAACTTTCGCGGATTTCGTCCCGTTCGGGACTAATGGTTGTGGCGATGAATTAAGCCCCCAAATTAATTAATTATTAATTAACTTGAATTAATTTTATTTTTCTCAGAATGTGTTGCGGGAAGAAGTTATGTGATGACAGAAGAAAAAAAGGAAAGGAACCGAACGCTGCCCCTCGAATGTCCTTGACGGCTTTTTTTTTTTTTAGATGAGAGAAGTGGGGGGGTTAGTAACGAACAAAGAACCTGATAGAACAGGATATTCATTGTGTAATAAGTGGAGCTGAGCGCGGGTGCGGGTATACCCGCGGGTACCCGCAGTTACCCGCACATCGTCACGGTTTGCGGGTAGGAATTCGCGATCGCTGCGGGTTGCGGGTAAAATGAGTTGACAATGCGACCGCGGGTAATGCGGGTATACCCGCATTACCCGCACTCCCTGGCCAACTAAGTGATCCCTCTCTGTCGCACGCGAGCTCAGCAGTGCCCTATGTCATTGGCCGTATAAATCCACGTGCCAGACTGCAGCAGGCAAGTGCTGGCGGGCGCGTTCGATTATTAATGCGGACATATATGGCTCTCTGTCGAATTGCAGTTTTATTGGCATATGATTGAAGCCGTCCGAGACACGTAGCCAACACTCAGAATTTCCATTGTTTTAAAAAAAGAAACAGCGGTAAAGTGGACGAGGAACACTTCCCCCTGCGGGTCCCAATGCAGGTATGGGGTTATACAGACAGACCTGCGGGTGGGATGGCGGGTCTCCCAGATTAAATTCTTGCGGGTGCGGGTCACACACGCGCGGGTACTGTGCGGGTGCGGGTCCAAGTTTGCTTAGCCGCACTCACCTCTAGTAATAAGTAATTAACGGAAGACCGAAGTGCTATAGAGTAACGGCGGATATATACGGAAAAGGAAACTATAGAGCAAAAAAAAAGAGGGGGTGGGGGCGCTTGTAAAGTATCTGTAGAGTAACTTGTGATTCGTTGATGCCAAATTGATGTGATGGCAGTATCGAACTGGTTCCAAATGATCCCCTATGGCGTCCGGGATTGCAACTGGCTCCCCTTCTCTTATTTCTCCGGTGTCGCTAATCCCCCCTTGTGGCGATTCCCCCGGGGTAATTTTCTCGGCGATGGCTGAGTGTCTCGGCCCATGTATCTCGATGCAACAATAGGAGTAGGCTATCCCTCCTTTTATAGCGAACGTTCGTTATAACTGCGTCACAATTCGATACATGTTGTGTTTGTTCCAGCGGTTCAACTGACTGCAGGCCGATGTGGCTCCCTCTTCTTTTGATACCGGCAGCCGTGGTAATCGTTGGGGGCCTACTCATGTTCACATTCCTCGGTGATTCACGAGGTACGTTGCCTATCGCGTACCTACATAATTTTCTTAGCGTACCTATTATGCTATACTGGGACGTAACAAAATAATGTAGGAGTTTGATAAATTAAGGAGTCGTGGGGCAAAGTCGTCTCGTGAACTGAACTTATCGCCAATTCACCTCGCAGGGACACACGTCACGCTCATATGATACAAAATATACCAAATATTTGCGAGGAAAAGTATAAATAATTATAAATAACATAACAGTATAAATAACATAACCGTGTGTTTCGAGCTTTCTTCCCACCATATACGGTTGATATATTCGAGCAGTACTATAAGTCTGGACTCGATAAGCGTCGTGTGACTCTACTAGTTTACTGTTGACTTACACGTGCATGCAAAGGGAAAGAACCGCGAAAATTGAATTTTTATCCTAACCCATTTCCTCCCATGAATATGCGTTAACATCTCCTATCGAACATGTTTCAGGTGGTTCCAGCGCTTTCTATTGCTCCTCACCGGCATGTAAGAAATTCGGTAAGTATAGCATTATGTCCGAGACGCTGCACAGCCTGAACTGCCCGCATACACAATCTCCCGCCAGCATTCGAAGTGTCTCGCCTCAGACAAGACAACCGGACGACTTCGCCGTGCGACAACTTTTACAACCACGCTTGCCGTCACTGGAGTGAAGCGGGCAATCTATATCTGAGCAAGGGCTACTCGTACGACGACCACGTCCGATACACGATTCTGCAAGGCCTCGCCGACAGCCTGAATCGTACGTAACGTATCAATTCGTCACGTCGGTGAAGTCTGCTCCGTGTACTCTAACCGTGTATTCACGCGAGTGACATCCCTAAGGAATATTCTAGTGGAAGAAAAATAATAAGAAAAAAAAACTGCTCAGAATTTCCGCCGTCTTATATTGGGCATACGGTTCCAGAATATCAGGAGCGGCATGCTGCACATGGCAGACGACACAAACGGTCCTGCCGTAGCAGACGACGGTCCTGTCGTCTGCTATGGAATATCTTGCGGCTCTTGGCTAAATTGAGGACTAATTACAACTTTTAGCCTCCGAGATTGCAAGTACTCCCCTTTTTGGTCCCCTGATCCTGTAATTGTAATGTGGCAATCTCATTTGAGCATGCTGTACTGTCTCGCTTCCAGCGAGATCCGCTAGGTGGCCGCTCGTTACCACACTGTCGCAACGAACGCGTCACAAGTGCACACCAACAGGTAGAGGCCGCTCTTGGAGTCGCGAAGAACGCTCAACGAGACGACATGCCATCGAGCGCTAGATTTCGCCTTATTTCAGCGCATGTCTGATTTTGAACGGATAGGGTACTCCCTTTCCTTTTTGGTCCGTGACACAGCTTCTATACTGAAGCGCATGTTTCCCCAGTAAAATACGTTCGCCATACACATCTCTGTTTCTCAAGCCATGTCCATAATGCAGAATACTGCATTCTACGAATACACTGAAGGCACATAGTGTGTCTGTCTGTCCGCCCGAGACTGTCTCCTGTAAAGCGTGCTTTCACTGCCGTGTCACTGTGTATGCAGGAGAAGCAGCCGAGCAATTGTGTGTCCCCCGGCTCTCATAGCCAACAGATGTAATGTTTCCGCTATCGTAGTGGACTGTGATGATAGTGAAGCGAGTTATTTCGGTTTGTTCAGATACACACCTCAGGAAGACAGCAAAGGTCAGCACGTGTGACCCAGCCCACTCATGCTCCGCTCTTTCCTTTTACCACACTGAACATGAATGAGCACGAAGTGGGTTTGCCGAGGCATAGGAGACTGTAATACGTTGCATATCGAAACCGGAAGCGAGCAAGATGCATGACCGCCTAACTTAAGGGCCATGTTTATGTATTTGTACGACATTATGTGTTGCGTATAGTTGAACTGGGACCACATTCCCGCTGGCAGGATTCTTCTCCGCCCCATATTTTCTTGGCCAGTCCTTGCGGGACACAATCCTTATCTGGTCGCTTGCAAAACCACCCGCCATTAATTCCCTCGATGTCTTTTCGAAGCTCTCCTGGACTTCGTAATGACACGATCTATGGGTGATGCAATCACGTGCTCCTTTTCTTGCAGGTGGGACAAAAAAATCCGACGGCCTCTTCCGAACAGCCCTGTATGAGATCTTCACTCGGTGTATGCAACGCCGTAAGTGACCATGTTTTTTTGTTTATACTACGTTTGTTTATGCAATTTTCACTAGTGAATATGCTCGACGTCTCGAAGTGTGTCACTCGTTATAGCCAGAATAACGCAAGACGTCCCAGAGTGTCCCAGCTATCATGTACCCAAAATTTAAAAAGCAGCGCTCCGAAACAAACCGAATATTGCTGGCGGTCTCGTATCGTGGTCGCCAGTATTTTCCCACTGCGCCCAATTAATTATCACCAACCTAGCTAGCTTTTAAAATATTTTTTAAATGGCTGAGCTGTCAATTAGGAAGTTGTGGAGCCCTTTGAGAGACACCCGACTCAGGTGTTTCAACAAGGTACGCTTCGTGTGGCTTTTTAAAAATATTATGCAGGGTGTTTCACGAAAAATGAGCCAAAGTTTAAAAAATAATTCATCGCACACCAAAAAGA
This sequence comes from Ornithodoros turicata, assembly GCF_037126465.1. Taxonomy (NCBI): domain Eukaryota; kingdom Metazoa; phylum Arthropoda; class Arachnida; order Ixodida; family Argasidae; genus Ornithodoros; species Ornithodoros turicata. The sequence continues at coordinate 21,572,561 of NC_088210.1, read as the reverse complement.
CGGATTGCATAGTGTTACCAGTGGTGTGAGGATACTCACACTATTTTTGTTTTATAATTAGTTAGTTAAGTTAAATTAATTACTCAGTTTTTAATTATAAGGATTAGAGCCAGAATGTCCAGAAAAATGGTGCGTCGCACATCAAAAAGACTGACAGCATAGTGTTACCGGTGGTGTGTGGATTATGAAACTATTTTTTGTAATTAATTAAGTGAAAAGCGTCCTGTTATCGAACAAACACTAGTCACAGGTCTCATCGACACTTTGACATTTTGGCGTGACATTGACTCCTCGCTCGTTTGCGACAGGTCCCGCGTCGGTCTTTTGCAAACCAGACAGGTCCGTTAGAGGTACAAAGTTGAATCAACGTGTTTCGTGCCGTTGTATCGCCCAACTACAACGTCCTCATTAACATTTTGGCTCTAATCCTTATAATTGAACAAGCGGGAATAATTAATTTCACTTAATTACAAAAAATCGTTTGATAATCCTGACACCACAGGTAACACTATGCAGTCCGTCTTTTTGGTGTGCGATGAACCTTTTCTTTTTTTTAACTTTTTTTAAACTCATTTTTCGTGAGACACCCCGAATAACTTATTGTAATATTTTGTGGCAATATTTTAAAAGCTTGCGATTTCTTTTATCGAATTAATGAACTAGACACAACAAAAATTGGTCACCATGAACAAACAAAATATACTGGTGATTACAATACGCGACTGCTGACAACGTTAAGTTGTTTTCATGAGAATAGAGCGCTCAGTCGTTCTTTAACACATCCAAAGCAAACCGAAAACGAAACACACTCAATTTCACGTGCGTCCACGACCATGGTGACGTCAAGTTACTATTCCAGGGGGAAGCGCCACCAACCGGGAGTTTTCTGAGGCGCTAGGCGAACTGGGCTTGCAGTTTCCCATCCTTCCCGGCTCACAGCCGCCCACAACGTTGGGCATTGCCGCTGGACGGATGGCCCGCCATACGGGACTCATGCCTTTCTTTCGTGTGAAACTGATCGCCGATCGCGGGCGCACCGGGCCCGGTACACAGATTCTTGTGAGGAACTACGCTTCATCCGGGTGTTTACACGAGCGACATTCCCCAGAATATTCCGGCGGAAGATGCGCAAAGCGTCATAGCTTCCTGCTACCACGTGAGCGCGAGAGTTCAACGTCAAGTCTTTCCGTGAACACAACCTATAGAAACAAAGCCTGATCACAAAAACGACGTGACGTAATAATTAAGGGTCCGCCAATCAGAACCGTGCTTCAGCGGCCGTAGATATGGAGACGAGGCGCAATCAGCCGCCTGGGTAGCCACTGGTAGCCACAGAAAGCCAGTATTTGAAATCGTCTGCGGCTATTATTTCCCGACTTGTTTGATTTCACGTGCGAAGGAGTGAAAGGATATATTAAGCGATCCTTCTATGTCTAGGTGGGGTTGGCTCTTCTAACCGTCGGCAATATCCTGCGGCTCGGCCGGAAGGTATGCCGTAGCAGACGACACGGCCGATTGTGTCGTCTGCTACGTGGGCAGTACACCACTCCCGATGTTCCGGCGCTGTGCGAATGCTCAGCATTACAGTCACTCTTATATAGTGACTGTACTTAGCATGAGACGCGGCGGAACTTCCGCCTCGAGCTTTTTTTTTTTTTTTTTTCTTCCCCTATAATATTCCGTGGAGATGTCGCTCGAGTGAATACACGGTGTATGTCGTCTTAACGCTGGCTCGTTTGAACAGCTGACTGTCGGTGACGAAATGGGTGTTCCCCACCGAATCCCTCCGGACGTAGGAGCACGGACGTTTGCACTCATGAACAGGATGAACCGTCGGTTCAAAGACGCCGCGGACGCGGAAGCCGTCTGGAGGATCGAACGGAACAGGCGCACGGTATGCATAACGGCATTGGTTCTTACATACAGTTACTCAACCTCTTATGAGGTACAACTGACAGTTGCTGAACATGTCGCAAGACGACGACGTCATCTACGAGCAGATGACCGTGGAAGAGTTGTCGCGAAGATTTAACAGTCCCGAGCTTGAGGTAAGCAGAAGTGTTCCTATGTTTCTGTCACACATTGTAGGACAAGGGCCATAGAGGCAAAGGAGACCACTTGACAAAAAAAAAAAAAAAGAAAGCATGTCGTACATCTACGCGCAGTGGTCCTTCGAAGAATACCTTCACACCATATTCGACGAGGCCATCAACAGCAAGACCATTGTGTTAATTAAAAACGTCGCTTACGTCACAGAACTGTCCAAGTTCCTCGCCCAGGACCATGCACTTTTTCTGTGAGTACAACCTTGTTGCCTGTGTCTGAGGTAATATCGATGTCGAGCCTAAAGGGGGCACTCAAGTGCAAACACTCGCGGAACAAAATATGCTATTATCCGTGCATTCACACGACAGACATTCTCAACACACTCCAGCTGAAAATACGCAAAACGCCGTAGCTTTTTGTTGTCACGTGAGCACTGAACGTCATACCTTTTCGTCCTCTCCCAACAGTGGGGAATATTCTGCGGCACAGTCACAAGATGGATTCCGTACCAGACGACAGGACCGATCCTGTGTCGTCTGCAACGGAACCCATCGTGTCGTCTGTTATGTGCATCACTGCGGATACTACGGCGCCGCATGAGATGCGGCGGTTGCAGTTCCTTCCACCGGAATATTCCGTGAGGATGTCACTCGTGTGAACACACGGTATCTTGACACCCGTTCCTTTTGTGTTGGTGTCAAAGTAACGGCATATTTCATTCCGGGACGAGAATTTTTTGCACTTTGGTGCCCCTTTAACGAAAGCACTACATTTCTGCACTGTTAGGTCTTCCTACGCCAATTACGTGTGCCTCCACCTGCTCCTGCACTACGCCCCGTACTTACATGACGCTGATGCGCACTACTTTCTGGGACTACTACGGTACCCTTGGAGCACGCTGCCGGGTAACAGTATGTTGTGCGCACGTATGGCCGAGACTGCAGTCCCTCTCGGCGCTCATTTGCTGTTTGCTGAAAGAGTGATGGCTCGCCTTGGACACAAGGACATTCAAAGAGTTGAGTATTACCGCCATTAAATTATGAATCATCAACACCATTACCGTTTCTTACGCGTGCGACATCTCCGAGGGATATTCCAGTGAAAAAAAAAAAGCAAAAAGCCACTCGCGGAGCGGAAGTTTCGACGCGTATTGATACGTCGAAAAGGGGAAAAAAAGGAGAAAAACTGTCAAGGAGCCCGCGAAGACGGAATCACACACGTAACATGAAAAACGGTTAGGAGCAACTAAGATTTATTTGAACAAGAACTTTCGTGCAAGAGACTGCACTTCTTTTGAACCCCAATCTTTTTGAACACCAAATCTTTTGAACCCCAATTCTCCGAATCTCACGAATTCTCACGTGATGCATTGTATTACTGTCTGGTTGTTTTCTGTTTACTTAGTTCTGGAAACCTGTTTTATTGTATCTGTTCTCCTGGTATATATACTTGTGTCGCACTTAGTTGTGTAACCTGAAGAAGTGCAGTCTCTTGCACGAAAGTTCTTGTTCAAATAAATCTTAGTTGCTCCTAACCGTTTTTCATGTTACGCGTATTGATACTAAGAATTTGCACGGCGAAAGAATATCGGGGGTGGTACACAGCGTATCCTGTGGCTGAGCCGCAGGATATTGCCCGTGGTTAGAAGAGTCCGAAAAGATAATGCGTTGAGAGCTCGCGAGCTATGACGGTTTGCGCATCTTCTACTGGAGTATTCTGGGGAATGTCGCAAGTGTGATTACACGGTTAATGTCATTGATGATGTCACTGTGAGAAGCACGGCTGGCTCGTCCACTGTGTACGTCTAGGCAGCCGCATCTTGTGCAACAGAAGGTGCTGATACATGCGTTTGGCCTTGTTTTCTTTCTTTTTCCTACAATATATTCTGATGCTTTTCAGCTCTCTAACTACACGCTGCAGAACGTCCGCGATCTGAGCAATGCTCTGGACAGTGTGTATGCCGTGTCAAGCTACTCTAGCGAACGAACCAGGGTGAAAATATTCCACAAGGTACGTTATCGTGGCATTTGAAGGGGATATGTTCCATTTTTTTGCGCGCTTTTATAGATATACGAGAGTTACAGAAAATTACCAATACTAGAGAATATAGCGCGCGTCACATACAGTGACTGCTATATGTGCTGCAAACGAAACATGCTATTTTTCTCAATGAACCTATTGACTGTATTTGGAATAACACTGTCGGTTTGCGATTGTGCACCATATTAACGCGCGGGTCACAATTCTTTGACCCGCATCCGACATACAACCCGCGTTCCACTACAAAATGAAGCTCGCACCCGCCCGCAACCAGCACTTTTCTCCATAGATCGAGAAGTTACCGTCAAAAATAACTCGTTACGAGTTTCCGTGTAGCAAATGTAACTAACTTATTAACGAAGTTCTTCAGCCTGAAATGTAACTCGCAGTTACGGAGTTACTTAAAAAGAAAAGAACGAACTACTTCCAAGTTACTTCGGACACAAAAGAGCACTACACATGTACAGTGTGCGTGAGCAGTTGAGTTAGACCTTGAGTTGCCCGCGGAGGAGTGCAACACGCTTAGATCGTTTTCGTTTATGTCCAACAATTCGAACGCATTGCATCTTACTCCCTGGGCGCACAATGGTTCAGCTTCATTTCAATGGCAGCGGTTCTTATTTCCTGAATAGAATACTGTCATTGATTGAATATCACGTTTTATGGCATAAAATGCCATGAAAGAACCGGAGAGAAAGCAAGAAAATATGTGGACGTGAGTGAAAAGCGAATTAAAAGTAACTTGGAACTTAGCTTAAGTTACTTTGGCAAAGTTACCTGAAAGAGAAACGAGTTCCTCTGAAAGTTACCACGGCGCAAAAGTAGCGAGTTAAGATACAAGTTACCAAAAAAAAAGAAACTTCGTTACGGTAACGCGTTACCTCGAATTCTGCTTTTCTCTCTCTCAAAACCCCAGCCGCACCCGTCCCAGCAACTCCGACGAGAAGGGACATAAGCGTTAGCTGTGAGTACCCCCCAAGGCTCACAAGGAGTACTCCTGATGGGTTATGGGAGTGTGCGTTGCACCCGTTGACTGCGTTATTATCACCGCAATTTTCGGTGTATAACACGCATCATGTATAACACGCACCCGCTGATTTCAACGGGATTCGGACCAGTCATCATCCTGCGTGTTATATACAAGGTCACTGGCGGTCCTATGCGGAAATGTATAGATGTGTAAGCACGCACTCATAGATAACACGCACGGCATATTTTTCAAACTTTTTTTCGTGTAAAACACACGTGTTATACACCGAAAAATATGTATGCAACTTGGGCGACTCATTTAGTTTACGCACCACACGCGCTGGTGTCAAAAACGACACCCGCACCCGACCTGCTACCCGAAACATATATCGAATTGGGATCCTGGCCCGCAGGAAAGAGCGCGTTATCCGCAGATCACGCAGGACTCTATACTTAATATCTGTGCGTCAACCAACTATTACCGGCGTGGTTCAATGTGGAAAATCGTACGTTGGGAACGCAGAAGCTTACCTTCCCTATAGGCGGGCTCGGGCACGAGCTGCTCGCTGTGGTTGTGTCAAGCAACGGGCGCGCTTCCACTAATGTAGTCCTGCATGGGTGTTATTTCTGGAACAGTAAAAGTTCATTTTTAACGCCGAATGTAGTTCCCAAACAAAGTGAAATTAGACAAAGCGTGTGTCCGTCCATCCGTGACGGTCTCCTCTAAAGCGTGCTTTCACTGCACTGTAGCAGTGCACACAGGAGAAGTAACATAGCAATGTGTCTCTTCAAAAAACTAAACTATTTAGTCTCGTGCACGTCGGCTGTGTTTGTTGCGTGCGAATTGCGTATACGAATGTTCTGAAGAATTAAACCCGGTGTTTCAAATAAAAATAACTTTTTTGTGAAACATGGTTCACACAGGATGTCGTGACAAATATTATTTGGTTAATTCGTAGCTGCGGCAGCTTCGGGTGCACACGTTCCTTCTGGAGGAAGACACGAAGGCCTTTGAAGACGTCGTAGGCGGGGTAGGATGTTTCGCCGATCTAAAGAGTGTCCACAAGCACATAAACCAAACGCCCATTCCCTTCACAGAATATAAGTCAGGTGTTGTCCGAAGGAGCCGTCACTTCAGCAGTTGAACTGAACAGTCGGCTGTGGAACACGCATTGGAGTTCCTTGCGAAGCGGGAGCGGCCACTACTTAAAACTCGGGTGAGTTATGTATAGCAACACTTCGAAAGCGGTTTATTCATTTGGGGCCCAAAAAAATAAAAATACAAAAATGCTATAGTGCCGCCTAACATGTGTGCGAAAGTGTAGACGCAGCTAACTTGGCAAGATCCCCTAACGTGATATTGCGTCATATATTCTTCTTCAAGGCTAACTTCTAAATCCGGTGATTAAAATGGTAATAACCCTCATTACAACATTGTACAACAGATTGGCTGCGCGTGATAACTAAATGCAAATCCGGGTGAACATAAAACGCGAAATGCCACTGTAAGAAACAAATGAAATGTGTTATTATTTCACGTATTTTGCAGATACCTCCCCTCCGTTCTGGATCTCTACAGTAACTACGTGCCGGAGTTCAACACACTTTGTACGCAAGCGCGTAGGATTATTTCGTCATGCGTTTCGTTAGAACGTTCCGTGTTTCATTGCAGTTGTGTCTCTCGGAGCCATGGGAGATGGCTTTCTGGAGGGCGACGATGCTTTGTAAGTAAATATTTTTCAGTGTAAATGTTGTCTTTGCAACATGTTGTATGCCTATACTGCAAAACCGTATGATCCAGTGAGGATCGAATAAATGGGTAGATAATTTCTTGATATGGTCCTGCGAAGTGGTTTTCTCCTCAAGCTGAATGTATTCTAACGATAGCAGTGCGCTTGGAAGTCGCAGTGCTTTCTCCAACGGCGCATGTGCGGCACGTGTTCCAGCTATGACTTCTCTCTCCACTTGCTTTCTCAATTCCCACTCCCGCTCCCCCCTCCTTGATTACGGCGCGAATATCATTGGACCAATGTTCGATGACGCCAAAGCACACGGGATGAAGCTCTACGGAGAGCTTACTTTGTGCGGGCTTTTCATATTTCACAGCAAAGTTTCTTGGGTTTCGTGTACACATACTTACAGAACGCAATCCGCAGGCATAAGTGACGTGTGCTCATGGTACACGTTTTCTTTTCTTTTTTTCTTTACACTTCGTCTGCAGCTTTCCACCCATCGCCTTGAGGCGGAGGCGTAGCGTCGACTGCAGACGCTATCAATTTATCAAGCAACATCCCCGCGGAATATTCCAGTGGAACAAAAAGCAAGAACTGCTCACGAGACTTAAGTTCCGTCGGGTCCTGTGTTGAGCATTCGCACGGTGCCGGAATACCGAGTAGTGCACCGCGCAACATGGCAGACGACACCACTGGCTCTGTCGTCTGCTACGAAATATCATGACGACGAGCGCCCGCACTTGAGTTGCAGGAGAACGATGGCCTTTTTCGCAATAATCTGGGGAATGTTGCAAACGGCTTGCTCTGAAGTGACGGAAAACTATGCTCCGAGAACAGCCCCATCATATCAGCTCAATAGCAATCATCCCTTACAGTGAATTGGACAAAGTCAGAATGGGCTACCGCATCATGCATGGCCTCGTTGGCATTCTACTGGACGACGCAGAAATGTGGTCTTGGTCGGGGGACCTCGACGACGCTCAAGACTTCTATGCGGCCAGGAAGATTGAGCAAGTGCGGTTATGCCTCAACTATAGCCTTTATGGAAGTCTCTACGAAAGCGGGCGGCGCACGGACTTCAAACTGGACGAGGCTTTTCGCTCGCTTTCTTCAATAACACCGTTGTACAGGGTAAGCAGAGACATCAAATAAATATAAGATTTATCTAGAAAATTATAAACTGGGTACGGTCGTACAGACATTTTGCATTGTCTCAACCCATATAGTCTCGGTGCCGCAGAAGAATTCACGGTGTTCTCCACTCCTAGTTCTTTAGGAAGAAGATATTCCAGCAGGTGTACCCTCAATCCGAATTTCGGATACAGCCCATACCTGGACTAACTGAAAATGAGATGTTCTTCTACTCATTAGGGAAGGTACGTACGAAAACTGGTTGAGGACACTAGTGTAGTTTAGTGCAACAAAATGCTGCTGCTATGTATCACGTGAGCGGCAGACTAGATGCGAAGCCACGATTTTGTACCACTTTCTCATCCACTATTTAGTGTAGTTGTAAGTCGTGCTCTGGACAAATATGATACGTATCATGATGCATGACTAACATGATACAAAATATCCTAACGCAAATGCCAAATCTAGCCACACGATAAGAACAACGCTGTAATACCCAGACGCGTCTACCCTCAACAGTGCAAGGTGCAAGCATGCAGCATGTCCAAAAGCAGAGGTGACTCTGCAACGGTACTAGTAAACTGTGTTGCTAGTGTTATAAAGTAGCACAACATTCGCTACAGGCCCGGTCAGAACATGTGATCACTGCACATATAAAACATACCGCGACTCCGGCAGAGTGACTGTGGGGGGGTCGTTGTCGTCAATACGGTCATCCTTTGGTACTGTACCATATGTCTCAGACGTTTCCTGACGTAGGTTGTCGTCGTCGTAAACATATAGTCAACATCATAACGCTCAGTACTAGGTGACTACACAAAACGCATGGGCGTAAGCGTTCCAGGCTCAACTGTTTACCTACCTTTGCCTTTCCCGCGTTCGCGAGTGGCGCGTTCGGGTTCTCGGCGGATGGGTACACGGAGTAGCAAGAGGGTTTTAAGATCACGTGGGGAGGGGGATTATGCATGCTTCAATTGAACGAATTCTGCCTAAACAACTGCGGCAGTCGGACATACAATTGGAGTAGCTGATAAAAAGTTGGGGCCGTTGTCCGCAAATTTATTTTCCGAAAAGGGGAAAAAATATGTAATTACATCAATGAATATAATCCCCCAGACAAACAACATATGGAAATACACATCCCTTCGAGTTTCTATTGCATATACTTTATGAAATGCAAGATGCAAATACTGCAGGACCACTATTGTGAAACACTTAGCACAAAACAGAAAATAATGTTTGTATGCAACAGAATAATGTAACTGAATTCTCACATGGCAACTCATCTTTCTGTCACAGTCGCTGTGCTCAAGGGACGACAAAGCGCTGGTATCCACTCAAGAAACAGAAAAATTGTGAGTTGTGTCAATCACAACAGGAGTAAAAAAATGCTACGTTTCGTTCCAGAGTCAACATAGTTCTTGCGAACTGCGGGCCGATGTTCAACGCTGCTTTCAGGTGCAAGCTCAGTCGGGACTGCAACTTCTTTCCAACAACGAGACACTCGTACATTTAAATGCACGAGCATTTTATTAAAATTGTGAAATAATAAAACAATAAAATATGTATTTGACATGTGCTGCACTCGGAAAATACTATAGCATTACACAATTTTTTAATGCAATTGTGGAATCACAGGTACATGGTGCAACGAAGTAACAAACCGTGGAAAGTCTTCAGCCCTGAGTACGTGCAGGCTCGTCTAGGCTCTAAAGATTTTGATGACATTTACAATGGGCTGGCGGCACATGGGACACTGAGGATCCCTGCTCTTGAACAACTTCATGCCGCAGTCGTGGCATGTCATCGAATGGCCACAGTTGCAGAAAGCACTCTCGATAGGATTTTCAAAGCAGATTTTGCAATCGGTGTCCTCTTCTGAAATATCGGAGCCTAGTTATTTTTCAATGCAAAAATCGACTACTCTCACGTGAATTCAGCAGCCTTACCCTGTTGTTGAGCACTGTCTGGTTGTGTAGGTCCACACTCTGCTGTCGGTAGCTCCTCTTGTACGCTGGTTTTCACTGGCCCTTCCTTTGAAGTGCCTGGGGACATGAAAAATAACGTTGATGGCTGCTCCACCTTATCTTTGCACTGTGCATTCTATGTGGAGGAGGCAGTTCAATTACTCAGCTGCTCTGCCACTTCAGGGTCTTTTGATATATTTTGTGTATTCTGCCTAAACAATGCCACAATGTACGTGCAAGTCAGAGAGTCGAACCGAACCGGAACTGGAACCAGGAATTAACCGTTATTTGTAGCTGGAACTGAACCAGACCTGAACCATAATTACTAGCGCGCCATCTTGGAGCTGAACCGGAACCAAACTGATCTAACAACTTCGGTTACCAGTTCGGGATACCAGTTCGGTTCGGGTTGGTGATGTGGGGATTCGAGCGGTCTGCCTGCCTAGATTGGCGGCACGTTGCTCAGGTCCTGTTGGTCGAAAAACAGAAATAAATGCAAAAAAAAACATAACTAAGAGATCTTGTATCATTTTTAGTGGCTACCTATAACTTTGTAGCACATTAGAACCTCCAACCGGTTCTGATCCGGTTTACAGCCTCTGAACCAGTTCATCGAACTGATATATGTGAACTCCAGAGCTGAACCGGAACCGAACCTTTATGGTCTAACCCGATCCCGAAACAAACCGAAAAACGTTTTGGTTGGGTGCTCTGGTGCAAGTAGCATGGTCCAAATTGGTAGATGAAGGTGGATAGCATAGGGTACAGGTAGCTTCGAATATAGGGAATAAACAAAAACAACGTAGGTAATAACTAGAGCCCGAAGTTTTCGGGAAATACTTTTCGAAATTCGGGGGGTAAAAATCGGGTAAATAAACATGTGCTCTAAATTCACGCAAATTCAGGTGAAAAAACTTCCAGTATGCTAAATTCGGGGACAAATCGGGCTCAGTTACTCAAACTAGCTGTAGTGGTTTGGTACAAACGGTGATGTAACTGTGGTTGCTGCAAAACAAGTAAGTTAGTGCATTCCTACAGACGTCCCAGTAAGGGCAATTTGCAGGGTAAAAATCGGGTTTCACCCTAAAGTGGCAACCTTCAATTTGGGTTGCAAATTCAGGAAAGAATCAGGTTAAACCCTAAAACTTCAGGCTCTAGTAATATAACATGATAAAACAACAAAAAATCAAAAATGTCGCAGGCTCCATAAATATTGTCAGCAACTCTTCATTTCAGAGGCAATGCAATGCAACGAAACAGATGAACACTGTGTGCACAAACGACGCTTCACAAGTTTACAAACAATGGCTTTTGTAATCGTTTAGTGTGCACATGTTGGCACAGATCTTTCATACTAATGAGGGACAAAATGGTGATAACTTACCCAGAAGCTTCAACTCCGTCACACAGCCAGCAATATCAAAGAACATGTAGAACTTCTGTGTTGCATCTACGTACATTATGGTGTCGTAGTGCTTATTGTTCACAGAGCAGAGTACCATACCTGAAGCAGGAACAAGAACAGAGAAGAGGAATGTAAAATGGGGCAACCATACACTCTTAGAAAATGAACCTCCCCGCATAGCAAGCTCCTAGCCAACCAGCATCTCGAATGATATCGTTGTCTGCCCTGATTTGTTCAAAATGGGAAGCATACACCATTTTGTGACAATTGTGAACAGTACGAGTGTCACAAAAAGGGCGTACGCTTCCCGTTTTCAACAAATCGGGGCAGATGACGATATTATTCGAGATGATGGTTGGCTAGGAGCGTGCTATGCGGGGAGGTTCATTTTTAAGAGTGTGGTGTGGACTACGGTCAATAAAATAATCTCTAGTCCAAGGTACCTTCATTGCGGTACACAGAGAAGCAGAAGACACAATTTTGTTTACATGCTGTAGCACTGTAAGCTTATGCCACTGGCAAGGGCAGCTCTCACTCATTTTTATAAATACATTTGTATAAATTATATTCAAATTATAATAAATGTGAATGATGGGAATGGGATTTTGCGATGACTTGTGGTTTATAAGCGACATTGTCGCAATGACACTTGACTGCACGTAGTTATTGGAGAATCGCTCCACTGTGTTTACCTTCGTCGTTTATAACGAAAGAAATTTCGTCTCCCATGTTGGGAGAAGCCACAACGTTCTTCTTGACGACCCAATATTCAGGACGATCCATTAGGCACTCTGGATCCTCGGGAAAACTGGATGCCCACTGCTGGAGTGTCGCTGGATCACATGTAGTGAGCCCAAAGGTCAACGAACCCTGCATTTAAATGTTACAGTTTGAAGCCGCCATCGATTGTCACACTAGGAACTCCCACTGAAGACTATTTTATTTTTTTGAACCTATGATACCCTCAGGGCTCATAGCATTAGAGATATGACGGGCAATAATAGCAAGTCCAAAATATAAAGACACACATACCGAAAATAAAAGTGAATACGACACTAGAAGCACAAACCAATCATGCCACCATGTGATACTGGTCACTAAAGACCTCGACGGAAGATGAGTCACTGAGAAGGTTAGCCAGCTGTAGGAGTCGAACCCACATCTTCTGGATTGCCGGTCCAGGGCTCTACCAATTGAGCTAAGCTAGCACGCCTTCTCAGCGACTTGCAAAAAAGCAGCGACGGGCAAAAAAAAGCAAGCAAAAAAACGTTGCAGCATTCTCCCAGGATCACTTACCGACTCCTCTCACACACTTTTCCAGCTTTTCGTAACTTTTCAGATCGCAAAGAGAATCAGACTCAACATTGACATTTCTTTCCGGGCCTTCCCGTCGTTAAATGTTCTTTCTCCGCGGCACGTTCAGCCATGCAGAGCAGCATTAGCCACGACTGATTGGGTTTAGCCAGCGAAAATGTCGCAGATCGATTGAAATCCTCACATAATTCTGTAATATATAGACTATTCCGCAAAAAATTACGGTTCCAGGGGGAACAGCAGGTTCCACGAGGCATGGCCAATTCAGCCAAATTTTGCTGAATCGGAAAGCTGGGGGGCCATAGTGAGCACACAGAGCTTTCTTGAATAATAAAGAGTCAGTAATGGATGAAATAGAGCTGGGAAGATGGTTCCACCTTGAGAAGGTTTTGGGTAGAGATGACTGAAAGTATCTTCCAGTGGTACAGCTGTGAAGGCGTATTTAACAAGAATGAAACATGCTGTGTGGTTCTGAATGCCCCCCACTTGAGGAAGGAGTGGTCCCTGTCCCGGATCCAACAGAGAAGCAGCATATTCAAGTTTCAGAAGCCCAAGAGTAAGTTTTAGGCTTAGTGGGACAAGGCTAAACTTGTGGCAAATGTATCGTAAATAGAGCCTGAAGTTTTAGGGTTTAACCCGATTCTTCCCCGAATTGAAGGTGGCCTCTTTAGGGTGAAACCAGATTTTTACCCAGCAAATTGCCCTCACTGAAACGTCCGTAGCAATGCACACTAGCTTGTTTGGCAGCAACCACATTTACATCACCGTTTCACCCAAACCGGTACAGCTCGTAAGAGTAATAGGGCCCAATTTCTCCTGAAATTTAGCATACTGGAAGTTTTCTCACCTGAATTCACATTAATTTAGAGCACATGTTTATTTCCCTGATTTTTAGCCCCCGAATTTGGAACAAAAATGTTTCCCGAAAACTTCACTCTCTAACTACAAAGTGTGTGTGATGTTATTGGTAATATACTTGATGTGTGGTTACCAGAAAAGATTACAATATAAATAAATGCCTTGATGTGTTCCTACATATTCAAAAAACATTTTCCAGAGTAGTATTAGTGATCTCCCGTCACTATTTGCGGTCGCCTTGTGTTTCTCTTATATAAAGCACATCCCTGCCTCTGCTTCATTGTAATCGGACATCCGATCCATTATATTTGGGGGTCCGAATCAAGAGCTTCGGTCCAGTTCAAGTTCACCAACGAAAACAAAAGTTTGTACAAGCTTAGGGAAGCTTGAGTTTGACATTCATTGACTGAAGCTGGAAGCAAATATAATTTTGCTGTCACTAAAGCGTACAATGCGAGTGTACAGCAACAAATTGTCTAATAGGAGTCAAAAGTTCAGCACAGCGACTGCCTTAGGGAAAAGGAAAGGAACTGGAACTGCTTTCGAGACCTATTGTAGACCCACCACTGTAAGAACATGTAAAGTGGATTCTGCAGAGACACTTGAGTAAAACGTTTAGGCAATAAAGAGGCATGTCGATGTGGCGGAACTGCGGTCTACATTGAAGGTCACCTACTCAACATATTTCTTGTTATGCACTGGCAGAAAAGGCACAGCTTGTGTTACTTTCATCACCATGTAACATCTGTCCCAAGTAACACTTGAAAACACTCACCGAATGTGCATCGTTGGTGGCCGTTATTTCTACCAAGCACTTCTCATTGGTCTCCAACCGACGTGCAGAAAACACTAAGGCCCTCCCTGCGTTCAGTGTTGTCCTTGCAGCAATGCACCTGGAATGTTACAGGAGGTGGATGGGGAACGGTAAAAATGTTTTTACTCTGAGAAAGAATGAGTGAAAGAAAGAAAAGGTTTTCACAGTGGTAACTGCACAAGGCACTGGCTCAGATGGCGGCAAAAGACCTTCCACAGATTCAAAGGAGTTCTTCGCGACAAAGAGAAAAAGACTACACTGCATCGACAGACCTAAGTAGGTTAGGATTTCGTCAATTGAGGATTAGATCACAAAAAAATTGGTGGCATCTTTGGGTGCCCAGTGCTCGGAAAAATGCAGGATGGAGACCACATGATCTTGCATTGAATGAAGACGCTGCACATAAAGAATGGTAACTTTTGTGTTAATGCATATTAGTGGCGTAGCCGGGGGACGGCGGTTCAATCCCCCACCCAGAAATCTTACCTTTGGCAGTGTATTTGGGAGAGGGAAATACAGGAGGAATCCTTCTCCTCTATGTAAATTCCTCATAGAACTACTCCCGAAATATTTTTTAGGCTGCGCCATTGGTGCATATTCACTGAAATAGGCCTAAAAATTCCCATGCCAGATAAAAATTAAGAAAGTACCACAAATTTTTACTAAAAATATGCAAAATATAAAATATTCCCATCCTAGCTATAAAGGAATGTCTCTTGAACTGAAATGTTCCGCAAAAAATCATTCATTTACTAAAACTGCATAGAGGTTTGTTATTTTATATTTGGATACCATTTATCTCTTTATTCTTAACTTGAAATATCAGTATTTGCATGTCCCTCAAATAAATATAGGTTGCTTACAGGAACATAGATGTTCACAATAATGGAGATAATACAATAAAAGCGTGTGAAAACAACAGGATAACAAAGTTTATACCTGGACATTTCTTGGAATTTGGCATTTGGTCCCATCACACGGTGAAAGTCCATGGGAATCCAATCTCCGAAGAAGTGAGTCGTTCTCGAAAAAGTTGGCGACGCCAAGGGAGTCTCCTCAACGGGTCGCAGCGTGATGTCGGTCAGCCTCAGACTGAGATCTGGCAACATTCTCTCCACACTGCGCACCTGATCCTGATGGTTATTTAGCAGGCGCACCTGGTCTGCAATTACAAAATACATTTTCGGGTGGTGGGAGATAACCGAGGTGAAGTAAAAGGTCACATCTCATGACTAAAGCCCCTAGCTTTCTGCAGTGGAAAATTAAATTTTCCGCGAAGTGGGATTTACAAATCCGCGGGCGACAGAAAGCAGTCAAAAAATGAAGTCTCCGCATTCTCCCAGGATCACACAAATGCACTGAGTACAAGTGAATCTCAATTTATCGTAAGAGGTACATACACAGGGTGTGTGCAGGTAAACCAAAGTGGGATTTGCACGTGCAAATCGCTGTCTATGGAACTGACAAACTTCTGGTGGCACACGACAGCGCATTTATCAGTGCGAAAGCTTTGAAAGCTCGTTGACCTACAATGACAAACTAACCAAGACTAACCTAATTTGATGTAAACTGACACTCCAGGAAGTGTGAGGTGAAGCCAACTTTCAGAATGGTGTGACACCAAGCAAAGGAATGCCCGTAATTCTATAATATACTGAATATTCCGCAAAAACCGGATGATTCTGCAGGAAACGTTATGTTCTGCGTGAAACGGTTAATTCCACGAAATTTCGCGGAAATTTGGGGGCTCTACTCATGGCCTTCGGTACAACCTGTGACTTCAGTACTATGTACCTTAAGTCTTATGAAGTACAGCTCAAATGGTTATATTTTTACTGTAAAACACTTAATGCGCATGTGTTGCCTAGCATATGACTCTCAGATCTGAAAGGGACCATGAATTCTCCCTGTAATATCTCGCTGAAAACAGTTCCACTCGTACACATCAAATTTTTTCCTGATTAAAGTGCGATGTTTCTTAACCATGTGACACAGTCAATGTTTCTCCACATGGACCTCCTGCTGCCACTCACTATGGCGTGTCACCAGGAGTATTTCATGAGCAAAGCGTTTGCTTGCTGAACGTAAAACTCTGGTCATGTGTTCAGGAACAAACAAAAGCCATGGGGAAAAAAAGTATTTCATAGTCCCTTTAACAAAATCCTGATCAGGGAAAATATACTCACCAACCATCTCTATGGTGGTGGTGTTGCCATATATATCAATCAATGCCCACAATGGCACAGATGTGTCGACACCACTCAAAAGCATCCCCTTTTCTTCACCGTCAATACCAAAGAAGGCCTCACCAGAACTGTTAACGAAATAGTGCAGAATTGCCCCTTCTACAGCATACCTGTAAGATGAAGGGTAAAGGCACAGTATAAATAAAACATAAGTATTTAGCAACTTTTTGAGTTAATTATCAATTGCGGAGGTTAACTGTAACATAGCTACAAACACAGAATCGAGCAGCACACTTCATTCTATGCAATCAACACCGAATTTCCAGTGTGGCACTAACGAAGAGGCACCGAGTCCTACTGACGTTACAAAACTCAACGAAAAATTACCAGCAGTTCCATTGTCGGAAGACATACTATCATAATTCTTGGCTAATTTCCCTTCGCTCCGCATTATACTTCCATGAGACTGGACTACATTCATAAAGTTTTTGTTCTTCCATCTGTAACTGCTATATTCGCCGGTTTGTTCGTTCACTGTATGTCACAAAGTTGACATCGTCTTCCCTCAACAGTTTGCGGCATTTGTTCTATAAAACATTCTAATTATGCCTTTCTTGCATTTCCCAAGTTTGTGTGTATGGATCATAGGTATATTTTTATTTTAGTATGGGTACTTTTTAATTTTTTTCTTGCTTCTGTAAAGCACTTTGATTATCCACAATTACCTTCCTATTTCCTAGCATTGTGTGCAAGGATCACAAATATTTTGATTTTTATGCACTAAAAACTCCCTCTATAATGTTCAACTTTGGGGGTAAATCAATTGTCAGCAACTGTAACAACATAGAGACTGCGGAAAACAGAACAAAAAGATGGTCAGAAATGTCCTACCTTTCGCCGAGTGCCTTAGCCCAATTTCCCGGTCTATTTGTAAGATCAGGGCAGGCATACTTCGGCATGTTGTTCTGGAGGCTCACAGGGTCATGAGAAGTAAAACCAAGCCTGGAATTAAACATGCACATAAAAACTCTCGTTCACCTTTAGTGATACCTCACAAAGACAAATACTGAAATCATTAACAGTGTTGCCAGGTTTATTGCATTTTCTCAAAGCCAAGCACATATGTTGCTGTTTCAAAACCAAATTTATAACTGCAGAGGCTGTCTGAGAAACCTGGCACGACCTGCACATTTGTCAATCGACAAAATTACGTTGTATGCATCTTCTCACGTAACACATTACATGCACCAAGATGGTGCTAGAATTTTAGGAGGAACACAATGTTTCTATAAACAAATGCTACCTAGCTTCATGCTCTCCAGCACACTTGGCCCAATTTGATGATGGATTACCGTATAAACCAGAGTATACTATGTCAACCCTTCAATTTACGAATCATACAAATAGGAAGCGCTTTTTTATGCTTAAGAAAGGCAACACTATCTTGATAATACATTTGATCCAAAATGTGCCAAAATGGACAGAGCAAGCAATCAGCACACTAGGCAAATGCAGGTTAAACAAAAACAAAACGGCAGCGCCTGCCATCCATTGTATTTCCTGCCAGTAACTGGCGCATGGGACAAGGATCAACTTTTTCCAGCGCATTTTTGAGAAAATAAGTGATAATAATAATAAAAAGTTTGAGCAATAGTCCAGTTTGTAATGCATCTCTTTCGAAACAACACTGAGAAACCAGCCGTCGTAAGAGCTTCAAAAATCATTTAACTTTTGGGAATACAAAGGAAGCACAGGTAAGTGATTATCGCACAAACTCCCCTCTGCAGCATCACAAAATGGTTTGTATTACGCCGTTATAGGTAAACAAAAAACATTCAAAACCAATGCTCAATCGGCTCCAAAACACTGATATTTGGAGCACGTTAGAAAGAAGCACACAAACCTCAGAGCTCCACTCCAGCTGCTTGAAATTTCCGTAAGCTTTATCATGACCTTCTCATTGACCTGGATCGGTCGAGAGCTGAAGACGATTGCCTTGCAGAAGCTCTCGACACGACGCGCAACAGACGAATTTTGTTCCAGGCGGATATTATCCCCATGAACATTGTGGAACACGACGGGCTGAGTGCTGCTAAAGGAATTGTTTATACGGCTTTGGGACGAAGCTGCGTGGACAGAAACGGAACCTGAAATTCAGTGTTTGCACAAAGAAAACGACACACGTTATTATTATTAAAGGAACACTGAGGTGACCCCCAAAATTGTTTCGCTTTTTCGCTGCAGCGTGTTCTGCAACAAATAAAATGAGCTCCTGCGAAAGAACGACGAGTGCAGGTGACGTACAGAGCACGTGCAAAGAACAGGTACGAAAGAAGCAAGAACAAAGAACGAGAAAATAAAAGAACAAAGAAAACAGGCATAGGCCCTGCGAGGATCGTGTCAGCCGTTTTCTCTAGCTTTTTTTTTGTAAATTTGATTGCACAGTTATAATACACCTCAGAGCGAAAATATTTTGCAAGGTGGTTTGCGTGGTTTTTGCATGGGGTTTTCAGCCATGTTACACGTCACCTCATTGCTCCTTTATGGGAGTACTGAGGGCCACCCAAAAAAATTTCAGATTAAGACTTCTGATGAAAGTGTCTGTGTTATTTTACCGAATAGCGCAAAAGGTTTTAATGCGTGCAAATTGTTTCCCAGGAAAAAACTCACATAAACATGGCTCAGCGTGTTCACCCTTAAATCGCAACTCCGGGTATAACGAGGAGGAGAAGTATGATGCCACGTCACCGATGACGTTACAGGGGCAACGCGTTCTGGCTTGCTGGTCAGTGGGGGGTCAGTGCCCTGTCCCTTTGCCACCGAAACCAGTTTTGCCGTTCCCCCAGAGAATTGGGGACCTATGAAGGGATGCTGAGCAACATCACAATGGCACTAGTCTCAACTTCTGTTACACGGGATAGGCATTCAGCATCTTCTGAGTGAATGTCATCATCTTATGACAATGAAAAAAATGGCTTTACATTATGCATCATCTTATGCTTCGCGCTTGCCTACAGCACTGTTAATTGTGTGGTTGATCGTCGGAGTCTAAAAGGGCCTACAGGATAGTGATGCATTGGATTCAAAAGCAACTTCCTACAAAACAACAAAGAAGGTATCAAAGAAGTTTTCATA
Source organism: Ornithodoros turicata (assembly GCF_037126465.1). Classification (NCBI taxonomy): domain Eukaryota; kingdom Metazoa; phylum Arthropoda; class Arachnida; order Ixodida; family Argasidae; genus Ornithodoros; species Ornithodoros turicata. Next base: position 21,552,963 of record NC_088210.1, on the reverse strand, counting down.
GCCTAATAAAAATAACGACGCTTGGGTAGATTGTCATTGTGTTGACAGGCACGCAAAAGTAGTAACCGGTGACGAGTAGAACGTCGTGTTGATGACTGATGCAGCAAGCTCCGCTTGCAGCTAGCGGTGATAAGCAATTACACAACGATGTGCAATCATGATAACATTGAGCAAGTGGTTAAGCCTTGTTATGAAGTACGTACGTTGTTGAATCCAAGATTAACGTCGTGTGCGACAATCTAGAAACCACGCACTCTGTACGAGTGCCGTCAGTGGGACGTCGGATCTTGCAAACCACCTTCCAAAACGACACCTTCGATCTGATAGCGGACCTTGAACATGTCACATTACTAGAGCTTCCCGTTATTGTCTTCGCGTGAAATTGTGAACAATCGTACGACATTTAACGGGTGCAATGAAGGCCTCATAATGTGCACAAATTTCCGGAAAAATACGAGTACTATCTCCACGTACACACAACTCGGGGTAACCCTAGTACAATACTGTGTTTTCGCTTCGATGCACTCACGTAAAACAGGAAGCAGATTCGTGGACAAACACTTACCCGATGTGGCATTAGTGTTGCCCATTTTGTAGTGAGGTTCGTCTAATAATCTAGTCAAATGTCATTTAATCAGTCGTTCAGTGCAGCTGGAAAAACAGCACGCAAGAGCTTGCATCCCCGTTCTCCACAACCTAGTCTACTGCTACAAGGAGCAGGAGCCGATGAGTCACTTAGCCAGTCGAAGCCAGTGAAAGCTTGTGGATTGGTCGACTCCACTGGCAAACGCTTGGGGAATGGATGAAATCCAGTATCGTACTAATCCAAAAGTAGTCGCTAATGTGGCGGGTGTTTCGTTCGTGAATGTCAGTCTGTTTTACATGTCCTTAGTCGGAACGGTGTTATGCACACATTCCGTTGTGCTTTCCGGGTAAAAGCGACGTTATTATGAGAAAGTCAGCAGTGGCAAGTCAGAGCTCCCACAAGCGATTTGTGTCGCCCTTCGTGAGTCACACAGCTGCTCTTGGTTCCTCGGTCCCAAAGGTTGGCTTGTGTCTAAAGTTACATGCCTAAGTTAATACCACATTCATTTTTCGGCTCTCGATCATTAGGTGCCGAGCTCAGCTACGGCGGAAGATGTTTCAACATTCTCGGGGCAAAGTAAAAAACGAAGCATCAACGACGTCATGAAGTTACTAAGTCAGGCGACGGATGACAGCCCGGAGAACTCACCAAAGAAATATTGTGTTGAGGATAAAGTACCACCAGTGGCTGCGGTAGCCAGCGCTGTTGGCACGGCTGCTCTAAACGACACGGCTCGGTACGTCTGTCGACAACTCGTTTTTCTTGCTAAATTCCTCAGCGGTTAACGACGTTATAGCCGAAATGTTTTATTTCTGCAGCTGCAACGACGACTCTAGTGGTGATGCCTCCAGTTGCACCACCGGACCAATAGGAAACTTGTCACTGGATGCACATTACTTCAGTGTTATGTGGTGTAAGCAGTCCACAAAGAAGGTAAGGCTTTGTAAAGTAGGATTTGACATTTCCAGATCTGCCAGAAAAGACGTGACAAAACCACGAAGAATTCATCCAGCAGCCCTGTTAAAGGGACAGTGTCGAGCCATCATCTGGCTTTCGAAATAGAATTGGATCTGGTGGTGAGGTTGCTGCACAGTATGCAGTACTTTGTCCAGCAAGCCTGTCAAAATGTTCACAACACTGTTTATAAATTTAATACCAATTTATAGTCTTAAATGAAATATCTTTCGAATGAGCATTTGATTTGCATTTGAAAATACTTGACACCTGTACAGTTGTACTGTACAGCCATGTTGAAAGCTAAGAGTAGATTGGAAAACCGGAAGGATGTAGCTGTATCAAGTTGCATATCTGTTATCTTGTCAGGGCCGGCGATAGGGGGGAGGGGGCGATAAGGCCCCGCGCCCGAGCACCGGCCCTGTATCTTGTAATGACCTCTTTTTCTCTAATTCTTGTTGCAGCACAAGAAATGGGAAGGTGATGGTGAGTGTTCGAAAGTCCAAACTTTGTAACAATCCTGCACAGAAGGGGGGGAAAAAATGTTTCAGGAGTGCTGATCATCAAGGGACGATGTGCCTCCTTGAGGACCTTGGAAGGAAAAGAGTATGTCATAGTTTACTGTTTTTTAGCCTGTGTGCCATCCATGCTGCCTCAGCCCCACGTTTGTTTAATTCTATTTGTGTTGCTAGGCTGTGGGAAGGTCTGCGCGAAATCTAATGCAGGTTCATTGCACTAAAGCTTACCTGAAGGGTGTCACGTGCATGCACTTCAATTCTCACTTGGAACTCCATGGCTTTTGTGTGCAGCAATTATTGATGTGTTACTGTTTGCCAGCATTGTAGATGACTCATGTGCATAACCCAACTTCTCTGCTTGCTCCTGTGTTATGTTCTTACACACATGTCAGGCAAGTAGTCACAGCAAATACAATGTTGTAAATGCAGGATAGCAACAACTTTTGGCTACAAGGCATCAGAAGTGAGCAACATTCAAGAAGGCAGTATCTTTAAACTGTCAGGAAAGGAATGCGAGGTATATCGATGTTGACATTCTTTCGACACCTACCCATATTGCCTAGTACTATATTATATACTATCTTATTAATGGATTTATTCACTGCCCATTTCTAGGTTCAGGGTATCATTTCCTCTGAAGAATATCTATCTGGTCAGTGCTTTACTGGAAGCACATCTACTTCTGGGCCCTTGTCTACACGAGACAGCAATACGGCATGTCAAGGTTTGTAAACGTACATAGAACACGTTAGAAAACAGAGGTGAATAGAAACTATATTAGAACTTGGCACGGACCGAAAATTCGGAAAACAGAAACAATACGAGATGTGGAATACAGGATGCACAACTAGACATTTTTATGTTCAAACATCTCGCAAGGCATACTTATGTAAATAAACACGTACGGCTACAAGAGCTCCGGATGAGCTGACATCAAAATCTGAAACACCACATGAAAGCTTTCTTATCAAGACTCTGGGGAAATATTGTCACGATTTACCCTTTACTGTGCGTACAGTGTTCTGCTTTTTGGCAGAGATGGAAATGTACCAAAGATTAAGAGTGCCGCACATCAAAGTTCCCAAATCAATATGAGATCGACTCATATTAAAAACTTCAAATTGTCACATAGTCAGAGAAAATATGTATGTACACCCTCACCAAAGAGGGACAACATACCTGCACTCACCAAAACCACATTTTGTTACCGTTTAGCAGGACGCAGCATCCCTGCAATTCCCTTCAAGACACCTCACATAGGCGAGACTGGTACCGAATCTGGACAGACTGCACGAAAGTTCCATGTCCCGAATGTACCTGTCATCCAGCCTGATTCTTTGGTCTTGCCAAGGCCAAGCCACACTCAGCAGGTAGAAGAGTCAAATAATGAACACTGATAAAAATAAAGAACTGTGCACCGTATGCAACGAAGGTTTTCATGCCACAAAATGTGTTGGAGGTGTTACGGTAACTGAATTTAATGGTAATTTTGATATGGCTAAATGAGAACAAAGGAAACATACGCCTCGTAGAATATGCAGCTTCGTGCTTTCGCTGACTCTGCGGACAACATTACATGCATAGCCCTGTGTTTTAAGGTAGAAGCTGGTAGGACCCGTGTTTACTTCCGATTTGCGTCATCTTCACTTGTGGTAAAAAAACATAATAAATAATAATAATAAATAAATAAATCAAGTGCAGATTCAGTCATCAATATGGGCACTAGAGAACACTAAGCAATGCGAATTGAGCACATCCTCTCAGCATCTCGTTTCGTTGTGCTCATTGTTCACTTTTCCAGTCCATGTTCCCCAATTTTACCCTTGTTTTACAGCTCCCAAAATACAACCATTATTTCTGCCATCCCCCTATTTTTAAAACACCCCAAAACCTGAAACGCAAAGTGTCTCAATATGCATAATTTTCATATCACATTTGATCTTGAGCTTACGCTTGACCCTTATCAAGCATGCGTTGTTTCCTGTAAACCACAGTGTGCACTGCACTACTACTAAACTTGTCTGGTGATTATTACACATGCAACGTTCGACAGTTCAACAAAAATGGCCCTGGTATGCGGTATGGTTCACTTTCCAGGGGAACCAAAACAGAAACCAGCTGCCTGTTACAGATGTAGTGGTGGAAGCATCGCTTGCACGTTGTCTGAGGCCACATCAGAAGGAAGGCCTTGTATTCCTTTACGAGAGCATTATGAACATGCGTGCTTTCAACGGCAGTGGTGCTATACTTGCGTGAGTAAAGCTGCAGCCATTGTCTGGTGGAGCGCTTCCGAATTCAAACGGGCACCCAGTGACACGAGCTCCTCAACTTTCAGAGATGAAATGGGTCTTGGCAAAACATTGCAATGCATTGCACTAATATGGTAAGGTTTCATAAACCTACTTTCATACCCAACTCATCTGAGATAACGTATCACATGTGTTTTTTTAGGACACTTCTTAGACAGGGACCTTATGGTGGAAAGCCCTGCCTGCGCAAGGTGTTGATTATCACACCAAGCAGTCTAGTCAAAGTAATGATATCTAACGATGAAAGATGATATCTAAGTTATGCACTGTATAATTTTTTGCTAACCAAATTTGTTTTCGTAGAACTGGGTGAAAGAATTTAAGAAATGGTTGATGAACCGCAACCTTCGTGTCTACCACGTCGACCAGAACAACAAAATAGAAGTGAGCAAGTTCATCTTCTATCCAACATGCCAATTTTCAGGCGATAGGAATGGTACAGGTGGGGGGTGTAGAATGTGGATTTAATCAGATATTGATGGCTGTGTTTGTCCTCTGCATGTCTGACTGCATGATTAGATCCTCACAAGTGCATCACAAGGCAGGCAAGTTTCGTTACAAAAAAAACGGCAGTAAAAACAGTTCAAGGATGTCTAGTATAATGTACATTGCCGCAGAAGCAAATGCAAATGTTGTACAATCATTCAGAAAGAGAGACTGCAAAATATCATCTACAGCAAGCAGGCTTTACACAAATGTCTTTGTTGTACATATGTCTTGTGTTGCAGCAGTCATGCAATGTTTCTTATATGCCTGCATAGGAATACACTTTTCTAACTTCCAGGGTTTCCTGCGGCAGCCCAGCTTGTATCCAGTGCTAATACTTTCGTACGAGATGTGCGTGCGATGTGCAGAGAGCCTTTCAAACGTGACTTTTGATCTTCTAGTCTGCGATGAAGCTCACAGGCTCAAGAATGCAAACATCAAGACGACGGCTGTATGGCTACTAAATGTCTAATGTTGGAAAGTTCTTTTCCTCATATTTCCTGTCTTTATTTAGTGTCTGCAAACCCTGGGAATTGATAAGAGAATTCTCCTTACTGGCACTCCAGTTCAGAATGACTTGCAAGAATTTTATGCTCTCATCGATTTTTGCAATCCAGGAATTCTAGGTAGGTTACGTCACTGAAGTGTTGTAGATCCATGTTCTGATTTTTTGTTTCTTGCAAGGTTCTGAGGGTGTTTTATAGAGCCTATTTTTATGTGAAAAATTTGATGTTGGATGTTCTTAAGTAGCCTAGTGAACTATCAGCAGTAGAAGTATGCCAAATGCATCAATTAGTTGCTCATCAACTCATTAGTCAATGCTTACCATCAACTGGCTGATTCCAAAAAAGTGTCTGGGTACTCAGACAATAAAAATATCCCATGAGTATATAGTATCATACTATCAGTTTTGCAAAAGCACCTGCACAACAAAGAAGACTGCAACATGGGAATAATCTTAGTATTTTATATTTTACATGATAAATTGTGTTTCAGCAACAGAAATGCTGGTAAGACAACCTGTACCATATGCACCATATATTGACTCAAAAATTAATTGAACAACACAAAATTCTAATTGTAAGAACAAAGAGATTGGAAGTTGTTGAGAATATATGGTTGGGGTCACAGAAAGCAGTTTAATTTTTTGCTGCACATATACTCCAAAAGCAAATGCTAAAAGCCCTGCAATGGGGTTAAGTAACTCAAAACATGATGTGGTATACTTGAACAAAGCTATCTAAAGGAAGAAATTTAATTGAAGTTACTCCAGCATTAATGTAGTGAGTTAGCTACATATTATCAAGAATTCTTACTATATTGCAGTAATAAATCGTTATGTCAGATGCTTGACAATTACACTTGGCATTCAGAAGTTCTTAAATGTAACTGAACACATGTCTGATGTGCATTTCTAGCATAACTGAGTAGAAACGATAAAAGGATGTTCAACCCAAGAGATTCTGTGTGCTGCAGACATAACCAAAGTGATGAAATATTTATCCAGCAACTTTTTCTGATTAATGCAAAACTCCTCATGTAATGATTTTCAATTGGATTGATTGCACATTTACTGTTTCAATGTTCCTTCGTAACAGGCACACCGTCGTCATTCCGACGCGTGTATCAAGAGCCTATTCTACAGTCCAAACTTCCCACTGCCAGTCCAGCGGTGAAAGAACTGGGGGAAGCGCGGACTGAAGAGTTGTCGCGATTGACTTCCTTGTTCATACTTCGTCGCACTCAAGAGGTCATCAAAAGTTATTTACCTGGAAAAGGTGCTTACATATTCTTGCCAGTACAATAATCTTCTGCACACAGGACCTTAAATCATGTATGCATGGGTGAAATCCCACTGGCTAGGAGATAGTTACAGAGACTCTTTCTCGCAGTGGAGTATGTGGTGTTTTGCCAACCACAGCCACTTCAGCTGCGTCTGTATCACGCATACCTGCAATCCAATGCCGTGAGATCTTGTCTCACCTCCTATCTGTCCTGCGATGCAACATCCCACTTGGCGTGCATCCTAGCACTGCGCAAGCTCTGCAATCACCCGTTACTTGTACAGGAGCCCGATGAGGAAATTTTAGTAAGTTCAACACGCTTCGCCAGCCTTGCTGTATTTCCGACTTCAGAGATCCGTAGAGCTGCGACGAACTAGACTCAACAAGAACTACAATAAATGCGGCAGCAGACGACTCCTTTGAGTGAAATATGTGTGTGATGTTTTCAAACAGGAACCATTACAAATTGACGTACAGAACGTGCTTCCACCAGATCTCCAGCGTCCTGGCGTTTCTCTGGAACTTCACTCGGGCAAAATGAGGGTCGTGGCAAAATTACTCTCTTCTATGTGGTCTGTGAAGCCTCTTCGGAGAATAGTGATAGTGTCCAGCTTCACAAAGGTAGGCATGTGATCGTCGACTCGTCGTATGATTGTGTGTATGAGTGAGAAAAATGTAAGAGTGAAATGGGGATGAGCGAGAGAGAGAGAGTGGTTGATGTGTCCCTTCAGATGACGTGCCCTTGGAAGTCGCTGGGGAGGTGTGTTAGCTTAGCTCAATTGGTAGAGCCCTGGACCGGTAATCCAGGAGATGTGGGTTCGAGTCCTACAGCTGGCTAACCTTTTCAGTGACTTCCATCTTTCAACAAATGGAAGGCTGTGCTTGAGACTATTTGACTAGTTGCTGATTGCAATATGAGGTGAAATGACAGTTGCCATTTTAGCCTGAGCGAAAGATCTTCACTGTGTCTTCTGAAACTTCAACGAAGACCATAATTTCCAGAGGTAATTCAAGTTTGAAGGACATGCAATTTAACATGGAATTTGATTTTCTGTGCAGACGCTCGACTTGCTGCAACAGCTGTGCTCTCAGAAGAAATATCCTGTCGTAAGACTGGACGGTTCAACATCTTCCGTGCAGCGTATGGAACTTGTGGACCGCTTCAATTCACCATCTTCAGACTGTTGTAAGTATGAATCAGTCATGTGCACGATTGGTTGAGTCACATGTACTTGTGGCTTCCTTCCTGTAAATGACTCACACTGATCTCTTGGAAATCTGCATCTGATTTTGCTTGCCACTTTGATGCCCTTACACTGGGTCATGCTTAAGGCCCAGGGTTTTCCGCGAAATATCGTGGAACCCTTCGTTTGGCAATGAATTTCACGGAATTTTATTTTTAGAGGTGTGCGGATATTAGAGTTCTCGAATTCGAATCAAATATCAATCATCAATTTCATTCGCGAATCGAATGCCCAATATTCGGATTTCCGAATATCCGATTATTCGCAGAATATGAACGACACCTCCCGAAAGTGGGCTTCACCTGACGCTTCCCTGCATGAGGTGAAGCCTGCTTTACGAAATTGCCCGTGCTGCAGGACCAACACAGACAGATTGTAGTTTAGCTTAAGATAACGTTAGCCCAAGTTTATTGTGCATACTCCGCCTGAGGATGGGGTGGCGTCCCTCCCGCGAGCAGCCTAGCAGCAGCAGTGGGGGATTTTGATTTGATGTTTGGGAGTTTCCCTAGACTCTTAAATAATGCCTACAGTCCAGAAATAAAAAGGGTGTCCTAAAGATGTAACTTCCACTGGGCACGTATTGTAAGCTCCTACCTATAATCTTCCTATAAAGTTCCCATAAACTCTGTAGATGCCGAAAGATCTTTCAGCAATTATAAAATGATTGCAGGCGACAAGATATCACGTATGCTGTCATGCTGAACCACAACAGTGCTTCGAATCTGTAATTTTATAAAATATTTTTTGTTCCCACGTTATCCAAGACAAAATAAAGCGATTCCCCATTTCAAGCAGCCGTTGACTGCTTGCCGCGGAAAATCGCGGAATTTACAAGTTGGTGCCGCAGAATTTTGAATTTGCCGCAGCAGAAAACCAGGGGGCTTAGTCATGCTGTTCTCAAAGATTGTCAGAATTGATATGTGGTGTAGTGCAAGAGGAGACAAGTTACACATGCTTCAATCTGTGCAGTCGTCTTCCTACTAAGCTCAAAAGCTGGAGGCGTGGGTTTAAATCTGGTAGGAGCCAATCGGATTCTCTTGTACGACGTTGACTGGAATCCTGCAAATGACCTTCAAGCTATGGCTAGAGTATGGAGGGATGGCCAGGCAAATGATGTCTCAGTATATCGCCTGCTAACCACTGTAAGCTCAGAAAACATTTTTTGATACGCACATCTTGATATTGTGCCTTACTTTTTAAAACTGTGCCACATAAGTCTGCACCTTTCATTTCATGTCAGGGCACAGTAGAGGAGAAAATTTTTCAAAGACAGATCATGAAGCAAGAACTCAGCGGCACTGTTCTCGAAAACAAAAAAGAAAATCAGAAGTTTTCGTCAGAAGATCTGAAGGTGTCAAACGTTCAGACTATCCCCAAGCCAATGGGCGCTGGTACATGACCTAGACCTTGCATTTCAGGACCTGTTTTCACTGGACGAAACAACGGCTTGCTCAACGCACGACTTGTTAGGATGTCCTTGTCAGCAGGAAAATAATCTCCTGCTGGATGACGCAGATTTTGATATTGACTACGATACAGAAGGACAAAAGGAGAGCAAACCACAGCCACGCCAGACCTTGCAGCCCAAAGGTTACCCTGTGAAGCTTGGGAAGGTATTCTTGCTTGCTTTAGTGTGCATGCATGGCTTGGCATAATGCTGGCCTGACTTCCTTTTGCTTATTGTGTGAAATATGGTTTGCGTTCCCAGAAGGTTGGCATGGAAGATCTGCTCAAGTGGGAGCATATTGCAGCACCCATCAACCTGATGCAAACACAGGTACAGTGCATGCATGATGTCCTCCTTTCTTTTTCTTCCTTCCTCGAAGAAAAAAAAAAAGGGGGAGGAGGCACAACTTACTTCCGCATTTTAGTGTAGATAAGTTCCACCAGGATGGACAATTTCCATGGAAACTTACACAAACGCAATAGCAAAGCATGAGCGAACATGTGCATATCAAAGATCCTAGAGTAGAGTGCCCTTTTTCAAGAAATGAAGAGAGAGCGCAAAACTTAATGTGCAAGTTGACTAATTAGTAATTACAACAATGACATAATGAACCTCAGAAGATGCTGCACACTCGCAAACATTTTCTTTCTGTGGTGGTATATATATATATATATATATATATACATATACACGTATGTGGTAGATATCCCACAATGTATTCTTTGCTGACGTCTCCTTGGGAGCGTAAATTTTTTTTCAGTAAGACAGAAAGCAGAGGGGAGAGGAGTATTAGTACAGGAAAAGTGCCAGTTACAGCACAATAGATGAAAATTATACACACTGACAGAAAGAGCTGCACCAGCCTCTGTATATTTTTCAATCGCTACAGTATGGTGCACAGTGGTGGTAGAGACTACCACACTGGTCATTCACGATTAGCCTTGCTCACTGTAGCAGGGATAGGAGGATAACGCTTATCGTTATACTCTATGTATTAGGTTGTAACAAAATTCGAGTTTTTATTGTTGGACATGTCATAAGAATGCTCCAGGAAGAGAAGTTACAAACGTGAATATGTACAAACAACACAGAACTTGACACTGCTACGCTCGAACAAAGTGCCGTCACACACCCCTAAGAATTTCAGGAGGCAAACCATGAGGTCACAGATGCATGTTTATTGTTGGGGAAAACAGCTGGCAATGCCTTTGTCTCTGAGATGACTGAAAGGACGGCTGGCAGCTAGCTGGTGAGGATCGATAGTGCAAGAAAACCTCGACCTCCAAGACACGTAAAAGTCTTCCGCGCGTGTTCGTCTTTTACGTGGCCTCGAGGCTCAAGGTTTTCTTGCACTATGAAACGCCTTTGTCTCCTTATATTTAGAAGCCTGAAGTTTTACGGTTTTACCCGATTCTTCCTCGAATTTGCACCCCGAATTGAAGGTTGCCTCTTTAGGGTGAAACCCGATTTTTGCCTGGCAAATTGCCCCTCACTTGGATGTCTGTAGGAATGCACTAACTTACTTGTTTGGCAGCAAATGCAGTTACATCACCGTTTGTACCAAACTACTACAGTTACTTTGAGTAACTGAGCCCGATTTCCCCCCGAATTTAGCCTACTGGAAGTTTTTTTCACCCGAATTCGCATGAATTTAGTGCACATGTTTATTTACCCGATTTTTAACCCCCGAATTTAGAAAAAAATATTTCCCGAAAACTTCAGGCTCTACTTATATTATAAAAAGGTGAAATCCTAAATTTTGGGTCTTTGCAGGACCCACACTTGGCTTCAGCCTCTCAGGACATTACCTTCGTCTTCAGAAATGTAGTACAAGTGGCCACTACTCCTTCACACACGACCTGCGTTTCTTAAGTGAGCACAGTTGCCGACGGGGAAATTGGGCACATGTACATCTTTGGTTCGTAATAATTACAATAAAGTATTTTACATCAGTGATTCTCTGCGAGGACGTTGGCAAACTCTGTTACAGGTCAGCAGCCGTGCTTAAATTATCTCATATTGCGCAGCTATTTCCTCAATATGGCAGTGATGAATTTTTAAGTCGCTGAGAAGAGCTGCTGCACGAAGCTTGCAATGCAGCGATCACAGGTGATTATATCGTGACATGTTTACAAGTAACGAAGTACACCGAACTTGAAACGACTTCTTGCACCGTGTCCGCATCCTCCGGTCTGTTGACTGAGTCCCTCTAGATTTAAAACGTTCCCTTTGATATTTCTTCAAACCATCTCGAGAAACAAAGCGTGAACAAAGGAACCGGAAAACAACCTTACCTGGATACCTCCAAAGAGGATGAGCTCTCCACGGCCAAGCACTAGAGAGTAGAGAATAACTTCTTCTACAGTTGAGGGGGAAGGGCGATGCCTCTGTTGAAGAGGGAGCCACGATGCCTCCGCGCTGTCTGTCACGCGGCTCACGTCTAGCACGTATAAGTGCATGAGACATGCTCGACGATGGTGCCCTGTTGAAACCTGATGCTGCTGTTGAGACCTGCAAGAAAGATGTACGAGCTTGATTGGCACGAATATTCCGCAGCATGCACCTTTCCTTTTGTCATCGAAAATTCCAGTTACTTCCAGCCGTAATTCCAAAAAGTTTGCAAGTGTTCGGTTTCATGTTCATATTACGTTTCTGTTGACACGATTACTATGACATATAGAGACTTGGACATGCCACAATTGCCCATGAGAACGCAGTGTCCAGGGTTTTATTTTTACCGAGGTTCCGCAAAATTTCATAGAACTTGTTGTTTCCTTCAGAATCGTCCGCTTGTTAGGGGAATATTCGATATCTTACTCAATTATGTGAGGATTTCAGTCAATCTGCGACATTTTCGCGGGTTAGACCAAATCAGTCGCTAATGCAATGCCTGACACCACCGATAATGCTGGCACTTACGTGGCTGAATGCGCCACGACGAAAGAAAAACTAACGACAGGAATGCCTGCAGAGAAATTGTCAGAGTTGTGTATAATTTTCTTTGTGCACTGAAAAGTTGCAAAAGGCTGGAAAAACATGTGGAATGAGTCTAGGATCTTTGGAGAATACTGCTACTTTTCCTTTTTTGCTTGTTTTCTCTCGCCTGCAGAATCCCGCAGATTTGTAAATCCCACTTCGCGGAAACGTAAATTTTTCACAGCAGAAATCTAGCGGCCTTACCTAATGCCCACCGTACATTGACGTGGATTCGACAAATCGAGTGATAACGAATAGAGCCATAAAGCACAAAGTCCCACAGCGAAGCAACGACTACCAGAAGTACTACCCTGGTGCTGGGATCTTTGCATGTGTACAAGTCTCCTCTTGTAGCAGTAGGTCATGTGCTTATACATTTTTTTTTCTCTCTCTCTCCCCAATTACAGTTGTAACCATGCTGAATGATTTTACAGTAACTGGTATCCCGAGTTGCCCCAGTATACTACGTCAGAACATCAATCCGTAGAGGGCATAGCAATTAAGCCGGGACCGGTACTTCGTTTTACAGTTAGCGGATTTAGATTACAAGCGGAGTCCCAATAATAGGGGTCCCACTGTAGTGGATACGCTCGCAAAGTTAACCAAAGTCCTAATCAGTGTGAAACGAGGACTCAGTCACCCTGCTGCCCTGAGGTCCCTGAGCCTCTGCGCCATCCGGTCGAGAACCTCCAACTGTCGTTGCCTATCCCTCCGCGCATTGGGACGTATCGAGGGCCTGGGCTGCTCCTGCTCCCCTGCAGACCCTTCTTGACTCGTTTCTGCCGCGCTGCCGCTGCCCAGGGCAGTCTTCTTGTACGTGCGCTGAGGTGACCTGTCCCCAGACTCATCCTCACTTGCATCGCTCGAACTTCCTGTGGTTATTTGATTTGGTAAGGTGGTGCGAGGTGGTACACTCTATCAATGATGGTGTCCCTCACCAGTCTGACCCCTGTCTTTGGAACAGCCTGCAGATGATGTGCTTGGGCCAGCTGGCGACGCTCCCGACGACGAAGCCAGCGGTCGCTTTAACACTCCACGTGTTCCGTTTACGCACGTTTCCTTTTGTTGCTGGTGGCTCGCAGCTGCTCTAGCCCTATTTACAGTCATGTACAACAACAACAACAACATTATTTTTAAGATGATTACAGCCATGTATATACTAATACACAGATCCTTGGTTTCAGGGAACTAATTCGAAGGTGCTTTTCATTTAAGTACGTTGCCTTAGCCAAGGTATAACACAATGCAGGTCATTTGGATCTTGTCGTGCTTCTTCATATTACCCTGTTTGACTTATGTTTGTGGCTTGCTTTTTGTTGCTTTGCTAAGGCAAAAGTCATCCCTCACGTTACAATAATTGACAGACCACATTCGGGCTTGGTCTTGTAGTTTGAAACAGTCCATGTTATCCGATCTCGGACGGAATTCGGAATTCTCGGACGTCTTAACGACTCACGATTCAGCTTGCTTTGATCCGATATAGAAATTAAATGATTGGTACTAAAGTTTTTGCACAATGTTGTCAAAGTGTTTCACCTGTGGCAAAACTCAATACAAAATAATAAACATTGCCGTGGTATGCTTCAACTTCCTTTTTCAACATTGAAAAACCTGAGCTTACAAAAATATACTACTGTTAGTACCAACGCCATCAGAACAAAAATCACACACGCAAGTGTACACGCTCAAAAATATCTGCGAGAATGCTAGAAATCGAAAAACTCTATTCATGGTGGGCCAATGCACATTGCATTCCCCCATCCTCCTCCTACCACAATATGTGAAGGCCATGACCTTAGTGGCAAGTTTCTGAATTGGGTGAAGTGTCAGATGTGTCACTCATATCCCTCTCCCTCATTGTCTCAATGTCATTGATAAGAGGAGAGGAAGCCAGCAAAGTGAAGCGCTCAAACAATTATGACGGATGTGGCAAATAGCATTTTCATCTGGTCAGTCTCATGCACTGTCCTGTTCGAACCCTCCAGTGCACAGAACATGCACCGTTGTAACATATAGAAAGTCATACCTTGCTTCTGGATCCTGCCTCGGTGGAACCCAAGTACGAGATGGTGGTCGTACACCAAGCATTCCATGTAGACTGGAAGGTTTAGCATAGGTGCGCTGAGCTGTACTCAGCACTACTACTCGGTTGCCTACCTGCAAACACGTTTATGCCGTGCTGAATGGAAATTCCTCGCAAGATAGCAACGCTCGGAAGTCCCGTGAATGTTGATGCTTGCTCAGACAACAAGACTCCGGAACTACTCCGAACCTTTGTTCTTATGTCAGTATGAGGAGACTTAACACCTGATTTGCATCGAAGTAATTTTTTCCTCATCATTACAGACCATTTCACAAAGGATGAGAGAATTCAGAGAATGTTGTTACAGTATCCTTTCACGTATGCACTCAAAAAGAACAAAATGTGAATCTAGGAACTACCACAATAGCGTTAAGCCGTTCGCCAAATGGCAAGGAATGGTGATGATGTTTTTGGATGGTGCTAAGTGTAAACGCGTACAAGACCACAGACGGACTATGTTTGAAACGGACTAATACACGACTGGATCGCGGGTGCACGTTCTGTTGCACAATTGGCCGCCACCATTCCTGTGCCTTGAGGATGCGACTGGGCGCCGCCACAGCTGGCAGTTTTTGTGGATGTTTAGAGGGAGTTTTCGTGAAAAATGGTGGAGATTAGTAAAATAACTTTGGTTGCATAGCAATTCTTGAAACTTGAACCTTCATCCAAGGACAAGTTGTTTTTGCATTTTAGTGCTCCTTTAATGCTTGATGCCTTTTTATTTTTATTTTATTTTTTTGTACATGCTGTTTATACAAGCCTAATGGCTTACCTTGCACGCTGGGTGAAAAGACAGTTGTGGAGCTGCAAACTCTCTATTTGTCACTACAACTTGTTTCCACTCCCAGGGCATCTCTGGATTGTCCGGAATGGTGAGCAGCCAGACATCATTCAGCAACTGCAAGAGCAGGAAAATTACTATCTCGCTCTGGAAGAACTACAGGAAACAGACAAAGCACGTCCGCATGCATTACGTACAGTGTTTGGTCCGCCACACCCGCCAATGATAAGCATGTGTTTATCACTGAGTGATATCTGCAATCACAAATGCACAGCTTTCACACAACACTTGCAGAAATCAGCACGTGAGGACTTCATTGACATTCCGTGCATTTATCTCACTTGAGAATGGCCATAACGTGGTCTTGGCTTTGGCTGTGTTGTGTTCTGTTTCTGCCACATGTAAGTTTGAAGGTCCAGTACCCATACTTCGTTCGAGCTGCAAAGTGGTAAAAGTAAGGTGTTAAAGGTTGTTGAAATTACACAGTAAAATGCTGCATGCTTTCTGAACTCATGACAGTCTAAACCAGGGAGTTCCCTACCCCCCCCCCTTTGGAAGTGATACTGCCCAACACAGCTGAACTACCAAATGCATTGACATACAAATATTCATCCACACACGTACTCCCCGTCATGGGAACTCGGAGCTTGCAGAACATAGCACCTCTGCTGCAACAACAGCACTAGGAACTTTATCACAGGCATACCTTGAGAATGGCCCCACAGGGTTTATGCAATGCAGGCCACCAAAAACAACCATGAGAGAGCCTTGTGTTGTAGCTGAGTGACCAGCCATAGATGGACAGCCTCCCACAGTGCTTACTTGTGTCCACCGATTTGCAGCTATGTTGTATATGTGCAGGTGCCGGAAAATCCGCCAAGTCTGTGGAAGTGCATGTGTGCAAGTAAATTAGCTACAGAGAAATTACACAGCCTAAAGACATCTGCAATGACTGGATGCACTTTGGAGGAACTCGGTTTTGAGTGACTTCAAACGCATTTACGGCGAATTCCACCAGTCGACCTAGTGTGAGCACTTTAATATGCTACAGAGCAAGAAAACCTGGCACAGAACGACACAATTTGAATCCACCAGCAAAAAGCAACCGCATTAATTGATTTATAGTTCTAAGTCTACCCTTTAGCATTTGTTTATACTTTACTTTCAGTAACAGAAGGTAAGTACTTGTGCACCTCGAGCTATCAACCTGCAGGTCTTCTTATTTTCATTCAAGCACTCGCAATTGTAGCATCACAAATTTGACTATGATGGAGATGCTACAAGATGGCAAACTGGTCTTATCTTGCATTTCATAAAGAAAGGCAGGTTGTCTACTTCAATCACATTATTACCAGTAAGGCAGCACGTCAAACAGAAGGGTCCACACAATATAATGAAATGCGCCTCTGGGAGCGTTGAACAAAGCCCAAATTTCGTGAATCTGTCAAACGTAAACAGCACTACAGTATCTTGAATACAACGAAGCCCCCCAATATCATCAATGTCTGGTCATGCGTTACCGTATGCAAAGAAAATCAATGGCAAAGTGGAGGAATTCACACCTGATGAAGTGGGTAGGGTGAGGTATGCGTCCAGCCACCAAACAGAAGCAAGTTGTCCTTATAAGACACGAGCGATGCACACGCCTTAGGAGGGGGATAAGTGCCTGAAGTGAGAAACAAATGCCGCAGTTCTTACACGTCAACCATACACCTGCACGGTCGGACGACGGTACCCATGCTGAGCGGTCGAATCCAACGTCGCGTGGCCAAATCGAGCCGCCAGAGGTCGTTGAACGTCGTGTTTGCCGTCGTACAGCCACCAAAGACAAACATTGAATCTCCCAATACGCAGGCACTGTGTGAGTATCGCTTGGAAATCGTCGGCCCAGACTCTGGAGCCTTCTGAACCCAGACCACGTCTTGCAGGGACACGGCATTGAGGAACTCCCGGCGAATTTTTCTTGTCGCAGCTGCAATGACGTAGCTCGAGTCAGGAACGTTCGCTACAATGCAGTCGACGTGTGCCACATAATGGGGGACATTTAATTTGCAGCGGCGGTCAGCTTAGCCAACTCAACTGCACGCTTCACGCGCATTTCTACTTTCTGCAGCATCATGCTTAAACTGTGACGCAGATTGTACGACTGCACTTAACTTCTCGATGGGTAGTACTGCAGTGATAGTCCTCGAAAAGTGAATAACATTGTTCGAATTGACGCTCATCGATGCCCGGAAGCGAGCATCGCACTGCGTTTAGTGTGGACGTGCACCAACCGTACGCTCCTTCAGCATTCCTCTCTACTAAGAATGTTAGCTAATGTTCAATGTGTTTCATTTCGTTTCAAAATTAGTAGTATTCACATGCGTACCTTCGACATGAGCGTACCAAGCCTTGCTGACCAGCCTGCATGATTTCAGGTCCCTGTACGGCGATAAGTAGCAAAATATATACTCGATGACCACGTCGGGAAGATCTTCTATGCTGGGACTTCCCATTCTTCTGGAAAATTTTGTTGCGCAAAATTGTCAATGTTGGGGTTCACATTCCCCGTATTTAGCCTGTCTCCTCAGCTCTTTCGTTTGTTTTCGTGAAAAAGCCGGAGATCTGACTTTGGCTTTGGCGTTCGTCGATTTCTCTTCGACTTGTCTTTCGGCAGCGGCTTTGCATCTGGCTCTTTTTGGGTCGGCTCACTATGGCTCTTTTGGGGCTCCCACCTGACGCGGGTCCAGTTTCGACATCAGTTTTGTGTTCCAGGCTTTCGTAGTTTCGCCTGTGATCGCAGTTGAGAATGACTCTCATTAGCAAAAGGATTGCTCACATACGAATATGCTTCTAAACTTCTAAACATGCACACTACTACAACGTGGAAACGCACAACCAATACTTCAGAATCTGGTTTCATTGCGAATTTCTCACTTAAAGTCCCACTGCGGACTAAAAATATATACGTTTATTTCGTACAATAAATCAACCTCGCCAAAAGTAGGTAACGGCAGTGCGAGCTCTGGGGCCTGTCTCTCCCAGCAAAAGGGGGCGCACCTTCCTGCTCTCCGCTCTCCACCCTACGTTGGTTGACTGCTAGTAGCTGTGGTACTGTAGTCACTGTAGTTGTGGTGAGGAGACGAAAATCAACCTCCGTAGAGTAGTGTTGGCAGACGGGGTGGCACATGACATAGGTAACATAACCCTGAGTTCGGGGTGAAGACAAGGGGATGAATAAACAAGCGTACAACACAGGACAAGACTCCAACCAGGGTGGGACATCGCGCAGCCTATGACGTTATAGTTCGAAATAGTTCGTTATGGTATAGAAACGATAGTTTGGGAAATTACAATGTAGGACACATGACATAAATTGAGCAGGATTGCGAACACACGAGATTTAGTGCGTAACGATTTACTTTTTCAGATCGGAGCTGACTTATGCTGTGTGGTCAAGGACTGTGGGGACGCATAATAGCCTATATTGTGGACCGCGTGCTTAGGAACCCTGCTATATATAGCACAGACGACATGAACTGCTGATCTGAATAAGTATGTTGCAATTAATGAAGGAAGAATACAGTGTCACACCACACACTCAGTGACGTAGAGAGACCTCCAATGTAGGTGGGTGCGCCCCCCCCCCCCCCCACACACACACACTGATCCTGGGAGCGCGAACACACACATGCCTGTACATTCAGCGAGTTGAGCAGTGAAAATCTAGGATATTGAAACAAAATAATACGATCACATACGGGATGTCATAACCGGTGAGGTTGGGTCACGAGGCTGTAAGTAGCTTGAAAAACTCACAATTTCAATACTAGTCAAAAATTGTGCCTAGCCAGGAACTGCAAGAACTTTCGCGATCGTCACACTGCCCCTCACCCCCCTCTCATGTATATAATTTTTTTTCTCCGCGGATTTGCACGATCTGCGTAGGTCGGCCCGTGGCAGGTAGGAGGGTTGGGGGGGGGGGGGCTCAAACCCCCCACCCGTGGCTAGATCACTGCACATACTTCTATGCTTCTACCGTACGCATTCAGGGTTGCAGCATGGGTTTCATGGCAATATCGCGCATGAAAACATAGACATTTCTGAGATAGAGTACAAATAATATTTACGTAGAACAAGAAGGACACCGGACGAACGGTGAATAAGATGCGAGCGAAGAAGACTGGACGGTCAAGGATGTCAAGACCTACACCACAACGGCGAATGCACTATAGCGACTGAGGCGTGGCCCTGTGAGTGATATCATGCCAACAAACACTAGAGGAAATGACGTTTGTCTCACAGCGCTTGATGGAAACCCGAAGCCTAGAGAGCAGGTGCCGAGATTCGAACTCCCGGCCACTCAGCTACGGATCTTTGAGTCCAACACATCAAAGCACTCCTGCGTAAGCAGGCGGACATGAACACAATGACGTCTACGTCTTCCTTTTGAAAGACGGACCAACCGGACATTGTTCGGATGGGAAGATTCTCTTCCTATTTCCGTGGGTGGCCAAAACTGGGGGACACCGGCTCACAAAGCCGCGTGGGTACCTGATTGGTGATTGAATAGATTCCCATAAATAACGTGTAATGGCTCGCCCTGTACGAGCTATACACAAGAGGGTAGATGTGGGCATGGGCGAAATCTTTAAATTGCCACACTTCCTATATATTTAGCGTTTGTTGGTCGGGATAAAGCGGTGTTTTCCTGGTGAGAGAACGAGGCACTATATTATTGACGGCGTCGATACCGGACACTGTGTGAATCAACATGCTGAATGCAGCGATACTTTGTGCGATGCAGGAGGTATACTGGCAAAGGTGGGAAAGACTGCGTATATCTTCCAACTGTATTGCAAGCTTAAAGTTATTCGTATGAAGGCGACGGTGGACATTTCGGTTTCTTACCGCTCCTGTTCGGGGCACCGGAAGATCCATGTTCGGATCCTGACAGAAGTACATGACTGTATAGTGGCGGTCGTTAGGCAATCTGTGCCTAATGCTTGGGGCACTGGTGTAGACAGTTTCATCGATAGTAGTAACGAGTATGGGACGAGTAAAAATTCCATCAATTACCCCTCTAGTATATATAAACTTTCCAAATTCTCAGTGTACACTCACTTTGTGCTTGACGCACTGCTCCCGCCACACAAAGAACACGGACAGGATTCGTCCGCACGCTTTGTAAATCTTGGGGACAGCGTCGGTGCTAAGTCCCCTCATTGGAGTGTGGGTCCACAATCCGCTGCCGCCATTAGGTCAGTCGGAAAGACCACAGGGAGTGTCTCCAGAACCAACACAGTGATTGACAGCACTCGAGGCCACCCAGCTTAATCCCCGGCACTCTCCCGCCGCATATATATACCCGTGCTTTACCCACACCGTGGCCATTGAATCCGCCGCTGCAGGTCTACAAATTATCTTTGCACAGCGTACGCTTGAAAGGTGATTGTTCGTGTGATGTGCGGTGGAAGCGGGCACACAGTTCTTCGGCTGTCCGCGCTGCTGACAATTTCTTGCTCTCATTCGGCGTCACCCGTATACGAGTCATTTCACCATAAGATCTGCTCGGCTATCCTCGTACTTGATAACCCCGCATGAATGGCCTTTCTGGCTGTGAGCCACGGTGAGAAAATGTGCGCTTTGAGCGCTAGTCCTAGAGGCACGCTTCTGTCTCGAGAGACAAAAGGATGCTTGCGACTGAGACTGGGACCGTTTATTCATGGTTCGTTTTCGTTTGAATTAGGTTGCAATATAATAATAATTAATAAAGTGGTTGTAATATTGTTGTTTTTGAAGTCGTCCTAACAAGGACTAGGGCAAGGACTAGGAGAGGCAAATTTTACATCTGCGCTTTGGTTGTGTAGCTACGACACAGCTTAGTACTTTTTTCTTCTACTTTTATTTGTTTTTGTGTGTGTGTGTGTCTGTAACCGCTACAACCAAAGCGCATGCACATGCGTACACTGAGTATTTCCACCCATTGGCTCTTTCGAATCGGAATGATTTGTTAGATGACGCCTGGATTGTGGATTCATTAAGTTATACGATTACCTTGCGCTCGCAGACGTCCTGTCGTAGTAGATGTAGTAACAAGGACGGAATAAATCAGGTCCTCTAAGACCAAACGACACTCTAAAACAGTAGCCAGTGAAGCTTTCTACATTTATTGATTCATGAATGTAGAAAGCTTCAATGTCCTGTCGTAATTGGAAACACTTGGCAATATTACATATCAAGCTTCACATTGCAATTGCATAACAATGTTGCGAAATGGACGTATGCGCAGTTAATACTTTCCGAAAGTGATGCGTCACGACTGATCATCACGCATAATGTGCGTGCGCGCGTACTACACGATCACAATAGTGCGCCTTTCCCATAAAATCATTCATTCCCTCAAACCGACCAGATGTTCAGTGCCGGCGTTTAGACGCACTTTATTGCCTCAAAGTACGACCACTTGAGACTCACTACACGGATGAGTGGAGCAGAAAATTGCCATTTCAACCAGCGTCATATCTCTGCCAGCACTTCCAAGTTCCAAGATGTCGTAAAAGCGATCCTTACAAATCTTTTAACTGCTCGCGTCGAGTGACCCCCTGTGACCCCTTCTGGAGACGTAACATTACGTCTCAAGCCTTTCGGTTAACCGCACTCACTGCCAAAGAACCCCCTAAAGCGAATTTATACCTCCGCTGTTCGAAAGACAGCTATTTTAACCTTACATTTATTTGCCACTCCCGCCACAGCGTGGCGTCGCAATCGGCAAGCGTCCCGAAAGAAGCTCTCGCCGCCTGCTCCCTTTCATTCTGCTAGCAGACGACATAAAGGGTGCAAAATATACGACGGGAAGCGTAGTCGGGCCGTGACATTCTTTTCAGACGTGTGTTGGGGGAAAGTTTGGTACCTTTTCCACCGTCGGAAACCTTGTCAAAGAAGGAGAGGGCGAATAGGTCGTACAAATATCGCCAAAAATCAGTCGCGAACCCAACCCGCGCACTTTTGACAATGGTAGATTTTTCTGCTTGAAGTCTTCCGTACTGAACACCACAAGCGTGAATAGAAATACGAGAAATCCTTCCCACATTTTACAGAGTTTTCTGTCTATTTTCGCGGTGTATTCTGAACGTTTCCTCTGTTCCTTTATTTATTTAGTTTTTTGCTCTCTCGCGATGCAAGCATGGTCTTTGGAACCTGCGCGTTTTTCTCCGCTAGAGCAACCCTTTTGTAAAAGGGGCGTTGCTGTGCCTTCCCTAGCGTCGTCTTTTCTCTCACCTCACAGTCACGTTTTTTCCCCCTTGCAGAATATGAAGTTGTGTATTTTTTCTTTGTCTCGTGTTTAGGGAAGTCACACTAGAAGAGCGAACAACAAGCGTCTTTTGCGATGCCTCCACATATCGTGTATCCAAACAACAATGCTAGTGTTGAAGGTGGAAGGCTAATTATAAACACCGACATCTGAGACTTTGTATCTTCGGATGCAGTGCACGCCATTTTGATTGTTTGGAATTGTGAATTGATCACGACCACCTAGATTATAACGACCATGTCATAGGCACCCCTTCCCAGCGCCGCATTTGGAAGCTAGCGGTGGCGCTACTCATCGGCCCGGTTATTGCTTCCTCAATTTCTGCAATAATTTATACTTCAGCTTACCTTAGTATTTTTGTGCAAGCTGTGGATGTCCCACGACAGACGCTTCTTTCTAACGTTGGCTATCATCATCATTCTACGCGTTTTTCATAGAAGCTATTGTTGTCGTCTGCTACGGTGGTCGTACGTCTGCTTCCGCGCGTTCAAATTTCGTTCAAAAAATTCAAATTTCCAGTGTCCAATCATGATGTACATCTCGCGGGCCGATGAGTAGCGCCCCTAGCGGATCGTGCGGACGGCCACCTCATATAGGGGTTGCCGATTATGACATGGTCGTTATCATCCTAGTAGGTCGTGGAATTGATTCGTACGTTTCGCATTATAACGTTGCTCTACGATGTTCAATCACTTTGGAATTCACGGGGATTGAAGCTCCTTCAGAACTTTGCATATAGACAACACGATGTTGCACCTGCACTGAGCAATTGCCGAGAATGGCATGGCGGCACGGATGTTGACTTAGTTGTAGCCACTCTGTACATGCCATTCCCCCTTCACGACAACGTGAAGTAGCGCTTGTAGCGGCCTCTATCGTAACTAACGTCTGAATCCGGCTCTCGCGTATAGACTATTTCCTGGTGTATCGGTCTGCATAACAACCGTGCAGGTAAGGTGGGACTAGAATGACCATAGCGCAGTCCCACCATAATAGTGGAGGAGTTCCTTCAGCACAAGGTTGCCAGTGCTAGGGTTCCAAAACATGGAGGCCTAGGCCAGTGCTCTACACAACACACGTGCTGCAGGCCTAAACTTTGTTACCTGCCAGCCTTTGAGAAATGCACCATCAAATCTGTGGCTAGAGATTTTCATAAGGTTATTATCCTCGCACAATTTCTGTGTAAACGGGCGTTGTGTCTCTACAAATAACTATGGATTTCGCTGTTCCGGGAAGATATTTTCGGCAATACAAGATATTTTCTTTCGGCTATGGCCGGCCTTCCATTTGATGGCAATGCACTCGGATTTCCGCTTAGTACTATTGTCCTAAGTTTGCAATACAAACAGTACTATTGTCCCACCCTACGGTTGTCAATACAATGTTAGAGAGCGTGCAACTAGACTTCCAATGTGATGCCAATACTGCTGACCATGGCCCAATAAAGCAGAAAGCAATAAGGCTTCTCTTCGTTTTGAGGGCGAGAGCAGTGCTATTTTTGAAGCGTGATGTGGACAAGCATTACACTTGTCCCATCCTACCGTTTGCAATCCAAATACAGGATTGCTTGCAGTTCTGCTCCTGGAAGAAGGATTGCTTGCAGTTCTGCTCCTGGAAGAATTTTTCCTAATCTATCCTTTGTTGTAACGCGGTGTGCTTCGTGGACCGTGTCTTGGAATACGGCCGAACTGTCACGGGGCAGTATTGTTTGCTGTCTGCTCCTCCTGGACAGATTTTTCCTAATCTATATCAAAAGGTCACGGGGCAGTATCACTTACAGTACTGCCCATGAAAGATTTTTTCCGAAACCGATATGTCGCCTTTCGCTATCGCGGTCTGCCTTATGGTGGACCGTGTCTTGTGATACGGACGAACGGTAGCGGGGCAGTATTGCTTGCAGTACTGCTCCTGGAAAGATTTTTCCTAATCTTTCGGTATCTTTCGCCTCTTTGTTTACTCTTTTCAATAATTTTCCAGGGGTAGCTCTCCTGCTTGATGACAATATACATATCCAGAGGTTCCGAGTTCTCCTACATGAGGACAATACACGCACTTATCCAGACGCTGTTGTCCGTCGCGTGGTAGGCGTCGTCTACACTGTGCGAAACACCTTAATTTTTTAGCTGGCAACACAATTTTTTTTGCACAATGCGTGCACGCCAGTTTTTTAAAACTCTTTGAGCTGTGTTAGCATGGATTTTGGAGCCTTTTTGTGTCCTGTCGTCTCAATAGTTTGTACTTATGATTATTAGTGTTGTCATTGTATAATTTATTTAGCTTGTAAATTTCATTGTGCATTGTAAATATCATCACCCATTCAATCATGTGTAAGCACTTGTTTGTATAACACGTAAATAATTTTTCTGTAAATAAAGTAAATAAATAAAGAGTCTTCAAGGGTTCTTTCCTATATTTGTTGCAATACACCCTGAAGTGTCTCCACCAGAAGCGATATATTGGTAAGCCCCCCCCCCCCCCCCCTTTATCCGCCTCTGTTCAGGATAACCGCTGCTACAATGAAAGAACTGAGGTGTCTTTCAGCTGCTACAATGTTGAGGATGATGCCATGCACAATGACGAGTACTGTTCGCCAGAACAAGGCTTTCCTTTGACAACAGGCGTGCTCCTATTCCTCGCTTCGTCCAATTCGCATACTGTCAGTCACATCGAGAATACAGAGTACATATCCTAGAAGCCACAACCACGCAACAAACAGCAGGTGGCCTACGGCAGCTAAACGCCACGACGAACGCGACTGTCCCACACGATCGCAATATGGCTTCCGGAGCATATCCTATGCAGACGGCGTCTTGCAAGGCGTCGCATGCACGCGCTCCGTATCCGTCGTCTGCTCGATATTTACGACTTTGTGATTCGTTTGCAGCGGCCGGCTCGCGACCGCGGCGGCCCACCTGTAGAGGGAAGATTTCGGAGATAAAATTACACTTCACGTGGATGTACGGCACCCTGTGTCTTGCGTAACAGGTTTGGGAGCGTTACTTTTTGTTTTGGCTTCGAACTGCGGGGCGGAGAGGAACACCATATGGCAAGTGTAGCGGCTCCGTTAGGATTTATAGAAAAACTCCTAAGACAACATAAAAAGGAAAAGAAACTTTCGCTCTTTTGTTGAGTGAAAGCAATTGGGACTGTGGCTGCATAGTAGATGTTTCGAGTGGCATGTTTAAGTGAATCTCGGTCGGAGAGTATAAAGAACGAATAGTTTTCGCTGTCAGGTGAGATGGAGGTTTGTCGAAAGTGCAGGTCGATGGCCTTTTTGGGTCGCTGACCGAGCCGTGACGCTGGCAGTAGAACTAGGTGGTAAATTAGCTTAGAAACGTTACTTAGTCGCTTTTTTTCGATAGCTGTAGTCTGTAATATCTAGATCCACTAAAAATGCGTTTTATCGTTTGTTGAATCAAAGCGGCTTTTATTCATCTGGTGCTGCTACACTCCAATCTATCAGGCAGCCCAAATTTCGTTTGTGTTATAATCACACGAGCTTGTGTATAGCGTGTCGTAGCCAGTAAAACATAATCAAAACCAAGTTCTAACAAGCACGCTATAGCACTATATGTTGCCCTTTTTCAGGCTCATCGTTCGCACGGTATACGCATAATTTTTCTTTGCGTCTATTTTGTTTCTGAGACAAACACAGTTTTCTTATTCCGCAGGGCGCTGGTGGGCTAGCTTTGACGTTTTTGGACACCACAGGACTTCGATCCTTATTGTGAAGGGGCTCATTATTTCATTCCTCACATCCCCACCTGCAATGGGGTATAGAGTATCGCCCCTGGCGATGAAAATCCCAATTAATCATCTAAAACAAAGTTGTTGTTTATTCAGCAGGCGCAACTGAAAGGCGTAATAACCAGTGAAACATTCACCGTGCATGGCATGTACCAAAAGCAATTTCCAAATTTCCACCTGGGAGCGATGTAATAAACGATTTGAGAAAATCCCAGTGCTCCTTGCGCACGCATTGCATCCTGGGAGACTACTGGAATGAACTGTCCTTCGCGTTTCGTTGTCGCTGACCTTGACTCATCCTGGACAATCGGACGAGAGAGAAACTGTTTGGAGAAACCGAAACTGTTTGGAGACCTCCTCCTCTTTCGTTTCGAGCACGTTCCCATAGCTCAAAAAGTGGCGCTAAGCTATCTGGGCCTTTCTGAAGTCGTCTATTCGGTGTGTAATGTGGGGTTTCTGTCCATGTTAAAATATATATATAAGGGGCCTACCCCCGTACGGGCTATCCCACTTGATGACGGTACATACTCGAGATCCGCGTGACAATGGGTTAAAAATCACGTGTCCTCTACACAATACCAACTTCGCAACCGTTATTTGGAATCATACCGACGTAAATATAACACACTGATGAACTGAAACACTCCGCCTGCATCCCACAGTTTCTGGCAGCAAGAACAGCGGGAGCAGCATGCTTCGTGGGTGTATGTATTATCATCATAAAATGCAAGGAACCTGTATTTGGAGGCAGGCCCTTTTACACGTACTGCAATTCTATCCTACATACTGGAGAACAACTGCACCCGAAGGAATACCTGACAGATATCCATGATCTCACGAAGGTATCAAGTCTTTGAGTGGCTCGCACGTGTACCATGGGATGGCGCCACCGAAGAGTTTCTCCGTGGTGCGCGTACATGGTGTGTATAGTTTTCAGTCGATGTAGGTTCATGTCCTGACAGTGTTTCTGGCTGCATGCCTGCTTCGCAGATGTTTTTGCCCTCTGTGCACTTCAAATGGTGAAAATAGAAAGAGCTCAGTGTAGTGCAGTACAGGAGAGTAGGAATAAGGACTACCGATTACCAAGAGAGGCAAAAGGCTACAACAGGTTGCGATATAGAATGAAGACTACTGAACAAATTTGTGAATTTTAACTGATCGGAGCACAAATCCCATTTGGTAACACGTTATTCAGACTCCCGAATAAGCTGCAAAGGTGGCAGCAATCCTAGAACAGTGAAATAAAAGTGACCCTCCCTGGAACCGGCTGCAAAATCACAACGTGGCGTTGACGTTAGCGAAAGGAAAAGGAGGAACGCGCTCCAAAAAAAAAGAAGGAGTAAAATAGGGTGTAATTGCAGCTTCTAATACCCTAGACTGCAATTACTCCCCATTTTAGTCACCTGCTAACCCCGACATTTACTCCCAAGACTGCAAATAGAGTCATTGAACTTCGCGTGGTCTTCCGAATGCAACAGTCTATACGTAAATATGTGCTCTTGGTCAATTTGATGAAATAAGTCTATACAACTTGCCCTACACAGGGTGTTTGCTCTAACGTGTCCAGAAATTATATTTAAAGCGAGCGATAAAAGAAAAGCAAGTGGTACTTTTCTGCTACTTGAGTAAGAAACAGGTACTGCTTCACTATAGCAGCACCTGTTTCTTAGTCAAGTAGCTGAAAAGTAGCGCTCGTTTCTCTTTTATCGCTCGCTTTAAATAAAATTACTGGACACGTTAGAGCAAACACCCTGTATATGTCGCAAGATTTTATGTCACTCGATATATCACGGTTGACGGCCTGATCCAAAGTATTTTCACGCATGCACACGAATTGCGTACCAGGGACTCTTACAACAGAGCGTGAAATGCAGTTCCACACTTTGTAAGATGCATTTACTCCCGAAAGGGACTACTTTTTGTGGCAATGCATTTAGTCCCCCAGAAGGAGTAAAATTACTCTCTCTTTTTTTTTCTTCTTAGAGGGTGACAATGAAGATTATGGTTCATAGCTACATCGACAACTCGATTCGAAATTATCGTCCGTGTACCGACAGGGAGTCCGAAGCCCTGAACATTGGCAAGAGATTAATGCTCCTGGGAATGATAGACCTGAAGCCATTGACCTGATGTCTCTAGATGTTTTCCTTTTGTGTCCTTCGTCCGATCTGTGAGAAAGGATGTTGTGTTCTCCCGTACGAAGAAAGGAAAATAGCAACGGGCTTACATTCGATGTAAGCGCAACTTACGTATATGATCGTTTATACATTTGCCGAGTGATAAGATAAGATACGTAGATAATGGGATCGCGTGGCCTGGAGCGACACTAAAACATCCCTTTGGGCTTGTTGGCGACAGACTTTCATAACGTAAAAGCGTTAAAAACAGGACGAACACAAGAGCGCTCGATGTTGTGCGTGTCTTGTGTTCGTCCTGCTTTTAGCGCTTTTACGTTACGAAAAAACTGGAGCGACACGTCGTGGACGGTCTCTTACGCAAGAAGTCAAGAAGAACTTTCAAACCAGCAGTAAAAAGATAGAAAAGACAAGAAAGAGAAAGAGAGAGAGAGGGGGTGGGGGAGGCAATAAAAACCAACGACACTAACTTTTTCACGGTCGAAAGCCAGGGGGGGAAGCAACTACATTCACAGCTCAGAGATCACGTGGCCCCACAGCTGAATGGCAACGCGTGGACCTCCATTAGGACCAACCGATCGAGAAGTCACAGTTGAGTGGCTGGCATCCTCAACCATCCGGCAAGTAGCAAGTGCACACCTGCTATGGGCACGTTTCACGACTGTTTCCTATACGAGAAAGAGAAATCTTCTTTTGAGGAGTGAAAGTTATTCCGTCAGACACCCCTCCGGGGGTGCTACTCCGCTAGACGGTTCGTCGACCTTTGTGGTGCTTCTGAACGGTAATGATGGGCCATTTTCACCGTTCCCGTGGTGGAAGGTCAAGATGTGCAGGGGTCGTCTGCGGGGCAGTATGCTAGCACGTCAAAATTAATGGCCCGTGGTGTTGCAAATGCGGTGCGTTTTTTTTAAGCGCGTATTACAGATGAACAAACGCAACAAAAAAAGAGTGATCTGTCTGCCTTTTTCGACGACAGCCACGCTTCAATCTCCCACGATCTGCGCGGCGCACTGAGTTTTCGTGTCCGTTTCCCTGTGTGTCCCAGTAGCAGACAAGTTTCCATCACGTTGCAACAACCAGAATACGAATGAAGCGGCGTGCACGTCCTTTAGATTGTAGGAGTCGTCGAAGTGCACATGAGGTGTGGGGGCGTTAGTGGTAGTCAGTTGCGGATGTTCTCATTTGGAGACAGAGATGTCTTTTCGTCAGAAAGCGACATGTTTGTGTGCTTGTATGCATGGCTAGTGGAGGTGCTGCGAGATGACGTTGTAAATAAACGTACAGTCGGCGTCAGACTCATCAGCAAAGGGCGAAACGCATTGGACGTTTTCTCAGCGTCAAAACGTCGCGCGTACGCCATGCCTTGCACACGCGGCGAAGAAACGCCAGCGAGGGACGTCAGCGCCGCATAGCGTGGCCCCTGGGGGGGAGGGATAATAAATAATAGACAGATATAACAGATAGTAAAACCCTGAGTTACCTTGGAATAGTACACAAGACCGCGTGGACAAGACCATAAGGATTGTGGAAACTCCCTGGAAGCAAGTAAGGGAATGACAAGACGAGGCAAAGAAAGCTTGACAACGAGATCTAAATAAGTAATTAGAGTATTGAGTAGAAAATGATGCAAAAAAATGTATTTTAAATTGGGTACAAATACATCCAAGAAAAAATACCAAAATACCGAACACGGTATTTTAAATACAGTACTCTCAATACGTACAAGTTTGACTCAGACTCGTATGCATCTTGACTGGAGTATACTCAAAATACTGCATTTGAAAAACTGTTGTTAGTATTAGTACTCTATTTCAAATACTTTTGACAGCATTTGCTACTCAATACTCTAATTTTCTTTTGTCTGTCTGTCTTTTACTATGTGCAGTTTCATAAAGGTACTTTAGCTCACTATGCAAATATATTCTTGCTCTTCTTTTCAATGTGGAGTACAGCAACATATACTGGCCAACTAGATAATAATTCAAAGAAGGAAAGGGCGACTGACGAACAGTGTGTGGAATGTAACCCCTATACACAATGAACCAATAACATGTTTATGCTCGAAAAAAAAAAAAAAAAAAAAAGAAACAGTAATCACTTTCACGAGCAATACTCGACTATCTTATCTAGTGTTTACTGCTCTACTTATATCATTTTCCAAATATTTATACCATATCTTAAGTATGTTCTCCCGTCAGTATTTAGCAGCGCATTTTAAATGCGTTTCTACAGTATTCTGTGCGTGTCTGATCACAACACACTCGTTAATTTCTTCTGGCACCTATCTGCCTCGCAAAGATATCGTCGCGTCGTCCGACCTTCGCTCGCTAACCAGCACCACCTGCCCTGCTAGCCGTATCCCATCTGGCACTAACTATAATTGGCATAAATATACTTTTAATTAACTTGCGTCCGGGCACTTCCTGATCTCCGAAGCGCACTGCAGCAGAACCAGCTGGAAGGAACCCCCCGCGGCGGTTGTCGTAACTATAGTGGCAGCAAGTATTTGCCGTCTGCCTAGATAAGGGTTAAGATTAGCTAACTAAGAGAACGCGGAAGAGGCAACGTGCCAAATAATAGTGCTGCGTGAGCAGCAGGTGTTTCTGTGCAGCGAAGGTTATGGTCGGGTATATGAGTACATATTGATCTCCGCCGGCGGATTAGGGACGGCTGCGTCGTTTAATGCGAAGGGAATTAATATCAGTTGTTTACTCACGGGCATATTTAGTGCTGCTTTTTATTGTCCTGTTGTACCCACTGTTGTACTCACGGGCATATTTAGTGCTGCTTTTGTATTGCACTGTATTGCATTGTTTTTCCGACCATGGTGTATCATGATCACCCCTCTATCATCTGATCGTGCTTGACATCACGAAATCGCCTAGCATTCACGAGAATCATCAATAAATTTCACGTAACATTTTATCGTTACGGTTTGTTGTGTAGGGCTATACATTCATTACACTACCGCAACTATTTGAATTATTAGAGTGTAATTATTTTAGTTCATTAACTTTATTAATTAGTGCACAAAAGGTGATTTGCGTAGGAATGAGCATTAGTTGGAAATGCACCGAAGTATTTGCTTTCAGGAGAGCTGAATACTATTTAAAAGCTACACTGAACTGTCGACTTGCCAATATCGTATTGTCATGTGTGCTTACATAAACGTAAGCACCGAAAGAATGATTAGATTAGATAATAAGTAGAAAGAAAAATGAGTTTTTGACCAAAAAAAATTAGAAAGAATGAGCTTGTGTATAGATCATAGACTGTTTAATTTTTAGAACTCATTGCTATATATAGTGCTGTACATGCTCTCATGCTGAACACTACTATAGATTCCAAGAATTTACGATTTTGATGAGGTGTACCTCGAAATCAATTGATCGAAATCCCCGCTGCAAAATAAACTACTGGAAATAAACGTTATCTGACTATAAAATGCACAGTCGCGCGCGGAAAACTGCCAACAGCGAACTTAGACTAACCTGGACAGAAAAATGTAAACACCAAACAAAACTAACCTAATAATAAACTAACCAACGTGGTGTCCCGTCCTGTCTGCCCCGCAAAACCTTACGGCCGCTTTAAATTTCGCTTTCGTTCGCTAAAACGTCTTGCACAAACATCGAAAAACCGTGAATTTTAGTGGTTAAATAGTGATGTTATGTTCTAAAGCACGCCATATACCATCTTACGAAGCAATCGAACATTCTCCCTGATTTTCCTCGATTCGAGAACGGGAATTTTTAGATCGGGGATTTCGCAACCGGGAATATCGAGGTCCACCCTTTTGATGCAGCCCTATCGGAAGTTTAACAAAAAAGGACGCCGGTCACGAATGGAACAACAGATGGTAAAGACGCCTGGGAAGCTGCAGCTTCCGCAGAAGGCGTCACGCGCACCCTCGTGTCATGTGACCTCGTTTCCTCACTGACCCAGTCTCCCACTACTTTACTAGCCGCTTTTTTTTTTCTTTCTTTCCCTACTCATTACTACTATCAGCAGCGCCAAATCACACGCCCCGACGTGCAATCACCAAGGGGACGCCGCGCGCCACCAAATTGCAGTGCTCTGGAACAGCCTCCTCAGTCGTCTCTGCCGCGGACGTTTACTTCTCCAATGTTTCCACTGGGAAGAGAAAGGCATTTCCGAACGACTCTCAAACGATGTTTCGGCACGCCATAATATGCTTTGGGCTTGGAGCCTTATCTGATGGACGGCATATGGTGACTGATCGGCATGCAAAATGCGTCCAGACAATGCACGCGCCAAGGAATGCTAGAAATGGAAACGCTGTGTTTAGCCCGGAGATAAGGAGATAAGGAAGGTTCCAGGTGAAAGCATAATGGGTCCGCGCTTTATAGTGATCCGGGGTCGCGTGTCATCGCAGTGTTTTTCGTGCGAGCAGCTGTGCTTCCCAGGAATTGGACCTGTCAAAGAGAGAGAGAGAGAAAAGGCAACTGAGTCCGTGATGGAGCAGCGTGTCACGTCCAAAAATGTGGATAACAGTCCGTTCTTTCGGACTGGTCCGTTCCGCGACCAAACTATTCGGATAAACGGGTTTTGTATAATCCTGCCGTGCTCTGAGATTAAGCTTTCTGTTTTGTCAAATACACGTGAATTCTTTGACGCCTCAATGGGTGGTGTCCTCGACTCTTGAGGTCGGCGTGGGCCGAAAATCAGGTGAATCGTCTCAGGGGAGGTATCCCGAAATGCCACCGTTTCCCATACGGGGCTAGCGTAGCCTTGCGCCCGTGCCCGGCGGTTGGGAGCCCTTAACCACGTGGTGAACTATCGAACAACAAACCTAAACTAACCTAACCAAATTCTAACCAGTTTCTGCTTCTCGCTAAAGACATGGTTAAAGACCTGGCTTTTATTCACGGCAATAACTTCGACTGACGCCAAAATCACGCAGTACTGCGAGGTTTGTCAGTAATATGCATTATTCAACACTGTCATTCCCCTATTCTTCATATTAACGCTTTAATATAAATATGAGATTTTGAACGTATGTGATTTTAAATGGTGGAATATCGTGGCATCCCCACAACGGGAAGCTTACTTCGACTAGAAGGCAGGGGTAAAAAAAAGTCAAAGCCGAGTGCAACAAAAACGAATATGTGATGACAATGTCATATGTCATGCGGCGTCCTACTGCTACGCGTTACGGCAACCTACACCCGGCATCTAAGTTGAAATAGCTAGAGGACATACGGAAGGTTCCCAGATCCCGATGTTCCCGAATTAATGAGAAAATATTCTCTTGGGTATCCCAGTGGTCAACTCAGCATCAGTGATCAGAATCAGCGGATGGTCGGAAAAAGAAAAAGAAAGAAGAAGCATGTCCGACCGTTCTGAACGTCAAGTGGGAAGATCAGTTTCGATCGTTAGGCAAGACATTATGAGGCGACAACAATTAACAGAGTGCGTGTGAAACAATATGCTTATGGATGAACGCAAGGACGTACGACAGCAAAGGTGCCATCGAAGATCTCAGCCTTCGTCCATATGATATGCAGTATGCCGCATTACCCCTAAGGCACCAGGAAAGCCATGGCAGAGTAAGCAGATTCTGGAGTCAGTCATTTTGCTACCGGCACACCACATCCCTTGCAATTAGTTTACTAGGAGCCCCTGTTACATCAGCAATCATCTCCACGGATAACACACCTTTTACTTTTTTGATAAGCACGAGGGAGCAAAGAAAGGTGACATACTTAAAATATAAATAGTGGGACTGTCCTTGACACTGAAAAACCGCACCGCTCGAAGCCCAGATACGAGAACCTCGCGAATCTCGCTCAAACACACACCTGTCTCTCATCCGCACAATGCACATACCTGCATCGTCCCACCATAACACCTTACAACACCTCTCGCTGAATAAAGTTAAGCGAAAGTTGACGAAGCATTCAACACCATTACGTCCTTTAAACACGTCGCACGCAGATCCTGTCCCACTGTCTGTCCACCATCGTATATACTGCCCTTCCTATACCGATGAGCCAACAATAACGTCTTCAAATCGAACCACCACCCCCTCCCACGAAATGCACACAGCCTACATATTCAATGTCCATTCATGCCCCTATGGGCTGCCTCGTCAGCTGTCAGAAGGGCCGGAGGGGGGAGGGGGAGAACCTTTCATGTGGGAGCATCGCCAGCGAAAGGCCAGGAACAAGGGCACAGCTAACCCCCGTGCACGGACGCCAAGCTCCAATCTTGCCGGGCACACAGAGGAGCGCTTATCGCTACGGTACATCTTCGGTGCGTAGACGCGGAGATGGTTATCTGGGCAAGCACCTGGAAGACTGGACGGCGAACCTGTGGCGCCCAGAGGTCGCCCGCTTTGCGGTGATGGACGACGCGTTTGAAGTGAAGAGTGTATTGTGGTGCATTACACAGCAGGGAGTGTAAAGGGTGTGAAGGTGTGTTTTCACATCTGGACGTTATAGGGCTTGCACTCGGAGCTTGGATAATCAACTTCCTTTTTAAACGCCGTCTTCTGTACGTGTGGGAAGTAGCCGCGACATACAGGCTTCGTATACCGCCTGGAAGGGACTGGCATACCGGAGGTTTC
The DNA here is from genome assembly GCF_037126465.1 of Ornithodoros turicata. Lineage (NCBI taxonomy): Eukaryota > Metazoa > Arthropoda > Arachnida > Ixodida > Argasidae > Ornithodoros > Ornithodoros turicata. The sequence continues at coordinate 21,518,027 of NC_088210.1, read as the reverse complement.
GTACTGTCTAGCTGTTGACAAAGCATGCTCATTTGTGTTTGTAACCCGTTAGCATACACTTTGGACCAGGCACTGTACGGAAGCACCTTAGGCAGTGCGCTCCATAAATAGTGTACAACGAACCACAACAGAACATTCTGTATTAGATACCAGATAGGATAGAATATACGCCGGCTAGAGTGGACAAAATCCATGACGCGGAATGCCTGACTTTATAGGCACAACGCACGAGTACGACACTGACGACAGCTTAGACGATCAAAAATGATTTAATGTAGGGCAACTACAACCATATACTAATACACTGACATCCCCCAAGGAAGGACTACAGGATAAGAGGTTAAGAAAAAGGGATAACAAATTAGAAAGGAAAAGTGCATAAGGAGGATGTCAACCCTTCAGGTACGGGAAAACTGTCACAGAACGTTCGCTAGTATAATGCCCAGAGGACTGAAGGTACCTTCGCTCAAATTAAAATGCCAGAAGGACAACATATACAGTCAACAGCGCCTTTGAATCAGCTAGGGACTATCGCCCTTTCATTATGACAGAATTGCTTGTCCCATGGTGAAATCCAGCTCCCCAGCGTCATGGTCTAAAAGCACTGCTGGGCCCTGTGTAGGACTTCGGTTCTCACTGGCCGTGTACGTTGACCCGCTGTACTTATAAATCTATTCCCAATTAATGATTTGGCCTCAAAATACTTCACCCATTATTATTACCAAAATAAAGTCGTTGTTATAAAGTGCCGGTTATTCACCGATCTGTAAATCCACAGATATTTCTTACAGTTCTTCCGCAAGTTCCATCGCCATAAAGCTGAACAAATTACATCCCCGCAGCACGGCCGTAGCATTATTCGGATGAAAAATCGTAGCCCCCCACCCTCCCTAGTTGTTCAATATCTCGCCAGCAATCCATGCTCGCATTCAGTGCTCACTCCCGCACAAAAGCCGTTCGCTGTGACGCATATAAATCTCCGCAGACCACCATCACCCTGTGGGCCCACCTACGTCCACAGAGACATCCGATCTGGCCCCAACAACATTCACGAAATCAACCTCCAGTTCAGCATTCGAACTCACTTTTGTGCACTGAATATACACATATATAGCGTGCACGAAACACTTTCACAAAGGAATCGGTCAGAACGTATTCAGTCTATTCTTGCATGCACAGACCAGAGAAAGGCCAGTGAAAGTGAGCGACGCAGTCAAGAGCGTCTTGACCGCTAAATTACCCGTGGCTTTCGAAAGAGAAACGCAAAGCTCAACCGAGCGGAAGATAGTTTCAGCTGTCTCGCCCCCGATTCGGAATCCCGATAAGACCGATTGCGACCACTTTTTCTGGTCCCCATCCGGTGAGCGTAATCAGTGCGTGTATCAGTTGGTATCGAGCCACGGGATCTCTTAAGAATACATGGTCAGTTTGAGGTTCATACGGTCTGTATGTACCGGTAGAAGCATGAAATCTTGTTCGTGGTCATCGGGGGGTGTTTGTAGAGGAATGTCCCTTGTTACGGTATCGCTCCTAAGAATGGCATCGTCTCGTTTGGGGTTGACCTGCCCTATATGTCTTCATGTAGAAGCCGGGGTTAAACTTATTGATGCAATTGGTCACGATGGAAGGAAACCTTTGTTAGATCTATCTATATAAATCTATCGGCTACAAGTAAATAAATAAATCGCGAGATCTGAGAAGGTGGAAACTGGAAAGGATGTCTTCCTCAGCTACTTTCCCGTTGTGTACGAATTGTATACTAGTATTTGGTTAGATGTGTTTAGGTTGTTTTGTGAGCTGCGTTTGAATGTTGTAGGATACAGTGTTTCGCTATAAAGAATTGCGAGCAAGGTCTGGAACACAAGGAAGGAAATGACACGTTACAAAAAACAAAGCAGACAAATGTTAAACTTGCGTGACCTATACGCGTCAGCTTGACACGTTTTATACCAAGTTTGCAAACATTGCAAAGCAGCAGAGGCTGCCTAGAGTAAACTCCAAATTACATCGCAAAAACCGTCTGTTATTACTACAGTAATGACACATATATACAGGGTGTTTCACGAAAATGAGCCAGTTCTTTTCTTTTCTTTTTTTTATGGTTAAGGAGTAAGAAAGGGTTGGTGTGTATATGTGTTTCACAAAAAATGAGCCAAAGATAAAAAAAAAAAGGTTCATCGCACACTAAAAAGACGTACTGCATAGCGTTACCAGTGGTGTGAGGATATTCAAACTATTTTTTAAAATTAATTAATTGATATTTTCGGGTTTGCAAAAAATAGACGCGGGACCTGTCGCAGATAGGATTCTTCTTCGATAATAGGACGCTGGTGAGCGCTGTCATGCGGCGCTCCTCGCGCGTCTGCAACAGGTCCCGCGTCGATTTTTTGCAAACCCGAAAGTTAGCCTTTGGAGCCGAAAAAAAAAAGGATCCGTTAGAGGTACAAAGTTGCAATCAACGGTTTTCGTGTCGTTGTATCTCCTTCTACAACTTTCTCATTGACATTTTGGCTGTAATCCTTCTAATTTAAAAAAAATGGCGAATTAAGTTTAATTAATTACAGAATAAAAATATTTTGAGTATCATCACACCATTAGTAACACTACGCAATCCGTTTTTCTGGGTGAGCGATGAACAATTTTTTAAAAAACTATGGCTCATTTTTTGTGCAACACATATACACACCAACTCTTTCTTACTTCTTTCAATACTTCAAAGAGTTGAACATTCTCATGCCAACGATACGAGAATAACTCCCCAGTTGGCATGCGGGGGGCTGTCGTCTCTCGCATTAACTAGCTCGCACTATTCATCGTGCCAAGAATTTTAAGAACGCGCAAAGAACCACCAGATCTGTCAAATGTCCTCCATCCAGGCCTCTTTTTCACACCATGTGGGTATTACGTTCCCAGCACAGCACGTGTAATGCCCAGGACGGACTCCGTCGCTGCTTCCCACGGATTCCGCCCTGACCAATGCCATCTTTCTCTCCGAGGCTCCATTGTACTTTTTTTTTTAATCGGCAGATAAAACTGGCAGTATGCGGCGCAAGCGTGCGGGGGAGCTGCGGTCGGACCTGTGGTGTCTCGTGTCCAAGAATGTCCATCTTTATTTTCTTTTTATATGTTTTCCTCATTTCAATTCTGCGTCGCGAGTTCTTCTCCTTTTTAATTCCCCAGCGTCTTTGTTCGGCTCCCAGGTGCAAGGTGTTGTCCGGTTTCACGATTATGTAGCGCTCAGACTCAGAGCCGTTCTGCACGGACCGTGGCATAAACGCGGCCCCACGGTGACCCACTGCATCATCGACGGCGCCTGCTTATATGTTTACTTTGATTTGGTCGTGCTGACCACTTCGGTGAACGTTTTGTGGGCGAAAAACGCGTCCTGCTGCCTGCACCACAGTTGTATATATACATATATGAAAGAGAGCTCAACATATAGAAACAGCAACAAAGAAAAAAAAGTAAAACAATAGTAACTATAATATAATCTCTATAATATTTATATAACATATAAATACTACTAATACTGCTACTACAGTGACCGCTCAATTGATTACAGTGTATGGTGACAGTTGACTACGGTGTATCCGCGAGGCATCATACGATTGTACGACATGATCACCCAAAATCAGGTGCTACAAGACCCTCATATCGGGGATATCCCAGGCCCTGCACGGACAGAAGGAAGCAGACTGAACAATACGGGTACGTACTGAGTAAGGCTTGTGTGGGTTATTGCTAACATTCATTAATTAACTCTTTAATTAGATATTCTCAGGGAAATGTGAGATAGCAGAATTGGAGTGAGACAGTACTATTTAATGTCAACCACTTAAAAAAAAAAAGAAGAAAACTGAAATCGCGCACGTGCTTCAAGACATCCACCGCCAAAAGTTTGCAACCGAAACTGAAACCACGCGCATCATGAGCTTACTTGGATATGGGCCCCAAATCAGCGCACACTTCAATCAGTTCCATCATTCGCAAAGTGCACGCCCGTTTCAGGATTAAAAAAAAAACATTTCCATGAAAACATCCAGTTAGAAAGTTAATTAATTTAGGTAAATAATCATCCAGTAGTTACATACTCACTCCTACAGAACTCCCGCCCCATCGCATAACTCCCCTGGAAAAACGGCATGTGTGCAGCTCTGATAGCTTTATTACGTAAAAAAAGAAAAAGAAGAAACAGTCACGCTTAAAAACAACACCCCGTACATTCGAATTTCGAATCGAACCGACTCTTGATTGATTGATTGATTATGAAAAAGAATCGACTTCTCTTTGGAACAGTTCCACTACGGAAGTCCACAAACACCATGAGGGGGTATAAAACAAAATTGATCGAGTGCTGCTTCATACGAAGATCCGTACGGATATTTCACGTAATATTTTTATTTATTTATTTACGATATTTATTATTTACATACGATGTGTATCCGTACGCATGGGCTGTATGTCTGTTCACTTCGGGTGTGTAATTTTTCCCTTCGGACTAACGCGCACAGCCTTAGTTTACAGGACAGGGTTGCACACCGGACATGTGTCGTATACAGACATTCGCTCACTTGGCGTCAAGTGCAGTCTCTCAGTATCCTCCCGAGGCAATTCACGGGCAAATGGATCCTCGTTTCCCCACTTATTGTCTCCCTCATTCTGCAACGGGGAAGATTATACAGCGGCTAAGCAAGAGTCAATGGGAAAGTTTTCCGCGCGCGTTTACGAAACGGTTTCTTTCCGTGTCACTCTTACTCTGGGATTTGCTTCGCTGACTTTAGCCAGCTTCGAAAGGAATTCCAGCACGTGAGAGAGGTAGTGAGCCCCCGCGGATAACCGTTATAGGACGCGTGTGGACGGCAGTGAAGCGCGTCCTGCACGTGGAGCAAGGACCGCTTCCGGTTCCTGTATCTCCGTTCCAACGACCGAGGAAGTCCCCAACGGCACTCGCACGTGCGTTTGCGCATCCAAGACGCGTATTTATTCGATAATAGTGAGTGTAAGTAGAACGTTGATAACGTTACCGTGAGGCTCCCGTACCTACCGGAACCGATGGCAGCATGCATGACCGCACCCAATTAATCTTATGAGTTGACTGGGTTATCAACGTTATCAGCGGACTGGTTAACGGTTATCAACCGATACCGTGTAGTCACACGACTGACATCCACAGAGAATATCCTAGTGGAAGCGCAAGCAAAAAAACTGCTCGCGGGACAGAAGTTCCGCTGCGTGTTATGTTGAGCATCTAGCACGGTGCCGGATGGCGCTGCGCACGTAGCAGACGACACCGTCTACGTCTTTTCCTGTCGTCTGCTACGGATTATCGGGATTATCTTCTGGTTTGTCTGTGGTATCTGTGCCGCAGGATATTCCTAACGCCACCTATAGACTAAATAAAGTATGGTATCTTGAACGACGTGACGTAGTCACTAAGAGTCCACCAATCACGATGTGCTTTAAGCGACCATATATAGCTGTGGAGACGAGCCACCTTCAGCCGCACTGGCAGCCAAGAGTAGCCACAGAAAACGTGTTCTGCAAAGCAAATCGTCTGCGACGACTGGAGGAATGAAAAGAGACATTGAGCATGCCTTCAGTACATAGGAGGCGCCGCATACATACAGAAGGCCTGCTCCCACTCCTTCGCCACGTCGACACAGAAATCAGGATGTCGTCTGTTGCAGGCGATTTCAAACACAGGCTTTCCGTGGATATCAGTGGTTGTCATGCGGCTAATGACGGCTTGTCTCCATAGCTACGGCTACAAGCGGCGTACAGACGTGGACAGATGGAGAGGGGACAGCAGGAAGGAGTGGGGGAAGGGGCGGTTAGTACGAGTCCTGGGCCGACTTCAAGAATAACTGTACCGACATTCGTCTGGAAAGTCTGCATGAAAACCCAAGAAAAACACCAGACAGCATAGCCGGTGGTAGGATTCGAACACACCACCTCACAGCAGGACCTTGGCTACCACCAACGAGCTGACGCTTATATACCCTGCGAAAAAACGGTTGTAACTCGCGGAACCGTTCGAGAACTTTTTTTTTTCGTGTTAGCGCCGCGAAGCAACTGTGGCTACAGCGGCGTACAGACGTGGACAGATGGAAAGAGGACAGCAGGAAGGAGTGGGGGACAGAGGTGTTAACATGCGTCCTGGGCCGATTTCAGGGGGAACTGTGCCGACGTTCGTCTGGAAACTCTTCGGAAAATCTAGGCACAGACGGTGACAGGATTCGGACCGGTGTCACCTCCCAGTCTTGGCGTGGAAAGCGATCATCTTAACAACTATGCCACGGGAGCGTGTCGAGAACTTCCTTATTTTGCATACAGTTCACCATGAGCGGAACCAGGAGAGCTTTAAAAGACGTTTACAGGCTAGAAAAATTATGCAACACAGAGGCAACGTCTGGTACTCGAGTGAGATAGTACTTGAAGTACACGCACGCCGAAACTATCGCAGGATCCCAACTTTGTTGCCGTCAAAACAGAAAGAATAGCCAGATAGGAAACATATATCGTGGCGAGTACTCAACGTTCACGGACGCTCAACCAAACACGCTATTTGCTCGCTGTCGCGCATACCTATGCAAGAACTTTCCACCACGTGTACAGGTACATAATTCGCGAGGGACGGACCTTCCTATATGTGGACAGATAACATTCGAGCCAGCTATATGCGCGCAGGGCTGCTGACGTCAGACACAGGGGCGTCAATATTTTTAAGAGCCCAACCCATTGTCCTCCACACAGGAGACACGAGAGCATTTATGACAAAGAGGTACACCCGATACGGGCTATCTCGATAACTTAGCTGCCCAATTACCGGTACAAGCACGTGCAAATTCCCAGTCCTTCTCTTGTCGCTATGGCGTGACGTGAAGGGGCGTTGCTGTCATAGCAATTGTCTCTCATGTAAAACTAAAATAAAAAAATGTCCCTGTGATTAATTTGAGTATTTGCATTATAAGTACTATAATACTAATTTTTCTAATTGGAGCAAAATGGGATTTTTTCTCTACAAATTGTTAGCGTTGCTTGAACTCTATGGTATAACGTGTAATACTTAGCGAAATCACCAAGAACGGCTAATTAACTTTATCCCTTACCGTGCTTCACAGGTGTGTGTGTTTCTAAAAACGATCAGGAACATATTATATGTCTATACCCCCATATTCGCACAAAATCAGGCGCTCAACTTTCAAGTCGTATCAGTGGCCTCACTAAGATTTTATTTTCCCATTTTTCCTAAAGAAGCGACGATATGTAGAATCAGAAAATGTGGGAAATGCAGGACGCTTTGGGGAGCGAGCGCAAAGAGAGAGAGAGAGAGAGAATATGAAGAACAGCTGTAATACAATAAGTAAACGACAATACGCGTGTTCTCAAGACCTTCAACATACTTTAATGCCTTTCATACGACATGTAAGGCAAGTGTATTCGCTCTATAGTTAATCAAGAAGATGAACCATCCTCAGACCTGAACTGAGAACCTGAGTTAATGTTTTTTCCCCGAACCAGAAAATGGCTGACGCCGTGATAACTGAATCGGAAGTGAATTGAAGCTGCAGAAAAAAAAAAAAAAGAGAAAGGAAACGCCACGTAATTTACAGTCAACTAACCGTCCCCGCGGGTTACATATAGAGATGAGCGCGAATAAGGTTTACAGCATTCGCAACCGTATCCACATGGTAAGAACCCTATAGCGGGCTCCCAGAACCGTATACTGAAAGGGAGTCTGGCTATTAGGAGGAGCCCCCAAAAGAGGCACGACCTGTCAATCACAGTTCCGCGCCTCTGATTGGTTTGCTTTTTACCACGGGGGGCGCCATGACACCATGCTGCCGCCCAAAATGGCGACGAAAACAAATACGGTGAAACGGGAATTTCAAGACAAAAATTTTTCACAGGCTACTCTGATTTTACGCTGCAGGTGTACAACAGCAGGCTTTTTAACATGCTACTCGTCTGGCATTCTTGGTACGGGACACATTGTGTTCCTTCCAAGAAAGAGTGGGGTTCCGTTTGTGCGTAATATTCTCGTTTGTACATCAATATCTAAGTTTTTCGAAAACCAGTTTCAACTGATGCTTCGCTATCGTTATCTAACCGGAAATAATACGCTTTGTCGTCGGTGTTAGGCCTAGTGAACACGGCGATCACAACGAAATCGTAACAAAAAAGGCACTGTGCTGTACAACTTTGAATTTAATTACTGAATCTTATAAACATTCTTGACTTTTTTTATTCAATCTATACACGTAGCTAAAATGGTACCGACGACAGGATGTGTACCAGCAGGTGGTTCTGCCGACAGCAGTACAACGACGAAAGCAGATGACAATTCCCCATGTGACTTGCGAAGCCTAGGTAGCGTTCATCAAATTGGAACAAAAAATCCACTAGTTCTGCAGATCGCGAGTGGTATCCATTTTAATCCCATTCAATCCACTTGCCACCCAAAATGGCGCTGCCCATGTTGGAAGGTTGGAAGGGGGACAAATAGTGAGGATAGGTTGATTGATAGTGCCTCATATTTCAAGACCTCATTGGCCATACTTCGCGTGCACGCGCGTGCCACGCATGGATCAGTCCCGGGGAAAAACAAAGTGCGCGTTGCGAAGCGGGCTGGCGTCGCTGTCCGAAGGACGTGAATACGATAGGTATTCGCGCGCGTCTCCTGCTGTCTCATCCGTAGCCGCCAATCTTTGTCCCCTGGGGATACCATTTGTTGCCGTCAAAGACGGCTCTGTTTTCATAGCGCTTTCTTCTAAACGGTAGCGCTGTGTCAACTAATTTTGCTTGCATTATACGAATTGAAACACAGACTTTCATTTGAGAGCAAGTTGTTTTTGCATTTTAGTGCCCCTTTAAGAAGGAAAAAAAAAACTACCCTGTCACGTATACATGCGCTGTCGGAGATAGGGAGATGCAACAGTGCGCCAGGAGAAATACTGCAGCGCCACCACGCAGCATAGTGTGATGTGGCCAGTCTAAATGTCATGTGGCCAATACGGAAGCAGAGTGAGTATGATGGATTACATGATCTGGCGGAGGAGCGACCGTGGCCTCTCTGTGCCCAGCCCACGACCTACTAGATTATAGAGACCATGTCATAATCGGCAGTCCCTATGAGGAGTCCGCCCGCACGATCCGCTAGGGGCGCTACTCATCGGTCCGCGAGATCTACATCATGATTGGACAATGGAAATTTGAATTTGGACGCGCAGAAGCGGACGCATTGCTGTAGAAGACGACAGCAACAACTCCTATAAAAAGGCGGTGAATTATGATGATAATCAACTTTAGAATTAAACATCTTCCGTTGGACATCCACCGCTTGTACAAAAATACTAAGGTAAGCTGAAGTACAAAGTATCGCAGAAGTTGAGGAAGCAATAACAGGGCCGATGAGTAGCCCCACCGCTAGCTTCCAGATGCGGCGCTGGGAAGGGGTGCCTATGACATGGTCGTTATAATCTACTATGTCGTGGTCCAGCCCTGCGGCGCAGTAATATTTTGAGAGGTGACGGACTACATTTCGGACGGACTATAGTCGTAGGTCGAAAACATTAGAGTGGTTATATCTGCATCACACGTTTCGTCGATGCCTAGCCGCTGTTACGACTCGCTTGATTTCGCCATGCCACGTGAACCCGTTCCCACATTCTGCAGCGCAACATTTAGGGAAAGCGGGTCACGAGCGGATAACCAACCTATTCATCCCGTCGGCCAGCCGGACCTTGGAGGCTCCAACAATAACGGGGTAGCATCGTGACCTACAGACTCAGGACACGACGCCACGAAACAACGAAAGTTTGGCCCCATTCCCAGACACTATTTGGACCGGAGCTGACGTCTAAACTTGTATACAATCAGCTACTGTGACATCAGTTTCCGGACTGTAAGATATTTAAGCGCGGGATCCAGAGGATCCGAAACATTCTGCTGTCGTCATTGCCTCAACATGTGATTAAACGTTGTTTTGTTACCCGAGACGTTCTTCTGCCTGGTTCCCTGCCTGCACGCTACCATTTGGACCTTCGGTTGCAACAACTGGTTGGCAGCGGTCGGATCGACTTCGTCGGATCATGACTTCTGGTTTGGGTGAGTGTTTGGTTCTTTCCATTCGTCTGCCAGACTGTTAGCTATATAGGACTGTGTGAAATTTTAGCTGCGGTTGGAGATTGTTGATTCCTTTGAAGCTTAGTGTTACTTGAGGAAAACAATACAGTGCAGAGTGTAGCCGACTCAATGAACGTGATGGATCTAAACAAGTTGCGAGTGCCAGATCTGTTAGCTGTGTGCGAGGAAATGGGCATAAGCGTAGGAAAGGCAAAAAGAAAACCCCATATTATAGAACTCATCCGTGAGACAGATGCAGAGGACAGTGAGCTTCTAGAATGTTGGGAGTTGATTGTGGAAAGGCGGGAGCGGGAACGGGAGGCAGAACAGAACGAACGGGAAGAGAGACTAAGGGCAGAAAAAAACGAACGGGAAGAGAGACAAAGGGCAGAAGACAAACAAAGGGCACATGAACTAGAAGTCAAGAGGCTTGAGCTAGAAATGAAGAGACTCGAAGCTGAGAGTGCCAGTCGTGTTCACACCCCGTCTAGTGAGACAGGGGCAGAAAAATTCAAGATGAAAGACCTCATGCAGCCTTTCAAGTTAGGAGAGGATATAGGTCTATTCCTCGTAAATTTCGAGAGGACATGTGAAAAAGTCGGATTTTCACGCGAGTCTTGGTCGCAAAAGTTGTTAACGCTCCTCCCGTGTGAGGCAGCCGATGTTATTGCTCGACTAAGCAAACGGGACGCGGAAGACTATGAGAAGGTGAAAGCCGCGCTCCTGAAAAAGTACCGGTTGTCAACGGAGGCCTTCAGACAACGATTCCGTAACGCGTCTAAAAAGGTAAACGAATCCTTCCCTGAGTTTGCTTACAATATGAAAGCTAATCTGGTGGAATGGCTGAAAAGCGCCGAGGCTCATGGGGACCACGGAAAGGTCATAGAATGCGTCGCGCTAGAACAGTTTTTTCGTTGTGTTTCGGAACCAGCCAAGTTCTGGATTCAGGATAGGTTAGAAAAACCTGATATTCAAAAAGCCGCGGAGCTGGCAGAAGAGTACACGACGAGAAGGGGTTTAAGAGAGGACCAAAGCAGTCGACCCAAAAACGGTAGGGAGTACAAAGGGGAACACTTCAAGAAAGTGGAACGGCTTAAAGACGAGCCACGGGGGACGCTAAACAAAGAGGAAAGTATCCTCGACGTAGCGACCCAAAAAGGGGAAAATGTAGACAAACCAAAGCCGGAAAGTGACAGGATATTTGAAGCTAGGAAACCCAGGGTGTGCTACAACTGCAACGAACCGGGTCATTATGCAGCCAATTGTCCAAACGAAGTCGCGTTTGCCTATGTCAGTGGTAGCGCCCAAGATGGGAAATTATTAGAACCGTACGTGCGAAGAATGATTGTGAACGGCCGGCAATGCGAGATCCTCCGTGATTCTGCAGCGACTGTAGACATGGTCCATCCGAATTATGTGAAGGCAGCGGACTACACAGGCCGAAGCGCTAACATAAAGCAAGTGGCAGAAAAGCGCAGCGTACGACTCCCTCTTGCAAGGGTAAAGATAGAAGGCCCGTTTGGCGAGCTAGTCACTGAAGCGGTCGTGTCAGTCAACCTTCCGCAACATTACAGATACCTCTTTTCCAACAAGTCAGACCAAATATTAAGGAAACGAGGGCAGTGTTTTTCGAAGGAGGTGAGCGAGGCGCTACAACATTCGAAACCGAGGCGACGGAGGACGATATCAAAATATCACAATGATCAACGTAATTCATGCGACTTGGCGACATCGCAAAATATAGAAGGGTTGGGTGTCGTGAACGACGCGAGCGGCGGCACGGCTGATATGGTAAAAACTGAACAGACGTTACTTCGTGAAAGAAGAAATGACGCAACACACGCAAGGCGGAGCGCGAACACTGTACCTTCCTCAACTTATCAAGGTGTTGTCTCTAGTCTCCACAGTGTAGATAGAGAATCGTTGATATCAGAGCAGATGAGTGACCCCTCCCTCAAAAATTGGCGCAATGGCGCTAGCAACGGGTTAGCCGCGGAAAACATTCCGTTTTATGTGAAATCCGGCCTGCTCTACAGGCGCTTTCAAGGCAGAAAGGGGAAGACAATTGACCAGCTGGTTGTCCCGCAAAAGTATCGAGCTGAGCAGCTACATTTAGCTCACTGTGGCCCTAATGCAGGGCATCTTGGGGTACGTAGGACAAAGCTACGTCTGACACAAGGATATTACTGGCCAGGATGTTTGGAAGACGTTGACCTATTCGTGAGGTCATGTAGCACTTGCCAGTAAATAGGAAAGCTAAGAGAAAACGGAAACGCAGATGGGCTCAGTCGCTGTTTTTAGTTTCACAGATGAGTCCTTGCGTGCTTCCAAAATTTGTAAATATGAAAATGTATATAATCGTATGAATTTTCGCATATGACAGAATGGCATGAATAACTGTGTGAGAAACATGCTTCATTTTGTAGTTTGGCTGCACATCCCACTGAAGGGACTCATTAACGATTCTGGGATTTGTGGGGTCTTATAGGGCCAGTACTGCCACATATCAATGAAGTCTGGTATACGACAGGAAGAACCGGCACTCGTCTGTGCTGGGGTTATGTTTTGATGAATGTTTGTCCTGTCGTTGTACTTCCTTTTGTTTGCTTCGTGTTTGTTTGAAAGACAGTGAAAGGCAGCCGCAGCAGAGATAACTCATCGGAGATGGCAAGCTTGTGCGAGCTGCTGGACAAGGCCACTGCAGGAAACAGAATACTCCAGAGAACTTACTCATCGACTCAGCGGAGCAGCGACAGGAACTGCACCTCTAGCGATGACCAGCCCGGCGGCGGAGATGCTGTTACGACTCGCTTGATTTCGCCATGCCACGTGAACCCGTTCCCACATTCTGCAGCGCAACATTTAGGGAAAGCGGGTCACGAGCGGATAACCAACCTATTCATCCCGTCGGCCAGCCGGACCTTGGAGGCTCCAACAATAACGGGGTAGCATCGTGACCTACAGACTCAGGACACGACGCCACGAAACAACGAAAGTTTGGCCCCATTCCCAGACACTATTTGGACCGGAGCTGACGTCTAAACTTGTATACAATCAGCTACTGTGACATCAGTTTCCGGACTGTAAGATATTTAAGCGCGGGATCCAGAGGATCCGAAACATTCTGCTGTCGTCATTGCCTCAACATGTGATTAAACGTTGTTTTGTTACCCGAGACGTTCTTCTGCCTGGTTCCCTGCCTGCACGCTACCATTTGGACCTTCGGTTGCAACACCGCCAACTGGGGCTGCATCACAATGGACTGGCAACCGACTACTCCTGGATATTTGAATAATATAGGAAGGCAAACCATTCAAACCACAATAAACGGATACGCACATGAGCAAGGAGATGAGCGCAGCAATCATGCAATCATGCTGCACACGGGTACCTGATGAATTCATCAGTCGTTCTGGGTTGTCCCTTAAAACGAAGGCATTGCTACATTGTGTCGCCACCTCAACCGCAGCGGTAATCGCTGACAGGCAAACATCAGTACCACGTGCCATTATGTCACGTCTTTATCCTTTTAGTCCCAACGCGTCGTAAACGCGGACCTTATCTCACGTTAAATATAGCTCACGGTGCGATACTAGCTTTTATGGGAAACATGTAAGCGGGCCTGTTCGACGCCAACGGGCACATATATTAAGTGCTAAATTTTTTCCCCGCGGAATGAACAATGGCGTTACCTTGACATCAACATAAAAGGAACTGGATTTATCCGCGTGGCGTCTTTGATGATTTACCGTGTATTCACGCGAGCGGCATCCTCACCGGAACATTCTAGTGGAAGAAACAGCAAATACTGCTGACGGAGTCGAAGTTCCGCACCGTGTTCTGTTGAGCATTCATACGGTTAGCAGCTAGCAGACGACACTTAGCAGACGACATCGTCAGCGCCACTGATCTCTATAGTATAGAGAGTACAGTATAGAGAGAGAGAATACATAGAGATCAGTGGTCAGCGCGCGTCTTTTCCTGTCATCTGCTACGGAATATCTAACGGCGGTGTCGCAGGATGTCCATATGCTAGGATGCACGCTAGGACGTTGAGTCAACACCACCTAGATAGACAAAGCCTGCTTACTCGTCGACGTGACGTAATAACTAAGAGTCAGCCAATCAGGATTGTGTTTTCAACAGCGGTAGCCAATCACAGACGAGCTTTCAGCGGTCGTAGCCGTGGAGACGAACCACCGTCGTCTGCGAGCAGTGATGGAACGTCCCCGTGTACTAAACGGGAAAACGTTAAAAACTTAAAGCTCAAAACGGTCCCATTCTTTCTCAAGACTGATTTTCTGGAAAGCATGTTGTACTTTTTGTCCAAGTTATAGCTGCAATCATTCCAGAGTTGTTGAATCCGCAGAACGGCGCTATGCAGTAGCAGACGAATTCTGAGTTTATATGTTCACGTAGCGCAGGAGGGAGAAGAGGCAATAGGCAGGCCTTCTGTATCTAAGGTGGCGTTGGTTGAGCGCTCGCGCTCACGTGACCGCAGAAAGCTATGACATTTCTCGCATGTTCCGCCGGAGTATCCTGAAGAATGTCGCTCGTTTGAATACACGGTTATGAGCGAAAGAAACAGCCCTTTACGCTTCCCTCTTTCTCCCCCCAAGAAGGCCGACAATGCGGAGCGCGCTCCCATCGGTCTCCGCAAACGATTTGTCCAATCATCGCCTGAGATCGTTTGGGGAGACCAATCCGAGGTCACTACGCATTCTCGCGCTTCTTGAGAAAGAAAGGAAAAGCGTAGATTGCTCTTTCCTTCTCTCATGAATCACGAACGACGGAACCGATGACTGCTGTTCCTTGGATTGATATTTTTTTGCACTTGAGTGCCATTTTAAAGGCACACACACAAAAAGGGGAGGGGGACAACGAAAAGCTCTTCGACGACCGACGAACCGACGAAAGACGATTGCCTTCCACGCAGAGACTGGGAGGTGACCAGGGTTTGAATCCCGACTCTGGCTGCGATGTCAAACTCAAACTCCCCTGTGTCTTCCTTCGGACGCCGCAAGGCAAATGTCGGCACAGTTCTTTGTGAAGCAGACCCAGGATGCAGGATCCTCCACCTCGAAGAACACGCCGCACCGTCAATGAATTGTTACCAAACAACCAACTTAGCTGCACATGTGACCCCAACTACGTGGTTGGGCGGTGGCACATGGGAGCGTCAAATGTCATCGAGATTTCAACGACAGTTGACTTCAACTGAGACCAGTGGTCTTATGACAGAACCAGACGACTGTCATCGTGTCTACAACTATCAAGTGATAGGATCACTGGTAGCAAATCTGACCCCCACGGCGCACGGAAAGATCAGCACATGGAATAGCTGTCCAGTTGAAAGGCCTTTGGGAGCTTCAAGTATACCGTTTACTTCAGCGACAGTTGCGCGTATCCGTGTAACAGTGGCATAAGGCAACCGTATCCAATTTACAAGATAGTGAATGTAAGGACGCATGATACATACAACAAAAACAGCAATGTGCGAAACGGTGCGAGCATCCGAAGCGCAGGTGTTTCCGTAAGAAAAAAATGACCAGGTCCGAAAACACGAAAACCGAACTCGAGATTTTGAAACGAGATATAGCGGAAGGCGTACTTGTCTATTTGTAACCTTCCGTTCCCACGTTGACTATTCTGAAGGCATTTCTATTTGATGGATCTTTCTGCCTCATCATGACCAATCATTTTCTTTAATAACGGCTCACCGTTCGAGTTTCTCGTGATGGACATGCGGGCTCCTCGAGGTTGGTACACGTATAAAACCCAGCGGAAGTATAGATGCAGGTTATGAAGGGAGTCGTGGGAATTTTAATTGCGGATAACGTTCAAGAAATATCATTCTGTACGACACGGAGTTTTACGTTGTTACTGAGGTGCCGTGAGCTGCCGGATGAGCTTAAAGCGCGACAGCGTCCGGGCAAAACAAAAATTCACAGAAGGACGCCTCACGGTCGCAAGACTATACAAGCCCGCCATCTTGTTCACAGCTGGCAAAATTCTACCCACAGTCATTAGCGCGCATCACCCCCTGGCGATATATACTGCTTCACACTTTACGTGTGCATACCTGTTATCTGTAAGTAGCGATGCCCACGTAGCTAATTGACCTGCAATCGTGACGCCCACATTGACAACCAACGGCCACCACTAAGGCTATTCGGTGTGTGCACGCGTGCACCTGGTTTTAAATTGCGTCACGAATCGCCTTAGGGGGCGATCCCTCGCGAGGCATTGGAGGAAATAGCTACACAAAAGCGGACCGCTGCAAACAAGCGAAGGGGCGGAAGCCCGAATGCGTAAAGAAAGTGAAAAATATAGCTCCCATGCTATATTAGAGATTCTCTTACCGCGTTAGATGGTACCTTACACTCTCTCCCTCCCTCACTCACCACACAGGGAGAAAGCATAGGCACATGGGCGCCACAGATGATTGGATATAAGTGCCGCAGATGCCCTTGGATAATGGATTTTCTTGACTGCGTGCGGATGACACGAACACTTTATCGTGCAACGCCCAGCAGATCGTCGTAATTGAGGATAGTTCATGTGCGCCGCCGTCAGCACTCTGAGTCCTCTCAGTAAACTGATACCACATTCCTGCAGGACGTGAACCAGACAGGTCCTGGTTCGGGATTCCGCACGACGTTGACTCTTTTCTAAGTCACCTTAATTGCATTTGAAGAGCACGTATTCGACAAAAGGCTCCATCATGATATCTCACTATCTACAAATGGCACTGGGTCAGCGCCCAGCCTGCTGGCCGGCAGCAGCCCCATCTCATAAACGTCTCTTTATGTGTGTGTGTGTGTGTGTGTGTGTGTGTATGTGTCGACAAAAGGCGACGGACTGGTGACGGACCTTCCATTCCTCAACGGCGCGACCTTTCGACCGCCATCGAGACATGCATCAATCAATCAATCAATCAATCTGAGCCCCAGGGATTACCAGTACATGTATAACTGAGCCACTTGCCAACAGCGTCAAAGTCTGCTCACTTACGTCGGTAACATTACAACAAGACCAGCCCTCGCTGCAACCTTACCATGGGTCTTTGGTCGCACGGAAAGCTTTCGCTCTGTTCCCACGCATCAAAAGACATCCTAATTAGTCGGCTTGCAACAGCCACACAGAAGCACACCACACACGTTAAACTCCTCACCACACGACATTTTCTTTCGGAAAATACCTCATTATATACGAGCACCAGCGAGAGCTTCACCCTCAAAGCACCTTATTCCAGCGAAAAGGGCACCCACTCCAATCAGTAGCGCTGTAAAGCACCGGAAGATCGAAAACATCACTAATGCACGCCGGCGCCGATGGTTTTCTTCTTGACCTTGCAGAAGACAATAGCACTGCCGTATTGGCTCCCCTGCTGAAAAATGGCACTGCCCTTTTCCCACGGCTTTTATGACCGCCCAAAGACATCCTTTTCTGCATCATGATTGCTTTATGACACCCGGGGTACCTTCAAAGGTGGCCGGCCGGGATTGTTTCGGGAGGTTTTACCCCCGGCTGGGTTATCTACAAAGAGGACCATAGGAAGACATGATGACTCTGCGGTTTCGGGAGAAAGCGCTCGGGGGTTCTCTGGGTGCCTCTGGGTGTTGGGCAGGTGCGGCTCGTTAGACGCCCTTTTATGGCACCCGCGTTTTATAGCGCACATATAGTTGCCAGACGCATGTGCGTGCCATGGCCTTCTAATAAGCTCATTAGCGAGCTCGTATGAGCGTGAGTATACAAAAAGGTTTGCGTTAAGGGCCCCCATCATTTAGGACGCTTTATGAGGAGAACATATTAGGTCGCTGTATTCAGTAGCAAACGATGCGTAAGTTAAAGCTGACGAAATTAACCGCCGCGAAAATGAACAAGGCCTATACTGACGCGCGCTCTTTGAGTTTCCGTGTATATAGTCCGAGCAATATGTTGAGCTGACATTCTCCTTCATGATGAAGTCCATGAACTAAAGGTGCCGTTTTTCTAACGGCCTCTGCCGACAGCGTCTGCGTTCTGAAGGAAATATCCTCACCGCAAATACGGCGAAGGGAAATCTTTGATTGTCCGGTTCTTGCTGAAGGTGTCTTGAGTATTGTACTCAATATATTGAAGCCAAAGCTTCGGGAGTAATGGGGTATATTACTCCATATATCCCATGTCATCGTCATCATTTATTTGTTGTTGTTGTTCGGAAGCCGCCAATATATCGAACAGAACAGTTCGAAGTACCGGCGGCTTGAAGTATTTCGAACTGTTCTGTTCGATATATCGGCGGCTCGCGATCAGTGAACTCTGCTTCAATTGAATTGAATTGAATTGAATTGCTTCAACCTTCATGGGAACGCTCATTTTTCCATTGGCTTCGATAGGGATCGAGGCTAGTCCAGCTCACATGTACCACTGAAGGGCGGTTAGTAGCAGCACAGACCACCAAGGGTTGGTGAGGATAGTGGGGTTGAGGATATTGAGGGTAGGGTAAGGTTGGTGAAGTAATGAACTAGCGAAAAATGAATAGGAAATTATTGAAGAAGGTCATGGGTGCGTAAGACTTCCATAGGTCGCAGTGCCACGTTTCACAGTTTTGTACTCAGACCATGCGTCAAACTTCTCGTCAGCTTCGCTTCGCTTTGAACACTTATTTCTCTGACGAGTCACCTGTGTTATCTACGTCTAAAAAGGCGTCGAAAAAATATTTTATATGTATGTCCCAGGTGAACCATTATTCTTTGGGTTGGTTTTCATATAGTGAATAAATTATTCTAATCTAAGTATGTGACATTTTTTTCAGTTTGAATACTATTATTCCTTTCGTTTCAGTTGAACTATTATTCTTTGGTTTGGTTTTCATATAGTGAATTCATCATTGTAATCTAATTATGTGACGTTTCTTTTCACGTATCGCTGTTACCGGAGTGTGGGGGGACGAATGTTACCAAGGCGCCCATGGCGGATTTTTTTCTGTACCTCCTTTTTCTACGTAAATAAACAAAGTGAAATTGATTTTTTTCTCTCTCTCTTTAGGTTAGACTTCAGCAAACTGTGTGCATGGCCTCGTGAAGCACTCCGCAGCAAACAGAAAAAGAATACGATGCCACGAAAGCGCACGTAATAAAAAGTGCGGAACACCCAATTTTTTGTGGCCTCTTCGAGACACCTCAGTGCATCAGACAAAGGGAAACTTCCACGATAACGCGCAACAAAAGGTCCGTCATCAAATTGCTGCCGCGATAGGAGACAGCAGATAAACCAGTTGAACTGCTGGTCCCCTATGTCGCGAGGCGCGTCCGCGATTGGTCAGCGAGAGCTTTGGCCTCCTCATCACGTGTCTAGGACGTGGGGCCGACACCCACTTGATCGAAGTTCGGGCAGCGGATCTGCCGTTCCGTTCCAAGACAAACACAGATAGCGCGGAGCTCGTGTCAAAAACATGGCTGACACACGCACGCACTGATGTCCCGTTTAACTGCCGAAGTTGGCAAGTCGGACGGTGATATGGTAGCGGGCGCAAAGCGGTAAAAATTCGGCGATAACCATCGAGGGAATGACGACAACGGGTCAAAGGGTGTTGCACTGTGTGTGCAATGAGAACACACGTGATAATAACGGGGTTTTACAGTGCAAGATGTCAAAGAACGGAAAAATCGGAAGCACTGTGCCGGAGATATTACATTTCATGAGCTTCGATAACAGACGAGGTTTTTAGGGTAGGGTAGGGGTAGGGTAGGGTACTACACAATAGAGGGCTTTAGTGTATCGAACGCGTTACGTCGCCTTTGCGTACGTAAGGGGTGGGGGTTGGGGGGCGGTATATGTTTATTAAGAAAAAAAGAAAGGAAAGGTTAGCCAGGCAAAGATCCAGCTTGCTATTCCGGAAAAAAGGGGGGAAACGAAAAAGAAAAGGAAGGAAAAAGAAAAAAGGGGAAAAGAAGAAAAGAAAGGAAAAGGAAAGAAAGAAAGAAGAAAATAAACACTAGCATAACGTTACATGCCGTTACGTAAGGGATACGTAAGGGATAGCGTTGGTGGTTCTGCGCACGCGCAAGACATAAACAAAGCTCTGCGCATTGCGCAGAACAACCACGCTATCCCTTGCGTACGCTATCGTATCCGTTGCGTACGTAAGGGATAGTGTTGGTGGTTCTGCGCATTGCGCGAAGCTCTCTTTCTCTTACGGCCTTCGCAGAACCACCAACGCTATCTCTTACATACGCATAGGCGATAGCGTACGATGTACTGAAACTCTCTAATATCTTTGCGTACGCACAGAAGTAGCGGGGACACATTCCGCATGCGCAAAACGCGAGTTTGCGTACAGCGCGTGCGCAGTGTGAACATGCTCCTTCCAGTTTTAGAGTTTTAGGTTAGGTCAGGTAAGGTTAGCGGAAGCAGCGTCAGGCTTGGTCAGTAGCGGCATTAGGTTAGGTTAGTAGCGGGTAGGCGTAAGTAACGTGTTCACACTGCACTCTAAGAAAAAAAGGAGAACTTTTACTCCTTTGGGGGACTAAATGCATTGCCACAAAAAATAGTCCCTTTCGGGAGTAAATGCACGGGAGTAAATGAATGTCACAGAGTGGAGACTGCATTTCACGCGCTGTTGTAAGAGTCCCAGGTACATAATTGGTGTGCATGCATGAAAATACTTTGAAGCAAACCGTCAACAGTGATATATCGAGTGATATAAAATCTTGCACCAGACTAGGGCACAATTTGCGAAGGAAGATGCGCTAACTGTTTCTTACTCTGTGTGGCTGGAAAATTGCTACGTTGTCTGAGTTATACAGCCTTATGTCGTTCAAATTGACCACGGACACGTATTTACGTAGACTGTTACAGGAGACCATGCGCGAAGTTTACTGACAATTTGCAGTCCTCGGGAGTAAATGTCGGGACTAAATGTCGGGTTAGGGGACTAAACTGGGGAGTAATTGCAGACTACGGGAGTAGAAGCTGCAATTACTCCCTGTTCTACTCCTTTTTTCTTAGAGTGTGCACGCGCACGCTCTGTACCCAAACTCACGTTCTGCGCAGGCACAATGTGCCCCCGCTACTTCTTTGCGTGATGTGATGTGATGTGAATAAAGAAAAAAATGGGGATGTGAGTTCTTTGCGTTCGTGGTACTAAAACTCCCTATTACCTTATGCATCGCTTGCACCTAACCTTTCTTATCGGGAACATAGTATACAAGGGAATTTACAGAATGCAAAGTATACCTGTTGGTTGGTCACGTTTTATTGCGAACTGATATGTCTGCTTGGCTTCGCTGCATGTTCCTCGGGAGGATCGCGCGTCATTGGCCAACTTCACGGGGAACTGTGCCGACAGTTAGCACCTGAAGAAAGATAAGGGAAAACCCCAACACAGCGCAGGCATTCAAACCAGGATCACTTGAAAAAATGGGCAAGCTGAAAGGAAGCCCCAGCGCTATGTAGGCCGTATGTTGCCACGAAATGACCACGCTAATTCGCCACGAGGTGGTGTTGGCGAACAGCACCTTGGCTGACGTCACAAAGGAGTTCGACCAACATGGAGGCGACTTAGAAGTACACGATGAAAAGTAACTGTTCTTGAGGCTGGAACACGAGCAGAGGAACACAAGATAAGCCTCATGGCCATAAGCCTCGATGTGGCGAAACGTAACCAGCAAGTCTTGTCCCGAACCGGTGGCTTGATTGGAACCTAGCAAAGAATTCAATTATAATAATTGGCTGATGGCCGACCTCTAATTAAGACTAATTAGCCTGGTAGAAGGAGCCCTCTGCTGCATGTTGGCCGCGAGTTCGTTGCTTTCCCTGTGACGTTGACGTTGCAAGTTTGCAACTTGCAACGTCATTAGTAAGGCCCGGAATTTTAGGCACTTGCTTAAAAAATGCCTATAAATACCTAAATGCGACATTTTCGGGGTGGCCTGCCTTTTTATCAACCCTGTTGAGTATAGTGGCATGATTTAACATTTTAGATGCCATAACAGCCTTTTTTAGAGTGCAAGCGCGAGTACGCCTTTGATGCTCATGCTGAGTGCTGCATTTTGCGTTTCGTTTCTGCATGTTTGTGCCTTCTGTTCCGTTTTTTGAGTTTGGTTTCCTTCAGCACCTTGGTTTTCTAGAAGAGGTTCAGTTATATTTCATCAAAAGATTTGGCCTCTCTTGGCTTTTGAAGATCACTGGTATTATTCGATATAACGTGGTTCTGTATAGGCCGCCTCAGCATTCGTGAACCAGAAGTAAAGCTTGTACGATACCATAGCCTTTAAAACGAGCAAGTTTTCCTGGATGGAGCATTCTGAAATGCGAACAAAGCCAAAGAGAGTACCGGATTAACGCGCCTATTTTTGCGTTTCATTGTCTCAATTTCCGGGCCCAAGTCATTAACGATGGACCCTGGACCGGTAATCCAGAAGATGTGGGTTCGAGTCCTACAGCTGGCTAACCTTTTCAGTGACTTTCATCTTTCATCGTTAATTTCTTAGGCAACTTGAGGCCTTGTATGTGATTGTCCCTTCTATTCTCTATGTTGTTCCAGCCTCAGAACATCAGTTATCCCAAGTCATTAGTTGTGAACATGATAGAACGGAACTATTTCGAGGCTGGAGCACACACAAGCTGAGCGACCGAGATTAAACGACTGCCATTTTTCAATCTGCCATGTTCTTAGGTACACTGAAGATTGTGTTACGTTTCTTTGTTTGTGTCGTCACTTTATGTTTATGTGTGCGTAATGTACTGAGGGAGGCAGCTTCAACGAAGCCGATGTTCACCACCTGAGGGTTCTTCAGCAGTGCGCGGAAGCATTCTGAACGGCTAACGTTGATCACACTTACGCATAAACCTGATCATATAACTGATATACATACAGCACTATAAGAAATGTACCCTGGGCATGCCTCGTTTCTGCAATATTTACCTTCGAGGAGACTTAAGTTTGAAAGAAATATGATAAATGACATATCTATTCATCTCTGAACTTGCGCTCCGCAAAATGCTGTTAGGAGCTGTAAACAAATGTTCCAGGGCCCCCGTCCTGGTTGTATGTTTTTTCTTTTTCTTTTTTAACACGATGTACTATATATACTGTCACGCGGTTTTTCGCTGGCGTTCCATTCAGATTATTGATCGCACAAAAACAGCAGCTCAGGAGCCAGAAGTAAAAAAAAGAAAAAAAAAGAAAAAAGAATGAAACTGTATATTGACTTCGCAATAACGCAATGTTCTCTTTCCTTTCTTCTTTTTTTTCTCGTAAATAACGGACATACCATATGTTAACATAAGCAAGCCCTTTCGTCTCTGTATAGCCACCTGTACACGTGATTTCCTTCCCCCCCCTGGTGATAAGCTTCCCCGTAATGAATGACCGCCGCGGCATGCTGAAAAAGAGCTACGTCTGCCAACAGCCCTTCTTGAAGGAGGTGTTGATGCGAGCCGTCCACGATACGGATTATCACGTGTAGCCGTATAAGGGACTTATTTTTGCCCAGGCGTCCTTATCGGAACCGAGAAACGGCTGTTTTTCGCGCGGCGAAGCAATTTTCTGCCCCTCTATATATCTCTTCATTGCTGTCTATAACTGGTATCTGGCGCTCGTGTGCACCAGTGAGTGCATACTGATAAGGTTTTTTTATATCGCACTTACGAAGGTGAACAGGACGGGGTGACGCCATGCGATCGCTGACAGGAATTATGTACATAAAGACTTCTCTGGCACGAGAATTGAACCATATCGTTTAATGGGTTATGCTGCGCACACTTACAGCTTTTGTGTATCTTAGGTTATTTATGGCGAAGTAGGTAAGTAGGAATTTCTTTTATATAGCTAAGGTTATTATTAACCTGTAAATGTTAATGGCAAGATGCCGTGGAATAATATATTTCATTGCCCATAACTAGAGGTATCCTCCGTGGAGAACAGAACATGTACTGCAAATACCCGAGGCTGTACGTTCGAACAGATCCGCGCAGACGGACGAAAAAAAAAAAAAGTTGCCAGCAACTTTTTAGTTTATTATTATTATTATTGTTATTATTATTATCATCATCATCATCATCATGACCACGTCTCCTACGTACGCTCTTCAGCTCTCAAAATTATTTGCTTGCTCACATGTACATGTAAAATCTTTTCCACGCCTTCTGTATTTCTTCACCTGTATCGATCCTTGATTTTACCGCGACTGGAATACGCGTCTCCAGTGTGGAGCTCTCTTTCCTACACTGACTCGTCACGGACTGAAACTGACCAGAAAAAAATTTCTACACATATTGTACATAGTGTGTTTTTGAGAAAGAACTCCGGCTTTAGAATGTACGTCTACAGGGATATAATGTCATTTCTTAACCTCGAACCACTCTAAACGCGACGCCGTTTTCATGATATTATGCTTTGCTACAAGATCTTACACAGACTTCTCCATACACCATCTTTATTATACATCAGCTTCATATAGTCGTACCTGTCAATGTAACCAGACACGCGAATAACCAGTACCTATCCCACCATATGCCTGTAAATCCGATCGCATATTCAACAAATGACAAACGCAATTCACCCCTCTCTTGATATCTTTAACTCCATACAAATGTTTCTCAGACTCTCCCATGGCGTTCACTCCGCAGCATGTGAAGTTGAACAGTTTTTTTTTCTTTCTTTTTAGTGCCATGTACTGTATGTCTGTATACCATATGTACTAATATGATTATTTTCCTATCATGTTTCGGTTCTGATTATGTTCCTAGATATTTTTTTTTTTTCTGCATAATATGTATATGTATGTGTAAGTCCTTACCTGTATCGTCTATACGTACGCCAATACCAAGGCTTTGGCTGTTCTTGGGTGGGTTAATAAAGATATTATTATTATTATTACTACTGTTATTATTATCGTTATTATTATTATTATTATTATTATTATTACTACTGTTATTATTATTATTGTTATTTCATGGTATAGAGCCGCTTCGTCTTTAAAGCTTGGTTTCCATGTTCGCTGGTGCTCGGGACATCCCTTGCGTATATTTAGCGCTCAGTCGATATTTATAAAGCCAATTTATAGACATAACTGCACAAATATTTCGCAATGCACAGCACTGAAAGTTTTTTTTTTCGTCTGTACCCTCATCCCCCTCTACTTGCGCTAATCATTTTTATTCCCTGGGCGTTTTAAGATTAGATATATGGGAGCCGAAATACTCGTCGCGATAGCGGCACCGCACCTTTGAAGAAAAAGAGAATGGCGTCAATACGGAGTTGAGAATTAAATTATCTATCAGTATATAGGGAATATTTACTATACCGGAGTCACTCGACTAAGAAGATACTGTCAAATCAAAGAACACCTACGTGTCGTCAGACGCTTGAAAGAAATGAGGCGATCGCCTTATCATATGCTTCCGTTGCGGTTATCAACAACAACAATAAATGAAGAAGTGATGATGACATGGGATGCGGTTATCGTAAACACGTTCCGGCCCTAAAACTCGTTAATAGAAAGTATTAGTGGACCATTGGCCGTATCCACTGCAACCGCTGAACGGGTACGATTCTGAGTCTATTGGTTCCGGTATGTACAATGACTTCACGGTGACGTCATCAACGGTTCTGCTAACTCTATCTAAATACCAGACCCAGTACAAATACCTCTATACAATAACGATGGACATTGTAAAGATGGGCACCGTCTGTAATACTAGAAACGCTGACAAAGACGCAAATTGTGCTGCAATTGAAAGCGATAATCAGCGGAAGAGCAATTTATCACAATTTTACTCCAAGGATATGTTTTCGTTTTGTTCAAGTTGTGACATTAGGGAGCTTTAGCGAGTCGTTTTCGCATGAACGAAACGACCGATACGAGTGTCGAGCATGCGCATTACGAAATGGTTGGCGAGTCATTGGGCGCGCGGTTTCGTATACGAACGACCCAATCGCGCTGAGTCGTTTCCTTGTATTCGGCGAGCACGACCTATTGACATCGCGAAGCAAGATGGCGGCTGTTTACAGTGGCCATGACAGTAGCGAAGGTGTAGTGGGATCCAGTCGCTACTGAAATCCATCTGGAACGCATTTGGAGATGAACGAATTGTCCGATCTCCTAAAAGTCTCTGTCGTTCGCTTCCCATATTCGCTTTTCGAATCGGCAGAATCGGTCGTTTGATTCGGGCACAAACGACTCGCTAAAACTCACTATTATCGTGCCCCCCACCCCGTTATGTTGGTATCATCCGGGATAACAACCCAAGCGGCACCCGCGGGAAATGAATCCATATCGTCATTATTACTTCCAAAACGTAACTCTCAACAAATTCCCACACAAAATGTAAACGAAATGTAATAAAATGTAATCACCCTCCCCACCCTAGCCATTTCTAATCCTCCCAGGTCGTGCCACACTTTGCCAGAGCCTTATCAGTTGCACACATCCCGCAACCACGTGGACGGCTATTGTTGCCGTGCGCAAATAATCATTGCCGTACTTGAGCGACGCCGCGTTACTCTGATAATGTATCGAAAGTCTGGCTCACCTTCCGAGGGAATTCCACGCAGGCACGTAGCATCCCGTTATCTGAAATATGTGCCGGTATTACACGAAGATAGCGGGATGAAACCACTTTGGTGGGGTGACAGATTGGACTGAAAGGAAAAGGGATGATGCTAGTCACGCAGGAACTTCCGTTACTCACACAGTGCATGGGGCCGACCACCGCCCCTCGCATACCCCATCATGATTCAGACTTGTACAAAATACCGCGCAAAGGTAATTAAAATAAGATACTATAAATACTTCATGTAAAAAGTATTTAAAATAGAGTACAAAATACTCAAAACTCGAAGTAATTTGAGTAGAGCACCAAAATACTCTAAGAAGTATTTAAGATGCTCTTTAAAGTGCATTAGTATTTAGCAGTAAGTGAAACGCGTATTCTGAACGTGGCCGTACAAATGAAAGGAATAAACTTCATCCGCCATGCTTAAGCCTATCTTTCATTTTCGAGGTCTTGGTGTCAAGTAATAGCTTGGTGAACCTTGGTGAACCCAAGTAAACTCTGGTGATATTTTGTGACCCAAAACTTCGTAATCCCTCGAGTATGTCAGTACGGGATTTTCAATCTCTGGCACGTGTTTATTGCTTTGGTGACCAAGGAAATAAATGCCGGGATTCTCTTGTACCTAATCCCATGGGGATTCACCTGGCACTATGAATAGGGAGTGACTTTTTCGGGTTAAATGCCTTTCTCAGATTCGGGGGGTAAAAATCGGGCGCTATTTTTAAATCTATAATTCGGGGAGAAATCGGGCGATAATTGTGCCTTCGGATGTTATCGGGTGTTTTTGTTTCTCCTCTTGTCTATTAAGTCCTTTCCTAATCTCTCTCTCACTTTTTTAAATTTTTTTTGCGGGATCGTTACCTTCCAGTGCTAATCCCCGAAGGCATAGACAGTGTTGACACACATGGGTGTATTGCTGGGAACGTATAAGTGACCCATTCTTATATGTGTTACACGTGGCGACCTTTGTTCGTCTTCAGTGGAAGCGCCACTTGAGGATTTTATAGTGACTGGAATTCGGGGAGAAATCGGTTTTAACCCGAATTGGTCGGAGATCAATTCGGAGGGGAATAACCGAGCGGAATCGGGTTTAACCCGAAAAAGTCACTCCCTAACTATGAATAGGAAGCGTTTCCTGACGAAGTTGGTTTTTGACAACAAGGCCAGGCGTGGGACAAGCCTATTGTACACGAGGATAAATGACAGATTCCTGAATTCCCGCAAAAAAAAAAAAAAAAGAAAAACGAGAGAGAGAGAAAAAATGAGGGTTAAGTTCCAGTGAGCTGAAAATCTGGACACAGCGGGAAGTGTGCTTGACGAGGAAGGAAAGTATTTTGAGTACTGAGTAGCAAATACCGAAAAAAGTATTTTAAATACGTTAAAAATACTTGTCGCAAAAAGTATTGAGTAAAGTACCAAAATACCGCAAAAAGCATTTAAAATACTGTATTTGAGTACGTACTCAAGATACGTACAAGTCTGTCATGATTACACTTCTACCAGCGGCATGGCCGTCCTGCTCGTTGGTGGTAGGTAGCCAAGGTGGTGCTGAAGACTGGGAGGTCTAACACACACTCTTTTACTTCTTACTTCTTCTTTACTTTTTATTTAAATACATGCTGAGTCATTTATTTCGAGGCTCTAACGGTCTAATCACATCACTGGTATCTAATCTCATTTTATAACTATAAGATGAGTGAGTAACTGAGGATTTCCTCGATGTGTCTCTCATTTCAAAACCAAAGACAGAAGTTTGACTGTCTTCTCGTACGCCGGAGAAACACACGATTGCAACAGCAAGGAGCCTTCATCGAAACCTCCTTCATATAATGACGTGACCACTCTCTCTCTTTTAAAGGGACATTAAAATGTACAATTTCTCCTCCCGTATACGGAAAGGTGCTTTTATATACCTCGACACCAACACAGAAGGAGCGGGCTCTTACTGGCTCTCCGCAAACGACTTCTCCAATCATTTCCGCAGATCGTTTGAGGCGACCAATCACGGGGCCTGTCTACGCATTGTCGCTCTTCTTGAGAAAGAAGGAGAGGGAAAGCGCATACACATTTCCACTTCAGTGCCGTCAATTAGTGGGTGGCGACAATGATTGCCTGATCGTGAACCAGAACATCGGGCTCAATACCACACACACACACACACACGCACGCACGCACGCACGAAACGAAACGAAACGAAAGAATGATTTTAGTCCTTTGGAGAACCAGACGCGTTGCCACAGGCGGAGGGGACGAAATGCGTGGTATAGTTTATGCGAATTTTTGGGAAATATTTGCGGTGCACTTGAACAGTCGGCAGTTATGTGATACAGGTCCCGACAAAAGTTTACGGAACACTGGAGTGGAGCATACAGTCATTTGAGCGACACGGTTGCTGCAAACAGGAGCAGACAGAATTACAAACAGGTGACCGGGTACGCGACACACCTCTCAGTTAGTGTGTCCACTCCCGTTCGCCGTGTCGCTGAGATCAAGAAATACGTCGCTCTGCGGTGTTCTGTAAAGTTTTGTCGTGGATCTGTACATCGTGCAGTCGTCATATACGCACATATGAACAACGACCCATCCCTGTAGAACGAGACATTGTGGTTTCCCCTTGCAAGACAGTGTCCCCACTTACCCCTTTTCTGAGACTTCCAGCCGAACCTTCCCAGGATGCGAGCTAGTTCGCCTGAATGTGTGGACTTAGAAAGCTGTAATATACCCTATATCGAGGTGGATGGCCACCGCATGTCGTTCCTGAATGGCTTTCAGGCAAATGTTTGGTCAAGAATGTTTGGCCTGAATGTTTGGTCAAGAAACAAACAGCGAATCCGCGCATCTACAGAAATGAGAACCCTATACAAATAAGCATACGTTCGGCCACACAACATTAGCGGAGAAATGAGGTCAGCGTCCCACCAGCTCCCGTGGCATAGTGGTTAGGCGCGATGATCGCTTTCCACGCAGAGACTGGGAGGTGACACGGGTTCGAAGGCCTGTCGCCGGCTGTGCTGTCTGAGGTTTTCCCTGGGTTTTCCGAAGACTTTCCAGATGAATGTCGGCACAGTTCCCCCTGAAGTCGGCCCGGGACGCATACTAACCCCTCTGTCCCCCACTCATTCCTGCTGTCCTCTCTCCAACTGTTCACTTCTGTACGCCGCTCATAGCCCCAGTTGCTTCACGGCGCTTACGCGGAAGTTAAAAAAAAAGGACAGCGTCTAACACATGGCACGAGGTTTCCACCGTGCTCACGTAGCTTAAATACACTGCTGTTTCTAACACTGTACGGTACGGTTCATGCGATACTGTTACGAACCGTGATATTATTAGCAACTTGCAAATTATTGATACATGTGACAATTTTTTTCTGAAAATGTTTTTTTTTTTTAGTTTCTGTGTGGTTTTCCAAAGTAATACGAACAGTAGGCTTTGCTGGAAAAGTTCTCATACAGTGTGTCGTTGAAAAAAAAAAAAAAAAAAGAGCGACAGGATATACCTTCCACGTTGAGAACAGTCCTTTCTTTATCTTGTTTTCGCACAGAGCGGCTTCTCAAAGAGCGAGCCTAATCTGCAGTTTCAGTGTGGCGACTGAAGAAGCTAGTACCCAACTCAAACCAACTAAATGCCAGGCAACAAAAGAACAACCTTCCCTCCCGTTCAGGAAACTACCGTCGCCCCAGCTATCGCCCGAGAGGCGCGGCCATTTTAGCTTTTCTTTTTTTTTTTTCTCCTTCCATGAAGAGGTTCACTTTGACGGCACGCGCACGGCAGCAGACGATGCAGAACAGAAAAGAAAACCGAAACCAAAAACAGCACCTCGCGAGCACGAGGTCCCGACGGCGAGGGAGTGACCAATGGGCCTGTAGCTCTCGGCCAGGCGGCGTTGCGATCAGCGGACGACAGCGCCGCATGTGGAAGCAAATCGAAACAATGGTCCGCACAAGAGTGTTTCGGTTTCGCGGGTTTCGCTCTGGCGCAAGCAAGCAATGTATCGCATCTTGCGTGGGTTTGAAAAGCTGGAGGTCATTGACGATTGGGCAAGTTACTAGTCAATGTTTTCGGCGTCGACCAAGCATCGGACGGTAACGAAATCGTCGTTAATGCATTTCTGAAGAAGTGAAGGACAGCGTGGTTTATAGCGTCCGGTTCGAGGTGAGTCGGCGTGATCGTACGTAATATTTGTCAACTGTACATCAAAATGATATACCTGATCAGAAAAACATTGAATGCACATTTTACCCGCACTGAAAGCTGATTTAACTCAATTTCGGTACCTCTCCATCACAGGTGTCCAAGTGCTCGTGACAGTTTATGTTGCGCCGTGTACCTGTAAAGCGGGAATTGCGGGAAAATGTAAGCACGCGGCAGCAGTCTGCTGCTACCTGAACAAGGAAGAAGACGCCACATGTACGGGCAACAACAAAAGAGAGGCAAGCCAAGCTCAAAGCCGCAGGCGTGACATGACAAAGGGTATCGCCGATTTATTTCCGAGTACGTATGTATAATGTGGACAATGTGCTTTCCTTTAGGCAGGAGCTCGGATGCAGACCTTTCATATTGTATTTTTAGAGCTGATGAGGCTACAGTCATCTCTGCTGCATCGTTGATCATTTGCCAATGATCTTTCTCTACTGAACGCTGCTGCTGTACCCTGCTGCATCGTTGATCGTTGGCTATTCTGTTATTCTTCCGCATTTTATATGTTTCATCAACCAGTATTGTACCGTGTACCTAGTACGTTGCCTCAAAACAATGCTTTATTGCTCTTGGTAATAAACAGCTTGCATCTGATATATTTCTCCTTGTTTGTGTAATGTAGGTATATCAACCAAATGTCTCCCGCTGCAAAAAGAAAACCGCCTGGTGATATCATTCACGCGTACCCAGACATAGTTTGTCCACTCGCTGAGGTCCTTGAGTCTGAACAGAGGGGAGCCTTACAGTGGGACTGGAAAGAGGTTCTGAACGGCATTTTCGACAATGTGGTAACGGGAGAGCAAACGGAGAATCTATTTGATCTCCGAAAGGTCATGAGAGCGACACGCACGGTGTTCCATTATAGCATTCCAACAAAAATGCCACGGGGTAGCTTCATAGCGGGTCTCTTGAAGAACGTAAGTAAGTAAGGTCATTGCTTTTATTTAAGTAAACATCACACTGCACAAAGACCCTCGAACATAGCAGTAAGAAGAAGAACCGGCGGGAGTCGATGCCCACAGTAAGCCTTTCATATTTCCCTCTAATTTGCATATAAAGTACTAACTGTTTGGCAAACTTTGTGATATAATAATAATAAGAATCCAATAATATAATAATAATAATATATCCAAGTAAATTTCTACCGCAAGTTGTTTGGGTATAACTCTACATTATCTCCAGGTGGAATGCAGAGCAGAAACTTCGCGGCGTTTTTACGCTTTCCGCCTTTCTGTCTCCCAAGGGTTTCCGAGGAAGCGATAAAACCTTATTTTTGACGTTTTGGAATCTGTTATGGTAGCCAACGACACAACAATACTGTGTGCCCGACTTGTGTTGTGGTTTGCCGTGCGCTGGCGATCTGAAAGGCGGCATATTTAACCACGATACATGCTTGGCTGCCTGGCTGTGCGGGCCAGTCACTGCTCCCGCTCCCGCTTGGGTCCCGATTGGCGCTCGCGTCGCCGGGCAAACTTGAGCGCAACAGGCCTATGGGAGCAAGCGCGAGGCAAAAAGTGGGAGGAGATTGGCGCGTCAAGGTCATCGTGTGCGTGAGGGCTTTGAAAGACTATTGATGGCAGCGTGCAGTGTGCCTCTGGAGCACGTGCGAGCCTGACACATCCCGCTTTTGGCTCTCTTGGATTACCATGACCATGCCACCCACCGACAGAGGCTTCGGATTTGCTCATCAGCAGTCCAGGGCAGAGACCCGACGTGTAAGTTCAAATTTGTCACAAAGTTTCGTTCGTCAGAGAGCACTTTTCGTTGCATAGCTTGTGAGCAATATTGCGTAACATGAGTAACCAAACGGAAAAAAAAAGAGAAAAAAAGAAATGGTGCTGAAAGTGAAGGAACATGTTTTCCGACATGGGTCCTACGCAAACACACGCCGAGTAAATTTACACTTAGTATTTCAGCATAATCGTACCGCACTTTAAACAAGTCGTGCTACTTATGTCACGTGTGTTACACACTGTTGCTTGCAATTGAGGTGTTTTATGTTCCCACAATGCAAATATATGTATTTGACTTCACGTCATATATTTTGAGCCCAGGGTGTTAATATTTCCAACCTGTTGCGCATGTTCCCTGTTTGAAGAAAATCCTATAGAAAAGAAATGTAGCTCGGAGAAGGACTGAAAGGGGAAATACTGTTGTCTGTTGTAGCCCCCCCGTTATAGACGCCCCTTTGCAGAAAGCAATCATGCTCTAGCAGTGATCGCGCCTATACAGTGGCCGTCGCTACAGCATTCCCCGGAGGCGTGTCGAAACAATCAACTCATCGCACGATACGTGACGCATGCTTCCCCGCCTTTTTTGAGAGGTCTCCATACAGCCGACTCAGCGTTATCTATCGCGTGATGCGGACAATATCTTCCGGCATCAGTTGGGCTTCACTGATAATCGTCCACTGGCAACTATGTATACATCGGGGGGAGGGGGAGGGGGGTGGCGATACGTGTCCACAAAGAGGTGTTGTTTGTGCACTTCGGGATTCGGTAGGATCTTCGCGAGATAAGGAATCGGACTGCTGCCCCCTTATCTACGAATCTGAACACGTGCGCGGCGCATGCGGGTCCGCGTTATCGCGTGTGAGGCACGTGGGGATTGGTACCGGTACTTTGGTAGCGAGATCATGCTTGGAATAAGCCTACCTGGAATGAAAGTATGCCGAAGGTACCTGAACACACGCGCTGATACCGGCCACCATAAACATAGCGTTCATTGATTAAGCATTCCACCGTTTTGGACTTGCCGAATATGCAGCATTGATAAGATAAAATAGCGGGGAAGGTAGTGGACACGCCAAGCGATGAGAAAAGCCTGTGTAACAAGTAAAAGTACACAATGACAGAGAGCTGTATGAGGTTTTTTTTTTTATGTTCATTGACCAGGCTTCCAAACCCTTGATGGAGAAGCGGCGGAGGGCCCGTATCAACCACAGTCTCTCGCAACTCAAGAGCCTTCTTCTGGATGGCACAACGCAGAAAGAAACACAGGTAAGAGTCAACCACGTGATAACAACGAGATAAGCATGTTACGTGTACATTGCGTTATGTTTGTCCGCATTGCACTACTGGGGTTCTGAGCAGTGTCGATGAGGGTGTCGGATAAACTTGTAGAGGTTGCACGATGAGATGCGTCGCTTTGTCTGGAGCAGTAAATCCCAAATCTCTAAAGAAAAACAAACAAACAAAAACTTTCCCCATATGTCATAAGGTGATTGTAGAAGACTCTTCAAGAAATCCAAGTGCGACTTCCAGGCGGAAGTGAGATAATTTGCGGATGCAGGTGGCTCCGTCTCGCCACCGCACGGGCCACTATGGCAGCTGGGAGAAAATGCACGTATGACAGGTGTGCGCGTGCCAACGGTTTCGGCGGCGGGCAGTTTGAATCTGGCAAAGGGAAGTCCGTTTTCAAAAGGTCGTGGTAAGCGGGGTCGCTTCCGCTGACTGGCAGAGGGGGAGAAGACCCGTGCTGTCAAGGGGTTGATTCTCGTGCGCATTGAAGGCGCGCACTCGGTGCGAACAATCAGGTACTAGGTGTTACGGATACAGGTCGATGGAACAGTAGTAAGCAGCATACGGTAAAAGGAGTCTGGAAGTGGCATGGCTCCATTGGTAACGTGTAAACCAATGGTTGCAGACACTCGCCACGGGGATTCTGTTCTGTGGCTTGTTTTCCAGGAATCACAGGACGATAAACGGAACGGAGAAAAGCAATTCATTCTTCGCATCACTTGTTAGCCTGTCCATTCATCACCTTGCGTAAGAGGAGCATTTTCTTGTCTGCAGCATCGTACCGAGAAAAGGGGGGGTCTCCCAGGATACATAGACCTCTTCTTGATGAGCACCGCTGACGAACGACTTGGCTATCCGGAAAAGCCATCAGTTACAGTAGCAACTACCCTAATTTGCCGCGGGGTACCATGGTATATAGAGGGAAGCCCTGTCAACACGTGTTTTCGGCGGCTGCGTTACGGAGATGCAAAGCCGACGGCTTATTGGTTTACACTCCCAGACATTGCTGGTCCTTGAGACATTTGGGGAGCGTGCAGCCCCGCATATGGCACGGGGGTTTCGAGTGTCGGCCGTCGGAAGAAAACGAGCCGCTTTCTCTGAAAACTGCGAGGAAACTGTCTCGCATAATAAGATGAAAATGGTTTCTTGGAAGTCGCGTGGAAGGGTCGTTTGTGTTTCCTCGCTTGCTCTTTGTCTCGATGTAGCTGCTCTTTCCACGAGATGCACGGTCAATGGCCCGCTTGCCGTTCAATAGTACAGGAAGCAATCATCTGTCTTTCGTGTGGCGAACTGTTTGGACATAACAGTGTGGCCGGCGTCGGTGTAACGAGAAGCGTTTGAGTGTCACAATGCTGTCCGCTTGTCAAGCAGTCACGATCGTAGCGTGAAGGTCGGGCTACTTTGAAACACGAAGCGTTTTACGACTCGATTTCCCGATTCCGAATGCCGCAGGAAGGAACAAACTGCGGCAAACTTAAATGCCTCTATGTGATGATGGTGACTATAGGTACGGTTTCCGTCTAAATAGTACCGTTCAATGACGAAGCCTAGGAACGTCACCAACAGCGAGCCAACGGGATCATGTTGGGGCGGACTGCAGACACGTTGGCGTTCATGTACCTCTGTCTCCATTCACTCGTTGTGCGGAGTCTGAAGAAGGAGAAATTGCAAGGGGTTCCTAGTTGTTGATGTATTGTTGTTGTCTATTGATCACAATGGACGAGCAGCTATTCGAGACTCCCCCCTCCGTTGCAAACGCGCGCCAGGCACACGTCCACGCGCTTTCTAACCACAAGTCTATGGAACGCCATTCATTTCTACCCTTGAGTACTCATGTACAAAGAAATCTCTTAAGCACCCTGAGCGGCGGCCGGCTCAGAAGTGGCCCTCCCTTCTTTCACAGTCCCCAACTCATTAGGGGCCGCTGTTTGGGCGATACACTCGCGTCTCTCCTAATGGCGGATGATGGAAAGCCCTGCGTACTAAACGCACTGAGGAAACGAACTTGACAGAGATGCCGGCCTGATAGTCCTGCCCTCAGGTAGACGCCGGAACGGGGGAAGCAGGACTGAAGCATTATCTGTGGCTCCCATGTTTGTCGACCTTGACGAGAAGCTGTCGAGCGGCTCCTTGCTCGTTTTTGACGAACAGAAGAGAGGTATTGGGGTGGGAATGGCCAACGATACGCACGTCGTACCTAACAACAACAACTTTATTACAACGAAAACAAATTTATTCCGGCGGACACTATACCGCCGGAAGCCCCCTGGTCTCTCCCGGTACCGCCCACGTTTGTACGTCGTACCTATAGATGCCGAGTGGTATTATGTTTGCTGCTAAGCAACGTGTCAGATTAGATACGAAAAGAGAATCGAAACGCTAGTCTCGGCGGCAGTAAAGACCAGCTACTTCAAAATTCGTGATGTGTATGAACAGCAAGTCAGATCCTCGAAAGAAGAAGAAGAAGAAAAAAAAAAGTCAGGTCTTACTATCATTGGCGGTCGACCACCACCACCTTGTCCCTTAGAAGTCGGCCCAGGACCCACATCCTTCCACAACGTTAGTCGTGTATACCACCACCACCATTACCACCACCTTTAGGACCTTCTTGTGTGCTTTTCATCGACAGCATCCTTCTGGTATCCCTACACCAGTAGTTCCTCTCCCGCTTACAACCCTTAAAACAGCACAACTCATTATTGACAATTAAAAATTCGCCTCGCCCCGTCGAACATCATGCGCGCCCCAAAAGACGATACGCACTTCCCAGACGTCTCACCGTCTAACCTATACAAATTGATATGTATCTAAAGCATCTGTCGCGCTCCTGTTAGACGGGACATCCCAGCTCCGCCTTCCTTAAAAGCAAAGGTCACTTCGGAGACGGGTTCATCCCAGGTTACGACCTCGGGGCGATCGTTCACCCTTTTCAAGTATCGGCATCCACATTTTTTTATACCATCGCGTAACATTGGATGCGTAAGTCAAATCCATTGATGCTTCGGTCTTTGTGAATGGCGCTCCCTGATCCAGAAGGCCGCACGCCTGGCATAGTGATCGTGACTCACAGGACCCTAACCCCTTCCCCCCTTTTTTTTGTGTTGCGCCCGCATGTTCGTCTTCGGTGATAGACGATCTATACGGTCTTCAGAGTGGCCGGCCGAGATATTTACTGAGGGAGGAGTATGCGTGGCTGTTATTCCCACGGTGAGTGCCGTCGTTCATGCGTAGACGTCCGGGTGAATGGGTTGTCTTGAGCGTGAGCGTTTTGTATACGCGCCCATGTTGTTTTATGACGCGCTTTACCGCTATTCAAGACTGTGCGCGTTTAATGCCAAGTGATACGTCATCTCCTTTCTGTGTCGGTGAGACATCGTGACTTGGGGAGCTGCGGCTGAGGCGCCGGAAGCAGTTTGCTTATTTCTTATTGTACATGAGTTTATTTTTATGTTTTTAGGAAGTTTGTTACACGTGTTTGTTGTGAGTCGCACGCAGGCAATATAGCTAAATGAAGGATGTGTAACTAATTAGTTAACTATAACAAAGACAAATTCAGCGTAGTGCTGGTCGCGGGACACGAACCCACACACCTCTCGGGTTGCCGGTCAGGTGTGCTACCAATTACACTACGCCGTCACCGCGCTCTCGTCAACGTACCAAGGTGTGTGATGTCGGCGTGACACCGGCAATCAGAGGTGCGCAGGTTCGTGCCCTGCATGGACTTTTCGTGAACTGCTACCTTTGAAACCATTGCTTGGACATTGGTGAATGGTGATGTTTAATTATGTGTTCGTGTTAATTGTTCGTTCAGCTTCCGCGTGTGATGTTCAACAACCTTGTTTGTCTCATTACAGAACTCTAGGCACGCCAAGCTTGAGAAAGCGGACATCCTCGAAATGACCGTCAAGCACCTTAGGAATGTCCAGCAGAAATGCGGCGCTTCGAGTGAGTGTCCAGACCGTAGTTTTAGGACATTGTTGACTCTGTTGTAAACCCTATCCACCTTCGGTAACACTTCCGTCTCTCTTTTTTTTTTCTCCCATCAGCCTCTACTCAAGAGCTCGAGACTCGTTTCCAAGCCGGCTTCGCGGAATGCGCTCGTGAAGTAATGCGGTTCGCCTCCGACGTCCAAGTAGACGATTCCATAAGGTCTCGCCTCCTGGGACATCTGGCGTCGTGCTTGGCGTCTTTCCCCACACCCGACAGCCTACCAGATCCACCCGTCGATACCAGTCGCGTCACCGTCAAAGCAGAGCCGCGTACAGAAGCCTCCTACTGCTCCTACGACCAGCAGGACGTAAGGGCCACCAGCCCGCTCAACCTGGCGACCACCAGCAGTCGGTCTGCGTCGTCGTCTTCGCCCACCATCAGCATGCCTGCTAGTCCCTACAGCGACACGGACTCCACGGCGTCCACGAGCGACGACTTTGCCGAGATGAGGCTAGAAGGTCAGATCTGCAGCGTCATCCGAAGAGCACCGGCGCTCGGCAGCGACCCCGTGTGGAGGCCCTGGTAGCCAGTGTATAGGAATCAGAAACGAAGCCAAAGCGAAACTCGTCAAATACTTTCTCAGCCACAAGAGTGGAACATTTTTTTTTTACTTGTGCCACTGGATCTGGTGATCTGACGCGATTGGATATGGTACTGTCTTCCAGAATGTCATCGTACCTATGTGAGGCCGCCAACGGCGACCTCTTGCGGCACTACTACCACTACCACCACCACCACCACCACCACCACCACCACCACCACCACCACCACCGTACCTGTTTGGAAGCATGTCTTCAACGTTTGTTGTTACAATCTCTAGCTAATATGCATATACAACAGGCAATATCAGCCATATGTTTCATAGGGCTTCTGGTGATAAGGCTCGCACTCGTTCAGTATATGATGTTACTGGTCACTATTTCTGGACACGTTAACATACCACTCATTAACCAGCCTTGTCTTCAATTAACCAGTGTGCCTTCAATATGCCTCATGTTAAGACATTCCTACAAGGTGAAACGACATTGTTTCAAAGTACCGGCGATAAAACGCAAAGAGCCCAGTTTTTGTATATAGTGTAATTTTTTTAAAGTTCAAATAAAAATTGTCGCTCCATGTTGTAAATAGTTCACAGAATTCATACAGAGCCCAATATAAGTTATCATTCTTGATAATCAAGTGCCTGTCAGCGTAAATGTTATTTGTATGCTGAAAATAAACTTGAACCACCACTGTATGTATTTCGTTTCCGTTCTTTTTGGGCATGCTCAGAAACATGAACGGGGTCTTCGGATGACAGATGTAAAAATGGTCCCCTCTCCTCATTGGTGAGACCGAAACTCGGCGAGTTCCCAGTACCAAATTTCTAGGAATCTCGCTTCGCCGCTGCCTCTTGTGAAAAGTTGATTGATGTTCGATTAGGAAGAAAATGAAAAGTACGGAGATGTAATCCTGATACGATCGCTCCTGACTACTCGATTACGTATATATACTTAATCATGGCTCAGGAGAAATACATGAGTACGAGAAAAAAAAAAAAAAAAAGACTCCTTGAAAAGTAAAACTTGCAAAATTCCAGCTAAAGAAATTCAGACTATAGAGGACAAACAACACGTAAATGAGATCGCTTTTTACGTAGATATTTTTTACAATGAGACTTTTACATTCAAACTCAATTCAACTTTGATAGAGATCAGCACGAGCAAATCCCGCAATATAATCGAAGGTGTATCCAGAGGTGTGTATACAGTCAAACTCCTTTATAGCGAACACGTTTTTAACGAAAATACCGTTACAGCAAATTTTTTTGTGGTCCCGCCGGAGCCCTATAGGTCCAATAATGGACATCCTTTTTAACGAAAATACCTTTACTGCAATTTTTTTTTTTTTTTTGCTGTCCCCTGAGTTTCGTTGTAAAGGAGTTTGACTGTATTGCAGCCTTCAGCAAAATATCCTAACCAAAAGTTTTTACAAAAAGAAAACCAAGGTATTGTAATACCCCTGTCACACGACAAACTGAACGGTATTCCCAGCGAATGACAGTCGCACCGAATGGCATTCATTTGTCTTGCATCGAGCTACACGAAGAAACAGAACGTCATTCGCAAATGATGTCAGTGTCGATGATGAGGACAGCAGGGCCGAACGTACGAAGCATTATACAGGTACATTAGTTACTGCTTTTTCTCTAAACTATAGCGAAACATTAGATTATTTCACAAAATTGTTGCGTTTTGGACGGCACTTAGTTGGTACCACAAGCAAAGATAACTACGAAGCCGACCTGAACCGCACTTGGCAACGTGGCGACCGGGAACGAGGGTATAGTTATCCGAAAAACAGTGCTTAGCCTTCTTCCCCCCCCCCCCTTCGTACCAAATGTTATCAAATCCGTGATAAAATATTGGAGTGCAACTTTTCATTCGTCTTTCATTTCTTCAAACGGTTTATCGTTATTGCTTCCTCTCTACTGCGAGGGTACGCAGTCCATGCGAGAGGGAAAAACGAATGAGTTCCCCAAACCCATTCGCTGGGCGAATACCATTCGCATGCATTGCCATTCGGCTTCATCGTGCGACACGAAACGAATGTCATTCAGTGCGAATGTCATTCGCTGGGAATGACATTCAATTTGCCGTGGGACAGGGGCATACTTATTTATTTATTTATTTTTTTTGCAGTTAAAATTTTACAGAAATTTTGCATTCCTAGACGCGCGAGGGACGGACGGGACGGGAGGACCTCGATACTCCAGGTTGCGACATCCCCGAACTCGAAATTCACGTTCTCGAAACAAGAAAATCAAGGGGAATTGCTTCGTAAGATGATATATGCCGTGTTTAAAAACACGATATCACTATTTAACCACTCAAATCCATGGGTTTTCAATGTCTATCCAACTCGTTTTAGCGAACGAAAGCCACATTTTAGCGGCCGTTGGGCTTAGCAGGGCGGACGTACAATACGGAACAGCACGTCGGTTAATTTATTATTAGGTCAGCACAAGTTAGGTGTTTGCGTTTTTATGTCCAGCTTAGTTCGAGTTCGCCGTTGGCAATTTCCCGTGCGCGACTATGCACTTTATAGTCATCTACAGTTGTTTATTTTGCAACGGGGGATTTCGATCACCTTATTTCGAAGTATGCCCGAGAGGAATGCATTATGGGAGCGACCGATTGTAGTATGAATCCCGCATTAATAATGCGCAAAAATAAGCATTCTGAAGCAAAGTAATGGAACACAAAATAATATAGAAGCAGTAACCCTCGCTATAGTGTTAGCGATGTAACCAACGCATTAAACAGACACTGGAGCGCCGGTGGTCACGAATACCACAATTCAGAGTCCCTTTCGATCAGCACATAAAGGAGTTAGAACCTCCTCACTCATTCCATCCTTATTGTAAGCTTCTCTGAATTATTGGCAGTGGCGAAGGAAGGAAAAAGTAAACCTACAGACACGCACACACACAAAAAAAAAGGGGGAGGTTGTTGTGGCTAAATATGTTTTGCTCTCAAATGTTCTACACCAAAAGCGCTGACAACAGATTAGCCTCACGCAGCCTTCGAAGCGAACGAACCCCACGACCCCTGGAGATTTGTGGGAGAATCAACCGAAGGTGAAATCACGCACACCGGACTTCACTGGACGCTGGTTCGGATTATTTGCTCTCCCTCCCACCTCCCTTGTTTGCCAGCATGGCACGCTTGGTTGAACTCTTCCGAAAAGCATAATAGTATCCTTCAGCCGGTCCCGTTCTCTTGAAGGCAATCTCGTGGATGCAAGGCTAGGGGTTGGCCGTTTTAGGTACTACTTTTTTTCTCGTAGTGGATTTCAAAAGCAGTAAGACGAATAAGTAACAACGAAACCGGAAGCTTGTATACGCTTTAGATTTATAGAAAGATGTACTACATATTCTCAGATCTGTTTTCTCTCTAGGTAGGGGACTTTTGGACATGATCATATCACGGATCAAATTCTGAGTATATGCTGATTCATTGCTTACATTCGCACAAAAACGTTCGTTACTGTTTACAACAACAAATTTTACGGTCTTGCTTGTTCCCGGTCTTCCCGGTCTTGTAGGTTCCCAGTGTAACCCTTGTGTGTGTTCTGGCTGGACCTATTAGTATCGAAGAACGCAGAAAGAAAACGATGAGGTAGGACCCTTGCCTTATTCACCTCTACCAAGCGCTGCACCAGGCCTCTGAATAAATTGCCTTGCGGTTTAGTGTTCTACAGCACGAAGTGCATGGTTGTAAAACAGTACTGCATCATAGCGCATATAGCGCTGTAGCGTAGAAAGCGCAAGCTTTCAACGTCATGTCTCTTCGTGCACTGCCAACCGTGGGGAACGTCCAGCGGTACAGCCACAAGATGTTTCGTAGCAGAAGACAGGAAGAGACGCAAAGGGTGTCGTCTGCTAAGTAGACAGTACGCCATTTCCTATGTTCCGCGGCACCGTGCGAATGCTCACGCGGCTTCTTCTTGGTTCTTCTTCAGCTCCGTGTTTCCACGAGAATATTCCGTGGGGATGTCACTGGCGTGAATACACGGGAGATCAGCCCGCTACTGCATCAGAGCATTCTTAAACGAAACTAACTTTGTGTTCTCACTATGGTACCCGCACTCGAAAAGGAATCTTACAGTTTCGAGTATACCATGCCTCAGCGTGAATAACTGCCCAGATTCGCAACAATAACCGCAAAAAGCCGATTTGTTCCGGTCAGTGGCGCCACTTTTCCACCTGCCGGATTTTCCCAACGTGCTCGCGCGAACGCTTTCATCTTCTGCATCAAAGAGGGTCGCACAAAAGCCACCGGAATGCGAGCACATCAGCTGAAACCACTCGAAGGTCGTTACAGCTATGTCACAGCCCTACTCGCGATAGCACAAAGAATAAATAAGATCTCCTTTCGGAAACCGCGTCCCTCGCTAACAAGCGCCGAGTGAGCTCGAGTTACGTAAACCACACTCGAAGCGGGAACTTTCTAAAGAGACTTCAGAATTTCGACAAAAATGTTAAGGAAACCCACATCCCCGCATCTCGAGTGTCAGGTTCTTACATAAAATACCTCATTCTACGCAACTCTTATGTCATCGTCTTGCGTCCACAATGGGCCAAGCTAAAAAATAAGCTTTTCATGAATTTTAAATTAGTCCCCGCGCGCCCGAAAAGGCCTGACCCTTTTGAGAGTACCTTGCTCCCCGCTGGTAGAGCACGAGGCCGGAGAGGTGGCAGAGGAGACGCACCTGGGATTGCTCGCGTGTTCGTGACATTTTCATGGGCTCATAATCTTCGAAACTTTTACAAATACGGTTGGCTTTAGTGGGGCTGCATTCAACTACGTATGTTGCAAAAAAGGAGAGGTGCAAGATATAGATGGCGAGTATTTTAGGTCGCGAGACGGTTTCCCACCTCTAAAGAGTACTGTCAGCAATTGCATTACAGTTACAACTACATGCTCAGATTAGAAAATATATTATAGCTACAATTACAAAAACATAATTGTAAGTCACAATAAATCTGAAAAGTAATTGAAGTACACTGATGTTTTCAATTGGTATTTTTGATGTGTCGCTTTATTCTTTTGGTGGTGGTGAAAGCGCTCGTCGTTGTCGGCCTCACAGAGGTGGGCAACGACACGACTGACGCCCTCGGGAAATGTGCGTCCTGGGCCGACTTCTAAGTGAACTGTGCCGACATATGTCTGAAAGCGTCTGAGGAAAACCCGGGAAAAACCCCAGACACTACTGCCGGCACCGGGATTCGAACCCAGTGTACCTCCCTGTCTCGACGTGACATGCCCAGCTAACGCTAACCACTGAGCCACGCGAGCTGGTTTGCCCTGAGGAACACAGTACCAAACATGACGTACTTATTAAAAGGACAAATGAAATGACTTGTAGAAACCTATACATTCCAGTGAGAACAAGCTTGAAGTAGGACTGCGTGTCTTAGATTAAAAAAATAAAATAAAATACAAGCAGGAGAGAGAGAGAGAGAGAGAAATTTCTGCGTAGCATCGGCAACCTATGCACAGCAAAGAAGCATGTTTTGAAGGGTGCCCGCCTAGTAGATTCTGCTACACTGGATGATAAATGTGACGTTTTTGTCGAAGTTGGACGTTTCCTATAGGCCAGTTTTGGAAATAAGGTGGTCGACAGAAAACAGATAAAAGGTATATGGGGATTGTTTGGAAAGGAGTTTGAAATAAACTTTTGAAAACTAAAACGGTACTTTTTGATAAGCTAAAAGAAAAAAAAAGTGAGCTTTAGTGCATCGTACGATATGGCCTTTGCGCAGGTAAAGGATATCGTGGTGGTTCTGCGCACAGCGCGAAGGTCGCTCTTTATGTTCTGCGCGTGCGCAGAACAACCAACGCTGTCTCTTACGTACGCAAAGGCGATAGCGTATGACGCACTAAAACACACTAATATGTGTTGCGTTCTACATACCACGTCAAACTGCGCGCGCATTCACGATAGTGGGAGGGCGCCGGTGGGCTTGACGAACACGGTGCTACTGTGTGATGCGGCAACACCACCGCGAACT
The DNA here is from genome assembly GCF_037126465.1 of Ornithodoros turicata. NCBI lineage: Eukaryota > Metazoa > Arthropoda > Arachnida > Ixodida > Argasidae > Ornithodoros > Ornithodoros turicata. Next base: position 21,473,591 of record NC_088210.1, on the reverse strand, counting down.
GGGATATCCAGAACTAGCCAGGCGATAATTCCTATCTCAGTCCACGTCGCTATTTCGCGGAGATATCGGTATCAATACTGCGCCAAGCAAAGGGCACAGTTTCCACCAGCAGCACGACGGGAAACTTACTTCGTCTAGAAGGGAGGGATAAAAAGAAGTCTTTCGTTTTGACACAGAAAGAGCCATATGTGAATGAAAGTTTCGGTTACACCAATCTGCATACTAACGATAAGGATGAAGAGTTCAGCTTTAAACAATTTTTTCAGTTCGGGGGATCATGCATCGCTCAATTATTTCAATGCACGAATACTGGTCAGAGAAAGTTTTTCGATATGACGAGAATGCATACTGAGAACATTTAGTTAGAAAATGCTGAGTTACTCGAACTTGAAAAAGATGTATCTGCACAAAGTGAAAAGCGTATGTGAAACCGTCACCTCTCCGACGACGAAAGCGATTTAAGTTACAATTTATGATTTTACATGTATTTTCATTGCTTTTGCGATGACGTAGTTCAATTGCTTTCGAAAAATAATCTTAGCGATACTCGAAATCATTGTACTGACGAGCACCAAACCAAGGTTGTCTGCTTAAACAAAAACCGACTCGTCTCCTGGTCCTGGTTGTCCAGGTAGTTTGTTATCCGCAATCGCTCACTTTCCTATGTTTCCATTCCGAATCTGCAAAGTAGTCATTCAATCTAACTTTAAGGTCCTTCTAAGGGCCAGGCATGTCAACCCCCCGCTTAACGGCCGCGGAAATGCACGTTCTTCGTATCGCCACTTATTATAAAGTACACCCACCCACCGGGCGATGCACAACACATCTCTCGTCAACGACCAGGACAGTTGTAAGGTCGCCGTTCAGAGTCTTCATCAAACGACCTATGGCTAAAGACACGAACAAGGTCGAGGTGGCTGTTCATCACACTTTGCACAAAAGCTGTAAGCGTCGCCTTGAACTTGCCACCTTCTGATACAACGAATAACAGACCGATTTCTGCCGGCACATAGAGAAGGGGGCAGCCAACTTTTGATCCGAAGCCACAGCGTAAGTGTGCACTTGAACTTCGTCGCTGCCATAACCGTTCATCACCGCAGCACCTGGTCCACCTCGAATAGCGGGCTTTACTAAACCTGCTCGGAATTTCCTCTTTTTTTTCCCTCCAAAATCGAATCCTATAGACACGGCGACGTTCAACTGTGATGAGAGAGAGGGGGGTGGGTGGGGGAGATTTTCGAAGCTCGAGCTATTTATTTTCGCGTGAATGGCTGAAAAGAGGGGAGTCCGCTGGCGTCAGCCGTGCGTAAAAGGTGGGACTATGGGAGGCAGATCCGCTTCAGAGCATCGGTACACTGACCATATTCAGGGAGCATAACTGGCCCATTCCTTGGGGCCATGATTTGCTTGTTTTGAGGGGGCGGGTCCAGTTTTTTTAGCGACGTGTTTTCGATGCGTCCGTGTTTGGCTATAAGGTAACGCACCTGTGACGTGTTTGTGTGCCGTTCAAAAAGGGGGAGTGTGGCACATGTGACACGTGGTTGTCGTGTTGTATCCAGTTCTCGTTACGTACGTTCGAACGGAGTAGCAGGCAGTAATATATATCGGAGCACATTTGTCAAAGATATGCGCGAAGAAGAAGAGCGGCGCAGCGTTCGTTACTCAATCACAGTGTCCTGGCATCTTGACCCCTGGTTGTTGCACTCTTCCGTTTGGGGCTCCTTTAATCCCCCTGTATCAGTCATGCTGAGCCCTGGCCAATCTCCCGTCGTATAGATCTCAGCCACTGAGTGTAACCGTGTGTTAATACAAGATACATCCTGACGGAATATTCTAGTAGAAGAGAAAGCAAGAAAAAAAGAAAAGAAAAAACGGGTTGTCACATAGCAGACGACACCATCGACCCTGTCGTCTGCTACGTACTCTCTCTCTCACCTACGCAGCGGAAAGGTCTTGCACACCTTCCGCTGTAGTATACTTTGGGGACTGTCGCTCGTGTGATGATGATTTTGATGAAGAAGAAGAAGTAGTAGAAGAGCCAGACGGTCACGTTTTAATGCGCGTGCAACCGCGTGCAACGCTTCCAGCGTAGAATATTATTACGCGCTGCCTCAGCGGCGTCAGTCGTTCGCCTTCACGTAAGTCGTTTCCAACGTTTCATATCACGTTATAACGTGAACGGAGTGACATATTTTTTTTCAGGACCAAGCGCACTGTGCCACTGCTTTCGTAAATTTTAACGGTACAGCACATTCGGTGGAGGCTTATAGCAACTGACATTGGCTCTTGCTCCCATAAATAATGAGCCAGCATAACTCTAGCTGGTTAACTTTCAGCGAATATTCCTGGAGCAAGGTAACAGTTGGTTGGTCCTGTTTCAAATGTGGGATTGACTTTGCTCATTTGCAAGCCAGTCGTGTGCAAATTGTCCCCCTCTTGTCGCAGGCGATGGACCTGTCATTGGAACTATTAGCCGATAAACCAGAACCAGTCGTTACTGCAGCTCCACCCAACGTATCTCTGGTCGTATTGAGTGATACGACGCCACCTACTGCGCCGCAGTATGGGACAGTGTGTGCACCGCAACCGCAGGAGGAAAAGAAGCCGGACGGTATCAGCAATACAGTTCCGTCCACGTTCATCTCGGCTGTCTTGCAAAATCCCGTGTCCAGCAAAACCGGGAAGAGGAGCATCACCGCTAGGTTACCAAGCTCGCAGAAGCGATTCCTCATCTCCCTCGGACGTCCGAAACCGATTATCAGTTCTCTTCTGCATACAGAAGCCGTCTCCCAGAGACGGGTGCTGTACAGACAGGAACAATCCGTCCACGTTTCACTGCTTGCTCATCAGAAGCGACCATCTGTGGACACTGTACAAGCTAAGCGACCGACAACATCCACTGGCGCTGAAAGAAGCGCTTCATCGTACTCCGAAATTGTCACTGATACTGCTTCAATATCAGGAGCAGTGTCACCATCTGGAGCAGCGTCACCCTCAGAAGCAGCGTCACCATCTGGAGCAGCGTCACCATCTGGAGCAGCGTCACCATCTGGAGCAGTTTCACCCTCAGAAGCAGCGTCACCCTCGGAAGCAGCGTCAACCTCAGAAGCAGCGTCACCATCTGGAGCAGCTTCACCACCGTTGCATCCGCGGAAATCAGGCGGCAGCGAGTTCTCGCCTCGTTTCGATCAGACGGGAATTGGAGCCACCCTTCCGTTAGGATATATTTTTCCACCATCGCGCGGTGAAAAGAAATCAAGCGCCGGCACCGCGTTACCTCCTGAAGTCCCTTCGCATCGGCACGGTCACAAAAGAACCGTCAGCACTGCGTTACCCAGCGGCTCCGACCGACAAAGACCTACGGTCAGTCTAGCAGACCATCAAAAGCCCACGATCAGTACCACCGATCAGGTGAAACCACCGGCGGGCATAGGATCACCGAAAGAGACATCCGTAACCAAACGTGGGCCGGAGACAGCACCCGCATCGACACAACGGCAACGTGATGAATCGGGTTCCGGTGAAGGTTACCCGAAGTCCGCCTCGTCTCAGATACACGACGCGGCCGCTGACGGCACGAAAGACGGCCACGCGTCGCGGTCGAGGATGAGGAAGTCCGCTACCCACTTCGACGAGCCAGAGTGTAGCAAGAAGAAAAAGAAAGGCCGGGTCCGTCGAATGCTGCAGAAGATGCGCCGGATACACGAGGAGTACGTGGAAGGAGCTGCGACGCATGAGTAAGTGCATGTATATACATATACAGGGTGTCCACCATTACTTTACTTTACATAAAAATTACTTTTATGATAAAAGTAATTTTTAAAAATAGAAATTCTTTTTCACTTTTTCCCAGTTTTAGCCAATGACGAAGTACTCTACGCCTAAAGGCCCACCTTAACAGGGCACAGGAAAAGCTTATGTGTCGATGCATTAATTAACTTTCGTTAATTAACTTTTCAATTATCAACGATAGAAGATTGACTCAATGAGAACATCGAATCCCCCGGGGTCTTTGGTAACATTACCGTTTTCAGAACAAAAATCGAGAGTTATAGCGCGAGGAAAGGGCCTGGAAATAAGGTGCTCTGGTGGTCATTTTTCGACGATCAAGTAGAAGCGCTCCCGTTTTCATTTTCCTGTGTATACGGGGTGGGAAAAAGCTGTCGCACCAATATGTCCCTATGCAATCTGTCCCCCCTGCGAGAGTTTTCCCTCCCCCGCATACAGAGGAAAGGAAAACTGGAGCGCTTCTACTTGAGCGTCGAAAAACGACCACCAGAGCGCCTTATTTCCAGGCCCTTTCCTCGCGCTGTAGCAGTCTCGATTTTTGTTCTGAAAACGTCTGTTACCAGTGACTCCAAGTGATTTGATGTTCTTCGATGAAAGGCCCCAATGGGGTTTTGTAATTCTGGTGCCAGCAGTTCTGTTTCGACGACCCGAAGGTGAGCTAAGCTAAGGGCAGAGTGGCGTTGTGTGGCTCTCTAAAAAACGGGTCACTTGCCTGATGGTCACACCGTCAGTTGCTCAATATATGTCCACGAAGTTTTCATTCCTTGTCGATTGCCACCACAGGTAATGGATCAACCAAAGGACCAAAACTGTCGATACAACGTTACATTTCCGCTATACAACGTTATTGACATTTCAATTGTTCAAGCATTCTGGAGCTTTCTGCTTCCAAAACTACGGCAGTGAGCAGTGCACTTGATACGCATTACGGGACACCAACGAAGCATTTAGGTCTCCTCTCCCGCCATATGGGCCTAACTCCCATATATACAACCAATATACCGCCAGCACCGTTAAGACTAAGACTAAGAAACAGGTGGTCCGAGTGAAACAGTACCTACTTGCTTTTCTGTTATCGCTCGCTTTAAATATATTTTCTGGACACGTTAGAGCAAACACCTTGTATATAATACGAGCTCCCGTGGCACAATGGTTAGGATGATCGCTTTCCACGGCGAGACTGGGAGGTAACACGGGTTCGAATCCTGTCACCGGCTGTGCTGTCTGAGGTTTCCCCTGGGTTTTCCGAAGGCTTTCCAGACAAATGTGGGCACAGTTCCCCCTGAAGTCGGCCCAGGACGCATACTAACCCCCGTTCCCCACTCCTTCCTGCTGTCCTCTCTCCATCTGTCCACGTTTGTACACCGCTCATATAGCCACAGTTGCTTCGCGGTGCTAACACGGAATAAAAAAATATAATATAATATAACATATAATACATAATAATATCACAAATATAACAAATTAGAGGTTGCCTTGTTGGATTAGACCCACATGGGCCGTATGCTCACAATGTATTAATGCGTATACATCTGAGGAACTCTTACTGTTGCAACGCAGGAGGGCGAAGAACTGGTGCTACGTGGTTATGTTCCTGATCTTGGTAATAGGAAACATTATCATGGGAACCATACTATTGTACTCCGCGCTGAAACCTTGTAAGTACACATATCTCATAACGCGTCACCCTTGTCAGACGGGCAGTGGGCAAACATATTCAATGGTCATTGGTCTTCAATTATCATTGAAGAACAGCCCGCATGTGACAGGGATATCAGTCAGATAGTAGCGGAATCGGATACCACCCTCCTAAACTTCGCCTTATCATTCAAAGGGATACGACCACCGACAAGTAAGTATTTACGGAACACGCTCCTTCCTCGGAGTTGACACGCTGTCAGCGCCCATGTGCCTATAGTTAGCCCATTGTTATTCTAAGGAAGGAATGCGTCGGAGCGTGGTCCCGTAAACTCTTGTCCAGCACTGCATGTACATTGACGACGCCACGTCTCGTGTACGTAGCGCTGGATCCCAGTCTGGTGCACCAGGGCCGCTGTCTGGTCATGTGCTACTTCGAGCCACGAAGCATATTGCGGGCCAACTGGTCGTACGATCTGCGCAAGTACTTTCCATCGCGCAACTGCACGCACGTGCTTTACTCGGACCTCGTGTACTCTGAAAAGGGTTCTACTGTCACCTACGAGAACGCCTACATCGCCTTCAATAAAAGTGAGTATCGCAAATGCCACTGCATATATAGTGAAGCGAAGGAAGGTCGGGATATTTCAAAGCGACTACAAGTAGTGTGGTACGTTCAAGAGCTGCAATCAGAGGTATATCCCCGCCACCGGAGAATGTAGTCTGCACATTGATGGTGGAGCATACGACAAGATGGCGGACGCCAGGCAAGCGGGGAGGTCGTGTTTTTGTTTTGTTTTCGAGCGTCTTGGCACGTGGCAAAGTCCGCAAAGTCCGAGCAAGCATGCGCGCACACTACGTTGCGACACAGACGAGTCACGCGCCCGGCTTAACCAATCATGGACTGTAGGACTTTCCCTGAAGGATAGTACTTTTGCTTCAATCTGCGTTTTCCACTCTACGACGGCATAACGGAGCGCGTCTTCAATGTCGTCAACGCAGGGGCCCTGGCGACCTTTGTGGAACTGTCCCGCACCCACGGAGCCTCGATTCTGGCAGAACTTCGCTGCCGCAACAAAGAAGACCTGCGGAAGCTGGAGACATTGGCGTCCAACCCCGAGAACCTGCCTGGCTTCGCAACCAACGTGTCTGACTACCTTATGAAAGCGGGCTTCCAGGGCCTGGACGTCAATGTCTACAACCCGAACAGCGGAATAGGGAACGTCAAGGTCCAGTACCCTGCTATCTTAGAGGTATGAAAAGTCCTTCGACGATAATGCCGTATCCTTCCGGAGACTCCCGGATCTATGATAAAGAGAGAAGTATAAGATAAGATTTCGGGTGCAGGCACTGCGGGATGAATTCCAGAAGCACAAGCTGCTACTGAGCGTCAATGTCTACGTCACCCACCACTTCCCAGAAGCAATGGACTACGCAAAAATCTGGGAGTACGCCGGCTATACATTTCGTTTGTGGTGAACATTTTGCGTCACGTATGGTATGATCCGTTCTTTCAGGCTGGTGGACATAATGGTAGTAAACACTCATAACCTTACCCACTCAACTAACGATACAAGCGCGCCCAGCCCCCTGTACGGCGGCAAAGGATCTTATTCTTGGGTACGTACGTGGAAGGGCTTTTACCAGTACTACATATGCTGACTATGTGTGTGTGTGTATAGGAGTCTAGCCTGAACCTGATAGCGAACGCAACGCGCACGCGAGCCCGCCTGGTAGCCTCGGTGGCGTTCACGGGCAGCGAGTTTAAGCTCGAGGATCCCATCGACAACGTGCAGAATGTGACGCTCGGCCGGCCTTCATCGGGTTACGCTGACAAGACGGACATCACCTACACGAAAGGTCTACTTGCATACTTCGAAGTGAGTCTGTCTCTATGTGTAGAACAGAATAGCGCTAGGACCTGTACCATCTCAGTGGGGATGTAGGCCCCCGTAAGTTACACGTAACAAATTCTCCCCCGTTTAGGTCTGCAGTGCATTCCAAGCCTTTCCATGGCTTCACACCGTCAACTTCGACGTCATGTGTCCCTTAGCTGCGTACAAGGAACGGTGGATCGGCTACGACGATGCCTGGAGCATAGCTGAGAAGGTAAGTCTTCCGTCTTGCAGATTCTCCTAATTGTGGAACCCTGGGGCGAGATCCTGGCAGCGCGTGAGCCACTCGCTCAGCTACGATGCTGCGGTGCACACGCGCTGCAAGGAACAGGTGACATTTTGGTCATCGTGTACATCTTTATAATCCTACCGAATTTGTCATTTGCTATCTACGTGTATCGCTCTGCATCTCCATAAATGACTTTGCACTATAGCTGCACTTTGTGAACTGTGACTGTCAACCATCATGCAGGTCCGGTACGCCAGACGTGAGAAGCTTCTCGGGATCGCCGTGCGGCACATCGACAAGGATGACTTCCTTGGGAGCTGTGGCGAAAAGAACCCTCTAATGACAGCGCTGCTGACACAGATGGATGATTGTTTGAAACCACCATAATCTCGAGGGCGATGCTTCCAATACAGCGTCGAGAACAACGATAATGCATTTACCATATCATGTGTCCCTTCCTGGATTATGTTCACACAGATTACGTTACACAAGTATGACCCTTCGTGACGTTCTTCTGATCCTGGCATACGAGCAGGCTAGACATCGAGTTCGCGCCGCAGTCTCCGATTAACCATAAACACATACTTTCACAATCGCCCCCGCTATGTGGCGCTAGCTGTTGTACTAATACTAATAATTGGCTACTAGTGACTTTATACCTGCAACCTTGAGAAGCCGTTCATACAAAAAATGGCAGAGGAGTATACAAAGTTTTCTCATTGGGCTGCCCCTGTGTCGGAGGTATTCCCAAGCAGAACAATGTACAAGTGTGGGGGTGGCTGGCACGTGTTATCAGTGTGGTGCTTCATTTGGTAGGTCTGCCCACGGATAGGTAACCTTCCATCCTCTTTGCGCTCCCTGGGGGTGTCGTCCCTCTATAAGCACCCTGTGCATGCCGCCACCGTCTTTGTAATCCCTTTAGGATGTACGCAAAACTAAGGTAGATTTTTTGTTGCGCCGCGAAGCAACTGTGGCTATCAGCGGCGTACAGACGGGGGCAGATGACAGTAGGAAGGAGTGGGACAGCGTCATGGGCCGACTTCAGGGGGAACTGTGCTGACATTCGTCTGGAAAGTCTTCTTGAAAACCTCGGACAGCACAGCCGGTGGTAGGATTACTAAGGTAGCAAAACTGGAACGAAAACATTAGGCCTAAGGGACCCAGTATTTTTAGAGTAAATATTTAGATTAGTGGAACTTATTAGTGGAACAGATAAAGCGCGTGGACCACCCTTGCACATACGTGAACCCCTTGTAATACTACACCGTGAAACTCGTTGTACATACACCACGGACAACTGCTGGTGAGGATACAGCCAGCCATCGAACTTCTAACAATATCTAACAATATCTAAAAAGGTAACTCGGTCAATAAAGTACTTTCAATTACGTTGTCCCATAATTTTATTTTATCATGTACGTGTTCATTCTGAACGAGCGTCGAAATGCGGGGCAGTTGGTAAGTACATAATGATAAAGGGGTATAGCAGACAAGGACAGTGAAGCGCACAAACGAACTGCTGACTCTCAACTAACAGATGATAACGTGCTCTTTTCTGCCTGAACAGTGGACTAGAAATATCTGCCATGCCTCTCTAACTCCGCAGCTTATCTGAACTTATCTGTTCAACACTCATAATGTGCGCACACAAATAACTCCTCTGCCGAAATAACTATCCTAGTGTCCCGTACATCGTAAGTCCCGTCATTGCGCATGTCCGAACACTACTTGAATTTTTTACACTTACGACCACATGTCTAATCGTTTGGTCGATTCCGAATTATTCGTAAAACATGTCAAGACATTTGGCCTTCCTTCCACAAGGATCGATAAGGTTGAATAGAATGAATGAGGCAAAACGCTTCGTCTTCAAAGCCTGCGACAGAATGGCTGGAGGGAAGACGTACCGCCCTGGTCGTAGACTATGTGCAGAGTCACTGTCCATATGTACCGCCATCGTATGCGCTATTGGCTTCTTGTATCAGATGTCAAGTATCATGAGCGTGTATTTTCAGTACAATTTCAGCGTTACGATGGAGGAAAGGTATAGGTCGAGCATAGTCTTCCCGGCAGTGACGGTTTGCGTGGATGGCTGGTACGCAGCTACAGTCCTTCAACGGTGTATATGTTCGTAGTAGCTGAGGGAATGTCCTCTTTATTCCCAGGATGGATAGAGAAACGCTCTGCCGGCTACGCCCAGGGAAATGCACAAAGAATGACTTGGTAAGCAGAAATTTACTGACTGTAGCTGTAAAGTTACGATCCATCGATCCGTACCAAGGGTAATGGTTACAGCTTTCACCAGGCTGAGACGCGTGTATGTTCGTGTTGCGCCATCTACACGCGAAAAAATCGTGAATCGGAGATAACCAGTTCACTCGAAACCTCTCAATTTCGAATACAGCTTTTTTTTTTCGCGTTTCTGATTAACTGTAGCACTTTATTAAGAGCAGCCTTTATTTTCACGCCCGCTTACAAAGCACACTTATTGAAGCACACGAAAAAAACATATCGTACTTCCGTACGTGGCTTTACGTCACGGAACAACTATGATCATGAGTGACGTCACAGAGGATTAATACCATACTTTGGTGGCTTTACGTAGGGGAACTATGATCCTGAGTGACGTCACAGTGGATTAATACCGTACTTTCGTGCCTTTATGCAGCGGAACAACTATGATCATGAGTGACGTCACGGAGGATTAATACCATACTTTCATGGCTTTACGTAGGGGAACTAGGATCGTGAGTGACGTCACAGAGGATTAATACCATACTTTCGTGGCTTTACGTAGGGGAACTATGATCGTGAGTGACGTCACAGAGGATTAATACCATACTTTCGTGGCTTTACGCAGCGGAACAACTATGATCATGAGTGACGTCACAGTGGATTAATTAATTAGGCCGCAACCCAGCAGGACCCGCAGCTATTTTTGTGGATGCTAGTGGCATTAGCACGGTATACAGGATTCTGCATGCACATGTACTTCGTGCGCTACGACGAGTACCATTGCAAAGCAGAGTATGACACTATGAGTGGTCCACGCTCTAATTTATCTTTTCAAGGTACTCGCTCCAGGATTATACATAGTACAGACCGACTCCAACTTACGACGCAGCGTTACATTCGAACCTCAGGCTCTACTTTCCTGTCAGCTGACCTTCGGAGATTCGAACTGCCCTCCAGAGAACTGCACCGACGGGTGTGCATTGCATGATGTTCTTTCCACGAACGGAATTGAGGGTACGTTTCGTTTCAGCTTTGCGACAACGTATTACAGACAGCCATCCCAACAATGTTACACGGTCGATATCAACCGGTGGCTGGGAGAAAACCACACCGCTCACCAGTGCTCCAGACAGTCAAAATGGGGTGAGAGATAAAAAAGACCAGTTGCCTTATAGTGCCTGACTTTCTGCCATGCCACAGAACTGGAAGTACGGTACAGTTGGGATCCGAAGAAAACTCTCCTTCTACTGCCTATGTGGGTGTACCCGTTAGTTGTGCATGCAACGGGAATGTGCCCTCCTGATAAACTAGCTAGTGTGATGTTGCAGCCTGGAAAAATTATGGAAGTCACCGTTAAACAGGTATGCGTGCATATTTACGTAGCGCGTAATACGAACATGAAGTAAGCGCAGCCAACGCCACCTGTCGATAAAGAAAGCCTGTGACGTATAGTCATCAAGAGTCCGCCAATCACGACGCGCTTTCGGCGGCCCTAGTTATGGAGAGAGACTAGCCGCATGGGCAGCCAGAGAAAGCCTGTGTTTGAAATTGTCTGCGGCGATTGGCTGGAGCAGACTACGTCACAACTCTCCGTGCATTAACACGAGCGACATCCATACGGAATATTCTAGTGGAAGAAAAAGCAAAATAATGTTATGGTGTTGAAGCGTGTTATGGTGAATATTCGCGTGGCGCTGGAATATCAGGTCTGGCGTACAGCGGACGTAGCAGACGACACCATCGTCCCCGTCGTCTGCTACGGAATATATATGGGTGGCGTTGACGTAGCACGGAGAAGTTGATACCGTCAGGTCAGGAGCCAGATTTTTGTTTCAGCTTCGGACACACCGCCTGCCGGCCCCGTACAAGAGCATGTGCACCAATTACCGAGTGATGGGGACATTCCACGAGTTTCGAGGGTACCTAAACCTCGATGTATGTAACACAGCCTATAGTTCATGCGCATTCCGATGTTATTTGTTCTTATATTATGCTCTCCCTTATCTCTAGCTCTGCATCCAGAAATGCAGCATGGAGCTTGAAGTGAAACACTGTGGCTGTATCCTCACGACGTACGAGTTCACAGCACTCTATCCTGCGCCCACGTGTGAATTCACCATAGCCGGTATGATTTGTGAAAAGCATTTATCCTGTAAACCATGCTCTCCCGCACTGCCCCTAAGGATGCGGGGAAGAGACCTTTACGTGCAGTATGTAATCCGATGTGCGGTAGACGTACCCAGAGTGTGTGTGTGTGTGTGTGTGTGTTGGGGGGGATGTTTTTATTGTTGCGAGAGGAAAGGTTAGCTAGACTACATCGACTTGCTATTCCTGAAAAAAAAAAAATGCGGTCATGTGTAGTTCCGTCTTTGTATCTACTCCATTGAACGCGAGCTGTGCGTAGATGTATTAATTGTGTTACTCCCTTAGCAGTGAAAATAGAGATTCCATCCACTGACATTTCGGCCTTTCCCCTACAGACCACTGCAAAAGCAGCCTGACAAAGAATGGTACCTATTTGTGGTGCAAGAAAATATGTGGCCTACCTTGCGAGTGAGCGTGCACATATACTTTTCGAAATCAGTTATGGTACTTTAATATCTTTAATCGAAACTCTACGTGCCGGTAAATGCCATCAACGATGTTTTCCCGTTTTACAGGCAGCTTCACTATGACGTGCGAGTAGCCAGTATCTCGGACGAAAAGGTAGGAAAATTCGTTCATTAAATTCATCAATTGCGTCTTATTATTACTGAGCATATAAGCTACGTTACAGGGTACAAGACAAGAAATTAGGTACGATCGCGATACCGACAGTATTCCATCTTCTGGAGCACGCAAAATTTCGAATGTTATGAAGTATGTTTTCCAGGTCGAAGTTTACGTTGAAACTTAAGTACCGTTCCGAGACTGAAGAGTTAGTGCTGTACCATCCGTCACTTACGGTTAAGTAGGCTTTCTGTGTCCACTAACGAAATGTGCTGCTTGCGACATAGCAGCAGGTGGTTCTGCCAGCAGCGGTACAACGACGGAAGCAGACGACAATTCCCGACGTGCCTTGCGCAGCCTAGGTGGCGTTCATCAAATTTGCACCAAAAATCCACTAATTTTGCAGATCGCCAGAGGTATCCATTTCAATCCCATCCAATCCACTTGCCACGTAAAATGGCGCTGCCCATGTTGGATAGGGGGGTAAATAGTGAGGATAGGTTGGTTGATTGATAGTGCCACATATTTCAAGACTTCATTGGTCAAAAAGCTGAAAAAGTGGGTGGAGCTTCAGGTATAGGCATGATCCATTAATGGCCAGACTCCCTTTTAATATACGGCTCTGGGGCTGGAGATTTCAGACAAGTATGTCGCAAGCAGTACCTCCCACAATATATGGCACATTGTGATACCTCCCTGACGTTTTATGATACCTCTTCCTCACTTATGCAGGTTAATGAGCTTCTGGCATACATAGGAGCTTACTTCGGTATCTGGTTGGGCATGTCTGTAGCATCGCTTGTCTTGAATCTCGAGAAATGGGTGCGGAGACACAAGTCAGTTGGACATTACGAGTATAAATTTTGTGCCGTCTTCCTATATTTGCGCTTCTTCTAGTAATGTGTACATTTGTCGCAGGACAACAGTCGAGGATATAATGATGTGGCTCGAACGGAGGCACCACAGGTTCATGTAAGTGCATTACACACAAACGAGCGTGCGTTCAAAATACAGGATACAGCACAAAGGGGAGAGCTTTCTGTACAAGAAACCCCCATTGCTGCATATTCTATTGGATATTTTGTATTAATTGGATATTAGTATTTTATATAGACGACAAATAATAAGGGGTGAATTAGATATAATAAATTATACGTGCAATGAAACAATTAACCTTTTTAAAGTATTAATATCAATAATAAAAGTGTAATGAAAAGGTTTTTATCATTTACAGAATTTTTATTTAAAAAAAACTCTGAGAGGAGCATAGATGTCGTTTTTTCAATTGAGTTCTACGGCAAGGCGGACATCCTCGCGAAGAAAGTGCGCAACTACACGATGACTAATAGACCTCTCCCTGTTTGTAAACAAATGGTGTCATAGTGTTCGACAGCGCCACCAATTTGGTAGAGTTGAACTAAGCTCGAAGATAGGGGGCGAACAATGTCGCGCCCGAAAGCCACGGTCTTGAGGGGATTACGATGGTCCCTGAAAGTGACGCGACCTACTTTCGGTCCTACTTTTCTTTCAATAGGAGGCAGCGAACAAGTGCCCATTCGTGGAACCCAGCCGTCCCCTTCCGATTTGTTTTGGTTTCAGTCTGTCTACCAGCGTCATGATGACGTTTCTCGGGTGGAGGTCTATTACCTAAAACTCATTAATAAACTTTTTAATTAGGGCATTTTGTGCAAAAGCGAGATAGTAGATTGAGAGACTATCCTAGTTGCAAGCCATTTCACGTTTAACAAATTCTGAAACACGCACGTGCGTTACAATATCCACGCCAGAATTTTGATATGCATCGCTCATTTCACGTCAGAGGGTCACGTGATTTGGAGCGATGCAGATTGGAGTATGTACTCAGCTGGCCAGATCAACCGCTTTTCGGCCCAGGATAAGCCTCCGTCGGCGAGGGTCGTGCGCTCCTGAAGCGCACCTTTTTGGTTACGGCTCATTTGCGTACTCAGCTATGGATTCGGCTATGGATATTTCACGGCACGCGCTCTTTTCTTGATCTTTAGAAGATAGAACGGATTTCAACGAGGATTGTCTCCCATTATGTAATATCGCTCTGGCCCGAAATTCCCTAACAACAACAACAACAACAACAACTTTATTGGGAGACGATGAATGGGGAGCTCCATCGCCAGGAGCGATACTCTACCGCATTGCTGGTGGTTTATGCGGAGAATGAAATACTTAATGATCCCCTTCACAATAAGGATAGAAGTCCTATGGTATCCAGAATGGTCAAGAGAGCTTTGAGGGCAGAGCGTTGGTGGGCTGGATCTGGCCAGGGACCAAGCAATTTTGTGAGAATTCACCCTAGCCGGTATATACGATTTGTGAATACTGAATACCACATTCGTGAAAAACCTTTATCCTGTAAGCTATGCTCTCCCACACTGACCCTAACGATGCGGGGAAGAGACCTTTACGTGCAGTATGTACTCCGACGTCTGGTAGACGTACCCATAATTACCTAATTAAAGAGTTAATTAATGAATTTCGGGTAATCAGTCATCTTGTAGTTGCATACTCTCTTCCAGAGGATGTCCGCCTGGCCGTAGAACTCAACTGCAAAGACTAAAAAACGCCCTGTATAAGGTAATAATATGTATTGATAAATATATATAATAAAATATGTAAGAAAAGGAATATGTACTGATTAATAAGTGAATATTAAAGGGACTATGAAATTTCCCGAACCCCCATACTTTTTTTCGATGGAAACTGTTCTTCTCGCAAAGAAACTAATATGCCACAAATTTTTCCGGACGAAATCGCTCCACTCTGCGAGGAGCGCGCGCTGGAAATGTCTCTTCCGCGTTCCTCCTCTCCCGCGCATATTTCCCTGCCGATGGTGTAACTGTACGGACCGCTCTTCGGTTCCCCGTTACGTCACCAGTGTTGCACAATGGCAAGCAATGCCGCGAGCTCGCGCTGTGGCTGCCGCCACTGCCGAAATCCGCCGATTGCGCTAAAGCTGCTGTCATGGAGATTTCCACTCCCAATGAACGCATACGCGGGATCCTACGGCGCATGCTCCTGGCGGGATTCCTCGGCTCGGCAACACGTCACGATGACGTGTTGCTGAGCCGGCCGCGGTCGCGTCAAGTGATGTCCCCCAAGGTCGCCATTTTCCCATGTATTTGTTCCTATGCCGATGCGTGCAATGCCGGAGGCCGCCCTTAGATACCCCATTGTTACCAGACGTTGGCTTGCGTGGATTGTAGCGCGCTAAAGATCCAGTTGAAGCACAATCCAAGCCAGGCCCAGTCACCGAAGGAGAAATGGACGACTGCAGCGCCTGCGGCGCCTGGTACGACAGGTACGCTATGTGATGTACGCAGCCGTGCACTAGATCCTTCCGATCGCTCAACACGTTTAAAAACGGACCAAAAAGTGAATCACGACAGAGAAAGTTGTTACACGCGTTTTATTTGGACATATAAAGACTAGATTCATTCGCAGAAACAACAAAAACATTTTGCCGCTAAACTTAGCGCGCTGAAGTGATCCCGAACGGCAACAGTGGGGTATCTAGTGGCGGCCTTCTTCGTTGCACGCTTTTCCGAGGTGAGTTTGGGGGACCTGCGTCAAGTTACCCGTTGTGTCTCCGCTCGGCAGCTCGTCACGGCGCGGCGCCAGCTGTCCTCCCTTTGCCGCTCCGTTTAAATTCGCTCCCGAGAAATCCGCTCGCGCGACGAAAGTAAAATTTCGGTTCTAGACTCAGAAAAATGTCTTCTTTCGAACGAAACGAAGAAAAAAATCGTTTCATAGTCCCTTTAAAAGCCTTCATAACAGTAGGTTTTAACGCGCCGTGTAGCTGGGACTTCCCGGTCACAAAATATAGTGGATATAGCAGCGTTGTAACCTCTAATTTGAATGCACGAAAGAACAGCCCAAGTGAATACCGAATATTTCATGCCGGACGAATAAATATGTGAATCAAGATACTTTTTCCGAGAAAAACTTTTGCTTTCGGTAAATAGTGCTCCAATTTTCATGATACAACTCTCTAACGGCCTTTCCAAATCTTCATTGAATCGACGTTATATATTACCAACCTTCCTGATTCACGTTTCCAGAGGCGCAATAGAAGAAGACAAAACATACCAAACTTCGACATTCAAATTTCAATTCAAGTGTCACGCTCAGATATGCAAGCGATTTTTTTTACACCCCTTCATCGCAAAAATATTTCTGGAACAACTTATTACCGGGAACATGCGCATTCCTTTCTCTATTCTTCGTCTACACCATAAAATGATGATGAAGGTACTGTACATGACAAGTCGTTAACAGAAGGAAGGAACAGGTCCGTCTGCTAATAAACATAGCCATGGTAACCACTGAAGAAGTAGTTGGGCTTTAGAATGGTAACCACTCTCCACGAACACCGTTTTAAGTGTCACGACGATCAAGAAGACAGCAATCTAAATTGCATGCCATTAGCTCTCAAGTTCAGATGTTTTTGCGTAGCAGCTTTCCTCCTCGCTATTATATCTTCTAGCAATCAATCACTCAGACTTCCCTCTTAGCTACAATGATATCTACATTATGTGATATATATCTGTACGTTCTGATAACCATATCTTCTTTCATCTAGGATGAACAGAATTAAAAGATGGCCAATGCACCGCATCATTATTCAATGAAAAGGTGCTGCAGCACGCTCCTGATTAAGTGAGATGATGTACGGCAAGTTGTGAATGCACACCTCGCCCGCAAGTAGACGAAATGATAAAATGCAAAGAGCAAAGACCGGCATTACGGCACATCGCAAGGACAACAAAGCTGGGACTCCGTAGTTTGTAATTCAGGAACGTTTCACGTTCTGCACGTGAAATGTCGGTTGTTCTTCGAAAACGCACTCACCTGCTGTCATATACGTTTTGCTGAAAGGGCCACGAAAGCTCCGGAAATGTTCACATAAACATTTTTTGTCTGGTGCTGCCGACAGTTCTGAGCCGCGTTTCTGGATTCTGTCCGGTAAAAGCTTTACAGAACACTCGCTCAGAATATGTAAATGACGCTCTGGCAGAATGCCTCACTAACTTAAAACTTCGTAATGCAGCGAAAACAATTAAGTGGGCAACTGTCAACGTAACCCCCACACCGCAACACTTTGAACCACGTGGCATGTAGTTTGTAAACATTGTTGACGATGTCGATTCGCAGACGCGTCGGCAAAGAGGGCGGAGACGACACACAACGTAAACTGCAGAAGCTGAAACGACAACCGAGACAAACACAACGACCGGTAAAATAGACAACGAGATCTGGTCGAGGCAGACCACACTTAGGGACGACACAAACATGTAAGCCTCATACGCCCGGAATCATCGAAATGCAACAACTCAGGGAAAAGAGGCGCCTGCGTCCTCGCGTCCTGCGTTCCTGGCGTCAGCGCCTCTTTTCCCTGAGGTGTTGCATTTCGACCGGTAAAAACCCACAAAAACACTGTTGCCCACTTAGTATTGAAATGCACTATTTTCATCCCAGGAAAAAAAATAAAAGAATGGGAAATGGCAGGAAAGAATGCCAGCTAGGTTTGTCATGTTTTCTTCATGTAAGTAGTTGTCATGTAAGTTCATGACTTATGTTCAATGCCATCAGTACAAACCTTCGAATTATTTCCAAGGCTGGCAGTTGGCAACTAGGCCCACCCGTTTCTGATTGCTAGCTGCTAGGGATCCTTGTAAAGGATCACCCCTTTCTGATTGCTAGCTGCTATAGAGATCCTTGTACAGAATTAACTTTATTAAGTTGAGGACACTACATTGGCCAGATTCGTTTTCATTTATTATACATAATTGTGACAAAATTCACAGGAGAAACTAGCAACAAATCCTTTTCCAATGGAATGATAAAAACTTGCTCATTCATACATGACATGAATCTATGAATACAAATGACTCAGTTGTTCGGCAACACCACTTTTCTTAAAACGTGCAACTTTGTACAAATGATTTGTTGAGCTTTTAAGTTCCTGAGCATCAGAACCAGGACTGTACAGTGCTACTCTAACTAAGACACACTTCTACCAGCCACAGCTGCATGCACGATGCATAAACCTTTCTGCAATGGCACACCTGTGATACCTACGACAGAATCGTCCAAGATTCATAATTGATCCAGCAAATGTCTGCAATTTCATGTGCTTACGCAAAACAACTTTCCATCTTTGACTGTACAACATGTACATGGTGGTCTCAACCACTGTGACACCTTAAAAAAGTCCTATACACAAACTTTCAGTTCTATACACAAACAAGAAAAAGTTAGTATTTCAAATAAGGTACAACACCAATATGCAATATAAATCACCACGACAAAGTAAGTCAAAAATGCTCCACAGGCAACTATTTCGGTCTTGAGTGGTATACTTGTAAAAACATTGCAGATCATCTGAATTTTTTTTAAACCTCAATATATTTCTTTTCTAACTGGACTACGTAGTCGGATGAACAGCTCTGGAGCATCAAAGGGGGCCGTGAAGGCATTCTAGGGAGCACTCAGTATTCAGTACTCGAAGGTACATTCACCATGTGTGCATTGTAAAACAATTTCAAATTCTTCGACATCCACACATGTAGAAACTTGAAATAAAAATTTTGCACTTTCGCACTCCTCTGTAGACGTCACAGTTGTGTTGGGCGCAAAGTCCAATTTCTTTAATTTTATGAAACAAACATGTTTGAACGTGTGCTACATGCCTGTGTTGTGCATATGCTCAGGAGTCGTAGCATATCCGGGGTGTTCTCTATAACCCACAAGACCAACTGTGATGTCAGAATTATGGCAAATTGAAACCAAATATTTTTTTCTGATATTATAGAATGAGGCATTGTATTCCATTATTATATGCACGCATAATGTTACATAAAATAATTTATGTTGTAAAAAAAAGATAACTAGCTTTACTCTGAGGACCAGATGCATGCAACCTTTGTGAGCTGGACAACAGAATATTTAGCTATGTCATAGTTTGGCACAAATCTGGAATGCCATCTTATATACGCACCAAATGTGCTCTATGTGTGGTACAACTAAACTTCAATATAACAATCTCTGTTTAATAAAATCTGCAATATATTCGTGCTTTGTTTGTTCCTAATTTAGGTCCTGCCAGAAACGGTGCATTTCCAAACTCGATATGACAAACGACTTCCAAAAGCTGCGCCGCAAAACATTCACCTCTCTAGTGAAAGCATTAAAATCTCCGCTTTTAAAATATTCGACACAAACTGTCATGCAGACAGGTTCTACGCTGCTTACGTTATGCAAGTAAACTCACCTAAGCAGCCAGAACATGTGTGTTTTGTCTGGCTCATTACTTCCTTTCAGTTTACAAACAGCAGAAATTTAAAAACACAAACGTTAGCAACAACCTAAGCGCAAAAGATAATGCTGTAGCTCATCTTACAAGCACACTGATTCACAGCACTTCCTTACGTACCGTAACAAACTGCATTACTCCTTGCCTCTCATAACGATATCCCACTACATTGACAGAAAACGCCTAGTATAATCATTTTGAAATACCTCTCCAATTTCAACTATGGTCGGTGAGAACAAAAGTACGAATGACTTCTGGTACACAGTACCACTGTGGTATCATTGTGGCAGTCGTATTGCTTTGGTGTGGGAGACAATGTCAATTAAGAATCACAACACGCTATGTTTCACTGCAGCTCTTTCAGCCATTGGGAGGTAGCGTGTTGGATGCCATGTCCAATTGGTCCTTAAACTCACTAAAGAGACGTTGAAGGCGAAGGTTGGTTGCCATCACTGGCAGAATCTCACGAAGTAGCTCTCGCTTATTCAATCCCTACACGGGTAAAGAAGCAACGTGGGTTACGGGGGAACATGAAAGATTTGCAAGGGGTCTGATAATATGTACTTCCTGGTTTTAAAGAAATTTCAGGAAGCTCACAGTTCAGACTAGAGCACTGCAACGAGTCTGGCCCGGTCACTTTCTTTTTGCAAGCCTGGGCTGGGCTGGGGTTTGATTTTATGGGCCTGTGGATTGCCGGTTCTAGATCGGGCTCCATCCTGTGCTACCCCACTGTTAGTTGGCCACGGTCAACTTTTACAGCCCAGTACACTGTGTCGGGCCAGCCCCGGGTAGAGAAACCTAAAAATTATTTGGGTTCTGGTCGGGTCCGGGCCCGGGTGGGTAAACCAAATATAGGCCAGGCTCAGACCCACGAATGCGACCCGTGCAGTGCTCTGGTACAGACACACAGTTTGATATTAAGCCTTTTCACGCAACAATCCCATGATCCTGTAGAAAGCCCATACCCTGCATAATATGCTATGACAGTGAAAGGATGGTTAGGTGGCAAGCGACCTGGTGATAAGTATACATTCCCTTTCCCTTTGTGACTCCCTTTGTGTGTTTTAAGTATGATGTTGTGGAAATAAACTCTCTAGTTGTGTTTGAGACATTGTGTGTGCATGTCCCTCCTTGTCCCTCGTCTCGGGGGGGGGGGGGGGGGGGGGGGGGGGGGGGGGGGGGGGGGGGGGGGGGGGGGGGGGGGGGGGGTTTCCTACCATGGATGCATGACAGTTTGTCAGTTTGTGACAAAGTGTCTGTCCACTCATTAGGCAGCAATAAGGAGGTATTCATAGGCCTTGAAATGTTGCGCCCTTATTTGGGATAGGCACCACTAAGGTACCTCAACGGGCAATAGGGGAAAGAGGGAAACTGGAGAGCTGCACCGACGGCTGGCGTAACTTGCATAGCGTATAGGCAACCTTTCCTACTGACCTCCAGGAGGAAAGCTTTGGTCCCACATGACCCCCATTATGTAAGCCTCCTCCTTTGTAACAAGCTAGTTCATGTTTATCTCCTTTGTTCCCTCAAACTTGGTTAACAAGCTGCGCTGCCTAGAGACTAGATGCCTGAATTCTGTGATGTACAAAATTCCTGACTCTGTTGTAACAAAAATTAGTTTTATTAGTTTTGTTTTGGTTCTTTCTTTCCCCCCCCCCCCCCCCTGCAGATTCTCACGTTCTCAAAAGCATTTCCATTGACAAATTTCAGCGTTCTGATTGTTTGTGTGCAGGGCATTATGTAGCATGTTGTGCAAAGTAATGTACTCCTAATATCCCTTTCATATGAAGTAGCAGGAATGGACAAAGTAACATTTTCGTCTTGAGCGACTGTTAAAATTATGCCATCAAAAAATCAATATAGCATTTCTCGAATCTTATCTGACTGGTCTGAAAAGTCAGAACTTTGTTATCCACAAGCCTCGACCTTGCATCACCCTTCGGAGGATGAAAATAAGGAGAGCTATTGATATACTGAAGTCTGCATTTCATTTTGGTAATATCGATTGTAACGGGCTGCCATGCGGAGTTGCAGGTTCAGGTTGTGAGGTTGTAAGGCCACTGACGAACCTGGTTTCAGAGCATTAGAGCATGCAGTTCAAGAACAAACAAGGTAAGCAGCCGTAACTTTTCTAGCCCTCTAAAGAAATGTCGAGGCTACATTATATAATGAAATATATAATGAAATAAATATATATAATGAAAAGAGCTGCAGGGTGCAGAACAGTCATAATGTTAAACACTTACGAGGATGTGCTGCTTCCACGTGTGGCACGGTGTGCCGATGGGCCCAAGAAGCTGTGAGCACAGGTCTTTCAACCGACCTTCAATACCTTCAATGAATAAACAGACAGAGATGGAATATTTCCTGTCAACACAACAAGTTTCTGACAGTTTCATGCAATGCTAAATGAAACCTCCTTGCTCCCTTGAACGAGTACGGAAGGCATACGTAAGTTGTAACGTAAACTGTACGTAATTTTTTCTTACACCATGATATGAACAGGGATCGGAACCGGAAACCGCTAAAAACCCGTATTTTTTTGCTTAACCGGAACTGAACCGAACCAAAATATCTTTAACGCATTGAACCGAACCAGAACTGAACTGAAATAAATTTAGGTGGTTACCGGTTTGCGAAACGGTTCAGACATAATGTGCATGATGTCAGATCATCCGAGCACTCTTATTGGCTGGAGAAAATTGTCTGCGGCAGCACGGGAGCAACCACTCGACTGCTCTGCATCACACATAGGATGGGCGGCATCAAATACAGCCGCAAAATGAAAGGAAGAAAGAAGAAGCACATGCCTCACTGTTGCTCACATAATATGACTGGCACCAGAGGGAAGAGGCTTTTCTGACCCGCAATAGCCAAACCTCTCTTGCTCAGCAGGACTGCACACTGCACTCGTACTTCATGTGCAAATGTGTATCCCAGGGCTTATAGTCCTAATTTCTACTCCTACTGATATATTTTTTGGGTGGGGCCCTTCCATACTTAGGGCCATGTGTTTTAAGGTAAAGCCTGTTTTTACCCCCCCCCCCCCCCCCCGATTTGCGCCACCATCACTTCGGTAAAGCTCGAAAACACGGAAAAAAGAAAAGTGCCAATTCAGCCATCAATATGGGCACTGGAAATCGCTAAACACTATGCATTCAGCACAGCTCTTCTGCATGTTATGTCAATCTAATATGCGAGAAGCAATCCTTTTTTATTTTCCACCCGAAAATCTACTATTCCAACTGATATCACTTGATTTTACCCTCTCTTACGGCTCCCGAAATAAAACCAGATTTTTACCCCCCCCCCCCCTATTTTCAAAAAACATAAAACCCGAACACACAGGGCCCTATCCAAACTCCTTTGAAATAAGCAGAGCTACATAATCGTCCTCACCTTCTGTGGCAAGGTACCTGACCAAAGTCAGAAGCCAGAACTTGTATTCTTTGCCCGAATGAAGCTGAAGGGCTGCACTGACTTGAGCATCGAGAAAACTTAACGTGCCGGCCTGCTGTAGTGAGGGACCGGTGTGGAACACTGATTTCGCCGCCCTTGGACCTCTGAAATGCACCATTACCACAGTCAATGATACTACAATGGTACTACATGGATAACGAAAGAAAATAAATATGTTCAACAGTTGAGTTCTTAATGAAACAAGTGAGAAAGGTAAGAACTCATGGGGAGAGTCTCACTTGAACAGAGAATGCTGTAACGATCCAAGAGGCAGGGAAGAACCATTAAACACATCCGTAGAAGGCATAGAGGCATAGTGGTCGGAACACTGTACAATTGCATCATCAGGACTTGTCATTTGTAACCTGCGAAAAAAATGTGTGTGCTTAGCGAAACAGAAGGGGAAAAAAAAGCAAGTTCTGGCTTACCACGAGGAGAGATCTTTACTGTACAGATAGGTTTTCCCAGTTGACAAGGTGAGTAAAGGCAAGCCTTCATCCGTAATACTGGAAGACTTGATGGTTGCCGCAGGAGTGTCTGAAGCAAACATGAAAATAAATAAACACTTACAGCCTAGGACTGAAACAGAAACAAATATCAGTTCGGTTACGGTTCATGTCTCAAACTCTGCAAAGGGTTCCGTTTTGGTTACGGGCTTTCTCCACTGTATCGGTTACGGTTACTGGTAACCGAATTAACAAAACCGGTTTATTTTCAGTTCCTGATGCAAAAAGCTGTTCTGTAAACTTCTCATCTGCATAGCTACCATGTGTTTTTTGCCCGCTGTGTTCAGCACGATACGCAGCATAGTTTATACTACATACATAATAAGGGAATGGTTTCGGTGTGTATCTGCGACGTGATCAATTTAAGCAGGCAAGCGCTACGACAGCACTACACCTTCAGCTCACCTCTGAAGAGAAGGCTTACAGACTCGTCACGAACTGTGCAGACCAATTCATCAAGATTCCTGTTGAAAGGAAGATGCTGATTTTAAACAGAAAAACGCAACTAAAAAAAAGAAAGAGCGTTGATCGTACCATACATGCAGGGACCCTGTTGTCGTAACAACGAGAACACAGCTGCCCTTGCAGTGCAAATGCGAGGCTGCTGATGGCAAGACCAGTGGCGGAAGAAGGCGTCTACCTGTCGTACTCGCGAGCACAGTTAATGTCCGATCCTCGCATGCCACACATGAGTACTGCCTGCACGGACAACAGGAAACAAATCTTCGATACCTTAAAATACTATTATGTACTTAAAAAAACACATACAATTTATGCAGCTTTGGGCACACGTCACATAACCCACTTTGGACCCAACCTAGGGTTCAGACCACGACCTCCTAGATTATAACGACCATGCCATAGGCATCCCTTCCCAGCGCCGCATTTGGAGGCTAGCGGTGGCACTACTATTGCTTCCTCAATTTCTGGAATACTTTGTACTTTATCTTACCTTAGTCTTTTTGTACAAGTGGTGGAAGTCCCACGGGAGATGCTTCTTTCTAAAGTTGATTATCATCATCATCCTACCCGTTTTCATAGGAGCTGTTGCTGTCGTCTGCTACGGTAGTCGTACGTCTGGTTCTGCGCTGGGTTTGCCGATTATGACATGGTCGTTATAAACTAGTTGGTTGTGGTTCAGACACACCTATAGCACTGTACCACTAACCCTATAAGGTTAAGTTTCGAAGCTTTTTAGTTTGGAGTGCTAGGCTAACCAAGCCACGAAAAGTGGTCCTCTATGGCCCGGTTCCACCAGTGCCGATTTTACATTTTAACTGAGATCAACGGTCCCATAACATGAATTTAAGGCTTAATTCTGATTCACTAAAGGGAGTTATTGTGATTGAAACATTCATAGCATCATCAACTGACGTTTGTAAAAAAGTATTCAGTGTTAACTTCAAGTTTTAGCAACCCTTGATCTCGGTTCAAAGTTAACCAGCGTTGGTGAAACCAGGCCTATGAGATACTTTCGCTAAAACCTAACGTCACATTTTACACAAACGACAAAGCTTGAACAGCAGAAGTGTGCAAACAGAGTGCACAAATTATTGGACTAATTCATAAAAATGTCAACAAAGGCTCAGTGAAGTTCCATTAATAAAATGCTGATTTACGCATCTCCATTGTAACAATTCTGCTTCACTTCTGTATACACATCAATCAATTTTGTTTTTATCAGATGCCCTTATTAGGCCATTTCAGATTTGCGAACTTGCCTATTTGCTGACAGAGCCACACCTCGGCCTGACACCAGGTGTTCCCAGAACACTGCTTCTTCTGCACAGCACTTCACTTTGCTGACCATTCGAGACCCTGGTACCGGAATATCCACATGAAGGTGTATGCTCCGGATCACACCAGACTCTTCCATGCCAACCTGCAAATTAGTTCAATACGAGCAGCCATCTGAGCACCTTAGAATATGTTCAAGGAAAGCAGCATTTGCAAACGAGCATGAAAGCCAAGGCCGAGAGAACGGCGGGAAGACCAATACCAAGGCTGGTGGTTTCTTCCACAGCTGCGGATCTGATCTTGTTTGCAACAGGGTACTTTTCCTTAAAAAAAAAAAAAAGAGTAGCAATACCTTAACAACTGATGGCATGGCTTGTTGTAGAGGAGGGAAGAGTACTTGAGGCTGAGACACAGATGACGTCTGAAGCGTAGGAACTTCTGCACGCTGTGCTTCTTTTTCTGCATTTGCCTAATAGAAACGATGGGTTGTTAACAGACCTTCAAATGAATTAATTACAAGTAATCCAATTAGCATAACTAATTACATTCTCAGTAATGAACTACTTCCAGGATAATTTCAATATTATGTAATTGTAACTCTAACCTAACTACTTTTGCAAGTAACATGTACTGCAGAGGTACTTTCAGAATTAGTGCTTTGCATGTGACTTGGGATTAAACTTAATTTTAAATGTTGAATCAGTTTCATGCCGCCTGTGATTCCTACTCATCTGTTCAGCATTAAAAAAAGGCCCTTTTCCACCGTTTTACTGCGTCATTTTTAAGTCATCCACCAAAATTCTGCGATATTTTTATAGCCTCAGTTCAGGCATGTTCTCATGTTGCTGCTAAGGACAGATTTGTACCATACTACACCAGCCATTTCATTTGCCCTTTCAATAAATATTACAACGTTTTTATACTGCATTCCTCAGGGAAAAAGAATAGAGTTATGCATCAAAATTACATACTGAAATGAAGGTAACTGGGTGTAGCTCAATTACTTTATAGAGTAACTATAATTTTAATGAGATAATTATGATTTTGTAATTATAGCAGTTATCTCATTGCTTTTATGAGCATGCAGTTGTAGTTGTAATTCCATTACTTGTGAAAAGCAATTTTCACAGGTCTGGTGGTTACAGCAGTGGTACGTCTTCTCCACTTCACCATGAGCAGTCTGCAAAGTCCTTTATGTACGCTCAGCCACAGGGACTTAAAGTCACTGGATTGGGGAAAGTAGCGCCATGCTTTCCCTTTCCAGCCTCGACCTTGGAACAACAATGGCGGCCGCTGCATGTGTTGGTATGCTACGGCAGCCATTGTTGTTCCAAGGTCGTGGCGGCAAAGATCAGAGGATGGCGGTACTTTCCCAATTCAGTGACCTTACAGGGACTCAGTGCAGATAATATTTATATTGTATGCACCTTCTCTGCTTTTGCCTGCTGGTGATGCAGCGATTGTGACAACGGCGGGCGGCCCCGCTTCTTCTCAGTTGGCCGGCCGGTGGGAGTCGCCTCTGTTGCTTTCCGTTTCGCAGATGAAGAAGGAACTTGATTATGCTCAGTAGAAGGCACCGACTGTTTCGAGGGTGGCACCTTCTCAGTTTTGCTGAAACGACATAATGTAATTGGAATAAGCAACTCGATCACCACAAATACAGCAAAGAAATACTAGGTCGAAAGTGTTTGGGAAAACAGGGAAGGCATTACAGTGCCACAATAGGGACAAAGCATCTCATATCTTCAGAATCCCACCGAACTTATGTCACTGCAATCCAAGTACAATCCAATATATTTTTCAAAAATATTGTTATTTTTCTCTCTGTGATGTGGAAGTATCCCAAAATTTATTTATAGTTTTGGGATATACGATGTCATACGGTGCCCAATCTGCCATGCGTCTGGCAACATTGCTCCTCGGAAGTCGATTTCAGTCTCTTCGCCGCAGCTGTTGGTAGTCTTCCAATGTAGGGTGGAGATGGGCACCGTGGCTGGGATACATACACCAGAGCTCATGGGGATGAGCTCTGGTGTATGTCTCGCATGCTCTCAGAGCATGCAAGGTATTCGCATGCTCTCAGAGCATGCGAAACTATGAGGTTCTGCAGGTTCTTTTGAAAATATGTGGAAGAGCTTAATTATCAACTTCTTATCACTGACAGCGTTTACATTTTGTATATCCAGTCTTTGAGCAAGATTGTTTTGTAACCTAAATCGAAATAAATATATTTTCTGGCCCGTAGTTTTGTAGGTTGTAAGAGAAGATTTTTACCCCAAAAATCTTACATATTTTTTTTTATGCCACATGCAGCATACGCTTTTCGAAATCTTACATTTCTGGCACCGCTGTAGACAATGATGCAGATGCTTGACCAGGTGTCTCTTTTTCCTGGTTTTGCGTATTTGTGCTCGTTACTTCCTGTAAACAAGCGAACAAGAGACAGCATGAGTCCAGTGAGTCGCTCATCGATAAGCAACACACCACATATTGAATATATAGTGATGCGAATATCTATATCATATGTTTAACATGAACTGAGTCTCCTAGTGTGCTCAAAATGCTCACTGAGAAAGACAAACATGAAATGAAAATGTTAGCACTACATCTGTATCAAAAGGTGCTCATATTACATATCTACATCGTTATGCAACTGTGCATGCACGCGGTGTGAATTTTAATCTCCAGACAGGAAAATTTACATGGGCATGCACAAAATAAATTTGGAGGACAACGAGAACACTGTTGACTTCCCACAAGACCAGGGTTGGTTACCGGGAAACGGAAACGTTAAATACCAAAATTCCGCAGGAAATGAAGATAGAAACGGAAACAAAAATATTTTCGTTACCTCTACCGGAAACCGAAACGAAAACAAAATTCAAGCCTGGATACATTAACGGAATTCACGTAACATAATTCCCCTACCTTTCCTCTTAATATGCGTATAATAATATCTTTAATTCCTTCATACCTAGAACAATCATGGAGTGGAACTACCTTCCATCATCATTGCTTTGTATGAACGCTGATATGTTCCATCAAATTATAACTAACCACCACTACCCTCTGTAGTGCTTTGCCTTGAGGGTATTAACAAACAAACAAATAAACATGCATACATTAGTATTGTCTCATTCATATCTCATCAGTCATCAGATTGATTTAATGGCAATATACATGTCGACAATGCGAATGATTCATGCAGAGAGATCCCAGCGGGAGGCTCACAAACGTCTCGGGATACTAAAATAATGCGATCCAATCCAATCCAATCCAATCCAATCTGGACAAAGCCACAACACCGTAACCGCGCCACTAACTGTTGGCTATACTCGAGTTTGTACCGAAGTTGTGCCAAGTTGGTGCCTGAGTCTGTGACGAGTATGACTGGTCGGAGAAGAAGAACCCCCAAAGAATACCCAAATTCTGTAGGAAACAAAGATAGAAACGGAAACGAAAATATTTTCATTACCTTTACCAGAAACGGAAACAGAAACGAAAATTGTGTGGAAACGATAACAGAAACGAAAAATTGAATTTCTTAGGTACCAGAAACAGAAACACTATTATTTTTGGTAACCAGCCCTGCACAAGACCAACCCACCCTCCATTTGAAATGTGGAAGTCGCCTGGCTGGATTTGTCACACAAAGCAATGACGCTGACATTCAGAAGTGAACATACATTGTAAAATCACTATTTTCTGCATATTTTGTTGACCTTTTTGATGACAGTTAGTGATTCTCGTGTGCAAAACAAAATTTATCTTACGGTGCAGCTAGGTAAAGCTGCAGCCGACCTTACTAAGTAGAGAAATCCGAATGAGACGTTAAACAACACAGTGAAAACATCTCACCTTTGGCAGTGGGGTTTTATCTGGAGACCTATCTACTGCAACAGAAGTGGTGACAGTTGTGACAGGGGGAACATCACATGTCTCTGTACGCTTCTCAATCACAATTTTGCTCTTGCTTTCTGTAGAAGAACTGAAGTTGGGCAATGCCTGACTGTTGAAAGGCATAGGAACATCCCTGCATGCACCAAAACATGTTGCATTCAGTTACTCATATTGCTAAATATCGGCTTTACTAAACCGCGACAAGGACAGAAAGATGACTGAGAATGGTAATAACCGTATGCAATGCCTATGAAAAACTGAGTTACGCCCGCAGAACCATTTGTTGATGGCAATACCTCACAATTAGGTGTACAAAACAAGTGTAAATTAAGTAAGTGGTCTGACACGTTAGAAGTATACACCACAATTAGAGCCTGAAGTCTTAGGGTTTAGCCAGACTCTTCCCTGAATTTGCACCCCGAATTGGAGGTTGCCTCTTTAGGGTGAAACCCGATTTTTACCCGACAAATTGCCCTCATTGAGACGCCTGTAGGAATGCTCACTAACTTGTTTGGCAGCAAATACAGTTACATCACCATTTGTACCAAACCACTACAGTTAGTTTGAGTAACTGAGCCCGATTTCTCCCCGAGTTTCGCATACTAGAAATTTCTTTCACCCGAATTCGCATGAATTTAGTGCACACGTTTATTTACCCGATTTTTACCCCCCGAATTTAGAAGAAAAAAAAATTTCCCGAAAACTTCAGGTTCTAACCATAATACACTTCCTTTCTAGTGCACCAAGGCATAGCTCTTTCATGCATTTCCGCTCTGAGAAACCCTTCAACAATTCTCGAAAAGTAACAAGGAGCGCACCTCCTATGCTTCTTTTCAAAGTAAAGGAAATGGTATGCACATAACAACCTAAAGCCAGAGTCTAATGGGACGTTCATGCACAATTTGCACGTTCCTCATGTTTGCATTTGCCGCAAACATTTACAAACTTACCCAGTATCAGGATCAGGAGGAATGTAGAGTGGCGTTATCCTTCTCCGCCCGTCAGGCATTCTTGTCTCAATCTGTTTGTCCGTTGGGCCCTTTGTGACACCAATGAAGCAGCATAAAGTTCAATTTTGTGGATTTTTACGACTGACGTATTTAGTGAGAACACGCAGTCAGATCCTATATGAAGACTTTCACACAAAATTGCAGTAATCTCTTTATGTATTGGCAGTACAGTACAGTGTGTCACTCCAGAAATGCTGCAATGCTCTCTGTAAACTTTAATGTACCTAGAATAAGCTGGGTGGGTTGGTATAAACTCATCTTGCAGGCGGCAGAAATACGACACTGGCATGGACGACACACCAAATGCGGTCTCCGTGTGTGTCTGTAATTTGGTGTGTCGTCCGCGTCAATGTTGTATTCCTGCCGCCTGCAAGATGAGCTAACTTTAACGTGATGCCAGATGTGCTTTAGTATGTACAACATGCAAAAGACATATAATACATATTTTATCTGATCCTACACGTGGCCTACTGCTAGCTTGAATTTCTCTTTACATGAGATGGCACAAGAGAACTGAAAATGCTTTGCGTTCAACCTAATGCCAGTAACTCATGTCACAAAGGAAGTATTTGCTCAGGAGAACATCGACACAGAGATCAAAATGTAGGGTTTTAAAATATGAGTACAATGCTTATGTGGTTCATGCTAGTGAGTATTCCCCATAAATGAAGCAAGGCTGAACCTCTTAGAGACACAATCATTGGGCACTGATACAAACACTTGCGGACATTGCAATGCCATTGGTGAAACCAAAGGTGCCACTGACCTTCAAGTGGAGGGAATGTCTGCTGTTGCTGTCTCTACTGGATGTTTGGACAATTGAACTTGTCAAGGCTGGCTGTGAAGTTGATACACCATTAACTTCTCTGCTTGGCTCCTTTTGCTGCTCCTGTTGCTGATGCTGCAATTTTTGTTGTTCTTCCTGCACTTTAAGGATATCTGGGTTCTCAATCAAGAGCGTAGACACCAGGTTTCGCTGGTTGTTGCTCGGAGACATATTTGCGAGGCTCTTGCCGTACAGTTTCTGATGCCAAGAAGTCTGCACAAAAGAAGCAGGAGAGCTGTTATAGAAAAACTATCAATTATATGTGCTGATATGTGTACCTCAGCTAATACAACCTGCAACCAGTAACGTTACACGACATTACTACCTTGTGTTCATGTCGATGATAATGTGCCCTTAAGAGACAAACTCGATGTGATGAAATTGCATAAAACGCAGCATTCTTAGCACTATATTATTATTAAATTGCATTATGGAATCCTATCGTAAAGGTGAAGACCATGGGGACAGTTCCTAAGGTAATGGACCACATCCGCATTTGTTGATGCTCCAGTTATTCAGAAAATCATGAAAGAGTCCTATCCGCAATTTGAAGAAATTGACAATTCGCGATGCACTGCTGATGTGCTTCATGTTGCCTAAGGTTAGGCTTGTGCACTTTATGAAACTGTGTGTATGTTTAGTGTCTGTTACATGGAGGTGGCACTGTATAGGTGAAGCACCCTTCAGAAAAAAGAAAAACTTAGGTATGACAAACGTTTTACAATACAAAACTGAATACAATTTTTCACACCTGTTTACTTTGTAAAGGTACAGTATAGCTTCAACTTGCATGCAATAAATTTGAATGAACTATGTGCATGCTTTCCTATGACATTAAGTATAATAACTAGGTAGTCCTTAATGGTGCATGTAAAGAGTGAAAAAATAGTCTAACCTTTTCTTCTGGACTAATTGGCCTGCCAAGTTCCCCCTCACTAAATTCTATGTAAGCCACCGTTCCATCCCAAGAGCAGACCAGAATCTGGCTCCCGGTTTGGCTCCTTCAAAAGACAAACAAGCAGGGAAGCTACTGTTACACCAAGTGAATGAACCTTCAACATGATTAATAATAATAATAATAGTAATAGTAATAATAATAATTTTATTTGTGTCCAAGAACAGCCATAAAGGCCTTGAGCGCTCAAGCTTACCACGACACGTCCAAAACTGAATTGGAAAACAGGTCGTGAACCACAACCATCGGTCTTTTCAAGCATGTCATCTGAAAATTCAGCATTTACAAAAATGTATCGCCATGACAAAAATTGCACAACAGCCCTATGAATGCTGCATGCTCCCCACTGCAATAATCCTGTGACTTACCCAAACAGAAAGGGATCGATCTCTGCTTCCAATTGCACAGCAGCAAAAATTTTTCACCTGAAGATTGAAGTACGACAACGTTTAATGCCTCAAGGTAACTTCAGGTTTATAGAAAACACTTCAAACTGCACTTTAAACTGCCCTCTAAGAATTTAACAATCAAACCTTCAGTATTTCAACTGCAGCTTGTCAGCATTTTAAAAAGAAAGAAAAATCTTTTTAACGTGATCTTAGGACATTCAGTAATCACTTGCATTACGAATAATTTGTGATGTCTATTAAAGAACCTGATTGATCAGTTAATCTGCAAACTACCAAATGACTGATTATTTAGTATAAAACAACCAGGTGTAGTCTCTTGCTTGCTCTTCTCTAAATTAAGTTCAGACAGAACAATCAATAACACTTCCAGGAAAAAAAAATTCCTAAACAAAAACTTTCTTACCTTTCCTGTCTCTTTGCAAGGCTTCGCTAAAATATGAGGATTAAATCTCTGAAATGCAAGGTCATTTCATGTAACCAACATCGATTAAATATGAGATATATACAGGAAGCTCCAAGAGATACATAAAGCATGCATACAACGCAGGTGACAGCCTTTCGATGTCCGACAAAATCTTTGCCGGTTTTCCATCCATCACGTTCAACAATCTGAGCCGTGGGTCCAGAGTTGTTCATCGCATGGGCGGACACGAGGTACTGTCCATCTGGGGACCAGCACAACCGAAGGATGTGTGTTGTACCACCACACTGGGAATGAAGACCAAGGTTGTTCGCAGAAGGACCCAAATAAAAACTGTAACTGGTAAGTGCTGTAAACCAACCTCACTGAATGGTTCAGTTATCATACACTCCTGCTGCCAATCGTGTGTCCTCCAGACTCGCAAACTTTTGTCATCAGACTGTAATGGATGGGCATCCACTTAGCATCAGAAACAGTAAAGCCAAACAGCTTCGTAACACCACATGAAAGCATAGCAGACGACATGGTTGCATGACTAACCTGCGATGCTATGTACTTTCCAATGGGGTCCCAAGACACACCTTTAACTAATGCAGTATGTCCTTTGAGTACGGTCACAATTTCTGAAAATTAGAAGTGCGTGTCATTCAAGTTTCACCTACATTCATTGCTTGATGCTCACATTCTATTGGCTGGGAACAAAATAACCAAATAATGGAAACTGCTTAAGCTCTCCTACCTTGCCACCTCTTGGCATTCCAAATGACTACTGTATTGTCCACACTACAAGATGCTAACCACATGTCATGGGGTGACCAGGACAGGTCAAGGACATCTGCACAAAAATAAATCCATAATATTCCATTCCATAATAGGTTAATACATAATAAATAATAAAACGACAGGAACCTGTATTAATTCAAGACCTACAATGCAAGCAAATGTGCAAGACAGCCCAGCTGGCAAAGTAACGAGGCTAGAAATGTGCAAATGTTGCTACATGTGTAACATGTGTAACCAGATCAGATGAGTGGCAACAC
Organism: Ornithodoros turicata; assembly: GCF_037126465.1. Taxonomy (NCBI): domain Eukaryota; kingdom Metazoa; phylum Arthropoda; class Arachnida; order Ixodida; family Argasidae; genus Ornithodoros; species Ornithodoros turicata. The sequence goes on along the minus strand of NC_088210.1, from coordinate 21,439,487 downwards.
ATCTATTAAACTCAATATATGTGTATACCTATGAACATGTAGCTTACAATAAACTAGAAAGCATAGTCAGCTTGTCTGTCTATCCAACAAGCTCAACTGCAATATGGGGGGTGGGGGCAGTAGCATTTGATGGAAGTACCCCTTTAATTAACATTGCTAATGCATCAAAGAATAACATGCTGTATTTGTAGGTGTCCTACCTCCTGAGTGACCCCGGAGTGTGCTGACACATTTCCAGTGTTCCACATTTGCAATTTTGGAACCGCCTCCGAAGATACTTGTGGTGCCACCGTACCTAAAATGCAATGAGATGGTAGAGATCGGGTGGCATGGTACTTAGGCAGAGGAATTAATTTCATTCATACTGTGCAAAGAAGTAACACAGGCAGGAAGTTGTCGTAAGAGGAAGAACACTCAGAGCTGAAAAATGCAGGTAAATGCGTCCCAATGACACAGCTTTCTAGGTTATTTAGTTTGGAAGACTATAGTTCGAGAAGTAACCTGTCACAGTTGAAGTTTAAATTAAAAAAAAAAAAAAACAGATTTACATGCTAGCAAAGTAGTAGGGAAACATTAAAAGTGCCACAACAATGTTCGACAATGGGTGAAAATTAGGAATGGGCCAACCGAATTCACGAATCCTAGGCAGGGATTCGAGATTCGGGAATCCGAATCCCAGTGCCCAAAACGGCAAATCGAATGTTTTGAATTCAGCAACCACGTTTGTTTGTTTCTTTTTAAAATTGGCCCCTCCGGAATCCGCCGAAAGCCCGATGGGCCAGCAGGCCCCTGGCACATTAATTTAAAACTTTCAACTGTGTTTTCTAGGTTGTTCGTTTACATTGGTCTGGACGGAAAGAGTTCAGGCAGGAACTCTTACATTACAAGTTTAAAAGCAACATGGTTTTGCTTTTGATGGTTTCTCAGTTTTATGGAAAGAATTCAGACTCGAGAGTTTATGTATTACCTGTAGTCGATGAACAACATGTTAAATAAATTACATTTAAGAAGAAGTATACGGGTATCATTACTCCTGATAGTGAACTATTATTTAATTTGTTTTTCATTAAACAAAGATATCAAATTCTGCTTCAAAACACTTTTCAGTAAGGGTTTTTCTTTTTTTTCCCTGGCTTTTTAAACTCTCGTTTTATGAAAGGATGCGAAAGATACGAGATTCGCAGAACCTTCCCTGGATTTGGATTCATAAAATTCTGGATCTGTCCCGTCTCTAGTGAAAGTGCCCACCTTGCAATTTGCCAAATCATGATAATCTTGTCATCGCCACCCGACGCCAAGAAACGACCAGAGCCAGACCAACGGACACAGTTGACGCAAGCCAGGTGATTGTCCATCTGGCAGAGTAACTTGGGAACAGCTTCATTCTGTTCGTCTTCCTGCTTCATCACGGGTGCCATGTTCCACACGCAGATCTGTCCGGCATCCGATCCTAAGTGGATTTCCAGAAGAACTCACTCTTAATGTGCCCACTTGTACAAAAATGAAACAAAGAGAATGTACAGGACTCTGTGGCTTTAATATTGTTCATACCTTGACCCCCGGTCGCAAATCTTGACCCATCCGGATGGATGTCGACCGAAAAAATTGGGTGCCCTGATAGGAAAATTACTGACATTGTTACTACACACTGGCAAGGCAATGAACAGCAGAACGAAGCAGTAATTTGAGTGTCCTTAACCACATCTGAAATAAACTAAATATAGTGTTGACTGCCATAACATAACATAACATAAATGCCCCAGTAAGCACCCAAGGGTACATGTAATGCAAAATAATTTATCTTTATTTAGACTCCACACTGGCAACACAACAGGTGAAAAACAAGGTGAAATACCAGTGAAATGTTTAACATTTCGAAGCTCATTCGAGTTTCATCCTGAGAATGAGTTTCGTCCTGAGGATGAGGCTTGAACGAGCTTGGAAACGTTAAAAATTTTACTGGTATTTCACCTTGTTTTTCACCTGTTGTGTTGCCAGTGTGTAGCCTAAATAATCCTGCCACTTGGAGCATCTTCTGCAAAATAAGTGATGATAGCAAAATTGTGTAAGTCAATACTAGAGCAGTTTGAAAGTTTTTCTTCAAAGTCACTACTGTGCCAGCAGTATGGAACACGTACAGAACCATATTTGTTCATTTTATGGCCATTGGCAAGCCCTCAAGCATTTCACAATGGACATGATCAACATTAAACTTTGTTATTGTTGTGATCGGAATGCCTTCTGTCCTGTAGAACGAAAAATGTGTACAGGATTATGGGTATGACTGGAATACACCTCCGGTTCTCCTTCAATGTAGTGGGCAGCATATTACAACTAAGCGCATCTGTTCTTACTTTAGGAATTCTGTATGAGGTTTGTTTATCTTAACATATCTGTTATTTGCGAGCGGTACGCAGCGTAAAGCTGCACAAACTGCACTGTAAAACATATCAGGCACTGTAGTTCGAAGATAGAACAGTCATATTCAGCCGAGGTCTAACGGAAAAGAGATGAGTATGAAGAGATGAGGTTTGTTCGCGAGTACCTAGCTTTTCCGTCTATATCATTATGCTGCACATGATGTATCTCCACGCGGTGTGCAGAAAATTCACTGTATTAAGTTGTCGAAACGTGTCAAAAACAAACGAGAGTAAAAGTAGCTGATTTCTCCGCATTTCAACGTACCCACACTGGATGTATACATTACGCACCGTGTCAGACACAAACCGTCCTCTAAGGCAAACTGACCGCTCGCGAAGGCAACGTAATTTTGCCTTCTGCAAACGTATCGTGTGTCGATTAATCAGCGTAGAGTTTTACGGAGCGAGAATTAAAAACAAGTCAGCAATCCGCCACAGCAACTTTATTTTGAGTAATTTTTGTTCTACTCATGAATTTCATGTAGTTCTAGGAACTAGGAAATCTTATTTAGATATTCAGAGAGTTTTCCGGTACAAATATTAGCAGAAAAGACATTATGAAACTTTCTTTGTGTGATGACATTCAGGGCCGGTAACCGCTCATTGATAATAACAAATGTAAGCCTAACAACATTTCCCTGCCTCGAGCTTACCATTGTGGGTCACCCAGCTTGGCTTTAGGAGCTTCATCGCTCTTTATCATTCGCACTACACATTATCCAGGTGACAGTGCGAAGTCGAAAAATCTAATTGATGCAACATTTGTCACATGCATTCAATCGCATTGGCGTCCCTAGCCGCTTCCATGGTTATGGATTGAGGACAGGGTTGACGGACGCATCCGCGCTCTCGTCAAAACGCTAGGATTCTTTGGCAACGGCTTAGCAGTAACCACGTGTTAACTTCTCAAAGTCAATTTTAGACAAAATAGTAATGAACAGAGGATATTTTCACTAAAGTTTACATCGAAGTGACGTACAATGGACACAGACTGCGTATTTGATCGGTTTCATAAGGCGGTGATGGTGAAGGGCTCGCCATAGTCGGCATCACAGAGGTGGGCAACGTCACGACTGACGCCCTGGGGAATGTGCGTCCTGGGCCGAGTTCTAAAGCAACTGTGCCGACTGTCTGAAAGCGTCTGAGGGAAACCCAGGAAAACCCCCAGACAGTACAGCCGGCACCGGGATCGGTTCCATAACCCTTCTCTACGTCGTCTGCATTCACCAGGCTCTGGTACAGACGTCATTTACAGGCGAAACCGTAGACAAATATCGCTTGCGGATACGAAAACAACAACAACAAAATGAGACAGAGCATCTTAGAAAACAAAAACAGGAGGGTTCGCGTTTCTTTCGTGCCGTTCATTTCATATCTTGTCTTCTTATTTCATACTCTTGTTGTCACCTTTCAACAGCGCTAACTCATGCCAGGACATCACGCTCATTTTCCATGTTCCATGGCTTCAGGAGGGTGGGGGGGATATGTTTAATAGAGTGAAAGAAAAAAAAACGGCTTGCTATTCCAAAAAAAGAAACCGAAACATAAACAAAAAGAAAGGAAAAAATGAAAGAAAAACAGGCACGCAGTGCAGTGCAGTACATGCACGAAAGAAAGTTCCAGAATGTCCAGTCAGAGGGCAGACGCAAGGCAGAATGGCTTCAGGAATCCCGCTGTTGTCTATGGTCAAAGTCATGAGTGTTCCCAGGATTTACTCCAAGGGGAGGGGGGGGGGGCAATATTTGCAGGACAAGAAGAAGCGTGAAGCTGGCCTTATCACATGTACTTACACGTGATCCTGACCAGTCGCTTTTCTTGCTGGGTACCATGCTCCCCACTTCCCATGCACTAGGGCACTTGGCTAATCCTCACTGGACTAAGCACAAAACAGGGCTTTTTCTTGCGCGCTGCTGCCATATTGGCAGGTGGGTTGGCCATCCTGTAGGACATCGTATGCAACTACTGGTCGACTGATTAGGGTTTTAAGATTCGTTAATTAATTTATTAATTAGATGTTTTCTGTGAAATCCGAGATAGCAAAATAGACGATTTTACAAAGATGCGCGCGCCACCCAGCGCGCGGCGCAAAACACCATGGGAACTTTGAGGAACACTGCTCGGTCGTCTGCTTCGGTTATGGTTTATCACGGCAGACGCTGCTGCTGCGCACACCGGGAATGTTGTTCTTCTTCTACCTCCGCCTCTGGCCGCCAAGGCGCTCGAAGTTCCCATGAGCCTTTGCGTGCCACATGTATTAAACTCCCTGAGGAGAAAAACGTGCATTGAGATATAAATGAGCAAATTTCGCTATGCAAATGAGCCGAAACCAGAAGTGCGCACTACTCTACAGCACAGGAAGAGCGACAGGCAATCCGCGTGAGAGGGTCACGTGCCTTGAAGCTGATTGGAGTAGGCGCTGATCTGTTGGCCAGATACAAAGACCGCTCCCCGACCCAGATGAGGCGAAGGTCGCGTCGCTTCTGCGCTCGAAAAGTGCGTAGTTCTGGTTTAGGCTCACTTGCATAGCGAAATTTGGCAATTCTTGTCTCAAGGTACGTTCGCTTCTCGGGGTGTTTAACGAGGAAACATTTAATTAATAAGCTTTTTAATGAATTTTAGCTAATTAATCGTCCAGTATTTGCATGCACTGCCCTACAGGATATGTCCGCCCGGCCGCATAACCCGCCTAAGCTTCTTTTATTTAAAAAATCTGTGTCGAAAAAAAAATCGATCTATTTACAGGACAAGAGGAATATGCGTGAAACTGGCTTTCGCCAATGATACTTTTCGCATTACGCATTTCCTATGAAAGTTGTCAAACTTCAAGGACAGCACCATTGGTATTGATGGATTTTGATGTGAGACATCAGCGTGTATGTACGATCTTCGCATCTATCTCAACCTTCCACCAATTCTTTCTGGTCGTGGAGGTAACCTACCGTCGCACGAAAAGTACTATGTGCGTGCTGCAAAGGAGAGGCCACTGCAACAAAGATTTTATACAATCAGAATCCTCTCACAGAGCCTCTCCGAGGGAGAAGGCAATAGGGGCATCCTGCCCACAGAGGGGGGACGGCTGCTCCTATAGACAGCAGCGGGCATCGCGTTCACCACTACAGCTGTTTATTGTTCACGGACCAATACGTCCATCCTTCCATTTTCTGAATCATAACCAATAATTTGGCTCCGAATATGGGTCTTTAAAATGACGACAAGGTACCAACAACAAATCACTGGTTTCGATTGGCTTTATTCACTTGTGCACAGGAACTACATAGAGCATGTAACTATGAAAATATAGGAGTCCTTCTCTGCTATCAGATAAAGAATGACAGTTGTAATATGCGGCATAGGTTGTTCGTTTGTGCGGGAGATATCAAATGCTTAGGGTATCAGCAGAAACCGTTTTAAACCTGCAAAAAATGAAGTACTCACCATCTTGAAATAAATAAGCACGCCATAAAGCTCAATATCTATGAGGGACAGTGATATCCACGCCCTCAGACAAAGTAATCCACATACTTTTGCAGAACAACACCAAGGGCTATTTTTAGTCACCCGTAGAATACGAAAGCACACTTAAAATGGCACCTTCCTTAGCAAGAATTAAGAAATGCTTTTATGTCGTTCTCAGATTAGAAGACCTCGAATTACTGTGCACAGTCATATACACACGCAAAACCACCGGCGGTGGTGGTAGGGAACCTGAACACTAGCCCCTCTGTGTGGAGCAGAGGCACCTGCAGGACGCCGCCATTTTGACGCGATCGGTCACCTTGCCTGGATGCTGTGTTTCGCTTCCGCCAACCTCTCAAGCCTAGTCTGCTATTTGTCTGTTCTTGAAGGGACGGTTGCATCCGTTTCGGTCGATTTCGAAACTACTGTGTCATTTTATTCTTCGTCGAAACTCATTTCCTCGTCATTTTCTACCACGGTGTCGAAAATCCCACGAGAAATAGCGGCGCAGTCTATTATTCGGTGGAATACATGACAAGAGCAGACGCCGGATGTTGAGAGTACGCCGGAGTTCCCACTCTGAAAAAAGGCGAAAACGTCATTCCCTACACCACCAATTAGAGCACGGCCTAGAGAAAAGGAATGCAGTGGCCGTGCGGGCGCGTGGACGTCGCCTTTCTCTATAGAAATCATAAGGAGAGTATGATTTCTATGCCTTTCTCCTCCTGCCTTCATGCCGCCTGACGTCACGTGACGTCTCTGCAGCCGTGGAAGCGGCGCTGATATTTAAAATTCGTTTTCTTAATATCTAAGCAGTTATTGGACGAAAAAATTAGCCAGGTAGATTGTCCGCCGATGCCGAACATAGTGGAATCGGTTCCATATACGGGTTTCCGAATGCGACTGTCCCTTTCAGTGTAGTGTTTAGCTAAGTGTCAAATGTAAGCGCTGTGCTTTGGAGTCAAAATGGCGGATATCGAGCAGACGATGGGGTTATTTTCTTCGCCCTACACTTAGGGACCTAGTATTCAGACACCCTCAAATTTTTCTCCTCGCCGGAGCATATCTGGGTTGCACCGGGGCACTGTCCACAGGAATAGCTGTTGTTAGAAATTTGACCCGCCCTTCCCGCGTTAGTAGGGAATGGTGTCACTCCAGAAGTTAACCACTCAAACTCGGGCAGAAAATTGTTTCTCCAAAATTCAAGGTGCGTCAAGATGGCGGGAGGTACGAAGAGAACTGCAAACTTTATCTCTCGACATTCTGTAGTTGAGGCTTTCGTTTGCATATTGCATAAGTGCTCTGCCCATCCATGTGCGAAATATACTTTGAAACTACGTCCGTACACAGCGTGTATGTATAAGCCCTATGTCTTACACAACAATGACAGTGTAGCACATGAAGGTCACGGACGGCGATATATACTACAGTAATTTTGTACCATGCTTCCTACGTTATCCGTGTGTTCACAAGAGCGACATTCCCCACAATGACGTCATAGCTTTCTACTGTCACGTGAGCGCGAGCACTCAACGTCCTGTCTTCACGTGCACTGGCAACGCCACCTAGATACAGAAGGTCTGCTTAACGCCTCCTCTCCCTCCTTCGCTACGTGACACATATCATCAGAATTCGTCTGCTACAGCGATTCGCCGCTCTGCGAATTAAAGAACTCGCAAATGGTTGATGCTAATTTCGCAAATTTTAACCGATAGACTAAAGGTGAAATACGCTTTCCAGAAAATCAGTCTTGAGAAAAATGTGGGACCATCTTGCGCTTTATTTTGCTTTCCATTTCGTACGCGGGGACCTATTCATTACTCGCAGACGACAGTGGCTGTCCATGAGGCCGACGGTGTCTCGTCTCCATGGCTACGACCGCTGAAAGCACGTTCGCGATTGGCTACGGCAGTTTATAACACGATCCTCATTGGCTGTTTCTCTGTTGTTACGTCACGGCGACGATTAAGCAGGCTTTCTCATCTGGGTGGTGTTGACACTGCTAACCGTCGGGAATATCCTGCGAGACAGGCAAAATATTCCGTAGCAGACGACAGGAAAAGACGCTGGCGGTGTCGTCTGCTAAGTGCGCAGTACGCCACTCCCGATATTCCGGCACCGTGTGAATGCTCAACATAACACGGGACGGAATTTCGGCTCCCTGAGCAGTGTTTTCGCTTTTTCTTCCGCTAGAATCTTCCGTGAGGACGTCGCTCGTGTGAACACACGGTACTCCTACACAATAAATCACAGGCAACCAGTCCTCAAGGAAAACTACTTTGGTAGATCTTATACGTTGGCTGTAACAACTACAAGCACACATGCACATTGGAACCGATAATTGAGTTAACATGAGCGGAGACAGGGGGCCAACAATGTGCAGTGTCTGCAATCTCTGTCAGTTCCCACAGCCTGCGCAAATCTGTAGACAAGTTCCGCAAGAAGATTCCCAAACAAACACGACAGTCTTCGTGTCGTTCAGGAAGTAACCAAGCACCTCTCCTCCTCTCCACTGCCAATCACTTTTGTAATAGCCACTCTCCAGTCGCAGTGGCCATTGCAGAAAAGTCAATGGCGTCGGGCAAAAAGGTTCGACGACCGCACCAAAACTAGCCCTGTGTGGGTCAGAGGCGGTGTGGCTTCGACCTGTATGTCTGCTAGTCCCGGACCAGTTTCAGAACACTTGTACTGGCGTACACTGGTACTGGTGTGGGAACTCTCGTTGGCACAAGTAGAAGGGAAATAAATCGCTCAATTGCAAACAATATTCATGGTAGTAGGCACGACAACACATTTTGTGACAACTGTAGTAAAACTGTTGCGGCTGCACTGCTTATGTGTTCGTGGTTTATATCGCCTCAATACAACAGCCCAGGACAGGGCATCGTGTGACTGTGTACATAGAAAAGCAGCTTGTAGGTTTCGAAAAAGTGCAAGGTAGTGCACAAGGAGAACGGAAAAGACGAATGAAACAGCAGATCAGAAAAGCGTTCCGCGGTGTTTAAGATTTATAAATAAGCTCGTGTAGCGCAAAAAGGCAGTTATCAAACAATGTTAAGTTAAAGTTCCATTGCCTCAGAGTGCAAAAAAGCTCCATTGCAAAATTCCCGAGGTAACTAATTTGTGCACTGACCTTCACAGCGTCCATACGCAAAATTGTCGATATATAAAAGAGCTATCGATACTTTTTTTTTTCTCGGCGTGGTCGTTTGAGTCGTAACCTTCGTAAGGTCGCGTCAGTATCGCAACTGAACTGTTTTTCATGTTTATTTTTCATAAAATTTTAATTTTTAATAGACTATAATTTTATTTGATTCTTAACGTTCATTTTCATAATTTTTATACGAGCTTTAAGCGTTTTCATAACATCATCCGGTTTCATTTGTTGACTACACACTGGTGTCTCTTGATTTGGGGTTTCGACAGCTTTCACGGCAACTATGCCGCAAGCTTCAATTCTTACATTTTTGCCAAAATTCGCAGTCTTCCCACGCAGATGATAGAAAGAACTGCAGGGCTTCTATTGTGGCACTTCAAATTCCCCAAAATAACGCAGTTTCACTGCAATTTGTGTGCAAACAATCGCGTTGCATATAACACACACGCGCACACACATACGAAAAAGGTGTGGATCCGGGCACGCGGATTTCTACAATTCATGTAACAGTTGGGCTTAACCAGTGAGACGCCTTCACAGCAACAACAAGAACAACAACAACAACAACAGCATTATGTACAACAACGGCATCTGCAATAGAAAAACACTTCGTTTAGCGCGATCTTATTATAACATCACGAAGGTCCTCGCGTATATAAGTGCGCGAAGACTGCACCATTGCTATGTGCATAGGGATCTTCAGTGGAAGTCTTCAGGAGGTTGAGGACCTTCAGGAATGAGGGAAGTGTGTGGGGGAGGGGGAATGTACCGCAAGTCATGGTTCTCGCTCGTGTCCTTGGAGAAGTTCCATCGATCCACGCAAAAAGCACCTCGAAACGTATTCACAGCGGACAGCAGATATAGTAAAAAAAAAAAAGAAAGAAATCGCACTAAATCAAGTATGTACTCTTTGTAAGCTTTCTGAATCACCGGTATCTTTCGGTAAAACACGACTAAGCCACCTCGGCTGTCACGTTGTGCGACAAATTCGCGGAAGCGGTCGAGGCGACTTAAAAGTGCGTTACACATTGTTCAAAAGATATAGGAAAGCGCACGAGTCAATGTACGAGTGCACAACACAATAGCTCTCGACGTTGTAGTTGACTAGTCTTTGGCGTACGCCATCTGGCTCGCTGGCTGTCATTCCTGTTTTGCCATTCGCGCGATCTCGCGCTTGGCCAAGGACAGTTCTGTAGTCAGTCGCATTTCTTTTTCGGCCAGCTTCTGAAGGTCGGTTTGTATCACCTGGGAAAATAAAGTTGTCGCATTTTTTGTTGGTGGAAGCAACGGTGCAGTCTAAGGCCCAGCCAAGGTGACGACTTTGCACACTCAAGTCGTCATCAGGGTTGCCCGCTTGCACGAACGTTCAAGCGACTCCTCAGTGCTGCCCTCGGTAACTTCGGTAGTGCTTTCTGCGCACGGCACTGTCCGCGACGCTTCTTAGAGCGCCTGTAAAGCTACCGAAGGCCTCAAGCACTGAGGAACTGCCTCAACGTCTGTGCAAGCGGGCCATGATGTCAGCGCACCACTGGCTACAGAATTGGGTAGACACAAACGGAAATTGGCTACTCTTACTTTCTGAGGGCGACTTTTCAGGATTTTGGTCTGGCAACCCTGGCCGTAATGCCACAGTGAAAAGGCTACCCAAACATGAGCGTTTCTTGAAACATGCGCACAAAGGCTTGCCACCGGCGATCACAGTTACAATGAAACCTGCACTCTTAAAAATGAACTTCACCGCATAGCACGCTCTTAGCCAACCATAATCTGGAATGATATCGTTATCTGCCCTGATTCTTTGAAAACGGGAGGCGTACGCCTTTTTTGTGACACTTATGTTCGTAATTGTCACAAAAAAAGGCATACGCCTCCTGTTTTCAACAAATCAGGGCAGATAACGATATCATTCCAGATTATGGTTGGTTAAGAGCGTGCTATGCAGTGAAGTTCATTTTTAAGAGTGTTCATGTACGCATTTATGCATCAGTCGCTCGTAAATTGTGGTGTTTGTCTAAACAACGAAGTCTATTAACACTTTACTTTACATTGTTAGTCGTATTTCTCTAAGAATTGTCTAAACGCCGTTCATCTTCCTTATGGTGAAATGGTATTGTACTGCCCTCTAAGGGTCGGCTTGTAAGTACAGGAATCGCTGCGGAAAATGTTCTCGTTAAAGCTGACATTTCTACATGGCAGATTTCCCCACCGTGCACTTAACTTAGGCTTCCATGTATTACACCACATCCGCTCCCAGGATGCGGTGTTTCCCTTTATAAGATAACGGCTTTACTCTATGCATCGTATACAACGTGGTAGGATATCCCTGTTAACGTTACCATGCCTTTCGGTCAGCCACACTACAAGTGTGGCAAGATAACACTGATAAGAACGTATCCCCATGTAAAGGACGAACATGCCACAAACACCATCCAATCATGCGCCAGAATGTGGGAAACAACCACATCCAACATCCCTGAAAATGAACGAAATACGTGGAGCGGCAGGGTTGTCTTGATAGCATGCTCCCTACTTTCGTGTGAACGTCATATTTTATCTGTGAAGATATAGTTTCATAAAAAGTCCGTCAGGGGCTTGTGTTCCAATAAGGGCTAAGCACTGACCTCTGTGGAAGCCAAGAAGAGACAGCAAGGCTATATCTGTCTGTACTATGGTGACCAGTATGACCATATTGCACTATGGCGAGCTAGAGATACCCCATATGTGCCCTATCTCACCATGCCTGTACCATATGATGGACTTTCTAGTTAGCCCACTATATCTGGTACGGTATCTGGTATGCTATACGGTATACCGGAATACACTGACCTTTTCACCCATCCAGCCCAGAGTCACTCATATCAGGATACCCACCCCAGTACGGACTTCACTGTTAAGTGCAGTGAGGTGGGGCGATTACCCCCTTCCTTCCTCCACGTTCGCTGCGACCGACTTCGTCGTCACCATGGCCCACACGACCGCCGCGTGGATACGTATATAGCCCTCAGCTCAATATTATCTTACTTTGGCTCAGCTACGGCAGCGACACTTCTAGCAGTGGCAGTAGCGGGAGGCTGCGCTCTTGGCAATGCACAATCAGTCTTAGATCAGGTTTGGTCAAGGTACACTCTAAAAACGGTGCTTCACCTCAAAGCACGCTGTGCGCCAACCATTGCCACGAATGATGGGGTCATCGCTTCGGATTCGAGGAGAGAAGGGGGCGTACGCCTTTTTGTGGCAATTTGGGTGTATGGTAATTGCCACCAAAAGGCGTACGCCTCCCTCTCTCCTCGAATCAAAAGCGATTACCCTAGCGTTCGCGGCAATGATTGGCGCACTACGTGCTATGCGGTGAAGTTCTGTTTTTAGAGTGTACGAGGGTGGTTCCATAAGTTTCCGGCCCGAGGTAGAAAATGCGCGCGAATTTGAAAATGCGATTAAGGATGCGTGGCGCCATTTGTTGGAGGGCCGGAGCACCACCCTCAACCCTCTCCCTGCTTTTGTCGGTTGGAGAGCGGCATTTCAAGCAGCCAGGGTGCGCTCTTTTAAAATGTAAAAAATCGAGTACCGTGCTGTGATAAAATTCTTGACAAAAGAGGGACTTTCGCCTAAAGAAATTAAAGCGCGACTGGACAATGTGTACAGGGAAGCCTCTCCGTCGTACACAACGGTAAAAGACTGGGCTAAGCAGTTTCGACTGGGGCGAGAGTTCATTGAAGATGATCTACGCGATGGTCGTCCAGTGGAAGTAGTGACACAAGAAAATTTGTCTCTTGTCGAGGAGGAAGTGCTGAGCGACAGGCGTCTGAAGGTGAAGGAAATCTCAGAAAGGCTGGGGCTTTCCAAAACAACCGTTTTTCGCATCATCGGCGAGGGCCTTCACATGAAAAAGGTCAGTGCGAGATGGGTGCCACGACTTCTCTCGTCAGTTCAAAAGCAACAGCGCGTCGCCTGTGCCAAAGAGCTTTTGGAGCTCTGTCAAGAGAACGAAGAAGAAATATTGAAGTAAATTGTCACAGGGGATGAGACTATGGTGCTCTACTACAATCCCCTTTCGAAACAGGAGTCGATGGAATGGCGCAAACCAGGAGAAGCATCCCCAAGAAAAGCCAAGGTTACACAATCCACAAAGAAGATCATGGCAACAATATTTTGGGATTGTCACGGGATCCTCCTCATCGACTTCAAAGAGAGGAACACCACAGTGAATTCGACTTATTATGCTTCACTCCTGCACCGACTGCGAGACGCCATCAAGGAAAAGAGGCGCGGCAGGTTGAGTCGAGGTTGTCCGGTTGCTCCAGGACAATGCCCCTGTCCACACGGCTTCTGTTGCCAAGGCTGCACTGAAGGAGTGCGGCTTCAAAGAAATCCACCACCCATCCTACAGTCCAGACTTGGCACCGAGTAACTACTTCCTGTTCTCAAACTTGAAGAGGGATCTCAGAGGACGTGGAGATTTCAAAACGATAGTGAGGTACAAGAGGCAGTTTTCCAGCATTTTGCGGACAAAACTTCGGACTATTTTTTCAAGGGTATAAGAATGCTGGTTGAACGGTGTCAAAAGTGCATCGAAGTTAAGGGTGACTATGTCGAAAAGTGATACACTTGTTTTGCTCTATGACTATTAAAAGTTGGTCGGGCCAGAAACGTATGGAACCACCCTCGTATGTTTACTCCACCGCCCTGAGGATGAGGCGGAGCCACCTCGCGCTCAGTCAAGGCGGTGCCGGAATAAGGCTGTGCTGCCGAAGTGTCGTGGCCGTATAGTTTATCTCTTACCTTCAGGACGCAAAAGTTCTGAACGTACACAACACAAGAAGTTGGTTCTGAAGAAGAAGTTTCTGACAAGAAACCAGAGAACTAATTCGAAGGATTGCCGAACGCCATGCAGGTCAATTTCTTTCTCCGATCGTCTATCTCAAGACCTCAACGTTGAGGCCAGGACCTCTCGCGCGCTACATGCAAGTAACAATTTTTGCTCAGGTGCGAGAATGCACGGTGTTTGTCACACAACTTGCCGCTGCAAAAAAAAAAAAAAAAAAAAAAACTGACGCGTAAGCGATAATCACTCGCACTGTACAGAGGGTTTATGACACCAGCACACAATGACGTTGGAACATGTGTCTAACCACACGCTATCCAAGAACTATACACCGCATGCTAGCATACAAACCACGTCCATGCACTTGCACGAACATTTCCTACCCTAGCACGTCTCATCCAAACAAGAGTTTTTACCACAAACAACATTTGATGCAGTGCTCATTTCAAAGTAGTCTACATACCCTGTTGCGTTCAGTCTTTACATGCAGAAGTATTCAACTTTCGTCCTAGAATAGACCATTTGCGTCTATGCATTACATGAGTATAAAGTCTACCTTTACATCTATGACATCTACGACACTATATGGCACACATCTATGGCATCTATGACACTCTTCCACGCGATTCCCGTTAAGCACGCATTCCGCGGAAAACCCGCCCGCCGCACATCCGGGCGGTTGCGAGGCACTCACCGTCTTTTCTCGAGTCCAATCCGTCCTCTCCCGTTTCAGCTTGCAAAGTTCTTGAGATAACGCCTCGATCTGTTCAGAGTACGTTTGGGCCACCTCTGTGACATGAATGGAACGGATGAGAAAGTGCGCACCGGCCGAGAAACGTGCGTTTGATGGTGATGTCCGTTACCCTCGACTGTGGGCACCCGTAAGGTTCTGGTCGCCTCTGAAGTCGTCCCTGCTCGATGCATCGAAGACGACATGAGGCCGTCTTGTGGGCCGACGTCTGACTCGACGCTGTTGATGCTCGAGTTATCTGACTCCGGCTGCTGTTGGTGCTTGTTAACGGGCGGAGGCGTCCCGGGACTAGACACTGGGGTGCTCGGACTCGAGTTGGGTCGTCGCCGGCTCAGGGACAGGATTGACGTCACCGTTGGGAAATCCATTTTGCTGTGAGATGGTGTCTGATTAATGGGGGCGATCTCGAAAGGTGAACTCAGTCGAAGTTTTTGGATGCCCGTGAGGGGGAAACACAGTGCGCCCGTCTAGCCATTACGATGTCGCTGCGGCCCAACAGTGTTCCCAGGCATACCTGTTATGCCATACAGCAGGAGGTACAGGCTTATCGTCCGTGGAATTACATAACGACTGGACAAATTTAAATTGAAAATCTACTTTGTTGCGGGTGGGATACGGTTTCCAAGAACCTCGACTTCAGTCATGCGACGTGCAGTGCTGTTATACGTGAAGTGCATCAACTCTGCTCGCCGTCACCAGGTTGCGCACACTGCAACCTTTTGCATGCGACCCACATTATTAAAAAAAAGGGGGCGTTTGCGCTATGAACAGTTTTATAAAAAAAATTTTAAAAATTTATAAAGTATTATTTAAAAATATATGAAATATTAATTAAAAAAGTAAAAAAATATAAAATATTATTTAAAAAGAGGCGTCTGCGATAACTATGAACATTTTTAGAAAATATGAAAATGCATTGATTTTCGATTACAATAAACGGCGACATATTCTAGGTCAAGTGGACCACCGTATGGCCGTATTAGCAACCTCCAAGGACGTTGCTCCCCCCCCCCCCCCGAAAAAAAGTTTTAACCAATGAACTTTTAATTATGAAATATAAAAGAATGCTCGATCTTTTTTTCTGAAAGCGGCAACGACATCAGAGCACCGAGATGAAGGGATGTTGTCAACCTGTATCATCCATAATTAAAAAGTTCATTAGCAAGAAATAACGAGGACACAGGCCCAGAAGGTGGTTAGTGCGGACATAAGATGGCACACTTGATCTAGCATAAATCGCCATTTATGTTAATTAAAACAGAGGTATTTCCCTATTTTATAGAACTCGGTCCACAGCTGAGGTATATAGACACCCTGCATATATGTATGAACAAGCAGTGATCGTGAAGTGCCCCATCGCATTAATCCCGAATGACAGAACAGCCGAAGGAAGAAAGCAGCAGCAAACGCCGAGGTGCCTCTGAAAACTGATAAATAGTTTCGTATACTTACAAAAATGAACTGCAAAAAAAATTGTATGCGGTGATAAGTGAAATGATAAGAAGATGAGGGCGAAAATCACGCACCCAATAATAATAATAAAAAAAAAAGGCGTTAGCCAATACCTTCGAACTGTCCCTTGCGATGGCGACCCCTGGCTAACGTTCCTGCTGCTCTGAGCTCGAGGCGTCTGCGAAAATCGAGTCGTCGTAAGTTTCTCTCAAGATCCGTAAGAGAACGTTGGCACTGTGTTGCGTACATTAGCGTTAAACGGCGTGTTTTCTCCGATGACCGTATTCGTTAAGCTGCTGTTGCTGGCACTCGACGACGACCTCTTGGCCAGGTTGGACTCTATGGATTGGCTGCGGATTTTCACGCTCAGCGCTTTTCTGAAGAATCCGTCCAGAAATCCAGGCGAACCATTCTGTTCCGATTTGTCCATCCCTTCACACGGTGTGCTGCGGCTGGTCAGGAAATCTTGCGTCTTCGACGACAGTTGGTCGTGCAAAGTTTGTAGCAGCGAGGAACGCGTACGGGCCTATGGAAGTGGGAAGAAGTACATAGCGAAAACGTAATTTAGTTCACCGGTGACGTGGCGTAATTGGTAACGTACACTCATCTTGAAGCAGCAACAAAGACACAGACATACGAGCAGGACGACTGCTTTACTTTAAATAAAAAATGGATAAATAACTCGAACACTCATTTTTATACAATTCGAAGAATTCGGCGCTGCGTTAGACCACTAAGATTAACATTCCTCGAGGGGAATAGGTTCAAGAATGTAACGCGACGCCGTGTTCTTAGAATTGTATAAAAATGAATGTTTTTATGAATTATTTATTTATGTCAGCGTCGTCAGCATCTTCCTCATCACCATCCTCTCATTTTTCCCCAATAGCAATGGGGTAGCATTCTGCTCAATGAGCGGAAGTCATCCCCATATCATCGTCATCATGTATTTCTCTCTCTCTCTCTCTTATTTATGTTATATTGTTTAAAATGAGTTATTTATCGATTAGCTGAAAGTAATGCAGTCGTCCTGCGACCGGCTCGTATGCCTGTGTCTTTGTTGCTGCTTCAAGATGAGTATATAGCGAAAACGAAGTGCGCAATTTCTGCCCTGGGTTACATTAAGGTACTACTACTACACTGGGTTCGGCAACAGGGCCTAGAAATCAAAAGCGCCAACGCAAAGGTACATACGAAAAGGAGAAAGCTAATAATGATGCATGAAGCATCTCTACAGTTCTTTTGTGGCGTCCAACGCGGCAGAAATTCCATTCAGCGAAACACTCGCTTACTGTCATGATGGTGATCGTATTGAAGGAAGTGAACCTGTCCTTTCTGCCTGCCGCCTCAGCAGAGAGCTAACGGATCGCTGTCAGATTTTCTCCATTTCTGGATGTCCACTTCGTTGCCTGTCATCCGCGTCCTGTATGAAGATCGCCTGACCTCTGCGTGAGACGATTTCTACTTACTGTCTAGAAGAACGGGGTGTGTCACGCATCGACCCTGGGTCACGCATTGACCCAGAGGGCTCGCTTATTCAGTATGTCAGTTGGTGCGAGAGCTTGATGGCTATCTTGGACTATGAAAGGGACACCGAAGCGCAAACAGGGGGCGGAAATTGAAGGGGCAAAAAGCATTTTTTTTTCACTTTAGTGCCCCTTTAAGGGTGCTGAAGCAACTCTTATGGAACCTGTAAATTTGTTTGTCGAAAGTAAGGGAAGCCAGTCGAAGCCGAAGTTAATTAAGTCGATCATTCGGTACAACCGTTTTGAAGATGGTGCAACAGCAGCGTCAAAGATAGTAGCAACCACACAGACACGCTCTAAAAACTGAACTTCACCGCATAGCACGCTCTGCGCCAACCATTGCCACGAATGATAGGGTTATCGTTTCTCATTCGAAGAAAGAGGGGGCGTACGCCTTTTTGTGTCAATTTGGATATATGATAATTGACACAAAAAAAGGCATACGCCTTAGAGCACTGCACGGGCTCGGTCTTATACCCGAAAGCACGATCCGCTGATCCCGGGCTTCGCGTTTTTTATGCGGGCCTGGACTATGCTCGGGTTTCAGCCACCGGGCCGGGGCCGGGTACGGGCTTGACAACGCCGGCCATGGTCGGGCATGTACGCCAACATATTCACGAGACTGGAAAGCTGAAGTTTCATGTCACCTTTTTTTTTTTTTTTTTTTCATTGGGTAGGGGATATATCATGGTATATTCTCATCCGAGAACTATCACTTTCTTATATGTGATCATTCTTATTTCGTATAATGGGTCTGGATTTCACAAGTGCACTCACACACATTTGATGACGATCGGTGCGGCGGGCGCGCTGAGAGTTCGGCACGAGGGTCAGTTAGGTTAGGTGTTCTGACATATTTCGCTCGCGTGAGAGTCCGGCATGAGGGTCAGTTAGGTTAAGTGTTCTGACATATTTCGTTCATGTGAGATATGGAGAAAGGGGAACTAACACCGGTGCATGCGCAATAGAGCGGACATGAGTCTCTCTTGAACCGCAAGGTACATACATATCGCCTACGCGCCTCTGCGCGCTGCCTTCCCAAGCTAGCAAGCACCAAGCATAGAGCGGCTTGCCGGCAAAGAAACACAGCCGCTCCGTTCGAAAGTACCTCCTCACTCTCCACGAATTAGCTGCGTCTTTTTCTTCGCTGCGCTGTGCTCTTTAGCAAATCTAAATGCGCCTCCGGGGCCTCGTGAACTCATAGAGCAGAGGCGGGCCGGGACCGGGCCTGAGCGTGGAAACAGTCGGGTACGGGCTGGGCCCGGGATGGATATCTATAGAAGACGTCGGGCCCGGGCCGGTTGCGGACCGTAGCAGCTGGGCCTGGGCCGGCCACGGGCCTGAAAATTAGGCCCGTGCAGTGCTCTAGTACGCCTCCCTCTCTCCTCGAATCCGAAGCATGGCAATGGTTGACGCACAGCGTGCTATGCGGTGAAGTTCCGTTTTTAGAGTGTATGTACACTCTTAAAAATGTACTTCACCGCATAGCACGCTCCTACCCAACCATCATCTCGAATGATATCTTTATCTGCCCTGATTGGTTGAAAACAGGAGGCGTACACCATTTTTGTGACACTTATGCTGTTCATAACTGTCACAGAAAAAGGCGCACGCCTCCCGTTTTCAACAAATCAGGGCAGATAACGATATCATTCGAGATGATGGTTGACGCACAGCGTTCTATGCGGTGAAGTTCAGTTTTTAGAGTGTATGTACTATAGATAAGTACAACAGACTACCAACTACCACGCATTCAGACTTTGGTACCAGAAACCGCCCACAGCCACGTAGGTATCGCCCCTGGTAGCTCGCAATGGAGAAGAATGAATGCAAAAGGAAAATGTACGCGCCGGCCTTGCGAACACACTTTAAAAACGGAACTTCACGGGGCTTACACTCTTAGAAATGAACTTCACCGCAGAGCACGCTCCTACACTCTAAATCGTTTCACACCTTTAAAGGTGTAAAATAGGTGTATTAACAAAGATCACACCCCTTTCACACCCTAAAACTTTGTTTTGGAAGTTCCTGAGGGTGTAACGATGGTGTACTACACCCTCAGGTGAAATATGGTCATAAGTGTGTCGCCTGGGTGTATAAAGGGAGTATGTTTATTTTCGTTCACATGAACAAAAGTAAATATATACAACAACAGGGAACGGCAAATTACAAAAGTGCATGGCGTGGATTTACAACACCTCTACCATCAGATGCATCAGAATATATGCAGCCTCACACACCTCTACCATCAGAATATATGCAGATTTAGAAGTTGAGATAGAAAGTTGAGTTGAGATCTGTTGAGATAGTGCTTAAATTTCTTAAAACACGTTGCTCCTAATTGCAAGACAGAACAAATACATGACAGTGCTCATCATACTCAACTGCAGTTAATATTTGTATGAGAAAAATGGTATCAGAGTTAATAACATATATGCCTGCAATCTGAACGAACACGGGTAAGTCCTCCTCAGAAGGTTATTTTGCAACAACACAGCCAACAGCAAATGCGTTATCATTACCTACTGCACTTTTCACATAGACTATAGATTCTGCGTGAATATCACGGTCATGAATGTAACTCTGAATTGCTTCTGGGGCATGTTCAAGTAGTATCTCCTTGGAACCATCAGTAGATGTGGCATTTCCGATGAAGGGTTGCGATCACACATACATTTGATAAAATGCATGTCTTCTTGCTAATGAAAGGGTTACGTTCTTAAAATTTCGAGTTTTTCTAGCAACATATTTAAAATGCTAGTGTTTCCCTTCGAAACGTATACACCATAGAGCTAGGAGAGGACCAAACATCCTGATGAGTCGCGGTTAATGAACAATATGTAATGCATTTTACAGGGGTTAGATATTTGTGGGTACCACAATGCAAATCCTTGAAGAAACGAATAAATGCAACGTTCTAAGTAATTAACATGCACATGGGGGAGGTGCCTGCTCATGAGAAGGTCTACAATTTCACGAAAGACTATAGACAGCTGCCATGCTTCATTGCCATGAACAGCTGCCGTGCCACACATTATTGTCTGTTTGTCGGTTGTGCATGTTTACACGCATTTAATCACCTTGATGTGCATATATATATGGACCTCACTGTGATTATACCCAGCAGTTTTATTCAGCGTTATACCCTTTACACCCCAATCGCCATGAGGGTGTTAAAATACACCTTAAAAGGTGTGCGCCATGAACATTTTGATTTACACCCTTTAAGGTGTAAAACGATTTAGAGTGTAGCCAACCATCATCCCGAATGACAACGTACTCGCCCTAGATTTACTGAAAACAGGAGGCGGAGCCTATTTTGTGCATTATGTATAGGCTCCGCCTCCCGTTTCTCGCCCCTGGCATTGACTGGCCTAGATCGTATCATCATCTCATCTCATCCTGGCTACAGTCGTGACGCAGCCCACATTCGTGACGCCAACAACGGCAAGCCGGTCTACGCCACCACCACCATCATTTCTAAGAGTGTAGTTGTGATTCGTACTCCACGCCGCGTGCAGCGCATCTTTGCAGAATTGCTAAGGTTCGCAAAAATTCACAAACCGAGTGATTCTTTCGAAGCCAAACTAAATAACGAACACCATGCCTTGTACGCAAGGAAGAATTGGGGCAGGGACGAACAACGTGCGTTAACCGAACGCTGTAGCGCTAGGTTTTATTTATATATCCTAGACGATATAAGAGATCGCTCTTTGGTCATGCACATATCGCATGCACGATAAACCGGTACTATTATTAGAGCCACCCTTGGAGCTCGCTGAGGTCTCTACTCACGATAATAGATAGCGCCTTCAACGTCCATCACGCAATAATAACTGTAAATGGGAAGGTAAAAAAAATAAGAAAAGAAATAAATTGACGTCTCCCTCACTTCAAGTTTGGAGAACTTGTCGGCTCGGTAGGAAGCGTTCTCGGCATTGATGAGTTTGGTGAGGAGGAACTTTCGGAATTCGGGTCCGCCTTCGAACTCTGCAGGAACTGGTAACTTTGGCTCGAAGAAGGGCACGTCTAGACGAGCTGTCACGGCCACCTTGTACCTGACACGGAGAAATAGCAGCACTCACTAGAAGATCGGGGAGGGGGTAGCTCGTAGCAGCACTCTTTCAACAATGTGAAACTGTGATCCCTACAGCTGGCTAACCTTTTCAGTGACTTTCATCTTTCATCGTTGATTTCTTAGGCAATTGAGGCTTTGTTTGTATCTGTCCCTTCTGTGTTCCAGCCTCAGAACATCAGTTTCTCTCTTGTGTAATATCTGCCTCGAGCTTGCCGCGGTGGATATGTTAATTTTAAATTTAAAAATTGTGCCAATAAATCTAACATAGATACGAAGGTACCGTTAATTTTTTAGGCGTCTGTGAATTTTGTAGCTTCGGAAAGAAATTTAGCGTCTGTCTGTGTGTTGTTTCAATGCTTTTACCTATTACAATAATAGATATGTGCATGTATTTACGTACATATGTACTTATGTATACAATAACATGTGTACATACATGTTACATATATGCATGTATACATGTACGTGTGTGCATATAGTATACATGTTACATACATACATGCAAGTACATTATAAATGTGTCAGGTAACCTTTCTTTTTTCGTTTTCTTTTCTTTTCTTTTTTTTTTTTTTTGTATTATAACTCCACCTCCATCGATCTACCGTGCCTGCACCCAACGGAATTACATATGTAGAAATTTAAAGGGGCACTAAAATGCAAAAACAACTTGCTCTCAAATGAACGTCCGTGTTTCAATTAGTTCAATTCAAACAAAATTAGATCACACAACGGTACAGTTTAGAAGAAAAACGCAATGAAAACACACTCTTAAAAATGAACTTCACCGCATAGCACGCTCCTAGCCAACCATCATCTTGAATGATATCGTTATCTGCCCTGATTTGTTGAAAACGGGAGGCGTACGCCATTTCTGTGACAGTTATGCTGTCCATTATTGTCACAAAAATGGCGTACGCCCCCCGTTTTCAACAAATCAGGGCAGATAACGGTATCATTCGAGATAATGGTTGGCTAGGAGCGTGCTATGCGGTGAAGTTCATTTTTAAGAGTGCAGAACAGACTTTTGCGGCAACGAATGGGATCCCCAGAGGCAAAGATTGGCGACATCCAAATGATCCAATGAGACAGCAGGAAGTTAAAGAATGATTCATGATAGATTCGTGAAAGAAAGATTCATGAGACAGCAGGAGAAGCGCGCACATGCCTATCCAGGGCATGTGGATTTGGGACGACGAGTCCGATCGTAGTGTTCCGTATGTGCGCGGCATGATGCGCACTGCTGCATTTTCCAATACTGACTCACTGAATTGTATCCCACAACAGCTCTCGCGAATGTCCCACTGAGATTTATCTTCACGTCCTTCGGACAGCGACGCCAGCCCGCTTCGCAACGCGCACTCTGTTTTTTACCGGGAATGCACGAGCTGAAACGGCGTTCTCTGCTTAGCGTCGAAGCATGAAAGAGTCCGGAATAATTTTGATTGTAGCTTCGTAACGGAATCGAAGTTTCGAAGTATGATAACAAGTACGAAATTAACATAGCGTGTAACGTAATTTGGAGTGAGCGACGGGCCTTTAAATGTCAACTTGAAATGCTGGATCAGAGGCCATTCAACATCTGCAAAGTTCTCGGCCCATGGAGTAACCCTGGACATCAGTGCCGTGCACTTGGCGCTTTTCTTTCCTTTCTGAGGGCCACCGGCCTCCTTCACGAACTGTAGGGATTTCCTTCCCTCGTCATCCTTTCATGTGAACCCTTTTGGAATGGGGTAGGGTCCTGCACTCAACGCAGGAAAACATCCCACATCATCATCATCATCATCCATTCATCTATGTTGTTGTTGTTGTTGGAGTGAACTTGTTTTTGCATTTTAGTGCCCCTTTAAGTGTCTAACCAAGGCAGTTACGCAAATTTTCGGTATTAAACCGTGTGAGTTCAGTTCATTGCGACTTTTTCGGTCAAAAATCATATATTTCATCATATAAAAAGAAAAAAAATGCAGTTATGCCGACGGTAGCTAAGGCAAATATCACACAGTTTACATTGAATGGCGGGAAACTGTTAGGCACGTGTAAGCAGTGATTTATCCAGACCCCTCACCACCCACTCCCAAGAAAAAATATGGAGGACACCCCCCTAAAATCTTGTGAGATTACGCAATATTTTGTCAAAACCATGGAGGAAGGAAACACAGGAGCGGCCGTTTCGAACAGATTTCCGTGGGACCCCTCTGGCGGTCGCTCCTGTCAAAACCGCCATTACTTCCTGTCCATCACGTGATCCTCTCTAAAGTTTCGGTTTAGCAACGCTTTGTTGCTCGCGCTGCTTTCCGTGCTTTTATGCTTTTCCAAAGCCATTTACTCTTAAAATGTGAGCACCATTGCAGAAACAACGTTTTGTTAACGTGTTCTTACCGCGGTTGTGGCTGTCGTTCAACAGAAAGCAGCTCTGTCATGGAAATGACGTTTCATTCGTAAGTGCGTACTTGATTGGTTGTTTCGTACCTCTGTCTGTGAGAGTAATCTTGAATCGTTCGTTTGCAAGCTGGCGCCGTGCTACAGCTGCAGATTCATCTGATTTCCTTCATGGTCGTAGAAGTTTGATTACTGGCATGATTTACCACTTCAGCAGCAGACACAAAACGTGGCCTCGTCGTCACACAAACGTCGCTGCCACGAATGATGTTCCTAGTCCTGCGTGCTTGTTCTGCAGACCGTGACCGGTCTTGTGGTAGAAGGGTAAACCAAGAGTAAACGTCCGAACACACACAAATAAAACTGGATGCGCGGCGTTCATCCAGGTATCTGAGCTCAAGACAATCCCGACTCCCGTCGTCTGCTTTGGGAGCTGGCCTGCGCATGCTCTTGGGGTCACGTGAGCGGTCACATGGTAGACAGGAGCATCCCAGAATGCAATGCGAGGGCCGGCACGCCCGTCCCAATGGCAAAAAGTTGGAAGGGCCGCTCCTGTGTTTCCTTCCTCCATGGTCAAAACCATGTTCATACACCCCCTTGCGGAGCCCAACACCCCCAAGGACAAAACTCTGGGTAAATCGCTGCGTGGAAGACATATCCTTGAGACAAGCAAATATGCAAACACTCGAAGGGAGAAAGAGAGCTCACCTCGTCGATCCGGGCCGCACTCGAGAAGACTTAATTGGCTGTACAACGATGTATGAGTGGAGAAAGTTGGATGCAATCATGGTTGGCATGAAAGGTGTGTTCTTATCTTGAAAGATGATCGCTACAATGTCGTTTCCAATATGCCGTTTCCGCTGGAGCTGGAAATTAAAGGAGGTAAGAACTCCAATTTGCAGGTATTTAGTTACGGGTGTAATAGGTGTAATATTGTTCACCTACGCTTCGTAACTCTATTTACAATGATTGTTCAATACTCCTCCTTTATAACGCGTGCAGCGTTAATACAAAAACGCACTTTTTTTCGGATACGGGCGAGTACACTTTAAGAGCACAACAAAACACATTCTGCACTCATAGCACGCTCCTAACCAACCATCACCTCGAAGGATATCGTGTCAGATATCGAATTCAGGTCAGATATCGAATGATATCTGACCTGATTTGTTGCAAACGGGAGGCGTACGCCTTTTCTGTTTTGAACTATGATCAGCATAGGTGTCACAAAAAAAGGCGTACGCCTCCCGTTTCCATCAAATCAGGGCAGATAACGATATCATTCGAAATGATGATTGGCTAAGAGCGTGCTATGCGGTGAAGTTAATTTTTAAGGGTCTAGACGTACCGCCATCCAGATACGTCATTGTTACGTCATCTGAAGAATTGTAGCATCCAATCAGACGCCAACACGGAGGTACACATAACGTTCTGCTCTACACTCTTAAAAATGAACTTCGCCACATAGCACGCTCCTAGCCAACCATCATCCCGAATGACAACGTTCTCGTCCCTGATTTGTTGAAAACGGGAGGCCGAGCCTATCTTGTAGTCATCAGTAGCCATTATGTACGGCATTATGGCTACTGATGACTACAAGACAACACACATCCAAGACAAGACACATAATAGGCCACAACGTAGTGCGCTCGGCTGTTTCAATTGAACTGATCACGTCGCGGAAACACCCGTCGGATACGACGTAGTTAGCACCTTTTTCAAAGCTCTCTCAGTGTGCGAACTGTACATTCCATGTGCATACTACATGGGAACATGCTCACCTGTTGATCATCTCCTTCCGTGTATGGAAGCAAAGTGGAGACATGAAACATAATTTCGCAACCATTGAAGGACGTGTAGTACGACTCGTCACCCGTTTGGCCGTGTTGCGTATCCAGACCCCCTCGGAACCTGCGTTGATTGGTTCAGAATTAATCACGTGACAAAAAAAAAAAAAAAAAAAGTGCCAGCGCTACGCACCCTAGAAAATCTTTGAGGGTGACTTTCTCCGCGAGCATGTGAAGAAATTCGTCCATAGCTTCACTGTGACGTCTGTTTCCGAAAAGTTCTTCCTCTTTTTTCTACTCATTTGGGCAAGAAGAAGCGGAAGAGGAAGAAGAAGAAAAAGCTGGTGAGTGGGATACAAGGGAGCAAAAATAGCGAATGAGAGCTCGTACTTGGCCAAAGGATTGGTATATGATTCCGAACTTGTACTTGTTGACTAGAACTTGTTCATCGTAGTTTATGAGCATCTCAGAGACCTATAGGAACGGAAATACAAAGAATAAGAGTTCGGCGTGACAATTTTGAAGCGACATCTTTATATGGGGTCACCCGCCCTGCTGTAGGTCCTTCCGTGTAGGGTCACGTGACACCATGTGACAGTGCCACAACTACAACATGATCGTCATGTTGAATTTGCGGTAACCACCTCAACAACAACAAAAAATAAAAAATTGCACATGAAAATTTAAACGAAATTATAAAAGTAAGAACACCAATAAAAACTACAATGAAAATAACAATATAAAAATTGCAATAAAATAAAAATATAAAAATTTAAATAAAATCAAAATGTAGTAGCATTTCGAAAACAGTATCGCCAAAAATGGCTCTATAATTTGTGTAATTCATAATTGGGAGATCTACCGCATTTAATCGCTATAGGAGGCACAATGCTCACAGATGCAGTCAATCAATTTTTTTTTAAGATGTCGATTGTGTCTCCAATTTTTCACCGCAAGCTCAGGTGTTCCGTATCAATAATCGGTTCAAGTTATATACGCGCTTTTCTCTAGAAATCTCACATTCTGGTGACACCTTGATGGCCATACATGCACTGAAAGAAGTCATACTCTACCTTTGGAAATGAAACCGGCTGAATAACGGTGTTTGAAGCATTATCACAGAGGTACTGTAAAAGAGGAAGAAAAGCAGAACGACTACGTTACTCTACACGTATTTGTTACGCACAACATTCTGCAACGAAAACATAAGTGTCCCATACTTCTAAAGCGAAACTAACCTTCACGAAGCAGGCTGCTGTCCAGATTTCTGTACCGGGGTTGCTTGGTATGAGATCCACCAGGATCCCATCCTTTGTCCTGCAACGGAGAGCTGCTTTAGATACGGCATGCTGCAATGTCATCGTACCGTATTTTCACACGAGCACCATTTCCCAGAACGCTCTAGCGGAAGATGCGCTAAACGTCACATAGCTTCCAGCCACGTCAGCGCGTCTGGTCGGTGTCACGTCTTTTCGTCGATATCCCGTTGCAGACGACAGGGCCGATGCTGTCGTCTGCTATGCGCGAAATATGCCACTCGCGATATTCCGGCGCGGTGCGAATGTTGAAAATAAGACGCGGCCGAACTTCCGCCCCGATGAGCAGTTCTTTCTGCTTTTTTCTTCACTGCAATATTCCGTGGCGATGTTGCTCGTGTGAATACACGGATAGAGGCGTAGAGAAGAAAGACAACAACAACAACAATAAATAAGTG
Source organism: Ornithodoros turicata (assembly GCF_037126465.1). Lineage (NCBI taxonomy): Eukaryota > Metazoa > Arthropoda > Arachnida > Ixodida > Argasidae > Ornithodoros > Ornithodoros turicata. The sequence continues at coordinate 21,411,948 of NC_088210.1, read as the reverse complement.
ATGACGATGCAGTGGGATGTTTCGCCGCTGAGGCGGCACCCTATCCCATTGCTTGAGGGGGAGAAGATGGTGAATGGTAATGAAAGTGGGGAAAGGCAAGTGTGAAAGGGTAGAGTAGATGTGGAATGGGAGGGAAAGAGAATGGTGACTGGAAGATGGTACGCTATACGTTCCCGTGATTGGAGGAAGGTACACATTAAAACAGACAGAATCCCAGCCAAATAATGTACGCGGAGACAAATGTTAAACGAGCAAAAGAACAAAGTACTTCTGAATTCAAAACTATGAGATTTGTTGTTACGAAAAACTTTGTCGGTGTTTCAAAACACGCGTATGCAGAAACGCCACTTTTGAGACTAAAATTATCCTCATAGAATCTGCCATAGTGTCAGGTGTAGTAGAGCGAAAAGTAATGAAAACACAGAAATTTTTAAAAAATCGAAAGAACACGTTTTCAGCGGTACATAAAACGTATCCCTCATCCCGAAAAGGCCCCCTATGTGGCTTCACGGGCAATGATAGAATGTACACAAAAACTAAGAAAAGTACGTTCTGAACAAGCTGGGCCTTGGGAGCGTCTCTCATGAGAAGTGTTTTTAATACCGAAACACGTACCGCAGCATAACCCTGTAATATTCATTCTTCTCATCGGCAGACTCAAGCTTCAATGAGAGCACAAACAGACCGACGGAGTCGTCTTGACCAACGAAATTGAAATGTTCCTGCGTAGGAAACAAGGGTCAGCCAAATAAGGGATCTTGGCGAAATGTATAAAGCACTACAGCAGTCCCGGCTCCGGGCATGGGCCGAGCTCGGAAATGTTTCTTCGGCCTGAGTCAGGTCCGAGCTCTTTCACTCTTCTTTTCCTAGTTATTTATTTACTAGTTCTGTTTCACGTCATTCGTTAATATTCTTCGTCATAGCTATATATTTTGCGAGCAAAGTAAATAACTGCAAGAGTTCTTCCTTCGTCTTCGTTCGAATCGGCCAATAGGCCACTAAGGCGGTTGAGAAATCATCTCTAACGATACATGACTTTAACGCACTGTTTGTAATATTGTAGTTCACATATTCCATACACAAAGTCATACTTGACTCCGGGGCCCGCTACTTTCGTAATAACATTTACCAGAAAAAAAAAGAAAAGAAAAGAAGTACGCTTTACAGAGGCCGATGTCCAGGGATACGAGCAGGATTTTCATATGAGAGGAAGAATCTTGGAAATTCCAGCCATTGGAAATTGGAAATTGTTCCAGCCATCCCAACCACAATTTCCGCTGCACTGTTATCGACAGTTTTCATTAAATATCAATAACGACAATAAGCTATCATTTTATTGAAGACTGGAGGAAGAGATCTGTTCTTGGGCACCACTGGGCACCGCGGTACATATTTGCGGGTAAATACCTTTCCGAGAAAGTATTTCCTGTACGTTTTGGCAATCTCCTCGCTGTCAATCTTCCTCGGTGTAAAGTGACCAGGAACGAAGACGCTGTCGCAAAGATCGGAGGGTGAGGAACAGTCAATGCCATCCACCCAATAACCTCCCCCGGTTGGCAGAACGACCATGGGGTAACTGATCTGCTTCCGGAGTATCTAATACGAAGAGAGAGAGAGAGAGAGAGAAAACATGGACCATCCATTGGTGGATCCAACGGAAATGCCTTAGCATTAAAACTTGAACACCCCTTTTGAACTCCCCTTCACAACGCTACACATCCCTTCAACGACCCTATACACAACGCTAATGCAAGACAGCATCTGCAGCCAAACGAGCCATTCGGGCTTCCTCCGATTAAGCTTGGCGGCGCTGTCTCACAGCCCCTGCATTCTTTCGCCGGTGCTCCTCCGCACAGCTCTCATAACCCATAGCGCGACCACGCAGACGGCTGAACTTGTCGACCACTACAGCTGCAGTGGCCGGTGCGCAGCGTCGCGCGTTCTCCACGCGCACTCTCCTCCCCTCTCCACTCACCGCGCATGCGCGCCGCGCCGTGGCTACAGACAGATTACGCCGCGATTCCTGCGTACCGAGGACTCTAATGCTCACGCATTAAAATTATTCCGTTATATTTAACGACATGTCTCGTGCTAGGGAGAATGTCTCGCACAAGACGTGACAACAAAGAAGGGTAACGGCCCAAGCCGTGAGCCTCTCTACCAACATGAATGTCAGAGGAACTAATCAGGTTACTGAGAATAAATGTCGTCATTTACAGCGAACTGTTTATCACAAGCAAGGAATGCTCCATAACCGTCCGGTAAAAGAGCTATCCTCGTGGGTGCGTTGTCATTCCATTATAGTTATCGTGGGTGGGTCTCAAGACTTTACGCAACAAGTCCGCTCAGCGACTGGCGGTGAGAAAAAAGATATTCTTTTGAATACAAGTAATGAGTTACCCTAACCTACAAATGCTATCCAAAGTCCATTGATTTTGAGCGAATCAGCCTTGCAGTTCTAAACGAAACGAGCGCAAGCATAGCGAACAAAGCTGCCATGGGCTCCGAACTTGAGCGTCACAGCTTAAATACGATTATATAATAATATTATAGAAAAGGGTTTTATAACATGCGAAGGCATTGTGAGAGCTTACCTCCTCAAGCCTTTCTTGGTCCTTGTTTTGTCGCTTGAAGAGAAAGATGTCGGTAAGCAACAAAGAAAACACCACACGAATATATTCGAACGGTTGCGAAACTGCACTCGTAAGCACGAAAACTCTATAAGACGGGGCATAAGACAAAGTAAGCGCTGCATCATGCGAAGGTCCGTGTGAATAGGATCACGTTTATATGCTGCATATCCGTATGTGTGCTGCATGTATGTGTTTGGTTCGGTTGTATAACTATTCGGTTCGGTTTTGAAATGATTAATCGCACAGGCTTATAGTAAATGTGACTCAGATGACCTTTTGTGGTTATAATACACTCTAAAAACAGAGCTTCACCGCATAGCACGCTGTGCGCCGCCACGAATGATACACCCTTACACATGAACTTCACCGCATAGCACGTACGCTCCTAGTCAACCATCATCCCGAATTACATCGGTCTCTCCCCTGATTTGTTGAAAACGGGAGGCGTACGCCTTTTTGTGACACGTGTGCAGAAATGTTAACTGTCACAAAAACGTGTACACCCCGCGCTTTCCACAAATTAAGAGTGATAGAGGTATCACACTGTACAATGGTTGGCCTTTAGCGTGCTGTGTGGTGAAGCTTTATTTTAAGAGTATTCATCTATTCAAAACGGGAGGCGTACGCCTCTTTTGTACCAATTGTGTACTGTATAAGTGGTATACAAAAAAGGCGTACGCCTCCCGTTTTCAATAAATCAAGGCCGAGATCGATGTCATTAGGGGATGATAGCTGACAAGGAGCGTACGTGCTATGTGGTGAAGTTCATTTTTAAGAGTGTAGGATTATCGCTTCCGATTCCAAGATAGATGGGGCCGTACGCCTTTTTGTGTCAATCTTGGATAATTGACACAAAAAGGCGTACGCCCCCCCCCTCCCTCTCTTTTCGAATCAAGCGATAAGCCATTCGTGGCAATGGTTGGCGTACAGTGTGCCATGCGGTGAAGATCTGTGTTTAGTATGGTTCCAACATAGGTCACTTCAGTTTTCTTTTTTTTTTCTTTTTTCCGTGGTTGCTTTTACCCATAGAAAATTCGCAGTCAAGGAAGCGCCACGTGAAAGGTATAAGAACAAATTCGAAATATACCGAAAACGTCGGAAAGTATAAAACAGAGTGCACCCTCTCGGCTTACTTCTGCCTTGCTGACGACGGGACTGTTGTTCCTCCTTGTAGAAGCATCTCCTATTGGAAGTTCACACCTCTGGTCGTCGAGTCTACTGTTCTGAAGCCTGTTGAGTAGCTCGAAGAGATCGCTGGACTGGAGCACGTCATCATAAAAGAGAGCACTTCGCGGACGTCCGTTTTCGAAAACCGGCAAACTCACAACACAGAGACACACATCGTGCTCTAGCTCTACATATATACTGTTCTACTGTGCAGTCACTCAGAACTTGAGTTCTACTTTTTTTTTTTTTACTCTCGATTCAGTGCACGTTCTGACACGAAAGGTGCATTGAATATCTGATTGTCTTACCTTTATAATGAGTACTATGCGCTGTAAATAGCAGTCCCCATTGTTATTCGACGTTCAACAAGGCACATACAAGACTATCTACACGCGTCAATATAGTATTACGCGAAGCATGCGCGCCGCTTCTAAAACGGCGATTGCGAGGTTACAAAGCATATATTAAGTGATTCTATATAGCACGTGGTGGATGATCTTTACCTTTCCTGAGTCTCCCTCGGCGGAGTGTTCCCGGATGACTCCATCGTCGAGCACAACCCTCGCTGTGACGTCTGCGCAAAACATCTGTCTCAAATGCTGCATTCGAGGATACGAAAAGAGCTTTGCCTAAAGGCGCATTCTAATACAGGCAGTTACACAGAGAATAAATCCACCGCACGGCACTTTATTTCTATGTGTAACAACGACGATTGTCCGCGACGTCTGACCATCAGGAAGTATACAAAACCAAGCGTTGTTGATTGAAGGATAAAAAATAGAAAGAAAAATGAACAATAATGCTCAATGCTACACAAAAACATACGTAGCGTTTTACAACAAACACCCCGTAAATGGTTTACACTGAAAAAGAAAAAGAAGAAAAGAACATGTGTTACGAACGCAAACCACAGTCTGGACGATTCTGATTCGATTGAAACAATCTTTGACGTTAATTGTTATTGCCAAAACGTGTCGTACAATGTCACGCTAATATATGTAGTTGTGCTGTTCTTCAGGATCCAAGCGACCGAGTTTTTGAGCTGCAGAGGAAGCGTTGAACCTGCATTCCCACATAATACCAAAAAACTAAAAAATAAATTATAGATTTTTTTTTTGCTTCTTCATCTGTTTAACTCGCTAATCGCATTAACAGTGTTGTACAGCTGGTGTGTCTGTTGTATTGTTACGTTGGGACAATTCTTTCACGCTCAATACCGCAAACAAAATTTTCAACATCTCTCCGGTGTTAAACATTGCAATGCCACCTTTTGTCCACCAGTTTATACGCCAGAATGCGTTGCACAATGGTGTCGTACACCTGCGTCGAGATCTGACGTCAGAGTGGACGATGTACCTATTGGTTCTCGAGCGCGCACGTGACATCTCCCGCGGCCCTTCATTGGCTGGTGGCGCCATTATTGCTGCCCTGTGAGTGGCTAAACGCTTCGACGCGTCGCTCCTCTCACGCGCGGAGGCGTACTGCGGCCGAAATGAGCTGTCCCAAATTGAGAAGCAACTACCTGAGGCGGCTCTTTGCCGTATCGATTGTGCTACTACACATGAATCATCCCGGAGCACATCGCCTGCGCAAGTCGTTGTCGACCCACTGGCAGCGCCCCCTGATCCGAATCCTCGGTGACCTGACACACAAGGACACGGTCGGTTTATCGCCGCGCCGATAGCGGTGGACGCGGGTAACATAAAGAAGAGAGACGTCCTTTTTATGGGACCTGTTACTTCCTGAAGGGACGATAGAAAGGTCGGTTGTATATTTTCCCAAACGATTGGGCTATACGCGGCAGGTGAAATTGGACGTATAGATCTGGCCGCGACTAACGTTTCAATCGATGGAGACGTAGTTCCACTGGCACTTCTCAGCTTCCAAGATTGCCGACGGATATTTTTGCTGTCATGCGTATAGCATTGAACGGTGCCTCGATAACAATTACCTCGATATAACGAAACACGTACTATACAACGAAATTCGCGGTGCTGCGAAATAATTTGTATTGCCTTCCGCAATCGGCTGCCACATCTCGTCAGGCTTGATACAACGAAATAGTCGGTACAACGAAAGACATCGTGTTCCCCGTGAGCTTCGTTATATCGAGGTTCGACTGTACTACTTTAATATGATGTATTTTAGTACGTACCAGTATCTTTCTATTATGTGGTTAGAACGAACAAATTTATTTGGAATGCCCTCGATGTATTTGTGGGCTTACCAAAATGTTCCTAAACATTGCATTTTTATTTGATTGTATTTTGATACTTTTCGACATACGATGTCGTATCTACAGCAATGTACAAAAAGCACCCAGAAGAGGTTTATCTTCTTAACTTTCCTTAAACTTTCTCTCGGTAATGTCTCCAGAGCCCCAGCATTTCTCCAGAATCTACAAAGCGTTTTGACGATATGAAATCATCGAGGAAGCAGTTTATCATAAAGCTGTGACCCGACAGAGTACCGGCACTCGAGATAATAAAGCTACGCGTATATGGACGCTTGAGGGAACGTTCAAGCAATCTCGTGCGCAGTAACATGCAGTATAATAAGCACGATCAGAATCAAGCGTCATTCAGAATGACATCCTTCTCCCTCGCTGATTGGCTGAAAATAAAAAGTGTATACGCCTCATTGTAATTACACGTTAATTGATATAAAAAGGCACACTCTTCCGGTTTTCAACTAACTTCTGAATAACAACTCCTTCTGAGCGCGCTCTGCGGTGAAGTTCTGGCAGCTTACCTTCCATAGGGCCCGCATGAGGATGTTACGAGAAGTAGGATCCTCCTTCTTCAGCCCATTTCAGATATCTGAAAAACGATATCAATCGACTTCGATAAACGTTGCGTTATTGAGCCAGTGTGTGTACGTTTCCTAAGCAACGTTCCACATGGGAGGGCAGACAGAGTAAGTGTACACAGTGTACTGATAATGACGATAATAAGCTTTACGTAGCGAGACAACGCAACGTGGTCGGACCGTTGATTAACCCTTCACTCTTAAAAATGAACTTCGCCGCATAGCACGCTCAGCCGCCCACCACCATCCCGAATGACATTGTTCTCGACACTGATTTGTTGAAAACTGGAGGCGTACGTCTTTTTTTTTTTTTGTACCAATTATGTACCGCATAAGTGGTACAAAGAAACGGGTACAAAAAAGGGTACAAAGGTAGTGGTTGGCTGAGCCAGCTATGCGGTGAAGTTCATTTTTAAGAGTCTTCCTCACATATTTTCAAAATCACACAGCGCAGCGAATAATTGTTCAATTTTCGTGAAGCACACTCTTAAAAATGAACTTCACCGCATAGCACGGTCCTAGCCAACCATCATCTCGAATGATATCGTTATATTCCCCGATTTGTTGAAAACGGGAGGCGTACGCCTTTTTTGTGGCACTTATGCTGTTCATAATTGTTACAAAAAAGGCGTACGCCCACCGTTTTTAACAAATCAGGGAAGATAACGATATCATTCGAGATGATGGTTGAGCGTGCTATGCGGTGAAATTCATTTTTAAGAGTGCATGTCTCGGTTGATATAGACTTCTGTAACTCCTTATGCCGCATAAAGAGGGGTAGTTTTTGGTCTCAGTATAGCTTTTTACCGCATTCCGCGCAGCATTGACATCGCTCACAAAATAAAGACGTTCCCCCCAAAATATATCTTAAAATCGATACACCCAACAATATTTCGTCTACTTCGAGACATCTGCTTCCTACAGAACATCTGATCCTTTGTCAGCTCTGGTTTGCCGAGAAGACTCGCCAAGACTTCGGTTTCAACCTACAGGGGCTACGTGTCACACAGGCCCATAACAGGTATACTAACAGATAACAGGCATCCCCCTGTCGAACGTGGTTTGTGAAACAATTTCGGATGGTGTAAACTGCATTAATGCACCGCTAATTAACACGGAATTAAAAAAAAAAGAAAACTAAACGCGGCGCTTATTTTTGTTCTTTCTCACAAGTGATCTGGCCATGTCAAGGCATGCCCTGCCGGTATGCGCTCCTCATCATATCCGACGGTTCGAAGCTTTGTACAGCTCCGATATAAATCACCGCCCCTCTCCACGTCGTAGGGGGGTCATTTATTAAAGCGTGCACATATGACGCCCCCTCGTACGCTGTTCCCTCCAGAACGCGTTGTCGTCTGATTCCCAAAGGGTACCATTCTTTCGCGGTCGCCACGCAACGCAAAATGGGGGTCTCGCTTTTAAGGGTTAAATTAACCCTCTCCGAATACGGGAGTTGATGGGGAGGAATTGGGTCATAGATTTAAACCGGGGAGTCGTGGTGAAATCGGGTGCCAGCGAGTTTTACTACATCGGAAGAACCATCATTATCCATCATTTATTGTTGTTGTTGTTGTTGTGTTTATCCGTTTCGTTATCGACTTGTACCACTAACTGAGAGGCTAGATAAGAAACTAAATGGGAACTGTGAATGATGAGACCGATAATATTTAGAGCAGCGGACAGAGAAAAGCATCGTAGCCTTTTTCTATCCGTGTGCGCTGAGCGAGTGGGGGTCACGTGCGCTGCACAGATGGAGAGAGGACTGCTGGACAATGGATGGGTCTATTGTTCCTATACAATTCAGGCGTTTCACGACTCGTCACATGTCCAGGCAAATTGTATTGGTCCACTTGTTTGTCAATACGTTGCAGGCTAAAACACGGCGCGAATACCCGTCTATACAGGGTGTCCCAGAAAACATGTTATTGAATTATAATAAAAGAACTACACCACCTAGAATCATGCGGTCAACGGCATTTGTTCTTACTATGTTTTTTTTTGCCACCTCGTGATGTGAATGTCATGTACACTCTTAAAAAAGAACTTCACCGCATAGCACGCTCCTAGCCAACCATTATCTCGAATGATATCGTTATCTGCCCTGATTTGCTAAAAACGGGGGGCGTACGCCTTTTTTTGTGACAATTATGCTGTTCATAATGCGCGTGAAGGAAGCGCAACTCCAGCAACAAACAGGGCGCTGTTGGTGTGTAGGATATTGATATGGGACGCGGAAGGAAGGCATGGGAGCCGAGCACAAAAGGGGGGCAGGATATTAGTCATCTGGCTCCCACTGCCTTGCTCGGTACCGCGGAGGTTCCCTTCATTTGAACGACTCCCGGGTTCAAGTCCGCTACTGAGATGCCTATGCCGCAAAACTACTTTCACTCTTGTTTCGTTGTTTAACATTAGTGCCGAAGTTTGACTTTCCTTTCTTTCTTTCTCTCTCTCTCCCTTTGTGTGTGTGTGCGCTTTGGGAAGAGGGATCTTTGGTTTGATATCAGTTCGAGGTTCAAGCCATTTCCGCGCCTGGTGTTTAACAGCACCGCCTTTTTCTGTCGCGGTATCAACGTCGTGACTTTGCATCTCTCTCCCCCTATCTCTGATTTGTTGGAATCGGAGGAGTACACCCCCTTTTGTGGCAACTTGGACATATGCAAACTGTCACAAAAGGGCTTACGCTCGCCTTTCCTCAAATCAGAAGCGATAACGCGAATAGATCATTCCGCGCAATGGTTGTGTGAGAAGCAGTCTGACTGGACGACCACAAAGATGCCGCAGGGGCGCGGAGTTCGAACAGAATTTGCATTTGCCATCTGCCAGACGATGCATCAACTGCTCCCTCCCCCCTCCCCCCGCCACACCGGACTTTATTCAAAGTTGCAACTGATCAATTAGGCGCTAAGATATCAATACGTGTGACCCGTAATTAAACGCCGCAAGCTTACCAGACGTGGAGACCTCGATGTCGTCGACAGGCATTGCAATTTCTACGGGTGCTCTCAACTAGCCGGCGTGGCTAGTCTTCATCGCAGCAGACTATAGGGAATGCGACTATCGGAACGTCCTGTAGGTGAGCTGTCTGCGCAGCTTCCCAGTTTCCCTCTTTTCCCTATTGCCCATGAAGCGGCCGCATTGATCCTTCCCACAAAAGAAGGGCGTACGCAAATTGAGGGGGCGGGCAAATTTCAAGGCGAGGGGGCCCATGCCGGGTAACGAACACTCCCGTATAGTGCTGTCTTATCAGCGGACAGACACTTCGTCATGATCTAAAGGCAGAACTTCACCGCATAGCACACTCTTAAAAATGAACTTCACCGCATAGCACGCTCCTAGCCAACTATCATCTCGAATGATATCGTTATCGGCCCTGATTTGTTGAAAACGGGGGGCGTACGCCTTTTTGTGACACTTATGCTGTTCATAATTGTCACAAAAAAGGTGTACGCCCCCCGTTTTCAACAAATCAGGACTGATAACGATATCATTCGAGATGATGGTTGGCTAGGAACGTGCTATGCGGTGAAGTTCATTTTTAAGAGTGCACGCTTTGTGCGAACTGTCGCTTCTGATTCAAGAGAGAAGTGGGCGTACGCCCTTTTGTGTCAATTTGAATTCATGATAGTAATTGCCACAAAAAGGAGCACTCCGCCCTCTCTCTTCGAACCACAGTCGACAGCTCTATCATTCGAGTCAATGGTTTCGCGCACAGTGTGCCATGCGGTGAAGTTCTGTTTTCAGGGTGCACGTGGGGGTGTTTCCCCAATTTTTACCCGTTCCCTCACGCAGAGACGAACTACAAGCGAGAACTGGAACGAAGGCTCAACATGGCGGCACTTCCGTTTAAACCGCAAAGAAGATGAACCACGGCAGATGAATACAGCCGATAGACAAAACAAGACCTGCTCGATGCCTCATCTCTCGCCTTCGCTACTCGGTTGCGGCATCACGGTTGCCGAGCTGATTGCCCGCTTATTATGGCAGCACATGCTCCCATAGGCGGGACTCGTGCGCTCTGCGTGAACCGACCTTACAGCAAACTGACCCCAGGAAACCCCAGGGAAAAACATCAAGACAGCCGTTGTTTAAGTTGACTACGCCGACATCAAGAGTCGCGGTTCATCAAGTAGACTATTTAGAACAGAGCATGCCTCTTGCTACCAACGGCTGCTGGCCAATGCCGCCTCAGTCTCCATGGCTACGGCCGCTGAAAGAAGGGCTCTGATTGGCGCACTCTTAATGATTACTACATATCGATTCGCAATTGGCAATATCTTTATTTAGTCTAGAGTACCGTGGAGTAACGTTACAGAATGACTGCCTGCCGTTTTGTCTATAGGTGAAGTTGACGCTGTCGTTCTTCGTCTGATGACGCTTCTCATTGGTGCTTTCTTGTGCGTCATCTGTCACTAAGGGCCGACTGAGTCTAAAGGAGACATCGATGTTCATGAGGTGCGGTACCGTTCGTTTCGGAACAACAACAACAACAACAAATAAGTTAATGATAATGAATGGGGAAATTCGCCACGTAATGGGGCCCACTACCCCAAGGCACAACGGGGCAGGATGAGATGTGTCCTGATGATGAGGTGATTAACGATGCTAAATAGGGTCGATAGTCAGTGGTGTCAGTAATACATCAGAACGGTAGGCAAAACCACAGCACAGAAAAAAACACACACAGCACACAGGTACGCAGGCAGATCATAGGGTACACTCTTAAAAATGAACTTCACCGCATAGCACGCTCCTAGCCAGCCATAATCTCAAATGATATCGTTATCTGCCCTGATTTGTTGAAATCGGGAGGCGTACGCCTTTTTTGTGACACTTATGCTGTTCATAATTGTCACAAAAAAGGCGTACGCCTCCCGATTTCAACAAATCAGGGCAGATAACGATATCATTTGAGATTATGGCTGGCTAGGAGCGTGCTATGCGGTGAAGTTCATTTGTAAGAGTGTAGAGCAACGGCGGATCTAGGATTTTTCCGAGAGGAGGGGGGGGGGGGGGCAGGTGCATGCTGGGATTGGTCCATTGAACCCTATGTTCAAGTCTGGAATTGAGGGGGGGGAATCAGGACATCCGGACCCCCCCCCCCCCCCCTAAATACGCCCCTGGGGTAGAGAGGAGACCAGTGTCCCGGAGAAAAATCTTGAAATTTCGTTTCGGAAAGAATAACAACAAATACACGAAGTTAGTATGACATATGAAATGTAGAACTGATGGTTCGAAGAGAACAGCGAAACAGTTATACAGAAATAAACCAACCAAATCAACGTGACAGAGACTGTGATTTTGTTGTCCGCAAATTTGCTGCTTAGCCAAGGGCCAGCGACCAGAACCGTGCAACGTCTTATCTCAGTGGGTTCCTGGACGTCGCATTGGATATACTTATGTGCGGTTCTGACGGCAGGAGGGCATTGTTGTTGGACTGGAAGCGAAAGTTCATCCGTGAATTGTCGTCAACATATTGTGAGCATTCGGAGGGGCAAAGATTCTCGCTTGTCACTGCAAGCCCGCTGGCACGTGGTTCCTGTATTGTGTGGAGCTCCACATTCGTCAGAGCACAAGCTTCAGTGTCTCTTGGTACGTATATAGGTATGTCTGGATCACGACAGGTTATAACGACCATGGGCATCCCTTTCCTAGCGCCGTATTTGGAGGCGGCGCTACTCATCGGCCCTGTTATTGCTTCCTTAATTTCTACAATACTTCGTGCTTCAGTTTACCTTAGTATTTTTGAAAAATCGGTGGATGTCCCACGGGAGATGCTATTTCCAAAGTTGATTATCATCATCATCATTCTGCGCGTTTTCATAGAAGGTGTTGCTGTCATCTACAACGGTAGTCGTATGTCAGCATCTGCGCGTTCAAAATTCAAATTTCCACTGTTCTACATCATGTTCAATCATGATGTAGATCTCGCTGTTGTAAAAATAAAGTTGTTTGTTGCTGTTGTAGATGTCGCTGGCAGATGTGTAGCGCTCCTCGCGGATCGTGCAGACTGGCTCCTCATATAGGGGTTGCCGATTATGACATGGTCGCTATTAGGTCGTGGTCTGGATGTACTTATCCTGCAGACACTTGTTTGACTATCGTATACGAACAGGACAGGGTACCTTCCAATCCAGTATGACTTGTCTGCAGTACCCTCGGATTTATACCGTCGGCAACACTCGTTGTTCCTTTCGGCTCGCACGAGCCTCCAATACGACCCTCCAGCCAGTTCGTACGTCATTCCGTTTTGCAACACCTTCAAGTTTGTTACTCGCATCCTGTCGATACGTAAAACTGTAAAACAATCAATTCGTTGAAGGAATATGCAATTTACGGATTCCCCCCATGCGTGTACTTCCCTTTCCGGCAGCATCGTGCTCGCATTTCCGCCTCTCTGTGCGTAACGTATTTTCCCGATGATAACTCCTGGGTGTCTGAATTCTGGGCGGCTCGCCCAGTGAGTTGACAAAGGGGGAATCGCCTTACTCGAGACCCGAAACAAGAGAAAGGTGTCGACGTTTCAACGGTTGTGCAGAACACTGCTCACAGTCGGCCATGTATTGTATGTCGTGCAAGGGCATCGACAAGGACGGGTCGAGCAAGGGCGTGACGCATCGCGATACTCATATTAAGAGCACGCCTACGTACAATGACCAAACGCAGGCACGTAAACGTGTCGCTGTATACGTGGACGAGTTCTTGGCAGGCACGCTCGACCAGTATACGAATCGTCACCTGTTTCTGTTTCGACTGTGCTTTTCGGTAAATATGTGAAAATTGACATTTAACTACGTCGAAAATTTAACGCCTTTAATTCATTTAATTCCTCCGGAAGAAATGCAATGCACCGCGATGCAGGGAAGAGGCGTGGTTGATTGATTGATTGATTGATTTAAAAATGAAAAATATGAAGATGTGGGTCTCGACAAAGCCGGAGCAGGCTACTTCAGTACACCAGGATAGAACAGAAAGTAGAAAAGGCAAAATGACGCAACCCAAAACGTCCATGACACACACACACACACCAAAACACAAACAAACAGGGGTCAACTTATGAGCGAGTCCAGTTAATGAGGCAATAGGACAAAAGTCTGTAGACCAAATACAGCAATCCCCCTTGTCCTCCACTCCTTCCTGCTGTCCCCTCTCCATCTGTCCAACGTCTGCACACCGCTCATAGCCACAGTTGCTTCGCGGTGCTAACACGGATTCAAAACAATAAATACAGCAGTGCGAGCCTTAAGGCAGACTTCACAATGTACCCTGCCCTTCGCTCGATAGCCGAGACAAACAGAGACTTGAGGGAAGGGAAGAGGTTACTTCCAGCAAGCAGCTATAGTGTCTTTTCTTTCTCTCCCTCTCTCTCTCTCTCTTTGTTATTATTTTTTTTTTTTCTAGGGCAAAATTCGGGATCGCTCCTCTCTATCTTCTTTCGTTTTTCTTAAAAATCCTGAAATAGTTAGATCTTTTCGCTATCAGCCACTATGTACGAAAAAGGAAAGAAAGTAATAATAAAAAAAGACTTGACAATCTGGCAATGATATTTTCAGACACTCGGCGGAAAAATTATTATTGTTTTCTTTTTTTTTTTTTCGAAACCTGGAAAGAGCGGTTTTCGGCAAAACCATTTTCGATCATTTCTCACACAGCGCAAACAGGAAAAATAAACAGGAAGTTCGGTAATCGAAGTTCATGTTCACAATGTAGCAGACTGTATATAAGATAAGCACATTGTGGGACTGACGTATAGCACCACATCGGTTCTTAACACTCTAAGCTCACCACAGAATACAATGTCGTTACTTTGTTCCTGAATGCAGCTACTGGAAATGTCTATATCGTTACTGGAGGGTTTCTCGACCATGAAAATATTGCCGACGGACGGTTATGCCTAGTTATATAATCCATTTGACCTCGAAGTACCTTACGTATGCTTTTTTTCTTTTTCAATCTTTCATTTCTTCGTGGCTGTGCGAATAATAAAGAAAAGCGAAACAAGGCGTGTCGTTCTATACTGCTTCAGATTCAAGTAGGTGATAAGTGATAAGTGAGTTTATTTTTGTTCGGTACCTGCCAACAGCCAGAGGCCTTCTAGGCAGTGCACCAGTCAAAATTACAAAATACAGATACAGTACATAGGCAAGTTACATAGGCTAGTTACAGTACATAGGCGCAAGTTATACAATACTGTGGAATTAACAAATAATCGATACGCATACAGACCTAAATTGTCTATAATTAGAGAAAATATCAAGATCCGCGCACACTATCTGATTATACAAAAGTTGCATTCGAGAAGTAGGTACTATTGAGTTACACACGGACGGGTAAAAAAGTAAAGGAGTCTTACTAGAACGAGCAGTGCATCGAAAACATATGTCAGAGAGAAGGCAACTTGAATCGACCTTATTGTTCAAAAGCTTATGGAGAAAGAAAACGTCACACAGTGACCTCCGTGAACTCAACGCAGGAAGTTGCAAATAACAAAGAAAGAAAGAAAGAGAGAGAGAAACCAACGAACGAACGGACGGACGGACGGACGAACGAGCGAACGAGAGCTGAACATATAACAAAGCAAGCCAACCAATTGGTATGCAGGCTTGTGATAACTGAGTGGCCATTGTAACAAAAACTTCTTTTAAAGATTAGTTCCCTCACCTTACGTGTGAATCTATTTCCAATTATTTTCTTCTTCTTTTTCTTTTTTTTTTTGTGCACTTCTGGAAAAGAACTTCCTCTACGTAAATTGAATTATGCCCCACATTCCACTACGTTCCTCTATTATACATATTTCAAAGGGAGGCTGTCACAATTACAAAAAGCTGGTTGCGCCAGCAACGAAGTATTTAGCTGGAGTAACACCCCTGAATATCTATACAAGAGGCCAAGGGCTGATTCGGCCCACTTCTATTTTCTAACACAGACTTTCCTTGGCAATATTTCGTGGAATTTGCATTTCGAAAGGCTCGCATTATATATATATATACCATCATGCTTTCCCGCTTCCTCCCTTGAATCTCAATGGGAAGAATGTAGAACGGCCGTTGTGATGCAAATCTTCTAAGATTGTTCCGATTATTTTCTTTCGCGTTCCATCTCATCACTATACTGGAAGCTTCAGACTATCCTCATATTTGCTCGCTCGTGAAAAATGTGAAATGTGCTGTCGATCGAGCTAAGCGGCTGAGTATGAACAATGTTGGCGTATGTTGACAGCAATGGAGGCGTCAATGTCTTCAGAAAACGTTTCAGTGCACCAAAGTGTGCGTTGCCCATAAGTACAATACGCGTCCACAACCTTCGACGTGGACCCGGTACAGTCTCAAGTCGCAGAGGCAAACAAAATGTTGCAATGTGTCCTCAAGCTGTCAGATTGATCAAAACTGGAAGGTGTTGCAAGTACACCTGACGGACCAACAGTATTTAGGAAACAGTATTTAGGACTCCGGAAATGTGGGGAAAAGACTAAGCAAAGCATTGCAGCTAACAAGAAAAACAAAAACAAAAAACAATTTGTTGAAAAACAATTGAATTGAACAATTGAAAACAAAACAAAACAATTGAATGTTTTTTTTTTTAATATCGTCTTTGGCGAGTCACTTCCAAGATTATTTTGCGGCACAATAGAATTGTGTGGCACGGTATACTTACATTCGTCTACTTTTCCGTTTCTTTCATTTTCTATTTGTTTTAACGCAGGCTTATCACCACTTCTTCTTCATTTATTGTTGTTGTTGTTGTTGTTGTTATGTGTATCGATGTATGAGTGACGGCTTTGTGTGATCCAAAGTCGCATGTGCGAAGCAAAGTTAAGGAAAACAGATGCGTAAATACTGTATTCCAGAGTATGTATCACGTAAAAAAAAAAGAAAAATCTCTTTTTCTCTTCAATACTCTCAAAATGTCACAACCTTTCAGCCATCACTAGACAAAAAAAAGAAAAAACGTGATTTGAAGGCCATTCTGTCGTTGAAACTTTTGTCGTTGACGAACATGTGGCTCCTATATGACTTCAATAGACCATTTCTGCTAAACGCGCTGACAGCTCGATGCGTTTTCATCTACGTTATCCGACGCTTCCTTGATATCTGGTTTCCCTCTCGGCAGATATCCCCGGTTTGCTAAAAACCGAAACTGCGATACCGCAATTACACCACCGCGATCAAGCCGCGGAAAGGGGCGATCTTCGGCGGAGATGTAGCGGCTGCGGTGACGGAGTTTCTTTCATTGATGTTCCTAGAAATCCCTCTTCCTCTTTTGAAAGCGAGGATCATCACGCGAAGGAAATGGCGGACAGAGCCACCCGGAAGGGAATATTTCCGGGAAACTGCGCCTCTCTCTATAGGAATTGTACGAACCACTGGCTGCTTCAGGACGGCACGTTTTTCCAACTTTTTTTTTCTTATTTATTTTTTATGCAATCTTTCGTATATCGTGACAGTGCTTTTTTTTTCTGCTATACTGGCACACTAATAACGTACATGTACACTCTTAAAACTGAACTTCACCGCATAGCACGCTCTTAGCCAACCATCATCTCGAATGATATCGTTATCTACCCTGATTTGTTGAAAACGGGAGGCGTACGCCTTTTTTGTGACAATTATGAACAGCATAAGTGTCACAAAAAAGGCGTACGCCTCCCGTTTTCAACAAATCAGGGCAGATAACGATATCATTCGAGGTTATGGTTGGCTAGGAGCGTGCTATGCGGTGAAGTTCATTTTTAAGAGTGTAGGCACCAGCGCGTTGTAATGTTTGCGTACGTTGCATTGCGTACGAATAGCATAAAGAACAGCCGTCTATAGACGGAGTGTTCATTAAAAGTGCATGCGTGCATATTGGGCAGTTACACTTGCGCTCCAGACATCTGCCGCCAAAAGATCTGCGACGCGTAGCCGCGTTGGTTGTGCATTTCGTGTCGCAGTTTGTATGGGCACGTGTTTCTCATGCAGAGCCATTGTCTCAACCGCCTTCATGCTCACTTTCTTGTGCATGTCGAAAGAGCGCGTATAGCAGGGGCAGATCCGCAATAACGAAGCCGTCTGCCGCGCGTTTAATCAGCACCCGAACGATACGACAAAAATTGTTCGTTGACACGGACACAAAATAACAGACGCATGGAATGTAAGCTTGTGTTCCGTACGGAGCTGCACTGGAAAAAAAAAAAGAAGAAGAACAAGAAGAAGAAGGAATAACTTTAGTCCCTTTAGCTTCGACCACAATTAGACCCTTCCGGGAGTAAATGCGTGATAATTTATGCCAGGTTTAGGGACTACTTGCACTGCTGGGGAGTAAGGTTTCAAGGTATAGGGGACTACAAGGGGGAGCAACGGCATTGCAGAAGACTATAGAAGCTCTAATTGCTCCCCAGTTTATTCATCCCCCTCCCCTAGGAGTGGAGATCAAGCAAGTTCTTTTTCTTTCTCTCTCTCTTTTTTTTTTTTTGCATTATGACGATCACGATAATGCCGCAAATAAATAGCGTAGTCGCCACTGCGCATGCTCAGAAGCCAAACCGCTGATGCTTTGGGTTTTTGGACACGTAAGCTGTTTTGCGAAAAAAGCGAGAATTCGTAATCTGAGGATTCGAATAAAGCGAAAGTTGGAAAATTGCGAGAATTCGTAATTCGACAATTCGAGTAAAACGAGACTCCGTGTGAACGAACACACTGACAAAAATCTGTATTTTTTATGATATTCTCTTAAAAATTAAAGCCCTATCCCAAAACCATATTTCCTCTCGTGTCCCTCGTACTCTCTGCCTACGTCACACATTCCACCACGCAGAGCATTATGAGTAAATCTCGTGTCTGTTATAACATACCTCAACGTTATTTCGCGCGGTGTATACAGTTTCAATAGAACGGTCAGGCGCATGGTCGCACGTATTTCGTTTACAGCGGACATGTGTCTGTATACATTGCAGCACAGACGAGAACTCGGCGCTTTCCTTGGCGCGAGTCCGCCTTCATGTCAACCTCAGGGGAACTAGGTTGGTTTCTAGACGGACTTCATGAATGATTCAGATGCAACGTTTCCAGGATATTTGATTTGTGCCGGTCCATTCAGCTTCTCTCAGCAAAATTCGATGGTTCAGATAATTTTGTTTCGAGCGATTTGCAGGTGCACAGGATGACACTTTCTCCCGAGGCCAATAACGAAAAGCTGCTTACAACATCACCACCAACTTGGTGGTGGCTTGGCGATGGCTCATCGATCGGTGGCGATGTTTTCATCCATTCCGTTTCAAAGTGTATAGATTTGTGTAGTTTCGCTTCCTTTTCCGAATAACGCGTCCTGGAGTAGCCAGTCCAGAGTGGCCCGGAACTAACATCTCAATTTTTTTCTTTTACAAATCAATCAATCAATCGTGCTACAACAGTTTGAGCACACTCTTAAAAATGAACTTCACCGCATAGCACGCTCCTATAGCCAACCATAATCTCGAATGCCTTTTTTGTGACACTTATGCTGTTCATAATTGTCACAAAAAAGGCGTACGCCTTCCGTTTTCAGCAAATCAGGGAAGATAACGATATCATTCGAGATAATGGTTGGCTAGGAGCGTGCTATGCGGTGAAGTTCATTTTTAAGAGTGCAGTTACCAAATGAACTGAAAAGTCTAAGATCCGTAACCAAAGTGAACGAAGAAATAAGAAAATGATTATTAGGTAGTTTGTAAAGCCCCACTCTTTTCTGCACTCTTAAAACAGATGGTGGTGGTGACGAAGACCGGCTTGCCGTTGTTGGCCTCACTTATGTGGGCTGCGTCACGACTGTAGCCAGGATGAGATGAGATGATATGATAACAGATGAAGGAATGATGACGGCCAAAAGTTGAGATCTACACTGTTAAAACAGAACGGCACCACATAGCACGGTTTTAGCCAACCGTCATTCCGAATGATATCATTCTGAATCCTTATTTGCTGAAAACGGGAGGAGGTGCCTATCTGGGGCACATTATGCTTGTCCCAGATAGGCTCCTCCCCCTGTTTTGAACGAATCGTGACACAGAATGATATCATTCGGTATGGTGGTTGGCCAGGAGCGTCCTATGT
This sequence comes from Ornithodoros turicata, assembly GCF_037126465.1. NCBI lineage: Eukaryota > Metazoa > Arthropoda > Arachnida > Ixodida > Argasidae > Ornithodoros > Ornithodoros turicata. The sequence continues at coordinate 21,392,276 of NC_088210.1, read as the reverse complement.
GGTGAAGTTCTATATTAACAGTGCAGGGCAGTCATTGCCAGAATTGGTGAGAAGTGCGAGGAGGTACTCGTAGCCTTTGAGCGAGGCCAGATTCCTGGAGAAAGCAGACGAGGCTGCGAATTTTGGAGAGTCCTTCCGTGAAAGGGCCCCTGGGATGCAGGACATCATCCACCGTACAATTCCTGCAATGGCCGAGGTATTGCTCCCGCACAGCAGCGTATGCACAGCAATGCACTCTTTAAAATGAACTTCACCACATAGCACAGAACAAACCAGGCGAGAGAACAATGTCGTTCGGGATGACGGTTGGCTGGGATCGTGCTTTGCGCTGAAGTTATGTTTTAAGATTGTAGGGTCGGAGTTTTCGGGTTATAAACACGATTTCTCCCCGAATTCCAATCACGTATCGCGTTGTGTCACTTATCACGAACACTAGTTGTAAGCAAACTATACGCACGTCTGATATAAGTATTAGTCGACTGAAACAATAACTATTCGAAGCACACTTGACGTTTCGACACGTGGTGCCGCTTGCTGGACAACACCGGAACGTATACCAACAGCACCCGATTTCAGCCAAATTCCCCATAATAAAGTAGCAATCGATTTTTCCCTTCCCTGAACCTGGGAAAGGCATCTAACCCGAAATAGTCAGACCTTATATAATCGCATTGTACGGATCGTCATCATTTATTGTTGTTGTTGTTGTACGGATTGTATGTGCTTTTCAAACAGACGACTAGCTCCCGTGTCAGAGTGGTTATAGGATGATCGCTTTCCACGCCGAGACTGGGAAGTGACACGGGGAAGTGACGAGGTTTTCCCTGGGTTCTTCCGAAGACCTTCCAGACGAATGTCAGCACAGTTCCCTGTCTTCATTCTTTCCTGCTGTCCTCTCTCCATATGTCCACGTCTGTACGCCGCTCATATAGCCACAGTTGCTTCGCGGCGCAAACACGGAACAAAAAAAAAAAAAAAACAGACGACGGAATACAGCTTTCCAACAATCCAAAGAAGATACAGCGTCATTCCATTTGCGTGAGCAGATAACCTTCTCCGCCAGAAGCAGTCATAACAACGACATGCTTTCTTGCAGATTGGAGAACTCTCTCCAACCAGGAAAGCAATGCGTACATGGCCTGGAGCGCGCTGCTCCACCGATTTTTAGAGTGCCTTGTTTTTTTTGTTTTCTTTTTCTTTTTTTTTCCTCCAACAGATTCCGTGCGTGTGTGTGCACCAATTGATGGTTGCGGGTTAATAATGTCCCGCAGGGGCCGTTCTCGCTTCTGTTTTCCCTTTGCATGCCGGTCGATCCCACCTTTGGTACGAAGAGCAGGCGAAATGCGGAAGTGACGCATGCAGCCACAGTCTACAAGCAAGCTGTACACATCTGGAACGTGTTGCGTCTTCCGTCTCTTATCTCTCACGTGTATCACTTTTCAGGGCGGTTCTAATCTCGTAGGTGACATCTGTGCTCAGAAAGAGGTTCTCGTATGCGCGATAATGTTGCAGCGGGTTGCATTAGCTAGGTGTGATGAGGTTTGTCCGTGTGACCGCGCGCGTTGAAGCGTTGACCGCGTCATTTGCGAAGTAGCCAACACCACAGGGTGGGGTCTGTTGGTATTTTATTCTGGGCATAATTCACTCGGTGCTATTAAAAAATAATAATAATAACGCTGTTTCCAAAAAGAAAGAGAAGGTGGAAACCAGTTTTGCCTCGCCCCTTCGTGTCTGACAAACGCGAGTTCCTCAACGTCAACACCAGCCGTACAGTAGCGATGACCGCGTTGCTTTTGCGGCATGCAACTCGGATCGGAAGTCAGTGCAGAAGCATTGAACCTTACACGTACACAGCTGCGTAAGAGATGTAAATAATAGTTGCGTCACAAACATGGTTAAGACTATATTCTCGCGACAACTACAAGTACGTCTTTATGGAATATTCGGCGAAAACATTATAACGTCCTGTGGCTGCAGACCCTTTTGCCTCCCACGTGCAGATGACACGTTAAAGCACAGTCATCAGCAGGATTGATTGCAGAAAGAAGCGAAACGAAGATCGCTGTTAAGCGTGCCAAGTTGGTAATTCTTCCTTGTCGCAAGCACGACAGGGAAACCAGAGGAACAGTTTATAGAGCGTAAGTAAACATAACACCTTGTGAAACAATAAACGTGTTAAAGGTGATCAACTGTAGTAATTGCACTCTTAGAAAGAAAAAAAAAAAGGGTGGAGCAGTTACACCTTTTATGAGGTAACAATTGTCGCATATGTTCTGCGTAAAAGGTTGCAAAGTTCTACCTGCTACCTACGAATGATAGGGTTACCGCTTCTGATTCGGTGAGCGAGTTCGGCGTACGCCTTCTTGTAGCAGTTTGTATATGTGATAATTGCTTTTACCACCCTTTTACACCCTTTATCAGACGCTATGTTGACCTAGGTGGTAACTGTAGAAGTTACCACCTTTTCACACCCTTTTTTCTTAGAGTGTAGAGAACCCGTTGCATCCTAGTTTATTATAGTTTCCTTAATCCACACGGGCAGGGCCGATGATAGGGGGGGGGGGGGGGGCGCCTTAGGCCCCGCGCTTGCATAGGCCCCGCGCACGAAGTCCTCAACCAGAGATTACTTCTTTTTTTTTTAAATATCAATTATGCACTTCATCGTGTGAAACAGACCCCGCGATGTGCCTTTGCTTCAGGCCCCGCGCACCCCTAGCATCGGCCCTGCACACAGGAAGAAACGAGAAAATGATCCTCGAAGTCACGCGTTCAACAAGGACTAAAATAAATCAATAAATAAATAAATAATAATAATAATAACAGTTAATTATCGCCAAAATTCAACTAACAATGATGCCCCTACCGTAGAGTTCTTGCAAAGGGTACAAAAATTAGCGGGGCCCGGATCGGATCACATGTGCGAGTACAGCAAGAGCAACATGACACATGCAGCGCGTCATTTTGTCCAAAATAGGAATTGTCGCGGTGCAGACCGCGTACAACATAGCCGTAGCGAACCGGCGCTTATGACACTCCTCACGCACAATGAAATCACACAGGCGCTTCGCAGCAGACGACACCGTCAACTATCGTTGTCGGGTCACTTACTTTTAAATGCCTTCTCGCGATCGTTCCCCACCACCCGTTCGAACGACCCACTGCGAGAACGCACTTTGTACCCCGTCTATATTCACTTCGATCGGTGGTTTCCGAAAGGCCCAAGAAAATGGCACTTACCCGGTCCGGCGGTTGTTTGCGGTATCCACGTTTGAAGCATGAACATCCCGATCCACCAGACGAAGTTCACCACACGAGCAAATAACGGTACAACGCTCTTCGCACCGGCAGCAGGAAGCAACCAAGGGAGGCGAGGACCGCTGCTCCTTGCTCTCTACGTCAATATGGCCGCCGGGGAAATACTCACTAGATGAGCGCGTGCTGTCCCTAGATGGCTCCCTAGATGTCGCCTGCAGTGGATCGGTCGCTCTTTTGCGTCTGCATGAACGCTCCGCAGCAAGGGAAAAAAAAAAGGGGGAATGTGTGAACCTGTGGCAAAGGACTTGTTAACCGATACGGAAACTGAAAGCTAGGAACGGTCAGACTCCCAGACAGATGCCAGGCAGCGTGGCTAGAAACGCGTTTTAGTGGGAATAACTGCCAAGGTTGCGTCGGTCAGTGGGCGACAGGTGTGGAAGTCAATTATGTCTGCTCTGCACTCTACAATGTAGCTATCGTGGTAGATCTCAACTGACAGAGTAAAAGGGAGAGAGGAGAAATTCAATTTCGCCTTGTTCCCCTTTTCATTTTTTACTATTCGTTTTTATTTATTTTTTGTAGCACTCAACCTCAAACTGACAAAGTAAATGTGTGCTCGAAAAGCATCTCACTGAATATATATATTCTTTTACTGTACGGTGTTACTGACCGGATGATCGCCTGTTTTCTTTCTCCTGTTTGTTTGTCTGTGTGTTTCTTGTGCTTTTTGCTCAGTTCGCTGGTAAACTCAAAACCAACGAAGGAATTTGTATTGTACTTCCGTATACACCGTGATGTTTCTTTGGCACTTCACTTGCGTTTCAGTCGAATAGCTTACATTCGCTCGCATAAGGCAGTCCACCAAACGCGCTGCTGTAGACCAGACATGTACAGGATACTATAAAAAATATATTTAAAATATGTCACTAAGTACGTGACATAATGTGACTAAGCGAAAGTTGCTAGAGTAGAGCAGCAAATATTTACTTTAAGCAGCCCTGCTACAGAGATGATCAACATTTCTCTCCTAGACAAAGCAGAAAACAGAAAAAAAATGTACAAAAATATTGCAGGAAGAAAAAAAACGATGCAAAAATAAACAATAACAGAGCCCATTGCTTTTAAAGGATCTCCGGCATCTGATGAGGATCCACGCTGAGGCAACGCGAGCACAAGAGTATAAGACCGCCACTTTCCCGCAAATGAGAATATTTCGAAACCCTAATATACGAAGCCGTGGATTGTGATTAAGCTTCCCTTTGACGCGGGCCTATCAGAGAGAAAGGAGGAAGGGGCTCATTGATATATTTACCGCGCGCAATATTAGCGCCTTCCTGTCCTGATTGGCTTCCAACGACCTTTTAGGGCCGCGGTGGGAAGAACGCCAATTAATATACTTGGGACGGCTAGCAGGATGACTCAGCAGATATGGAGATGCTCTCCTTCGTCATTAGTTGCCGTTGGGAATATGCGTAATAAGACATTTTTGTTTAACCAAATCTTCCACCCAATTTAAATAAAGAGGCCCATGATGAAATAAGCCCGAACATGACGGGCTACACGAAATACACGAACATTGTGCAGTTCGAACAGTTGAACAGTTGAACAGTTCGAGCTTCGCTCAAGCTTTTGAGCTCCGTTGTGTATATTCGTGTATTTCGTGTCGCCCACGCTAAGGTTTGCTTCATCATGGACCTGTATATTTAAATTGGCTGAAATACTGGTTTAAATAAAAAACTCATGGATTTCGTCCACCAGCTATAGCCCGCGTTTTACGCTAACCTTACCGTATACTACCGTTTTAAAATGTCAGTCGCCATCGTCCTTAGGAGCCGCATTAGACCTTATAATATCGAGGACGCTATGTGCACCTTACATATCCCACCAGCCTCGAGACTAATTTTGGGACGTTCTCATTTTCGTTCTTTGGTTCTCGAATTTGGGATTTTTCGAGCGCGTTTAAAATAAAGTTTAAGCTTATTGTTGCGTACACGTATAAACAACCTCAAATTCAAATTCAAGTTGGGAGTAGATTTACACGTAAGGTTGTTTCAGCCTATAGTTGCGTGGTGACATGCCGAACGCGCCGCAGGGTATAGGACTGCGGATAAGCTCAGTTTGTTCTCTTGCATTTAACTCTCCGCGTTGTTGTATCTTTTTTATATCGATGGAGTTATAATTTTTTTAAATAATAATGTGCAAAACTTCGTTATTGCTTATGTGTTTCTTTTTCTTCTTCTTCTTTTTTTATTTGTGTTCAGTGCCGCGTAGCGACTGTTGCTATGAGCGGCGTACAGACTGGCCAGATATAGAGAGAGGTCAGCAGGAAGGAGTGGTTGGGTGGAGGGGGGGACAGAGATGTTGCTGTGCGTCCTGGGCCGGCTTCAGGGGGAACCGCCGACATTCGTCTGAAAACTCTTTTGAGTCCTCCTTTACTGGATACAAATCCCACAAAATTAACCACGCACAAAAAGTCTGCTGGAAAACCCCAGACAGCACAGCCACAGGCCGGTGATAGGGTTCGAACCCAACACCTCCCAGTCGACAGAACGACCCGGGCTACCAAGCCGCTCTTTTTTCCCCTCTTTTTTTTTTCTTTTTGCTAAGGGAGCGTATTATGGGGCTTTCCCTGTAACAGCCCTGATTGTTTCTGTTATTTTGTTATTTATATACTGATTCAGAGACAAGAAAAAACCTCTTGTTTGCTCCTTGCGGTGCCACCTGACTCCTTGTTTGGTCCATGCAAACGGAAACTCGTGTAAAATCACACTCTCTATGGCACTCATACTTATTAATAAGTTTCTTTTTAGAGTCCACAAACCTAACTCCGATCCCACGTGACGTGCGTTCAGAAAAGCAGTGTTAACTGTGCGGGGCTGCAAGTGGCATATATCCGGCTGGCGACGCTCCAGCTGTTCGGACGCATTTGCATTGTTTCAACGTTTCGCGGCAAAAAGCTGTCACTCAAGAGCAACGGACTATAATACAGCTCGAACAATACGTTCCGATGTCACTTCTTTCGCTTTCTTGTTTATATTTACTGGTGCCAAGAGGACGCAGCGCTATGAGGATGTGGCGCATGTGTGTACTATTTGGTGCTATTTATACCCCCCCCCCCACCCATTGGGTCCTTCCATCATTCTTTAAACGAAGTGCACGTATGCAGTGGACCCGGGTTTATCAGACGGTGGTCGTCTTCAGGAAAATTTTCTGGACATCTTGGTGCACACTCTCCTCGGACTTGACGCCGGAGAATGTGGCTCGCGCGGATGCCCGGTGTTGTGGTGAGAAGAAAAGCCACCGTAAGCGGGCAAGCCACGTTCAACTATACATCTGTTGTTTTAATCAACAATGCTTTTCAGTTATTAACATTTATAGCCGTCCTGGCTCGCCAAGACTCCATGACTTCGACAAACCCTAATCATTCACTAACATGCCAACACACTGTCCCACGCGTCTACTAAACCTAAGGCGCCGCCCTCTCCTGCAGGCTACGCTGCAAGAGGATGGGCTACCCCGAAATATATGAGATGACATGTATGCAACATGTAACTGCATAGCGCCCAAGGAAAATAGAGACGCATTTGATTGCTTCTCGTCCTTCCTGACTAAAAAAAAAAGTATAAATAAATAAATAAATATGTTAATTTATTAATTAATGAAGAGAGTACCTTAGCTGTAACTTAAGAAATAAGTACCAGTTACTGCCAAAAGTATTTAAGTTAACATTACTTCCAGCACTGTGTGTCGGAGGCTTTCCGGCGCACGTCAAAAGAACCCAGGTGGTCCAAATATTTTGCAGTCCTACCCTGCGGTTCGTTCATCATGGTGCCACACAAATATGCTGACTCACCTTACGTGTAAATCTACTCCTAATTACTTAGTATTTAAGTTAAGATATTAACCGCCGTATTCTCACGCAGCCCTGAAGGATCCCTGTGCTTCGAGGGACCCTTCCAGTAGCTTTGGCAAGGCATTGGGCACACGCTCGCTGCGCGTGTAGGAAACATTGTCAAAGCTATACCGAAAGGGTCCCTCGAAACACAGGGATACCTCAGGGCTGAGTGAGAACACGGCGAACATCACTACCCTTTAAGTCGGAGACGTGCCAGACCAAAATACCGTTCGCGTATGCTGAAGATGGATAACAATAGAAAAGTCACCGTTGTTGATCACACACACGCACACACACACAAGGGAACCGATAATAGGAACCGATATTCTGTATTCTGCATTCATGGGTTGTTGAGGCAGGCGACATCAAAAATGAAAACAGGAGTGTTCTGTTAGTGTGACATACACCAAAATGCATCGCACCAACATTGATATCCGTATGGAAATGACCAAGAACTTCTATAGTCACAAGCTGTGAAGATGAGTTGTCCCAAGGACCAAGTATAACACCCTGAAACTCGGAGAACTTACTGCAACCTTGCCTATGGAGAAACGCAAGCAGGACCGTTGTCGTTCGTGTACAGCATCCTAGCGGAGGAGGACATGTTCCGTGCAGGACCGTCGACACGGGGAAGGCAGTCGGAGATGGAGCTCCGGGGGCCAGGGCCTCTTCAGGGACCCGCCGACCCGAGACCCCACGGTTGCTAGCACTAGGAGACGTGAGGTGATGGGGGGGGGGGGGTATATATAAGTTTAATAAACAGGAGGTGGCGTCCACGCAAGGAGCGGTCAGCCAGACCTATGTCGGCTAACGGGTTCTACGTGCCGGCGTTGCAGTATACATCTCACATCTTTGAGCTATACTTTATCATTCTCTCTTCGAGGCACAGACGTGCCCACAACGTCCCTTTTGACGTGCTTCAGTGCCCACTTATAACACGCATCAATAATTTCTATGCATATTCTTTGTTCTCCGTAGTTGAAAAGCCTTCAATGCGTAAATCCTGTTACAACGCACGCACGCGCTGAAGAGCACACAAGGCTCACTTAATATAATTTCGCTGTGGGCGCAAGAAGAGGACGACAATGCTCGTATCTCCACGTGTGCAACACCTGTGGAAGCAAATTTCTGTGCAACATGTTCCCCTTGTATACACTGGCCAGGTGCGCAGTTGCCCTACTTTAAACAAAACTATGAAAGACAGAGTGTAAGACACATTGTTGAAACATGCATCTCTTTTCTTGCCCCAAGGACGCAGACTTTTTTGTTGTATAGCCGGGACATCGGAGCGTCAGATATGCCTTCTTTTCCGACACTTTTGCAGCGCCAAAGTTTGGAACTTGTCAGCAGAAGTATATATATATATATAAGGGGGGAAAACTAGCAGCAGCTCTTTGGCTGCACGTATAGCATATGTTTGTAAGTCAAACGTCGCCATGCCAGTACTGGACAGCTGTTTCGGCCTTCTTGGGCCTCATCAGCAGTACGCAGGCAGGCAACGTTTGAGCGGATGGCGTCAGAAGGTCACGTGGCAGGTGATGCCTCCCGTCAGGGTGTCCCAAGACACCTCTGCAAGCCCAATGCAAAGCCAGTGAAGCGTATAAGGCGGAAAAAAAATTAGCAGGAGTAATTATAGCAGTACTGGCATGGCGACGTTTGACTTACAAACATATGCTATACGTGCACGCAAAGAGCTCCTGCTAATTTCTGCACCTCACACAGACTTTGTTGGCCTCACTCACCCTCACCAAATTTTCCTCAGCAGTAACTAAACCTCAGTCACCCTCACATTCCATTTTAAATTTTGCCCTCACAAACCTCACCTCAGGCCATCGGGATCCCGAGAGGCCTCACCATCCTCATCCTCACATGCCTTCACCTCATGAGGCTATTCACAACCCTTATGGCCTCATGTATCTTCACCTCATGAGGTCCTCATCCCCACGTGTCCTCATCTCATGAGGGCCCTCATGTCCTCACGACGCCTCACGTACTTTCGCCTAATGAGGACCACATGGCCTCACGAGTCCTCATCCTCACGTGCCCTCACCTCATGACGGCCCTCATGACCTCACGTACCTTCTTCTCATGAGGACCCTGATGGCCTCACGACCCCTCATCCTCACGAGCCCTCGCCTCGTGAATACCGCTATGGCCTGACGTGTCTACAAGTCACTAGTAGGCACAAGAGCCTCAAAAGAACTTTCCGTCATGTTCACATGACACGTCGGCGTTGAACTACTGTGTCAGTAGTTGGTACCAATGATACTGCGCGGCATTAAACTGTTTATAGGGTTTCGTGCGGTGCTTGGATAAATTCCGTAACAGTTGTTACTGTCAGAGTGAAGTTTAACGTTAGTGTTTGGCATCAGCAAAGAGGAGCCCGAACCCATCACCTCATCTGTAAGGTCCCACACGAAAGGCCTCATGGCCTCATCCGTGAGATCTCTCACGAAAGGCCTCACAGCCTCATCCGTGAGGCCCCTCACGAAAGTCCTCATGGCCTCATCCGTGAGGTTCCTCACAAAGGCCCTCACGGCCTCATCCGTGAGGAGCCTCACGGTCCTCACGTTGTACCCTCACGTATTGATGGCCTTACGACGACTGGCCTCATGAGGGCCCTCACAGTGGGCCTCATGAGGGACAATGCCTCACGACTGTCCTCGTGAGGAACATTCAGCGTGGTCTGGCCTCACTCACCTTCACCTCACGACGATGAGGTGAGGGTGAGGCGTCTTCATGAGGGCCCTCATGAGTGAGGACGCCCAGCTATGCCCCAGTATCGGCGTGGAACGCCGGGTATCGGGTTTGTGCACGGAGGAGGGGTTGTGAAACTGGCTCCGAGATGGGCGCATATGGAATTTCCTTTGCTGACTTCCATTCAACTCAACTATATAAAGATAACTTAACCCACAAATAAAAACCAATAAAACTAATTAGTTAATGTTACACTATTAATTCATGTATATTAATTTTATGACGTAAATTGCTAGTTAACTAATAATACCTTTTGGTCTACCAGTTTGGGTCTACACCAGACAGTAACGCCGAACTGTTGCATAGAATTTCCTCTGGGTTTCCCCACACGCAAGGCTTCCCCATCCTGTCTTCGCATTCTTTCTTCCGCGCTATACGTTCATCGTATATCTCATCGCGCGCGGCACCGTTGCAGGCGTTGACCTTCGCGTTGTGTTAGAACTTTGCACTTGAATATGCGATCGTTATGCCCCATTGCGGAAGATGGCGCTATAGTTCTAGCAGGCTCACGTAATTGTGTGAGTGAGTCACGTATAACATGGCAGAAGATCCTACGAAGTGTGGATACGAAAGGCTGTTACGCTGGTGGGAGTCCATCGGCCCCGGCATGAGCGATCCTGACAGCTCTGGAGGAGGAGGAGGACCGTCGATTGGTAAGTGTCTCTTCTTACAACCGTTATGAGACAACGAATGAACGTGTCCTTGACACTGAGGGGCATGGGGGACAAATGACAAAACACCGAGTACACGGCACGACTCAAATGTTCCTTGTAGTTCGCAACATTAAGACAGACACAAAAGAGAAGCACAAGAAGAAAAATATTTCAGGAGGGGGAGAGTATTTCACCCTTTATTTCCCTCTCCTAAATGCACTACCTGCTCCTTATGGCTTGGGGCAAGATGGGTATTGCTGTGTTGCTGCTGTCAGATGTTACTGTGTTGGCGTCGTCACGTTGCTTTGGGCCAGAGTGACCATGTCTACTGGGTGCTCTGGCGCCTCCGTTCCACAGTTAGACACTGCAGCACGCTACCACGCCGCCCCGCAGAGCCTTGCACATTATTTCCTACCTGGATTCGTGGGTGGTATAATAAAGATTTTTTTTTTATAGCCGAAAAGTCACAGATGACCGAGCTAGCTGTCTTACCATAGACACTGCCGGCATAGCACCTCTTATCATTAGTTGGTAATGCGCCATAGTGCATTTCGGCTTTATCAGTGGTGTTGTTACGTCATCGGGGAAGATTAGAACACGTCGGTAATTCGCTCCTGCTTTTTCTACACACGATTAAGTAAGATTTTTATGTTACCGAAGAAGGGGGAAATACGATGTCACCGCACAGCCAATAGCACCCGATCTTGAACTCTGACCAACTCTGACTTTGCTAGCGTTATCGTATTTAAAGTTCGCGCGCTCCAAAGCCGCTTTGGTTAGTTGGCGTTGGCTGCGTTCACAGCTTCATGTTCGCTTTGTATGCTACGTTTGTTTGCGCGTGTACCTGTTTAACGGTGACCTCCATAATTTTCTGCAGCATGTGACGTTGCTTCTTGTAAGAACAGGTTGAATCAGTCATATCGCTGCTCATCAATTGCGTGAAAGGGCATCAAAACAGCCTCTGTCGTTGTGGTTATGTGTAGGAAGAGAAATACGGATATGTTGCCTTGTACAGCCGCAGAGCGACTATTCCAAATCACTCACGTCTAAATAAGTGGGTACGTTTGTGTGCGTATAAGGAGGACGAAAAAGATACATATTAATATGCGGAAAAGGCCGCGAAGTCAATAAGAAATTCCACAATATAGACCTCTCGCTGTTTGCAAACAAATGACGTCATAGTGTTCGACAGCGCCACCAATTTGGTAGAGTTGAACTACGTTCGAACCTATGGGCGAACAAGGTCTCGCCCGAAAGCCACGGTCTTGAGGGGATTACGATGGTCCCTAAAAGGGACATGACCTTCCGTCGGAACCCTCCCCGCCCCTCCCCTTGCGATTTGTTTCGGTTTCAGTCTGTCTACCAACGTCATGATGACGTTTCTCGGGTAGAGGCCTATTGCTCCGAATGGCCGTCGCCTTAGCTCAACCGATCCCATCATCTTCCTCAAGTCTAATGGGCAAGGGCCTATAGTCCGTCCGAAGGTCGTGTCGCTGTGAACTGTTTTCTGCATGACCGCGTGCGCGGAAAATCGGGCGAATTCACTTTTCCAACCTTTTGTATAGGAAGGCGAGGTCGAGAGGTACGCCCAGTCGAAGGCGGTGTATCAAATATTCTGTTGCGCGCGACGCACGGGTTGAGATGCGAAAGGATAAGGACAGTAGGGTCCGTGTCATCTTTGTGACACCACCATTGTTTCTTTTCGCCCGATTTCCTTGTTTTAACGAAGTGATATAGAAAAACGCATTGCATGACAGCCGCTCTGAAGTAGACGACCATCTCTTGTTTAGGCGAAGCCAGCGATGAAAAATACTGCCGTTGGAGTAGCTGCAATAGAATACTAAGTGCCAATACCCGAACAAGATTCATACTGTGTGACCACTGTCTGCACGTCACTTGCCTGCAATGCGACGCGTCGCACGAAGGAGTAAACTGCAAGACGTACAGAGACTCATCACGAAAGGTCGAGCCAAAGGTATGTGCCGAGAGATTGCGTCTCCTGTTGATTAATTCATGTATAACTAACGTATGAGCCTCTTCAACCTCTCCCCCTGTACCTCCAAAGTCTGTTAGTTAAGTTCGCATAATCCACCGTCTGCCGTCCCAGGATGTCAGTGAAGAACAGTTCGGTAGCAAGGACAGCCACAATACTCCGGAAAGCAACTCAGAGACTCCCGTAATGCATGAAAAGAACGCCACTACAGAACCAACGCCAAATTCTCCTCAGTGTGATGAGCAGAGGGAACCCGAGCAGCCCCCCGACCTTTCCTGCGACGAGTTGCAGGAGGAAGTTGCGGCGGACACTGAGGAATCTGAGCTGGTGTCTGAGGTACATTCACGTTGCACGTTCCAGGGTGGGTAACCAGCATGGGAACAGACGTTTCACAATACACGAGAACTATTTCCAACTTATCTTATCGTATAGACGCCTGTTACCATGTCCGATACATGTTCTGTGTCTGAGGGGGACGATGCCTCATCTTGTGAAGCAACCATAGTTCTGGAGTGCAATTACTGTCGGGCAGTCGCAACAAGTGAGATGGTCGCTCATGTACCAGGTTGCGAGCACGATGTCTGCAGGTACGTTTAATGTGCTTTTTAATGTGTTCTAAACAAGAACTTAACGCAAGTATCGCGTAATCTGTTGACTTTCTTTGGCGATTCCAGGACATGCTTAGAACGAAGTGCAGATTCCTCTTTAACGTACTTAGTCAAGTGTCCAGTATCGCTCTGTGTGGAGCACGTACCTGAAACATTACTCAAACAGGTAAGGAGAACAAACAACTGTCTCGTATGTGGCGTAGATGAGAAGATTGGAAACCCATACATTACACTTTGGGTTCGAAGAACATGACCTACGTCCCTGCTCGTGATGTGTTATCATATTGGAAGGATCTCAATTTCTCTATCAGCATCTGTCCCAAGACAGCCTTGCCATACACAAGGAACTGAGGCATCTACCGCTTCAGAACTGCGCTACAGACGGCTGCCTCGGCAAATGCAACGTGAAGCGCGGAATGAGCACTTTCTCGTGTCCAGAGTGCGGGGCTGTCAACTGTGTACCGTGCAGGACTGTTCATACTGATCTGACCTGCGAAGAACACCTGATAAGGACCATCGCGTCGCTGGATGGATACACTGTAAATATATCTGATTTCTTCAAACTATTGGCTATGCTTGCTTACGGAAATGTTTTTCACACAGCTTGCCGCGCACTCGCTGCGGCAAAGCAAATGTTGGAACTTGGAACTATATAGGTTGTACGGCCCCAAATAAAGTATCGTACGTTAAAAGCAGAAGTTTCTCTCGTAGAACACTTCCTCGTCGGGTCCGCAATACCTATACTTTCAAAGCCTGACAGTTATTTTGCCACATAGAGTCACTGCAATGGTCACCGCAACGGGTTATCCTGTTCTGCCATTATGCTGAACAAAAGGCGTCCAGTAACTCTGATTTGTCCGACAGGTGCCCCATATAGGGTGTGCAACATCGCTAATAAACTGCATTTACTTGGACGGATATGTCAACGGGTCGTTAAGGACCAATTCTCACTTGGCGACGCCCGACGAGACTTCGTGAGCGGGCGGCGGAAATAGACGCGCATTTCCGGCGTTGGGAGAGGAGAGACGTCGAGCCCAAAAATTGCCATGCAAAACTTTTTTCACGACGTCGGCGAGCGCTGCCGAGAACGATATACTGGCGACCAATAAGTTGACACAGAAAGGCCACGCCTCCTGATTTTTTGTCTGCTTTGGACTACAGTCACTATATAAGCTTACGCTTATATATATATATATATATACGCTATATATATACAAGCTATATATAAGCTTACGCTTATATATAGCTTATATAGTGACTGTACTTTGGACGATGGAATGCCCCTGTGGTGGGAACATGAAAATCGTGCGCGCTGACTGGGCGCGGAAATGCGCCTCTACTTCCGCCGCCCGTTCGCGACGCCGCGTAGGGCGTCGTCAAGTGAGAACCGGCCCTGAGGTTGACTGGCGACGGTTTACCTGACTGTCGACTAAGGCGCCATGGAGCTCTGCTGGATTCAGTCGACTTGTCCTCAACTGAAGCGCCACACTCACTTTTGAATTGTAACCTTGATATTTACACAGAACTCTCTCATCACGTACATTCTTTTACTTCTTAAATAACTTTTGCAGTCTTTCGGCGCGCCATCCTTTTCATAATAATACAGCCGTCGCTTGTATTATTCATTCTAGTCCACCATACTTGTATTCTTTTGGACGTACTAGAGTCACTAAATAAGCTACGTATCTATTTATTACGTAGCTTATTTGGTGACTCTAGGACGTATACTGCTGCCTTCTACCAGCACTTCTTCTTCTTCCTTCGTCTCTGGACGTCACCGAGTGTTCACACGAGCGACATCCGAAGCAAATATTCTAGTGGAAGAAAAAGCGAAAACACTGTTCACAGGGTCGAGATTCCGTCCCGTGTTACGTTGAGCATTCACACGGTGCCGGAATATCGGGAGTGCCGTATACTGCCAACGCCACCTGGATGCAGAAGGCCTGCTTATTGCCTCCTCTCCCTCCTTGGCTACGTGAACGTATGAAGTCAGAATTCGTCTGCTACTGCGTGTCGCCGTTTTGCGAATTCAAGAACTCGAGAAACTGATTGCAGCTATAACTTGGAACCTGTAGACCTGAATCTGTAGACAAAAAGTTCAACACGCTTTCCAGAAAATCAATCTTGAGAAAGATATAGGATCGTTTTGCGCTTTATTTTAAACATTTCCCATTTAGTAAGCGGGGACGTTCAGTACGTCACTAGTCGCATACGACGGTGGTCCGTCCCCATGGCTACGACCGCTGAGAGCACGTTTGTGATTGGCTACCGCCGTTGAAAACACGAACCTCTTAGTTGTTACGTCACGTAAGCGCCAACCGCATGAGGCGTGTTGAGGCACGAGGCTGTCTAGGTGGTGTTGATACTGCGCACTTAGCAGATGACACCGTCAGCGTCTTTTCTTGTCGTCTGCTACAGAATTTCTTGTGGTCGTGTCGCAGGATATTCCCCGTGCACGATTAGCGGTGTACGTGGAAGACATGACGTTGAGCGCACGTGACAGCAGAAAGCTATGACGTTTTTCGCGCCTTCCGCTGTAGTATTCTGGGGAATGTCGCTCGTGTGAACAGAACACACAGTCATCCACCTATTCTATTCTGAAGCTGAGGCGAGGACCAAGCTGAGCGACTTGTCTTTACTCTGTCGACTTATAGAGCGGCTTACATGCAGACGATAGATCAAATCATTCAGCTAAGTCCACCTGTGTCGACTTCACGTAAGCACAGCTTATACCACTTGGAACACATTTCACTCTGGCTTGCAACTTATCAAATCAAATTATGTGTTTGTGTCGGCCATGTTTGTAACCTGCCTCGTCGCTAATTTTCCTTGTTTACGTTGTAACTTATATGCCACGTTGAAACAGTAAATTACGTGCAGGAAGTTGATCTTAAACAAAATGGTGTCCGCTGTGGTTCAAAAGACTGCGACAGCGTGGGTCAACTGGTACTCGGTGGCCAATTATCCTACTGCCCGGTTTGCGGAGAGCTCACTTGCTTGGAATGCGGCGTCGTGCATACTTTCGAGACATGTCAGGAATACAACGCTCGACTACAGTGCCCAGTAGTTCAGGTAACGTTGAGTGCGACTTGAGCGGAAGTGATTTCTAGCTTTAGAGGAAATAATATTTGACTTTCAAGCTTGCTTTCTTTCGCTAGAAGAGAACGAGCCACGGTGTTCACGTTATAAGTTATGCCTGTCATTGTCTTTCAGGAGCCGGCATTACTACGAAGTTCCGTTGCCGACGTCCGACCCCCATGCATTGAAGACGACGACGACGATGATGATGATGATAGCTATTATGATGATCGCTCTGATTACGATCATACCTATCATTATGATGGTTGCATATGACTACGATGACTGACACGCACGTAGGCGTAATGAATAATCTTTAATTTTATGGACAAGCACTTTAAAGTTGTGAAAATAAAACATGTTCATACACTAATGTTGACTTCCGCGGATGAAGCGAATACAGATTGTGATACAAATGTGCAAATACCTAGCGTTTGACACTGTAATGATCTACCCTCGCCGGTATGCCATATGTTCGGCAATTACTCAATGCAGGTAGAATGCAAAGCTATGAAGGAGGTTCAATTCTGGCGACTTTTTCTTTTACTTTTTTTTTTTGTGTGTGGGGGGGGGGGGGGGGGGGCATCGTAGCGCAAACAATCGTCGCCAGAGGCACGGTTAACACTGAAGCGGCTCTTATTAGAGGGGTTATATGGCTCTGCAATAACACGCATCTATCAAAATGCATAACACGCGGGCGCACGTTTGTAGGGTGCCGCCTTGTATGTGAGATGTGAAGTACAAAATGTTAAAAAAAATAAAAAAAAAGAAAGCAGAAGACTGCGCTTTAAAAGGGCACCTTTTGCCTTCCTGCCCTTCGAGTGCCACATTCCATACACACCCATGCAGCACAACCGATGACATGTGCCCTCAGTGTTCTTGGCCCCTGCTGCTGCTGCTGCTGCTGCTGCTGCTGCTGCAAATCCTTTCCTCAAATAAGAACACACGTGGAAGCACGGTGACCAACACAGCGCGCGGCGTCCTATAGTGTGCGACTAACACAGGTGCAGCAATCCCCACACACGTGAGGGAGCGAATCGCGCAGAGCGTAATGTCTTTACGAGAAGCACGTGCAGCTAAGTTTTTCTTTCTGTCTCTCTCTCTCTCTCTCTCTCCTGGGATGTATCACATCGTGAAGCCTTGGATCGCACCTGATGTGTTCGGGTAAAAACAACAAGGTGGCCCAAGGTCGTGCTGAAGACTGGGAGGCTGCGGGTTCGAATCCTGTCTGAGGTTTTCCCTGGGTTTTCCGAAGACTTATTCCCTACGAATGTCGGCACCGTTCCCCCTGAAGTCAGCCCCGGACGCATACTAACTCCCCCGTATACCCCACTCCTTCCTGTTCTCCTCTGTTCATCTGTCCACATCTGTACGCCCCTCATAGCCACAGTTGCTTCGCGGTGCTAACACGGAGTATAAAAAAAATGTATGATAAGGCAAGAAGGCGCTGACAAACGTTTGCATAGCGGAACATATTCCGATTCCAGGGGTGCTTAAACCGCAAGCCCACATGATTTCATCCACAGTAAACACAGCCTTCGTGCGATTTCGCACATGCACGATTCAAACGGAGGCAGGCCGCATTTTTTTAAAATAGTAACGTAAATTGCGGAGATTGATAAACAACTTGGACGAACGGAACAGCATTTTCAGTGCCCAAACTATGATCTCGAGGACAGCAGTTGACTGGAAACCAGCGAGTACCGGCGACAGGAATCGAACACGCACATCTACGATTGCTAGTCAGGTGTGGGTGCATATCTGGACGCCACCAAGACAACAGGGAGGTACACAGACTATGCCGCCGTTCATAAACGCATGTCGCTTTGTATCATGTCCCTCTCTGGAACTGAGACCCTGGAATCAGTGAAGAATATGGCAGGTCATAGAGAGCCTCTTACCCTGTTGACAAAAAGGGACACCAGAAAGTACCAGCTGCTGCTGCAGGTGGAAAGACTTCTGTCCTCTACAGTCATCATACGGAACCTCAAAGAGTGGCACCAGGCGGCCAGTCGAAGAACCTCTGACAAGGGCACACTTCGGCAGTGGAGCTGAAGACAGTGCATGAGTACACGTCATGAGTTTCGAGTCCGAGGAACTCGAGTGAGCAATTATCCTCTTTCGACCATGTGCCATGTGAGACCCTCAAACGACTGCTTAATGTGGTTGTTTTGGAGTCCGTCGGTGACGTCCGTCTCGTTTTTGTGCCCAGACGCAGGCTTTTTTGCAGTATGGAGTTCCCCCACCAGCTCGCCTGCGTTTACGCTGTTTTATCGGTTAATTTGTCCGTCCTAGAAGGACAGAGATGTTTCTGAGACATGGAACGTTGGACGTGTAACTCCGCTATTAAAACCAGGAAAGTCACCAAGAGGGCCTGCCCTATTTCTGCCTATTTGTGTCTCAAGCAGCCATGGGGAACTAACGGAATGGCTAATCCCGAATCGCACGGGCAGGTTTCCCGCAGTACCTGAGACGTTGGCAGGTTTCAGAAAAGCACGCTGCACAATGGACTACGTATTAAATGTGAAACCCCGTGTGAAACAGGCAAGAAGGGACGGGCAGCTACTATCGCAGCGTCTTTAGACATCAAGGGTGCGACACAACAAGTTGTACAAGATCTGCTTTCACTGAGCGCTGCTGGGAGAGCGCATTGGTACTTGGTAGATAGCTTTCGATGCAAAGATTCGGTCCAGGATTTGTTACGTAAGATAATAATGTTTCTGCTTTCGGTACATAAAAACGCGACTGTTTGCTTCCATTTCGAATGCACTTTCGGTACCGGTACTGAGTCTGATTGATTGATTGATTGATTGATTGATTGGTTGGTTGATTATGTGTTTAATGGCACAAAGGCAACAAAGGCCATAGAGCGCCAAAACTATGGTGAGTGTGTCGGAGATGATTATGGGAAAGATGATGTGAGAGAGAGTGTGTGGTAGTTAAAACCTATCTACAGGTATGAGCGATGAGCGATTAGATTGACCAGGATAAGAGAGAGAGGAGGATGACGATAACAAGATGATGAGTCTGTCAGCTAGGTTGATTTAGAATACGACATACAATAGACTTTTTTTTTTTTCGCCGTATAGTGGCACTTTAATTCTAGGTTTTGTGAGAAGTGGTTTGCTTAGGCTAGGTTAGGTCCGCTTATAATGAACACGGTTATTTCCTACGGGGACCGATCAGTTAATAATGCCCCCTCCCAAAAGATGGCAACACTCAATAGAAAAAAGAAACTGCAGGCATCCGTCACAATTCGGGTGACAATACGCAGTCATCTCCTTCGACGTTCTTCCTTGACCTCGCAAGAGAGAGACGCACTTGTCATTTCCATTGACCAGCCAATTGAGGGAAGTTTTCCCCAAACAGCCACTCCGTCGAGCCCCGACTTCATATCCGTTCGCCGATAGTGAGAACATCGCGACGATTTCGTCTTATCATGAATTGTGCAGCCAACGACACAGCTCGTTTTCGGAAAGCCACGCCGGTTGCCGGTAAGGATAACTTCTCTATTTTCTTCTCGCTGTAGTATGTATATGGATAGAGGCTCGTGTATACGGGTTAAACCCGGTAAAACCCGTTTTTGCCCCTCAATTTGCATCATTACTACTTAGAGTAAGTTCCGAAAAATCCCGGGAACGAGTCAACCACCGATACAAGCGTTGAAAAACGCTTGATATCTGCGCATCCAGCACAGCAACTTGACATCTCATGTCCATCTGGGATGCGAGAAGCTGTTTTGAAGCTCCACCCCATGGACGTCTCCTGAAATATAACCCGGTTTTTGCCCCCGTTTTTCATGAAAAATAAAACCCGAAATTACGAGGGTCTACATACAGATTGCGCTAGAGGCTGCGACGGGGCAATACACCGCCACAGCGGCGGTGAATCCACATCATCATCATCATGTATATAGTATATCTGTATGTGCGTGTGTTATAGGAGCATGTCATGTTGTAACCAAGGCATGTGTCGGAAATACATACACCTGCGAACCACAGAAGTGCTACGTTATCTAAAACGATTATACCATTAAAATGTAAAATGATTGTAATGCTTGAAAGTTTCCTCTGCGCTTTTTTTTTCTTTTGCAGTCATCCCATTTTGTGCGTCGTACTAGATTGCGATATATACTGCGATGCGATAACAGGGACAATATATCAAAAACACTCCACGAAAATCCGAACGCCATAAACGAATCTGGCCAATCCAAGCTCAGTTATGTAATGTCAGAAAGTTTAAAGAAATTGTGTTATTTGGGGGTTATTGGGGGGTAGAAAATCGGAAGTGGATAGCGAAAGATACTTTACCGTCAGGTCACCTGAACGTGTCTCTGTGTATTGTCGCGTCAACAATATCGTTAAATGAAAGTAATAAAAAATATGGCTGCACTTTTGGACAATGTGACGAAGCTCTTTTTGAAATGCTATTAATTTTTTTATCGAAAGCCTTTTAATGTGTTGTGAAATCGCTTTTTTTTTTGCATTGTTACTGTGGTGGTTACGTACTCAATTTTAACGTTACCGCAAACACAAGGCGGTCGTGCTATTACGTGAGCCTATAAAGCCAAGGACGGTATAGATATATATGAGTACAGGGTATAGCTGAAACTATAAAGGTATCGCTTTAATATAACCGTGTTTGCACAGCTGCGCGAGAGTCCTATATGGTAGGCAGCTAAGCAATACACGGGGCCACCGTGAGAGCGTTTTTTACACCTTAAAACAACGTCTCGTAACCCTATTAGGGCGCCTCCCAAAGAAAGTGCGGCCGCCGATAGAGGCATAAAAGCGCGCATATCCGAAACGTCCCTTCTTCCCGAAGGCCCCACAAAGCGACTGCTCATTCACGGTTGCAGGTGCAACATAGAGCCAACTTGGAAAGAATACCTTTCTCTCCCGCTCACACGTGCAAGCTGCCACAGACAAAAGATCCCGGAGGGGGTGCGCACATTACCGAACCTCACCCCACCTCCTCAGCCCTCTTGTCTTCCCCCTTATTTGAGCTCTAAGTCTTCCCCTTCCCACAGGTGTCACCAGCGTTGTCCTGGTCGCCTTATAACCCTCCGGCCTCTACTCTCCCAGCGCCAGTGAAGACCTGCACTGCGTCGCTTCCACGGCAAGCGTACTCGTTTGACGGAACAGTGTTCGGAGTCTTCTGCCGCTGGAAAGCTACGTACATTACATCGCTCCTGGTGCATGTTCCAGAACTGCGTTCGACAAACCTTATGGCGACGACTGCGGCGTCTTGCGGTCGTTGAGTGTCAAGGTACCGGGCATCAACGTTCCAAGTGTGAACAGTCGTGACGTCCGTGTGTGTGTGTGTGTGTCTTCGATCGCCTTGACTTCTACTAGAAGCTCCCCTGCGTCTCCAACCACGACGCTCTCTGCTTCGCCCCCCTGCGGGGTGGTTACGGTACAGAAGCCCGAATCAGCTGAAGACAAGAGGAAGGACCGCTGCGGGGTCGCGATGGTGACATCGGCCGTGGTGGTCTTCGGTGTGGCATGTGCGGTCGTGTTTGCGACAGTTGTCTTGTGCGATCCGTCGCGTCGAAGCACGACCCCTGAAGTTCCGCAGAAATTGCGTACAGAGAAAACGCCGCGGAAGCTCGGCGCTGAAGTTCGAGCCGTCACGGCCAGGCGTACGGGACTCAGAGCTACGGGATCATCGTCTCAGAGATCGGTATGTACTGTCGCTATGAATACTTCGTGCGAAATTTTCCAAAGGTCTACTCTATGGGTACAGGCACGTCCACACTCGCTGGAGTTTTCTGTTCTGTACTGAGACATAATACGTATATGATTACTGGTGCCGATTTTTCCAGCAGAGAATGATTGCAGTGTTATGAGTAGAGGAAGGGGCCAGAGAGAGACGCAGAGTTAAGGTTTACTGCACGAAGATTAAAGAAGGAATGACCCTTATAGCACGGGTTCCGTGCCCGATAATCGGCAGTGTTCTGCAGCACACCACGCACTGCAGGAGGCTAGATCGAGGTCATTGGAATACGACAAGTTCAGAAAAAGCGTTGTCGAGAACCATCATGAAAGGAGACCATACCATACCAGAGGGTGTCACAGCCGCTACCATACCAGTAGACCTTCAACATGTTTCCACGAACATTGTAATCAGCGACAAGCACGCGCAGTGCAAGAGAGCGAAAGCAGTAACTCCGAACTTGCAACCGTGAAATACGATTTACAAGAACTTAGCATGAAATGCGATTTACAAGGCATCTTAGTGAAATACTGTGTGTTTCCTTTTCCTCTTTCTCCCCTCCCCTCCCCCCTCATTTCTGAGTGACTCATGGGAAGATCTCACAACTTGGCTGGTTGTCCTTCGATACATTCCCTGAATAATACTTAAAATTAAGTATCCTTCCGATTATACACGGGATGCCTTGTTTGTTCTCATGGCTTAGAACCGAAATAGTGTATATTATTCCGCATCGCTTTCCCTTATATGCGAATGTGAAGCTACTCAAAACCGTCCTTCAGTTTCCACGCTCTTCACCTCAAAAGCGGTCGCCTTAAATCCTTCTCGGTCAATGCCTTCTCTGCGAGTGGAAAGGAGCAGACAGACATCGAGCGCGAAAATCTCCAACAATTCGCGTGGATTATGGGGCTCTTTACTGTCAACGCAGCTTATGCATGGCACGACACACACAACGGACCTGGCGTCACACTTGCATCCCAAACCCTTCCGGACCTTTTTTCTTTGTTCGACACAATCAACGCCGTTGGCAGTTGTTGGCTCTTCGCCACTTCCTTTCCCAAAGCGGAAGATGTGGATTAGAACGAGCATATAGGGGCCTCCTCCCCTTTCTGTTATACATCAGCGTTCCAGGGTACGACCCAAGCGCGAAAAATACTGCGTCGCGCATGAGATCAGCTACGTGTCTATTTTTGCGGTTGTAAGAAATTGACGAGGACGTTGCTCTCGAAGTATATAGATTTGTAAAGTGTGATTTCGCTGCGAGGACGAACGACATCTGAAAAAAAAAAATAATAATGAGACAGGATGGTTACGATTGTGTACCACGCGAACTTCAGCGGAAGCTGTTCTTTTATTGCTGATTTATGCGCAACTACTGTAGAGTGACGAGTGCTGTCTTGTGATCTGGGAAGTGAGTGGTGATGCATAGAACTGGAATTAGCGGGACAAAAAAAGAAATATCGGGGCAGGAAACGCTGAAAAATCGTTACACTTTCCGCGAAAACGTACCCATTTCTGAGTATGTCAGAGCTGCATTTATTAGCATGATGGCAAATCGATGTTCTGAGGCTTCATGAGGCTTTATCATTAATTTCATGCTTTTATTAGCTTCAGATTATTTCACCTTGTTTTCCGTTACCGAAACCGAGGGTCTTGTGATTTCCCGGGACCTTCCCGTTAATAGCTCCCGCATGTAAAAGACGTTTTGGAGTGTTAAGTATACAGATCAGATGGGAATCAGTTCGCGATGCAGTGTGAGCGTGTGATGTGCAAATACAGGTTTGGCGAACACGCTAAAATTTAGAGTTCGAGGGAATCGTTTGAAGTGCGACACGATTTTATTGGCGCTAAGATGCACGCACGGAATCTCTCTGTGATTTAAAAATGATTTGGCAGTGACTCACCGCGCGAAATTCGTTCCCCAGGCTCGAGAATTTAATCGGGCCGCGAGTCTATCACTTGGAGATGGTACTGTAAGTTTGGGGCAGATGCATAGATACTACATATAGATACCAGGTTAACGGAGCGTAGAAATATAGTCGACAGAAGGGGGGAAATTCCAAGATTCGTGGACGCCGTCCCTATACACTGAAGGTTTAATTGATAAGTAGTAATAATACCTCGGCGATACCACCATCTTAGGCAAGTGCCATCAAGCCCAATTTTGGGGCTTTCCTGCGGCAATGAGCAGTTACACATTTTGAACCATCTCAGGAACGGGTAGCCTCTCTCTCTCTTTCTTGTTTTTTTTTCTTTTTTTTTGACGGTTCAGTTCTTGTTTCAAACCCTGGTGGGTGCACTTTGTACGATGAACAGACAATCTATGAAGCGTCCTGAAGTTGACAATTCATCTCTGGAATCTACAAGGCTGTTCAAAGCGATAGTAATGTTGAGTGGGAACACAAGGATAAGGAAGATAAATAGAAGAGTGAGCACACATTTATCGAGTCGTCGTTCGATTAGTAATATCAAACGCTATCTCAAGTTTTCACGAGTCGCATTGCGTACGTGCGTGACCACAGACGAATGGCACGACGATATTTCTGGAGCATGCACCCGTGCTTCCGAGGGCAGTACATAGACCGTTTCCGTCCAAGTTAATATGGGGTTCTTTACACATACAAGAGGTAGTACAAATATGGTCTGAAAAAATATTTTGATTGTGCCCTTTCACACACAACCTGTATAGGCGCCAAAGCGAAGCGAAGTGCCTGCTCTCCTGACAAAACCTCTACTACTGGTCTCAAATGTTTAAAAGAACTGTAACGATGCCGTCACTCTGTAACGTAGAAATCATAAGATAATCATGACTTCTATGTTCTGTAGGTCTCCGAAAGGCCAATGGTCCTTGACCCTCGTCAAACGTGGCAGGCCTTCCTGCGGCATTCGGAGAGGACCCAAAGCCGCAGGCCGAAGAAAAAAGTGAAGAGCTCTCTTCTTCGAATGGCAAGTGTCACAAGACGTATTCCCCGTTACGCCACCTTGGGAAATGACGTGTCCTATGGTGTACGGTACTAACAAATGTTTCGTTTCTTGTAGCAAGGACCGCAGGGCCCACCAGGCCCAAGGGGACCGAGAGGACCAGCAGGAGCCAACATAACGCGAGAAGAGATGTTCAGAGAGTTCAGGGAGCTACTACGACGTAAGTATGTGCGACACAGCAGACCACGCTATAGTACTTTCTTCTTCTTCTGTGTTTCACACTTTCCTTCTTTTTCGTAATACAGAGGCCGTTGAAGCCAGGATCGAGCTCCTTGCAGAAGCTCAGGTGATGTTTCGACTGTTTCTTTCACGACCTACTGCTATTGGTAGAGACATGGCACGTTTGCACGAACATTGAGGAAGTCCCTCAATGGCGTCCTCAGTAGCTTTGGGAGCTAGTGCATCACGCACGAGAAGCTTTGAGGACTGCAGCACTACCGAAGTTACTGAGGACACTACGGAGGAATCTCCTCAACGATCGTTCAAGCGGGCCTTTATCCATAGTATAGTATGTTGTGGTCTTGGCAGCGTTTTCGTTGCGCCTGAAATCAAGAATTGAAAAACTCCCTTTTCTTTCAGTGCAAGTCATCGGGCAACTGTTCGGCGCTCTCCAGCAACTTGAACTCAACCGACATTTTGCAAAGCTTACCCTGGGTGCCGCAACTTTTCGAAGTGAACCACATCGAGCCCAGGACACGGGTGTCATTCTTCTGGGAACTTTCTCAGGACGTGCGCGTCAAGCGAGGCAAGGAAATCAAACTACGACCTTTCCACAGGGTAAAACGACTTTGTTCGCTGACCGTCGCGTCCTCAAGGACCTCGCAAATATGGGAGCGTCCTCAAGACTTTTAGCCTGTATATCCTCATTCTACCTTTCTATATATACAGCCATTCGCCGACGGCAGCATGGAACGGGGCAGCGACGGCTTCAACGCCAGTGATGGGATCTTCCGCGCTCCCACAACGGGGCTTTACGTGTTTTTCGGCAGCATATTTCTACGCCGTGTACAGTCATCTCGAGTTGTGCGCAAAGAGCTCGACCAGCCACCGGACCACATATCTGCCGTCGTCTGCGTGGACGATCCATGCTACAAGCATCTGTAAGTACCAACATCTAATGGACACAGCTTTTTCCTTCGCGTAAACTACAGAAACCTTGTGACCGAAAAATTACGGCTACAGTGCACTCCTTAGGTCGTTGTGCGTATAACTGTTTTTGAGAAAAACAAAACAAAAACAAAAACTGTCACATCCCCTTACGAAGATTGCGTATAGTAGATGTTTTTGGTCTTGACATCGTCTCACCGAAAGCAAACGAGCAACCGCATGAAAAATGGAAACGTTGAATTCGATAGAGTATATGGAAAGTGAGAAAAAGTGAGAAATGATAGGCCAATGCATAAGCGATATATGCTCGCGAAATTTCGCTGGTCGTTACCAACGCAACTTCCGCAGCCGATATCGCGACACCTCACCCACACGTCATTATATACTGTCAGCTACTTCCAAAGATTGTACCCATACGAGAAACGCACATGTCTTATCCGTGGATCAAGAATAATGAAAGGCTTAGGCACGCTACCTGATATCGAAATATAGCAGCCGACGAAAAAGCAAGAGAGCGGCGGGAATCGGGTCGGCACCCTGGAATTTTCCAAGCAAAACACTCCCCAAACACTCCCCAAAATATCTGCCAAAGAGGCAGATACGGGTGTCACACATCCCCCGCGGAATTCCAAACCCCCCCACCCCGGAGATGAAAATACTAGAGATGAGACGAATCCAAAATTTTTCGAATCCGAATCCGGATCTGAATCCGAATCTGAATCCGTATCCAAGGAAGGTTCTACGAATCCACGAATCTTGCGAATCCTTTCTTTTAAAAGAGTTTAAAAAGCCAGAAAGAAAAACACTTCTAGTGAAAAAATGTTTTGAAACAGAATATGATACCTTTCTTTAATGAAAAACAAATTAAATAATGCTTCAGTTTCAGCAGAAAATATACCCATATAATTCTTCTTATAAACGTAATTTATTTAACGTGTTGTTCGTCGACTACAAGAAATGCGTAAATTCTCGGGTGTGAATTATTTCCATAAAACTAAGCAACAATCAAAAGCAAAACCGGGTTACTTTTAAACTTGTAACATGTAACAGTTCCTACCTGAACTCCTTCAGTCCAGAGCAATGTAAACAAACAAACAAGAAAACGCCTGTCGGCCAATGAGGCTTTCGGCGGACTCCGGAGGCGCAAAATTCGAAAAAACAAACAAACAAACGTGGTTGATGGATTCGAAAGATTCGATTCGTAGTTTTTGGGCACTGAGATTCGGAAAGCCCAGCTCGCATCCCTTGAATACCGGTCGCTAACAGATTATGCCTCATTGGCACAGGTTGTGCGTTCCAGTATCGAAACAGTTACTTTACCCATCGCGATACCTGAGACATTCCTCGAGTTTGCCCCAATAACACCGAATATCCTCGGGATGTACGAATAATGTCCTAACGAATTCGTACGTTCGATGGATATCTGAGGGACATCCATCGGACGTACGAATTCGTTGCGACATTATTCGTACATCCAGAGGATCATCGGTGTTGGTGGGGTGAGGACACCTTCCGTACAGAACAGAACACACAGCATCAAAGTTTCTTACCTTCTGTGTTGACTCTACGATACGTCGCAGGTGTCTTGCGCAAACGGGACGTCCCAGCAGCGTAGCGTCACCTAAAGCTCTATGTCATTTCAGGTCGTTACGTACCACAACAAGCTTAACTGACTCTCAAGACATGATGACGCTTCATGTCAATGGACCACTCATGCTTAAGGTAAGGCATTTAATGAGTCCATCTGTAGACCACCAACTGGACTTATTCATTGCTCCCTTAGGCAGGACAAGAAGTGACCCTGTGGATCTGGAACAGAAGTCGCTTTGGCATCACTGTTGAGCAAGGATCGCAACTCAGTGGCTTTCTAGCCGGATTGTGACACCGCAACTGGTGCAACGGCAGTTAGTAACAAAACTGAGAAATAAAAGCTACCCGGTGCAAAGCACCGGCTTGCGGACAATTATGCGCGAAGGATGTTTCGAACTGAATGACGTGCATTTGCCTTATATGTGCGCATATATATATATTTTTATATTTCTTGTTTTTCTCGTTTTGTATCTTGTATACCGTGGTGAGTGAGTTCGCGTGAATCTATCTCTGCGAAAAGCAGTACCTAGCACATAGTACTGGGACTATTTTCTAACTTATCATCAATAAATACTCGCAGCAGTCATATACTTCCATCTATTGTATACTGAGGATGTGAAAGTGTACGTGTTTCATCGTGGTCGGCCGCACTGCCAAATAAATATACCCTCATATACAGTGGAGAGCTGTGCTACCTCACCAGTTTGTGCTACCTGGTGTTTCATACAATATGGTGTGTATTCGTTTTCGTCATTTTAACGACCGATATATGTGTGTCGGGGATGATGCAAGGAACACTGTGCATGAGTGTGTTTGAGTTGCACTCAAATGTTGTAGATGTCCAATGAAGATATAGGGACGTTGTACTATCCAGAAAGGGAAAGGTCAGAACACTTTCGGTAGAAAAGTCAATACAGGTTAAGTGCACCGTGGTGAAACACGCACCGCATGTCGCACACACGCCGAGACAAGCAAGCGATAGTTCGATGCATGGTCTGTCATTAACGTATTGTACATAATGAGAACAGTGTCACGCAATGGCTTTCACTGCGCGAAGCACGGCTGGATTAACGTGAATCTTTTACGGATTAAGCGGTTATGATTTTCATGTTCAGTTTATTTTCCGAGTTTTAGAAAGTTGGGATTGAAGGAGCGCCGTCAAGACGGCGAGCGCGCACTGATGTTATTTCGTACGTACAGAAAGCGACGCTGGCCTACCCTGCAGCATGTGCCTTTGCACGACAATGGAAACGGAGGGCTCTCGTCAACATACGTACGCAATCTTCTTTCAGAGCATATTACTTCTGCAATTTACGTTACTATTTTTAAAAAAGGCATATATAACCCCTCCCCCTCTCCCCGTAGTCACAGCAATGCATTTCACACAACGTGGTTACTAGATTGGGGCAAACGTCTCAGGTCGGGCAACGCCGGCATTATACTGTTCCTCTGCTTGTTGACTAGGGTTACTGGTTAGTCGGAACCCTAGCACCATTTTTGTGCAAACGTATCCAGAACGTGCTGGTATTGCGACGTTTCAGTGCTTATACGCATACACTACGTGCAGCCAAAGAGCTTCGGCTTTTCCGTATACGCGTAAAAGAAAGATTTGCGAAACATCACCGAAAAGAAGGATATATTCTCCTCACATAAGCGATTTTATGTAGTGCCTAACATAATTGAAAGCCAATAACGCGTACTGCGTGACATTGATTAGGGCAACGCCAAGCCACATGCTCACGTGACCTGAGAGGTAGAGGAGGAAGTCTCCAATCTGAAAGCAAAGAGCACAACGTCATATACCGTCACGCCCCCTTGCGACGTTAATCCTCACCGTCATGCGAGCCCGGTTCCTGACGATTCTACGCTTTGTGGATCCCATAAGCACCGTCAAATCAGCCTCGGCATTCCTGTGTGTAAGCGACAGAGGAGATTATCACTGATATCTTCTGTATGAGCTTATATAGTGCCGATTCTGAGTCTCCCGTAGAGTGTGTCTAAACCCCTTTCCAGCACAAAAAATATATATAGATATATACAGAAGAAAAGAACAGAAAAACGTAATAAAATGAATCTCTTGTCTAGTCTGAAGTGACACACTCGAAGCACACTCACTCGTATTTGATGTATTTTTCAATTTTTCCAGTTTGAAACATGAGACCCTTGTAGCGGGTGTCCCTGAAAAAATAAAATAAAAAAGAATATCGGAATGAAAAGTAAAAACCGAATTCAGAACACGCATAACGTCGGTTCAATAGCTTTGCACGCCTACTTGCATCCTCGAGTGCACAGGTCTTGGCACTGCCGAAACCACCGCTTGGCTATTAAGGCATCGATGCATCGCACTGAAAGACAGGACGTGTTCAACCAGCTGCACTACGAGAGCTTTGGTACCATGTAGTACGCGATGTGCTACAACGTCTCTAGTCTCGTACAATACACGAGTACGGCACTCTCGTTCTGTACACTCTAGAGGACAGTGCGTGTGTCCCCAGTACAACGGAGTCCCAGTACCAGGCTTCCGTCCTGTTGAACCAGTAATGTGATCCAGTGCCGACCGTAGAGCCACAAGTTACCTTTCAAGTAAGTACCGTATATGGAACCGTTCAAGGGAGGCTGTTCTTGACGTGGACGGTGCCCACAAGAACAACAATGTCTGTTGGAAATTATCTCGGTGGCTTACCTACAAGATTATATATATATATTGCTTCAAAATCAGGTCGTTCACTTACTGTGCGGTACGTATTCACATACGTGGCCCTTCATCCTATGCTTGACGGCATACATTTTGGATATGCAACTGCACGTGTCCAGCCACTTTTGGGCGACGCAGAACTCGCTGCATTCCTTGAGACACAAAAGAAGTTGGACCTTAGTTAGATACTGGGAATCAGCCCACTTTTGTTCCACATTTTTGTGAATGAGATGGGCAAAGCGCCTCAAAATTGTACTTCAAGTAAAGTACCGAGTACCTAGCCCCTCCTGTGCTTTAAGTACAGTACAAAGTACCATACTACAAATGTACTCAAAGTAAAGTACAAAGTCATCTGCAAAGTATTTTAAAGTTCTCCTCATGTACGTTACAAATTTATATCAAGAGATAAACTGATGTTCTGAGGCTGGAACAACATAGAGGGGACAGATACACACAAAGCCTCAAATTGCCTAAGAAATCAACGATGAAAGATGAAAGTCACTGAAAAGGTTAGCCAGCTGTAGGGATCGAACCCACATCTTCTGGATTGCCGGTCCAGGGCTCTACCAATTGAGCTAAGCTAACACGCCTCTCCAGCGACTTTCGGGGTGCGTCATCTGAAGGGACGACAATCCAGAAGATGTGGGTTCGATCCCTACAGCTGGCTAACCTTTTCAGTGACTTTCATCTTTCATCGTAAATTTATATCGTATCGCTGGACGTTTCAACACTCGTAGTGATAAAACGCCAGACAATTGAGTATCGACCGTTATTTTGAGAAAGCTTTTAGCTAGCATGTTGCCAAGTGCTAGTTAAAAAAACGTGGATAGTTTACAGCTAACTCATTAATACGAACCGAAAGAAATGATTTTGCGACCAAGTTTTGCGTTTCTATTATCCTGATACTTGACACTTACTTGGGTGACAACTTGAAAGGAAAGTACCGAAGAAAAGTACATAAAGTGCAGTACAGAGTACACAAATTGAAATTTACTTAAAGTCGTACTTGAGTACTTTGTACTTCAAGTACTTCTCATCACCGGTTCATATGCAGATTCCTGTACGAACCTCTTCTTGTATTTCTTTGTCTCCGTAGAGCGTCTCGTCCGACGTGGCTTTATAGTCTATGCATCGAGTTTCGTACGGCGGCGGCAGAGAGACAAACTCAGTCTGCATATAGAGCGGTGAGTATATAATGTATGCGATAGTAGACACAAGGTTGCTGGGACAGAACTTACCTGCGACACAGGAATGATGTACTTCATCGTAGCCTGAAACCTAAAAGTATGCACAATGCCCGACGTGTAGCTCTCGCGGGCATGTGCAAGTGCGGAGAAAAGAAGGCCCTCACTCGGCGGATTTTTTGTGTCTGCTCGCACTCGAAAACGCAATTCTGTGGAGGTATAAAGCATACAGTTTACCTATCTCATACCACATTGTTTTTTTATTTATGTATTGTTTCGTAATACAACCCCCCCCCCCCCCCCCCAAAAAAAAAGAAATTCCAGAGAAGCCTCGTTATTATGACCATGGTTGTTCCCGAAAATTTTGGTCATAATACGAAATTGTCATATTAACGGGGGGATTTTGCAGAGGTTGCACTGCATTGTTCCCCAGGAGTATGGTCGTAAAGCGCGTATGTCAGGTTATTGGGGGTCATATTAACGAGGGTTCACTGTAATAATAATAAGAAAGAAGTGGGGGAGAAAGAAGTTAACTTGGCTAATTTCGGAGTTCAATTGGGCAAGTTCACTTATTAATTTTTAATTAAATTTGACAGAAGTCACGTTAAAATCTGCAGCGAGGTAAACAGCGTTGACCCATGTTCAGACAGGTCGATGTTTTAATACGACTTTCTTTTTTTTTTTTTTTTCATATTCGGTGAAACACGCTGTATAATGTGACTGGTGAAAGTTGAAACACAGCACCAAAGCGAAACAACAAGGAAAGAGAGAGAGAGAGAGAAACGTAACAACATAGTTATGATACTCACACAATAAACTGTTTACGAAATGAATCATAAGCAATGACAGTTAAGTAACGAAATGGTTTCGGTGCGTTGGTAAGAATCAGCTATAGTTATAAGTGCAAAAGACACAGAAAAAAAGAGAAAAAAAACGGATTATTGAGGAATATGAAAGATTGCATTCGTGCCACGAAGAGAGAGCTTGAAGCCACAATGATTAGAGGGTCAAAACAATGTATCAGTACGGAATCTGTGTGTATCACAATTATAAAAGATTAGATGTGCTTTTGGGGGCGTGTATCAAGACATTTATAAGCAAGGATGTTCGCTTAATAGAAAATAGTTGGAAGTTAGTGCTTGTCCGTGTCCAATTTCTTGTGTCCGTGTCTTTTGCGCTTATAACTATGAATGACAGTTAACATAATCAACAGAAACGGTTGCGCAATCAACTACTCCTGCCAGTCCTCGCGTTCTCGGTGGAGAATACGGCGTGTGACACTTACTGTATTTGTACTGCTCCTGACAGCGTACCACCTGAGGTGCTTTTGAGAGGTCGAGCACGTAGCACACCCCAGTCTTCACGTACGTGTATGTCGGTTGCCAACTGCAAAAACACACACAGACAGCCCAAGTGAAAGTGTTGCAGTAGTAGTATAGTGAAGCTGTACCAACCTGGGTAGTGCAACGTGCTGAATATTAGAGCATAGGGGAAGCGAATCCGTTCCGGCAAAGCTACGACGTGACTCATTATAAGTCATATTGTAACTTTGGAGGAACAATGCACGCACTGAAAACAAGGAGTGCGCGATTCCTCGACCATAAGGGCACTTAAAAAGCGATAAAACCTCAGTGCTGGACAAAAAGGACAAAAGGACGGAAAAAGTAAAAGACACACGACGACTGCAACGTCTTTTATTTGTTCTGCCGATTGTCCTTTTTACCCAGCACTGGGGTTTTATCGCTTTTAAATGGATTACCAAACTGCCCAGATGTTAACGTATTCATAAGGGTCTGTTCTTATATCTAGAGCTGGTTTGTGATGGCCAATCACTAGGCCGTTTGACTCATGACGTCGCGGAAGCTGTGGGGTTGTTCTGCTTCCTGCACTCTAAGAAGAAAAAAAAAAGTAATTCTACTCATTTTGGGTACTACAGGCATTGCCACAAAAGATAGCCCCTTTACGGAGTAAATGCTTTGGACTAAATGAATGTCAGAGACGGGGTAAAACAGGGAGTAATTGCAATCTGGGGGACTAGAAGCTGCAAGTACTCCTCGTTTTTCTCCTTTTCTCTCTCTCTCTCTCTCTTAGACTGTGGTTTTGTGGTATTGTGCTGGTGTCGTGGTGAATTGAACATGACGCCGAATATCCGCACAGCTTGCGGGAATAACAAATCCACACGAGACGAAATGGCGCTGGGTCACGTCCCCAAGGAGGTTTCGCGAGACTTGAGCTACCGAGCCGGCCGAGCGCTCTGCTTTGCAAGTGAGAAAACGAAGGTACAGAACAGGGCGCTTGGTTTCCAGCGCTGTTTACCAGCGCCCTCAAGCAAAGCGCCGTATGTATGAACCACGACCTACTAGATTATAACGACCATGTCATAATCGGCAACCCCTATGAGGAGCCCGTCCGCACGATACGCTAGGAGCGCTACACATCGGTCTGCGAGATCTGCATCATGATTGGACAATGTAAATTTGAATTTTGAACGCGCAGGATCGGACGTACGACTACCATAGCAGACGACAGCGACAGCTCTTATGAAAAC
Source organism: Ornithodoros turicata (assembly GCF_037126465.1). Taxonomy (NCBI): domain Eukaryota; kingdom Metazoa; phylum Arthropoda; class Arachnida; order Ixodida; family Argasidae; genus Ornithodoros; species Ornithodoros turicata. The sequence continues at coordinate 21,358,219 of NC_088210.1, read as the reverse complement.
GCGTAGTATGATGATGATAACCAACTTTAGAAAGAAGTATATCCCGTGTACATCGTCCGCTTGTACAAAAATACGAAGGTAAGATGAAGTACAAAGTGTTGTAGAAATTGAGGAAGCAATAACCGGGCCGATGAGTAGCACCACCGCTGGCCTCCAAATGCGGCGCTGGGAAGGGGTATCTGTGATATGGTCACCATAATCTAGTAGGTCGTGGTGAAAACAGGCCCTATATAACAGCAGTGTTTTCAGCACATATTTCACTTGAGAACGAACATGAGCTTCGTACAGACGGTCGCAGACGAAATCCTCGCACGTTTCTCCCATGAAGGTCATCGAGCAAGCGAAAAGCATGTCCGGCGCTGGAAACGTAAAGTTGATGACGTACTTCATGGCCACAATGTCGTTCCCTACTGTGGTGTCCTGTCAAAGAAGTAAATTGAATCTTGCGCAGATCAGCCAGCAATTAAAGGGGCACTGAAGCACAAAAATTCCTCTTGGCAAAATGAAAGATACGGTTACTGACACCAACACACACACACACACACACACACAAAAGGAACGGAATTCACTCGTCGCGTCGGTCGTGATTTGTGATCGATAGAAAAAACGCTATGCACGCCCTCCGGTCCGCTCCTTCTGAAGAAGCCCCGACGATGCGGAAACGGGCTCGGATTGGTCTCCTCAAACGATCCCTCGAACGATGATTGGACAAATTGTTTGCCCTCTACATTGTCGGTCATCTTGAGAAAGAGTGGAGGAGGGAAATAATAAATTCTAGGTTCTTTTTGTTTATTCGGTGTTACCGCCGCGAAGCCTGCCAGAAAACCGGGGGGGGGGGGGGGATTGTAGGCTCCTTCGCTCAAAAATCACGAACGTACGCAACGGATGACTCTTATTTCTGTTGTGCTGTTGTCAAAGTAACGACATGTTTCAGGAGAAATCGCCGGGAGAAACTTTAGCACTTTAATGGCCCTTTAACGAAGCATGAACTTTAACTAACTTTAACTCTTGACATGAATACGTACGAAGTTTGCGGTGACGCAGCTGTTGAATTTACCGTACTCCTCGCACATGCGGGTGAAGTTTACCCTGCAAGAAACATGCTTGGATGTACACCGCAGTGGTCCTTACTTGATGTTATGTGGCAAGTATCCCAAGCAGCACAATGTACTGAAAGTCGATCGCAGTAGGGGTGGACGGGTAGGTGTACGGCCTTGAACAGGTGAAACTAAAGAACACTGATAAGACACATACCGTCCACCCCTATTGCACTCGACTTCTGTGCCTTGAGCTGCTTGGGATAAGACGGGGAGTTCTAGCAGATCGGAAGGGGTTCACGATAACGGTTCCGAGGATGTGATAAGCTAATCGTCTAATCAAGGCGATTCGAATACCCTAATCGCCTTATTCCTTTGAAGTGCAGTTGATATCACATCGCTGAACTTGCATTTGACAGCTCCCTTGATCGTTTCCGTAGATCCGATCTACTGATACCGCTGTCACACGCACGGGCGTTTCAATGGCAATCGATATGAATGGTGATTGAGCTGAATGCTAATTGGCCACTGCTACACGACCATTTTCAAATATCATTGACCAGCGTACACCTCGACTCGATGAAGGCCCGTGAAACGTCATTGAGGTGCTCGAGGGTCCTCGAAAAGCGCCGCATATGGCAACCTTGTGCTCTGTGAAAAGATAAGCAGGGAACGAAGGCACACCAGAACGCTGCAACAGACTTAGTGAAATGTGATGAAACTTCAGTATAACTGTTATTACGGTTATTGAATGTGGCTGATATTCGCGAGTTAAAATTTCTGCTCTCGACACCACACACGCGGTTGCACAAAAATGCAAACTGAAACACGTACCATTATAACTGTCGAAACATTATTTTTTTCCCCCTTAGCATATCCATCGCTACATACGCCTTCTGTGCACTAAAACTTATCAGGATGGACGCACGGAATTGAGTCGGGCCGCGTGGCAGTGGCGTGTTGTCAACGGTACTTCAGGTATTCAATGGCCATTCCATTCAATGACCACTGGAGTAACAGTGTGACAGAGGTACTGAACTCCCTATTCGCAGTACGACAAAGGACAGGCCCTACGCTTCGAAAGAGCAGACGGTCACGGAAGGAAACTGCACGCCCCGTATGTTGTTGTCCTCGTAGGTGACGGCTGTGTAGTAGTGCCGGTAAGAGTTGAAGTCCCTGTAGACACTCACAGAACATGCCGCCAGAGACCCGATGTACAGGCTTATCTTCGTCACCTTGAAGAAGGTCCAGATCCTACGAGCAAACACCTTCATGTGCGACTTTCTCGTATAGGGCGCATAGGATACTTACTCTGCTTTAGTCAGACGTGACTTGGCCCTCAGGCGACATTGCTCGAAGAGGAACATGGCGAGGTCTGCCGTTGTGACATAAATGGCCATACCCATCCAGAACCCTAGGTAGCCGCCCACTACGCCCAAGACCTGAGTCCCCTGCAACAAAATGTTGCACGTTCCATGTTCAACGTTACATGTCACACGTTTGCACTTGAGTGCTTCCTTGCTTTGGAGCAACCGGAGCAACAGAAACAGGTGCTAAGGAAGCCAGTGGGCAGACTCACGGTGAGAAGTGGAATGAACTGGAGCACGCCCACGCTCCGTGACGTCATCATCGCACGAACTTTCACGTAATAGAGACTACAAATTAAAAAAGAAGTGCGTAAACAGTGTATTTTTTTTTTGTCTGTTTCTTCTAAGACCGAGGTTGAATCAGCTCTCTCAGCACAGATAACTGCTGCGTTGGAGTGGCTGAGCTTACTCTTCATCAGACCGTCTCATATCTTGCTTCCACGCGGACTGTGTCGTTTTGTACACCGTCTCCCTGTCGAACAGCAATCCATGAATAGAAGTCATCATAAAATAAATGCAGCGCACGCACCTGCAAGCCGTCCTGCACTTCTGAGTACACGTTTTGGTGTAAATGGACCTGCTATCTGTCTGTACGCAAGCAGCTACGCAAGAGAACAACTAAGTCGGGGCTCTGCGCGGTATAGTAGCTCTCACCTGTAACCTCCATATCGCACACCTTCTCGCTGATGTGATTGCGATAAGCGTAGTCGTTTGGAACACAGCCACACACAGATTTTGTGATATCTTTTCGACATTCCTCGTAGCACATCTGGAAGGAACGGGTGAAGAAAATATGCGCGAGAAATTTCTCATTACCAAGTGCTGCTGTACACCCAGTTTCCTACGTTGCACATAAAACTTAAAGGGGCACTACAGTGCACAGAATATCTCCTTGTGTGTAATGAAATATGTCATTACAAAATACAGCTATACACGAGGTGAAGACAGCACGGTTTCCAGATACTCACCTCTTTTGTGTAAAGAACTTCGTAGGAGGGCAACTTAAGACGCTCGGTGTAATTATGACACATTGTGTCATAAGGAGCAGCCAAAGAAATAGTTCCTTCCTGTCAGGAATGAAAAATAATTTGTTCGGACAACAGCTCTCTGCGTGGTAAGCAAGTCTGAAAGCTCCCATATGGAAAAGTGTGCCATATTTAAGGGAAGAAAAGTAGCCGAAGCTCTTTGGCTGCACGTAGAACACATGTTTATAAGTACCAAACGTCGCCACACCACCACTGGACAGCTGTTTCGGCCTGAACAGCTGTCCAGTGCTGCGGAGTGGCGACGTTTGGGACTTATAAACACATGTGCCATATTTAGTTCGCTCGCTTACCACGTTGACGCTCAGTGGTGGCTTCAAACGTTGTGGGCACCATGCATGTGTAATTCGTTACCGCAGCGTCTTCGAGTAAACGTTATATCTATCGAAATTTGAGGCTGTATACTACTTTGAAGTAACTGAAATGCTACTTGATGGGTCGGCATGTTCCGTGCTAGTAGATGGTTAACAGAAGGCGCTAACCAGCAACCATCGCATTTTTTCTGTGATACGCACATTTGAAAATTCACAAATGTTCCAGTTGTTGCTGTACAACTATCTTCCCTGAAACTCGAGGAAATGTTACTTCATTTCATGCACTTTTACAAAGCACTGGATACGCTCAAGAACGATACGCATACGCAAGAAAGTACTGCATTGCTAGAAACGCTTCTGTAACTTTGCTGTCCATCGCAGACGTGGACAATTTAGAATCACCACTAAGGTATGCGCATTTTAGCCATTTCCTTAGTGGCCAGTGCGCAGCGCGCTGACGCTGTACGTGTCTGTGCAGTTGAAATGCTCCGAAGCATTTGAACTGCATTGACAACCAAATTGACATTTTCATCCGCAAGAGGGAGATGATTGTGGTGTCCTATGGTTGCGAGCACTTTGACGCGCTAATTTCATGCCAACACCAGTTCTGAAAACACACTCTCAAATGGGATCTCTGCTGTCTCACCAACAATTGCTTATTCCGTTACCTGCGTTATGCCGAATAAAAATTCTCCGGAAGGATTGAACACAATGGCGTGTTTGCTGCCTGCAGTGTTGGTATCAACATCGTGAAAGCCCAGGTCCATCTCGAAGGGATCGATGACAACGAGGTCATCTTCTGGCCAGGCAAAGAGCAGGGTCATCTCTGCAAACCATATAGGAGAACAGTGGTTGTCACGTGACCACAATAACAATGTGAAGGAAGCTTTCACAATGTTATTGACTATGACAAGCCTATGACTGTCATACTATGACCAGTAATGGCAAGTACTCAAGTACTACTTTAAGTACATTTCTCAGTACCTGTGCTTTATTTAAATTTATGTACTTTATACTGTGCTTCAAGTACTTTTTTTCGGTACTTTCCTTTCAAGTATTCAAGTACTTGTACGCGAAACTTGGTCGCAAAATCATTTCTGTGAGTTCATATTAATGAATCGGCTGCAAACTCTCCATGTTTTCTAACTACTCGGCAAACATGCTTGCTAAAGCTTTTTAAGGATAACAGTCAAAACATAATTATCTCACCTTTTATCACTACCAAGCGTTAAAACGTTCAGCGATACAATCTAAATTTGTTATGTACTTGATGAGTACTTCAAAGTACTTTGCCAATGACTGTACTTTCCTTAGTACATTTCTAGTATGGTACTTTGTACTGTACTTAAAGTACAATAGGTTGTAGGTACTTGGTACGTTACTTTAAGTATAATTTTGAGGTACTTTGCCCATCATTGACTATGACAATGATGAGTCTTGTTGTCTAACACTACAGATGCGCATAAATGACACGATCAACGTAGTGACAATGAAGGATCCCGATATTGGGGAAGTGAAGGACAATTAGTGCAGCTCGGTCCCTTGTTCCCTGTTCGTCTACCGCTATTAAACCAACACGATCTGCATAAGGTTGCATTTCTCTTATGTATTTCCACTGAACCCTGGGGAATCCAGGTAGGTATTCTGTACGCTAGAAGACAACGTCTTCTCGCGCTTGGGATATCTACGCGCAGAACTACTCAGGTTCACCTTACCGAAGGCGAGAACATTCTGGTGAACGGTGTTGATTTTCGGGTCGCTTCTCCAGTTTGTGGTGTAGCACATGTGCGTTGGCAGACGACAGTAAGACATTTTCGTGACACTGAAATCAAGAATTCACTAATGCTCATCCGCAAGTGTAGCACGAAAAAGATAGATACAGTGTGTACATCGTGGCATCCCAGGACAAGGTCAAGGTACCATCTCGTCAACCAAGCTACACAACAGCTACAGTTTGGCTCCCACAACAGTTATAAAAGGGCATCTTTTCCCCGCGAAATGTACGATACCGTAACTTTGACACAAACATAAAAGGAACGGGATTCATTCGTTGCGTCGTTCGCGATTTGTGAGCCAACGAAACCGCAATATGCGCTTTCTCTCTCTCTCTCTCCTCTTCAGGAAGTGCGAGGATGCGGAGAGGCCCCACATTGGGCTCCCTCAGCGATCTCCAGCAATGACTGGGCAATTCATTTGCGGAGACCAATGGGAACGCGCTGAGGATTGTCGGCCTTCTTGAGAAGGAGAGAGAGAGAGGGGGTTAGAAGGGTTACTGTAGGAAGGGTTAAGAAGTGGCAAAATATAGCACCTTACAGTCGTGCATCGGACGCCGCAAATAGAAAATCTCACTTTGGGTTGAGGTAAAACTCGAAGAAGTATTGTGCCGGCGTAATGAATCCAATCTGGAGGACGTCATCCGAGTTGTGCGCTATCTCGCCCAGGTTGCCAGCAGTCAGTAGAAAGCGTCGAAGGTGGTTCATCTGGAAATGCGTGATCCCTGAGACATAATTGCGTGTTTTTAACACCGTGCGCGGCGTTTTACGTTATCTGACGTCAGGTTACAGTATTCCGGGTAACGATGGCAGAGCTTCGTCCTGCTGATCCTGGAAGAAAATGTTCTGTCATTAGTTAAGAAGGCGCCGTAAAGCAACTGCAGCGCCAAACATGCGATGTGAGTAAGTCAGCTCACTGGGCAGCTCCCCAGTTTCAATCTCTCCCTACGCAGAGACGAAACTGTCGTAACGTTCGTGCACGTCAGTGCCAGGTGTCGGATACTGAAGAAGGATTAGGGTACGGCCTCCGCAAGTTTTATGGCGCTACTGATATTAATCGATTTTTTTTCGCACAGAAGTCTCGATGAATTTGCAACGACTACTTCAAATTCCCACCTGGCGCACAGGAATAAGGATTAGTATCCCTAGAGTACGTTCCCTAATTTATGCAGAAGCCTATCAGGAGCAGCGATGCAAAATGTTTAAGCGGTGTTTTGTCATTGCGCAATAGACCTCTACCCGAGAAACGTCATCATGACGTTTGTAGACAGACTGAAACCGAAAGAAATCGGAAGGGGAGGGCTGGGTTCCACGAATGGGCACTTGTTCGCTGCCTCCTATTCAAAGAAAAGTAGGACCGAAGGTCGCGTCCCTTTCAGGGACCATCGTAATCCCCTCCAGACCGTGGCTTTCAGGCGCGACCTTGTTCTCCCCTAGCTTCGAGCGTAGTTCCACTCTACCAAATTGATGGCGCTGTCGAACACTATGACCTCATTTGTTTTCAAACAGGGAAAGCTTATTGTCTATTCAGCTTAAGACTATTCAGCTTAGAAAAAAAAAAAAAAAAAACTCCCTAAAAAATCAGTCTTTGTGACGGGCGGCGCTGTCTCGGAAGCGGAACCAGATCTGCTGCGACGTAGGAAGCACAATGTGACGTAGGAACGGCGTAGTGAGCCGGAATTTTTTCCTGAAATTTGCTGAACGCATGAAACGTTTCACACGTGCATACCAGTTTGTGACGCAGATGGAAAGGCCCGGGTAGAGGAGTGTCTCGGTCCCTTCGAAACGGACGTCAACGGCGCTGGGGTAGCTGAGGTACTGCTCGACAACTTTGGACGCCTGATACAGGAAACCCATCAGCATGGACACCAGCACGCCGAAACGGATCATTTTCACGTGCTTTGCGCACCCTCTGCAAGAATGTCATGGGCAACGGCAGTTCATAAAAAGCGTAATGCGCTAAACAAGTCCCCCTCCTGAATGAATTATTGCTGGAACAGCCCAGCCCGGATTTCTAAAATGATTTCCATCTCGACTCTTATTGAAATATAACATCGTAGAATCGTTTATATTTCGCGAAATGGATATATACAGTTATGAAATATCTAAATGAGAGCTTTCTTTCCCCGTCCAGTACTCCAATAAATCATCCACGAATTCCAATAAAGGAAAATGAAGGCTATGGTTTCGCTTCGAGACACTATACTCAGAAACCCACTAAGGAACTATCCAGTCGCAACTATGCCCTCCTTAAATAACGCCCAACCCACCCAAACTACAGAGAGAAAAGGAAGTGTCGCGTCGACGGAGGCTGTGTTCTACTTTTTTTTTCTTTCCTTTTCCACCAACACCTCATCCAACACCTCGACATCATCATTCAAGTAAAGCATCCTCGTTGTTGCTGTTGTTTGCTTTTTCCTTCTTGAGAGAACGTATCTGTTAAAAAGTATAGTCCTGAAAGTTAGCTGCTAGTGCTGTTTTTACTTACAAGCGATAGACAAGCTTTTATTATTATCTTTTTTATATACAATTTACCACACTCTCTCAGTGAATGGATGCCGCCCGAGGCTTTCAAGACTGTGCGACTGTTTCCAGCAGCGTGTGTCGGAGATTTTCGGCGCACGTCAAAAGAACCCCCAAGTTACAGAAATTATCCACAGTACTATACCCTGCGGCAGGTGCAACCATGCCGCCACACATACAGGCAGAAAACTTCGCAGAAATGTCCGCACAGGACGCATGGGATATATAGGTGGATATAAGTTAATCCATCTATAGCGACAACTGTGGAGTCGCTCATATACGAGGGACGTTAAAGTCAAACCGGGACTTTTCATTTTTCGCAAAAGTAAAACGAACGTCACCTTTGTCTAAATTCTGGCTAAAAAGAAACGTACAACAACGATACTTATTCGTCGTATTCGCTGCCCATAGGGAAGCTGCCATAATCATACAAACTAAATTCACACGAGCACTTTGCAAGAAACAGTTCTTTAGACGCAGGTTACAGCCGAAATACATTTGCAGTTCACATATACAATATGGTAGGCTGTAAGCTTAAAACAATTAACAATGCAACTTGAGCTTTATTGAACAACGTTATCTACGTCATATTTGAGGTTCCCGGGGCACTCCCTGAACTCCATTGGTGTGCGGTGACGAAATAGCCTCTCTCCGATGTCCATGATCTAGCACAGGAATAGTAGATATAACTAAACACTTCATCCTTACGATTTCTTGGAAGTCATTACAGCAGACTTGGAACAGAACCTTGCCGTAGTATCTCCCATCGCGTTCCCGTTGACGAGGGAAGTCTCTGGTCCCGCACCGCAAACAACAGCTCTGGCAACACTGGCAAGCGAGTGTCGCTTAAGTAAACGACTGCACTAATGGTAATCCCTTGTACTTTGGTGGAATCGACCAGGTAAAAAGCCTCGTGCATGGCCTCCATCAGTGATAGAGTATGTACAAACATGCATTTGCAGAATCTCGACAGGTCTCCCGTATTGCAGTCCTGGTAAAACAAACACGTGCAGTTGCGTGTCTAAGGCAGGTGACATTACGAATCGTAGGCCACTAGAGCAGCACCAGTGCTTTACTGCGAAAAAAAAACCGCGACTCTACGTTTTCCTATTGTTCGAGCATGTGTGCATTCGCTACGGCAACATTTGAACATTTTATGCACATCTCTCTTCCTCACGGCAGTTAAATGTTCCCTTCTCGTACACGCATTTGATTTTATGTGTTTTCCGCAGAAAACCTTTCCTGTCCAGCACATTTTCTGAAGTATCCATGCTCCTTTGTCTTCCACTAGAGGCCGTGTGTTCCACCTGCACGCTTGGGCTTTTACTAACAGTTCATGAAGGCGTCCCCTAAATCCTTCACGTGTTATTCTCTCAATGTGTCACATCATCCCCTAGCTCCTGGGCTCCGTGCCCGATAGACCAGGCCTCTACTAGATCTTCATTGACGATGTGCCTACAGGTTCGCGTGGAAGGCACGTGTGTCGTCCTCCAATGACGCCCTCTGGATTGAGAGGAGCGGGGCTATATATGACGCCTGTGAGTACAAACGTCTACGAGGAGGGTCTCAAGTTCTTTTTTCGACATAGCTCTTCGAACGGGTCCCCATAGCTGAGACATCTTATCGGTCATTCATAGAGCCCACCACACCAGCCCCGCCCCGCGTTTAGCCCTCAAATCCAGCACGCAGTCCACGTCACTGCTCGTGGGGAAACAGTCCTCCTAGAATAACAATGACGAGAAATACTCCTTTGTTGGATTCGTGCCCGCAATGGAAGACATGCAATGAAATTAGACAGAACAAGAAATGTTCATAGCCCTACACTGCATAGTACATGTTATCGGGAACCAGTGCTCCGAGAGGTCCTCCTTTCAGGGCGATCTTCTGGCATTAGAAATACGGACAACGCAGAACACTACGACAGATGTTTTCTTTTTTGTTTTTTTGTGATCTAACGCTCGATGAGTGAATGAGTTTCCATGGACGAAGTGCAGGCGCACAACCTACTTTTTTTTATGAAAGGGGGAAATCACTGGAAAGGTTAGCCAGCCGTAGGACTCGAAGCCACATGTTCTGGATTACTGGTCCAGGGCCCTACCAATTGAACTAAGCTAACACACCTCCCAAGCGACTTCCAAGGGCGCGTCGTCGTAAGGGACAAATCAACCCCTCTCTCACTCATCCCCCTTTTACTCTTACATTTTTCTCATTTGAGGCTTTGTATGTATATTTGTCCTTTCTATGTTTCTCCAGCCTCAGAACATCAGTTCTCTCATACTTTGTTTCTTAGGTCCATTAGGTTTCATTGCGTATTAGTAACGGAGGTACTTGTAAGGAAGGGTATGAAAAGGTTCTTGTGGTTGAAACCTCCTCTACACATGCTGCGATAGAGCTATATTTGCACTCCTGGTTCGTGCGTGAAGTGCAGCAAGCACGTCGTACACGTGGGACGCATCGTACCATGAGGGTGCAGTATATCTGAAAATCTGAAAAATCTACGCTGCCCAACGGCAGACAGTCCAATATTTCGTACAGAGAACGGGAAAGAGCTCTGTAATAATTACAGAGCCTTCTCCGCTGGTGTTCAACGCGTCGGTGTTCAGAAGCAAGCACCTGACACGTGGACTATACATTTTTAGGGGGATTTCGCGCACAACCCCCAGAGAGAAACGAAAACAATAAATAGAACTGCTACATGGTATTTGCTGATAGTTTTTGGTAGGATACAACAACGGAGATCGCGTTTGCTCTATTTCCTCTGGCGGAGGTATTCCTCCGGTGGTCCTTGGGCGCCTGGAGCCACACCGGTTGGCTGCTGCGCATCTGGATAGGCCGCTTGCTGACCTGGGTACTGTCCAGGGTACTGTCCAGGGTACTGTCCGGGGTACTGTCCAGGGTAGCCTGTGCCATACGGGGGCATCATTGCGTTCGCATAGTACGGAGCTTCACCGCCAGGTGGGTACATCATTGGAGCCTGAGCGACAGTGCCTGGTGGGTACATCATCGGAGCCTGGGCTACAGTGCCAGGTGGGTACATCATCGGAGCTTGAGCTACAGCGCCAGATGGGTACATCATTGGAGCCTGACCTACAGTGCCAGGGTACATCATTGGAGCCTGATATTGAGCTGCCTGCATCGCTACCTGAAGTTAAGGAAGAAATAGAGTACCAGATCAGTATTGTCCTTAGGCGCCAGAAACATGCTTGAAGTACTAGCGCTTAATTAGCATGCTGCCAGTAGCACCAATTGAAAGACTCTATATATTGTACAGCGTATCAGTCACTGTATCAGTAGTACAGTGGCACTGTTTTATATAGCTGCCCTCGGTTGCGTTGTGAAATATCTGCGGTATATGTATACGTTTTTTTCTGCTGCGTGACGTCCAGTATAAATCGGAAATCGACCCACACCGGATCAACGACTGCCACATTGGAAAGCATAATGATGCGATTTGCACTGCATAAAAGCTCGTGCCATGGAACCATAGCGTCGGTCTGTGTTCCTGTCTTGTCAGTTGTGGCTGTTCATATGCGAAGTAGCGTGGATCAGGCCTGCAATGGAGCCCCGTGGGACCCTTGAAGTAGTAACAAGCTAGCACCCGACGTGGGCCCGGACCCATCTCACCATATACGCGAAGAGCGCGATATTTTGTTGTTGCTGCTGCGTGTTTTCTTAATTCTTTCTTTGGTGTGATGCCACCCAAGCGCTCAAGAAGAAGCCTGCGGGCGAGCCCCAAATGACGACACCCAATGGCAGAGGACTTGCAGCGGCTGACGGCACTTTGCTGTACTTGGTTGCCCTGCCTCGACAGTCTGACGGCATGTCCGCCAGAATAACTCGTCTGGTTCCTTCAGACTTGCCTTCTCGGCCTCACAACACCTTTGTGCGCCACAGCAGCATTGACTGTGAGAGAGAGCGTGGACACCTAATACAACGGTGCGTGAGCGCGTCTCAAGGTATAAGATGTTGTTTACCTTTTAGAACATGTTTGAGTGTTGGCTGCAAGTGTGTGTAATAGCCTATTATGGGACGGAACCGTAAGAAGGCCGTAACGGTTCCTGCTATAAGGACTATCGAAGTTGGAGTTGCAGTGTACTTATGGCAGGTATACATGGCGCATTTTAGAAGACATGATTTGTGATGCATCTTCGAAGAACTTGAAAATTTATACTTACAGGATAGTATGTAAGTGGAGCCGTCGACACTGCAGCCGGCCCTGGTCGTCCACCCAGACGGCCACTCTTCTTCGAACATATGTAATAGTCGTAGAGAGAAATGAGCGCCAAGCCCTTCAGCAAAAAGAGTAGACATGTTTACGTTATTCCCACGTTGACGATCCTCAACGCGATCGCGGAGGGTAACGCAGAATATTTGCTGCGAGATCGAATGGTGTCGGCGGCTGCGGAGAAACGATGGACTACCGTAGTGTGGGTAGCTTCCTCGCGTCGTCTGCTTTTACACGTTTATTTTCCGCGTTCAGTGCAGTAGGTGAAGCATTGGGGAACCGAACAGTGTCGTACCATCGCGGCACAAGTGATCTTCCGGTAAATATACACAAAAATTACGGAAAAGAACCGTCAACTCCGAACATCGGCCGGCGTGTTATCCACACTAGAAAGGTGACGGTGTCGTCCCCTATAGGTCTGTCTCGCAGCGAATAGGTGTCCTTTCCGGTCAACGACTTGCACAGTAGGTCTAGATAAAGAGGTCGCCTATCCCCGATTTGTTTCGGTCGCCTGGTTCCGATATCTTTCTGTGGTGCTGGTACTGCTGAAAGGGTCCGTCGTTGTCGGCCTCACAGAGGTGGGCAACGACACGACTGACGCCCTGGGCCGACTTCTAAGTGAACTCTGCCGACATATGTCTGAAAACATCTGAGGAAAACCCAGGAAAAACCCCCGACAGCACAGCCGGCATCTGGATTCGACTACTCTCGGTACCTCCCAGTCTCGACGTGACATGGCCAGCACACTTACCACTCGGCCACTCCAGCTGGTCGTATCTTTCTGTGGGAGGGAATGCATTTGCACCCGCAGTACGTTATGGCATGACCCTATGCGCATAAAGTACGCGCATGCTATTATGGCTCGTTGTTTTCCAATGTCGTGTTCCTACGGTGGTAACCGTTAAGATGTTCCTGCTAATGGTGAATTCCGGTGGTCATTTCCTGGCAACTTTCTTACCAGATCCCGCCTGTTCTTGCCAGTCTTGCCAGATCTCGCATATTCGCGTGGCGCCTTCCGAGCGCCAGGAATTTGCCAGCTAGCACTTTCTTCGCCCGGCCTCGAAGCAACCGGGCAGCCGATTGCCCAACTATATACTGTGTCGTCACATCCGCGTCGAGAGGATAGCGAGGGCCCTCAATGGCAGCACATCGAAGGTCACGTGGATTAGCAGACTACGCAACTCGAAGGCGAGCGACCGCGATGCCCCTAGCGTGACCTAAGCGTCTAGAACCGCTGGATTCCTGGCACTCATGTTCGGGTGGCAACGGTCACGTGATCCATCGCGAGTGCCGGGCTGCCGGCCTAGCAATTTCCGAGCGCTAGGCAGTGTTGCCACAAAACGAGCGCCCGAATTCGCCATAAGAAAGTAGCAGTGACTCAGGACAAGGCAACAAGGCTGGGTCGCGTGTATGATCGCCTGCTATAAATCGAGCCTTACACTGATAAAAGCGTAGATGGTGACCAGGGAAACGCCAGTTACGATGACAACGAGCTGCGAGGGATTAATGAAGGTCAGTAAAAGCGCAGACCTGTAGAAATATATTCGTTCACCTTTGTAACTATGGGTATGCCTGTGATGCTGCCGGATTCGTCAGTGCTGCTATTCATGAACTAAAATAAAGAGAACAGACAAGAGCAGTATACGTAAAAAAATGAACGTTTGATTTTTTCCTTCCCTTTTCTTTGTTTCACTTACGCCTGGCTGCAACGACAAGGATATAATTGAGTCGTCAGTTATTGGTTCACAATCTTTACATATAGCAGCGAACACAAAGGATGCACGCCTGTCCAGTTCCAGATTACATATATAACGAATATATATATATATATATATATATATATATATATATATATATATTAGGTTTTACGCCTGTTGTGTTTAGTTCTACCAGCCCGTGCTTGTGGCTCTGGCACACCGTGCACGTAAAAGGCTGTATAGATGATGATGGTGATTATAGAAAATGAGAACAGCGACTGTTCCAAACAGTTTTTCGTCTCCTCGCGGTGCCGAACTGCGAATGAGTGATCCATATAGATCCGATGCTTTCACAACTGTGGCTGTTGGCTGGCGCAACGTGCTGAATTCTGCGAGACCCCAGATCCCAATCGGCGCCACCTTCCATAGCCCACCGCCGCCACCAACTCATGCCCGCGTCCATAAAATTTGAGGCAGTCTAAATGACAAAAGGTGGCAAATGCTTTGTTTTCGTCTTGTATGGATTGAATGTATACGTATTGCGTTATTATTATTATTATTTTATTTTTATTTTTTAGGCCATGTAGTCGTGAGTTCTACCGCATCAATCGACAAATCGTTGACTATGCTGGCAATTTGATCGATTCAGGAAAAGTGTTTGTGGCATTTCTCACCTGCGTGGGAATTTTGCGCTCCCTTCACAAATACAGGAGTCTACGGTAACCCCTGTAGTCCCCCCCTCCCTTCCGCCGCCCCTGTTTCAGATGTATGCAGGTGCGCTATCAATTGGAAGACTCAGGACCCGCGCACGCACTAAGGTTGAAAAAGTTCTTCCATTTGAGAAGTGGACTTTGCTCGCGCACACTCAAGACCTCTGAAGGATGTTCCAAGTCGCCAATGCAAGTATTTTTAAAACTGTAAATGTAATTAAGTTACACGTATGGTTTGTGATTTTTAAGTGTAATTAGTTGGTGAAAATCAATTGCTATTTGTGAACGCATACGAAGTACTGACTTTGGCCGCCTTTACGTCTTTCTGTGATTTGAGGCACGAAAACCAGCAGGAAGCCTTTTCTCACCTCTTCGGAGTAAAAAACCACATAGGCGACAGTAAAAAAATATTGGAACGCTATCGTCGTTGCCATCAGCGCAAGGTGCGTTCGCAACGGTTTTAACGCCACCTGCAACACAGAAGCGGGAAGTTTGACGCTAGTAGCGAGAGTTCGATCGCACAATGCCATAAACCAAAAACCCAAACAAAACTACGAATGAAGAGTCGCAGACAGAGTTACCTTGAGATTAACGTCCACAGGAGGCTTTCCTCCCTGAAATAAATTACAAAACATGAAACTGTGCAGGTTGTGAGGTAAAACATTAAACGATCACGCAAGACACGATACGGGGGTATATCAGTCCTATGGAAGGCGACGCTGTCGCCGAAACGTCGACCCCTGTAACTTGTAAATACTCACTATAGTTTGAAAGATGCGCGCACAGTGTTGCACTTCGGAACCTGCTTCGGAATAATTGCTTTGGAAAGCGCTGCATTTCCTGGGAAAATTAGTTTTACAACAATGCGCGCAGTGGCGGCGATCTCTCCCAGCTTCTTCTCTTGAGCACTTCCATTGGCTGCCGAGAATCGTCTCGGCAGGGAGTAAGGTGACCGGTTCACAAGCTGTGTGAACGCGGTACGGGCTGTGATGCAGGCGACCGTGAAAACAACGAAAGAAGAGAACACAGGGTGCGCGCCTTGCTATTGGGCTGAAGATGTGACGTCACAGACTCGCAGCTGAGGGAAAGGGCTTTTCTGACCAACTTGAAAGCTCTCTCGTGCACCAAGGTTGCGCAGCACATGCTTTTTGGTTATCTCGCGACGTAAAGCCCCGAATTATTATTAACATGCTTTTTGTGCGAATATGTATCTCATGCCTTGTAGTCCTAACTTCTACTCCTCGTGCATCATATATATAAAATTGCATATTTCATTTCCAACAAGTAAGTCACGAAGAAGTCAACGGATACCAACGCCAGGGGTTGAACCTGGATCCTCCTGATAGACGATTTTACAAAGATGCGCGCGCCACCATGTGCGCGGCGCAAAGCAGCATGGGAACTTTGAGGGACACTGCTCCGTCGTCTGCTTCGGTTATGGTTCACCCCGGCTGACGCTGCTGCTGCGCACACCGGCAACGTTGCCTCCGCCTCTGGAGTTCCCATGAGCCCTTGCGTGCAACAGGCTAGTGTTGACCGTGTTCAACCCCTGGCGCAATGCACTTACTTCTTGTCTGTGCCCCTTAGGCTCTTAATCCAATGCTCTTAGTCTCAAGGTGGAGCTCGGCTCCGCTCGTTTGCCGGTCTGTTCATTTCATAGCCTAACTCAATTAAACCAAAAGTTGCAAGGACCAGTTCCAAAAATTAGGTGTCACAAACCTCCTGTTGAAGTACGTGGGTCGCCTTGCACATCGTGAAAATGTTGCTGACGAACAAGGCAACCATGAGCATGGAGACAAAGATGCCGACGATGCCTGGAAATATGCAGTGCGATAGGTAGATAAAAAGTTACAGCACGCATGGCTCACTATCCCATTGATGCTACGTACTGACTGCTACATCAACAGCCAAAGCGTAATTTACTTTTCGCTTATGGAGGACGTACTGAGTCTGTAGATTCCTTGTAATGGGTCCGCGGGGTTGACAAAGTAGAGAGCGGTCCCAAATGTACACCATTGCAAGCGACAACTCTCAAAGACGTTGTCTGCGTTAGAACAGTCATCCGCGTTCCCGTGAAAGCATTTATGTTCTCTTGGCTCTTTTAGAGGAAGTTCGTACCGTCCCTCCCATCGTGCCGTTCATATTACCTGACGCTGAAATTCATGTTACTTGATGCCGGACTAAGGCGCCATATACTGACGCATTCTGTCTCATTTTACGAACCTCCCTTCCGATCTCGTTCCCACAACCTCAAGCCATAGGATAAAACTTGCAAGTGACAAGTACTGAGCGCGGCTTCGACTCAGTGTTACCCGCAAGTTTTATGTTTAATTTTGGAAATAAATATCGGTGCAATTGTGGCGAAAATTGTGACGTTAATGTACTGATGGCTCAGGCTATCTGACATGGCAGCTCTGCTGCTTTCTAGTACCTTCAAGGGAGATTAACGGCAAATAAGCAGACTCACGACCTCATTCAATTCAAATAGGCCTCGTGTCCACATTTCATCCGTCAGTCGTAAGACACAGCACAGCGCGTTCACAGAATCAAGCTAGGTCTTGCGTTGTGCGTATTCAGTGCGCTGGGGTCAGTTTGGCATATACGTGTGTGCACGACTCCCAAAACTACACCGTGAACAAAAGGTGCTGTGAAAGCCACCAGTGAACATGCCGGCTTTCGCCACTTCTCACCAGCGCCAGCGTGTGCCGTAAGCGCGAAGAACGCCGCGCTGATAACATTCACTACCTGAAAGGGAAAGATCGAGAAACAATGAGCAATACAACAATGAAACGACTGCATTGGGCGCATACGAGATTCAACGAGCAGGTCTCACTTACGAAAACTGTGCAGTAAATCCAGCGAACAAGCGCCGCCGATATGTTATCCTGGGCATTGCGGTACAGTACTCTACGTACACAACGAAGTACAGCTACCTTCTCTCGGAGGTCTCGGCGATGTGATAGGCACACATTTCGTTTGTATCCTGCGGCCTTCTTACTGTCCTAACGCCCAGGTGAACATTCCAATATTGAGAGTTCTCTCTTTACCAAACATTTGCGCAATTGGGCCTTCGTATGTGCCCAACGAGTAACGGATTCCAGTATTTTTCACGCCTTGGCCAGTATACCGCACAATGTCCCCTAAGATTTTTTATCTTACCCTGCAACGTAGAGGTGTTAGGGCAAGTGCCCTTGGCTATCGTGACAGTGCGATCGAACTTGTGATAGTACACGGACATTGCAGGAGAGAAGGACATTCCGTGTCGTAATGTGAATAGTCATAAATCAAGAAAAGCAGAGAACACCACACAAATTCCAGGAATGGCGGTATTGAAATGCACCGTAATACATAATACTTACAATGACGGTACCAATCGCCATCTGCATCGTTAGGCTCAACATGGTTGCTATAGGAGAGAAAAAGGATTCTTTTGAGTATATGAATGACCTTGCGGAGTTTAGAATTGGCAGAGGCTAACTGACACAGGTCAACAGCGCTAATGTCTCAAGCGAGGTTCCAGTTCTGAAGCGATGCGCGTGAGCGCTAATAGCGCTCCACGCGGATTCTTGTTACACAAGACATCTGTCTATTATAATAATAACAATGACGATAAAGTGTTTCTGACATGTAACCTGTGTTTTCTATACTGACTACTTTTACCTGTTCGAGCTGTTATTTGTATTTAAAAAGCTAAGTGATATTATACATCTCCGTCGACTTCGCAAAAGTGACGCAAATGACATTGCACATGGGCTCAGCGGTTTTTTTTTCTTCTTTTAGGCTTACGATCGAGCCATCCAAGATAAACAATATTTTCAATATTGATGGAATAATTGGGAGTAGATTTACATTTTACTGATGAATTTCATTTAGCTGCGATGCATACGTAGCTCCAGCATAATTGGAATTGGTTGGAACAAGATTGCCGTGTCGAGATCATGTGGCCTTATGGAGTAACTCCGCGCAAAATATCTAATACTATATAGAGTCGGTACCCTTCTAGCTTTGATGTGGGTGATAGGGTAAACAAAGGGGCTACCAGCATACACATACATACCGTTTATATAATATAGAATGGTGCAAAATCCATAATTTTGTCCGATAAAAATAAGTTCGCACAACGTGAGTTGAACTTCACTGACACGGTACGAAAGCTCTCCTATATACTGCAAATACTTTTGCTGGCTACCCGCGAATTTATTTCCGCTGGTACGACGACGATGCAATGTTACCCTTCGTAGTGATTGATTTGATGTTGACCGCGCAATCACTCAATTCTAGCGCAGATGATGCATCGGATCGGCGTATCGGATGAGTTTCGATACCCAAAGAAACTCGAAGAAAATCCTGGACTGCACGGTACAGGATTTTACAAAGTAAGTAAAAAAAAAAAAAACTGAAATAGACAATAACGATCGATTTAATAAGAAAAATATTTTACAAATTAAAATGAAATTAAAATTGTATATAGGATTAGAATAGTTCAATTCACCCTTCAATAAACTTCTTAAATTAAAAATTAAAAACAAATTAAAAATTAATAATACATATACGCATATGAGACTTTATTTCAGCATGCGTAAAGTTACTTCCAAAAGTTCCATACTTCAGGCTGAATCGTGCTCTATGTATCTCGGTGCATAATAAAATGCGTAGAAAACAATTAACTGATGCTAGCGTGGAATCCGTGTTTCGATGTCCCGCAACTTTCAGACCTGTAAGACAAGGTTTTTATATTTAAGGCGGAGATTCGATTGTGTTGCTGCACATCTACCCACCTGTTACCCGCTACCTTTTACATATTTGAGAACATGTATCTGTTGAAAAAACTATAGTCCGATAAATCTTGTCCTTTCACTTTTCTCTCCGCCTTCTCCCAATCGATACTTGATGGCAGGCGGTAGTGCTTGTTTGCTACGATGACCATCACTGGGCAAGGACGACTGTATACTTCTCCCTGCCAGAGAAAGGCAGCTTATATTTCGGGCATTCTAGCATGTTATAAAACACAAGCGGTCGAGTTCGGCGAACTGCCGTGAACAGTAGAAACCCCACAGGCAGCGAATACTCTAGCCGGTGAATGGTCAAGAGTACAGGCCAAACAGAATCGGGAACTGGTTGAACCTTCTGAGGCCTGAGAACATAAACTACGCATCACATCGGCGCGGTTGATAGGCGTCGGCACTTCGCAGTTGCGGTAATAACAAAACCAGGTGGCCAATTTGAGCGTCTGTTGCACCACTAACTAACTAGACCACAAGATGCTCGTGGCCATATGCAAGACCATGTACAAATTAATAAAAGAGGAATGGAAAAAAATATTGCTTTTATAGCACTGTCACGTGATCAAATCACGTGGTCACGTCCCTTGACGTCACTTGTCCGGAGGGCCAAGGACCCCAGCAGTGCAACGAAAGAACGCAGGAAGCATGTGCGCTATTTACCTTGGGCTCAGTTTGAAGCCCCCACTTGCGTATACGAAGGCCTCAGCATTCATTTTCCCTTAATTGTACCATTCACGGACGGAAAATGGTGGCCAGACTTACAGGGAACAATATCCTTGTGACTTCTTTTGGGACGTACAGAGGGGCGAAGTATTCCTCCTCCGTCATAGCGTCCATAATGCGCCCCTGAATAAGCAACAGATCCTCGATGTCGGGGCTGACGTGAAAACTCTTAGCGTTCATCAGATTCGGCATCAACATGTTTTCCAGACGATGCTTCACCTTTTCTGTTGGCCACGTCTGTGATAGAAAGTAGTACACGCACTGCACAGTCCGTTCACAGAGTTGCAAGTTGTTGCAGAAAAGGGATCCCTCGTTTTTTTATGTACAAACGATATACCAGGTCGCAACTTAAAAAAAAAGTATGCCATATTTTCTGTGTCGCCTTATCATTGTAAATAGCTTTTGTCGCAAGAATATGTAAAGCGGTACATACCGGCGCACATAGAACACAATGGCATATTGAACCAGGTTTGCTTTTAGTTCTTGACGAGGTACAAAAATGTGCTGTTTGTAGCCTATTTATGATGTACCTTTGCGCTTTTCTATGTTACGTAACAACGTTTTCTTAGGGACGTTGTCTTAACTAGTTTCAGTTTCAATGGTAGTCTTAGTCAAGTCTTTACATTCGGCAAACGAGAAGAATAGTGATTCTCTTGAATCGTCTACAAACCTCACCTGGTATTGCGGCTGCGACTGCAAAAGTGGCGTACTCAATGTGTCGCAGATGTGGCGCCACAGCTGGTAGCGGAAGCTGGGCCATTCTGTGAACACATCTATGGCTTCCAGGAGACGCTGCTTTGGTATCTGATACGCCTGTCGTGTTGAATCGTAATATTATGCAGCGAAAACAGACCGTGAATACTGAGAGGCTTAATAAACGATACCACTGATGAGTATACATATGTGTAATTGCTGACATGCATCGCGCTTTGTACGGAGAACCTACCAATACTCGCACGAAGCTGAGATTCCGGCCGGTACAGAAAGAAAAGTATCACTGACGTCATTGTCCAATGGACATGTAATTGTTCGTCCCTGTCCCGCCGCTCCGTACATTACACACGAGCGACATTCCCCGGAATACTCCAGTGGAAGACGCGAAAAAAGGCATACCTTCCTGCTGGCCATGCGACTCCTTTCGTCCGCTGCTAACTGCGGGGAGTACCCAGCGGCGCAGCCACAAGATATTTCTAATAATTCAGAGCAGACGACAGGACCGATGACGGCGACGCTAAAAATAAACGCTCCCACACGATTCCTCCTTACGCCCGAAATGATTCAATTAAATTCACGTCCTATCGACTATCACGATCGACTATCACTGCCAGGCCTTTCTCAGCCGTGACGTCACCGTCCGCAGCTCCCGGTTTCTATCGCCGGTAATGTGCGTCGAAGTAAAAGACTAAAATACGTCACTGTACGGGCTGCAAACGGGCTGCCTGTTAGAGACTTCTGGGACGTGAATAGTAATGTGGTACTTTACAAAACTGTAATGAGTAATGGCAATGCGTTACAAACTATAAGTACCCAGCACTGCGATATAGGACTGTCTCACGCACTATACAACGTACATTGACAGCAGTTTCTGCAATGACGGTCGTGACGCAAGGCTTGTCCGAGACGACCGTCAGGACACCAATCACATCCGGGGCTACTATATAGTCTTCGAAGTAGCCGTCGCTGTAAAAGTATAGGAAGGAAGCAGTGTTCGGCAGGGCTCCGTCGACGTTTTCGCCCACTTCGCCGAAACCCTGGAAAACAGGTCACCAAATCATCTAGGGAATCAAGGAACTTGTCCAAAAGCACTGGGTTGGGATATTCACCTTCACTATTCCTGAATGAGTGACAATGAGGGGGTTCTCGTCATCTAAACGTATGATTACGTCACCGGGCTCGTAGGATACGGGACGGATCATTATCTGAAAGCAACGTCATAATCCTGTAGCACCCATAACACCCACAAAGAGTGGCGGTCAAAGAGAGTCGGTTGCCCCGCGACTCTAGACACCGCCAAGGTATCTTCTGCTATGCTTCTAATAGACTTTTCGTTCCTTTCTGTGTTTAGTAATTGCAAATGTTTTCAAATAATCGTTGCACTTTAGCAATTTAGTTCCCGCAATCCACCATTACCGCTGTACTTGACATAGTGACAGACTTTAATGATGCGCCGAAACGGACCTACTTTTGTGACCCATCGGCAGATCTCAAGCCACCCGTGCCCTACCCAGAGGTTGGCTATATAGGACCGCCACTGCCCATAAAGCCAGTGATGAAACTCACCGCAAGGAACTGACGCAGCTGGTCGCTTCCCATCCAAGGGACAGATCGCAACACAGAGATTGGCTTGTAACTGCTCCGGAAACTACACGGAGCGTTCACGATTTCACGCATGGATACATGAATTGCCTGGAAGTACACACATCGCATCATTCATTCAAGTAAGAACCAAGTCGTTTCGAAGCCAAGGTTTAGAACCAGTCAGTTTGTAGAGTAGCTATCATGCAAGTTTGAAAGATATCTGTCTATACTAGTTATTACCGACCTTATGTTATCACGATGCTATTCAATAAAAGATATTAGAACCGGAGCAATCAGTTCACGGGAGTACATTCTGAAAAGCAAAGGAAGGCTACCGCTAGAGCACTTTTAGTTTCGGACCTAAGTTTCACGTCCTGGCCGCGAGGGGTCGTCGCTTTTCACGAAAACTGCAGGGGGATGTATATTACAGTGCCAAAGACTTACTTTCATCATCTTCTTGAATTCTGTGTAATCGATGTCTCCATCTTTGTAAATGCGAACCAAGTCCTTCTGCACCTCGTTCAGAATACTCTGACAGGCCCGTCTACTCTTAAAAGCAACCGCCACTCCAGGGAATCTTGCGTGCACCTCCACAACCTGTCTTAGAACCTAAAAGGGGTAAATTCAAATTCACTTAGTTACATGCACAGTAATCCCGATTAGTTTTCTTTTTTTTGGGGGGGGGGGCGATATGTTTATTAAAGATAAAGAAAGGGGGAAAGGTCAGACAGGCCAAGGCCCACTTGCTATTCCCAAAAGAGAACAAAAGAAAGAAAGAAAGAGAATTAGTTTTGGATCTTTTTGTCAAAGGCTTTGATTACGAATGGCGATGACAAGCCGAAAGTCCTTTGGGCGCCGTGCTCAACTTTGCCTTTCTATTACCCCCACCACCAGAACCTGACAAAACTCACTCACGACCATGCTCACTCATGTTCTCTCATGAGATGCTATAAAGGAAGATGAGTGAGCATATGAGTGAGACGGAGTCACAAGTGTCCCAAGATGGGGGACTTAGTCAAGGTAGTCATTGGGTGCGTTAAGTAGACTCCCCTCTTTTGGCACACTCAAGTCGACTTTACATGTCCAAGTGACGAAGGAGAGAGATGTGGCGTTCAGCGGTCTTAATCTACCTAGGTGGCGCTGGCTTAACCAAGTTTCTCCAGTGCTTTACGACACCGCTTGACACCGCTGCGTCCAACCGCTCCAGCACCGCCTGAACCGCGCTTCCAGACTGCTGTTCCACACTCCAAACCACTGCGAAAGCAACCCACAGCTCCGAGGGCGACACAGAGGGTGTCTCTTTTAGCGGGGAAGCACGCACAAGCATGATATGAATTTGCAACTAACGGAGGGCCACCACGAATCCTTACCTCTAAGCGGTTCTCCCCTGCATGAACGCGTATCCTATCAGCCAGGGTATCGTCCAGCGTCTTCCAAATATTCTCTCGAACTTCTTCTTCGCCCTTGATAACAGCCAGTCCGGTTTCGTAGGCCGTGTATATGATGGAGTCCATGTAACGGTGCATCGCGGACAATAACAAGTCCCACAGGTCCTGTCAGTGCGAGAAGAGCTATATATGACCCAGCTCGAAATTGCAAGTCGAGACACATACCTCAATATAATCAATTAGGAGAATGAGGCGTGTGGAGATGAGAACCAGAAATATGTTGGCCAACCGACGCTGTTCTGGCAAACCCATGTACGCGAACGCACATTGCGTTGGGAAGAGAATCGAGCAACAGCAGAGCAGTAGCAAATCGAGCTGGTTGGAATACTCCGTGCCTATGATCCTGTTCCCATAAACGTATATCTGTGCCGAAAGCCACGTTACCAAGCACGATTCACGGCCAGTTTCAAAGCACTCCTCACCTTCAATCCGATTTCTGTGAAGAAGCCAGTCATGTAAACACCTTCCAGGACAACTCCGAGCGTGGCCCACAGAGGACTGCGTGAAGCAGATTCAAAACAGCCCCACAGCCATAACACGAAGCTAGCTGTTGTGCTGGCTACAATCAGTTCGTAATAGCGGTGTTCGAAATAATCCAAAGCTTCTTCGCGGAAAGTACGGTCGAAGTCACACTCTTCGTCCTCTGTCTCCTCGTCTAGCGTGTCGTCGAATTGGTGAGTAGGCCGGATACTACTTAGGAGAGTCTTCTGAAGGAAAAAGACGGGGAACCAGATGTGAGCTTCTTCATCAGAGTTATAGACAGGGTAGGTGCTCATGTGAATTGCATGTCAAGGCGCGCGCCATACACTGCGAGACCCACCACGAGAACAGGAGTGCACAACGCCTTATACGCGTTGAACTGCTAATTCAACACGTGATAGGATAAAAGCATGCACGTTAAAGGCAGCAACAATTTTCACTGAAACATATAGTAAAGGAAATTAAAGTAAAGCGAGGCAGGATACCTAAGATAATATACCTAAGATAATAACAGTTTTCCACTTGGTGTAATGTACAGTTTTGGTGGATTGCAGCGGGAAGAAATAATTAATTTTTATTTCGTTTTGAAGCTTTTTTTTTTTTCAGTTGCAATTGGCGTTTACGAGCATATATGTATACGGTTAGCGCAATTTGACTCATTCATACTGAAAATTTTCCAGACAGAAAGTTCAACACAGAGTGTACGTCGGTAGAGCCTACCAGAAAAAGAAAACGACGGCTTCGAGGATCTGCCATGGGCGATGGGAAAGTTACGCTGACGCTGAATACGAATGAGCGCAACGGTATAATGAGATTGCAGTGTTACGGGCAGAAACAATAATACACGTAAAAAATAATAATAATAAATAAATAAATAAAGGGCTCTTCCAGCAATTTCTTCGAGAACATTTTTCACATGAAGGAGGGTATTCCGTAATATTTATCCGTCACCTTCTCATTCCAACGCACTCTTCTAGATCACGTGGCATTCTACAGGGTGTCTTTCTTTATACAGATTTTTCATTCTTATTAAAAAACTATAAGGGCTATAGAGATCCTGTATTCACTTCTATCATCCCTGACCCGGCAGACATTCTTGGCCATTTGTTGCTCAACCGTTGAATGACTAATTACCTAAAAATCGTTAATTTACTTTTTAATTATACAAGCTACGAAGTTGTCCCAATGAGAACATCTGTTCCTTTCGGTCACCTGATATCGTAGCCATTTTCAGAACAAACATCCGTTCGGTAGATCGTCCGCAAAAAATTCGTGAGGGAACACAATTTTTTTCTTTATTTTGTTCATTGCGCATCTTTGGAGACCCGTCTTTCCTTCACCCCCAATGTGAGAGGGTGAAAAAGCACATCTCTCGCCTCTTCTCTCGAGGACGAAGAGAAACATCTCACTGGGCACATGCTGCAAGAGGAGTCAGGTTTCACGTGGGATGGCACAAAGGTTTAGAAAATCACTTAGAATGAAGCTGCTCTGGCGTCAATAGACCTCTACCAGAGAAACGTCATCATGACATTGGTAAATCGAAACCGACTGACTGAAACCGAAACAAATCGGAAGGGGAAGGCTAAGTTCCACGAATGGGCACTTGTTGCTCTGACTCCGATTGAAACAAAAGCAGGACCGATGGTCGCGTCCCTGTTGTAATCCCCTCAAGACCGTGGCTTTCGGGCGCGACCTTGTTCACCCCAAGCTTCGAGCGTCGTTCAACTCTACCAAATCGATGTCGAACACTATGACGTCATTTGTTTACAAACAGGGAGAGATCTATTAACACAGAAACAGGCAGAAAGGAACAACAGGAAACAAAACAAGACATAAGTCTTTCATTTGACGGGACGTTCTACATACCACCCACAAGACCCATGGAGGCACAGCTATGAGGTCGCGGATCATGTCGACGTTGAGGTATCTGTAATAGAATGCTTTCATGTACAAGCACCTACTGAACTTAAAAGGGACATCAACACAGAGTCGTCCGATCCCGCTGAACTGTTGATAACGTGACCTTCGAAGTACGGTACGATACCCGATTATCGTGAGATACCGGGCAATTGGTACCGGCAGTACGATATACCCTCACTTTGCCGTTACTATTGAGGTTCTCTTACTACCTTCGCATACTGATCATCAACGCGAAGGTTCGAACAGATTTGAAGGGCCCTCACGTCTTCGTTGCACGGGGATATTGGAGCGCAGCGATCAGGAGAACCTCGGTCTTCTTCTGAATCATTCCTTCCACGTACTGTCTCTGGTAGCTCACCTGCGGGTAAAATGGATCACATATACTTTGCTAGCTTTTGTAAATCCGGCCAGAATCTGGATCTTACTCTTTGAATGCGTATGGCATTCTCAATTGCGAACTCGAACGTCTTCATGCTGGACTCGCCCTGAGGAACTCCCCTGTCCGCCTTGGTTAATCCGAGCTGAGGACAAAGCACAGTTCTCCAGTAAGACTATCCTACGGGTAGGAAACGCGACTGTGAGAATACCATGTTCATGGTGCGCTTTCTGAGATTATCTTCAGTTCCGTCCAATGCTTCTATCCGTGTGCGGTTGGCGACCCAAGTCCAGTCGACTCTTTCCAAGGCGGCCTCGGATTTCTGGGCCACTGTCGCCACCCGGGTCGCGTGTCGGATGTACCGCAAGGCATTCGAGTACGTCGTCTGTTCCATGTACGAGTCATCTGTAAGCCCTGTGCGACACGTCGTTGCGATTCGAGCATCTTTGCACACGTTACGAAGACAGGATATACGCCTCGAATCCCGTATACAGCATGTTACCAAAACGATTGCAAAATTATCGATGGCATAGACAGATCAGCTATATTCTTGCTTTAGTACCTTGGGCGCGTCACTGTCTTCTACTAATCATGTGTGGCGGACGCGAGTATGCGAAACAATAGACCTCTGCTCCCCTGTGTCAAGAGCCCCTGCGCATCCAATAGACCTCTACCCGAGAAATGTCATCATGATGTAAGGTAGATTGACTGAAACCGAAACAAATCGAAAGGGGGACTGGGTTCCACGAATGGGCACTTGTTTGCTGCCTCGTACTGAAAGAAAAGTAGGACCGAAGGTCGTATCCCTTTTAGGGACCATCGTAATCCCCTCAAGACCGTGGATTTCGGGCGCAATCTTGTTCGCGCCCCTAGCTTCGAGCGTATTTCAACTCTACCAAATTGGTGGCGTTGTCGAACAGTATGACGTCATTTGTTTACAAACAGTGAGAGGTCTATTAAGAGGCTGTTGAAATAAACAATATAAACAAAAGGTAACTCTGTTTCGACAACGACTTCGACGTGTTGTTTTATGTCTGTGTCGCCCTAACATGCAATGTCACCAACCAGTCGACATCTTTCTCTGTTTGTTTGCTTGTAAGGGGAAAAAAAGAGAGGAGAAATTGAACTCTTCTCCCCACTTGTTCTGCTACTGTAAACCCTCTCTCTGTTCTCTAGCCTCTGTTCCCTTTTGAGGCACTTCTCGCGGATATATTGATATATTGGATCGCTATGTGTGCAGTTGGGATACATAAATAGTTCTACAAAGCAGGGTATACGTACGTAGGGCCTTGAGAACGCTCTCAAGGAAGGACAAATTGATGACCTGCACGAGGAATGCCACTCCAATGAGATGGACGACGCCCCTGGTTGCATCTCCCGCTGGCATCTTAAACTCAGTGAAATACAAGACAGCCAGGCATATCCGCAGGGATCCTCGCATTCCCAACCATATGAGCACGAACGCCTGCTTCCAACGCCCCGAGTAGTGCACCGATGTCAGGAACGGCAGCATGCAAACCACGGCTATGGCCCTGCGTGAAGAGCTCTTGACATCGTGCCAACTCTGCACGGAGACTGGCATACCGAATTCCGAAGCAAACGATGTACGTGATGAAGAAACTTGTCATGTCTTTCCAGATGACGTTTCGGCTGAGCTGAACGCCAATATACACGGACGCCTGAACGAGAGTAAGAACCTTGCCGATGTCGTGGAGGACCTCCCAGTAGCTATACCGTCGTCAGGTGTCGGCAAAAGAAATAGGTAGATATGTAAACGGCATGCATCTTTCGCTACGGACAGTCACGACTTGGTAAAGACTAGGATGAGGATATTAGTGCTACTAATAGCGAGAAATAAAATTTCACACACACACAATATACCAACGGGTTTTACACGAATCGACTGGTGTTATCAGATCTTTGGGGCTGGTCATCAGTAAGAGGCCCCATTTGCAAATCTACGCGTTTTACTGCAAGGCTATGGGATGGAATGAATTGCAGAAAGAAGTTACAAAACGACGCACGAAAACAGCAACCGTCGTGTTTATAAACGGTTCAGCCGTTGATAATGGGAGCAGCCATTTTTATGGTGACGAGTGTGTCGACGTTCGCAGTGACGTGTGATCGGAACATGACATGTATGCATCTCGTTCGCCTGTCTATGCTGTCGTCTATGGGACACAAACCCGCCATAACTGCCCTCAAGCGGGTGCTTTTCGCATAAAGCAAAGGAATGAACGTATATCGCCAGCGTAAACTATTACGGTGCTTCTTCCGCGACGTGGTAGCCTATCCATGTATTCACACGAGGGACATTCCCCCAGAAGCGGAAGATGCGAAAAGCGTCATAGCTTTCTGCTGTCACGTGAGCGCGAGCGCTCAACGTTGTGTCTTCACGTACACTGCTAACCGTGTGGAATATCCTGCTACACAGCCACAAGGTATTCCGTAGCAGACGACAGGAAAGCAGGCTGACGGTGTCGTCTGCTAAATGCGCAGTACGCCACTCCCGAGTCCCGACATTCCGCATCGTGTGAATGCTCAACCACGAGACGGAACTTCGGCTCTGTGAGCAGTGTTCTCGCTTTTTCTTCCACTGGAATATTCGGTGATGATGTCGCTCGTGTATTTCTGCTCAGTAAATCGCATTGGCTCAGTGTGTCATAATGCCGGGTCGTCATCGCATCTTTGGAATGGGTCAACAGCACGGGGCTTCGTGTACAAAACTGCGCGTTTAATGCGAGATTATCGGGTGAAAATAATTACAGAGGTCGAAAGACGCACGAAACGGTGCACAGAAACAGTAAACGCTTTGTTTACAGACATGTTGCAGTCGACCATGGGCGCGGCCATCTTTAAGGTCACGTGTGCATTGACGTTTGCTGTGACGTGCGACCAGGACCTGTCCAGAATGCATTGCGTTCGCCCAGCAAGCTTTCGTCTATGGAGTGGATCGATGCCACCCCTGTGATAGTAGAGCGCGGACGCAACAGGTACTCTGGAACCGGCAAGGGCGGTCTTTCGAATGCTCGCTTACCTCCTAAGCACGCTCTCGATTTCCGTCGACGTAACCAGCGTGTGAGAGTTCGAAACGGTGCTGAAGGCTATGACGCCCAGGATGCCACATCCATCTTCAATTTGTAGCACCAAGAATGTCGCATACACGGAGCCCATAAGCACGATGACGATGAACGTGGTTCTGTATTCGGCTCGGTTGAGCAAGCTCATGACGACAGCGCCGATTACGAGACCGGTGATTCCGCTCAGCGTCATGGAGTAGACCAGTTCCAGCACCAAAGGCAGCATACTCGTATCTGCGGACGTTTTTTTTTTCTTTTTTCTTTTAGCGATTGTCAGCTCTGGCAACACCACCTAGATACAGAAGGCCTGTTTAATGCCTCCTCTCCCTCCTTCGCTACGTGGACACATATAGTCAGAGTTAGTCCGCTACAGCGATTCGCCATTCTGCCAGTTCAAGAACTCGCAAATGATTGCAGCTAACTTCGCAAATTTGAACCTGTAGACTGAAAGTGCAACAGACTTTCCAGAAAATTAGTCTTGAGAAAATATGGAACAGTTTTGCTTTTTTTTTTCCTTTTTGTACGCGAGGACGTTCATTACTCGCAGACGACAGTGGCTGCCCATGCGTCTGACGGTGGCTCGTCTCCATAGCTACGACCGCTGAAAGCACGTTCGCCATTGGCTATCGGCCGTTGAAAACCCCATCCTTATTGGCTGACTCTTAGTTGTTACGTCACGGCGTTGGGTAAGCAGGCTTTCTCTATCTAGGTGGTGTTGGCTCTGGAGTCTCGAGGTACGCACTAGGATTTTGCTGAATCCGGGTGTAGGCAAAATTGATGATGTCCCACGATAAGACGGTGCTCACGAGGGTTTCGGTGTTCAGTATTGTCAACAGCATGGGGTGTTTATCTGGAACATATCTCATCGAATAACATAAAAGGAATATTACGAGATGGCGTATATACTCACGTGGGCTCAAGAGCCTCTGTGAAAAGGTTACTCTGTCCGAGCTGGCCTGCAGGGCTCCCAGAATGAAGGACCATCGCCTACCTTCGTCGGTCTCCAGCATTGCCATGCTATATTCCGCGCAGAGGTACGTGTTGATGGCTGCAAGTGAAGAACGGCGCTATACCAGAAGACGTAACCGACACGAAGGGTACCTGTAGTGCCTACGCTGAACAGCAGGATCTCCGACAGACATTTCCTCAAGAGGTAGAAATTGATTCCGTCCGAGGTGTGAAACACGAGAGCCGGAAGAAACATTACGAGGACATCACCCTGCGAGAATCCTAACTCCATGTCCGCAAAACTTGGAGATTCTTTGTTGCGGGACATGACGTACGAGCCCAATGTTGCCACAGTCAGGACCACGAGGCTGTGCGAGACGTTCGTTTTGCCTTCTAGAAGGCGAAGAACACCTGCGTAACATGTTCCACGTTGCCGGCATAAATACGCTATGGTGGAGCAGTGCAATGAGCGTTTGAGGTACTGGCTGTTGATAACACGACCTACTAGATTATAACGACCGTATCATACGCACCCCTTCCCAGCGCCGCATTTGGAAGCTAGCGGTGGCGCTACTCATCGGTCCGGTTATTGCTTCTTCAACTTCTACAATATTTTGTACTTCAGCTTACCTTAGTATTGTTGTACAAGCGGTGGATGTCCCACCGAAGATGTTTCATTCTAAAATTGAGTATCACCATCATACTGCACGTTTTCATAGGCGCTGTTGCTGTCGTTTGCTACGGTAGTCGTACGTCCATTGTCCAATCATGATGTAGATCTCGCGGGCCGATGAGTAGCGCCCCTAGCGGATCGTGCGGGCGGGCTCCTCATAGGAGTTGCCGATTATGACATGGTCGTTGTAATCTAGTAGCGATCGTGGTTTATAAACGGTACGTGGCTTACCAGAAAATGCTATCAGGGAGAAGGCGATCATTCCCTGGATAGCGAGACTGTCGACACTGAAAATGAAGTATTTCGTGATATTTCCTGCCCGACGCCAAAGCAGTCCTAGTTATCTTTCTGTTTATGATGCTAGGTCTAACCTCGCATTGGCTTCTTCCGGAGAAGATGTCTGTGAAGAAAAGAATCGAGAATGTATAAGACACGTTAACAACACCTGATCATCATGCGCACGCTCCTGTCTTTTTGTATACAGTGTGTGTGCAGATAAACCTAACCGGCATTTGCGCACTTAGCTTTTTGTCTACTCACCTGACGAACTTCCGGTGGCGCACGGTGGTGCATTTATTCCTGCGAAATCTAAAAAAAAATTGTGGAAGTCATATACTCAGTTTAACAAATAAACGGAGCGACGAAAACGACGGCCTCCGTGCTTCAGAATGGGGCAACGTGGCGGACGCAGGAGAGTTGTGTTATGGTATCGCTAGGGGAGCTATCGGTGCAGAAATCGAAACGATGCCCCACATGGATGCTCATCGGTAGTGCCTCTAGCGGTACCTGCACATAACTCTCCTGAGACCACCATGCACTACCATGCACTGGCGCGCATGACCGCCCTATTCTAATGCGGTGTTTTCGTCGCTCTGTTCCACGATTCGTCGCTTCCACGATTTTTCTGTAGATTTCGCATGCACAAATGCGTCATCGTGCGCCACCGGAACTTCATCAGTTAAGTAGACAACAAGCTAGGTGAGCAAATGCCGGTTAGGTTTATCTGCTGCACACACCCTGTACTTGGAATTCACTCTTGTAAGTCACGAAAAAGAAACACAGCGTCTTGAAGTCTGCACTTACAGAAGAAAGAGCTTCAGCATCTTGTGCGGCTGCCGCCATTCCAAATCACTGGCGAAATCGCGCAGTCTTTGCTGCTTTGTCGGTTCCTGATATGGACGTTCTGCACACTCAGCACGTCTAAATAGCTCTTTCGTCTTCTTCTTCGGCCGCCTCTTCGTCACCCGTGACAATGATGATGATGTTTGTTTGCTTGTAAGGAAAAAAAAACGAGGAGGAGGAAGATCTCATGGGCGGTCTATCGGCTTTTATGTAGAGATACTTCATCGGTATATAGGATAACCAGGCTTCTTGCACATGAAAACAGGATCGTTGCCAAGGCTTTGGCGCACGTTAAGGAACACTGATTGTACCTACTCCTCACACGGTTTAGTTAGGTCGTTGCGGTTGGGTTGTGCACGGTAAACAAACAATGCCGTAAGTATACGAGTTCAACCGAAACGTCACCGTACCAGCATTGGACAGCTGTTCCAGCCCTACTGAGACCTCATCAGCAGTGCGTAGGTAGAAAGTGGCGTAAAAGGTGATGTCACGTGGAACGTGGTGTCTGCCCGTGTAAGGGTGACAGCTGCCAGTGGACGGCGTCACCAACGAAAGCCTCGGGAGGCACTGTAGCCAGCCGCGCGTGACCTTCTTGACGTTATTCCCTCGAACCTTTCTACCTATAAGAAATGCTGATACTGCTGCGCAGTGCTGGTATGGCGAAGTAAACCGTCTCTTGCGGTAACAATACCAACTCCACGCAATATCCATGAAATCGTACTTGTCTCGTAACAATATACAAAGCAGATAGTGTTACAGAACGGAAGCGCAATAACGTAGGAATGCGCTGCAACCATGGGCGTACGGCAAGGGCGCCAGAGGGCGTCCCCAAGCTTGAGCTTCAAGGTCGCTTATGAAAATCGTGCACTCTTTATTCATATCATAGGTCATGATTTTTCTCAGATGTCATAAGAATATGAACCTCTCGAGTCCACAACGAGTCTGCAGCGTCAGTCTCCAGGAAAAGAGGTGAGAAGGTTGCACGCTTTGTCCCCCTCCCCTGGAAGCATTCTTACTGTATAATACAAAATGTGCGTAATAATCTCGCGTCCTGTTAACCAGTGAAATATCGTTCGATTATACCTTCACATTGCTTCGAGAAAGAAGCACAACAAAAACATCGATTCTTGAGTGCTCTACAGAATCCACATATTCCAGGCATCGTAATCAAAATTTAAGGCACGTCAGAACCAGTGGCGGATCCAAGGGGGAGGGGTGGGGCGATCGCCCCTCTAAAACGTCAGTTTACACATTGGATTTCACTCTCTCCCCTCCCCCACTACGAGCTTCGACAAAGGAACCCCCCCCCCCCTAACCGAGGGTCTGGATCCGCCACTGGTCTGAACCAAGGTCTGAACACAAATAACTCAGCAACGTGCACGTGCAAATTTACTGTAGGCGTCATTTTGTTTTGTTTTTTTATAACGTCAGGGCGTTGTTGGAATGTCATTCTCTAGTCATCTTCAATTTGGATGCCCTTCAAGATTTCATACATGGCACTCTGGATATTGTCAAGAAGTTGCTGCCCCTTAAGAACGGTCTCTTCCAGAAGACGGAGCGTCTCTTCGGGATTTTCGCTCTTCAGCAGCTCTTCGGCTTTCTGCGCATGACAGACAGTGCGATATTTACAACACATGACTACTTTATTCATGTATTCATTTCTGTAAGCCTTGCTTAGGCTTCGACTAACCTTCTCCAGTTGGGGGGATGTCTTTTCATGCGCGGTTCCACCGGGTATAAATGATTGAAGCATCTGTACACTCAGCAGTGAGTGTACAAATGATTCAGTGACTTAATCATCAGCTGACCCAGTGATTGGTTGGTTTTGATTGGTCTAGTGACTGACTGGATCCATTGGTCCAGTGATTGTCCAGTATGTTAGTCCGTTCTCACACTACGGAAGTTGGCTTCGTATCTACATTTGGCATTTCGTCGTATACGGCTCCTCTGGCTGAGACGCCGTTTTTACGAACTGGATAAGGTGTTTTCACATGACGTCAACGGAACGCGTTTGGCTGCCATGGTGGTGGTCACTGTTTCGGCGCAGCTGCCGAGATTATGTAGCATTTGCTCGAAAGCAAAGCGTTGAATGGTGTTTTGAATCCGGTAGCGCCTGTACCCTTCTTTTATGCCGAGGACACTTCGTCATTATCGTTTTCACATCTCCTTTTACGAAAACTATGGTTGTCGCATTGAAAAATAGCGCAGTTTGTCATCTTTGAATGCCACTAGCACGAAAGGTGACCACCACTGGGAAGAGCTTACGAGCATACCACGTCATTGCCACGTCACAATGTGACGTCCCTATACGCCTACCAAACAGCACCTCCGTACAGCGGTACAATAATCGAGATTAAAGGGAAAGTTCATTCCATGACATCGTTGAAAGAAATACGTTCTGCAGGAGCACAGAACTCCAAACAACTCTTCTGCGAGCCTCTCTCGAAATTTCTAGAGTTCGTATTTTGTCGTGACAGCGAGCAGCGAAACTCCTGGGAGGAGCAACCGGAGAATCTCTTCCTCGGCTCGCGTAACGTTTCAGGGTCTTCTCCCACACTTCCTCATGTTTGCTCTGCGGAGTGGGAGAGAACGAAACCAGCCGCCAAGGGAACGCCCACATGTCCTCGATCTGACTCGACGGATACGTTTTTCTGCGCGCGTATTTCAAAACGCGTGAATTCCAAAGATTCGGATAACAAATCACGCAGATCAAGTCAGCGGAAAGCGGGGGAGATCTCAGATAAACCACGGAATCCACTACCCGTCGAAACAAATATCTACGAATCAATCTGATAGGCGCCACACTGCCCCTTTAAAACCGTCCCTATATCTACGAGGGGAGCAGGGAGCGTTAGGGAAAAGCGTGGGTCCGCCTGCTGGCCATCGTTACGGGTTTCCGGTTCCATGGTTTCAAGGAGTGATCTGTGTCGGATAGCTGTGTCACTCACGACGACGTCCTTCAGCCAACGGATCAATGGAATCCCTATTCACCTTTTTCGCCGCTGTCTCGTCGTCCGGTTGCGAGCCTTCAGGTCCAATTTCGCCGTGGTTTATGACCTGAGCGAACAACTCGGTATATTCTGCGAATTAATGGGCCTTGTTTCAGAAAACGCCTGCGTCTGTAAGGACCTGCCTGCCGAACCTGTAGGCTGTTCGCCTTCCATGGCTGGGTTCCCCTCCAAGTCAGGAAAGTGTTTGCCTTGAAATGCTGCCAGGGAAGGCTCGACTTGCTGCCAGGAAGGATGTAATCAGGTATCGAAATGTGCTGGGAGAAAAGGTTACCGTTTTGGTTGGTTCTGCCAACTCGCTTTCAGTGTCCGCCATGGCTGACCAACTCGCGGTTTCTGGAAGAGTGCGAGCGCTATCTTCGTTGTCGTCCTTGTGTTTTTGTCTTAGACTTTGCAGCAGCTGGCAAGGATCTCAAAAAGCTCGCTATGTATCAGAAAAAACAAAAAAGATGGAAGAAATGAGAGAATTCGCTGATGATGAACGTAGGTAGGTGTACTCAGCACATTAGTCGGTACATTGGCTGCATATTTTGGTACAACCTGGGTATCAAGAGACTGTGGTGCGACTTATCTAATGCTGAACACATAGAACAGCCTGTAATAATCGCTCCAAACGGAACAAGGCTCTCTGTACTGGGACACAGTGTGACAGTAACGATTAATTACATTACAGTAATAAATTACTTTGTGACGTAGAATTTACTCCTTCCGCTTATGCGGTTGATAAATTTCATGTAGCGGTTTGGTATTACCGTTAGGTATACTGCTTAATTAATTAAGTTAACGTGTTGGATAAAATTTTAATGGATAGTTAAGTAAGTACGAATTAATTTAGTAATAAAATTACATTATTTAAATTAAATGTTACCACAGTAAACTCAATCTCCAAAACGTCTTGGACCTCCGCAACGTCAGAATTCGTCAATTTTATTTTTATTTTTAGTTCAGTGTTAGCGCCGCGAAGCAACTGTGGCTATGAGCGGCGTACAGACGTGGACAGATGGAGAGAGAACAGCAGGAAGGCGTGGGGGACATGGGGGTTAGTATGCGTTCTGGGCAGACTTCAAGGGGAACTGTGCAGACATTCGTCTGAAAAATCTGCCGGAACCCCCCCGGCGATTCGAACCCACGTTACCTCCCAATCTCGGCGTGGAAGCTAGTAATGGTAAATTTTATTTTAATGCGTCCTTATTGGTTACCATGTTTTGAAGCTGTTTACGATTTCCCATGAGACCGATCTTCTTCTGAAAAGCTACTACCAAACCCACACGCAACAACTTTATTATTGCAGAGTGTCTTCGGAATCCCTAGCTATTTCCCGTTTTATCAGTCCTTTTCCGTTTTTTTTTTTTTTCCTGCCAATAGATTCCCCCTAGCTAGCTTTTTTTTCTCTCTCTCTCTATCCGAAGACAGCTAGTCGAACACAGCTATATAGGCTGGAAGAATAGAAGACCGTTGAATAGAAGGAGGCATTCCCGTTTGGGGAGAAGGCCAATGTGGTTCGTTAACCTCCTTTCCAAGAAAAGAATGACCTCAGGTCGCTGAACGCCACCTGCCGAATATCTGTCCTCGTTACCCTCTGAGTACGTCATCGTTGTGCTTGTCACTCCTTCCCAGAGTCCACTCAGTTAGTCAGAAGTCCGACAGCGTGTGCTGCCTTGTCTGTCCTCAGAGCCCAAACCGTTGCGTTGACCGTCGTGTACGGTAAGTTCCCAAAATGTGTCTTTGCAAAACGTTTCGTGCGCGCACATAACGTTCTTCTCTGAAATAATATAACTACGCAGCAGTAATGTACGAAGGGTTCTCGCTTCACATTACATGTTCACGTGTCAGAAGTACGAATCGCATGGCTCTACGATTCAGTCATCCTTCTGCTTGCGTTTATGTTACATTTGGGTATTTCTTCAGAAGTTTTCAATTTGTAGCACCATGATGTCCTAGTATTCACAATTTCTACGGATCCTTTTCTTCAAAGGTGGACAAAGACCTCAACCGCCGTCATGAAACTGCCCTTTGCATTATTCATCGTCTCCATGTCGGCAGGTGCGGTTGTTCTAGCCTCGCCACTACAACGACTTCGCAACGGTCTGAACCATGCATTCGGCTCTCCACAGCGGTCGTCCTTGGCTGTCGGGGGAGGTCGCTACGGCGGCTACCCACCGGGTGGCATGCCTCGTGCACCAGCCGTGGGTGGCGGGTACTATGGCGTACCCACGAACCAGTTTCACCGAACTCTGGTAGGTACTATCGTTACGTTGCCCTGTATGAGGCGTTCTAAATTCCGATTCCTCTCGCTTCAGCCTGGGTCCCTCCACCGTCGCCTTCGAAGACATGTCCCCCTCATCCCTCTGGAGGCTGCTGAGCGCCTGTTTTCGTACCTGCGTCGTTTGGACGTGGACAAGTGCGTTCAAAGGGCGACGTGCGAAGCGTCTGCTGAACGAGGCCGCTACGGCAAGGAGGGACAGCTCCTGGTTCATTTCATATTGTAAGCTGACGCACTGTATTCCATTTGTCATGGTCTCATCTGTTGTTTTCGATGTAGTGGCCCGTTTTTTTCTTGTTACAGGCAAATTTTATTAAGCGTCAAGACGCGCTAACACTTAATTGCTCTTTCCAAAATTCGCCCGTGATCCCGCTTGGGTTTCCAACCGCCACCGGGTGTTCAGAAACACACAGTCGCTTTTCTTCATATTCTATGATACTCCCTTTTCTGCATTCGTTAGGACAGCCATGCATATCATTGACACCAGCCCCTCCTCCAATAGCCCACAAGTTACTTCTGATACGTTCCATCGTTTTATTCGTACCAGGTCTCACGCATCCCCTTCGCATTCCAGGTCCATGGATAACAACAGCCGCGCAACTTGGCATCCCTATTTGATTTCCGCCCGCATGGGGAAGTCCCTTGGCAACACTGAGAAGTGCCGCCTGTCTTATTCCAGCTGCAAACTGAACAAGGATGCGCTCGCTGTTGTCGCCAGAAAACGCATCATGATGGCATTTCCCTGTATTCAAGGTCCATGCTAGCATAAAGAAGCTCTGACTCGTGCCGACGGCAGGCTCGAGGCTACTAAAGGGCCGGTGCGGCATGCTGGTCTCTTATTCGATGGAGCGGTAACCGCGCTCTGTCGCATCGATCCCGGTCGTAACTGCTACTTGTTCTTGTGGTCATCATGTTATGTAATAATTGATGATAATGTCATCCCTTTTGCTTTGTGCGTGTGACGTGTACAGTAAACTTGTTATACTGTCCGTTTTGTTTCTTCCTTTATTTCGCTGTGACTGAAAACACCGAGTCACCTTACGTCACCACTCAGGTGACGAAGTGCCCTACTTGCCTACCTACACCGCGTGCTGTTGGGGTGAGGGATATATTTATTAGACCAAAGGGTAAAAAAGGGGGAAAGGTCAGCCAAACTGGACGTGGGCTTGCTATTCCGCACTGAAAAAGAGATAAAAGAAGAATAAAATAAATAAAAAGAAAAGAATTAGGAAATAAAGGATAAACTAACAAACGGTGAAAGAAGGATGAGATAGATTAAAGACAAAGATGACTCGAAAACGGTCAAAGTAAAATGAGATGGATTACAGAAAAAGATGACTTTAAAAGAAAAGCATCAGGTTAGTGTGTTGAGTGTGAGAGTGGGGCACTGAAGAATGAGATTGCACGACTGGAGTACACAGGCTGTTCATAAGACCTGAGTCGCTCAAGAAAGTCAAAACTGCTTTGGTCACAGACCGCTTACGAATTACAATGCCCACCATTATGAATTTATTTTCACTTTACTTTCGAGTTATATCCTATTTCAACGGTGACGCAAGACCATTCAGTCGCAGGGGCGTGGCGGGTGTCTGTCTGGCAATTGCAGATTAGTGCATTTGCTCAGGATACGAGAATCTGTTCCCCAGCGTAGGACAACTTACGAAATAAGCATTTGCTCCTCGCGTCACTGCTGCTACTGGGGGAGTACGAGGCGTAGGGGTTCTGCGGGAACTTTACATGAGCGAGAGGATGTTATCCTCGTTTTCCGTCATCGAAATGCACTACCAAAGGTACGATACGGTACGCGGGTGGTGGTGGTGGGAGTTTAAACCCCCCTTCTCGGTACGCCACTGTCTTGGGGTAGCCATGTGTGTTTCGGTCATGTCCTTTGGCGAAGCTAGAAAGATATGTGTTTTATGGGGATTTTACATCGGGGAGGAGGATTTCTCCCTTGGTTACCCTCTCCCAGATGCACTACCAAACGTTCGATTTCGGAAGGTTTGAATTCCCTCCCTACACCACTGCGCCAGCTACGTGTGTTGTATGCACGTGGCTGCATGTAGCAGATTGCGCGGCACCGCCCGGTCAGTTCCCTCTCATTCTGCGAGGAAATAGGAAATAGCTCCAGGTGCTGCCCAGTGCAGCCCCTCGTTTTCCTACCTCCACCATCTCGACGTGCATCCCCGCATGCATGCAGGACTTTGGAAGCGTGCTCATGCATACGGAAGTAGCTTTTCGAAATTTCGCGCCGTCTGGCGTTTCCCTTTCTTGCATGTTGAGATTCAGCAAAGACAATGGCTTCACTGACCAAACCTTTGGTTCGATTTGGCAACTTCATATTTTATATACAGGTACCATAAACAAAGGAAATGGAGATAGTGCGCAAGTGTCGCCGGTGTCGCCACCCAGGGACGAGTCCACGAACTAGGAAGTGGATTCAGCTGCTGTTCCATAATGACGCTTGCGTCCTTGGCTGACGTGTGTTAAAATGAGTGGATAACTGTGTGTCGGAACCGAGCCTCGAAGATGTGTTTATAAACACAGCTCGGTAGACCCCTGATCGAAACAGCTGTTGGTAAGTGCTGCGGGACAGTGTATTCACATATAAAACGCAGTTCCCCCAAGTAGCTAACGCCTGTCAGTTCTGTTTGGCATGCCCTAATTTGGTTGCTTTTTACACCTACAGTGGCCCCAGGAGATACGTTCACTTCCGCTATAGCATTCTGTGGGTTACACTGCTTAGATTGTCTGCCGTGAAAAAGTGACGTTTCTAAAAGCGGAACACAAAAGTAATCTAGTCAGCAAGTTGAAGATCTTCCAGGAAACTCTTGCAACACACAGACACACGATCGCGTATTACTTGACGCGTGGTCGCCTTGCAGTTGCATCTGGTGTTTACGCGACATGATATAACACTTAACGCCTTGCTGCTTATAAGCATGTACAGCCCGTGGTGTAGGTAATTGAGTATTCACTGCTTACGATATGGACGCAAGACGTACGCTAGTAAGTTAGGAGGAGCGATATGAACCTTGTTCGAATTCATCAAAAGCATCCTGTAATGCCAAACCGCTGCGTCCACTCGATGACACGTAACCTTGACACAAAGTACGCAAATCCAAGTCCCGTCACAACCCAGCAGCCAACCAGGGCTGTTCACGTTGTGTATGGCTAGCAACAGGTGTTCGAAAAGTTCATGCTACGTCAGCGTAACTTCATAAGTCAGTAAAGGGTAAAGAACCGCCCGAGATTGGTCGCAGGAGGATCTTCCAGTGTGTCCGTTCGTGAGTCCTTATGGCATGTTGCATTATCTTTTTCCTTTCTCATTGTGCAGTTTAGTTCAAACTGATTAGTCAGATCAGGCTATGGTCCAAGATAGGAGACTAAAAACTAGTTTTGTATTCGCACTATGTTTTGGTACTATTTCTGAAGGTTTGACATAGTGAAGCATGACAGTTTACAGTTCTAATAGTCTGCACATAACTTGCTACTATAAGTAGTGCATGCCTCAGTTACTTGCTATTGTCTTTTTTCTCTCAAAATCAATATTTACACAAGTTCCACTTTGTTCGTGTTTTATGCTCGGTTGCCTTTTATATATCAGTATTTTGCCAGATTTTTTTAAAGCTGAGTTTATTTGTTTTTTATACCACAGGTCTAAACTAGTCATCTAAGGGAATCTGTGCATTCTGCTGCAATGGACGAAGGGGGATTCGACCTGTGCGAATGCATCTTTAGCCATGAGCAGGCGATGCAACGGCTCATATCTCTGGTGATTACTCTTTAGTGTCTCTGGTGGTGGATTGAGATAACATATATCGAAGCAAAATATGTGATGTATTTGTTTTGACATACACACACCAAATTCTTTTTCGTTAAATCATTCCCTTCAGAGTTCACCTCTGTGTATATTATTTCTGAAACGTTTTACAAGGTACACCCGTCCTAGGCAGCATCTTTAGAAGCCAACTTTTCAGACCAGTCTAGACCAAGTTGGTGTCAGTCGGATGCAAAACACAAAAGCCCGCAGAGTCTGAAGAGGCACCTGAGAGCGCAACACCCCACTTTGTCCCCATTATCACATTGTAAACAAATTCTGTATGCTCTCCTTGGCCAAGACGGGCAAGTCATTTTACGAATTTGGAAGATTCCCATTGCAACCGGCTAGGACAAACTTGGGCTTGCTATGGCCGTTGGCACACAAAGTCAGGCATTGCTCTAGAAAGTTGGACTGTGTGAGTACAGCTCTAGAATGGGCCACTTTCTGTCACGAAAAGAGAGGACAGTGCATAAAGAAACTTTTTTTTTTTCATGTTCCATTTGTAGTTACGGAGCACCCAGTCAGCCTGCACAGATTCTGAATGCTTCGGGGAATGTAAGTACCGTCACTGTTCTCGCACGTTAAGCAGGGGTTCCGGATTTTTGGATTTCTGTGGCAAGGAAGGGTGGCCTCTTGGCCGAAATCCTCTGTGCAGTAATCTTTCGCTAAACAATGCACGAAGCAGCCTAGAGGCACTTATTTAGTGACTCTGTTAGACACAAGGGCATTTTGAGGTCATTTTGGCCACTTCCCAGGGATACTTGGCAAATGTCCAGCCTCTAGGGTTTTGCTTTCCCTCTTATGGTGAATTTTGTTCCGAGAGCACAGATGGCATACCAGTTGTCATCTCGTAAGGGCAGCTAGCTCTTGCAACACAGACGGTAATATGGGACACGACAAGAGCTGCCTTGCAACTTCAAGGAATTTCTGGATTGAGATGTTCACTTTGCCACACGATTATGATAGGGATGCCGTTACCTGCAGTCTTTTGCTACGTTTTTGCGAGGCAGCTTCTCATTCTGTTGCGATCGTGTCGTTCCACGGCCCACAATTTTTCTTGGGAATTTCGGATGTTAACTCTGCCGTACAAACGAAAAACTCAAAATTCTCTGAAAATAATAAATGCGAAAAACACCCTCCAAATATGTCGGAAACCAAACTGCGAAAACACAGAACCCCAATGGATCCCTGTGGAGCTGTACAATTGTCTTCCAGATTATTTTGGGCATGCTGATTGTAAAGGCCATGTAATTCCATCCCAGTTCCTCAGCTGCCGTCAACCCCGAATGTTGGCTCAAACTTCTATCTGCTCCTGATTGGATGGCTGGTGCTCGCCATGGCCTTATTCTTCTTGCGTCCCAGCTCTCTCCGAAGGCGCAGTGGTGATGGAAAACCCGACAGGCAGGTGAGTCAGAGCTTTTTTTGTTAAAACCCTGGTGCCTCGACCTCCGTATATTACACCAGGCCTGAAAGCTCCCAAGAAAACGCTGTGCCACACTTAGTTCGTTTCCCTGCCACATTGGCGCTCCCTACATGGCCCAAAAGGCTGCGAAGCAGACCGCGACCTGCAACAAGGAAATCCATCACCTTTGCTCATGGTGCAGCACGTACAGCATCAGCTTCCTCCACTGATTATGACGGTTGTGTGCTCTACTCACGAATGAATTACTGTCCCCGTGTGTTTGAATAAACGTTTCCCCAGAAAACTTTTGATCGAGAGCACCGATTTCTGTGTGGACAGTCTGCGCGGCACATTCGGGACTAGCAGACGATGCTAACAGACGACAACCATCGTTATTACGTAGGTTCCTCGGTTAGAAAAGCTGTTAAATTTCAGTAATTTCTGGAATTCGTTTTTTCGAGACCTAGCTTGCGAAACCACAGGCTTAGTCTTCTAACGAAACACTCTCGGAGTTGGAAATATATTTTTCTCGGACGATCAGTGGTCATAAGCTAACCTTGCCGCAGAGAGAAAGTCCAGTTTGAGGTCCCTCCCCTTTCCTTCATTATGATGGACAAGATCCGCAAGCGAAATTGATTCACCTTGAAACAAGCAAAAGTTATGTACGCATTGTTCAGAAATCCTCACGCATGCGAGTTATAGTTCTCTCTTTCTTCCGAGCAGGCACACAACATACACACTCACGGTGCCAAATCATCATGGTTGAGAAATTCCCACACAACACGAGTGCCATATGGCAGATA
The DNA here is from genome assembly GCF_037126465.1 of Ornithodoros turicata. NCBI lineage: Eukaryota > Metazoa > Arthropoda > Arachnida > Ixodida > Argasidae > Ornithodoros > Ornithodoros turicata. The sequence goes on along the minus strand of NC_088210.1, from coordinate 21,314,383 downwards.
AGTCTGGCACATGCTTTCAATTGGAAAATCGCGAAGCTTTCAGGCCTGGTGCAATACATGGTGCTTATTCAGGACTGAAGTTGGGTTCATAATTAACTCCAGCAATATTCTTCGTGGAAGGAGCATTTTTTTTATTTCTTTCGTCTCTCTTCTTTGCTGCGGAGCATGCAAGATGAGAGCAGAGATCCAAACTGAACCCGAACCGAAAACTGCTAAACACCCGTATTTTTAGCTGAACCAGAACCAAGCCAAACCAAAATATTTTTTTTCTCGCATTGAACCAAACCGGAACTCAACCGAAATAATTAAGGCGGTTACCGGTTTGCGAAACGGTTCAGACGTAATGTGCGTTCTGAGAGATCTGAACTACAATTTCCGCGTTGTCGAACAAAATTCAATTCAAAACTGAACAAAACAAAACAAAAATACTGTGCAAGAGGTATTTCCTCCTCGCAGCGATTTTAGAGATCGTCCTTTTGGCAGTTGTAGGCTTCCTTGCACGCGGTTTTTGTTGTCCGGCAATCCCGACTTTTCACTTTGGGCTGTGAAAATAACGGCCAGTCCCTGAGCAGGATGTAACAGGGTGTGTACGATGAGTGAACATAGTGCATTATGCTACCGTAACGTGTCAGCAACAAGAACAAAAGTACATTTATGTTGTTTGAGAACTATAAGAATGTACTTGCTTTTAACCAATGGCAATCGGCTCAAAATTTCACTTTCCTGAATCGGTTCGAACAGATATTGTGCGCTGCTGCAGAGCTGAACCCGAACCGAACCGAAAAAAATAATGGTTCCGGTCCCTGGATGGGAGACAAAATTTCCCGTTAGAGCAAGTGAGATCCTAGATGAAGTCACTATAGGGGAAGGGGTAAGGCGGTTTCTGGCACCATGCAAATTTACTGTGAAACACAAATGCTGTTTGGCTTGGCAACACACGCGGAAATAATTTGTGCCGAATACACAGCGTGTATTCAGTGCAAGCAACACGAAAGCTCGTTCCGTTGGCACATGCATTTCCTGTGCGCCATACTGCGCGACAGCCAGCTCTGTCCCCGTGCAACAGATGATGCTGCGGTCTAGCACCCTGACATTCTCTGGATGCTGGAAAGAGCGAAGTTTGTCCTCTTACCCCTCTTGCTGTATGCTTTGAATGTTGCTATACCCATAGTAAGAGAGTGGGACACACATATCTGGTTTCTCTAATGAGGTTTTGCTAAATTCAGCCACTTTTAAATATTATGTTCTAAATCGAATGTAAAAAAAAAAAGCAACCCGAGGCTCTGCCAATCTTCTTAATGCCATTGATGAAGAGTGGTTCTGGTTTATTGATGAATCACATGTCAACACAAGCCCACGTTGGTTTCAGGGTCCAAGCAACCAGCCGCCTCCAGGTGGACCTGTGCTGTGAAGCCAGTTGAGAGCTGGCCCAGAAGAAAATGGCCCGCTGACCCACGGACAGAGAAATTTCCAGAACCACATAAATATGCTGCCAGTACTAATATATACATGCAACAGAGATATGAGTAATGTCTGTAAACATACAGGGGCATTCGCCAACATGTACTACAAAGTACCTTCCTTCACACGACTAGATGTTCCTGTTAAAAGTTGTGCAGATTGTTTTCCATGGTACATGGTGGTGAATGCACTATGAAAGATTTGACTACCCACGGTGCAGTGACATTCCCTCTTCATTTGTTCGGTACATTGGGATGCTTAGGAATTTTTATTTTATACGCACAAACATGTACACTTTGGGTTTTTGTTTCTAGTTGCAATAAAATGGCACTGCAGATATTTCTCTGTGTACTTGCGCTTGACATAACACGACGAATAAGGCGACTGAAATCTGAACTCTCATCTTGTAAAAGGAGGAAAACTATTTATTTAGCCTACAATGCAATCTAAAAAAAAAACAATAAATAGCTGTTCCTGAATTTACACAATTCATTTCATTCGTCACCTGCAAATGTAAATCAACTCTAAACAAATGTAGCAAATCAGCACAAGACTGGAGAGACGAGAAGAAAAAAAATATACACCTCGCGTAAACTTCGTGTGTCCCACAACACTGACTCAAAACTGTACATTGCCTTGCATATGTGCCCTCGTGTCCGACTCGATACTGTACATTGCCTTCGTGTCCTACGCTAGCATCAAAATGTTGCAATTGCCACTTTTCCTGATTGCAAAACCAACCACGATCGGTTCGTTTCAATTCACGAGCCTCTCTGTAGATTGTCCACTCTCCAAAACTTCACACACTTTTGCCATCTGCCATGACTGGCAAAAGTGTGCTTCATAGCCCTTCATTCCCACGACAGACAGTGATCTCTACTGTCGTTACCTTTCACCCACTCACACCCCTCACTATGTATACCTACTACAATGCATATCCATGACCAGACACTTTTACGATGGATGCCCCCGTTGAAGCTGAAGCTATAATGCCGACTAACTGAACAATGGCCACTGCCATGGTCGTTTCGGCGCAACACATTCATAGGATAAAGACACTTTACATATGTACAGGGGCCTTTTTGGCCCAGGCTTGACTGCCGCTTTATGCCTCATCATTATGCAGCCACCAAAACGATTGGGGGGAGGGGGGAAAGCTAGGAACAAATCCCCATGGCTCTCGCACGGTAAGAAAAAATGCAGCGTCAATCGATACAACCAACAACTAGAGGCGATAGAAGACACACGGGACAAAAATGTCTTTTCCCGAGACTAGCGTCTCAAAATCAACACCGAAACGACAGCTCGTATGCGTGGGTGCCCTGTAAAGTGCGGTGACGCGAGACACAATTTTCTCACGACGCACCTCCTGCCATGTGTGGAGCAATGCGCAAAAAAAAAACTGAAATGCTCGGAATGCTGTTGTAACAAAAATGCTTATGAACCTTTCAACAAAATGCTTCTGCAAGCCAGTTAGTTTGGCACCTAAGAACCTGTCTGAGTTGTACGCTACCCACGGTTGAAGATTCTCTAAAAGATGCACCACGTTAGCACAGCGTAAATCTTTCACACAGTTGCAGTATTTCAAAGAAACAAAAGCGGCATTATCTCTAAGCAGTGTGTCGTCACGTGGAACACTGAACCCGTCTTGACAATAACGATTCAAAAGCCCATGAGGCCGAAGCACCTATTCTATCGAAAAGGAAATGAAATTACCTCTTGCTCTGACGACAGACAAACAGTGCAACATGACAATAAGTTGATGGCCACGAGAAAAACATCCAAAAGAGTCACGTTTCAAACATAAATAAAAAGGGAGACAGCACAGCCAAAAAGGCGGTTGAGGTTACACGCAGGGATGCCATAGGTCAGTTGATAGCTAAATAAAGTGGATGGAGCATCCACCAAGAGAAAGAGAGAGAGAGAGAAGGCCAAGGCAGATTACATGCACTAGTGTCAACGGACAGTGCAATGAAGGAAGAGACCAAGGATGTTTCTTTCCTTTGCAGTTGTTTCTCCCATGTTGCAGTGCAAGCTTTGGCTTCGAAGTCCAGCTTCGGCGATGTGGGGGGGCCTAGGAACGAAGTCTCTGCACATTCGTGGGATAAGCTTTGCGTTAGAGGTAATACTCCGAACTCGGCGGCTCATCTACGGCACGGCGGTATGGCGCTTACTTTCAAAGTAAAACAAGGGCCACTTGAACAAAATCTCGAGCGACACCTATCTCGAGCAATTTTATTTTGGCAGCAGTTGCCATTTTTAAGTTTTACTATTTCAACTACCATTTTAACTAGCATTTTACGAAAGGCAATAGGGTCCAAGAGCACCTTAACATTCAACTTATAGTCAGAGACCACCAACTTCATGACGAGAAGGACATTCACTGCCCAGCATAAAATTTTATAGTTGTTAGTTATACGTATTCTATATTTTAGGACGAATGTAGTTCCTGGACAAATAGTTTTTGTGAAAGCTAAGTAAATTTCGATTTTATGACATTAAAAAAAAATGCACAAATAACTTACACAAACAATTCGCTGGGCTACATTAGAAATCGGATTCATTTCAACACCTTCAAAATGAACAGAACATCTCTCTACCAGAAAAATGCTGCATGATCATCAACATTTTTTTACATGCTTTTCATTCTGGTTAAGCCCAGAGGTCTAAAAAACCCGCGTGTCACGATGCTCTTCCTGTAAACCCAGTAAGAATATGCGTAACCAGTTCCCGCCGTACTTCCAACACACGTCCCACGTCAACATCAAACGAGGATCATGCCACTGATGCAACGCATGCAAATATCACCGATGAGCGTACCTCATTCTGTTGTTCACGGTGACGGCTCACGAATGCTGCGGTGCACGATGGGAACGAGTCTTGAAGAGGTTGGTCTCTTCAAAAACTAGTTCCTTTAGGTGCTCTTTCGGAAGGTCGTCCAGCTCCGTCTCAAATTTGAAAGGTTCCTCCGCCACGGGCTACAAATGATTTGTGACAGGCGTTACTTTAGCAATGCCAAAGCGTAAAGAGCAGAATCGACGCCCACCTCATCACCAGGGTCATAGTATTGCTCCAGGTAAGGATGAGCAAGGGCCTCTTCAACATTGATCCTTTTGTGCGGATTGAAAGTCAGCATTTTGTCCAACAGGTCCAAGGCTGCGGTATGACACACAAATCCTGCGTCAACTTTTGACTGATGTTTGTTGATGTACAAAATCATTCGCCTTAAATAAACTGCAGTATTCTGGCTCTGCCCTTAGCGATCCCTCGAGTCTAGTGCGGTTCAAGGAGCCGTCACGATAGCCTTGGCACAGAGCACGAGCTTGAAAGCAAGTGCTTGAAGTGCAACTAGGCTCTAAAGATCCCTCAGAGCAGAGAGATAACACAGCAGTAACGGTGTATTTACACGAGTGATATACCCAAAGAATATTGTGTAAGAAGAAGAAAGAAAAAGGTAATATGGCGGAAGTTCCACCACATCTTATGTCGAGTATTCACCCCAGCACCGGGATATCGTTATCGGCGTACTGCGCATATAGCAGACTACATCGGTCCTGTCGTCTGCATGTCGTCTGCTATGTTTTTTTGTTGAGTCACAGGATACTCCCCATGGTTAGGAAAGCATGAAAAGGCACGACGCTAAGCGCACATGCTTACATGGCAGTAGAAAGCTACGACATTCTGCGCATCTTCCGGTATAAATTTCTGGAGACTATCGCTCGTGCGAACACATGGAAATGGTGATTGTCTTACCCTTACCCTTAGGGTCTGCCTCTGGATACAACTTGTTCCATGGTATCTTCGCCTTGTGAGGCAAAGATTGCAAGTAGCTTCTTGCTTTCTCGTTAATGATGCAATTGAGGTCATCCTGGGATGGGGAGCCCAGAATCCCAAGGATGTGGTTCAGCTGGTCCAAATAATGCTTGCCAGGGAAGATGGGCCGGTTGGACACCATCTCGGCTAAAATGCATCCCACCGACCAGATGTCTATAGATTTGGTGTAACCTTTGCTGTTCAGCATGATCTCTGGAGCTCGATACCACCGAGTCGCCACGTACTCTGTCAGAAATCCTGTGTGATCGTGTTCCGGGTCGGCAACACGCGCCAAGCCAAAGTCGCAAATCTGCGGGAGAAGTTGGAGGCGTTCGACGAGGAACGGTATTTTTTTAGCGAGATAATATTTCTGCAAACCTTTAGGTCGCACGTAGTGTTGAGCAGGAGGTTAGATGGCTTGAGGTCACGATGCAGCACATTTGCAGAGTGGATGTATTTGAGACCCCGAAGGATCTGGTAGAGAAAGTAGCAAACGTGGTCGTTGCTCAGCTTTTGCGTCTTCAACAGCTTGTACAGGTCTGTCTCCATCAAGCATTGCACAATGTAGCTATATACCACATAATGTCAAGGAAAACATACCCATCAAGGATTACGTATCACATAACTTCACATCCTCCACTGAGGTTGCCATCCATTCCATTACAATTGAATCATTTGTGGTTTTCTGTCAATATACCTCATAAAGTTGACTATGATACCTGTGTATCCTAAATACAAGTCCCACACACTGCAATCCTCACAGAAGGATACACATCTTTCATAGAGTCAATTGTAGGTGCTCGAATGATGTCCCTTATGTCGATTATCTGAAAGACAACGGTATCTAAGTGAAAAGATATCTAAGCAATGTCAGCATTACCATACACCAAATATTAAGAGGGTGGGTGTGCATGCACTGGAGATTGCATTTTGTTCCCCAACATGTGCTCTGCCCACATATAGTCAAGTAACAAGGTCTATTCCCTGAAGTCGCACCCCCCCCCCCCCCCAAAGCTTCGAAAACGCAATTCTGCCAAGTACTTGTTCACCGCCATATTACAGAACACTGTACACGAATACTATTACTGTCAAAAATATGAAAGTTGCAGCTACACTGCACAAAAGATATTCACGTGGTGCAAGGGTTTAGAAACACCAAATTAACGGCAAATGTGATTAGGGTAATGACAGTCTGAACATACATCATGGCGGCAAATCAGCTGGTGACTGCGGCTCCCCCATGCGAGTGACATCACGAGAACAAGCCCTGTGGTAAAAACGAGTAGTACTCACGTTTTCGTGTTTAAACCGCGTGAGGATCTTTATTTCCCTAAGTGTGCGCTGGCAGTAGGTCTGATGTTCGAAAGGAGATATCTTCTTAATGGCAACCTTCTCTTTTGTTACATTATCGAAGGCCGATCTGTAAAAATGATGTAGAGTTGACGCTTCAGAATACAGTGAACCGGCACAACATGCATGCAATGTGAAACACTTAGCAACAAGTAAGAAACACAGACTACAGAAAGTTTTTGATTAGTGACAGTTGGTAGCATGAGCTACTTGTTCGTTTTTAATTAACTACGTTAAATTAAAGGCGCAGACATTCCAATTTTTCTGACGACAAAGTCTGCATTGTGCATTTTATGGACCTTTTAAATCGAATATGGAATTTTATATTCTAATTTCAAATCAATGTTACCTCCAAACCGAATACATTGGCTGTACACACATTAGACCGAAAGTGAGTGCTATTTCATATTGTGATCCGCATGTGCCTATCGCCCATGCACTTGCTGCATGTTTGTTTATATCTGCGTACTACGTGCTGTACATGTATCCAGTCTGGTTACCCAACCATTTAGCTGTGTTTTTAAAAAGACTATTCGCACCAACGAGACAGCTGATTTGACAGTAAGACTTAAAAATTAATATCTTTGCTGTTTGTTTATTCTCCCATCTATTTATTCCTCGTGACATAATGGTACAAAGCTTCGAAATGCGGAAGTTGCACATTAGTCATTTCCTGCAATACCATGAGGATAACTTTTATGATAGGATCTGTCACTCGATTCTGATACATGTCGTCTTTCAATTCCAGGATCACCCTTACACAAGCACACACGCTGAAAAGTGCATTACGAGAATGAAGGGCACACATCAGTTGCACAATATCGCGAATTGGCACTGGGTATCGTCCAATTGCAGTTTTGCAAGTACGCAAAGGAACTGGATTATGAGCCCTACAGAGAAAAGAAAACATGACAATGCAGAGGTCTTGAAAACTTGGGACTGAAACCGAAACGAAATATCGGTTCGCTTACAGTTACGGTTCAGTGTCAAAACTCTGAAAGCGGTTTCGGTTACGGGATTCGCCGTTTTAATACTTGCGGTTACCGGTAACCAAACAGTTGAACCGGTACCTTTTTCGGTTTTCTCTAGGATGTATCTGCGTGGATGTCGCAAAATGAGCTACAAAGTGGAAACGGGTAAAAATGAACATATTTAATACAGATGTGGAAACAAACAATGTGCAATGCTTCGTATCTTAAATGATCGCAATGATACAGTTCGTAACTCATAGGGGACGTACGCATTTCATGCCACACGATGCGTATGAGTCCAAGCGTATGAGATGGTATGTTGTCTCCATAACTTCTGAATGAAAAAGACATGACGAAGAGATCTAGTTTAACAGAAGCACGTACTCTACCACTAATCAGGGTTGTAAAGCGAAATAAATATCGCATTCAAAGTTGTTCGCGTTCACGCTTGAACTGATTCCTATGAACCGGTAACCGAAATAAAATTTTTTGGTTCAGGTTACGGTTTCGGTTAGTTGCCGATGGTGCATTGCGGTTACGGTTCTTGAAAAAAATTGGGTTCCAAGTGGTTTTCGGTTCCGTTCCGGTTCCAGTCCCTGTTGAAAACCGCTATGTTCTCTGAAGTTTTCATTTTTTGTAATATGCATTTCGTATGTACAATTTCATATGTTTCTGTAAAATGCTGGACAACAAGTGTACAAAACACTTGTCCATTCGCTGGTCACCCTATAGATCTGAACCCCTCTTTTACGTAGGTAACAGAGAGCTATGGCTAAAACTAGTTGTGACTGGCGTGGGAACATGCTATTTAGAAACAAAGCACGTTACATTTCGCAGAAACCGCGATTGCGACATTATTCACCTCACAGGAAACTGCAGACGACCCGTTTAACTTACAGTTCGAACTTAAGAGAAACTGAATTTATCACAAACTTCCTTCTGCGACACACACCGGCTGCTTCGAGATTAGACTGAAGTCCCGAGGCACACGGAAGTGCTTTTTATCACGTACCTGTCTCAGTGGCTCTCGGTCAAAATATAAAACACCGATACAGCTATAGAGCGCTGCAACAAAGCAAAACTGACATTTAAACCAATGCGACATTTTCGGGCAGCATGTTGCGGAGGAAATGCGACAAACTATACTCGAGTTCGCGTTTTCTGAGGGACATCTGAAATAACCCGTCGGTTTCTGCGAACTATCTCATTTTGAACACTTTCACCACATCTTGCGGAACTGAGTGCGGTCTGGTATGAATTAATGACAAGGCTAGGTGTATCGAGGTCGCGCATATTCGAGACACAATCTGCAAACAGTAGGGCACTGCTGCTGTATCTTTCGAGCCGTTTTTCCATACGAATGGGAAACTGTGAGAAACGCAATTGGTTTTTCGTTGCTCGCAGCACAGGAAATGATCACCTGCTCGCCGGTAATAGGCCTAACCCAGCCAGTGACAACTGTTGCACCCCGGCAAACGAGAGTGGCCAGCAGTGACGCGGGTTCACTGCGAAGCTAGTCAACGAAATGCATCCAGAACATTGCTACTTACACAACCATGCCATATGCACCTTCCCCGATGTACGCCAAATTTGTATACCGCGGTCCTACTTCAAAAATTTGCCCTCTGACAGTTTCTGTCGCCTTTGACTCCAAGTCCTTGGCCGCCATTTTCGATACCAACGCTCGTTTGCTCCTTGACGTAAACATCACAGGACCTGACGTTTGCCTGGGTCACGACGCCATTGGTCCAGAACGATCGTTTCCTTCCTTCTCTCCCCTTCCGTGGCGAAGGAAATGACGTTAGCCTGGGCTCTACTGGGATTGGTTGCACCTTGCTGCTGCTTGCCTGCTAGCGCAGGAATCGGCTGCTCGTTCGCTCGCTCACATGCACTTCCTATGTAAAGGGCAAAGATATTTGGGCGCAAAATCGAAGCACCTGCTCGCACATGCGAAGAAATAAATGGCGGAAACAGAGATGCGGAGAGACCGGTGTTGCACAAGCACATTTCATTTGGGTTCCATGTTGTAGTGTGTTACTGCTATTACCACTGCACTTCATTGTGAGAAGAATGTTCACAAGTTATATTAATTTGATATGCCTTCCACGGCTGTGAGACAGCGATATAAGCATTATGTATCATATTGTTTCCATAGAATTTACATGAAACGAGCTCACTGATGTGCAAAATCTGAGAGAGCTTGGCAATTAACTATTCAGGTTATTGTACGATTAAACCTTCTTGCCAAGTAATAGAGTGCTGCAACAGTTAAAGAGCAACAGGGGATAAGCCAAAAACGTGGTCCAATTCTCTGGCAAACGTCAGGAACTTTAATTCAACCAGTCAAAGGTTTTTGCAATGGGAGAATTTGTCATCCAGCCTTCCAAACTTTGCATGGCTGTCCAAACATTATAACAACGTGGAGTTAGTGTGCTCAAGTAATGCTCAACACCACCTCTACCTCCTTCACCCTAGTCACAAGGTTCATCTAAGAGAACTCCGAACGGATACAACACTTGAATACAATAGAAGTACACACTGAACATGGTCTGATGACTTTTATTCGTCAATCATGAGTCTCAACAAGCATAAAAAAAAAGTTAAAACGCACAACACTCTTTACCGGAGAAGGGGACGGGGCATCAATTGAAATTCCCTCCCCAGCTTTTAGCGCTTTAACCGAATACTCATGCATACAATTTTTACAAGTTTCCATCCAAACAACACAAGCATCAAGTTTCTTGTACAAGCAACAAGCACTTTCTTGTACACTGCATTTTATTCTGCATTCCTGATGCCCCACTCCCCATCCTAGTGTGATCTGTACAGAGCAGTACGAAACTTTGAACTTGAACGAAAGCAAAGAAGCTAAAGGTCGTCGTCGTCTTCGTCCGGCAATGAAGTGTTCTGTGCCTCCTGCAACAAAAAGGGTGAAACACATGTAATGTCGTTGCAGCAAGCCATGGCATCAGCCGAGATTGATTGATTTGATATATTTCCATCGTAATGGTAGGATAGATAGGACGGGAATGTAAGCGAGTCGATAACGTTGTGAGTGAACGGTAGACCAATTGGATTGCATTAGTAAGTAACTAGGACCGCCCATGTATTGTTCTCCACCAGAATAATAATAATCAATCAATACAGCCAGCGCGAAAGCAGGTGAAGGCCTCTCTTCACTTGCAACATCATTTCCCAAACATACTGACAACCCGTAAAGCAGTGATGGCCACTAACTACTTCTACAGTAGTTTAACTAGTAGTTCAAATGCTTTTCAGGAGAGGTAGTTAATACTTCTTTAACTACTGCAATGTATTTTAACTACATCTATAACTACTTAACGTTGTCCATCAACAACCAATCCCATTCTATAGTGTTCTTGGACACCTAAACATGAATCACAAGCAGTGATAAAAGTGAAGATTTAGTACACATGCACAGCACAATTGCTCTGCACCCCCATTCTCATCAAACAAGTAGCTCAAGGTAAAAGTCGGAAGCACAATCGTGCCGCAAAGCTTGCGGCAAAATCGGAAGTAGTTGACGCCTGCAGTAACCTAACTACTGTAGTTAACTAGTAGTTGCCCCTACATTTCTGCAAGTAGTTCATAACTATTTTTAACTACAATCAGGTAGCTTAACTACTGGCCATCACTGCCGTAAAGCATGATTTCAACAGCAACGAGGGACAGCGGACAACATAACAGCTGGGAAAGTGAGGCGGCCAGTGCAGTAAACAGATTGTTACTGGATTGTTCAGGGTTGGGACATCCCTCCCAATAACACAACGAAAAGTATCAAGGTCACCAGTACGTCATTCGCACTTGACAAACGATCCGTATACGGAAAAATCGTGACAATGAGGAGGTGCCGTTTGATTCTGGGGAGGCAGAGTAATATCTCGGAATAAAAAAGGAGCTTAGTGTACCACGAGTGTTGAGGTCCAATTTTCCCCTCAATCATGCTATGCTCTTGCGTAAAAAAAGAAGAAAAACTTGCGTCTCAATTTCCCCTGCATATTAAACGCACCCGAATCATTAGCGCAATGCCTTTGGGCAATAAAAAGTGCATTTTATACGCGAGTAAATATGGTAGTAGTGACACTATTCTACTGAAGTTAATAATAGGCAAGTTTCCACCATGTGTGATACAGTGCATGTGCACCTGTGTGCAGTGATTAGCGATGTTACCATCACGTGATATTTCATGTCAGTAGATGCACTCACTGCCAAAGTGATCAAGGTCTAGGACAAGGATGGCAGTGCATCTCTCATTTTTACATGCACCATGCTTTGAAGTATGACTAACCTTCATGTCATTCTCCAGCTTGGCTTGCCATTCTGGGTCCATCGTGACTTCTGGGGGTGCTAGGGCGGGCATGGCCACAAACTCCAGGTTGGGGTCGCCGATGAGCTTGCGTGCAAGCCACAGGAAGGGTTTCTCGAAGTTGTAATTGCTCTTTGCACTGATGTCATAGTACTGTAACGTAACGAAAGGTACATTAACAATACAATGTTGCATAAACACACAATGTGAGAAAGTGGCCAATAACATGATAAACTGCCTCCTAATAACCTAATTCACCTCCTTGACCATTTTGTTACTATTTTCAAGAGTGCACTAATCACGAACGAGAGTCAAAGCTACACGCAGTTGGTTCACGTACTGCCCACATCTATAAGGATGCAAGTTGCAGATTACTTGAAAATGATGCACATTCACAAAGCAAACAAAACAGCTAGTGACTGACACACTCAAAGTATGGTTCGTTTGGACACAGCTCAATTGCAGACATCAATTACCAACAATTGTGAGACAGGTGCAAGATCCTGAAAGAACATAACAGCCACAAAATGCATAAAAGCAAGGTTTGCAACTCAGTGCTCCACCCAGGGATAGCATCAGCTCGCAGAGGTGCAACGTATAAGGCCCATTCTAGCTTTCTACACAAGACGGAACATTGAAAAGACCTCTCTCCTCTTGCAAGGTCATAATGGATTTTTGCTATAGCAGCCAAAAGAACCACTTTTCGTGGCATTTTGCAAATAATTCACTACTTAAATCTGGTCTTATATACTGGAACACGAGAAAACCTGCGTTTTTGAAATTCAGTTTCTTCTAAGAATGGCCATCTTTCAACTAAGTTTGTTGTCCTTCATACGCAGTAGAATTGTGTAGGTTTCTTTGGCATACCCAGCTAATACCCATATCTGCATACCGGGAGGACACAGGTTGTAGTCATTCACCCTAATCACGACCCACCCCTGAATGAACCTGCTGATTCTCTTTGTTTTTTTCTCACCTGAAGGTTCTTCTTGCGGTGAAAAACAATAGACTTTGCCTTGACCTTGCGGTCCTTGATGTCCACCTTGTTGCCGCAGAGTACTATGGGGATGTTCTCGCACACCCTGACCAGATCCCGATGCCAGTTGGGTACGTTCTTGTAGGTGACTCGGGATGTGACATCAAACATGACTATCGCACATTGGCCTGCAAGCACGACACCGCATCAGGAACCGCTCGCTTAGCACCGAAAAATCACAAGCGACTGCGTACCTTGAATGTAGTAGCCGTCGCGGAGGCCACCAAATTTTTCTTGGCCCGCCGTGTCCCAGACGTTGAAGCGGATGGGACCTCGATTCGTGTGGAACAACAACGGATGCACTTCAACGCCGAGTGTTGCTGAAATAACGAGGAAAGGTAACCAATATGCAATACCCGTACGGCCATACGTCATATTCCGCAGGAAAAGTTAACATATTTTGTTTACAGTTTCGATTTTCGCTACCGCAATATTTCAGCTCCTGATACCAGCGTTTCAATTTTGGTAGCATACCGTAACCATTACTATTCCCAGATACTCTAGCAGGACACTGTCCTTGCAACAAGTTCAGCCCTCAATTCGGAGGTAGAGGAGCACAACAGCTTTTCACAATCTTGGATCCCAACAGCAATGCTTCCAGCAACAAAAAGCTTTGGACACGTACACTTTGGTATGCAGTATGACACATGTTTGCGACACTCTCAGGGAAAACGTGTTGATTCTTGCTGGAACCATTACTTGGAAGCTCCCGATAGTCCCGGAACCCGTTCCCAGGGAACCAGGTGGATGGTGTTTACTAATCTCTTCATATACAAAAAAATGCTCTACAAACTATGCAAGAAGTCCGAAGTTTACTCTGGTAAGTGAAATCCACATACCAACATATTTCTTTTCGAACTCTCCAGTCAAGTGACGCTTGACGAATGTGGTCTTGCCGGTGCCACCGTCTCCGACCAGCACACACTAAAGAGAAAGAACATCGAAACCTCGATTACACATTGTAATATTGTCAGGTAATCATCAGCATGCACATGATGCGAGGGAACGAGTTTAACTACACAAACACAGAACTACATACGTCAAAGAAGCCATATATCATATTACACCAAAATGTGCAATTGCGAGACCATATGGTCTTACGAACTACCACCTCCAAATTGCGCTTGCCCATTCAAGAACACAATTCTACCGCAGAACAATAGGACGCTCCTATCATACAGATTGCTTACACTCTGGCCACGCACAAAGAATTCAATGGAAACTCGTAAATGGTACGTGAATGCGGGGGAGTAATCACAATACTGCGGGGGTACAATACAGAACAGTTGTCAATACCAAGAGATATGTTCCATCTTTGGTGTGCCAAGAGGAAATTAATTGCTGTAATATGACTTAACTGTCACACAATGACAGACAGTACCAAATTTCAGAACACAGAAGGCTTCAAACCAACGAAAATAGCATTCATTGACCGTGATGATATCCAAGGCTCTACTTGAACCCCAAATGCACTATAGTCTGCATTCAATATGCAACTGAATGCATCTACCATGGAATGCACTAGGGTGATGTCATTCTCGTATCTGCAATTATGCTCTACTTTCAGGCATAGGGCAAGAAAAATACGGATAGTTCAGCCATCATGTCCATGGCACTGAACTTTCTGGAAAGAACTCACTAAAAAAGAGCAGAGACTGTACACGAGTGTGAAGCCAAATGAATTCACCTACCTTAAATGTGGGAATTCCGTCACCTTGGTCACTCGCTGGCTGCTGCATTTTGTCTGCAATATGAAATCCCAACGTTACCACCGACACCACAGACAAATGCACGAACGACAGCGAGCTTAGGTTGAAATAAAATGCGCTAGCACAAAGCGAACGCAATTAACATTACACAACTATTCTCGCAGCTTGAAAGGAAATATTCGTTCAGGCCTGCCAACAATTCATTCATCGGCAATGAGCGCAGTGATTGACTAATCAAGTCTTCGTTCCAAGGCTAGCGCCGCGACATGAGATTGTAGAACGCGTCTCATCTGCTCCTTGTATATACCTATCACTGGGCAGCAAGCAAGCATAACCAGACATTGTCACAGAGCGCCACATAAGGTGAAGACGATTCGAGAAGAAAGAATGCACATTCACGGAGCACTCAAGTGGCGCCAATTACCAACCACACCACCGGTGAAGGAAAGGCACTGTTTGAGGATCACCTAAATAGTCTTGCCGAGAAGGTGACATCTAGTTCATACCGAAACGCTACAATTTATATTCAACACTTGTGCTGCCAAGTTAGAAACGGTAAAATGTTCCCGGTGTAGTCCTCACCTTACGAAATTTTAAGCCTTAGAAGAACAAAGCTAGAGAGGAGAAAACGATCCCCAGAAAGCACAGAATACACCACGGGCGTCCCAAATAAATAGCTGCGACGATTTTCACGTAACCAAGCATCACTCACCTTTGTTCAGATCTGGATTTACAAGATATTTCCAGGCCGATTCAACCGGATTCACCTACGCATTCACACACATACACTGCACCGGATTCTGGTAATGGGCGGTTAGTCACCGGCTTTTTGGCGCGCTGCGTTTGTATTATTTCGTTCTCTTCCTTTCATTAAAAGATCCTGGGAGATGGATATATTTTTGTTTTGTGCTATTGTGTTACAGGTAACCACACTTTGAAAAATAATGGAAACAAATAATTAATTATGTAATTGACGCTGCGGCGCTATTGTCGCGCTAATGCGCGCGGAATTTGAAAGCTTTAAAGTTGCGATGCGCTTTTCCTGTCTTTTTTTTCTGTCTCTTCAAGGCCGTAATATCTATCCAAATGGTGAAAGTTTGAGGTGCTTCGAAGTATGTCGCGATTGCAATACGCAACGGAAGGTAGGATGTAGGATGAAATGAGGTTGAGCGGGGCATCCAAATCGCCGTTGGGCTTTACTGCGAATAACAAAGGCACATCTTTTGGCATATAACTTGTTTTATTCCGTGCATTTGATAATTACATGACAGGGTCGAGTTAAACGCAAATGTACTCGCAATTCAATTGAAGAATTTGTACAAATTGGCGTTTTCCAACGCTACATACATGCTATTGTTTACAAACATACAATCGGTGCAACAAGCATATCCCAGTAAATTCCATCGAGCACACTCCGTATCCCATCCTTGCAGAATAGAGATCCGTAGCCAAGTTCCACAACTGAAAAATGTTTTATAGATTCGAATTAGTATACCCGTTCACTTTCCTTTACATTCCCATTGTTCCCTCTTCCGTTGCCTGATCCCATGGCCGATTTGGAGGAAGCCAGCGAGCACCTTCTCAACCCTGTAGTAGGCGCTCGCACACGGAACCGGCCCTTCCCTCTCCCTTTTGCTCCCAACGAGGAATTCCATATTGGGTCAGTCAATAATTCCATTATTGACTGATCCGCAAAGCACACTTCGTATCTATGTCATCAGACTTGACCAAGCTACAGAAATATGAAATGATGTCAACGCCTTTATCACACTGCCTGTCTCAGCTATATATGTTTCAAGATTGTGAATGAAGAATGATTAGCTGGAATGCACATTAGCAGTCCAACGACTATGTTGTGAATTTCAGTGTCTTTCATCAATGGGGAAACACCATAGGCATAAAGGTGCCATTATGTTGTGTCCAAGACTCCCAGATACCACAGAAGCGTGTGTAGGGTGTGGCAACTGGGGATGCTCGCCCAAGGTGCCAGCCGAGGCTGCCGACTATTGTGGAAAGAAACCGGGGAAAAAGGAAAAAATTGACTTCAATGAAATCGTTAGACCAATGTACGGCAGTGAAAGCCAAGGACGATTAAGCTATAAATTTCACGTAGTGTCACATTTATCTTCATGTTTTAATGAACTAAAATTGTTAACTGAAAGTTTAACAAGCTTGAATTGTATTTTGAGTTGACAATATGGTAACACTGTCCCAGAGATGGGTGTAAGATGCTTTGACGGGGGCAGAATCACATAGCTTGCCATGGGCTCCTTTCTTAATACGAAGGGAATCCAGAGACAGGGGAAAGAAAACACGAAAACACACACGATCTCAGATCTCAGACCAGACCGATCTGCACCTTTCTTCCTGGATACGCCACTGCCAGAACGACATGCTGTGACCCTACAATCTAATTTATTGTTTATCTATTCGAATTTTATATTTTTTTCTCTCACAAAGAGGGTTGTCCAGGAACAAAAGGTTCTTGACAGGATTTTGTGCTGTGGTGTTTGAAGAGCAAAGTCTTCTTATTGCTGCAGCCAATAGTGCTGCCCTGCATTGTGCATGGCAAGCGGATGATGAGTAGGACTACTCTTGCCTCTCCATTCTCTCTAAGAGCAATATAAAGCGATTACCAACTTCCCCGTTTTATTCCTCTGGCAATATAAAGCCCTTCTGACGAGGGCCTAAGCAAGGTTAGGATTGCTCATATTCATGCTCTTATAGTGTGGCAGTTTTTGAGAGAACGTGTCATCCACAGTCGGTGACAGGAGCACCAGAAAATGAGAGAGGAGGAGGAACATGTGTGATAGGTGTGACACAATTAAAAGAGAAATGACATGCCTGCACTTTGATACAAAGAAATGTTTTCAACAAGAGCTATACAAGGTGCGTCAAGTAAGACTGACCAGAATTTTTATTAAAAAAAGCTACGAGAGCAGCACAGATGTTTTTGCAGTCGAGTTCTACAGCCAGGCGGACACCCTCTCAGTGCGCAACTACAAGATGACTAATTACCTCAATTCATCAATTAACTTTTTGATTAGGGGATTTCGGGCAAAAGCGAGATGGCAGATTGAGAGATTATCCTATAGTTGCAAGCCATTTCACATTTAACAAATCGTGAAACCCGCATGTGCGTTAAAATATCCATCCCTGAATTTTGGTACACAAATGAGCCGAAACCTCGGGCGACAGGGAATGCGGGGAATACAGCGCTCATTTCCCATCAGAGGGCCACGTGATTTGGAGCGGTGGAGATGATTGGAGTAGGTGCAGCTCAGCTGGCCAGATAAACCGCTCTCCGGGCCAGATAAGCCTCCATCGGTGTGGGTGATGCACTCTTCAGGCGCACTTTTTCGGTTTCGGTTCATTTGCATACCAAAATTCGAGGATGGATATTTTAGTGCACGTGCCACTTTAAGGATTATTTAAACATGGAACAGTGTTCAACGAGGATAGTCTCTCAATCTGCTATCTCGCTTTTGCACAAAATTCCCTAATTAAAAATTTAATCAATGAATGTCAGGTAATTAGTCATTTGGTAGTTGCACACTCTCTTCCAGAGGATGTCCGCCTGGCCGTAGAACTCAACTGCAGGAACAATGTCTATGCTGCTCTCGTAGCCTTTTTATAAAAATTCTGGTCGGTCTTGCGTGACGCGCCCTGTATATATATGTGCAGTTTGGAGAATTTGGAATTGGAATTGGAGCAGTTTGGAATTAATGCGAACATTTTAACGCCGTACTTACCTATCTATGAAGTCTATCACAAGGCTGCATTGTTGCTACGAAAGACCAATTGCACTGCCAATCGTGATGACCAGTAAGGTGACAACGATGCCAATGCATATCAGAATGATAAAACGTTTCTAGAAAATGAAGAGAGAAACAGCAGACGCCCATGACCCTCGTACACTTAACGTGTACGCAGTGAACATCGTTACTACATAACTTAATTATTATACCTTTTTTTATAGGCTAAACCATGGCTTGTTGTATAGAACAATGTTGTTACATGCTATTATGTGTGAGTCTTATACAGGGTGTTTCACCTCACGTGATAAAAAATTCTAACTGGTGACGTACTTGGCAGAGGATTGTGGGACTTTCGGCAATTACCTTCTGGAAACTTTTGCCACCCATGAGGAAGGCTTTGGACAATTTTTAATTGTGGTAAATTTATTTTCTTCAATTGAACTTTGAAAATTGCCAAGCGAACTCACTATATATATATATATATTTTTTTTTTAAAGAAATATGAAGTCCTGCACGGATAACTGCAGACCCAACAAAAACTATGCGCAGTATCGCAACAGAAATAGTCGGAAAAAATCAATAAAAATTACTCTTTAGCCCTGCCTGCTTGTCCAAATTGCCCAAAGCCTTCCTAAATAGTGGCAAAAGTTGTCAGAAGGTAATCTCACAATCCGTCACAGTACGTCGCCACTTAGGATTTTTTATCACTTTAGGTGAGACACCCTGTATAAGCTTACATATAAGTTGAAGAACCTGTCATGTTACAGCTTCTGAAACAATCTGTACATGCATGATGGAGGCTATAGCTTGGTGCAGTGAATTGCCTCCCCCCCAAAAATCTAAACTTCTTGTAGAACAGCCAGCTGCTAATATATCTACTAATACGTTAGAAGAATTGTAGGATTTCTCTTAGACTGTGGTACTGCTGGAATGAAACTTCACACAAAACAATGTGCTGGGCTTCACTGTCTCTGTTTGCAACGGCAGACAACTTTTATTCGCAGGACAGCATAAAATAAATTCATAATTTGATAGCCAACATTTTACAGAGGCCTCAGTTGTATGCAATACAGAAATAAATATAGTGCTCAGCTACAGCTACTAAACAATACTAAATATTCAGTGCCGCTAACTTCTGAGGCAAAACGCTTGTACATGTAGTCTCATGCATGTTACACATGCGTAAACGGGCAGGAAATGCGGATAACAACCAAAATATTGCACAACCAAAATGCACATTCTGTGCAAACAACATTGCACGCAATATTCTCAAAATAGCAAACAATATATTAGGCTTTGCAGCCACATCACACAAAAGAAATGCGCAGCAATTGCAATGCTAAATTGTACTGGTGGATATTCATACTGCAGAAACAAGTGACACTGAAGCACTAGCATAAATTCATAAAGAGATGCTACAGTGCAAGGAACAGAGGCAAGTGTGGGTACACACAGATAGACAAGTGTTAGGACATCTACAGATTGCAGATCAAATGCCTGCCCTTGCTACGTGGATTGGACAGGTGCACCCCCATTTCGGAGGGCTGCTATAGGCTACACTCTTTTTGTTATTATCTTACTGACTTACACCGCATGCACATGCGAAGAAGCCAAACTGTGTGAAGATCACATACAATTTTCAGTGTCTTCTAGTGGTATTGAAGGTTTTTATAATGAATGGCAGTTTCATTTCATGTGACTACCATGTCCATTATGTGGAATATACAGGGTGGGTGCTCCAAAAGGTCAGTCTCACTTTCGTGCAAGACGTTATATACCTCCTTGACACGATACCTCCGTGACACACAGACTTCTTCTGCCTCAGAATAAGAAATTTATGCCAGAGAAACCTACAAAAAAATTTCGGTTACCAAGCGCTGTGTAACAAAAGAAATACGACCACGCAAACTTTCGCCTCCATCCATTGGTACAGCGCATAGGAAATACATGAAGACGATTTGCATGGCCGTATTTATTTTGTTACGCATTGGCTGGTAACCACAATTTTTTCGTAGGTATCTCAGGCATAAATTATTCAACGTGTGGCAGCAGAAGTCCGTCTGTCAAGTAGGTGTAGTGTCACTCGCGAAAATGTGACTGACCTTTTATAGCACCCACCCTGTAGAGTTTTCAAGAATATATGAAAAATGTCAGTACAATGTGGTATACATCTGGTATTTTGGTCAATGTGCCAGGTACCAATATTATGCGTGATACCGTATGCAAGTTCATGACATCTAGAAACCATTGTTAAGTTGGACGTTTGCTGACGTTTTGAGACGACATCACCAATTTTTGGCATGTTTGGACTTACAGGGTGCCATGCCCACACTCACCTCAATATATAAATGCATTGTCTTTACATATTAGATGACTAAAGTTCTAAATACTGATGGGGACCATAGGATTGTAGATTGCAAGTCAACATTTTAATGGTCCCTTGGGTACACACTCCCAGCTCTTACAGCTTAAGTGTGTGGCAGAATGCTTGGCTAAGCACAACACAACCTTGATTTGCTCTGACAGCAAACTAAATAAAAATGGCAATAAAGCTGACTAGAAGTGAAATGATAAAGCTCGTTACAGTCACTCTATGACAAAGCATGATGGTTCAAAACTGCCCATATAACTGGTCTGGGTCAAACAAATACACAAACCCAAAGTAAACTAAGAAAACCGGCTGTGGATGTTAAATAACACATTGTCTACAGATGGTGGATTGTGCTGAATCATATCACCACGAGACCATACGCTGCTCCTAACTGAAGCACGAAACAGAAAAGCAAATTTTTTTAATATATATAATCAGGCTATCCAACTGCCATCAAGAAAAGTTATGTGCATTAATATCGGGCAACGTAACACAGCGTGTTTTCGCACATTGTGTTCAAGACCCTGATAGCATGAACTGACGTGAGAAACTGTCACATTAAATTTATGGGTTATATTCCCTTTCTAATCTCTTATCTTTTCTGCATGCATAGCCTGTGTATTTGTATTAGCCCACAAAACTGGCTTGTTCTGAACCTTGGCTAATCAGCATAGAATGACTCAATAACATAGAATGTCTCTGTGCATGGCAGCTTTGGTACAGGTGCAAGTCACACAAGGTGTATGCACAAGTCGCACAACAGTCAAGATCTAAAACATTCAACAACTAGTGCAATAGTACTGTCAAGCAGACTTCTAAAACAAAGCAGACGTCCCAGCCAGCGAGGCCATCTCCTGCCTGCCGTCTATTTTCGTACCGAAACGAAAATAATAATCGCCAGAATTAAGACGACCACTACAAGTAGGACTATGATTATGACTTTTTTCTGAAACAAGCAAACAAAAGAAACAGAATCAGATGTCGGAAACTAAAATGAAGTAATCGTAACAGAGGTTCAACACAGGCGCAACATAGATTCAACAGCGGTGCAACGTTGGTTCCTGAGCCCCTGCAGCAGAGCGTGCTAACGCTTGGACCCCGGTTGTCTAGGCAAGTCCCTATTATTGGGTCAGCATCGTGCTATTGTTTTTTTTTTTTTTTACCTGGGAAACCGATTTTTCAGAACCATTTTAAGAGGTGCATCCAGAACGTTAGTTCCGCTTACAAGTATTGGTGATGTCGTACTGTGGTCACTCGTGGGCATGCGTGTGAGTTAATTTCTCCGTTGGCAAGTCACAGGTGCCGTATCAAGGTGCCGTATTACAGGTGCCATATCACCATAGTGACATTGTGGACTAGGCCCCATACTTTAGTTTAATAACAGACGCGTCATTCTACGAAGCGTGGATGCAAAAACTGGTGCCCCCGCTATTACGAGTGCCCCACTAACAGTGGAAACTGCCCAAAAATGTAGTTTAAGAGAATACAGTGAAAACATGACATTTTGAAAACAAGCTTTCGAGGTGTTTAAATAGCTAGTCAGATCTTATAATTTCTGGATACCCGTCCAGAAAGAATGCGCATGCACCACAGTGCATTCAACAAAAGACTTGAGAGAGAGAGAGAGGGAAATAAAGAGAGAGAAAAAGGGATTTGAAACTACGAGCGTGCACTTGCTACACACGCGCTGGCGATAGGAAAGCCAGCGTCTTTTCTCGTCTCGGAGTACCTTAGCGGCAGAACTTTTCAAACGTATCAGCGCGCTTTACAGCATGGTTTTTGACTGACATCTTAAAGGGGCACTAAAATGCAAAAACAAGTTCACTCCAAATTACGTTCCACACTATGTTAATTTCGTACATGCTATCATAATTCAAACCTTTGATTCCGTTATGGAGCTAAAAATCAAAATTATACCGGGCTCTTTCTTGCTTCGGCGCTAAGCAGTGAACGCCGTTTTAGCTCTTGCATCGGTGTTGTTAGTCCATGCTGCGCATGCACGTTGCGAAGTCCACGCTAGAGCAGTCCCGGTGAAAAACATAAAAAAAAAACAGCTGTCTCATTGGACGGTGCCAATCTTTGCCTCCTGAGGATCCTTTCGTTGCCGCCAAAGACGGCCCTGTTTTCATTGCATTTTTCTTCTAAACGGTAGTGTTGTGTGAACTAATTTTGCTCGCATTATCCTAATTGAAACACGGACTTTAATTTGAGAGAAAGTTGTTTTTGCTTTTTGGTGCCCCTTTAAGCGCAAATGGTACAAGTGGTTGCAGGCTACTTTGGGATATAAACGTGACCTCGTGTCGCACCGTTTCTTCTTGAACTCGATCTTTCCTCTTTTGTTAAGCACATACATAAACAAGCACAAACACGAAAAAAAATTTCTTCCTCAGGTCTTCCTATCTTTGCTATAATTGTAAATGCCACAATTTTCTGCGCCTCCTTCAGGCGATCAAGATCATAAACATTTACTGCCTAGAGATTCGGGGGTCCGCTAATATTACACACTTCACATTATTTAGTTGGAGGTAAGCAGTGTTGTTCCTTGTTCGCTGCATGCACAAGCGATAGGTTCTGAAGAAATTGCAGCGTGCTGTGACACATTGTGCAGTGCATAGTAGTTCACATCAGGATGCACTACACCACAAAAATGAAAACATTTAGAAAAAAACAGTTAGTGATTAATACAGTTGGGTGCTCTGAAAGAAGTCAGCAGCGTGCAGCATGCATAGTGACAAAGCAGAGTCAATGACATTAGCAGAGACATTAACAAGAGTCTGATACATTAGCAATGATAGTGTAAAGGGATCAAACATTAAATAACTCAAACTCAAATATTTCGTACTTTCAGATAATTTACACTGATCTCAAATTTTTGTTCAGCCTGCTATGTTTCAATTGTTGAGCAGCTACTCAATTCAAAAGGCACTTTCGCTTAATTCGTACTTTTCGTTCCTTCGTAAAATGTTCCCATGTGTAGAAAACTGCTTCTGCATGTTGGCGATAGCATCTCTTGAGCCACGTGCCTTTAGACACACTATTCACCTACAGACGTATCCGTCTGCTAAAGATGAGACCCATAAAGAACTGCTCGCTTTGGTGGGCATTGAAAGCTTTGTTTTGAAGAATTTCTTCTAAATACCTCTGCAGACCGTAGAATTTGTAGACTGCTGAATTTTAAAAATGTGGTAACATTTCTTTTACCAATGTTTTATGTCTCCCTACTTCTAATCAGGCTCATGTAGCGGAAAGGTTAAAAAAATGTGCTTTGGATGCGCAGCTATCCGTATAACAAACCATAGTTTTGTCTCACAACGCGCACATTTAGATGAATTTCTGGTACAGTGCTGGACAAAAGTTTACGGAACACGCTCCGGCGCGTTCCTTCCTCAGAGCGACACACTGGCCACGAGTGGAGCCGTACAGACTTACAGACACGTGCCTAGGTAACCCAGTCTCCTGTTTGCAAGTCTGTACGGTGCCACTCACTGCTAGCGTGTCAGTCTGAGCAAGGAATGCTCCGGAGCGTGTTCCGTAAACTTTCATCCAGCGCTGTACTAATTCAAACTTCCGCAAATTCAACCAAGAAGCTGTGGTCCCTCTTAGACTGAATTAAACAGAGTCTTCCGTACGTTACATGACAAGTACGGGGACACTGCTTAGGATTAAGGACTCACTCGAACCTACCTTTCTTGCCTTGCTCTGGTAACGGACAGCTCGTCGTGTTTCTTGCGTTGCAGTGTCAACGTAGGCTGAGGCATTTTTAACATGGTACTCAATTCTGTCAACCATTTCGCCCTGCAATTGGAGCATTTCATCCTCGACAGTGCCCAAAGAGGAATACAAGATATGAGGACTGCTTCATAACTGACTCACATTCGATGCGAGCCGGCGGTTTAATTGGTGCTCGCACAAGACTTTGAGTCATAAAAGTAATTTAGTCGCGCGCCGTCACCTTTTTTTCTTAATCGCATGTTCGAAACAATTCAGCAACAGTTCAGCAATGTCGGATGCAGAATGTGGCACATGTACATCAAAGTTAACTTGAACGCCAGTCTGGCCTGCGAACCTTGGTGGTGCTCAGTAGAAATAACGGCGGAGGGTGTTTTGGTCATCTATCTACAGTTAGGGGGGGTGACCCTGGTTATGGAGGCGTTCTGTGCTAGGCTCTGCCAGGGTGGCCCTCTTCTGTGGACAGGGTGGAGCGGTGTTCAAGTTAACTTTGACGTGAGCTGTACGTGCACACAGACGTACCAAGGAAGATCTGGAAGAGGCCTGTCGGAACCGAAGTATGAATTCGGATTCAATTAATCGACAGAATCTTTTTTCTGGTCAGGAAAACAACTTTTTGTCAACCGCCAGCCTCGAGACAAATAATTGCCGCTAAAGGCTTTCCTCACAAATTGTTCGGTGAACAGGAACTCACTACACCGCTGCACAGTGAACCAGCACAACAAGGGGTAAAGACATTAATCAGACAGAGGTCTGTCGACGCAGGTATCGTAAAACACACCTGACTTTCAACGAGCATTGCCATGTCCATGAACATGTCATGCAGCTCCCTGATGCTCTTTTCCAACTTGATGATGTCGTGGTGCCGAGCTTCAATCTCGGCCAGGGTCTGTCGTGCTTTCTGGGTCTCCATCACGATCTGAACGAAAAAGACATTGGAACCAGTAGGTACCATTAAAAAAACAACATTACACGAAATAGCTTCAATACCTAACTTGGCTTGCACCAATGAATTTCATAAACTCACGCCCTCAGTGAAAATTGCTGGGTTCCCACTTTCCAGCATCTCTTCTATCTCTTCATCTGTAGTCACCTTGCCAGCTTTGAGGAGAAATTTGGAGACCAGTTAACTGGAGCCGTCGTTAAGAGCTGGAGCGACCTTACTGATTTCGAGCTGGCGCTTGATGCGGTCCTTGCAGCGCCCTCGATAGTCATTTTGGATTCTGTTGTACTCTGTCATTGTTTCCACAAACTTGCGTGACAGTGCAGAATGCTAGTAGAAAAAGCATGTACACAACTTCTTGAAGGCTGTAATGGGTGAAACGCTTCTCTTTTTATGGCCCTCGTTGCACACAAGACAGAACTGCATTATTTTTGAATAGTGACGAGGGCATTATGCAAAGAGGAATGTAAATGAGTATTCCACTCGACTTCAGCAAATGCATGAAAAAAGAAAGAAAGAAGAAAACTTGTTATACAGGAGCCTGTGCAAAAATTAAGTAAGTACTGGCATGTTCAGTTTAAATAGACTACAGAAACGTCCAAGGTGGTAGAGGTTAATTTTGGAACATGGATGAAAGTGTGCTACTGCTTTTCCACATTCCATATGAGACACAGGCAGCAGTCAATGCAAACTGTGGTGACAAACAGAAACAAGCTGTCAAAAGATGCATCAGTCAAGTTTTTGCATGCCTAATGAGTTGGCATAAAACAGATTTCAAATGTGGGCACCTAAGAAGCTCCCCAATGTGCGACTTAGTTAAATCCAGTCATAGTACTATTATATGCCTGCGCATCATTTGTAGGAAGGAAAAAATAACACCGACTTAACATAACAAAGACAACAATTTAAACATAAATTTAAAATGGAGAACGGGGCACACTTTTGACTATGACAACGCTGTGACCTTGGAGTGGGAACAACGGTGGCGGCCACGAAAATACCTAGAATCGTGGCACTAACAAACAGAGCCTATCACTTGCAATGCCAACCGTGGCCCACTTCCCAACGTTTAACTGGTTTTCGGTCAGCTCATTCCCTCCCGAGGCTGCATTGATGATGTCTCCCATATGGGAGACTATATGGGAAAATGGGAATGGGAAAATGGGAGAATACTATAGGAGATTGAATTGTTGTCTTTGTTATGTTAAGTCTGTGTTATTATTCCCTTCCTGCATTATGATTCCCGGCTTTTGGAATATCTTCCCATCATTTGTAGTTGTACAAAGAATAATAAAAACCACATAATTGCGTGGAAGGCAAACCTAATTCAGAGTTGTTCGCAAAACAACTACCCACCCCCTCTCCAAACCAACGTTACTTGCTCCGGTGAAGCAGAAGACGTTAACAAGCAGCGACAAGATGTAGCTTGGACAGGTATAAGGTGCAGAAATGTGAAGCATGTGAAACGTGGACTGTGGGATTCAATTCAATCCCAATGGAACCATGTGTTGATACTCAGCTGACACTGAAGTGCAGATAGTGTAAGTATCTGACAAATAAAAAAAGAGCCCTAGAACAAGAATAAAAGTGGAAGGCATCAGTCCTGGATCCAACGCTACAAAGAGCACAATTTTATATTCCCATGTTGGAAAAAAAAAAAAAAAAACTTGCTGTACTGTCTTCTCTCTTCTTTTCTTATTCTTCATTAGGACACTGCACAGTACAGTGGTTACGGGGGACCAATTAGTATGCACCATAAAGAAACACCAGGTCACCCAACATGCTCCCGTATCAGTTTTGACAGTATTCCTACGAGTTGAAGTTAACTCAAGACCTAAGCTACTAGCCACAATGCACTCCAGTAGGGTAAGAAAAAAACATACTACAACAGTACTACAGTTGCAGCAAGCAGAAACCCGGAAAGGCTAGTGTAGATGCAAAGTGCAGTGAGGACTCATGCAGTGAGGAGAAAGAAGTAGGTATGAAGAGAAATGCAAAAAGAGAAATGACAACCTTTGGGAGGCAGCTCCCCAAATTTCTGTTGCCTGACACGTCTGAAATTCAACGACGGAGGGTCAAGACACGTGTAGGGACGACGTCAACGTGAGGGAGTGCTGCCACGTGCAGTCACAGGAAGCAACAATAGCCTGCATGGGCCCAACAGAGGATCGCCCGCTCACCTGTGTCTTGCGTATGCGAAGCTCGGCTGTCCTGTTGCCCACTATCTGGTCTTCTTGTTCGATGTTCTGCTCCATTACTGGGTACCAAAGTGGTTGCAGATTAAAAGCCTTGTTTCACACACAGACAAGCATCCACTACAATGACAGTGACAGATATGCAAAAGGCAATATCCGTATCTATACATCACCAAAAGATGTTTAGATACTATAATGTAATGTGATATGATATATAATTAGGGCCTGACTCTTTAGGGTTATACCCGATTTTGCCCGATATTTACCTGCCGATTCAAATCTGAAAAAAAAAAAACGGGGTTTAACCCGGTATTTCCCCGAAAAATGCTGGATCAGCGGGATTCAAAGTTATCGCACCTAACACAGAACTTTGGAAACTGTGTTGTAAATGCATAAATATGCTGATACAAACTGTCAAAACAGATACCATGCCACCTCTTAGATGCATGGACTAAATATTGATACTCTGTGTAAACTGGTGTGTCGTGTATTATGCCAAGTAAACCAAAGACCTATGCCTGATCCAATCCGATTCAACCAGAGTTGGGTTAAATCAGGTTCAGTTCAACCCGATTACACCCGAATTCTTGGAGCGAAATATAACCCAATATGTACCCCTGATTTTGTTAAAAAATATAACCCGAAAAAGTCAGGTCCTAGATATAATGTGATGATATAATGTGATGTGCATAATGTGAGATGCCAGTAAACAAATGTCTACTGGCACATTTTACATAATTGCAATGCAATACCAGAAACACCTCTGGAGAAACATGTTATGTCCTTTTCTAGAATACAGTGCAGCTGTTGAAAGGTAAGAATGAGATGTGATGTGTATGAGCCTAGGAGGAATGTTTGAGAATGCCACCAGGGCATAAAAGTTGAGTATCAGTCTCAGACTCATTCCTGGGCCTTTGCTGTGCTTTCTGCACCAGCGCCGAGCACATGCTCAATGCACTGCCAAGGCTATTGAGATCGAGTATGAGGCTCATACTCAACTTTTATGCAACCAGGCCCAGGGCATTTAGGACATTGGGCGCCGAATAGGGTGCCACGTTTCACTCAAGGTTCACTCAAGTATCATGAAGGAATTCATTATATCAATCTCACATTTCAGCTTCATCCTGACTTTATTGGCCATACGTTTCACATCAGCCATCAGATCTTCCAAGTCCTGTTTCATTTCTGCAAAGGGAAGTATGAACAAAGATTACAAATTAATCACTCGGTGCAACAACCTCTTTTGGGGGGGCTTTACTCCTCCTCCTCAAGGGAGTCACACGGAGGTCGGAATCCGACCGGGGGCCAAACAAAGCACAGAGTACAAACGAAAAATGCTCCTAAAATTCTTCCTTTGCGAAATATTATTTATTTATTTACCCTCAGGACCGGAGGCAATACAGAGGGGAGTGGTTAACAATTGGTAAGAAGATGTTAATATAAGCAGCATAAAAAAAATATTTTCAAATTAAGTCAACATGAACAAAATTGCACTTATTGAACAAATTGCACAGATACGTATATGTGAATAAAAAATGAAGAGTTTAAGTCTATTAGAGAGCAAAAAGTGACAGCAAAAGTGTACAACATGTAGAATGAAAAATGGCTATGCAGAGAAATAATCGCATAAACACTTCTTAAATTGCTTGATGTCGGTAATGGTTCCGCAAAGGTGGTTCCACTCCAACGATGTACGAGTTAGAAATGAATCGTGAAATGACCTTGTTGAGCATGAGAGAATGCCTACTTTCTGCGGGTGATTGGTATGAGCTGAGATATATGTAGCCAGTTGGATTAACGATTCTCTGAGGTGATTACTATGATAATAAATCTTGTGAAACTTGCGAAAATTAAAATAACAAATTGTGCAAGGTGACAATATCTTAACTTGCTATGGCTCATTCACCACCACATCAACGTATTGTTACGGTCTCACGTATATTTCACATTGCTCCATCACTGCCCACAAAAAATACGAGCCCTCATAATGGACATACAGTCCCGAATACACGTTGGTCTATCTGTTACTGCATGTCTATAGCCTGTTTAACATACTTTCATCCGGGAGTGGGGAAGACAAGATGCTGCTGTGCTTTAGCTTCATTTCGTTCACAGTTTTCTCAATTTTATCGATGTTCTGTGTGATCTCCTCCACCTAAAACGGGAAAGCGTGGTTCAGAAATAGAGGCTTATTTGCAGCACACAATACAATAGTCAAGGAGGTACCTCGGCAAAAAACTCTTCCATGAAACCTGCATTGGGCTCAAGCACCACGGTAACATCGCCGTCCAATTCATCGTCCTCTGTTTGGGCCTAGAAAAGTCAACAACACGACGTATCGTACGAGGTGTCTGATGACGCTTCACAAGTAAGAGGTGGTCGGAAGCATTTTTACGGAAATGTCTAGAATATGTGCAAGTGTGAAGCAGACAGTTCTAGCAATATCAGTACGTACATGTCCAGCATTACACCAAAACACACTTATTGTTTTTCCACAAGCTGCTAAGCTTGTATAGTAACAGTTTTATGGTATATGTCTAGGGAGTGACTTTTTAGGACTACGACCAATTCGGGTTAAACCCGATTTCTCCCCGAATTTCATTCGGTATGAAATCCTCAAGTGACGTTTCCACTGAAGAGGAACAAAGGTCGCCACATGTAACACATGTAAGAATGGGTCAGTTACCTTCCAAGAAATACACCCGTGTGTATCAACACTGTCTATGCCTTCAGGGATTAGTGCTGGTAGGTCAACCTCCCCCACCCCCGCAATAAAAAAAAAAGGATTAGGAAAGGACTTAATAGACTAGAGGAGCAACAGAAAACATGCGATAACACCCGAAGGCGGAATTATCCTTGGATTTCTCCCCGAATTAGATTTAAAAATAGCGCCCGAATCTGAGACAGGGATTTAAGCCGAAAAAGTCACTCCCTATACGTATATGTATGACATTAAAGCTATCCCCTGGTCGCATGAGTTGTACTTTGCCCACCATCATAAAAACGTCTGTCTTTTCTTCTACCGTCTTTTTCTTCTAGTTTACTCACTAAAAGCTTCCTACGTAGCACAGTAGGAGTATTTGCATATACACATTTCTGTTGTTGTTGCCAAGCAAAAATGTGTTTGGAGTCCGACTCGCATCTATAGATCAGTTATTTTGTGGCAACTGCTTCTCGGGTACTTTGTAGGGGTACGTCCACCAAAGGGTGCTGCTGTATTATTTCTACCTTCTGCTGTATTATTCAATATGTTCAGCAGTTGATGTACCAAATATTTCTACCAGGAGACATAAAAACTTTTTCTTAGACAAACGATCAGGCATTAGTAGAGGACAGGACACAGAGTTGCCAGCAGAGCGTATATCTCTGTCAATTTAATCAATTATCTAAGGTAAAATTAGAGTCACGTGAAAACTCCAAGACGTGTACACAAGGGCAGACCCAGGATTTCTTTTGGAGGGGTCCGGTCCGGAGGGGTCAATTGAAACTCCATGTAACAACAGAAATTGAGGGGGGTCAGGACATCCGGACCCCCACTATATATCGCTCTGTGTGCACATATTGCAGGATACGCGAAATGCTAGATATAAATTTATATTGATCGTGAATTACATGTCTCTTGCCTTTCCCAGAAACAGAAACATCTTTGGTATCTCTGCAGCTTACTGTGGGATCACATCATACTACAATGATGCTTTTATAGTGCGCCTTCTGCTAGTGTGAGGAAAATTTCAGCGTAAATGTACATGACTACACCTTCCAATGCAATAGTACCCGAGTAGGTACTTTTTCTGTGAAGTACCTGTTGCGGTGGTCATTGTACCCTATTGTCACTCCCCAGCTGTAACACAGCTTTCTTTTTTCTGCAAATGAGCTTCAAATGCTTTCTTCAAGTGACCTTAGAATTCCTCTTCGCCATTTTTTTGCTATTTTAGTGCAGCCACCTGTTCCTCGTTCGATTGTGTGTAGCAAGCAATTATGCTGTTATTCATTGAAATGTGAGACGACTGCACGTAATATATGACGCTGCTGGCGTGAACAGCTCTATACGTCTTGCTCTCCAAGAGACTATATTGATTTTCGTGGGGGACAATATAATTGCGCGCTATAGCATGCTTGAGCCACTTGAGCGTACAACAGACACGACGTCTTGCCCGAAATAGATCTCTCTATTACCACAATGGCCCTGTAACGCGTACGTGTACGGGAGTGTCCTGCAAGTTATCAACTATAGGCCGATTTAGTGAGGTGGCACGTATACTTGTAATGCGGCACGCTGGCTGTTTGAAAAGGCTCCATACTCAAATAAACCCTTTCACTGGAGTGTATGCATATTAGTGAGCAGACGTGATGAGACATATGAAGGACAAGTTCAGAGAAAACGCTTGAAAACGATGCGGGACTGCGCACACACAATTTGGAACTTGTAAACTTTTCGCAACACATTCAGCGATGAGGACTGTGGCTGATTTGATGATGATAAATTTTATGAGTATCTAGTACGGGCACCGCGAAGTGAATCGACATCACGGGCAGATCGTCAAAGTATGTTTTCGTGGTGAAAATGTGAAATCAAATAAAGTGCATACAGGTGATACAACGATCAACAAGTGTGAGGTCACGGAAAAAGATAAATGAATAGAGAGAGAGAAGGGGGGAAACGCTCTCGCACCCGCTTACCGCTTTTAGAGCAGATATCCTGTCCTTGATCATTTCCGTCTTATAAGGCTACTTTAAAATGGTTTCTGGCTTCGGAGAGCACATCAGAGCGCCCGAAAAACGATGAACACCCCAGCTTCTAATGCCCAGCCCCGTTATTTTCAGTCATCTCCACCATTCGCGAGCAAATGGAGCTTGCACAGAGTTGCTGGGACAAAAATCCGAAAACTTCCATTCCACCACCGCGCACCGCTACTGCAGCGTGAACGCAGCTGGCCACCACTGCATCATAGTTTTTTATTGTTGTTTGTTTGCTTTTGTACATCAAAAAGTTTTGCGAGGGGCGTTTTACAAAGTTTGTGTGGTGTGCGCGGCACTTTTTCTGCGCTTATTTGGTCCACAGTGCTCAAACATAACTCAATGAGGGTCGTCTCGAACTGTGGCAGTTTTGGCAACTGAACTTCAAGAAAGCCATGGGAGCCGGAGATTTGTGAGACCTTCTGTTGAACTGTCATATGAGATCCAGTCGGAGCACAAATACTTTTAATTATGGAAAGCGCGGCACATGAAAATGCGACACTGGAAATATCACTGTAAGACATTAAGGGAAAGAGGTCTCTCTGTTCCTGCAGCTTGCTCCTGCTGCAGCTCTTCATATGTTTCGGTATCACCTGCTAAGGCATATAGAGCAACATATATAGAACCTTGCAATGCATCAGTGTCGCTATGACACAAACTGTGGGTGCCAAAATTAGATTCAGCTGGGACATATACTAGTACCTACCTAGTAGTGAATACCTACAGGCTCAGCTGACTGACACTTATGCTGTCTGTAGGTATTCACTACTGGGTAGGTACTAGTATTCATCCTAGCTGACTGGCACCTATGCTGTTTAGCATTTGTCCTACAAACTTGTCAAATTTCAGGCACGAAGAGGGCATCGCATCCCAAGGCCGAAATAAACCTTCCCCAAGCTTTGTGTCCATAGACATGGACATGGAATCTGATCCAGAAATTCGTCCGTTGGTCACCTTCAGAGAAAAACTTAGCGCAGTCTTGCATTCCACGAAGTTTCAGGTAGGAGGTTATAGATTTCTACACGCATGGGACAGTACTTTCAGAGCCTTCTGTGTCAAGTGTGCTGTCTGCAGTACCTGTGTCATGCAATCCTCTACGCTTTTTTTTTTTTTTTTTTTTCCACCCAGAGGTAGCATCTGAGATCTAAAATCAATTTGGAAGTTTTTGGAAACACACAAAATTAATCATGCGACTGCAGTCCTTTGGCTAGTATTGCATAAATACTGTGCGGAGCAGTCGAACACCAGAGTTTTTTCAGTGTGGCCAGCCAGATTTGTCCCGAGGCCAGTTTCTGCCTGGGGTAAGATGACTGTGAAGTCTATGCCCCATCTGTAGAAGCACCGTGCAGAAGGTTGTAGAATAACAAGAGAAAAAAAATGAATAAGCATAGAAAATACACACATATATATATATATATATATGTCCTTCATCTTTAGCGATGCATGTATGATCAGTCATTTATTCTGTTGCATAAATGTTGCGCACATCAAATCTCTAACTAAAAAAAGTGAATTATGAAACTTCTATTCTAAAATCTGCAGTGAAAATCTCAGCTCTCGTTTTATTGCTCAACCCTACGAACTTCTGGGGCCTCTGCCCCCTGGCGCACCCCCGCCCTGCGCCCCTCTGGGAACAGTTGTGGGCCTGGCCAGTAGGTTCATACTTTCCACAAGGGAAACAAAGGAAGGTAGGGTTGAACAAAAATTTGAGGTGTGCAAAGTACTTGAACACTGCCCTAAACCCTGAAGTGGCAATGGACCATTTGCATGAGAATGCACGGCACATCCACGGCCGGAACATCCACAGCATGGAATGGCATGGCAGGCTCCAGGGTCTTGTTGCATGCATCAAGCGGACACTCAAACGTCGTACGGAGAGAAGCTGCAGAAACAGGGCTCAAAACCTAAGATGGATACTGAAACAAAAAGTGAACACATGCAGTACACTGGAACGAAAGACACGAAAACGAAATTGCGGCACCTCCTCATGTGCGTTTGTTTTCAGTGAGTAGCAGATGACATTCGAGAGGGCGCCACATCTCACACAGACGGTCCATTGCAGCACTTACGGTCCTAGGTAGTGCATTCGTGCAGAACAATTAATTTCGCTACATCAAATACTCCAGCATTTCATACGTATGTGAGCAAGCTGGCAAATGGTTCTATGCAGTTTTTGTACTGGCAATAAATAAAAGCCATTCTTTATCTAGTAGGTCAGGATTCTGCAGGAACAAAAAGGAAGCCATATTTTTAAATTAGATGTGCAACAGTATCGGAACATCCATGTAAATCATAATAATCATGAATAAAATTACGGAAAAGGAAATATAGGGGAGGCATAACCATCACTGCTCAAAAAGTGAAAGCTTAGTGAATTATGGGATTGCCCCCTAATTTGACATTGTCTTAAAGCGCATTTACCGGCTAGACGTTGATTATCATCACTACATCTTTGTTTCAGATTGCAATTGTGGTACTAGTCATCATCGACTGCTTGCTTGTAGTCACAGAACTGCTCGTTGAAGTTGAAATACTCAAGCTCCACGAAAAAAGTCACATTGTCCCGAAGGTACACAAAACGTTTGACAGTGCCTGTACAACTTCTCACAAGTTCCAAACCCATCTTGCAGGTGATCCACTATTTGAGCATAACAATCCTCAGCCTCTTTCTGGTTGAAATTGCAGCCAAATTGTACGCATATCGTCTGCGCTTCTTCAAGCACAAGATGGAGATGTTTGATGCAGTCGTCGTCATAGTCTCTTTTGCACTCGATGTTGCCTTTAGAAACCCTGATTCTGGAGCCAACGCTGGTGGACTCATTATTGTGCTGAGGTTATGGCGTGTTGCCAGACTGCTAAATGGTAAGTTTATTAGAAATCAGAAAACTATTAATGTATTTCATACAAGTAAGTTGCACCCGAAATAGAAAAAAAAATAAAATAAATGAAATAGGTGTGTGGTAATCAGCATCATAGTCATAGGACGTCGAGAAAGATTATCTTCCAATCACTCCGTTTTCTTGGACGCGACATATTTTCGAAAAAGAGGAGCGATTTCTGCTTTCCCAGGCGGAGTGCTTTATTGAGGCACAAGCCGCTTCTTTTTATTAATTACGTAATTTAACATATCGTTGCCATGTCAGATAGGAACCACCAAATTGTTTTTGTAAAAACAATTTGGTTATATTCCACTGATATTTAGGAAGGAGTGGGGGGGAGTTTATGGTTGAGGTAAAGAAATTTTTTAGAAACAAGTCATGGTGAAAGCTCTGTTTGCAAAAATTGTCTGTGTTCCTCAGTCACATACTGCTCCGCAAACCATAACTTCCTTTGAAAGTGCAGCACAGGTCACTGTACCGTGACATAGCTGTACTTTCACAAGGGTTTGTCACCAACAGCCACATAACATCTGGTAAAAATGACCACACTACAAGCCAGCAAATTTCTTTGTTGTCTGCAGGCATTGTGATGACAGTGAAGAGCCAAGCAGAGCATCGTCTAGCTCGTGAAGTCAAGCTACGTGAAAAAGTGCTGCAGGACTTCCTGAAAAGCAGGGACTACTGCAATGCCTTAGAACAAGAAATTGCATCTTTACGAAAGATCTTAGAGAGCAGCGGAATTCACGATCTTCCCCCTACTGCTGTAGAAATGGACAATGACAAAGACAGCAGAGTTCATAAGAGTACCTTGCAAGTTCACTGACATTCGCACAGGCGTTGTGCACTTGGATTACCTTATAACAAAATCAAATGCAAATTGTTACTGCTAAATTATATCCAGTACCTTGCCACAACTGCAGGGTTACCTTGTGCAGATATTGGAAATCACTTTACCGCTGTGAAAAGCAGCTGCACACTAGGCTGGAAAAATAATTATTCGCAAAGCAGCTTTTTTTTTTCTTCTCATTAACAAGCAGTATTATGGTTTACGTGTATACTTCTAAAGTGGTTCATAGACTGGTACATATCCACCAGTAAGCAGTAGTTGTGTTTAATGGCAAGCATGTAAAGCAGAATTTCTTCAAGGGTCACGCAGTACAATTGTTGCAATTATTGAATCTTCCATTGGCGCTTGAAATGGTACTGTTTGCTTCACACTGTCTATTTTGCTTACCAGCAGCACACACAATCCTCAATTTCTGTGCTTTTTTCCTTGTGCAATGCTATACATGTACTCAGTTTCTTGGCAATTGGCAGTGTAATTACATGCAGCAAAATTAAAACAGTGTTTTTCTTTTAATCACTGATTTAGTTTTTGTTGTATGTGTACATGTGTTAAACATACTTTACTTTATATGCATCTATTTTTTCTATGAAATTTTATGCAGTAGCGTGCTTTATTATAATACATATACTTTGAATGCAATATCATATCAATTATCCAGCGGTCTGTTTTCAGTACACAAGGTTGGGCTTATTTATATTATGCGCAGGAACTCTTTATACTGTTGTTTTCACTTTTATTGTTGAAAATTCCATTCAGGTACTATACTTTATTTCGTTGAGGCTTTTCTCTGCCCTTTTTTAATGTTGGGTGTACAACTGTCACCACAGAAACAAACACAGGTGTTTAACTGTTACTGAAAAAAAAAGTTTGTGGTTGCATTACGTGTGTGATTTTTCTAACAATATTTGTGGTGCCACGTGGAAGTCATATATGTTACTATTTATGTGGTCATGTTGATATGTATTATACCGACGTTGTACTCATATATTTGTTTTCTATAGCACAAATTTATGGATGCCAAGCACGAATAAAATGTGCAGAAAGTACAGTTCAGTTTCCTTTTTTTGGCAAATGCACTTTTGGCCACCCTACGTTTCCTGCTTGACATGTTGTTGCTTGCTGTTTGAAGTCTCTTCTCCTCGGCAGCATACCAATCGAAGGCATGCCACCCAAAACATTGTCACCTTTTGTTAGTTTTGATTGGACTGTACTGCTACAAGCTGCTGTAGGTACAAGGAAGTAAAATTTTAAACTGCTTAAAAGAATGTTCAATTCATCCCATAGCACATTAAGAACAACCATGCAGCATATTTCAGCAGAGAGTCCTGTTATCACAGTGCAATACGATTCATAAGAGTGCCATCAATATGCAGTGCGGCAACGGTCTCTCGAGTCTCCGAGACATGGGCCACAGTGACACCATAGCTATATGCTATTGCAAATTCTTCTGGTATGGATAAGATGTGGTACTGCTTCTTTAGTGCAAGTATCAACGGAACTTGTACAGAAGGTTGTAGTTAGCTCTTAAAGGAGTACGCAGGGCCATCAAAAAAATTTTCAGATTAAGACGTTTGATGAAAGTGTGGTGTGTGTCATTGTACCGAATAGCACAAAAGGGTTTGATGCGTGCCATTTGTTTCCCAGAAAAAAAAACT
Source organism: Ornithodoros turicata (assembly GCF_037126465.1). NCBI lineage: Eukaryota > Metazoa > Arthropoda > Arachnida > Ixodida > Argasidae > Ornithodoros > Ornithodoros turicata. The sequence continues at coordinate 21,276,602 of NC_088210.1, read as the reverse complement.
CGCATAAACATGGCTCCGCACGTTCACCCTTGACTCGCCACTCCAGGTACAATGAGGAGGAGAAGTATGATGCCACGTCACCAACGATGTTACAGGGGCAACTCGTTCTGGTTCGCTGGTCAGTGGGGGTCAGCGTCCTGTCCCTTTGGCCGCCGTAAACCAGTTTTGCCAGTTCCCCCGGAGAATAGGGGATAGAAGGAACGGCCCAATCGTGACCGAGCCAGAAGCAATGCTTTTTCAGAACCCCCGAACAGCTGAGTAGCAGACGACAGTGGAGTAGCAGACAACATTTCTCTGGACCAATCAGCGAGCGTTGCCCATGTGGCGTCAGCGTGAGGTCCCAGGTAGATCACAGGCTGGTACTGCTCTCCACCGCTGTTGCGCACCGTTGCGCGTCGCATTTTGCTGCGTACTTTAAATTCAATTTCTGCGATAATTATGACTCTATGGGGTGAATTAATTCTTGTGGTGCATCTTACTGGCCTGCTTAGCAGTTTTATACAAAGAAAACAGGGTGTTAAAAATGACTTCTGTGCTACTTTAATGATGAGGTGTGACCGCATACACGGGCAAGGTATCATACAGTAAGGATAGCTGACCTCTCTGCAGAGTTTATTCACAGGCAATAATGCAGCTGTATATACACGCTTCAAATAGCTGGGTCTAAAAAGCAGATTTGTGTACAATATATGTAACATCACTATTTTCAGTCCTCATCAGTTGAAAAAGGAGAAACACACCATTCGCCACACGTACGAAATGCACACACTAGATACACGTTACCTGCCCAGTAACATTGGAAAGAACTACAAGTATTATTGCCAAGTCATGCCGTGATGCAAAATCTCGCACTATTATTCCTCAAACTCAAGAGCCATGGCACCGATGAGTATTTTTGCTCTTTACAAGTGAGAGGCTACGTCATATAAATACTAATGGTCACAACCATCTGAAACATAACATTAACTTTCATTGCAAACAGTAATGTCGCTACTATATAGTGTCCTCATCATGAACAGAGACGAATGTCAAGCAAATTGCACATAACAGTGAAGCATGATCTATGTATGAAAGGCGTCGTCTGCAAGATGACAAGTTTGTGTGTGGTGGAGAAGGGGGGTATACTTAAAGGAACAGACAGAACGTGATCTTAATGTGTCTCGTATCGCTCGCAGTTCGTACGATGTTTCTGTGTTTCGGTCATGGCCTCAACTCAGGCTTTACCTGTACTGTGTAAAAGGAGGCTACATCATCCTGGATGTCACCTGGCGAAATCCTGATGGTTGACAAGCGAAGTACTTCATTGAGGAGCTCACGGAGGAGAGGTCACAGTAGTAGAACCCTTGTAACAAAAAAAAATAATAATAACAGAAATGCAACGGTAGCATAAGCACAGTACCTTGCACACTGCAGTCGCTTTACACACCTTACTTGGGCTCAAGCTCTGCCCAACTGATTGGAACAAAGAACCTATGGTTACGGATGTCGTTTGCACCTTGTGATCCATAGCCGAGGCGTTGGTGCGGATTGTAGGTCAGCAACTGGGGGAGAGTTTTAAATGATCACAAAGAGAGAAGGTCTGCAATGTGACGTGGAAGTTAAGAATTTGTACCCTCTTGAGGAGGTCCACAGCTTCATTGGAGAGATGGTTTGGAAGTTCTATCTGCGTGCTTGCTGTCACACCTCCTGGGTAGTTTTCGTGCAGAGGCTAATGGGAGGACATAATGCTACAATCAAAGGGTACTACATTGCAAAAATTTCTCCTGGCGGGACCAAAGGTGCTGTTACCTCGACAGGAGTGCTAGAGGAAAGGAATTTATTAGAGCTGTGCGAATAGCAAAATTTCCATTGCGAATAGTTTACGAATATTTAACTTACACTGCGAATCTAGTTTGAATAATTTCTTCAGACGGCGAATCAAATTCGAATAATCAGAAAAGGCCCAATTCAAAAAATTTCGAATACCTCATGGTGAAATATTTTGTGCCGTTGTGCTCATTCGATGATGATCTGCTCCAAACTTGCGAGTCCTTTCACCCAAGATAACATATCATGAGAGAAGGCTTCCCTCTGTGCTGTGTATGGTAGACTGCATTATATAGTGGAACTAACTGCATTGAGAGTTAGTCAACATGTTCCATGCAGCCTGGGTTTGTGTGCATCTCCTCAGTCCTATGTTTATATTGTGAAGCTCCTGAACATAACTCTGAAAGGTGGGAGTACATTCACTGAAACATGCAGAGTACAAGGAGCACAGTGTTGGCCATGAGGTCACAGAAGTCGTAGACTTTAGTGACAAAATATTATAAACAGTGCAAAGTGGGCTTCACCTAGCACTCTCATGTAACGAGGTGAAGCCGACTTGCAGCATGGAGCCGCACACCAAAGCAATGAAGGAGTGTGTGGAGGCGGGGTAGTTGGTGTACATTCATCATGACTAAGCAGCACAAAGACGCGGACAAAGAAGGAAGAGCAGTTGCCCTGTCTTCCTTCTTTGTCCGCGTCTTTGTGCCGCTTAATCACGATGAACGTACACCAAAGCAATCGCGGTAACGTGAAGTGGGCTTCACCGAACTCCTGGATGTAATGAGGCGTAGCCCACTTGCAGAATGGCGATACCTCGCTTCAGTATACTAACCGAAAAATATTCGGAAATTTCGAATACTGAAAATTGATTGCGAATAGCATCAGATATTCGATTTGTATTAGAAATTTTGATTATTCGCACAGCTCTAGAATTTATCCATTGCATCGTTCGTGATTTAAGTGTGAAGGAAGGTGCAATATTACACATTCCCCCTCTCCTTCTCAAGAGGAGTGATTATGCAGTGCGGCCTCCCATTGGTTTCCGCAAATGATTTCAAGCAGCGATTGAACATCCCATCCACACCGGCATGTTGCACAGCATGAGAAGATGGAAAGCATAAATTGCGGTTTCCTTCGCGAATAAATCACAACGCGATGGATGAATTCTGTTCCTTTTGCATTGATGTCAAGGTATGAGAATATTTCATTCAGCCAGGATAAATTTTTGCACTTCGGGGGCCACATCTACATCTGGGTGCAGTAGAAATCTGCATACATTGACTTCCTATTATTCTGCACGTAAAGATAGATAATAGCCTACCACACCAACAAAGAGTTCATAAAGCAGTGCTCCAAAGCTCCACCAGTCGCAGGCAGGAGTAACTTCACCGAGATTGCAAATTTCTGCAAGAAAAGAAATGTGCAACACGTGCACATAAATGTTCAGTTTGATCACTCAGATAGCATGTCTTTCTAAGACTGTGCGAATAGTTGTGTAACCTCTATATTTATATATTTCCGCAATACCTACGACAACACAGCTGGGAATGTCGGTTATTTCGTTGTGTCGTGTTTCGCTGTGACAAGGTCGACCACAGTTACTCCGTAATTATGCCTACTTGACAGCAGCCTTGGTACACACATGTTCGACATAAGGGTGAAGCCCTAGTGCACTGAACATGCAGTTACCTCACCTGGGGCAGAGTACTGATGCTCCAGAGCAAACTGGCCCGGGGAGCTGTCGACGCAATTGAACTGACAGCAGTAAGTGAGCATAACATGACCTGAATGTGGAAGGGAGAGTTATCGTGTGTGCAATAACACGGACACTTGTCAAACCCCGCTAGGAACTCACCGCCGTCTGAAAGCAGCACATTCTTCGGTGTCAGGTCTTTCCAGACGAGTCCCAGGCGATGGAGCTGCATCAAGGCCACAGATATTTCCGCAGCCCATAACCTCACGCAGGATTCGGGAAGATGCCGCAGGGGAGCCATCTTTCTGTGTTCCGCTAACGCTCCGTCCAGTCGTTCAAACGCTTCCGCCGCTCGGTAAGGCAAGGAGTCCTTTCGTTCCGCAGTACTGGTAATGGGGGGCTGGCTGGATTTTGGTTGCTGCAAAGCCAATTTGTTCAGCTGTACCAGCAGAGCTGTCTCTACGCTATGCAAGTAGATCAGCTGTCCGCGCAGCTTCCCAGTTTCCCTCTTTCCCCTATTGTCCGCAACGCGAAATCGCTGTTCCCTCTCCCAAAGAAGGGGGCAGCAGCTCAAGCTCAGGCGCATATGGCTTCTTCTGTGATACCATGTGGACTACCATCCCAGTCTATGAACACCCCCTTATACTCCTGTCTTCTGAGTGGGCAGACAGTTTGTCACATGGTTTCCCCAAGCTCTAACCTCTCCAATGATCAAGGACATGCTGTCAGAACGTATTCGATGCGTTCTTACCTTTACGCTGGCATCCTGTGACCCGAGTGACTGAGCACTTCGCCTTTCGACCTTCGTGCTAACGGGCTCTTCCTGAAAGCTCTTCCGTGCTGTCAAGTCTGGATCACACACTTTCAAAGTTCTTTCAATGTTCTTCAACAGGAGCTCCGCATTTGAGATGAGATCGTCGACACCAATGTTGCACTGCACAAGCTCGTCTGTGGCTGATCCCATAGTTCGCTTCTCTATGCAAGGGGCAGAGTGGCTAGAGTGGACGCTACATGCTGGCAATGAATTGTGCGGTGATGGCTCACTGGTGAACAGCGCAAGGTAGCTGGCTGGTACACGATCAAGGTCAGACTTTACAGTGTGTGGTGAGGGGAAACCTATGCAAGAATTTAAATGTATTTCAATATAAATATCACTTACGCATATGAAAATGGCCAGAACATGTCTCGCGCTTTGAAAATAAATGCATGCAGAATCCACTCAAAGGGAAGGTTCATTCCCTAACTTATTAGAGCTCGATTAAATGTGTATTCACATGTGCAGTATTCCTTAAATAATCCAGCAGGAGGTGCAAAGAACATTGTAGCTTTCCGCTGCCATGTGCGAACGCTCAACGTTATGTCTTTTAGTGTGCTGCGAACCGTGAGGACTATCCTGCGTCTGCTAGATATTCCATAGCAGACGACAGGACAGTCCTCACGATTTGCAGCACAGTTTGTCTTTTAGTGTGCTGCAAACCGTGAGGACTATCCTGCGTCTGCTAGATATTCCATAGCAGACGACAGGAAAAGGTGCAGACGGTGTCGTCTGCTAAGTTTGCAGAACGCCATTCCCAATATTCCGGCACTGTGCAAAAGCACCAACATAACACACGCAGGAACTTCTGCTCCGTGAGCAGTTTTTCGCTCTTCCTTCCACCGGAACATTCCGTGGTGATGTCACTCGTACGAATAGATGGTAAGTAGAATACTTGCATTCACCCCATATCATTCCTCATTTCCAATAATTCTCACCAGTGGATGGAGCCTTTTTTGGGGACCCTGAGAGTGGCATGAGGGAGGCATTTTCCACATTAATGTCCTCGACATGGGTATCGCCCTGAGTAGCGCTCGAGGCGATGTCCGAACATCCGTGCACCGTGGTGCCCAAGTAGTCCCAGAGTCGACCTCCCGGTGCATACTGGAGCACGAGGAAGTAGGCATAGTCAGTCTCGTAGAGCTTCAGAAGTTGTACCATAAAGGCTATGTCTCGTGGAACCACACTCGGCATTGGAGTGACAGCTGGGCATGGGCTTTTCCACAATACCTGCGTTGGACGTAAAGAGGAACATATGTGGTACATATTGATACAGAATGTTAGTGCAGCTTGAAATGGTTCGTAGTGAATCCGCCATAAATAATGACCACAATAAACGTATAACACATCCTCAAAATATCAGAGAAGACGTGCCTTTATGCAATATTTCCATTCCAATCAATCAATCCATCAATTCCTCTTGTAGTGCATTGTCTATTCTTTTCCCGTGGGTTTTCTTTGCGGCAACTAACCAATCATTCGCGAGGGAAAGCATCAAAGTGGAAGCCCCAGGCCGGAAGCCACCGATATTTCGAGCTGAAACTGTTCCTAAGGTTGTGTAAATGTTTGTTATTTGCGCGACTGTTTTCCGTTAGGTTGTGTAAAATTGTGTAGCTGTTCTTGTTCAACAGGGAAAGCATGCATGGTATAGATGTCAGCATTCCTCTACCAGTGGTATATGCATACCACCTGTGATGCTTTTGTTTAATCTGATTGTAAACATGGTACAGACATGTAATGAAGGTATTGTTGCATAACGAAGATTGTGAAGAAGAAAAAAGAAGCGCGAAACAGATTGCACCTGGAAAAGTTTCGAGGGTTCAAGTATGCTCACAAAGTTCATTCTAACCGCGCTACATGTGGTGCAACATACGTCGTATGAAATACATCGAATCGAATGCTGGCTTAGCCTTTTCCACTAAAAAAAATACACTGTACGCAGTATCGCAGCACATTCCAAATCACTGTAAGCAGTCTTTTCACTATACTACACTCTGCAGATCAACACATACTATCTCTCACCTTCATAGCAACCGTGGTGTTTTGATGAGTGTCTAGTACAAGCAGCACTTTCCCAACAACACCAATGACTTTGTAATTTCCCAATTCCTGGACAGATCCTCGCAGAGCCCCGCCCACGGGCATTCCGTACGGCACGGGTCTCGGAGACGGCTCCCTCGATCGTGGGATGTCGGACGTCCATCGTGTCTCACTTCTCGAAGTACCCGTTAGCTTCGTGCTGTAAATCTGCTCTGCCCGTGTGAGGTACTGCGCAGTTTTACGGCGAACTGCCTCTCGCCTGGCTGTGTTGCGATCATCTTTGTGGGGTACAAAATAAAGGGAAACATGAACTTTAGATCAGAGTACCTCAAAGTAAAGTGTTCATATTCGAACAAAACGTAAAAGCAACAATGGCACTGCATGCAGGTATCGTACGGAACATGCGTCGCCTGTTTGGGCTCAATTCATTGTTTACTGTTAACAACGAGCGTACATCGCTAAGAATGTCTTTACTCATATTTATAGGAACCTGTGTTTTCGGGTTTTTTAAATTTTATTTTAAATTTTGCGCTATTTCAGGGGGACATAAAAGAGGGTAAAATAAGGCAATGTCGGGTGGAAAGCAAAAAGAAAAGGAGCGCTGCTCACGTTTTATATGAACGTGAGATGTGGAACATGGCGTCCTCCAGTGCCGGTACTGCCATTTTCTTTTTTTTTTTTCAGTTCTTTTTTTTTGGAGGGGGGGGGGGGGGGTGATGATGAGGCAAATTGGGGGGTAAAAACAAGTTTTACTGGGTTTTACCCTAAAACGCAGGGCCCTAGTCATATTGAGTTCTTGTGTTGTACGTATGTTGCCCCATATCTGAATGAGCAAAGGTTAAATCTTTTTGGGGTCCTACGAGAACTTCAAAATCCTAAAGAGGCATGCCGACACCTGTTACATGATCTGTATTCACAACTGTATCACTTATCAAGCACTAGGAATAACACTGAAAGCTTACTCTGTACACCTCCCAGCAGAGCTGCTACTGCAGTTTTGTAATGCGAAAACGCTGTCACGAAATCACCGGAAGCTTCACTTTTGTACGCTTCTGTCACTATTTCTGCAGCTTCTCGTAAGTAGTCAGCTTCCTTGTTGTCCCTACTGCCTTCAACGTCGAGGGGAGAAAGTGGGGCTACTGCGAGGCCTCCTGCAGCAGTTCCGCCTTCCACAGGAACTTCTTTTTGAGCTTTCTGTTCAGCAGGATGTTGCGGCTGCGTGTTCTGTTCTCCAAAGGGCGGGAGGCCGTCGGACACCACGTCTTGAAATGGTTTCGGAAATATGAAAGCTTCGGAACACTCCGGAGGTGAGCCATCGGTCAAGTGCGAGCATACTTCAACGGCAGAAAGTATCCAGGCGTTGCTCGGGTAGGAAGACGTGTCCTTGTCCGGTGTTGCGGAATCACCCTATGTTTGAACAATGGTTTTATGCACGAAGCTTGATTCAAAAGTTGATTCAATAATATATGGGATACACATTTTTAAACAATCTACAGGCACGCATCATACCAATAGGAGAAGGCGAAGTCAAAAGAAGCCGCACAAGCTCCTACTAGACCATGTAATAAAGTGTAATACCCCTGTCGAATGGGCGCACCTACGGCCTTAACGGTTACGACCTTAAATGAATACGGTCACTAAGTTCTTGCCAGACGATCAGCTGTACGGCCTTTGCGACGAAACTGAGATGTAAGGGCAACGGAGTTCCCGCAAGACAGTTTACGGTGTTCCCCGAAACTGCCGAAGTCTCGTTACCAAACGCCATGAACAAGATGGCGTGGATTTCCTTCTATTCGAAATAAAATGTTTTTACGAGACGTAATGTCCTGCCAACTTTTTTTCACGCTCAACGCCTAGAGTTTTTCTGGTGAATATTTGCACTTTCCTTCTAATTATATCTCGTCAGTTCGTAGTGATACCCTCGAACCACTACAGTCTGTGTCGTCTGCACCCAAAACTGCATGTGCACAACAAAGCATCGAAATCGCTCCAAAACAAATATTGTTTGCCGATTTATTTTTCAAACTGGCGAAGTGCAAACCAAAAGTTGTTTACGAGCGCTCATAGTGAGAACGAATGGGATTTCACTACATTTCATTCAATATTCACATATGTGTTTATCGGCACATCATCGGCAAAACGCCTTCACAGATACCATCTGGCAGCTTACCAGGGTTTGAGGTCGTATTTCAACTATGGCTTTTTCTTAATGCCGCAGCCTTAAAGGCCGTATGTCTGTCCATCTGACAGAAGTATAACAGGCACAAATCACACAGAGTAAAGAGCAAGTACCTGCAAAACTGGATCAAACTTTGCAAGCTCCGTTGAGCGGAAGGATACTGAACGCTTCTCGCATTCTTCTGTGTCGGCAGGAGCCCAAGGTGTGAATTCATATTCTGCCATGTCGTCGTCTGTTGTTCTTGAGCTCATGCTTAAAATTTCGGGCGTGGATCTTCTTGAGAATCCCAAACTACTCACGTCATCCCCCTCTTCAGTCCTGTGGTTACAAATAAAAAGTGGATAAAAATGAAAAGCCCAGTGCTGAATTGGGGCTAGGTTTATTCCTGAATGCAAGGCACCCTTACCTATCTTCTCTCTGAGGTATCTCGTGTCTTCCGCCACTTTGAGAGGACGGCGGGACTAAGGGGGGAGTCAGGTTTGAGAGCTCGTCTTCGTGTTGGTCGTCGCATTGCTCTCCCCCCTTCGAGGTAAGTTGTGTTAGGTGTAATACTGACACGAAAATGAAAAGAAACGGAGAAAGCTTACCTCAAAGAATTTGGCAAAGACTTGGCTGTTGTACAGCACGGGATATCTGGCAGCAAACTCTAGAATAAGTAGTGCGGATTGACGACGGGCTTCGATAACATCTTCCTGGAACCGCCCTTTGATAAAAGAAGCGGGGCAAAATTTTTGTGTGATGAAAACAATAACAAGAAAGCTTTGAACTGTTTCAAATGAATATGGTTGGAACAGTGAAGTTTTTGCGTATCATTTACAATGAAAACTTGCAACTTGCCAAATATTTGTGCCTTCGGAAATTTTGGGAATTCTCCTTTCAAATGAAGGCCTTTGTATATATGCAGCAGTGACTTGTAGAGCTTTTTAAAGTCATTATATCTTTTCCACACTACGACCTAAAGTTAGGGGAAACGTTAATGCAACGAATACAGCACGCTAACACTGAAAATAAACTGAAAGTACCCAAATGTGACTCACTTGGGAAGTTGCTTCCACCGAATTTTTCGGGAAAACCTGTAACACGTCAACGTGAATGAAGCACGTAAGAACGACAATTGCACACCAACTGTACGTGACGCGCATACCTTGGAAACAACTCTGTAAATTGTGTACCCTTTTTTGTGCAATGTAGGGCTGGATACGCTAAATTTTCTGATCCACTCATGGTGTTCCGGTAGCTTTGACATATTCTGAAGCGTCAAAATGATTCAGTGCGCTTCGGGACAGACGATCACGCATGTCCAAGATCCCAGCCACATCACGGGCGAGATACTCTCAGTCACACATTGTTGGGTGGCCACAAAATAAACTCATGCCGGTCTCATCCGCACAGACCCGTAAACACTTGCGTCAAGGCATAAATAATAGATAAAAGGGCAAAACGATGAGGGGGTGTGCCTGCGGATAGGCGGATAAGCTATGGCCTGGATTTGGCTTGAGTCGCTTGACTGGCTTGGCAGATGGATAGTTATGACCAGGTGCTGGGGCTGCGTCTTCGGCTAAATATTTACGGTCATAGGAGGCTAACAAAGACAACGCTAGTCGTCTTCACGATCGCTGGTCCACTGGTCTAGTTCACCATACTTCAGAGCACTGGCACTTCGGGCACTTCAGAGCGCTTCAGAGGGTCTTCAACACTTCATGCGCGCGTTCAGCCAGTTCAGCGAGCATAATCAATTGCATCTTTTTAAATTGAATTCTTCAAATTGAGAGTACAGTGAACCCTCGTTAATATGACCCCCGATAATCTGACATACGCGCTTTACGACCATACTCCTGGGGAGCAGTTTAGTGAAATCTCTGCAAATCCCCCCCGTTAATATGACAATTCCGCATTATGACCAAAATTTTCGGGAACGACCATGGTCATAATAACGAGGGTTCACTGTATAAGATTGCATAGATGCAGACAATCTGGTGGATGAGATCCATCATTCGTGAGTCTGTCTGTCCAACGCCAGCTAGCCTGCCATGCCAATGTCCATCCCGGACCATGGGCCGGGCCTAGCTCGGGCTTTCGGGTAAGCCCGAGTCCGTTCAGTGCTCTAGCTCACGCTGACTCACAGCACCCCCGCTGGATGCGGAAAAACAATTTGTCGTCGCCCGAGAGGAGTACGGAAGCCGCAGGTCGACGGCGCTTCGGCGGCGGAACAGCCAGCGATCGCACCGGGTGCAAAAAACCGATTTGCCGTCGGGCCCAGAGGACGCGGAGCTCGCCGGCGCTTCGGCGGAGAGGCATACCAGCGATTGGCCGATGGCTGATTCGGCACTGGCTGTGGATGGAAAGAAACGATTTGCCGTCGATTTTGAGTTGTACGATACGTCGGAAAAACTACAAAGTCCCGTTACCGGCAAATGGCCGAGGGCTCATCCAGTGCGAGTTCTGAGTACAAAAGCGAATTACCGAATGCTTGAAAATTTTCGTAGCCCCGTCTTCCGTTATACGATGCCGCTCAAGTGCTTACACAGTTCCATTCATCTTATTTTGCTATATATAAGGGGACTTGTCGAGCGCGCGAAGCAGGCCGTACCCGCGTAGCTCCCTCTCCGTATCCGGAAAAACGATTTGCCGTCTGCCGAGAGGAGTACGGAAGGCCGACGTCGACGGCAATTCGGCGGCGGGGCATTTAGCGCTCGCTCCGGATGCCCAAAAACGATTTGACGTACGTGAAGTCAACGTACGTCAAGACGCGACGTTGGGCGCTCGCGGTCACGTGACAGCAGAAAACTATGACGTAGTAGTAGTATTCTGGGGTGTGTTAAGGTCATAAGTAAAGTTGGTAAAGAGCAACAACAACAATAGATGATGACGATGAGATGGGGTGTTTCATCGCGGTACCCTACCCCACTGCACGTGAAACGTTATTTGAAGATGATTAAGAAAGGATGAAAATACGAGAAAGAATTAAAGGCGTCTTGAGCAATCCAGTGGACGACAGGAAGTCCATGAACAGGTGAAACACCCGACGATGGAGCACCGGATCTTCATAGGGGCCAGTGAGTGCTGCTAAATTGAGCGTCTCTTGCTGATACGGGCAAACTCATCACACAGTATCTGCCTTTGCCTGCAGTACAGTGCACATTCCATAAGGACGTACTGGGTGTTCGCCACGACACCGCAGGTGGAATAGGGGCTTGTGTCACCGCATCTGATCATGCACTTGAATTGTGGGGTGAAAGCCACATTGAGGCGGAGTCTACGCAGGAGTGATGTAAAATGGCGTAATGAACGGGCAGGGAAAGAGAACGACAAATTTGGGTCTACCGCATACATGAGAGTTTGAGCCGTGATGTCCCGGCGCCTGCAGAGTCAAGGATTGAAGCCACGCAGTTAGTAGGGTCCTTCTGGCATCTCTCGACGGCACAATGGGCACGGCTGTCGGGGACTCATGGACAGCCGTTACTGTTCTGTCAGCCTCCTCATTGCCTGTTAAACCGCAGTGACCAGGAATCCAATGCAAGGATATATGATGACCTTCATCATGTAGACACTGAACTTGGTGGAGGCTAGCGACCCACGAAGCCCCATGGTTGCCACACATTGCAGAGCAGCCCGTGGATCCGTGTATAGACTACCCAGACACGCGGAGGAACTTGGATATATCTGCTGCAGAAAGAATAGAATGGCATACAACTCCGCCGATGTTGATGACGTACGATGTGAGAGACGATATCAACGTGAGACTGGATCAGATGGGACGACAAAAGCAGACGACGAACACTCACGTGTCGTCGATCCATCAGTGAAGACGGCAGTGTAGATGAAGATGCATCATGTCAGCTGCCAACTGTTGAAGAACTAAAGGTGGCACTTGATGCTTTGGAACCTTGAGGTCACGGACAGATAGGGAGAGTGATGGGAGCGGAAGCGACCACGGAGGGGTTCTGGGAACTGTTAGGTGGATTAAGTAAAGAGCAAACTTCAAGCAATCCCCGTAACCCCAGATGGAAGGATAAGCAGAAGGATTTGCCCCCGAGCGCGGATCTCAGCCCGGAAATGACGGACTCTCTCTCTCGAGAGAGAGAGAGATGCCTCGTCATGTTACTTCAATAAGAAGAAAAGAAAGACAGTGCAGAGACATCGAACACATGGGGGCTTGCGCTCGGGGCACCACGTGTTACACACGATGGAGATCAATAGCACAACCTGTGCTTGGAAAAGCAATGTGCCTCAATGACAACGGCGGGGACCGTTTTCTGCTGATAATCGCCAGATCTTACTGGAGGCATGAAAAATGATGCCGGCAAAGCAAACGATCGAGGTGTATGAGTCGATCTGCAATGCCCTTCAGGGCTATCCGAGCGACCCAAGCTTAGTGCAGTCGGAGATCAAGACGTCGAGAAAGGTATGGTATACAACAATGGAGTGTGTTAGCAGGCCGTTGATGACGTTGCTTCCGAAATACCATATCTACCACACCCAGTCAATGGATAAGATTATGAGTCACGCACGCTGTTATTGGAGAATTTTAGTACATCGTACGCTATCTCCTTCTCACCGTGCAGACACCTCGCTCTGAGGCAAGATATCGGCACACTTCTGCAGGATGTTGTAATACGACGTACGATACCGCACGCGCAGCTGCGCACGATATAGACGAAGCCGCGCGTGCGGCTTATGAGACGTGCGCACGTGTATAATCACTCTTATCACCGCACTACTCAGTTTGCGCGTTCCTGTAAAATGACGTCAGCAGTGAATTCTTCTTGCAGGAAAGTTCGTGTATGTCACAATTCCCAATTTCCTTGATACTCAAGCATATGTATTGTGAGTACATGGTTCTGTGATCCGTATTGGGACATCTGTTGATCATATGTTATCTGCCCCTCGAGCAGTTCTCAATCTAGTTTTCTCCTGTCTGCTTGAAACGTCCGTCAGAGCTCCTTATCGATGTTTTTGTTCTTTTATTTGCGCGAACATTACCATTACATTAAAATGCGCGCAGAGAGTTATGGGCATTCCCAGCATTTTTTCCAAGAGGGGCAAAGTGCTTTCGGGGGGGGGGGGGGACAAGCATTCTCCCCCTTCCCCTACTATATATCTCTTTCTGGGGGCGGACGTTGCGGACTGTGCGGGTGTTCAGAGGTCCCTGTTATGACATCTGAGAATAATCATTACGGCCTATGACTAAAGAGCGCACTATTTTCAGACGCGACCTTGGATCTCCAAGGAAGGGGGGCGTGCCCCCCTTGCCCCCCTCTCGGTACGCCTATGCAGAGAGTAACGTCTCAAATGGTACAGCGCCTCATTATCATTCCACCTTATTACGCGGTCGAACGCAAAGGAAAACTCTGCACTTTCCTCCTTCGAGTGACACAAGTTGTTCGTGGCCTTGGTTCGAAGGAGGCTCTCCCGGTCGTGTATAGGATATCCGTGCGTCTCAGATATCCTCCTTTCTAGAAAAAAGACAAATGAAGAAAAAGGAAATCACTCGTCGGCGTGGGAAAACTCAAAACTTGGGAAACCTCTCACAGCGGGGGGGAAGACGGTGACTGACGAAAGTAAGTTATATACTATCATATTTTCCCGTTGTTATGTTTAGCACGCAACCAGCGTGTACGCAACGCACGCAGCAGCATGCGTATAGTATGTAGGTATGCTGGTCCCCACACTTTAGAAAATGTCGAGGTGGAAATACGGAACGTGAGTGTATCGTGAGCGTGTAGCGTACCACGCAATCGCGTTGCGTACGTAAGGAAATAGGGTTTATTCACATGACGTCAACCGCAGGAGACCGCCACTGTAGCTTGCAGGCAGATGTGCTGCATCGGCCGCCATATTGTAGGTCCCATCCAAGTCGCTACCCATTTCGCAGCCCCCGTATATTTGGTATTTCAATGTTATTGCGCAGTGTGATTTGTAGCATATCCAAGCAATTTCCATGTTTTCGACGTTAATAGTCACCCAAAAAGCATATGGCAGGGAATTAATGCGGGCACGTAACTTCGAGGGACCTACAGTATGGCGGCGCGGTGACGGCAGTGAATAAACCCTATAGCGGAAACTGAGCGCCTAAAAATAAGCGGTGCCGACAACAACAAGTGCACTGATGATAATAAATGGGGAAATTCGCCACCTGGGTTGTGGCCCACTACCCCAATGCCGACGGGCCTGCATGAGATGTAAAATGACAAACGGTACCAATAGACCTCCCCCTGTTTGTAAACAAATGATGTAATAGTGTTCGACAGCGCCACCAATTTGGTAGAGTTGAACCATACGCTCAAAGCTAGGGGCGAACAAGGTCGCGCCCGAAAGCCACGGTCTTGAAGGGATTACGATGGTCCCTGAAAGGGACGCGACCTTCGGTCCTACTTTTCTTTCAATAGGAGGCAGCGAACAAGTGGCCATTCGTGGAACCCAGCCCTCCCCATCCGATTTGTTTCGGTTCCAGTCTGTCTACCAACGTCATGATGACGTTTCTTCTGCAGAGGTCTATACTGGTAGATTGCAGGGGAAATAGCATGCCTTCATGCACCAGAACAATGACCTGTGTAGCGCCCTCGGAAGTTCTTTGACTGCGCGCCCTCTGGAACCTCCTACTAAAGCTAAAGTGCACTACTCTGTGTGGTACATTTAGCTATAGAGCAGCGTCTGGAGCAGCGCCAGCAGCAGCACCTGCTTGTCCAGCAGACGACGTAAGCAAGCAGCAAAGCATAATAACGAAAACGTTGTAGCAGACGACAGGAGCGTCCCGACTTTCGACTATGCTCATGGGAAGGCCATCGGGAATATCTTGCAATGTCGTATGCAGAAAGCAATTCGACGACCGTCCAGAACGTGGCCAATGAACAGACTGAGGACTACTCGCACAGGTCCTAACGTATTTTCGCTTCTTTGCAACAACCTCGTATAATACCCCAATTTTATATGATACATGAATATACGTATTAGTGGTGTATGCTTTCCTTCCATGCAGTAGCTTGCTCTATCAGATATAGTGGTGCACGAGCTGGTTAGTTGGCCTCGCAAGTGCTCTTGACGATACGGAAAATTCTTAAACGAGAAAATTTGCCGCTGACGTGTCTTCTTTATGCACTGGACAAAACCTCTTATTGTAACTTGTAGTATGACAAAGCCATTTCGAGTAACATTTCTCGTTTTTCTCCAGTTTCTCTAAAAGTTGATAAGCTGAGAAGTAAATTTTAAAAAATATGGAGAAAGTGAATTCAGCACCCGAAACCTATAACATGCGGCAGTAAATCGAACTTCCGCTATTGTAGCCTGAGTGCTTGTCATATCTTCTTGTAGGCACATGGCGAGCAGAAACAAGAAAATCGTTCCAGACAGTGCATGGTCTTGGGTGGTGGCCGTGGGTTGCGGCTGGAACCTCATGTGGTTGAGCATAGTGAGAAGGTCCGGCGCTATCGTCTTCGTTGCGCTGGTCTCCGAGTATGGTGCCACCAGAGAGCAGGCCACATGGGTCATCAGCGTCAGCTTCAGCGTGGCTTGTCTATTTGGTAACGCAAGAGCATTATAAACGGATTGATGAATAAATTAATAGGGTTGGCTGCCAGCGAGTTGGGCTGCCATAGATAGGCAACGTTGCACTGGGATCTAATGAGGCATGGATGAGATCCGGACATGCCTTAAGCGTGTCAGGAGTCCTATATGCCGCACACGGCGCTGTTGTCTCTGTACGTTAATTCTTCTCGGACTCCGGTTAACGTGTGTTCACACGAGCTACATTCACCAGAATGCTCCAGAGGAAGATGCGCAAAAAGTGGTATAGCTTTCTATTGCCGTGTTGGTGCGAGCGGCATGTTTTTTCGTGCACTGCTAATCGTGGGCCAACGCCATCTACATACAGAAGGCCTGCTTAATGCCTCCCAGCGGTGGTGCTTGGTGGTGCCTGTGAAAGAGCTCGCCGCTGTCGTCCTCACGGAGGCTGCGAGGTCACGCAGCCAGCCTAATGCAGAGGTTACGACTAACGCGCTGGGGGAATGTGCGAACTATTTGTTAGGTTCAACTCTTTAATAGAAGGATACAATATGCAAGAGACGGGCGAGTCGCCCGTGATACATGAGTTCGCTCTGCCAAAGCAGCTTCGACTGAGGAAAACTGCGTCAGCCGCGTCAGATGTAACGCGAGCTTCCCTTTGCTTCTCAGCGGTTAGGTACGTTGCACCCTCACGTGGAGAGCTTCGGATACAGTTGCACGTACACGTACGGAGATCACAGGGAACATCCAACATCTCCCTCCTTAACTCTGGCCGTACCCGTAACGGGTTGGTGGCTTCAGATGTCTTCCGTAACGTGACGTAGGTCCAGACGCTTCCGTTACTGTTTGTGGGGTTGTCCCATCGGATGGACTTGGACGAGAAACGCAGGGCAAACTGGAAACAGACAGCTGATCATCGTCAATGCTGCTTCCTCGGTGGTCAAGCACTAAGTGCTTTGCATTTCGGCGAACGGTGCCCTGATCTGTGATAACCCAGTAGGACCGAGGAGTGTCAGCCACACTCAATATCGTTCCGTGGCGTTTGAGGTCAGTTACCCAGACCTTCTGCTGAGGTTGGAATTCCTCACGTTCTCGGACAGAATGTCGCCTGTTGAAATTTATTTCTTGACGCTTTCTTCTTTCGCCTTCAAATGCGCTCAGCTGATCAGCATTGGGCACAGATGGTAGCAGCAGCTCCGCGGCGATAGGTACATGTGTGCGCAACCGTCTGTTGAACAGCAGTTCAGCAGGGCTGAAACCATTGGCCAGGGGCGTTGCTCGATACGCTAGGAGTGCTCTGTAAGGGTCAGACGATTTCGAGATCTTCGCTTTCGCGATTTTTACCGCTGCTTCAGCGCAACCATTACTCTGTGGATATTTGGGGCTCGAAGTGGTGTGGACAAAACCCCAATCCTTGGCAAAAATGGTGAACTCTGAGCGAAACTGTGGCCCGTTGTCCGTGACCACCGTTTCCGGAATCCCATGTCTCGCAAAAATCGACTTTGACTTAAGGATGACTGTCTCCGGCCTCTGGTTCTCCAGAAGAGCGATTTCGATGTAGCGGGAGTAGTAGTCCGTTACTAACAAGTAGTTCTTCCCATTGGCATAAAAAAGATCCATTGCCACCCTTTGCCATGGGCGGTCAGGGAAAGGAGTTGAAATAAGAGGTTGGCTCCGAGGCAGTCTTTGCTTCATGCAACTCACACATCTCTCCACCATGTCAACTATATCATGCGATATGCCTGGCCACCAGCAGGACTCTTTGGCTCGCCTTTTGCATTTGACTATGCCCTCGTGTCCGTCGTGGAGAGAGCTAAGTACTGAAGGACGCAATGCTGCAGGTATGAGGAATCTCTGTCCTCTCATCAGAATTCCTTCATGCAAAGTAAGTTCATTTCTGAACTGCCAGTATGGTAAGCAGTCCTCACACACTTGTGACTTTGTGTCTGGCCAGGTAGTCTGAAGATATGTACGCAAAGTTTTGCACACGGCGTCCTGGTTTTGCGCTTGCAAAAGTCCCTGATGACTTACATCTGGGACACGTACGTGACGGATAAGAGCCTCTTCAAATTCTGCAACTTCCTCCGCGAGATGTGCATTTTCTTGTTCGGGGAGTGGTTGTCTGGACAATGTATCTGCAACTACGAGGTCTTTGCCTGGCACATGTTGCATTGTATAGTCGAAGCGCATCATCCTGAGACGTAAGCGTTGAAGGCGCGGTGTGAGGTCATCTACTGGTTTCCTGGTGAACAGGGGAATAAGTGGCTTGTGATCTGTTTCTATGTGAAACTTCAATCCGACCACGTAGTCTTTGAATTTCTCACACGCCCATGTGACTGCAAGGGCTTCCTTTTCTATTTGAGAGTAACCACCTTCTGCCTCCGTGAGTGACTTGGATGCGTAGGCAACGACCCGCAAACTTTTGTCCTCTTGTCGCTGCATGAGGACTGCTCCAAGGCCATAACTTGAAGCATCGGCTGATAGTATTGTTTCTTTCGTTGGACAGTACAGTGCCAGAACAGGTGGTGACATGAGCCAGTTTTTTACTTCTTCAAATGCACGTTGTTGAGCACAGTCCCAAGAAAATGAGACATCCTTGCGAAGCAGTTCCCTTAACGGGGCAGTCTTGGCTGCCAGGTTTGGTATGAAACGTGCGATGAAGTTAACCATTCCGAGGAACCTCTTGAGTTCAGTGACATTTGTAGGTGCTGGCATGTCCACGATGGCAGCTATCTTACTCTGGTCTGGTGTGACCCCATCTCTGTTGATCACATGCCCCAAAAAAGTGATTGTTTCTTGTGCAAACACACATTTTTTGCGATTGAGTGTAAGCCCTTTCTCTTTTAGTCTCTTCAAGACTTCGTGTAGGCGGTTGTCGTGTTCCTCCCTGGTTTTTCCCCAGACTAGAATATCGTCAATGTGGCATACAATGCCATCTAGTCCTCCTGTCAGCTGGTGAATCATTCTCTGGAAGTGCTCTGGAGCACAAGAGATACCAAAGGGCAGTCTGTTGAACTTGAATCGGCCAAACGGGGTGATGAATGTGGTAAGAAGAGTTGACTCGGGATGCAGCCTGACCTGATAAAACCCTGAATATGCATCCAAGCGAGAAAAATACTGGGCTTGTCCCAGTGTAGCGAGGAGCGGTTCTACACTTGGAATTGGGTGATATTCTCGTTGCACACATTTGTTGAGATTTGTGTAGTCCACACATATGCGCACATCCCCGTTCTTTTTAGGCACTACTACAATGGGAGAACACCAGTCAGTTGGTTCGTCAACTCTGGTAATAACGCCTTCACTTTCCATCTTCAGGAGCTGATTCTCTACGGCCTTCAACAAAGGAACCGGTATGCGCCGTGGTGATGTCACAGTAATGGGCTCAATTTCGGATTTCAATCGGATTTTGCATTCGTAGAGTGTTTGTCCCAAGCCTTGAAACAGCTCTGGGTACTCGTTGACTGGATCCAGGAGCGGCCCTACGTAGGCTCCGTTCACTTGGCGCAGAATATCGAGACTCTCGATAAGGTCCAACCCAAGGAGTGGTTCATCTAGGCCCTTTGTGACGTAGAGGTTTGCCTCAACACGTTTACCTTGAAATGCAACAGTTGCATGCAGAGTTCCCACGACATCCAGACTTTGTCTAGCTGGTCCGAGGATGACCATGTCTGGCTTCACAAGGGTAGACTCTATCTTTAGTATTGATAGCAGGTTAGTTGGCACGACAGTGACATCAGCACCGGTGTCCAGACGGAAAGTAACATCCTGATCATTAACAAGGACCGAAACTTTCCATGGCATTTTCTTCTGAGCAGTGGTGATTGCTCCAGCAAAGAACACTTCGTCCTCATTCTGTGTGCCTTGAGGCTGCTGAACAACCTGCCGTAGCCGCTTGGCTTTGCATACTGAGGCAAAATGACCCGGTTTGCCACACTTGTTGCATCGAGCTTTTGCTGCGGGGCATTGTGGCCTAGGATGTTTTCCTGGCTTCCCACACCAGTAGCATGATTGTGTCGCTTTAGAATGTTCCTCCGTTGAACTTGAAACAGCCTTGGCTTGGATCTTCTTTGTCTGTTTTGACTTCGCTTGTAGTCTGTCAACATGGACGGTTTGAGCTGGCGCCGCGTTGGCGGAGTGTTTGAGATTCTCTTGCTGCCGCCCGACGGTTTCAGTTTGCTTGGTAAGCAGTACTGCTCGTTCCAAGGTCAGGTCGCTCTCCATTTGCAACTTTGTGGACAGTTTTTTGTCTCGAACTCCGACCACGATTCGATCCCTGAGAAGCTCGTCTTTGAGGTTGCCGTACTCACATGTTTCAACTAACGCATACAGCGCAGTGATGAAGTCCGCTGCCGGCTCTCCCTCGAGCTGCGAGCGGCTGTTGAACACAGCCCGTTCATACACCACGTTCTTCTTTACAATGAAAAACCCTTCGAACGCCGCGACGACATCGGCGTACGATTCCTTCTTTCCTGCAGGAATTGGTAGAGTGGCGAAAATCTCCTCGGCTTTGGGACCCATCAGGTACACGAAGGAGTTGACTTGCTCGGCTGCGTTCTTGGCATGGAGACCTGAGGCGGTGCGGAATCGTTCCCATCGTCTTTTCCACGTTGTCCAGTGCTCTGGTACAAACGTAAACGGCTCTGGTGCAGCGAGCTGGTAGGTCAGGGGCGGTTGTTGTGAAGACACATCCATAGTTTCGGAATGTTAGGCCTACTGGTCGTATGCTCGTTGACACACGATGAGAAACGATACTAAAAGTCCGCACCTGTGTCCAGCGATGGGTCGGTCGGCTGATGCGTGAAACCGTATCCGCAATCTTCTGACACCATGTTAGGTTCAACTCTTTAATAGAAGGATACAATATGCAAGAGACGGGCGAGTCGCCCGTGATACATGAGTTCGCTCTGCCAAAGCAGCTTCGACTGAGGAAAACTGCGTCAGCCGCGTCAGATGTAACGCGAGCTTCCCTTTGCTTCTCAGCGGTTAGGTACGTTGCACCCTCACGTGGAGAGCTTCGGATACAGTTGCACGTACACGTACGGAGATCACAGGGAACATCCAACACTATTCTAAGGGAACTGTGCCGACCTATGTCTGACGCGTCTGAGGAAAACCCAGGAAAACCCCCAGAGAGCATCGCCGGCTCCGGGGTTCGAACCCGGGTGCCACAAAGTCTCGACGTGACATGGTCACACACGCTAACCACTTAGCCACTTGAGCTGGTCCCTTTCACTCTTTCACACATAAAGTCAGGATGTCAGCCAATCGCCCTAGGCGATTCCTACCACAACGTTTCTGTGGCCACCAGTGGCTGCTCATGCGGCTGGTGGCGACTCGTTTCCATAGCTACGGCCGCCGAAAGCATGGTCGTGACTGGCGGACTTTTTATTACTACGCCACGTCGTTCAAGCGACGGGACTTTGTTTCTAGGTGGTATTGGCACTGCTAACCGTGAGCAATACCCTGCCGCCACAAGATATTCCGTAGCAGACGACAGGGTGTAGACGCACCGACGCAGCCGGTGTCGTCTGCCAAGTTCCGCACCGTGCGAATGCCAAATGCTCAACATAACAGGCGGTGGAACCTCTTGCCCTAAGCTTTTTTAAAAAATTATTCCAGTGGAATATTCCGTGAGGATGTCGCTCGTGTGACTACACGGTTAGTGTTGCCTCTGTGAAATGTTTGTTTTGCGATGGGACGCTTTTGCTTGGGCACACGCACGTGTGCACTTGCATAAAGATGCAAGAGTCTGTACATCACCCTTCTTTTTATATGCAGGACCAGTAGTGGGGATTCTGGCCAAGTTCTTCTCAACCAAAGCAATTTCTCTAGTTGGCTCTTTGGTGCTTAGTATTACCACTATTTTATGCTTCACCGTCAACGATATCTTGTCGTTCTTCATCTTGCTTGGCATATTCAACGGTACGTCAAGCTTTCGGAACTTTATCTCTCGTCCCAAATCATCGCGCTTTGAACATTCATGCTACTCTCTTGCAGGAATCGGCACAGGTGTTGCTCTCGTCATCAACGACATTGTCATCAACCAGTACTTTAAAAAGTATCGAGCCTCAGGAGCTGGAATAAACTATAGCGGTGGAACGCTTGCGGCATTTGCATTTCCCCCGTTGTTCCAGATGCTGATAGACTACTACGGTTCAAAAGGAGCATTTCTCATCTCTGGCGGACTGTGTCTAAATTCCCTTGCAGGCCCTCTACTGTACAGAGATCCTCCTCGTAACAAAGTCGCACCAGTTCAAGCACCGATCATCGACAATATTCAGCCCAGTAAAGATGGAACAGGCGACAATGGAGTCCACCAGGGAGGAGCTGTGCTTGAACCAACTGGAAACAACGAATGCTCGGGGGACAGAAAAATAGCGTGGATCGATGATCCGCAGGAAGCCGCTCAAGCGCCGGTTCGTCAAGAAGGCTCCAAACGAGATGAGACCACAGCGAATAATTTAGGGAGCGTTTTCAAAAGGAAAATATGTGATGTCCAGCCAGAAAATTCGTCAGCTCATTTTTATAGAATTGACGAGCATGACACAGAGGAGACTCTACTCGATCATTCCAAGCTCCAAGAAGAAAATGGAAAAGTGCAAACAGACGACATCCATAGCACGTCGTCTGCAAAGAAAGACAGAAACTGTGCGCGAGTATTCAGTAAGTGCGCAACACACTTCGCATTCATGAAGTACCCGGCGTTCTACCTGGTAACCATAGGTGCTGTGTGTTGCACGTACTGCTTGTTGGTGTTGGTTGTGTTGGTGGATTTTGCGGAAGAGAAAGGCTTTACCAGACAAGACGGTGCCGTGATGTTGTCTGTAACGGCTGTCGGAGACGCCTGCGCGAGACTGCTTTCTGGGATAGTGTCTGATAAGGAGTGCCTGGATAGGCGCACTGTGATGTGTGCCAGCAGCCTTTTGACTGGAAGCATTTGCATCGTATTTCCGTTAGTTTACTCATTCCCATGGCTACTCGCGCTATGTGCCGTGTTCGGGTGGTCTAACGGTTGCGTGGTGGTGCTCTTTGGACCTATCATGGCTGACTCCGTGGGTCTTCAGAACCTTGGCATGGCCATGGGAATGTGCAGATTCGCCATGGGAGTGGCGTACTTCGGTTGTCCAAAACTAGCAGGTGAGGATCGTAGTAGTCCACGAGTAACTTTCTGTAGTGGGGCATAGTAGTCTTATGTAAGGTCACCAACACACTTAGCCGCCCAGAGTGGCTCTGTCGCTAGCGTGCCCGCCTGCTGATCTTAAGATTGCGGGTTCGAACCCTGCCGAGGACGGTGAGAACCTGGTGGAAGGGTACACGTTGCAAAGACACACCGTCTTCCGCGAGGGACGTTAAATGTGGTGTGCCGCGTGTGTCGAGATTTCGGCGCACGTTAAAGAACCTTCAGGTAGGCAAAATTAATCCACAGACCCGACCACTGTGGCGTCGCGCTTGATCACAGCTGTCTCGCGACGTAGAGCCCCGAATTATTATATTATTATTATTAACAACACACACAGACAGGAACCCAAGGCAATGGGCGCACAGAATAAAGCTGAACAGTGACGTCACGTCCGGTGTTGTGGTGCATCCAACGTTGCAGACGATGAAAGGTGACAGTAACCTACACTCTTAGAAATGAACTTGACCGCATAGCACGCTCCTAGCCAACCATCATCTCGAAAGATATCGTTATCTGCCCTGATTTGTGGAAAACGGTAGGCGTACGCCATTTTTGTGACAATTATGAACCGCATAAGTGTCACAGAAAAGGCGTACGCCTACCGTTTTGAACAAACCCTGGCACATAGCGCTATCATTCGAGATAACGGTTGGCTAAGAGCGTGCTATGCGGTGAAGTTCATTTTTAAGAGTGTACGCCCTTAAAGATGAACTTCACCGCACAGCACGCTCCTAGCCAACCATCATCCCGAGTGACATCGTTCTCTCCCCTGATTTGTTGAAAGCATGAGGCGTACGCCTTTTTGTGACACTTATACAGAAATGTTAATTGTCACAAAAAGGCGTACGCCCCGCGCTTCCCACAAATCAAGAGTGGTAGAGGTATCACCCTGTACAATGGTTGGTCTTCAGCGTGCTATGTGGTGAAGAGGCGCACGAGACGCGCACGTCTTTTTTGTGACAATTATGAACAACATAAACATCACAAAAAGGCGTACGCCTCCCGTTTTCTACAAATCAGGACATATATAACGATATCATTCGAGATGATGGTTGGCTAGGAGCGTACTATGCGGTGAAGTTTTAAGAGTGTACACTCTCAGAACAGAAGTTCACTGCATAGCACGTTGTGCACCAATCACTGCCGAATGATAAGGTTATCGCTTCTGATTTGAAGAAAGAGAGAGGGAGAGGGCGTACGCCTTTTTGTAGCAATCATCATATAACCAAATTTCTACAAAAAGGCGTACGCCCCACTCGCTCTTCGAATCAGAAGCGGTAACCCTACACTCTAAAAACAGAACTTCATAGCACGCTGTGCGCCAACCATTGCCGCGAATGATAGGGTTATCCCTTTTGATTCGAGGAGAGAGGGAGGCGTACGCCTTTTTGTGGCAATTACCATATATCCAAATTGTCACAAAAAGGCGTACGTCCCTCTCTCTCATCGTCCCTCTCTCGTGCTCTGCTACAGGCATGCGTCCCTCTCTGTCCTCGAATCAGAAGCGGTAACTCTATCATTCGTGGCTATGGTTGGCGGACAACGTGCTATGCCGTGAAGTTCTCTTGTGAGAGTGTAGATACAACATCCAGCAGGGGCCAAAAACGAACAGCTGGCTGGCCACCCAGGCGTATAGACTCCCGAAAACAGGGACAAAGCGCTCAGACAAATCCTATAGATGAGGTATTACTCGTGATGAAAAGACGCTTTGTGAATTTCATGAGAGTATAGTGTTAAAAAGAGAGACGGCAGAATCATCTCTTAGGAGGAGGCAAGCCGGAGAGTGCTCGTATACATGCCGTTCTCACAGCTTCCCGTTTGGTGCCAAAACGACATCCAGTTTCACCATGATTTATTATTACCTTACGATTCATTGCCTTATAATTACCTTTTTATTATTACCTTATGATTTCTATGGGTTTCACAGCAAACACTCTCTGCGCCATAATCGCTTCTGATCTGAGGAGAGTTAGTGTCGTGTACGCCTTTTTGTGGCAATTCAAATTGCAGCAAAAAGGCGTACGCCTCCCGTTTCCAACAAATCAGGAAAGCGAAAGATATAATAGACCTCTCCCTGTTTGTAAACAAATGACGTCATAGTGTTCGACATAGTGTTCGGTTTCGGTCTGTCTTCCAACGTCATGATGACGTTTCTCGGGTAGAGGTTTATTCTGCATTGCGGATGGTTCCGAACGTCCTTAGTCGCGGAAGGACCGGGGGTCTTCGTGGCACCGGAAGTTGTGGCGAGGGCTCGTTTATGTTTACCCGAGAATGTCATGTTATACATGACCCGTCGATTGGTGGTGGCGTGTGTGTGTTTCTTAAAAGTTCACTTGCCGAACAAGGGTCACCGCTTTGCTATGCTGCCGTCCAATCGCAGTGCACCGAAGATTACATAGAAAAGAACACCGCCTATGAAAGAAGTTCACCACCGACGGTGACACGGAGCATTTGTATTATCTTTGAGCCTTTTGTGTTACTGAGAGGTATTAGCATTAAATTGGCCTCCTAAATAGGCCTCTTCATGGGGAAATTTATGTGGAAGCATGTAATCTTTTTTGTCCTGTTTCCATTCTCTCGATCGACATAAGTAGACACTTCACGAGCACAATTTCGAAGTCCTTAATGCCGTTTTGCCTGATATTTTCAGGACACTTCAAGGACAACGTGGGATCTTACAATGGACTGTTTTACTTCATTGGAACGTGTTGTCTCTTCGTTGCCGTGCTATGGTTATCCGAGATCGTTCGGAGAAAAATAAAACAGCGCGCTGGTCGAAGCATAAGTGCTGGAAACGCAGTAATGACCTGAATAAATGAATTATATGCTACACGCTTTATTTCACTTGCAGATATCACTAGACATGTCTTAATTAATCTCGAGGACGCCCACGTAAATGCAGACGCCCGCTTTTGGCATGAGCGGATTGTAGTAACCGGTGCGACATATCATGCCAGTTCCACACTCTTTCACGTTTGAGACGCAGGTCTCACCCGGGCCCTGTAAGTGAACATAGTGAACACTCGTTACAACGAAACGGTTTTATTCGAATTTTCGCTTTATTCGAAATGTGATGCAGTCCTGGCCGAAATGCACGCGTTTCGAACCGGATTGTCCGAACTCTAGTGCCAACCGGCTCCGCTTAGTACAAAGTGCGAG
This sequence comes from Ornithodoros turicata, assembly GCF_037126465.1. Classification (NCBI taxonomy): domain Eukaryota; kingdom Metazoa; phylum Arthropoda; class Arachnida; order Ixodida; family Argasidae; genus Ornithodoros; species Ornithodoros turicata. The sequence goes on along the minus strand of NC_088210.1, from coordinate 21,250,231 downwards.
CCGACAGAATCTCGCATGGCAAACCCAGCTATATCGAACTTCCGTTTAAATCGAATTTTCTTCCGGTCCCGTTGCCTTCGTTATAACGAGGCTTTACCGCAAATACTATAAAGGAGAGGAACGTACTCTTGCATACTCGTAGCTACAGCCGTTTTTCCCGGTGCCATAGGTACAACAAAAGGAATACGCCATCACCCTGAAGGCCATCCATTGCACAGAATGATACCCTTATCACTTCGATTTGTGGAAGGCGCGGGGCGTACGCCTCTCGTTTTTAACCAATCAGGGGGCAGAGCGATGTCATTCGGGATGGTGATTGGCCAATAGCGTGCTATGTCGTGAAGTTCTGTGGGTGAAGGTCTGAAATTTTCTCATCCACTCACACTCTCAGAACAGACCTTCACCGCATAGCACGTTGTGTGCCAACCACACTCTTAAAAATGAACTTCACCGCATAGCACGCTCCTAGCCAACCATCATCTCGAATGATATCGTTATCTTCCCCGATTTGTAGAAAATGGGAGGCGTACGCCTTTTTTGTGACACTTATGCTGTTCATAACTGTCACAAAAAAAGGCGTACGCCCCCCGTTTTCAACAAATCAGGGAAGATGACGATATCATTCGAGATAATGGTTGGCTAGGAGCGTGCTATGCGATGAAGTTCATTTTTAAGAGCGCACTGCCACGAATGATAGGGTTATCGCTTCTGATTTGAAGAGAGGGCGAGGGGCGTACGCCTTCTTGTAGCAATGGTCATAGTATATCCAAATTGCTACCAAAAAAGGCGTACGCCCCCTCGCTCTTCGAGTCAGAAACGGTAACCCTATCATTCGTGGCAATGATTGGCGGACAACGTGTTATGCAGTGAAGTTCTGTTCTGAGAGTGCATGGTGTTCCAGTAACTTTGACATATTCTGAGGCGTCAAAATGATTGTAGTGCGCTTCTGAACAGACGATCACGCACGTCCAAGATCCCAGCCACGTCACGCGCGTTATACTCTCAGTCACACATTGCGGGGTGGCCACAAAATAAACTCATGCCGGTCTCATCCGCAAAAACCCGTAAACACTTGCGTCAAGGCATAAATAATGAATCAAAAGGCACAAATAACGCTCAGGGGGTGTGCCTGCGGATAGGCTATAGCCTGGGTTTGACTTGAGTCGCTTGAGTGGCTTGGCAGGTGGATGGGTTATGATTACACTCTTAAAAACGGACTTCACCTCATAGCACGCTCTTACACTCTAAAAACTGAACTTCACCGCATAGCACGCTCTGCGCCAACCATTGCCACGAATGATAGGGTTATCGCTTCTGATTCGAGGAGAGAGGGAGGCGTACGCCTTTTTGTGTCAATTTGGATATATATGATAATTGACACAAAAAGGCGTACGCCTCCCTCTCTCCTCGAATCAGAAGCGATAACCCTATCATTCGTGGCAATGGTTGGCGCAGAGCGTGCTATGCGGTGAAGTTCAGTTTTTAGAGTGTAGCCAACCATCATCTCGAATGATATCGTTATCTGTCCTGGGCCTGTCACAAAAAAGGCTTCAGAGCAGGGTGCTCCTGTATTCGAATTTTAGCATCCCTCCAAATATCGAACTATAGGGTGGGCTGGTCGAGTTGAGGCCCGCGACACGGAGGATACATAGTGAACGACAAAAGGACGGCGAGAGGCCCGCGCCGACGAAAAAAAGAAGAACGGCCGACCTGCTCCAGTATTCGAATTAGCGGCCCGCTATACGATGCCGTCCAAGTGCTTATTCAGCTCTAATCACCTTATTTTAATACAACAAACCTCTGAGCACGCAGAGCACGCCGTACCAGCGTAGCTCATGCCGGAGCACCGCACTCTTGCAAGGTGCGGGAAAACGATTTACCGTCGGCCGAGGGGAATACGGAAGGCGGAGGTCGACGGCGCTTCGGCGGCGGCGCATCCAGCGCTTGCTCCGGATGCAGAAAAACGATTTGCCGTCGGGCTCAGAGGAGGCGGAGCGGCGGGGCATCCAGCGCTCGCTCTGGGTGCGGGAAAACGAGTTGGGAAAGTTCCGCTACCAGCGAATGGCCGAGGGCTCATCCAGCGCGAGTTCTGGGTACAAGAGCGATTTTGCGGTAAAATCCCGTACGATGACGCGAGAGTGCTTATACAGGTCTAATCATCTTATTTTACTGCATATCAGGGGACCTGTACAGAGCACGCAGAGCCCGCCGTACCATTGTAGCTCATGCTGACTCACAGCACCCCCACTGGATGCGGAAAAACGATTTGCCGTCGGCCGAGAAGAGTACGGAAGGCTGAGGTCGACTGCGCTTCAGCGGCGGGACATCCAGCGCTCGCTCTGCGTGCAGAAAAACGTACGATGCACAAAAACTCTCTATTGATTCCGGTAGGTACGGTAACTCGATAGCTTCACGGTGACTTGCATGCTTTTGTAAAAAGGTCTATTGGCATGTAAAGCTCACTGACACATTTTTTTTCTTGAATCTGGTCGCGTCTTTCTACGTCGTGTTTCAAAGTTCAGTGTTCCACGATGTAGAACAATTTGCCGGTCACAATCTCTGGTGTACGGTAAAAATTGCCGCATTTGGTAGAATATTTTCAATTGTAGATTCGCACCAAGGTTCGCAACAAATATTGTCGTTATCACACATTTGACCTCGAAAGTAATTAAACTGTCATATATACTACGTTAGAGCATAGAACTTGCCTCTCTGTACATCACAGGCAGAAACAAGCAATAGCACGGAAACACAGGCAGAAACAAGCGCAAAAGGACGCTCTTCCACTCCCTTATCCACCAATGAATTATGTCCTTACACCAATGAATTACGTCCTGTTGCGCTTCATCGCGACCAGCTGCGACAAAATATGTAAACCGAAACCAATTAATTACAACAACAAATGACCCGCTTCGGTGACAGATTTTTCTCTAAAAGGTGTCCACTGAAGGTCCCAAAAGGGGTGGTACCCATTTTAATGCCGACAGCTAGCACCCTGCTTTAGAACTTATGTTTTTTTACGAAACTCATTTGAATTTCTATTTAAATAATGAGCGCCTCTCACTCATTCACACGGTGCGCAGCTTGCAGGTGCTATCGGATAGATACTTGTAAAAAAGAAAGTTCGTCGACTGGTGCACCTGTTCGCGAATTATTTAGCCCGGGGATTGAACTGAAACACCCGGTATATAGTAAAGCATATGTACTGGGAGTCTATGGTTCCGTGATTCGTATGGGGACAGCTGTTGATCAGTTATCTGCTCCTCAAGCAGTTCTCAGCCTATTTTTCTCCTGCCTGCTTGAGACGTCCGTCGGAGCTCCTTATCGACTTCTTTTTTTGCACGAACATTAGCAGGCGATGTGATAGAATGCGAGCGTTCTTTAACTAGCGCCAAGTTTACCCTGTTTATAAAATGCGCGCAGAGAGTAAGGTCTCAGACGAACAGCGCGTTATTATCATTTCCCCTTATTACGCGAACGAACGCAACCGGCAAAGAAACAACTACAGTTTCCTCCTTCGAGTGACACAGCTTGTTTGTGACCTTGGTTAGAAGGAGGCTCTCCCGGTCGTGTCTAGGATACCCGTGCGCCTCATATATTCCCATTTCTCGGGAAAAAAAAAAAAGGGAAGAGAAAAGGACATCATCCGTCGGCGTGAGAAAACTCAAACTTGGAAAACCTCTCACAGCGGGAGGAAAACGGTGACCGACGAAAGTAAGTCATATAGATCCTACATTTTCCCGTTGTTATGTTTGACACGCAATCAGCACGTACGCAACGCACGCAGCAGCACGTACAGTATGTACGTATGCAGGGGCGGCTCCAGACCCTCTGTTTGGGAGGGGGGGGGGGCGGTTTCTTCGTCGAAGCACGTAGTGGGGGAGGGGAGAGGGAATTCCCATGTATAAAGTGACGTTTTGGGGGGCGCTCGCACAACCCCCCCCCCCCCCTCTTCTGGATCTGCCACTTGTAGTGTCGACGGCTTGAGCGCGCCAAGGAAAGTTCATATTTTCAAACCAACCAATGAGCGCTCGCATACCGGAGGAGCGGCCTCACGAGCCAATGGGCTCGTGACGGTTGAGAACTCGCGCTCCGACGTAAAAATTCTGACGTTTCATCATGTTTCATGACGCGAAAAGCTCGCAGCGCCTCACTTTAGTCCGCAAGTGAACTCGCGAGTTTCATCCCCTTGACTGTACGTATGTTGGTGTTCACACTTCAGAAAATGTCGAGGAGGCAATACTGAACGAGAGTGTATCGTGAACGCGTAGCGTGCCTCGCAATCGCATTGCGTACGTTACGAAATAGCGGAAGCTGAGAGTCTAAGAATCGAGCGGTATCAATACGAGCGTGAACTGCGAATTTCCGGTAGATTGCAGGGGAAATAACAAGCGTAAGCAAGCAGCAAAGCATAATGGCGGAACGTTGTAGCAGACGACAGGAGCGTCATGGAAAGGCCATCGGGAACATCTTGCAATGTCGTATGCGGCGAGAAATTCGACGACCGTCCAGGACATAGCCAATCAACAGAGTGAAAGGGACTACTCGCACAGGACATGGCGTAATTTTCCCTCCTTTGCAACAACCCCATATGATACTAATTTCATATGATACACTAATATGCGTATTACTGGTGTATGCTTTCCCCCCACGCATTAGTTTGCGCTATCAGACGTAGCGGGGCACGAACGGGTTAGTTTGCGTCGCAAGTGCTCTTGACGACACGGAAAATACTTGGGTGCAAAACACTGCCGCTAACGTGTCGTCTTTGTGCACTGGGTAAAACCGCTTATTGTAACTTGTAGTGACAAAGCCATTTACGAGTAACATTTCTGGTTTTTCGCCTTCTCTCCCCCCCCCCCCCCCCCCCCAGTGCAGTTGTACGTGCAACCGGCGTTTTCCTATTAATCCGAATGGGCGAAGTCCTATCAAGCAGAAGGGGGTCCACACTCTTAAAAATTAGCCAACCATAGCCAACCATTAGCCAACCATAGCCAACCATTAGCCAACCATAATCTCGAATGATACCGTTGTCTGCCCTGATTTGTTGAAAACAGGGGGTGTACGCCTTTTCTGTGACGCTTATGCTGTTCATAATTGTCACAAAAAAGGCGTACGCCTCCCGTTTTCAACAAATCCGAGCAGATAACGATATCAGTCGAGATTATGGTTGGCTAGGACCGTGCTATGCGGCGAAGTTCATTTCTAAGAGTGTATCAAGGAAGGGTCTATCAGAGTATAAATATTGCACCCTGTTCAGAATGATAATGGCGTTGACATGTGTTGCAGCTCACAGTTATTACGTGGTGAAACACACGCGATGACATTGGTTGTTCCGGACTTCATGTCTACGTCAAACTCGGGCGGGGTCTCAGGGAGCACACTCTTAAAAATGAAACTTCACCGCATAGCGCACTCCTAGCCAACCATTATCCCGAATGATAATTAACGTTCTCGCCACTGATTTGTTGAAAACGTGACACTTATGCGGAAATGTTTATTGTCACAAAAAGGCGTACGCCCCGCGCTTTCGACAAATCAAGAGTGATACTATCACTCTGCACAATGGTTGGCCTTCAGCGTGCTATGTGGTGAAGCTTTGTTTTAAGAGTGCAGGGTTAGTTCTATACTTGCAGATGCACCTTGCGCATCTTCTCCACGGAAAACACAACCCAGTTTAAAGTGCCACTGCGAACAAAAAAAAACAAAAAAACAAGCAATTACAGTTTTTGAATGAAATCAACGTCGCTCATAGACTCAGGCCGCGAAAACAGAAAGAAAGGAAGAACGATTATACCCTGTTAAAACAGAACTTCACCACATAGCACTCTCCTAGCCAACCATCATACCGAATGATATCATTCTGTGTCATGATTTGTTCAAAACAGGGGGGAGGCGCCTATCTGGGACAAGATAATCTGTCCCAGATAGGCGCCTCCTCCCATTTTCAAAAAATCAATACACAGAATGATATCAATCGGAATCATGGTTGGCTAGGAGCGTGCTATGTGGTGAAGTTCTATTTTAACAGTGTAGAGCTAAAGTGAAACCTAGAGCATGCGGTAGTAAATGGAACTTCCGCTATTGTACACTAAGTCCCTGTCATATCTGCTTGTAGGCACATGACGAACAGAAACGAGAAAATAGTTCCAGACAGTCCATGGTCTTGGGTGGTGGCCGTGGGTTGTTTCTGGAACCTCATGTGGTTGAGCATAGTGAGAAGGTCCGGCGCAATCGTCTTCGTTGCGCTGGTCTCCGAGTATGGCGCCACCAGAGAGCAGGCCACCTGGGTCATCAGCGTCAGCTTCAGCGTGGCTTGTCTATTCGGTAACTTAAGATCATTATAAAGTGCTTGATGAATAAATAATAGGGTTGGCTGCCATTCACAGGCAACATTTCACTAGGATCTAATGAGGCTGAGATGAGGACGTGCTCTAAACGTGTCAGGGGTCCTATATGCCGTACACGCCGCTGTTGTCTCTGTACGTTCTTCTCGGACTCCAATTAACGTGTATTCGCACGAGATAACATCCACCAGAATGCTCCAGCGGAAAAAGTCATAGCTGTGTGTGGTAGGAAAATTTAATGCGGCGTGGAACGGTCAGGACATGGTCAGCACCGCGAGAACAATATTTACGATACATGAGCTATGAGGGGCGATATATGCATTGCAACTCTTCATGACACGAGAGGTGAGTGGGGAGAGGTGAGATATGCACTATCTACACTCGATGGAGCATGAGACGAGTGATGGGAAATGAAAGAGAGGTACTGTTCATGGAGGGACACCTTGGACAGATACTTAGCACCCTTGCACCAAAAGCAAAGGGTGGGACCGCCACCGCTGTAGAAATTCGTCGCCGCCGAGTGCGAAGAGCTCTCGATGTGCGTCACTTTCGTCGAATGAAGTGACGCGGGCCGAAAATTATTGGATAATGCAGACTCAACATTCAATATTCGGAGACGTCTCGGAGATTCCCTTCTCCCCGACCAACATGCCGCCAGCTAGGCAGGCAGACCGCTCGTCTACCCATCGTCGTGTTTGAAATTCAAAATTACAGATTAAGATGGCTTCTATGGCTGCACGCAGAGAAACAGATACTCAGGGAACGATGCGACAGCACCAGAGGACACGTGTTTCGCCGTGTTTGCGGCTCGTCAGCTCTGGGTAGCTGCGCATCGTTCGGAATTGGCAAACCAGGGGTCACTCAGCGAGCGATATACACCTGGGAGGGTGACTGAGCACTCCTCAATGCCACAGTGTTTGCCAATTCTGAACGATGCGCAGCTACCCAGAGCTGACGAGCCGCAAACACGGCGAAACACGTGTCCTCTGGTGCTGTCGCATCGTTCCCTGAGCATCTGTTTCTCTGCGTGCAGCCATAGAAGCCATCTTAACCTGTAATTTTGAATTTCAAACACGTCTAGTGTCATTTACTTGTTTCTTTAATTGCTTTTTTCCCTGCATTATATATATATTTATATATATTGCATTTCTTCCAGTAGAATATTCCATTAGGATGTTGCTCGTGTGACTACACGCTTAGTGTGATATGTTTGTTTTGTGATGAGACGCTATTGCTTGGGTACACACGCTTGCTCTTGCATCAAGATGTACATCATCCCTCTCTTTATATGCAGGACCAGCAGTGGGGGTTCTGGCCAAGTTATTCTCAACCAGAGCGATTTGTCTGGTTGGCTCTTTGGTGCTTAGTATTAGCACTATTTTATGTTTCGCCGTCAACGACATTTCTTCGTTCATCATCTTGCTTGGCGTATTCAACGGTGCGTCAAGCCTTCGGTGCTTTATCTTTTGTCCCAAATCATCGCGACTTGAATATTCATGCTACTCTCTTGCAGGAATCGGCATAGGGGTTGCTCTCGTCATCAACGACATTGTCATCAACCAATACTTTAAAAAGTATCGAGCCTCGGGCGCAGGAATAAACTATAGCGGCGGAACGCTTGCGGCATTTGCATTTCCCCCGTTGTTCCAGATGCTGATAGACCACTACGGTTCAAAAGGAGCATTTCTCATCTCTGGCGGACTGTGTCTAAATTCGCTTGCCGGTCCTCTACTGTACAGAGATCCCCCTCACAACAAAGTCGCACCAGTTCAAGCACCGATCATCGACAATGTGCAGCCCAATAAAGATGGAACAGACGACAATGGAGTCGACCAGGAAGGAGCTCTTCGTGAAACAACTGGAAACAACGAATGCTCGGGGGACAGAAAAATAGCGTGGATCGATGATCCGCAGGAAGCCGCTCAAGGGCCGGTTCTTCAAGAAGGCTCCAAACGAGACGAGACCACAGCGGATCATTTAGGGAGCGTTGTCAAAAGGAAAATATGTGATGTCCAGCCAGAAAATTCGTCAGCTCATTTTTATAGCATTGAGGAGCATGACACAGAGCAGACTCTACTCGATCATTCCAAGCTCCAAGAAGAAAATGGAAAAGTGCAGATAGACGACATCCATAGCACGTCGTCTGCAAAAAAAGACAGAAACTGTGCGCCAGTATTCAGTATGTGCGCAACACACTTCGCATTCATGAAGTACCAGGCGTTCTACCTGGTAACCATAGGTGCTGTCTGTAGCATATACTCTTTGTTGGTGTTGGTTGTCTTGGTGGATTTTGCGGAAGAGAAAGGCTTCTCCAGACAAGAAGGTGCCGTGATGCTGTCTGTAACGGCTGTCGGAGACGCCTGCGCGAGACTGCTCTCTGGGATAGCGTCTGATACGAAGTGTCTGGAAAGGCGCACGATGATGTGTGCCAGCAACCTTTTGACTGGAAGCATTTGCATCGTGTTTCCGTTAGTTTACTCATTCCCGTGGCTACTCGCGCTATGTGCCGCGTTCGGGTGGTCTAGCGGTTGTGTAGTGGTGCTCTTTGGACCTATCATGGCTGACTCCGTGGGTCTTCAGAACTTTGGCATGGCCAATGGAATTAGCAGGTTCGCAATGGGAGTGGCGTACTTCGGATGCCCAAAACTAGCAGGTCAGTATCCTAGTAGTACACGAGTAACTTTATGGAGTGTGACATAGTATAAGGTTACCAACACGCATAGACAGTGTGGCGGCACAACCACTCAACCACCCGGCACTCACACCTCATCAATGGAACCGCCCGGATCACTGCGCGCTTGTTCATGCCATTCCGCTGCAGATGCATCAACCTACACGATCACAAGCCGTGTGCTCGGCCGTCCAACACCCCACGAGTCGTCCTCATTCTCCTCTTCGCGGTATTGACGCGGACATCAACTGCATGCACCGCTCCGCGTCTGGGGGGGGAGTGATGTGGCGGCCCGTGGACGACGACGACGTGCCTCTGCTGCCACGCGCTACTGCGCCTGGCAGCCAGTTCTACCGGCACCGTCCTAGCGTGAGGCCACGCACATGTGCAAGCTGGGACATTCCATCATCGCCGGTCAGGATTCGTGTAGAGGAACACCATCTCCTCTACAACAGGAACACCAGGCAATGGGCGCACGGAAGTAATAAAGCTGAACAATGACGTCACGTCCTGGGTTGTGGTGCATCCAACGTTGTAGACGATGAAAGGCGACAATAACCTAGATACAATATCCTGCAGGGCTCCCGAAAAAACAGGGACAAAGCGCTCAGACGATCCCTAGGTGGGTACATTATTGGTGATGAATAGACGCTGTGAATTTCATGGCAGAATCATCTCTAGGGAGGAGGCAAGCCGGAGAGTGCTCGTATACCTCCCGTCCCGGTTGGTAATGTGTATTTGTGTGCATTCCTAAAAGTTCACTTGCCGAACAATGGTCACAGCTTTGCCATACTGCTATGGCAAAGCGGTGCATCGAAGGTTATATAGAAAAGAACATCGTCTACGAAAGAAGCACACCACCTACGGTGACACGGAGAATTTGTATTATCTTTGAGCTTTTTGTGTTACTGAGAGATATTAGCATTAAATTGGCCTCTTAAATAGGCCTCTTCATGGGGAAATTTATGTGGAAGCATGTAATCTTTTTTGTCCTGTTTCCATTCCCTCGATCGACATAAGTAGAAACTTCACGAGCACAATTTCGAAGTCCTTAATGCCGTTTTGCCTGATATTTTCAGGACACTTCAAGGACAACGTGGGATCTTACACAGGACTGTTTTACTTCATTGGAGTGTGTTGTCTCTTCGTTGCCATGCTATGGTTATGCGAGATCGTTCGGAGAAAAATAAAACAACGCGCTGGTCGAAGCATAAGTGCTGGAAACGCAGTAATGACCTGAATAAATGAATTATATGCTACACGCTTTATTTCACTTGCAGATATCACTAGACATGTCTTAATTAATCTCGAGGACGTCCATGTAAATGCATACGCCCGCTTTTGGCATGAGCGGATTGTAGTATCCAGTGCGACATATCATGCCAGTTCCACACTCTTTCACGTTCGAGACGCAGGTCTCACCCGGGCCCTGAAAGTAATCAGTGGCGTCGAGAATATGAGAATACAGTGAGCACTCGTTATAACGAAACCGTTCTATTCAAATGTTCCCTTTATTCGAAGTTTCATGCAATGATGGCCAAATGGCACTGGCGCAGCGCCCAGTCTGCTGGCCGGCATCAGCCCCATCTCATCACCGTCTCTTTACGTGTGTGCGTGTGTGTAGCCATAATACATGCATTATTCGAACAGTAATGCCAACCGACTCCGCTTAGTACGAAGTGCCCGCATGTCAAACCCAGCTATATCGAACTTCCGTATAAATCGAATTTTCTTCCGGTCCTGTTCATTTCGTTATAACGAGGCTGTACCGCAAATACTATAAAGGAGTCGAACGTACTCTGGCACACTCGTAGCAACAGCCGTTTTTCCCGATGCCGTAGGTACAGTTGGCGTCATTTACCTCGGCACACTTCACCACGTCGCACGACACGGTGAAGCAGTCATACCTGCATCGGTAAGTGACACATGCAACTGAGGCACTGAAACGCTTTTCTGGATTCAAGCGATACGGATGTACTCGAAAGACCTGATCATGGTAGAACGCTCTGGAAGACAAAGACTGGCATAGACAACGTGCAATGAAAGCTCATGTAGCTTTAAAAGCGTGCGTCAATTATGCGAGTAAATGCGGTATCATATGTGACTTCGTAGTTTGCTGGTGACGTATTTAATTCGCAAGGTAATTCATTAGACTGAGTACAACGTCTGACACAACGGGAACAGCATTCTGGAGGTTGAAGAGTAATCGTCACCGCTTCTGCCAACAATATATGTATATGTCGAAACTCGAGTGCGTGAGTACAGGTCCTTCCAAGCTTGACTTATTGCCCGATTCAAGCCCTGTCTGACCCAGCTGTTCAGTAGAAAGCTCTGTACGATACTTCACAACACACATTCTGTTACTTGGAATGCGCCATACTCCGCGTGCTCATAGCCCGTGCCGAAACAGAGATCGAACTTACCTTTCGAACAAACTTGCGGTGAGCAGCAAGAGTGCTGTCAAACTCGGCATAGTACATCGAGCAACTTTCATCAAGCTTACATCCAGTTAAAGTTCACGAGCTGAACGTAATGCATTGAAGAACCGCCATTGATTGCCGCATGACAATCGCGTGAGTTCATTCGAGGTTTTATGGGGCATTTAAGAAGCTCCAATATGGCCATGTAGAAACACGTGAAGACATCGTTAAAACTTAAGACTCTTCAATGAGGAATCCCTCTCTGTGATGCAGTTTAAGTGAATTACGCTTCAGATGTATAGCGAACGTGTAGTTTAGCGAAATACTATATAGTTCGTCATAGCCGTATCCCACTCAACGGCGTTTTGAAGACTCGCAGCTGACGATTTCTCTCGAACGCAGACTTTCTGTGGCTATCGTGGAGTGCCGATCGTGATTGGCAGTCTCTCAATGACTACGTCACGCCGCTGACGTAGCTGATAGCTGAAAAGCTATCAAGCTTTATTTCTATTGGAAAACGTTACCTACACTCTAAAAACAGAACTTCACCACTGGCACGGTGAAGGCCAACCACTGCACAGAATGATACCTTTACATCACTCCCGATTTCTGGAAAGCGTGGGGCGTACGCCTTTTTTCTTTTTTGAACGGCATAAGTGTTCCAAAAAGGCGTACGCCTCCCGTTTTAACCAATCAGGGGGCAGAACGATGTCATTCGGGATGGTGATTGGCTAAGAGCGTGCTATGTGGTGAAGTTCTGTTTGTAGTTCTGAAGTTGTGCGGCCGACAACGGCGAGCCCCTTCACGAGCACCACCACCATCTGTTTTTAAAGTGCAGATACACAAAGCCTGATTGGCTACTCTGGCTACCTGATTGACCATGTTCCGCGGATCCAGGATTTTCCTGGCGGGGCTGTCCTGCCTTGGAGAGTAACCTATGTACTACACTACCTACACTCTTAGAAATGAACTTCACCACATAGCACGCTCCTAGCCAACCATCATCCCGAATGACAACGTTCTCGCCCCTGATTTGCTGAAAACGGGAGGAGGAGCCTATTTTGTGCCATTATGCACGGCACAAAATAGGCTCCTCCTCCCGTTTTCAACAAATCTATGGCGGGAACGTTGTCATTCAGGGTGATGGTTGGCTAGGAGCGTGCTATGTGGTGAAATTCATTTTTAAGAGTGTACACTGTTAAAACAGAACTTCACCACATAGCACGCTCCGAGCCAACCACCATTCCGAATGATAGCACTGCGTGTCCCCGATTTGTTGAAAATGAAAGGCGGCGCCAGATAGGCGCCTCCCCCTATTTTGAACAAACCAGGACACAGAATGATATCATTCGGAATGGTCGTTGCCTATAGGAACGTGCTATGCGGTGAAGTTCTGTTTTAACAGTGTAGGGTCAATCGAAACTCAAGTACAGCAATTTCGGAACGGGGTTAGGACATCAGGACCCCCCCCCCCCCCCCTCTTGTCTGTGACTGGAAGCTATTTGTGCGAGAAAGCGACGATATGAAGAGAGACAATGGTCAGAAGCACAATGGTCCGGGACAATCCGGGACAATGGTCAGAAGCACAATGATTTTTGCAACTCCTCCAATGATTTTGGAACATCGTCGTTGAACACCTGCCCAGATGCGCACTGCCATTGATGGGACATTGTCGCCCAAAAGAACAGCCTACAGGTTCCCGTCGTTTGATTGTGCCACGTACGACCACATCCGAGACGACGAGACATAAGCGATGGGAAATACCACGAGCAGTAGAAATTAGGCAAGCCCTGGGATCCTGGTGTGCAAGAAAGTCCTAATATACGGCACTCCAGAGCTGCAATCTAAGAAAATTTATAGTTTGATAGAAAAATAAAATTGAAAATAACGGGCAACACTGTGTCGAAGTCGCTACCAACTGCGCACTGCTCGTCAAGTACAGCGGCAGCAGTACTACATCGCATGCGCATAACACTGGGTCTAAAACAAAAGAAGGTGGCTACGTGTCGGCTACGTCAGCAGCAAGCCAGTTAGGAGCTGTTCAACTACGCCGGCATCATAACCTACCTGTCTGCTGCCAACCTATTACGGCGCTCGTCGGCTAACTCCCCTCGCTCGCTGTAGCAGACGATTCTCGGCAGCCAATAAACGCGCTCGTATGATCCGACGTCACAACACGGCTGAAGGGGCAGGGAGAGATCACCGCAGTTGACGCGCATATATTGAGGGAGTGACATTTTCGGGTCAAATGCCTTTCTCAGATTTCGAGGGGGGGGGGGAATCGTGCGCTATTTTAAAATCCATAATTTGCGAACAAATCATGCGATAATTTTGTCTTCGGGTGTTATCGGGCGTTTTTGTTTCTACTCTTGTCTATTAAGTCATTTCCTAATCTTTTTGTGTGTGTGTGTGACCTAATAGTGCTAATCCCTGAAGGCATAGACAGTGCGAACACACATGGGTGTATTTCTGGGAACGTCAGTGTACGTATTCTTACATGTGTTACACGTGGCGACCTTTGTTTGTCTTTAGTAGAAACGTCACTTGAGGAAAGGAATTCGGGGAGAAATCGAGTTTAACCCGAATTGGTCGGAAGTCAGTTTGGGAAGGGGGGGGAGGGGGGATAGCCGGCCGGAATCGGGTTTAACCCGAAAAAGTCGCTCCCTACGTGTTGTTCGCCACGCATGCCATGCTCCCGATAACGAACAAGAACAAGCGATGAAGTGCCTTTTTCCAGTCACGTTGTAAGTCGTCAAATGATATTTAATACACCTACTTTCTGTACAAAATCGCTGGCGGGTTCTCACCAGCTGTGTCATTTTATACAACACAATTACTCATACACAACAAGTTACAGTGAGTCCAAGAGCAACATTGCGAGTGCCTTCCTGTTTAGATTTTTTTTTTCTCCGCATAGGCCAGCGCGTGAACCAGGTGCGGCCGACTTCAGCCAAGTTGGGTGAAGGTGTACAAATCACACTTTGAGAAACATCAGAGGAAGACCGTCCAAACAATGAAGGAAAATGTGCGACCACAAGTATCACCTGTGAAACGATTTCACTGAACACAATGCCATGAGTCACGATACAAAATGTGCGTAACAAATAGTTGCGGTAATCTGTCGTTTACAGGCGCTGCTGTGGGTGGTGTTATAGTGCCACTACGGACAAAAACAAAATATTTATTTCACGTTGTGTTAAAAATCAACCTCGCTCGGAGACTTGGTGCGCAAACTATAAATGCAGTCAACGAGAAACAACCTGCGAAACGTCACAGTTTCGGATTCTCCGAGAGTGGGTGACGTCATCGGGACCCCTGGCGTCGGTCTCCTACACTTTTAAAACCGAACTTCACCGGAGGTCAACCACTGCGCAGAATGATACCGTTATTACTCCAGATTTGTGGAAAGCGCCGGGCGTACACCTTTTTGTGACAATTAACATAACTACATCAGTGTCATAAAAAGGCGTACGCCACCTATCCCACCGTTCTTTTTTATTTATTTTTTTTCTAATCAGGGGGCAGAACAATGCCACTTGGGATGGTGATTGGCTGGCAAGAGCGTGCTGTGTGGTGAAGTTCTGTTTTAAGAGTGCGGCAACAGCACGCGTCTCCGCTCTCCGTCTCACGTTGGAAGACTGCCGGCAGCTGTGGCGAGGAGACGGAAATCGACTTTGGAAGAGCCATAGACGCGCGGGTAGACTGGGGTACCCCATGACGTCATACTGTACGAAACTAGAAATTAATTTTGACATACTTCCGCGTCGCAGAGAACAACAATATTTTGGGAGAACACAGTGTGTGACGTCGCGTAGATTGGAATGACGTAAGTTCGGTGGGTTTATGAAAACACGACATTCTGTCCGCAGTGGCACTTCAAAGGTAAGAGTATTTTAGACTGTCTCGTAAAAACGTTTTTGAGCATATATACGCCTCACCGCCGATTAAAGTGATTCGAGGGCAGCTTCCCCCTCCCCCCATCCATAACGGTGACTATCACATGTACCGTGGAAGAGTTTTTCTTTTTTTGCGATTGGTACCGCTATCATGGATAGTTTCAAGAGGCCCGCTGGGCACCCACCGTGTGGGCACCCAAGACAAACTGAAACAAAACTATCGAACTATCGAAACTGAACCGGAAATGTATCGATCACACATTTGCATGCGATGAACTCAGTTTGATCTTTTTATTTTTAAATCATTTTTGTTATACCTGTTACGCGGGCGTCATACTGTTATCAATGGACTGCGTAGTAAAATTGAACTGTGAAAAGATCACTTGTGGGGAGCGGTACATGTAGTGTCAGAAGCTATATATGTGGAGGATTCTGTACGAGAAAATTTATACCTGGAGACGCTGAAAGCTTATTCACTTGCACAACCCTTTAGCTGTAAAGTTACCTGAGCGGAACGGATTGCGATACATCCGACGTACGAAAACGTCTATTACAAAAAACTGCCGAAATGATGTCGAATCCTCAGAGAAAACGTGGACAAGAAACGAACGGCTCTTAGACCGACAGGACTATATTAGAGCTGCAGACCAGGGGCCCAGTCCTCGTGAATTGTACGCGGGCAGGTTACTTACTACTTGCTTTGTTACCGTCCTTGTCTTTGCACTGGCTGCAGGACATTTGAGGGCGTGCACTACCTGCATCAATGCCGCCTTAAAGGCACAGTTCGTTCTCCTAGCATTAATTGTCAGGCTTTTGTTCAATTGATTAATTCGCGGGTAATAGATTCCGTTATTTACCGTATCCGTGCTTCAATTGTCGCCGACTTGATCGGTATAATTTTGTATTGACATTGCGAATAATTGGAATGCACGCAGTTTGAAATTACCGCGACGATAGACGTATGAGTGACGTCAGTATGACGCCACGGGGGCGTTCCCTTTCACATGGCATCAACTGCGTCAATGCTTTGCCTCGGCCGCTCCTGCATGGGAATTCTTCGTGTCCCGCGGCAAAGAATACGTGAAGATGACTTTTTTTTTTTTTTTTTTGAACGATGTCATAGTGAACAACGCCTAGTGCTGAGCGTAATGTCCGGCGAAGTTCGCTTTTTAGACGGAAATTTACCAGGCTACCGTCTGATAACAACAACTACAAGAAGCGGAGAACGCACCAGTGTACGTATAAGTTGCTTCGAGCAACAGGTACAGTGCAGGTTCCGCCCCGGAGCTTATGACGTACAGAGGCCTGCCCTGTTAACCCTTCACGAGAATGGTGCCCCGACGAAGAATCACGACGAACCGCAACAGTCACGTCCGCGTAGCATAAAACACGTAATCATTTTGTACAACTGCACGGAGGGATTTTTATATGTACAATCGCTAAAAGGGAGTGAAGCTAAACTGAAAAAGGCACGTCAAAGTAATCCTGCGGATGTGCGAGACACACGTTTGTCCGCACTCGCCACCATCGCGTCCTTTCCTTTTTTTTTTTTGCCTAACCCTCCCTCCATGAAGGCGGGGTACGTAGGTACACTCTTCGGACCAGCTCGAAAACATGTTATGTACACGGATATGTGGGTGCGCGGAGAAAAACGGAGAAAGCCACGACGCTTTTAACTCAGAGGGGAATAAGATATACCGGAGCAACACTGGCAGTTTGAGAGTTTGTCGTGCTCCGTAAATCACTCTGCGCGCGATAATACGCACTCTCATGCAGGGGGACAGTTGAAGTCACCACTATCGATTGAACTGACAATATTACTAATACAGGCAACGAGACAGGTAGCGTTCATAAAAGAATAAAGCGGTGGGAATACAGCGCATGTCCTGCCAGAGTGCTGTGCACGACCTATCATAATAGGTGGGTACATACTTCGAAAGGAACACCGCTCAAAAATTACCCACCCCTTCCTGCTTTGGAATGAGTGGCTTTCAGAGCACAGAAGGAACCTGGGTACCATATAAGTCCCCATATATAAGAACGTGCAATGGTTGTGTTGTGTTGGCACGATACGTGTTTCAAGTGCATATTCACAATTCAGGATATGTCTTCCTCACGGCTGAAACCTTACGAAGGTAACGCTTCGGTGGTGCACACGCTAGGTCTGTGTTCCTTCCAACAAACCCTGCTTCGTGTCGTATTGCATCAAGTTCGTATTTTACACTACGAGCATGCGAGCTGAGAGTTCCCTACAGAGTGTTCCAGCTGGCAACGTTGATCTGAGGGGCGGTGGTCTCTCGCTGGCTTCCAACTCTGTGCTGTCTGGTATACTACGTACGTTTCCCAATTCCACCAAGTATGCGGCACACCTGTACTGTGCGTTCGCCTTGTCAAAACACTGCGTGCAATTTCGCCACGTGCATTTACGCATTTCCTCAGCTTCTCCAGCACAGCACTCGATCCTAGATGAAGGGTTGCAGATACTGCTTAGGAATGACAGACAAGACGTAGTCGGACTTTTGGTACGGGAATAGTCCAACGCGAATTATTGATAGAAGGAAGTCTTCGCGCTTAACACGTGTGTATTGCGCCATGATTCAATAACAACATGTGCGCCAATGCCCTCGCTCGGCGTTCGCCAGGCATGCCAACACGGTAATTTCGTGTAAAACGCAAATTGTGAACACAAATTATCACGATAACGCTTCATGGCATGAGAGAGTGGAAGGACCGACGAATAAAACAGGGCCGTACAATCATCACAGCACGCACATACCTTCGTGCTTCAAATCAAGCTGAACAAGGAATGCTGGGCTGAACAGAACCTATCACGGGACAACGATCTATCAGCCTACCATCGTCATTCTCATCCTATCAGCCTGTTACTCTTTCTTTCTTTTACCACGAAACAAGCATTTGAGAACGTGTAGGAATCGAAACCTTGACTTCTTTGTCTTCGCCTTGCTAACTACCCCCCTGGTTTCACCACCTCTGAGGCCCGGATCTGGTAGGTCCATAGTGCCTGTCCTCTGGGCCTCTCGTGTAAGAACCTCGGCCGTCATAACCCCGCCCGCTGCGAGACGCCGGGTTGTCGAATGATCCACCTGCCGATACCGGGGGCCCCTGGTTAGGGCCCCCGCCTCCTCCTCGCTGGTGGTCGTAGGGCTGCTGCCAGGTGGGGTGCGACTCACCGAGGTGTCCTCCAACCTCCTTCGGCGGTGGGGCGGGGTGGTGCGGCCCACCCATTGGGGCACATCCTGGAGGGAACGGGCCTCCATGGGGCGGACCAGATGGGGGCGGACGCTGGTACGAGTGCATGGTCGGGTCGCGCAGCTCTGCGAAAATAACGGAAGTTTAGACGCACTGTCATATTTTGTGTTGATCAAATGGTGTACAACTCCATTAATCTGTTCCCTTCACGACCTAGTGTAACTATCAGCTGCATCTGAAGGCTGTGGGTTCGATCTCGGACTGATAAGGTCAGCAGCTACGTCCAATCACCAGGACAGAACGACTGTCGAATGGCTACACCGTGAGAGTTGTTTCTGCTCGCTGAATAACCGAGAGGACGCTCTGTGACAACTGACTGGTGCTGGTGCGATTATGTACGATGATGGAACCATAGGGGCCCACATGCGCCACATACCAGACGCCCCCATAGTATCCGCGTGTTACTCGCATAATTAACGCATTTTTTTGGCCGAAAGTGTGGCGAGGGACTGGTTAACTACACGAGGGAAAAAGTTGGTACTCAACTCTCAAGATACACTCTACTACCGTTTAGTTCGGCATACACGCGTCTGTTGTCTGCACCCGAACCGAGAGGAAGCTTCTCTGCGTCGTTTGGATCCTCCGTCCTTCCAAATGGGGTCATCATCCGTTCTGTTGAGCACCGGAGAGATTCAGTGATCTTAAAGCATTTTCACAGTAACAGCTGGAGATATCGCGACCCACTCCGAAACGACGGGCTCGCGACGGTCTGATGGCACCCGTCTCGTTGTCTCACTTTTCGTGAGATCAATCAATCATGTCTTTATTGATACAGGTATATCTCAAATGCTGAGGCACAAGAGGGAACCAAGGAACAGCCAGTGCACATGAGATCGTGGTCCGCCGTAGCCCAGACAAATCCACCGGTCGCATCCCGTACGGACGTCAGTCCTCCCTGTGTCACGGCGTATTTGGTATGGCACCCATCCCGCTTCTCTCGACAGAGCGCGTCTACGCATTCTCGAGAACGGTCCATCCATATTGCTGAGAAACCGAAAGTGCCGCACAAAATAGAGCGTCGTGTCTTCCGGATAAGCCCACTAAAAATCCCGTTGTTGCATATCAATTGTCGTCATCGACATCAGAAGCAGGCGATGCCGGTCGCGAAAGGCCGCGGTCGGTGATTCCGGTTGTGGATAGTCGCTAGAGGACGGCTGATATAGACGCACGTGCGCAGTTACTTCGCATTTAGTTCTCTCATGCACACACTGCCCATACCAGCTGCAACCGAGGCGCTTCGACACACGTGTGACGTAAACAGTGGCAAACTGCAACGTATTATCACTGGTTCACTGCGAGTGTTTTCTGTGGATACTTGCGCGGCTATCTCTACGAAGAGCTTCCTCGTAATACAGGATGCACGAACGTCGGCGGTGCGTCCAGGGACACAGTGAAATTCCTGGACGATTACGCCTCAGGGGTTATGCCACATCACCGCTATGAACGCGACTAAAGTTCCACCTAGCCCGATCTCGCGACTACGGAGACAACACACTGCTATAGGCCTGTTTCTTGGCTATTGGCTGTAGGCCTTTTGGAAGTGTGAGAAATCGTGTGATCATGTGAGACACAAACAAACAAAAAGGCGCCAAGCTTGTCAAGGCGCATGCTGCTCCAAGAAATATGTTATCGCTTAAATGTGACTGACTTCGTGGGATAAAACGACTAGCTAGATGGCTAAGCCCAACGCAACACACAAACATTCTGCGACCCGAGGTCACGTGATCACCGAACAGAACGAAGCAACTTAGCTACCCACTCAAAAAACGTAATGAGCAATTAGCAACGAAATCAGATATTTCTCGGCGTGTAGTGCTGTCCAAATTTGGCCCGTGAACCGACCTGACATTGAGACCCCTGATATGCACGTACAAGGACAATCAGGCAGCAAGCAACGAGCAATTTAAGTGTATCGCACTACGCAAAAGGGGTAAGAGTGAAGAAAAGAAAGACGGGTCAATTACCATGACCACAGCAGTGGAGCGTTTCCAGCGGGAACGGGTGGAGGCTGGAGGTTAGTAGGATGTTGCAGGTTGCAGGGCGCAAAAGCAGGCAAAAGGTACATGCATTGCAAAATGTTTGTTAGTCCAGTTCTAAAAGCCTGGGAGGTGTTAGAAGACGTGCTATGGCAGGGCTCAGGTTACAATATCTACCACTCTAAGGGGTAACACTACAACACAAAATGGTATAACTACGTCACGCAATGCATTCGATGCAGCAATAATGATGATGGAAGTAGTATGTACACGAGACAGGTTGGGAAGCGGCAGGTGAAAGAAGCCATTTCATATATCGGGGCTCTTTGGACGCTTTTGTGCTTACCCTTCGCAGAGAGTTGCTGTGGTCGGCCCCGCGGCCCGCCATCTCCGTAGTCTGGGGGCGCTTCGGTCAAGAAGTTGGAAGGCACCAGTCCCCGGACACCGTTAAGCTCCCCCACAAAAAACCCGTCCTCGTCCATGTCTCCGTAGACATAGATGATGTCCCCCGTGTTGAATGCCAGCTCCATCTGTGCACACGTTCGCTCCCATGAGCCTATATACGTAACCCAAAGTGCCCGAAAAGAAGTACCTCGGAGTCAACATTGGGGCTGAGTTCTTGCGGGTCGTAGTCGTACAGAGCTACCATTCGCTTCACGGGCTGCTGCTGGGCACTCCACGAATCCCTTTCCCCTAAACAACGACACGTTTTCGTAATATAGTATGAGCAAGTTTACATCATTCCACGTGTTTGGACCACGACCTACTAGATTATAGCGACCACGTCACAGATACCCCTTCCCAGCGCCGCATCTGGAGGCTAGAGGTGGCGCTACTCATCGGCCCAGTTATTGCTTCCTCAATTTCTGCAATACTTTGTACTTCAGCTTACCTTAGTATTTTTGTACAAGCGGTGGACGTCCCACGAGAGATGCTACTTTCTAAAGTTGATTATCATCATCATTCTACGCGTTTTCATATAGAAGCTGTTGCTGTCGTCTGCTACGGTAGTCGTACGTCCGCACCTGCGCGTTCAAAATTCAAATTTCCGTTGTCCAATCGTGATATAGATCTTGCGGGTCGGCGTGCAGCGCTCCTAGCGGATCGTGCGGACAGGCCCCTCATAGTAGATGCCGATGGTCACTATAATCCAGTAGGTCGTGATATGGACCACGACCTGCTAGATATACGGGTAGAAACCTGGACGTACAGCAGCCATCAATGGGAGAGCCGAGTTAAGGTGTTAGTTAGGATAATGGCTACTAGACGCGCCATTTCATATTATCGGGAAGAGGAAATGACATGTACATTATCACCGTCATGACCAACGCCACCGTCGTTCGTCTGCTGCATTCTCTGCTTATGGAATGGTGCACCATATACTTATGGTCTGCTGCTTGTTGTGCCAACGCCATCTAGATAAACAAAGCACTACTACCTCGGTACTGGGAGCTTCGCGATCTGTGGTACTGCGTCGTAGCTTGGATGTACCGTATATCAGTGATTTATCCAGACCCCCCAAATGTTTGGCAGCACACCCCATTTTTCCTGTGTATCACTGTTACAACGTAACTGCAACTCTAATTGTTTTGCACCCCCTCCCCCCCCCTCGAGCTTACGCTTCTAAATAAACTACTGCCGTATACTACTCTCGTTCCAGCTTTCAACGCTTATTATTCGCGTGTCTGTTCACAACTACTGTGTTAATCTAACAGCACTGTCTTCGGCGGAAAACCTCCGACTGTATCCGCACGAGCGACAGCCCCACCGAATATTCTACTGGAAGAAAAAGCAAACAAACTGATCATGAGGCAGAAGTTCCGCCGCTTATTATGTGGAGCATTCGCGGTGCCGGAATATCGGGGGCGACGCACTGCGTACTTAGCAGACGACACCGTATACCTGCGTCTTTTCCTGTCGTCTGCTATGGAATATCTTGTCGTTGAACCTTAATAGGGCCCACGGTCTACACTGCACAAAAAGGCATGACGGTGGACGTCTGAGCTTAACATGGCAGCAGAGACCCACGTCCGATGGAGAGTCTCCAGAAGGGAATGTCTCCCTTGTGAATACCATCATATAGACGAATACAGAATAGGCGAATATCCTCGTAAACAGGGTACATACTACTGCCTCGTTGGGGCGGCCGATGTCTCGGACCCGGATCCATCTGCTGTGCAACTACTTCCTCGTCGTCGACTTGCACTTCAGAAACCATGTTACACGGTACGAACCCCATGCGACCATTCGCCTCTCCTCTGTAGAAGCCGTCTGGATCTTTATCTCCGTATATCTAAACAGACACAACACTCATAAAGTCAACATGCCTTGAAGACACGAGTTCGCGCCAACCTTGATTAGTTGTCCTTCTTGAAAAGGGAGCTCTTCCTCGGCAGCATCCGGGTTTGGAGACATAGTCTGTGGGTCGTAGTCGAAGAGCGCGACGAACAAGCGAACCTTCCGAGAGCTGCCTCCGTATTCTGCCCTAGAACGGGCATAGTAGGCACGCTCTTCGTCCGACACGTGCCTCGTCCGTGTCGGTGGAGTCGGGGACGTGGGTCGCGGCCGCTCCGCGTACGTCAGAGAACCGCCGTTAGCGTGCGGGGCTAACGTAGGGGCAGAGGTGCCATGATGGCGTCGATGCCTCGCCATCCGGCCGAAGTCGTACTTCTCGAACTCTTCTTCCGAGTAATTCTCTACAATGCCACCAGCACTGTCCTTTGTGATCTCTGAGGAGCGACATCAAAATAAGTCCGAAAAAAAAAAGCTGCCTATTGCCTAATGAAGAAGGAATAGTGTAATGCGATCTTGAAGTTTTATGTTACTCATAAACAGCTTCCGCCAAAGTTTTTGTTGTTCGCGTTCGTGGGAAAATGTAGCTTCGTCAAGCCCTAGAAATCACTTAGATTTATCAGCCAAGACACATTTCACGCGAATTCCTCGTCGTGTTACGTGATTTTAGAGACGTATAGAGTGTCCCACGCAGGTTGAGGCCTGAGGGACGTCGCGCCTCCTTACACTGACACTTTTTTTTTAGTCTGTCCACCGATGTGGCCAGCTTTCACAGGTTTTCAAGAGGAAATCAATCTCACCAATGGCAGGAATAGAAGATGCGCGACCTAGCGGGTAAATTTCCTTGTCACTGAGGTTCTCGTCTGGCTCGATGATGACTTGCCCGGCCGAATTGCGGCGCTCTCGTCGCCCGCTGTGATGCCCGTGGTGGTGATGGTGGTGGTGATGGTGGTGCTTACGACCACCACCAGACGTACTGCAACGGTTGCCACGACCCCCTCTGTGAACCTGAACCCAAAACTCAGTTAACTCGCAGAATGTTTATTGCGTGAAAGTTCGACAACACTGTGCCCACAGTTTCTCGCGTCGAGGTGTTGCAAAAATACGTTGGCAACTTCCCAAAAGTAATTTACGGAAGTCTTCACTCACGTCTCCATTTTCGAGGAGTTCGTCCTCAACTTCTTCCACGATATCGGACAACTCTGAATGAATCTCTTCTGTCTTCTCTGCTGCCTGCAGAAGGCAAACGGAGATAACTTACAGTTCTTACTCTAGGTAATTTTTGTATTATATACAGCTGTGCGAATATTCGGATTTTTCGAATACAGAAGCGAATCATTGTGTATTCGATTCGGATTCCGAGTCGAATATGGAATTCCGTAATCGATTATCGAATATAAGAGATGTCTTCTCCAAACCGAATATATTCGAACAGCTTCGAAGCCCAAAATGCCAGGAAGAGAGAACATAGAACACAGTTGCTTCATACGAAGAAACCATATGTACGCGTATGTGTTCGGTTTGGTTGTGTATCTATATTCGCTACGTATTGGCTCCGATTTTAGAGCGCGGCTCGTAGGCGCTCGTTCCTGCGTTGAGCGGCGTCGGCGTTGTAACCGTCAGAGCGAACGAGGAGCGAAGCGAAGGATGAAGGTACGGGAGAGCTTGAGGAGGAAAGCAGCGGGGAAGCGTACGGCGAGAGTGAAGGGGGTGCGAGGAGGAAAGCGAAGAAGGAGGGCACGCTTGGGAAGCCGGAACGCGTCTGATTGCAGATCGGTGAGCTTGGCTCCGAACCTGCGACCGGCACCGTGGCGACCGCAAAATCGCGGAAGTTACTTCACGTTACTGGGATAGGAGTGCTACCTGAAGAAAGTACTACAGCTGCGCTCAAATTTCGCATTACCGACTATCGTAATCGTCCAGTGAATTGTTTTCTTACTGTTCGTACAGCTCTCATAATATATCTTTGATAACAATGTGTTATCTTCAAATGGCCGTGGAAAGAACTTGTGGATCGAGCCAATATATCGATCCTTTTTTCTGAAAACGGCAACAGCATGAGTGCATCAAAGGAAACAGATGGCGTTGTTGGGCAGGGCTTTTGTGTTTTCTTAATTAAACAGTTCATTAATCAAAATGAACGAGGACAACGCTCCAGGACGTTGCTAATGCGGCCACAAGGTGACCCACTTGACATTGAAGCTATGCTACAGTGGAATTTCTGAAATTAGATTGCGTAACTCTCAGTAACCGAGGTACGCACCGATACTCAGCGTCAAACCGATATTCAGCGATCAATTCCGGTTCCGAGATATTAGTGAGTTTTAGTATATCGTATACGCTGTCGCCTTTGCGTACGTAAGGGATAGCGTGGTGGTTCTGCGCAATGCGCAAAGCTCTGATTGTGTATTGCGCGTGCGCAGAACCACCAACGCTATCCCTTACGTACGCAAAGGCGATTGCGTACGGTAAACTAACTCACTATTCTTTCTTATCGCGACCTCCTAAACAATATGACGTAGAAACGTCCAGGACAGCGTTGTGGTGTAACAGGGGCCCTGTACTCGTCAAAGTAATCGACCTCGATTACTTTGTGTCTCGCCTGTCATTGGTTGTTACGTGAAGCAGGCATGAATGTCACGGGCGCGTGACATTCATCTCTGTTCTTGACGCCTTCTCCACGTAGCGACCAATGACAGGCGAGACACACAGTAATCGCCAGGTGTTATGCTCAGATCAATTTTTATTCAGACTGCTCTTACTGAGAACTACCAGAGTTGCTGTGCCTTCTCAGCTTGCTACTGTCAACATGAGCGTCGGTTCTACTGGACCCATTATGTTGGCATTATCGAACATGAAATGTATACTAATACAGTACAAGCTTCGTGATAACGACGTACCAAGTGCACATGCACGAGCAAAATACTGTGCAGTACTCAACAAATACATCAACATCGGTAGAACATCGACCAACAGGGCAGCAGATACACGTCAAAGAATATACCACGTCAGACACACGATGGCACAGCAAGATACCTGAGCGGCCATGTCGAGTGAATGGGACCTGCGTGTGACGCGGTGCAGCAGGGCTGCAATTTCAGTGTCCGACTCCGCGTCAGAGTCGCTAGCTGTGCTCTGATCGGACACGACAGATGGAAGAAAAGCAAAAGAAAAAAAGCAAGGCGTAAACAAACGAGGCTTAGCAAGGTTAACTCTGAATACCTGTGTTTGATTGGCTGTGATACAAAAAGTATATAAAAGGATATAAAAGTCGAGTCAGGCTACTCCAGCACTCGTGAATAGAAAAGAAAATAGAAAAAACTATAGGGATGGGCAATCGAGTCTGCGAATCCCCGAATCCTAGGCAGGGATACGATATTCGCCAATCCGAATCCTAGTGCCTAAAACGGCGAATCGAATCTTTCGAATCCACCAACCACGTTTGTTTGTTCCTTTTTTTAAAATTGGCGCCTCCGGAGTCCGCCGCAAGCCTGATTGGATGGCGGACGTTTTGTTGCTTTCTTCTCTCTCTTTTTTTTTTTTTTTTACGTTACTCTGGGCTGAAAGAGTTCAGGCAGGTACTCTTCCATTACGAGTTTAAAAGTAACATGGTTTTGCTTTTGATTGTTTCTTAGTTTGGGATGGAAATCATTCAGACTGGAGAGTTTATGTGTTTCCGTAGTCGATGAAGAACGTGTTAAATAAATTACCCATAACGTAAAACCCCGAGACTAGGGAACACGAAAGGACAGAGACACAAACACGAAGTCTCAAACACATATAAATTACATTTAAGAAATTTATGGGTATGTTTTTTCCTGAAAGTAAACTATTATTTAATGTGTTTTTCATTAAACGAAGATATCAAATCCTACTTCAAAACACTTTTCAGTAGAAGTGTTTTCACCCTCGCTGGCTTTTTTCTTTTTTCTCTTTTTTTTTTTTTTTCTTTAAGAAAGGATTGGAAAGATTCGAGGTTCGTAAGATTCGTGGATTCGCAGAACATTCCTTGGATTCGGATTCAGAAAATTCTGGATTCGTCCCATCCCTAAGAAAAACCAACCTCAAGATGACCAAGAGGCATTAAGAAAAAGAAGACGACGAAGGAAAACCACACAGAAGACAAAACGAAACAAGCAGGGTCCACCTGAAGAATGAGTTCAATAAATGAAATAAGAGTTCAAATAAACGTAGACTAAATCCACCAATGGCCTTCATCACACTGCACAATGTACTCTGTCCTTAAGACAGTATAGACGAAAAATACGGAGACACCAGAGGATGTCGAGGTCACATGGTTTCAAAAATTCAATAACCGCGTGTATGGACGGTACTTGGTGACCAGCACTATCTTCATTATCTTGCACCAGCGTTATCTTCAAAACAATTTGCATGTAAAAAACCTGCGAACAACTACAACATACAGGACCCACAGGCCAGCATCCAAGAGGACCTGTCCACAAGCGTTTTTATACCGGGGACTCGGCAGCATTCCTCTATATTAAGGTGGCTCTGTGGCCGTTGGGCACCACAAAAATAAATATGAATAAATAAGGTACCAAAATTCCGCAATTCATTACAGTCCACGTGGTCTTTCACCTGCGTACACTACCCAAGGTATTGGTTCGCTAAGTGACGCGTATCTAGCATAAAATTAATTTATTGAGTTTTGAGAAGTGTTACGTCCTGGGGGTGCCCAATATAATCAGTCGTCGGTCGGGCGACCATTGCTCTGCGAAGGTCGATTTCCACCCCCTCACCCACAGCTGTTGGCATATTTCCAGCGTGGGGCGAAGAGCGGTGACGTCACCTACTCTTAGAGAATCCGAAACTATGGTGTTTTGCGGCCTTTTTCTGTTTTTTTTTTTTCGAAAATTCGGCATTTATATCTTCCATACTGAGACCTCGAGCGAGGCGGACTTATAAATACCTTTGTTGGGTCCGTAGTAGCACGTTAAGGTAGTCTTTGCTACATGCACATTGCTTTTGCAGAAACTGAGTAGAAGTTTGCTTGTTTAAACTGAGCGTCAGAAAGACGAAGTGTCTCATAAAGTACTTAGAATACACGGCTACTGCAGGAGAAAAAGTCTGACCATCGTAAGGCCCATAGACATTGGAGGAAGCCCACCGCATCTGAACAAGTTTACAAAGAACCAACCTTTGCCGACTTGCTCCGAAGCAGCTCATCAGGGATGATACAAGGTAAGGAGTCAACAGAGAGCGAATCTCCAGCCCTGGTTCTCACTGTCACTGTCTTGTTGTGCAGTGGCATCAGATGGCTGATGTCTAACAGTGCATGGTCACCTGCAGGGTCGATTGAAATCCATATTTTGTAGCTTCTCTCGCAGCAGTACCGTAGCTTCTAGACAACAAAGTACTAGTGGCAGTTGAGAGTGCAGACCTGTGGGGCTGTCTATCTCTGCCAGTTTACGTCCAGCGGCGTACACGGCATATCCCGTGACGGGAGCCCCATTGGAAGTTCCAGCCGTAGCGTTTATTGTCACGGGCAGCCAGGTAACCAGCAGGGTTCCCTCCTGGGGACCAGCCTCCACTTGGATATCCACAGGAGGGTCCGGTATTCCTGTATGAAGTACAACGGGAAACATTGCAGACCTTTCGGCGCGGTACCGGGTGCTCTCCGCACAGCACACACCTTTGGGCAGGGTCCGGAAATCCACGAAGGCAGTGAGCATTCCCATAAGCCGCCTTGGGTCTTTGTCGTCGGTTGCCGCGTGGAGCAGGAGCCTGCCCGGCTTGGCGCGTACTCCAACGCGGTACGTGGTGTTGGGAGCGAGCCCGGACACAAGATGGCGGAATACGCCGGGCTTCACCACTTTCATCTCGACCGAGTTGACGGCCACCACGTGGCTGAAGTTGGAATTGCTCGGTAGCCAGCTCACCAGAGCAGACGTTGAGGCCACGTTGGACGCTTTCACGCAGCTTGGTGCCAGGGGGACGTCTATGTGAGGTATCTAAGTGAGCTCACCGCTTGCAAGGCTCCACAACTCTATATTGTGTTTTAGGGACACTAAAGCGCAAAAATAGCTCTTCGTGGGAAGGAAGATCCTGTTACCCTGAGTTCAATACAAAAGGAACGGGATTCATTCGATTTGCGAGCGAAAGAAACTGCAAGGTACGCTTTCCATCTCCTTTCCCGGCTAAAGAGGTGCAACACGATGGTGCGGAGAGAGTGTCCAATCATCGCGAGAAATCGTTTGCGGAGACCAATGGGAGGACTCCCCGCGTTGTCACACCTTTTGAGAAGGAGAGAAGATTGAAAGCGCGAGTCGCGACTTCCTTCGCGTTTAAATCACAAACGACGCAACGTATGAATCCCGTTCCTTTTGTATTGCTGTCAAGGAAACGACATCTTTAATTCCGCGAGAAGAAATTGTCGCATTCCCTGAGTGGCCCTTTACCATGTATTCACACGAGCGACATTCCTCAGAATACTCCAGCAGAAGGTCCGAACAACGTCATAGGTTTCTGCTGTCACGTGAGCGCGAGCGCTGAACGTTGTGTCTCTGCGTGCACTGCTAACCGTGGGGAATATCCTGCGACACAGCCACAAGATATTCCGTAGCAGACGACAGGAAAAGACGCTGGCGGTGTCTTCTGCTAAGTGTCGACTGCAAATGCCGCAGTACGCCACTCCCAATATTCCGCACCGTGTGAATGCTCAACATAACACGGGTCGGAACTTCGGCTCCGTGAGCAGCGTTTTACTTTTTCTTCCACTAGAATATTCCGTGAGGATGTAGCTCGTGCGAACATCCGTTGTTTGTAAACTGCCTGTAATTCACGTACTTTTCCCGATGACTATTGTGCATGCTGCGTCTCTAGAGTGCTGGCCGGACGTCAGCACGGACCTCACGCTGATCCTGTGTGGCTGCAAATAACGATAGGGGAACGGTAAAAAAAAAGTATGCGAATTATCGACGGACGCACTATAGTGCTTACCTGGCACGAATCGACGCCCTCAAGTAGGGCACGGGTGCGCTGTCCAGCCTTGATGGTGGCCTTGAGGACACCATCCACGTATACTTGGTAGGACTCCAGAGAACTGAGGACCACGTCCGGAGGCAGCCAGCCAATTAGGATACTCTTGTTCAGCTGCCTCTCGAGGACCAGGCGCTGGGGAGGCGGCACTGGGAAGCACCAGGGTGGGGGGCCTGCTAGTCGTCAGCACCTGTCCCCACCAAACCCCTTTGCTCGCCAACACTGACATGCGTCTCTAACATGCCATGCACCCGCTCTTATGCACAACATGGTCGCCGCGCTACCAGCAGGGGAGCGGGTATAAGAAACACTACGAACCAGACAGACAGGAAACGTCGCTGCGAAGCCATTGAGTAAACAGAGCACACAGTGTGCCGGGAGTTTTAGAATGAGGCACCCAAGCGCCCCGCCTGATTGGAGGCGCAGATTACTAATCGATTTCGTTTCGAATTACTGATCGAATGGTTTCGGTCGGTCCCAAAAATGACACGTCTCTAGAGCATGCAAACAGCACACAGCTACGTCCCAAAGCAGAAAGCGTGAACTACCTGGCCCTTCAGTCTCTCGCTCAATTTCCGACAGAGCGTCTTCATCCACTTCTTCGATATCTTCCAGGTCAATGTAGTCATTCATGCGGTGGAAGTCCTCTGCGTACAGAAAGGAAATATGTAGCGAAGGAGTGGTGTCACGATGAAACAACGTGGACGTAGCATATAGGGAGGGGGTCTGCCGTTGGCTGAGAAAACTGCAGAGAAAATCCTGCACCAAAATTCCGCTCGCGTGAACTTTCGGCGACGTTCTCTCCCGTACCTCCTCCTCACGTATAGACGACCTGCGCCCCTACGTCATTGATTACGTAACGCCGCCGCGCAAAGTATGCTAGTGGGCACTATCAGCTTTATCAGCCTATCAGCAGACGCGTTTTTCCCGCTTCTTGCCCACCACAGCCAAATATAACCTCGAACCAGCTTTCTCGTGTCGTCACAATGTCGTCACACTGACGTCGCGCATACGTTTCTCTGCGCAGGAATTTCACACCGTGTGAATTCAAATGATGCATAATTGCCGACAATAAGTTCGGATCAAGTTGGTAAAAAGTGAGGTAGGTAATCACTAATCAGTAAATCAGGGAATGCACTACTCGTGGAAACAAAAATCTGCAAATTGACGAGCGCAGGCCGTCTCAGCAAAGCGCGCTCGTCAAGTCGCGCCACGAGCTGGAGGTTACAGACAAGTGTGTCGCAAGTAGTACACATCCCCCCAAATATGGACAATGCATGAACTGCGCAGAGGATGAAACAGGTGCTTCTACCTGGTGGCAGCCTGTGTAGATCCTCGGATCCCATAAAGTCCATATCGGCAGCGTAAGTAAAGCTGGCACTGCTGTCATCCGAATCCCTGTTTCCATAGAGCACTGTTGTTTGAAACTCAAACAGGTCTTCCCCTGGTGGAGAAAACACAAACTATATAGTACACGACACTTCTTCCACGCACGAGGGGGCTTATTTGAAGCAGATCACGCGGATAAAGACAGGAGAATTGGTACCTAGACTTGGGCGTAAGAATCCCTCTACTGTAATGAGATATTCGATATACACTTAAAAGGCCATGCTTGTCAGAACCAAGACTTCGGCAAACGTCGGTTTATATGACATTTTTTGCAATATATACGAGTGATCAATTACTTCAAATTAATGCTGCACCTAGCACGGAAAATGGCCACATAGTTTTCTCGTCAGGCATTCGCCAATTCCCTGTCATACGCAGCGGCTAATCCAGTTTATCAATAGGTGCGTGGTAATTATACCGGCTCCGTTAATCAAAGGTATTAGATATTTAGGTGATGTGGAAAAATTGAAACGTGAAAATTTAAGTGGATTATGCCAGCTAGCGGATTTCAAGATTTGCGCTACTTACGAATTGCGTTCCACAAGTTATCAAAATTATGTCTGTAGTAACACTGAAGAAATCAAAGAAAGTTTTGTAGCCCTAGAATTGAGTGTTCGTCTGAAAACCGGCTTACGGGAAGTATCGACTACTTCTGGTGGAACTACCTAACTGGTTATGCAGGAGATGTAGTAATAAATTTTGCAAACTAATTTTTACGCCAAACTAACGCGATTAGAGTGGAACTTTACAGAAAGCTGTTTACATGAAGATGTTTCCCTACGTTTATCAGCGTCAGATGCTGCAAATTGGCAACCTTGTACACATCCCGTAGTCCGTATATACTTGCCTGTCAATTTTGCTACAAAGTTGGAAGGCACCAGCCCTTTCTTCCCGTCCAGTAGCTCTCCGTTGAAGAAGCCGTCCTGAATTTTAATACGCCACATTAAAAACCGTATCCTTCACGGGTGGAGGAAATAGAAGTAGCAGACCTCATCCATGTCGCCAAAGATGAGGATATAATCTCCAGCGTTGAGATAGAGCTCTGCCTCGGGGTTCTCATTGGGCGACTGTTTCATCGGGTCGTAGCTGTACCGCGCAATGTAGACGCGGCATCGACCTCTGCCTGGGAGGTCGACAAACTCTACAGACTCCACGCACAGCATGTCTTCTTCGGGCTGAACCACTGTAAACAAACGTGGACGTAGTCTTATTTTCGAGGGATAACTTAACGTTTGCATGAGTCTTTCAATTTTTTCTTTTTGTATTTTTTCTTGTTTTTTTTTTCTTTCTTTTCTTGAAGGTGCCGCAAAGCAACAAGCAATCAGCTTGCATGCTTGGCGTCATTTAAGAGCGTGTTGCTGAAATAGCACACAGCATCACACGTTATATGGTGCGCTAAAAAGTTTGTCAAAATTGCGATAAAATCGGTCGAGGCGCCTCGTGGTGTGAAAGAAGGAAACACTGGCGCTCTCTATCCAGCATTTTTTTTTCCAGTTCTACGCGGCGGCCGTAGACGTTCCCTCATCAGACCCAGTGTTTTCGCACGCGATGTAGTTTCGCCGCCGTAGATGACGGACAACGCGATGTTGGTGCCTACTTCGGCACAGTGTTGCCCGAAATTTTCAATGTTGATTTCCTACAAAACTATGAGGTAACTTCGACGAAAATTGTGACGTCAGAGTCCTGAGGGGTTACGCTATCGAAGGAACTCAAGTTATGAGACTGCGCTTCAACTACTTGACACTTCGCGTAGCTCGAAACCTTGCCGTTCATTCATCAGGCCATCTATGAAGAGAGACCATGCACATTATTTTCACTGTACGGCCTCTTGTTACTGCGCAACTAAATTTACAATAACGGCCCGAAAAATCAGCAAGGTGCGGTAGCGTCACGACCTCGGAGGCGTTTCCCGATTTCCTGCCGTGACGTAATCAGGTCCGTGCGACGTAGCATCAGCGAAGCGAGCAGCCGCGAGGTCTCATTTTCCTCCGAAAATTCATGCGATACGGACAAGGCGGGGCGTGAGGGACTCTCTACGTCACGGAGTGACCTCCAGCACCAGTCGGGCGCGCCAGTCGGCTTCAAGGAAACGTCGGCGCTACCGCGTAGTACTCAAGGAAAGTGCCGTGCACTTCCTCCGCTTGGGAGCCGCTGTGAGTCAAGGTCGATCTTTGAAACACAAAATCGGTATTGAGAAGCAACTCGAGTGGACGGCTGAGTCGAGGACCGTTTAAGATTTAGCCGTAAGGGATGTTAATCGCAGGACTATCCATACCCCCTCCCCCCCTGCCTTCTCCAGCCATCGAATGGGAGTACTGCAGCATAGAATACCCCGTCGATTCAGAAAGACAACAATCCCAATCAACGTGCCTGTTTGTCCCTCTTCTTTGACCATGGTGGTTGTAGGTGGTAGCTGCTGGTGCTGCTGGTGCTGCTGCTGCTGCTTGGGCATCGGTGACGTTACCAGCGTGCAGTTAGTGGGCAGTGACACCGGAACCGACGGCAGTGTGAGCACAGGTCTCGAAGAAATAGGTGTCTGAGCTAGGGTGACGGAAGTAGCAGAAGAACTCGATGCGAGACACAAGCGCTCCGACAAACATGTGCTCGTTGGAAGAGTGCTCGTGTACGTTAACGAAGAACCTGGAGGCAGAAAGAAAGAGTGGCGGACGTGTGGTTACCAGCGCTGTTCCCTCCCTATCTCTCTCCCTCTCTCTCTCTTTTTTTTTACTGTTAAAGTGCCACAAAGAAATAATTTTCGTGTCTTCAGAATCCCAAAGAATTATATTTTTCATTTCAATTTATTTAACGGCCATTACGCAATTGCAAGCTGCGTGTCCCACACTGTATTGTGCTAAAATCTTTTTTTTTTTTTTTCAATTTGTAGTTTTGAGGAGTCTGACGTCATGGTGTGCGCCATCTGTCCGCGTCTGGCAACATTGCTCCTCCTAGGTAGTTTTCCGTCTCTTCACCGCACGCTGCTGGCAGTTTTTCAAAGTGGGGATGGAGAGCGGGGACCTCGAAGGGATGCTCGCGATGATGTTGCCAGGAGACAAGACGCGAGGGCTCACGATGACGTCATCTGCTTCTGGAGAATCCGAAACTACTATACAGTTTCGCGGGAAAATTTTGTGGAACCGCGTTATGTTCACGGAGGGGATCGTACATTTCACGTGCTGAGCATCTGAGCGAGATTGGTTTATAATACGAAATGAGTCGAACATTATTATTTTTTTTTATTCAGTAGTGGCACCTTAAGCGGATCTCCCTGCATGTTATAGGTGTAGATACCCGGGTACCAGCGTGTTTCCCCATTACACAAAGAGAACTAAGTACCGATATTCGCCCTTTTCTTGTCCAGTTCCGCCAATATTCTGTTATCGCGATCCAATTTCGCCATCAGACCGTCCAGATCTTGCATAGTTATCGTAGGCCCTGAGGTGAAGAAAAGAAAGGAAGACAGCTGAGAAGAATTAGAGGGAAGTACAGCATGCACAGCGTGTGAAAGAGACAATAAAGCAGGCGGGATGAGCATGCGGTGTGAAGAGGTAAGATTGTTAGGGTAGTTAGTTAGGAGGGACTTTTAATGTGAAGATCGGGAAACAAGAAGGTAACAGAGAGGAGCAACGAAATGTTGCTCAGTTCTTCCGTCGGTCGTGTTCTGCCTGGGCCTTCCGTAGCGGCAGTTGATGCAGTAGAAAACGCTATAGTTTCGAGAAATCAACGACAAGGTATCCGAAATCGACGCAGGACGTGTCTCTAACTGGATTGCAAACTACTGGATACTCTTAAACACTGGCGTTTCAGTAAATCACCGCATACCATGCTTTCTTCTGGAGAACGGGTCATCGTCGACATTGCGGTTATGCTCTTGGCGCTCAAAACGGATGCGATCCTGTGACGAATGTTTATAATCGTAAGCTATATGTCCACAGGTATAGAAAGCACAAGTCCACGGTTCCTGAAGAGCGCTACGGGGCGCAGGTGGCGGTGTTACGGACGGACGGACGGGACACAGCGAAACGAATACTGTACGCCCTGCACGTGCAAGTCGTATCTTGCGTGTGGTACCGATGGGTACTTTCGTAAGATCCGTCAACCACGGTACGGGACTACGTACCCGTAACCTGAGCGTGAGACAAGAAATGGTCCCAGAAGGCATGCAGAGAATCAGGTTGACATGTGAAACTCACGTTGCAGAGTCCTGGACCTGAGCTGAGAGTACAAGTGCTTAGTTCGGCGTGGTTCCAGCATAAGCTGGTCGATCGCCGGAGAAGAAAAGGACGATTCTGTTGCGGAAAGAAGGCCGAGTTTGACGGGAGACGAGAAAAAAGTTCACGTTCTATGTGGCTTGGAAATATGTATATATATATAGATATGTATATATATAAAAGAGAAATTAAGTAGGTCAGTAAGCCCTTACTTCAAAGTACCTTTGGGTTAGGAGGAGGAGAAGAACACACGACAAAATAACAATTTTTTTGTGGAAGCATAAGCTGGTCACATACGTGGAAAAGCCGAACAGAAGGCGCCGTCCACACCCGCATCTACTTATTAAAACTGTCGGTTTTGACTCATTTTCATCGAACCTATACTTCTTTATTGTATAACCCAGCGATTTTGTATAGCTCAATCGTAAGTCTGTTAGTGGATTACCATATACAACATATAAAGCACAAAAATGCAAAAAGTTAGAATTGTTCTTAGCACGATGAACCCAGCGCTCAGCTAATTATTCCAATGTTTAAGGAAACGGTTCTGAATCTTTTTGAATGTCTTGCACTAGGACAAACAGACGTTACAGTAAGAAGAGTAGACGTACTTGAGACTGATATCAACCATACATCGCTTTCTTGAAGTGTTCGTATGTTTCATGCTTTCGAATAATGATACACCGCGATATATACAATTTTGTGATGTGTCTTCAACCACGTTTACCACACGTTTGGTCGTGAAAATCCAGTTCGAAATTACGTACACAGGAATGCATCGAATTAACCAAACGAACGCATTAACTGATTAACGCCTCAACGAAGTGTCGCCGCAATTCCCGTCCTATATCACCGATGATGAGATAATCACGACTGCCCGTAACCGAACCCAGTATGAGAACAGAGAGCATACTTACTTAGTACACTTATCATGAGTATACTTACTTAGGCTAGACTGAAGCACTGATATGCTATTTTCTACAGCACGAGCGTCTTGCTCGATGCTCTGTTTGAGCCTTTGTATATTGGCACAAGAAACCGGGGAACCTGAAGGGAATATTAGACAACATTATGAAGGGCCCAAATGGAAGGATGGAAGGATGGAACGCACCAATTGTTGCCCTGGACTTTTCAAGCTCCGCCAGGACTCTATTATCCTGTTGAATCCTTGCCAGGATGCGGTCTATCTCCTGGGACGTGCAGTTCTGCAGTGAAGGCATCGTCTGTGTTGCAACTCGGGTTGCACTCGAGTGGCTTACAGACATGTCCGCACACCGTTTGCCCACTGAAACGAAATGGTTCTCCATCGTCTCACGGCATCAAACGACGAGAACTGTGCACGTCCTGTATTTAACGCCTTCAAATGACGATTCGTATTTATGTTTATACGACATGCAATTGATGCACCAAAGTGATAGATTAGATTGGATTAGAGGAAAAAATAAAAAAACTAAACTAAAACATATCAAACTTACATTGCACGTATGACATCGTTGACGGATCTCTTTCAAAATAAACTGTAAGAACTAAAAGTAACATAATTAAATCAGCAAACCTTTTTTTTTTTTTTTCGTTGCTTTTGAAGGGACAGTTCGCTCTCCAAACATCATTTCGTAAAATTTTGTTGCCACTACTATAGTGTATTCCCGAATTTACCGAATCACTGTTTCACTTTCTACCGACTTGAGCGTCATAATACTATATTACTGACAGTATAAATAACTGAATTCCACACGGTTTCAAATTCGAAAAAAGACGTACGCACTACGTCAGTGTGACGACACTGTGACGACATGAGTACGTTCCCGTGACGACGCACCTGTCCGGCTTACTATTGGCGCCATTTTAACGTGACCTCAACCGCGCGTCACTTGTTTCGGTTTCCTGCCACGGAATGCTTCACATCTCGCGGCGAGGGGGATGTGTGGTAATGGACGCTCACACGTGACCATCCTGGAGGAACGTCACGGGTACGTCACGTGTGCCGATGAAGATATTCTCCTGCTTGCTCCTCCCCGTGCGTTCGGGTCCGAGTCCGAATTTCACGACAAGGTGCGAATATCACCAGAAATACGTCGATTTCGTGCGAACGGTATCGCAGGGGAGTCGTTCGGGGGACAAGTGCTCCTGACAAACATATTTATTTTAATCACGGTAGAGAGCGAACTCCCTTCTTCAATGCAGTACGACTCTAACCTTCAACCAAAGTAAATAAGTTGCAAACAAACAAACAAACGTAAGATGACTCAAAAGTAACAGAACAGCGATTCCTTTACTCAAGCGAAACAAGATAGATTAGCGTAACTATAGAGAAGCACACATGAAACGCAATGTACGCTACCCGAAGAAGTCGTAAGCAAGGATCTGTCCAGACTGGTGATGTTGTCCGTATCAATCTGAAGCTGAGGCGGAGAAGCCGAACGTGCTCCTATTCGCGTTGTCAGCAAAGTGTCTGTGCTGGCATCCAGTAGTGGGTCGTCAAGCATGAAAGTTTCACCCGTGGTTACCTAGAAGCGATAGAGACAATAGCGTGAGAGGACGTTGCGGCACCTCTGGTGCACGCACGCACGCGCGCACGCATACCTCGGCGGAGAGGGAACGGCCACTTCTCCATGCATCCCTGGCAGGCCTGCGTTGCTGCCTGCGAAGAGTTGCCATCTCCAACACCAATTCTTCGTGTAGGACATTCTGCAGTTCGCACTTCTTTTGCAGTTCGCGTACTTTGGATTCAAGTGCTTTCAGGGTGTCTAGCGAACTATCGTCCTTGGTGAGACGCGCGGCCGCTGTCGCCGCCACCGTCGCCTCCTGCCGACGTTGGCGAAGCTCCTCCAGAGCCTGAAGAGTAAAGCGGATATAGAGTAAAAAAAAACTTGAAAAGGGACACTAAAGTGCAAAAATTTCGCCTCGCGGAATGAAGGATCCCGCTACCTTTACACGAGCACAAAAGGAACCGGGAAGAAAGAATGGGAGGGAAGGAAGGTTAGTCAGACGTAGGCCGACTTGCTGTTCCTTCAAGGAACGGCATTCATCCATAGCGTACGTAAATTGCGTTTCTTTTTTTTTCTTTTTTTTATAGATCATAAACCACGAACGACCTCGGTCGTGATTTATGACCCATAGAGAAAAACGCAATTTACGCCTTCCCACTCTCTCTCCTTCTCAAGAAAGCCAACAACGCGGAGTGGCCTCTCATTGGTATGCTCAAACGATCTGTCGAATCATCGCGGGAAAGGGCCCAACCCGAGACCTCTCCGCTTCTCGCGCTTCCTGTGAAGGAGAGGGAGAGCGCAAATTGCTGTTTCCTTCTCTCATAAATCGCGAATGACACGACAGATGAATCTGGTTACTTTTATGTTGGAATCAAGGTAATAGCATCTGTCACCTTGTTATACACTCTTAGAAAAAAGGGTGGCGTAGTTACACCTTTTAGGAAGTATAGTAGTTGTCGCATATGTTGTGCCCAAAAACGTTGCAAAGGTGTACCTGCTACCTCACTCTCTGCCACGAATGATAAGGTGACCCCTCTTATGATTCGGTGAGCGAGGGGGGGGGGGGCGTACGCTTTTTTGTAGCAATTTCGATATATGATAATTACTTTTGCCACCCTTTTACACCCTTTATCAGAAGCTATGTTAACCTAGGTGGTAACGATAGGAGTTACCACCTTTTCACACCATTTTTTTCTTAGAGTGTATGACAAATTTCTGCACTTCAGTGCCCCTTTAAAGTGGTTGAAAGCTCTCGCCAGCACAACACTGGAACGATCCAGGTCAAAGTGGAGCTGTCTCACACCGACACTGTGTCGGTGATAGCGCCTATACGAGTTTGCTGTCATCGAGTGTCCTTTTAACGTGCAGTTGGTCAGGTGGAGGCGCCCGCAGAAAGCTGGCACTCGTACTGCAGAGGTTGGCTCGTGGATTAAACTTTGGCAACCTAATGGATCTTTAACGCAAGAAACCTCAGGACCTCAACTATACAACGTTTCACCGGGCCGAGCTAGAGTCACTAAATAAGCTACGCTTCAGAGTATCGACACTGAGTTCCAAGAGCGAGCACGCGCCATCTTGTTTTCGCGCCACGCTACCCGCGCGCACGCGCACTTTAGCGCACGATGCCATCTATTGTGCGTGGGTGAGCTGTTCCTTTCGTTTACAAGAAGCTCATCAAGGTTGACGGCCTTGAGCTCATCTTGACGTCCTCGGGACGCTCTGGTTGACGATACTTGGATTATCGCGCAACAATCATACTCGCTTCTCTACCCCACAGGGAGCATTATGTTAGCCGTCTTTGATCCTCAACTTGGGATGGTACCCGTGTGGTACGGAAACAAGATGGCGCGCTCCTGTTCTCCCTTGGACCTCAGTGTCGATACTGTCGATACATGCGTCTGGTTCTCAGCATGTTACTTGGGCAAGTGAGAGTGGGTTGCGTTACCTGTGCATGTTGTCTCTCGAGGTCGCGTCGCCGGTCGGCGGCGCGCCTGAGGTGAGTGACGAGGGCCTCCAGGGCGGCCGCGCTCTGCTGCAGATCGTGCAGCTCAGCGCGGACGCCCCGAAGTTCTGACGCCGACGACGAGGCCAAGGACAGCGCCCGCGCACATTCAGACTCCGCCTGTGAATTCACATTATGTACACACACACATAAATAAATAAATAAATATATAAGGAGATAGATCGTAGCCTCGCTAACACGGCGAACACATCTTACCTGCTACTCCTAGGAAAGCAGACTGAGAAAGATAACACGTGTAAGGGATGGTAACAGAACCGCGTATATGACAGAATGAAGAAAAAAATATTGGGGACCTCTCCGTAAGGAGAGGACCTCGAGGTTTTAGGCCTAGAATTTACTTCTTCTTTACTTTTTGTTCAATTTAATTAATCAGCCTTATTTCATCTAACTTGATTAAGCTAATAATGAACTATTACATCGTTCAAATAATATCTGATTAATAATTTATTATATGTATTATCAGGAAGTAGAATAAATCAGTTGCGTTAATTTGACTAATTTCACCCCACACCGAATCGTAAATTTTCGAACCATTACGAATTCACTCTGTCTACAACCGTTGCGTCAATTAGGAAGCATTTTGAGGGAGGGCATCCATGTCATGCGGAAACAAGCAGCGCACGTAAAAAATAGCTTCTGTATAGTTTTGCTTACAAGGATGCGTTGCTAGGGCCCAGTTTCACCAACGCTGTTTAACATTGAATCGAGGTCAATGGTTGTTAAACCTAACGGTTGCTAATTCTTTTCTACAAACGTTAATTGGTGACGTAGTGAATGTTTCAGTGGCAATAACTCCCTTTAGTGAAATAGAGTTAAGCGTCCAGTTGATCTCGATTCAAGTGTTAACCGGCATTGGTGAAACCGGGCCTAGAAGACGCAAATATAAATATCGCCATTTGTTGCATTGACGGAAATGTCAATAAGATTGCGTTAACTACGTAGTTAGCATAGGTTATAATCAGACTTAAATGAACAAGTGAAAGATACTCTTGACTGACGTAGATCATCTTCGCAATCCTAACACACGCGTGCTTCAGAAAAAAGGAGAAAAAAATAGAAGAAACATTCGCTTGGTATTGTTATTTGCACACGTGTACACGTTGTATGTACATGCATAAGTGATAGGTAAATGTGTACTGCGTACCCACGTAGTGAGAAAAAAAAAAGAAGAAGCAGAAACATTCGCTTGGTATTGTTATTTGCACACGTGTACACGTTGTATGTACATACATGCATAAGTGATACGTAAATGTGTACTGCGTACCCACGTAATGACCTTCGTGGTCCTTTGGGTTTGCGTTTCCGTACATATGTAATGTATGAGAACAAATGAAACGCTTGTGTTGAGAACGTGCGATGAATTGACGAATCCGTTCCACGGTTAGGCGAAGCACAGCAACCATTGTTTTCCCTCAACTAGATTGGATCGAAGCGAACACTGGACACCCGCTCGATAAATCGGTTAACGGTCGCTCAGGATGGAACCTGAAACCGCTACACGTGGCATGTTGCTCTCCTAATATGCGGCTTGATGCCGAGCATCCCCTAAAATATAGGCTATCGCTGCACGCGCTGCTTTCACGGCGCATGACGTCATTGATTTGGCACAGCGAGTCTCACGTGCGAGGAGCTGTCGTCGGAGGGCTGCTCATATGCGCTGGCTTCGACACGGGCGACATCTCCAGATGCAGACGCAGACGCATCCCCGCGCAGACGACATACGCAGACGACAGGCCCTGTCGTCTGCTACGGAATATGGCGCCGGCTGAGCCCCAGGAGAGTCCTCATGATTAGAAGGGCAAGAAAAGACATAACGCTGAACGCTGGCGCTCACGTGGCAGCAGAAAGGTATGACGTGTTGACGGAGTACAGATAGGCAAACGGGCCGAGGTGAGCTCCATCTAGGGACAGACGCAACACAAGGCCTGGCTTGGCTTGGCTTTTTCGTGAATTACTTTTCGATTTTGTTCCACTGGAGTATTCTATAGGGATGTCTACACGTGAATATACGAATACGTGACACTTCCCATGCCATAGGTGCATCACCACACCTTGCTACCAACCGACTGACCACTTTGACAGGGAGAAGTCAGCGCATGCTGTGTTAAGTTACGTTATGGTAGGACCACGTAGGACCACTTTTGGGTGGTTTGGAACAGCAAGGACGGCTGAGAAATCGCTTGAACGGCCGATATGACTGAGAAGTGTCGCGTTGGATTGTTGGCCCCTGTCTCTTGGTACACAGGTGAGTGATTGACAAAGTGGCACTAGCTATGGAGATGACCCTAGTAAGTTCGTGCGCTTAGGTACTACGTAAGTGCATGAAGTTACGAGGGTCATCTGATGAGTATGAGCCCTGGCAGGGCGCACACTATGTGGTGGTGTAGTGGCTGCAGTAAAATAAGCATATTAGTGTAACCAGACTATTAATGTTCCTACGATTATCTCTTCCAGCATGACATGAAGACATATATACTAACCGCATGGAGGCACTTTACTTGTTCCTGGAGCTTGCTTTTCTCCGCTTCGACCTCAATCTTTTGTTCAAGGGCTTCCAGCAGCTGCCGCTCCTGCAAGGAAACAAAAAAAACACGTTTGGCACATTACGACGTGTTTTCTGTCCTTTCTACGTGCCTACAGTAATCGAAAACAGGTGAAAATGTGCATTATTTTTTTAGCTATTTTCATACAATACACTAACTTGTCAGTATATTAAGACGATAGCTTTACAAGGCACAACAACGTCTACATCCTTATAGTATGTCCGTCCGTATCAGATGTGGAGAGAGAAAAAAATGATGATGGTAATTCATGGCTTCATTAAGACGAAACTTTTCCTAAAACCATGGTATCCACCATCTTGCCCTCGCTGGGCTGCCACTTGCTGCTTTTCACGGAGAACGCTATGCGTTGCGGACAGTCTCGAACGCATACTACACTCCGCACTCCACGTAGTCGAAAACTGCAGAGTTTAAACCCACGACCCCTGCGAAACATGGCAGCAATCACGGTTCGTAGCAGCCCAGAACAAAACAAAACTCACCTGTTGCCGAGGGTACGGAAACACGGTTCGAGGGTAGGCTAGAAAGTCTATATATAGTTTCGAAATGACTCGTTCGTGCAACAGAGCGCTCCACCAGCGCTTGCCACTCTTAGCAGACGAGCAGATGCGCACATACTCCAACGGTCTGCCCATTGCCCTCTGACGTGAAATGTGCGCTCTGGTGAAGAAAACACAGCACGACAGTACAGGACGTCCTATGGCTTTAGGGCGTTCTCTTGTCTGTGTGTGTTTGGCAGCTTTCTTCACCATGGATCGTTACCAACTACCCATGGCGATTTCCGGTGATGCATTTGGGGCACTTTTGCTGCCCTGCGCTAAATTCGGCTGGTGCGGTCAAAACGAGAGTAAAGTACGTGTTCGGGTGATGCAATATACGGAGCAGTTCGCTCGCCCAGGAGCAGTGTTTTCGCTCCTGCTGCAAGAGGCCGAGCCAGAACTGCCCTCACACTCTCTCCTTCCGCTCTTGACAGTGAGCATGCGCGTAACAGTGTCGTCTGCTACGTATTGTGCCTTCGGCTCTGTCTTGGATCTGTACGAAAGTAGTGGCGATGAAGTTCAATTGACTTCGATATTGCGAATAACGAAGCGGAAGGCGTG
Source organism: Ornithodoros turicata (assembly GCF_037126465.1). NCBI lineage: Eukaryota > Metazoa > Arthropoda > Arachnida > Ixodida > Argasidae > Ornithodoros > Ornithodoros turicata. The sequence continues at coordinate 21,206,590 of NC_088210.1, read as the reverse complement.
ACCTGCTTCTCTCAAGCTATGCTTGTGATGCAGACGACAACAAGCGAAAGCGCACGAGGACGCTGCCAGAAGTTCACAAACAGACGGAAAGCGCAGTGCGCAGCGCCCCTGGTGGGAAGCGATAGAGCAACCGGCAAATTCGGGCGATGACTGCCCCAGAGCGACTCCCGTGTAAAGCGTGCATTGAACCTGGGCGCTCTCGCTCGGATTACCAGATGAGTCAGCCGAAATCGCCACCAGTCTCTCCACCCTGGCTCTCTGAGACCCCGATCGGCCTGGTTTCGGTTTCAGTTCACTTGCACAGCAAAATTAGGGGATGGATATTTCAACGAAAATGCAGATCTCATGACAAAAAAAAAAAAAAAATGGAATGGAATGGCTTTCAACGGGGTTTGCCTCCCATCCCGCTATTTCACTTTTGCCCGAAACTTCCTAATTAGATAGTCAATTAACGTTTTTTTTTTTTAAATTAGTCATCTTGTAATTAGATTACTCTTGTATTAGTCCAGTGCCCTGTGCCGTCCTGTCTTTTATGTTTTCCCCCTGCACGTCTTTCTTTTCTTTCTCTTTTTTTTTTTTTTTTTGCCGATTTTATAGATTACTCTCTTCGAGATGATGTCCGCCTCGCCGTATAACTGAACCACAACATCTATGGTGCTCTCGTAGCTTTTTCATTGAAAAAAGAAAAGAAAAAACTATCTGTATAATAACACTACTCATAATAAAACGTCATGTATAAACACGATTTGCGAGAAGGATGTAAGGAAGGGCGGAAACAACAAGGAGAGCGCACGTACCCTAATTTTCCCCTTTCCAAATTTCAATATTCAGGCTGCGTAACTGTATATATAGTTCTCTGCAAGGTAGATTCGCAAAATACGGCAGGAGGAAAATCTTATCGACATCACCAGATAAAGCCTGCGGAAGAGTGCCGTCATTTTTTTTTTTATTCCGTGTTAGAAGCCACTGTGGCTATGAGTGGCGTACAGACGTTGACAGATGGAGAGAGGACAGCAGGAAGGAGCGGGGGCGAGAGGGGTTAGTATGCGTCCTGGGCCGACTTCAGGGGGAACTGTGCCGACATTCGTCTGGAAAGTCTTCGGAAAACCTAGGGAAAACCTCAGACAGCACAGCCGGTGACAGGATTCGAACCCGTGTCACCACCCAGTCTCGCCGTGGAAAGCGATCATCCAGACCACTATGCCACGGGAGCTGGTAAAGGGTGCCATCCGCCGTCCCACGAAGATCAGACGCGGACAAAGAGTCTTCGACCGTGACAAGCACGCACATAAAGAGGACAATATCCGCGCACGGGAGACCGGCAGGCCTAATCCTCCGGCTCGTCTATATTCAAATGAGACTGCGCGGAGAGCCCTTCACTTCACGGAAGGGCTTTACGTCACAAGTGGCTAATATTTATAGCTGCTTAGCAAATACTATCCGAGGTCGTGTTTTGTTGCATAAACGTCACCCCACGTGCGCGAACGACAGCTGTGTCGCAAACATTGCGGCTCCTTAACAGGCATTACCTATAGGCAACATTCCAGGAATTGGGAGGAGACGCACGGGGCAAGAAGAACAAGAAAAAAAAAGCGCTGTCAGCCTGCTCAGAATTGTCGGCTCGGTACACTGAGGTGATCTGAAAGGGGAAGGCTCGAAAGGGATAGAAAGGGAGGGGTGATTCCTTTTCTTCCTGAACTTCGGATGTTCGTCGTCCCATCACAGAAAACGTTCGAGCATCGCTCAGCTCTCAGTCTCCACTGAGGTGCTCTTTGTATACCGCGATAATCACCGGGATATATATAGTCACCCTACGCAACGGCACCATGAACCCAAGCAGCACAACATATTGGCCCAATATTGGTTCAATACTGCAATACGAGCCCAGTATTGGTTCAATATTGGCAATACCGGCCTAATATTGGTTCAATATTGGCAATACCGGCACACCGTTGGTTCAATATTGGCAATACCGGCCCAACATTGGCTCAAAATTGGCAATACCGGCCCAATAGTGGTCCAATCTTGGTCCAATCGTAAAGATCGTAGGGCTGTGCTATGTTACTTAAGTGTGCTATTGTTAACTTAAGTAACATAGTATATGATGCTGCAGACCCACTTTGTAGAAGTCTCAATGCAGTGAAGAAAATATATTCGGAAACATGTGAGCCAAAATTGATATAGTAGGTTGTACTGTAGCCTAAGTATTTGTTCCTCAAGTGTCGCCACAAGATTACATGCAAAGTGGTTTCTCCCTGGTTGTGGCTCGTCAGCAGGCGTCCGCGGAGCAACGCTTATGAGGGTGTTTTCAGCGACGCTCACTCAGACATTACCCACGCAAAGATGAGGTATAGCGCTGAAACAGATGTCCATGTACTCCTCTATAGCGACGTATCGGTTATATTTGTCTGCTTTACTCATTCCTGATGACGCTTCAGCCAACGGCCACCTGGTCGCTGAAACGACGTGACGTAGTCACGTCCGCCAATCGCGACATAGCCAGCTGGCCGTAGCTATATATGAAGACGACCTGCCATTAGCCGCATGTGCAGCCACTGATGGCCACAGAAAGCCTGCGCTCAAAGTCGTCTGCTGCGATTTGCCGAAGCAGGCGGCATCGCGACTTTACATGTCCACGTGGCGAAGGATCCAGGTGGCGTTGCTCCACACTCTTAAAAATGAGCTTCACCGCATAGCACCCTCCTAGCCAACCATCACTCCGAGTGACATCGTTCTCTCCCCTGATTTGTTGAAAACGGGAGGCGTACGCCTTTTTGTGACACTTATACGGAAATGTTAAAGGTCACAAAAGGACGTACGCCCCGCTCTTTCCACGAATCAAGAGTGATAGAGATATCGCTCTGTACTGTGGTTGGCCTTCAGCGTGCTATGTGGTGAAGCTTTGTTTTAACAGTGCAGCTCGTAGAGGACACGACAGCAGCCCTTCCTTCCCCAGGCGCTGCCCGCACCATTGGCCCTCTTCGAAAGTTAGGACCGCCTTCCTTTCAACATACACTTACTATGGGACCCCCCCTTGTGGTTTTCATAAAGAACTCCCTATCAGCAACAGGATAACTTCTGACAAAGCCGTATTCGGCCGACGAGAAGTCGCCACATCTGACGCCGTTGTTTTCCGTTACAACTAGTTACAACAACACAACGCACACCACACACTGTGACCAACTCATGAGACACAACGTATTGAGAAGAAGCGTTTGTCATCCGGCAAGACATTTGGTAGGCCAACAGAGCGCTTTGCTCCGCGGCCGCCGCGACGACGGCCGCTTTATTTCTTTTTTTTTTTCTTCGCTCGCGAACGGCGCGCACAAACGATTGCCGCTCGCGATACAAATCGCTTTAAGAGGGAGAGAGAGAAAAAAAATGTAGCACAGTCGTAAACAAACCGCCTTCCGGTCCATATCGCGAATGGCGATTAGTCCAGCCGTCTTTTCCGCCGACATGCATTTCCATGTACAACCAGCAATCCTCGCCGCAGTAGGTCAGAGGACAATAGCGGACGCGGCCTACAAGATGTCGCGTAGGAGGACCACCAGTCGGAATACTGGCTGTTTCTTTTAACTTCAGTGTGCGCGCCGTTTTAGCTGAATAGGAAATGTAGCGCTGTCGTGTTCTCACTCAGCCTGTAGAGTGCGTGTGTGGAGAAGCATATAGAAGATCCCGATATGAAAATGGGCTTTCGCGGCCAACATCTACATTGGAGCGCTTTGTATGCAGTGGCCTCCGGGCTCTTTGTTTTCTTTCTTTCTGGTGCGGGCCGGCTTGAAAGACGTCAAGTACGACTGTACGGGAGCAGAACGAGGGTAAGAATATACGTACGGAGCCGCTGGTGTGTTGTTCTCTAGCTATATAGTTCCACTTGTGCAAATTATCACCTCACTTCGAGACTGACTCGTTAAGTTCTTACTAAGTGCTCATAAGAAGGACACCAAAGTGCCCCTTTCACGAGCACGTAAAGGCCTTAATGAGTCAACGCGTTATGCAAATAGGTGTGCGGTTTGCGCAGCTCCTCAGTTTCCCTCATTCCCCTATTGCCCGTGGAGCTGCCTCATTGATCCCTCTCCTAAATAAGGGGCCAAGATTTCGAGGCGAGGCGCACGTCGTTTCTTGGACCCGTGCAGGTCTACGAATACCCCTTAATCGCTGCCTCGTGATTGGACAGACAGTTCGTCACGTGATTTCTCCAAACTCTATCTTCTCCCCTGCGCAGAGACGAAACTGCCGTTGCGCATAAACCGGAGTAGTGTGATTCTTTTAAAGTTGGCTTCCTGCACTGCACACGTGCTATGCAGGCAAAGCACGCTTTACAGAGCCGCACGGTAGTCTTGCAGCCGTATACTCTCTCTCTCTCTCTCCCTCTCTCTCTGTTATGGGTTAAGAGCTGTCAGCCATAAGAGAGAGGCTTGCTGCCCTGAGGGATCCCTCGAGGCTAATGCGCTGCATGGGGCCCTTTCAGTAGCCTTGGCAGTGCATTGAGCAAGTATTGGCTGCGCGTGCAGGAAGCCTTGCCGAGGTCATTGAAAAAGAGTCTTGAAGCGTACTAGCCTTGCGGGAATGCGATCTACAAGTACGAGAACGTTACCAGCAGCAAGAACGTTTTGTGGCTGGCCCATCAAAAATCCCTATAAGGCTCCAATAAGAAATGACGGTAACTCATAATAACTAGGGTTCCGCGCTTTCGGTTTTTATTTGAAGGTGGATTGGACGTATGCTTTTCGGTGTTTATTTATGTTCATGAAATCGGTATTTTTCGGTGATTTATCTGGTGTGTACACGCCTTACCCCTCAGTTATCGGCGAATATAAATCGCAACGTAATTTCAAAACTGTGCGTCTCAGCGCAGCCTTAAAACAAAAAAACAATACAAAACTAGCCTCTGTGGGATGATGATGATGATGATGGTAGGAGAAAAAATATGGAGATGTGAGACATCAGAAAAGGAACACTTTTGTTCCACAGCGAAGTGGTGGCACCTAAATTCAAAGCAAAGCTCCTTTTTCTTTTTTTGTTAAACTTAGCCTGATTAATCCCCCTAATCTTTCCTCGAACATCCATTTGTATTCGGTGTTTTTCGGTTAAAACCGAATGACGAAAAACTAGCAGCGTGTTTTTTTTTTTCGTTTTTTGGTTAAAAACGAAAACGCGCAACCCTATAACATCTCCAGGGTCTTAAAAAACTGCCTCAGACACCGGCAATAACGACACCGGTAGTCACATTGCACCCTAAAACCCAGGCAGAATTTCATCGCGTAACGGTCCTGGTCAACGATGCTTCTGAATAATATCGTTCTATCTGTCGCTTAGTTGCAAATAGTACGCGTACGTTGTTGTGACACTTTGAATCTAATATGTCCACAAATCGGTGGTGATAACAGTATAATTCGTACAGCAGGTGGTGATGTGATGCGACGTAATGTGCTAAACGGTAGGTGGTATTGAATTAGTTTGCGTGGAAACTCCGTATCCAGAGCGTATCACCACCAAACAACATAACTATGAGAGATTTTGGTTGCAGTACACATTTAGCTGAAATCAGCTGAAATGAAATTAGTTGAAATCAAAGGAAACTTCTCTCACCAAATCGGCGCAGATTTCCCGGCGGTCATCCAGTTCCTTTTGCAGCTGGGCTAGCTCCTCCTCGCGTTCGTGCAGCCTACACTCCTGCACATGAAATTGCAAAGACGAAATCACGTTACTTCTAACATGTATAAAATAGACACACTCATTTTGTTAGCATTGCAATGCAATGGCCTGTTGTCCAGCCTGTTGTGTGGCGAGCGCTTTCAGCAGTACCACCACCACCACGTTTTAAAAGTGCGGCGCCTCCTCTCACCACCTTGAGGGCAACTGTCCACTTATTAGTCTCTTTGTTAATGCCGAACGCATATTTAAAATAATATGGAGTGGTCTGGCGCGCCTTCCCTCACACCGCGCACGTGCAATGCCCACTCCAACTGCGTGGGTGCTCCCACACTCTTAAAAATGAACTTCACCACATTGCACTCTCCTAGCCAACCGTCATCCCGAATGTCAACGTTCTTGCCCCTGATTTGCTGAAAACGAGAGGAGGAGCCTATTTTGTGCCGTGCATAATGGCACAAAATAGGCTCCTCCTCCCGTTTTCAGCAAATCAGGGACGAGAACGTTGTCATTCGGGATGATGGTTGGCTAGGAGCGTGCTATGTGGTGAAGTTCATTTCTAAGAGTGCACTCTTGACTGCCCTATTCAGGTGCTCTCTCAATATTCACTCCCGCCCAGAGGTGACGTAACAGCTCGCCGGATGCACGTCTGCGGAGAGCTCGATGGGTGCGCGACCCCTTTCAGTCGGGCGCCAGCCTCCGTACCGTGTGTATGTGTCATGTTCTCTCGATAAAAAAATATAAAAAACCGAGTATTTACACCAGCGACATCCCATGGAATATTCTCGTGGAAGAAAGAAAAAAAAAACTTCCACAAGGCACAGGCCGCGTGTCATGCTGAGCATTCGCGTGGTACCGGAATATCGGAAGCGGCACACTTCCGCAGTCTCACGCAGCACTCACGCAGCGGCGCAGTCTGCGTCTTTTTCTGTCGTCTGCTACGGAATGATACTGTGGATAGGCTGCAGAATATTTTCCATGGTTGGCAGTGCCAAAGCCACCTAGATAACCAAAGCCTGGTCGCTTAAAGGGGGGGGGGGGACGTAGTCGTTAAGAGTCCGCCAATCACGACCCTCGTTTAGGCGGCCGTAGCTAAGGAGACGAGCCGCCAGCAGCCGCAAGGGTAGCCACTGGTAGCCACAGTAAGCCAGTGTTTGAAATCGTCTGATTGGCTGAAGCAGGCGACATCCCAACTTTTCCTATGACGTTATCGCATCTTCCGCTGGAGTATTGCGAGGAATGTTGCGCGTGTGAAAACACATTAACGCCAACAAAAGCACTGGCGGAACGCTTGAGGTAAATAGCGCGCGTTTATCGGCAACCCCCCCCCCCCCTAAAAAAAACGGTCACCATGCAGCTTCTGCTAGAGAGACGACAATGAAGAGAATTTTCGTAGAAGCCATGTCATATAGATATACACATTCTGCACGCAAGACGTTTAGCCAGTTGTACCCGAGGTGGCGCCACAATTTCCCCGCCACGGACGAGCAAGCAAAATCGCCACTCTCCGATCAAAGACTGCTGACAATCAGGCGATGTCTTCACGATGGCGTCAGCCGATCCACGTGGAGCGTGCTGTCCATGATGACCCCAAAACGAGCAGACGATGCCCGGCTGGATTGCCCCCTTCCTAAGAGTTATATATATAGGACTCCCTTTTATTGATTTATTGCACATCGAACAAGCTTTATTGATTACGGAGGGCCGTTTGGTGACGGAGCCACATTCGGTCGGCGTCGGTCCCCCTTTTATTATGTCAACCGCATAGAGGACTTTTTTTCGTTTTTTGTCTCTCTCTCTCTCTCTTTCACGTTGTTTTCCACCTTTGAACGTGACGCCTGCTGCGCTCTGTCTGTGAACAAAGGGGACACTGCGGGGAGTCTATCTCGCGCTTCCAAAGAGAAGCGCTAATTACTTTCCTGGTGACATCTTCGCTTCCTATTTGTGACCACACAGAGAAGCGCATTGTGTCGTGTGCAACATCTCCTGTCGCCTCTCCCTGCTGTCGTCCAGCTACGGATTTTCCTTTTCTTTTACACTAATGCGTTCGTCGGCTCTGCCTCGTCGACAACGACTCGTGCGTAACGCGATGTTTTATAATAAGTGGGTTTAATGAATGAGCGTCGAAAGTGGCGTTATATTCTCGGAACCTGCAGTATACGCTCTCTTTCCTTCCCCCCCCCTCTCTCTCTCTCCTTTCACATTCCCGTTATTTTCGTTAATGTGCAGACAGGTACGAATGCGAATGCGAATAAATGTCGTCTCTCTGACTAAATTACGTGCCATTGACAGTGATACGATGACGATGATTGGAACATGAAAGAAAATGAGAACGAGTGTGAGTCCCGAACGAAAATGAGTCCCGACAAGGTTGGAGTGACTATCCTATAGTACCAGTACCCAGTACATTATATTAGCCAAAGAGAATTAAATAGGGACAAAAAGGAGAACAACAACAAGAAGAAAGAAAATCACTAGAAGGAGTGGAAGTAGAAAGCAGCGGGAGAAGGAATTCAACTGGTGAGGAGGAAAACACATGTACTGCACGACACTTTTTTTTTTTTATCTTCTCATTTTTTTGTGTGGTATTTTTGTTGTGGTATTTTGCCTTTGCTGTCTATTAGACGGCCTGTGTTGTACCTCTGACACACGGGCATGCTTGAACTCCTTTCCATTAGAGCTCCTTTACAGCTGCAAAGGACCCCTTCGCGAAAGGAGTTCGTGTGTCGGTGACACACGGAAAGGGCGAACTCCTTTAGGTGTTTCGTTTGAAAAATATACCCAAAGATCTCGCGCTACATATTTCCATTAGAACCAGCTTACACGTACGACATTGTAACAGTAAGCATAACAATACGATCAATGAATTCAAAATACGTACTGCGACTGCAATATCTGCACGCAGACTTCGAGTATACCGGAAAAATGAAAACAAGGTCTAGCCTTCGCTCGAGAGTATTGTCGTCGTATCGCCCTTCAATCGAGCCTATACGCCATACGCCTTTACAGATGAAAAGGAGATCGCAACAGAACGCCTTTCCGTTAGGTGTCCCTTTGTGTAAAGGAGTTCAAACGTGCCCGCGTGTCAGGGCTATTAGTCTAATCCACTGCTATAGAGGTAACTTGGAGAAAAATTACCACCAGCAATGGGCCGCGCGACCCGTGTTACTTTCGATTTGTTTGGGGGACAGCTCTGTCAAGTGGGTCACTAGGCCATAGGAGTGGGCATATACTATATACTAGCGGCAGCACTCTTTCGCTAATAGTGCGCGCAATCGCACCAACAAACTGCGCAAAAAACACACACACAAAAGGAGCATCCTCTAAGCAGCGCTCATTGTTAATCTGAAATGCGAGAAGTGCTCGTTTCCTCTTTTTCTATCTTTTTTTCTTTATCGCCCGAAAATCTGATCTGCAGCACGATATCGCACGATCTGACACAATTTTACAGCTCCTCAAATAAAACCCGCTTTTTTGCCCCCATTTCAAAAAAACAAGAAAAAAAACAGTCAGGAAAAAAAAAAAGAAACGGGGGTTAAATATGTACTGACCGCATGGCGCAGTCGAGCTTCGAGTTCCTCTTTCGTTTTCACTTTTTCCTCTTGGGCTGCCTGGAAAAGAAAGAGTACCATAATTAGCTATAACATAGTTAATAAGTATAATAAGTAATAATTCCTAAGTAATAAGTAATAATTAATTAACCCACATAATTAGCTGTCAAACAAGAGCCGTTCTGCGTAAAAATTGCTCCGTGTAAGAACCGGCCACACGTAGGGGGCGCAGCTGTGGATGATCATGCAGCCATTTCCAACAATAAAGTGTTGATAGTAAGTGCTAGTCCTAGTCGTTATCCTTGTGTCCGTGTTTCTGCTGCGCGCTCTTCTTCTTCTCGTACGTAATGCCCCAACAAGCCGACAGAGCTGCATTTCACGAGCCGCAAAGTAACAGATCCTAATCCGATTAGCATATATTTTAAGAACACGACTTTGCCTGGTTTTCCTTCTGTTTTTCCTCTCTCTCTCTCTCTCTCTCTTTCTCCCTCCTTTTTACAGAGGCTAATGAGGATCACATTATATGCGATGGGCAATTTAAGCTGTCTCTGCATGTTTTGTCGCTAGGCTGCTGCCACTCCATAAATATTGCATCAGTTACTGCGCACGTTCCTTTTCTGCTCAGGATTCTAACATCGTACGACGTCTGTTTGTTCTCAGCTTGACGCAAAAAGACGATTTTTTTTCCCACCGATTTTTACTTCTTCGACATAATCTCCGCGAAGGCTATCACATTTTGTCCGAGGATGCCGCGCTGCGTCCTTGCAGGACGACGAGTCAAAGTTTCCGAAAAATGCTTCCCTATCGCGGCCTCTGCGTCACTCTAAGAATTTCATCCCCGCCAGAAATGCCTCGAGCTTTCGAATAAGAAAAAGCAGATGAATCGGGAACATATTCGGACAGAATAGCTGCAGTTCGATCTGCGTCTACCGCATCTTTGCCGCAGCAATCGGGAAACTACGATCAGGGGTTAGGGTGGTTTCTAAGGCTGGTAGGAAGTTATATCTTCCCTTCGTGCCGTCGTTAAATCTGAGGTTTTCATTCCTCCTGATAAGTGAATCATAAAGCGCAAGGATAAGTTTGTATAATGTTGTACTGATTGTGTGTATGAAATCCCCTTGTCTTGCGGTCGTGTTTTATCTGGGACAGACCGGTCGTTGTGTGAACACGAGATTAAGGGAACATCGGTACAACGCGTATGCAAGGTCTGGAACTTTATCTGCGAACATGTTTCTCGCTCTGCGCTCTGAAGACAGATGGCAGTGGTGATGAATGTGCAACCACACGACCGATGCCCCGTGGAATGTGCGTTGTGTTGCGAATGTGTTGTTCTGCCCCCTGATTGGTTAAAGACGAGAGGCGTACGCCTTTTTGGGACACTTATGCAGTTCCAAAAAAAAGGCGTACGCCCCGCGATTCCCACAAATCGGGAGTAATAAAGCTATTCTGTGCAGTGGTTGCCCTCACCGTGCTATGTGGTGAAGTTCGGTTTTTAGAGTGTGGCTCTGAAATCTTGCTGTGTGACTCTACACGCTTAAAAATGAACTTCACCGCACAGCACGCTCCTAGCCACACATCATCTGCACTCTTAAAAATGAACTTCACCACATAGCACGCTCCTAGCCAACCACCATCCCAAATGACAACGTTCTCGCCCCTGATTTGTTGAAAACAGGAGGCGGAGCCTATTCTGTGCCGTGCATAATGGCACAAAGTAGGCTCCGCCTCCTGTTTTCAACAAATCGGGGGCGAGAACGTTGTCATTCGGGATGATGGTTGGCTAGGAGCGTGCTATGTGGTGAAGTTCATTTCTAAAAGTGTGGAATGATATCGTTATCTGCCCTGATTTGTTGAAAACGGGAGGTGTACACCTTTTTTGTGACACTTGTGCTGTTCATAATTGTCACAAAAAAAGGCGTACGCCTCCCGTTATCAACAAATCAGAGCAGATAACGATATAATTCCAGATTATGGTTGGCTAAGAGCGTGCTATGCGGTGAAGTTCATTTTTAAGAGTGTACTAAAACTCACTATTCAAAGAAAACACGCTACTGCGCACGCAAAGCAGCAGCATGTTCACATTGCACATGCGGTATCTGCACCCGCTAATTGCTTGCGCACGCAAAAGCGATTGTGTGCGCAGTATTAAAACTCTCTAAAAACAATGCACCTCTCCTTGCTTGTAAACAAATGACGTCATAGTGTTCGACAGCGCCACCAATTTGGTAGAGTTGAACTATACGCTCGAAGCTACACTCTTAAAAATGAACTTCACCGCATAGCACGCTCCTAGCCAACCATCATTCCGAATAATATCATTCTGTGTCATGAATTCTTCAAAACAGGGGGGAGGCGCATATCTGGGACAAGATAATCTGTCCCAGATAGCCGCCTCCTCCCATTTTCAACAAATCCATACACACAATGATATCATTCGGAGTGATGGTTGGCTATGAGCGAACACCACCAACTTTCGGGAGTTTTCGGTCGGCGACCGATTCAGAGCAACTCGAGTTGGTCTTGGTCGATGGGGTCGCCCGACTCGTACCAACTCCAAAGTTGGCCATATAGTTGTTGTAGAAGGTTTGCCCGTGTGGACGCTGCCTGAAGGACACACAAGCGACACGACAAAAGTCTTTAAAAAAAAGACTCGCATTTGTGTATAAAGTAAGCTTCCCCACAGCACCACCAACACTGCAGGAAAGCTAGCTTTGGGGGATGGCCAGCACATTGTAGACTGCCAATTTAGTCGTACATTCGGTCGTACCGTTATAAATTTACAATGACAGTATGATGTTGCACCGTCGTGCCACCGTTCGGTTTATCAAACCGTAAAAAAGATATCCTATAAATGTGCTTGATCTATTAGCCATAATTCGCGAGCGAGCGAAAATAGATACACTAGTCGCGGTTACATGAACGCGACCGACACGGGTCGAGTTGGTTTATCGCAGTTTCTGTCGGGTTCATGTAACCACGGCTATAGTCCGCGCAGTTGAAGTAAAGTTACATAAGTGAATGAAACTGCGTCATGTTTTCCAACGGACCTTTTTTACACTCGCGTCGTATCGTATTGATAAAAAAAACCCAGTGCAAGGGGACAACGAAAGGGACAAGAGCAACAAGACGACGAGAAAAGAGACAACGACAAGAGACAACGGCAAGAGACAACAAGACAAACACTGCATTGTGTTTGTACAGTGCTGTGTTTGTCTCGTCCTTTGTGTCTTTCGTTGTCCCCTCGCACTGGGGTTTTTTATCGCTCTTAGAATGGGTCACTAACCCGCCCGGATTTTAACTTTATTTCAGTATCCTACACTCTCAGAAGAAAGGGTGCAGCAGTTACATCTTTTAGGAGGTAATAGTTGTCGCATATGTTGTGCCTGAAAGGTTGCAAAGTTCTACCTGCTACCTACGCATGATGGGTTACCACTTCTGATTCGGTGAGCGAGGGGGGCGCACGCCTTTTTGTAGCAATTTGGATATATGATAGTTGCTTTTGCCACCCTTTTACACCCTTTATCAGACGCTATGTTGACCTAGGTGGTAACTATGGGCGTTACCACCCTTTCACGCCGTTTTTTCTTAGAGTGTAGCGGCTGTCCAGCGAAACAAGATCGGCGCCCGCCGAAGCATAGCCGGCGCCATATTGGCGCCATCTATTGAATATGTAGGGAACCATCTTCGGCGCCGTCAGGGTCACAGCGCATGCGCAGAAGCGTTGTGAAACATCCATTGAAGCCTCCTCCGAAGCACCCTGACCATAGCATAGGAACGTTTCTGTTGCTTGTCGTTACTTCTAGCTTTCACACGTTAACTTTTAAGAGCACTCATTTTCTCGAGTGTACTGGTGCGCACGTGCTTAATTATCCACTCTAATCGTCATCTCACCAGCCATTCGATGGAGGTGAATCACTCACACGCGCTCCGGCATTCAACTACCACTATCGCTTCGGGCGCATTCGGATTTAATGACTTGAGCACCTGGCTGCCTCGAGTGTACCTCTTTCAGGTGGGATCCATCGAGGAATGTAGAAACTTTGTCAAGTGCGGTCAACACAAGTGACAGAAAGGCTGCTACACAAAAAAGCGAATAAGCCAAGCGAGGCTTGAGAGAGACAGAGCGTGTATTGTTGGTGCTTGCATCTCTTTGATTGCAAACAAACGCTGCCACATGTTTTCATATGGTGCGCACAATCACCGTGTAAAATATTTCAATGAAATCCGCGGAATTTTCAGGCTAGCGCTTTCCCAACCGTGATGTCACTTATGAGTAACTTCCGGTTTCTGTTCCGCAAGCAGTCAAGCCAAGACTTGCCGATTACGTTTTTTCATATCTCGCAACTGCATGTAACGCTGCATAGTGGACGCCCTTGTGATACGTCATACTGCGGTACGTCATACTTCGCAACAGCACGTGTCTCCGCTCCCCGCTCCACGTTGGAAGACTGACAGCAGCTGCGGTGAGGAGACGGAAATCCACATTGGAGGAGCAATATGTTAACTTTTTAACCTTTAATTTTACTTAAACGTTTTAAATTCAATTTAAACGATGCCCTTTAAGGAAATTAATTTTACGACATTTCGGCGCCACACAGGGAAATAATATTTCGGAAAATTACTACACTCGTAAAGACAGAACTTCACCGCATAGCACGTTGTGCGCCAACTAATTGCCACGAATGATAGGGTTATCGCTTCTGATTCGAAGAGAGAGAAGGGGAGGGTACGCCTTTTTGTATCAATTATCACATAGTATCCAAACTGACAAAAACAGGCGTACGCCCCCTTCTCTGTTCGAATTAGAAGTGATAACCCTGTCAGTCGTGGCAATGATTGTCGCACAGCGTGCTATGCGGTGAAGTTCAGTTTTTTGAGTGTACGCTCTTAAAAACGATGGTGGTGGTGGTGCTGATTAAAGGGCCCGCCGTTGTCGGCCTCACAGAGGTGTGCAACGTCACGACTGACGCCGTGCGGGAATGTGCGTCCTGGGCCGACTTCTAAGGGAACTTCTTAAAAACCGCATAGCACGCTCCTAGCCAACCATCATCCCGAATGTCATCGTTCTCTCCCTTCATTCGTTGTAAACGGGAGGCGTACGCCTTTTTGTGACACTTACGCATAGCATGTTAATTGTCACAAAAAGGCGTACTCTCCGCGCTTTTCACAAATCAAGAGTGATAGAGGTATCACTCTGTATACAATGGTTGGACTTCAGCGTGCTATGTGGTGAAGCTTTGTTTTAATAATTGGGTGTTTACGTCGCGAGACAACTGAGGCTTTGTTTTAAGAGTGCAGGTGAGACACATGGACTGCAGTGACATAAACTCGGTAGTCATCGCGTAAAAATAATAAACTAACAATAAAAATTAGTCAAGGCTTCCCCCCTCAGGGTACCGAATGAAAACAACACTGCAGACACAGAAGTGATCTCGGGACGACAAATTGCGAATTCGACACCGGCGGCGTGGTTCCGCCTGCGCCTATATGTCACCGCGGCGAGTGCAAATAAGGAGTGGAATCACCTCGTCCGTCCAATGAGAGAACAGGGACATATTAGATCGCAACGCCTGCATTCAATTACCGAAGCAATCTCGTCCAACCCCCATTAAACCGGAACCCGGGCGCGCGATTAACGGATTAGGTATATGACGGAAGCGGAAAGTGCAAAAGTGGGAATATCACTGCACCAGGGATCACATTTACTCAGCAAATATTCCAAAGATGTGCGGTCGCTGTTTATCGCGCTGTGAGCGAAGGAATAAGTTGCTCTCTAATGGTACCTGGGAAAATAAGTATAACCTTCCTGTTTCGTTTTTTTTTTTTTTCTTCTTCTTTTTGCAGCGATAACACGACAAATGTATAGAGAAAATGCCCTCGTAAAAAGAACAAAAATAGAAAAGGGCATCAGAAAGAGAGAGAGAGTGAGACACTACAGTAGGTTAATCGAAGGAAATGTTTAGACAGCTCTACAAATGTCCTATTCGTAGTAACGCAGAGATAAGATAAGGCACGTTGTCCGATCCCTGCCACCGCAGTCTATATAGTATGGCGTGCCCTGAAGCACCAATTATTTTACTTGCCCTCAACAACTACGACGTTACTTTACGCAGAAACGCATCATGCTGCTTGTTCTGAGCACACTGTAAACAGTATACACGCTGTAAAAATCGCGCCTTGACTGGCATCAGAGTAAACGCAGGATGGACATTTAGCGAGGCTCCAGACTGGGGTAGGAGGTCATTGGTACAGACACATGATAACAGCCTCATGCATCATTGCTGACACGTATGTAGAGCTGAAACAACAAAGCCCCCCCCCCCCCTTGTAAGGGGTACACGAGAAAGAAGGGGAGGCCGGCGTCGCCAAACATGGGGAGAGTGTAAGGGGAGAGGGCCTGGCTAAATCACTGGTCCGACGCCATAATGTAGAGTAGAATGTTTTTTTTTTTTAATTCCGCGCCAGCGTCGCGAAGCAACTGTGACTATGAGCGGCGCACAGATGTTGACAGATGGAGAGAGGACAGCAGGAATGAGTGGGGGACATGGGGGGTTAGTATGCGTCCTGGGTCGACTTCAGGGGGAACTGTGCCGACATTCGTCTGGAAAGTCTTCGGAAAACCCAGGGAAAACCTCGGACAGCACAGCCGGTGGTAGGATTCGAACCAACCACCTCCCTGTCTTCAGCACAACCTTGGCTACCACTAACGAGCGGTAGGAGTGGAATGCGGTGCGTCCGAGTCGTGGCTTCGGATGATCCCACTGGCTGTGCCGCCGTCTGGCGTTTTCACTGGGCTTTGGACTGGACTCGACCTTGCGGATATATGTCGGCACTGTTCCATCTGAAGTCAGCCCAGGAGGCATATACTACTACCCCCTCCCCCCGCGCGCCCTGCACTCTACAAATTGAGGTGGGGGGGGGAGGGTAATGGCAGGATCGGCTCGCCGTTGTTGGCCACACAGAAGTGGGCGTCGTCACGACTATAGCCAAAAAAAAAAGAATGACGGATGGAGGATAGAGGAGCGTAGAGGGTGCATGAGTTCGTCGGGGAGAGCAAAGTGTTAGAGGTGTCGTTGAGCAGGACCCGCCTTCTGCGGAAAGAGAATAAGGTTTCTCGCTTTAGCGGAGCGGAACGTTCGGCAGAAGAACCATCGGGGTTGAGGATGTCCGCTAGCGTGCACGAGCTGCAGCGAGGGAGATGGGCTAAAAACTGAACTTCACCGCATAGCACAAAAACTGCATAATAGCATAAAATAGCATATAGCAAATACTGCATATTTGCTGCATATATAGCATACTGCAAATAGCATAAAAACTGAAAAACTTCGCCGCATAGCACGCTCTGCGCCAACCATTGCCACGAATGATAGGGTTGTCGCCTTTGATTGGAGGAGAAAGTGAGGCGTACGCCTTTTTGTGTCAATTAACGTGTATCGAAAGTGACACAAAAAGGCGTACGCCTCCTGCATCTCTTCGAATCAGAAGCGATAACCCTATCATTCGCGGCAATGGTTGGCGCAGAGCGTGCTATGCGGTGAAGTTCAGTTTTCAGAGGGTGTCTCTCACGGATTCCCGTTTTCCTATCTCTCTTCCGTCCGCGTCTGTGCACCGCTCATAGCCATAGTTGCTTCGTGGTGATAACACGATATCAAAGACGAAAAAAAAGGAAAGAAAATCGTGTCAAGATGGACATTTCTCACCGTTCCCTCTCGGATGCCCGTCCAGTTTAAATATGCGAGAATGTATCTAAGTGCCCGCGAGAGCTCATTTGGGTGAAGGTGCGACACGGTTGCACCGATAATTAAACGGCCATATTTCCTAATTACTTGACCTGCCCGACGGACGGTGTACCGATAAGGAAATATGACTTTCGGTTGAGTGCATCGAAAGGTCAAGGGTATCATCGACATGCGCAGCTGTGCCCCCTCAGGCATGGGTTCACAGAAGAAACCACGTGTGCGTCACTTTGAAATGTTACTCCCTTATTTGGGAGAGGGACCAATCAGATCGCTCCACGGGCGATAAGTGAAAGAGGGAAACTGAGGAGCTGCGCAGAGAGCTGAGTTACTTACGTATAGCGTGTTTCTATTAAATAACCGCAGGTACACGAGGTAGAACGAAGAAATCTGCCACTTCATGGATCACTAACCCGCGCGGGGCACGCTGGTCAGTATGTGATATTCAAATGATGAGGTGATGGGGGGGGGGGGGAGGGGATATGTTTATTAAGAAAGACAGAAAGGAAAGGTTAGCCAGGCAATGGGTGATTAATGATCCGAGCCTTTTGTATGAAGTAATACAACATATCCACACACATTCTCAAAGTTATGTTAGCCGCGGAACAGCCATAGCACAAATTCCAAGAGTCACAGCATGAGCCCCTCATGTCGAGATACTGCGTAGTTGTACTTCGTTCTATACAGATAATGCGATTGCACAACGCATAAAAGTCCCAATTTCTACACACACAAAAAAAAGACATAAATGACGTATCTTGGAAATATAGCATAACCGCAATTTCGAAACAGAAACATGGTTTCGTGTGTTCAGGAACAGTTTAATGGCTGTACGGAACAGCCAGAGAAGACTTGAGCTTTTAAATGAGCAATGAAATGACACTCAGCATATTGCTCAGTACCCCGTATTATTCATTCATCAAGCAGTGTCTACCAGGATCCAACGCGTGAAGTATTTTCGCTGAACGGGGTGTCTCGTTATTTCGCAATTAAATTTACAAATATTACTTTAGTCTTCTTTAGTTTAATTTAGAGTCTACTTTACAGGATTTGTTGCTTATGGGCGCCTGAAAGTAAACTACCTCAAATAAAGAAACGTCCTCAAAAGCCTGCCATAAGCTGTACGCTGCCACCTTCGAGGCCCGGCCCGACCTCCCGGCATGACGTAATCAGGCCCCGTGTGACGTAGTATCATCGTATAGCGAGCACCCGCGGGGTCTCACTTCCAGCTGAGGCCGGAGTTTGCTATACGGGAAAGACGCGGCGCTACTTGCGGCGTACAATTACGTCACCGAGTGACGTCACCGACACGGCGTTACGATACGTCACCGAGTGACGTCAAGGAGTTGAGGGGTCTCTAGAAGGTGTGGAGATCAAAGTACCTCTCTCTTTCTCGCGCCCGCTACTGGTCAGCTACGATTGTTGTTCTTGCGCGTGTTATTTAAGGCCGAAAAACCAAAAAATTATGACGGAGGATTTCATTGTTTATTTTAAAATAAGGTTGTTTCGTGGGTCGACTTTCCGAAGAATCATGGGACACATACTACAATGCTGACAAATTCTACGGTAAAGCTTTTCACGTGAGAGTAACTGTTCCTCTGAACATCCTAGTCCTTTTTTTTTTTCGCTTATGTTTTCTTCTGTTCATATATTTATTATACTGATATGCACATACAAGGCATCTACATATCTACGTACATCATTTACATGTTTTCTCGTGAAAGCTTGTAAGCAGAATCAGTATCTCGACGGAAGGCATGATTATACTAACAGCTGATGTACAGCCCATACCCAAAGAGGGATGCATACGTATATACAGTTGATGACAGCGCAGAACTGAATATCACTTCAGGCTGTCGTCACGATACGGTCGTAAGAGCGGGATTTAGATGCCATTTCCACAGTGTTTGCATGCTTTTGCGCGAAATGACTATTGATTTTTCTCGATTGCTCCGGAAAAGTTGCCCTATCCCAATTTTTCGTGCGTTAATTATCAATACTGTCAACATATTATTGCGCGACTGACTGCCCCTCGTTATGAGAACCTGCCTGTGGAGCTGCCGTTCGCATCGATTCGTCCTTCATTTTTACACATATAGACCTAATCGATCAACTTATGGGTCAGTAGTCATTATTGGTGTTGTTGAATATTAACGTCCTTATCCCGATCAACAAGATGAATTTATTGCCAGCGACAGTTCTCCCAAAATGCTAGGGCACATAATGTCGCAAAGAAATAAATTATTTTATGCATTACGCGGGCTTATCAAAAGAGTGACATTGCCTCCTCAGCAAAATTTGGCATAAAGTCAGATATAGCGGACCTCAACTATATGTTACTGGAATAGGGAAACCTGCTTGCTGGGGGTACTGAGAGTAACCGTGTATTCAGCGACTTCCTCACGGAATATTCTAGTGGAAGAAAAGGCGAAAACACTGCTCACTGAGTCGAAGTTCCGTCCCGCGCTATGTTGACCATTCACACGGTGCCGGAATATCGGGAATGGCGTACTGCGCACTTAGCAGACGACACTTAGCAGATGACGCCGACAGCGTCCTTTCCTGTCGTCTGCTACGGAATATCTTGTGGCTGTGTCGCATGCTCAACGTCGTGCCGTCACGTGCACTGCTAACCGTGGGGAATATCCTGCAACACAACCACAAGATATTCCGTAGCAGACGACAGGAAAGGACGCTGACGGCGTCATTTTCTAAGTGTCGTCTGCTACGAAACATCGTGTGGCTGTGTCGCAGGATATTCGGTAGCAGACGACAGGAAAGGACGCTGACGGCGTCATCTGCTAAGTGTCGTCTGCTACGGAATATCGTGTGGCTGTGTCGCAGGATATTCCGTGGCAGACGACAGGAAAGGACGCTGACGGCGTCATCTGCTAAGTGTCGTCTGCTACGGAATATCTTGTGGCTGTGTCGCAGGATATTCCCCACGGTTAGCAGTGCACGTGAAGACACGAATTTGAGCGTTCGCGCTCATGTGACAGCAGGAAGCCGTGCCGTTTTTCGCATCTTCCGCTGGAATATTCCGCGGAATGTCGCTTGTCTGAATACACGGTAAAAGGAGTTAGATGAGGAAGAATAGGTAAATGACGCGTATAATCGACATAATAAGCCGCTACAGAACATAAACATTTGCAAAATAATGTAGTGCTGCTTCGTTTTATGCTGTGAATTCCAAGTTCTATGGGCGTATGAATACACATACACTTCCGGTCTTCATCATCTTGGTGATGAGGATGTTACGTCACAGGAAGGGGAACGCGTGTGACTCAGCGCGCGTGAGGGTCAACCCCCATACCCGGCGGGGAATCCCCTGCCACAGTACATCATTCTCATGCCGATCGATTTAGGAACACCTGCTGCGTTAAAAAACGACGAAAGATAAGAAATAAATAAAGCCAGAAATGATAGAGAGGTGATCTAGTGGTTTGCAACATTCTTCTAGAACTTCCGGGCAGTGCTCTGTCACTCACGTACGCTAAAAAAACAGCGTAGTGTCGCCCGCTCTTTGTGCAAAACAGAGGCCAATGCTCAACGCTATACTGTTCTACACGCATGTGCTGAGCTCTGAACAAAGCAGCAGGCGCAAGCCAACAGGTGCAAACCAAGACTGTGCGAATATTGAGATTTTTTTATTATTAGAGATTGAGATTTTCGAATACCGAAGCGTATAAGTGTATATTCGACTCGATCTCCGAATCGAATACGTATTCGAATGTCGAATCGAAACGACGCCTCTTCCGAATCGAATATAACCGAACAATCCGCAAGCCACATTCGTAACGGCAAAAAAAGCCAAGGAAAGTGCGTAAAACGAAGTAAGCGTTGTTTCATACGATAATCTACATGCTCATATGACGAATATTTGCGGTTTATCTCTATGTCTGTTGTGTGTTTGTTCCTGTTGCACAACCATTCTCTTGATATTCGTTTTAAAACCACAATTCGCACGGGCTATGTAAACAGAACAATTGGCTGAGTTCGGGCGAAGATATAGCCCCCTTTTTTTTTTTCTCGTTTTGTCCAGTTCTCTTTTCCTTCAACGCAACTAAACTAACTCCTTTCCACGCTGACATGGCACACCAAGTGTTGGAGAAAGGTATGTAGCGCTGTAGAGTATAGTACTGTGGAAATTCGGACAGATGGAGGAAAGATGCGCGGAGGAATGAGGAAAGATTGTAATACTTGGATGCGAGACAATAAATGCTCCAAGAACTCAATCCAGTCCTGGTATCTCGAGGCATTGTTTTAAGAACAACGTATGTGTCACCAAAAGCTACCACTTACGCAGAAGGTACGCGTCCAAGTTGCCATAGTACGCGCCGTGATCGCAGTTCTCACGTAAGTTATTGGATGCAGCACTGGTACTGAGGAAGAACTCGCTTTTGATAACAACGAGTGTCTGCTAAATTACATATTGTAGCAAAAAGTAAGTATATGACAAAAAGATGATGAAAACGCAAGGAGAACACAGTTGCTTTCACCATTTGAACAAATGACAAACTATAGCTTGGTCGACTGCATCGTCCGTGTGTTCCCTTCATTCACCTGGAGTGAGGGGTTCTATCCCTCAGTCGAAAGTTAGATAATCGATAGTTCCTTTCTGATAGTCCGATTCTATTAGCATAGAGAAAAGAGATAGGTGAATGTGACACAAAAGGTCTCCAACAAGAGACGTCGGTCAACGATGCTGTCACCGCCTTTGATAGCGTTGTATTACGCTATCTATAGTGGTACTCCTCTGGCTAACGAGACTTCCGTTCTATGCCCTACACCCAAGCCTGACAAAGGTGTTGTGGCACGCACGAAAAAGGCCGGTAGAGGGGACTCATAAAATGCCGACTATCATCTTCCAGACTGGCTCCACCGTACAAAACCCCTGTTGCTGACTTATATTCCTCAGTACGAAAGTCATATAGTTGTATAGTCACGCTAACTGATTGAAAGTGACGAAATCAACACGACGATGTCCCCGGTGCAACGCCGGGACCCGACTACCCAATCGACAGTATATACGCTCAAAAATGTTTTACGTCGCGGTTGGGGTACTTACGTCTCCTTGGGGTACGTTCGCTAACTCCTCTACGGTATCTTTATGCCACGTACAGGGTGTACCGCTTGGAAACGATCACCGCTAAATCGCGGCTATACCATGTAAATGGTACCGCCTAACCCACGTTCCGAGTCAAGCACTCACCCAGGTTCAGTAATGTATGCCCGAAGACTGACTTCCTACGGCACGGAAGCACGACCAGTGGCTGCTGCACGAGAGGCGTCGGACAACACACAACAGTCCATCACCAAGCTTTAGTCCTAGCCAATTACATTCTGAGAGCACGGAGAATATCCCGGAGCCATCGAAAGATTCGCGCGGATGTCACACGCCCCCCCCGCATTGCAGGAATGGGAACGGTCCGCCGCACCAGCGCCGCCGTTGTGATCGATAATTTAGCTACTCGGTGTGGTGATTCTCATGGTGATCCCCGATGGAACGGGGCACAATGGTGGAGAGGAGGAAAATGTGAAACTTAGTTATTGTGCGCTCTTAGAATATGCAGACGGCTTAAACAGCGTTTCGAGAGACAAACGTCTGAAGGGGCATCGTCGACTTCGGTTTAGTACGGCAGCACGGAGGTGATGAACTATATACGTTCCATAAGCACAGAGGGCATTGTTTTTCAGTTGAGCCGCTGTCCCTGCGCATTATGCAGCGTGTCCCCACGTAGTGAGCCGGATCCCCATGTCCCCAGTCTCTCCGCGCGAATTATTCAGGACGGAACTACAGGAAGACATGGCATGACGGACCACGTGGAGAGAACAAATACCTTCTTCCATCTCGCACAACAATGAACATCCTGCAGCGTTTCTGACACTAATTTAATAGTTTTCACACAAGTTCTCCGGAAAAACATGATGCATGAAAAGCAATCCGCACACAACTTTCCCATCAATAAAAACGAAACTTCGGCAGCAATTCGTAGCAGACGACACAAAACCGAACAACGCATGCGCTCTTGGAGTGCGCCCATTTCTTCTGCTGCGGGAGACAGCGTGGCGCGAGGCGAATCATGGCAGGTAGACTAATAGGCATCTGTGCCCTATTTCCCCCAAGACTGTACATCACCGCGTGGAACAATATTTTGTGTTTGTTCAAACGCGACGTTTTCAAATGGTCTCTATACGCCTGACGTCTCATTTCGACGTCGACCGATTCCAGGTGTCTTCGACTCGACGAAAAGTGCAAGGGGCAGTGCAAAGGAGAGCAAACGAAATGCGCGGGAGGTGCTGCCCTCGTGCAAAGTGCACTTGGAGCCCAATCGAAGAGAAACGCGCGAGACCGCCTGCACTGCATCGTATAACTTTTTGTGCGATCTCTGTCGTATTAATTGACTCGAGGAGGAGAAACAGGCCCATCTCAACAAAATTGGTTGCCATAGTATGCACCAGATCGATGGTAAGCTACCCCATTCACGTGGCCTGCTTCACGGTGTACGAGATGTTGCACGGACGCCGGAGGAGGTGCAGCGTTTTCGTGAACTCGTGCTGCACTCACTCCTGCAGCACGTTGTCTAATCGAATGGTTGTGTAGTGGAAACACTGCACCTCCGCTGAATCGAATACGGGAACTTGCACTATAGTTCACTATATAGTTCACTATATAGTGCACTATAGTTCACTATATAGTGCACTATAGTTCACTAATAGTGAACTATAGTTCACTATTAGTGGACGGATTAGGGGACGAATCCAAAATTTTTCGACTCCGAGTCAAAGGACGGTTCTACGAATCCACGAATCTTACGAATCTCGAATCTGTCGAATCCTGTCTTTAAAAAGAGTTTAAAAATCTAGAAAAAAAAACAATTCTAGTGAAAAGTGTCTTGAAGCAGAATATGATGTCTTTGTTTAAAGAAAAACAAATAAAATAATGCTTCAGTTTCAGGAGAAAATATACCCATATAGATCTTCTTAAACGTAATTTATTTAACGTGTTGTTCATCGACTACAAGAAATTCATAAATTCTCGAGTGTGAATTATTTCCATAAAACAAAGCAACGATCAAAAGCAAAACCAGGTTACTTTTAAACTTGTAA
This sequence comes from Ornithodoros turicata, assembly GCF_037126465.1. Taxonomy (NCBI): domain Eukaryota; kingdom Metazoa; phylum Arthropoda; class Arachnida; order Ixodida; family Argasidae; genus Ornithodoros; species Ornithodoros turicata. The sequence goes on along the minus strand of NC_088210.1, from coordinate 21,182,535 downwards.
TGTTACAATTCCTGCCTGAACTCAAACAAACAAACAAGAAAACACCTGTCGGCCAATGAGGCTTTCGGCGGACTTCGGAGGGGCCAATTTCAAAAAGAAATAAACAAACGTGATTGGTGGATTCGAAAGATTCAATTCGCCGTTTGGGGCACTGGAATTCGGATTCGTGGGTTCGCACATTTGGTTGGCACATCCCTATTCACTATATTTCACATGAACTAATAGTTCACAAAGTGCAGCCCAAGAGAAGGCAGCCCCTGTGAGGTAGCTACGAAATCTGTCTACAAGTGGCTAATTTCTATAGTGTGTTTACGGGAGGATACGTACCAGGTGATAACCAAGCTCTTAATTTAGAGAAAAGGGGACGAATACCACATCGCGGTACCCCCAGTGATTGGGAGCATCCTTGAAGTACGAAGTACTAAAGTAGGAAGGGAGTTGCCTCAGGACAGAAGCCGCCGATATTTCGAACAGAAACTGTTCTTCTTCTGGGTACCAAAGTAATACTTCAATTACACCTCTGAGTAATCTTACTTTAATTGAAGTACGTTTCGCATTGTGTACTTCCTGGCGTACTTAAAATACTTCTCCCCATCACTTTCCTGTCAAGTACTCAACTACTATCCAACTGTGACTACAGACAAATGTTGAAAATACTTGTATGCTACTCAGAGGCTAAAAATTGGGAATACAAAGACACACGTACACGCTACGCGCTGCGATAGAGAGCGATGACTTGGGTTTATCTTACTCCTTTTAGTCCACATTCTCCAGTTCTCGGTATTTTTTTCTTTCGGTTCACGGGCAACGAACTGTCTCTATTACCACTTTTTTATGCAAAGATGACTAAGGAGCAAGCGAGCTGATGGTTAAGAAGCGAGACGGCTCTGTGTGTATATATTTGTGGTCTGTGAAGTTGAAGTGAAGTTTTCAACTGTGTTTGAGACTTCGTGTTGTGTCTGTGCCTTCGTGTTCCCTGATCTCAGGATTTTACATTACACACTTCTTTATATTCGGAAAACATTTCTGTAATGCAATTGCTAGTTCCCCATCTCCCCAAACAATTCCATATCGCTCTCAAAGAAAAAAGCAACGAACCTCACCTTGCGAAGTCTGGCGACCTGATGTTCAAGCACGAGTCGGTCTTTCGCCGTCCGCTGGATTATGTGTTGGAGTTCGGCAACGTTCTGGTACAGAAGGCACTTCTGCGCAGGTTGGAAAAGGGAGGAAAGGACGGGTTTCGGTTACTGTACTGCAAGACAACATAAGAGCTACAGTCACAGAGGTATATCTCCGCCAGCGGAGAATATAGTCCGTACATTGAGGGCTCCGGGGCAAAGGAGAAAATGGTGAACGCCATGCGGACGGGGAAGCCGATATACAGAGCAGCTATCTGTAAAAGCTTGCCCATATGGCTTCCACGTTGATTGTTTTCCCATAGGGATTTGGAGGTTTTTGGTTGTAACTTTGGATTGCGATGTTGAATCCGTTTGGAATTTACCACGGTAAAACGTACCAATGTGAGTTCCACGCGCACACAAGAATTTTTCACCTGCATTGAGAGGTGAGTACGGCTTGCCGGCATTGGTAAACTTTTATAGGTAGCTACCCCGTATGTGTTTCGTTAACGCAAATATTTGACGTGGTTCCCTTAAAATCACGCAAATGTGCTCCAAATACGTATTCTCAGACGAGTGTTTTCGTTTGTGACGTCAGATCAGTCAAGCACTTTTATTGGGTGCCGAGAGTCGTCTGCTACGGCGAGGGAGCAAGGCGAGACGAATTGATCGCTCCGCTTCAGAAGCGGGACGGGCGGCGCCAAATACCACCACACAAATAGAGAGGGAGAAAGACAGAAGGCGCGCTATGCTATTGGACGGATGACGTGACGTCACAGGCCTGCAGCCTAGGGAAGGAGGTTTTCCGAGCCACAAGATTGAAAGCCCTCTTGCGCACCAACATTGCACGCTGCATGCTGTCGTACTTGTTGTGCGAATGTGTGTCCCAGGGGTTGTGATCCTAATTTATACTGCTCTGTAAAATGCGGTAGCTTTATATGGCCATCGATGGCGGTATTTATTTGTCACGTGGTCACTCCCCCGTGATCCTTTAAAGCTACAGACGGACCTACACGGTAGTTGGCCCTACGAAGCAATCGCGTGAAGAAGACAGAGATAGGGGGAAAACACTGGTACAGCGAACGTCAATGAAACCGTACGTGTAATAGTTGACATTCGTCTTGCACAAGTTAGGACATATCTTGCATTACCAATTGATTAATCGATTGCGATTAATTATCTGATTTTAAATCAGTTTCAGTTTTAGAGCAGAATGTCAACCTGAAGGTCTCCAGAACGCCCTCAGAAACCCCTGATTCAAACGTGTGCGATCATAGCGTATTTTTTGCGTGGTTAGTTCCCGTGCTCCGAGGAAAGACACGAAATTGCAAACAAAAGGATCTGGAGAGACATCGTGACAGTCGACTGTAGCGCTCCCATGTGTGCCGTTAATGAACTACGTCGGCTCCTTCATTCCACCTCCGTCCAGCCAAACTAGGTGATATTCTTTTTTTTTTTCTTGCAAAAAAGATAGCGTTCCATTTATCCATCAGACTGGGCACAAACTTCTTACCGTAACCACTCGTTCCCGAGGCTTGGTCGATTGACGACGAAACGGCGAAGAGAGCCTCTGAGACTCCTCCACCTGCCTGGGCTGCGAATCCCCGCTTCGGCTACTTGCAGGCGATGTCTGTCAGAACAGCTCCGAGTTAGCTGCCGGAGAACAGGAAAGGACAACACTACTTTACCTTTTCTTTGGCGACTGGTACGAACTCCACTTTCCTGGTGGCTCCCAAAGACAGAGCTCGAGTTTCCCGCGGTCGCCGCTGCACTTCCAGCTCCATCTTTTGGCGGCACCAGGAACCGCCGTCCTGAAAAAGACTGTCAAGTGCCGTTATACAACAGATTGCCAAATTGCCCAGCAAAAAGGTAACCATGTGTACGTCACTCTATCGCGTACTGCATGGAGTAAAGGCTGCCTTGAGACGAGGTCCATCTCTTCCCATATCTGGCCCCTGGGGACAACTGTTATAGGAATGAGAATGTTCAGGGTACGAACAGGAATGGATGGGTTAAATGATTTTCCCAAAATACGAGAGGGCTCCAAGCATGCTGTCTGGATATTATTTCGAATCCCTTTCCTCGCAGACATATTTTACGGTATATGCCACACCGCGCCGGCATGCCCGAGCACAGTATACATTTGAAATGCAAAAGATGCATTCGCCATAAAACCGCTCCAGTCAAAGCCAAACGAGAAAGTCAAAAGGCGACATCTTGTATTCCGGATGGAAAACCACATCAAAAGAGAAAAACACGCATCTGCTAATTTAAAAATCCACGCAACGGGATCGCAAATTCAGTTTCCCTTGTCAGTTTGATATATCTCTTCAGGAAAATCGTTGAGAACACGAAGACGAAACGTGGCGACAACTAACCTCGCCTTATTGTCTCGCCTCGCTTCGATTAGCCTGGAGCAGTCGAGGTACAACGCAAATTGCTTTTGGCGACCAGTTCCCTTTCACGCGGAATCTTTCACTTGACGCCAGTGATCGTAGCTTCGTACCCGCCGTCAGCAACCGAAATCTTCATCCATAATGTAAAACCCCGAGACTAGGGAACACGAAAGGACAGACACAAACAAGAACACACGAACACAACACTTCGTGTATGTGTCTGTCCTTTCGTGTTCCCTAGTCTCGGGGTTTTACATTATGCATCATCTTCACTAGCTCGCATGCTTCCTAGCCATTTTTTCATCTTCATCCATGACACCAATATTGTACCTATGTACTTCTGCGATTTCTTAACTAATCAATCAGTGAAGTGCGAAGCGCTAGTGCTCAACGTGATGTCTTTTCGTGCACTGCTAACAGCGGAAAATAATATCCAGAGGAGCAGCCACAAGATACATTCCGTAGCAGACGACAGTAAAAGAGGAAGACGCAGATGTCGCCTGCTAAGTGTCGTCTGCTAAGTGTACAGTATATCACGGTTCATATTCCGACACCAGTTCTGACTGGGTCGGGACTAACCTCTCCATATTTTTCTTTCTTTTCCAATCCAATCCAATCCAATCATCCTCCTCTAAACGATGAAGTTTCTGCTTCTGTTCAGACCAGATGACTCTCGAAAATGCGCACAAAAATTAGACTGCTTTGTGTTGTGCTAATTGCGTGTACAATTAACATATGCTCTCGGAAGCTTCTTGGGCGCTTTAAACGGTGAATGCATGATCGATGTGACGAATGTCCCTGTCGGTAATCAGCCATGAAAAGTTTGCTTTGGGCAACTAGCGATCAAATTCGAGAGTATCCTACTTATAGATGGCGCTGTTTTTGGTCACCGTTACAGGAACTATCGTATCGAGCTCGGTAAGTTAATGCAAGATGTGCCGGAAGAAAACAGTAACCCGCCTCGTCCTGTTTCCTTTTCACTGTTGTTTCAGATAACGTTGTGTTGCAGCCATGCTGCCGTTATCGGCAGCGTGAAAAAGGCAAAGTGGAAAGGCATTTCCATGGCCTCCTCGCATCCCTCCTATCGGAGACCTGAGCGCGGCCAACAATTTGCGCGCCTCGAAACAAACGTTTTCGCTTTCCTTATCTTCTTCTTTTTAGCTATTATCATTGTAGTATAGGAAATGCATTTCGCAATGGAATGGAAAATGTGAGGTTCGTTCGGCAAATTTGGAAGTTTAATTCAGAAAATTCTATTTCTAGCGACTTAGAATAGACCTCTATCGAAGAAACGTCACCGTGACGTAATCATGACGTTGGTAGACCACAGTGCTACCGAAACAGCGTGAGCGGAGAAAACCACCGTTGCACAAAGCCGTATTCCTTCACGAAGGTCAAAGGTCGGTTCTTTGTGTTAGTGGTAATGAGGTCACGTTATTAGTCGCTTTGGTGTCTTCATTCGCGTTCCGTCCCCTGTCCGCCGCGGAAAGGAAAGAAGGCTCCACACAAGGGTTGGTTGCATCGTCTGGAAGGTTAACGTCGTAATCCTGTGCGGAATGTGGTATGTTATTACGACTTAATTCGCGCTTGCTTTGTATAGAGACACCACGTGCACTCCGAGTAGGGTTGCCACCTTTCGGAGTGAAAAATACCGGCTGAGGGAGAGGAGGTGGAATAGAGGAAAAGGAGGAAAGGCTCGTGGGAAAGGGAAAGTGGGTGAGGAACGTTCTAGCTGGCTCGACACAACCACCAATAGCTTTGCACAATCACTGCTCTTGTACCCTCCGAACACAAGACGTAATGAATAACAATGATAATAATACCAATGAATAACAGTAATAATGATTAACTAAGAAAACGACTGGTGACTGCGGAGTTTGGTCTGTGCCCCAGATTTATTCAAGCTGTAGTGGAATGTTGCAGTAAAAACCCCGTAAAAGCCCTTATGAAAGGTCTTGAGCCACAAATACCGTCAAAAGGCTGCCGGTATCACCTTCCTACCGGCGACCGGCAGAGGAAGCAAATAACCGGCCGTGCCGGTACAATACCGGCCTGGTGGCAACCCTAACTCGGAGAGAAACTCGTGCCATTCCGGCTCCTCAGGATGGAAGAGCCCGGTAGCCATCTTTAGAAAGGGCTACCGAAAAGACAGGGTTACCGGTAGAATGGAGCAGAACAAGGCCATACAACTAATAATATGCAAGGAATTGCACAAAAACCTTACAATATGAAAAGCTATATTTAATCGTGGCTTTCGTGTGACTTATTGATTTTTTTGCTTTTGTAGTTTCAGTCTACCAAGTTGGCGGCGCTGTTGTACCATCTGACGTCATTTGTGCGTAAACAAGGAGAGATCTATTGAAAAAGGCGCTCGGAACGGCAAAAGCTCTGCCCAGACAAATTGCGTTGAGTTCATATGGTTTTCAGACAAGTACTTTTTAAAACGCCCTGTATGTTGTAAAGGCCGATGACCACCCTACTGTTGAAGTTAGGCGTATTACAAATAACTACAATATAGGGAACCCTATTCCTCTTTCAGACGAAATGTAGAACTATTGTGACTATTCCGCCAAATAATTGTGAATAATATGTACGACCTAGCAGCAAATACGAATGTTGGAGGAAAGCGCCAGAGCAAACTTCTTCCCTTACACGACGTCAAACAAAAAAAGAGAAAAGGAAGAAGAAACAAAGAAACAAGGGTATAGTCTATAGTTTATGGAAGTTTTAGTTTATGTTATAGTTTATGGAACTGTAGCTGACAACCAACCAATATATCTTTGGACAAAGGACGGATTTCTGTGGGTCTTAGGAGAGGGTACTACCTGCGCCGCCCAAAGTATTTTCTGTGGGGCAAACTTTGCATTGCCATTCGTCACATAGTGGACACATTTTCCCGAATTTGGCCTCATTGGATGGCTCTTGAGAATTCACATTGAATGGATGTAACATATTGCAGTTTTTCCCAATTTACGTTTCTTGGTGTATTAGAAAGTACAGAAAAATACGAATAAAGTTTGGCATTCAAGTTGAGAAGTACACTACTGAAATGCTATAGGCTTCTTTTTTTTTTTTTTTTTTCGTTTCTTGCACACTTGTCAAGCGAAAGTCATTCTCGAACATTTTGATATACGCTACTCAGCGTATTGTGCCACGCTGTGGGTGGTCCAAATATAAATGAAAATTTCCAGCGATAAATTTTAGTTAGAATAAGTTCCAAGTCTTTTACGTGCCAATTTTCACGACTGCAATCTAACTGCTCCGTTGTTCTGGACACGATGGGATTTTAAAGAAATTTTTCGGTTGCTTGTCAACGTGTGGCTGTACATAGTGTCGATGACCTCCTCCTTATTGTTCACCTTTTTCCCTCCTAATAAATTCTTCTGTGGTCGAAATATGTAGTAACCGGCGGGAGCGGAACTCAAGTTAAGGTTACCGTACCAGGCCGAATTTTGTCTCGAATGAAATACACTTGGCTGGCTCTTCACTTAGAGTGAAGTGTTGCCTTCACTTTTTCATTCAGCTCTGCTGAGAAAATACTGATGACTGGTATTTCCTGCTGGAGAAGTTGTTATCGCCTTTCTTTGCGAGGAAAAGATGTACATACACGTTTCCCCTGCACAGTAATTGCAGCTTCTAGCCCCTTGGACCGCAATTACTCCCCATTTTAGTCTCCTAACCCAAAAATTTACTCCTCAGGACTACAAATAGTCACTCATCTTCGCAAATGGTCTCGTGAGGAATGCAATTGTCTACGTAAATACGTGCTATTCGTGAATTTGATGGAATAAGGCTATAACTTAGCTAACTTAGCAATTTTCCACCCACGGAAAGGAAAGAATAGTTCGAAGTTATTTCTTGCGAAATTGTGCCCTATGCATGTCGCGAGATTTTATATCAATCGACATATTACGGTTGACGGTTTAATTCAAAGTATTTTCATTCATGCACGCGAATTATGTACCTAGGACTCTTTGAACATAGCGTGAAATGCAGTCCCCGCTCTGTGACATTCTTTTACTCCCGTGCATTTACTCCCTAAAGGGACAAACTTTTCTGGCAACCGTCCTAGGAAACAAAGGCAATTAGCATTCCTATACTCATCTAATTTGGTGAATTTGTTTATTTTATAGCCAGTTTGTCAAATCTCTGAGAACACTGCAATTACTTCAACTGAAATGAAGTTATACGCCAAATAATGCTCAGAATACATTGCGCTTATGGCCAGGGTTAGGGTAGGCTTCACCTAACGCCTGGGTGTATCAGGTGAAGCGCGCTTTACGTTTTGACGCGGATTCTTGGGAATGTAGTCACCAAAATGATTAAAATTACTCTCTCTCCTTCCCCCCCCCCTTAGAGTGTACATCTCATGACATAGGTGAAGTTGGAAAATATGTATGTGTGTATAGTGTACCGTGATTTCATATGCATTTATGTGATTTTATGTGATTTCATGTGCAAGCCTGCCTTTGTGACTCCCTCCACGATAATCCCTGCCTTCCTTCAGAGTCGAAAAACAGTGCTTCGGTTCTAAAAAAAAATCGTGAATCTCGGAACCGTCGTCGAAGCCAAGCGATGGTCGCCGAACGTGAGGATCATTTTCCACATCTATCCCTTCCCGAAATGGTTCCGCCCTATCGTGCGTGTGTCGTTTTCCGTGAAAAACTGAAACGGTAACGGAATCGCTCCGAGATCGAGCAGTGTCGGCGCGCTACGGAGCAACGACGAACTACCATTTTGTGGACGCGTCGTCTGCTTTTACACGTTTATTCAGCGTTTACTGCAGTAGGTGGAGCATTGGAGAACCGGACAGTATCGTACCAGTGATCTTCCGGTAAATATATATATACTGTACTAGAATTACGGAAAAGAACTATCAATTCCGAATATCGGCCCACGTGTTGTCCACACTAGAAGGGTGACAGTATCGCCCCCTATAGGTCGATCTCGCAGCGAATATACTAGCAGTCATTACCTACTATACTACGCTCTAAAAACAGAACTTCACCGCCTATCACGCTGTGCGCCAACCATTGCCACGAATGATAGGGTTATCGCTTCTGATTCGAAGAGAGAGGTGGACGTACGCCTTTTTGTGGCAATTTGGATATATGAAAATTGCCACAAAAAGGCGTACGCCCCCTCATCCTTCGGATCAGAAGCGGTAACAGAAGTACACTCTAAAAACAGCACTCCACCGCATAGCACGCTGTGTGCCAAACGCCTTTTTGTGGCAATTTTCATATATCCAAATTGCCACAAAAAGGCGTACACCCCTCTCTCTCTCTCTCTTTCTTCAAATCAAAAGCGATAACCCTATCGTTCGTGGCAGTGGTTGGCGCACAACGTGCTATGCGGTGAAGTTCTGTTCTGAGAGTGCAGTGGACGTTCAGGCCTTTTGTTGTCAAAATTAAGGCAGATTTTTATTTTGGTGCCACTTCCAGGCCGTCACTGTCCCGATGTGACATACCGGAAATAGAGGCGGCATTGACAACTAATAGAGCCTGTAAATCTTCGTGATCCAAACAAAGGGCCGTCGAAGTGAACAGGTGTTCGGCGCGTGATGCACGTAGCCTTCCTGGACTACTACGCCATTTCTCGTTTCGCCAATAGATAGGCCACCAATCCGTTCGTACCACGCCCATCCCGCCAATGATTGGCTCTGCCGCTCCTCATGCAACGCTATCTTTTCTTTCTTTAACCACAAGCGAGATCAGCATTCAGTAAACTGCAATTGTTCAAGAATACAATGCAACGCGGATCGCAGACACGTTGTAGTCACACGAGCGACATCCCCCACGGAATATTCTAGTGGAAGAAAAAGCAAAAACTGCTTCATGGGGCGGAAGCTCCTCCGCGTTTTATGTTGAGCATTCGCACATCGCCAGAATATGCAGACGACATCGGCACATAGCAGACGACACCGCCTTCGGCCCTGTCTTCTGCTACGGAATATCTCGTGAGTGAGCCGAGCACGAAAAGACGCGACGTTGAGCGTTCGCGGTCACGTGGCAGAAGAAAGCTATGACGTTTCTTCCGCTGATGGAGTATTCTAGGAATGTCCTCCTGTAAATATACGGTATTTGTGCTGTTCTGGGCTCCAAGATGCGGTGGAGTAATTGTCGCAGGTATAGTCGCTTGAAGCGCCCTCTTTCTCTCAGGATAAGTTAACCCGTTTCTGCACGCCCTTCGTGTTATTTTTCCTTTTTGTCTCTCTTCGGCGCGTTCCCTGTTTTGACTTGACCCTTTCCAACCTCCACCTGCTGACTCTGATACACTTTATACCTTGTCCTCCTCGTCTTAGACGCTTGCAGCTGCTCGCGTGACCCATGCGCCCACCTTTTAGCATCCACCCTCACCGCAGGAGCTCTGTCTCTTGAGGAGTCAAGAACGAGAACAAGGGGTAGATCCAGGATTCTTCTTGGGGTGGGGGAGGGGGCAGGTCCTGTCTATAGGACAGACAGAAACCGAATGGGGGGTCAGGACATCCGGATCTCCTCTTGGACCTGCAACGCAGCACAGGTGTACTGGATGGGCCTAGGATACTTCCGCATTACTGCTTGCATGCCTGCACTGATGTGGCTTCCGTCCCTATATACTGCGCTGTATATAGGTGAAACGCTCTATCGCCTTTTACGGGAGAATCGACTTTGCTGACTTCTCGAAATTCCTCTTCGCCGTTATAGAATAAGTCCGTCATTCCCACAAAGGCTATGCTTTTTTTTCCTCTTTCTCTCGCGTTTTACGTAGCATTTGCGTGGCATTACGTAGCGTTTATGTAGAAAGACGTACGTGCTACGATAACGAGTACCGAATATTTCGAACATGAGAAACCCCGACCTTGACAGTCGGCAGCCCCAGAGCAAGCTGCAGGTTGTTGCTAGAGCGAAGAAAGAGCAATCGTGTGTTGTCGCACCTGCGCAACTTTCGTGCACAATGGCGACCACAGGAAACGTAACGTATTTTCTGCCCGTTTAGCAGCACGACTCCGAGGGATGTCACACTCGTAGCGACTCCGCGCAAAACGTTTCATTGTTTCCATTATGCGAAGTCTTGTATGGTGTCCATAACACATAAAGCGGAGCTATACCTTCTCTGTATCATCGGTGTGTGTGTGTAAGCGAAGTTTGTGCATTGGCTTGTTAGTGATTATCAAGTTTACAAACACGTTACAATTATAACCTCGAGGGGAACTACGGAAAGGAACTACGGGAGGACTACGGATTTTTTTTTACATTTGCATTACGACGAGTCTTATTGGCGTTTCTTACTGACGTTTTTGTTCCACAAACAGAGAGCTTCGCAAGTTACGAAACTGTACTGTAAGAAAGTGCCCGAATGCAGACAGTGCGTTATATTTTACCCTCAGACCATGCACATTTGTGCAGATTGATATCTACCTTTTTTCTTCTTTCATAGGGCCCCTCCTGAAATATGTTTCTGGATACGATACTGGCTTCAGTCATCTTTCGCCAAAATGCAGGGACGTTTTGCCACGTTGAGTTAACCTGTGTATTTGTACCGAAACCTGCACACTGCTCAAGGCACTGTGGCATGGGTTGCTGTGGGTATCTCGGTACCTCCATCAGTATTTTCCCCACACAGCCTTCGTATCAAATGATCGTGCACCGAGTGACGAAAACATTATTTCAGCGTCATTACATTTCAGGTCAGACTCCCTGTTTACGTAACAGCTTTACGAGTGCGGCGTTGAAACGCGAAACAATCTCCGTCTCCATTCAAGGAGTGTGTGCTCAGAAAAATGAGACAACAAACAAACAAATGAACAAAAATGAAACAACAAACAAACAAATGAACAAAACTGAAACAACAAACAAACAAATGAAACCAAGACATCCGAAAGTACATTGATGTGGAACCATTCGGCGGAAGCACCGGTTTTGAAAAAGGAGTATTTCAGACAATTTCTTTTGCACCAGTGGCGCGTTACATTTACCTTCTATCTGACGCGCATGAGGTACGACAGGTTGCACGAGGTACTCTTATATCAGCGACGCATGATTTGTTTTTATTTTTTAAGCGAAGTCGGCCGATACCCAGGCTTGTTTAATTCATTTCAAATACATCTCTACTCTACTGAATAATCACTTCCATCTCGAAGTACTATCATATTTCAGTTACCTTTTCAAAATATCTTGCGCATTACTTGTAGAAAACACAACGCAGACGACACACGAAGTGGACAGGTCAAGACTCTCGCTGTCTCTCGCTGTGTCGAGAGTCTTGTCCCATCCACTTCGTGTGTCGTCTGCGTTGTGTTTTCTTCTTGCGCCTTTACTCCAAACTCGGGGTCACGTCTTCTACAAATAACATACACCAGCTAGCTTGCGTTCTGGTGTTTTGCACGTGTCAAGACACTTTCAAGAGACAATTTCATTCACTTTCACTAGTTCGATATCACACATGTTGTTTACGTTGGAACACTCCTTTCGAAGAAGCGCATATGTTATCTTGTACGCTTCGAGACGCGCGAAACATCGCGTGGTGACGGCGCACAAAATTGTCATTCAGTTTCGCTGTCGAACGTTCCAATCTAACGTTTCCCCTGGTTCATCATCGAGCGGCGTCCAACTGATAATTTTTCTCGGCATTATAGTGTTCAGACAGTGACCACGCGTTGTGGTTCTCGAAGCTGATACACCGCGTATAAAGCTGCAAATTAATCTATTTTACGCAAGAAACACGTGAGTTTATCGTGCCAAGCCGATTTAGTGCAAACTATGCTGCAACATAAAAGACGACGCGAAGAAACAAATCAACATCACGACAGACACGCTTCTGAGCATCAATGCCGGTGATGCATGCCACAACAAGCGTGCGGAGCAACGAGCCTTTTCGTGCAACAAAAGCGTACATTTACTTATGGCGACGAGACCATGCATTTACCTGCTCGGCCTAGTTGCTGGCGGCGGTCGCACGGGTATCCACAAGTGTCAGCTGTAGCAGATCAGACGGCCACATCGTCACTCGCGGAGGGTGCTCACCCCAAGCGACGAACATGCTCTCTGACAATGTTCTCTGTTCTCCCAAACACCCACAGTATTGACAACTACATCGTGGTGGAGCACATGGTGCCTAAGTGCTCAAAAATAATCATCTTCACACCACAAAATTGCATTATGCCGCCCCAAAGCGGCGGTCATACCTGCCCCCCCTTGCCCTGTATACAGCTCACGGTGATTGGATGCCAGTGATACTAGAGGAGAAAGGCTGGAGGAGGTGAAGCGGAAGCACGCGAAGCAGAGTCGCGCCATTGCTCATGAGGGCAAAGAGAACAGGTGGTTACATGGTGCCCATGGCGGGCGCCGGGCGCCAGAACGGAGCAGCTGTACAGATGCACACCGTCTGGTGTCGTGGGATGGTGGGATGAAATATTTGGGTTATTTGTTTATGTTTAATGCCCAGTTCCTGAGAGGAGTCGCCGTTGGTCGCACTGGGCGCGCTTTGGAACTCTGTTTAGAGCAGACGACGCAGACTGATGAACGCAGACTGACTTCATGAAACCTCGTCATCACAACGCACTGTCAGAAATTCAAGAAGAAAATTCAAAAAGCTTAAATGCCTGTATAATCAATAAAGTGATACCTGCAGGAGGGTTGTAAGTTTTGTTGGAATATCAACGCGAAACGAATGGAATGGAAAAGCCAGCACTTTGACTTCCAGGTACGATTGTGACGCAATCAATTGTACATGTGCCCTGCCATGCACATGTGCCTCACCAGCAGTGTATCAGTCGTAGCTCGCCATGCAAAAAGTCTGAGCCGTATGGAGGACATCCATCTGGGATCCGTGGCGTAGCCAGAGGGGGTGAGTTCAACCCCCACACACCCCCGAAATCGTACCCTGGGTAGTGCATTTAGTACTGGGAAACGTTGGTGAAATCCTCCTCCACCATGTACAGTCCCCATAGACCCACTCTCGGAATATTTTTATGGCTATGGTATACACACTGTTAAAACAGAACTTCACTATATAGCACGCTCCTAGCCAACCATCATTCCTACTGTATCCTGATTTGTCGAAAATGGGTGGAGGCGCCTATCTGGGACGCATTATGCCTGTCTACTGTTGCATGGCGCCTCCCCCTGTTTTGATCAGGACACAGAATGATACCATTAGGATTGGGGGCTGGCTAAGAGCATGCCTCGCCAACCATCATCCCGAATGAAAACGTACTCTCCTTTGATTTGATGAAAACGGAGGCGCCATTTTGTGGCAATTATGAACTGCATAATGTCACAAAAATGGCGTACGCCCCCGTTTTCAACAAATCAGGGGAAAGGACGATGTCACTCGAGATTATGGTTGGCTAGGAGCCTGCTATGTGGTGAAGTTCATCTTTAATAATCAACTTCACCACATTCTAATGTTCTTCGTTTAACCAAACACCCACAGCATGCATAATGTAAAAACCCCGAGACTACACTCTCAGAAATGAACTTCACCGCATAGCACGCTCCTAGCCAACCCTCATCTTGAATGATATCGTTGTCTGCCCTGATTTGTTGAAAACGGGGGGCGTACGCCATTTTTGTGACAATTATGAACAGCATAAGTGTCACAAAAAATGCGTACGCCTCCCGTTTTCAACATATCAGGACAGATAACGATATCATTCGAGATGATGGTTGGCTAGGAGCGTGCTATGCGGCGAAGTTCATTTTTAAGAGTGTAGGGAACACGAAGGGACAGACACAACACGAAGTCTCGAAGTGTTCCCTAGTCTCTGGGTTTTTACATTATGCATCATCTTCGCCAGCTCGCTTGCTTCCTAGCCATTTTTTCATACCCAGAGCATTTTCATTTTTAATAATAATCACGGTGCAGGATGTCACATGAGAGGGCCACGTGCCTTGGGGCGATGGGGCTGATTGGTGTAGGCGCAAATCGGTTGACATATATCGGTAGTTTCTTTAGAAGTCGGCCCAGTACACACATTCCCCAGGGCATCAGTCGTGACGTCGCTCACCTCTGTGAGACCGACAACGGTGAGCACTTTCACCATCACCACTTTTCCGACATATGTCGGCACAGTTCCCTTGGAAGTCGGCCCAGCAGGCGCATTCCCCAGGGCGTTAGTCGCGATTTTGCCCACCTCTGTGAGGCCGTCAACGGTGACCACCACCATCACCACCGCTTTCCAGCCCAAATAAGGCGAAGGTCGCGTCATTTCTGCGCTCGAAAAGTGCGAATATAGTTCTTGTTCCGGCTCATTTGCATAACAAAATTCGGCGATGGATAGTATTTATATATTTATTTATTTATTTATTTATTGCAAAACCCAAGGGACCACTAAGGGTCATTACATGGGTAAACGATAAAGAAAAACCTAACAACAGCCTTTGCACACTTTAGTTTAGAAGGAGAACAAACAAGAATTATAACAGTGATAACAATAGTAATTCAAAGCAATAACGATGATACACTGGCCAGAGTAGACTGGCAAAGAAATCTATGTGACAACAAAGTTATTAATGAAACAAATGGGAAAGTAAATGCCTTGCGGAAGGTTAGGGGATCTGCGATGTCAACAGTGTTCTGTGGGAGTGAGTTCCACTCGGTTTCGGCGAGCAGTATGAAAGAGTGTCTGAAGGACTCGGTGCGAGAGATAGTACGTGATACTTTCTGACTGCGATGAGAAATATACGCCGAATATTTGCCGAGAAATAATGTCGAATATTTCAACACACGTGCGCGTTCAAGTGCTTTTAAAACATGGAACGGCTTTCAACGAGGAATATTTCAAATCCTGCTATCTCGCTTTTGCGCGAAATCCCCTAATGAAAGAGTTAATTAAGGAATTTTAGGTAAGTAGTGACCTTGTAGTTATATACTTTCTTTTCGAGAGAATGTTCGCCTGGTCATACAGGGTGTTCAAAATTAAGCTTTCACGAGCGCCACGCAAACACAGCGATGACCGGAAACCGGATGATAACTTTACGCTACTTGTGTAAGAAACAGGTGCTGCTAATTATGTAGCACCCGTTTCTTACTCAAGGAACAGAAAAAGTAGCACCAGTTGTCTTTTGTTCGCCTATTTATAAAGTGCTAGTGAAAGCTTAATTTTGAACACCCTGTATAACTCAACTGCAAAAAAACGACGGCATCTATTTTGCTCCGCTAGTTTTTTTTAAACAAAAATCCTGTAACGAATAATAATAATAATAATAATAATAATAATAATAATAATAATAATAATAATAATAATAAAACACCCTGTATATGACATACAAACAGGCATAAAGATTGAGACTGAGGACGTATTCCCAAATCAGTTATATTGCAAATGCGGATCCTAAAGTTTTAGTTCGCGTGTTATCCGCCAAATGCGTACGGGTCTCTATGCGACGGCTCCGCAGCCGTTACACCACTGGCGGTCAGTGACACGCGCCGCTAGTTGTTTCACCAGTCCACAGGAATACAATAGCGAACTTGGGCAAAAGCAAATGCATATCTCGTGCAGACATGCACCGACCTCCGGTGACACCGCCACAGCGTGGAAAAAATGACGGCCGTTGTACAGTATGCTTGTTGTGGACCTTTTGCGCATTGCTGGTATAGAATCGTTTAGTTGTGTGATACCTCTACGTGTGTTCCTGCAAAGTGTACACTTTAAGAAAAACCGGCCTGATCCCGAGATCGCGGGTTCGAACCCGGCCGAGGACGCCAGCAACTTGGTGGCGGGGTACAAGTTGTTTAGACACGCCGTCTTCCACGAGGGACGTTAAATACGGGGTGCCGCATGATGAGCTTTCATCGCACGTTAAAGAACCCTCAGGTGGGCAAAAGCAATCCACAGACCAATTAACCGCTGTGGCGTCGCTCACGATCTCAGTTGTCTCGCGACGTAAACCCCCAATTATTATTATTATTATTATTTAAGAAAAAATGGTGTGAAAAGGCGGGAACTTCTACAGTTATCACCTACACTCTTAAAAATGAACTTCACTGCATAGCACGCGCCTAGCCAACCATTATCTCGAATGATATCGTTATCTGCCCTGATTGTTGAAAACACGGGGTGTACGCCTTTCCTGTGACAATTATGAACAGCATAAGTGTCACAGAAATGGCGTACGCCCCCAGTTTTCAACAAATCAGGGCAGATAACGATATCATTAGAGATAATGGTTGGCTAGGAGCGTGCTATGAGGTGAAGTTCATTTTTAAGAGTGTAGGTGAACATACACTCTAAAAACTGAACTTCACCTCATAGCACGCTCTGCGCCAACCATTGCCACGAATGATAGGGTTATCATTTCTGATTCGAAGAGAGAGGGAGGCGTACGCCTTTTTGTGTCAATTTGGATATACGATAATTGACACAAAAAGGCGTGCGCCTCCCTGTCTCCTCGAATCAGAAGCGATAACCCTACCATTCGTGGCAATGGTTGGCGCAGAGCGTGCTATGCGGTGAAGTTCAGTTTTTAGAGTGTAGAGTCGGATAACGGGTGTAAAAGGGTGGTAAAAGCAATTATTCTATATCCAAATTGCTACAAAAAGGCGTACGCTCCCCTCGCTTACCGAATCAGAAGCCGTAACCCTATCATTAGTAGGTAGCAGGTAGAACTTTGCAACCTTTTAGGCACAACATATGCGACAAGTATTACCTCCTAAAAGGTGTAACTGCTCCACCCTTTTTCTAAGAGTGTACATGCGTGCGCTTCGAACTTTGCATGCTTCAGTTGTGCACCAATCCTCAGACCACTGTGGTTTATGATTATTTATTATTATCATAGTATGCCATTCCGGATAAACATTTAGAATCGCAAATACGGGAGCGGGGATTTGTAAAAAATATGGAGGGTCATTATTACAGTTGCGTTGTAATAAATTTATGTATCATAACAGTAACCCTTCTGGACGGGGTGCAAGGGAAAAAGTTTAGGGTGTACTATCTCCAAACATTTGGGAGTTGGGCGGGTGTAGGTGGGGGTGGGGCGTGGGGATCCGAAAATCACTGTGCGGGATTTAGGATACCGGCAGCGGATACGAAGAAGCGCCTACCGCGCAATATTTACGCCGTCAAACACTGCATCGCGAACTGTGGATGGTAAAACTTGTCGTTTGTTTGGTGATTTGATGAAACCGACATTGCACGTGCCAGTGGTGCAAAGCAGTTCGAATGCTTACCAGTAACTTAGTCGAGGCGTCAGGCTTACTAAGTAGCCAGGCTTATACCAGCAACCTGCATAGCTGATTATGAAAATAAACCCTGCGATCTTAGCTTCGTTTTCGAAGCCTCGATTATTGCTCGAAATTTCCGCATGCCATTAAATTCGCCACTTTCTCAGTTCGCAAAAATTGTGGTCTCGGGAACATTTACAGTGGGTTTTACAGTGATGTGGAGTTACTGTTGGAGAATGCCGTGTGCATCACGACCTGTCCGAGGTTCTGTAGGGCAGACACCAGATAGCGTGTTCATGCACTTTCAGAGGTACGACATTGGAAAATATATTGTTTGAAGCGTCTAGCTTTACGTTAACCATACACGTTCATTTATAGTATATGGATTCGCAATGTATTTGTAGTGCATTTCACGGGTCCAAATACAATGTCTGATGCAACCACCCAGCAATATACGATGAATTTTATTCTTTTGAAATGTTCCTGTTCTGTTTTGTTCAATAATCTTCATTAAAATACTGTTTTTGTTTGTTTGTTTCTCTGCCTTATGTGAAAGTGCTATTGCTTACTGTGGAAGATGTATTCACCTCTGCACACGTTATAGTGTAGTATATTTGTTGTAGCAAACAATTCAATTCAATTTTTATTTTATGGTGCGCATGAACACTGGTGATATCGGACAATAACGCAAATAACTGCACATGCATATTTATGGTGTTTAGGTGACATAAATATGCGTTTGCGGTGTTCGAGCCGATGGAGAATGAATGGGTCGTCAAAACGAAACCAGAACTGAAACCACAACGGACATGAGCGGAACTAACGAGCAAGATGGCGCTGGGACTTTTTTTTATTTTGTGCTTTTGATTTCGGCCATGGAGGTTTGTTTAGGCTGGTTTCGGCAAAGAAGAAGTTTCGAAATTGTATTGCGTCAAGTGATTCGCCGATAATGTTAATTTTCTACACATAATGGAAGCGTCCGCGAAAAACACTGATCATGAATCTGCGAACGGAAGCACAGACAGTAAGTGCTGGGCGAACGATTGTGACAGCGACCAGTGAAGGGCTTAGGCTTAAACATACTCTTGTTATTATGATCCAGCACACTGGATCACAATGATCGTGGCGTAATGAATGGGACAAAAGACCCCCTGCACAAACCTGTCCTGTTGTGTCGAAGCACAGGGCAGGCACGGTCTATAGTTTATCTTATTACATAATCTGGCAAGTGACGGGCTATCTTCACACACTCAGCAGTCACTTACCTCACGACGCCGTGCATAGTAATTCCCCACTTGATGTCGAATTATAGGCATCAATAACCCGCACAGAAAATAAGAAATAGTCCGTGCTGTCTTAAGCAAACCCTACAACAGGTTGCTTCGCATGAACATGGGCGTCTGACAGATCCACAGTTGCAGCTCAACGTCTTGGTTTTGTGTTTGCTTGCCAGAGGCGTGTTGAAGTTATATTGCAGGAGTTATCAGCGCACCCCGCTTTCTTTGCATCGTTTCTGCGGAACAATATGTGAAAGCATTTCTGCGCGGGACTATGTTCAGAATAACATTTTGTCAATACAGGCGCGTATTGCTCACTACAAACATATTACAGATGCTCAGGAGGATCAGCTACTCACGCAGCTGCGAAAGGAGAAAGAAAACATGGAAGCCGACTTTGGACAGAAGAGGGCGAGGTTCATGGAACTGTTCATGCAGAAGGAAGGCGAGTGCATACATTATTCATCAGTTCTCCAAGACAATATAGGGGGATACAAGTATGGAGTCTGTAACAAAGACAAAATGATCGAAAAGAGCCGCTTGGGAGCTAAAATATATTGAAGAGCAGCCTAAACTTTGACCACAGCAGTCGACCTTGCTCCCGTGCTGTAGCAGACGATTCTCGGCAGCCAATGAAAGTGCTCGGATGACGTGACATCACAATGGGCCAGCAGCAGCCGGGAGAGTTTTCCGCCGCTATGCACATTCTTATTAGTTTTATTATTATTAGCTTGCCCATAAAACGGCGCGATGGCCTTCTAATATGGTACAATGGTTAGTACAAAACAGTGGAAAATTAATTAGTTAAACATTGTACAATCAAAAACGACAATGTCACTTATGGCTTACGAAGGAAATGTATTCCCGAAGGAGATATTTTGTGTGGCAGTTCCTACATGCAGTGTGTTCATATAGCGTGGTAAAAAAAAATTATATTCGAGAGGCCTTTCATGCTCCTTTAAAGCATATTACGTCGTCGTGTCTTAGTGTTACATGTTTCTTGTGCAGAAGAGCTCAAGGATGAGCAAGAGAAGCGAGAAGCCTTGGAAGAAAGCTTGAGAAGATTGCAAGCGGAGCTTGATGAGGCACGATCTCTGGTCATGGTTGCCGAATGCCAGAGGGAGAATGACCTCGAGGCCGAGAGGCGGAAATGCAACGAGGAAGTCGCCAATCTCCAGCACATCATGAAAGGTGAATTTCTACACCCGATGCTATCCAGAGCGCATGAAGAAGTTTAAAAGTAGAGGAAGAACTTTTATTGGATACAAATTGGTTATCCAGATCACGACCTACCAGCTTATAGCGACCATGTCATAGGAATCCCTTCCCAACGCTGCATTTGGAGGATAGCGGTGGCGCTACTCATCGGCCCGGTTATTGCTTCTTCAATTTCTACAATACTTTGTACTTCATCTTACCCTAGTATTTTTGTACAAGCGGACAATGTACACGGGATATACTTCTTTCTAAAGTTGATTATCATCATCATTGTACGCTTTTTTCTACGAGCTGTTGCTGTCGTCTGCTAAGTACGTCCGCTTCTCCGCGTTCAAAATTCAAATTTCCACTGTCCAATCACGATGTAGATCTCGCGGGCCGATGTGTAGCACTCCTAGCGGATCGTGCGGACGGGCTCCTCATAGGGGTTGCTGATTATGACATGGTTGTTATAATCTAGTGGGTCGTGATCCTGATACAACATTATGTAGTAATTATGAGAGGAATATAGCACTTGTGAACTTTTGTGTCTGCAACAAAAGTGTCTTTATATTCGGCTAAAAAAAGAAAGCTTGCAAAAAATATTGAAAATGCATCCGTGAAAATGCAGAGTGAAAGGTCTCCGCAGACGTTCTCTCCAGGTGGAAACAAAATGCTACACAAGGTGAACTAATTAGGCTTATCTAAATAATTAATTAGGCACGATGGAAAAAGTACTGGTGACTACGATGCAAGACTGGTAGCAACGTGCAGTTGTCTTCATTCACATTGAGCGCTCCGTCTCTCTTTAAATAATGGTTCATGTTGGTTGGCGCACTTTGTACACACCATACGGCTCATTCAAGGTTTTATGCATTGCAGAGCACGTACAAGATGCGACACGGTCGTCAAGTCGGTACGAGAAAGAGATCGCTCGTTACAAGAAGCAGGCTGAGAAACTAGAACAGGAACTCACAGAGCTTAGATCACAGCAGGCTCGGGAAAGGTAGGGAAACCAGCAGAGACCACTCTTGGGCAATACGTTTGTTTGCTTGGTTTTTGGGTGAACCATTTCTCTGCGAGAAGAATTCAGAGACTTGATCTGCGTTGACACTGTGTTGTTTTGTATACACATACGAGCAGCCTTTGGACTAAAATACTTTTCAAGACATAGGGAGTTAAGAAATGTAAATAAAATAAACTTCAGACTGCTTTCCCTAAAAATTTGATTATTCTCAGCAGTTATTATACATACTGCCATGCACGTTGGCAAGAGTGCAGTTATCCAGGGCAGAGCTATGGTACACGGCCCTATTATGTACTGTAGAAGAATGCATAGAAATAATAACGCAGCACCAATGTAACGCCCATTTATGGGCATTTCAGGTATTGTCATAAGTAAATAAATAAATACATAAATAGAGACAGAGAAAGTTTAGAAAAATTCTGCACTGCCTTAACCCACATCCTTTATGCACTGAAGCAGTTAGGTATGTGTCTGAAGTTATACCAACTACCACAGCCATGTAGATACAGCACTTGGAGACATGCATGTTTTTGCTTCTAGAAATATACATAAAAAGTACATCGTTCCCGAAAGATCAAGTAACACTGCTGCGCAGTTGTGCATGGAACATTCTGTTGGGATTGAGATCACTTGGGCCCGAATAAATCACGTAAAATGAAGGACGTGAAAAATATTGGTGCGACATTTGTCGTTCCTTGCTGGCAAGTGATGAGTAACAATATGTGCCAGTCTTTTGAAAAATATTGATGTACATGTGCATGTCAACACCTCTTACAGCTACCTTGTCCAGGACGGCAGCCATAAATGAAAAAGAAATATAAATTTGAATAAAAATCCATGCTGGCAGTGACTGTTACACCTCTTGGCCTTAAATGGCTTCAAAAAATATAATGAATATCATGCTCTACCTGACATTTTATTTCCATAATCCATATATCGCTTGCCTCTCTTATTTTTCCTCCCGTAACACCTTTCACGAGTCTTCTACTTGGCCTATTTGCACATTTACTTTAGACGTACCTTTCTGAAGCTTCCATACCCACTCCTGTATGCCACATGCATGCATGTTCATAGTTTTTTCTCTCTTTCTCTCTTCTCTCCCCATTCTTTTCCCCACTGTAAAGGGAAGGCGTGCTTGCGGTGGTGACGAAGTCCCTAAAGCAGAAAGTGGGCAATCTCTCCCCTAACCCGTTTTCCTCTTCCAGCGACAGCTCCGTTGAAAACCTGGAAGAGAGTATGCGCAAAGTGAGTCACCGCACGAGACGTTAGCTCTACATTTGATGAAGTTGGTTGTGTCATACGCTGTGGCAGGGATATTCCCAGGATTTTCATCTTGGTGGGTGGGGGGCACCCATATTTGCAGCTTTTCTGGCTTTAATGGTCTTTCTGGCGGACAGTTTGGAGGGGTGTTCCAAGATTTTTTGGTGGGTGTAGGGGAGTGCTGGGAAAATCCCTGCGGTGTGGCATGCAGGTCAGTTTTGTGTGCATATGTGTTGACAACCTTATGGCGTATTCCATTGGGAGAGCAGATTTTGCCCGGCGCTGGTTGGGGTTTGAGTGCATGCTCCCGGCGGGGTCAGACGGGTTTGCTTCGTCAGTGGAATGCTACCAATCGTTCGAGGTACGAAGCATGCGCTGTGCATAGCGCGTGAGCCCGTGCTTTCCCAGTTTAGCTTTGGTCTCGTGGACCAAAAACTATTGCTCTTTCGAGCAAAGGTTTTGCCCTTGCTCCGCCAATGAAACATTCAACGTCTGACACGATTCTGCCAATGGGACAGTTTTTGTCCCTTCCCTGGGCAAAAATTTGACTCAGCTCTGCCAGTGGAATGTGCCGTTAGAGTAGAGTGCGCCCTCTTAAAGTGCCACTAGGAACTAAATCTCGTGTCTAGGGAATCTCATCGAATGTACGTCCCTGCAGTGTACACGTGTCGCACTCTACTTCACCAGATTATTGTTTCTCTATGCAACGTGGAAGCATCATAAAGTGAATTTCTAGTTTTGAGAAATGACCTTATGGGGTGCCACATGAGCTGGCAATAAAGTGTAACTCATGCAACTCCTGAATTTTGACGTCGAAATGAACTCATATGCACGCAGACATGTTTTGATCTACTGCATGCAATTAGTAGGGCAGATGTGTAACGTTAACACTACCATCACGAGTCACATCCAGGGATCGGAACCGGAACTGAACCCGAACCGAAAACCGGAAAAAACCGTTATTTTCTGACGAACCCGAACCGAACCGAACCCGAACAATTTTTTTGCTTGTCCTGAGCCGAACCGGAACTGAACCGAAAAAAATTGATACGGTTACCGGTTCGGGAATCGGTTCAGAGGTGAATTAATTGTACTACTGACCGACCTTTTTTTTTTTGCTCACCTGAAACGGTTATCTCACACCTTTCTCTTACAATCGTGTACGGTGAGCATAAGCTTGCTTGCATGTGGCAAAATTACTGCCCGTGGACCGGTTAAACCGAGGCCGAAAACAGTAACTGTTCCAATCCCTGTAAATGCCCCGACCGCTGACAGATTTTTTTTTGTGTCTGTGTATGTGTGTGTGGGGGGGGGGTTCCCCTGAGTCGAACCCGAACCGAACCGAACCGATATACCTGAACCGGTTCAAGCTGATAATTTCGGTTCAGCGGAGCTAAACCCGAACCGAACCAATATGCCTGAACCCGAACCCGAACCGGACCGAAAAAAATACCGGTTCCGATCCCTGGTCACATCCATCATCAGTTACGTGTTTCAGCGTAACCATTACCCAAGCATTGTCTTGCGATGAAAATGATGGCTTTGCATTTTAGATATAGTAATTTCGTTGTAAGGTTAGAATGGATCATTTGCATTGTGAATTAATCACCTATGGCATGACAACTAAAATTGTGTCGTGTGTTCCCTAACAGTGGCCTTGCGTAAGTGTTTTGTGCAGCTTTTATGCGTACTTATAAGTGAACAGCATGTTTCTGTATTATCAGGGTGTCGAACTCGAGCATTTTTCGTTACGCTTTCCAAGACAAGACCAGTTTGTCGAATCTGGCTTGGCTGCAGTTTTCTTTCTTTTTTTTTTTCAGTTTGATACTAAGTAGTAAAAAGCTTTGAACTGTTAACAAACTGCGTGGAAAAAAACTTCAGTTTTCAGATTACGATGTTCTCTTTCATTTTTTCTACCTGTATTAGCAGACAAAGCAGCTATGGAGCACTTCATGATTCTGCAAAAGTGAAAATGGTCATCTGTTCACTGTCACCAGCTCGACATTAGCTTATTTATGTTTTTTTTTTTAATTACATTATTTTTTATTTATGACATTAGCTTATTTTAGATAATTTTTTCGGGCAGGCAAAACCTTTTGCTATGCTTGCAGGGTTATTTATTCACATTCTTGGGCTTTATGGCAGGCGAGACTCCCCGTGTTAGTCCCGCTAGTTAAGCAAAAGCTAAGCAAACTGGGAATAGTGAAACTGGGAACATTAAACAAACTTACCCATATCTGATTTGTGGTTTTTAAGTATACACTGCTACTAAGATTTGTGGAGAAATCACATGCATTTCAAGTGAAGTAAGTGATGAAATGGATAAGTGGGCCTTACTGGTTTTAGTTCACCTCAAAATTGTAAAACCAGAGTTCCATAACAAATGGACTCTGATGACACGTGAACTCGAACAAAATTCAACTTCAAAATTCAACTTCAAAGTTGATACGCCACGTTGCTTTTTGCTGCGACCATTCCAGGTGCCTCAGCTTGAGTTGGTTGAACCATAAAGTGCAAAACTGTTGTTTCTGTGTTGCCTTTTGAATAGGAAGTACCAGAATATTTTGGTTCACACGAAACAGAGAGAGAGAAAAAAAAATTGCGGTTCCAGGCTCAGTTCGACACCCGCTTTATCGTAGCACAAATGAGTGAAGCCGCATTGTGACGTCCTCCAGAAGTTCCATTGCTTCATCACTTGTTTTGTTTTGTTTAAGTTTTATTTATTATTATTATTATTATTTCCGAGTTAGTCATTGACTTCTTATTATATTTCAAAAGTCTGATGCAGAACATCACACGATGCATTTACCCCACTAGGCTCAGGAAGATGCTGAAATGCTTCGGTCTTTAGTGATACCCTTAGAAGAAGAAATCAAAGCCCTTAAAGACAAGTTGCGTTCTACAGATGAGCAGCTGCATGTGTATGAAGCTGCATTTGCGGGCCTCGTGCGAGGGCTTGGTTCAGGAAACCTCAGTGACGCTGTGCGTGGAAAGACTCCCGCTGAAGTGATTGGACACTTGGACGACAAGGTGAGCTCCACACCCGGTGGTGTCTCCAAAAACTAGAGCCGCGCCCTACACTTTGAAAAGCGCTGGTGCAGAAGGCAATAATCCTTTCAGTTCACCAGTCTGTGTCAGGGACTACAAGCTGAAAAGGCATCCCGAAGTGATCTGGAGATGTATGTGGCTGTGCTGAACACTCAGAAGGCTGTGATGCAGGACGATATGGACAAACTGCGTAAAGAACTGCAAGAAGGTATGTTTTGGCGCAGATACAGTAGACTCGCGCCAATTGAAGCTCGTGTATGTCATACTTTCGGTTAATGCAAACACATATCCTTTGTTTAGCCCGCTACCCTTTCGGTGTATTGAAATGTCGCTGAATTCAGGCGGAACTCTCGCCTAGTTTTAACTTGTGGGTCCCTCGTAAAATTTTCCTGACAGCAGAAGAGAGCTCCTGCGTGTTGGTGATGCTGTCTGTTAAGGCTCCCGCCTTTGAACACATTGCTCACTTCCAGAGGTGTTTGTCTGCTGAAGAAAAGTCTACTTGCTTTGGCTGGCATTGAAAATGTTATTTTGAGGACAAATGTATTGAGTAAGCAGTCAACCATAGATAGGTTTCTTTTAAATACCTCCACATTTGTAGACTGTTGAATCAATAAATTTCGTAGCAGGCCTTTACCAATGCTTTGTGTGCGTTCCTACTTAGTCAGGCTTAGGTAGAGAGAAGGTCAGAAAATGTGCTTTGTAGGTGCAGCTGCCCATGTAACAAACCATAATTTTGTCTCGCAACATGTATTTAAATGAATTAATGAATGAGTTTCAATTAGCTAGAGTCGGCTTTACGTATTAGTGTCTCAATGGCAGCCTGGCTAACCGAAGCCTAACGCCCAGCGTATGATTTGTTCCGTGTGGAATGTTAGTCTGCCAGCTGTTGGAGCGTGAAAAACGGGACCATGCCAACTTGAAACGGACGTGGCAGCGGGCAAACGACCAGTTTCTCGAGGCGCAGCAGGCGCATGTGCGCGACTTGGCCCGTCTCCACTCTGTGCTGTCCCCGGAACAGCAGAGACGAGCTCTTGCCATGCAGAAGGAAACTCAACAGGCTCTTCCTCCTCTCCATATACAAGTGGCACATCAGCCATCCAAAGGTGCCCTATTGGTCGCTTATTTCTTTGAAGTGCCACACTTTTCACATTTAATCTTTGCTGTTCATTTTTCACAGAGCAGGAACTTGAAGTGTCCGCAGCACCGCAGCAGCAGAGGCGTTCCATTTCTCCGTTGCAGTCAATTAGCCCTATGATCAGCAAGCGCTTCAAGGCAGTTGAACCACGCTTTGCACGGCTATCCAATCTCCTCGATCATTCTTTACAAAATGTGAGTACTACATAGCAAAAATGCGTACGTATGTGTACCACTCTTGTGAGGCACCTTAAAGAGCATGGAAGAGCTAAAAAAAAATGTCAGGAGAGACAGATAAAAATTACACTTATAGCCTGGTTTCATCGTACATCATAGCCCCGTTTTGTCGTCCTTTTGTTATTTCCACATTCGGATAATTCGGACGCTGGTCCTAGGTACTGTGAGATCCGAATTAACGAGGTTTTAAAATGCAACCTTACTTTCTCTTGCAGAAGATGCATAGTTCCCCAGCACACCTGAACATCAATGACCCTGATGCTGCCCCACTAATGACACGACGGAAACATCATCGATCTCTATCGAGTTCCGACCTACCCTTGGAACGTGACACAGCGGATTCGAATGACGTGGTGGACTGGTGCAACAGAGAGCCCGACACACAGTCGCTGATTGTGGGGATCAACGGAGGAGGTGGAGAAACAGTTGACAGAAGAGCTGCTGAGACGTCGGTGATATTGACAAAAGATCAAGTCAACGCATTATCTGGTAAGCACTTTGGGTGAGGGAAGTATAGACGCATGGATAGGAAAGAGAGAATAAGAAAGCATGAAAGAGAAGAAAGCTGTCACTCAGCAACGTGCACAAAAACGTATGTTTGCTCCATTTGCACTGTTCAAACTCATTCGACGGGCTCGGAATTTCCGGATACTTCTCTCTATGAAATGCCTTCTGTAGTAAAATGCTGTCAAAACAATGCCGGTATTACCTTTCAACCGGCAACTGGTACAACCAACAAATAATCGGCCATGCCGGTTAAATACCCGCTATAACCTTGTGAGATAAGTTTGCCGCTACCAGCCACGGCACGGCTACTACCGCTTTACATGCAGTGTTCTCTGTGCAGTCACTGAGCTTCAAGGTGCCCTGAAACTCTGATAGATAGATATATATATATCTCTATATATATCAATACAGTCGCCGACCGATTTTTCGGACATGCTCGATTATTCCGACTCGTTCGCGGAACGCCCGCGGGTCCCATAGAGTTATGTACAAGAAAGTCCCAAATTTCGGGGCTGCCGTGCAGCCCCGTCACTCGATATTTCGGACTCTGTTTGCCCAACCAGCTAATTTCTCTCTTGGGGCGACGGAAAATATTGGTATCATCCGAAATTCTTATCAGAAGAAATCAACCAACTAAAATATTGAGGGGGAAAAAAAAGAATAGGCAATGATTGTTCATTTTCCATTCCTCTGAGTAGAAGAGGTCTGTTGTAATGCTTTTGCGTCTTCGTGTTTGGCCAACGGCTTGATTAAAAAGGCCCAGCACGTGCTGTCCGCTCGCGGGTAGCGAGAGTAGCGCTGTAAAGAGAGCTTCACCTAAAGCACGCATGCATTAGGTGAAACCGACTTGCGGACTTGATGACGGCGGTGCCTCTGTTAGTTGTAGAGTGACGAAATGTCACTTCGGGAAATAGAAGCTGATGTTATCAGGCAGAGCTGGAAGCGCGCTAGGAAAGCATCGACAAAGTTTTCCAGCCTGCTAGTACTTAGTAAAGTTTTGTTTTGAGGCGGAATTCGTTTTTTCGGACTGCTCGATTATTCGGACTTTAGCGCGATGCCCGACGAGTCCGAAAAATCGGACGGCGACTGCGATTTCTATGTATCGTAGTTTGATGAGATAGATACTCGAAACGTCCGCATCAAGATTTCACATTAGGAATGAGATCCTTGGTCATTGCCATTGGTTCTTGGAAGCATGTGACCTCACCCATGGTTGCCTTACTGCCGTGATGACAGAGCCAGATGATTAGTATTAGTATGATGATGGCAGATTAGTATTCGCTGTGGCAATTTTCTACACGCCAATTACTCCCTTCGCTGTAAAACATGGAATGCAGCTTCACATCAATGCAAAGAACTGTCTTTTACACTTACCCAACACAACTTGGGATCAAGTGTCACTACCCCTTTAAAGGGTCACTAAAGTGCAAAAATTTACCCTTGTGGAATGAAAGATGTCGTTACTTTGACAGAAACACAAAAAAATACAGGATTGGTCTGTTGCGTTGTTCATGATTTAAAAGCAGGTCCCACAGGTCCCACACGGGAGGTGTGGTTCTCAGTTTGCCCGTATTTCTCGCACCATAAACTGTACAGGATGCCGATTTCAGGTTCCACATCAGACATGGAAGCCAGGAAGTCCCTCCTGGACACAGCACGTATGGAACACGAGCAAGGGTACTCCGTTGGCAAACGGGTGGTCAGCGATAAAGAATGGTCGCAGCTGGAAGAGGAGGTGATTTATACTTTCCTTTCACTTTCTGCTCTGAGATTGTATCCTAACCACGACCATGTCATAATCGTCAACCCCTATGAGGAGCCCGTCCGCACGATCCGCTAGGGGGCTCTATTCATCGGCCCGCGCCATCTACATCATGATTGGACAATGGAAATTCGAATTTTGAACGCGCAGAAGCGGACGTACGACTACCGTAGCAGACGACAGCAACTGCTCCTATGAAAACGCGTAGAATTATGACGATAATCAACTTTAGAAAGAAACATCTCCTGTGGGACATGCATCGCTTGTACAAAAACACTAGGGTAAGCTAAAGTACAAAGTATTACAGAAATTGAGGAAGCCATAACCGGGCCGATGAGTGGCGCCACCGCTAGCCTCCAAATGCGGCGCTGGGAAGGGGTGCCTGTGACATGGTCGTTGTAATCTAGTAGGTCGTGATCCTGACTACCCTAACTTGATGATAACTCTCACCAGCTGAGACGGACACGAGAGAGGCTATGCCAGCCCTGCGAGATGTGCCACAACTATGAGCTGCAGCTGCAGCAGGTGCAGCACAATTTGGAATGCTGCAGGAAAGACTTGGCGACAGCACAGCATGAGGCAACCAAGCGCAGTGAGGAGCTCGCAAAAGAGCAAGCCATTTGGCAGGACCACGAGCACCGCTTTACCGATGCGGCCTCCGATGTCAGGCATCAGGTACGAGAGTTTCTTTTGCGCAACTTCGTAAGTTTATCGTTAATTTTCGGCGGCATGTTCTAGGTGTCTGAATTTCAAGATAAGCTAAAGGTAGCGGAGACTGCCCTGGAGGAGTTGAGGTCGCTACATTTGGAGGTTCTAGCAGAAACGAAGGACGAAATCAAGCGCTTGGTTTCCGAAAAGGATCGTCTGAAAGCTGAAGCCTTACGTCTTCAAGACGAGAACCATCGTCTCCTTGGGCGCTACGTAGCGCGGGCGCAGCAAATTCTTGATGAGGCAATTAATCTTCCGGATAATATTGAGGCAAGTATGCCCACTTCTCCAGTATCACAGAATGAGTACTGCAATACTTTGAGAGCCAGTGTGATCGTGTGTCTCAAGGGCCCACGACCCCATTCCATCCCTCCCTAATGCCAGGTGTAGGGAATAAACAGTATGTGTATATAATAGTTAATAGTAATGAAACTAAAAAAAGAAGAGTAAAATTGAGTGTGTCTAAAGCAATAGAAAATTAAGCTTATAAATGCACAACAGGTGTGCAGTGATGCCCCGCTTACCCATATTTAAAGAATTTGATGGATTGATTGAATTAGATTTTTTATCCAAGCTGAGCCTTTAAGTATACGGGCTTGTCATTTATGTTGCATTATACTTTCTATTTTGTGTCGTTCTTTGTTACCCAAACACAGTTGACGACACAATGACTAGCATCACCGACAAAACATTTACAAACAGGTACTAATGTAACCGCGAGCTTATGTAAGAAGGTAATAAGGTAATTTTTAAAAATTTCTTCAGACACAATGGGAAGGGGACAACGAACACTCTTTACAGATTGAACACTCCTCATGAAGCCAGAAAAGATGACTCCCTTGAACTTTGCACTGTGACCACTGTACATGCAGGAGCTTAGGTTTCAGTACCTGAAAATACATGAGGACCTAATCAAGGTGCAGTTGGATAAAGAAAGACAGGAGGAATCTCTACGGAGCGAAATACTGTTCCTTCGAGAGCAAGCCACTTCAGAGCAACACTACAAACGGAAGCTAGAAGAAACGCTTACACAAGAGGCAGACATGCTTCGGCAACAAATAGGTAAGGTGTATCGTAAATCTTGTGTTTCAGGGTTAAGCCCGGCAAAAATCACATTTTTACTCCCTGACGGTGCTCACCTGAAACGCGAGGTGCACTGTTTTACCATTCTCCACATAGTATTGTCCGATTTTACAGCTCCTGCAATAAAACCCAAAAATACAAGGGTCTCTGTACCATCTCTGAAAATTAATGAGACGTAAAATGTCCCACGACGTTTACGAGTTCAGCAGTGAAGCCTGTTGATCATTTTGCATTTTGTGGCTAATGCATCGATTGTGCTCCTCAGCACGTATTCAGGTGATGCACCTTTCCCTCAAAATCATCCTAATCACTTCGTCCTCTTCACGTTTAGACCTTCCGAGTGACTGGTACCTTTGGTCAATATGAAGGCCACAACCTCCCATGAACTGAGTGTGATTGTTGGTGACTGCAGCCATGAGAGACTGAACTGTGCACATGTGGCCTCTAATTGTTTTCATTATTTGTTCACCGTGGAAAGGATACATATATGTCAAGATTGCGTCATGAACGTGACGAGCCTTTGTAATTAGGAGAGCTCTAAGTTACGTTAGTAGAGCACAATAAATGTGCCACTATTACATGCATCTGTGAGAAAAAAAGAAAACCGTTGGTATCATTGATAATGTTTTTGTTACAATACAGGGTTCAGTGCTTACGATACAGGGACAGAATCCATCAGGATGTTCCACTCTACAGTAGTCATGTCTCAACAACTTCATGAGAACACACTATATTTAGTAGGAGGCAACATTTTCCTGCATCTGGGGAGTACGAGGGTTGGGACAGCGAGGGGTTGAGACTCAAACCAGCTATGATGTTTATTCTCGCTTGCATTCTGTCATTATGTTTTACGCTATATTTGTTCTCAACACTTGAGTGTTACTTAACGCATATTATATGTGGACAACAGCAGAAGCAGAGTTCACACAGATATTCGACAAACAATTTGCTACATTCTGGTAGAAAACTTCTGTGTTGCTGTTATTGGTAATGTTGATATCGTTGAGGTAGCTGCTTTCCTGTGCATGTACAGCTCTCGTCGACCTTAATAATAACACTGGAAAAAATATGGTCTCGTTCCCGAACGTGATTACAGCAACCCTTGGGGACGTAAGGAAATCTTAATTGAACAAAATTATTGTGTTAGTTTAACACAAGGATTTTGTTCACTTAATATTCCCCTAGTGCCCCCGGGGTGGCTGCTGTCGCGCTCGGAAATTAGACTGAATTTTTTCCAGTGTTATTATTAAGGTTGACGGGAGCTGTACATGCTCCAACCGGTTAAATCTGAGAAACATAGGTTTCAGTGGTGATAATAGGTAGTATTCCCCTCATATCCTTGTGCTGTAGCAGGAAATTATGTGTGCTGTGCTTGCTAGGCCGGATGTGTCAGACATATTAGTTGCCAATGAAGAAATTTTATCTGAACCAAACAAATAAGGCTGCGTGATGGTAACTGTCGTGTGGTACGATTCAAGAGCTACAGTAACGCACACCAAAAAAATTAAGATTACTGTTTGTCTTTACTTGCTAGGTCAAGTTTGAGGTACCAATCAAAGTTTTCAGTTGTGTTTTTCAAATACGTACTACAATTTCACTCTGCAAGGAGAAGCTTGAAATTTAATATGCATGCTTTGTTTCGAGTTCCATAGTATTCAGCAAACAGTGTCGTAAGTATGAATGAGTGTGCATACTTTCCAATAGATGCCACTTGAGGCACTGATGAAAGAATTCTTATCTCTGGGTAGGAGATATAGAAGAAGTGAGGCAACTGTATGAAGCTGAAAAGAAGGCCCACTGCGAGAAAGACGCTCTGCTGCGGAAAACAGAAATGAGGCTCAGTCACGTCATCAGCGACACTGACGAGAGGATTCATGCGCTCGAGAAGTCAGCGGAGCAGATGTCAAAGTTGAAGGTATGTGTTGCATCGATGGGCTTTTATAGCGTGAGCTCACTAGTGGGACATTACAGAGCAAATTGGAAGAAGAAGTGCAGACATTGAAAGGACGTGTGCAGACACTCCAGGCAGAGCTGGACAACAGTGAAGCTGTCCAGCGGGACTTTGTCAAGCTGTCTCAGTCACTTCAGGTGAGATGGAAATGCAGTTGAAGGCACGACCTACTAGATTATAATGACTATGTCATAGACACCCCTTCCCAGCACCGCAATTGGAAGCTAGCGGTGGCGCTACTCATCAGCCAGGCTATTGCTTCCTCAACTTCTACAATACTTTGTACTTCAGCTTCAGCTAGTATTTTTTGTACAAGCAATGGATGTCCCATGGAAGACGTTTCATTCTAGAGTTGATCATCATCATCATCATTCTACACATTTTCATATGAGCCGTTGCTGTCGTCTGCTACGGTAGTCGTACGTCCGCTTCTGCGCGTTCAAAGTTCAAATTTCCATTGTCCAATCATGATGTAGATCTTGTGGGCCGATGTGTAGCGCTCCTACGGGCTCCTCATAGGGGTTGCTGATTATGACATGGTCGTTATAATCGTAGGTTGTAGGTCATAATAAGTAGGTCGTGGTTAAAGGGGCACTAAAATGCAAAAACAAGTTCACTTCAAATTACATTACACGCAATGTTAATATCGTACTTGTTATCACAATTCGAAACTTTGATTCCATTACGAAGCTACAATCAAAATTATACCGGACTCTTTCTTGCTTCGGCGCTAAGCAGTGTAGTGAACGACGCTTCAGCTTGTGCATTGGTGTTTTTAGTCCATGCTGCGCGTGCCACCGCCACGCCATGGAGCAGCCCCGGTGAAAAACCTAGTGCACGTTGCGAAGCGGACTGGCGTCGCTGTCCGAAGGACGTAAAGATAAATGTTGTCGGTGCAACATTCGCGAGAACTCTTGTAGGCTACAATTCGGTGAATCGGTATTGAAAAATGCAGCAGTGCGCATCATGCCGCGCATATGCGGAACACTTCGATTGGACCCGTTCCAAATCCACAAGCCCACGATAGGTATGCGCGCGCTTCTTCTGCTGTCTCATTGGATGCTGCCAATCTTTGCCTCCTGGGGATCCCATTCGTTGCCGCCAAAGGCGGCTCTGTTTTCATTGTGTTCTTCTTCTAAACAGTAGCGTTGTGTGAACTAATTTTGTTTGAATTGTACTAATTGAAACACACTTGCATTTGAGAGCAAGTTGTTTTTTAATTTTAGTGCCCCTTTAAGGGCCACTAACAGTAGGAATGGTCAAGGCTCCTCTAATGTCACTACTTGATACTGTGTGAAAGACCATGCATCTCATCTATGTCATATTGTGGAAGAGCAATGTTTACTAGTTCTTCTGGTATAGAGTGCAATATCTACATGATTGAGTTTGGCTGTGAACTTGCAGGTGGAACTGGAGAAAATACGACAGTCTGACAGTGAAGTACGGTGGCAGCATGAAGACGACGTCAGTGAGTGCAACACTTGCAAGCGATCCCTCCATGTTAGGAAGGAAAAGGTAAAAATACCACGTCCTAAATCCATGCAAGTATCAGCTATTGTGTACCGTAATTTCACGCGTATAAGCCGCACCGCAGATAAGCCGCAGGTCCCGTTTTTAGGAACGTTTTAAAAATTTTCGGGCAGATAAGCCGCAGGCAATACGACGCGACTGATTTGTGCGACAAAGGAGACGATAGAGAAGGCCATGAGCCCCGTGGTCCATACTCCGGGATCGGCATGGTGTACAGCAAAGGAGGTCATTTCTAGTGTTCTACCAACATCGGATTGTGCCCTTGTTGCGTGTTTTTTGTGGATCGACGGGTCAGTGGCCTTCCAGAAGACACGAATCACTGTCACCACTTTTGTTAAAGCTGCTCGGGGGAAGTCACCAGGAAGGTTAGTCTACTCGAATGTGGACGCGCCCCTGTTACGCACTGTTCGTGCATCGGCAGAGCGGTGCCGTTTCAAAGACACTGTCGGCCCTTTCCTTAAAACCGGTGTGTGGGGAAAATACCAGGGAAAAATACTAGTCATCAGACATGCCGCAGAGTGCTCGTGAGGGAAAAAAAAATCACATATAAGCCGCGGCTAATACCCGTGAAATTACGGTAATACAGTGGACTCTCGTTAATACAAACTGCAGTGGACCACATATTTTCATCTCAGCATATGTTGCGAGACAAAATTAGGGTTTGTTACTTGGGTTGATCCACAAAAAAAAAAAATTACCAGGTTTATTAATTCAATTACCTACGGATGGCAAAGTATTTAACAGAAACTTATCTATGGTTGACTGCTTAGCCTATACATGAGTCAACAACACAAAAAATTACCAGCCTAAAGAAAGCATTTCCTTGTGAGATTCTTCTTTAGCAGACATATGCATCTGGAGATGGTGCCACCAGTGTTTTCTGCAGAAATTTGTTTTACGACGCAGCAGAAAAGTATGAATTAGCCAGTTTTTTCAATGCACTGAAAGCATAGCGGACTAAACAGAATTTTGAAATCTGTTTGAATTATCCTAAAGTACGAAATATCTCAGTTTGAATTAACGAGAGTCTGCTATAATGCCTTTTGTTCAGCAAGGCCCATACTTTGTCCGAGATAAATAAAAGCCAGCTGGATAACAGCAGTACAAGCCGACTGCTTCTGCATTGCAGCACCATTGCAACCACTGTGGTAAAATCTTCTGCGGGGAGTGCCTGAACAAAGTGGTGCGCTCGGGACCCAAGATGCGCCCGTTTCCCGTCTGTAACGTCTGCCACACACTGCTGGACCACGAGACAGCCCCCTACTTCAGCAGCGAACCCCCTCAGAGTCCTAGCTAAGTCCCTCCCCCAATCGCATGGTATTCGTTCTTCCCTCTTGCTTCTAGTCAGGTGTTTTTTGTTTTTTTTTTGTACATTGACCATTTCTGTGCTGCGCTGTGGAGTACATGAAACAGACATGCAGTACACTTTCATACAGGAAACGACACTCTTTGCTATGCTGTACGCTGTACATAGTAGAGGCTGCATGATGTGCAAGCCCCTGTACAGGATCTTTTTTTAAGACTCACTGATGTTGGCACACGCTCGTACATGCTGCTGTGAAACGGGGAGTGTGACGAGAGCTTGAAGTGCACGCCCGTGGTGTTAGTGAGCTCCCCCCGTTTTCTCACCGACATCATTGTACTTATGACTGTACAGTTGATACTTTGTTGCAGGCTGTAGTCTGATATCACGTGATCATTGCCTGATGGTGTGATGTGAGTTATCGTCAGCCTTTGTACTTCGTGTGAATGAAACTGTCCCAGCAAATTTTGCTCTCAAAATATGCAGCATCTAATTCATATCAATTTGGTAAGCGCTGAGGAACGGTAGGACAGTAACGTTTCTTGCAATTTTCTGTAGTTGTGAATTATTTTCCTTTTAATGTGAGCAGTTAGCTTCTTGACAAAAGCATCCGTGCTAAGAAAATGACCATCCATATCTGACACCCCCCTGCATTTTCCCTGTGGATGAAGCTTGTTTTCAAACACAAGCTCTGTGCTGTGCAACCTGGAAATGTTTTACCCTCATGAATTACATACACAATTTAGTCTCAAGTAGCGTTCATTAAATAATGTTCTTAGTCAAACATTGGTACTGTATCCTATCCAAGTGGCAATGAAAGCGAAACAAGCATTGTGGATTCTTGTACATCTTTGAACCGGCTGTGTAGATGGGAGACGGAAGTATTGGTCAACGTTAGTGTTCGTATGTTGAGCGCTGTAATGTATGTCGGCTCGTAAGATACGACCTGCACACACTGTTAACTTAGCCACTGTTGGTGCATGTCGATAGCTGGAGCACGATGAAAAAGTGAGAAAACAAAAGTTTATGCCCGTGTATTTTGTGTTTTTGCTAGACAGGCTTAAAAAACAGTCGAATTTTGTCAAATATGCGGAAGGCATGCAGTTTTACTTGCATTTAACTGCACATCTTCTAGCAGCTTTGTCCATGCCATATCTAACGACTCAGAAGAAATCTTTTAAATTTGACCGGCACCTGTATTCTCTGTGTTGTTATCTATAGGTCAAGGGGGTCCCTTGTCATTTAAATCTTATACAGTCGAACCTTTTTGCTTGTAGAAGGGATCTGTGCCCACTTATCTCTCTTGCAGTCGGTAGCCTTCTAATCTTTTGCAATCCTTTTTAGCTTTGAAATCGATTCACGACTGATTCAACTCAGAAGGTGGTTTCCTCTTGAAAAATCATAGTTTTCTTTTTGATATAGTATAATCAAAGCTGCCTTCAATATCGATGAGTCATTCCAATGCATTTTCAATCACAGCTAGAGCAATGTGTAGCATGTTCATGAAACCGCTTGACCGCTTTACACACTGTTATGCCTTGGTACACCAAGCAAGCATACAAATCCACATTGGTTCCTAGCTGCCTTTTGAAGCTTCAGGGTGGCCGCACATAATCACACATATGAGCTTATATCCCTATGTGCAAATTTTGCATTACCATATGTAAATCATATGGGGAGCTTCAAAAATACATGGCAGATTTTCTAGGCTTTTCTAGCATATACCGCACTATTTATCCAAGTTATTTCTCATCACCATGTACTCTTTCTGTATTCTGCAAGTCCAGAAGAGTTAAAACTGTAATTTGCTGAAACTTCGGGGCTTTTTTTATTTTTTGTTTTTTTGTGGATAGTGCTGTCCTTTGTATATGAACAGCCTCATGCACAGTTAATTAATACTTTGGATATGCCCAGCCTCAAGTGAATGGGCGTGTAGTAACAGTGCTAGAAAAAAAATTGGGTAAGGGTGATGTTATGCTACCATGTACTTTTATCTAATATTTCGTGCACCCTTATTCAATGCCATCTCCTGGGCTCCGAGATCTCGGGCATGGATCCAAGCAGTCTGACCTAATTGTGCTCCGTGATTTTCACTTTCTCTCTGCCACGTGTTGCAGCGTACAATGGCCAGTTACCTACCTAATTATGCCATTGTGTATGCTGCATTTCCGAGCATCTTCCTTCAGCTTGATGTCACTGGTGCATGCGACATTCCCATCCTCACATAAGGAACCAAACCATGGCATCCCTGACATCGCAGATATGCAGGAATTACTTTTCACAACTAACAGTACCCCGCGTTAGGAAAAGTGAGGTACGCTGATATCAATAACCATGTTCTGCCACTTTGTGAACTCACTCGCAGCATTGAGATAACCGCAAAGCTTTCCCACAATATAGTCTGTACGTGTGCGTTCAGAATTGGGTTTCAATTGTCTCAAGTGTCCAGAACAGAATGCTATGGGGATATTTGGTGTAGCAGCACTGCTACTCAGGTATGTGGTCTGGATCGCTGGAATCTGCTTCTAAGCCTTCAGGTTTCCTACTGGCTGACAAATAATCAGCAGCATTTCCGAAGCAAAGCTAGGGAGCCATCTGTTAGCAGACTTGTTGTACCTCAAAAGTACGCTCTTGCAAACAAAACACTGCAAAAATGCTCATTCTTCAGACCTGGTAAAAGATTGTTTCAAAAATGGCTACTGACTACCCCACAGTGTTTTCTGCAAAGCAAAACTAGCTAGGATAAGCAGCCACTTCTGAAAAGCCTACACTGCTATGTGTTTAATAATGTGTTCAACTCTGCTTATGCTAGCTTATTACTTGCTTATACTCAATTCATTTGGCTGAGATTTAGGTCTTACAAGGGTAATGGGAAGAAGCTCTTCCAGCAGTTCAGTGCTGTTTCTGGATATTGTATTGTATTGTCTGGATTGTTTTACTGTATGTGGACCCCTTTTTTTACATGTTTTTATTACATTGAAACAAGCTGTGACTGACAATGATCTGTGATCATGGCAACGTCTTTGGCATGTTTATTGCATGCCCCTGTGTGAAATGGTTTGTTGAAGAACCCATTAGTGTCACTGACACATGGTTTCGAGATACTGAAGTAGTAGGCACCTTGGAAATTAGGCTTTGTGCTTTTTACCTGTGACCTTTTATCAGTGCACAGATGATGCTGACACCTCTTTGTACATTAGGTATGTAGATAAATTTTTTGACAGTGCAAAAGAATCGAGTGGGGACAGCTACCATGGCACTCAATAGATATGCATTTGTGGGATGAGGTATGCGATGGAGTGAGATGCAATGTATTATAAAAGAGTACCGAAGACACCTTGAACAATTCTTTTGCTCTTATCTGCTACTCTTGTGGTGAATTCTGCTGGTATAACGGGAAATTAACAAGACCTGAACGCTGTCACATGATTTGTTGCATGCAAACGTAACAACCCCTGCGTTTACATTTTGTATCCATACTCAATTTAATTGTCGTCTGCTTTAGTAATGGCCCTTTGCTGCTTTCTAGTTCCTCCTTGGTTAATCAGTACCTCGTCACTTATACTTTTAAAGCTGAACAAAAAAAAAAGAAAAATAAATCATGGTAGCTGTCAGGTCCATGCCTCACAGATCTTACGAGGACACTCCATCCTGGGATCATGCAGAAAAGATTGCTTAATGATGCATAGATACACCATTAGTGTGGTATGTAGCAGCTTTGCAGTTGGAGTTCTTTGTCTTCACTGTCTGTTGATTGTATGATAGCCGTCCAATAATTTTGGCAGCTTTTGGTGCGTGATTGTACATGTGTTTTATGCCTTGCTTGTAAATGAGCAAAGGCAATCCTGTATTGGTAAACACGAATATGTACACATGCTGTGCATGTGTTCAAGGCACTAGCATCCACTTTGATTTAGTAAGTCTGGGATACTCGAGGGCAACAGGTAGTATTGCCAGACCCTGTTGGTTTATATAACCACAGCTGCACCGCTCTTCTAAGGAAGGCTCTGAGGTGCTGCATTTTATCATTAAAGTGTTAGCTCTGCTTTCCTTTAGTGAAGGAAGAAAGCTGATATATTATATGATATGGATATGTTGTTAATGATTAGCACAGGAACACATTAATGTTGACGTTATGGGCTTACACATGGGCACGCAAAAGACAAACGGGCAAGTGGTTCTGTTCATCTGGCATGCTTCCTTTCAACAGTGGAACAGCATCAGGAGCATCTATAATACCTGCATTCTGGCTATACAAGCTAAACAATGCATGTGTTACGAATACAAAGTGAAATGGGGGAAGCTGGTTTGTAGTAACGTGGCATCTCACATGGCTCTTGCTCAATGCATATTGGCAGTGTTGCTCTCTAGAGCTGTTAATGTTTTACGAGCATGTGAAAGTGTGCATGGTGCAAAAGTATGAGGTTGTACATAAAAGTCTTGTTATGGAATGTTCCACGCTATGTGAATAGTAAGTTGTCATTCCCCCTTGTGGGACACATGATCCAACAATAAAGTGTCTTCTAGGACAGATGGTGAATTGATATTGGTTTGTGTCTGAGTACCATGTAGGTTTCACTCTCAGACATTTAGGCTTTCCGAAACTGCACAAAATCCAAACAGTGTGTCCGGGATAGGATGAGGTATCTCACGGCGTATGCATCTAAAAGCAATTTGTAAAGGAGCACATAGCATGTAATGAAAAGTTTAAGCTCTTTTTTTTTTCTTTTATAAGGAGAATAATCTGCTGCAGGTTATATGGTAGATCAATTGGTGCATTTCTATCCCCCCAATTAAAGGAACAATGCAAGCCCCTACCAAAAAATTCTTCGTTTTCAGTTGCTATGGATTGTGCAGGATAAATATGCCTTCCTGTGCAAGAACAATGAGGAAAGAAAAATAAAAAACGGTCGGAATTTCTTTTTCATGACATCTTGTTGTACAGTGCAGGTTTCTTTTTCAGAATGCAATGCAATGGCGAAAGCTCGCCGTTGTCATTGTCCAATTGCACTTACATGTTTTTGTTGCAAGTTGTTCATCCGCGGGACACTGTCCAGAACTATTCCACCATATTTGAATCGTCGACTCCAGGCTCAAGGGCAAGCAATCTGCTGCAGTCGAACTGCTTACCAGGTGGAAATTCCGCCGCATCTTATGTTGAGCATTCGCACGGCGGCGCAATATCGGGAGTGGTGTACTGCCGGCACTGCGCGCTTAGCAGATGACACCATCGGCCCTGTCGTCTGCTACCGAATGTCTTGTTTGGTGGTTTGGTCTGGTGGGTCAGCCGCAGGATATACCAGATATACGCCCTGCAAGTAGGTCACGCTTCCGCGCAGCTACTCAGTTCCCCCCTTTCCCTCAGCCTCGGACGTAACCTAACGCGGCACATGATTGGCCGCCCCCCAGCACAACAAACTGGACGCGGAGAGCCCACGTGGGTCGGTTCACGTGGGAAGGTACGAAGGGTGCGTTTTTTTATTCTACTCGGGTAACCCCCGGGTTACGCACCACGTGACCCGAGTGAGATGTCACTCAGATGTCAGATGTCATGTCAGAAATAAACTAAATAAAAATAAATGAAATATTTTTTTTTAGTTATAAGAGCATGAAAAGATATGACGGTGAGTGCTCGCGCGGCAACAGAAAGCGACGTTTTGCGCATCTTCCACTGTACTATTTCAACAGCACATAGATACAGAAAGCCTGATTACTCGTCGTGAAGTAACAAGTACGAGTCAGCCAATTAGGATCGTGTTTTCAACGGCCGTAGCCAATCACGAACGTGCTTTCAGTAGTCCGTAACCATGCAGACGAGCCACCGTGGGCTTCATGCGCAGCAACTGTCGTCTGCGCATAAACGTCCCCGTACTAAATGGGAAAACAAAATGAAGCGCGACATGGTTCCATATTTTTCTCAAGACTGATTAAAGCATGTTGCACTTTTAGTGTACAGGTTCAAATTTGCGAAGTTATCTGCAATCATTTGCGAATTTCGCAGAACAGCGAATCGCAGTAGCCGACGAATTCTGACTTTATATGTCGACGTAGCGAAGGAGGGCGAGGAGGCATTAAAGAGGCCTTCTGTATCTAGGTGGCGCTCGTGTGGAAGAAGAAGAGCGGTATGGTCTGGTGTTCCGCACGTAGTAGTGTGTAGTAGGCCGTGGTTCCGCATCGATAATGTACGCTCTACTTGTCTCACCAATATCTCATTCTGTGTATAATGCCACTGCTTTCGTCTGAGGAGTCCTTTTCAAGTACCAACGCTGCAGATATCAAAAGGTTATATCGCCGGAATCCATCATATTATTCACACCGTAAGTATATGTATAAACATCCAAGCCCCAATCATTCTCAGTCTGGTAACGCCTGTGGAGCAATACGTTTTGGTCACGTACTGTTTGTGGCAGTGTTACTGTCATTGACACTCTTCTAGAAATCAATTCATCACATCACATAATGGTGGGCCTTAATCAGAGCCCATCACACCATACCAATGTCTTCACATATAATTCGACATGAACGGCACAATAACCCTTCCCCAACTTCAACGCCCATTCATTCGACTTCAAATTCCGAGCCCATCATGCAGTTCAAAACCCATTGTTGGACATCAAGTTGATAAATATTGCGTACCGAGACAAGCGCATGCCGAAAATGGCAGAAATTGGCGTGCAAATACAATTATCCTATTTTCATAATTTTGACGAAACATTTATTTCGTCGAATTCGCAACTTCCCCAAATGGTGTCCCTTGTGCAGTGACGACTTATGGTGTCGTCACGTGTTGATGTCCAGTGATGTGCAATGATGGGTTTTGAAG
Organism: Ornithodoros turicata; assembly: GCF_037126465.1. Taxonomy (NCBI): domain Eukaryota; kingdom Metazoa; phylum Arthropoda; class Arachnida; order Ixodida; family Argasidae; genus Ornithodoros; species Ornithodoros turicata. Next base: position 21,140,026 of record NC_088210.1, on the reverse strand, counting down.
CTCAATACCAATTATGGCTTTGTAATGTATGGTCACTTTCAACGCATGCAGGCTGGAGTAACACAAGAGTAGTTCAATTTCATTTGAAGAGTAACCGATACTGTAATTACATTTCAGTTTCAGTAATGCTTCCTGTAAATTAATTACCTTCAGTGGGTATACACTTGGCGAGCACAGGGAGTAAAATGTAAAAAAACGCAGTCAAGAAAGGTGATTAGTAGTTATACGTACAGTGCTTCCTAAGGATGTCCCCTAGATGTACTTATGGGTCGTTGTTCTACGAAAAATAAAAACCATAAAACATCGTGCGGCTCACTACCTGTCACATATTTTCAGCTTCGCAGAGGTACCACGACACCCGAACGTTGAGGTAGAGATGTTTGAACGACCGGTACACCGTTAGTGCAACATGTACAACTTCACAGATCCGCCACTGACGGATTTTCTAAGTTTTCGCGGACACACGGAAAGATACGAACGTTCCTCAAACGTTCCTTTGTTTCCCAGATTCATTATTATCAACATTATTACTATATTACATTTTCATTCCGCTACAAATAATGGCGAAAGAATCTCATTAACCACTGTGGCTGGTTGCCAATGGCGTGCTAAATAAACGTTGCATGTTCTTTGGACAGCGGTCACGAAGGTCCCTTGGCTGGATCGGCCTTATCAAGATGCGCAAACAAGTTCCAAAGACCCACTACGAATACGTGGCTTTCTTAATGCCCATTTATATGCTGCCAATGCTATATGGTGGGAAGGTAAGCATTCCTTGCATAGTTTCTTGTCCGGCAAGCACCGGTAGGTAGTCGATGAACCTGAAAGTTCCACGCAGTGGTTTATCCAGAATCTCAAGCACGGGGAGGTGTTCAAAAAAATACTGGGGGCGGGGCATTATTACAGTGACGTCATAACAGCTTAAAGGGACGGTTGCATCCGGAAACCCGTATATGAAACCGATACCACTATGTTCGTTGTTATCTACCCCGGTATTTTTTTTTCTTCTGAAAAGTGCTTATATATTAAATAGACGAATTTTAAAGGAGTACAGAGGACGTTAAAAAAAAAATCGGATTAAGACGTCCGGTGAATGTGTGTGTGTCATTTTGCCGAATGCCGCTAAATGTTTTGATGTCTGTAATTTGTTTCCCAGAAAAAAACTCACATAAACATGGGTCCGCGCCTTCACCCTTAACTCGCCACTCCGGGTATTACGAGGAGGAGAAGGTATGATGCCACGTCACCGATGACGGTATAAGGAGAACTTGTTCTGGTTCACCGGTCAGTTGGGGTCAGCGCCTTGTCCCTTTGCCGCCGTAAACCAGTTTTGCCAGTTCTCCCGGAGAATTGAGGATAGAAGGAGCGGCCGAATCATTACCGGGCCAGGAGAAAGGCTTTTTCAGAAGTAGCAGACGACAGAGGAGTAGCAGACAACATTTCTCTAGACCAATCAACGCGCGTTCTCCTTACAGCGTCAGCGCGAGGTTCCAGGCAGATCACAGGCTGGTACTGCTCTTCACTGCCGTTGCGCACGGTCGCTTTCTGCGGCGTACTTTAAATTCAATTTCTGCGATAATTATGACTCTGTGGTGTGAATTACTTCGCGTGGTGCACCTTACTGGCCTACTTAACAGTTTTATGGGAAGAAAACAGGGCGTTAAAAATGACTTCTGTCCCACTTTAAAGATCAGCACTGCTTCTGCGGTCGCAAAAGCTCCGGCGGCGTAACGTCACCCCGTCACGGGATTCTCCCGTGTCCCTTCGTCCCTCAAACTCAAGGATGCTGTCTTCGACTCAATGCGACGCGCGCACAGCCGCGGCATTCCTTTTCTCAAGGTCGCGCCCTCATTGGTCCTTAGGGAGTGACGTTTTCTCGTTTTGCCAGAGTGGGAATTCTGGCATACTCTCAACGTCCGTCGTCTGCTCTTGTTATGTATTCCGCCGAATAACAGTCAATCTAGAACTAGTCAACTGTCTGCGCAGCTCCGCACTTTCCCTCTTTCGCCACGTGCTTGTGGAGCGACCTCATTGGTCCTCCTAAATAAGGAGATAAGGGCACAGCGTGAGACGCATCTGGTATTTCCTGTGAAGCGCATCTTGAAGCGAGACTTACGAGTACCCCCTTATCGCTGCCCTGTTAGTGGACAGACGCTTCATCACGTGGGATCTCCACAATTTACCTCCTCTCATGAGCATATTTTCAGCGGCAAATCATAGCTCATATCCCTGCCACATCACGGTAGCGCTTCGGCCGCGTACCCTCTAGTAGCGATTTATCCAGACCACCTACACCCCCCTAACACCTCCTAAATGTTCAGTGACCCCGCATAACGTTTTCAGCTGTGTATACCCCCTACAGGGGGTGCAGCTTTAGTCACATGTCGGTAATGATATGTTAAGGTATAATGACGTAAATATAATAATGACCCCCTTCCCAGTTTTTTCTAACATCTTGCTTGGGATTCTAAATAAATCACTTCCCACTAGAGTCACTAAATATAGGTACAGAGCATCGCATTCGTTCTCCGCGCCGGAGCCGCCATTCGGTGTCCGCGACTGGGCCGATCGAGTCACGTGATTTCTCCTTCCAAGAACGTGCCGTCCATGTTGAGTCAACCTCCATCCAAAACCGGTTTCCTGGGTTGCAGCTGTCTCGACTGGGCGCTGTTCTCCGGCGGAGAATGGGGAAATTGGCGTCCCGTTGCTAGGCGACGCAGCCGCGCAGGACCCAAGATGGCGTAGTGTAGTGAGTACTACTCTGCTCCCGATTTAGTGACTCTAGCTCCCACATGCGGAGAATGCGCGCGGAAACGCGAGCGCAGCGCGGTAGCGGGGCCGCGTGCGGCATCGCGCATTTGCGATTGCTCAGGGCATTTCTTATGTTGTTTGTTTTGTAATTGATCAATGGTAGAACACCATTCAGCAATATATTTTGCATTGTCGCTGCTGATAGACTGTAGGGCCTGGTGCTATCCTGAATGCCATTTAATAGACTTATCCCTGTTTGTAAACAAATGGTGTCATAGTGTTCCACAGCGCCACCAATTTGGTAGAGTTGAACTACGCTCAAAGCTAGAGGCGAACAAGGGCGCGCCCGAAAGCCTTCGGTCTCGAGGGATTACGATGGCCCCTGGAAAGGACGCGACCTTCGGTCCTACTTTTCTTTCAATAGGAGGCAGCGAACAAGTGTCCATTCGTGGAACCCAGCCCTCCCCTTCCGATTTGTTTCGGTTTCAGTCTGTCTACCAACGTCATGATTACGTTTCTCGGGTAGAAGTCTATTCCTTGGCCCTTTAAAATGTGCATGGAAAATCCCGAGGTACGAACAGTATGACGGTGGTTTGTCTAATGTTGCAGGAAGGAATATGCATCTACTGCGTGATGCTACCTCTTGTTTGGTTCGCATTCAACTGCATCCCTCGACCGCTGGTCGCATTCCTCCACGTCGTCACGCTGCCCGCTTTCAGCATTATGGACCCTGATGTCCTTTCCTCGGCGTTCTTCTCGGTAACGCGGTTCCCGGCTTATATGTATCTTTACACTAACTTGGAAGGGCTGCACACTTTCAGGTGGAGGTACTGACAGTCGTTGTGTTCCTGTGTGTGATGATGGTTGTCTACAGCAGGACAACACTGATACCACGCGCAAGCTTCTACGTGTGTGGCTTCTTTGGCCTGCAGATGCGTTACTTTTTTGTGTGTCTCTTCTTCGTTACCTTCGTGTGCACGCAGTTCATATCCAACGGGTTGTTAGCCATGGGGTTGTTGCTTGCGCTGGAGAACGTCCTGCACTGCATAGAAAAGCAACAGCTGCGCACCCGCAACATTCCTGAACAGTAAGTCTCGTTTGCTTTATTATTAAAGTGCCGCTATGTGCTAAAAATGTGGTTTTCACGCCTACGCCCACCTCCGGCACTGCTGCAAGCGCGCTGCGACCTATAGTCTCAAACCCAGTAGCCAGCTCTACGCGGCGCTGCATTCTGCGCACTTAACGCTGTCGCGCATTATGGTTAAGTCTGACAGCGGCTGTCCCTAGGCGCTTTGGCAAAGAATGCCTGTGCGCCTTGCCCTTCTACAAAAGCGGGATGCGACCACTGAAGTACACATGCTGATCACAGTCTGTATATTTGTGATTGATATATAACTATAACGAATGTTTTGGGCTCGCAGGCCAGACGTGTTGGGTCTGCTTGATGTACAGGACATGATATCTGGAGTTGAAGCCTCACGTAAACGAGACGCGGACGTACTGTTCGAGAAGCTTTCCAGTGCAGTGCATGAGTTCCGAAGGCGGAGCCTACTACCTCCAAATAAGCCTGGTAGCCCGATAGGTGGTGCACCTGAGTTGCCATCTTCTCCATCCGAGTAGGTACTCTGTTTGTAGTTAACTATAGTGTTCATGTGCTCAGACCTCTCCTGAAAACGGGGACCCTACAACCCAGTTACGACAAAGTAATGGGCCTTGGAAACGGCATTTGTACTAATACGCCAAAGCAATCGATACCATTTACAGCACTTCTGTTTATAGTGTCGAGCGACCTGCCTCTACTAGTACACAAAGCAAACAACAAGCGCCGTCTAGGGAGGCAGGAGCTACATCAACTCCACTCAGTGACTGTGTGTCTCAGACTGGCGGCCCACCACGTGGTCTGTCTTCTCCTGATGCACCAGGAAGTGGCAGTGCAACTGCTGGCACACCTTTAGACTCTGACACCAAGAAGCACAATAAGAGAAAGGAGAAGACTGGTACGAGTACTCCACCGACTGCCGTCTCCTATTCAAAGCTGCAAGTATCCAGAGGAGTATCACTCGAAAACGAAAACAAAAAGCGCAGAAGAGAGGCAACTAGACAATACTACGAAGCCTCTTCTCCTAGGTTCGTCTTTCTTTCACGTTTTCTAGTGTAGGTTGTGTTTCGTGGAACCTCATCATCGCTCCTTCTGTCATACACTTCCCCACACACCCTCATTTCCCTTCTCTCACATTCGCGTCTGGATGGCACCCACAGCCTCATCTCCCTCATACCCTTCCCTCATATTCGCATCTGGAGGATATCCACATCCCCATCTCCCTCTATACCGTTCCCTCACATTCACGTCTTGAGGACATCGGTACCCCATTTCCCTCATACTTTCCCCTCGCATTCTCATCGCTGGAGGGCATCCACACTCTCATTCCCCTCTACCGCTCCCTCACATTCACGTCTGGAGGACATCGATACCCCCCTTTCCCTCATTATACTTTTTCCTCACATTCTCATCGCTGAGGGCATCCACACCCTCATTTCCCTCATACCGTTACCTCACATTCATGTCTTGAGGACAGCGATACTCCATTTCCCCACTCTTCCCTCATATTCGTGTCTGGAGGACATCCGCGATGTCACTTTGGTTATACGCTTCCTCCACGAGACACACCTCTATAAGCCATAAAGGAATTCCAATTTCCATGGTCATGTTGTTCTTCACAGCTCAAGACGTGCCTCCAGGGCCTCCATATCAAGAGTGAGTACACTCCATTGTCGTCGTAAAAATTACAATTGAAAGGAACATGGATGGAAGTGACATTTAGCTCTGCTCAAAAACTTGCGTCATTCATCAATAAGTCCATCAGGAGTGACCATGTGACCAACCATCATCATCAGGACCAAGCGTCAAAAGTGCGAAAAAAAATAAATAAAACCTAATACCTGAAAAGCAGCCATGAGCGGTGCAGCTCCACTTTGGAGGCCCGGCCCGATCCCTTCGGGTGACGTAATCAAATCCGTGTGACGTAAAGCATCAGCATTGCGACCAACCGCGCGAATGTCTCATTTCTCACAGAACATTCCTCAGCTGTGGAAAGCGCGGGTCACTATATACACTATAGTGACTATAGTCATAGTGTATATATGACTATAGTGTAGTGTATAGTATGACTATAGTGTATGTAGTCACTATATACACTATATACACAAGAAAAGAGATTATAGGTTTAGTCCTTTTCGATACTATTTGTCACAATCGTTAGTCCCTTCCGAGACACAACGCACGTAAGTTTATGCGAGGAATATACTGAGGAGTGAATGTCAAGGCCGGGGGAATCTAAAATAGGGAGTAATTGAAACCTAGGGGAGTAGAAGCTGTAATTTCTCCTTAATACTGTATACCTTTTTTTTTAGAGTGCATTGCGAGGGGATTTCTCACATCATTGAGTGACGTCAGCACCACTCTAGCTCTCTGAAGGAGTTGAGTGGTTTGCTACAGGTCAGCTAGGATAATCGCAAGAGCAAATGCTATTTGTATCGCACTATGCCGTAGCCCATAAAGAAAAATTGATGGACGAACCTTCACTGCTCCTTTAATGTGCGTTGCCCATAATATGTGCAGGGGAGGAGACGTTCCGTTCTCTTCGCTCAAAAGCCTCTTCACTCTGAACGGCAGAGCGAACCCCAAGACAAGGAATATAAAGCAGAGCAAGCGTACAAGGTGAGGATAGCTCTCAGGGCGACTCGCTCTTGGTGTGCAAGAATGATACATAAGATTGGGTCTATAGTGCTAAAGATGTATTAGATGCAGTTTCAGTATTGGTGTGAGCATCACGATACGGCGAAAGCTGTAATGTACAAAGTTTATATAATAAGGAAAATTCGAACAAGGCACCCTAACACCAATGCACTTTAAAGGGGGACTTCGGAACCAAATGGATTTCAAGCTTGCGGTATTCTCACAATCATTTACACGAACTGAACACAGTTGTGAAATATCTAACTTGAAAACGAAGGTCGAATCATAAAAAACGACTTTCGAAATTTGAAAAAGTCTGGCTCCCACCGAACGTCCCCGATGGAAGTACTACTATACCTTCCTTTCTCTTCCCGGCCAACGTCGTCGTGCATTAGTCATACCATTCCTGCGCTGTTTTCTGACTCCCAGGGAAGCAGGTGACCGCTGTTTCTTTCCATCTGTGTCTGAGTGGTCTGATCCCCAATCTTCGTTCATTGTTTTGTTCCGGGAATGCAACGCAGCGGCTACGAACGGCGTGGTATACTACTTGTCCGCTCCATGCAGGGTGACGTAACGCGTTGGCCTTCGGAAGGGGAAGTTTTTGATACTCCTGTCCACATTCCTGTTTCGGTTTGATTGCTCGCTTATTTGAGGCATCATTCGACACACGAGAAAGAAACAAAGTTGATGGCAGGTATACTGTGGATGTTACGCACCAACTACGATGAGCAGCAATTTTTTTTCACCGATCGTTCCGAGGTACCCCTTTAACGAGGCAGCATACGGGGTAACTTATATTATATCCAACTGCTTGAACCTATGTGGCGCTGCTGGATAGATTATTTCACACAGCGAAGTTGATGTCGATGACGGAGGCAACTCGCACAGCGGTGGGCTCAATGTCCATTGCTACCAAATGGAGTACAAACCAGAACGAAGCAATGTGCCACAGGCATGTGCGCCAGCCGCTTTGTAATCAGACGCTAATGGGTGAGGAGTTTCGGCTGCAAGGTATCAGCGACGATTCCAAGTCTGTTCTACTCACTCAGCCTCAAGATGACAGCACACCACGGGCGAAGCACCTGGCACAACTATCAGCCGAGGACCAGAACAATGAGCTCACATTCAGTTGGGGACTAATTAACCAGGGGCACCGTCGTGAGACACATGGGACACATCATGGAGTGTAGTCATCGTGGGGTCGCTAACCTGGAACTGTTTCGGTACCCATAGATTACTTGTGGACGTGGGGTGTCAGGCTAGAGGTGCTGTTCCACATACATACTTCTAAAACGGCCTATACTCAGAAACGGACACGAAAGATGCTTGCGTTCATGTACAAGGGGTGCATGGATACGTGCTATTAATTGCGGTGGGACAGTGACCGGGTTGAGGTGGTCTAGTGCTAGAACAGTAGGAGTATAGTGGAGTCTATTTTTTCGGCATTCCTCGGACCCTTGACGCTTATATTATAATGAACCGCAGTTCAAAAGAGAAACTCCTGAAGAGTTCATGGACCCCAACGATATTTTCCATCTGTGCTCAGTTCCTCGTTATGTCCAATGCTCAGTTATGCTCAATCAAACCGGCTGGCAGAGAGGGTCGCACACATCATTGCAATTAGCATCAAGGAAAACTTCAAGGGAACCGTTTTGCTTGCTTAATCCTTGGAGAGAGCCCTCCGCGACTAGGCAATGCCCTCACAGGGTGACACCCCGCTTGTAGCAAAACCGTCTGGATGCGTAGCATGGAGACTAGCTGTATCAAATCTTAGCACGCCGAAGAAGAATTGCCGACGGACCTTGGGTCGTGCCTTGGGTCGTACCTTGGGTCGTGCGGGCTCCTGCTGTGGCGGGGGACCCTGCTGTGGCGGGGGCCCCGGCTGCCCCCTCGCCGTCCCTGGTCTGTGTACCATAACTATACCCTGTCACTAGAATATTATGTCTGTTTATGCTATTCCCAAAGTTCTCTGGTTCACTTTCTGATTTCAGAATTGCCGTTTTTCGGAGATCGCACTAGTTGCCGACCATAAGGTCTCTGTTGAGGAGAGCGAGAAGCGCGTGAGCCCAAAGCCAGGTAAAGACGGAAATGAACCGAAAGCCAAGAAGAGGAAATTGGAAGCAGCTAAGAAGGTGCAAGGATCACTGCGGCGACCATCTATTCTTATAACTCGCGCAACAAGCACAGCTTTACCAGACCATCTACCTGAAGAGCTTGAGGTCAAACTGAGTTTTTCGTCTTTGCCTTTCAACGTATACTGAAGGTATAACGCGCTTTGTCTAGGTGGTGGACGTTGGCAACATCTCTTGTCACATCTCTGGCGACTCTAGACGTAAGCACCGTGCTCTAGAGGGATTCAAGAAGCATATCAAGGAGTCGTGGGGAGGTGGCAAGCGTTTCTCTGCAGGGCACATCGCTTTTAAAGACGGGAAAGCAGCACTGAGATCGCCCCCTCCGTGTAAGCAAACCTTATATGGTCTATAGGCCTCTAGGGGCTTCAGTGCACTGATGTCCGGTGCGTTATAGCCAATGGCTGTGAGCAAGGTGGATGATATTGGTCTAGTTGGTACACATTCATACCAGAGCAGCGCAAAAGGACGAGGACAAGACCAGACAATGACGAGTGCTAACTCGCTCGAAGTTAGCGCTAGTCTTTTTGCGTTTCTCTGGTGTGGCTGTGAGGAGGGAAAGGTGTGACCCTTCGTTCATCCTGCAGAGACGAATGCTCTTCTTCATAGCAAGTATGTAATAACCAGGAGGACGGCGGGCTATAAAGGCCGTGCTTTCAGGACAGGACTGTGCCAGCACTAGTGCGTGACGTGTGCCTGGTGCGTCGTATCTTCTCTGACATTCGCGTACCGTTACAGCCTTACAGCGTTACAGCCTTTCAGCAAAAATTAAAATTCGGAAATAGCTTCATTGTGTTCAGTGATTTATCCAGGTCCCCCCTAACCCTTCTAGCTACACATCATTGTTGGTGGATTAATGCAATACTTTATACACGTCCTCATAGAAGGCAAATAGCGCTCTATGAAGTTGTGGTACCCAGAGCCCCGTTTGCCAGACTCGTCGTTATACGGACGAGCCCGTTGCCCGGCTCCCACCACGAGGAGGTGGGGTTAGGTGCCACTTATGGGAGCCTGTACCCGCGATGGGCTAAATCCGAAGTCAGAAGTCTATGGACGTTCAGTCAAAATGTATTCGACAGTCCGATTTCGAGAGAATCACTCCAGGTTTCGCCACGGGACCTCGATGGTACCCTTAGGCATTGGTGCGCCACCGTCCGATAGGAGGATTGCTCGGACGGTGATTGGAATGGTGCGAATGGCATCAGCACGTCCCAGGTGGGCGTGGTACTTGCGTACAACGTGTCCAAGGCACTCGAACAGTTCTTGGCGCACATCGACGCACGTTACCTCGAGGGCGTCGCACAGCACGCCAATCACACCCGAGACATAACCTTCCGCCTTATGGAAGCGTTTGAGGTCCTCGCGGGTGACCTCAAACGTACCTGGTAAGCGTGACAAAGCACCTCATATAAGAACGATCATCTGAAAGGGCACGACATCAGGCCGGAGCCTTCTGCTAAACATCAATGCCGTCAGGAGTGCCATCAGGCGACCCATACTTAAGAGAGCTTTCTTCTCACTGTCAGCGAGACAAGGAAGGTGTCGGACTCAATGACTTAACCGGCAAGAAGCCATCCTGAAGCGTTTTGTTATTTACATTTTTTATTATTGATTCATTTATTTCATTAGTGTGCTTCCGTTCGTGATTGTACTAACACAGGAACACGATTGAAATTATAATGTAAAAACTGTTACCTATAAATCTTGCCCAGGCACACTGTCCTCTTTGGGGGGTGTCAATGGGACAGTGTAGCTGTCAATTAGTTGTTGTGTTGGAACTACAAGTTATCCATGTCCCAAATTTCATAGCTCAGAGGATCCTAGTAAAAAAAAAAAGAGACAGAAAAGAATGAGCAGCATGTCCACATCCGGTTCAGGTTTCATGATGACGTAAGCGTTAGCTACCGTACCATGGCGGACATCACAAGGGAAGGGTGACCGAGATATGGAGGGTTGAGAACTGTTTTGAGATATCGTAAGACGTAATCAGCTAAGTTTTTCCCAAATCCGTGAATTTACTGCTTGGCATGATAGCAGAACCAGAAGTTACCGACAGTGGCGCCACCGCACCGAAGGCGCGGGCTATATACATTAGATTATAAATAAATGGACGAGAATGTAACTGCATTACTTTGCGCGCTGTCTCTTATTATGTCTTTTTCCTTGTGTAAGTATCTTATATCTTGTATTGCTATGCAAGTAGGTCAGCTGTCTGCGCAGCTCTTCAGTTTCCTACTCTATTTTTGATGGAGCTCACTGTTTGGTCCCTCTCCCAAATAAGGGGGTAACAACAAATAGCTCATAGTTGCGAGGCACATGAGCCTTCTTCTGTGGACACATGCGAAGGACCACGCGGCCTTCTGCTTTTGTCTTCCAGCTTCCAGCTTCTGCTTTTGTCTGCGGAGTTGCTGCCTTCTTAGTGGACAGACACCTTGTCACGTGGTTTCTGCAAACTTTGCCGTCTCCACTGGGCAGAGGCAAAAACGCCACAGCCTAATACTACTGCCTATTTTCGTAGACTTTTTTTGGTGCTTTGCCCGTTTCGTTCTTCATAGACGTTTCAAGAATACACCATTCTATTTTCTGTTTTCTTGTGTTTTGGTCCGTTGTACTCCGCTGCACATTATGCTAGTACATGCAGGATCGCACTGGTGTCGGACGTTGAACATATCGCACATTTTGCAAACCTGGTTTACTTCGAGAGAATGAGAAGTGTTCCATACTTTCGAATATGCCGCGAGAGCGAGAATCACGTATATTGGGTTCCTCGTTGTACTTTTGCAGTTGCATCCGCACTTGGAGAACTAGCCATGCTACCACCTTTACAGGAAGACGAACAGCTCAGAAGACTCAGGTAAAGTCGGTGACGATCCAGACACTCGCTGTGTGTAGGTGTGTTTGTGTGTGGGGGGAGAGGGGTGTCAAAGCGCGTAACTAGGAAGGGGGAGGGAGAAAACTGATGTAAAACATAGCGTTCTGAACAGGGGCGATCGCACAATCGCCCCCACCTCTCGGATCCGTCACTGGGTAAAGTAGGTTAAACCACCTGGACATAAATTTGCTTGGTCGTAGTTCGTCATATGAGTGTTTGTACTGCTTGCGACACACTTGTCTGAGATCTTCATTCTCAAGTACTGCAGCCCGTGTTGGAATTCCCTATTCGATACGAACTTGGATCAATATTCGACGATACACATATACCAAATTAGATTATCGATGTACAGGCTTTCCTGCACACGGAAACTTTCATGGTAAGAAAGTAACCAGGACCAGCATTAGAACAAAGTATTCCAGTTTCCCTTGGAGGCAAATGTCGCAGCGAGATTAGTACGTCATAGCGGCGCAGTCCCATCGCACGAGGGACAGAGCCAACACCACCTACATACCCTAGCGTATATGAAGCGACGTACCCTGTTACTGAAGTAGTGCAATGTACGAGCAACGCAGCCCTAGACCTGCCTTTTACTCTTATTGAGCTGGATGCTGCACTAGGTGCGTCACCACAGCATACCTCACCAGGGGCGGACCAGATACCGTACGTTTGCCTCATACGTTTCGCTACGTGTTCGTAGGTTTGCTTGAGTTTTTCGGGGAGTGCAAGGAACGTCTTTGAAATCAAATGTATTGGTGAGGCAACCTACATACTGTCAGGCTTACCCTAGATAAAGACTGCTTACTCGTCGCCATGACGAAACAATGAGTCAGCCAATGAGGATCGTGTTTTCAACGGCCGTAGCCAATCACGAAAGTGCTTTCAGTGCAGCGGCCGATCTAGGATTTTCCCGAGGGCCGGGGGGCTCCGCTATGGACAAGTGCCACGTGCATGCTGGGATTGGTCCATTGAACCCTATGTTCAAGTCTGAAATTGAGGGGTGTACGGACCCCTGGATCCCCCCCCCCCCCCACTAGATCCGCGCCTTGAACGTACCCGCGTACTAAACGGGAAAACTTGGAAATACAGCGCAAAAAGGTCTCAATCTTTCTATAAAACTGATTTTCTGGGGAACGTCTCGCACTTTGTGTCTAAATATTTAGGTCTGCAGGTTCCAGGTGAGCTGCAATCGTTTTCGAGTTCTTGAATTCCCAGAACGGTGAATCGCAGTAGCAGACGAATTCTAACTCTTAATCGAAGGAGGGAGGGGAGGCAATGAGCTGGCCTTGAGGCGCAACGTCACTCTGTCGCGAGGAGTATACGTCACATAGGGGTGGAGTCCAGTGAGGGGGGCAATATTGGGAGCAATATCCGGAAATAAGGCAGGAACCACTTGTTGGGTGCAAGTCCTGTCCTATAGTCATCCGAGGTGTATGTTTTCTTCGAGTGGTACGTACAGCATTCTGGAAGCATTTCAGATATTGATGTTGCTCTGATTTCTTCAGGAAACAAGAGTCCCGAAGGACTGTCTTTCTAGTTACATCAACGCTTGTCACGGTCACTGGCAGCTTAGCAAGTCTGTGGACCATTCCAGCACGAGACGCTTTGCATAAACATTTTCCAAGGTGCGGCCGCTTAGTGACATATTCTGGTGTTGATCCGATGTTCTCTAATGCTATAATGTACCCTACGACAGGGATGGAATCACAATATTCACGTGGATGGCAGTGGCTTTTCCCACTTCCTTTCTCGCCTCACTGGCCTGCTGCATTCCACTATTCCTTATACACCTCAGGGAAAGGTACAGCTCTCTTACAAATACAGCTTGCTGCAACGTTAACTTCAACGCGGCAACGGCTGGCGGAGCAGTTGGAGAGCCACCCTATCGGCGCTAAGTAGGAGTGGGATAGCCCGCAACCGCAACCACCGCAACGCTCGACGCTCAGAGAGGGCGTTGTGGGCTATCCCACTCGTGCTTGGGAGTGTTTGTCAGAGAAGCCTCCTCCTCCTTCGCGCATTCGGAGCGAACCGTCTGTTTCTCAACAAACACCCCCAAGAACGAGTGGGACAGCCCACAACGCCCTTTCCCTTTTGTTCTACTTAACGCCGATAGGGTGGCTCTCCAACTGCTCCGCCAGCCGTCGCCGCGTTCAAGTTCACGTTGTAGCAAGCTGTACAAAGACGTGTTGTACACGCAGCAGTCTGAATATCCTTCTTTGTAGTGATGTTCCCGATGAAGATGAAGACCAGCGCGAGGTCTGCACAATAGCTATTACTAAGCTGAACAACCTGGGTCCCTACAGGTCAGCAGCTCTTGGATGATTGAAGAGGCCCCTTACATTTGTTCCCCTTCAACGCGAACCATTGACTTCCTATGCTAAAGCACTTCCCATGTAGGTCGTGCACTTACTGAATGCCTTTGCAGGATTTGGGATTTGATTTTTGTTCTCATCGTTGCATTCTACGTCTTCTCTGTGTTGCCTACATACTCCAGCAGCTACCACCCGAGGTAAAAAAAAATTAAAAATTGAGGGCGATAAATGTAATTAATGCGATGACAAAGCGTCAGCATTAGACGAGACACGTCTTAAGACGTGTCAGTTGCGCCGCGCAACTGACGACGGCTGCGCCTCCTAGCGGCTCCGCTTCACGGACTCAGATTGGCTCCGCAAGCTGATTCGCTGTTCTCCGTCACGTGCCGCGCGCCGCTCCCTGCCGTGTATGGACACCACACTCACCACGCTGCGGCGCCGCCTTTTCTTCAAAATGGGGCTTCTAATGCTAACGCATTAATACATCCAATCGTGGTTCGCAATGATTCGTTAAATAACGTTGGCCATCCGAATTCAGGATCGTTACGCTGGTCTACCTATGCTTTCTGATGATCGCCTGTGCCGTGGTCCCTCCGGACGTGAAGCAGCCACTTGCTCAGAGCAGACATCTCCATTGGCGCAACTTTATCCATAACCTTCCGTGGGAAGTGATCTTAATCTACGGCAGCATGCAGGTCTCTAGCAAGGCCGTTGAGGTACGTAAAGTGTCTTCACATGTCTCACGCTGCATTATTAATTAATTTCTAATTTATAGAAGTATGGCGTCATAACCTGCACAGCAGTAGCGCACAACAACTTAGCCAATAGTACAAACTACAAAGTACAAAGTAAAATTTTCAGCTAGAATGACGCTGTTTTAAGAGAGAGGGGAGCGTACGCCTTTTTTGTGTCAGTTATCATACATTCAAATTGACACAAAAAGGCGTACGCCTTCCTCTCTCTTCGAATCAGAAGTGATAACCTTATCATTCGTAGCGACGGTTTGCGCAGAGTGTGCTATGCGGTGAAGCTCTGTTTTTAGAGTGCATCGCTGAATTTCGCTATGCAAATGAGCCGAAGTAAGAACTACGTACTCTTCAAGCACAGAAAGAGCCACAGGCAACCCACGTGAGAGGGCCACATGCTTTGGAGCGACGCAGCTGATTGGTGTAGGAGCTGATCTGTTGGCCAGACAGACAGGTCTTCGACCCAGATGAGGCGAAGGTCGCGCCATTTCTGCGCTCGAAAAGTGCGTAGTTCTTGTTTGGGCTCATTTGCATAGAGAAACTCAGCGATGAATATTTCAACGCACGTGCGCGTTAAAGGATTTTTTAAACATGGAATGGCTTTCAACGAGGAGCACCTCCCGTCGTCGCTTTTGCGCGAAATCCCTTAATTAAAGAGTTAATTAATTTTGGGGTAATTAGTGATCTTATAGTCATATACTTTCTTCGCCTGGCCATATAGCTCAACTGCAAAAAACGGCATCTATTTTGCTCTGCTAGTTTTTAAATAAAATTCTGTAACGAATTTTTAAAGAAAACACCGTGTATAGTAGCTGTGTTTTGAACCGAACCTTAATCGCAGCTGCTTTGCCTTGGTTTCTTTGCATGTATGTTTGTTTGCAGGCAACCCGCTTGCTACCTGCCCTATTTGAAAGCATGGGAAACAATTTTTGGCTGTTGAACTCTCCCCTCAGCAATCAGATAGCTCTTGCTGTGTTCGGTTGTGTCCTGGCCGAGATCATGAACAATGCCGTGCTTTGCCACCTTGTGGTTCCTATTGTACTTGAACTCGTAAGTACCACTATACAAAGATCGCGCAAAAGTGCGTACCCAATGTCTGTGTTGCGGTGTTGATGGCAATGCTCCCTTCTTTGTATTTGTTAGCGCCGGCAAAGTATTTTCACTGACCCGTGCCTTATCACTGCGTAATTGAATCATTGTGAAAAATGATTAACACTCGGCAAAACTTTGGAGATCCGATCCTGCTGCCATGACGTCCGGGGAAGATGAGCTCTCATTGGCCACTCAAAATCCGTCTGTTAAGGAGACGGCACGGTGCTGACCACATATTTTCCTCCCGCTTCGCCTGAGCCGGTTGACATCGCGTCACGAGTCACTTGATTGGCACTCCCACAAGCGTCAACGTAGTTTGGAATGTAGGTGGTATTCGCCCCGAGATCGAACGGTGACGGCGTGCTGCGGAGAAACGATGAACTATCGTAGTGTGGGTAGCTTCCTGGCGTCGCCTGCTTTTACACGTTTATTTTCCGCGTTCATTGTGCAGTGGGTGGGGAATCGGAACAGTATCGTACCATAGCGCCACAAGTGATCTTCCGGTGAATATACACAAGAATTACAGGAAATAACCATCAACTCCTCCGAACATCGGCCGGCGTGTTATCCACACTAGAAAAGTGACGGGGTCGCCCCCTATAGCGTACAAAGCGTTAAATCCGTTATGTGTCTGTATTTTTTCTTTCTGTACTGTCACTGATGCTGTATCTCGACCCTTGCGAAGCAAGATCTTGACTTTCAGATTTACTTTCTGGGTCGGTTGTCAAACATTCCACTTTTAGCCCTCAATTTGACACAGCATTATGTATCATCTCTGGCAAAAAAAAAAAGAAAAAAAAGAAAAAACGAAAAACAAAAAATAACATCCCTCCATCAAATGTGGCCCACGGGCTAACTCGCTTTATAGGAATACGTGTATCCACACTCAAGTGGTTGTGTAGCAATTTTTTGACAGGTTCAGTTAGTTACTATGTAGTTTGTCGTCTTTGGAGCTGTAATGGGAGTAATGAGGGTATTTAAATACTGCATTTCTATCTACCGTTCCCAGCAAAAGTATTTTTTCTTCAGGCATATCAAACCAAGACTGCCCCCTTGACTTACGCAATTCCTGCTGTAGTGGCGTCTTCTTCCAACATCATCCTTCCCATTTCGCTGCCTCTGGTGCTTATGCATCAGACGCTGCATGTGGACATGTTACACCTGGTGAGTAGTAAGGTCCTATCAGACGACATGACCACCCAAGCAGCACAATGTACTGAAAGTCGAGTGCAATAGGGGTGGACGGGTAGGTGGAAGGCCTTGAACAGGCTCGTGAAGCTAAAGAGCGCTGATAAGACACATACCGACAACCCCTATTGCACTCTACTTTCAGTGCATTGTGCTGCTTGGGCACCGTCCGTGTCGTCTGTACCATATCTGCTACGGAACGCCTCATGGTTAAGCCACAGGATGTTCCTATGGTGATAAGTAGAGCACGGAATGACATGACGTATTTTGTCACGTCTTCTGCTGGAATATTCTGGGGAATATCGCTCGTGTGAATACACTAGTGTCGTCTGTCGAAAAGGACGGCTGAGAATTGTACCACTAATGAAGTCTACGACGCCCTTGTTTTGTGCTGGTTCATTTTATACAGAGCGTTTCAATTAACGCTCCGGGCTAAATAATTCGCGAACGGGTGCACCAATCGAAGAACTTTCTTCTTTACGAGTATCAGTCCGATACGACCTAAAGATGCGCACAGTGTGAATGAGTGGGGGGCGCTCATTATTTAAAGAAAAATTCAAACGAGTTTCGCGAAATAACGTCCATTTCTAAAGCAGTCTTTCTACTACCCCTTTTGGGACCTTCAGTGGACACCCTTTAGAGAAAAATCTGCCAGCGAAGCGAGTCATCTGTTGAAGTAATTAATTGGTTTCGGTTTTCATAGTCTTGTCGCGGTGAACGCAAAAGGACGTAATTCATTGGTGGATAAGGGAGTGGATAAGAGGGGGTGGATAAGAGCGTCCTTTTGCGCTTCACCGCGACCAGCCGCGACAAAAATATGTAAACCGAAACCAATTAATTACTGCCGATTTTTGTCGCGGCTGGTCGCGGTGAAGCGCAAAAGGACGCTCTTCAACTCCCTTATCCAACAATGAATTATGTCCTTACACTAATGAATTACGTCCTTTTGCGGTTCGCCGCGACAAAAATATGGAAACCGAAACCAATTCATTATTGCAACAAATGATCCGCTTCGGAGGCAAATTTTTCTCTAAAAGGTGTCCACTGAAGGTCCCAAAAAGGGTAGTACCCATTTTAATGCCGACGGCGCCCTGCTTTAGAAGTTATGTTTTTTCACGAAACTCATTTGAATTTTTATTTAAATAAATTACCGCCTCCCACTCATTCACACGGTGCGCAGCTTGTAGGTGGAATCGGATAGATACTCGTAAAAAAAGTTCGGCCCGTTCAAGAATTATTTAGCCCGGGGATTTAACTGAAACACCCTGTAGACCGTTTCCCACCCTATGCGCCATTGTGATGATTTATCGATTTCTCGCAGCTCATGATCGGTTTTATGGCTAAAGTCATAATCGTGGTCACCATCATAACATCAGTGAACACCACTGGCAAGTTCTTCTTTGGCATTTCTGCACGCAACACCAGCACGTCTGCACAGCCCACAATGCTGGCTCTCCGTGGGGCCGGCCATCTTACTATATCATGAATAGCTGTAGTGATCTCGTATAATTTTATTACACGACATTCAAAGCAAACTTTATGGTTGTATAAACAGTAGTTGAATAGGCAAGCCACACAGCAGGTCATATGCAACAATGTTACTAAAAATAAATATGTAACTTCAACGCTTTTAAGAGAGTTTGTATCCCATTGTAGTCTGTAACTGTGTGTGATTGTACATGGCACTGCAGCGTCAGTGTTTGTGATCTTTGTTGCGGTTGACACACGCACTTGAGGTTCTGTGTAACGAAGTAAAGAAAAATTCTCAAAATATATTAAAGGGCACTGTAGTAGCACTGATGTAGCACTGTAGTAACATATTCTTGATATACCGGTACCTTGAAACCAAGACAAAAAGAAAGCGATTCGTCCGTGATTGATTTATGCTTTCCCTCTCTCTTCAAGAACGCTGACAATGCGGAGCGGGCTGCCATTGGTCTGCTCAAACGACCTGTCCAATCATCGGGTGTTGTAGGAGACCAATCCGACGCCGCCTCTCATTGTTCAAAGACTCGTACGCAAAACGTAAATGCTGTCAGTGAGCACTACCAAAGCCACCTAGCTACAGAAGGCCTGCCCTAATTCTTCCTCACACTCCTTCGCACGTAGACGTACAATGTCCGCCAATCCTAGCAGTCAGCCAATCGTCGCAGACGATTTCGAGACACAGGCTTTCCCTGGCTTCCAGTGGCTCCCAACGCGGCTAATGACGGTTCGTTTCCATAGCTACGGCCAGTGAAAGCGACGTCGTTATTGGCGGGCCCTCCAGTTGTTACATCACGTCGCTCAAGCGACGCGCTTCCACAGAGATCGAAAGAACCCGCAATACTCGGTAGTTTCGGATTTTCCGACAGTAGATGACGTCACCATGCTCTCGAGCGTCTGTATCCTAGCGACCAGCTCACGCACCTTCCCGTTCTCCGCTCTCCACTCCACGACGGAGCCTCGATGGAATTTTTAATACCGTTGGGTTCATATCTACTACTTTCTTTTGTTGAAACTGGCCTCTAGGATGTTCAGTGGCACTTTCTGTGCCTTGACATTTCGTCCACTTGTACAAACGACACTTTGTCGTACAGCATCCGAGACAGTATAACTGTATATAAACACGCACATACACACACACATGTATATACTGTAGACAGCTATAAGTATACCCAAGAAAAATGCATGTTGGCGAGTAAGGCAAGTTCTGTTGTATCACGGGGGTACCGAAGCGAGCGTATGCCATCGCTCGAACCGCTGCTCGGGATATTGTACCACGTCGAGCCAATGCTGTAGCTGCTCTCCCTTACAGTGGACACCCAGTTCAAGTCCACCTGGGGATATAGGAGACGCACTGAATGCACTGGAACGAAACTACAAAGTGGGATATATACCTATGTATTCGTCCATTCTGCCGTAATCCCATACAGACACCTGCAGGAACCTTTTCTCCAGTGTAAGATCGTTTCCCAGTTTGAACGCGAATTCCTGAAGATGATGAGACGGGCGAGAAGTCAGGCATGTTGGGATCACGACCTACTCGATTATAACGACCATGTCATAGGCACCCCTTCCCAGCGCTACATTTGGAAGCTAGCGGCGGCGCTACTCATCGGCCCGGTTATTGTTTCCTCAACTTCTACAATACTTTGTACTTCAGCTTACGTAAGTATTTTTGTACAAACGGTGGATATCCCACGGCAGATATTTCATTCTACGCGTTTTCATAGGAGCTGTTGCTGTCGTCTGCTACAGTAGTCGTACGCCCGCTTCTGCGCGTTCAAAATTCAAATTTCCATTGTCCAATCATGGTGTAGATCTCGCGGGCCGATGAGTAGCACCCCTAGCGGATCGTGCGGACGGGCTCCTCATAGGGGTTGCAGATTATGACATGGTCCTTATAATCTAGTAGGTCGTGGTTGGCATACGCCGTAATGAATACGTTACCTCGTTGAATTCTGGGTTTAGGGTTTTCCTCTTAATCGATGTCTTGTGCTTCATCGGAGGAATGTCTGGCTTCAAGCATCTAACAGAAGAGAAGGCACTTTACAGGTACGTTCACTGGCAGTATATGGTTTATTTCCATGACGTCACTTGCATGGACGCGTCACAGTGGCTAGCGGGTTTGCCGCCACGATGTATAGCGGTCCTGCTGACCCTCTGCTCGCATTCGCGTTTCATTTGGTATTCCTAGGTGTTCCTAAGTTCAGGTACCGTGTGAAATTTATTCGTGCAATACCCCTGTAATTTTCATCTCTCCGACATTAAAAGGGTTTTGACACGACTGATGTTGTTTCATTGTGCCCTGCAAGTATCGTACAACACGTCGGAGTACGTAGGAAAAAATTGTCTACCATTCCCATTGGTTGTCGAAATCACGTGACCCTGCCCACGGCCGCCTCATTGGCGGAGACGCCTGCCGTGACGTCAGAATCGTACGAGTTTCGATTTTCGGTACTAGTCGTGTCCACTCGTCTATTTCCCCTTGTGCTGTAAAACTTGACATGCAGGTTCAATAGACCCGCTTTAACCCCTATAACCCCTTCTGAATAACGCATGGCAGTGAACGGAAAACGAAACCAAATCTCGCGGGGTCCGTCCACATGATGGAGGCAGTCTCGCCTTCTCGGCGCCAGTGACGTTCCGAGACCTTGTACTGAACGAAGGGTACTAACATTTTCACGAAGGGGTCCGAGTTGCGATCCTTCTCCGGCAGATTAACACATCTTACGATCCCAACAAAGAGCATGTTCCCTTGGCACGAGTGTAAGAGGGAAAGGAGGATGCGTGGTTTCTCGCAGTATAACAGTTCTTCGTCCTGAAATGCAGAATTTTTTTCAGTGATTGCAGCTATATAGGACGGTCTTATATGTGCACTGTTGAACCATACCTACACCATGGGGCAACTACAATCGCGAACGATGCCACAATTTATTTCGCCAAGGGTCCTTTAAAGGGGCAGTTCTGTCCCCGAGCATCAATTCGTATACAGGGTGTCCCAGAAAACTGGGTTTCCAACCTCCTTTCGTCGGACTGACAATCATTTCGCTGAAAAATTCGTCGCGCGCTATCCTCTGCGAACTCCGTAGACCATGATTTTCGGCTATTTTTTCCCGATACGATAGCTCCTCAATAATCCTGTCAATTATCATTAATTTGAATAAATTCGGCACGCTCTTCACATGGGTTGGCAAAGTTCCGAGTTCGGTCCGCAAAAATTTACGTAATTAAACTTAGGTTACATGACATGCACATCAGTATTAGGCAAAAACCTAGTAAGAACAAATGCCGTTGACCGCATGATTCTATGTGGTGTAGTTTTTTTTATTAAAATTCAATGGCACGTTTTCTGTGGACCCTGTATATCTTCCTTTCCACGGGTAGGGCATTCCCTAATTTACCGAATCTCGGCTTCAAATTTGCCGACGTTACAAATCATTGGAATACACATGCTTTGAAATTCTCACGCAGAGCGGCGACGTGCGCGACGTCGGTGTGACGACATTGTGACGACATGAGGGCGTTCCCCTTTGCGTCGTTCTCACGTGATCTCATCTCAACTGCGGGAATGATTTGTTTCGGGCGCTCCTGTTACAGAATTCTTCGCGTCCCGCTGCGGGGAATAGAGGAGGAGGCACGGGCGAGGAGACTCACACGTGACCATTCTTGCGATGACGTCACGGAAACGTCACGAGGGCTGATGAGGAGGTTCTTCTGCTTGCTCCTCTCCGTGGGCACGGGCCTGCTGCCGACTTCACAGCAAAGTGAGTCAATTTCGAGCGAAAGTGTTCCCAGCTGAGTATTTTGGGGTCAAACCGAGCGCACCTTCCCTTTAATGTGAGCTGAAGTCAAACGTGAAAGTGATACGTACTGAACATTTCTCGAGCTGCACACTGAATTGTCCCATGTGATTTGGTCTGAGTAACCTTAACGGAATCACGACCTCGCCGAGAAAGCAGTTCCCGAAATGGTACTCGTCGAAGATCGTCAATCTGTAACAACACGTTATGGACGTTACGGCCACTAAACAGGTGCAAAATACGCATGTACTGATGAGACCAAAATGTGCTGAAAGAAAGAAGAGATATCCACCGAGCAACATTTATCTTCAGTAGTGGATGCAAGAAATATTGTCCAAATCCTATTCACGTTAACTTGTCCAAAATCTGTTTGCACAGTTTTGTTTGAAGAGCGGTAATTCCGGAGGCAATGTGCAGCCCTTCTGGCATCGCAGGATGCCGAGCGCTGCCGCAATTTTTGCGTTTTTACGCTTTTACCTTTGGTGCGAGGGTTTACGCATCCTGTCTACGTTTGCCGTGCTCAACAAAAAAAAAAAAAAGAAATACCCAGAAGAAACTTTTGTGTGTTTTAGTGAACCACTTCACGGAACGAGGTCACGAATAGCAGGGAGACACATTCAGCCCCCGAAGAGGCGAAGTTCCAAGAGAAGGATGAGATGATAAGATAAAACAGGATAGAGAGGCTCATATACAGGGTGTTTCACCTAACGTAAAAAAAAATCGTATTAAAAAATCTGCTCTAATCTATAAAAAAATCTACTACTATGGGGTCAACGCTGTTTATCTCGGGGGAGATTTAGCCATCACTTCTGAGCACATTTATCAAATTTAATTCACGAGAAATTGCATTTTCTCAAATGATCTCTGAAATTTGCCAAGTCAACACCACGTTATTATTTTTACAGAAACAGAAAGCGCACGTCGGATTTACTCCATTGCATTGTAAATTACATTCCCTTCTGGCTCAGTAATGGCTGAAAAAACTCGCAAAACACGTCGTTTCGAGGCGCGCAGATTGTCGGCCGAGCTCAGTTCTCCATCAAATTAATGCAAGATGCGGCGGAAGAAACATTGTCACCCGTCCCTTCCTGTTTCCTTCTCGCTCTTCTTTCAGATAACTTTGCGTTGCAACCACATGAAAAAGGGAAAGTGAAAGGGCAGGTACATGGCCTCCTCGCATCGTTTCTTTCGGAGATCTGAGCGCGGCCAGCAATTTGTGCGCTCCGAAACGACGCAATTCCCCCCCCCCCCGGCTATTATCATTGTAGTAGTGAAAGTACTTTGCAACAGAATTTGGTAAATTTTGGTAAATTTATTTTTGGTAAATTTTGGTAAAACATTTGGTAAATTTGGCATGCGCTTTCTGTTTCCGTTAAAAAAAAAAAAAGAAAACGTGAGGGTAACCTGGCAAATTTCGGAGCTGAATTGGGAAAATTCATTTCTCGCGAAATAAATTTGATAAACGTGCTCAGAAGTCATGGCAAAATCTCCCTCGAGATATATCTTTGATACCGTACTGTTCAGACAAGTAGATTATTTAACACATTTTTTTTTCTCGTTAGGTGAAACGCCCCACTAAGTTACTTTCGGAACGCTGGTAGCGCCCCCTCCCGTGGAGGCCGTTTCCAACTGGGTAGGTGGTTGACACATGGTGATTGGTGACAATGTGGGGCAATTATAACTCTTATCTATGCTTATCTTGTCACCTACGTGAAAAGACAAAAGAGAACGGGATTTATTTCAAAGTGGCGGGTACTGTTTATACAGTAAAAGTACCTCACTTCTTACCTACTACTAGAAGCTAGTATACTTTACTGGAACACACGACATTAGGCCCCAAGGTCTGCTCAACACTAATTCAAAACGGCAACACTCGGAGCAATATATGCGCCATGCGTGCACTGTACCTTAGTGTTCGTTTACTGAGGTCTTCCTCCTTCTGGAATGTCAGTGTTTCATTAAATTCCGGGTTCACCGTCCTGTGAACCGTCTTCGTTCGCATAACATCCTCCTCTACACAATGCACGCAGGTCGTGTCTTCGTGCGCTTTTCTTGAGCATGGCAGCAACTCGAGACTTACAAAGGGATCTGCCAAGCCATCAAGGTCTGTACCACGTAAATGCTGCAAGGTCAATGACGTTCCATTAATTCGCCATGTAAGTCTATACCAGATTGTGCTTATACCTGCCACAAGAAAACGAAAAGACTCGATACATCTCCATGGATAATTTTCGGAAAAAGAGGCCTGGCTCAGATATTGTTTCTTTTTTTGCATGCCTTGGATACCCTAGTGGTGTGAGCTATATCCTCACCTCAACGCCTTCCGTTCCGCTTACGTAGTACGTTTGCGTAGAGCCAACACCACCTAGATAGAGAAAGCGGGCGCATTGCCTCCTCTCCCCAGAGGAGCAGGAGCATGTGTTCAAAGAGCGGATGACATAAAACGTGGGGTGTGCTGACCCGCCTGACCGGATTATCACTGTGCTGATAGCGCATAGGAGGTGAACAAACACGTCAAAATGTGAGAAGTATTACTGGAGTATTATAGTATGTAATACAAATCCAAAATGTGTTACAGTAATACTTCAAAGCATTGTTTGTATTACATGTCCAGCCCTGAGTACAGAAGGCCTGCTCATTGCCTCCTTTCCCTCCTTCAATTAAGAGTCAGGATTCGTCTGCTACTGTGATTCACCGTTCTGCGAATTGAAGAACACGCAAATGATTGCAGCTCACCTGGAACCTGCAGACCTAAATATTTAGACACAAAGTGCAAGACGCTTTCCAGAAAATTAGTTTTGAGAAAGATTGAGACCTTTTTGCGCTTTATTTCCCAAGTTTTCCCATTGAGTACGTGGGGACGTTCAATCACAACTCGCAGACGACGGTGGTTCGACTTTATGGCCACGACCGCTGAAAGCACGTTCGTGATTCGCTACGGCCGTTGAAAACACATTGGCTGACTCTTAATTGTTACGCCACGTCGACGAGCGCGCAGGCTTTCTGTATCTAGGTGGGGCTGGTAGAGCGGGGCTCTGTTACCATGGCGACGATTCGCCGTAACAAAGCGCAACCGCAAACGCAACAGTGTGAACCAGCCATAAGTAGAGGCCATTTCCAGAGGCCATCTCCGTAACGAACCAGAAGTTCTGCGTCGGCAGGTGCACTGCGTTTGAATGCGTACGTACAAGGCCAGACATGCGGTCATCGCAAGTCTCAGCCAATGACCACCATGCGTCACGTCCCCGCTCCCCAAGCGAAGATGGCCTCAGGGCGCATGCCCCGGACACAACATTATGATTGGTTCTCCGCTGGCGGGTGCGTGCGTCTGAAAAAGTTCAGCTCGGGCGCGTTTTGCTGCGGAAGGTCCCGCACGCGTCTGCTGCCACGGTAACCAACGCTCGCCCGGCGCCCACACGCAATGCAACGGGCCCATCTGTGGAACAGATACTGCTATGTTCCGCATCAGCGACAATCTACCAAGCTAACTTTTTTTTTTTGTCCGAAAAGTGCTTAGATTTGCTTCCGCGGCCGCAGAAGCTCCGGCGGCGTGACATTAGTCTCTAAGCGGAGAGTGAGAGCGTGACACTCAGATGAGAAAAGGCGCCATGCGTCCAAACAGTTCATACAAGATCTCCTTTTGTCGACATTCACATATGGTGGCAGTGTACCTTAGCTCTGTGTATGGTGCACTTGAGGGCTTGGCCTGAGTTCAGGAGCAGCAGAGAGAATTCCAGAGTGCCTATGGGGCCTAGGGCAGAGAATCAGATGTTTTCCCAACATTCTTCCATACTCTGCAGTAAAAGCTCTTAGTATGCTCTGAGTGGCATTGTATATACAGAGTGTGAATCATAATCACATAATAAAGTAGTAAAGTAGTAGTTTATTCAGAGTTTGCCAACCAAAAAATAAAGAGAGATTCAAAGTATGCAACGAAAATGAAGCACGACAGGCCATTTCAAATAAATAGGTCTTTAATGCGTAAAACAGCCAGAAAAAAACAACAAAAAGAACAATGCAACAGAAACAACACAGTAGGGTCATTTCAATAAGGTGTGCTGCTTGTTGTCCTTGGATTCTTGTGAAAAAGATTTTGACGAGTTTTGATGATCAAAGTATGGAGTAACAACAATACTTCCCCAAGCACGGGCGTTTTTGTAAACTAATGAATATGAAAATCCAAACGAAAAAAGAAAAAACATCGCTTATTTCTTTCCCATATTTGCCTGCTCTTAGGAGATGCAAGTTACAGTGGTATGTTTGTCTGCCAGCCTTGGCTTGATTACTTTTGTTGGTAGGGTCTTTCTAAATGCAGAGAAGATTGCTCGTGGTTTAGGTTGAAAGCCAAATAAATTAATTTTGAATACATTAAATCCTGTAAATTAATACCTGTTAATTAATAGCCTCTAAACTAAGTACCTGTAAGTATTTTTCAAGCACATTCTCAAGTACGTATGTCAGCCAATTGCATACTTCAAGGGATTCTTTCTTTTTTTCCTCGTTCAAATAGCTTGTGAAGCCAGCTTCGTACAAGACTGGTAGCATGATTTCCGATATAACCTAAGAGTGGAGCAGAATGTACACATCAAAGTTTTTTGTCACAAAAAATCCTAGGAAGTGAGCAATACACCTTGATCAACATTACTGTAATGACCCAGCAACAAGCATAAATAAACTTGCAGCACAGCACTGACAGTAGTAATAAAGCATAATAGAGAATGCAAGCAATATGCCATTCACCACAGATGATGTCACGCATCACCATGTGTTACAGAAAACTTGCAAGTACCCCTTTCACAGTGAGACAGTAGCTAAACAGTGAGCACTTTCAGTGGGCTTGCGGTGCATATATCTGAGATGCTAGAATCAAAATGACTCGCACAATTTTTGCTGTCAGGTGTACACGTAGCATGACCTGGTTGATTTTTCTACCTATCTGTGACAGCTGGGAGGGCAGCGTCTGCTATGCCACCTTTTTCGAGAGGCTAGCTGAGGTGCTGAGTAGCGAGAGATTGCATCATTGGGAATAACTTGCGTCAAACCAGATACCAGAAAAGAAAATGGGTATAATCACTGCAAATGCACCGCAATTTGTCAGCGAGCAGCAATGGGCAAGCAAGGAAATACTAATTATAGGATACAGTATTGTATCGTGCACATGGAACACAGATACATGTATATAATTCAGTTGCCTGTGCAGGTAGCTAGTACAATGTTTGACGACATGTGCGCAGTATACACGTGTATTGCAGTACCCTGTTCACACTGGGGACATCCATAAATGACATGTTCGAATGCTTTTCAGCTCTGATAACATGTTCAAGCCCACTCCGAAGAATTTATCGTAATAACATTGTGCTGATGGTAAGAAGGGCTGTTCCCTTTGGTTTGGCATCAACACAATCAAGCAGGGGAATTGTGTGTGGTCATTATAGGTGAGGCAGCATTTGAGCACGTCATCATCGTTGAAGAAGGAATTGCTAATATTCTTTCTGCTCCAGAAATTTCCATTATCAATACGTAAAAGCTGGTGTCTTTCCTATATATTAGGTTATATCACGATATGAAAGCATCGAATTGCTCACTTCAGTGAATTCCTATGCCACATGCTAGTCTGATTAGAGTATGATATGATATGATATGATAAAAATTGCAACCTTCATCATATTTTACTGCATGAAATCTGATATTATTTATAAAATTAACCCATTAGGTTATTGACTTTTATTGGTAGTTGCAAGTTTAGGGGGGATAGCATGGTGGCTGTTATTTAGTTGCCTCCGTTTCCTAGACTAAAATTTTACAATTAATTAATGAATCGAAAATTAACAATTGCTGTCCCATTTCAGCAGGGCAGCTGCCTCCTTGTATCAGAAACCAGACAAGTCAGGCGTTTTGAGCTGTTACGTGGGAACAGATGTATCACGGTAGAATCATTTCATTGCTTGTACCAGTGATCATTTATCTGAGTAAATTACAAACTCGTTAAGCAGAACATCCACATGTTAATAAAGAACTGAAGCCAATTGTTGCATGCTACATAAACGTGAATGCAAGCAATGCATGCGAATGGGCTAGTGTGACAAGAACATATTTTGGGGGAACTGCTAAGAGACAAAATCCTTCAGTGTGACAAAGTGTGCAAAATGTGCACAGGGGATATAGCATGGGTGCCAGCTATGAAATTAGTTCTTTTGCTGTTCCCATTGCAAACTGCACCCAGACAGTGGTGCAGTGGTGACTAGAATGGTATTTGTACTTCCTTTAGGAACAATTTGCTAACAGGAGCATGTGCCTTGTGGGATGCATATTGTTCACACCAACAGTAGGCCTAACAAAGAAGCAGACCGCTGGACAATTCAACCGCAAAGGTTCAAGTCTTGCAGCTTGTCAAATGTGGGAAACTATCTACCAGAGTCTGCTTTGAAGCCCTCTCTCACAGCAGACCTGGGGACCCGTTCTCATTCTTCCTCCCTACGGGCTATTTGAGATCTAAGCACTTAAATCAGTCTTCAGTGAGAAATGTTATGTTGCATATGCATGTGTGTTGTAAATACGTTTCAAGAAGCATAACCTGGCCTGTCACTGATAGAATGAAAAATGCGGGACAACTGTAGCCCTTGCATTAATAGTTCAATGATCAGTATGTAATAGCCATATCTGGAAATGCTGGGTGTACAAGTCGTTCCCCACCATTTCCAGTTCCCCTCCATTTCTACGTCCTAAAGGATTCGTGTTATCCGCGGTGTGTTGGATCATTCAAGTGTGAGACCAGCGACTGACTAGAAAGGAATACCCGTGTGACAGGAGTATAATAAAATTTAGTACCTACGGAAGAAAGGAAATTACGTATAAATAAACATAATGAAATGGCATTTTGTTTCGAGAATCAGGGCTTCTCGAGGCTCAGGGAAGGACGCATTCTCAGGAA
Source organism: Ornithodoros turicata (assembly GCF_037126465.1). Lineage (NCBI taxonomy): Eukaryota > Metazoa > Arthropoda > Arachnida > Ixodida > Argasidae > Ornithodoros > Ornithodoros turicata. Next base: position 21,110,984 of record NC_088210.1, on the reverse strand, counting down.
CATTAAAGGAGCAACAAAATGCAGGCAAGCTGGAAACACATGCTTGCAAAAATGAATTGGTAAGTGCATAACATAAAACATGAACGACATCAAAACAAGGATGAGTTTGGTCAACACCTGTGTCATCAGACGGGCAAAAGAGCTGACGCGAGCTCCACCTGGGGATAAACGCAACACATAGATCCTCCACATAGCGCCCCATACCTGGCGCTGGCACTCATTGGCTTTTTTTTTTGCGAACTACTTGTCGATCCTCGTCGTGCGGTCCATTTAACATTCATTTTCCCAAAGATATTTTGCATGTCAGGGTTGCAAGAACACTGGAATGCACCTACTTTCAAGCACTTTCTGGAGAAAAAAAAAGAAAAGAAAAGGAAAAACAACAGAAATTTTGATCGAGTTAGGTTGAGCCAAGAAATTAGTCACCAAACTGGTAAGTCCATCCCACCAATCAGTAGTCAACTCCCCGAGGGTGACAGCAATAGGTACCCAAGTGACAATCTGACACAGAAATTTGTAACAGACCTAGCATGGTAGTGGAAATGACAACATCATACAGTTTCCAGTACATTAACGTATCGATTTTCGGCTAAAAATCATTGCTTGCAGGTGCACAGAAAAAGTGGCCCAATCATCATTGACCACATGCTCTTTTTCAAAAGATTCATTGTGTTCTGTATTCTAAAGCCACAAGCCAAGTTGTTTGATTATGAGTGCTGTCTTCTACGCAGTCGTTTCCTATCACTACCAGGACTATGAGTAGCGGAGTAAAGTGGAGTGGAACAAAGCGAGTCGAATAAAATAATAGTTCCAGCACTCTTGTACGCTACGTTGTGCTACAAACACATTTTTGGAAAATGTTGCGCAAGGCACTCATCACATACTGGTGACATCCACCACATCTATGGCGCAACAGAAAATGAGTCCCTAAATCATATGTAGAGCACTTGAGTAGCATAATGAGTAATATTGTTTCCACAGTTATGACCGTGCATGTGGAGAGGAGAGGGGGTTGAATCCCCTCACAAAAATCTGGAATAAATTTATAATTTTTCAGGTTTCACCCCTTCCTCCATCACAAAAAAAATGCCTGAGCGTTAGCCTCAAGTAAGACACACATCTCATCAGGGAGTCTATTATTTATCAGCTTGCCTGCACTTATGAGTTGCATGCTTTTATCTCTCACTTATCTGCCCCCCCCCCCCCCCCCCAACCCCCTTTTCTATGCAACTACTGCCTTCCGAGTGCGTGCTTATGACTGTGCCCGTAATTACCAACATACCTGCAGTGCAAACATGTAAGAGGAAACTCCTAATACATACTGAGCATGTGCTCCGAGATATCTGGAAGACACGTCAACAAGAGGAACATATGCAACAAAGAACTGAGTCCTATCTCTGCACGTTTCTCAACCTGCGTATGAAGCTGGCGGTTTTCCCCTTACTTGAATCCCCGGAGTATCGGCGGTCGTCTTCGTAAACTGAGCCAAAAGCGGAGTCGTCGAACGGATCGTTTTTTCCGTTTCGTGGCGGGTGTGCCGTGACATATCGGCCCGTTGTTCCGATGCTGCTGATGCTATCTGCAGACCGATCCTGCATTTTGTCAACAAAGATGACTGTTATTTGTGAGCTGCTTGAGACGAGGGTCTGGTGACTTCTCTTTCTGTGCTCAAATACTCAGCTGTACTCAATGTATACATATGTGGTAGCAAATTCTTCTCTGGGACAGAGAAACTCGTTTGCAGTACGCACATGCAACTTACGTGAAATCCCTTGTTGGCGTTCCGTTCGACCTTCCAAAATTATTCCGGCAACGTGCTATAAGCAGGGTCCGAGGTTTTCGGGAAATATTTTTTGCCAAATTCGGGTGGTAAAATTCCGATGTAAAATTTCTGGTATTGTATATGATACAGGTAAAAATTGGGTTTATTGGGCTTGTTACACATATCACAAATGTAGAAAGAAAACAGCTTTCAAACTAAGTAATAACACTGTCTATGACAAAATGAGGACTGTGTTAAAAGGTCTACGGCAATTCAAGCCAGCATCGAACGGAATGGTACTTCAAATCTGCATGGTATTGCAAACCTGCACTACTACTAAAGTACTGCAGTCAAACTCCTCCTTCTACAGTCAGACTCCTTTACAACGAAACTCAGGGGACAGCAAAAAAAAATTGCAGTAAAGGTATTTTCGTTAAAAAGGATGTCTATTATTGGACCTATAGGCTCCAGCGGGACCGCAAAAAAAATTTGCTGTAGTGGTATTTTCGTTAAAAAGGTGTTCGCTATAAAGGAGTTTGACTGTACTTCGCTTAACGTGAGAAGCACTTTCGTTTTGGTGCCCGCGTCGAAGTAGGAGAAATGATTCCGACTTAGATAGTTGGAATTCCGTTACATTCGGCGATTCATCGGCAGTTCTGCTTATTTTGGCTCCTGACTCCTCGTTTCTTTTTTCTTTTTTAGGAACTATCTAAGTTACTGGGCGCTGGGTCTTGTTTAGGCCGCGGGGCAGTACAGCCATCTCAAACGGGCGCGACACACCCGGCGGAAGCCACGCGCACTTCTCAAATGATTTCTCGACGCGCGCATGCTCGGCGAGCGTGTGACCTCAAAAAAACAAATTTTTTAACACACGCAGAGACTTTACGCCGGAATCTGTCGACTCCCGATATTCGTGCGTGAACGCTTGTGGTCAACAAACGTGGCAACATTGGCGCGCGTCACTCGCTCTCTTCGTGCCGCATGCGTTACGGGTGGCACCCTCTAGGTTGCCCTCTAGGCTGTGGTGTCACCTCTTTCTGTCTGTGATCCCTACCTCTCTTCCACTACTGCAGTTCTGCAGTAGTGCACACACTACTTCTGCGCCGCGTTCTGCGGCGCGTGACAAAAGGACCCCGGTTTGGGTAGAAATTGGGTTTTTAACCCGAATCACTAAATGTGCGATTCAGGGGGCAAGTACGGGGAAAAAATGGGTAGAAAACCCCAAAACTTCAGACACTAGCTCGAAGTATGTCATGTCAGTTATGTTCCAGCAACATGTCAGAAAAAGTAAGCGTTAAAGAAAGAACAGAATGTGGGTCCTGAAAAAAGTTACTGGAAGATGCCTTATCAGACAAAATCCAAGAAGTCATAACCGAAAAATAGGGAAGCTTGTGCAAACCTCCGAGATGTAAAGGGCGTGCCTTTTCTTCTCGCTATCCAGTTGCTCTTCCTCGGAATCCGTTTTGGAAGCTTCATTTTGTCTCCTTTGCAACCATGGTGCCACCTCAGAATGCCGACTAGCTGGGCTCTTTGAAGAATCTGACATGCATATTAGCTCTGCAATATAATATATTGCCGTCATCAACAGCGCATCAAACAGAGGCAGAGGAAGAACTGAAGAAGGATTGTCTATCATGCAGGACAGGAACATTTTGTTCCATTCACGTGAAAGCTATGTAACAACCCCAACAACACTGAATGTCGTCTGGATGAACGAATAATGTCCGAACGCATTCGTACGTCCGATACCTGAGGGATATCGATCGGACGTAAGAATTCGTTAGGACATTATTCATACATCCAGAGGATATATGGTGTTGTTGGGGAACAAGCAGGCTTCTAGTGTCATTTAATTATCCAACAATGAATTTTTAAATGGGCCTTTACTCGGATGCTCTCAAAGGCCACGTCAAATTAACTAAAGGATGGGAGTTGACGTAAAGTCAGGAAGTGCCGGTGGCAGGACACTAACACCTTGCTGGTAAGGACTCCTGTCCTTAAGACCATTACTTGGGCGTTTGTGAGGCTTAAACACTGCGTGTTAGTCGTAACTGTTCTTTCAGCCCTAGCTTACTCCACAAAGTGTTACAATGATGTGTGTGCCATTGCCTTTCGAGTTCTCTCCAATGCAAGCGTGATATATGTACCGTTATAAAAGCTGGTGAGGTCGCCCTCTGTGCTGCACTGCAAAGCCGAAGCGGTGTCACGTGATGACGCCCCTTGCTCGAACCTCTCGGGAGATGAAGGGAAGGCAACCTTGTTGCTGGTCGAAGAATCACTGCTGTCTGCTACGATTGGACAGAAAGGTGTCACAACCAGCTTCATTCGTACGAGACTTCTCCGGGGACCTACTTGAGTCATACAGTGCTTTTCGTGAAATGACCCTCCGGTTCACCTTGTTCCCTCTCATTTCATCGTCAGAACTGTCCGTAGACTCTTTTTCTGCTTGTCCTGCATCGTACAAAAGGGGCTCCATATTAGTTGTAACAAGAACCACAATCATTAACGAAGCATGTTGGGCTAGTTGGTACATAGCTGGCATGTAGAAACTAGCAAAGAGACGGAAACACACGGAAAAGGAGTAGACAGGACAACCGCTGGCATCACAAGTGTCGGTGACGACTTCGACACAGTGGTGCCTGAAAAAAAACTATGAGCGTCATTGGGACGAAAATTTTGACGTTCGAACACTGAGGGCTCAGACTATCGAACAGACACATTTTTTACTGCGTTACATTACCCTTAAGCAATTCCGTGTAACGCTTGGCTATAAATCACTAAAATTAATTCATAAAACTTCATTAAATGTCACCAGAGCAAATTCAATGCCCAGAACCTCGCGGCCTCCTCCAACAGGGAGAGTCCCCCTTCATTTTTTTAGAAATCACGCGTCACCTTTATGCCACGATTTTGTTGCGTGGGCGGACACCCCGCTGCCGTTGCCTTTGCTGCAGGCAAATTTGGTACCGGCGTCCTTCTTCTCCGGGGGAATGTAGTTTGGCATGCCATGGTAGAACCAAGCTCCAGATTTCTTCCACATCTGGAGATGAGGTGCCAATAAGGCATAAGAAACAGGAGACCCATAGGAAGGGCTGCACTAACCTCTCTAGTCTCCGAGCAGATCATACAGAGCCATATTTGTTCTTTGCAGACGCTGAATGTATCCACACAGCATTTTGAGCACACGGCCTAGAGTAGGATTACAATTAAAACTTCAGCAGCAAATTGCTACAAAAATTCTTCACAGCATAGTGGCAACATCAGTTGACTTATTGTCTTCGGTTATTAATTTTCCTAAAAAAAAAAAATGCAACAAAAATATGGAAATATGTATTCAAGGGGTATTAGAGAAATCAAAAACGGACTAGTAGAGTATGACGACGAGAGATCTATGCTCGCAGTAACCTGGGAACATGCCTGAACTCCTGCTGCAAAAGCATCACAGAAATTTGCCGAATACCTTAAAAATGCCACTATAAAACGACAAAAAGGTTCCAAAAATTCCAAGGGTAACTTCAAGTGTACCACAAGCTACTTGCAAAAGTAATTAAGTTACACTTACAATTACATAGTACTGAAAGTAGTCTTGCAAGTAATCAATCATTGATAACGCAATTAATTACAGAAGTCGGGTTGCTTGTTAGTCAAATTACTCTACTTGTCTCGTTATCCACTACCTACTTGCACACTCCTAATCATTCAGAGCTGTGATTCAGAACACTGGCCCCACCTTTCTGCAGTCGTTGCAAATCATCGGTGAGCTGCTCAACAGCCCAAACTCTTCGGCACACAGGAGGCACTGCGTTGTCCCATTGCCAAGCGCATTCCTCTTCATATTTTCTACCCGTTCGACTAGTCGCCTGCATTGTATGGTTCACTGCTGTTAGCGAACGATGCCGCTGCAAAATTAGTGACCCCACGTACCCAACACGGTGTTGTTCGATGCGTTCAAGCATGTCTGCCCGCTTTATGACATCCACAATGACTTCTTGGTCTGTGTCGCTCATCTGCTCTACCTTCGAAAATGAGTTGATGCCTCCTGTTTTGACAGACCAGCCTGTATGCAGCCTGTTTGTGCAGATGACGTAGGTTATTTTAATTACGTACAAGACGGAAACGGTGTTGGAAGGCAACGAAATGTTCGACTTAAAGTTTGCAAAATCGTTCCCCCCTGTTTTCTCACTTCCTTTTTTGTCTTTTGAACTACTTAGCCCCGCACTGGAGGTCGTGGTAGACCAACCATGAGTCATCAAAATGTGTGCCGAAGAACATGCACAAGAGCTAACAACAGCTTAAAGGGAGACTTTGCAAGGATTCGAAAAAGATTAGGTGAGCATCATACTGAACACAACATTTGCATTCATTTTGCGCGAGTAATTACTTAGTAAATGATGACAATAGCAAACCTAAACTGAAATGCGAAGAGCTGAAAACAGAGCTCCATACTACGGCGGTTCACCCAGCATTGTCGCCTGCTTCCAAACCTGCATCCTCCCTTGCGTTTTGAAGAAAAGCAAAAAAGGACGTCCCACATAGTTGCAGTTTCCATTACAGTCATAATGACGCCGCCTACAATGGGACAGAAGTGAGCACGCTTTGGAAAAAGGTTGTATCCTTCCAAAACACAAGCAGGTCGAATAGAGCAGCGCCCAGAAATGATGCCGGATGATGTCAGCAGTGTGTTGCTTCCAGTGCCCTCTCGCTTCACAGAGGTGAAGCGCTCGCTTCGTAATTAATTTGTTTGAATAAAATCTGCACAGTCTTGGAACGAGATATTTTGTACACGTGTTCCTGACATCTCAAACGTTACGTCATGTTAGCTGCCACTACTTACTTTGCTCGCAATGCCAACTCTCGGTCATTGGGACAAACCCACTTGTCTCGTTCGCTGTAGTCAGTCATGCTTCAGCTCCTTGAAAAAAAAATAGAAAATTTGTCGCATCACAAAAAGGGTGGCAAAATGCACCTCAACCTAAATTGTTCAATATTTATGCCAAGAAGAGAAACTCAATGTATATTTACATTCAGCACAAAAAAGATATGGCATGCGCCGTCTTAGAACCTCAACTCGCAAAGTCAAACACCTTTTAAAGGCCGCTTAAAATATAAATACTACATAATTTTAAATAACAGCCATTGAAATGATAATACAATATAAGATTATAATTTGTATTCGAAATATAGGTCATGCTTCCATCGTATTTTCGGCTGCAATGGCATATGAAGGCCTGACGCCAGACACACAGCAAGAGCGTACTACTAGTGGAGTTAAGTATTGTATTGTATTGTAGTAAAATTGATGTGCATCATTTCTGTTTCCCTGTTTTCGATTATTTAGTTTACCCGTGCATTAGCCAAGGGCAGACCTAGGGGGTGGTCCAGATGTCTTGACCCCCTCAATACATGATGATTTCAGAAAATCCCAGTGCTCCTTGCACACACATTGCATCCTGGGTGCTTACTGAGTGGGGGAACGAAAAATAATCTTTCACGTTTTGCTTTCGCTGACCTTGACACGTTGTGGACAATAGACTGATATGGGAGAAATCGAAACAGTTTGGAGGCCACCCGTTTCTTTCGTATTAGTAAGCTCCCAGAGTTCAAAGCGGTGCTAAGCACTCTGGGATTTTCTGAAGTCATCTATTTCTGTTGTCACTGAGTGCTTCAATTGATCCTATCAAGTGTATGTAGCATGCTTATAGGGTTCTTCGTTTTCGGGTTTTATGATTTTTTTTAATTCGGGAGGGAAAAATCGGGTGCTACTTACACACGAGAATTCAGGGAGAAATCGGCGAAATGTGTGTCTCCCTCTCGTCCGTGCGTGTTGCGCCTTAAGATGCATCAGTATTACCAACTAGCTCAACTATTGTTGTTGTTAGAAACTTATTCTTTTTTTCTTTAATGTGATGTTCTTTAATGTGGAGGAAAATTAAAAATGTGACCCCACGTAGGCGCGTTCATGTGGAATACCCAGACTATCTGATGAAAATCTATTTCTAGGGTGCTCACAATCGATTTCCTCCGTAAGCCATTGGCTTACCGTACCGCCGCCAATTGTGAAAAATAACAAAAGGTAGAACACATAAATGAAACAACTTTTTGTGTCTCAACAAAGTGTTCAATTTGTTCTTCGCACTGAAGTTTCCGGCACAAATAATGACAGCTCTTAATCTTGCTATTTACAAGTAAAATGCGGAGACGCTGCGTGAAAGCCTCATGTAACCTACATCATACCAAGCATGTGTGATCGGTTAAAGAACCAGATGAGCCTATCCATTAACGTTGGCGTGCCTTGTCTGCATACAACTCAATATGATTGTACTACTAACGAGCGCGTACCATCAGATCACAGATGGACAGCTGGCTCATTATGCGACTGCTTCCTAAATGAGTTTATGAACCTCTCTCACTTACATTACCTTATAAACGTCTCCTGACGCTGCAGACGTGCCAGTCACATGGTTTTATGCCTCAAAATTGACAGGTGTGAGATACGAACGTACCGAACATTCGCTATTTCACAGCCGTTCACAGGCATCCGTCCGCGCATTCGACGCATTCGCAACTTGTTGCGCCACCTGTGATGTATGCGCCGTTGCTCCGTTCCAGCTTCCGAGATTTTTCCCTTCGTGTCATGCGCACCCACGGTTTTGCATAAATGTCATTGTGCTGAATGAGAGATTGAGCTCGTTCGCGCTGTCTTTGTGATGCCACTTCCCACCACCCGCAGCATCACAGAAACCGTAAGAAAACGAAAGTGAAAGAACCAGAACATAAGGTTGGCAAGAGAGCAGTGGAAAAAGGAAAGCGAAAAATAACGCGATTCACTCTCTCACACGTTCAACCTCGGAGGCCGCCATGATGCGTACGACCATTATGAATGCATCGCTGTGTCTTGTTTGCCGCTAAAGCTAGCGGAATTCGCTAATAACAGCAATGATTTGCATTTCCAGTGCCCAGCACTGGATGTAGAGCCAAGAGAATGGGAAAAGAAGGAACCAGCAGTTTGTTTTTTCAACGCTTTTCATACATTTACCTCATGACCTCAGGGCTCACGCAGCCACGCAACTGAAATCCAGCGACAAAACTGAGATCGGCGCACATCTCTTCATGTGGTTTTGAACATTCCCCCATTTCAGTTCAAAATCGTTTCTGAAATTCATTCCGTGGCGTCGTCACTGTCGTCACCACCGCCACCACTATTGCAGCAGAAGGAACATGGCGCCTGCTTGGCAAGAGGTGCAGCATGCCAAAGTTGAAAAACGCTGCGAGCTTGTTCTATCAGGGCCACCAATATCTAAACGAATCGAAGAAGAAGGTCACTTTGACGCTTCTGTATTTGCTCTTACCCACTTGAATTTTCTGGAAGTGAGCCACACTTGCCTTTCGACGCTCCCCGACGGCATTGCTCGGCTCGTCAACCTCACAAGACTTGTTCTCAGCGCAAACCAGCTCACTCAGGTACCAGCTGAGTTGGGGAGTTTGAAGAAATTGAAATTCCTCGACATTTCAAACAACGGACTTGAGTCAATTCCCCCTGAGCTTTCTAGGCTCTCCGAGCTTCAGTCCTTTAACGTGTCTTTCAACAAGTTATCTTTCCTTCCTGACGATTTTAAATCGCTGTCGCACTTGATCGTTTTGAACTTTGCCTGCAACGAAATAGTAGATTTTCCTACATTTCTTACCGAAGGAAAATTCGATTTTCTAACTGAAGTAGTTGGAAACAAAAATTGTATAGCGTCGTTACCACGAGGATTAGAAGGATCACTGCCGGCATTAAAAGTCTTGGACGTCTCAGCAAACAACATAAAAGAAGTTCCTGGTGAAATTGGAGATTGCCTCAAGTTGAAGGAAATACACTTGAAGGACAATCCGATTAGCGACAAGAGACTTCGGAAACTGGTTGACCAGTGTCACTACAAACAGGTATGTAGCTTTAATGCTGCTATAATACGCACATTGCTGGATCTACAACGGTGGGGGGCCCACCTGCATGACCAGTGCTGTGCGCGGTGGTTCATATCGATGAAGGAAAGTCGGGTTGTAAAGTAATTTTAACTTGAGCATGACCTACCTGTTATGAGATATAAAATGTTGACGATATCAAATTCAATATGCTGTACCTGATTCTTTTGTCAACTCACTGTTAGCAGAAATACTGATTCACTTATTTCAACAAACGCCAAATTTAAAAACAACAGCGTTTCCCACCGTGTAGTCGTCTGCTGTCATAATGTTGAGACACTCACCACAGTACGAGTACTGTTGGTTACGCACTTTTTTTAAATTTTACAGTAGCCCAAATATTGTGTTGTATAAAAATTCTGACTGGATATAAGTGATTTCTGTTAGGATAAAAAAAACACACAAAAAGCTGATATCCGAAGGTTTGGGGGGGGGGGGCTTAATTTCGGCACTGAATACAGAGCTTGATCAAACGTATAGAAACATACTTTTGTGTCTAAATTGATTCGGAGGGAGCGCTGCCAGAAATATTTTCTTTCACTCATCACAGGTACTAGAATACATCAAGAATCACGGGCCACGTGATGTTGAGGTTACACAAGACAAAGGGGGTAAAAAGGGAAAGAAGAAGAAGGGCGGTGCCGCAGCCAATGCAACAGACGTTCAAGCGGTGAGTAGGTCTCGGCTGCTGGATCGAAAAAAAAAAAAAAAACGACGTCCCGTAGTGACAACATGGACCACATTTTCTTCACTTACTAGCTGTTCCGCAGCCCGCTTCTCCGCCTTGACGCTAATAACTTGTATTTCTTTCGTAAACCATGGAACAGGTTGCGAACAAGTTTGAAATCCTGCAGTTGCAAGATACGAGCCCCGTTGTGGTCGCAACTGATGAAGTGCACGACGTACGACCGTACGTGGTCTGCTGCATCCTGCGGAAAGTGCAGCTCGACAAAGAGGGCATGCTACGAAAGTTCCTCACACTGCAGGTAAGTTCTGCCCTGCTGGACTAACCACGCGGCTGACAATCAATGAATGTGCGACAAACTGTTTGAAAGCTATTTGTGTGCCTGGAAGAAAAACTTAAATCAGCTAACAGGGATCAGGTTACAGTCATGTCCTCCGCAAACTTCTTCCAGCAGCAGGAGCAGCAGCAGGAGGTGGCAAGAACTCCCAGCACTTAATTTAAAGGGTCAATAAAGAATAAAGTACAAAGATTCCATTCCCTGTGCATTGCTATCAAGGTAACAGCAGCTTTCTTCAGGCAAGGGCACATTTTCCCACTTTAACGCCCCTTTAAACAAGCAGTGATGTAATCATGGACAAGGAACACAGCAAGGACTGAACCAAACCTGTACCAGGACAGACTATGAGGAATGAAATCCAGGTCACAGTCGAACTTGCATGACTGATACACAGACAAATGATCAGTGCAGAAAATTATTCTTCCATGGAACTGCCATACTGTTCACCTACCACATTTTAATGTGTTAGCATTAGAACCCCCAAGTTGGAAAATAGTGACCGTCTGCCTGTCGGGTGTGTGTATGTGAAGCCTCCAGTTGAGACATAGGGTGTTCGATATGAGAAGAGAAGTAGATAGATTTAGATAGTAGGTGCAGTAGTAGATAGTTTGTAGATAGCAGTAATGTAGTGGCGATAGTAGTGATAATTAGTGATAATTGGTGATTAATGAGTACTGATGATAGCAATTAGTGACGAGTTGTAATTTTACTAGTGCAGACAGTAAAAAAAAAAGCATAATCCTGAAAAGTTTAGGACTAGCTGTTTCCGAAAGGCGGCCTCTTTTGTATGAACTAATTAACCAGCGTTATATTTTTATTAATCCTTGCAGAATAAGCTGCACGACACATTATGTGCAAAGAGAACGGAAGCAACCATTGCCACACACGATCTCTCCAAACTGTCTGGAAAGGTCACCTACAGTGCCAAACCCCCGGAACAAATAAAGGTTAGCGTAATCTGTGCCTTGTGTGCCTCAGTGCAAGCGACTGCCTTCTAGTTTTTTACAACCTGGTCTGTATATGCAGCTCACTCCGCTTGGGAGGACGAAAGAGATGACGGCACTCGAACTATATCAGCAGTTAGCGGAAGAAGCGGATGCTCTTAGGAAAGAAAAGAAACGAAGCACTTACCCCGGGATCTACAAGTTAGTCTGTTTGAAAGCAGTACCTTCAGTACATTTAGAAGTATGTTTGATTCTGACGTCTAAACTGTATGGCAACGTACTTCCAGGTACTTGTACCTTTTGAAGGACAAGCAAAGGTACCCATACCTTGCCGATGACTCTGGTCAAGTTCTGTCCTTCCCGCCAATCACAAACAGTCAGGGTACACGGGTAAGACTATTGTTTCGTCTCCTCACGGTGCGCGGGTACAATACACAAGTGTAGACAGGTTGCAAAATATGAAACAATTAAAGGTGGGGGAAACTAGACATTTCATTTTGTATAGTACAGCAGGAGTGCCATCCTTGGCACATTTTGCGTAAATGTTTTGGATATTTATTCGCTGAACTTGTTCGCCCCTAACGCATTGCTTAGCGACTTCGATTGGGTTTATGTTAGACAGTCTACATTGTTTACCATTAAGCACTATTGATTGTTTTATTTTTTTTTCATGCAATATTTGCTGAGACAAGGCAAAAATTATCAGCTCGCTTGTCACCCTGGCTGTAATCAAGTATCGTGCAACACTTATGCTAAGTTGCAATTACTTCCCTAAGGTTTGTGAGACAGAACAACATGTAGGCTACAATGAAAGGCTACGCTTCTCTGTGCTACAAGTGTTTGAGATAAAAAAAACACACACATAAGGATGAAGTTTCTGCACATCAATGGCCAGCAATTTTTGATGGTGTTTGAGTCACCAGCATCTGACTGCTATGTGCACCTCTAAAAACAATAACAAATGGTGCACGAATGAGAAGCACTGCCAAACTGATATTGCAGCAGCAGGAGTCTCGTGCAAGACGACCCACAGAGCGCATCAGTGCTTTAAAGCAGCTAAAACATCGAGGACACGGTAACAGTTTTAGGGGCTGCAGAATTTACCGTCGTTAACTCAGTATTGTGTGCGTGATACAGTTGGCCCAAATCTAGATTCGCTTAATTTCTCAGCAGCCCACACGGAAGCAGAGCAACAGCAACAATTTTTGTACTGCGAAACTGTAGGTGTTATTAGCAGCTATTAGTACGTGAGTGTTGGTATAAAATTATGGCATTGTCATGCCTGTTGAAAAACAGAAAAGTGGGAATTCCCCTTTTCCCGTTGTATCAAAATAAAGGCCTGCTCCGACCAGTGGCGGATCGAGACCCTCGGTGCTTTTGTCGAAGGGGGAAGGGGAGAGACAGGGAAATCCAGTGTATAAACCAATGTGTTTTGGGGGCGATCGCCCCACCTCCCCTGGATCTGGCACTGGTTCCGACAAATAGCAATGCGCTATATAGCGCTAGCCCGAGTTGAGCACATGCAAACTTTTTCAGCGCGAACGTTTGCACAACATTCATGTTGGCCAATGAGGAGGCCCTTCAGCAATGTCGTCGTGCAGCTGTTATTGCTTCCGCATTTCACGGCACGGCGACCGCATTGGAACTGGCGAGTCTGTCATCTAAAATGTTTTGCAATTTTTCGTTGAGTCAGTTTATCGAACCCCAAAGGTGCCATGATGGGAAAGGCCGGAAACGACCGCCAAACTTCCGCTAAACTATAGTGCTAGCGCTGCTCTATATGTCGTGCTGCTACATGTCGGGACAGGCCTTGACAGCATCCTGTGGTCAGCATGTAAACTTGGTACACATGTTGAACGTTTCAGATTTCCGAGGAAACGAGGGACGTCTTTGTTGAAGTGACTGGCAATAGCCTGCCCTTTTGCAAGAAGGTTATGGATGTCCTGCTCATCGAATCTCTCAAACTTGGACTGGGTTGTGACGGTGGTGAAGATGCCCCCCTCCATTCCTTGGTTGTCGAGAAGGTGAAAATTGTGGACAAAGAGGGCTCCTTAAGGGTTGTCTACCCTTCAAAAACTGACCTTGTCTGCGAAGGGATTGCTTTGGAAGTGCACACCACGTAGAACCTTCTGTGCAACTCGGGTTATTATTGTAATGTGTGGGGCCAGTGGCCCTTAGTTGTCATTTGCAAATTGAAGTGTGTAATAATTTTTTTGTTTTTTGTGCATTGAAGGCTCGGGGGAAAAATTACAAAATGCCACCATGCCATCTCTTATGTTCGTGAATACTTTGCGCTGGAACATTTTTAAGGATGTCTGTCACATCTTTGTGGTCAAGCACTAGCAAAGAGATGTCAGTTGTAATTAATAGTGATCGCATTGAATGGAAAGGACGATGCGTCGAAAGGACATGTCATGTGGCAGACTTCTAGGACAATATTCTGGCAATGCATCAAGAAACGTAGGGATGGATGTTCTTGTCCTATGTAATGTACCCCAGTGAGGATGCAGGCTTCGTATGTACCACAAAAGCTGCAAAAATCGTGTTTTATTGGTTGTCCAGCTTCTGCACAGAAGAATACGACATTACAAAATGCCTTTGCGCACGAGTCACATTACCACCGAGGTGTCTTTCCAGTCGCACAACACACAGCAAGCCAAAGAACATTCACCTGTTTCCTCTCAGAACAGCAGCTTCATTAGCATGGGAGTTAACACAATAGCAGACCTATTTTGGCATATACAGGGTGTTTCAGTTAAATCATCGGACTAAATAATTCGCGAACCGGTGCACCAATCGAAGCACTTTCTTTTTCACAAGTATCTGTCCGATACCGCCTACAGGCTGCACACTGTGTGAATGAGTGGGAGGCGGTCATTATTTCAATAAAAATTCGAACGAGTTTCATGAAAAAACGTAACTTCCAAAGCAGGGCGCATGTCGGCAATAAAATGGGTACTACCCCTTTTCGGAACCTCAGTGGACACCTTTTAGAGAAAAATCTGCCACAAGAGCGGGTCATTTGTTGCAGTAATTAATTGGTTTCAGTTTACATATTTTTGTCACGACTGGTCGCGGTGAAGCGCAAAAGGACTCTCTTCCACTCCCTTATTCACCAATGAATAATGTCCTTTTGCGCTTCGCCACGACCAGCAGTGACAAAAATATGCAAACCGAAACAAATTAATTACTGCAACAAATGACCCGCTCTTGTGGCAGATTTTTCTCTAAAAGGTGTCCACTGAAGGGCCCAAAAGGGGTAATACCCAATTTATGCCGACGGCGCCCTGCTTTAGAAGTTACGTTTTTTCACGAAACTCATTTGAATTTGTATCTAAATAATGAGCTCTTCCCACTCGGTGTGCAGCTTGTACCTGGTATCTGACAGATGTAAAAAAAAGGAAGGTCTTCGATTGGTGTACCTGTTCGCGAATTATTTAGCCCGGGGGTTTAACTGAAACACCCTGTATCAAATCAACCCTGCATATTGTGAATCTGATGTCTCAAAGGGGCACTCAAGTGCAAAAATTTCTTTCCGTAGTATGAAAGACTGAGTTACCTTGACAGCAATACAAAAGGAATGAGATTCTCTCGTTAGTGATTTGAGCTCGTAGAAAACGGCAATTTGCGCTTTCCCTCCTCCTCCTCAGGGTGCCACTCCCACTGGTGCCCACAAACAATTTCCCGCCATCCTTGGACACCCTACCTGCACATCCGTGTCGTGCCTCTTGGGGAGGGGATAAAAGGGAAAGTGCAAATTGCGCCTTCCCTTGCACTTACATCACACAACATAACAGACGAATCCTGTTACTTTTGTATTACTGTCGAA
Source organism: Ornithodoros turicata (assembly GCF_037126465.1). Lineage (NCBI taxonomy): Eukaryota > Metazoa > Arthropoda > Arachnida > Ixodida > Argasidae > Ornithodoros > Ornithodoros turicata. The sequence goes on along the minus strand of NC_088210.1, from coordinate 21,095,462 downwards.
GTAACGACATTTTTCATTCCACATGGATAAATTTTGGCACTTTAGTGCACTCTTAAACCTTTGTTTTAAAACATTTTGTATTGGAGGTCTCACTTACCAGTGTTTGATAACAAAGCTGGTACGGTGATGGATAAAGGTTTATGGAACACAAAGCAATGTCACGTGAACTTCCTGGATTGCCCTCATTGCATTGAGGTCGTTACTACAGCCTTCGAGGACATAACTGGTGCACCCTTATGAACAGGAGCATGTACCCGCTTCCGTCCGCGCTCTGTGTTTCGTAAGTTTTTGTCCAGCACTGTACATAAAATAGTATTACGATCTTACTTCTGCAGAATACTTCTCTTCGGCCTACACCATTTCCTCTTCATTTGATTTTTTTTAAAGTATGTAAAGTATGGGACATTTTTTTTTATCCAACACCACTATAAAATCGGCCAATAGTGATTGTATTGAGATGGCATGTTCTTGCATAGAATGTGGAATTATTGTTATGATAAAGTACAGTTCGCAGATTTATTTAGAGTGCAATTACAAGAACTGAATATACAAGGGAGGAATAACTCTTTTGGCATGATATAGCTTCTTATCGGTTGTTTCCGGCAAAACTTGCTCGTGGGACCCTGCATAACTGTTTTATTGAAAATAAATGACGCTGCAGCTGTGTGGTGTGTCGAGTTCTGAGCAGCCTGGTCATGAGCACTTTCATTTGGGACTTTTAAAATATTGCCGCTAGAAGAAAGAAAACCACACTTCTCCTATCAAAGACTAGTCATTAAGAGTCCACCAATCACAACCGTGCCTTCTGTGACTGCAGCTATGGAGACGAGCCACCATGAGCCGCATGGGCGGCCACTAGCAGTCGCAGAAAGCCTGTTCGGAAATAGTCTGCGGCTGAAGCAGACGACATCGCAACCTTATATGTCCACGTGGCAGAGGGGGGAGAGGAGGCATTAAAGAGGCCATCTGTATCTAGGGGACGCTGACACTGCTCAGATTGCAAATACAATTATTTTGTGAGAAAACCACTCTCTCTACACCATTTACCAGGTTACCTATGCAATATTTGTGTGCACTGTAAAAGTACCCGTAAGGTCAGCATATTTTCTTTTCCAGTAGCCACATTTCACGAGACACTGCAGCACACTTTCCTGAATGATATTTGCAGAAAGAGGTTCACAATTCACATTTGCTGCGTTTATCTCCCAGGATACTTCATTCAGTGAGCCGTTTATTCAAACATCATTGTGACATAGCGCATGAAAACGGAAATGAGTTAGCAATGAGGATGAAACTGGAAGAAAGCAAAAGGGACAAGAAGCAGAAGAACAAAACAGAGAAAACCCATCAACATGCAAAGTTTGCCCTTAAATTTTTTTAGTGTATACAATCTGCTTAACTTTGGTATAGCTAAATTTTAAAACAGCATTATTGCTGAATGAGCTCATCCGTGCCCACGTGCCTGTACGGCTAAGTATGCGAAGAGTAAAACATCGAAACTGTCAGTAAGTGTTTTTCCTTGGGCCAGTTTTTACTAAAGTCCCTGTTTTGGGGACTCGTGGAAAAGTGCAGAAAAATGCCTCCTGGATATCCTCGTCAAAATTCAGCGTATTCAAAAAAATTTCAAATTTTGTCTCGATATGTGTGACAAAAAGCAAAAATATTGGTACTTCCTGCTAAAAGGCCTTCCAGGGCCACACATTTCCAGGCATGCAGTGCATATAGCAACAGCATGTTCATACTGCATTAGCTCGTAAGCACTTGTGAGCTGTGAATCTTACTTGATATTTCCTACATTCTTGCGGAACTTTTACGACTGTGGTTCTCACATTTCTCAATCATAAGTCAAAGCAGGTTTCCCTTTAACTGGTGCTCCTCTGCTTTACTGAGGTTTATGATCCAAAAAGAGTCATGACAAAGTCATGACATACAGTGCCACCACTGGTTATACCAGGTGCAGTGGTTGCGGTCGTTTTCCCTGTATTCGAACACTGGCAAATGCTCCCGTACGTCAGCTAAGCACCAATCGAGTGTACGATTAATCGCAGGTCGCTTTAGCGGCCACATCTGACCCACAACAGACAATGTGGATCAGCTTCAGCTTTCAATACTAATGCAGTAAAAAATGACAATGGAGTTCCACAAAATAGGCAGTCGTCTAGTACGAGCTGCCTCAGGAGCACTGGAAAGGTACACCCGAGATATCCCAACTGCTTTCCAAGGGAACGACCTACGTGAATGAATGGTGTGGAAAAGTTGGCAGTGCATAATTTCGAAGCTACAGAAAGCAAGAAAAAAACAAAACAAAAAAACACGGGACTAGAAGCAATCTTTCAGGATGTAAAAAAAAAAAAGAAAATGAGCAGCTCTCGATGTTGTGTGTAGAAAGTGCTACATACAGTGGTATCCGTGTGGTGAGAATGGCAGTACATTTGCTCTCTATTTCAGCATGACTTTGAACAGAAAAGCGTGCAACGTCAAAAACATAAAACCGCAGCAGCGAGATAATTGTAAATAAAATTATTCTCTCGAAAAAATTAAATGTGCTTTAATACTGTAAACATAATGCCAATGCTTGTCTGAGAAGCCATCGTAGGATAAATTGCAAAAATATATAGTATACTCGAAACGCACATCGATTACAAAAGCTTCTCAAACTCTAAAAGCACTACTTGTGCAGAGACCATACACTCCATCTTTTCTGTCAGAATGCTATCGCCTCAAACCGCACCCGAGGTCTTAGTTTTGCATATCTCCAATTTGGTAGGGGGAACGGTTACATGAAGGTATCGGGTGTACAGCAGAACGGCAGCTTGCGCCGCATGAAAAACCTATGCACGTCCACAGACCTCATAATAGGTAATACTAAAGCTCCATGTGCTTCCATGAAGGCTGAGGCCATAAATGCGATAGCAGAGAAAACATTGGGTAGGTTTGGAGGCACTAAATGGCTCAAATTTTCCAGACAATTTCAAAGTGCAAGCAGTATATATGGCAGTTTTCACAGTGGATTTTTCACATCTGTGCAAAGTCTTCTATACCACCATGGTTCCATATCTACTCACATGTAACTGGGTGCCTTGATTTAGGTCTTGCAACAAAAGTTGAAAGTGTTTTGGTATGCTTTTTTGCACAATTATGCGGAAGTGCCTGGCATTTCTTGCGCATCAGGGGTGTACAAGGTCTCAGCGGAACTGGATCTGTTACTAAAACACGCGTTCCATGCGTCCACCCATTGCGTGAGAAGTCGAGCATCGGGACAATGTTTTTAATGAGTATGCAGCAATACTTTAGGCTTGGCGTGGCAAGCCTTCAAAGCACTGCACAGAATGTTGATCCTGTGATCGTGTGAAAGGAACATCCCCAACGTGCGTATGAGTGATAGTTTGTGGAACTTTAAAATTCGTGGAACGCTGCCACTTGTTAAAAAAAACTGCAACAATTCAGCTTTGAGAAATGACGGCACCGGTTATATGCGAATCAATATGGCATATGCAAGGTACCAGATCTGGATGATGTCTAGACCTGTCGCACCATACACTAAGCAGACATATGCTTACGTGGACACCGCACACAGACAAAGGCCCCCTTCAGCTATACAACTAAGTCCTCTGAGATTTTTTGTTACTTTGCAGTGCCAGGAATCTTGGTGAGCATCTGCAAGGAAGAAAGTGTTTGCTAGAGAACCCACATTTCGTATACCGTAATTTCACATGTATTAGCCGTGGCTTATGCGCGATTTTTTTTCTTTCTCATGGCCGCTCTGCGGCTTATCTGATTACTCTTTTTCCCTGGTATTTTTCCCATACGCCAGTTATAACGAAGGGGCCGACAGCGTCTCTGGAAAAGCAGCGCCATGCCAATGCACGAACAATGCGGAACAGGGGCGCGTCCATATTAGAGTATGTACCTGGTGCGAGTGCTCGTGCCTTCCCCTATGCAGCTTTAACGAAAATGATGACAGTGATTCATGCCTTCTGGGAGGCCACTGACCTGTCGATCCATGAAAAACATGCAACAAGGGCACAATCCTATCTTGGTAGAACTGACCTCCTCTGTTGTACACTACGCTACACTAAGTTTTTGGGAATTATTTTTTTCTAAATTCAGATGGTAAAAATCGGGTAAATAAACATGTGCTCTAAATTCGTGCGAATTCGGGGAAACAACTTCCAGTATGCTAAATTCGGGGAGAAATCGGGCTCAGTTACTCAAACTAACTGTAGTGATTTGGTACAAACGGTGATGTAACTGCATTTGCTGCCAAACAAGTTAGTGTACCTTCCTACAGACATTTCAGTGAGGGCAATTTGCTGAGTAAAAATCGGGTTTCACCCCGAAGAGGCAACCTTCAATTCGTGGTGCAAATTCGGGGAAAGAATCGGGTTAAACCCTAAAATTTCAGGCTCTACTTATGACACGGTTCACTTCAGAAACTTGTGTACTTGCCTTGGTGAGGTCGATACCAGTGAGCGCCTGCACCGTGGGAGGAATCTGGCTCACCAACTTGGTTACCTCTGACGTTGTCCTGTCTTCTCCGCTAAGCATAATGATTTCATCCGTACGAGCCAGAGGTGCAGCAACTTCTGCCGCAATCTGTAACGGACACCATCAGCACTTCTTTCGACAGGAACGGGACGCTCAGGCTCGTTTTCTCACCTTAGGAAGCGTGTCGAGCACCAGACTCAGGATAGCGGCTTCTCCAAACTGCTTGTAAGCAGCAGCCTTGGTACGCATGCGTTCTGCATCAGCTTTTCCAACTGCTTCAATGGCATAACCCTCTGCTGCGCCCATCATTTTTATGCGCTCTGCCTCTGCTCTGGCTGTTTCAACAGTTTGGGTCCTTCAGAGAGACGTAGAAATTAGCGACAGACAATACAGAATCTGCTCAGCTACGCGCATTTCCACGCAGTTGCCTGCTGAGTAACACATTTTACTCATTTGTGCTCTCAGTACAGTGATACACTAATTACATTTTACTCTTGGAGATTTAGCTGAAAGCTTCATGAAGGCTTGCTTTTTTTTTAAGAACTGAGGACAAATAATTTTTGGGTTACGCATGGTTCCTCATCTATGTGTCACACGAAAGACATCTCCTAGACACTAAGGTTGACAAGGTGGTGACAAATCCCACTAACACTGTCCGTGTTTCACAGCATTAACACTTCACGCATTAAACACATACTGTGCGTCTGATCCAGCGACATCCCCACAGAATATTCTAGTGCAAGAAAAATCACAAAAACTAGCTCACGAGGTAGAATATTGGGGGGTGGCATATTGCACGCGAAGCAGACGACGGCGTCGGCCCTGTCGTCTGCTATGGAATATCTTGTGGCTGAGCCGCGGGATATTCCCCATTGTTAGAACAGCACGAAGAGACATGCTGTTGGGCCCTCACGCTCACGTTGCAGCAGAAGGCCATGACATGTTGTGCATCTTCCACTGGAGTATTCCAGGGAACGTCACCCGTGTGAACACGCGGTTAGTGTCATCGTTTGTGCCCGTGTGGCATGGGTATAAACGCTGTCAGTATTTAGCCATACCATACCTCTTTCCTTGTGCGATCATCTCTAGACGAAACGCTTCAGACTCCGCCGGTAAGCGAACATTTGATGTCAGCTCCTTCTCCTTCCGCAGGATCTCCTTTTCTTCCACTGCTATCTGTTTCCGCCGTTCAACGACTTCAATTTCGATCTCTTCGTTACGGATCTTCTGCTTCATTTTTGCAGCCTGTAGCTCATATGCGAGCTGTGCTTCTGCTTTCTGAAAGTTGGGAAAGTGTGCTGGAATCATAGCCGTCATCGCACTGTAATATGCATCCCAGTAAATTTACACATGAAACGTGTCATTTGTCCTAACATGTGGCGTACAAATGGCACCGCGCGAATTTCGACACTGCGTTCAAGGAAGCGCTGCGACGTATTTAACCGAGTCGTCTTTCAAGACCGAGCTTCCCTTTCTTGCCATTTTTCTTTTCTGGATCAACAACTAGTAAATCAACGAGTAATTCACGAAAAACCCAATGAGTGCCAGCGTCAGGACCTTGGAGGCTATATCTGTTGTGTATGTCCCTAGGTGGCGCTCGCCTCGGCTCGTTTGCCTAACTAGTAAACATTGGTTTCGAACACTTACTCTCGCGTTTACTTCTCCATCAAAATTGGCCTTCTGGAGCTGGAACATACGGTGAGAGTCTTCCACTTTGGTGTTGGCACTGTACTTAACATCCATTGCAGATTTCTCACACTCTGCCTCCTGCAAACAGATGCAACGTACAAGATGAATGCCTCTCTGCAACTGGGTCTGGAGCTTCAGTGTAAGAGACCCACCCTTATACCGGCATCCCGCTCCGCTTGTGCCACGCCAATGTCTGCATCTCGTTTCACAGCGGCGGTGCGTGCTTTTCCAAGTGACGTCAGGTATTCGACACGATCGAAGACATCCTTGATTGTAAAACTGAGTATTTCGATTCCCATGCGTCCTACGTCGGGAGCAGCCACCTCCCGTACCAGAGATGCAAATTGGTCTCTGTCTCGATAGACCTCCTCCACTGTCAACGTACCTGCACGAAAGATTAATAATGATAATTTTTCTCGCCGGACAGTTTTGATACAGCGCAGTTTGTGGCTAAACCGCGACCTACTAGATTATAAGGACCATGTCATAATCGGCAACCCCCATGAGGAGCCCGTCCGCACGATCCGCTAGGGGTGCTACTCATCGGCCCGCGAGATCTACATCATGATTGAACAACGGAAATTTGAATTTTGAACGAGCAGAAGCGGACGTACGACTACCGTAGCAGACGACAGCAACAGCTCCTATGAAAACGCGTAGAGTGATGATGATAATCAACTTTAGAAACAAGCATCTCCCGTGGGACACCCACAGTTTGTACAAAAATACTGAGGTAAGCTGAAGTACAAAGTATTGCAGAAATTGAGGAAGCAATAACAGGGCCGATGAGTAGCGCCACCGCTAGCTTCCAAATGCGGCGCTGGGAAGGGGTGCCTATGACACGGTCGTTATAATCTAGTATGTCGCGGGCTAAACATATGGCTGGCCCAATTCTATTGACTCGATGTGTGAATGGAGTTATTCATAGTATACATACTAAAATAGACCAAAAATAACTTTACACCATTTAGGGAGAAAAAAAGAAAATCATGCTATGGTGCAGCCATAGTGTGAAAGATTGTAGAAGCATACCGAGGATGGCCCGTAAGTGCCCTTCGAGTGTCTGCAGTATAACAGACTTGATGTGGTCGACATCCTTTCCCAGGAACTGTTCGGCTGCAGTGGAGAGGAACTCTTTCTCTGTCATCACCTTGCACTGTGCAACTCCTGTCACAGTCAGCGGTACACCCTGGGACGTTTCCACATGTTCACACCGTGGTGTCAATGTCATCACCTCCAGTGACAGCCTGCAATGCACAAACACAGGCACAAAATACTGTTATTATGCATGGGAGTTATGGTGACACATTACGATGCTCTGTATGTGCCTTTTGTCACAGATAGGCAAAACTTTTCTACACTAGAAACATCACTTTAGATGCATGCAAAAGAACCAGACTGCATGTAACATAAAAAATAAAATAAAGAACAGGCAAAAACAAAACTTGCTTCAGAAAAAAATGTTGCCACACAGCACAATACGTCCTGAGCACTGTCCTCATGAACAAACCAATTCCTGTAAAGATGCGATATTCAGCAATAATATTTTAAACAAAATTTTATAGCATGTTTTGATAGATTACTATAGAAAATTTTGCAACCATATATCGTCACAAAACCTAAACATACGAGGTTACATTTTCGTAAATGGAACAGCATCATTGTCAATGTGTAGGGGTGTGCCTGTGGTTAATTGTAATTTTTCCAGTGCCTCATTTTTTTGCAACTCTAAGAGGAACCTTCTGAGTAAGACATTAAGTGTAACTTTCCTTACTGAACTAGCATAAACGAAATGCATGTCAGAAGTCACCGGAAGCTAAATACGAGAAGCTGGTTACATGCGTAATTCTTTAGTAGCCTACACGTGACATTTCATAGCCCGCCACTCTACCTTGTCACCTTCCTTCAAGTATCACGTCAAACAGTAAATATTTACCGTAGGCCCATGCAGATCAATCAATCAACCAGACCCACCTCTGAACATCTGTCACAAGCCACCATGCCCACGCCCAGCCTCCGACAACCATCTTCTTGCCGGCATTGCCACAGCAGCCACCTGCACCAGGAGAGAAGAAACACAAAATGAAATGCATCTAAGTATGCGCCAACGTACAGTCATATAGAAATCGTAATTAGCTTTGCCATCGCAACAATGCACACAGCAACACGCCTAGTGCAGCTCTTCTGAGGCTGAACGCAACATTGCTCTGCTCAACCATTTTTGTTGCAACAACAGTACGAGGAGCTGTGTGCACATAGCATTTGATAAGGACTGTCAGTCCAAGTAGCCATACAACGTGCATAAAAGTCACATGTGGATAAGGTTTAAGAGGCCAGCAAAGAAACTGTATTTAAAAAAAAATGGTGGCCAAATTGGTTTGTTTACTTTTATTTTCTTATATGTCTATTTGATATATTTATTTTATTTTGATGATGTCACACATGCATGCATTCCATGAACTGGTTAGGTGATCCTCCTGGCACAAGCAGAGTTCCGCCTGGCCAGCCCTCGGATTGAGTACAGATTACCATCGTGCAAATGACAACACCGCCCCATTCTGAAACTCTCAGAGCCCTCCTTTCACCAGACCGTAAGGTGCCATAAATCAACAAGCAAGCAGCTTACTTGTTTGATGTCATTTAAGAGCTTGCTGCCTATAAATCCCTCGCAACATATAGCGCACGTGTGATATGCCACTCTGATAACTTGCAATTTGTAGTCAAAACTGCGATAAAATCGGTCAAGGAGACGTGCGGTGTGAGACTACCCTCAGTTTAGCGAGCAACAGTGGCGGTCGTGCACCCAAGTAGTTTTTGTGATTTTGGTTTCCACAAGGCGTGCCGTAGACATGGCTGCATTGGACCCAGTGTTACGTGCATAGAATCTAGTTTTGCTGCCGTACTTGACGGGCAATGAGAAGTTGGTGTCTACTTGGACACAGTGTTGCCCAAATTTTCAATTTTGATTTTCTTTCAGTGTGACTGGAATGAAAATTGTGACATTAGAGCAGCTATTGAATGAACTCATTTTATGAGATTGCACCTCAACTAATTTATGGCACATTTAAATGCAGCACTCTTATTGTTTGCTCAAAATCTGCATTGACGTGCATCTTTCTGTGTTTGAGTCACAAACACCAATTACTAGTTGGTTTGATTTCTAGTGGAAAGTCCCACAGCGAATTAATATTCCATAATGTCCCACAGAATTAATATTCTTAATATCATGATGGAACAAAGCTTCACAGCAAATTTTACATCGTACTACAAGCAAACAGGTACGCTCATTAACTGGACCTTCTTAGCCATAGACTGGAAATTTCCAAAGCGTAACTGACATTGCATTCAAAAATAAAACCTTTTAGCATTAGACAATCATATGATGACAGCTCTCACTTGAGGTTTACCTGCAAACTTAATAGCGAGTGTTAGCAGACTGCTACCGGTAGCCCGGTAGGCTACCGTGTCTACCGCGCCCTATGAACAGATAAGATGCTGAGTCACGCTCTCTGTCATTGGTACCAGTAGGCACGGTAGGTTAACGGTGATGTCTACTATGCTCTATTAACACTCTCTAATGCCAGAGAACTGCTTGTCTTTCCTTCTGTCAACTGAAGGTCAACTTGTCTTTTGGAGAACAATAGTAGGTATATTACCTACATGTATTAGTGTCATGTCCAATCAGCAGGGTTCTTACGCTTGAGAAATTTCTACAGTGACATCAGTCCATGCAAGCAATGTTTCAGCTTCCATTGTCAGTAACATATGGATCATCCAATCCATCAGTGTGACAGTTGTCACATTTGGGGTCTGATTTCTATGCTTTCTCCATCCATGAAATATACGGAAAATTGATTTTTCATATTTCTATTATCACAACTACTGGAAGTGGGAATAGAAAGGGCATATCCTTTATTGCACTTTCTCCTGGACGGACCCTGATCGGGAAAACAACTTTATTCCGAGATGATGAACAGGGAGTTTCATAGCCAGGGGTGATACTCTACCCCATTGCTGGTGGTGATGCGGGGAATGAAATCAATCAATCACTGATCAGGAAAGTGGGAATGACTATTACCAAATGTGGACCACTGAGCACATATATCTTATGTAATGAACTCTAGTAATACGATATCTTCTATGATTTTATCACATGTTTTCACTGGTGTACGTTAACACGTTGAGGTCTAGGAATAAGTGCTGACATAAGTGCGAGATAACAGAACGGGGAATATTCCTCGTTGAAAGCCATTCCATGTTTTAAAAACCCTTAAAAGCGCACGTGTGTTGAAATATCCATCGCTGAATTTCGCTATGTAAATAAGCCGAAACAAGAATTACACACTTTCCGAATGCAGAAAGAGCGACAGGCAATCGATGTGGGAGGGTCATGTGCTTTGAAGCGATAGAGCTGATTGATGTAGGAGCTAATCTTTTGGCCAGACAGACCACTCTCCGACCCAGGTAAGGCGAAGGTCGCGTCATTTCTGCGCTAGCAAAATGCGTAGTTCTTGCTTCGGCTCATTTGCGTAGTGAAATTCTGCGATGGATATTTCAACACACGAGCGGGTTTAACGGTTTTTAAACATGGAATGGCTTTCAACAAGGAGTATCTCCCGTTCTGCTACCATCGCTTTGCACGAAATCCCCTAATTAAAGAGTTAACTAATTTTAGGTAATTAATGGTCTTGTACTTACATACTTGCTTCGAGAGAATGTTCGCCTGGCCATATAACTCAAACTGCAAAACCGGTATCTATTTCGCTCTGTTAGTTTAATAAAAATTCTGTAACGAACAAACAAACAAAAAAAACGACAACTTGTATAGTATACTATTTATTATGATGCTACATTTTATAACCACTATTGTATGTATTGGTGAGGATGATTCACACACAGAGAGCAGTAAAGTGGAACTGTACTCGTAAGTTCAGCAATCCTTATTGTCCTTTGCAAATTTTGCTTCACCACAGAGTTAGGTATCGTGGCTTCTCTTAGCTGATTTGGCATCATGCAACAGACCTCCCCCTGTTTGTAAACAAATGACGTCATAGTGAAGGCTGGAACCGGAGACGAGAAAATTTCTGCCAGTATTCCAGCCTTTAGTATGCATCAGCTTGTCTGCGCCCTCTCTCTTTTGTCGACGTCATAGTATTCTGTAGCGCCACCAATTTGGTAGAGTTGAACTACGCTCGAAGCTTTGCGCGAACATGGTCGCGCCCGAAAGCCACGGTCTTGATCGGATTACGATGGTCCCTGAAAGGGACGCGACCTTCGGTTCTACATTTCTTTCAATAGGAGGCAGCGAACAAGTGCCCATTCGTGGAACCCAGCCCTCCCCTTCCGATTTCTTTCGGTTTCAGTCTGTCTACAAACGTCATGATGACGTTTCTCGGGAAGAGGTCTATTTTATAAGACGCAATCGCGGAATTCCTAGCTGCTATATGTGGACAGCCGATAGAGCACCGGTGCCTTTCTCGCTGATACGCGTTAAAGGTACGCGTGTTTGGAGACGCAGCATACTGCAAGGCCTCAAGAAAACTACATTGATATGCCTGATAAAACGTATGCATGTTGTCGCCCACCTCCGACGGCACGTGCCGACCTTCGCGCTCTCTAGTTCCCTCGCTTTCCTGTTTGAGAAAGTAGAAAGAGAGGGAAGCGGTTTTCGTCTGCTCCGTTTCGATTTTGGTAATTCTTTCACTAATAACTGCAATGCAAGTATCTGGAAGGGAACAAAACTGTGCGCGTTGTTACGTTCGCTTGGCAAACAAGATTTGCACAACATAGCACCGTGTAGTAGGCCTAGACGACACCGGCCACGGCATCGTTCACAAAGATACCGCTATGCCGATACCGGATAGGTCAGATTTATTAAATGTTTACAAGAAACATACCTGACACTATCAAGGCCTCATTGGGTCCTACTGTCTGTATGTTGCCCATGACTCAAACCCTACGGAGATGTTGGATTCAGAATTCGGCGAGAGACGTCGGATTCACACAATAGACGAGCTCAAGCTACAGCGATACATGCCGCGGTCGCAGGGCTCCGTTCGAAGCGTCGCCATCGAGTAGTGCGAGATATGTTTGCTGCTCACAAATAACGTAGTCTCCAAAATGAAGTTTTCACAGGATTGGGCGTTGCACTGTTCGAAGGCTCAACAGAAGGCTTTGGCTTTGGGAAGGGCAAAGGGAAAGCAGGAAAGGATGCGCCCCACTACTCACACTCCTCATCCAAAAACCCAAAAACCCGGACGTATGCTCGGACGTAATGTGCCGTGTCCCGTAGCAACGGTCGTCAAGGCAGAGAACGAAGCAGTGCATCGTGTTTCATGGTCTGCAACAAAAGAATAGAAGAATTGGGTTCTATTTATTAAACGAACGCCTGTAGTAATGCAGTATCTGATCTACACTTGGTAATATCGTAATATCTATGTACCGCTTTCTTTGTATTCGCACCGCTGCTGAATTCAATCACGTGTCGGGTTTTCTCTGTGTTTGCAATCTTCGGGATGGCGGAGGAGCGGCGATGATTCAATCTGATAGTTTATGAAGATTTCTTTTTGTTTGTATGCGTTTGTGTATAACCTCAAGAACAACGGAACTTTCGCACGATGGTAAGGCATACGAGCTGCTCTTTGTTATGTGTACCGTCTGCTGTGTTCGCCTGAGTGAGATTGCAAACTCTTTGGGACTTGCCAGCTTCGGATACTGTCAGTGCACCGTTGTAAGCTAGCTATTCAATATTGAAAGCGAAAAACCGTGTACATAATGCGTAGAAACGCGTTGTGTTTGTGTGAGTATTGACGTACGTTGTTTACGGAAACACGTAATGTCCTAAGTTTTCGTGAACCAATGTGTCATTCATCTGTAACGTGTGGCATCTTTCTGGTACCCTGAGCTAGTAGTAAGTAAATGTGCTGTTGTCTTCCGTAGGATGGAGGAATGGGAGATTGTAGCGACCTGGACAGGCAAATCGAACAATTACGGCGTTGTGAAATAATAAAAGAGTCCGAAGTCAAGGCGCTATGTGCGAAAGCACGAGAAATCCTTGTGGAGGAGAGCAACGTCCAGAGGGTGGATTCACCGGTGACGGTAAGCATTAGCATATTTACAGCATGAAGATTTATACCTCGTGAAGCTTCGTGACAATTAGTGAAATGTATTCGTCATATGCTCAGTGCCGTGGCTCACTGTTTGAGCAGTCCACGCATACTGAGGCATGAGCCCTAAGATCACTTTGGGAGCGCTCTGTTTTGAGCTGAGCTCACTCAAAACACACCCTGCCTCGTAAACAAGAACAAAGAGGTCGATCCGTCAATCCGTACCCTGCAGCACATATGAAAACGACGGGGTGAAATCAGGGGAGTCCCCAAGACATTGTAGTGTTAAACAAAGCAAATATGTACCCGATACTAGGCCAATGAATTGGCCTAAAACACAAACAAAGAAACAGATGTTATATGCTACGCCATTGGGCATTTCAGACAGAAAGATTTTCTGCAGTCAAATTAGGACAAAGAAACAAAGTGTTAGTTCACTACTTACAGGCCTCGTTGACACCAGTCGTCAGCTGTGGATAGATCACGCACCACTAATGACTGCTACTAACCACTGCCACCTGGACTGAGGACCTCCAAAGACCTGGCTTACTCTAATCGCTTCAAGAAAGCTACCTCCCTCGTCAAAATCTCTTGCATGACTCCCCTGCTCTTGGGGTTGTTTCTTTTTTTCAATATAGGTATTAGTCAAATCTATTAGAAAATACATACATATTTACATACAGGTGGAGAACCCAGTAGGAAACAAAATCCCTGTTAAAGGGTTCTCCATAGTGATTAACAGATACATCAAAGACAGTTCACCAAGCATTAACATACATTAATTCGGCATTACACTTCTAGAAGGCTTCTGAAGACTGGTTAGAAGATACTAACAGTAGCAGTAAGAGAGCTAAATATACACAAAAAGAGATCCGTATAACAACTCATTACATAGGTAAAGAGGATAGTAAGAAGTAACTTAACTCTCAACAGTACACTATCCTTACATCGTTGACATTTCACTGAAGACCAAATGCGACAAAAAGTACACAATGACAACAGTATTTTAGCTAAACACAACATCTTTATAAAAAAAACTCAAATTTATGGTTTTCCTCTGTTTGTGACACATACCTGGGAAAGAAAAGGCTAGGTTGGGAAACCTTACACATTGCCGGCAACTGTAACTATGTCCTCTAGGTTGCTCTCGACAACCGAAGGTTGGAACAGGGGTGCCATTTTTCAGTTATTCCCACCTTGGAATTGAACTTGAATTCCATTCCATTGAATTCCATTCCAACTTGAGTTCCATTGAATGGAACTTGCAGCAGTATACACATAAAAAATTAGACAGTGTGACACTAACAAAAAACCAAAGAGTAACAGTTTTTAAAAAACATCTCTCAGGTGTGCGGTGACATCCATGGACAGTTCTACGACCTAAAGGAGCTCTTCAAAGTTGGAGGCGATGTTCCCGACACAAACTACCTTTTCATGGGCGACTTCGTCGACCGAGGTTTCTACAGCGTGGAAACGTTTCTCTTACTCCTTGCTCTGAAGGTACAGGAAATATTGTCGTCCCTTTTGGTTGATAGTGGGTTTCATGCTCTCTTGTTTTCCTCCCAGGTACGATATCCAGACCGCATCACGCTAATCCGCGGCAATCACGAAAGCCGTCAGATCACGCAGGTGTACGGCTTCTACGATGAGTGCCTCCGTAAATACGGCTCTATTACAGTTTGGAGGTATTGCACAGAGATCTTCGACTACCTGTCTCTCTCTGCGGTCATCGATGGAAAGGTGCGCCCGTGGTTTGTCAGCTATTGGAAGCTGCATAAGCGATGCGTACGGAACGCAGCGTATAAGCTGCAATATAGTCAATCCCATGTATAAGTCATCCCCATTTTTTGAAGAGGAAATGAAGGAAAAAATATCGCCCATTTTTATGTGATGAGGGCAGTTTCTCATGCCTAGATTTAAAAAAAAAAACTCATTAAAAAAACTCGACCTACAGTCCGGCTTATACGATGCATTTGTAAAGGCTCAATTAATTTTGTTGCAAATTAATATTCTTCAGCTGGAAATGCAATGGGACTCCATTTTGAAAAAAAAAAAAAAGAAAGAAAAGAGCATAAACAAGTGTTTGTTTATGGGGAAGCATAGTTCTGATCACAATTGCTCCCAGGTTGTGATAATTGCTAATTGGAAGTAGCGTTTGGCTTTGTTAGCCCTTTAACACATATATTTCAAATGTCCACGTAGATCTTCTGTGTCCACGGTGGGCTTTCTCCGTCAATCCAGACACTGGACCAAATTCGGACCATTGACCGCAAGCAGGAGGTGCCACACGATGGCCCAATGTGTGACCTTCTATGGTCTGACCCTGAAGGTAATTTTCTGCCCATTTGACCCGGGTAATATGTTACGGACGTAACCCCTCATCACGAACACACATGTTCCTGGCAGATGCCACTCATAGAGCAAGTTATTTATCGTGGGAGAATAAATCTCATGAAATGGGAAGCTATTTCCACTTTGCTACAAACAGAGACTCTGTCTGCAGCTTCAGCACACTGTGAAGAGTCAATCAGTTCTCTCTGAAGGTTTGTGTGTATACCACACTTTTAAAAAGAGAGGGACAGGTGTGGTTGATTTTTTCCAGAATTAAGGTTCGACTTCGCACCTTTAGTGGAGCCCAAGAGCCTCAGTTGGTTCTGTAAATTGATCACCTTAGAATACTCTGGGCTTGTATTTTTTCCTTTATTAATTGTTGTTATTATTTCAGATACACAAGGCTGGGGTGTGAGTCCAAGAGGTGCAGGTTACTTGTTTGGCAGTGACGTGGTTTCCCAGTTTAACTCTACCAACGACATCGACATGATCTGCCGTGCCCACCAGTTGGTCATGGAGGGCTACAAGTGGCACTTCAATGAGACTGTACTCACTGTGTGGTCAGCACCAAACTACTGCTACAGGTAATACTTTTCTCTCATTTGGGCCACTGGTACTTTTAGTCATTTCTGAGCGTAAGTTAGTCGGCTGACGCCAACACAAAAGGAACGTGATTCATCGGTTGCGTCGTTCGTGATTTATGAGCCCCTCCCATTCTCAAGACACTGCGTGACACTGCGGAGGGACCTCGGATTGCCTTATTCGAACTGTTCTGGTGTGTTGTCACGCCGCACATTGTGTATGGGCCATGATGGGACCCTGTGTTTTAGGGTAAAACCTGTTTTTAACCCCCCGATTTGCATCTCATCATCACTTAGGCACAAACCCGAAAAACCACAAAAACGAACTTTGCAAAGCACAAATTCAGCCACCAATGCATAGGGCCCTGTGTATATGGGTAAAACCCAGTAAGACCCAATTTTATCCCCGATTTGATCATCATCACTTAGGGTAAAACCCGAAGAAAAAAACAAAAACAAACTTGGAAAGTGCCAATTCAGCCACCAATACGGGCATTGGAGAATGCTAAGCATTGGACACTCAGCTGTTCCCCATCTCATGTTCATCTGAAATGCAAAAGTTTTTCTTTTATATGTTTTTTTTTTTTTTTCGCTCGAAAATCTGCTTTTCCACCCAATATCGCCCGATTTTACCCTGTTTTACGGCTCCTGAAATAAAACCAGATTTTTACCCCCCAGATTTTCAAAAAACATAAAACCCGAAAACACAGGGCCCTATCAGTATGGAATGGAGTTGATGTACATGTTTCTTTGTAATTTTTATAATGCACAGGTGTGGGAATGTTGCTGCCATCTTAGAGTTGGACGAACACTTGCAGAGGGACTTTACGATCTTCGAAGCCGCACCTCAAGTGGGTACATTATGCATCTGTGAAAATGCATTGTTTATTTATAATTATTTTGCGAGTACATAATACTAAACCGGTTATGTATTACTTTTCAGGAAAGCAGAGGAATTCCAACCAAAAAGCCACAACCAGATTATTTCTTGTAATGACATCTCTCCCCCCTTTTTTCTTCTTTTTTTTTTTTTTTTAAGGATGTCGAAGTTCCTTAACTTCACTCATTCATTGGGCAAACATTGTCATGAAAAGAATTCCCTGTTTTGCCGTCTGTACTCCTTTTTTTAAGTCGGCTACCCCACCACACTATTTTGAGAAGCCTTTTCAAAGCCAGTAGTTGTACAGTTTAGTTGAAGGTTATTGGTTACATGTCTCAAGTTTTACATTGCACTTCTTTAATTGAGCAACTGAAATAAACAGAGGTTTAATAAAATTCATACTCACATTCATTTTACAAAGTATTGGCACACACATTTCACACAAAGGGTTAAAACTTGGGTGGTTGGTTGGCAACTGATACTTAATAGCGATAAAACCCTCAGTGCAAGGACAAAAGACGGACAAACACACTTTTGTGTTCGTCATTCATCTTCTGTCCCTGCACTGAGGGTTTTATCACTTTTAAGTAAAATAATTAATGGCTTCAGATTTTGTGTACTGACGATTTAGGAGTGGTGCGGATTGCAGTTTACCTGAGAAACGTAACATGAACATGCAAAACATGCAATAAAACTAGCTTCCAACATAATTTTCCCTCCTATGCCTGTTAGCTCCCAGAACTTATGGCATGTGTTTTGCATTATAAGTGCTTGACTAATTGCGCACCATAAAACAAAAAACGCAAAGAACTACATCTCCTCTTTAATATTATGAGGACAATGAGTCATACCTGCATTTTACCATTGGATCATGCAGAGTTTCTCAAAAATCAATTCTTTCCACAAAATTTTGTAGGCACAAGATATTCATAGCTTTTATAATGTCTTTTTTTTAACTAGGAAAATGTTCAGTCACAGTCTTAACAGTGTATTTGGCACAAGATGGAAGAAAACGAAGTTTAGGGATGTAGCAGAGCTTAATGCCAATACGTTAGTAGTATCCTAGCAGGATGTTTGTGTGGAAGGACCCTGGATTTGTGAGACTTAGCTATGTTATTGCTTGTGAAGGTGATTT
Organism: Ornithodoros turicata; assembly: GCF_037126465.1. Taxonomy (NCBI): domain Eukaryota; kingdom Metazoa; phylum Arthropoda; class Arachnida; order Ixodida; family Argasidae; genus Ornithodoros; species Ornithodoros turicata. The sequence goes on along the minus strand of NC_088210.1, from coordinate 21,077,252 downwards.
GAAGTAGAATATACAGCCTTCCAATCATTTATGCAGCTAGTGCTTATGAATCTCATGTAACGTTTTGGTGTTAGTTTGGTGTAGGGTTAAATTAATAAAATAATTAATCCGATTAAAAGTCACCAGTGCAAATTCTACAACCAAAACATAGTGGACCTCTCCAACGGCGAGAGACCCCAAAATTTATTAAATTCTGCATAAATTGTGGTTTTTCGGGAATTGCACTTTGCGTATAGGTGGCGTGTACGTGACGTCACAGCATAGCAATTACACATGCTTTTCCCTATCGCACCCCACCTATATCTAAGACAAGAGGGAATAATTGAAGATTATTGTTGTTAGCACCAATACTAATTTGCTGTTTCTGTTACCAACAGCACCATTTGGCATTATGCACAACATGGCTCAGCAGCTGCCACAGCTCTGATTGGTGCAGGATTTACATTCTTTCATAACTTAAAAACCCGAGACGGGGGGACAAAATATCTATACCATCTATATACCATATCTATCTATCTAGACCACCAGGGGATCTATACCGTCAGCTCGCGTGCCACCTCTCTATCCTCTCGTTACATTATTTCCTCATGTTTATCCAGAATCGCAAGTGCGGGGAGGGGGGGGTCAGCTTTTTGTATGTCACTGCCGACATGTGTCTAAAGCTGTCCCTTCGTGTTCCCTAGTCTCGGGGGTTTTTACATTATGCAACTCTAGTGGGTGCACGGGGAAAAGATATGGTGGGAGGGGGGGTTCTGGACAAATCACTGTGGTAGAAAGCTCTGATGGCTGCGAACAGCAGCGCAATCTGAGCAGTTAAAGGTTGCGCAATCGTTTCCTGAATGTTGCTGCTCGCAGCTTTTTGTCGAACTTCGAAGATTCAACCTTTGGCTCGACGGGTTCGGCCAACGTTCGCTTCGGCAACGCGCGGCGTATGCGGCATAGGCGGCGCCAGCGGCGCTAAGAGCGCGGGAGCGTTGCCACTGCGTCGAGGATGTAACGTGGTTGTGGTTGGCTCATGTCAACGAAAAAAATTCCGTTTTCTGCAGTTTCTGTAAGTTTTGGATACACGTATGCTCATTTTCTCAGTGCCCAAGCCGTTTCAAGAGGAATCGAAAATGTGACAGATATTTAGGCATGGATGATCGTGTTGAGAGGCTACCAACGTGTTTCCCCGGCAATGCTGTCTGCGGAGCTAGGAAAGAATGGCGCTTTTTTTGTGCGACCCGAGTTTTTCTTTCAGCTCAACGAATGATTAAAACTAGGGTGAATAGGCCTATCGCGCGCAGTTTTGCCCGACTCTGTGATTTCATCTGTCAACGTGCGAACTCGCCGACAGTTTCGATGGTGAAAAAACGGTGCCGCAACGCGAGGTGAACGCTTCACCGTGCTCCGTCCGAGTCAGACAACAACAAAAAGATCCAGACAGCAGCTTCAGTTCCCACACTCTGTCTTTCAACGGTGACAAAATTGTGTATGCGGAAACATCATTGCCAGAGAGCACGACAGGTGAGCTTCAGTATCATTCTAGAAGCCTCGACTTTTTGATCGTTCGTTATTTTTTAAGTATATTTGAGGAAACCAGCATGTCGTGTCCTTGCTAGTTAAACAGCGGTGAACAAACGTAGCACCGCTGACAGTGACTTTCTGGCTGTGGCATGCATTTCGCTGCGGACAAAAGTTTACGTGCGACCGTGGTACCGTGAAGCATTGTTGTAATTAGTTAAAAATGTTCATTTGAACGGACTTGCTTTTACACATCTGTCACAAACTTTTCGCGCGTCACAGCAAGGCCATCGGCAAGTACCAACTACAGGAAGTCAAGCCGGCTACGAGACTTAAATATCAAGTGGGTCAGACAGAATAAAAACAGTAACATAACAGGTATTCTTGTTGTGCCCGCCACGTTCGAAATTTCTCCCCGCATTCATTGACGCGGAAAGAACACCCAACAAACCCAAAAGGTCTTTTTGTTGTGTCATTGCAGATAAGAAATTTGTGTCCGCTGCTACCGAACAAGTTCGAGCCTTTCTTTTTTGAATTTTTTGTGCTTTTTTTCTTCGTAAATTCGCGAAATGTTTGCTTCCGTTTCTGTCCAACCCTTTCATGACGTAATGACAAGCGCCTGGCCAATCCGATCAAGCCGGCTTGTCTCGATCGGACGTCTCTAATCGAATAGGGAAACCTGCCCTTGTGTTAGGCCTCCGCGTTAGGCCTAAACGTGAGGCCTAAGTCTCCCCACTCCCTCCCTTTTATTTTTTTAAACGGACCCCTCTAGCACTAGGAAGATTTAGGCTTAGCGGCTCGTGCGTGTGCTTGCGAGCGTGCCTCTTTCAAAGAATGGCGTGGCATTCTGTGCTCCGAAACAAAGACACCATCGAGGCAAACCCAACGACAGCGTTCACCGGCGGCACGGTTCCCTGTGCTTGACGGCAGCGTTGTGTCCATCAGCGATCGTGTGCCTCCGCTTCTGCTGCCGCGAGCAATTGTCGCAGACGATCGGTTTCCCCCGCTCCGTCCGATCTTCCGACGCCGATACGTGTATATAAGCTCAGGTTTGTTTTTATTCTCTTCGTTGGTAGCGCCATATGCGCGCCTTCTTTCTCTTTTTTTTATTGCCGCCGCCGCTGTCTTGTTTTTGTTCGCTTTTTTTCCACTCCTCCCCCGTCTGTCTAGCCGCGCTTTCTTTTTGTTTCGTCGACGGTCTTGTTTGTTTATGAATGATATGGCGGCGGCGAGCGCTTGTATTGCTATGCTGGATATAGTAATTCTCTTATCGCGCTTGTTTGAGAAGCGATTGTGCAAGTGTGCTTGTGTTATTCTTGGCTCTACAGATAATACTTTTTCCTTCTTCTTTTCAAAAAGGAATTTGAAGCGACTGTACTGTGACGTGCCAAAAACGAGATGAGGCGCGTACCTGAGCGCGTCTGTACGCGCATTTCATATTTCGTTCTTGATTCGTGTGTTCGTGTTGCTTTTTTTTTAGTAAATTGTGTAGACCTGTCTTATTTTTATTTGGTTGCAAATGTCTGTCACGGAATTGTGTAACTTGCTAATTTTTGTCGCAAGCCGTCACAGCACGTCGATAATCGCGAGGAGTGCAATATATACAATGAAAACTTGCATGAATTGCGTGCGAACTGAGGACAATCATTCCAAGATGGCGTAAACGCCCGCAATTTTTTTTAAAAACTTAAACTTTTGCAGTGGCTTGCTGGCTCGCTGTTGCAGCGGTGGGAATGGGCTTAGCCTTTCACGGGGTTTACACGGTTCACAAGGACCCCTTCCCCGATGCGTTGTGAATGGGGGGGTTCTGAACGGTCGTGCATCTGTACCGATTTTAATTATCGATTAAAACAGGAGACGTTAAGCCTAAGGAGAGAAAGAAGAAAAAAAACGCGCTGGCACGACGTTTCGTAGGTTCGCGCGCCCCCTTTTGTTTTTCGATATGCACGCGGGCGCACACGTAGTGGCTACACTGTGGGTACCTACGTAGTGTGTGAAAGAAGCGAATCATCGAAATGACAAAGACGGTGTATTTTCTGTTCTTCCCGTCATCGTAACATTTTTTTTTGTTGTTGAGGAGGAGGAGCATCCTTTCACGAAATCGTTATAAAGCTCCTACCATGTTACGTAGGAACCCGGGTAAAGCGAGCGTTGTGATATGCATTTTTTTGCTGGTACCTACTTTTCGCACTCGGTAGAAAATAAAAGCCCAGACATTGGGGTGCGAAGAGCAGGGGAGAATCAAGGGGGGAGAGGTTTGGAAAATATTGATTTTTAGGAAAGGGGGCAGCCGTCTATCGTGTTCTCCCTGTTTTCTTTCCAAAAGGGCTTGCTCCGAAGGAAGTCGTGATGCGATGGAACATGAATTTTTCTTCGATGTTTCCCAGCTGCTTCGTCAGATGGTTACATAAACGGATAATACTTTGTATGCGAGAAAGAAAAAAGGAAGAGGGAGAGAATGGGACTCCCTTGCCCTGTGTACCTGTCAGACATTGATACAATTCAGATCTACTGAGGTGATCGTGAAATTGGTTCGGCAGTGCGGCTCTCCGGAGCGGAGAGCAGCTATTGTTGCTGTATCGCTATCTCATGCACCCTAATATTCAAATCGTGTAAGGTACTAAGCATGCCATCTGCTACCTACACAAACACAGCATTGCGTCGTCGGGCTACCTGTCAGTGTAAATCAACACAGTGCACCTAGATGTCAGCACAGATCACAGGATTTATTTATTTTGATTTAGTTGATGAAAAGTCAGCTGCCGTATTTCAGATCATTGCTTGGGTGTTGGTATGGCTTAAATGTGGTGTTGTACTAATTGTTCGTTAGCAACATTTATTCGCACTCTGGTGGAAAGCCTCACCAGACCACAATGGAAGTTGTAAAAGTTGTGTCATTGCATACCACCATAATCCTCACCATAATCCTCACCATAATCATTGCTGTTGAATGAAGAATGTACCCCAGATTTTATGCCAGGCATTGTGGCTGTAAAAGTTGCACAGCGATACACAGCAAATGCAAGAGCAACAGATACGCACATCATACGCATGTAATCCCCAGCAGGTACGAAGGTTTGTTGCTGGACCAACACCACCTAGATCGAGGGTGGGCAGTAATACTATTTTTTCATATTATAATACTAATACATAATACTCAACAAACACGTGTATTATAATACTAATAAAAATACTTTTTGAAAATGTATATTATAATACATAATACTAATACTGTAGTATTATAATATGTTACGGTAATAAATGAATACATAATTTTTTGGAAAGCCCAGGGCATACACAATATTCATTTCCCAATTAACAGTGCCTGTTGTATGCAATAATAGATGCATTACTGATTATTTAGCTTTAATAACATTTTCTCAAATTCAATTTTTGAGTCTGTGGTGGATCCAGGGAGGGGGAATTGCTGCCCCCCAAAAAGGTCAGTTTATACATTGGATTTCCCTCTCTGCCCTCCCCCACGACTCACAACGACAAATAACTGAATACAGAAGGCCTGCTCATTGCTGCCTCTCCCTCCTTCGATTAAGAGTCAGAATTCGTCTGCTAATGTGATTCACCCGCAAATAATTGTAGCTCACCTGAAACCTGCAGACCTAAATATTTAGACAAAAAGTGCAAGATGCTTTCCAGAAAATCAGTTTTGAGGAAGGTGGAGACCTTTTTGCGCTTCATTTAAAAGTTTTCCCATTTAGTCCGCGGGGACGTTCACGTTGTGATTTAACTCGCAGACGACGGTGGTTCGTCTTCATGGCCAACACCCCCGAAAGCACGTTCGTGATTGGCTACGGCCGTTGAAAACACGATCCTCATTGGCTGACTCGTAATTGTTACGTCATGGCGACGAGTAAGCGGGCTTTCTCTATCTGGGTGGTGTTGGCTGGACAGGATATCTTGGCACTTTTGCACATATACCTTCTCAGATACACCTTCTCCGTTCTCTACGTCTGGCTCCACTCAGCTCAGCAACTGAAGTACAGTTCCAGGCACATAGGTTCTCGCAGCCTATTAGAATCATTTGCAGTGCTTGCGTAACCAGGTGTCTTCGATGCCATTGCTTATTGTCCACGGTCCCCGAGCACCTGCCTCCTTAGATAATTTCGTTTGGCTCTGAATATTATGACACCAAGAAATGAAGAAGTAACTGGCATGTGTTCCATTCTCGCAGGTGTGACTGTTGTCTACGTGCCACTTGGGGTGGGGGAAGACCACAGTGATGTGCACTTCAGTGAAGAACGGGCGGCTCCATCGTTGGCTGCTGAGGAGGAGGCAAGTGTAGCATGTACTGCATTGTTGGATTGTCCTTTCTTTTCTCTCTATCTCTTTTTGACGTAGAATTTACGCCTTTCCGATCGTCTACATAGCTGGCACTTCAGAAAGTTCATGTAGTATATTTGTGTTACAGTTTGGTGTAGGGTTTAAAAAATTGAAATAATTAATTGTTAATTGAGTTAAAAGTCGCCACAGTAAATTCCACGCCCGTAGCCTCGTGGACGTCTCCGACAGGGAGAGCTCCACAATTGTCTTTGTTTTTTGAAAATTTTGTAGCCACTTCGCAGGCAAAAACTAGGTAAGCTAGTCTTTCAAGTTCCCAAGCAAGTTTTCGTCACAAACTGCCAGCCTCACGAGATACCTTTGTGCATGTACCTACTGAGACAAACGAGCAATACTGCTCGTGCCAAAACGAACGGAAGTGAAGAGCGACCGTATTGTTTAAAGGCTCAGTATGGGGTCTTCGACTGTTTTGATATGGGAGCTACGTTCGAACGTACGCTACGTGCAGATGCCATACGCAAAATTTAATCCAGGACAACGTTCTAGTTTTTTAGATAAACGTCCAGTTGGCATTATCTACAGTGCCTTGGCAGACGTCACGAAGACGTCTGACCGAGATAAGGGTAACTGAAGGCTGTTTTAACACGTGATAAAACGTAATCAGCGAGTTTCTGCGTGGAATTGCCGGCTTCCAAGACGAAAACGAGAAGTTCGTGAAAGCTACTGGCTTTACGATTCAATTATAAATAATTGGCTCTGGGTTTTAATTGAAATATACTGCACAATCACTCAGAGCATCATGAGAAAATGCGACAGCATTTGTTCAGCCTTGGTCTGGGTCTGAACTGTCATCTTAACACTTCATTTCTCCACAATGTTGACAAGTGTGACGAAATTAAACGAAATCCACAACTGGATTGGGCATGATGCGGAATGACCAAGTGTTGTATCTGGTGTTATGCTTGCACAGTGTTGCACAGATCAGCACCAACATTTTCTAAGCGCTGCTGTGCCGACAGCATTTGAAATGGAAGTCTATCCCGTTTTAACTATCACACTAAGTAGCAGCGGTATAATAGCATTTGATATAATTCACTAATCAGGAGATTTTAACTTTTGTGTGCGTGCGCTTCCCAGAAGTGAGTCCCTCAGGAGATAACATTAGGGCATGCTCAGTGCATAGGAATGTGTGCATTCCATTTCATCAGCATTGCTGTCATGTCGAAGATGCAACATCAAAGCAAGCAGAAGGCTTTCATTCAATTGTTTCATTTCTGTTTTGCACCGCTATTAACTAGCTCAGGACCCTGAACGTAGGCGACACAGTAAATACAGTCTCGAGAGGGAAAAGGAAAGTTTGAATTATCAGTCACTCTACTCAGTTTTTCACTACGCTGGCCCTACCTCTAAGTTTGACCTGCAGGTATGGCCTGCGCTTTGCTGCTCTAAAATGTACAACACTGGAGGAGATCATCATATTTTAAGAGTGATGTGTTCAAGTGACAATACTGTGGCAGACTAATGGGCGTCTGTGTCCCTTGAATAGCGTTCTGCTTTTCTCTTGTTGCACAAATGCCCCATGAAGAAAGTAACACGCCAATGTTGCCAAAGTAACTGCAAGTAAAACGTTTCCTGTGTACATCCTCTTGCAGCAGCACTCTGCCCTTCTTGTGAGCAGCCTGCCACCATGTCCCTGAGCACAAGTCATCCCCTGCAGCCATCTGCAGGTCCCGACTGCTATGGGACCCCTGTGAGCTCTGGAGCTGGCGGGGCGATGCAGAATGGGGGCTCCACCTATTCGTGGGTGGGGCCACCACCTGCCCTGTCGCAGAAGAGTTGGCCACCGGGCTATCAGGCCAGTCTCACCAACCTCTTCCTCAAAAAGAATCCTTTACACTTTGGTACAGGCATCTCTCAGCTGGCAGCAGCATCGAGCTACTTGGAAAAAATGTCCAACCTCGGTTCCGCAGACCATGCCCACCACAAGTGTCCCCACCCTGACGCCAAGGATAAGCCCTATCCATGTGATGTCTGCCACAAGTACCTGACGCTTTGCAACAGCCTGCGGGCCGATGCGAGAGCATCTTCTGGGTCGTCACCACCAGAGCGCAAAGCACTGCCTGTTCTGCAGTCCGGTGGATCATCTGGAATACCGCCATCTATCCCGCAGGGCCCCCCGTCTATGGGACCTCAAGGGGGGCCACCTTCTGCGGCGGCCATCTTGGAGCGGGCCAACGGCCACGGTCCCAGACCCAGACCACCACCCACAAAGCAGTTCATGTGTCCTGTGTGCCACAAGTACTTTACGCAGAAGGGGAACCTGAAAACGCACATGATGATTCACACTGGAGAGAAACCATACTCATGCCAGGTGTGTGGAAAAAGTTTCACACAAAAGGGCAACGTGGATACGCACATGAAGATCCACACAGGAGAGAAGGACTTTGGCTGCGAGGCCTGCGGGAAACGCTTTACCCAGAAAGGAAACCTGAAAACCCACGTGCGGAGTGTGCACACGAAGGAGAAGCCCTTTGCGTGCGGCGTCTGCGGCAAGTGCTTCTCGCAGAAGGGCAACATGCAGACCCACATGCGCACGCACAACAAGGAGGACCGTTTTCCGTGCACTCTCTGCGGCAAAACGTTCTCGCAGAAGGGCAACCTCAAGACCCACATGCAGCGGCACGCGGGCCAGTTGCCCCCCCGGCGCTACGGCTCGCGTGGCTCGCGGGGGGCCAACGCCATCACGGGGGGGCTCCTGCACCGCCCGCACCTTGCCGCCTTTGCCCTGGCCTCGACCTCTGCTCAGCAACATCAGCAGCAGCAACATCAACATCAGTCTCAGCAGCCCAGCTCACCAAAGCCCGACAAAAGTCCTCCGCAGGGTAGTGGACCTCCGACACCACTCAGTCCAGAGCCCCTGCTTCGTCATCAATCGACGGAAGACTCCTCCCCCGTCGGAGGGCCCGATCCTCGTCCCTTCTATTCTGCCCCACCCACACCTGCCCCTCCTCACTCCCCCCGATGGCTGGTGCACCCTGGGAGTAGGCATTATGACGGCTTCCAGGCTCCGCCTTACCCTGGTCTTCACCCGCCACATGCACTCTCTCGGCTGGCACTGCTTGGAGCCGGGTCGTCGCCACAGCAGCATGCGACATCCCACCAGGTGGCATCTGAAAGTGGAGCTCCTTCACCGCCCGACAACAAGGCGTCTCCCATGGGTGGGGCACAGCATCAACAACAGCAGCAGCAGCAGCAGCATGGTGGCCATATCGGAGAATCTTTTCACTCACCGAGCAATCCAGACTTTTCTCAACTCCTCGAATGAAATTGGGAGGGGTTAGGTTTCTCAGAAAGACTATTTGGCAGTGCTCGGAGCAGACCCCACCTGACATCTGGATGTCTTACATGAGAGTAAACACTGTGCCTGCTGGCTAACTGTATAGGAAAGAATATTGAACTAGCTGGAGGAGACGATGTACACTAACGCAACACGACAGTTGCCGCACGGCTCAGCCGGAGAGGCTGCATAGCTGACACAGCTCCGTAGCACCACCAGTCACGACTGCAAGGAGTGGTTGATACCTGTTGGTGCTCAAGTGTCTCTAAGCTGCATGGGTCCCCTGGACCTCGGACAAGTAACTCAACAGTGTGTGTTGGAAGGCCCTCAAGTTTGTGCCAAAAGGGCACAAGGTCACCTGTGACGAATAGTCCGAGACTTTGGAAAGGAGGGCAAAACCAACCGCCAAGGCTGACTAGCAATACATCTGAGACAGGGTGAGTTGTACTGAGGGGCAGGCTCTGGGGGCTGGCCCCTATTGGAACACGTGGGGTCGAAGACCTTTGTCCTCTTCTGTTTATTAACCTACAAGATATGTGTAAGATATGTGTGCTTGCATTTACACACTACGGTGCCAGTTTCATCTGTGAGAGGCAGCTTAGCAGGTACATTCATTTTTGTTACAATTTGTGTACAGCGAGAGGTGTGGAATACCCTGAATAGCCTTTGTTGTTCACTGCACAGTCAATTTCACCTGGTTCGGGAGTGAAGGGCAACATCGGGTGGTGTAAATTGCATCATTCTTTTACCTTTCTTTTGTGATAAGTCATGCTTCACCGGACTCCCTTGTACTGTCCACGTCATTCTGTTTCATAGTGCAAGGGTACGTTTTGTTTCTGTTCTTGTCATCAAACGAACACGACAATCTCGTTTGTTTCATTTTCTTCCTTTCAAACCATCTCATAGCGGCAATGGGGGAAGGTTGTTCATGGCAGAAGTCGTGAATGAAAGTCTGTGATCTGCTCATTTTTGTTTGTCCATTTACATTCAGTCTGTTACTGATGCCCAGGTGTTTTAAAACCTGAGAGTTACAAGATAGTAGGTAGTATATTGGGCATGCTGTAGTTTGTTTTCTCTCGGCTTCAGAAGGGAATACCTAAGACATTTCCTCGTTTCTTTGAGACAGCATTTCAGAGTTAGGTAACAGATCTCAGATTTCTTTCTGTCTCTTGCACACTTTCTGAACTGAGTAGTTTTTTTTTTTTTTTACTCCCGCTAACACGCCAATGCAAACTATGGGTTTTATGCCTTCAGCGCTGCCTCGAGGGTTTGGAACCACTGATTGAAAGCCGTCTGCTCGACGCTCACCCTCATCTGCGACGTCAAATGGGACACCCTGGGCGATTGAATCCGGCCAGCAAAAGTAGCTCTACAGGAATGCCCCCTACAGAAACCGAGGGATATCTGTGAAATATTGGGGGAGGGCAATATATCTGGTACTGCCAACACCTCCTAGATACAGAAGGCCTGCTCAATGCCTCCTCTCCCTCCTTTGCTACGTGGTGTCGTAAAGTAAAAATTCGTCTACCACCGTGATTCACCATGCTGCAAATTCAAGAACTCGCAAATGTTTGCAAATTTGAACCTGTAGACTAAAAGTGCAACACGCTTTCCATGAAATTAGTCTCGAGAAAAATGTGGGACAGTATTGCGCTGTATTTTGTTTTACCATTTAATATGCAGGGACATTCACTGCTCGCAGACGACAGTGGCTGCCCCTGCGGCTGACGGCGGCTCGTCTCCGTGGCTACGGCCGTTGAAAACACGATCCTAATTGGCTGACTCTCAGTTGTTATGTCACGTCGACGAATAAGCAGGCTTTCTTTCTCTCTAGGTGGTGTTGGTACTGGTCCACCAACAACAAAGGTGATGAAACTTTCCCTTTTTTTTTTTCTGCGACTTTTCTGCGACTTTGGTGGACCTGTTTTGAGTTATAGTTCACACCTGATATTTTACACACATCTCGCGGCGTTACATGGGCTTTACATCGGCTTTACATCGGGCAGCTCTGAAAATGGTTTATGGGGAAAGAGCATACGGAGCTCTGTCACACATAAAAGGCACACTTACGGCCTGCCACGTAGGTTGGTCGATAGAGTACACGGGCAGCTCCCAGCTCAGTAACATTTCACACTGTCAGTTCAGCAATTCCACGCCTTGGAGCTACCAATAGATATTGATAGGTGATGGTGTCACATTTATCATTCGGAACTCACACTCGAAGCTCATTTTGTACAGATAGTGATATTTGAGACAATACTCACGTCTCCAGCAAACAAAACAATACTCCTATGCTCCAAAGATTTCCTTTTTTTTTTTTTTATCATTTCCTCCTCTCTGCTGACTGGGGCCGCTTCAAGGATGTAGGCGTCATCAAGAAGCGTAGTGAGTCTTAATAATTTTTCAGCCAAATTTAGCGGTGCAGCGAAGCAGTTGCTGCCTTTGATTTTTGAACTGGGTGCTACAGCTACTGACGCGCAATACACACAGGGTTTTCACCATGATTGACGCCACAGTATTTTTTCAAGGCAGTCACAAAGGCTCATTGTCATTTACAACGGTACACTTAGGATGTATACTTCTACGTAGGCGTTCGTATATCCCTTTGAAGTATTTTATTCGAATTGTATTATTCTTTTTTTGTACAGCTTGAGAAAATGCTTCCTCGCACACTTCACATTTCTTCCGTTTTTTTTTTCTTTTTTAGGTTTTACAAAAATCGAAACGCATTACTGCTCCCTTTAAAAAAAAAGCTTACTGCTTCTCTGTCTCGGTAATAGTGTTGCTTGTGCACTCGTTGAAGCCTCAAAGGTTCTGTAAGCTTCTAAACACACTCTTGTGGGCACAGCACACCTCAGTGCAAGAACTGCTTTGATATGCATGTAGCACATGTGGCTTTTACCCATGTCCTTAACTCACATTTCGTCTTGGGTTCCGCTGTTTAGATTTTCTCTTCAGTTGAACTCTAAAAGACAAACATATCTCAACACTCAACTTCCGAGCCAAACATGGATGTGAATAAAAAAAGTTAATAGGCTCTTTCGCTCGAACATCTGAAAAGATGTCATAGTGAATGACATAGTAGGACTTGCACTGGGGTTGCTGCCTGCTAACGTTTAAAATAATCTTGCAATCATTCTAAGCCTCTTTCCTGTCCTTAATGTCAGCATTGTGCTTCCGCTTATATTTTTTTAAGCATGCGCTTGCAAGCATTTCTTCCTTGCTTTGTGAAGGCAGGCAGTGTATAAAACTTGGACTGCGATACCTAAAGTCAACAGTGACACGGGCGATGCGTGATATTTCCGTGAGCTGGTTGTATTCTTTACTTTAAAAGCGTTGAAGGTCTGTGGCAAGTGACAATTATGGAGCAAATCTCAAATTGCAGCAGATATGTGTATGTATGTAAACAGTATAGATTTTTGTGTTCTGTTTGTGATCCTGTCTTCTGCTATATTGTAGTCTTAAGTTTTGTTGGTGATGCAAGAGCTACGACGTGAACAGCTTGCGTTTTGTGTCTCACCCAGTGTCTGAAGGAAGAACTTTTAGTATTGTCAAGAGTGGACATAAATCAAAAGTGGTGCCAATATGGCCAATATGGTCCCCTTGTTACAAGTTCTGTTGTCAAGAGCATGGCAGTGGAGTATACTTGTTTGTCGAGTTTTAACTTGCTAGTCAAAGTTTGTGACTAGCAGATGCAATGGTCCCGCATGTTAATGTAAGTAAATCAAAAGGTAGATTGAGCACAAGGTCATGAGCATTCTCGTCTCCCAGACAAACATAGAAGTGTTGTACATCGAAGAAACTTTCAGCTGCTATTCTCTTTTTAGTTTTTAAGCCTTGTGTGAGATGCTTTCTTTGTTGCTTCAGTAAAGTATAACCCTGTTCTACAGTGGCCTTTTCGTGCGTTTCCTGCAACAGTGGGGATGGCATCCCGTATGGCGTATCGCAGAAAAATAACACGTTTTTCCTCTCATGCTGATAGAGCTTTTGGATTTTTCAAATTTCTATTCTGAGCTTGTCTTGTTGCAGCATTGCAATGGGTTGCCAAGATGCTAAAATGCAAACATAGTACGCAAGCAGGACAGTGCTGTTTGCATTCTCTAATGCATTGCACGAAAAGAAGGGAGGGATATGCGCCCAGTTTTTTTTTTTTTTTTAATTGGCAGTATTCTGCACATCTCATTTACTTTGTCTTAAAGAAAATGTTAGGTATATTAGAAAATGCACACTTTTCTCTGTTTTTTTTTTTTTCTTTTTTTTCCTGTTGCTTTCTGTATCTGGATTTGTGAGGTACTGGTTCACATGCATTTATGCTCTGTGTGTTCAACTTCCACAGTGTTGCAAGATATGGCTAGGGTTTAAAGTTTCTGGAAAGTCTTATTTTCTACAGCGATTCTAGCACTTTTCCTAGAAGTCTGTAAGCTGCCACAATTTTCTGTATCTCGCAAAGCCCATAAGCCTCTTCTTTGAAAGAGCGTTGCGATAACTTGGCATTTAGAAATTGTCTACTTCATCGTTCTATATGTTGTTGCTACTGTCACCGCCTCTCGCTTTAAATTACAGATTAAATTTACAGGTACTAATGTTAACCACATTAGAATAGTGTTTTTCTCAGCCTGCTGTTCCGAGACTACTGGAATGTCCCAGGGGGTCCGTTGCCAACACTATACTTTCTATTCGTTGCATTTGGCGCGCACCGCGTGGCCCAAACTTTGCTGGGTTTCGTTGGAAGACCATATTTTGATGTTTGGATATTGGAATTGGACAGTGTTCAAGTTCATTGCCTCTTAGCTGTCACAAACGTTTGTTTGCTTACATTTAATGACAGTCAGCAGCCCCAACTTTTTTCGGAATCTGGAATGGTGAGCGTTGTGTCAGAGTGGTTCTAGAACCTTTCGTTTAAGCCTGGAGTTATGGGCCCTGCACATTTTTATGCCCTGTCTCTCAAAAGAATGGGATTTCTGCTATGGTGGCTTTCAAGTAAAGACTTTTGCGTTGTGCAGACGCAGCTCATGTGGGCCCTGAAAATGTCTAAGTATCATCCAGTCTTGTGATTATCGAGACAGACAACACCCTAGCCATGTCCCAGAGTGTACGATTACAAATGATTACATTGGGCCCTTGATTAAAAGAGCACCATGCAGCACATCGTGTAGAGGGTTCTTTTTATTTCACTACCCGTACCTGCAGGCAACGGTGTGCTGCGGCCAACCAGCCTCCTCTCTCTCTTCTTTTCTCCCCCCCCCCCCCCCATACGTTGAGAGCTTTGGTGACGCACTTACGGAAAGCACCGTAAGAATTTTGGCTGATGTCCGTATGGTTATGTATTGTTGAGTACTCCATTTAGCATCGTTCCTAGTAAGACTAGGACGTTTGTTCTCTGTTCCCTAAATTCTGGCCCGTGAGGAGAGTGTGTCCGTACTAGTGTCCGTAGGCTCCAAAGGATGTCTTGCGTGGTGTAACCAAGTGCCAAGTCATGCTGAAGGTGGGGGGCCGTTTGGTCAGTGTTGTTGGTTCGTGTGACTTCCACATGTGGCATGCTTCTTTGAGAAAGAAGGGAATGTCAGTGCTGTAGTTTATTTCTTCTCTCTTTTTTTTTTTTTCTCCTCTGTTGTTTGCCATCAGCGTGATGACATTTTCTCGTGTCTTCAGCTATTGACTGTGAGAGAACTTGGGCGGGGTTGGTGATGCAGCGTGTGTGTTTTCATGAACGTCCAACGCAAATTTAACACTCTTCTGTTTTGCTCGAAAATGAATGTTGCCAATTGTTTGAGCTTTGTGACAATGTGGATATATATATATATATATCTTCTGTTTTGTTCCTTTCTCTTTTTTTTTTTTTTTTTCATTAGAGTGAGGAGATATGTTCTAACCAAATATTTTTTATGATTCTGGGTAGACATGTGACAGCTTCGAAAGGGTACAGTTTTTTTTAATTCCTATGTACTGATGCATGTGACCAGTCTGCCTAATGTTTCTGTGATAACTTATTGGATTTTTTCCTCCTTTTTTTTTTTCTGAAGTTATTGTTAGGAGTTCATTCCAAGCTTTATAATTTTTTGTTTGTTTGTTTTGTGGCTGGACGTTACTATGCAGGGTATGGATGATGATGATGATGGTGGTGATGATGGGATCTGGAAACTTTTGATGTTGTCGAGGTGTCTAGTCGAAGCTCATGTGTTATGAGTGCAAATGTATCCCAGGCACGGTTACTCAGTGGTGAAGGCTAATTTGGAGACCGTTGCAATACTATTGGAAAGCTCATTGAGTTTAGCCTGCATGCCCACAGAATGTTGGCGTCACTCTTCCCATCATTGTCGAAATTAGAAAATGAATAGGTTCGTGCCAGTTAACCATGTTTCGTAGTTCGTTACTCATGCTGAAGTGTAATGGAGTTTTGATGAAGCATTAGCTGTCTTCGATTGAGTTCCCGCATTCGATTCAGCGGAGGTGCAGCCTATGTAGTACACTCAACCATTCGATTGGAAAACTGCTACAGGAGTGCAGCACGAGTCCACGAGAGTGCTGCACCTCCTCCATCATGCAAAGTTTCATGCACTGCAGAGCAGACGACATGAATAGAGTAGTGTCTTATCATCGATCCGGTGTACACTAGTGATCACATTTGTTGAGATAGGCCGGTCCTTGCTCCTCAAGTCAATTAACACCACAAGAGTCGCTCAAAAAATTGTTATGCAATGCAGATGTCTGTGACACAGGATCTGAGGCTTACACTTTTCTGTTCGAAAATGACGTGTAGTGTACTTTGCATGAGGGCAGCACCTGTCGTGTACTTTTTTTACACTGCTCGGTGCACTTTTTGTCAGATCGAAGACTGCTATTGTAAGCTAAACAGTGGAACATCGCACTGATTGTGAAATTTTTCTCCCTCTTAAATTGTATCGGAATTGTGTAATTCTTGATAATTTTGCAATGCAAAAGTTGCAATATACAATATGTATTGCAGAGCAGACTGTGTACTACTTTGTCGTGGTTCTTTTTCGTTTCTCTGGAGATCAAAATCTGCCTGACCGACTGTAGTGTCCGGTGCCTTGCAGTGTGAATGTGTTGTATGACATGAGCAGACCAAAAAGATGTAGATCTCAAAGTAAAGAAGTACAGCTATGACAACTGAGAGAGAGAGAGAGAGAAAAAAAAGGGCAACAGAAGGTAGGATGAGGTTGCCTTCAGTTGCTGTTATTGCAAGAGAGACTGTGATGCATTGTGCTGAAACGCTTGGAAAAGAGAACGGAAGGGGTGGACTTCTCACAAGTGTTGCGGCCTAGCCGCTGTTTTATAATTTCGAGCAGAAGAGTTTGTCTGTGTTATTTGTACGTGTTTTATCATATTGTGAAGCAGCTGTCTTCAAAGTAAGCAGTGTTTTCTCTATCTTCCCGGTGTCAGTGTGTTCATTTTGGCTCGTTTTATCGCAGATTGTGTGTGTGTGTGTGAATACGGTGTTGAAGAAATGCTGTGAATCGCTAAGTGAACAGTTGTGTGTTCAGACAGGATGATGCCAACAGTTTTCTCATTCAAACATGCTGCTGTATTGTTTGCACAAGGTCTTTTCTTTTTCCATGCGTGTTTGTGCTGTTAATATCGAAGCTTGTTATGAAATTTAAGAAATTTCCTCTAGTTTTCTGGACAGTGAAAACACGTTTTTAAAATTTTTGTCGCTGCCGCTGTGATTCTTGAGGATGGAGAGTGAGAGAGTGTACTGAAAAGGAAAGCGCTTTTGCTGTATGTGTCGTTTGATGTTGCTCTGCTTCTCCCCTTTTGCCCCATACTCCATGCTTTCTTCCCCCAATTGAGAATTTTTTTAAAAATAAATTTTTGAGTTGCAGACTGTTGTTTGCAGTTACTCAGAACACTTGCAAGATTCGCTAGGCATAACCATTTCGGTGCGCGCACCTTTTCTTGACGAGGCTGCCGTTCCGCGCAGCAGATGGAAGCAAACATTGGGTCTGGTGAACTGCTCCCTGAGTTACATTTTGTTGAATTACATGATACAAATAGAGAATATTACAGAGACAGGCGTGGGATGCTCCAGGAAGATTATATTAGCCCAAATTGGAATGTCCAAACACGTTCATGTAAGTTTTGTGAAGTCCACTGAAGGCCATGTTTTCTTTGTGTTTGCCGGTGCTTACAGCAAGCAGGTCGAAGCGCTGGAGGTAAAAACGAAACTGCGATGGAAGTGCTGCACAGGCTATTTGCAACTTTTGGTGTTTCTCAGGAGGTTCTACTCGCATGGTGGGACAGCATTTGTGCCAGAGCCGAGAAATTTTATGACTAATGGTGTCTCGAGGGCTTGTCACTTCTGCACCCTGCTATACCATTACTAATGGGCAAGCTGACTGTGTGCGTGACTGGTGAGCTGCAAGGAGCCCCATGAGCATGTGTTTGTTGCAGACTGAGGTTTTTACACCAATTTGGTTAGTTGGATAGGAGGACACCAGATTGGTTGGTCTGTGTACGAGAACTGTGCTCCGCTCTAAACGTGCTGACATTATCGGAATGCAGCTGAGAACGGAGGGACTGGCCTTCCAAAGCAAGGGTATCGGAAGATTGCGGAAGTGTTTCAAGGACAATCTCGCATTAATTCCAGGGCAGGCCAGTGCACACTGCCTACAGTGAAGGTTTCGTTTTCTTTCTTTTTTTTCTTTTTTTTTCGTGTTAGCGTCGCGATGCAACCTGTGGCGTTGAGCGGCATACCGACATGGACAGATGGATAGCAGGAAGGATTAGCGGACAGGGGGGTTAGTGTGTGTCCTGGGCTGACTTCTAGGGGAACTGTGCCGACATTTGTCTGGAAAAACCAAAGGAAAACCTAAAAGTACCAAAACCAAATACAAAAAGAAAAACCAAAGGGTACCGTACGCTGCTAGAGTGTCACGCTGAGGAAGGAATGCGCGAGAGCGTGTTCCGTAAACTTTTGTCCAGCACTGTACAATGCGAACCAGCCACATCCCAGTCTTCAGCACGATCTTGGCTGCCACCACCGACTTCAGCGAAGTAAGGTGGCCGATGAAATGCATTACCTTTGCTGTTGTGGAATGTACATGAACTCATACGGATTTGAGAGTGAGATTGTGAGATTCCTTTTGTGCAGACCAGAAGGCAGCCTACACAGTTGCCGACAGGTTTTATCATAAACTTGGTACAAGGCAACTTGAACTACAGGAGGTCAGGTGTGGAACAGTACATAGGAAGAAGCGAAGGAGAGGGGAAGAATGCACACAGTTTTGAAGCGACATGTAGAGCAGTCTTTTCAAGAGGGAAGTAGAAAGACACGTTAGAAAGGGGGGGGGGGGACACTGGTATACAAAGTGTTTGGAGCTTCGAGGCTGAAGGATTACGGTTGAGGAGGAAGATTACGGTTACTGTTGTGCATGTGTCCCATGAATTCAGTACCAGTGTCTACCGGTCAAGCCAAATCAACCCAAAATGAAAGAGCACTGTCACTTACATTCCAATGTATGATATATACTTTGGTTCAACATGTAACACTGAATTCACATAATCACTGTGTTAAGCAGTACAGTGTGTGTGTCACAACAATGTTTTAGCTACAC
Organism: Ornithodoros turicata; assembly: GCF_037126465.1. Lineage (NCBI taxonomy): Eukaryota > Metazoa > Arthropoda > Arachnida > Ixodida > Argasidae > Ornithodoros > Ornithodoros turicata. Next base: position 21,058,541 of record NC_088210.1, on the reverse strand, counting down.
ATAATATGAGTAACATTTACTTAGACTTACTGAGAGGTTCATGGAACACCCAGTCTGTGCCACTGTCTGTACGTCCATCTGCTCCCGTTTGCAGCAAGTGTATGGCTCCAATCACGATACACGCTGCTCCAGTGTTCCGTAAGGTTTTGTCGTGACCTGTACAACATTGTATGTGCGACTTATGCCCACTATGTCTGATGGCAGCATTGTCCTACCCCACTGCAATGATGCTGAACAAGATGTTATGATGTAGTTCCATCTTTCCTTGCACATTCATACTCGTGCAACACACAAACCGTTGAAGTCGAGGGCAGAACAATAGTTTATTATCTTATATACAATGGAAACGAGCATAACGAAGTGCATAGGCATGTAATTCAGACAGTCAAGAAAATACTCCCGGAACACACTGTGAATGCACAGATTGAAGTATTTGTAACAGATAATTCTATCAAACACAGATGGTAGATGCTAGCATAGAGAAACTAACTAGCCCAGTTTGCAAATATCTACAGTCAAAAATAACTTGGGGAAGACACAAATTTCCAAAAGCTGTAATGAAATCACTTTCGACATTGTCATATCCCCATCAAATGCTTTCAATCAGGATGTCCCTAGGTTCCAATACACAACAGAGTAATACTGTAAGTAGCCCCAGTATATGACGTAACCCGCGGTATCGTCAGCGCCCAACCCAATAAATTGATGATTTGCAACAGAAAATGTTCCACCCATTCTTGTTCTTATTAAGGCATCTATTTATAGCATGGATAAGTTCTGCAGACTTTGGGTAGGGAATAACTGTTAAGCTTTCCAAGGACTAACACCCACGGGCATAGATGAACCCTCCCTATATCAGATTCTGATCTCACTGTGAAACACTGCTAGTAGGGCAGTAAAGAATCTCAACAGCAATTCCAAAATGCTTCAACTTTTGCAAAACCAGCACAGTTTTATTTGCAGCTTATATATATATTTAAAAAAAACAGACGAGGAGGAGGAGGAAGCTTTAGCAAATGTATAGCAGAGTGTGTATACAACACAAGTGCTCAATTTGGTGAATTTCCACAGTAGCTGGATGGGAATTTGGGTTGCTTGAAAGACGAAAACAGAAAATTTAAAAAAAATTAGGGTTGGGATGGAGTTCTTAGACTGCAAGGGGGTCGGTGAGGTTTTGGGCACAGAACTTGCATTGATGAGCTTTAGTCTTATTTAATTAATGTATGTTATTAATTCATTAATACATAAAAATCACATTATTTTTACATATTAATGAATTAATACATTAATAAATACAAAATCAACTACATTAATTTTCCTTACAAACATAAATTACATTAATTTTTATTAATCTAATCATGCACCAAAACGTGCTCAAGCAGCAGCCACAATCTATCGGAAAGACGTAAGCTCTATGTCAGAAGGGGAAAATTTTCTTTTATCTGATAAGCAAGCCACAGAAATATTGGAACGTTCAAGCTATCTCTGTCTCTATTTCCAATGTTCCGTTCTTTCTGCCTGGTCCTGTTAGATACTCATCTTAGGCATGTCCCGACAGCTGCAGACCTAATAACCAGGTTAGATCAAGATCAAACTTCACGTCCGTGCCAGTACCAGTACACACTGTGTGGCATACCGAACTGAAGCAGTCTGTATTGTGAAAGTTGTGTCGGTCAGCCAAACAGATGACACATAGAACACCTTAACATATCTTTTGAGAAAAGTAACCTCCAATAAGAAATTGAGTCCATAGTAGTTATAACATTTGTAACATTATGCAACATGACCTACCACACGTCTTCGATCCCAAATGATTGCTAGCAATTGTGTCGATAAATAAAATTATGGAAGGGCAGGCATATATCAATGCCGAGCAGTCTCAAGCATCTCTGTAGAAAGGAATTCGTTGCTCTTTGGAAACTTCATTACATGAGTCCTATGAGGAAGAAACCTGTTGAAGGGCTCCAATATGCTGGACACACAGACAGCAGCAGGGATTTTACAACTTCTATTTGAACAGAAAGAAATGACACAGCAAGTGAATACAAATGAATAGATGGAGAAGCTTCTAGAGAGGGCTTTGCAAGGCCATGCATTTTATGCTGATTCAGAAAAGCACCAGACAAAATGCAGCATTCAAAGACAGCACATTGAAGCGTATGTTTTTTTGAATAACACCCCTTGACAGGTCAGGCGAACAGCTCGCCTTTATCCACTTTCCGAAGAATCACGATGAAAGGCTAGAATAGAAACAACAACTCGCTGCCCGTCGGAAGCAACTGGGCAGGAAAACTGCTCCGCTAAAATGTACCTAAACACCAAAGAAGTTTGCGCCGAGAGGTTACAAGAGCCGATAAATGTGTCCGCCTAGGACCACATACACACAGATCTTCCTGCACTGGAGATTATCGTTTATATTAGCCAACAAGGGACAAGGTATGTGATAAATTGCACTTCTCTTCTCCGCGTTGCACCTGTGCTGATTTGTTCCACGAGACTGCGCGTGACAACGTCCAGCTTGGTCTCGTAGCTTGCCCACAATATCACAGAGGTGGGCTCACACCCTTCCTTAGCTGGTGCGCGCAGAAAGCGTCTCTCTCGCAGCTCCTGGGACTGATCAGCACCGTGCTGATTAGATTGCCCCCGAGTCAACAATGAATGCAACATTTGATACATGGTTTTCGGGACCATTAAAGCATAATCATAGGTACGTATGTATGCATATATGTGTGTAATATATTTACATTTACATACTTTTATGTACAAAAAGGAATGTTGCCACCACCACCTATGGAAAGATGGACTGTCGCAGAGAAACATTTACATAATGAAAGATGCCTACATGTCTCGAACAATGTACTCTCCTAAAATAGCACAGTAAAAGGGGAAAAAAATCTGTGGGCACCGAATGCTTACAGATGCTCTTCCTATATAGAAAAGGAACCATCCGATTGTATCGCCTACAGTATTAATCACAGGGATGTATTAGTATACCAGAAGTGTGGCAACGGCCACCTTTCTATATCTGACACTGGACTGCAACAGTCCTAACAGCCACAACGAAAAGATACACGACACCAAGAAAAGAAGTCCAGCACACAACCTCTAAAATCTGACACACCAACCTCTAGTAGAACACCTGAGTTTCTCAATCAGATCTTTCTTATTGCAGCCACACGGAATATTGCTTTATGGATCTATGCCTGTTTTTTTTTTTTTTTTCCCTTTATGAATCACTACCACGAGCCACAAGGAACCTAGTCCCTGATATAGACAAAAGCAAGGGAGAACTTAGCACCATTTCGATTGTTTGGTTTTCCCCCTTTTCAGTACTGGAATTAATAATCTGCGACATGTACATAGATGGCTCACCGTGCACTTTTCAACCGATTACTGTGCAGTATGAACAGAGGAAGTGATGCTGAGCCAATGAAATGTCGCCCTGCAAATAATTCAGAGCATTCTGCCTAGACAAGCTATTTCAGAAGGAAGGTTTTGTGACATCACCAAGTGATATCACTGGCAGTTTCTGATGCTGATATAGAAGCAATGCCACTATCAGTTGGCTACCGTAAGAGGCCCGCAGCAACCACCCTCTTGCTGTCGCTGCATGATTAGACTATGTGCCCGCTGGCACAGAATTTCAGGTTGCAAATCTACAAAATTAATGCCGGTTCAGATTTTAAAGAAATTCAAAGATATATATACACTTACGTATGACATGTGTACGAGTAAGCACATAAACTTGGTATTCAAACAAATGAGCCGTTTCGAGACTGTCACAAAGCAGTTGTTCGTTGATTGACCACGGGCAATGTTTCAAATTGCATGGAGAGAAAAGTAACGCTGGAGAAACCTGAAGACATGACAACCTATTCAAGCAGCACGCACCAGACAGACTACAGCTGCTAGGCACAATGCACACCCCGTATGCACCGAGGTGCAGGCGTGTGCGCAATTAACTCATATCACGCTGAAGGCGGACCAGCATGCCCATACTTGGCTCTACACAGTTTCAAACAGTAGTCCACATAATCCACCACGGGTCACACGCAGCCACAGGCTCATGATCGGGAAAACGTTGAGAAAATAAGATGTAAGGATCACACGCGTTCCTGACGCTTCTGAAAGCACATGTACTCTGCCTCGCTAAAAGCAACTGCAACCGCCGTTTCCGGGGTGCTGCGTTTGGAATCTAGGACCATCAGGGATGCAGGTTTAAAGGTGACCCACGTTTCTCAGTAAGGCATACGCTAACCTGTTTTGAACACGACTTACAACTTATTCCGCAAACATGATTATAGCGTGTACGTAACATGTTATTGCCAGAAAAATTGCTGTGGTCTCCCAAGTTCTGGTGAAAGCCGAATGCTGGTTTTTTTCTTTCTTCTTCTTTCCACGCCGAAGGAGGATGGGGAGAGTCAAACTGCTGGGATGGCCTTGTCCTGTGCAGATGCTTGGGCGTAATTAGCGTACGGTGAAAGCTTGTAAACCTCGTAACGGGAATGGAATTCAAAGTTTGCAAAGGGAAGGAGCCTTTTATTACATTCCCAGCCAGCTTCCTAAGGTCGACACCAATATGATTAACAGGATTACCACACAGATTAGGATCATGATTTTCTTCTGCAAAAGAGAGAAATAAAAGGCATATGACACATCGAATCTGTATGCTCTAACATGGCACAGCATCAAGTACGTACAATGTCACGTCAGAGACTTCTCATTGCGGCATGAATGATTGTTACCTTGATACCAACACAAAAGGAACGTGGCTTATCCGCTGCGTCGTTCCTGAACAAAGCTGCAATTTACGCTCTCCGCCTCCTTCTGAAGAAGGGCGATAATGAGGAGCAGGCTCTGATTGGTCTCCTCAAATGATTTGTCCAATCATCGCGGAAGATTGTTTGAGGAGACTCTGTGCCTTATTGAACTTCTTGAGAGGGAGAGCAAAAGTGCAAATTGCAGTTCCTTTCACTCATAAATCACAAACGGCACAACCAATGCATCCAGTTCCTTTTGTGTTGCTGTAAAGGTAACTGAATCTTTCATTCCACGAGGAACAATGTTTGCACTTCAGTGCCCTTTTAAAGGAGCAGTGAAGACACGTCATAAAATTTTCAGCATGCAGACTAGGGCTATAAATATGTCCCCTCGAGGTTGGTGTCATTTGCAGCAAGTTCATCGAGCCAGTCCTGGTGGGAAGCTATGGCTATGTGTGTCACCGAGACGTTCGCCGCAATAATGGCCACAGCAGAGGCACAGTAGTCGTGCAGTGCAGCATCTACTTATATGGGATATCTACATTATTTTTATATCACAGTGGCTTCTGTGTCACACAGTTGTTGTGAAGCTGTACAAGATCTGTTCAGGGTCCCCTTAAATGTGACGTAACGTAATATTCGAACTTTTAAATACTGAAGCAAGCAATAATTTTATATTTGATTTGATTTCCGCATCAGATATTCAAATATGTACTGTATATGTACGTGGTTATTTTTGCAGTCGATCCTGCACCATGGAGTTCTTAGGGGCATCACTTACTTCGCAGGACTCTACTTTCGCGGAAAAATATCATTCGCGAAAATTATGTCCTCGCGAAAATTACTATTATATACAGCAATAGGAAATTTGGTTTCCGAAGTGTTTGTGGAATGACTTTCTCGGATCGAAGTTTCTTCGAAACCGTTCAAACAGTTCCGAAGTTGCACATGTAACGCCAAAAACAGTGCAAGGGGGCATAAAACAAAGTGAGCGCTACTTCACATATACATGCTGTACTCATGTTCATATCCATGTGTGTCCGGTCGGTTTATTTAACTTTTCTCTTCGTATGTAATTTGATTTGATTTTATAACTATTCACTTCGTACCTGCTTTGGCTATGTAGCTATTTGCTTCTTATTCGCTCCAGTTTTAAAATAATTATTTGCACATGCATAAACACGACCTTAAGTATCAACTAATGTGACACTCAAGACTTCCTTTAACTGATTCACAGAATACTATTATCACTTCTCAAGCACGTGAGTCCTTAACATGACTCTGTTCAGTTTTTTTTTTTATAAGCACATTGATGGCGGAAGCTATTACTGATGTCAAATCAATTTTCATTTGAAAAATTGAAAACAAGGGCAAACAAAAAATGAGAATAAGAAACAAATTCAAAATAAAAAGTTACAGCATGCACTATTAATAATAATAAGGGAAGCTTAGTAAAATCTGCTAAGAGAACCAAACGAAAACAGGAAAATAAACTTACCAAATATGAGGAGTCGAACTTGCAGTAACCATTTGCAACCAAGCAAAAACGACAGAAAAACATTTTAAAAAAAAACGCTGCCAACAAGGTAACACATCCCATACGACTGACGGGTAAACTCAACGACGGGTAAAATTTATTCGAAAAATTGTGGCAACGATTTTGTGCTGACGATCTCAACAGTTTGAGCATGGACTGCTAGGGATACTCTACGAGACATATCTGTCTTACTGTTCAACCCTGGAATCATTTCATCGCAGTTGCACCGTTCCAGGTTAGTTCAGACACTTCATCTGAATGGGCACAGCACGTGTCATTGATGGCCAATAAATATTCAACAGTGAAAACGTTTCAATGGCTCAAGGTGAGGCGCACAGTGTCCATGTTGTAACATTTTACAACTTTGCAGGGCTCATTGCTGTTGCACAAACGTGGAATAGCAAATGTTGCGATGTAGACTGAAGTGTAAAAATGTTCTTCTCACAGAGTGAAAGATGTTATATATTGTTGTTGTGTTGTTGGTGGTGGTGGTCTTCTGTCATTCATGATTTAGGCGCGGAGGAAGCAGATTCACACTTTCCCTCTTTCTCAAGAGGCGCGACACAGCAGTGCGGATAGGATGCCCAATCATCGCGGAAAAACTGGCGGAGACAAATGGGAGGCTGCCCTGCATTGTCGCGCATCTTAAGGAGGAGAGGAAAGCACAAACTGCAGTTTGATTCACACTTCCACGGATGAATTCCGCCCCTTTTTTTTATTGCTATCAAGGTAGCAGCATCCTGCATTCTGCTGATAAATTTTTAGTGTCCCCTTTTAAAGGCTGAAGCAGATTTGCAGAGGGGAACACTGTGAAGGTATCATGTACTACGAAGAGTATAAAAGAGTATAAAACTCTAGCTTTGATGCAAGCTAACTTCACTGTTGAGAAGGTTGGACAGTTGCTGCACTTAGTACACTCTGAGCCCACTTTGCTCAAATTATCACTAAGTACTTCCATGGAAGCTTCACTAATGATGCAAATGTTCACGCTTACACTGCTGAAGTTTTCCATGAATGAGGAGGGGAGAGGTAATAATTAACACTTCATCCTGAATAGTGAGGATGTCATTACAGTATACATGTTTCCAGCTGGCAGTGTTGGGCAAGAGGGCTTTGTAAAGGAAGATGACAACGTCGGGGAGCATGTCCAAGGGGGCACAGGCCCCATGTTCCATTCCTACTCTCATGTCCTCTGATGTCCCAGTTCCCATGTTCATGTTCCTTGGTTGCACTGTCTACTTGTCTCCACAGTTTGAAACCAAGGTCATCCCTCCCATTCATACAGACAACATCTGGGTTCTGTAGTGCTTAATGAGTAGCCTCCTCTTATAGTTCCAACTGTGCTGAACTAGACCTGTAGGCAAACAAATCCAGTACCTATATCTAATTAGCTGGCTAACTTTATTGGTCACGGGCACAACCCTGACATTCAAGATACATCGTCGCAGTTGTAGCTAATAGCTAATACTTAAGCAGTTGTACACGAAGAGCACCGCATTGTACGGTTCTGTACAATTTGAATACCGCCATACTCGCATGTGTGTGAAAACATCCTAGATGTGTCCGTGTCGTTGCATTTTCAATAAGGGGCACATGCAAAATCAACAAAGGATAAATTCTGATACTAACAGTCATCCAGATACAGAACTTTAAAAACAAAAAAAGGACATAAAATGTAACCATGGAGTATAATAATAAATAACAGAAGCATTACAGTATTCACTTGGAGTAAGATGATTGTGAAGCAGACAAAAGTTATGCGCAACCTTCGGACGGGAAATGTGTATTCACACGAGCGACATCCCCATGAAATATTCTACGGAACAAAAAAAGAAAAAAAGAGAAACTGCTCACGGGACAGAAGTTCCGTGGTGTGTTATGATGACCATTTGCACGGTGCAGGAATATCCTGGAGTGGGCAGCTAGAACACCGCCATCCACACCTTTTCCTGTCACCTGCTACGGAGTATTTTACGGCATAGCCGTAGGATATTCCCTAGCAGATGACACCGTCCACATCTTTTCCTGTCACCTGCTACGGAGTATTTTACGGCATAGCCGTAGGATATTCCCTAGCAGATGACACCGTCCACATCTTTTCCTGTCACCTGCTACGGCATATCTTATGGCGTAGCCGTAGGATATCCCCCACGGTTAGCAGTGCACAAGAACACATGAACAGTCGTGACCTACGTGGCAGCTGTGACATTTTTCGCGTCTTGCGCTTGAGTATTCTGGGGGAACATCTCTCGAGTGAATACACCGTAAATTACCGAAAGGCTAGCAAAACTTCAGTCATCATTGCGCTGTTGCTCAAGCATATAGTATAGTGTTATTTCACACTGTGCTGCAACATGAAGTATATGCGGTATTAATGGCAACAAAATCACTTAAAATGAAGACGATAGAACAAATCTAACGGAACGGTCAGCCTATTTCACCGTAAAAGTGCCCAAACTCTCGTCACTTTGCAGAGATCATAGTCCTCGTGGCACTGGTGGACAATAGAGTCCAGCAAACATTGGTCACTCCTGCTTGTAACTGAGGGACACTATCACTGTGACCACTTGTGTGATTGCTTGATCGCTTGTGCTGCATTTGGGCCCATGTGTCATCACTTTAAGTTCACGGCAATTATTATTATAATTATCACTACCAGCACAACAGCGATGGCGATGAGGATGATGCATTTCTGTTGGCGGGCAACCATGGCACCAGGTTCAGAAGGACACCAACAAGGATATTAGAGGGAGGAAAAACAAGGTATAAGCAACATAACTAAACCATAACTCAAAATCACAAACAAAATCCTTGAAAACAAAGGTACGGAGAGCCATTTGTGCCAAACAATCAAAACTGGAGTACTCGCTAACAAACAAATAAACAAATAGGATCGGACTACTCTGTATCATTTCTGTTCCTCCTATTTTGGCAAATGCTAGAGGAATCCACACGACTGAATTGCATTCAACAACTGAATGCTGTGACTCCTTACGGACAACCAAAGCTGCTGTATGAACAGCTGTATGCAGTATACCCTACTACTAGCTTTGAGTAGAACGTTATTAATATGACAGCTCCACTACAAGGCATCAGGGTTGCCCTTTACAAAGTTGCGCTCGATTTCGAGCTCCTCGCTCAGCTTCCGAGGAGGATTGAGTTCAAGTGCATTTTACTTAGGTAGGCAACATGTGCATGCTACATGGCCGTTGTGTTCTGTGCATGAGCTAGAAGAGGCTGAAGTGTTTCTGACCACGCTCACTGTCAGAAGCGTACTAGCTGGATAATTAAGCATGTGGGTACACAATATACTAAGGAAGAGAAAAACGGAGTGGACCGAGCACCGCGGCGTGCTTCCTTCTTTCCCTTTGTGTTCTAGCCAGTGCTAGGTGCACTACTCAATGTTCTTCGGCACTAAATCATCCCATTAGACCTGTGGTTGTTCTATTCCCCCCCACCCACTTTCCCTGCACATATATATGCTCAAATGTCCCAGAACAAGTTGGCAACAATGAAATTTGCCAGTAATCATTAACAGCAGATGATTCGGCTATCTTAGGAACAGGAATTGTCTTTGTAATCTTCCTGTGGAGGAATCATGAATTCTGCATGTTTTGAAAGATGACTGGCAAATAAAAGATCAACCCATTCACTGTATATCATTGGAACATAACTTTTTTTGGAGGAGTTCCACATGAAATAGCTTTTCAGTTTTCACCCTATTTGGTGGAGCCTGTATGCATGAGCGGACTTTAAGAAGCTGGCTACTATCCCAGTGTCACGCAGGGATATGCTTTTATGACGTTTTTGGCCTTTCTGGCCGTTTTTTTTTTTTTTTGTCAGGTGGGGGGTTGCAAGGTTTTTGGGAGGGTGTTGGGGGGTGCTGGGAGAATCCCCGGTGTCACGTGTCCTGTACAGTTATGCAGAAATGTGCAAGGCAAGCTTGACACACTCATGGACAAGCGATGTGGAACCAAGTTTTCCGCAGAACCCCAGCTTGGGAACCACAGTCCCCAGATGTCATCGATGACTACTACAATAAAATTACTCGCAGCCTAAATTGCAACACAATGAAGTGGGGTCTGGTTGTCAGTATATCAGCTCACACATACACACACAGAATCATTACTCACCCTGCGAGCCTTGCTTTGATAAACCAACGCCTTTTTAGTGTCCTGTTTGGCCGTTTCTATGTAGTCCCTTGCATGTTCAACATGGTATTCAATCCTGTCGATCATTTCCCCCTAAAATACAATGGCAGCTCTAGAGAACAGCTCGTACCAATTTAGGGAAGAGCAAAAACTGACCTGGCTCTCTACGAGCATGGCCATGTCCATGAACATGTCATGTAACTCTCGAATGCTGTTCTCCAGCTTTATGATGTCTGCATGGCGTGCCTCAATGTCTGCCAGCGTCTGTTTTGCCTGCTGCGTCTCCATGATAATCTGCACAAAATGATCGAGGGAGTGAATCTGGTGTCGTACAGTTCATCATGTTGAATGTCAGTATCCTGCAACGATGTGACACGACGGCAGTTCCCCAGGATTGTACTTTAAAGTGCCTCTGCTTGCTCCCAAACGTCACACACAAGTATCTTCTTCCAGTCGCAATGAAAATAATATCACGAACAGCACTGTCAACCTAAAACCAAGGCATGGCAACTTCAGAAATGAGGTGCAGTGTGCATTGTAATGGCAAACAGCTTGCTATGATGGTAGTAATTCCGAAAGAACTACCGTTAGAAGAATATCAGAAGTACTGTGTAACTTCTGTTCAAACCAGATTTACAGTTTTAATTATAGTGTGGCCAAATTTGCTTTTCACGTATCCAAACCCATTATAAAAAGCCTATCCAAAATATATAATCTAAAAATATAGTGGGCGTAAGAAAAAAACCTTACATCCAGCAAGCTTGTCTAGGCCTTCTGAAATCTGTAAATGATGCTCTAGCTCTCAGTACAAATTAAGAACCATGCTAACTAGTTATCAGTGAAACGCATGGCTCCCACTTAATTTTGGAACTAAAATTTAGGGGACTTTGAATGATGTTCATTGGCTCCGCCGTCATTTTGCCCGAGATGCAATACTATATGGTTTATGGCCGGGACTTCAATATTGCACAAAGATATTTAAAAGCTACAGCCATTACACAACAGAATGCATCAGGTACAGTGCAATAGTGGTACGTTCACAAATGTAATTGTGGACTCCTAACTGTTAAAGATCATTAGACAGAAAGGAGGGCTAATGAACACAACAGAGGGCACCGTTCATTTCTCACACAAACATTGCCATTGCAATGAATGCTAACAGTTGTGATTTAGAGACTATAGTTCCGACTTCAGATAAGCGCAGCTCCGCAGGAATAAAAAACAAAAAAAAAGACTCAAAATAGAGGGCTTTCAAGGAGTGAGGAAAATTCTAGGGATTTCCAGATCTTGAAAAGAGCATTTTTGAATTCCAGGGGCCAGCGGAAACCACGGAAACTGTCATTTCACTCTAAATGTCATTCACTATCATTGTCATAAGAACGTCACTTACACCCTGCGTGAAGATAGCTGGATTTCCACTTTCAAGCATCTCTTCAAGTTCTTCGTTGGTTGTCATACGGCCAGCTGCGACATAAGTGCATTCCAGCATGAGTAATTATCCACATCTATGTCACTCCCTTTCCTATTTTACTTACACAGCTCGTGATCAGACCAACATCCAATACACATTCATCAATTATGACAAAATTTTTGGACACTTATCATGAGACAGTCTGATTCACATATTGCAAGAAAAAATTTAAAAAAAAGACCCAAAGCAATTCAACCTATGTTTGACTAAGTATGGCAAATTCTTCTTTGCAGGTAATTTCATCTGTAATTTCGTTCACAAGAATACTTCTGAGGGAACTGAAATTAAAGGCCAGGACGATACAAAGTCTACTCACTTATTTCAAGCTGTCGTTGAATGCGTGCCTTGCATCGTTCTCGGTAATCCGTCTGCGTCTTGTTGTAGTCTGTCATAACTTCCACAAACTTTTGTGACAACATGGAGTGCTGCACGATATTTGAGTATACCAAATTAAACACACATGAAGGGACTCTCACACAAGAAATAGGAAGATCTTAATGGCAGAAACTTCAGCAAGTGTATAAAGAAAAAAAGAGCCTGGGGAAGGCCGCAATTTGTTCAAGTTTGATATGTGTGAAACTTACTGTAATGAAAGCACTAGATTTATTAATGTTCTGTTACGATCTTAATAAGGTGTTATGTGAAATACTGTTCGGAATTAATGTACGCTCATAAAGCTGTTGAAAGGGGCTGAAACATAAGCTTCGGAATGAAATCCGGATTGGTTAACTTGGGGGGGAACTCGCTCATGAGGGCTAGTACTATCCCCGAATTGTGATAGTGATCACACGTGATACTTAATCACGTGTTTTTCACGTTTTTATTTATTTTTTTGTTGTGTTTTGTGTTTTCACGTGTTCATTAATCGGCATAATTTAATCACAATTAATCGTGTGTACCCCGACAAGATATGTTACAAGTTTCACATAAAAGCTACATATATTAATCAGTAATATATGTACAATATTATCCCATCATAACTATAGAAAATTGGCATACAAGCTAGAGTCGTAAGCTAGTGCAGCAACAGCACTCTGCTAATGCATATCTAATACTTCTATCAAAGAGCTATTTCAATGCTAATTAGAACTAATGTCCATTGAACATCTCAAGCACCACTGACAATGTGCCGCTGCCACACTGCCAGATTCAATGGTCCTTGAGAGAGTGGCACGTTACACACCGGATGGTGCTACAATAAAAAACATTCAGACTGACAGGAAATGTAATGCAAGAACTATTTTGCAACTTTTATAGTGTTTGAATTGTTCATGTTAATACTAATTCAATACACATTTTTGTACAACCGTGCGTGGTGTCGACAGCAGAAAAGTAAATTTGCTAATGCAGACCCAAGCAAATAGCGTAATAACTGCTACCTTTTAAGTTTCATGCTTTTTCATTAATTTTCTGCAGTTTTCTCGTTTGCTTTCGTTGAGTGCTGGGCACTTTTCCAGAGCCCTTGTTTGGCTCAATGAAATTTCACGAACCTCCGTAAAGTTGAGGAGCATCCGAGTCAACAGTAATTGAAAACGGCCATGAGGCAGCTGTCAATCACCATTCAGTTCAATCATAATTCATTTCTACGACCACTGAAATGCCTGTGCGACAGTAGTATATACCATGCACAATACGTGGCCAAAGTGAAAGAACACTCACCTGGGTTTTGCGTATCCTGAAGTCTGCAGACATCATTTGAGTTTGCTCAAGTTGTTCAATGTTCTGCTCCATCACTGATGGGAAAGACACAGAATGTCACAGGCACACATTTCTTCATAATGCAATACTGAACTTGCAATTCTGACACAGGATGCCCCTCCCCCAATGTAAACAACAATGTGACATACCTTTTAATTTTGCTCTCACTTTGTTGGCAGTCTTCTTGATGTCCGCCATCAAGTCTTCTAGCTCCTGTTTCACCTCTGTGAGGACAAAACCACATGCCATGCCATAAAATACCCTATCCTAACATGTGCCCCCCCAAAAAAAACAAGATGAGACAAGTACGAACTTTCGTCTGTCTGAGGAGCTGACAGGATGGCACTGTGTTTCTTTTTGACTTCCTCCACGTTTGCTTGTATTTTGTCGATGTTCTCCCGGATCTCCTCCACCTAGTGGCCAGAAAATATTGCATGTCACAGTGTTGCTGATCGCCTTCACTGACAAGAGAACAGCAAGTAATTGTACGCAGACGTTCTATTTGTGACGCACTGTTGTGAAATATTGAGCACACTACAAGCGCCACGCACTCGCAACGTCACCCATGTAGAGTGCACCGGAGACGTGGCTAATACAGTGTAAGCAAGCACAGTGACAGAGCACAAAGAATGCCGGCGTTAAGAGTTTCCTCACTTTTTTGTCACACGTGGTAAACTACCGCATAAGGTTTTGGCATACGTGCGCAAATACAACACAACGGTCGGATGCAATCGATGGTGGGTTGTCGACTGTCGGACGTCTTCGAGGCAACACCATTTACAAACTTCTCAGATGCAACATTTTCTCTGTCAATTCATTCTGCTTGGTTTTCCTAAAACTTATATGTATATTTTGTAGGCATTTTGTGCAGCCTCAGTTACAGGTATAGAAGCCCAAATCAATCCTGGTCGCACCCATGTTACCGGTGTATACACAGTCTTGTAATTGTACCAAATGCAGGGAGAAACCTTTCACACTTGGTATGCGTCGGCACAAGCAAATGTTATATGTTTTCGACTGGGTACCGCATATCTGATCGTAAGTGCGAATCATATTTGACCGGGGTTATTTTCATAATTCACAGCCAAATTTTTTGTTTCCTGGTAGAATTGGAAGAAAAAATAATGCTGGGACACGGGTACTTTAAGAGAAAACAATACAAATCTTTGCGTTATATTTGTTCTTCCATGCATAGGACACTGAACAGAACTGCTGAGGCAGCTGCAATTTTCTGAATGTGAAAGTAGTTGGCTTACCTCCGCAAAAAATTCATCCATGAACGCAGTCCCATCTTCAACTGTAACTGCAACATCGTCATCCCCTTGAGCCTGCATAAGAGGTACATAGAAGATGTACTTTGACATTTTCTTTGTAGAAGGAACACTGATAAGTTCTTGTTTACTCAAATGTTATGTCAACTAATGACTACCTCCCAGGTAGCCAGTGTCCAAAAGTACACAGAAATTATAAACAAGGTGACAGTGACAAATGACAGGTAACAACACGCAGCCACATTGGTCATATACGCACGGTATAAGATGAAATATGTGCCGTTTTGCCTTTCAATGTGGTATAGTGCCACCAGGCTTCCCACTGAGTTCATTTAAAGTGTCTATATTTCACGACAAAAAATGATGGCTGGCCACTGATTTTGACTTTTTGAGTATACAGCATTTTACTGCATAATGAAAACATATTTATCTTTTTAAATACACATGCACTTATGGAGAATTTGTGGTGGAACACCCCCAAGGTATAATTTCACTTGTTTCGTTGGGAGACAACTTCTGCTTGGTTTTCCTAAAACTTACATGTATATTTTGTAGGCATTTTGTGCAGCCTCAGTTACAGGTATAGAAGCCTAAATCAATCCTGGTCCCACCCATGTTACCGGTGTAGACACAGTCTTGTAACAAGCTCGCTTGTCAAGATAAGACGTCCCCCTTTTTCAAAGCACTTTGTGCAAAGGGACAAAGATTGGGAGGCTTCCAACTGATAATCCAACCTCCCAATAAGGCCCTCATGAGAGTTTCAGTTACTGCCTGCTGGAAATTTATCTTCAAATTTGTACGTGTCTATCGGATGGTTCAAAAAGGTGGTCATTTTACCATATAGTACTGCCAAACCGTCTAATTTCATGGCCCCAGTTTTTCGCGAAGCGCGCATAGGGCACATGTCCGCAACCTCCAAATTTAGTGCATTCTCGATGCTAAAATACTA
Organism: Ornithodoros turicata; assembly: GCF_037126465.1. Lineage (NCBI taxonomy): Eukaryota > Metazoa > Arthropoda > Arachnida > Ixodida > Argasidae > Ornithodoros > Ornithodoros turicata. The sequence continues at coordinate 21,042,704 of NC_088210.1, read as the reverse complement.
TGTCTTGACTGGATTTCTCTGTCACACGCGTGAGACTAGTTCTCGGTGTGTCAATTATTGTTAGAAATTTTCGTGTGCCCTTAACAATTTGCCAAAATTACACAAAAGCTTGGTGATTCTTCTACGTCTGACCGACCTTCACTGCGGTGTTGTGTCGCCTGTTTAATGTGTGTCCGTCGTCTTTTTTGTTCCCAGCACTGGAGATTTTACAGATTTTAGCATGCAGCCCCAACCAGCCCAAGTATTAGCCCTTTTTGACCCAACCTGTTGCAGAAAAGTTTGAAATGTTTGTGCTCATCTCACCAAGAAAGGGTATTTCATATAGACCCACTTCTATTTGTAAACAAGAACGTGCATCTGTGCATGCACATAGAGCAGACGTCGCTGGTGGGCAATAGGGCGTAGGAAACAGCATAGTGTGTACGGTGTATTTTGGCCTTTCTGTACCGCGTAGCACATCCAATAGCTACACCACATTGCGGCATGCCTTTAATAACGACAGAATACACCCAGTGACTCGATGGTCGTCCGATTTTTGCCCACCGAACGGGACAGCAGCGCTGCCGCATCGGTATGACATCACGCAGTGAAGCGATACACAATGGCAGACACGACTCAACTCAGATGTGACTTTTAATGTCAGACAAATACAGTGTTCAAAACATTACTTGATGTGCGTGCATATCTTCTACCATAGTCTGAACAGTTGCAATTAAAAACCATAGAAAACCACACCCACAGACAACAACATTCTGCAAAATAATTTTTAAATTAATTAATTCATAATTAAAATTATAATTAAAAAACTAAACTAATAATTTTTAAAGCCACGGAAAGCAACATTAGGATGCCAAAGTGATCTCTCATTCTGCGGCATATTACAGAATGTTTATCTTTATTATTAATCATGAAAGGTGCAAAGGATGGGACGTATGAAATGAACACATGTTTCATGATGAATGTTACTGAAGTAACCAAACTCTCAATATAATTGAACTTTATTATTAATTATGCTTCTAAATTTTTCCCAGCAATATCGTATCACCAGTGAAGTTTGTTCACCTGACCCAAAAATCAAACATAGGATGAAGTGCATAATGTGCATATATCATTTCTGTCCATCGTGTGTACTAACAGCACTGTGGGACAAGCTGCAGAGGTTGCTGCTGAAAAGACATACTTTATTGATGTCATTATTACACATTTCTGGGATCGTCAGAGCTGGCGTCAGTGATTTACCGAGAATCCCAAGTGGAAGAGTGTTGCAAAAATTGGGGGGGGGGGGGGGGGGGGTCATTATTACAGTTTTGTCATATCAACTTAATGCATCGTATTAGAGATACGTAATCCAAAGCTGAAATAGCAAGGCCCCCCATGTAGGGGGTTCACAGGTAAAAGAGTTAAGGGGGGGGGGTCTCGATTGTCACTGGCCTGTATTGTCATTTTTGTGAAATTGACGAACGGGAGGCACTCATTCTGTGTATTATCATTGGATAAAGGCTGTTGGATAGGAATGATGTGATGCTCTTCACTGATATTCTATGAGAGGACCATGTTAACAGTGATTTATTCAGATCCCCTCTAAACCACCCCAAGTAGGGTGCCTCTATTCAGGCATCCTAATCCCAATGCAAGGCAACGCCCCCTACCTTTCTTCCCATTGCACCTCCTACAAAATGGGGGGGGGGGGGGGAGGCTGTTATTCATTTCTGCATTGGACACGCATCAGCAATGATACATAGAATTGTTACAACTTTAACGTAACTGTAACAAAGATACCCCCCCTCACTTCCTTGCTAGCGATACTGGACTACTCCATGGTAAATTCAGATTTCTGCCTGTTTTGAAGGTAGAAGCAGTAGAAGTGTTTGATGCCTTCACTCATCTTATCCTGTATACAAAAAAGCTGACTCCCTGAACCGGAAGCGAACCGGAACTGAAAGCAGGCCGTGAGTCAACCTCACACACGCACACACCCATCCAATGACTTCAGGCGCTCTGGAAGCTCCACGTATTTAAAGCACGTACTATAACTCATAAATGATCCGCAACGAGTCGACAATGCGCTGACGTAGACCATTTAATGAGCTGCTGCAATACGCTAGCCCGCTAAGCAAGGTCATCAGCGCTTCAACGAGAAACTAGCCAGGGCCACACAAGCTACGTGCATATGTGACGCGAAAGTCACTACGAAAGCGAATGTTAAACCCGTTTGGTAAAGTGATATATATATATAAAATTAGACATCGGGCACGATACACAGCAAGCTCATTTACAGCTCGGACACGGACGCCAGCATGTTGCTTGACTGCACGTTTCTTCTGTCAAAATGAAGGCTTTATTCTGAGCGACGAGGAACAAATCAGCACGCCGTAATCAAATTACCATAAAACAAGTCGCACCCATGAATGAAAACTCCCACGGTGTTCCCTAGGCCTAGAAATGAACCAGCCCCCCAAAAATGACCAACCCTTGCAATATTTTTTTCTCTCTCGCTGCCTTTATTGAACGAATACACCGGAAGGGTGCCGGAACTACCGAACTACTCCATGTTTTTCCGATGATTCACACTGAACAGATGACCAGACGGGGAAACACGAAACACTGTGGTTACAGTGTCGGACCGCTCAACAGACCAGCCGCAGTCTGTCCCCCCGTTAGAAGCTGCAGTAAATTTTTAAAACAGGCTCGGTGAAGCATGCCTGGAGGTCATCTACCGTATTCCTCGGGAAGTTACACTATTTTAGGCTTAAGATGTAATTTTTGTCTTGCGACCAATAATCTGAGAGCATCGAATTTCCGTAGTGCCCATAGAAAAGAACTGTCGATGCCGTACGATTCTTTGTTTTTTGCGTTGTCGCTGCGGTCGTACGTCAAAGCACCAACGTTACCATTCACAAAACCGCCAAGGTAGCGCCCAATAAATTATTATATGATGTATGTAAGTGAACGTTCCCGAAACATGTAAGAGTGTTCGGCACAGCAGTAACATTCTCGTCGAGCAAAGGATAACCTCGAAGCAAACAAACCGAGCTAAGAGCACACTGTGGCAGACTGCTTATAAATCCGCCCTCCGTCATGCGAAAGATAACCAGCTTCTTACCGCTTTGAGGGCGGCGAGTCTATCCTTGGTCATTGTGATAGTCTGGCAGGGTCAAGAAGTAGTTCATCAATAACCCAATTGACTATTTCGGTGTAGAGTAGTGCGTAAACGAACACATTTTCACTTTTTCCAGCGAAGACATCACAGAAAATCCACTACCGCACTACACCCTCCTGCAGATCGATTTTCGTTTGCCAGTGAACAGTGGCGCCCCCTGATATGCCTGTCAGAACGGTACTTCTAGACGTAGGACAAAGCCTAGAATGCAGGCTGCTGTTGCAGTTTCGATTTGTATGTGTACAAATATGGCTGCAATGCACCAATGCACGATCGAACTCATTAAAATGTATTCTCGTATCGCAAGACCAAGACTTAAAATATAGAAATATCAGGTACGAGGTCAAAGTTGCTAATCGAGCTGAAGATAGCCAACTTAGGAAAGTCCGGCAGAACACCAAACCGGTCGCCGCGCCCTGGCCAGACATTTCCTTTGGGTGCATAAAAAATCAACAGTGTTGCTAATGTTAGCACGCCAACATTTTCGAAGTTTATGCATCTCCCCCACACCCACCACATAAACAACATAGGCTCACATTTCGTTTCCACCAAGGATGTCGTTGCACACAAGGGTGATGGAAAATAAAAATCCAGTTTCGTTTTCGTAGGCCGTCTGCTTCGCAGTGTACGCCTCGGTTGCGGAAGGAACGAACACTGCCGACTTCTAACTATTACTTGACTTGCTATTTGTGAGCTGAACGGATAACTCACTTTTTTAGTTTAGTTACTTATATATTCCAAGAGTAACTTTCGCATATGGCCACCTCGCGATCCATCCATATGTTTTATGAATTATGCCCTTATGCTCTGCTTCCAAGTTCCTAAGGCTCGATCAGATACAGAAGTCTGAAGATTCGTGCAACTTCACACTTAAAAAAACGAAAACAGAAAAAGAGGAGCCAAAAGTAATTGGAACAAGGACAGTAAAATGAAAGCATGCTGAACCTTTATTATTTGCAACCGTTGGAATGTCATATACTATAACTCTTATAGATGTACAAAAATAATTTGTCCGCATATATGCTGCTGCGCCAGCCACAGAACGAGAATATTACAAGACGTATTTGGAGGTTTTGGACCTGGAATGAATGATCACAACTCATGACGAATGAGAGAGTCCTCCTCTTGGCCACTACTCCCAGCATTGTTGTCTTGACACGTCGCCGGCCGCTCTATGGGAATCAGGTCGACTCCAGACGTGTACCAATAGTCAACTGACCGCGTGTCATAAGTGACGCTACTGGTGTAAACGGTGCACGGCTCTTTTTCGAAACTAAAAACCGTTTCGCCATGGCCCACCGGGACGATGCGCGACCCAGATGAAAAATTTTCCAACTGGGACCAGTTCAAACTGTGTTATTGAACTGGGACCAGTTCAAACTGGGACCAGTTCAAAACCAGTTTGCAGCTGGTCCCAGCTTGAACTGGTCCCAGTTCAATAACACAGTTTGAGCTGGTCCCAGCTTGAACTGGTCCCAGTTCAATAACACAGTTTGAGCTGGTCCCAGTTTGAACTGGGACCAGTTGAAAACCAGTTTGCAGCTGGTCCCAGCTTGAACTGGTCCCAGTTCAATAACACAGCTTGAGCTGGTCCAAGTTTGAACTGGGACCAGTTCAAAACCAGTTGGCAGCTGGTCCCAGCTTGAACTGGTCCCCGTTCAAAATACCAGCTTGCAACTGGTCGCAGCCGAAGTAGCAACGTTTCTCCTCCAAGCGGAACTGAGCCACTCGGGAGCTCATTTGGATCTCCATGATGAAGCCCACAGATGCATGATACTGAAATAAACATGAATTATTTTATTGTGCACTTCTGAAACAGACATTTTGTATTTCACGATGCAGTTTCTCACTGACTTTACAGAAACGGTTGAGGAAAACAGGAAGCATTCCGGGCAGCCGTGGAAGTCATGTCATCAGTTGGTTTTCTACGTATAGAGCTGCAGAAGAGCTATCATTACTAATTCATTTAGTTCACTATACACACATATGTCGCAGACACTCACCTTTCCTGTGTATCCCCCGTTACAGAAGGCGCTTGTGGAGTCCGACATATTGCTTCGCAGTCGTCCTGTGAAGCACAATATTATCACCAAAACATGAATTGAAAGGCACAACTACTCAGACAGACTCACATGCTTTTCCGATCCACGCCACGCGTACTCTGGTGAGCTATGCGGATTCTAGAGCAACCCGTGTTTTCCGTGTGAAGGATCTGAAACACGAGAATGACATGCATTAAAAGCGGGAACACGCAGACTAACGGCACATGATGAATAAAAGAACGAGAAACCAAGAGACACTTTTCACAGCGTGTGGTGTGCAAAAAGTTGCTTTGTTAACGTTAACATCGCATTTACATAAACCGGGCGTTGGTCGTGAAAGAAACGCGTCAATATGTTCTCGTGCAACACACTGGGGAGACAAACTTTACGTGCAGCAGGACGGTACCATTATTTATATTTCTGCTTTATTCGCAGGAATCAAAAAACACTTGAGCATAGTACTCACGATGAAGCAGTCTTCGCAGCTGCAACAGAGCCGCAATCGCATGACACCTGTCTGGTCGTACTGAAGCCGATGACGCTCACTGTAATTTATATTGTCGCATGTCACGCTAATAACATTAAGAGCAAAAATGTCACTTGGGACATGCTGAGACGAACGCGAAAAGTCAAAACACGGCAGACAAGCGCGAACGCTGCATCTTGAAGCAGCAAGCGACCGTTACATCTTGTTCAAACGCGTCATTCATCAGGGGAGCAGGAACGCGCAAAATATGCAAACATAATAATTCCAAATTAGCTTTTGTTAACATTAGCGCACCTTCAAAAAAAAAATAGAAATATGATTTTTTTACTATAAAGTTGCTTTCCGATCGTCCCCCCAACCTTTCTTTCGTAATCTTCATATATGTTATTGCAAACCTATCCCGGAACCCCCAAACCGAAACTTCTCCCAAACATGTCAGCTGGTCGAGCTTGAACTGGCACCACTTCACTTTCCAGTTGCCACCTGCCCAGCTTGAACTGGTACCAGGTCATGTCCAGTTGCCTCCAGCCCAGTTTGAACTGGTACCAGTTTATGTCCAGTTGCCACCAGCCCAGTTTGAACTGGCGCACCACTTCACTTTCCAGTTGCGACCCCCACCTTCAACTGGTACCAGGTCATGTCCAGTTGCCTCCAGCCCAGTTTGAACTGGTACCAGTTCATGTCCAGTTGCCACCAGCCCAGTTTGAACTGGCGCACCACTTCACTTTCCAGTTGCCACCCCCACCTTCAACTGGTACCAGGTCATGTCCAGTTGCCTCCAGCCCAGTTTGAACTGGTACCAGTTCATGTCCAGTTGCCACCAGCCCAGTTTGAACTGGTACCACTTCACTTGCCAGTTGCCACCTGCCCAGCTTGAACTGGTACCAGCTCATGTCCACTTGCCACCAGCCCAGTTTGAACTGGTACCAGTTCATGTCCAGTTGCCACCAGCCCAGCTTGAACTGGTACCACTTCACTTTCCAGTTGCCACCAGCCCAGCTTGAACTGGTACCACTTTAGTTTCCAGTTGCCGCCAGTTTGATCCCACTTGGTTCCAGTTCATGACCAGTTGGAGGCAACTGGGAACGAACTGGTACCAGTTGACTTCCCAGTTCATTTTTTCGCCTGGGGATACAACTTCCAGAGTTTCTTTGTAAGACTCTTGCTCCATTGTTTCGAGGTCAATAACCATGGTACTGCAGAAGTGTGATGGAATGTAACGTTTCTTCATCTCTAACGTCGTGCGGTATTGCTGAGGGTCGCTTTCGTACCGAACGTTCGTTTCGAACTTCCGTTCGAACAGGGGGCCGCTGTCAAGTGTTCGGATGTCTTCAGAGAACCTGTAAGGTAACTGAAAGGAAAGCGTACTTAGTAAACAACATAATGCTTGTGCTGTTTTCCGTGCAGTGCCGCACGGATCAGACAAGACCAAGCGAAATAACTTGAGCAGGTTCGTCCGGTTATGCAGCCTATAGCGGAGAAGGAGTGGTTTGCATATGATGTCTCACCTGGATAAATCCACCAGACATTGCTTCGCTTTTGTTATTCGCTGAGTCCTTAATTAGCAACAGAGCAACGGTGCCTTGCAAACTGGACCTAGTCTGATAAAATGAACTGTGGTTTGAAACGAATGACAAAAATTTCGCTGCAATCTCTGTTGTGTCTACTCTTCCTGTTGTTATCAAAGTTTCGCGTTTCGCTCTCTCCCGCTTTTCACATTGTTTGCAGATGAATACACGTAAGTTCCAAATTTCCAAATCGTCCGAACCAAAATTGTAATTTCCGAACTCCTGAACTTTCAGCACATGTTTTAATAGCATGCACAGAATAAGACATGTCTAAACAAAAGTTACACAGAAGAAGAAGCACATCATACGTCAGCAGAATCATTAATAAACATCTCTAAAAAAAAAAAAATCGGAGGTTTGAAAACGTCATCCATTGCGCATACAACACTGCGCATCCACACAACAATATGGCTGCTGCGTGTCGCGCTAGCGTGAGTGCTGCGAGGACGTCGTATCTCAAACCCCGAAATGTTTGTCACCCAACCTTGTTGTTGTCCCAGTTTCAATACTACGGGGCAATTTGTCACGTGGTAGTATGGTTGTAAAGGCATGGCCACTTCCCCAAACGGCGACGGCGAGGAACGGCCGCAATGGCCAGAATTCTGCGAGAAACATGCACGAATCGCTGCCACCGAGTTCGCCCAAAGCTATCAACTTTTCATCGCCGATCACAGCGAAATCGGCAAGTCCGTCGACTACGCGGAGATCGGCAGACGGTTCGCCGACGTATTCCTGGAACACTACGTGGCTGAAGTAAACCGAAGACACGACGAGACAGCCGGAGGTGTTGCCGGTGCTTCTGCTACGAATGGTGGTGGTGGTGGTTCGCAAGAACCGATTGCCGCAGCGCGGCCCGCGATCAAGGCGCCCAGTGGAACGTGTTCACACGATAACTTGCGGTCATTTGCCGCGAATCACGAGGACTACAGTGACCTGTCCGAGCCCGAAGGTGAGGCGTCGCCCAAGGTGCATCACAGACCGTTCTTCCGACGCCTCTCTTTCAAGGGATTAAAAAGGGGCAAGGGTCTGTTTCACAAACAGCATTCGGACGAGGTGGAGCTGTCCGGCGTGCAACATCACCACCCGTTTGATCGAAGATCAAAGGGAGACAAACACGAGAAGACGAAATATTCCAAAGTGATCGTGGAGTGTGTCAAAGAAGGAACTGTGAACTACGTCAGCGGTGAAAATATTGACGGCCGCCAAAAATGGGAAAAGTGTCGCTTGGCGCTGGTCAAAACATCCGGTGGATACATGTTGGAGTTCTATGCTCCACCCAAGGTGGCTACATTACTTCTTTGGTGGCCTTGCATCAGCATATGACGCACCGATTATAATATCACGGATTTGACGTGACAGTGACGTCGTTATTTACTTTAGATTAATTTTTGAGTCGTTGCCGCTATATTTAGGCCAAATTTGCTGTCATGACAACATTGGTGGGGGGAAATACCATCCAGTTTTGGAATAGCATATTGGTGGTGTGTCAACAAATGTTTCGGGAGCCATCTGCTTTGTAGATCATTGCTTCGTGTAAAAGAGGGTATGACACTGCACCCCAAGTTATTCAGTAAAATGTAAAAGACTGTTATGGGCATCGATGTGAACACGGCCAGGGGAGTGGCAGAGGTTGGGACAGAAGTTTGTGAAAGAGTTTTGTATCTCGCAAACTCATGTCACTTGTCATGTCAAACGCACTTGTCATGTATTCACACGAGTGATATCCCCACTGAATATTCTAGTGGAAGAAAAGGCAAAAAACTGCATGCAGGGCAGAAGTTTTGCTGCATCCTATGTTGTGCATTCACACAGCGCTGGAATGTCTGGAATAGTGTGCTGCGTATGTAGCAGACGACACCATCGTCCCTGTCGTCTGCTGCGGAATATATTACCTACCGACCTACTTGATTATCACGACCATGTCATAATCTCAACAGCTTGTACAAAAATACTAAGGTAAGCTGAAGTACAAAGTATTGTAGAAATTGAGGAAGCAATAACCGGGCCGATGAGCAGCGCCACCGCTAGCTTCCAAATGCGGAGCTGGGGAGGGGTGCATATGACATGGTCGTTATAATCTAGTAGGTCGTGGTTGTGGCTGCTGGATATTCTCCATGGTTAGAAAGGCACAAAAAGACATGACACTGAGCGCCCGTGTAGCAGCCGAAAGCTAAAATGTTTTGTGCATCTTCCGTTAGAATGTCCTGGGAATTGTGCATTCACATGAACAACATTCCCTAGAATACTCCAGCAGAAGGTAAAACAAAAAAACAACATGGATACCTGCTACCACGAAAGCATGAGCACTTGAGATCATGTCTTTCGTGCATGACTAACCATGAAGAATATCCTGCAGGGGAACCACAAGACATCCCGTAGCAGACGACAGGAAAAGGCACAGACAGTGTCGTCTGCAAACTGTGCGCAGCCAATATTCCGACACTGTGCAGATGCTCAATGTAACATGCGTTCTTTTTTCTTTTTCTTCCATCAGGATATTCCGTGAGGATGTCGCTCATGTGAATACACAGATAGAGGAATAGTTTCTTTGTTCCACGATACTCTGGCGTGTAGTGTGATGCGTGCATGATGCAATTAATCATATTTATCAAAGTGCCACAACCCCTGTAACTGAGTGTGAATACCTATATTGTTGAACCCGCAGTCCGTCAAGCCTCGGAGCGGAGTCTTCTGCTTCCTAGTTAACGACGCTCGGGAGACTACAGCACTAGAAATGCCTGACCACGAGAACACTTTCGTACTCAAGGTAAGAGGGGATATTTTTAAGATCAGCTCCCAAACTTGCGATGCAACTGCATTCACATTGAATTTTCTCTGTGGCTGTTTGTTGGGCAGGCAGAGCCTCATGCCGAATATGTAATTGAAGCTCACGATCCAGAGAGTATGAAGTCATGGTTGTGTGCAATTCATTATTGCATGCGCCACTTAGGCGATACATCTGAAGAAAGCACGTAAGTAGACTACAAAATTCTCACTATCATTTTGCGTTGTGTACATTTTTACGAGTCGGCATGTGTGCATTAGGCTATGGAATATCCATGCATCTTAAGAAGCGTGCGCCACTGCATGCTATTTTGGCGCGTTGCAACGTTATAGCCATCACAGACACTTTGTACCCAAAGTGGCATTAAAGCGCAAAGGGAGCTGAAGTTTGCGCTTTCCCTTTCCCTCCTTCTCTTCGGCGGCGTGGAAAGGGTGTCCATTCATCGCGGGAAATCGTTCGAGCGATCAGTGGGAGGCTGTCGTGTGTTGTCGTGCATCTTGAAAGGGAGACAGAAGAGGGAAAGTGCAAATTGCAGTTTCCTTTGAGCTTAAATCGCAAACGACAGAATGGACAAATCCTGTTCCTTTTGTTTTGCTGTCAATGTAACAGCATCTTTCGTGCTACGAGGAGAAATTATTACACTTTATACTCTTTCCCGGGTTACCGGTTTACGGCGTTTATATTTTCCAAGGTATCACGAGATACGGCGAAGATAAGTGAGAAACAGAAGTTATCCTGTATTTCATTATGTTACGATCTTGTGCTACTGCAATTTGACATTCGTTTTTGGCGCGTTTTGGGAGGTCTCGACAATTATAAACACAGAGAACTGGAAACCCTAGTTATAATGTATGTGAAAGTCCTGTAGTGCCAAAGTACAAACGAAAAGATATCCCGTTTGGTGTAACAGCTGAGCCCTCGGCTGGCTGTAATGTTTAGTCTCGTGTCGTCTGCCACCCGATGACTCGCAGGACTGTGCAATACTGTACAGATTCCAACTTTGTTTCTTGTCCGGGGGTTCTGCTTATATATATTTATAGCTTTTATATAGCTTTAAAGTAAATTCAGCTCAGCACCAATTTACTACACTACAAAGAAAATTCATCTATTCTTTTTCTGCTAGGAGACCACGTCTCACCACACCAACGACTGATCCCCTGGCCAGGCTCAGAGAACAACAGACGAATATAAAAAGTGAGTGTTGCTTTAAGCTAGACACACTCATGTTAGACATAACAGCTGCATGTACATGCGTACAACAGAAGCACATCGTATTCAATTATCGCGTCTCCTCACACCAGTTCTCTGAAGCGGATTGGCTAACATTGCTTGACAGTAGAGGATTTGCTGCAATCAGCGGATATGATGTGCTTCTGTAAAGATTCATGTAAACGTGGCTAAGGTAAATTGTGTTGTGTACAAAAATAAAAATGTGTTGCTTTAATTTGTAATTACTGAGATTAAGCTTTCGTCAGTTTCCTACACCATGAGAGAAGGTATAATGTGTGGCCAAATGTGAAGTACGCTGCATCGCAATATAGGCAAGTTTAGCCGTGTGCAGCTTACAAGCTGGTGTTTGTGATTTGCGATACATGTATATTTCCAGATCATCCTCACTGTGCTACACAAAACAAAGCAAGTCTGTCACATGTTGTGGGTGGTGCTCATGATAATTTGTGGCTTTATATTGTAAGACAACTGTGATCACGAGCAGGGTCAGCGAGGGGGCGGGGCAGCCGGGGATGGCGCCCCGTACAGGGAAGACCCGTCGTAATCATATAAAGTAGAAATGCTTAAGATATGTTATCGAGACGTGAGGAGGGGGCCCGGGTGTGACTCATCCCCGGGATTTCTCTCGCCGGCCTTGATCATGAGTGACACCACACCAGTTGATCTATGGATTATTTTTGCCCTCCAAAGCAGGCTATAATGTTTTGTGTATTCACATGAACAACATTGCCTAGAATACTCCAGCGCAAGATACAAAAAGAAACATCATAGATATCTGCTGCCACGTACACGAACACTTCAGATCACGTCACTCGCACATGACTAACCATGGGGAATATCCTGCAGGGGGAACCACAAGATGTTGGTTCATACATAGCCAGAGGGAGGAGGGTTCACCTCCCTCTAAACCATTGGTAATGCATTTGGGAAAGGGAAAATGGAGGTGAAATCATCATCCCCGTGTAAAGCTCCCATAAAACCTCCTACCCTCAAAAAAGAAAAATCGGTCTACGCCACTGCACCTTAGGGGGTTCTAATGTGCGCCGAAATGTGTACGTGGCAGACCGCATTTAATGTCCTCGGCCAGGATCAAACACACAATCTCCCATATGAAGGCCCCTAACACGTACCTTTTCTATTAATTGCAGAAGTTGCAGAAGGAGGGGATGCTTCGACGCCAACAGCTTCAGCCGCGGGCGCCGTGACAGTTACACCGAGGCCCATTTCGACCGACACGCAGGCCACACCCGGAAGGGACACACAGTCTGGCAACGAATCCGGAGGAACGGCAGCATCGGATCCCGAAACGGCAGCGGCAGATCTCTACCAGTCCCTCAGGGAGTATCCGTGGTTTCACGGGACATTGTCACGCAGCGATGCCGCGCAGCTGGTTCTGAGAGAAGGTCCACTGGGACACGGGGTGTTTCTCGTGCGCCAGAGTGAGACACGGAAGGGAGAGTGTGTGCTCACCTTCAACTTTCAGGGAAGAGCAAAGGTAAGGAAACGCACTTTTTTTTATGACAATTATTTTTTTGTTGACAGATTTGGGCAAGCTTTTGAAACTTTTCCATGTAATGCACCTGTGCTAAAATTGTCGACTATCCTTGCGTTTGCTGACCAAGAGCGAGGGAGGCTCCGCCTCCAGGATGCCGGCCAATAGGAGGACGGGGAGGGCTGGCACTTAATTCCTCCTCTTTCCACTACACTACATGGACTTTTCACTACATGGACATATAAAGTCAGGATGCAGTCAATCGCCGTAGACGATTTAAAACGCAGGCTTTCTGCGGCAACAGGTGGCTCATCTCCGTAGCTACGGCCGCCAAACTACGGTCGTGATTGGCAGACCCTTAATTGTTACGTCACGTCGTCTAAGCGATCAGGCTTTCTTTGTAGGTGTAGGTGCTGTTGACTTGGCTTCTCCGGGTCATTTCTGTCCGCACACCTAAAGACGTCTGTGATTCGCTTAGATGGACGCATGACGCCTCCGAGTCGCAACTTAGTGCGCCCGTATGTTTCGAACTGCTGCGTGTACACTGATCATGTTGTGAAAACACTCATTGCACACGACATACAAATGGCACATTGGCATGCAAACACTCGTAATATTTGCGTTATTGAAGTGTGTGTACCTGGCATTCGATCTACTCTCGTATGCCCGCTCTCAATGTGTGCACAACATTGTCCACTGGGGCAGGTATACCCCCCGTGACTGTAGCTTCACTTATGTTGTCTCGGAGTGCATGTTACATTTTTGCTGAAATCTCTCCTCAATATTTTGCACAGCTAGGTTGACAGACAGGGAATGGGCTCTTCCCAAAGCAGTAACAAATTGGTACACCTTAGTCATAACTCAGGATCTTGAAAAAAGCAAGTCAGTGAAAACAAATTTACTGGAGCAGTTGCACAACATCAGAGTGAGGAGGGCTTGTTCTAGGCTACTGTTTGTTGTTTATTGTTAAAAGGCAAGCACCTGTGTTCCCGCAAAAGGGGGACCAAACCCCCGAAACGCATGTCCACAGCACACAACACTTACAGTAAAAAAAGGCATAAACAGCACATCATGGCAACAAGGAACACAAGCAAGTAATCAACATGAAAAATGGCAACAAGGAACGTTAATAACGCAACCATTACACACAAGTTGCCACAGGATAGCCAAAATGATCAAAGAAAACAGATAAAACGACACAACAAATCTAAAGTGCAACATATGGAGCATCTACTCAGTTAGCACATAACTTCGTTAACCAACCGACACTTAAAATCACCAAGAGATGTTGCATTTAGCGTAGTATCGCAATGATCGTTAAAAAAGACGGGTAGTAAAAAAACGCAAACGTTGGCACCCGTAGACAGTTCTACATTTGGGGATGACAAACTGCTGCGCATGACGCAAAGTGTATGGTAACCAATGTTCAGTTAAGTTACTACTGTAAGTCTGTACTGTTAAGTCTTCTGTAATGTTGAAGTCATAAGGAGAGACAGCTGTACTAACTTGTAATATTGTAACCGTTGTGCCATAAGTAGAGCCTGAAGTTTTAGGGTTTAACCCGATTCTTCCCCGAATTTGCACCCCAAATTGAAGGTTGCCTCTTTAGGGTGAAACCCGATTTTTACCGGCACATTGCCCTCACTAAGATGTCTGTCGGAATGCACACTAACTTGTTTGGCAGCAAACACAGTTACATCACTATTTGTACTGAACCAGTCTGAGTAACCGAGCCCGATTTCTCCCCGATTTTAGCGCACTGGAAATTTTTCCACCAGAATTTGCATGGATTTAGAGCACACGTTTATTTACCCGATTTTTACTCCCCGAACTTAGAAAAAAATATTTCCCGAAAGCCTCAGGCTCTAGCCGGAAGGTCATTTCGACATGTCTGAGTAAGACATACCAATGTACGCAGCACCTGCGGATGACCCTAAACCCGGAGGAACAGTGCCGTGTTCAGCACCTGTGGTTCCAAACAATCTTTGACATGCTGGAGCACTTTCGTGTTCACCCTATCCCACTGGAGTCTGGCGGAGCTTCAGATGTTACTCTGACGGACTTTGTCCTCGCGTCTCAACCCCCCGACGGGAACGCTGGGCCGCCAGCGGAACTCCTCACGTACAGTGGGTCGGTTCGGTTACGTACGGCCTCTCTGGAGAACCTACAGGCAACGCATCCTTCACATGGACGAGCCGTCGAGAACACGTACTCTTTTGTATGAGGAAGTGACATGCTGAGAAGTGACATGCAGAAAGTGACATGCTGCATGTTTCTCCAGTTAGGGTCACTGCCAACTGGAATGCTGGTAGAGCTACGCCACTCGAACCGTGACATGATGTAGGTCATGCTTCCTTCAGCTTTAAGCTTATGTCAAGTGTAGTTCGAGATAACATTCTAGAGTGAGGCATATCAGCATTTTGGTGGTGTGATGATGACAATAATGATGAGTTGAGGTTGAGAAATTATGGCTATGAATGCTGTACAGTGGTGAACAATGGACAGAGTCAGAGTAGTTCTAAGCTAGAATGATCAGGTTAAGAATGACACGTTAGAAGAAAAAAAGTAGGTTTGAAAGAAATAGCTAAAAGCTATAGCAAATCCTTCAAGAAGACAATACTGCTGTTGCATTTGTGCAAACAGTGCAACTGGTATGATCAACTAGCAATACGTGTTACTGGACAAAACAGCAGAAGATTCTTATGAAACTCATAATAATGTCTTAACGTTTCATAGCAGGACAGTGGGAAACCATTCCTTAAAAATACCTCGGCTCTGCACAAAAAATGAAGCATTAAAATAGTCACATCTTGGGCATGCTGGTGCCCTTTCCTTTTGTTAGGAACTATGTTAAGATACAAATTTAAACCTTGCAGTGTTATCAGAAAAGAACGATCAACAACAAATATGTATGCACATTCTTTCAAATCAAAGACCATGACCTGCCAAGTCTGCATGAATTGGCAGGGTGCACTCTTCATTTGAAAATAGGATGGCACATAATAATAGGCACCCATGAAAGGGATTTATAAAACCAGTTGTAAGTCAACATTGATGCCTATCAAGTCCACCCCAAGGCTGTTTATTTACATGTGAACCTACAGAAAGTCATATTTACCATCTGCTGTCATGGCAGACTTTGACGCAGAAGCCAGCTTTAGGTGTGCCAACGAAGATGCGTGAGATAAAAGGGGCACAACAAATTACGAACGACGTAGTTAAAGGACATAGCTGAAAATTTCCTACGATTGCTTTGTTGTCCTAGGGTAGGTTTGTAGATACAAAGAGAATTCTTAGGGTCAGCCCCATGATTCTGTGAAGACTTAGGTCAGCATGTCGGTCCCTGGGGGATTATTCCTGTCAAGAAAGAAAGTATTCCTGTGGTAAAGTCTGCTGAAATGTCATAGGAACTACGTCTCTGTGTACGCGGTTGCCTAGATAACGTATCACATTTTCATAACATCATTAAAAAGAAAGGTGCAATAGTGAACTGTGCAAAAGTGTCAACAAGCCACAGAAAAAAAAAATCGGGTTAACTTCTTACCTAGGCGCATGAAGGGAAATAAAAGCTACTCACTTCTCTGTATTTCCAGTTGCCTGTGCCACTTCGTATGGCCTGTGCATTGTGTTTGGTTAGCTACACAGGAGCTGTACTCTTCACAATGTCATTTGTTGCATTGCATTTTTGCAACTTTGATGCATAATGTGTGCGAATATTCAGATTTTTCTCATACCAAAGTGGATAATTGTAAAAGAGATGGGCGCAGACTAACTGGTGCATGATGATGAAGGAACGAATAACCGAGAGACACGGGGCACGAAGACAAGCACAAGAGTTCTCAGACACAGTAATGATTTAATAACACACAAACCTCCTAAATACCTAACAACTTCCAGTAACGTGGGAACAGTGTAAATAGGCCATCCTTTATCCCTCTCCCTCCCCTCCGGGAGTTGTTAAGTATTTAGGAGGTTTGTGTGTTATTAAATCATTACTGTGTCTGAGAACTCTTGTGCTTGTCTTCGTGTCCCGTGTCTCTCGGTTATTCATTCCTTCATCATGAATAATTGTACATATTCGATTGGAGTCCTGTATTCGAATTTCAAATCAAAGCGATGTCTCTTCCAAACTCGTAAAAAAAAACGAACCCCCCCCACACACACACACATCAGAAGAGAAGCTATAAAAAAAGTGCGTGCTGTCATAGTGAGTGAGATCCACATGCACATTGTTGGTTTGGTTATGTAACTATTCGCTTCGTATCTGCTTCAATTTTTGAAATTACTATTTGCACAGCCCTATAAATTGCACATTTTCTGTCATGACACTAATACTTACACCTTTTAGGATTTGACGACAACTATGACTTTTTAATATAATTTTTTTCACACATTGTATGACCCACATTTTGATGTCTGACGTGCCTGCTGTGTGACATGCTATCTAGTGCAACCCTGTGCATTGTTAACACATATGTGACAGACATACAAAATCAGCACAATTTTTCTTACCTTATTGAATATGTTGGTTGTCATGGACAGGGCCAAAGGACATGATACTCACTAATTTGAGGAAGGCGTTGTTTTCTAGGGCAAATATTGTTAAGATCACACATGTAGTTCTTGGCGGATATGTTTTTGGCATGTTCGTTCACATGTACGGCATAGGGTGGCGAAGCAGTAGTAATTGTTCTTAGCTTCTTATAAAACTACCTTCAGACAAAAATACAACAGATAAAAACCAAGCCATTAAAAACACACTAGTGGACCTCCACTAGTACAAACTACTGGTACTGTACTTCATCTTTGCCACACCTTCTGGGAAGGGTCGGTGAGCTCGATTACAATTCTTGGATGTCCAGGAACTTTTCGTGTGCCATGTGTGGTATAACAGTGTTGGCCTATATGTCCATGAATTAGCTGCTGTGATGAATAAGAGCCATAAATGCAAGGATTTTGGCTTAGGAAATAGCATCAGAATGCTTTTGAGCAATAGTGTATACCATTTATAGTCATCCAGCATGCAGTCAAATATTGGGCACAGTAAGTTTTTCCATGGCATGGAAACACAGTTTGCATTTGCTGGCGAGTGCATTTTTGTTCCCGCATGCAGTCCAGTACTGTACATGTGGTCACGAGTCCCCAGAACCTATCTGGTTCCCTGAAAGTTCCCCTTCAAATGTGCTTAACCCGTTGTCTGTGGCTAAAGTACCCCTGGAGCTTGGATTACATAAAAAGAGAAAAAGACAAAAGTCATTTGCTGTGTACAGCCTTCGGAACAAATACCCTCATCCTGTTCACAATTGGCTACGTGCGGCACTGTCAGCTATCGCTACTTTTCTTCACCGTCATTATGTTAATGACCCGTGACACTTAATACAGTCAAACTCCTTTATAGCGAACACCTTTTTAACGAAAATACCACTACAGCAAATTTTTTTTGCGGTCCCGCTGAAGCCTATAGGTCCAATAATGGACATCCTTTTTAACGAAAATACTTTTACTGCGAATTTTTTTTGCTGTCCCCTGAGCTTCGTTGTAAAGGAGTTTGACTGTATTCGTAACAGCTTTCGTCGTTTTGTGGGGACGTATAATGTTACGACCACCCGGATCAGCGTTTATTTAATTTTCCGCAACATTTGCCCTGTCGATAGAAATATGGACAGGATTGATTACTTTTTCTTTTCTCTGTAAATCTGCTGGATAATCTTAAGACATGAAGACAGCTCTCCAGCAGTCACATCTTGCATGGAAAAAACTTGTCGTTTGACCAGAATCCTGGTGGACAGAGACATCGTTCCAAATTGCTCAGAACATGTTGCTGCAAGAGTGGGTCGGAGATGATTAGATGGAACTAGACGAAATGTATCTGTGATGTCTGTAGAAGCATTGCAGTGTGAAGTACAACATGTACAATTGTATGTTCAATAGGCATCTCCATAATATACTTTTGCAGCCTCACCACGTTGCATGTGATGCATATTTAAAAAAATTTTTTTTTGCAAATGTAATGTTCCTTTGTTCAGTGATAGCGAACATTTTTGCAACTCCTGTCAGGTTGCCTGTATGCAGCCTGCAGTGCATAAGGCATTAGTTTGTATCAAATGCTGTATTATTATTATTATGATAAAAGATTACTCATGTAACGTTTAAGACACTACACGACCAGCACGTGAAAAATGAAGTGTGGTAAGCGAAAGGCTGTGGCAAAAATCATGTGATCTTTAGTTCAATCTCACGACGCCAATGCAAGTTGTTTTTAGCTGAGCCGTGCCTTCCTGGTACGTTATCTTTTCGTTGCCTTCAAATTTGCTTGGTTCAGTGACATGCACAGATGGCGTTGATAGCCAAGCATCAGAAAAATACTTGTGCGTTCCAGAGCAAATCGTGCGGGAATTTTGCTCGGGTGCCAGAGGTTCCAACTGTTGTCCGATATCTAGTCCAAACTGCTCAGTTTACCTTTCTCTGAAAGTTCCTTTCAAGGCTGAAGGGTACACCTTGAACATCACAAAACTGCCCACGTGTATTTGGCCTGCTGGAAAGAGCACGTGAACAGAGTCACGTTCACATTCACAGCGCCCGTAGTAGGCCCACACATTATGTATGGCTCTTGTACGAAATTTGACTCGGAAGATAACAGATCAGAGTGCAGGGGCAACGTCATCTTCTGATCATGTGTAACTGACCCCGCCTGCACTTTGCTGCCAGTCATGAAGCTGCTGCGGGTGAGGGGTATGATGTACTATATCTTGTGATCGAAATCACGTGGCTGTATTTGCTGACTCAGATTTGATTGAGAGAAGCAAATTGTTAACGGCCGGTTTGAGGTATCCTCATAGATAGGAAGAATTGCATTATTTGTGCAGATTACGGGACTGTTTAAAGCTTGCATGAAAGAAACGATTAAAGTTGTCGGCCATGCTAGCATGATTTCAGTGACACGGAGTGTACTTTCATAACTTTGTATGCTCAAAGAAATTATTTGCATTTGTACAGCAAGCATTTCCATGCTCAAGCATAAGAGTGCACATGTTGTCAGTGCAGGAATGCAAATGTGAGTGGTTTGTTGGCTTAACATTTTTTTCCTCATTGTTTGTATTTACATGTGTAGTTTCCTCTATTAAACAGTTATTTCTTTTACACAAGCCTCGTAGTGTGCCTCCTGCCAATGTATGCATTGCAAGGTGCAACCTGTGTAGAAGAAAAAAGAAAGAAAACGTCTGAACATGTGGAAAGTTGTAAAGTGGACGATTCGTTTAAATTTCTTTAACAGCCACAAGTCTTTGCAGCTCTTGCATCGTAATAACTTTATTGCTCACACCTTTTTTGCATTTTATGTATATATACAGTGCAAAGCATTTTTATTTTCTCTAGAATGATACACGAAATAGCACCGGTGAAATCAATATTACAAGATTTCACTATGTCTATTCTTTGACTGGCAATTACTAAATTGGTACATCAGTGCAATGGAAGTAAAGTTACAAAAATAATACATCACGTACATTGACTTCAAGCAGTTCATGTCCAATAAGTTCTGTGAACATGTACAGACTGAGGATAGGCCTGCTCAGAAACTGAAGGTGCTGTGTGCCCCACACTAGGGATCGCAGGATACCAACATAGTGCAACAAGGTCAGTGCTTGTGAAACATTATGCATAGAGAGCATAAAATGGGATCATCCTCATATTCCTTTGTGTTGGCAGCTGTCCTCACTTTTGTGCTCTCAAGAAAACTTCAAGAAAACTTGCAGGAGCACGCTTAGACCAATTTGAGATGTGGCACTTGAATAAGATTCAGAATTAGTAAAAAATCAAAATTCTTAGGGTGTTTGAGGATTTGTTTTGAGTAGACAAATACGGCCCGGATCACCATGTGGATTGATTAAAATGGAACTAGCCCAAGTTGAGCTACTAAGCTATGACAAAGCTACATCAGCCACTCAAAGGAACAGCTCCTGCATGCTTGAACTCAGTGCCACATGTACATATTACACTTGCTCCAAAATGAGCTGAGCTTTACCGTACAGAAGACTACGTTAATGTTCCAAATGTGCAAGAAATAAAAGCCTGGCTACTGTACGGAAAGGAAATACTGAAATGGAAAAAAAAGGTGCCTGCCACCATTCTCTGGACTTGCTACCTCCAACTAAAAGCGATTCGTGCAAATTTTACATCGGAATGCGTGTACAAACCGTTCCGCCTGGTTCCACCTGGTTCCCCCGATACTGCAGACCCCTCGGTGACAATACCCGTGAATTTCAGTTCCAGAACACATTAAAGAAGTGTTGCTGCTGATTCGTTTCCTCCAAGACACAACATATCTCAGCAGGCAACAACAAGCACGCGGCAACATGGATAATAAAATACTCTTTTTAGTATGCACATTAAACTAGCAAAAATAGGCAACATATAGCTTTACTCAAAAACTATTTGCAGAACATATATAACATTACACTTGTACAGTGCTGGACAAACGTTTATGGAACACACTCCGGCGCATTCCATCGTCGCAGTGACACGCTAGCAGTGATTGGGACCATACGGACTTAGACATGTGCCCGGGCAACCCAGTCACCTGTTTGTAAGTCCGCAAGGTACCATTCGCTGGTAGCGTGTCACTCGGAGCGAAGAATGCGCCGGAACTTCCGTAAACTTTTGTCCAGCACTCTACCCTTGTGTTTGGACCTTAGGTTTTATACTTGTTCGGAACTGACTGCAAAAACATTAACACCAAAACAATCGGCACAAAATACAAAACGTCATCAATATTATGTAGGCAAGTAGATGCACAATTAATGATGAAGTAACTATTCTAAGTGTATGAGCCTTCGTAGTGCCTTAGACGTAGCTGACATGGGACGAAGCAGAATGACTCTGTATTATATATGGCTCGCTGGTAAGCGTCAGGTCGGAACCCAACTGTGTAATTGCCTTTGTACTTTCGCATTACAGTGCACACATCTAAATACGTTTTGTTGGGATGTTTTGCCAAAATACATGTATCACGCATCTGTAGTGATGTCGTTCAAATGTGATGCAGCAAAGGTACCTGGAAAGAGGACCTGCCTTGTCACTTTAATGTACGTGTGTTTTGTAGGGGGATGCGTTACATACCATAATGGATACATAACTATGTATCGTTTGTGCTCACAATCAGATTATGCCATGTGTGTGCTTCTCGGGTTCACGTTATTGTAGTAAGATGGGAAAATCGGAAAGCTTCGGTAGGCAAGCGTAAAAAAAAAAACTCCCAGATGCATGAAAATGCTCTGTGTAAACCTCGGCAATTACACATACCTGAGGGTGCAGATATACTCTGAGCAGTCTGCTGAATGAAGCGCACTTTGTAAAGTTCAAGACTAAAAACCAGTTACGTGCAAAGGAAGCGTACTACTTGCCTGTATAGATATTCTAAATAGAAGCAAAGGCAGAACTCCAACAAAATTGGAATGTACAGAACAGGAAGGACAAGAAGGCACAAGTTGGCAATGGCACGTAAATATATATGACAGGCGACGAAACCTGACACAACCTAGAATCATGCACCTCTTCTCAAAATGGCTTGCATGTTAGGTTATGTGGCCTGACTAGGTTGCACAGTAACCCACTTTTCATGAGAGCAACAATTTCACAGCAACAAAATCATCTTAACCGGTCGCTCCACAAGAAGTAATCCAACTGCGTGACTAAATCCCGACAGACTTTGTTTATTTCCCTTTTTTAACTGACTGACTGACTAGCGGTGCCCAACAATGGACTCGGGCAACGCTTCATGGTGGCTATTTTTCAACAAGGCCATATGACGCGTAAAGTAAAAGTCACAAGCGTGCTGAGCAGTGCGAAAATTCTGCATGCGTAATGGAAACATGTAGTCTAAAGTGAGTACGAAATGTAATTATTTTACAGTTTCCCTTTACAGCCCGAAAAATAATTTTTTTCTTATTTTCCGTGCTGCACAGCTGTCAAATTTTACCTTGCAACATGGAGGCAGTGAGCCAACAAAAGGAACATGAAATATACATCCAAAATGTAAGTTTACAATGTGGTAAAAAAGACACATGACCATCTGAGATTTGTCATTCAGTATAAACGATCAATCTGATGTCTACTGATCGAAAACATCTTTAGTCATTTTCTGCAGTGAAGCCATCAAAGCCGGCCACTGTGATGGCAGTACAAGACATTTCGTGCCCTTCACTTGGGGACGGCACCAAATTTGGAGAAAAGTATTTTTAAGGGTTAATTAAATTTCTAACCAGCAAAGAAAAAAAAAAAAAGAATAGAAATGAAACCCATAGGAGTTGAGCCACCTGATTGGATCACTTCTTGCGGAACGACCTTAATATATATCTATTGCATCAGCGCAAATAATAAATATGAGAGATAATACTGGCACACCACAGACGACGACGGATGCACACTATAAGCTAAGGTACATCCAACTAGGGCAAGTAACAACTCAGAAAATATGTAATAAATAATACGAAAAAATCAGGCATGTCAATTTACAGGCAGATTGCTGCATGTGGATGTGTGTGATGTGGTCAATGCACATCTTCAGTACAAGTAAAAACTTCAGCATCCAGACCCCACTGGTGCGGAATTCAGCTTCGCAGGAAAAAAAAACACAAAAAGAATGCTCTAAAAATACTGCCAATCAAATCGTCGGCATATCCAAGTCATGGCATGCTCCATATGTAGTAGGTATATGTGTAAGTGCTGCCTAACTAACATCACATGTGACAACCACCAGTATGTATGTTGCAAAACACAGGAAGGAGCTGCAGAAGTATGACCTCACATTTCTTGTTCTTGCAGTGTTTTTGGGATATGTGTCACCCTGCCCTGTTGCTTCTTCTTGGACTGGTGCATGTGGGCACCAGTCCCATATGAATGAGATCAACTGTGTCCCCCGCTGCTTTATGTGCCAGTTCATACATACCATTACTGGGATACTCAAAAACAGATTCTGTACAAATACTTTGACAGGGCATCCAAACGATATGCATCCAAGAGGGCATCAGTGTGCCATGATATTATGGTTTCTTTTACTACAGCTTCTTGGTATATAACTTCATATAGTTACTTAACACGTGTCGGGTAGTTAGTCGGTGAACTGTCCTTACTGCAACCAAGTGCAAAGAGGACAATGCAAGCAGTGTGACCTCAAAGCACTTAACATGTGTGTCTCTCTCTCGCAGTTGTTCATCGCAATGATTTCAGTTAACCTTCTTTGTACGGGTGACTGCGACACGCAGCAGTGACTATGCGGCTAATTCAGTTACACGCAAGTGCTGCTACCATTTGCATATACCTACAACTTATGATTGTCAAGAACAAGCACCTCTAATAAGGACAGTGAAGGATCTGCTTGCTGCGATGACTACTATTTTTGATATTCAATACTATCTAGGGTCCGACTCTTTTAAGCTAAATTCCTTTCCCGGGATTGGGTGCTATTTTTAAATCCAGAATGCAGGGTGAAATCGGGTGCTATTGCTACATTCGGGTGTTATTGGAATAACACCCCAATTATCATAATGTCAAAAATTATAATGTATTATAATTATTAATTATATAATTAATTATTATTTTCTTATTATTTATTATCATTAATCAGTTTCTTTCTGTCCATCTTGTGGCCCGCAGCTAAAGGAGCACACGTTGGTAAAAAATGCGTTCCTCCTGAATTATAGTTGTGAGCGCCACCTCGGGTACAGGTCCCGAGAAAAGCTTACGGAACACTGGAGTGGCATGTATCGTCATCCCTTGCAAGCGGGAGTATACAGACTTATGGACATGTGACTGGGTACTCCATGCATCACTCCGTGGGTGTGTCCACTCCCGTTCGCTGCTAGGGTGCCTCTCCGATCGAGAAATACGTCGCTCTGGTGTTCCGTAAACTTTTGTCAGGATCCGCAACATTTAATGTGCTTCGCATAGCAAACTGTTGCACTCAAACAATATTTACACGAGACATGCACACAGATTGCCATTACATAGTGCATGTGATGAATCATAAGACGCGACTGGAACTTGGGGAGAAATCGGGTTCAACCCAAATTGGTCCGGAACTGATCCAAGAGGAATTGGGTTTAACCAGAAGAAGTCGGACCCTATCCGTACGTCTTTTCAGAATACTCACTTTCCGCGTACCCTCAAACAGCGGCAAATGTTTCACAGTAGGCGTTTGACTGAATAGGCAGTAATGGTGATTGCTGAGGTTGAGGGCACGCTGTGTGTTATACCCACCATGCAGCAACCAATTCTTGCACACAGAGCGCTCTAGCATTCCTCGATGCCAATACCGAGCACTGGCGGATAGCTCTACAGGCTTTCTACGGCCTGACCTGGACGAGTCAGTCGAAGCTACGCCTTGACCTTTGCCAGCTGTGCAAGGCGTCGCTTGGCTATTTGACGTTGGTGCTCTTTCGACATGTCATGATTGGTTAGATCCAACTGGACCATCTAAACAAGGAAAGAGTAATAATGTATTACATGATCGGCAACAAACCAGTTACTGCAGTGCGTCAGTCATTTCGTGGAAGCGAGGATCATTAGACCCCTGTGTTTCCGGGTTTTATGATTTTTCAAAGCAGGAGGAGAGGGAGTGGTGGTAAAAATCGGGCTTTATTTCAGTTGTGAAACAAGATGGAGACGGTATTGGGTGGAAAATAGAAAAACAGAGCCTCTCGCATTTTACGTGAGCATCGATGACAAGCAGCGTAACTGAATATTGTGCAGTGCTTAGCACTCTCCAGAGCCTATACTAAGCTAAGTTCACACCTAGATTTTGGGATCTTTTTCAGTTTTACGCAAAGTCATAATGTATGTTTGCACAATTTGCACAACTTTGGTGCCAAAAACGTGTTCGACCCAGTAAATCCCGTTTTTACCCACCCACCCCATTTTCAAATAAAAATAAAAGATATGTGCATATTACTGAATTATGCAAGTATTCAGCATTTAATGGGGATGGAAAGCATGATGCTCAGGAGCAATAAGGAAGTTACACTGACCTGTGTTACTATGACATCCTCGTGCAAAAGTTCATGTGGAATACTTCGCAGGACTTCCAAAGTTTCAAACATGCTTGGGCAGCGTTTCTGGATGTCACTCCTCCCCAAGATAGAGCGCAGAATAACGAGTGCTACCTTGAACAGCACCTTCACTCCTGTTTGATGAGCATTCAATAAAGAAAAGAAACAAACAAGACCAATATTTTAAAAGTTTGCAATTATTCTGCTTGTTTTCGTTTTCGCAACAGAGACGAGATGTCTCACCTTCACACAGGAAGATGTCCCAGATCCGAAGCACAGTTGACCAGGGAAGAGTTCGACTGAATGCACACATGAACCATTCCGTCATGTACATGATGGGCTCAATGCGCTGTTTCTTCTGCGGTGCAGAATGGTGGAACCAATCACACACAGAGACACAACAAATGAAACAAAAATGACACCATGAATGACAAACAACAAGACGAGGAAGCCAGAGCAGAGCCACTTACAAGATGTCTATATGCTGTCGGCGACACCTTTTTGAGAAGGCCAAATAAAATTTCCCCGTCCAACTGAATCGCTTCCTGTGAAGTGTTTCAGACACATAATGCATGTGGAAGCACTGAATGTAATGTTCAAAGATTGTTTTAAAATGTTCCGGAATAGAATTCTGATTACTGCCTTTCATGGAAAATTCCAACTGCAACGATCGTTAGAATTACATTTTATGTGCATGAATTTTGATACAGTAGCTGACAGGACTTGATGACACCATCAATACTGTACGGAACTGGTTATATATGATGGTCATGCCATGGTCTCATAAACATGCTCCTCGAATACAGCACTTTTACGTTAAAGTTCTAGGGCACTATGCTGTACATAAGAAATGCAGTTTGACGAGAAATAACAGTTCTCCAAGGCACGTAACCTGTATAAGCAACCGAAAGGATCAGTCTTACTACATTGGAAGTAGGGAGGATAAGGTGCTTTTCCCAGGACTCCTCCAAGGGGGTGCATTTGAAACACTCGGAGCAGACCATATTGCCCTCCCCACTTCGAATATAGTTCACTCCAATATACTCCTATATACTTCAATCCAATGGAAGACTCTATTGGGCCTCTTTAGACTATAGTGGATTCTTAGCTTTGGATGTCCATATTTAACACACGATGCAACATGAGAGCTTAGCACCTTGCAACTGTATTGTGAGCTAGTATTACAGATGTTGTTCTGCTGTAATGCAACTAGGGGGTTGAATGATGGGCAAAACCTCAAATTTCTAATCTAATTTTAATACTGCTATGGCCCATATTAAAAAAAATTGCTGATGTTTGTGAACTGGAAATATACATGAAAAGCGCTGCTTAAATCGAAGCTATTCTCAGTCTGCAAATGGGCAGAAAAGCACACATACCAAGCCAGGACTGTAGTAGCCAGGCAGGTATGTGTCACATATACACACCAGGCACCAAAATGCCTGCTCTGCTGGCATGTGCATGAGGAGTACTGCTGCAATGGGAGCCTGCGCCTGACAGTAGCCCACTGCAGGGTTCAGTATTGAATAGGCTTTCAGTATCCGAAACAGGTCTTCCTGCCTGCATGAGATAAGCACATGCAAAGAGCTCAGAATCTGAAAAGCTGTGTGTAAAATTTACTGTATGCAGGGACAAAACACTGCAGAAGTTCAGCTGGTGGTTGGACATGACTTGGCACCCAGGAGTCGACTACAACTACTGTAGGCAATGCCTAGATTGGGAGTATGATGCTAAAGAGCTGTACTGCTACATATTCTGCTTAGATTAGGTTAGGTTGGGATAGGTTAGGCTAGCTTTTTGTTGAGTGCTTTTGACGTTCCTTTCATGGGAGTAAAACCTGTGCAAACGGTCTATAGTCGCGTTCAACTTAAGAAGGAAAATAAATCTAGTCCGTCAGCTCTCAAAATATTACTGCACCGCAGATGGGATGGCTGGACGCAGAGAGATCACGCTATCTCCCTGCGCCAGATAATGTAATCCATCGTACTCGTTCTGCTTCCGTATTGGTTGTTAAGACTGGCCGCATTACACTACGCTGCAGCAGACAGTGCGCTGCCCTGCTCATCGCGCATGGTGGTGCTGCAGTATTTCTTCTGGCGCGCTATTGCATCTCCTTATCTCCAATGGCATATGTAGTTGACGGACTAGATTTCTTTTCCTTCAGTTGAACACGACTATAGTGACCAATGGTACAACTTTTTGCTAAGCTACACCCAGTGGTAGACAGTGGTAAAGCAGGAAAGATAACGGATGCTCAATAGTGGAATCAGTGCCGTAGCTATGGAGCGGGGGGGGGAACCGCCCTCGCCAGAGAGGGCGCCGAACGGCAAGACCTGGCAGGTTGTTTGTACAGTATAAAGCGGGAACGAAGACAATTCGAATTTATGTTCTCGGCAGTGCGAATGAGCGTTTTCTTTTCTTTGTTTACAGAGCTCCCAACGGAGAGCGCAAACTTGCTTTGTGACAGCGCTGTAGTTGATGTTGCTTAACATGAATTCCTGGATAAATCTTTACAAAGTCTCTGAGGCTTTATTTCTGCCACTACTCTTCACCACTTCAGGCAGTGCTTCCAGCCCATTATGTACCAAATAGCTCGCAGCGCGTTCCTCACGCATTTTTGCAATCTCTGCCACTTTCCTGACCTCAATCCTGCAGCTATGTATCTTAAAGAACCAAGTCCAACTACAGGCACCGCACAAAAATCTCAACTTACCCGTGACCCTGGTGTTTTGCAAACATCTCATGGTGCGGGAATTGCCTGTGCAGGTCTTTCTTTATATCTTCCACCCAGCGGGGATCACCAGGAAGGCTATCAAGCTCCTGGAAGTGTATTTTCTACGTTGTATGTGTACGACGTCGATTGCGACCAGGAATGAAAAAAATTGTCGAATATCGCTACAATGCTTACAGTAAACTTTCCTCTCGACTTTTCCATGAGGAAGTGTGCACCACAAAGGTGCTGCCATGCCGGGGCACGGAGTGAAGATGGAATTCCCTTTCTGCTGCGCTCTTTCACCTGCAGTAAATGATGGACAAAGTTAAGGGAGTGGAGCATCGTCATCGTCGACGCTCCACTGGCCACCACGAGGGCACAATAATGTCTCATCCGAGTGTGCATCTAGTAACCGCAGCACTTCTTACATACTGTGATTCTCCACGATTAGTTCTTTTTCTGTGGTGTTAGGTGTGGTCTTTGGTGTTAAAATACAACTAACCTTTTTGAACTGCTTGGTCATGAAACGTTCCCAGTTGTGAAGCATATCGCGCCACTTGAGTTCTCTGTTCCACTGAACTTGAAGGGGGACCTTACGTAGCCTAACAGAACAAATCATGAATCAGAGTTCATCAACCGGTCAACTGATGATCGACCAATCATCGGTCCAATATCAATAAGAAACACAACACCTAACTGTTAATCCTGCAAGGTTTACACTACAGTCCAAAACAAGTACAATGTATTTGCACGGCTCTGTTTAATGCGATAAATTAGTTAAATCCACACTTGTGCCCACAAGAGCAACCTCTAATCAGTGAAGTACTGGAGGGCACTGTAGATTACTGGTCCGATCCAAATGGAAGACTTCTTGTTTTCTATACGACAATTACATCGTAAAAATAGTCTCTTTTCTGTTTTCTTGGTGAAAGCTAACTATAAGGTTAATATTACCAATAAACTTAGGTTGCTCAATAACGCAATGAATATTCGTGCTACAGCAAATGTCCTTTAAACACTGCTTGTGCATTACGAGGCTTTAAGCGCTGTATCTGTCTAATATGTGCCAAGGAAGCACCTTCTGCTCACATTACAGTAACTTTCATGCATTCTACAGCATGATATCCTGCAACTTGGCAACTAAGTCGACTGAATTAAGTTTGCATAACGAAGGTACGGTCTTACATTTAAACTTGGCTCTAGCATCAGGGGCTCTGATTTACGCAACCAAACCTTGTGCAACTGCCGCAATCACATCATCGACTGCGTAAAGTGCGCCATCTGTGGAGAGTGCCGCGAGACTGTGGAACATGTTGTCATGCAGTGCAAGAAGCTGATGTCCGCAACAGAAACCGATTCATTTGGGGAGGCTCTTGGATTTGGGACAGACAGACATGTTCAAAGGACTAAGAGAAGATTGGAGTTGTGGTGGACTAAAAGTGCAGAGAAATTCCGTTAAAGGACGCAGTTTTGTTTAAATTTTTTGTTTGTTTTTGTTTAAATCGTACTTGGCTAGGACGCGCCTCATCAGCGCTGTCCGCCCGATACAAAGGGCACGGCCGATAGGATCATCATCATCATCATCACAATACACTCACAGTGCAGGATCCGTGTACTGTGCTCCACCGAGAAAGCCGTATTTGTCCGGAAGCAATTCCGAGGGGGTTTCGGAGCTGAGGGAACCGTTACGCTGCCGTCGCACCGTAGCCAGGCTGCTCATAGTGATGTCACTTCCGGCGTCATCGGATTCGTCATAAAAGTGGCCGTCTTCATCATCGGCTACCACGTCCTCTGTGGCACTTGCCATTTGGTCTCACACAGGCGACGGTACCTCTATGCAGCAGCACAGCAGACTGCTGGTAGAGAAAAAGAGGTTTTTAGGCAAAGTAAGCAGATGGTACGGTGCTGGACAAAAATTTACGCAACGCAAGAGCTGTGTATTCTCTCCACCGTTGCGACACCCTAGCGGTGGACGGAAGTGTGCTCGTTCACTCTGGTTCGCTTGTTCAGAGGAGGGGAGAGCGCCGGTAGCGACACCAATCCAAACCACTTCGCGAGCACATTCAAGCGATACCAAAACTATTGCGGTGTGTCGCCACCAGCGCACTCGTCCATCCCTCTGAACTAGTGGACTCTCCCGCTTCCGCCCACTGCTAGTGTGTCGCATCGAGGAGAAAATACACAGCTCGAGCTTTCCGTAAACTTTTGTCCAGCACTGTACAAGAGAGCTCATGTGAATGTAACATGATGATTATGCAATGTGCTTGTGCCTTCCATTCTGTATGTATGATAATATGATTATGATAATTGCTGTTGATTAACAGAATAAAAATCTTTGTTTGTTTGTTTGTTTTTACGCAGAATTTTGCTCCCCTTTCGATCATTCATGTGGTCAACACTTAACAAATTGCATGCAACGTTTTGGCGTTACAGTTTGGTGTAGGGTTAAACTAATCAAATATAATGAACTTGCATCTTAATTATTAATTAGTGCACTAAGCATGTTAGTAACATAAAATTGATTAACTGAACTGAATTAAAAGTCACCAAATCCTAGGCCCCAAATTCAGAGACCATTCCAACAGAGAGGGCCCCCACCCCCTCCAACCCCTTTTTCCCCCGCTTGACAGCTATTCAAAATTTCAATGGCCATCTAAAAGGCAGAAATGTATCAAACTCTAATGTTAGAAGTGCATGTGTGTGCAGCATATTGTAAGGCACCTAACAGGCAGAATTGTTTGCCACAGATAAACTGCCGAGACATGCGTTAATGGCTTCATCCTGTGATGTAAGAGAGAAAAAGATAGAGAGAGCTTCTTTCTTAGTCCAGTGCATGCCTTTACATCTTGCATCTCACATTCCAACAACGTGGGTCAGAAGAACTTTACCCTCATTTAAAACTGCTGGCGGGGGATGCATTAGATGAGAAGTGTGTCATGCATATAACAGAAATGAGCAGTTGGTGCTGTCTCACATAATGTTTCGTTATATCAACAATGTTTCTGCAAGAGCAACAGAGAACAGATGAACATTTCAATTGAGTTTCTGCAAGAACTAAACATGGCAGATTACAATTTGGTTGCACAGGTAAATGTAAGTTTTGCAGACCCCTGAATGAAATGTTGTGCCTGACCCGAATGTGGTGGCCATATGTGTCAATGCCACGAATAGGGATATGACACGTGACACGTTTCCTGGCATTGAGGTTTGGTATATTCGTGACCAAAGAATGACGCCAAACTTCTCAAATTAATGACAAGAAGATGATGAGAACTTGAAGCTGGGAAAACCGTAGGACAAGTATGATCATAAATGAGGTCACAGCAGTCACTCTGACAACTTTTCGGGCACTGTGTTTCAGAGAAAGAAATATCGCTACAGCTAGCATACTGCAATCTCATAGGAGTGTGGCCAGCCGATTTTAGTATTAGAGTTGCAGTGTAAGTTAGCTGCAGATACCATATACAAAATTTTATCCAGCACAGCATCATAGCTTCCGAGATGAACAATAAAAACTAATGGGTTCGTTCTAACTAACGTTCACATGAACTGTGATCCAACGTTCGCATCCGGTTTTACGCTGACATATGCATTAGCTGTCGCTGCTTTGTGGTCGTCACAATGATGCGCAGCAGAGTTAAAGATGATTGAGGAGTGCTTCTGAGATTTGATCGAACATAAGCAGCAAGTTTTTGCGCTGAATAGGTTGCTTGACTGCTTGGCAGTGCAGAAAAGCAGAAGCTCAAGGCGGTTACGTCATGCCAGGGAAAGGGCTTGCTTGAAAATTCAATTATTGGCTGCAAATTTCACTGAAATATTTTGCACGATGGCTTAGAACAACAAGCATGTGACAGCGTTTTTCAGCTTTGGTTTGGGTTCAGTCACTTTAAGGTGTACGACAGAGACACAATACGTGTTGTCCTGGTCGCCGTGACACGGGGAACATTATGTTAACTTGTCAGTTGTCACCACGATCAAACGTCACAAGTCTTTCGTTTCTATCTCTCGTTATGGTGCAACTTGGGTATCAGTACGGCACAGGAACTACAATATGGGCGGACTTTGTGCATTCTTGCACAGAATGAGGGAGGGAAATTTTGCATCACTGAACCGCTTGATGTCCTGTGTATTTATGCTACTTATGAGGATGTAATCCCCATGAGGCACTGATCGTAAATGTTACGCAGTAAAACGGCTAAAAGCATCTTGTGCGCAAGTACCCTCACAGCCACTACATCCCATTTTTCCTTCACGCTTCGTTGTACTGGCCTGTCTAAGCCTGAATATAAACATGTTCACAAAACACTTTCCACTTTCTTGGTCGAGCGGTTGCCATCAAGATCGTGTTGGTTGGGACCTACTCACATCTCGCTAAGCTATCTTCCTCTGGTAAGCATCTAGGATATCTCGCGCTTGTAAAGGTCATCGGGCACAGTTTTGACACTAATTCTTGCTGTACGGTACAGTTACCATAGTACAGTTGACGATAGGCATTAACCGCACAAAATTCGCTAAATAAACAAGACGATAAATAATCTGACGTCACATCCGCTTTAAGTCGCCCATATGTTGCCAACACCCAGTAGTCCATAGCAGTCATGATAGCAGTAGCCAGTAGCTTACGAAATTACATCAACTGCTGTTGGCGCTGTGGGTATTTGCGACGCCATGTGAAGTAAACAGGCCCATTGTTCGGAGAGCTGTACTATGGCTGCACCATGGTACATTCCCATTGTACCAACGCACTAGCTGGACTACTAATCCGGGGGTCGGAAGATGGATTGCGCATTGCACGATTAATAAGGTTACAAGCGAAAATTGACGCCATGCGGAGAAGCGCATGGCAACATTGGGGAAAAGGAATCTCCGATCATCTCCGATGCTGCTATCTGATGCGTGGTTAGCGGGAATACGGGTTATCGTGAAGTGCCGTTGGTGCAGTGACACGCTTGGTATCGTTGCTCAAAATCTTCAGTGCGAGGCAGTGAATGGATTTTACGTGTTGAATTTAATATTCGAGCTGCAATGAGCGATTCTCAGCCGTTATCAGTCTGCATAGAAGAATGGGACGCTCTCGAAAACGAGTACATCGGTTTGGAGGTACGTAATCCAGACATAGCTTTGCCGGAAGCAAAGTAACGGCCTTGAAAATGCGGTAGTGCTATCTTTGAAGTAGATTTCATACATTCTGTTGTTTGACCTCTCCAAGTAGGCGGGCATGTACAAAAAGCCTCACATTTTCGTTGGGTCTTTGAGTGAATGAAATACAGCGGGTTTGCGTGGATGCTTCGAGGACAAAATCAATCGCATGAGGAAAACGTTTCAGTTCATTGCACCGCCGAGCACGCGGGCCGCACCGGTTGCCCAGTAGTGCTGTGATGTACGACAGCGGTACCTCTGACACAGCGGAGTGACTGCATATTGATACATGGTTGATGCAGTAAGGCAAACGATTGTAAAAGATAAATTAATTGGGTTGCAGCCAATGTACTGAAAAATGTGATCCTGGTGGTTGTCATTCCACACACGTGCAGTATGTAGCTTTGACTACATATGGTACCTCCATGTGAGCAATGTCTGTCATTGATAGTCAGATATGAATCACTGTGGGCTTATGAAACCGGTAGAGCAACTGATAGCAAGTTAGGTGCAAGCCAAAATTTCACATCCCTCTGGAAATCCTTAGGGACAGATAGCAATCAGCAGATTATTTTTCTGGGCCCTTTTAAGGTCTTGAGTTTTTGAACAGTGCCAGCTATTTTTAGAGACCTATTCTTAGCGGCGACACTCTTCATACTATGCTTTAAAACCCCTTTGTGCTACAAATGTAAAATTAAATTGAGTGTCAATCTTCATAGTTCCTCGTGAACTGAAGGCCCTCATGATTTACGTATGGCCCAGCATTCGTGGGTTCTATATCCCACTCAGGTGCAATGTTGGTAATAAGGATACATCGCATGCAGATCAAGCGTAAATGTGCTTTTGGGCTTTCTGAAGCTATGCCATACAGTGTGACAGTTGTTGTTGCACAAGGTAATACCCAGTTCTGCATACTCATACCACGTTACTCCATTACCGAAAGCAGAAACGAAAATGATTGGTTGGTACTGAATTCTGGTGATGTCTATTATGCAAGGACGTCAATCTTGTTTCTTTTTTACGCGTAATACATTCCTTGAATGTCACGCGTGAGCATGAGAAGTGCAGTATGGGATCTTCAGGATGCATGCATTGCTTGCTCGTCCTGGTCCACATAACACACGATGCAAATACATCCAGAGATATCTACACAGCAGACTCCACAACAATTTTTTTTTTTCTTTCACCGTGGCAGGGCAGTATTAGTTACTACTGATAGCGTCTGCTTGTGGACGCAACCTTGGAAGGAGGTCTTGTTACGTGCGTCTAACTTTTCCGGACTCTGAATTTGAATGGAACGGACACTATAGGATGAAGACATCCTTCAGAATTTTTTGAATTCTGGGAAATGTACGAATGTCACTGAAGCGAAATTACTTGGGTTTTGAGTACGCGTGTGTAGCATGTTAGGCTGACAGTGCTGGAGATGTCCGCTTTCAGCACCATAAGTCATTTCTGTTACTGGAAACAGCAACTTGATAGGAAACAAAAGCTAGCAGTGTGACTTATCCCCGTTTCAATAGAACACTATACCTCTATTCATTGCAGCCTGGGAAATGTATGCCGCCTCAGTTTTATGGAACGGGTAGATAGTGGCACTTACAAGCAATTGCAGCAATATAGTCCTAACTCAGTTAACCGGGAAGCATGTTATCCAATCTACATGATTGGGAACGAACTTGGTCACATTGGTTTTCTATCAGGTTATCCGGAATTCGTTATCTGTGTCTGGATGTTAAGTACTGGAAACAATGTGCCAGAAATAGCATCATTCCGATTTACTAATACGAAAACATATCAACAGCCTCTGTCCTTGGCATTTCTCCTTGGCATTGACATTGGCATTGCCTCTGTCTTCCTGCATGAGCCTTCTGTTCTTCTCTTTGACACCTTCAAAGGTCAGTCCCTTCTGTGGACGGATAGTAGCGATGGCTTCCGAGACGCGCAAAAGGTTTCCGATTTCTACTCGGCACAATAAGTCTATATGCATGCGTCTGCTATCCAAACTATGTGGAAGTATTTATAGCCTTCAGGGCTGGGCTAAAGAAGCACTCGATATAGAAAGTGCATGACCTACGAAGTTGTGTCGAAACAAGAGAAGTGCTGGAACAAGGAACGGGATTCACACATGCCCTTGATCTGCTTATCTGGAACTTCGCTGTCTTGATGATAGTCTGGGGCGCTAGGATAACAAGGCATGACTGTAATGCTAAAAGGAGGATAAGGAAAACTTTTCCTCTGCTACACACAAAAGTTATGTAGGTTCTGCCCCTGATGTTCACCTATTGGGTGCGTCAGCCCCGCGATATTCTTGTCACACTACGCGTGTCTTGTGCATTCCTTGTGGCTGCAGATGAGCCTATAAAGTTTGCATGTGAGGTTGAATGAAGCCTAACAGTGTAAAATGTGCTGTAATACAGTTTAGTAGTGCATAATTCAGATCAATGCAATTGTTTATTTCCTTTATGCTGTTATACGACATAATATTTGCATGCTATCAATAGTATAGTACAGAAAATGAAGATTTTGCAATGAGTTAAATATCGGACTGCAACAACGAGTAACGACGCTGCTGCAAGTAGAACTGCAGTCACATAAGGGGTGGGACACTATCAGGGCTACACCATAAAAATGAAAGGTGGAAATAACAAAATATGCTTTATCAGACATAGTTTCACATTTCTTTTGTTTGTTTCTGCACAGAAAACTTACCGCAATTACCTCCAGTTGATGGGACAGCTGCAGAAAGCACAGGACACCTGCCTGAAAGAACTGCAGCACCATCACTATCGGGCATCTCAGATCGTCCACTCCCTTTCCAGGGTGGAAGCGGAGCCAAACTCTGAAAATGCCGCACGAAAAGCCGAGCTACTCAAGAAGATCGAGGCTAAAGAAGGACAGCTGGACGACCTTGCACAGGACTTGCCCAGGCCAAACGGGTGTGTTTCTCTCGCTTACTGAAAGAGTGACTTTAAAGGGGCACTGAGGTGCAAAAATTTATCCATGAGGAATGAAAGATGCCATTATCAAAAGGAATAGATACCGCAAAAGGAGCGGTTGTCATCCGTTGCTTCGTTCGTCGTTTACGAGCGAAAGAACCTGCAATTTACGCTTTCCTTCTTTCTCTCCTTTTCAAGAAGGCCGACAATGCGGAAGCGCCCTCTCATTTGTGTCCGCAAACAATTTGTCCAATCATCGTGGGAGATCGTTGAGGAGTCGAACCCCAACTTTTCCCCTTGTCCCCCCCGTAGGCAAAAAGTTGGCGCCGGCCCTGCTTCTGCGGAGAGTTTCGCAAGCCACGATGTTTGCCCACACAGGAGCTGATATTTAGTGCGAAGACGTAGAGCGATAGCCGTAAACTGTGTTCCAATGCACAACAAACTTTTGTTGCTGTCTTCTTGGCTATTTCGTCTGTTTCTTATGCTTCCGGTGCATTAATATTTTTTCATCTTTTGCACTTCTATTGCTGTTTTCATAATTTAGTGGGGTGTTTGCATTTCTAGTTGTTAAATATTACGTTACACTCAGTGCTGCTACAGAATGTTATGGCATTCGCACTAATGAATTTCATCTACACCCTCAGTCTTTACCTGCAGATTGTTCTTGGCAGCGTAAATCTCTTCCTCAAAGATGCAGAAAAGTAAGCTCCTTTCTTGTGTGGCTCTGGTTGAACTACTCAAAGTGGTGTGCCATGTGTGACCTGCTTTCATGTCTGTCTTTCAGGTACAAATATAAAACAGAATATGAGCAATTCAAACTCAAAGTGACAGTCTGCATTGTAGTTTGGTCCATTCTCTGCATAATCTCTAGCTACAGGTATGGATAAAGTTTTTCCGACAATCTTGTATGATCGCTTGAGAAATTTGGCACTAAAGTACTGTGTTTGCAACAATGCAAGGTGTTTGAAAAGGCACAGGAAGCTTTTGGAGCATTGACTACCTGTCCTAAACCACTGAGCTGTTGCAGCAGAGTCTTGCATTAAGAGCAACACCAAACAGATAAATAATGAAACCACACAATGTGTGCAACTCCAAGATGTAAGGGGTTGTTGTTTTTCGTCTTATCTGTTGTTACTTTTTGACAGTGCTCATTAACTATTGCTCTCCACAATGACTTGCCAGAGGTTCAACTGAATAAAATATTGATTCCAAAATTTGTTAGAGTTCAGCTGTCTGAGCCCTAACCATGTCCATAAGGCTGAGCCTGACTGAGCGCAGGACATTGTCTGAGAGGTGTATTATCTGGGGCTTAGGTTTGTTTTGTTCATCTAATTAGAGATGCATCAAGTAAAACAGTAAGCTGCTGTTTGCATATGAAACTATCGTGAAGATGTCGCTATATGCCAAAAATGAGATGTAACTGATAAATGGGCACTTACTTGAACTGGTGTGTGACCAAAGTTGGGTGGTGATGACCTTTTGGTTTTTGCCGTTTCCTTTCACAAATAAGTTTGTACTTGCACCCTGCTACTTATGCGATACCTATCTAAATATATACCATGACCCTTATAAAGACTCCCCTTAACCAGTCACGTCAACATTTGCGTTCTAACTACAAGGAAATTCTCTTTAGTAACTTCTCGTTCTCATTTTTTGTTCTCTCTCTCTTTCTCCCTATCTCTCTCGCTCTCTAGGGCGGTTGACGCCATCTTGCATTTCCTCTTGGTGTGGTACTACTGCACGCTTACAATACGTGAAAGCATCCTCTGCATTAACGGCTCAAGGTCAGTACTCATTTTAACATTCAGCTTGAACTTTTCAAACTTCCTCTCAAATTTTGATAATAAACAGAATCAAAGGCTGGTGGAGATTACACCACTTCATCACTACTGCACAAGCAGGCATCATCATAGTATGGCAAGTCTCTCTTCTGTATTTCTGACTTTCGGTCCTCGGCGTCATCATGTCTTCCATACTGCATGTTCCTTCTAATTTTGTCTCTGAAACTTTATTGTTCAATTTGTTTCAGGCCTGATGGTGTTATTTATAGGATGTTCAGGCTGCAGTTTGTAACATACGTCTGTGTCATAAGTAAGTAGATACGTTCTGTGCAAAAAAAATAAGCCTTCTTGTATGAACCAAGCGACATGATTCCAGGCTTCATCCAGTTTTGCCAGTTCTACTATCAGCAAGGATGTCTGTATAGATTGAGGGCCCTGGGTGAAGGCCATAACATGGACATCACAATCAGTAAGTGCATTTGCTGCAAGACCATAGTTGCCACTTACGGAGGACTATAATCCTGCTCTGCGTTTTCTGACACAGGTGGTTTTCGATCGTGGATGTGGCGAGGCTTGTCTTTTCTTCTTCCATTCCTGTATTTTGCCTATGTAAGTTCAGCTCAACCTTAATCACGTTGCAGTGACGCTATTAAAGTGTTACTGCTTGCCACAGAGATGCTATTGCTTTTGTTTCTTACTGTAAATCAACCTGGTTCAAAGACTCGACATTACACGCTTCCACGAGTCTTTGGAAGAACGCGTAGAACTTCACAGTTTCGGATCCTCCAAGAGTAGGTGATGTCGGGGAAAGGTAACAGAACCTATTTTGTTTCCGTTGCCAGTACTGGTACCTCCCACCCTCCGTTCCTTTTTTCCCTTCTTTTTTTTGGTAAGCTTTGAGGCCATCACAAAATTTAATACCTCTTTGTATATTATATACTGAAATCTATTTTGAGGAGCTTAGGGCTACGTGCACACGAAATTAATTCAAAAATGTAGTACATGGTTTCTTTGAACAGTTAATATATGAACGTGGTTTTCACGAATGTTGCACACACTTGCAACTTGCAAGACGCCACAAGGGTATAGCCATGCTTCTTCATTCTACTTCCTCAGTTAATTTTAGTTTGCTTCATTCAGCTGTATTTCGTAAGTTTATCTAAATGATTTGGTGAAGTATTGTAATAATTTGGGTCCTGCAGTACCTGAAGTATTACCGTAAATTATTTTTGTTTATGTTTACGTTCCAGGTATTCCGAGTGTGCGATATCCATTATTTTTTGTTACCGTTCCGTGTGCTATAGTTCTGGTATAATACGGTTTCTATTTCTGTTACCGTTTCTGTTACCTTTCCCTGGGTGACGTCACCCTGAGCTCTGGCATCCATCTCCTAGCAACAACACCTCCGTTGTCCTAGCAACAATACATGTACCCTCTACGTCTTCGCTCCACGTTGGAAGACTGCCAGTAGCTGTCACAAAGAGACGAGAATCGACCCTGAAGGAGCAATGTTGCCAGAGGGATGGCACAATGCCTACATTATGTGTTTTTTAAACCAAGTTGTTCTAAATTCTGTTTTTTCGTTGTTTTTTTACGAGTACTATGTTTAGCTCCTGCAGACATAAAACTACATGCTGAAAATACTCTTGTCCGCAGTAAACTGCAATTTGCTTTCATTATCTGAAACCCCTAACGAAAGTGCTTAGTAGATAAACTCGAGTCCGTACAAAAACAAAGGAGTTCTCTTTATATCCAACAAATACGATCGAGAAAGTATTTAATTCAAAGCACTAAAGGCTGTGCCACTGTTAGAAAATCAAAGGAAAATCCGAAGACTAGTTCATATGTATAAACTCTTTCAG
This sequence comes from Ornithodoros turicata, assembly GCF_037126465.1. NCBI lineage: Eukaryota > Metazoa > Arthropoda > Arachnida > Ixodida > Argasidae > Ornithodoros > Ornithodoros turicata. The sequence goes on along the minus strand of NC_088210.1, from coordinate 21,002,463 downwards.
ACGTGTTCTTCGTATATACAAAGTGCTCATAATTTCTCGAGCCGTACTGATCACGTTTATAAGTTACAACCCACCTTTGGCACAACCGAATACTTCAAGCACTCATCACTGCAGGATGCCATATGTGACTGGAATCCTTCACCGCAAAATGTTGTAACGTTGAGTAATCATAGAGATTTCACCAAGGCGTGTGAAAGTACATACTTACTGTAATTTTTTTTGTGTTATACCCCGCTTATGTAATGCCGCAAGGCTTTTAAGGCATGTGAATAAATAAATAAATGAGTGTATACATATGATGTCGTACTTCCAGGAAACAATAAATTATAATTTTAAGATACTTCAGTGCACGTAGAGAAAATAAACCTTTTTGGAGAATACAATGCAAGACACTTAGATTGTGGTAACATAAATTAGTCGAAGAACGTAGTGTCAAGATCTACTTGGCAAAATTAATAACGAAACTATAAAACACTGTGTCCCTGATTTCTCCCCGAATTACCGATTTAAAAATAGCGCCCGAATCTGAGAAAGGCATGTAACCCGAAAAAGTCACTCCCTATTTATAAAGCTGAGCATAACGGCTCATGCAAAGGCATACCATTCACTGAAGAATGTGACCCCTCTGGTGCACATCCCGTACTCTTCCAGAGTGGTCTGTGTTTACTACTTCCTGATTCTTTTCCCTTTAGATGCTTCAGGCGTATAATGCTTACACATTATACCACCTCAGCAAGCTCCCACAGTGCAACGAATGGCAGGTGTGTATCTCCATGATTTGATATTCTCACCAAAGTTGGCATTTTGTAACTGCACATTTCCTATCACAGGTGTTTGTATCTGCCGCGGTGTTCTTCATCCTCTTCCTTGGGAACATCACCACAACGTCCTATGTCATCTTCAACAAGCTGAGGGGGCGCACCCTAGTTCGAAGGTACAATAGGTCTGGTCATGATCATGCCCACAGCAACTGAACATGCATGAACATTATTACCAGGGGCCTGCTTTGCATTCATGTTGTCGCACAGTGCAGTAACTGTCAGTCCTACTATTCGCCATTCGCAGTGAAAAACGTGACACTTGCAGTCGTCTTTTACTCTCGTTATTGTTGTACCCAAGCTGCTGTTGTGTGTGTGTTTGTTGCTCTGTGATGCGAAACAATAGAACGACACGCACACGAACCCTATCAATACCGCAGACTTGTTTCGTCATGTGTCGCAGTGCCTAATACTAATGTCAATCTAATGGGTATAAAGGAACGTATGACTTTCAGTGTTGCCATCTTACCTACTGGTTTACAGTAAGGTCCGATGTGTCCTCTTCGCCTTTTTCTCTGATCGTTGCAGTGTGTTTATCCGAAATGTCATCCAGTTACTAGCCGAGTAAATGGTGACATCTGCTATGTGTCGCTTCCAGGCAGCTGCTTTTGTACATTGCCCAAGGCAAGACTAGCCAATCTGTTATGTAAGAAAGTGTTACCTGTGAAACGTTAAGGACTAAGTAGTGATATACTTTGTGATCGACGATGTGATGAACTCTTCTATTAGCCAAGAAGGGTACATTTTTTTCACAGAAATGTTGCTACCAAGTGTTCACCAAAAATGTTTGGCTTTGGTGGCATAGTGAGTACCCCCTCCCAGGAAGAAGTGTATCTCCGAAACAAGAAGTGGGTGACAGAGAGGTACCCTCATGGTATCTGTGCCACATCTAAGATATAGTATTTGGCTTTCCTTGGTGCTGAGAGAGGATGTGTTATACCAAAGCCTTTGGTGTGGTTCCAAAACTGTCTATACACAAACTGACATAAACTTTGCAGTGCATTTATCCTCATTCTATATACTATTCGTACTTCTGAATAACTTTTTGGCTAACATGTATATCGATGTCACGTTGAATGATAGTATTGCCTTGTTTGAAACACGGGTAAGCTATGGTGTATGTTTCATGAGATGACGTTTTGACTGAGAAGTATTTAAACTTACAACTGACACACAGCTTTTCCAGGCCGTTGCAAATACAACAGAATGTCAAAAAGCTCGTCTTCATGTGGGCGAAGAACATAAACACTGGTTACTTGTGACGGACGTGTTTTTCCAGGTGCTTTTGGAAGTGGGCAAAGTTCACAAACTAAAAAGCTGATGACGTGATATTGTGCAGGAACTGGAATCCGCACATGCCGTTTCCAATTTAAGATCTCTGTAATATAACGGTTGCAAGAATAAAATATGCAGCAGAATTTATTAACATCGCACTAGGAGCATCAATATTTGGTTTTGAACCTGACCTGGTAGCAGTGCCACAATAGACCTGAAACACTTATGCTTCACAACATAGCTAAAAGCAGCACACTCTAGACAGGGATGAAAAGGACTAGGCTGGACAGCTGCTTGTTTGCTTGCAACTGAAAGAAGTTTAATTTGATGCAACGTTTAAAAAGGAAAAGTAATTCATGCTTGAGGCTGCAGGCGTCATCTAACATAGATTGAGTTTTGGGTAAATCTAGGAAATTTAGGGAACCTAAATGGAAGCTTTTTGACCTAAGGCTTGCCCTGAGCCTAAATTTTGGCCTAAGCCTAACTGCAAGGGAACGACCAAAGGAAAACGAAAGGCTACATTGGTCCACGTGCAGTATACGTAAATGTGAGGGCTGCCGCTGCAGTCTCCTCAGTTTGCACAGGTCTCTATGTGCTCACCTCATTTTGGTCAGATATATCATCATATCACCATCTGAGAACGAACGTGTCTCAGCCAATCAAAAGCCGTTTAGCCGTAAAAGTCTTATTTGTGCACTATGTCAATGTTTTCATAAGCTGTAAACCAGGTTTCATCACTAGTAACGATAGGATGAGTAGAGCGTGTTGTTTAGAATGATACATGATTAAAGGAGCGCGAAAACGACGCGGGCGTCTGTGTGTGCCTGCGTCCGTGTCTTCTTCGCGTCCCTAATTATGTATCGGCTTTCGTGTGCTATGCGCTGTGAAAAAAAAAACACAATGTGAAGTAAAAAAAAAAAGACAAACGCACAGCGCAAAGCAGATGTATGATGGAATGGAGAGTTCTAATCAATGCACTGATATGCAACGATTAAGGCCCTAGCTATGCTCGTGAAGATGCATATGCTCTTTTTTTCTCTCTCTCTCTTTTTTCTTTTTGTTGCGTAGTTGGCGGAGTTGGGACGCTTCTCGTTAAATTAAGCGGGATAGATGTAAAGGAACGCAAAGTGGATCTAAGTGAACCAGCCTTCAAAGTTTTCCAACAAAAGGGACACCGCGAATGGCGAAACTCATTTGGCTGTGACGTCACCGCAAGCGGCTCCACCAGTGAGGCGGCTGCGGGAGAGGTCACGTGATTTGGAAGAGCCAATATGAATTGCCGAGGCGCATGTGACGTCAGAGCTCGTCAGAGACGTCAAATGAGGCCGGCGAAGCAGAAACGAAACCCGAAAACTGTTCCTTAACTTTTATTGGTGAGCACACCAGTGTTGGGGATTTGAAATCTTGGATTTGATTTAAATCTACAACAGAGACGAAGATTTTATTTGGATTTGATTGGCGGCTTCATTATGAACAGGATTTCGATTTGGATTGAATCATATTTTTGCTTAGGGAGTAGGAAGGATAAAATGGGTCCTAGAGCTTTTCTTTTTCCAGCGCATAAGGTATAGGCCGTAAATTGACGTAAAGCAGCGTGCAAAACCGTCGTTGCAGTGTTCGGGCATGCAGTACCACCGAAGAACAACCTTTTATCCTGTGAAGAGTCCCCGACGTTTTTTCAGCGGCTTATTTGCCGAATATTGAGGTGTATTCTACTTACTGTCAGCATTACATTTATAGCAGGGGCAGCCAGAGCCGGAGCAAGCGGCCACGGTCGCGCTAGCATGCGCATCGCTCATGCATATAGGCTGAATAAGCCTCTCCCTGCTTATAAACAAATGACGTCATTGTGTTCGACAGCGCCACCAATGGACCTCTACCCGAGAACAAGAAAGTGGAGTACTGTTCTCCTTTTTCATAGCCTATCGAGAGATGCAATCGAGGAATAAATCGGGAAATAAAAATGTTTTCCACTAGCACAACTGGTTGCCTGAGCAGCTGTAAACGGATAAATATGCCATATGTTACAGTTCATACTCATGGGCAAGCACGAACTAGCTGGACTTCAAAACTAGCATTTGCAACAACAACAAAACGTTAACGTTGGCATTTAGCCAAGTAAGCAAGGCATTAGCAGTACGCACTCTTCCTTAGTCCCGTTGTTTGCATGCACATACATTGCAAGCTTTTCCTCTTCAACGTGTTCCAACTTGTGGTACTTCGAGTCGACGCCAGGTACCTTGTACTTTACTTCAAGTACAATTTTGTGAGACGTGGTTCCCTTTCCTGCTGGCCTCGACGCTGCTATCTCGCTTTGACGCAGGGCCACAGATTCTCACTCTGCACGTACACGGGACCAGCGCAAGAAGCTCCCACGCAGTGTTTTACGCATTGCATACTCTATGCAAGTAGGTCTTTATCTGCGCAGCTCCGCAGTTTCTCTCTTTCCCCGTGTGCCTAGGAAGTGACCTCATCGGTCCTTCTCCCAAATAACTTTACCCCCTCTTTGCGCAGAAAGAGGCAGTCATAGCGTGCACGTACACTATATGTGGACCGGCCTGTAGCACCCCCTCCCCCCCACACACGCACACAAGAGGAGTTACACGTGTAAAGTATAGACAGAAGCGAAAAGGCCAAGGCACTTGATAATTGTATTGCATTAAAATACACTTCGTGCGAATAAACAAAATGGGAAAACGTGGCAACAACACTCCGAGAAATGAAGTCTTCGATGTTGACAGAAAGTAGTAGTGTGTATATGTGATATACAGATCGCTTTATACATAGTGAAAGCTGATTACGCGGGTAAATATCGAGAAACTTGCTTTGCAATAAGTAGCGAGGTTATTTGACAGCCACTCGTAATCAAAAAGCGCAAGGGATATCGGACCCAGAGAACAGAACAGTCTTTTATGTCCACGTCTTCTTGGCGCTGTTTGAGCATGAATGTTTCGTACCAATGCCCAGTAAACCTTACTGAAGTAAACAAAGAGGAAATGCATTGGTATCAATTTGCTACCGATGCTACCAAACACAGCGGTTCCTTCTTTTCGCCCATCTTCAGTAACAGATGGAATAAAAACAGTGTACTGCACATAAGTACATATGGGCTAAAAATGCACTGTTGTAACTTATAACAAAAAAGACCCCACAAACACAACAGTATAATGGTAGGAGGACGCTTTTTTTGTATTTTTTTAACGGCAGTAGGTTTAACTTATTTGGCATTCCGATTAGTTTACGTAGCGCTCTCGGATGAAAAAGTATAACGTGTGAATCAGAATGAGTATGGTCGTTTGAATCAAAATTAGTGGGCGAACCCGTAGTTTGAGCATCCTACTCCATGTTTTAGCTTTAACGTCGCCCGAAGGAGAACTCAGAAATTTCGCCGTCTATAATGGCACTCTTGTTTGCATAAACGAACACCCCTTTCCCCCTCTCTTCATTACTTTTTTTCCATTCCACCACATACGAAAAGGAAACAGACTAAGTGGAAACGACAAGAAAGACGTGTCTGTCTCCGCCCTCTGTTCCATCTTCTTTGGTAGGTCGTACGTTCTGTCTTCTGTGTGTTGGAGCTCATGTGTTCGGAAAGACAAAAAAAAAAAAGCGTCTCGCAGCTTTTTTTTTTCTTCTTCCGCTTTTCCAGTTGAGACTTCCGCCTTTTCAGTTGGACGGAAAAACTAACAGAATAACCAAACTACAAAACTATAGTTTTCTTTTTCTTTTTTAACCCACGGATATAGTGCTACAAGGATTCCACATCTGAAAGTTCCATCGAAAACTGCAGCGCTTTTTTTTTTTTTTTAACCCACCGAATGGTCGTCGAAGTGCGACATACCACAGAGCAGCTCCCCGCCCAGAAGGAGGACTCTTCCTCCTGGACGAGGAGCTGCTCTGTGGTACAAGTGTATATGCGTCTGCTATCGGAACCGGGACCAACTATACGGCACAGAAAAAATGTTCTAAGTCTCTGCTGGCAGGCACAATTAAAAGCTCTGAGAATCGTTTTCAACGGGGAGCCCCGCAGGATGACGTTGCCTCATGCAGTTCAACTCGGAACGTGAGGACCGGGTGAAGCCGAAAACATAGCGGCCTGTGTTAATCACTACTATACTACGTTCTCATCTCCGTGGCCATGTGAAGACGTCGGGACGGCGAATTCGGCGATCGTAGATGCCGTTACAAAATGGCCCTAATTTGGAAATGTGGACTAAGTGGATAGAGAGCGTCCTGCCCACCAGAAAAGCACAGGTGGCAATCACGATCTTCCGTCCGTGTTATATTCTGAAGACGTTGGCAAAGGGCCTTTCAGGTTTGGGTTCTAGGTTCGGTTATTATAAGGGGGAAAACCGCTACGCTGCCTACTGTCTTCGTGGTGGATGTGGGTATATATGATTCATGTACTATAGACTAAGCTGTCGTGTAAAGACTTTGGAACGCCGGCGTCGAGGACGCGAATACGAACGCGCCATAAACGCGTTGAATGACGTAGTAAAAGACTTCGAAACTTCACGGTGCATGAGAGTAGAAAAGAATTGTCGAAGTGAGCACGCCGCAATGAGAGGCGATACATCCAGAGGAGTCTGAGGATATATCGCATGGTTTCCCTCAGAGAGTATAACACTTATGCGATAAATGATAAACGTGTTCTGCTTGCATACTATGCTGGCCTTGCACCGACGATGCCAGGACCTCTCACCCTGCTAGGAGGATACTGTATACCCGACGTGATCCTCCGACGTTGTTCCCTGTGCTGATAATGTCCTAGTATACGACCGAAAGAGTTGTCCAGCGCTCATGTTGCGATGTTTTTCGTGTATTGTGGCGCAGCCCGTCAGCTTCGGCTTCATTTTTTCTTCTATTTCGTCCGTGCAGGCTACGATATCAAGAATCGATATCGAACCCATATCAAGCAGTATACAAAAGTAATACCGTCAAGAATGAATAAGGCGAGGCAATAATGAACGTGGCGACTGCGAGCTGCAGCAGCCATCACTGTCCATGACACACAAGCATATGTCTGTGGCACTACTGAATAACACATGCGTGTGCGACGCTAGCCAGAAACCGTCGGATGCCGCTTGATCTAGTTTGCGTGCAATCGTCCAAGCCACTTTCGCAGTCACCCACGTGCGATGTCGCACCAGGTAATAGCACCGTGTTTCCACTGGCGGCCTCCTGGACGTGGCCACAGCCCTGCGGTCCTGCACACGGCTCCTGGCTCAGGGCTAACTGTCACCTGGGCAACGGCGTTCGGTTGGGGCGGTTGTCCAGTATCTTCTCGATTTCGCTCAGCACGACGGGACCCAGCTTAGGAATCACCTGCGAGACAGTAAGTGCGGACAAGTCACCAGGCACATTCTGAGTATATAGTTGCGCAGACCACGACCTATATATACTAGATTATAGCGACCATGTCATATAGGCACCCCTTCCCAGCGCTGTATTTGGAAGCTAGCGGTGGTACACTCATCGGACCGGTTATTGCGTCCTCAATTTCTGCAATACTTTGTGCTTTTCAGCCTACTTAGTATTTTTGTACAAGCGGTGGATGTCCACGGGAGATACTTCTACGCCATTCTACATTCTTCATCATTCTATAGGTGTTTACGTGGGATAGTCGTTACTGTCGTCTGGTACGTCCGCTTCTGCGGGTTCAAAATTCAAATTTCCATCGTCCAATCATGATGTAGATCTCGCGGGCCGACCTGTAGCGCTCCTAGCGGATCGTGCGAACGGGCTTCTCATAGGGGTTCCCGATTATGACACGGTCTGTATAATCTAGTAGGTCGTGGCACAGCCATACGTCGACGATGACCTAATCCGTTCGCGCGTGCGACATTCTCCGGAATATTCCAGCAGAAGACACACAAAACTTCGCAACTTTCTGCTGCCACGTGAGCGCGAGATCTCAATGCCACGTTTTCGTGCTCATCTGGCCGTGGGGAATGTGCTGCGGCTCAGTCACAAGGTATTCCGTAGCAGACGACATGGTCGACGGTGTCGTCTGCTATCTGTGCAATACGCCACTGCCTATATTCCGGCATCGTGGGATGCTGAACACAGAAAGGGGGGAACTTCTGCTCCGTAAGTTCTTTTCGTTTCTTTCTTTTTTCACTAGAATATTTTTTTGGAATGTCGCACGTGTCAAAACACGGAATGCCATTATTGCTCAATCCTGCGACCTTTCTTGGTGAGTTGGACATGTACCTGTAAAGCGGCCAGGTGGTCGTATAACTGGTCCACCGACAACGCTCCTACCAGGACACTGTGCATGTTTTCGGACTTGAGGCACCATGCTGCAACAGAGCGCGAAACACGGCGGTCCTGTACGCTGCTCAATTCCCTGCGTCTGACGCTCTTACCGATGGTCAGCTGCGTGCAAGTGCAGCCCAGCTTATCGGCAATGTAGGAAAGCTCCTGCAATTTAGACTGGTGTCTCGGCCCACGTCCTGTTTCTTCGCAAACTCCTTTCTCCGGCCTGTCAACTTTGTCAGTCACAGCCGAAACGTAATGCTAAAAGTAACAAGTGCCTTTACAAACACGGTTTACCGCTTAAAACGTATCACAAACCCTAAAGGATCCACGCGACAAGAGGTGCACTCCTTCGTCGAATTTTCCCGTCAGAACACCGAAGGCTTGCGGAGACCAGGATATAGTGCCAATACCTAGCGGACGAGAACAACAACCCACCAACAGAGTAAACAATAAGGAAATGTATAATCAAATGCCCGACCATTGATATGCCAACTATACCATATACCAACGTACCAATCTTATGGTTCAGTTCTGGAAGTTGAACTTCTACCTTTTCCCTTTGGAACATGTGGTACTCTGTTTGCTCCACAATTGGCGGAATCAGATGACACTGCCTGGCAACTGTATATGCCTCCTGGAATAAGAAACGCAGATAACGATCTCCCAACCTTGACCACATCTTCAGCGAAACTTGCCATAATTTCAATGGTCGTCCACCTGGACGTTCCCCAATACATGGTCATGCCGTTGTTGATGCAATATGTACAGGCACGAACAATTTCTGCAGTAAATCAATCAATACGTCACATCATCGTTCATGAGCGTGTAAATTTTCCACACGGGACTTACCTTCCATGGGACACATAGGATCAGCTTTGTTGATGAGGACAATATCTACGTAGTCCAGCTGTAGACGCCCTAGAGATGCCTGCAGGCCTGCGATGGAAATGAAGTTCAAAATTAACACGCAATACAGCTCACGTTTACGCAGTGCTTGAATTACTGACCTACCTTCTATGATGTGCTTCCGCGATAAACCTCGTTCCATTTCGGATCTGTTTGGAGACGCACATACAGTGCTTGCAGAAGGCGTCATACATATCGTGTCTCTTCAATTATGCAATACTTCTAAACTTGTAAGCACTTGTAAGCAGGCTAGGGAACTTAATGATGTAATACATACCTTGGACCCCAGAACAGCTTGGTGCTCAAAACGTAAGACGACCTCCTGCAATGATACGGCTGACACTGCATGACGTGCGAAACGACACTAACCGTGTATACAACGACATTCCTCAGGATATTCATGCGGAAGATGCGAAAAACGTCATAGCTTTCTGCTGCCACGTAAATGCGAGCGCTCAACGTCACGTCTTTTCGGGCACTGCCAGAGCGAGTCTCCATAGCTACGGTCGTGATCACCGAAAGCACAGTCGTGATTGGCGGTCTCTTAACGACTATGTCATGTCGTTTAAACAGTCAGGCATTGTTCATCTAGGTGGCGTTGGCAGTGTTAACAGTGCGGAAAATTCTGCAGCTCATCCCACAAGATATTCCGTAGCAGACGACAGGAAAAGACAAAGACGGTGTCGTCTGCTAAGAGCGCAGTGCACCACTTCTGGTATTCCGGCACCATGCAAATTTTCAGTGTAACACGCGGTGATATTCTGCCCCGTTGAGCAGTTTCTGCTCGAAGTTTCTGCCAGTTCTTCCACTAGAATATATTCCGTGGGGATGTCGCTCGTGTAAGTACACGACAAATAGACTTACTTCCATGCCTTCTTCTTCAGAACTTTCCCCAGGACGATTTCAGCTCTATGGTCAGCGATAGAAATAATGCGTAAAAACGTCACTCCACGTTTTTTATTAGGAACATTGTGAAAGATACGTACTTGCCACCAGCGTATATGTCGGCCGTGTCGAACAGATTGATCCCGTTTTCAAAGGCGGTTGTTACTATCTCTTCAGCTGTCTGCGCAAAGAAAAACAGACCTTCAGTTATGCGGTATACCATGGTTTCCCAGAGTGCCAGTTCAAACAGAAAAAGACAAATGACAAAAAGTTAAAGGGGCACTGAAGTGCAAATATTTCTCGCGGAATCAAGGATGCCGTTACGTTGACACGAACACAAAAGGAACGCGTTGGTCATCTTTCATACCTGGAGGGGAGGTCTTTGCACTTTGGTGCCCCTTCAAGTACTTGTAAGTACACTTACTTCTTCGGGAACGAGTGAGCCAAACGTTACCCAAGTCCCTGAAGAGATAAAATAGTTTACAGTCGGCAGGGGACCAGTATGAGGGGGAGAGTTCTTACCAAGCCCAATGTTCGATACGCGCAAGCCAGATTTGCCCAAGTTCCTGCAGGCAACAATCAGATTATACGATAATGTGAAAAGGAACACAAAGCGGGGGGGGGGGGGGGGGGGGTCACTAAAGTGCGAAAATTTGACCTCGCGGAATGAAAGATAATGTTACCTTGACACCAACATAAAAGGAACGGAATTCACCCGTCGCGTCGTTCGTGTTTTATGCGCGTACGAATGCCGCAGTTTGCTCCTTTCTCTTTTCCTCTCCTTCTTCAGAAGCGCGACAATGTGGAGCGGCATCCTATTGGTTTCCTCAACCGACCTCCTGCGGTGATTGGACAAATCGTTGACCAATAGGACGCCGTTCCACATTGTCGGCCTTCTTGAGGACGGTAAAATCGTATATTGCAGTTTCGTTCACGCATAAATGACAAACCACGCAACAAACGAAACCAGTTCCTGCTATGTCGGTGTCAAGGTAACAGAATATTTCACTCCGCCGGGAGAAATGTTTCCACTTTATCCGTGTATTCACACGAGCGACATTCCCCAGAATACTGCAGCGGAAGATGCGAAAATCGTCATATCTTTCTGCTTTCACATGAGAGCGAGCGCTCAGCCAACGTCACCTAGATACAGAAGGCCTTCTTATTGCCTCCTCTCTCCCCTTCGCTACGTGGACATATTCGCGACTCCAGCGAAGCCGTAGCCACCTAGCGGTGGAAGTGGCAACCCTCGAGTCCAGGTTCGGCGTGCGCCACCTATAGTTCGCTGGAGTCGCGATCGTCTGCTATTGCAGCGCCTCCTCTATAAGTGGACATATAGAGGAGGCGCTGGCTATTGCGATTCGCCGTTCTGCGAATTCAAGAACTCGCAAATGATTGCAACTAACTTGGAACCTGTAGACCCGAATCTGTAGACAAAAAGTGCAACATGCTTTCCAGAAAATCACCCTTGAGAAAGATACGGGACACTTTTGCGCTTTAGTTTAAAGTTTCTCCATTTAGTACGCGGGGATATTCAATCACTACTTGCAGACGACGGTGGTTCGTCTCCGTGGTTACGACTGCTGAAAGCACGTTCGTGATTGGCTACCGCCGTTGAAAACACGATCCTGATTGGCTGACTCTTAGTTGTTACGTCACGTCGACTAGTAAGCAGGCTTTCATTATCTAGGTAGTGTTGGCTCAGCGCCGTGTCTTCACGTACACTGCTACTAACCGTGAGGAATATCCTGCGACAGAGCCACAAGATATTCCGTATCAGACGACAGGAAAATACGCAGACGGTGTCATCGGCTAAGTGTCGTCTGCTAAGTGCGTAGTACGCCTTTCCCGATATTCCGGTACCCTGTGAATGGGCAACATAACACGGGACGGAACTTTGGCTCTGTGGACAGTGTTTTCGCTTTTTCTTCCACTAGAATATTCCGTGAGGATGTCGCTGGTGCGAATACACGGTATGACCCTTTAAGGTTGCATACCTGTGTCGTATGGTAGAGGGACAGAACAAGGAAACCTGGCGCGTTGGCGGGTTCGTGGTGGGCATGGAGCTTTCGCTGGACAGAGTGCCTTCGTCCAGGCATTCCAAACTCGCTATGGGGGCTCGACAACTGAAAACAGACGCGTTGGTATGTGAGATTTAGAAAACAACCAAAGCAAAAAAAGGTGTTCCTCTGGGGGAATAACTAGCATATTCCTGCTCGACGGTATACTGTATATAAGTGGTTAATTTCGCGGTCTTAACAGTTCGCGGAATTCGCATGGCGGGACGTATGTGAAATATTTCACGGGACCTTAGATTCATGATGCATGTTCTGTGCTGTTGTACCATGCAGCTCATCTGGGTCAACATGCTAGAAGTCTGAGTGAATAAGCAAGCCCTTCCTTGGTGAACTTGACGTAGACGACCAAGCATCAATAGTGGTAGCTGAGGCAATGAAACATTGAAGGGGCGATCACGATATGCTACAGTTGTATAAATGTTGCTAAAAATAATGCTACAATAAAATGCACTCAGTGGGAGAGTTTTACTATAGAACCACAATCTTCATGTTATTTTTAATCCAATCCAAGCGATCAATGTATTACGGCGTTGACATGCACATATCTACCTTTTTCTTGTTGCCAACGTAGAAGCGTACCTTTTCACAATTTACTACGATTCTAGGTCATTTCAAGGGCGGTTTTCAGAAAATGTAGATGCAAAATGTAATGAAACAGTGCTTCATTTATAATAAATCTTCCTGGATGAAGCCTCTGACGTAGAGAATGTCGTCTCATTATCACCCCGAGGCACTCTGACTTCCCGGTGAAAATCCTCTGGATGACAAAAAGTTAGGCCCCGGCCCTAAGCCACTTTATGTTCAACCCTTTTTCAATCGTTCGTCAGAAAGAGCAGATAAAAAATAGAAAGGTCGTCGTCATGGTAACTACCAGGTATACACAAGAGCACTGGAGGTCATCCGGCCTGACCGATCGTTATTCTAACTTCCACTCTGGGAATGTGCACCGCGATACGCCGTTTGGAATGGCAAATATGGCATGCTGGAATGCGGCACGGAAAATGCACGGCACGGTGCGTAAACAAATACTATACGATGAGGTTGGCTTTCAGACACGTCCTCTTCGAAGCAATATACCGTAAACTCCCGTTATAACGAAATCGCTTTTATTTTTCGAATTATCGCTGCAGTCGAAGTGTCACGCTGTCCCGATCGATATACATGCGTTTCGAACCTGGGCACCCGAAGTATAGGCGAACTCACGCGACTCCTCTTTGTGCGAAGGGAAAGCCGAAGGAAGCGCGTATTCGGCAAACCCAGCTTAGGTCTTCTCTCTCTCTCTCTGCCTCTCTCTTTTTCAACATTACTTAAAAAAGGCTGCCAAGATTCTCACACCAAATGCTTTTTCCGCGCGCTTCCGCGGCTATACAGTCACTGTCTATACTGTCACTGTCTCTTGTGGCACTTCTGCTTTTATCGAATTGCCGCTTATATACCGAATACTTTTCCGGTCCCGTTGACTTCGTTATAACGAGAGTCTACCGTATTTAAAACCTTATTCGAGAATCTACGTGGATCAAGAAACGACATCGGCAGAATTATGCCGTCGCACTCACTCAAGTCGACGGTTGAAATGCGAAACGGAAGAATATAAAGGACCCAGCTTTTTGAAGCAGTACGTTTGTTAATGACACAATGACGTAACCGTTTTTGATTAAACAAAAGCAAAACAATACCTCTTCTTCATCATCATCGCCATCCTTGCACTCGGTGGCCGTGATCCACAGAGGTCAAAGATTAGCAAATAACGAGGACTGTCAGAAAGGCAGTCGAAATACGAAAGGGAGGCGCGGATTAAGGAAAACCGTCCAATCCGAACGCTCGCAATTCAGAGAACTCGTCCTTGACACAGTCAATCAGTGCAGCGTGATTTTTCAGGAAGTAAGATCACAAAATGATGCCATGTGAGCACCGAATGAAAACGGCAAATCGGAGTATCGGGTATCAATCAGCACCTGTCAGATCGCGGACGCTGGAATACATAGTGGGATCCACTGCAGGATCCGCAGTAGTCACCGTGAATGGACCATCGTAATTTGTCACGGTTATGTTATTCCGCAACAGTCCAGATGATTGAACGCTGATTACAGAAGCCGAACAAGAAGTGGTCCTGGCGTGTAAGAGGGTCAATATGTGGGGACTTGGTATGGGGATGGGGGTATGGTATGGGACTATGGGTGGGGATTTGGTATGGAACACTTGGTGTGGGACCTGAAGGGACATGGACAATGCACCTTGTTTTCCCAAAGGTACTTGTAAAACGAAGTAACGAAAAGAAAGAGACAGCTGTGTACTGAGAAAGTGGCCTCCGAAGGTTGTATTTACGCGCAGACTGTCAGATAATCGCACGATAGTTGCTCTATGTGCCTATAAGTAGAAGACAAGATGAATTGCGTGAGGCCCGCAGACGTCATGGAACATACGATCAATGCGGAGCAGACTCTAATCGAACATCACTCATGGAGTGGTGAAACAAAGGGCAAACGGGAAGAAACAGCTGCCACGAGCGCAAGCACAGGGTGCCTCCAATAATAACTTTTACTTTTTCTTTCTTCGCCTACTGTAATGTTTACTTACCTGCGCAAAAGTCTCGGTTTCTGCTTTAGTTCCAGGGGTAAAAACCTGGGCGACATTAAAGCGCAAAAATCGCTCCTCGCTCCTTTAAGTTACCGTATATTCACACGAGCGACATAGAATACTACAGCGCACGATGTATACCATACGTCATAGCTTTCTGCTGTCACGTGAGCGCGAGCACTCAACGTCGTGTCTTCACGTGCACTGCCAACGTCACCTAGATACAGAAGGCCTGCTCATTGTCTCCTCTCGCTCCTTCGATTAAGAGTCAGAATTCGTCTGCTACTGCGATTCACCGTTCTGCGAATTCAAGAAGCCGCAAATGATTGCAGCTCACCTGGAACCTGCAGACTTAAATATTTAGATAAAAAGTGCAAGGCCCTTTCCAGAAAATCAGTTTTGAGAAAGACTGAGACCTTTTTTGCGCTTTATTTCCAAGTTTTCCCATTTAGTACGCGGGGACGTTCAATCACAACTTGCAGACGACGGTGGTTCGTCTTTGTGGCCACGACCGCTGAAAGCACGTTCGTTATTGGCTACGGCCGTTGAAAACACGATCCTCATTGGCTGACTCTTAATTGTTACGTCATGGCGACGAGTAAGCAGGCTTTCTCTATCTAGGTGGTGTTGACACTACGAACCGTGTGGAATATCCTGCGACACAGCCACAAGATATTCCGTCGCAGACGACAGGAAATGACGCTGACGGTGCCGTCTGCTAAGTGTCGTCTGCTAAGTGCGCAGTACGCCACTCCCGATATTCCGGCACCGTGTGAACGCTCAACATAACATGGGGCGAAACTTCGGCTCTGTGAGCAGTGTTTTCACTTTTTCTTCCACTACAATCTCCCGCGAGGATGTCACCCGTGTCAGTACACGGTAAGCGAACTGTTGGTACTGTTGGGCTTGTTCGTAAGAGATATTCAGAGAAGTTGGAGTGTGGGTATATGGGACGAGGAGTATATCGGTACGACTGCTGCGAATACGGGCCTTGCAACTTCCGCCCTGTAAGCAGTTTTGTTGCTCTTTCTTCCACTAGAATATTCCATGGGGACGTTGTTCGTGTGAGTACACGGTAATAGTGGCACGTATACGTTCCCCAGCTTCCTAAAGTAGGGTCATTGTTGGAGCATATCTCGTTCGTGGAAGTCACCCGTTTATATAGGTTTTCTAAGAATAACTTACTTATTCTGTATGAGAGCATTGGTGAGATTGTGCTCGCTCTTGATGCTCATGCAGTCCTCCAAAGCAACGTAGTCCTTACCCAGCTTTCCCGGCGCCGTCCCGAAGAACACGGGAGAATCTGAGGGAGAGAAAACCGAAATGAAGGACACTGCGGAAATCGGAACTGATGCAATTATTTATCGGGCGCCTGTTCCGCGTCGTCTTTCCTCGACGACTGCACCGATTTGATGGACTGAGTTAGCAGATTTGTCTTCAAGTGATCGTGACGTTTCACCACTTGCTATGCTGGATAAATGTTAAAGAGTATTATCTGCATCAACGTGGGCGTGCATGCCAACATTTGCAGCAAAAGCGGGCAATACAGAAGCGTGTAGAAAATCGCCACGGCTACACCGAAAACTGATCGAACGGTGGTGTTGGTGGTGATGCAACTGCTTGTCGTAGTATGCCACGCTCAGGCGGGCAACGACACGACTACCGCAGGGGGTGATCGTGCGTCCGAGGCCGACTTCATAGGAACTGTGCCGACATTTGTCTTATAGAGCATCTGAGGAAAACGCAAGGAAAACACCGATACAGCACAGCCCTCGCAAGGGTTCGAACCCGGGCCACCTCACTGACATCACTGCGAGAGTCTCAGCCAGTGATGTAGCACGGGAGAGGTCACGTGCTACTCGGTAGGATCTTCATATCACTTCGCGTTGGAATGAAAGATCACGGACGTGGAAGGATATACATGTATGTTTGTATACAGTGCACATTCGTTACTACTAAATCGCTTTTATCGAAGTTTCACGCTCTTCTGGCCGAAATTCTTGCGTTTCGAACCGGCTTATTCGAAGTGTGGGGTCCACCCACTCCGCTTATTGCGAACTGTGAGCCGGCGAAATCGCCTACAACACGTACTGGGTGCTTTATTTAAAATGCTACCAACGTGCTCATGACCAAGGGCTATCACCCCAACCCTCTAAATACCATGCCAATTGCCAATGATGAGGACAGCGCCCAGAAGAAGAACAGTCTCTGTTCAAAATATCGGCGACTCTCGTCCTGACGCTTTTTCCTTACCAAGGTATGTTTGTTTGCTTGAATGCTTACCGTAAGACTCCCTCGCGGTTTTTCCGAGGCTATTGTAACTGTTTTTATGACTCTCCGCTTTTATCGAAGTTCCGCATATATCGAATTTGTTTCTGGTCAAATTGAGTTCGTTATAGCGAGGCTTCGCTGAATATATTTTTAAATCGAGCCGTTAAACCATGAGGTGGCTAATCGAAGCATCGTTCTCTGGAAGAAAACCTGAATTGAGGGTTGTTCATCGTAGAAGCGGTCCCGAACTTGCGTACATTTGCGGCTACGCGGAACGAGGGTTAAACGAAGTACATTTTAAAATGAGGTAAATTGATGATTACATGCGTGCTAGATGTCATCCGGAATATAGCCCCCGTATATAGAACGTGATGAAAAAGTCAAACCATATGAGGTTACTCCAAACGTCATCGCGTTCAATGGTGGTGGTGGATGTGAAAGGTCTCGCCGTTGTCGGCCTCACAGAGGTGGGCAACGTCACGACTGACGCCCTGGGGGAATGTGCGTCCTGGGCCGACTTCTAAGGGAACTGTGCCGACATATGTCTGAAAGCGTCTGAGGAAAACTCAGAAGAAACCCCAGACAGCACAGTCGGCACCGGAATTCGAACCCGGGTACCTGCCAGTCGCGTTCAATGACATGACTTTTTCAAATGGCCTTTCATTGGCTTTCTCGTGAATTACTCGAATGTCATCGCGTCCACTGACATTCGAGTAATTATTCGAATGTCTCGAATTCACGAGAAAGCCAATGAATGGTTCATAGGCCATTTGAAAAAAGTTCCAGAGAGCAGCGCGCGCCCTGGCAGGGCGTGCCGAGAAGTGCTGTGCAAAAACGACAGCGATTGGCTATCGCCTCCCATTGTTGTCGTCGTCGTCGTACTGGTACATGTATGCACCGTCGCTGTCGTTTTGCATAGAATTTCCCGGCATGCCCTCCCAAAGCGCGCCATCAAAATAAAGTTGTTGTTGTCGTTGACTCTACGTATTTATGGCGTTTCACGGTATTCATTCACGGAATCCATTCACTTTCCTCGGGTGTATGTGCTTCTTACCTTGTTCCTTTGCAGAAAACGAGCTTCACGTGCTATGCGAGGCTGTATATAGCTCAAGCGAAATCATCGCGCTCTTTACGATCTACGAAAAAAAAATTAAATAAAGCCTGAACAGACGGACCTTTTGACATTCAAATTCCTCGCTGGTCTAAAATTTCAAGTTTACTCTAACGTGCACACAGTGTGAATAATTCAAAGTGCTGACAGAAGCGAAAACCAGGAGCTGGCGAGCTACAGCGAAGCGCGTTCAATTGTCTCTAAAGACAGGCGTCTCGTTTTTTTCTCGCCCTTTGTCACCGACACTGATTGATGCTGTTCTGGGCCTCCTGGAACCCGTTCAACGTAAATACTGGTGGCCACCGTGAGGCAAGCCATTGTAACCTTTGTGTACCTGGTTTTATTTGGGACCACCCCACCTTGACGCGAAAATAGCGCACAATTGAAATGAGAGCAGGTATAGGATGAGCGCGCCCAATCACGTGACGCTCTGTCTGGAGTTCAGGTGCGGGCTTCGTTACGCGAACGGGTCACGTTGTGTGTACTATAATTTTGCAACGGTTATAGGCAGAAACTCGCAAAGCCCGAATTGCGGTCCGGATAAGGCGTCCGAAAATTAAGAGTATACTCAGGTGACCTCCAATTTATACAGGGTGTTTCACGAGAGGATGCCACTCAAATCCTAAAAATAGGTTTTACTTGAAAAAATTATAAAACTACTTGGAATACATTCATACGGATTTTTGAGACAGATTGAAGCTGTTTGAATTCGTGTTACGCGTTAATTAAGCTCGAAACATTGCCAAGCAAAGGTAGCATTTCCCCCCTGAATTTGGGAATTTGAATATATATATATATATATACTGTAAACGTATTTTTATTCGCGATGTATTAATTTTCGCGAATCGCATTTGGGAAGTTGTTCGCGAGTATTTAATTTCGCGATTCCAGGTCTGTTTCCTTCCGCGGTATATATATATACATGTTTATAATTTGATTGTGCACTCAAAGCCGAGCACAGCTGTTTTATCTACTTGAAGCTCGTCAGCCCGGCACAGGGAAGTGACACGATCTTGGGTCAGCGCTAACAGCGTGTCTCGGCCAGACATCAATGTTCCTCGGTGACGGTGCCACCTATGGAGGCCGCTGTGCAAGCCAGCAAGTACATATACAAAGGAAAAATAGCTATTTTTCCTTTGTATATATATACAGTATATATATATATATATATATATATATATACTGAAATGAAAAATGAAACACAGACACAGAAAGGGGGAATAATTTATTTACATTTAAGATACATGGAATGCTACATTACGGCGGAAGCTCCGCCTTCGTCAGGACAAAAAAAGGAGGAGCATTGAAGCAAGAGCAAAAATTGAGGGGACACAGTGCCGTCTCATGCGTCGAAGATGAGCTTTAAATTGTGGAAATAAAACAGAAACAAATGTATCGGGTGACGCTATCGGAACTGCCCTTATCTTGGGTTGCATTTTCTGGTTTCTTTTAATCATTTTCCGGGACGCTAGAGGCGATAGTGTGCTCTTTCACCCTCTCACATCGGGGGTGAAGGAAAGACGCGTCTCCGAAGATGCGCAATGAACAAAATAAAGAGAAAAAAAAGTTTTTCTTCACGAATTTTTTGTAGACGATCTATCGAACGGATTTTTGTTCTGAAAACGGCTACGCTATCAGGTGACCAAAGGGACCAGAAGTTCTCATTGGGACAACTTCGTAGCTTTTATAATTAAAAAGTTAATTATTGAAAGTTATTTAGGACATTGGTTTGCTGGTGCCCTCTTAAAGAGCGCCCTTCAGCAACTGACTATACTACATTGCAACTGACTTCATCTAAAAAAAAAACTGACATATATATTTTAAAAAAATGTGTTCGCGTTTAGCTGGGACACCCTGTATATACACAACAAAGATTGTTCTTGACTGCAGCGTGTTCTGCAACGAATCAAATGAGCTCCTGTGAAAGTACAAGAAGCGCAGGTTACCTGCAGCGCGCACGCGCGAGGCTTGTGTTCTGCACACCTTTTACAAATCCCTCCACTCTTGGAGCGTATCGGAGAATGATAAAAAGGAGGGTACGTCGTGACGTCATCTGTTCCCCCATCATGTGACTCATGACGTCACTCGAGGGTTGTGCAGGCCGGTCGTCCGTGGGTGCTTTCTCTGACTGTTTTTATAAATTTGATTTCGCAGTCACAATACACCGCACAATGAAAGTATTTTCCATGATGTCTCCTGATGGACATCTTGGCGAATGAGAGAGAGGCTTTGAGGCTTTTTTGAGAATGAAGCTTTGAGCTATGTTAAATGTCACCTCGTTGCTGATTTAAGCTTAAGTATTCTGGTTGTACAGTCATTTCCTGCGCTGTGTGCGAAGTGCTACGTATTGAATACAATGCCTGAGCTGCCTTTGTAGTCACACGTGATAACCGATTTTCAAGTGCTGCTGCCGACGTACGTGCTACGTAAGTTGCGTAGATAACAGGAAATGTGACCTGGAAAGATTGGCTACATATTACATTAATTTGTATTTGTTGAAAGACGGTGTAACTGCATAGGGCCATTGATTATATGCATAGTTCATTGTAATGTGTAATCCCCATATTCGATACGCAGCTCCAGTACGCACATTTCCCAATATTGTTAGTTTTACATTACTGTTTCCTTTTGATTTTACCACATTTTTGGTCTAATCGTTCTCATTATAATCTAACATGGCTGGGGCTGCCACGAAAGAACTATGTTCGTGAATATATAAAAAAAATATCGCTGGTGCGCTCTGCTCTTGAATATATAAAAAAGCAAGGGGATAAAAAGACATCAAAAACCTGAAAACCGTTGGGTCAACTGTGGTTTATTATCCGTACACGCCGATATCCACATTGTCAAGCATGGCATCAGTGGGTGCACTTCTACAAGAAGCAAAGTGTACCAAGAGTTCAGGTGCTTGCAATCTCAAACCGATTTTGAACCACAATGATAGCCCTACAGTTTTTCATAAGCTTGACTCACGCACTGTGCGTCAAAGTGGCTACAGCGGAGAGGAGAGGCTTAAACATCGTACGTAGGTGTGAAGATGAGGTCCGTTCTGTTTACGCACTATTAACATAATGACCACGTCACTCGGGGGAGAGAAAAGTAATGGAAGTTGTCTCACCTTACCGTTTAATGGCCCGATTGTGAAAGGCAGTCGCTACACAGTAATGAGTATCGAACCCGTTTGAAGCAGCTACAATCACCAGATGCGAATGCGTTATGCCCAACACGCTTACGCTGGACGCATGGTCAAGAGTGGGATTTATGGATCTCTAAGCAGCGTTCAGAAGGCAATATGCCCGTTGATGCATGCTGATTAAAATCTGACAGAGTGAAGCCAAGTGTCTTCTGTAAAGCGTGCTTTCACTGCACAGCCCTAGTGTTATGCGGAAGAAGCAACCATACAAGATCTCTCTCCCCGCTCCGCGTGCACTGGTGTAATGCGGTGCTTAGAGGCACACCACGGGGAGACACTAACGCTTTGCAATTTAAAATGAAGATAGTAGAAGCAAAGTGAGCAAGGCGGCAGCGACTAAATAAAGATACCGGGCCTGCGCCTGCTTGCGGTACACTACGTAGTCACTTACTTAAAAAGCCCATTCTATGCATGACCAGTTTAAACACCCCCGAGGTGCAAGTCACGCGTCACTTAACGTGTGCCAAGTCGTTGCAGTAGTCGTAATTCCTACCGAACGAAAGAGCGCTTGGCCATCACGAACAGCGCAGAGCAAAAGTTACCGAGAGCGTGCAAAAAAATTAATTTCGTGGACATTTACTTTGCCATTCGCCACAGAATTACACACAGGGTATGGTAGGATACATTCTGCGTGCGAACAGTTAGTCCGTACAAGACGCAGCCCCGATTTAGAACGCTTAGGAAAGCAATCTTCTATGGCGGTATTTGTCACGATTCGTTGAAATGTGCTCAGCTAACTGCAACTCATCGACGTTATTTTGTGTGTGTGTGTGTGTTAGTGAATTTATCAGCAAGACCGATTTGTTAACTCTAAGTTGTTACACAAGCAGTGTGCCCGCTGGATCAAGCACACTGAGGCATCACTTGTGATTCGTTCTTTACCCAAAGCAATTTTGCAACTTCATGTTGATAGTCGTAGTCTATAACACCGTAGCTTTATATTTACGAAACGTTAAGCGAACGTACTTCGTGCAGTTTCTGTGATTCTGGTAGATTTCTCAGATGTGCATCACTATGTGTGCGTCTCATTTCCTCTCACAAGCACATGCACTGCAGAGCACGAAATCTTTCGCTTTAAATATCTTCCCGCGCGTTCATTACAGCCAATAATTAGACGGATTACAGTAATAAAAACGCGTCTAACAGCGCGTCAAGCGATTCGCGGGCCTATTGACTTTGATTCGCAGATGCATGCAACAGCGTACCTATTTGTGCTGTCCGTCGTCGAGCAAAACTGCCAAGATGCACCACATTTTTCCGTCCTCGCTGTCCAAACGTCGACTGGTAACCAACTACAGCACAGTACCTCGCGCGCGCGGTATCGCTGTGGAAGCAGACGATGCGTGCGTGCACAGAGGGCGCTACGGTTGTCTACTGCACTCTCGCTTCCAGCGAGAAAGGAGGGGGAGGGAAGGAGGAGAGTAATCAAAACGGAGTGCGTCCTTGAGAACTGCTGATTAGCAAAACAAAAGGGGCGCCACTTTTGTACCGCGGTAACGAAAGCGCGGGCGTGCGTTGTCTGCTGGACTGGCGTGTCACCTGCAATTTTCCTTTCTTTTCTTTTTACTTGCGAAGCAGCGATTGTTAGATCGATGGTTCACCTGACGGAGAGCGGGAAACGAGAGGGGAAGATAAAAATTGCTCATTTTAATTTACCTACGAGATATACCACCTACACATCTTCGTCAGAAGGTCCACCCAAGTTTAATGCCGCTCATTCATCAAGGGAGTGTCGGCTGAATGTTTAAAAAGCGAGGGAAAAAAAAAAAAAGACAAAGTCAGTCAGAGATTTTGTCCCGCTCAAACCCCGATTACAGTGGAGGAAGGAGAGAGGTTTGAACATAATTGCATCCAAGGTTGCCAGCTGTTCAGGGGGATTCTGCTCCGCAGAGTAAAATAATTGGTGGTCTCCTCCCGCGGATCTACCACTTGTGCTTATAGTTTCTCAGACTGAACTAATTGCTCCCACGGCGGTTCAAATCACTTACGGGACCGGTCGACGAATTAGAGGTGCGGCCTTCGAACCAATGCTTTTAACCGTGAATTTTACTCAGCGGAAAACAGCCACTTTGTTAAAGAGAGAACGCCAAGCGGGAACGAAGGTCGGCTGGGAAGGAAATGATCGTCCAAGACGCGAAGGTCCACTTTGCGCTCGTTCAAATGTTAATAAAATTATTATAGAACACTTTCCTTGTCGTGTTCTTCTTCTTCTTCTTTGTTCTTCTTCTTCTTTCTTCCTTTTTTTAGTACAAAACGCGCACCGGTAAATAACTCGCACTGACTTTTCGGGACACTTATTACAGTGTGGAGGGTGTCCCAGAAAACGGGTCTTAAAGAGCTATACCATGGGAAGAAAATAGTCAAACATCATGCGTGTCTGAGATAGGGTTGCCACCTGTTCCGTCGGCCAATACCAAACACGGGGGGGGGGGGGGGGGGTGGCAAGCGCAACGCAGTGGGCTTTGTGTACTAGACTTGAATCAATACGATGTATAAAGAGTCTTTCTTGCTTTTTTTTTTTTTAGCCAAACGTTGCCTTAGTTGTCTCAGACTACAAATAACTGGGAGTCAGGTGGGAAAACCAGTAGAGGTCGATACAGTGGTTTATCAAGAATCCCTAGCACGGAGGTGTGTTGGAAAAAATTGGGGGGGGGGGCTCATTATTATAGTCACGTCATTACAACTTAAGATACCATTACTGACATGTGTCTAAAGCTGAAATCGCAAGGGCACAGTGAGGTACACAGGTGAAAAAGCTAGGGGGTGCCACTGAACATTTGGGGGTGTTAGGGGGTGTAGGGGGGGGGGGTCTGGATAAATCACTGAGTCGATGGCAGCCCGGTCACGCTGAAAGGCGAGACAAGCAGGAAGGCCCCTGATTGGCCGGCGGCTGGAATGCATAACGTTGCATTTTTATTGGTCCTGTTAATTTCATTTGCATTGTGCCCAGTGCTCTGTGATGTATCTCTCCACCTATGCGTTCTATGGGGAGCTGTTACTGCCACGCTGCCCTCCATTTTTTGCCCCGTTTTGGATTAGACAAAGTGGATTGTGAAGAACCATATCAAATTCTTGAGTCTTGAAAGCTGAGCACTGTGCAGTGGGCACAGAGGGTTCAGTAATAGGTTCTCTACAGTATCTTCGTATGGATCAACGTAGCTTTCATTGCTCATTTTAGCTATCGCTCTACCTCTGGTGACGATGACACAAACGAAAAACTCGAGGTCGTAAAGTTTTTACAACGACTTGGCCAATTGCCGAACATTTTATGTCCAGATTACACCTCCACCCGGACACGTAATGCAAGCGTTGAATTTCCGAACTGTTCGGGTGAAATCCGGACAGGTGGCAACCCTAGTCGGAGCGCCCACATCATAGCGCTGGACCACTTTTTGCGCGCCCTCGCTCGCAGTCCGACGAAAGGAGGTTGCTTAAGCCCACACAGGGATAGTACAAAAAAAAGTGAAAGTTCTTGAAATGGGGAAAGGGAAGGCATGAAGCCAGCGGAAGCCGGATGCGATAAGCCATTGCCTGTCTTATCTGGTACCGAAACAATACTTTTATTCCATGTTAGCACCACTAAGCAACTGTGGCTATAAAAAAATAATAAAAAAACATCAATTTGCGACACGTTACGGCTCACTTTTCCTACTCTCCCAGTGTGGGCTGGGTTTAGCAACCTCCTTTCGTTTCGTTTGTATGATTGATACAAACACAAATAGAGACAACTTAACGCCAGAACTAGAAAAAAAAAGAAAAAAAATACATGGGACGATCAGAAGGCACACGCGAAAGAAAAAATGCACAGTGACGTACAACTGCCCATGCAGTCTTACTCACAAACGGAAACGAGACAGGATAGTTGGTACAGTCAAACTCCTTTACAACGAAGCTCAGGGGACAGCAAAAAAAATTCGCAGTAAAGGAATTTTCGTTAAAAAGGATGTCCATTATTGGACCTATAGGCTCCAGCGGGACCGCAAAAAAAATTTGCTGTAGTGGTATTTTCGTTAAAAAGGTGTTCGCTATAAAGGAGTTTGACTGTACCAAGCCATACCAAATCAACAGACCTCTCCCTATTTGTACACAAATGACGTCATTGTGTTCGACAGCGCCACCAATTTGGTAGAGATAAACTACGCTGGAAGCTAGGGGCGAACGAGATCGCGCCCGAGAGCCACGGTCTTGAGGGGATTACGATGGTCCCTGAATGGGACGCGACCTTCGGTCCTACTTTTCTTTCAGTTTGACCTTTTTCACAACGGCTTATGCGCATGCGCATGACCTTGAGGCGCCGGAGAGGGTTATCCCCGTCTTCATTAGATGGCGCAGTATAGGGACGACAGAAGTGGGGGTCCAGTGGGGAGACCGCACGAACGGCGCGAGCTCGTCGGTCCCACTCCGGACCGGTTTTGGTCCTTTGTGCTACCCACGTGGATTGGTTCGCTGGAGAGCGCTAGGATACGACGCGTATGTGAAAAAGGTCCATAGGAGGGAGCCAACAAGTGCCCATTCGTGGAACCCATCTCTCCCCTTCCGATTTGTTTCGGTTTCAGTCTGTCTGCCAATGTCATGATGATGTTTCTCGGGTAGAGGTCTATTGTCTGGTGTTTTTGTTCTAACCTCTGTCCCGACTCACAAGATACTTCTTTGTACGCAGGACGCTCAGATCAAGCGCGTTCCCAAATTTCGAAAATCGTTTTTATGAATCTTGCTTCGTTTTTAGCCGAGATATTTCCTGACTACGTCCTGATCACGTCAATTATCGTAGAAATAACACAAGCCTGAAATCGATTTGGTTGCGAAGCGGCTGCAAGGATGAAATTATACGAGTGGCAGGTATCTAACTTTAACAACGACAAAGACATACACTATTACTCTCAGCTTCAGCCTTGATCTGGCAGCCTTACGTATCTACGTATCTGTCTTACGTATCTCACGCCTTGATCCCAGCTTCAGCCAGATCTGGCAAGTCCCAGGGCCAAACCTGAGACAGCACAGTCGGTGGTAGTATTCGATCCAACCGCCTCCAACTGCTCAGCATGACCTGCGTCTGTTGTGCTTTGACCACTGCCCATAGGCAAGGAAAGACCTGAGCTTGCTTGCTTCCATAACATATTTCTTAAACCAGACCATGGTTTGTCCAAAAGCGGCATGACAAAAAGAAAGTACAGAGAGACGGAACAACAAGAGTTGATTTCTAACTCGCGTAACAGTAGGAAACTGGCATAGTTGGTAACTACTCAGCTTACATCACAGTAACGCGGAAACTGCACGAGAACAAACTCGTTTCTTTGATGGAAATGGCCATGCAATAAGGAATAAGAGGAACTGAGAAATGAATATATACTTTGAATAAAGTACTAAGTTGATTCCAAAAAAGAAAGAAGTTCTCGGGGGCGACAGCATGTGGGCTGACATGGGGATCCAAGAAGCCATCTAAGCGTGGATGTGATCCACAAATCAGCGGTGTTATCATACGATTGAAAAAGACAGATATTTAGTCGAGCGACCCGATGGAAGCGCCGTGATACGATTGTATAAAAGGAACGCGTACCGCTGCCTTCTCTTCGAACGTTGATTCTTTAAAAAGAAGTGAACATATTGCTCACCCGGCAAAAGCTGGCATTCTTCATCGCAGAAGAAACTCATTCTGTGCTTTAGGGAGGCATCATGAGTAAAAGAGGAACACTTAAAGAGACCTCAGCGCAATCCTCAAAAGGAGAACGTTAGCTCCTCCGCATCTTCTTGCGCGTCCCGGCACGGGATGATTCCATCGAAACTTGCCAGAACTGTGCAACTGTAAATAATCGATAACGGAGACGGCAAAATGTCTGGGTCGATGCGAGCCGCTACCCGTTGCCCTACAACTGCGAGGACACTGCGAAATTTCCGTTGTCCCGTACACAGATGACGCTACGCTACCGGAACGATGCTGCAGCAGCGGATGAGCATTCAGAGGAAACTGCTTCGCGCTCTGGCAACATTGTGCGAAATGGCGGCCGCCGCAGAATTTGCAGAAGTGTGAGTTGCGCGGAGCTTTTTCCCGGGAAGCTACTCTGGTACAGTGTATTTCGTGGGTGTTTGCAGAAAGTATAACGCGATTGAAAAACTATATACGTGATTCTGTTGACCTTTGCAACAAAGAGGCACGTAACAATTGGTAAGGACGCCGTGACTTCTGTCTCCCTGCGGACGCTACGAGAAACTCGAAAACCCAACTGTAGATGGTTGCAAATGCCGTTTCGCTCGAAAATTTGGAACTTATACGATCTAATCTGGCACGTTATCGTCTGTACGAAAGCAAATGGCCACAGGAGTGGTTTTCTTGCAGCAGACCTGCTGAATGAGAAGTCCGTTTCCGCTTGTGAATATTTATGCGTCGAATAGGGGCTCTGTCATTCATTGTTTACATGCATCGTTTTCACGGTTTGTAGTTGAAAGCCGGAATTTTCTTCCTGCATCTGCTTTATGTTTGTGGGCACAAGCATAAGGTGACGCATGTATCTGCCTACACTGAAAAAAGGACCGCAAAACAGAATAAAAAGTTTGGGTATATCATGGCACCGTTTTCCACAATTATATTGAATTTCGTGTTCACCCAATTATCCTTCTTAATTAGCTAAAGCTCATTGCAGCAATTTCTCCAGCAGGTTTCATCTATTGTGCATTGTCGGCACCAGCACGGTAATGTAACAGCTTGTGGGTATACATCGCAAAATAACTGCGGACATGGGCAACTCGAGGACAGAGTGCCTGATGGAATTTTACCTGGCTATGCCAAAATCTAAGCACATGGCACACACTATTAAAGCCCCTTATTGTGAACGATGACATGTACAACAAACTTGTCCCACGGCATCAAAATTGCTGGCATTCCCACCACCAGGATTTCAGTTCACAACCCCAGGATCTCTTAGTAAACATGTTCACAACTGACGTGCCAAATGAAAATGAAGCACATTCATGTGAACATGCTTCTCTCCTTCAGGGCTCAATAAACCTTTTTAGAAAAGCAAGCGCCACCTGTTGCATGCAAGGGAACTTAGAGCGCCTTAAAGCATTACGAGACGGCCGGAGGCGGAAGTAGAGGAAGAACAACAACATTCCCGGTGTGCGCAGCAGCAGCGTCAGCCAGAGTAAACCATAACCGAAGCAGACGACAGAGCAATGTTCCTGAAAGTTCCCATGCTGCTTTGCGCTGCGCGCTTGGTGGCGTGCGCATCGTTTTAAAATCGTCTATTGTATGAACTGCCGCAACGCTAGAAAGTATCATCCCACTCCGTATTTTAATCCTTCAGTATAGTACATAGTTGTGAGTTTTAAAATAAATTTTGGGAAAAGAATCTCGAAAAGTGAGTCTTAGAATACTGCTTTTTTGAATTTTAAGAAAATGCACAATTTTCTTGCAGCTGTGATGCCATGAAAAGAATATGGCCTTGATGATGCCTTCCATCATGCCTGAAATTGCCCAGGAACCTGGGGGAAGGCTAAAGGTATTTGAAATAATTGTCCAGTAAAGTTTCAGATTTAACCATGGCGCCGCTTACAGGGGGTTACCATAATCAAACCGATCGTCTACGGCAACGTTGCGAGGTACTTCGGTAAAAAGCGGGAGGAGGATGGTCACACACACCAGTGGACTGTCTACCTCAAGCCGTACAAAAACGAGGTGTGATAAGTTACATTAGGAATCTGCCTCTACATGCAAAAGAGCCTGTACTACTGTTGCACACGGTTAAATGTCGTTACATGACAGCATGTTCCTCCCCTAGGACATGTCAACGTATGTTAAGAAAGTCCACTTCAAGCTACACGAAAGTTATCCAAACCAGAACAGAGGTCAGGTTGTGCTGCTATTATTATTCTCTACTAACAGCATTGTTGGTGAAGTGGATGCTTCACTACCTGACTGTTTTGCAGTGTTTTCACGGTGCACCGTCTGTTTTTTCACAGTTGTAATGAAACCCCCTTATGAAGTTACTGAAACTGGCTGGGGGGAGTTCGAGATTGTCATCAAGATCTATTTCATTGACCCGTCCGAGCGTCCAGTATGTGGTATTTCCTCAGTCTTTTTTTTTTTTTTCAGTTCTTTTCTTTCTCATTATGCTGTTCTGTGACTGATAAACGAACCCATTTCAGGTCACAGTCTACCACATATTGAAACTCTTTCAAAGTGAAACCAACATCATGCTAGGCAAGAAACAACTTGTTTCAGAGTCCTACGATGAGTTGGTAAGAAGGATCGGTCTCAAGTAGAACAAAAAAGGGCTGCGTTCATCTTTAACTAGCCCTTCAATGTCATTGCAGATTTTTTCTGAACCTTCAGTACTGATGCAGCAGCTACTGACAAGCTCTCGTCAGATCACACTGGGCCCCTACAAGCATGAAACAGATTGTACGTAACCTGCAGCAACTCGCTGCTGCTTAACCCATGTATCTTTAAGAGCAAATTTCAGTGAAACTTGCACATCCCAGATATAGGCATACCATTATGGAAGTCGGCTTCACGTTACGCCTGTGAGCGTTAGGTGAAGCCCGCTTTAGGGCACTGTGAGTGTTGCTGGACTGCATGTACGGTTTCGTCTAAAGTGTCGAAGGAGCGTGGCTTTTGTTCCTTATGCTTAAGGACCGAAAGATGAAGACCGCTTTGCGGGAATGTCAGTGTTGCCGGCGCCGTCTAGGGCGAGCGCAGTGGAGATTAGCTCTATCCAGACGAGACCCAACCCGAACTAATTGGTGGTGGTCTTGCGTTTGTTCGTCATGTTCATATTTTCGGTACCCGATTTGGAAAGGCAGTTTATTTCTCTTGGGGTGCAAAGTGAAGTTGTTCAGCAATGAATTTTGCACCCACCATCCTGTCCACAATTACTACATTGCTCCCGTTTTTGTGTATATTTGGGTGCTATGATATGCTAGATTAGAGTATTTTATTGTAATTACCGTCATTTCTTTTCTGTGTGGTCCTGCATGATGTGACTTAAGGTCAATGCGGCCCGCAGCTCAATTTGAGTTTGTGGCCCCTGGTCTAGTACACTGACGGCATCGTAAAGCGCGCTTCGTCCAGCGCTCTCAGGCGTAAGGTGAAGCGAACTTCCAGAATGGTATCCCATCTGGATGCATCTGACAGTCACGATTTTTGTACCATCTTAGTTGAAGAGAAGAAGGAGAGGACTCTCAATGCAATCCTTTCAGCCAAGAACAAGATCAGGCACGAGATTGCAGACTTGAAAGAAAGGCTCAAGGTGGCCAGGGAAACGATCGACAAGTACAAGACTGAGATCACTAAACTGGAGTCTCAAGTTGATGTGGTACCGAATGCACCTCCAGGCCCTTGACACTTTGCCAGCAACTTGACTCGCAAATCACCCTCATATTCATCTGTTTACCATCATCTTTGGCCTGTTACACAAGCAACTAAAATGTGCATACCTTTTTTTATTTTTCTGATCTCTCCAACTACGGCATCCCACTCCAGCTGCAGTCAAACGTATATTGATCCCCGTGACAGTCAGTTTGACAAGTGCGTTTGCCGTGCATGGCACTATTGATCTCTAGAAGACTATTTTCGGAATGGGGTTAACACAGAAATGCGGCACAACTGCGGTTGTTTCTAGGGGGTCCTGTTTATGGTTTTTATGGGCAAGTAGCTGATATCACTGCTGTTGTTGTGGCAGGGCACCTCCCTTCATACCACGTGGTAGTGTCCCAAGCCATGTGAAACTGAGGTGTGATAAGCATGTGTGATGGAATGTTGCCAAACATTTGGGGGAGGGGGGGGTCCTGGATAAATGGGGTCAGAAGCCCAAAACGCTCACCAGCTCACTGCAGCAGACCGTTCAGCAATGAAACCCAACCGACCAATCAGAAGTCTCTACCGAAATCAAAAGCCACAAAAGACAGTTACTGCCTAATCCAAGCGGACATAGAAACAGCCCAGAAAGTTAAAAGATGTCATCAGGAACGAATCAGCACTTGGGAAAATAACAGTGTAATGCCTAGGAGGTCGAATCATTAATCAATATGTAAATATGCATATATCAATATGCAAATTCATGGGTACTGGTTAGACAGCGGTGTCAAATTCAATGCCGGTTGTTTATTAACAATCTCCCGATCACAGTAATCGCAGAGTAGTCACTTGAAAAAACTGAAGCAATAGGTACATATGATATATCTGTTATCTCGTTCATTCAGAACGCTTTAGATTGCGCTTAGACTAATCTAGGCAGTACATGGATTAAAATAAGCCAGAGAGATTAAAAATGCTCGTGGATAAGTTCAGAATGAATTCAGAAATATTCCAGAAAGGTCGAGTGAAGGAAAGTGGTTTGCACCACAACCCATTCTGTGAGATCTCAGTGTTGTCTTACGGCAAGACTTTCCACCCTTCCTCTTGATTATTATCCTGACCTCATGGTGAATTAATAGTCTGTGAAGTCGGTGAATCCTAGCAGCCTGTGAATCAATTTTTGCTCACTCGAGGGGCTGCAATCCCCCCCCCCCCCCAAATAATTTTATACATTGGATTTCCTCCTCTTCCATCCCCGGTTCGCGCTTCGACGAAGAAGCCCCCCCCCCCCCCCCCCCCCCCCAAAAAAAAAAAAAATCAAGGGTCTGGATCGGCCCCTGAAGAGACATAAAAAAAAAAAGAGAGAGAGAACCGAAAGGATGCGAGGAAATGGGAGGTGGAAAGGGAGGCGACACTGGAATTGGAGCACTTGTTACCAGAGCAGCTAACTCAGCACTAGCACTACCTCGTCGAGAACAAATACAGGAAGATGAACTACTAGTGCGAGTTCAACTTTATTTTGCTTTTTTTCTTTCTTCTCGGCAAACCGCCATTCACTTTGAGGTTGAGCATTTTCGTGAGTCGCGGAGATCACAGAAGCGGAACAGTCAAGGAACCCGGAACAGTCAAGACCGAACCCCCTGAGCATGCAGTTCACGTCCCTTGTCCGCTGGACTGCGCTGGAATGGCTCCTTTCGTCAGCCGCGGTTTCCCTTCTATTATTTGGGGAGGAGAATTATGCTTCAGTCGATGGATCGCTCTTGACAGCGGAGACGCGTATGGAACACTGTCACTGAAGATCACTTCTCAGTTTAGCAGCATCGTTCCCTTGGAGCCATTACGTTTCTTCTGTCTTTTCCTCCTTTGAAAGCGTTTTTTTTTTCTTTTTTCGTCCAAATGTCGCATATGCCTTCACAGTACCAGTAGAATGATAATAGGTTGGCAGCTTTTACCATAGCCGGAATTATTGCAGTACTGCAAGTTCATTTGTGTGGGAATGGCCCACACCATGGCTTGCTCGCTGCCGCACTCGGTTGATCTGCCTGAAGGTGCGGAACACTTGGTGTGCCGTGTAATCGTGATCGACAAAATTCGTGTTCTTTTTTTGCCCTTTCAAACCCTTCAAAACATTTATCTCTGTTACTACCACCCATTGTGGAAGAGCGGTTGAGCACGCGGAGGTTTCTCCCGTGGATCGGGCCCACAAAGACCTGCTGTCTGCCAGCTGCCGTAGACGAGCTAACACCTTTGGAAACAGTGCCGTTGTGTACCGCTGAATCATTGCGGGTTTTCTTTGCGGGTACAACGGATGTTTCTTTTACACGGCCAATATTATACGCGGGTGTAAATGTCACTAGCACCCTTATCTGCATTACTGCAGGCACAGAAGACGCTTAATCACCACAAAAACGGGTGCGGTCAACCCATCTACTTACGACCGGTTATCGTTCCCGGAAAAATCGTTCATAAATCGGGGTTTGAAATCTCTTGTTCCAAGAGGGCACCGTTCGTAAAATTCGAGGGAATTCTTAAATCTACGGCTGAATGTACACCGTTTATCGGAGTGCACGTCTGTCGCTCAATGTGGGTTCGTTATTACAAGGTCAGAGTGGAAGGTCAGAAATCATGTTATGACTTTGGATGCTCGTATTAACTTCCTGCAGCATCCTCCCCACTGTTAGAATTATCGTCGGCAAGCGTTACACCGTTCCCTGACACATGGTCACCATCGAAATCACTCCTTTTGTGCACCTTCAGTACCGTGTACGTTTTGGATCGTATTAGCACTGGCCGACGTCTGGTCTCCTCAGCATCTTCGGCACCGTTGGTGTCGTCCTCCGTATCGTCGCAGCTATACTGTTCGAAATCTTCGGGGCTCGACGAAGACTGCGCAGAGGTCGTACTTCCAATCGCTGGCAGAGGAGCATACTTGGACAATGAAGAAGCGCGTCCTAGCGATGTACACGACCTTCCTACAGATGTAAGCCTTCTTGGAGCTGTCACGTCTAAAGGTGCAGACAGCATTCGGACGTTCGTCCACGAAGGTGGGGACGTCCCCTGCCGGAAGACCCTTGCTACTTCGTTGTCCTCATCTGAGAGGCTCGGCGATGATGCAGCAGAGGAGGCAAACAACGACCGATGTCTGGGTTGTTCGCAGAAGCTAACGAAAGCGGTCGTGTCTACTCCTTCTGATCTTCTTCTTTGCTTTGATGATCCAGGAAGGAACTCCATATTGGACTGTGCAGGACGAAGTGCCATTGCATCTGGTTGTGGCAGATGCATGCCCTGAGCAGATCTGTTTACATAACGGAAGTCAAGCATGCCCGCTCCCGGAAACGTCATTTTGTCGGACAGAGACATTCACTGGGCTAGGTAACATGTTCCACATCGAAAGGTCAGCTATATGGCCAACATATCACAGGATAGTCTTCCAGAGCAGAGGAGTTCAAAACTTCTCCGGTGCGTTTGCATTGCACAGGGATGCGCTGATGCTGCGACTAACACAGTGGAATGACGCACAGGAATTCCACAGAGTTCATTCATCCTCTCCGCGTATTGTCCAGATAATCCCGAAGTGCGCTGCACGTGAAGCAACCGAACTTGCTTCTTGACCACTGTGCGCTGTCAACCGTACTGTCGGTGATGGCCATCATGAAAGATCCAGAAGAACACCGACCACCACGTGGATCCACACCTCCAGGCGTTTCTCCTCTAGTGCGAGACAAATGTTCGGGAACATATTCTCCGTCACACGCTGGCACTTTCACGCAAAACCGCGTTCACCGGCAGAGCTACGTGCTTACTCAGCCACTCGATCGGCGAAGTGCTGCTCAGTCAACTCGCGAAAGAAACGACGGTGGCGGGCGTTTGTTTCCATAGCAGCAGCTACAGTTCGATTTCTTCATAATCGTCGGGGAACCCATCAATAGAAAGCGGTCAGCAAGCGATGAGAGGCAGCAGTATAGCCACGTCTCCGAACACTGCATATAGAACGGGGGTCAATCGAGTATATAGGCGGCTCCCATGAGCATTAGATATGGGTCAGGCGAGCGGCGTGCTATGGTTAGCGATGGGTCACGTGGATGCGGTCGCGGAACCCCGCGAATGAAATCCTATATTATAGCATTTTCTTTCGAGTCAATGAGGTGGAACGGGAATGAAATGTTGCTGTGACCAGGTTGTCGACGTATTCGTGCCGATGGTCTCTTTCCGGAGGATGCGTGTCTGATCCGCATCGTGTACTGGTACTGGGTCGACATGGGGGCTAAACGCGGTCTTATATTATTATTATTTTTTTAGTTTATGCGTGACTGATTGGTGGTTGGATGTCACGTCGAGACTGGGAGGTACACGGGTTCGAATCCAGGTGCCGGCTGTGCTGTCTGGAGTTTTTTCCTTGGTTTTCCTCAGACGCTTTCGGACATATGTCGGCACAGTTCCCTTAGAAGTCGGCCCAGGACGCAAATTCCTCCAGAGCGTTAGCCGTGACGCTGCCCACACCTGTGGGGCCGACTACGGCGAGTTCTTTCAACAGAACCACCGACCATCACCGACCTGGAGTTCTTTACCCTTCGTTGAAATCTCATGTGCACAGTACCAAGTGCCCCCAAGTACGTGCACGTGCCTGAAGTGGTGAAGAATCCAGTGGACACGAAAATATAGGCGCAAGTTTGGCAGCGTGTTTGTTTCGGCTACTGGTTTGAAACGTCGTACTTTTTCTTTGTCTTCTTTCACTATCCAGGGAAGAGCAAGAAGCACCCTCGAGGCATCTACCACGCACTATTACAACACGCCTCGATGTGACGATCTGCTTTCTTCGAGATTTTGGCAAGGAGAAGCGGTGCGGCCAGCCTCCGAGAATTACATTCTGTTCACCTAGGCACCGGGCGATGAAGCCCGTTCACTACCAGACTTACGAATGACGTCACGAAGACTTTCGATCGGACAGCATGGCGTGTGGAGGAGCGTGGTGGCGTGCGACCCTGTCCTTCCTCCCGGGCAAACGAGAACGCTATCGAATTCCCGGGAAACTCGTGTGCCGCGCTGACAAACCCACGCAGGCGTACCAGCTGCGCAAGGGGGCTTTATTGTGTTCCAAGGGGAATGGCCGTAGTGGTAACAAAGGCCTTGCACGGATTGCCGTGTTGCGCTCCGTATTTATAGGAACGAAAGTGATAGAGCATAGGGTGTTGACCGAAGTCAGCGGACAATGTTAAAAGTACTGTTGGCATAATAATAGGTACGAGTATATACGTGTACTGGTCTTCAAGCACGCCCGGGACAGTCTGTAGCACGGCGTACGAGGTCTGTTCCAAAAGTAATGAGAGTGCTTTAAGAACAACTTTATTTTGAGATGCTGAATGGAGAGTTTCATCGCCAGGGGCGATGCTCTATACCTTTGCTGGCGGTGATGTGGGGAATGAAATAATGAGCCCCTTCACAATAAGGATCGAAGTCCTATGGTATTCAGCAGGAAGGTCAAAATAGCTTTGAGGGCAGAGCGTTGGTGGGCCGGATTTGGCCAGGGACAATTTTGACAGAGAGAGAGGGGGTGAGAGTCCAGCTGTTGTTGTATGGTTGAGCCAAAGCCCTTCGAACGGTCTGTCCATTCCAGAAGTGCACTTTTGTTTTTCAACCTCGTCACGGACGAAAATGCGGGGAATTGTCGAGTACTGTTACGCAATTAAATTTGCGTGGAACTTGGAAAAACGTTAAGAAACCTTTGCGATGGTGAAGACAGCGTATAGGGAAGCTGCTTTGCCGTCAGCTCAAATTCTGAGATGGCAAAGGCCTTCAAGGTCGGAAGAAAAGCCGTTGACCGGGTATCCGCACGAGCGACTTTTTCGTGCGAGATCTCGGCGGAGGCGCGAGGGCAACACGAGCGGCGTCATAGTTTCTTGGGTGCACGTGAGCAACGCCACGTCTTCTTGTGCACTCGTCTACCGCCGAGAGATTCTGCGCGAATTTCGCAGAATTTCTCCGACGAGAAACTGCGTCGGCTAGCTGCGCTGCATTCAGAGCCGTCCTCCGTCGCGTGTTTGAGTAACTTCTTCATCGTCATTTCAGACGTCGTACGGATGCGCTCGGCATTTCTTCCGCGATATCTCGTTGGCGCGTGCTTTCCTTCTCGTTCTCCTTTGCCGACATCTCGCCAGATAAAGTCGCTCGTGCGGATACCCCGTGAGGGTCAACAGCGCTCTGGGCGGCCTTCAGCGTCAAGAACCGATGAAAATGTGGCCGTTCTCAAAATTGCCATGGTTTTAAATGTCAGACTAATTTCGGACGAGGTACCTACAGGTCCTCGAGCGTTTAAGAAGGGTATTGTGAGTGTCACGTGGGTTCTCCGCCAGGACATTGCGTGCGCTAGGCGCAAGTCATTCGCTGTGACAGAATTTTTGGCACGGACAAACAGTATCTTTCCCTGCGTGGCCGACTACGGCAAAGCAGTTCAACCACCACCACCACCACCACCATGCCTACCCTAACCCTGACTTGGTGCCGTGCGACATTTCGTCTTCCTCAAAATCAGAATTCACCGGAAAGGACACCATTTTGGCACGCTCGATAACGTCTAGAGAGATGCGACGAGGGCTCTGTACAACTTATCACATGAATACCTCCTCCAT
The DNA here is from genome assembly GCF_037126465.1 of Ornithodoros turicata. Classification (NCBI taxonomy): domain Eukaryota; kingdom Metazoa; phylum Arthropoda; class Arachnida; order Ixodida; family Argasidae; genus Ornithodoros; species Ornithodoros turicata. Next base: position 20,965,170 of record NC_088210.1, on the reverse strand, counting down.
CCACTACCATGGAGGATGGCAACTTCGCTTGAATCAGTCTTCAGTCCCAAGTAACCTACCTTGAAGGTCTAATTGTTTGTCGTATGTTTTTAATTTAATTGTATGTATGCTTAATCAGACTCATTACTTTTTGAGACCGACCTCATGTATAGGTGGTTGTGAGCCAACAGGTCCTACACAGAGGTCGGCAGTTCAGCAAGCGCTAGAGTCGTCGGTTTCGAGCTGGGAGTGTTTTCGCACCAGTGTTTTTCAGCTTCTCTGCATATTATGCATATTGTCCGACAACGTGATTCTGGTTAATAGTAGTACAGTTCTTCATTGAGCTGTGCTAGTCTCGGCGACATCGAGCTCCTGCACCCACCTATGTTGCTAGTTAATGAAACCACAAGTAAATCTGGTCTATACTTACCTTTTGTTCATCCTCTATCTCAATCTATGGAACCAAGCCGACAAAGCTAGTTCTAAGCTAGCTAGCTAGCTGGCGAAGGTGCTGTGAGAACAGTGGGATCATTTCCCATTTATAGCGCTGTCAGCTGGCACACAACCCAGGGACTGCCGGGTGCGGGAATGCTTCCTGGCATTTTATTACACCCTCTGGAAAGGGTGTAAGATTGTTAAACACCCTCCTATAAGGGTGTTTAAATGGTGAAAAAAAGGCATTTTCAAGGAAAAACACCCTTTCAAAGGGTGTTTTACACAGACTACACCCTCTAAAAAGGGTGTGCGAGCTATAGGGTGTTTACAGTGTACGCACGCTACTACCTACCGCACCGCCAAGCTACTATGCGCGCGTTATAAAAGCGGCACTAGTTGAACAGGTGCTACTGAAGTCTATGCGGTGGAGTTGTGCCTGCGTAGTGCAAATATTTCAGTGGCGCACGTCGTCATGCAGCACCGCGAAGCAACTATGGCTATGAGCTGCGTACAGACATGAACAGATGGAGAGAATGGGGGACAGGGGGATTAGTACGCGTCCTGGGCAGACTTCAAGCGGAACTGTGCCGACATACCTGTTGTTTTAACAAGCCGATATACGTACCCGGTATTTCCGCCGCGCACGGCCAACAGTACCTGCCACTACTCAATAGTGACCTACACTAGTGCACTTGTTGGTGCAGCGCTATCACCTCTACTATATTAAGCCGTTAAGAATGAAAATTAAACCGCTCGCATTCTCCCTGTCTAAACCGCACAGAATCCGCACCGTTTCGATGTCTTCCAGAGGAGCAGCGCAACAGAGCAGGCAAAGGAGCTCCGGAACTAATGTACGATAAAGGCACGTTGGGAAACTCCATTTGCGAGTGGGCTTCGCGATTCTTTATTTCGTTGCGGTCGTCTCCTCGGTTGTGGCCCCTCCCGAATTTTGCTCTGTACATATTTATGCGTCCGTTAGCTCACGAGGCCACGGCCACCCCTTCTTCAAGCCAGGGGTGCCGTAGGACCTGCTTCAGCGTGGCACGCTTCACGATGTCCGGCTCGAGCATGTGCCGAATGAGACTCTTGCACGAAGAGCTGATGGAGTAGTTTGAAGGAAAGCGAACGTCACGGTGCATCTGAAGCCGGATTTGGGTCTTGATGTTGGTGTCGTCGAAGGGCATCGTCCCGGTGACCATGATGAAGAGGATGCAACCCAGGGACCAGACGTCGTACATCTTGGGGTTGTACGGGATGCCCTGAAGGACCTCTGGAGACGCGTATGCGGCGCTTCCGCAGTACGTCGAGCTGAGCACCCGCTTACCGCTTAAGTCGTCTGCGACGGAGGGTCCACATTTTTTAACGAGACCGGCTTGCGGCGTTAAACACTCGGCCGTTATATCTGCACGCATATTATATAGCTCTACACGTCCGTTCTATATAGGGTGACACTCACGGCAGAATCGACTGAAGCCAAAGTCCGTGAGCTTGACCGTGTTTTCGTCTTTTAGAAGGACGTTCTCGCACTTGAGGTCCCGGTGAGCAATGTTCTTGCCGTGTAGGTAGTTGAGCGCACTCGCAAGCTGGCCGAAATAGCGCCGCGCTCGGTCTTCTCCGATGCGCCCGTGGTTCTGCAAGGGAACGTAAGAGCTGGTAAACCACACCCTTTCTCACATGTATCTCCGTAAACCATTAACTATAGTAGAGGCCTCGGTATAATGAATGATGTTGTTATAGGATAACAAGGGTGCTTATACGACGCTCATAGTGCACAGGGAGTGAAATAGTTTAATAAAAGAAATAGTAAAATTAAATTTAAAATAGAAGAAATAGTTAAATTAAATAGATGGGTAGAAATCCAGCGAACCGGTAGAGATGTAGGAAGGGAGTTGCCTCAGGACAGAAGCCGCCGATATTTCGAACAGAGACTGTTGTTCTTCTGGGCACCGTCCTCATCATTGATGTCCTCAATCGTCCTCAATTGACGTCCTCATCAATGATGAGGACGGTGCCCAGAAGAAGAACAGTCTCTGTTCGAAATATCGGCGACTTCTGTCCTGAGGCAACTCCCTTCCTACAGGGAGTGAAATGTTTTGTTGACTCCATTGAACATGCAACAGTAAGTTTCTCCGGCGCTGAGGTCTAATTGTAAGTGTACCTCTTATGAACTGGTCGATTACAAGTGTACCGCATGCAAGATTTCCATAGCATCCAATTCCAATCAACCATCCTGTCAGGTTCAAGTTGAGGGTCGCCACAGGTTTAGCTACATACGATCAACTGGTGGCGCTCTCTGCAGCGACGGTGACGCACCGCATAGCGTCGCAGCGGACCGCGACAGCGGGGGAGACCGGAGTGTACAAGGTACCACACCGAACTGATGAAAGATGTATGCATGTTTATATGCATCTTTATAGAACACCGTATGTAACAGTACGCACCTTGAGCGCAGGAGAGTTGGCAAATCGAAAAGCAATTGGAACCACTGCGCTGCGCTACACAGTGCAATGATGGTCCGTGACAGAGAAAGATTCACTTACGCGAATGTGGTCGAGGAGGTCTCCATGCTCTGCGAGCTCCATGATGATGAATACTTTTTCGCGTACCTGTAGAATGCGATACACTTTGACGATGTTGGGATGCTCAATCCGTGGGAGGATGTCCAGCTCCCGTGGAAGGAACCGATTTACGAAGTCCGAGGACGTCTGATTCTTGGCGATGATTTTCACCGCATACCGTTCTTGGCCCTTGCTGATCTCCCTGCAATGAGGCAAAGGGTAATGGGGGCTCCCATCTCAAAGTGCAAGGATCACCGTCACCGTCACTTCCTATGGTAGTCGTCGAGTCTTGTACCCAAACTGAAGGGGAGAGTCTTGAACAATCCTTACGCCATGAAGTTTCTATGCTAGTTTGTCAACACAGCAATTGTTCCGAAAGGTTACCTCGGGTTGTAACCTCAACATCGCAAAACGGACCCGCAATATAAACATGACAACTCAATACTGTAACCGTAACGCTATACCGTAGCCAAGATGCGACGGTTCCCAGGTGGGAGGCAGATGGGTAGTAGAGGGCCAGAGGAGTAGGGTTTCGGACTGTTATTTAATTTCGTAAACAAACTGCATCCCAACATTTTCCCGCCGTCAACAATCCGCGTAAATACAGATCAAGGCCACAAAACTGTATGGCAGGGAGGGTGAAGCCCGACGACGTTAGGCCTAGCGGAAAGGACGTTCTGCTCGTACCTGACTTTGCAGTAGGATCCCTCGCCAATGGTCCTGCCCACCGTGTAACCTTCGCGGATGAGGCACTGGGCGGAGGACACGGTGCGCGTCGGCAGCTCCCGGTTCCCGTTGCTCATTATGCTTCAAGACTTTTGCGCTTGGCCGGGATTCACGAGCGAGAGGCCACGGAGACACCGACCATCGGCGAAGCCCACTGCCGTGTAGTGTTCGAAGCAGCTAGGCAGATGACACAGGCTGGGCATTGTTGCCGCCCAGCGCGACACGTGCGCTCGAGACAGCGGCCCTTGCTTAGGGACCGTTGCTCCTGGTACCCGTTGTTAGGGACGCTGTATTATTCACGCATCTGAATCTGTACACGGCAAACCGTCCTGAATGTATATAGGTGGTGTACTTTGCTATCCACGTCGCCGTGCGTAGATTCGTGAGGATCAACTATGGGCTGAACTACGGCAGCGAAGCTTCTACCGTGCTGAATAAGTCTGAGCACTGGGAGAACGCTGAAGGCAACACGACTTAAGCCATTTGAGCCGTCTTGTCGTGTTGTCTTCAGCTCCAATGTTTGTAAATAAACAGGTATTCTCTCTCTCTCTCTCTCTCGGCGTTCGCACAGTGCTTAGGCTTATGTACCATGGCGTTTGTCCACTAGCTTGCCTGCATATGTGCCGTTTTATCAAGCTTCCACTGGCGGCGGTAGGGTGGGGGTGGGGGCTCTGAACTTCAGGCGGTGACTGCCGTGGTGCTGGTAAAAGAGCACGCCGTTGTCAGACTCGCAGAGGTGGGCAACGTCACGACTAACGCTATGGGGGGGGGGGGAATGTGCGTCCTGGGCCGACTTCTAAAGGAACTGTGCCGACATGTCTGACAGCATCTGAGGAAAACCCAGGAAAAACCCGAGACAGCACAGCCGGCACGGGATTCGGACCCGGCGTCCTCCTAGTCTCGACGTGACATAGCGATGGCGGTGGCTGCGTCACCCGTGGCAATGCGCAATGTCGAGTTAGACACGGTGTCGAACCGGAACCGAACCGAAAATCGGAACTGAACTGCTAGTTTTTCCCGGACCGCAACCAAACCACTATATTTTTGCCATCTTGGAACTGAACCTACACTAATGAAAAGTACTGTTTCGAATCGATTCGGCAAGCGGTTCAGCGTTGATTATTATTATTAGTTTTTTTTTCGTAAGGCACTTGAACAAGGATGACATGAAAGGACATGAAAGGGACTTCCTATAGCAGGGATCGGAACCGGAACTGAACCCGACCCGAAAACCGAAAAAAATAACGTCATTTTCTGTTGACACCGAACCGAACTCGAACAATTTTTTTGCTTGTCCTGAACCAAACCGGAACTGAACAAAAAAAAAAAAAAAAAATGATACGATTACCGGTTCGGGAGTCGGTTCACACGTGAAATAATTGTACTACCGACCGACTTTTTTTTGTTTATTTATTTTTTGTACGATGGTAAATGTTTGTGACTGTAGCGCCAGTTTTTTTCCGGAGCAAAAGAGGGCCCTGACCGGGTTCTGCCAAGGCTTCCAGCACTTGGCTTTGCGTTTTCAGCAGACGACCACGAGAGTACAGTACATCAGGTAAATAATAAATGTGTTTATTACTTGTGTGTTCACCTGCTTTCATGAAAGGTTTTTCACTTGAAATCGTTATCTCACACCTTTCTCTTACAACCATGTATGGTGAGGGTAAGCTCGCTTTCATGTTGCAAAATTACTGCCGATGAAACGGTTAAACCAGGGCCGAAAAAAGTAAAGGTTCCAATCCCTGTAAATGTTCCGACCGCTGGCCGCTTTTTTTTTTTTTTTTTTTTCTTGGGGGGGGGGGGGGTCTCCCTGAGCTGAACCCGAACCGTACTGCAAAAACTACCGGTTCCGATCCCTGCCCTACAGTCGAGGGCATAGACTGCCTCGTGTGGTGCAAATGTTATTTAAAATTCCATCTACATGCGGATGTATTATACAATGCTCGTAGTCCTTTGGCCAGGCGCTTTGTGTTTGGGTCAGGTCCAGCTCTGAGTCGTGTTTCTAACTTTATAGTACAAAACTTATTTTCGTTGCTTTGCGACCTTGATTCGCATAACGTAGGTCTGCGACGACTGCCATAATAAAATATGTACTCATAGTCTTACTCATATTAGAGAGTTTTAGAACGTCGTACGCAAAGACGATAGCGTACGTAACAGATAGCGTTGGTGGCTTTGCGCACTGCGCGAAGCTCTCTTTCTCTTATGGGCGTGCGCAGAACCATCAACGTTATCCATTACGTACGCAAAGGCGATAGCGTATGTACTAAAACTCTTCTGCTTGCGCTCAATAACGCGCTTGCGTTGTCTACTCACCATACACATTCAAATAAATCAATGGTTGATGCCAAAAGGCTGTCGACTTAATGTGTTCGTGGGAAAGCTTGCATCCTGTTCCGTACACTCCAGCGTATTATCAAAGAATGTCGCGGCACAACTTTCTCTGCAGTGAGCTGAATCGTTACGAACCCGAATAAACCGGATCGAGCCGTTATTTCTGCACTCCGGAACTGAAGAACCGAACCGGAACCGAGCAAAAATCCCCGAACCGCACCCGTACTTTTTTCGGTTCGACACCCTGGTGTTAGATGAAGTTTGGTCGAGTCAAGTCAGTCAGGTGAGGTCTATTTTGTGGCTTTTCTGTTGCGTCCGCGGAGGGGGGGGGGGGGGTAGTCTGTTGTCCACGACGCGTCAAGGTCAGCGAAAGCCAAATGTGAATAATTATTCTTCGTTCCCCCGGTTCACAAAACGCCCAGGATGCATTGCGTGCGCAGATGCTCTTACGCAAGAACGATTAAGCTTACCCGCAGCACGCGCACGAGACAGGTCTCTCATGTGCACACCCTCTAGAAACACCTCATTCCTTCAGAGAGAGCAGGATTAGTGCTTACGTCACTCCAGTGACTCCCACACACACGTACACTCGCCCTGACAGCTTCAACAGCCCTACTTAAAGAGAGAGAGAGAGAGAGAGAACAGAATAACGAAAACACAGAAGACACTCCCCTTCGGAATTCCGAGCCCCCTCCCGAGATGAAAATCCTGCCCAAATCCACGCGTCGCTCCGTGACGTTGAGAATCCCCCACAAGTAGCGCCGCACCGTGTCCGTAGCAGACGAATTTCTTGCAGTGAAAGATCATCAAAATGGAACCTCGCGGCTACTCCCGCCGCTGATGCGACGTCACGCCAGGACATCGTGCCGGGCCTCCAAGTTTGCTGCTGCTTCATTCATCACGCAGTCTATCACAAGCCACCATTACGATATTTTCGCAAAAAAAAAACTCAAATAGCAGCTACAAGCGGTGCAACGCGACCTTGTGGTGGTGGTGGTGACGGTGGCGCGACCTTGTAAAATTGTAAAACCTGATAAAACAAAGAGTTCGCCAATCACGATTGTGCTTTCGGCAGCCGTAGCTATGGATACGAACCGCCATTTGTCGCTGGTAGCCACAGAAAGGCCGCGTTTGAAATCGTCTACGGCGATCATCGGTATGAAGCAAACTACATCCAGACTTTCAGACCTCGCGCGTGTGCGCGCGCTACAGATCAGTTAGGATAATCGTTCTTACGTAAGAGCATATGTTATCTGTTGCGTAATACGCCCAAACCAAAAACTATGAATTAACGGGAATAATTAAGAGGGTTCTTCACTGCTCCAACACTGGCAAGAGGCTAACTTCCTTACTTGGGATGCCCACACTCCCAGCAAAATACCCGCACTACTCTGATGAAATATGCACACACTCTGCTCACTCTACGTGCTCATGTTCCGAGGAGTCTGAACCTTTGTTTCACGATGAAACTACATTCAGGGCTCGCATGCTGAGCATAACAGTGCTGTCCCAACTTAGAGGAACCGATCACGCTTCAAAAAGGTGAACCGAAAAAGAAAAGGCACTTGGCAAGAGATTTGTCATATACATTTTTAATTTACCATTTACAAAAAATCCTTGCAAAGGCCCATCAAGCTCGCTTGCTGATCAGCACCCAATTAGCAAACTGTCGTCTTCTTGAATACCAGCTTAAAGATGAGGGTGTCCGGAGAAGTTTCGTCGGCTACAATCAATTCTTGGCCGTCCACCAGTGCTAGCTCTGTAGAGACATTGTGCATGAATGAACAAATGAACAAGCTACAGTACTGAACAAACATTGGTGCAGTGTTGCCAACCACAACATGCATTCTAGTGCTCGCTCTGGGGATGCATCGAGTTGGTCATCATGTTTGCGGATGTATAACAGTAAAACCGGCAATGATGTATTCAAAACACAAAACTTTGGAAACTGCTGATTTCATCTAATTTATTTATCTGACTTAATTATTAATAATGATTAATTGACTAATAACTAGAGAGTTATAAATTAAAGATTATATTAATTGTGTTGTTGTAATTAATTCAACCCAACACCAAATCGTCAGATCAAGTTTCTGAAGTGTTAGCCAGATAAACGATCAGAAATTTTAATGTCAAAAACACAAAGGATGACAGGTGTAAGGATTGCACTGAATTCTGTATACGCTGTGCTCTCTCTGCTCTCTATACAGCTCATCAGTTTCCCTCTCTCTCTTATTGCCCAAGCAACCTCATTGGTCACTCGGGACGCAGTTGCGATGACACCAAGAGCTCATCCAATGCAGAACACATTTCTCTGGCATTTTAAAACTTCCTACGAATGTTCAGAATGTGGTCCAACTGACAACTGGTCCAGCAGGCGATAATCAATTGGAGACAAGCCTGGTGAACATGGGGGGCAGGGAAGGGTTTCACATTTTAACTTTCATTAGCATCAGCTAAGTCCTTTGCAAGTGCACGTCTATGGGAGTCCAGATGTCCTGAACCACCCCTCAATTTCAATACAGTTGCCGTCCGATTTTTCGGACTCGGCAGGAATCGCGCAAGAGTCTGAATAATCGAGCAGTCCCAAAAAACGAATTTCGCTTCAAAATGAACTTTACTATGCACCAGTAAACTAGAAAAATTCGTCAATGCTTTCCAGCTCTGCCTGATAACATCAGCTTCTATTTCCCGAAGTGACATTTCGTCACTGTACACTGACAGAGGCACCACCGTCTGAGCACCGCAGTCAGCAAGTCGGCTTCACCTAACGCACGCGTGCTTTAGGTGAAGCTCGCTTTACAGCGCTGCCGCGCGACTCGCGGGCGGACAGCACGTGCTGGGCCTTTTGAATCAAGCCCCTGGCCAAAAAGAAGACGCAAAAGCGTTACGACAGACCTCTTGCACTCAGAGGAAGGGAAAATGAACAATCATTGCCTATTTCTTGCCTCAATATTTTAGTTGGTTGATTTCTTTTGATACGAATTTCGGATGATAGCAATATTTCCCGTCACTCGAAGAGAAAGTCGCTGGTTGGGCAGACAGAGTTCGAAATACCGAGCGACGGGGCTGCACGGCGTCCGGAATTTTGAACGTTCTTATACCCCAACTCTACGGGGCCCGCGGCCGTTCTTCGAATGAGTCCGAATAACCGAGCATGTCCGAAAAATCTGGGTCCGAAAAATCAGTGCTTAAATGATTCGGGCAGTGTGTGCAGCATTCTATTCCAGACCGTTCTTGTCTAGAATATTTATACATGGTCTGGGGTATCCAGGTCTGAACACTGGAAGCTGGGAGCACTAGTATTGTGGTTTCAACATTTGTTTTTACATAACTTTGGTTTCCTTGCAATTTTCATCCCTACTAACATGCTTCCTCCATGGAGAAATATTTTTGCGTACGTGGAGGTGTTCAGGGACACTGTGACAGTAACAGTGGTCACCATTTGTAGGATTTTACACTGTGAAGCAGTCGGCAATACAGCAATGTTGTCTACATCATGCACGTGACTTACCTTTCAGTGTCTTCTTGAGGTTTGCCTTTGTCCTCACCTCGATGGAGGCCACGCTCGGCATGTAGAGCGTCTTATTCTGGCCATTTATTACAGTCGCCATTGCAGGAGATTTCATTTGTCTACGAGGATGGCAGAATGATAAGGAGCACAATACAAGGGGTACCTAAGCAGCTTTCATGCAAAGGGTGCCTAAAATTATCCGCGTTAAAGTGCAGGAAAAGCAACTCACAACTCAGGAGAGTTAACTAGGTGATCGAAAACCTCTTGCAGTTTAGTGTCCTCTGTGAAGTGAAGTGTGATTGGCACTTGACTGCATGCCAGGCATTTCTCCTAGAATTCAGAGGTTGAAGGGTCGTAAGCATCACGTCAGATTCATAGCTACATGTGAGGATTGATGTGTACTCACATTTTTTTCTGCCTCAAAGGTGTAGGTATAGAGCCCATTCGTGTCATTGAAAACTACGTAGTTGTTTAGAGGATTGGAACAGCTTCAAGGAAATAGGAAAGGTGTATCAATAATGAAAGACTAAATGGGTGATAAACCACTGGTTACCTTGTTGCAATTTTAAATACTTCGTTAGCACAGACAGCTGCTATGCACGCATTAGTTGACGCCACGGCAGGGATGATCCTTTTAATAACACCTGCATTTTTGTGCATAACTTCAGAAACATCACTGGGTATATACCAATGTCACACTAACCTTGTGTGAGTCGATAGGTGACACCGGTTATATTGTACTCGTTAGCCCGCTCTAATGACTTCTCATGAATCCACTGGATGTGATCCGGGTCGTCTCCATCTATTGCAACGCCCTCTAGTGGCAAATACAAAATTATTCTGAAAATCCAGACAGACACAAAGGAAGAAAGATGCAGAAAGTACTGCGAGGTAATGCTTTGGGCAGGTTTCCAATTAGTTAGACTAAACATATGACTACAGTACAAATATTAGGATCATCCTACCTCCAAACGGATGCTCTTTTGGCCAAAGAAGCACTTTCACATATTCTATACAATGCTCAGGGAGCCGAGGTGTGTGAGCAATTGTGCAAAGGGGAAAGTTAACCTGCAGAAACATAAACATTATGTGCGGAAAATCCTAATGGGGTTACGAATAAGGCTTATTAAAACATATAATTACAACAGTAAATAACGGTACGAGCTTTAACGACACGTATACTATCATCCTCCCTGTAATTTCTTTCTTCCCAGGCTTGAGCTCCTGTTTCCTAACAGACTTCAGCCACAAAACTTTCAGGCACATAGGGCGCAGTGCATACCTGGGGCGGATAGAGATCCAGTGTGCATTCAATGCAAGCCGTCATGCCTGGAATAACAACACGTGCGTTTCCCTTAAAGCCCTCTGTACCACCGTCTACCATGGGTATGATAGATTGCTCGTCCAACATGCCGTCGTCCTGGTTCAGAAGCCCAAGCTGTGGGAAATAGAAAAGTTAGTATAAGTTACAGTGGCCACTAGCTGCAAAGAAAGAGTGTGCGCATACCAGCATCCTGTTTGTCCAGCGACGGGCAACAATTGAGTCCAGACCACAGACGATAATGTGAAACTCTAGAAAAGGTGTGCAGGTTATCTCTCCAGGAAAGACAGAGATGTCACAGCTGACAAAGATTAGATGAATGATCTGCACGTGCTTCACTAACAGGTGATTTGCTGTTAGTATGATCGCATAATCTACTTCCTTTTGCTCAATGGAAAGAGAAATTCTACTTTCTAAATGTGATGTTTTTTTTTTACTGCTGCCCTGGGGTAAGGAGTTAGCCACACACCAAAAGCATAAACATACATAGATTGAAGATAGACCAAGAGCCAGGGTCTGACATGTTCTGTATTGGTAAAATGTGCTCTGGCTTGACATAATATAAGGAACAAGTGAAAAATAGTTTGATGTCTCTATGTGTAAGCAAGCATACTCATCAGCACATGAAACAACCACCATGACCTGTCCACCATGTCCTGTCAAAAACTGGACAAAACTGACTTTCACACTAGTGGCAAATGTCTGTGCACATTACATTCTACTCTTGTTCAAAACAGGATGCTAGAGCTATGCTCTTAACATTTAATAATATTATTATTCCTTATTTTGCATCTTATATTGATTCTCAGAAAAACTCCTGTGGCCTATGATATAGTTGGAAAGATGCATGAATTTATAAATGTTTTTTCATGCATTCAGCATGCCGTAACACATACTATATTCAGTCAGTCATCTGAAGAGGTGAATTCCCTTAACTTACTCCTATAGAAGGAATCATCATAATCCTGTATCTTCTTGAAATGTCTAGGGTGCATCTAGCATTAAGGACAAATTCCACGAAATTCCAAACTATCGTATGAGCACTGCTCACAGCAAGGATACGGTGTCACTTTGCATCCTGGAATGCGCTTGTTTATAAAAGCTGCTGCCACTTCAGCTTTGGGTTTTCCAATATCACACTGCCTGTGGAAATGTTAAAAAAAATGCTACGATAAAAAGCAAATGATCAAGGCAACATAACAGCACCTGAGTGGAGTACGTACCTGAACAGGAACTGTCGGTTCAGATTTGATAGCTCTATCGTATCCATGTCGATAACATCTATGTTTCGGAAACCCATCATCCCCTGATGAAAAAATTAATGTGTAATGTGTAAAAGACATGCATCCTGTCACAATAGATGACCTGAGCATTATAAAGTTTACTGTCAGTACATGCTACGCACAACTACTCACCAGATCTTTCAGTAGCTCACAGCCCAAACCACCAGCTCCAATCACAAGAACTTTGCAAGTGTTTCGAAGGAATTGTAGAACCTGAATGGCAGGAACAAACATGAAGGCTGTGCTTTGGACACAATCAGTAATTAACTCCAAATTTAGAAAACAGCTTACTGAAGGGCCTGGCTCGAAGTCTGGATGCGCAAATGGGCCATGCCTGTTCAGTATCTTTTCAAGGTGGTTCCATCGTTGCGGCCAGTCTATGGTGCTGGATAAATGTCAATGTGATGCGTGAACGTGCGAATCTTCGGTGTCAGTGTGGGATAATTGTCAGCGCACCTGTCCACCAATTGTTTGTTGTTTCCAAAAACGACAAACATGCATATTTATTTGGATTAAACTTAGGACGCGTTCACCGTATCTTGTGTACGTGAGCTGAAAGTAAAATGCTAGGACCTCACAGAGGCTGCTCACAAGTGTGAATCAGACCAAGACGCGCACTGCGGTGACGCACACCAACACAGGCGAGTACCTAGCGAGGTAGCATAATCGTGTCGAAACGACGAAAGAATATTCACCGGGCATCCTATGATTATTTCTCGATGTACTCGCGTGTGAGTTGCTGTCATACAGAGTAAACAATAGTAATACTTAGGAGATTGACAGGGCTGTTCTTGCACAAACCTCTCATCATCCATCCTTCACCAAGAAAAGCAGTAGTAATTTTGTTTACAGGTGCCTAACAGTTGTGGAAGAAAAGCTGTGGCGGCTTAGCGAAAGAAATACAAAGTTCGGCAGAGAGTCTATGGCTGCGAGTGGCTGGATATGCGGCGGCATATCGCGGCTTCGGCTTGTTCTTCTCGTGGTTGGATTGGCTGTGGATAGGAGATTGGATTAAACGCTTATCGACGGCGACGATGCCGATGATAGTAGACATTTTGGGTTTCGCAGGCCGCTTCGCCCTTTGAACCTGCTGTCTGGTATTCTTACGCAGTTGAATGCGAGATATATAGCTCGTCTAGAATTGTGCTTTTTCGCAATTTTCTGAAACCCTATGGGTGTGCAAAAGCTCTGTGTTGTTCTGATTTTAGAGATCTGTTCGAAGCCATGTCTTCCAACCATTCAGAAAAGCATATTTATGAGCAAAAAAGGAGGAAACAAAGCACTGTTCATTTGACAACGGTGATTTATCCAGACCCTCCTCCCAGATTGTTTGGCAACACCCTCCATAGCCCCCTTTATTATTTCAGCTTGAGACCCATGCCAGCAATGATACATAGAGCTGACAATTTCAGTGTAATAAGGACCCCACTCCCCAAAATTTTCGGCCCCTGAACAACCATAACAAATATTGGACGTTTGCATCAACGTGCAGTACAGAACTGTTCATCATGGGTTTACAGCTTTGCCACTTTTGCATTTACTGCATTTACAAAAAGATATACCGGGGGGTGTGGTTTGCACTTGTCAAATTTGGGTACATTTAGTGAACAAATTCAGCCATGGAAAAATTCTTTACCTGAAAGCTTTAATTCAGAACATCTATACTATCCAACAGACCTATTGTAAACAAAGCGTACCTAATTTCTCCCACTGCTACCTAGGTCTGTTTAAAAATTCCGTAACAACTGAAAGAAATTCTGCAGGTTTGTCTGCATGTACCCAATGACCAGCACCACTTATGTATACAATTTCCGAATTCGGAAAGCAGTCCTTGATTGCAGGGTGGTGTTCTTTCCTGAAAAGAAAGAATTCGCGAAGGTTTTTCAACACAGTCAAACAAAAGTACTGGTAACACTTGAGCAAAACACACCATTCTTACCTGACATAACGTGAATTGCCGCCACACACAAATAATGTTTCTCCTTGATAAGTAAGGCCTTTGAGTGGTGCCATTTTAGATATGTGATGTAAATTATGAAGCAGCGATGTGGTATTGGCTAACCACTCGTAGCCGTTCTTGCCCTTGTACAGGTTCATCAGTAGGAACTGTCGTACCCCTTTGTCCTTTGACAAAAGAACAAAAACGTAGAAAGGCTATCACTGACTGAACAGTCTCACTATCTCACTCAATGATTACAGTCTCTTGAACAGCAGCATTTCATTCAGTGTTCAGCACAAAGCTGTACAACGATCATGCTTGCCATACGTAATGCTGTAATTTCATCAACTGTACCATCGTAGTGCCAGCCCAATCTTTACCACGCCTAAGATAAATGTATGCAGAGGTCTGTGCCTGGCTCACCAAAACAACTGTGCTGAGTTGCTTGTCAGCTTCACGTCTTGCATCGTTCACATCCATATCTGGTCTAAGGTGGGGAAGTGCAGCCTGCATGCTGCGAAGGTAGCTGGAAGCCTCTTCGTTGACAGTGTGGGGCATGTACGTTGGTGCAACGTCGACTATGATCAGTCTGTCTACGAGTGAAGGCTGTAGATGGAAAATGTTTCCTTTCTTTTTTGAACTGCTGCGTCAACAGCGTTCCAGGTATCTTGTTGCATTGATACGTACCCTAGTCATGGCGAAAGTCATTGCAGTGCGCCCACCCATGCTGTGCCCTAACAAAATAGTATTTCTGATGTTTCTTTCCTTCATGAATAGCTCAAGGTCACTGGCCATCAACATGTAGTCCATATCCTCTGTGTGTGGGCTTTCGCCGTGATTTCGTGCGTCCAGAGCGAATGCCTGTAGGAAGATGGGAATTGACGATCATGCCTGCTAGATAACAAATAAACGCTTACATTGCATCTTACGGCATTAGTAAGAGACTTCGAAAGGCTTCTCCAGTTGGTCTTGCTGCCAAGAAGGCCGTGTAGAATGATGATAGGTGGCTTTGAAGGGTCTGCGTTTGTTGGCGAAACTTCGGCGAACGCTAGCGGTACACTCTGTGGTCTGCAAAGAAAATGTGATTTACGCATGAATTTTTGACTTTGTCAAACTTTCAAGTTTCGATTTCAAGGCAAGTGGCATACCCGACTCGGCTGCTATAATAGGCATTCCCGACATTTCTCTTGAACGCATTTGACTTCACAGACTTCACTTTGAAGTGACAATGCTGCTGTATGTGAATTTTAAGGGAAGTTCCATTTCTAAACATATTTATGTGCATTTGCAGTCCTCGCAAAATCGGAAAACTCGATGGCGATACCGCTCTGGCTGAACGATGATGGTTAAAAGACGGCAATCGCACAAAAATGGAATATAATATTCGGCAGGGTAGGACATTTGCAGTTTCTTTACATACGATTACAGCCCGTCGTTAAATTGATATTGATGAATGGTAATGTATTGATCGTATCGATGATAGATCGGCTTCAGTCGATCCTAAGCCTTAGTGCTATCCGCGCACTATCTGGCTAATCTGGCCAATCTGGCTATCTGAGCTTGCGTGTTTGTTTTGGTGCCCGCACAACCCAAACAATAAGCACGATGTCTACAGTGCTCAGCGGCAAAAGCTTCATGCGCATGTTCCTCAGATATACAGGTGCTGTAACATTTGATACTTTAGTAACCACGGTTTTGATTATTATTTCTTATTCGCAGGTTCACGAGTAAAATGGCAAAGTGGACGTACATTTTTCGCTGCCTTACCCGAAACACACGAAATGCTGCGGAAAAGTTGCAGAGACTTTGCAGATAAAGAGCTAAAGCCCATCGCTGGAATCTTGGACAAGGAACATCGATACCCCAGGGAACAGGTGCTGACCGTTTCTTGTTAACCCGATCTTGTTCAACGCACTTATTTTTGTGTGTTGCAATATATTGGCGGTCTTTAGGCTCATGCAAATTTTCGCTGGGTGGAGACCCCGACGTTGCTCAAAACTTGCTTCATGGCTGCACAAGCTATGAGTCTCCTGTGTCTGCGTCGTCCCTAACTGCCATCAACTGACTCAAAGTAATGTTCCCATCTTCAGATACCCGCCAGCAAACTTATCCCCTACTTCTGTATTAATGAAGCTATGATGATGTCCTATTGTCACATTCTAGGCTGCGAGGTTACCATTGACCTGAGTGGCACTTCCTAATATGTTCGATTACATTCTGTTTAGGTGAAGAAGCTTGGAGAGATGGGCCTTATGGCTGTAGCTGTACCAACAGAGCTCGGGGGAGCTGGCTTAGACTACCTGGCTTATGCCATTGCCATGGAAGAAATTAGCCGTGGATGCGCATCAACCGGTGTTGTTATGAGTGTCAACAATGTTAGTGCACTTTCTTTTTCTCTGTGTCGTAATTTTCTGCTGGATGATCCTGTTGACTCGATAGCACACTGTTTGGTATGAATATTTCTTTCATTTCAGTCTCTGTTTCTTGGTGCCATACTGAAATATGGAACAGAGGAGCAGAAGAAGAAATTTATCTCGCCTTTCTGCACAGGAGAGAGAGTTGGTTGCTTCGCACTTTCCGAACCAGGTATTTGATGCACAGTTTTGCACAGATGCGCTTTTTTTTTCTTTTCATTCTACGTTTATTACATTACGCTTAGGTATCTCGTGTTGCTCGGGTACCCTCCAAACCCATTAGCTTAGATACCTTCTTGCAAAAAGCACGCATCATTTTTCTCCCAGCGCACTTGATGTGTCGTGTATCCATCTCATATTTAGCAGTGTCTACCAACCATAGCATGTATCCACATTTTTCTATGCCTACGTCGCAGAGCGCATACTAATTTCCTAGTATATCATGGAACAAGAATCATGCTATCCCTCACACAATAGCACAGCATCTATATTCCAACCCGTAGTGTTCACAGTTGGACATCCTGATACTATTTGCTAACTTGTTTCGATAGAGTGTTGAGACATTGAACTGACTGTCGTGCCTTTGTGCTGCTACCAGGGAACGGCAGTGATGCAGGCGCAGCCTCTACGACGGCTGTGTTGGAAGGTGACCATTGGAGGATCAACGGCACTAAAGCGTGGATTACGTCGTCATACGAGGGCGAGGCAGCTATAGTAAGTGCGCTGAATCTGAACTGGACGCTATTCTAACACGCGTGGTCACGATGAGCGGTAATTGCCTTCCAGGTGATGGCTACGGTGGATAAGGCGAAGAAGCACAAGGGCATCAGCGCATTTATCGTGCCCATGCCAACACAAGGCCTTACGTTAGGGAAAAAAGAAGAAAAACTAGGAATCCGTGCGTCTTCAACGGCTTACCTGATATTTGAGGATTGTCTCGTTCCCCGAGAGAACCGCCTCGGAGGTGATGGCATGGGATTCAAGATTGCCATGGTAAGTGATGGCCACATTTTGTCTGTCTGCCGACGTCTTTCTCCGTGTTGACTGCATATTGCTTTGTTTTCGTGACACCAATCATGCTTCGCAATCGCCATTGCATTTGCAAGTTGGCCCTTTGCCAATCGCCGTTCATGCGAACCAGGAGGCATAAATCGTCTTCTACCTTTGACAGTGTTTGAGCCATACAAAATTCTTGCGCAAAACCTAATAGTACTGGATTTTATTCTCTACAGAGCGTTTTGGATGCAGGACGCATTGGTATTGCTGGTCAGGCTCTTGGAATAGGACAGGCTGCTCTAGAGTGTGCACTAGAATATTCTGGAAAGCGGCAGTCGTTTAACCAGCCATTACATCAATTTCAAGCTATTCAGGTCTGTTTCCTACAAGCCTCGTGCAAGTATGTGCATGCAACAGAAATATTCTGTAATATTAGACGCTTGTGTGTGTAAATTAAAGATACTACAAAGTGCATGAGATAGCTCCTACATGTCCTAGCTAGCTTCCTGTAAGTTAAGGTAAGTTATTTACCCTAGCTCCCCACAAGTAAAGCTAGGGTAAATACTACTTGAGAATATCATTTGAGAATGTGATAAAGTTGATCCCATACGTGACTGACTGATTCGATTCTGATTTCAGTAACTCAATTGCAAAAATGAAATCTATGCTGCCCTCATAGCTCTTTTTATGAAAAAATCTGTAAAGGATAAAAAAAGTACCCTGTATAGTAGAAAACATTACTATTATTATGCAACGTGAAACGCTCTGTTGTGATACACTAAAATTTAGCAAAGTTTCATGAAACATCCGTAAGTCAATTCAACACCATGACACAAGGCATCATGTTCATAATTTGCCTACGCAGTATTTCGAGCTGCTGGTAATAAATTCCACAACAAAATTGTAATGGAGGTCAAGATACCACACATTCAAGTAATGGCTGCCAGCTTACTTTTTTTATAAAAAATATGCATGCTTTTTTTATATATTTTTCTTGTATGGAATTTAACACATGGCAGAGCTTGGCATTTAGTGCAGAAGAAACACAAGTGTCATTCTGCATGTACTCGTACTATTGAGGGTAATTTATAGCGAAGAGACGACCCTGACTTGCAGATGAAACTAGCCGACATGGAGGTAAGACTGCAAAGTGCGAGACTGCTCACCTGGCGGGCTGCCATGTTGAAAGATGCCGGAATGAAGTTTACAAAGGTACCCTGCAGAAAATATTTTGTGTTCAGGGGTACGTAGTCTTTCTTCTCACCAAACTTTCAGGAAGCTGCCATGGCAAAGTTAGCTGCATCAGAGGCTGCAACTTTCGTTGCGCACCAGGTAAGCACATACTGCACACCTACGCATGCGAGTCTATACGTGTATGTTGTATATACGGTCGCTTGCTGCCCCGTCACATTAGGCAATACAGGTCCTCGGAGGAATGGGGTACGTGACCGACATGCCCGCGGAGAGACACTACCGTGATGCCCGCATCACCGAGATTTATGAAGGCACAAGCGAAGTCCAGCGCATTGTCATTGCGAGCAACCTGCTCAAGGAATATAATGTTGTGTAGCGTTGCATCTCCAACACATGTAGGTACCTGAAACATATTACGCGTTGATATTATGCTGTATTTTTAAACGTGTACATAGGAGAGTACTTCACTCGAACTTCTGGGTGTCTGTGTCCGCGATCGAGCACTTGAGACCTGCTGTGTAAAAGGTACGGTGCTACGTAACAATTTATTATGAAATGTACAAAAATATTTTGTATAACAAAAGTGTTTGGATGACTAGGGATGAATGATATATTATACACATGTAGCGTAAGGAAGGGATGCTCACACTTGGGGTTGCGTTGAGTATGCACGTGGGAACAATGATGATACACTGCAACGTTTGACTTAAATGATCGTTAAGGGTCAGTGCTCAGATGCTTTGGTATGCTGCTGTTCTGGTACAAGGTTTAACTTGACAGAGGTACTGGATATAAAAGTTCAAGCGTACAATGTTCACGAGAAATTACATTAGTGTGTGATGTGGATACAAGTTGTGAATATGAATACAGTTTAAGACACTTAAAATAACTGATGCGTCCTCTACATTGCACATCACGTGGGGGTGCACATGTAAACGAAGGGTAATAGGCACATAAAGTGCACATACATGACAAAGCACTTCACGGACGACAGCTTCTACGAAATTGCAAAATATGCGGGGCATTATAAGATTCTGCAGTACTTAGAGCATCTACGAGGGTCCAGCATCGTGTGGCATGTCTTCCGAGGGATACGGTAATACCACTACAAACCACCTCTTCACCATTACACCGCAACGACCTTGCTTTCGTCGACAGTCACCTTGATGAAGAGAACATTGTCCCGAACGTAGTGGCACCTCTTGAGCATCTCGTGCGACACGAACCGCGGGAAACCAAAGCCGAGCGCGTCTGGTTCCCGGCTCGGCCTCTGGAAATTTTTCCACGTCGGGTCGGGCACGAAGCTCTCGACGATGTTGCACGCCTTCTCGGGATTGGTCGCCTGATCGACCAGAGTGAACGACACCGTGTGCGAGAAGGGCCACTTGAGGAGCGAGTCGTATTCACCGGGCAGCAGCTTGATGTAGACCGAAAGGTGCGTCGATTCTCCCGAACCGTTTCCGTTGAGGAAGAGCGTCGCCATGAGCCGGTACCCGTAAGTGCTAGAGCTGAACGGAGGACTGCAGATCTCCAGGCCTCCTTCCTGCGCTTTGGCCTCGCTCATCTTGTGGGAATAGTCGGAGATCTTCCACAGGAGCGTCCCCGTGACGTTGGTTGTGATGCCGTGCAGAGCCGTGCGCAGTGCAGAGATCTGTTGCTGCTGTCGCGTGATGATCCCACACATCAGCGCCAGGTGGTTTTTGCTGCTCTCCTCCAAGTGTTGTTCCAGGGCGTATTGCGAACCCTGGAAAAGAAATAATTTATTATTATATTATTAATTTTTAAATATATTTTATTTTTAAACATTTTTAAATTTTTATTTTATTTTTAAACATTTTTAAATTTTTATTTTATTTTTAAACATTTTTAAATTTTTATTTTATTTTTAAATATTTTTTAAAATATTTTTAATTATTAGTTTATTATTATTAATATTTTAGCATGACATTTTGTGTTGAACTATACGACCTGGAAATCGAGTTGACATCCGCACGCGACAAACGTGGTATGGAGTGATATCTCATATACGAGTTCGGTGCTATTCGTCCATTCGGTATTAGCAACTCACGAGGCACTCTAGAAACACGTTGCAGATAAAACTCTTCCGGTCCTTTCCCTTTTTTATTAATTTGTCCATGTTATTTTATATCACCTCTGTTATTCTTTGCATGGTCACAACTTTCTTCGTCTATTCCATCTATTACCACTATGAATATGTACAGATTTTTTTTTTATACTTGCATGCTTCAGAAACCTCCCCACATAAAACGCAGGTTATTCACCCCATTTGTAAAAGCCCAGTTCAGTTTTTCCCATCCATTCATGCTTGTTAGTAATAATACTTCATAAGAAGTATATATCCTTTGTTGATTAAAGCAGAAAGCCACCCTTATGGGTGGCGGATGAACAGAACATTATATTCAATGCGAAAGGGGATGTAAACGGAAGACATATCGTTTTGACGATGGTTCTTTGTCCTTGGAGAAACTTCCGGGGACCACCGAGAGACTTCATGAAAGTACGCACATGTCATTTATTTTGCGTATTACATTGCATGTTCAGACATGACATATAGGCTATCAGTGTGTAGCATGTCACAATATGACCCGATTAATGAGTCTACAAATGAATGATGGCAGTTGAATGAAGGTACCTTGAATTTGCATCCTAGTTCTTTGAAAACACAGCGTACCACCGCTGCGGGACAGTGGTCCTTGAGGTGCAGCTCCAAATCTTCCCTCGGAATCTTCGCCGTCTCACATTGGTGGCACTGTATCAGATACCGAGGGCACTTGGGGATGTGGTTCTGTGGGGAAACCAGCGTAGCACTTTCAGTCATGGCTACTCAGTCCAGTGGCGTGCCCCGCCTCCCCCCCAAAAGACATTCGGTTTTCCCCCTCTCTCTCCCCTCGCTACGCGCGTGAACCGGTCAGCCACGCGCTCTTTCACGTGTGATAAGCCCCGCGCGGGATAAGCCCCGAAATACGTCCGCTAAAGAACTGCATGTGTCCCCTATGCCAACTGTTCCCAGCTGACACCGTGATGAAGCCCGCATGAGCTGCGCCATCCCTTCCAATTTAGCCACTGCGGCCGTCTATTTCCGCCTTATTATCGGCGTCTTCTCGGCCGTCGGAACTCGCTTGTTTAACTCCCCGGCCGTCTGGAATTATAACGATCATGGAGGCCAAAGGTCTTCGTCGAGAACAATGGGTACTACCTTCTGCCAACGAGACGGGAGAACGGTGGGAAGCGGAATTTCTCAGGTGCCGCAGCTACGCGTAAAATGTGAGAAAAAAGCGTTTTACACTCCGCGAGATATAGTGCTAATGGTCAGTTCATCATCAAAGTTTGCGTGCGTATGTCCAAGGTCATATGGCGACGAGCGTGATCAGCATTACGATACGCCCATAATTTGACAAGCAGTACAGACGGATGTCCGGTGTTTTGTGCGTCAATCGCGAGAAGTGTTTAGCATTAGAACAGCCCACAACCAGAAATGTGAACCGTCTCGCGTGTTCTGATTCAAAATGATGTTTGTGGTATGAGCGGTCGAGTGTTCCTCTTCCACGTGACACCGTGTATTCTCACGAGCGACATCCCCACTGAATATTCTAGTGGAAGAAAAAGCAAATGGGAAAAAAGAAAAAGAAAGAAACCGCACAACGTAGCAGACGACACTAAAACGGAACCATCGACCATGTCGTCTGCTACGGAAGAGCGCTCGCGTGGCAGAAGCGATGTTTTGTGCATCTTCCGCTGGAGTATTCTTCGGAATATCACTCCCGTGAATACACGGACATATTCTTCAGATACACCTTCGTAAACATCCTCGCGCCTGAGATTTTCGGCTCACAAGGTGCAGTTATGTCTGCCTTTGACACACATGTTTCGTTGGGATGCATATCCATACTCTGCATTTCATGGTAGCATTGTTTTACACCCCTCAACATCTTGACATTTCCCGGCCAAACCTCAGTCGACATACAGCAAATGAAATTTGGACCCTCATTCGTATCCGCCCCAAATCCCGCCCCGTTCTTATTCTCGATGCTTACTCCGGTGTTCCTTCAAAATCCACACCGATTCCCAATGGAGGCGCTCCCATCGACCTTTGACGGCTCTATACCGAAGATGAAGAGACCACCCGCGTTGCGGTGAGATAATCATGATTACCGACTGGCCTACAAACGACCCGTGGCCCCTCGAAAAGCACTGTTTCTACCGTAGAACCCCCATGGCGAAAGAGAGAAACAAGCAAAAAGAACAACATTGTCCGCCTGCTACCTGGAGCAGCGTCGGATTCTTTGTCACGGAGAATAGTAGTTACCTTGAGAGTGTCGAAGACAAATTCCTTCCTGCAGTAGGGACAGGGCACAAGCCTCTTGGCGCATTCGTTGGAGCGGTGTTCCTGCAGTAGCCTTCTGATCACTTTAACGCCACACTTGTTCTCGCAGTACACGGGCTCCAGGGGACACTGGCCCGAGTGTTGCTGCAATGTAAATTTGAATTAAAAAAACAAAAAAATACATGCGAATCAGTTGACCGAAATCGCACACACAAAACACAAAGGGTTGTACCTCGAAATAAAGTGATCGAAATCCCCGTTGCAAAATAAACTACTAGAAATAAACGTTATTTGACTATAAACTGCACAGTCGCGCGCGGGAAACTGCAAACAGCGTGGTGTTCCGTCGTGTCTGCCCTGCTAAGCCTAACGGCCGCTGTCGTTCGCTAAAACGACTTGTTGAATAAACGAGTGGTTAAATAGTGATGCCGTGTTTTCAAACACGGCATACCATGTTACGAAGCAATCGAGCATTCTCATTAATTTTCTTTGTTTCGAGAACGGGAACTTCCAGATCGGGGATTTCGCAACCTGGAATATCGAAGTCCACCCAACACAAAGAAGGCACCATGAGGGCAAGTAGTGTTGTAGCTAAGGGACAACGGCCTCGATCTCACAAAAGTGTCGTCTTCCCTATCTTGCAAACGAATCGACGATTCTTGCCTATCTTGTAAACGAATCGGCGATGCCGTGACTTGAGGCTATACTTAACGTCCAATGGTGGCTACATTTATAATGCAGATCTGGCGACAAATTATGAGGAAGTTGTGTATGTATCAAGTATATTTCCGGAACATTTCGGGTTGCTGTCTTGTAATATGAAATCCTCGCGGTATGATAAGTAATAAAACATCTGACGTGACATGAGATGGAAACCAGGAAAATGAGTTGGTTCTTTTCTGGAAATGTATTCAACATCACATGATGTTGAAACTATCAACTACGTATCAACTATCAAACTATGTAAACTATCAACTTCAAAACTCATCATTCGAATTCAACGTCATAACTTCTCATGTGGGATCAACTTCAAAAGACATAATTCAACGTGATCTTCGAAGAACATTACATCATTGTCCGTGATGTGATGGCGAATGATGTCCGAAATGGCCATCACGAGTGATTCTGCCGGCCTATGGAGATGATGGTGTGATAAGACCAGCACAACCTACAGGGCTAGTCTAGCAAACGCTTCACATTTCGATCGCATATACAGGGTGTTTTTTTTTTTAAATTCGTTACATAATTTTTATTTAAAAAAACTAGCAGAGCAAAATTGATGCCGTTTTTGCAGTTGAGTTATATGGCCAGGCAAACATTCTCTCGAAGAAAACATGTACCTACAAACTAATTACCTAAAATTCATTAATTAACTCTTCAATTAGGGGATTTAGCGCACAAGCGAGTTAACAGAACGGGAGATATTTCTCGTTAAAAACCATTCCATTTTTTAAAAACCCTTAAACGCGCGCGTGTGTTGAAATATCCATAGCTGAGTTTCGCTATGCAAATGAGCCGAAACAAGAACTACACACTTTTCGAGCGCAGAAAGAGCGACAGGCAATCCACGTGAGAGGGCCACGTGCCTTGGAGGGATGGAGCGGATTGGTGTACGAGCGAATCTGTTGGCCATGTCACGTCGAGACTGGGAGGTAGCCGGGTTCGAATCCCGGTGCCGGCTGTGCTGTATGGGGTTTTCCCTAGGTTTTCCTCAGACCCTTTGAGACATGTGTCGGCACAGTTCCCTTAGAAGTCGGCCCAGGACGCACATTCCCCCAGGGCGTTAGTCGTGACGTTGCCCACCTCTGTGAGGCCGACAACGGCGAGCCATTTCACCAGCACTACCACCAGATAAGGCGAAGGTCGCGTCATTTCTGCGCTCGAAAACTGCGTAGTTCTTGCTTCGGCTCATTTGCATGGCGAAATTTATATAATTTATATAAATTTATGGATATTTGAACATATGGCTTTCAACGAGGAATATCGCCCGTTCTATGATCTCGCTTGTGCGCGAAATCCCCTAATGAAAGAGTTAAATAATGAATTTTACGTAATTATTCATCTTGTAGTTACATACTTTCTTCGAGAGAATGTTCGCCTGGCCATATAACTCAACTGCAAAAACGGCACCTATTTTGCTCCGCTAGTTCTTTTTATAAAAATTCTGTAACAAATTAAAAAAAAAAACACCCTGTATATCTAGAGGACGGGGTTTAGCCTACCCCAAACTTTGCAGACTGATAGCCATTCGTCTGAAGTTTCATTCGATATTTTTGCAAGCGTTATGGTCATATGGACAGAAAATTATAAAAATCAAGCAAAATCTCACCCCATGCATTTTAAATAGCCCAACTCACACAAACACCGCCATTTTTTTCTTGTGTCTACTACACAGGTGCTACACAGGATTCACATCACGTCACACAGGTGGCGATGCCTACAGCAATGCGACATGCTGACGTTATGCACTAATCTTCTTCTCTATGGTTGGTGGCGTGACTCCAGGCACCATCTCTCTGTCGTGATATGAAACTGAAGCGCACACAAGAAAAAAATGGCGGATTCCATAGGGTGAGATGTTGCTTGGCTTTTAATTTTTATTTTTTCTACAGGACCATAACGCTCGCAAAAAAAGAAAAAAAAATCCAACAAAACTTAAGACAAATGTCTGCAAAGTTTGGGGTAGGCCAAACCCGTCTTCAATGTTTACTATGCGACCTTGACCGAAATGTGAAACGTTTGCTAGACTAACCCTGTGCCCTGTAGGTATATAGAAAGGTAAGGAATCTAAGAAAGCCGGTGAGGAAATGTTCAAAGAAGAGCCTGAGAACGAGGGCTGCCGATATTTCGGACAGAGACTGTTATTCATGGCGGCTCGTCTCCATATATAGCTGCGGCCGCCAAACAACGGTCGTGGTTGGCGAACTCTGACTACATCACGATTCGCCAGCGATCAAGTTTTGTTTCAAAATAGGCGATGTAGCGACCGTGCCGTAAGACGCAGACGACAGGTCGAGACGTCACGAAGCAGACACCAGCGAGTTTCGCCTCCCTGCCGTTGTGTGGCGCGTCGCCGTTCCCAAATTAAAGAGAAGCGATTAATGGAAGCCATTGTCCGCGGCTTAAGTGCAGAGAAAAGCCCCAATTAGATGGCACATTCTACCAGTGGCCATCGGGGCGAATCTGCTGCGCTTCGGTGCGGACAACTCCGTCCGTCGTTTCCGTTGCCTGTCTTTTTTTTCTCTTCTTCTTCTTCTTCATCTCGTTATGCGGCTTGAAAGAAAATGTGTATTGTATTCCATGGGCATCTAGTCTTGCACCTTATGATGCGTGTACGCGCATAGATTTCCCATCCCCCCTCCCTATCTCCGTAACAATGGCTCATTACCGCCATGATGCTTTCGCCACTGCCGAGGGAACGACCAGACGAAGAAAAAGGTTCTTTCATTGTATGTCCGGTCTTGGCTGTCTGGCAGCACCTTCGAATAGGTCCATAGAATACAGAAGAGGTGCCCATCGAATTAGTTGCCAACGGTTATACTTTCTGTGTGCCTTCTTTGACGATAATCAGTGCTCGACTAATATATACTTCTGCACTGCCTCTTGCATTCCTTACCGACATTTGATTCGAAATATATTCCGCAGGTGGTGTTTCCACAGACCTGTGTGGTTGTGTCTTATCTTTGCGAACAGGTGCACCCTACTTGCAACATCGTTGCGAAAAAAAAAAAAGCTGTCTTTTTAGTGCGGATGACCGGCCCCTGCGGCCCACTACGTGGTAAGAAGGACGACGCAAACAATACAAGGTCGCTTTAAGATACACAGAATAGGGTGACTTTATCTGATCAGGTAATTAATAGGGTAGCCTAACCTATTCGCTGTCTCTAGCCGCTTTGTAGTCGACCAAAACGCCGCCATTTTGTTTCAATCGAAATAAGTGTATGTGGAACAAAACCCTCGTTTTGCAGACCTCAGTTCGCATTCGACAGCAATGTTGACCGACTGCTTGACTTCACTCAAGTCTGAGCTTTTATGGAAACGCGTGGCCTCACAGCAGGACGTGGGGCGCAAGTGCAAAAAAAGCAGATGGTCGCGTGCCAGCTGTCTTTCAATGTGCGTAGAGGAATGCACGCCAGGTGCCGCAGCTGTCTTCGTGTACGCCCTGGAGACACGCGTGTCGTGCCGCCTCGGCGGGCACGGCTAGAATTTTTGAACATTTGAAATGAATGCACGAGAAGGTTGGAAAGGTCTCACACAGCACCTATGCCACAACAGTTGTTGTAAGATGTCTGTGTAATAGGTTGTGAACAAAAAAAAAAAAAAAAAAAGAAGTCTCCATATACGAGCTTCATAAACTACATTGTTCGAGCTCTAGCCTAGCTAATACTCCACGGGAAAAGTAACTGATCTGATGCTGGAACGCACACAGAGTGAAGAACACAAACATAGCTCAAGGTACCATGGTACACTCTAAGAAAACAAGGAGTAAAATGGGGAGTACTAATTGCAGTTTCTAGTCCCTTAGATCGCAATTACTCCCGCAATTTAGTCCCCTAACCCCAACATTTACTCCCCAGGACTGCAAATAGTCACTCAACTACGCGAATGGTCTTCAGAATGCAGCAGTCCACGTGATGTGATAAAGAAAAAAAAAAAAAGGGGATGTGAGTCAATTTGATGGCACAAGGATGTATAACTCAGCTAACTTAACAATTATCCACCCATGCAGAGTAAGAAACAGTTTGCTCTTCTTTCTTCGCAAATTGTGCCCTATGTACGTCGCAAGATTTTATATCACTCGATATATCACGGTTGACGGTTTGATTCAAACTATTTTCATGCACACACTCGAATTATGTACTTGTGACTCTTAAAACACAGCGCGAAATGCAGCCTCAACTCTGTGACATTCATTTACTCCCGCAAGGGACTATTTTTTGTAGAAATCCATTTAGTCCCCAAAAGGAGTAAAATTACTCCTTCCCCCCCCCCCCCCCCCCCCCCCCCCTTAGAGTGTAGTCGTGGAAGATTGAAACGTGGCAGTCGTCAAAAAAAAAAAGTCCTACAGCGCTGCAGGAACCGAACCGCGAACCTGTTGGTTGCCCATTGACCATTACATACGCTGGCAGGGTTTACCGACGCTTTTCGTCGCTATATACCCCCTAATTCACGAAAAACTATTCGTTAGGTGAGTCAGCCCACATTTGTGTGACTATATACACGCAGCACGTGCCGCCAGGATAACGTGGGCGATAATTCCGACCACCTGGGGTTCTTTGGACGTTATTGTACTTCGTTAATTGTTTTGCATGCAACGATACGTTTCAACACCGCTCTCCAGTGCCATGTTCCACACACGCAGAAATCGCTAGAGCGTCGACGCGCGCGCTGGCCGGAACCGTATATCGTTTCGAAATGAAGTTCGCTCTCTCTCAACATCAAGGTCGACCTAAAACTTCCCCGCGAACGCGATGAAACACCAGTCTCTCCGTAAACTTGCTCGAACTGCAAATGGTATACAACGGTACAACTTGAAGAGGCTTTTGTATATGCAGCTCAGATGACGGGCGTTTCGATAAAAGCGAGTCAAGATCACGCTAAAGAAACATCGGCCGGTGAGCAGCTGCAAAATCGGCATTCCATCGAGCATTGTGTCATCCGGTGGCTTTTTTTTTAAAGAACGCCTCTATCCGAATGTTACGCAGCGAGGCTGCACTTAAAGGTCATGGAACCACATCATATAATAGCACAGCGGGGGACGGTGACGCAGACACGCTAACAAATACGTGTATACGTAGTATATACGTATATATATAAACAGAAAAAAGGAAATATATATATATATAGACACACACAGGGGAGGCGGGGGAGAAAGGACAGAAAAAAAGAAGAAAAAAAGTCGCTCAGTTGTGGTGCGTCGCCCCAGGAATGTGGCCATCTGCTCCGTATATAAACCGTATATGAACCCTGACGTGTGTGTACACCCGTCTCATTCTGGTCCTGTCTGATCCAGATCAGGCCTAGCTATACACAGTTTACCAGCAAATTTGTTAATATACAAAACATATTATAAAGAGGGACAGAAAAAAAAAAAAAAAAGGAAAAAAGCTCCTTGGCATGTCGTTTTTACGCAAGAACATCGGGGGAACCAGAAACCCGGTTTCCTAATAACAATCTGGGCCGCTGCGACAGGGCGTGTTTACGATGAGTTTTCGTCATGTGGGTCGTAGCATCGTAACGTCTGATATAAATAAACAAAACGTGCACTATCACGTGAGATATCAGACCACGTGTAATAACCATGAAACTGTACTTTACATGTACTTACTTCCTACTTTACTTACTACTTCACGATTACTTTATGTAACGTACCCTGCAGATCGCGTTATGCGGGAGTTATTCATTCATCATCTGCTTGAACGAAGTATTTTCCCATGTTTTCGAGAAACCAGAGCACCAGCTTTGAAAGATCCGCACTCAAAATATGTAAACGCGATACTTTCGGAACGCAGAAATACAAAAACGACATCACTTGCGACGCAACGTTTCTCGCACGATGTGATATCCATCCTTCCTCTTCTCCTGTTTCTAAATGTAGCTTGACGTTTTGCAGTGGTCGCTATAGTCTTGCGAGCAATAAGCGAACACTATTATAGTTTCACGCGGTCAGTGCCTAATACCCGTTATAAAGGACGTCTTCGGCGATGAATCTTCCATGTCTGGGTGGAGCGGCTCAAGACTTGGCAAAACGGAGCGGTAAAAGGTGTTTGACTCGTGTGTCTATATGCCATTGTGCGGTGCATGTGCCACCCTAATGACAGGGTGGGTGGAATGCGCCCATTGTGAATGCGCCTTGACGAACGAATATATGAGAAGAACCCTCAATTTCACAGGGCGCATTGTCCATTTCGATCGAGGTACACTTTTTTGCGAGTGCTATCAAGTGCCTTCAACAAACGTTGACCGTTTTGCTCTGGGAGAGACGCGCCAGCAACGTTCTTCTTGCCTTTGCGATTGTCCATTTCAGTGATATAGATAGTTACTTCTCTCATCTTCGTATCAAGCCGCGTTTAGAGACAGTAGAGGAACGCCAGGCTAGAAGCAGAACACGCCTGCCGTTTATACACATGAACGACATCCCTACAGAATATTCTAATGGAAGAAAAAGCAAAAAAAGAAAAACTGCTCTCGGGGAGGAAGTTATTCCGCCGCGTCTCATGTTGAGCATTCGCACGGCGCCGGAACATCGGAGCTGACGCTCTGCGCACATCGCAGACGACACAATGGGCGTAAACAACGAGAACTAGCCGAGGCAGGCCATAAACATGGACGACACAAACACGTAATCCTCCAACGCCCAGAATCAACGAAATCAAACAACTCAGGATTTCAGGACAGCTGGGGATTTCGACTGACACCACCGCCGCAGCAGACGACATAAGAGCTCGAACACATACGATATGGTACCGTTCGTACAGAAGGCAGGACAATACTTAGGTAATGGGCTGCTAATTATGAGCAGAGTTCGAGGGAACTCGTTACTGTAACTAAGTTCCTTTTTTGTTTTGTGTGTGTGTGTGTGTGACCTGTAACTCAACTCGCTAGTTTTGCGCCGTTGTAACTTTCAGAGGAACTCGTTTCTTTTTCAGGTAACTTTTCCAAAGTAACTTAAGCTAAGCTCCAAGTTACTTTTAATTCGCTTTTCACTCACGTCCACTTATATTACTGCTTTCTCTCCGGTTCTTCCGTGGCATTTTATGTCATGTAACGTGATGTTCAGTCAGTGACAGTATTCTGTTCAGGAAGTAAGAACTGCTGCTATTGAAATGAAGCTGAACCATTGTGTGCCCCCAGGGAATAAGATGCAAAGCGTTCGAATTGTTGGACATAAACGAAAACTCAACGCAGGCAACTCACAGTCGATCTCAACTGCTCACACGCGCTGCACCTGTGTAGTGCTGTTTTGTGTCCGAAGTAACTTGGGAGTAACTCGTTCTAGTTACGTTTCGGACTGAATCACTTCGTTATTAACTTAGTTACGTTTTTCACACGGTAACTTATCTCTTAAGAGTTCCTCTTGACGGGTAACTTCTCGATCTGTGATTATGACGCCATTTTGACGCCTTCTCTAATTGAAATTGAAGATGCAACACGAATTTGAGGCTGAGGGAAAAATGAAGAACGTTTGCCAAGGCGCGTGGACTCTCTCGTGGGAAACCGTCCGTTTCCCTCTGCCTGTTCCGCTAACCCGGTCTCTTTTGCTGAGAAGAACCGGATAACAGCAGCATCGAAATGAAGTAGCTTCGCCGGAAGGGAGGAGAGCTATTCCTCGCCGGGAGATGTTACACGATGTTTTCTTTCTGCGGGTATTTTCTAAAATTAGAGAGTAGAAAGGGCCATGCTCCCACGAGCACAGCTGGCAACAGTGGCGCAACAACACGAACGCGTTTCGCGTTCACGCTTTCGATACGACATGAACGAAATGTTTTCTTCTTCTTCTTCTTTTTTTAGCGCTATTTTGGAAAAGCATGCGACAGTTCAAATGAAATTATCTGCTACAGCTCCACAATTTTGCATGTCGGAAAGGCTCGTATGGCGCAGGATGTCTCAGGAAGCGGAAATGCGATGAAAAGAGTTCGCAAACCGCCGGTACAACATGCGCGTATCCAAAAGCAAAGCATGACGCGCTAAATTCCTTCATCGTCTTCGTGCAGACACATAAAAGATCCCGACGCTGCGTTGTAAGCAGGCCATTTACTTCTCACAGCTCAATCGCCACAATGTCCCGAGCGTAAAATACATCCGGTGTAAACGCAGAACAAAACAAGCACCGGATCGCTTGTCCACCGTAAATGCCGTTGACGATGGACGGCACTTTTCCTTGCTGCCCGAACGCAGGAAGTGTCTTCGCGCTCCCGTGACTTTCGCGGTTGTTCAACCGTGCAAAGCTTCACCAACCAGCTGTGCGATGCCCTACTTGTTATTTCAGAGTCTTCATGCATGGGATAACAAACGATCTGCGTATGCAATGAGATCGGGCGATCGCGTGGATGTATGCCTACTGCATGAAGACCTGGCAATGTTTACTATAGGGCGGTGTGAAATGTCATCCATTCGGGCTGATCGGCTGTTATCCGCTGAACAGTTGTGTCAGTCCCTCCATGTCACGTCCAATTAGCCAATTGTCGAATTAACCAATTATTCAATAAATAATTGAATGAAATATATGAGAATCTACGTAGCAGAGCACACCAGTTGTTGTTGTTGCTCTATGGCCTCTTCGGCCTTAACAACCCTATCAAATTAACGAATTAACCAATTGACGTGCATAATTGAATCATTGGATAACTGAAAGAAATATAAGATAATCTATACGTAGTGAAAACGGAATGCCCGTATTCGTGGCACTTTCCTCGCTATGTACACTTTCTTTGTCACCCCCGACGATACAAACGGAGGATGACCTCCGTTCAACTCTGCTGTTGCTCTATGGCCTCGTTGCCCATAACAACCCTCTCAAACATTAAGTCCACCCACGGGGATGGGCGGTTTAAGTTACGTCCGAGGTGAGCCACAGTTCCGCCTTGAACCTCATCTGCTCCTCAATATTCCTTGGCTGTCGGATAGCGTCACAGAAACGCTCAGATCCTTGAGCAGCGGTTCAATATGGTTCATACTCAATGGTATATGGTGGACACATATTTGTTTTTTCTACTTCGCGTGTCGGAGGCGGCAGAAAGAATTATAAAAGGAATTTCGCTTTCAAACCCAAGTCCATATCGGAGGTGTGTGGCAACGTTGAACAATGGCCGACTTTGAACAATGTAACTCGGACGAAACTCTCGAATGCATTGTAATTTTGTAGCACAGCAGTGAAAAAAGAAGAAAAGAGAACGAATAATAATAATTCTCGACCGCGCTGTCACGAGAGAGCAATTTCACGGAATTTTCAGCAAATTCATACAACCTTGTACAGTTCTCAAAGCGAGCAAACGGTTGACGAGGAGGCGCGTTCGTGACACGGACAGTAAAATATGTAAAACGCTTTCGTTTTCGCGACCTGAGATACCCGCGAAAAGGGCTACATTCGCAGCCCTGAAATCGCGAATGCTGGACGCTAAAATTCGTGGCTCAATTGGCGCACTTCGTAACAAAACGCGACATTGCAGCTGGCACGTTTATCAAAGCGACATTGCACATGCTTGTTTTATAAAGCAGATCAAATGCTTACCACTATAATTCCTACAACCAACGGTAAAGATAAAGTTCGCAATTCCAACATAGTTTTCGAAATGACAAACCTTGCTAGACCATTTTCGCGTACAGACTTCTAAGAACTTCCGAACAAGAAGGGTATTACGGTGTACCTCAAAAGCACGATGCGGCTCAATGCAAATCGTGCACTCGGTGTCGTCTGCTAGAATTGGGCATGCGAGGGCATGCAACTAAACATGGGAGAGTCCTTGGCATCGGTAGCACATGATGTGAAAAATGTTTACGCAGCCTTTTTGTAAAAGGAATGCCACGAAATATGTCTTCAGGATAATGAACAAGGACAAAAAGCGACTTCGGAATAGCCGCTGCTGTTTGCTAAAGTTTTGCTCATTCGTATACAGTCAAACTCCTTTATAGCGAACACCTTTTTAACGAAAATACCACTACAGCAAAATTTTTTTGCGGTCCCGCTGGAACCCTATAGGTCCAATAATGGGCATCCTTTTTAGCGAAAATACCTTTACTGCGATTTTTTTTTTTTTTTGCTGTCCCCTGAGTTTCGTTGTAAAGGAGTTTGACAGTATATAAAGAAAACGACAGTGAGTGTAGATGACTATACTGACTTGAGGTCTATGGCTATCACGGGCGGATATAGGGGGGTCGATTGAGCTCCTCCCAACACCATACATTCATCAAAACCCTGGATTCGCCCTGATGGTTAACATATACAGTGTGGTTGCTCTAACGTGTCTAGAAATGTTATTTAAAGCGAGCGATAAAACAGAAACGAGCGCTACTTTTCAGCTACTTGATTAAGAAACAGGTGCTACTAGTGAAGCAGTACCTGTTTCTTACTCAAGTAGCAGAAAAGTACCACCTGCTTTTCTTTTATCGCTCGCTTTAAACATAAATTCTGGACACGTTAGCGCAAACACCCTGTATATTTCGCCTAAATAGACAATATTTATACAATATTTAGAACCCATGTGAGCAGGACGCCCGTTATGACATCAAATGTGATTACTAATGAATGGAAAAATGATTTCTGATTGGTTGGTTGCGAAAACTAAAAAGGAAACTACAATATATGCATAAAAAAAGAAGAAGAAAAAGAAAGTGTACACAGCTTTCGGACATGCGGCCCCTTACACGAGTTGTTCACTACGAATATGTAAATGAGCTAATGAAACATGCGAGGGCACATTTGGGGTATATTTATAAGTTTTCTGTAGTTATAAAAAAATAAAAAGAAGAGAAAGGAAGAAGTTAACTCTTGGAAACATACTTGGAAACGTACGCTCACACTAAAAGAGAAAATGTTGCTGGAACATGAGTTTCTGACAGCATGTCACTTGACGCAGGGAGGTAGCGAAGGTTTTTGAACTATTGACAGACTTGTCAAAAAGGATCCGCCCGCAGCATTGATAGAAAACGGAATAAACCTTACCTGAATTCGTTCAGATCCAAAGGTTTTACATATGGGACATCTTTTTGCTGGTGAAGGCCTCACAGGAAGGATAAGATGATCCTCTGTGTCCCTGCGGGACGGCATCGTGCAGTTGCACAACTGCTCCGGCAGCGATCAAAACACATCTGTCCACATGCCAACGGCGGCAAGATGCGCTAGGTGAACCCACGCATGTAAAATCAAAACACCACAGACTATCCGCTGGGAACGAGGCTATCTCCGGAACGGGAAGTCGCGCTCATGCATGCAGTGATCTCCTGTTACATTTTTTGTTCACCGGGGAAACCGAAAATAAATGAATATTTTCATGTGGATGGTAGCCCTTTGCCCCGTGTGGCCTTTGATGTGAACTTGAACCTGAATAACGCCTACGTAGTAACTTTATTCAAGCACATAGGACGCTGAATTGGATGAAGTACTTTGTCCACTTTGAAGAGGCCGATTGGCATGTTTCTCGATTTCGAATGAACCATACTTTCCCTAATTATAACGCATCATTAATTTCATACACCAACTTTTGAGCACAAACACATGTTTCTGTTCCTTGTGCACTTTGTTTCTTCTTTTTTTTTTTAACCGATTTTTTGTTGTGATAGTAAGCATTGCCTAAGCAGACGAACAGATGGATACCGCTCGTCTTTTCGTTTTCTTTTAATGCGACAAACTGTCCACGAAAAATTACGAAAAACATTTTCGTTACAAGTTAAACCATAAAGAACATTCTATAGGCACTAACAGTACGCTAACACCAACCATAAAACCAAAAGAGTTCCGCTTGCTGTTAATCCGAAACCGAAATCTACCACAGACTGCCAAATAAGCGTCTTGGCGTGGCGTCACCATGGCAACATAGGTGGCCAGAACACTCGGCCATCATCCGCCACTGCTAGCGAAAAGCGGGAACATGTTGTTCTAGAATATGGGAACAGAATGCAAGAAAGCCGGTGTAGGCTAATTAATGGTAACATTTTCTTGGCTCTGGGGAGGTACGCACATTTCCTGCTTTTGTGTCTGGAAGTATGTATTTCTCCCCGGCACAACAGGAGAATGACATTGACAACTACGCTATTCCGACCTTGATTCCGTTCTGTCTAGCAACACTCGATGATCAAGTATGGCGCGAACTGCGCTGTTCATGCCGTGTTTGTTATGATATTGTCTTATTGAATTGGATTGGCAAGAACTTAAGAAATGGTAAGCCGAGACACAACTTTATTCGATCTGGTTTTTTCTTTGTTTTTTTTTTTACATCTGTGATGCGACAGATGGGATGCTCTGTAGTGCCCTTGCTAGCCGACTTCCACATTGCATGTTGTGCTGTTTTGAGTTCACGTAAACGACAGAGAGTATGTTGACGCTGTTAGCTTATTATAAACCTGAGTGCTTGCAAACACGTAACCTACCCTGGTGTAAGCAATGAAATGCTGAAGTCGTCAGTGTCCCTAGCGTAAACTTCTATCTCCCTTCCAGTTTTCCTGTGCTCATATACTAACATAATTATTCTCTTTAGGACATCAGAAGGTTTTTCACACCTGCTGGTGCTACGAAAAGAGCAACGCCATCCGATACCAAGTCTGCGGCCGTGCCTGCAAAGAGCGAGAAAGTGAAGGACAGCAGTGATTCGAAAGGCAAAAAGAAGGAAACGACAAAGAGCGAGGTATAACATGATTCTAGAACTCACTCTATGTGCATGACTTTGCGGTATGAGATGAGGCATGTAAAACTGCATGGACTGCCTCTTTTGGCCTCTGTTTCAGAAAAAGGACCCACAGAAGAAAAAAAGGCGAAGACTCATTCTAGCTGATTCAGGTGATTTATTCGCATTCAGTTGACACATCGATAATAAAATTGCAACAGAGCGTTAAAATTATGTCATGTGTTTGCGCTTCTATGTGACTTTCACCTCAATGTAGATTCCGATGAAGAGCCTGTCGTTTCGAAAAAGAAGTCTGCAAGCAGTGTTGTCCTTGTGGGCGCCTCAGATGACGGTGGGTAAAATGAAGATTCTTCTCGTGAGAAATGTCTCTGCACTGTCCACTCGTAAAAACTCGCCACCAATTTCCTGCCAAATGTTCTAGACTCCGAGAAGCCTCTCGCTCCCAAAACCCTTTCACCGAAGAAAGAAAAGATTGTGACACCGAAAAAGGTTCCTGCAAGCACGAACGGCGACCATGGGGCACATAAGAAGTTGACACGTGTCTCGGTTGACGACTTTTTCGGTAGTTCGCCCGTTGCTGTTTCCTCGAAGTCATCCAAATTGGAAGTGGTATGCCTTCATTGTAGCTGCTAAAAGTGTGGTGTAGACCATGTTGCATGGCGGCACCATTGCCAATGCCTGTTCATTTTTCGGTTTGTTTTGAGTTCAGGTTCGGCTCCCGTTCAGCTCCGGAATTCACATGTATCGGTTCGATTAACCGGTTCGAGGTTCTAATATGCTACAAAAGTATAGGTAGCCACTAAACATGATACAACATTTCTTAGTTACGTTTTTTATTATTTTTTTTTTTTCGACCAACAGGATCTTCTTTCATCTCTTCCCCGATAAACGTGCCGCCAATCTAGGCAGGCAGACCGCTTGAATCCCCCCCCCCCCCCCCCACCACCACCACCACCACCACACAACAGCCCGAACCGAACCGGTAACTGAAGCTTTTAGATTGGTTCAGTTCGGGTTGAGCTCCAAGATGGCGCTAGTGGTTACAGTTCAGTTCCAGCTAAAAATTCCGGTTAATTCAGGTTTTGGTTCGGTTCGACGCTCTGGGTGTGACACCCTACTGGCGAGCGGAAATGGGCTCGTTTACTCGTTCAGGTGGGTGTGCGAGTGCGCTGGTAGCTTGTAGTGACACACTGCGGTAGTTTCGGTATGGCTTGAATGTGCTCGAAAGGTGGTTTGAATTGGTGTCGCTGCCGGCGTGCTCCTCCACCCCTCTCAATGAGTGAACTTCTCTTTTGCTTGCCGCTAGGGTGTCGTACCGAGCAGAAGATACACCGCTCGCATGTTCCGTAAACTTTTGTCGGGACCTGCGCCTATTTCACTAACTGATGAGATAAGATAAGGAAAGCGATGCGAAGTATACCTTGTTAGAAACACCTTGGTTGGGTGTTTCTGGAGTCATCATACAACTTCCCAGTTGAGAACTCTTCCTTTCGACCACTATTTTAAAAGGTCGTTAATTAATCAGGCACAATTAAAAATATTGCTGACTACTAGGATAAATGACTGCTAACAACATTCAGCTGGTTTCATACGGGTAGAGCGATTTGTCTTTTTAAAAGTCTTTCAGCATGTTAGGCGAGACATCTTGCATCCTGCATGTTCATATCCATATAAAGTTATGCCCTTACATGTGTAACCAAGCAAAGCAATATATTTCAGAAACTTCAGAAGTCTGCAACAAAAACGACAGAGGAACATGATGACGAGACATTTCAAAAGACTCTGGGACAACTCGATCACACTGTCCAGGTTTGCAATGCGTATTAACCTTGACACCTAATCAACCTCCGTGCCCGTTATGCATAAAACGTTGCTACATTGTCATGAAGGCACCACTTTAAATATGTCCGTACAGGCTAGCTAGCATGATTTTTACAGCTCCCACTCGTTACACTGATCACCAAATTTCCCACAGCAAGGGACAAGAACGAGCCCACGAAAAAAAGCCGCTTTCAAAGATCCTCCCAGGGCATCGCCCGGCAAAGGTAGAGGATGCGAATGTCTTGGCTGTGATAACCATCGTCCATCAATACTCCTTGTTACAGAGACTTCACCAAGAAAGAAGGGAGCGGCGAAGGAACCTGACAGGTCACAGAAGGTCACACCAGAAAAAGGGGAAAGTCTCACAAAAGGTGGATTAGCATTCGCCTCAACCCGCACATGAAAAAATATGCATGGCATGCGCATTATTTTTTGCATTATTAGCGCCCGAGAAAGTACATTCCAAACCTGGAAAGCAGGCGGCAGTGAAGGAACCTGAGAAGTCGCAAGTGGTCACGACAGAAAAAGGTGGA
Source organism: Ornithodoros turicata (assembly GCF_037126465.1). Lineage (NCBI taxonomy): Eukaryota > Metazoa > Arthropoda > Arachnida > Ixodida > Argasidae > Ornithodoros > Ornithodoros turicata. The sequence goes on along the minus strand of NC_088210.1, from coordinate 20,926,438 downwards.
CGTCTCACAAAAGGTGGCTTAGCATTCGCTTAAACTTGCAGAGGAAAAAAATATGCATTATTTTTCACATTATTAGGGCCCGAGAAAGGTCATTCGAAACCTGGAAGGAAAAAGCCTGAATCGAGAGTGGAATTCACTGTTGAGAAGAAAACGCCCCCAAAATCGAAACCTGAGCCGGTTGCAGCAGAAGAGGTATGTGAAACTTGTGGTGCATACATTTGCTTAGTTGAAAATTGGAAATAAAATCAATCGGAGACTTAGGTTCTTGCGAGGAGGTGTGACACCTTTTGTACATAATTCTGACGCAGTGCAAGTACAGTCTATTGGAAATTAAAATATTGGTATTAATCGATGGATATTTAATTATTAATTAATGAATTAACATTTATACAGTCAAGCCTCGATATAACGAAACGCTGCACGTACAACAAAACTCGCGGTATAGCGAAATAACTTTTAATCCCTGCCACAATTGGCTGCCGTACCTTGTCAGGCTCTACCCAACAAAAGAAATTGTGTTTCCTGTTAGTTTCGTTATATCGAGTTTTGAGTGTATTGATTGAACATTAATAATCGTAAAAGACCGATGCCGGGGCACGTCACATTGAATATATCACGCATTCATTTTGTGATATTGTGCGAAGCTTTCATACCTGCTATGACCGCCAATAGGCACAGAAAAGTATATTGGAAAAAATAATGATAAAAGCATGTGTGGTTTGCAGAAAGAGACTAAGCCATCATCAGGAAAGAAACGAGGTGGTGGGGGTTTAGGCTACAGGAGCTACCTTGACAGAGAGGGCCCTCGACTTCTCGGAACAAGGGACATTCCAGAGGTACGGATGTAGGAAACAATGCAGTGTGCTTTTCGTGTTGTGCACCGTGGGGCTCACTTCCCCTATGCATTGTTTGCAACGTGTAGCGAATAATTCAGGTAAAAATGGGTATGGTACAGACACTTTTTCATTCTGTTTGCCTGATGTTTTTAATGCATGAGTGAAGAATATGTAAGGTCCCTGGTTTTCTGCTGCGTCAAATTCAAAATTCTGCGGCACCAACTTGTAAATTCTGCAATTTTCCACGGCAAGCAGTCAATAGCTGCTTGAAATGGGAAACACTTCATTTTCTTGGATAATGTGGGAACAAAAATGTTTTATAAAATTACAGATTGAAAGCACTGTTGTGGCTCAGCATTACATACATGATGTCTTGTGTTCTCCTCTGACATGCAGGAAATCCAACAGTGAAGCGTGAAACAGTGAAACAGTGAAGCGTGTTCTTTAATATTCACAAGCTGTCATGTAGTAGCCTACATTTCTACATTTCTTCATAGTCTTTCTCCTCTGACAAAGACAGAGGTCTGTCACCTGCAATCATTTTACACCTGCTGAAAGATCTTTCAGCATCTACAGAGTTGATAGGAACTTTATTCTGGGGAGGAGCTTACAATACATGCCCTGTAGAAGTTACAGGACGCCCTTTTTGTTTCTCGGCTGTAGGCATTATATAAGTGTCTTTAAAGGCAAACTCCCAGACATCAAATCAATGTCCACCAGTGCCACCGCTAAACTGCACACGGGAGGGACAGCGCCCCTTCATCAGGCGAAGTATGCGCAATAAACTTGGGTTAATGTTATCTTAAGCTAAACTGCAGTCTGTCTGTTCTGGTCCTGCAGTATGGGCAGTTTTGTAAAGCAGGCTTCACCTCATGCAGGGAAGCAACAGGTGAAGCCCACTTTCGGGAGGTGTCGTTCGTATTCGGCGAATAGTTGGATATTCGGAAATCCGAATATTGGGTATTCGATTCGTGAATGAAATACTTCGAGTGATTGATATTTGATTCGAATTCGAGAAGAACTCTAATATCCGCACACCCTTAAAAATAAGGGATGCTGTGAAATAAAAAAGAAGGGATGCTGCAAACGAAGGATTCAGCGATATTTTGCGGAAAACCCGGGGCCTTAAGAATATGTCAGTAACGTTCTCGTAGTCTTGGCGTGGTTTCACCATAGGTCGGCGATGTCACTCATGATGTCCATCATGGACATCATTTACCACCACATGATGGAGAAGTATGTGATGTGTGACCGTGGACATGTCGAATGACAGGTTGTGATGGTGATAGGCTGTGATGTTCATATTTAGTGAAGGACAATGATGTTGATGTGATTGGCTGTGAGTAGGGCCCACAGTTTGACTAATGTTGTAACAATAATGCAGACACAATTTTATTGTATTATATATTGCACTTCGGTGCTGTGTGTTGCATTCGTCCCCTTTTGGTCACTGACTGCGCTGTAAGGTTTTTACCGCTTTTATCATGAGTTTTATTGTAAGTACCATGAATACCAACAACTAAATAAATAAAGTTGTCTACCGCCGAGTAGTTAACAGATGTTTTGGCTTATGTTGGCCTGCTGAGTAGTGCCGTGTCACTCCATGTTTAAGGGTGGCATATCTGCCCCACTGCTATTGCAGGAGTACTTCAGGAATACTGACTAAATGAAAGTGGCATAGTGTCACATCTGGTTCTGTAATGGGTTGACGACGTCGTCTTGCAAGCCAGAGATTGGTGAAAATGGGCTCAGTCTTCACTGCATTGTTCTTATCATTGCTCCTTCTTTCAAGGACACATCTTGCTGATGAATATATCCTTGGTTGCGCTTTCAACTCATTTTGCAATACACTTCTTGACTTAGAAGCTCTTAATTTGCAGTTTTTTCTGGGTTCAGAATGGGTTCCCAGTTTGCTTCTCCGTATGCTCTGTATGTTATGCACTAACATATTGTCAACTCAACATGTATTCCAACCTTTATTGCAGGGTTCCCCCGGATGCTTACGAGGCATAACAATGGTGATCACGGGGGTGCTTGAATGTGTCGAAAAAGATGAAATTATAGCTATCGTACAAAAGTGTGGAGCCAAGGTCACCAGCAGTGTCAGCAGAAACACGACGTACCTCGTAACAGGCAGGGACTCTGGGCCAGCAAAAATCCGAAAGGTATGGCACCTTACAGCAGTCATGACAGCGAACCGCACCTTACTTGTATTTAGGGGTTCCGGTTTTTCGGTGATTATAGTTTCCGTAGGTATTACGAGATAGGGCAAAGAGAGGTCACAAACAGAAGTTGTCCCGTTATTTCATGCTGTTATAATTCCATTAAATCTCGTACCACTGTAATTTGGTTTTGCATTCATTTTTGCTGTGTCTCGAGAGGTCTCAAAAATTATAATAACCGAAAACCGTGAGCCCTACCTGTATCCTATGAAAAACCAAGTGACCAGCATCTTGTTTAAGAACCCCAGGTGGTCAAAACTGTCTGCAGTCCTGTACTGTGACATGTACAGCATGTTCTCAAAGGTAGAGGGTGAATCACCTTACATGCAAAGCCACTCCACAATATTTGTGCATCTTAAATTTGTGGTTCTAGCTGGAACTAGATAAGTATTTAAAGAGATTGAAACACTCGAATAATTTATTTTACTATAAAACAAGCTTTCGGACGCAGTCCCTTCTTCATCAGGCGCGATACATTGAACACTTGTTAGAGATATTTGTACTAATCTACATCAGAGAATATCTCTACCAAGTGTTCAATGTATCGCATCTGATGAAGGACAGACTCCATCCGAAAGCTTGTTTTTTAGTAAAATAAATTATTTGAATGTTCCAATCTCTTTAAATACTTATCATATTCACTTGTGTATTCATATTCCTAGACTTTTCCCATTTTTGCCTGTAAGTTTCCTAGCTGGAACTGTAAGCTGACCCAATTGAAGGTGAATTAGAAAAACACTGCTCCCGGTACAGTTTTATAGTGCTTCTGGTTTGCAGGCAGAAGAATGCAAGGTGCAAATGTTGGATGAGGAAGGGCTGTACAATCTGATTGAAACAAAATCGGGTAAGACAGCAAAGAAAGAATCACCAGAGGCCTCCATAGAAGGCGAAGACGTTCCCAAGAAGAAGTCTATGCCAACGAAACGCAAGGTAGAGCAAGACCTTGAATCACTGCCACCAGAAAAGAAAGAGAAGCTGTCTCCAGAGAAAAATGCAACCCGTACAACTCCGGAACCTGCCCAGAGCCTTTCACAAGGAACCTCGCAAAGCAGCCCTACTTCACGGGAAGTAAGAACCGTACATTTGCTTGCCTGGGGGTTCGTCTCAATCACTATTGTGTTCTGTGTTCATAACAGGAAATGTGGGTTGACAAGTATAAGCCAAAGAGCACAAAGCAAATTATTGGTCAACAAGGAGACAAGAGCAATTGCCATAAACTTTCTGTTTGGTTAAGGGACTGGCATAAGAACAGACTGGGCCCCAAAAAGCCTCCACGTAAGTTTACTTTTGGTTATTGGACTGAACCACACAGCAGTGTTCAGGAGGAACCTTCCCATTGACAAAAATACAAGCAAAGTAGATAGGATTCTGTTGTGGCTGCTATGCAACACTGCTGTGTTTCCATATCACTTTGTCACTGTTCATGCTTGCATTCAACATCAATTGGCCTGCTTGCACAAACGTCGAGGAGGTCCCTTAGTGTCCACAGTACCTCTGACAGTGCTTGTGGCACACGCTACAGTCCTCAACACTCCTCGTGCGCAGATCACCACTAAAGCTACTGACGAATTTCCTCAGTGCTCTTGCAAGTGGGTCTTAGTGGTGCATGTTGCCAAAAGTAATGTTGATCAGTTGTGGAAATTATTAATCCAGTGCCTCAGAGGATCAGAGGTACCGGTACCTGTCCTTATGTTTCCGTTTTGAGACATGACTTTCAACATAAAGGTTTCTTTGATCTTCGTGTGCAGCAAAGTGGATGAACAGCGGAGGAGGGGACGGATCTTCTTTTAGGGCAGCTCTTCTCTCTGGCGCACCGGGTGTGGGGAAAACAACAACGGCTACTCTTGTGTGTAAGGTACGCACTATATTTTGAGTTGTCTGCTTTGGCCAAGGGGACTACAATTCAATTTTCAGGAAGCTGGATTTGACATGATAGAGATGAATGCTTCAGACACCAGGTCCAAGAAGAGCCTCAAGCAGGAGGTGTCGGAGCTCTTGGGAAACAGGACTATTTCTGGTGAGTTGCTCTCATGCCCCTGGAGTGTCAAGTGAATCCTACATTTAGCCTTTTGATCCTGCATGAACACACCATGTGCATTTGGTGTAATATGTTATTATACTTCGTCGTTCTCAGGCCCCTAACCAAGTGCGAGGACAGTGTTATATGTATTTCAGAGTTCTTTGTCATGGTGTACCTCCACCTGCAATGCAGCAGTTTGCTTTTGAATTTGCTGCCAGTAGTGCTGCGATACATAGTTCGTTATTTTTCTGGATGTTAAACTGCAAAATATTACGGCTGTCATTTTTTCCCCTAATCTGTGCTGTTGCAGGTAGCGGTACAACACCTAAACACGTTCTTATCATGGATGAAGTGGATGGAATGGCTGGCAACGAGGATAGAGGCGGAGTTCAGGTGCACCCGTGTTCACGTTGCTGTCTCCCGCAGCGCCAAACTATTGCATATTAACTTACCACACATGTTTTCCTGGTGGTGCTATTAGGAACTAATTGCACTGATCAAGAGTACAAAGGTGCCCATCATCTGCATCTGTAATGACCGGTCACATCCAAAGATGCGCTCCTTAGTCAACCACTGTTTTGACCTACGCTTTTACCGTCCCCAAGTCAAGCAGATTCAGGTGAATGAGAGAGGAACGTGCAGTTCTCTGTCTCTCAAGAAATATGCATTTGAAGTGAATTCAGTGCTAATCCGGAACTGAGAAAAATATGCTCCACAGGCATCGATGATGTCGATTGCTTACAAGGAAGGCATCAAAGTTACTCCAGCCGCTGTTCAAGAAATCATTGTGGCCTCTAACCAGGATGTGAGGCAGGTAAAACAACGCAGCTATTATTGATGTATATGTATCCTTCATGGAAAAAAAATTATATTTCTACAGGTCTTGCATAATTTGTCCTTATGGAGTGCAAGAACGAAGGGCTTGAGCATAGAGCAGGCTAAGTCTGATGCTGGCAAAGGGACCAAGGATATAAAAATGGTAAACAGCTGCTTAATCATGTCCATCTGTTGCAGCATAAAGACCTTCCCTTTTAGGGTCCTTTCGACGTGATAAAGAAAATCCTCTGCAGCTCTGAGGGAGGACAGAACATGAACCTCATCGAGAAATCTGCACTCTTTTTCCATGATTACAGCATGGTACCCATGTTTGTGCAGGACAATTATGTTCATGTGCAGCCCCTTGAAGCTAAGTGAGTGTCTGTGGTGCTTTGTTACTTAGCAGTGGTACAACCAAAGTCCCGTCTTCTCGTGGTTCTGACTTCAGAGCATTGAGAGTGTGCTTATGAGAGTGTATTTGTGCTAGAAGAGCTTGAAATAATTTACAAGAGTACCTATATAATGGTCACCTGGACTTGCATGGATAGGCAGCAAACGAAGCATCCTTGAGTGCTGAATGCCAAGTTAATAATTGGAAATCCACGATATGCCCATAGGAATGCACCCATGGTGGCATTAATGGGTATCCATATCACTGGTGAACATTGTCTAACATCTAGTTACACAAGCATTTACAACCGCGAACCACATTATATATGAGGGAACTGATGTTCTGAGGCTGGAACAACATAGAAAGGTGAAAGAAAAATTTGTGGGTTCGAGTCCTACAGCTGGCTTACCTCTTCAGTGACTTTCATCTTTCACATTATATAAATGTATTAGGCTTGAAATGACATGCACACACATTGAAATTCTGTACAACAAACAGTTTATAATTAGGGCCCTGTGTTTTTGGGTAAAACCCGCTTTTACCCCCAGTTTGCATCATCGTCACTTAGGGTAAAACAAAAAAAAAAGAAAATGAAAATGGACTTGGCAAAGTGCCTTCTTAGCCACCAATACAGGCACTGTACACTCAGCACAGCTGTTCCGCATCTCATATTCGTCTAAAATGCGAGACGCGCTTTTCTGAAATTTTTTTCACCCGAAGATTTACTTTTCCATCTGATATTGGCCGATTGTACCCTGTTTTATGGCTCCTGAAATGAAACCCAATTTCTACCCCCCCGGATTTGCAGAAAACTAAACCCGTAAACGGAGGGCTCTATTTATAAAGAGAGCCTGACGTTTTAGGGTTTTACCCATATGAGCAACTGAGCTCGATTTCTCCCGGAATTTAGCATTGTGGGAATTTTCTTCTCCCGAATTCGCATGAATTTAGAGCACATGTTTATTTAACCGATTTTTACCCCCCCCCCCCCCCCGAATTTAGAAAAAAAATATTTCCCAAAAACTTCTGGCTCTAATTATAAAGCATTTAACAAACTGTTCCATGATATCACAGTTTTTTTGTGAGCTGAATTTACTGCACTTGGTTTTTCTACCAGGGGAGACATCAAGAAACACTTGCGTCTGCTGAGTGAGACGTCTAATAGCATCTGTGAAGGCGACCTGATTGAAAAGCAGATCCGTAGCAGCGGTACCTGGGGTCTGCTTCCGATGCAGGCTATCTTCTCTAGCGTCATTCCCGGAGAACTGATGCGTGGACACCTACGTGAAATGATCAATTTCCCAGCGTGGTTTGGTAAAAACTCGAGCACTGGCAAAAGGCAGAGGCTATTGCAAGACTTGCACATGCACATGCACACAAGGTACATAGTAATCTCTGACACATGGAGAGAAAAAAAACAAGAAAAAAAAAACACACACACATAGGTAGAACTATGAATACACGTAATTTCATATTTTGTGCAGAATCTCAGGCAATCGCACGCAGCTAAACATGGATTACTTGGGACCACTGCGGAGCGCTCTGACGGGGCCCCTCATCGAGCGAGAGAATGGCGGAGTTCCGGAGGTTGTGAATACGATGAACCACTACTATTTACAGCGGGCCGACCTCGATACAATTGTGGAACTCTCGGTTTGGACAGGGATGAAAGACCCGATGACGCAAGTGAATTCAAAGGTGAGATACATTATAGGAGACGCTTACAGTGGGCGCGATTTTAGTCGACCACAACAGGGGTCGCGGGAAACTTGACCTTCGTGGGCTCTTGTCGACCAACGTACGTTGAAAGGCGAAACTACTAAGTGCGCTGTTTTGTGCTTACCTGAACTTGCCACTGTTGCGAACGCAAAGTCTTTGAGTATCACTGACTAAGCAAAAAAGTGGCAGATCTTCTATTAATGTAGCAGACGTTGCTGAAAGTACTGTAAGTAAACGTTATGGATTGCTGTAACGTTGGTTTTCCTCCCAAATTGATCAAAAAATTCGATAGGGGTAATAACTGAACTGCATACGGTACTGATAATGCTGATGTGCGTATGCACACATGTAACCACCATGTGCTTCATGCATGAATAAGTGTACATATTATTGTACGTGCGACTACATATTTTTCTACATAGCTTTCTAAGAGATCAGGTTAAATGATAGTGTAAGGGGACACATGGGTGTTGTGAAGCATGCTACTATACAAGGCTTATCAAGATCGTGTTAACTTGGTATGCATGAAGTTGTCTCCATACTTTTCAGGTAAAAGCCACCCTCACAAGAACACTGAACAAAGAAGGTGGTAGGACACCGTTTGTCACTGAGGATATTGTGAAGAAAAAGGGCAAAAAGGGTGCTGCAGCACCTAAGTCCTCTCAGAGCACGGAGGTTGAGGGTGCTGAAGATGACAACGAAGCCGAGGAGGACAGTCCTGACTTGACTGATATAAATTTCGATTAAGTCTCCCGAAGCATTGGCTGTCTTACAGGTTGCATACAGTGCGATTTGTGCGTTGTGACTGAAATAAGAATTGTATATTTTGATAGTCTTTATTATTGATGAACATGAATCATTGCATACTTCAAAATGCCCTCATTGTAGTTAAGCAGCACCCCTGAATTTACTTATCACTAGGGCGCGGACAGGAGTGTTCTGGGCCATGGTTATGTTGTCAACGGAAATAATACCACACGTCATTACTATTAAAGTTTGCTACTGTTTTTGGTGGCTTCGAAAAGCAGTGTTGTGACTTTTCCCTTCCTACAAAACAAACTGAATGGGCACTCCCTGCCACGACTACTAGCACTAATGGGTCAAGGTATTTGGCTAGAAATCATAAGGTATAACACACTACACTTGAGGTGAAATGTGTACCATGGGATATTGAAGTGCATGTGCCATTGTCATGAGCATATACAGCTCCCTTCAATCTTAATAACAACACTGAAAAAAAAAAAAAAAAGGTATCGTTTCCGAGCGCGATAAGAGCCGCCCTAGTTCACTGGGGGAATGTTAAGTGAACAAAATCTTTTAAGTTAAACACAATAATTTTGTTCAATTGAGATTTCCTTATGGCCCCAAGTGTTGCTGTATTCGCGCTCGGGGACGAGACCATATTTTTTCCAGTGTTATTATTAAGGTTGACGGGAGCTGTACAACGGGGGTGTAGCTTGAGGGGCAAGAACCCCCCTAAATGTGGGCCACCTTGCATGTATGGCACCATTCCTTCACCGAGTCTCAAATGTGTTCACGGCTGGCTGACGACCATCATTTTGTCTCGTAAATGCGTAAGCAAAGATGTCCTAATATTTGTGTGGCTCCTCGGCCTTTGAAAACATCTAAACACAACCTTGTCTTCTATCCTCTCGTTATCTGAAAACAATTTTTGGCCAAGCCCCTGGCGCGTATTCATGACGACTAACGGCTTCCAAAAAAATCGCGAGCTCTTTCTGCATCTAACGTCGAAAGATCTACGTCGAGCACTATCAGGTGCTATCAGGTTTGCGGGCCTTATCATTGCTGTAACCAAGTTGTGGGTAACGGTAACGCGTTTGGAAGACCTGGCAACTCTGGGTGTCGGCCATCTTTGTTTTTATTTGCTTGTTTTCGTTCCCTTCGCCGTGTTTCTCACGTATTTTGCATTTATCGCGTTTATTGTGGTTTTGCGTTGCCGTTTGGCAAATACAAGGTGTGTGTGATGGTACATAGTTGGCTGTCCCATTGGCGGCAGTAACAAAGAGCGGCCATACTAACCGGAAGGTGAGCAAATCATACTTAACGCGAAGTTGGCCAAAGTTTCGCTACATCCTTTTCTGTCGCGTGATCGATAATACTCGTGTTTTTTTAATGGGTTAGGGGATAACACCCCTGACTTATAGTCAGTCTTCGATGATTGGTTATCAAAGTTGTGAGTTTCGTGATAGTTGACTGAGCCAGGGTCGTGGTTCAAAACATTTGTTTCCTTAATTTACGCATTGGCGTGAGTATAAAACAAGTGTTACACATTTTCCTTCGCCTGTACAATGTTCATTATGCAGAGTATGCCATATTACGTGAGCGACGTCAACCCTGACTACACTGCTGCCCTTGGTCTTTTCCAACATCTCAACAACGACGAGTTACAGAAATTGCTCAACGATGATGGGCGGGTTGAGAGTATGGTCAAGGACTTGCAGCAGGTACCGTTTCCTTTGGCGTTCAAGTAAAATGTGAACAGGAGGTGATGCAACTGTTTGTTAAAACTAAGGTGAAGAATGCAGAGAACGAACGAGAGATGCTTCTGGCCAGCAACAAAAGTCTGGCAGACTTTAACCTCTCGAGGGAACCCAAGCTACGACAGTGCAGGCAGCGACTACAGGAGTTGTATTCAACAGCCCAAGAGTTGAAGCAGGAGGCAGAACAAAATAAGAAGAAACTTGGTATGTGTTTTTTGTGGAAGTCTGCATTGTTATACCGACCTGAAGAGACATCACTCATTTCCAGATGCACTGGGCGGGCAGGCATCTTTGGAAACTACGTTGGCCTTGCTGCAAACAGCTGCAGCACAAGCTGAGGAGGAATCAGAGGTACCTGTCTTCTTCCTTTCTTTGGACACAGAAATGTTATTGTTTGAAGTGAAACCCTCTTTTGCTTTAGCAATTTTTGCGCGTTGAAAGATTTTGTTTGCGTACACTGCTGATCTACAGAACGTCGAGTGAGTTCACTCGCCAGTCACGAAGACATTCTGTGTACTAGGGGAAATGACGGAGCATTGATAAACAAAAACTTGACACTCAACACTCATGGCATCAGCTGAAGAGCCTTGCAAAGTAGAATTAGGGTTCTTTGTTTCGGGTTTTATGATTTTTTGAATTGGGGGTGGGGGGAATCGGGGTGCTATTTACACACAAGAATTCAGGGAGAAATCGGGCGCTATGATCTCTGTTTGAGATGACATCTGGGAATTTTTGGGTGAAACGAAAGGCATACGAAACAAGCCACTGCTGTGACACTGGGACGAGAAACAATAATCTTTATATTTCCGCTCGGAACTGGGGCAGCGAATGACCGCGGTGCTCGACCACTTGCCCTAGACCACTATTTAGTGAGTATAACTTGCCCGAGCTCCACAAAAGCTCGCCTTTGACTCCTGCAGGAGGGGATTACAAAAGGACGATAAATAGGTTGTCACAAATAGCTGTCTTCGCTGATATTACGATTCACTTTACCGACGGTTTACCTAGGACGACAAGTTGAAGGACCGTGAGGATATCGGGTTTCACACAGGCTGCTTATACATGCATGCTTGAGGTGTGCTGCTGTACGTCACTGGTCACGTGAGGGGAGTAGCATACGTTACAACGTCCTCTTGTTCTGCGATGCGCCCTTTTCACGAGGCAAGGGATTTTTCAAAGGTGCTCGGAACAAAACCCTCGCACTCTCTCTGTAGGTCACCTGCGCTCATCGTGCTTTCGCATCAACTCATTTTATTCGTTAAAGAACACTCCGCGCCGAAAAACTAAAATACGTTTTGGAGTCACCTCAGTGCCCCTTTAAAGGAGTAACAGAGGAATATCCAAAAAATTTTCAGATTAAGCCGTGTGTGTGTGTGGTTAGATGAAAGTGTGTGTCATTTTACCGGATAGCACGAAAGGTTTTGATGTGTGCAATTTGTTTCCCAGAAAAAAAACACGCATAAACATGGTTCCGCGCGTTCGCCCATAACTCGAGTATAACGAGGAGGAGAAGTATGATGGCACTTCACCGATGACGTTACGGGGACAACTCGTTGTGGTTCGCTGGTCAGTGGGGGTCAGCATCCTGTCCCTTTGCCGCTGTAAACCAGTTTTGCCAGTTCCCCCGAGGAATTGGGGATAGAAGGAGCGGCCGACCGAGCCAGGAGCAATGCTTTTTCAGAACCCCGAACAGCCGAGTAGCAGACGACAGCTGCGTAGCAGACAGCATTTCTCTGAACCAATCAGCGAGTGTGGCCCCTGTAGCGTCAGCGTGAGGTCCCAGGCAGATCACAGGCCGGTACTGCTCTCCACCTCCGTTGCGCACCGTCGCTTTTTGCGGCGTACTTTAAATTCAATTTCTGCGATAATTATGAGTCTGTGATGTGAATTACCTCTCATGGTGCATCTTACTGGACTACTTAACAGTCTTATACGAAGAAAATGGATTTTTAAAACTGACTTCTGTGGTACTTTAAGGGTGTCACCTCGGGTATTGCCACGTTTTGCCACTACTGTTCACAAAGGGTACTGCTGGTTGTTGGTGAACACGAAATATCACTGCCTTGTGGCACGTAGAATGCTCTGTTGTGGTATGTTGGAAATTGGTGCCATAAGTGACTGACTTTGGGACTGAAAGGATTGTGCTGCTGGTGCAGGATTCCAGCAAATAAAATGCTTATTCCCAGCTCTTAGAGTGCTTGGAATGAAGTGGTTGCCATTTTTTTTTTTCGTTTGTAAATTTGAATATTTTATTCAGTATGGTCGTGGTATGGAAATCCTGATCAAAATCAAGCATTCTCCAGATTTCACGCGCGGGTAGCAACGCCTCACCCTTTTAGCTATGGCATTGAGCCTGCACTTTGGTTCATGACTTCTTCCTCGTTGGCATTAACATCATCACGTCTTTGTTTGATGTTCTTGCAGCAAATTGCAAAGAAGTTCCTGGACAATGAGAGCTCAGTAGAGTCGTTCCTCGAGGAGTTTACGGTGTCTCGGAAGTTGGCTCACCTTCGCAGGGTCAAGGTGGAGAAGATGACCGAGCTCCTTGTCAGGGGGAACAGGGGGGTGCCTTACGGAGCCGCGGCCAGGGGTATCATAGCGGGCCCTCCTCCACTTCCTAGTCGCCCTGCTCCTCCAGCCCCGTCTGCCATTATAGCACCAGCCCCTTACCCTCCTTACCTCAACCCTGCCCCATATCCCCACCCGCACTCGCAGTTTCCAATGCCTCTTCCGCACATGTAACCCGAGTGGAATCATAGGCGATGTGCAGAATGTTATGCATGATGATGTTCTATTCATCTATGTTCCTGTTCTTTTTTTTTTTTTTTGTCAAAGTCAAAAGTGCCTAGGATTCATCTCTATAGCTGTATCTCTCTATATATATGTATGTCTCCTGTGCCATCGTAGATGATCTTACCTGGCATTGCTAAACTTGTGAGCCCGCGTTCTCTTAGTTCTGCCAAACTATTGTGTCTGTGACATTTTGTATATTAGTTAAATTTTAATTATATCTATCGAAGGAACTTGTGGTCCATATTTTTGGGTAGTAGTGATGACGAATCTGCAGTGCAGACTAACCATTGCTTAGGGTTACCACCTTTCTTTATGAAAACTGCCGGTTGAGTGAATGAGGCCAGGAGGGAGAAGAGGATGAGCAGAGGACTTGGTGAGGGAAATGGACAATATGAGAGGGTGAAAGAGAAGCACATCCTCAGCAGTGTCCAGCAGAAAAGCATACTGTCTGTTCTGTTTGGACTGTTCGTGTGACGATATACAGATAACGTGAGACTTGAAAACAGGAAGTTCTGCCACCACCGTGGCAGGGTTGACCCATTCGAAATTCCTCCAAGGGTCTCATAGAATTTGTTGAAATTTCTCCATGAAATGCCTTTTCTGGTAAAGTACCAGCAAAACGCTGCTGTATTGCTGTTCAACCGGCATATGGCACGAGCAAAAAATATCCTGCCGTGTGGTAAGCCTGTGTGCTGTATCTGCTTTCGTTGCAAGTGGAGATTTCATTACCACGCTACTGAGAGTAATGAGGGGTGAGACGTGTTTTGCTCCTGTACCCATGTGCATTTTGGGTGCTTTGCTGAGTACCTTATGCCCACATGCACTGGATCACGAGGGAGCCATCAAATGTTTGCGTAAAATGTGGATGCAGTCTTAGATTCTGACATTGCATTGGAACTTGCCCTGTCGTTACTCTTTTGCTGGCTCTGATCTGCTGCTACTTTTATTTCAAGCACAGTTTGAAATTAAACTATGTTTGTACAAAGAACATATATATGTGTGCCAAAAACGTTTTTTTTTTATTCAGCAGAATTTTTGACACAGCCAACATCCAGTCGCATAAGAGAACATCACCATTATAACACCTGGAAGCTCCTACTGTTTTTCCATTGCTTTGCATCATATGTTGTGTGTGGTGAGAACACATTTCTGAAAATGCAAGAATGCTGCTCGATATGCAGAAGTGAGTATGCCACAGGACGTAACCCTGTTGTTGCATATGACAGCAAGGCCACGTGAACTTTGACTAGGATTGGCTTCCTCGTGTATCAACGCTATGCGAGAGTGAGGTTCCGTAGTGTAAAATAAACTATGCCCTGTTTGGCACGTAATCAATATTCCAATATTTTCTCCATCTGATGCAAACTATCACAAATTAATTTCAAGGTTCGATAAGTGTGACGTCATGGCGTGTCCAATCGTCCACGTGACTAGCAACGTAGGTCCTCCAAGGTCGATTTTCGCGTCGTCACTACAGCTGCTGGAAGTCTTCCAACTTGGGGCGGAGTGCGGAGACGCGCGCTGTTGCCAGGGGTCCCCTATGACGTCACCTGTCCTTGGAGAATCCGAAACTATGGAGTTTTACGGGTTGTTTGAAAAGTTTGTGAAAGCGCGTAATTGCTGGCGCCTAAACCAGTTTCGGTTTGTTCGAAAGGGGTAATGCACGATAACCAGGTGTTCAAAATCCCAGGTCTCAAAATCCACAATACCAAAATCGCAAATTGCAAAATCAGCTTATATGAAGGTTGTTAGAAGGTCGTGAACGTGCATCGTCAACGCAGCGATATGGCTTCGTGGGGTCATTGTAGCAAATACTTGAACGAGCTGGTTTGTTGGAGCTTCAAAGTGGGTGGTATGAAACGTCGATATAAATTTATTAACCCGAGGGATTGACGGAGCCTATACTGTATTTGTCGATGTCGGTTGAGGGAAATCGCGCGTGGTAAATGAACAACGGTATGTTCACATTGTAGGACAGTACATTGTGAAAAACACGGGCGTCATGCAAACAGGTGTCCGCAGAATTCTGTTTCTCTCTCTTGTTTGTTGTTCTTTTTTTTTTTAATACCTGGAACTGTAACAGCGGGGCATAGAGATCCATTTTCTGAAGTGCCTCTTTATAGTCTCGTTGTGCTGTCGACGCTGTCAGGAAGACGCTAACAGTTTCAAGTATGGCCTGAAGCGAAACAAAATAATAGTTTGTCTGGATGCAGACGTTTCATCGCCGTGCCCATTCGTCAACTTGAAGGTCCTTCTCGGTTCCCTCTACAGTTTCCGAGTCTGGTTTTAGAGAATAACATTTTAGAGAAGCGGCTACGTTCGAGCGAATTACGTTTCAGCGAAAGCAAGGCTCGTTTTATCGAACTACGTTTTAGATAATAGGAGAATAAGAACACCGTTCTCGGGAATGAAGTTTGGGTTTCAACATATAGTGATCGAACCAGCAGTCAATGTTCGACTTTAGGGCAAAGGCGGATGTAGGGTCTGTTTGCGCGTTTTTTTTTTTTTGTTTTTTCCTTGGTTTAATCGTACTACCACTGGTAGAAGTGACCAATATTTCGTAGAGAACGCGTGCTCAGAATGCAAAGGGATTGTTTCGTTCGAAAGCATGTATTCCAAGCCAAGGTCGTGCTGAACACTGGGAGGTAGTAGGTTCGAATCCTACCACCGGCTGTGCTGTCTGAGGTTTTCCGAAGACTTTCGAGACGAATGTCGGCACAGTTCCCCCGAAGTCGGCCCAGGACGTACACGATAATCAACCTGTCCCCCACTCCTTCCTGCTGTCCTGTCCCCATCTGTCAACACCTGTACGGCGCTCATAGCCACAGTTGCTTCGCGGCGCTAACGCGGAGCTTAGAAAAAAAGCGGTGTGTAACAGCGAGCAGGGACTCGCTCGTAATCACTTCGTGTCGTCTATACGGAATAGACGACATAGAACATCTTCTCTTTTCCTCCTGGCCAGCCTCTGACTCGGCGCTTCCACGGCGCGCAGCAAGGGCTCAGGACGTACCACCACGAGGACAGATTAACTTGCTGGTCACCAGTACAAAACATTGCTTTTGAAATTCTTTCTTAGTGTATGTACATGATGATCCATTTTAATCGATATACATTTTTTTTTTTACTAGACGCGGTAGATTTTGCCCAAGCTGAGGGGCCTACAACATAAGTCCAAAATTGAACTTCCGGAAGCAACCCTTAATTAGTTTCACTAATTTGATTAAAATAGACATGCTTTGTGATATCAGACTTCGTTGTGATATCAAGACCTCTCGGACAGTGCGAGAAAAAAATTCCCGATGTAACTCACTCTTTTGTTTTGTTTTTTAGGTTCCTCTTGTGCGGCGCGCTTTTTTCCATCCGGGGCTCATATTGAAGGCCTCTTATATGGGAATACAAATACGTCAGTCGTGCGCAGAAAAAAAAAAAAAAAAAAAAAAAAGAGAGAGAGAGAAGAAAGGAAAAGTATTGTAAAACGTAGCGTCAAACCGAATTGCTCGGGGAACGTTAAAAACTGGGGGACAGATGTACCCCCAATATTTATACTGCACATAATTAGAGGTGAGCACGAGGACGGATATACCCGCACAGTTTTGCGATTTGTGGGTAGAAATTCGGTGTTGCTGCAGGTTGCGGGTGTACCCGCAATACGCCCGCGTTCAGTGCGGATAAACCCGCATTTCCTGTATCCACTAAACTGACCTTTCGCCACTCGAACTTACTTATTAAAGGGGTTGAGGCACTTTCAAGGATGTGGTTCATTACATCGTGGACGCATTGTATTGCGCGCCAGAATACAGATAGAAAAATAATTATCCTTCTGCGCGTCGTACTCAGCAAGACGCAAGCCCACGAACGCACTCCCGAGCAAAGCGCAGACGTCACAGACCTCAGAGTCCCGTCCATTCCCATTGGCTGCCGAAGCACGTGACTTCTCGTGCGCTGCCTCACTGGCGGCGGCGAGTGCTGCGCGATGTCGCATGAGTTTCGGTATCCGCGGTGCCCATTTTCTTCGTTTCTATTGCCCTCCTCGCTGTGAAACTTTCAATGGAGGTTCACATCGATGCAAAGCACAGCCTTTTACGTTTATCTGGGATAACTTGGGATAACCTGTCGCAACCCCTTTAATCTTGGCATTCTTCGTAGTTTTCATCGAGAAGTAAAATTTTCCCCCTGTTCACTTAAAAGAGACTTTGCAAGGATAAAAAAAAAAAAAAAGAAAAGAAAAAAGACATAGGTGAACATTATACCGAACACGAACCACTCCTTCGATACCGAATACAACATTCGCATTCATTTTGCTCCAGTAATTCATTCGTAAATGAAGACAATAGCAAACCGAAATGCGAAGAGCAGAAAACAGAGCTCCATACTACGGTGGTTCGTCCTGAGGAGGATTCCGTGACGTCACCCCAGGATTATGGTCTGCTTCCTTGCCGGCGGATGTGAGCAGTGTGTAGGGAGCCTCCATGTGCGTCCCCTTTTCAGGGAGGCGACAACTCCGTCGTCTGCTACGAGCGCCGCCATCTTGACTCCCACATCGCATTGGGCGTCAGCGGCGGGGTTGCGTTTGTCTCGATTTTTCGCGACAGGAAGAGGGTGAAAAGTGGAGAAGCCGCAGCCCGCAGCAACCCATGGAGGCTCCCTAAGCAGTGTGTTGCTTTCAGCGCCCTCTCACTTCACAGAGGCGAAACGCTCGCTTCGTAATACTTTGTTTGAGTAAAATCTGCGCAGTTTTGGACCGAAATATTTCGTACACATGCTCCTTACATCCCAAACCACAACCTTTGTGGTGATTCTGTTGCAGAACCCCACTTTAAAACTAACAAATTCTACACCGAAACATGAAGCGAAAAATGATGCGTTCGTGGAAATTCCTCTGCTTGTTTTCAATCCAACTGTATCTGGCAACGCACGAGCCGATCATCTCACAATATCATGGTCAGACTGATGCACTGTAGCTGTTACCATGCCAGTCGTTTTCCCACGCAGACTCTAAGAACAGAACTTGACCACATGACACGCCCAGGACTAACCGTCACTCAGAATGATATCCTCCTCCTTGCTCATTCGTTTTCAAGTTTCAGGTTGCGGGTAAAATGTGGATGTACCCGCACGGCGTCCGCGGCCACTGATCTCTATGTATAAAGTATGTCTCTGTGTATGATCAGTGTCCGCGGCTAGCGCGAGTACATGAGCATGACACGCCGCAGGGTGCGCTTACCCTCGCTCACCTCTACGCATGGTCGCCTCTGCTTTGAGAATCCAAACTCCCTGCGCAAGCTTTAGCGTCAAAGCGAGGACCAGATGTGTCTGAGTCACGGAGTAGTCTGAGTGCATGGCCGTAGCTCGAGTGTATGGTGCAAGAAATGAACATGACAGTGGCTGTCGGCTTGTGCATTTTCTTTATTGTTTCACTTCTGTACCAGTGGTGGTAGGGTCCTGAACAAAACGACTATCATAGGACGCACGCCAGCATGACGGAATCCGCGTTGCTTTAAAGAATATGAGAGGTAATGTTCCACAATATATAGGGTGCATCATCAGGGTGCGAAAGAATACGCGATCGGAATTCTGGAGTGGTTTCGAAGCGAAATGTAGGCAACAAAATGTTAGGTACAAGGTAAACTAAAAAGGGCACTCAATGTTCAGCTGTGAGGTCATCGAATCATTGGTGCATGATAAACCGTGTCCTGCGGTGTTGCTGTCCGCCCCACGAGCTACTTGAGTATGACCCATATTTCGAGTACGACGATGACGCAGAGGAATGTAAGTGGCTTTTGCTGTTGATTATGCGTTGCTGGCGGACACTGGTAGTTGATCCATCGACACCTGAAGTTCCATAGCCAGCGATCCTGGAGCGCGAAACTTCGTGGAAGCGCCTAGCTCCGGCCTTCTCTCCGGAAACTACGTACCCTTTGCGTAGTCCATGACTCGTGGTTTCACGTCCTCCCGTTCTAATAATGACGGTCCTCCTTGATAGTCCACCACTCGTGGTTTCACTTCCTCCCGTTCTAATAATGAGGTTCCTCCTTGATAGTCCACCACTCGTGGTTTCACTTCCTCCCGTTCTAATAAAGAGCTTCTTGCCTAGTAGTCCACCATTCGTGGTTTCACTTCCTCGCGTTCCAATAACGAACTTGCTGCCCATTTCCTCTTTCGCCTTCACCAGATCTGTAATACTAAATATCCGCCGTCTACCGAAACCTGTCACGTTTATGTTCCCGCCATTGCGTACAATTTTGATTTGATGTATCCGCCCGTTATAGTTCGGACCGAATCGTTCGAACGTATACCCAGTTTTTGAGCCTTTTGACATCCCGAATTTGATTTGGTGACTGCGATGTTCGGCGCTTTCGTGACTGTGAATTGAACTTTGCCTTCTCTCTTGCTGCGAAGTGAAGGATTGGTGTCTGCTGTCACTGCGATTTTCGTGAAAGTGGTGGGCATGGCTGTGGGAATTTAATTGCTCTGTTGACATGTACTGATGGCGCAAGCCACCCCAGCCGGATCCCTCTCCTCCTATGATGTACGAGCGCGTCTTCCCTGTTCTGCCGTGTTCTCTATCCACTGTGGTGTGCCAGTGCTTCTGCAACCCAGATTCATTGCCTCCAGTAGAGTACCAGAACCTGCTTTCAGACGCATTGAACATCTGGCTGCTAGTGTGGCTGCTTTGTCTGTGACTTGTTGACGTTTTGCTAGTTCTTATTCTATGATGACGTGTTTCTCCTCTCTCTTCGCTAGAGCTTCTCTCGGCACTACTTTCGGTTCTTCCACGATGGTGCCTCTGCCATTCGTACCACCTAGATCCTGGTACCTGTGGCTGGTCTGGTACTCTACCAGGACCTCTTGGACGCCCTTGTTCTGTTTCAACGAACGGAATTTTTGATTGTGGTTGCTTAGGACCAGATTGTTTAGGCGACTTAAAAGGAGTCCCTGGCTCTTCAGGCTCACTTGGGAGACCTGGTTCTCCTGGGCGTCGTGGCCCTCCTTCGGGACCCCGTGGCTGTCCTGGTCCTTCAGGTGTTTCAAATGGACCGCTCGGGCGCTCAGGTCCTCCGGGACGTTGGGGCAAGCCTGGTTCTTGGGGAGTTCCGGTCGGTCCGAGTGGTTCTCCCGGGCGGCGAGGTCTTCCTTCGGGACCCTGCGGCTGTCCTGGCCATTCAGGTGCTCCAAATGGACCGTTCGGGCCATGAGGCAAACCTGGTTCTTGTGGAGTTCCGGTAGGCCCGCTTGGTTCTTCTGGGAGCCGTGGTCTTCCTTCAGGACCCTGTGGCTGCTCTGGCCCCTCTGGTGTTCTAAATGGACCCTGAGGTTTCCCGGGACGTTGCGGCCAGCCTGGTCCTCGTGGAGTTCTGGTCGGCCCACTTGGTTCTCCTGGTCGCTGTGGTGTTCCTTCGGGACCTTGCGGCTGTCCTGGCCCTACAGGTGTTCCAAACGGACCGCTCGGTCCTTCAGGTTGTCCGGGATATTGTGGTCCACCTGGTTGTTGTGGAGTTCCGGTCGGCCCACTTGGTTCTCCTGGCCGCCGTGGTATTCCTTCAGGACCCTGCGGCTGTCCTGGCAGTTCGGGTGCTCCAAACGGACCGTGCGGTCCTTGAGGTTGTCCGGGATATTGCGGTCCACGTGGTTGTTCTGGAGTTCCGGTCGGCCCACTTGGTTCTCCTGGGCGCCGTGGTATTCCTTCGGGACCCTGCGGCTGTCGTGGCCATTCAGGTGTGCCAAACGGACCGCCCGGTCCTTGAGGTTGTCCGGGATATTGGGGTCCACCTGGTTGTTGTGGAGTTCTGGTCGGCTCACTTGGTTCTCTTGGACGCTGTGGTCTTCCTTCGGGACCTTGCGGCTGTCCTGGCCGTTCAGGTGTGCCAAAGGGGCCGTGCGGTCCTTGAGGTTGTCCAGGATATTGTGGTCCACCTGGTTGTTGTGGAGATCCAGTCGGCCCACTTGGTTCTCCTGGCCTGTGGGGTGTTCTTTCGGGAACCCGCGGCTGTCCTGGCCGTTCAGGCGTGCCAAACGGACTCTGCGGTCCTTGAGGTTTCCCGGGATATTGTGGTCCACCTGGTTGTTCTGGAGTCCTGGTCGGCTCACTTGGTTCTCCTGGGCGCTGTGGTCTTCCTTCGGGACCCTGCGGCTGTCCTGGTCGTTCAG
This sequence comes from Ornithodoros turicata, assembly GCF_037126465.1. Classification (NCBI taxonomy): domain Eukaryota; kingdom Metazoa; phylum Arthropoda; class Arachnida; order Ixodida; family Argasidae; genus Ornithodoros; species Ornithodoros turicata. The sequence continues at coordinate 20,904,992 of NC_088210.1, read as the reverse complement.
GTGTGCCAAACGGACCGTTTGGTACTTGAGGTTGTCCAGGATATTGTGGTCCACCTGGTTGTTGTGGAGTTCCGGTCGGCCCACTTGGTTCTCCTGGCCGCCGTGGTATTCCTTCAGGACCCTGCGGCTGTCCTGGCAGTTCGGGTGCTCCAAACGGACCGTGCGGTCCTTGAGGTTGTCCGGGATATTGCGGTCCACGTGGTTGTTCTGGAGTTCCGGTCGGCCCACTTGGTTCTCCTGGGCGCCGTGGTATTCCTTCGGGACCCTGCGGCTGTCGTGGCCATTCAGGTGTGCCAAACGGACCGCCCGGTCCTTGAGGTTGTCCGGGATATTGGGGTCCACCTGGTTGTTGTGGAGTTCCGGTCGGCCCACTTGGTTCTCCTGGCCGCCGTGGTATTCCTTCAGGACCCTGCGGCTGTCCTGGCAGTTCGGGTGCTCCAAACGGACCGTGCGGTCCTTGAGGTTGTCCGGGATATTGCGGTCCACGTGGTTGTTCTGGAGTTCCGGTCGGCCCACTTGGTTCTCCTGGGCGCCGTGGTATTCCTTCGGGACCCTGCGGCTGTCGTGGCCATTCAGGTGTGCCAAACGGACCGCCCGGTCCTTGAGGTTGTCCGGGATATTGGGGTCCACCTGGTTGTTGTGGAGTTCCGTTCGGCCCACTTGGTTCTCCTGGCCGCCTAGGTATTCCTTCGGGACCCTGCGGCTGTCCTGGCCGTTGAGGTGTGCCAAACGGACCGCCCGGTCCTTGAGGTTCTCCGGGATATTGTGGTTCACCTGGTAGTTGTGGAGTTCCGGTCGGCCCACTTGGTTCTCCTGGCCGACGTGGTGTTCCTTCGGGACCCTGAGGTTGTCCTGGCCATTCAGGTGTGCCAAACGGACCGCCCGGTCCTTGAGGTTGTCCGGGATATTGTGGTCCACCTGGTTGTTGTGGAGTTCCGTTCGGCCCACTTGGTTCTCCTGGCCGCCGTGGTATTCCTTCGGGACCCTGCGGCTGTCCTGGCCGTTCAGGTGTTCCAAACGGACCGTTCGGTTCTTGAGGTCCTCTGGGATATTGCGGTCCACCTGGTTCTTCTGGAGTTTCGGTCGGCCCACTTGGTTCTCGTGGCCGCCGTGGTATTCCTTCCGGACCGTGCGGTCCTTGAGGTTGTCCGGGATATTGCGGTACACCTGGTTGTTCTGGAGTTCCGGTCGGCGCAGTTGGTTCTCCTGGCCACCGTGGTATTCCTTCGGGACCGTGCGGTCCTTGAGGTCCTCTGGGATATTGCGGTCGACCTGGTTGTTCCGGAGTTGCGGTCGGCCCACTTGGTTCTCCTGGGCGTCGTGGTATTCCTTCGGGACCCTGTGGCTGTCCTGGCCGTTCAGGTGTTCCAAACGGACCGTTCGGTTCTTGAGGTCCTCTGGGATATTGCGGTCCAGCTGGTTGTTCTGGAGTTCCGGTCGGCCCACTTGGTTCTCCTGGCCGCCGTGGTGTTCTTTCCGGACCGTGCGGTCCTTGAGGTTGTCCGGGATACTGCGGTCCACGTGGTTGTTCTGGAGTTCCAGTCGGCCCAGTTGGTTCTCCTGGCCGCTGTGGTATTCCTTCGGGACCCTGCGGCTGTCCTGGCTGTTCGGGTGCTCCAAACGGACCGTGCGGTCCTTGAGGTTGTCCGGGATATTGCGGTCCACGTGGTTGTTCTGGAGTTCCGGTCGGCCCAGTTGGTTCTCCTGGGCGTCGTGGTATTCCTTCGGGACCCTGCGGCTGTCGTGGCCCTTCAGGTGTTCCAAACGGACCGTTCGGTTCTTGAGGTCCTCTGGGATATTGCGGTCCACCTGGTTGTTCTGGAGTTCCGGTCGGCCCACTTGGTTCTCCTGGGCGCCGTGGTATTCCTTCGGGACCCTGCGGCTGTCCTGGCCGTTCAGGTGTTCCAAACGGACCGTTCGGTTCTTGAGGTCCTCTGGGATATTGCGGTCCACCTGGTTGTTCTGGAGTTCCGGTCGGCCCACTTGGTTCTCCTGGTCGCCGTGGTGTTCCTTCCGGACCGTGCGGCCCTTGAGGTTGTCCGGGATATTGCGGTACACCTGGTTGTTCTGGAGTTCCGGTCGGCCCAGTTGGTTCTCCTGGCCGCTGTGGTATTCCTTCGGGACCCTGCGGCTCTCCTGGCTGTTCGGGTGTTCCAAACGGACCGTGCGGTCTTTGAGGTTGTCCGGGATATTGCGGTCCACCTGGTTGTTCTGGAGTTCCGGTCGGCCCACTTGGTTCTCCTGGTCGCCGTGGTGTTCCTTCCGGACCGTGCGGCCCTTGAGGTTGTCCGGGATATTGCGGTACACCTGGTTGTTCTGGAGTTCCGGTCGGCCCAGTTGGTTCTCCTGGCCGCCGTGGTATCCCTTCGGGACCCTGCGGCTGTCCTGGCCGTTCAGGTGTTCCAAACGGACCGTTCGGTTCTTGAGGTCCTCTGGGATATTGCGGTCCACCTGGTTGTTCTGGAGTTCCGGTCGGCCCACTTGGTTCTCCTGGGCGCCGTGGTATTCCTTCGGGACCCTGCGGCTGTCCTGGCCGTTCAGGTGTTCCAAACGGACCGTTCGGTTCTTGAGGTCCTCTGGGATATTGCGGTCCACCTGGTTTTTCTGGAGTTCCGGTCGGCCCACTTGGTTCTTCTGGCCGCCGTGGTGTTCCTTCCGGACCGTGCGGTCCTTGAGGTTGTCCGGGATATTGCGGTACACCTGGTTGTTCTGGAGTTCCGGTCGGCCCAGTTGGTTCTACTGGCCGCCGTGGTATTCCTTCTGGACCCTGCGGCTGTCCTGGCCGTTCAGGTGTTCCGAACGGACCGTACGGTCCTTGAGGTCCTCTGGGAAATTGCGGTCCACCTGGTTGTTCTGGAGTTCCGGTCGGCCCACTTGGTTCTCCTGGGCGCCGTGGTATTCCTTCGGGACCCTTCGGCTGTCCTGGCCGTTCAGGTGTTCCAAACGGACCGTTCGGTTCTTGAGGTCCTCTGGGATATTGCGGTCCACCTGGTTGCTCTGGAGTTCCGGTCGGCCCACTTGGTTCTCCTGGGCGCCGTGGTGTTCCTTCCGGACCGTGCGGCCCTTGAGGTTGTCCGGGATATTGCGGTACACCTGGTTGTTCTGGAGTTCCGGTCGGCCCAGTTGGTTCTCCTGGCCGCCGTGGTATTCCTTCGGGACCCTGCGGCTGTCCTGGCCCTTCAGGTGTTCCAAACGGACCGTTCGGTTCTTGAGGTCCTCTGGGATATTGCGGTCCACCTGGTTGTTCTGGAGTTCCGGTCGGCCCAGTTGGTGCTCCTGGGCGCCGTGGTATTCCTTCGGGACCCTGCGGCTGTTCTGGCCGTTCAGGTGTTCCAAACGGACCGTTCGGTTCTTGAGGTCCTCTGGGATATTGCGGTCCAGCTGGTTGTTCTGGAGTTCCGGTCGGCCCACTTGGTTCTCCTGGCCGCCGTGGTGTTCCTTCCGGACCGTGCGGCCCTTGAGGTCCTCTGGGATATTGCGGTCCAGCTGGTTGTTCTGGAGTTCCGATCGGCCCACTTGGTTCTCCTGGCCGCCGTGGTGTTCCTTCCGGACCGTGCGGCCCTTGAGGTTGTCCGGGATATTGCGGTCCACCTGGTTGTTCTGGAGTTCCGGTCGGCCCACTTGGTTCTCCTGGGCGCCGTGGTATTCCTTCGGGACCCTGCGGCTGTTCTGGCCGTTCAGGTGTTCCAAACGGACCGTTCGGTTCTTGAGGTCCTCTGGGATATTGCGGTCCAGCTGGTTGTTCTGGAGTTCCGGTCGGCCCACTTGGTTCTCCTGGCCGCCGTGGTGTTCCTTCCGGACCGTGCGGCCCTTGAGGTTGTCCGGGATATTGCGGTCCACGTGGTTGTTCTGGAGTTCCGGTCGGCCCAGTTGGTTCTCCTGGCCGCCGTGGTATTCCTTCTGGACCCTGCGGCTGTCCTGGCCGTTCAGGTGTTCCAAACGGACCGTTCGGTTCTTGAGGTCCTCTGGGATATTGCGGTCCACCTGGTTGTTCTGGAGTTCCGGTCGGCCCAGTTGGTTCTCCTGGCCGCCGTGGTATTCCTTCCGGACCGTGCGGCTGTTCTGGCCGTTCAGGTGTTCCAAACGGACCGTTCGGTTCTTGAGGTCCTCTGGGATATTGCGGTCCAGCTGGTTGTTCTGGAGTTCCGGTCGGCCCACTTGGTTCTCCTGGGCGCCGTGGTATTCCTTCGGGACCCTGCGGCTGTTCTGGCCGTTCAGGTGTTCCAAACGGACCGTTCGGTTCTTGAGGTCCTCTGGGATATTGCGGTCCAGCTGGTTGTTCTGGAGTTCCGGTCGGCCCACTTGGTTCTCCTGGCCGCCGTGGTGTTCCTTCCGGACCGTGCGGCCCTTGAGGTTGTCCGGGATATTGCGGTCCACGTGGTTGTTCTGGAGTTCCGGTCGGCCCAGTTGGTTCTCCTGGCCGCCGTGGTATTCCTTCTGGACCCTGCGGCTGTCCTGGCCGTTCAGGTGTTCCAAACGGACCGTTCGGTTCTTGAGGTCCTCTGGGATATTGCGGTCCACCTGGTTGTTCTGGAGTTCCGGTCGGCCCAGTTGGTTCTCCTGGCCGCCGTGGTATTCCTTCCGGACCGTGCGGCTGTTCTGGCCGTTCAGGTGTTCCAAACGGACCGTTCGGTTCTTGAGGTCCTCTGGGATATTGCGGTCCAGCTGGTTGTTCTGGAGTTCCGGTCGGCCCACTTGGTTCTCCTGGCCGCCGTGGTGTTCCTTCCGGACCGTGCGGCCCTTGAGGTCCTCTGGGATATTGCGGTCCAGCTGGTTGTTCTGGAGTTCCGATCGGCCCACTTGGTTCTCCTGGCCGCCGTGGTGTTCCTTCCGGACCGTGCGGCCCTTGAGGTTGTCCGGGATATTGCGGTCCACCTGGTTGTTCTGGAGTTCCGGTCGGCCCACTTGGTTCTCCTGGGCGCCGTGGTATTCCTTCGGGACCCTGCGGCTGTTCTGGCCGTTCAGGTGTTCCAAACGGACCGTTCGGTCCTTGAGGTCCTCTGGGATATTGCGGTCCAGCTGGTTGTTCTGGAGTTCGGGTCGGCCCACTTGGTTCTCCTGGCCGCCGTGGTGTTCCTTCCGGACCGTGCGGCCCTTGAGGTTGTCCGGGATATTGCGGTCCACGTGGTTGTTCTGGAGTTCCGGTCGGCCCAGTTGGTTCTCCTGGCCGCCGTGGTATTCCTTCTGGACCCTGCGGCTGTCCTGGCCGTTCAGGTGTTCCAAACGGACCGTTCGGTTCTTGAGGTCCTCTGGGATATTGCGGTCCACCTGGTTGTTCTGGAGTTCCGGTCGGCCCAGTTGGTTCTCCTGGCCGCCGTGGTATTCCTTCCGGACCGTGCGGCAGTCCTGGCCGTTCAGGTGTTCCAAACGGACCGTGCGGTTCTTGAGGTCCTCTGGGATATTGCGGTCCACCTGGTTGTTCTGGAGTTCCGGTCGGCCCACTTGGTTCTCCTGGGTGCCGTGGTATTCCTTCGGGACCCTGCGGCTGTTCTGGCCGTTCAGGTGTTCCAAACGGACCGTGCGGCCCTTGAGGTTGTCCGGGATATTGCGGTCCACCTGGTTGTTCTGGAGTTCCGGTCGGCCCACTTGGTTCTCCTGGTCGCCGTGGTGTTCCTTCCGGACCGTGCGGCCCTTGAGGTTGTCCGGGATACTGCGGTACACCTGGTTGTTCTGGAGTTCCGGTCGGCCCAGTTGGTTCTCCTGGCCGCCGTGGTATTCCTTCGGGACCCTGCGGCTGTCCTGGCCCTTCAGGTGTTCCAAACGGACCGTTCGGTTCTTGGGGTCCTCTGGGATATTGCGGTCCAGCTGGTTGTTCTGGAGTTCCGGTCGGCCCACTTGGTTCTCCTGGCCGCCGTGGTGTTCCTTCCGGACCGTGCGGCCCTTGAGGTTGTCCGGGATATTGCGGTACACCTGGTTGTTCTGGAGTTCCGGTCGGCCCAGTTGGTTCTCCTGGCCGCCGTGGTGTTCCTTCCGGACCGTGCGGCCCTTGAGGTTGTCCGGGATATTGCGGTCCACGTGGTTGTTCTGGAGTTCCGGTCGGCCCAGTTGGTTCTCCTGGCCGCCGTGGTATTCCTTCGGGACCCTGCGGCTGTCCTGGCCGTTCAGGTGTTCCAAACGGGCCGTTCGGTTCTTGAGGTCCTCTGGGATATTGCGGTCCACCTGGTTGTTCTGGAGTTCCGGTCGGCCCAGTTGGTTCTCCTGGCCGCCGTGGTATTCCTTCCGGACCGTGCGGCAGTCCTGGCCGTTCAGGTGTTCCAAACGGACCGTGCGGTCCTTGAGGTTGTCCGGGATATTGCGGTCCACGTGGTTGTTCTGGAGTTCCGGTCGGCCCAGTTGGTTCTCCTGGCCGCTGTGGTATTCCTTCGGGACCCTGCGGCTGTCCTGGCTGTTCGGGTGTTCCAAACGGACCGTGCGGCCCTTGAGGTTGTCCGGGATATTGCGGTCCACGTGGTTGTTCTGGAGTTCCGGTCGGCCCAGTTGGTTCTCCTGGCCGCCGTGGTATTCCTTCGGGACCCTGCGGCTGTCCTGGCCGTTCAGGTGTTCCAAACGGGCCGTTCGGTTCTTGAGGTCCTCTGGGATATTGCGGTCCACCTGGTTGTTCTGGAGTTCCGGTCGGCCCAGTTGGTTCTCCTGGCCGCCGTGGTATTCCTTCCGGACCGTGCGGCAGTCCTGGCCGTTCAGGTGTTCCAAACGGACCGTGCGGTCCTTGAGGTTGTCCGGGATATTGCGGTCCACGTGGTTGTTCTGGAGTTCCGGTCGGCCCAGTTGGTTCTCCTGGCCGCTGTGGTATTCCTTCGGGACCCTGCGGCTGCCCTGGCTGTTCGGGTGTTCCAAACGGACCGTGCGGTCCTTGAGGTTGTCCGGGATATTGCGGTCCACCTGGTTGTTCTGGAGTTCCGGTCGGCCCAGTTGGTTCTCCTGGCCGCCGTGGTATTCCTTCTGGACCCTGCGGCTGTCCTGGCCGTTCAGGTGTTCCAAACGGACCGTTCGGTTCTTGAGGTCCTCTGGGATATTGCGGTACACCTGGTTGTTCTGGAGTTCCGGTCGGCCCAGTTGGTTCTGCTGGCCGCCGTGGTATTCCTTCGGGACCCTTCGGCTGTCCTGGCCGTTCAGGTGTTCCAAACGGACCGTTCGGTTCTTGAGGTCCTCTGGGATATTGCGGTTCAGCTGGTTGTTCTGGGGTTCCGGTCGGCCCACTTGGTTCTCCTGGCTTCCGTGGTGTTCCTTCCGGACCGTGCGGTCCTTGAGGGTGTCCGGGATATTGCGGTCCACGTGGTTGTTCTGGAGTTCCGGTCGGCCCAGTTGGTTCTCCTGGCCGCTGTGGTATTCCTTCGGGACCCTGCGGCTGTCCTGGCTGTTCGGGTGTGCCAAACGGACCGCCCGGTCCTTGAGGTTGTCCGGGATATTGCGGTCCACGTGGTTGTTCTGGAGTTCCGGTCGGCCCACTTGGTTCTCCTGGCCTCCGTGGTGTTCCTTCCGGACCGTGCGGTCCTTGAGGTTGTCCGGGATATTGCGGTCCACGTGGTTGTTCTGGAGTTCCGGTCGGCCCAGTTGGTTCTCCTGGCCGCTGTGGTATTCCTTCGGGACCCTGCGGCTGTCCTGGCTGTTCGGGTGTGCCAAACGGACCGCCCGGTCCTTGAGGTTGTCCGGGATATTGCGGTCCACGTGGTTGTTCTGGAGTTCCGGTCGGCCCAATTGGTTCTCCTGGCCGCCGTGGTGTTCCTTCCGGACCGTGCGGTCCTTGAGGTTGTCCGGGATATTGCGGTCCACGTGGTTGTTCTGGAGTTCCAGTCGGCCCAGTTGGTTCTCCTGGCCGCTGTGGTATTCCTTCGGGGCCCTGCGGCTGTCCTGGCTGTTCGGGTGCTCCAATCGGACCGTGCGGTCCACCTGGTTGTTCTGGAGTTTCGGTCGGCCCAGTTGGTTCTGCTGGCCGCCGTGGTATTCCTTCGGGACCCTTCGGCTGCCCTGGCCGTTCAGGTGTTCCAAACGGACCGTTCGGTTCTTGAGGTCCTCTGGGATATTGCGGTTCAGCTGGTTGTTCTGGGGTTCCGGTCGGCCCACTTGGTTCTCCTGGCCGCCGTGGTGTTCCTTCCGGACCGTGCGGTCCTTGAGGGTGTCCGGGATATTGCGGTCCACGTGGTTGTTCTGGAGTTCCGGTCGGCCCAGTTGGTTCTCCTGGCCGCTGTGGTATTCCTTCGGGACCCTGCGGCTGTCCTGGCTGTTCGGGTGTGCCAAACGGACCGCCCGGTCCTTGAGGTTGTCCGGGATATTGCGGTCCACGTGGTTGTTCTGGAGTTCCGGTCGGCCCACTTGGTTCTCCTGGCCGCCGTGGTGTTCCTTCCGGACCGTGCGGTCCTTGAGGTCGTCCGGGATATTGCGGTCCACGTGGTTGTTCTGGAGTTCCAGTCGGCCCAGTTGGTTCTCCTGGCCGGTGTGGTATTCCTTCGGGGCCCTGCGGCTGTCCTGGCTGTTCGGGTGCTCCAATCGGACCGTGCGGTTCTTGAGGTTGTCCGGGATATTGCGGTCCACGTGGTTGTTCTGGAGTTCCGGTCGGCCCACTTGGTTCTCCTGGCCGCCGTGGTGTTCCTTCCGGACCGTGTGGTCCTTGAGGTTGTCCGGGATATTGCGGTCCACGTGGTTGTTCTGGAGTTCCAGTCGGCCCAGTTGGTTCTCCTGGCCGCTGTGGTATTCCTTCGGGGCCCTGCGGCTGTCCTGGCTGTTCGGGTGCTCCAATCGGACCGTGCGGTCCTTTAGGTTGTCCGGGATATTGCGGTTCACCTGGTTGTTCTGGAGTTCCGGTCGGCCCAGTTGGTTCTCCTGGGCGCCGTGGTATTCCTTCGGGACCCTGCGGCTGTCCTGGCCGTTCAGGTGTTCCATACGGACCGTTCGGTTCTTGAGGTCCTCTGGGATATTGCGGTCCAGCTGGTTGTTCTGGAGTTCCGGTCGGCCCACTTGGTTCTCCTGGCCGCCGTGGTGTTCGTTCCGGACCGTGCGGCCCTTGAGGTTGTTCGGGATATTGCGGTACACCTGGTTGTTCTGGAGTTCCAGTCGGCCCACTTGGTTCTGCTGGCCGCCGTGGTGTTCCTTCCGGACCGTGCGGTCCTTGAGGTTGTCCGGGATATTGCGGTCCACCTGGTTGTTCTGGAGTTCCGGTCGGCCCACTTGGTTCTGCTGGCCGCCGTGGTGTTCCTTCCGGACCGTGCGGTCCTTGAGGTTGTCCGGGATATCGCGGGCCACCTGGTTGTTCTGGAGTTCCGGTCGGCCCACTTGGTTCTCCTGGCCGCCGTGGTGTTCCTTCCGGACCGTGCGGTCCTTCAGGTTGTCCGGGATATTGCGGTCCACCTGGTTGATCTGGTGTTCCGGTCGGCCCAGTTGGTTCTCCTGGCCGCTGTGGTATTCCTTCGGGACCCTGCGGCTGTCCTGGCTGTTCGGGTGTGCCAAACGGACCGCCTGGTCCTTGAGGTTGTCCAGGATATTGTGGTCCACCTGGTTGTTCTGGACTTTCGATCGGCCCACTTGGTTCTCCTGGGCGCCGTGGTGTTCCTTCCGGACCCTGTGGCTGTCCTGGCCGTTCAGGTGTGCCAAACGGACTGCCCGGACCTTGAGGTTCTCCGGGATATTGTGGTTCACCTGGTTCTTGTGGAGTTCCGGTCGGCCCAATTGGTCCTCCAGGGCGCCGTGGTCTTTCCTCGGGACCCCGCGGCTGTCCAGGCCATTGAGGTGTTCCGAATGGACCGTTCGGTTCCTGGGGTCCCTCGGGACGTTGCGGCCAGCCTGGTTCTTGCGGAGTTCCGTAAGGCCAATTTGGTTCTTCTGGACGCTGTGTTCCTCCCCAAGGACCAAGTGGATATCGTGGTTCCTCAGGTCTTCCATAAGGTCCGTTGGGCTCTTCGGGACGTCCGGGGAGTTGCGGTGCGCCTTGTGGTCTTCCTGGCTTTCGTGGTGGTTCGTTGGGGCCATGTGGAAATTCTGGTCTTTCTGTCCATCTGCTGGGTCCATACGGCTCGTCAGGGTTCTGTGGCCTTCTGTTAGGGCCATAGGGTTGCCATGGCCATTTTGTCGGAGGAGTTCCAGGCTCATACGGTTGGTTGCCTGTTCCGTATGGATAACGAGGTAGTCTTGGATCCCTAAATGGCCGATTCTGTTCAGCCCACCAGAGTTCCTCAATTATGTAGCGCCATGTGTGAGTTATCCGCCAGAGGAAGGACCAAATTGTTTCGCTGATGTCATCTATGATATAATCGCTGTCACCAAAAAGAATAGTAACTTCATGCCAGGTAGTCGGGCCATTTGGTACCTCGATGATAAAGCGCAAAATGCGGCGCAGCCTTACTTTGACTTCCTGAATGTAACCTGTCTCCCCATAACTTCCGTATATCAGAAGCCAAAAGGGATTCCACGGCCCTGGTCGTGCATAAGGCCTATTGTCGCTCGGTGTGTTATCAAATGGGTCCAAGGACGCACAGCGAGGCGAAGTGTACCCATTCGTTGTGAATGGCGAAGGTATGGACGGCCTGCTTGCTGAGATCCCCAGTAATGCCCCCCTCGGAGGCGTTAATAGTCCCGTCACGACAAGTGTGAACAGAGTTCGAGGAATGAAGTCGCCTGACCTCAGTTGCAGCCATTCACCAGAAGGATACCAAGGGTAAGCGCGGGAGTACGGAGTACGTCGGCTGCCATACGGATAAGGCCTTCCGTCCCGAAGCATGCTCTGGAGCCAACTGAACACAGCACGTTCCCGGACTCTGATGAAGACATCTCGAACCACATCAGTCGTAGCACCGCCGAGCGGCGGAAACCGGTAGGGCGACCGTTTGTTCTGGACACGTCCTCCGTTGTCTTGTGGTTTCCTTTGCGGTAAGTCCCTCCCTGCTCCACCTTGAGTTCCATTACGCCCTTGATTGGCTTCTGTTGGGGCTACAGCAGTGCTTCCCTGTGCAAAAAGGCGTAACCATGGTGTTTGTCACAGTGTGTTGGTTTATATCCTTCCTGTGTATTTACGCAGTAATTCTTATTTTGAGCTTTCACTATGAGAGCCCTTTGCATTCGCACGGCATTGGTTTGTATTCCCGTTTCTGCTTTAAACCACGCACGCCGAGAGCACCCATCTGGACACTCGCCTGTCGGGAGCAAAGTAAAACAGAGCGCCCCCTCACGTTTTCTTGCGTTTTTACGATAAAGTGGATCACGAAGCGACATGTTAAAGGGGGGTATGATATCGTTATCTGCCCTGATTTGTTGAAAACGGGGGGCGTACGCCTTTTCTGTGACAATTATGAACAGCATAAGTGTCACAGAAATGGCGTACGCCTCCCGTTTTCAACAAATCAGGGCAGATAGCGATATCATTCAAGATGATGGTTGGCTAGGAGCGTCCTATGCGGTGAAGTTCATTTTTAAGAGTGTACCGTCTGCAACAAGAAATCCCCGAATCGGTGCTAGGAGAGCAAATTGTCCCTGTAAGAGTGGCGGGTATCGTTTCACGGCACTCGCTTTTTCTCCGAATTCCGGGCATGAACTACGTCGTAAAAAAATAAACGACGAAAAACTTTCTCGGGGGATAATAAACTGCGAAAAAACGTACGCTTTACGAATGTACGAAAAAAAAAAGAAGAGATAGAGGGAAAGAAAAAAAAAACGACTTCGAAAACAGTTACATTGTCACGCCAGAAATACTTGGTAGTAGATTTACACCTATAAGGTTAGTCCACCCGCACTCGTGTGTCTACGCTCTTAGCAATGAACTTCACCGCATAGCACGCTCCTAACCAACCATCATCTCGAACGAGATCGGTATCCGCCGTAATCTGTTGAAAACGGGAGGCGCACGCCTTTTTTTTGTGACAAGTTCATTTTTAAGAGTAGGGGACACGGCTGTCTAAAATCAGCACGATCTCCAGGTGTTGTGTTGCATTTCTTTCGAGTAATAAGCGTGTGCAGCACATGGTCCACGTTCAAATACACTATTGGCACAACACTTTCAAGCACAACAGAGCGAAGTACTGACATGCGATTTTAGCTAACCGTGTCCACAACAGTACATGGTACAGTCTAAATGTCATATTCGTATAGTACTACATATTCTGCTTGCGAGTGCAGTGACTCGTGTGTCGCTCTTACAGTATTTCTTGGGGCTCTTGCGTGGTCAGTATTAGTACTCTATCCTCATTGCAGTCTCATCCCCCCTCCGCTTTCTTTCCATAATCAAGAAACACAGCACACCATATATGACCATGAAACAGGACGTACCCCCGTCTGTCGTGGTGGGGAGCGAGGCCCTGCTTGCGCTAAATGTACCGTCAAGGCTAGAACAGGGAAAAGAAAGAGTTAATAGAGTACGCTATCGCCTTTGCGTACGTAAGGGATAGCGTTGATGGTTCTGCACACGCCCATAAGAGAAAGAGAGCTTCGCGCAGTGCGCAGAACCACCAACGCTATCTGTTACGTACGCTATCGCCTTTGAATAATAGCAACACAGTCAGTGAGCGATTCATGCGGGCAACAGGTACACTCTTAAAAATGAGCTTCACTGCATAGCACGCTCCTAGCCAACCATCACCTCTAATGATATTGTTATCTGCTCTGATTTGTTGAAAACGGGAGGCGTACGCCTTTTCTGTGACACTTATGCTGTTCATAATTGTCACAGAAAAGGCGGACGACTCCCGTTTTCAACAAATCAGGGTAGATAACGATGTCATTCGAGATGATGGTTGGCTGAGAGCGTGCTATGCGGTGAAGTTCATTTTTAAGAGTGTAGTCGCACGACATCGTATGGGGACAGTGGTGTCTGGTCATGACGCAGCCAACGCTCATTGGCGAACAGAACATCACCACGTAGCACGCCCTTATAGCTACCCCCCCCCCATCCCGAATGACACCGTTCTGCCCCCTGATTGGTTTTAAACAGGAGACGTACGCCTTTTTGGGACACATGTGCAGTTGCGTTATAATTGCCCCAAAGAGGCGTACGCCCCGCGCTTTCTACAAATCCAGAGTGATAACGGTATCACTCTGTGCAGTGGTTGACCTTCACCGTGTTATGTGGTGAAGTTCCCGTGGAAGTGTACACGGACGAGGTGAGGACGTGGATGCTCCCGTGCACACTCTGAAAAATGAACTTCACCACATAGCACATTCCCAGTCAACCACCATCCCGAGTGACATCGTTCTGCACCCCGATTTGCTGAAAACGGGGGGGGGGGGGGCGTACGCCATTTTTGTGGCATTGTGCAGTTCATAATTGCCACAAAAAAGGCGTACGTCCCCCGTTTTCATCAAGTCAAGGGAGAGAACGTTGTGATTCGAGATGATGGTTGGCTAGGAGCGTGCTATGCGGTGAAGCTCTGTTTTTAGAGTGCACAAGTTGAACACTAAAAGTATCAACGGGGAATTTTAGATGGAAACTTGTTGTCAATTGGTGCCGGGAAGGTGCGCGGCTAATGATATCGATGCAGGCGTGCTGGTGGGTCAGCTTGATCCGTAACGAAGAACGCCTGAGCTACGGGCGAAGCGAAGACACAATAGCAGACACGACGCAACCGCTCAGTTACATTGCATTGCGAGGAAGGAAACATTTTCACGATATGTTAAAACACGCACATATAAGGAGTAGGCGTTTTTATTTATTCATTTATTTATTTTGCTTTCGCTTGTCTCGCTTCATACTGATTCCGAAGCTTCTCGCCAACCGCGAAAACGGGACATAGGCCCGGTTTCACCGACGCCGATTAACACTTGAACCGATATCAACCTTCGCAAAAGGGAGTTATTGTTACTGAAACATTGATTACGTCACCAACTAACGTTTACAAAAAAGATTTGAGCGTTAACTTCAAGTTTTAACAAAGCTTAATCTCGCTTCAAACTTAACCAGCGTTGGTGAAACCGGGCCTAATTACTCTCTCACTGAGGAACAAAAAAAAAAAAAAAAAAAAAGCAAACACAGGATTATAGATTGAGAAGTTACCCGTCAAAAAGAACTCGTTACAAGTTAAGTTACCGTGTGCAAAATGTAACTAAGTTAATAACGAAGTTCTTCAGCATGAAATGTAACTCGCAGTTACTGAGTTACTTAAAAAAAAAGAACGAGTTACTTCCAAGTTACTTCGGACACAAAATAGCATTACGCAGGTGCAGCGCGCGTGAGCAGTTGAGTTAGACCTTGAGTTGCCTGCGGAGGAGTGCAACGCGCTTAGATCGTTTTTGTTTATGTGCAACAGTAGACCTCTACCTGTTTGTAAACAAATGACGTCAAAGTGTTCGACAGCGCCAAAATTTGGTAGAATTGAACTACGCTCGAAGCTAGAAGTGAACAAGGTCGCGCCCGAAAGCCACGATCTTGAGAGGATTACGATATGATTACGATATGGTCCCTTAAAGGGACGCGACCCTCGGTCCTACTTTTCTTTCAATGGGAGGCAGCGAACAAGTGCCCGTTCGTGGAACCCAGCTCTCTCCTTCCGATTTGTTTCGGTTTCAGTCTGTCTACCAATGTCATGATGACGTTTCTCTGGTAGAGGTCAATTCGAACGCTTTGCATATTACTCCCTGTGGGCGCACAATGGTTCAGCTTCATTTCAATGGCAGCGGTTCTTACTTCCTGAATAAAATACTGTCATTAATTGAATATCACGCTTTGTGGCAAAAAGTGCCATGAAGGAACCGGAGAGAAAGCAAGAAAATATGTAGACGTGAGCGAAAAGTGAGTTGAAAGTAACTTGGAACTCCACTTAAGTTAATTTGGCAAAGTTACTTGAAAAAAGAACGAGTTCCTCCGAAAGTTACCACGGCGCAAAAGTACCGAGCTAAGTTACAAGTTACCAAAAAAAAAAAAAAAAAAAGGAACTTAGTTACAGTAACGAGTTACCTCGAACTCTGGACAAGACAGTGGGACCTTCTAAAACAAGACTGTTTCGGCCAAAACGGGACGTATTGTCTACCTGCGTTCGATCATATTAGGAATCCTCTTTTATCCTGTGCGATTCCCTGCAACCGCCGAAATACTCCACGAAATGGACCCAAGCAAAGGGACTCGAGCACATCTTGAAAACCTCTGGCTCACTCATTAACATCGCAGACAAGAAAACTGGACTTACCACAAAGGCCCAGCGCGATTATGGCGAAGTTCGCCATCATGAATGGCGTGGACCTCTGAGTCGAACCCGCCCTGCGGTTGTCTTATATACCACAAACACAATCCTATCCTGTATGAAAGACTAAAAAAGGTGGGCGGACTTCAATGTGCGGTTAGCGTTCATTTCAATTTTTCGTTTGGTTAAGTTTCGTCATACCTGCTGTATTGTTTCCTCGAGGAACGCCGATATCACTCACTATACTGGCACTGTCGTCGTCAGCGCGACGTCTACTGACAGGTTGATCCATCGAAAACTGGGCTAATTTCAAATCCTGGACAGTTGTTTCGTCGGATGCGTGTTGCGCCGTATACGACGTTATTTATTTGTCATGATTTTGCTTGGAGTTCTTGTTCCATACGCTTTGTCTGCAGAGACGTATCTGTGTCTCCTACCTCTAATGGATTACACCGGCTGTACACATGAAATGGAGTACTCGGAACTCGAGTAGGGTTGCTTGTCACGATGTCGTAAGCATGCAGTGACTGCCGTTTTTTGAGACTCGTAGTTTGTTCTTAAGATGATCGGTAGAACGTTTCCAACCCGGGCTGACCATTGGTCAAGTGCGAGTGAGAAAAAGTATCGCACCACGTATTACTTGGAAGGCGTGGTTCTCCAATAGACTTCTACCCGAGAAACGTCATCATGACGTTGGTAGACAGACTGAAACCGAAACAAATCGGAAGGGGAGTGCTGGGTTCCACGGATGGGCACGTGTTTGGGGCCTCCTATAGACCTGTCCCTGATTGTAAACAAATGACGTCATAGTGTTTGACAGCGCCACCAATTTGGATGAGTTGAACTACGCTAGAAGGTAGAGGGCGAACAAGGTCGTGCCCGAAAGCCACTGTCTTGAGGGGATTACGATGACCTTCGGTCCTACTTTTCTTTCAATAGGAGGCAGCGAACAAGTACCCATTCGTGGAACCCAGCCCACCTCTTCCGATTAGTTTCGGTTTCAGTTTGTCTACCAACGTCATGATGACGTTTCTCGGGTAGAGGTCTATCGAAAGAAAAGTAGGACCGAAGGTCGCGTCCCTTTCAGGGAGCATCGTAATCCCCTCAAGATCCTGGCGTTCGGGCGCGACCTTGTTCGCCCTATAGCTTCGAGCGTAGTTCAACTCTACCAAATTGGTGGCGCTGTGGAACACTATGACGTCATTTGTTTACAAACAGGGAGAGGTCTATTGGTTGTATATACCATTGATGTAAGGTATCTTATGCGTGCAACAGTTTATGCATACACCAGTTACGATGAAATTGCGGCCTTGACAAGAGAATATATTTCATCACTATCAGCTGAGATATCTCACAGCCGATTTTCTTCGTGTCCTTGCTTCTTCGTTCCTTCCTGTGTCCTATTCAGGGACCATCGTAATCCCCTCAAGACCGTGGCTTTCCGGCGCGACCATGTTCGCCCCTAGCTTCGAGCGTAGTTAAACTCTACCAAATTGATGGCGCTGTCGAACACTATGACGTCATTTGTTTAAAAACAGGGAAAGATCTATAACCACAACAAGGTCGTGATCACTTTCATTTTGCTGCTCTGTCAGATTTCTTCCGGCCATAAGCCTTTATCAAATAATCTAATTTACCTACCTCAAGAACGAAGAAATTACAAAGCAAGCGTAGTCGATTGCTGTACATACTTTAATATAATTCAAATTGTAGAAGTAGGCCTATTTGGGTATACTGTACGATTCAAACAGTTCCGTATTGCCTTCATACAGACGTCTAATGATTATTGGATGCGAGCTTCCATTACAGTGCCTCGTTCCATCGAGAAGGAAGTTTGCGCGGATGGTCCGCAGGGATGACCACAGCGGCGTGTCCCGTGACAGGCACTGGAAGTTCACTCGCTACTGTTATCGCACCACGCTCTGTGAACAAGACGCTGGTTTTTGATATGCTGCACCACTGGTCGCTGTTCACACCGCCCATGACGTACAGACATAATCCTGTTCGAAGAGAAGTTGTCAGCCATGTATTCACACGCGCGACATTCTCCACATTACTCCAGCACAAGAAGCCGAAAGCGTCACTGCTTTCTGCTTTCTTTTCGTGCTTAGAAAGAAAATATTCCGTAGCAGAAGACAAAAAGCAGACGACAGGGTCGATGCTGTCGTCTGCTATGTGCGCAGTACGCCACTCTCGATGTTCCGGCGCTGTGCGAATGCTCAGCAGAAGGCACGGCGGAACTTCCGCTCCGTGAGGTTTTTTTTTTTTTCTGCTTTGTCTTCCACTAGAATATTCCGTGGGGGTGTCGCTCGTGTGAATAAAGGTAACCTGCTTGAGGCTTTCTACGTAGTCGTACCTAAAGCAACAGCTGCAGCTGAATGCCTTGCCACATCCATTGTGCACACGCGCCTCCAGCAAGCGCCTGCAGAAGCAGGGCAAAGAACGTCCACAGATGACATGCTGACTGGCAGTCCTGCGCCATCATGCCGGCAACCTCCACAGAGCCACAGCTCCTCGCCAAGCACGACAGCAGATGCGTACGCCCTTGGAACACGTAGAGCTCGACACGTGTTCCAGCTAAAAGATGCAGGGCAATGGTGCAAGGTCACGCACACAGTGTCACGCCACGTACCAGTTTGTCCCCGGTGTATATGTGATGACGTCAGCGAGAACGCGGTCATCTGCTATTCCACCAAGTAGCCATGCCGACCCAGAGAAGAACACTGCCGCCATGCCCATTCGGGGTTCTGCCATTGAAGCCCGAGTCTCCCAACGCCTATTATTCGTATCATATTTCTCGACAGATGAGAGTAGCCTGAAAGGGCAGAGGGTAATTATTGTGCACTGCTGTCGTACGATAAAGTCACGACGAACCTTCCATGGTGCCCTCTCCCTCCGAAGACATAAATGCACCCATCGTCTGCAACAACAGCTGAATGGCAGGCTCTAGGCGACGACATATCTGGAGCGCGTTCCCACTTTTTTGCAGGCACGTCGAGGCAGTACATGGTTCTGCATGCTACCATTTCTCCGCAGCGCCGCACAAAGTAAGAATACCCACCTACAGTTATAATTCGCCTCTTATTGGAGAGAAGGCAGGGCCTAGCGAGAATCTTGTTATACCAATGACGAAGACTTTATTCCTGATGTAGACGGCAGCATGGTAGCATCTCGGTTCAGGAACGCTGTTCACGTAAGACCATCGGTTTCTCAAGGGCCGGAGCTTAAGCACTGCAGATCCTGAAGGGAGATCAATGAAATACTCGAGGCTCTCGTGTGACAGCTATT
Source organism: Ornithodoros turicata (assembly GCF_037126465.1). Taxonomy (NCBI): domain Eukaryota; kingdom Metazoa; phylum Arthropoda; class Arachnida; order Ixodida; family Argasidae; genus Ornithodoros; species Ornithodoros turicata. The sequence goes on along the minus strand of NC_088210.1, from coordinate 20,886,612 downwards.
TAAGGTACACATTACCAATTCCACGGCACAGTGGGCTTCTGGGGTTTAATCCTCCGAGCACAAGAATAACTGGATCAGCGGGATCGTTGACCGACCTCGCTTTGCGCATTCTACCAATGTCCTTCCACAGAGTATCCGGGGTCATTCGCAGCCCAAGCACTTTCCTGTACGACGTCGAAAAAAAAAAAGCGGTTACCAGCACTGCATGCTGAAGCTCAAGAAGCGCGCGGAATCATTCTGAAACTGCCACTGTTCCCGATGCACTCCCCAAAACTTTTCTTGTCAGCCTTCACAGCTCACGTCTCACTGCGCAGTTCAAACTCACTTCGTCTTCAGAAAAGAGTCGTCCATACGGTCTATGAGGCCAAGGTTAGGATCCATTCTCCTGGATAGGGTTGCGTAGTGGACGTAATTATCCCGATCAAGTGCGCCATCTCCAGTAATAGAGTCTAGATCGAAAGATGAGGTGATCGACGGAGGCCATTTCTGTTTGTGCAAGTGACGAAGTAACGGTTAGAGAGTGATATGACGGCGCATCAGCGACGATGGCCCTAGCGCGTCAAACGTGAACAACAGTTCGTCAATATTGTAATGGTACCCGTTCTGGTACGTTAATTGTCGCTCGATCAGGGGTAGCGATGCCACAGGCGGCGTGTTTGCTATAAATGCTGATTGCAATATACCTCTATGTGTACGGCTGCCCAGTGGTTGCTAGCTTCAGGTAAAAGGGAACTGGGGCGCGCGCTGGCGCTTAGACGAGAGCGCCGCTGCAAAAACGAAACAAGGTAGAACATTCCAATACTTTGAAGAACATGCACTTGGCTTACACGCAGAGGCATCTTTTTCAGCGTCCCTGCTTTGAGATACAAGCGGAACGCACGCTGAATAGTGACAGCAGCATTCCAGCGTTCCAGTTTTGTGGCATCGATAGCTGGCTGCAACGGGGCGACAAGAATTTGTATTTGGCTACATTTTCTTACTTTGGAAGCAGGCATTTCACTCCTTCACAAACTTACCCATGGGCGGCTCCTTAGCGCCATGCGGTCTTTTGGAATTCCGAGGGCTGTGCTTCCCGCCACAGCCCTGGGCTGCTGGGCCATGGCGTTGTGAAAAACGCCTTTCCGGCGATCAAAACAGCTAACGTCCGAACTTAATTTATTATCCGATGTTTGACCGCCGACAAAGTAAACAAGAGGACCTGTAGCACGAGAGAGTACAAGACAGCAATGTTTCGTTCACCACTTTCTGAAATGAGCCCATCCATTCGGTTGACGCGGCAGTTTCGCAGATACAGTTTTATTCTACACCTCTTACCTGCCTTAGTGATGCGCACGGAGTGAATAGGACAAGCGAGGTCATCGCGTCGCTCCCAGGAACCCTTTGCGGGATCAAAAACATCTATACGGGAGGTACACTGCATCCCTTGCACGTCCACGATACCACCAACCACCCAGATCTCCTTGGACACGGTCACCGCGGAACAGAATGCCCTACTCTGGAGCATCGGTGTTCCAGGGCACCACCTGAAAGTTTGCCAGGGATTATGTATGGCAAGATATTATTGAAGGGCTTCGTGTTAACTCACGAATCGGCCTTCGGGTCGAAGGAATACACAGCGCTTTGCAGGACCCTTCTACCGCAGCGACTACCCTTGATCCCTCCCACAAGCCATATTTTGCCATTTAGGGCCGTTGCTCCAACTCCCATCATTGGCTTCGGCATCGGATGGATCAATCGCCATTGGTCGTTTTTAGTGGAATATACTTCGGCACTTGGAATTATTCTGGAGAAAAAAACCATGTGTCAGTGAACTCTGTAAAAAATGATGCCGTGGAGTACTTCGCACTTGTTAGAGTTGTCCTTGCCGCCAAACACGTAAACCTTTTCTTCCAACGATACGGCTACGTGGTATGCTCTCTCGTGAACCATGTTCGATACCGTGCGCCAAGCGAGAGACCGTAAATTGAATCGAAAAGTCTTGTTGGATGACCGCATCTTTCCCATGTCATCGACTGCCAGAGGATCCAGCCCTCCTAAAAGAAGCAAGCACCGTTTCCCTGGATTTGCTAACGCATATTACTCGTGACTTTCTTAAAACTCACCCGTCACTATGACGTCGTTACCAACGAGAACGGCAGCATGAAAACATCGGGGTTCCGGCATTGTGCCAATGAAGAACCATGCATCCTGACCAGGATGGTACAACAGCATAGCTGACCCTGGTTACAAAACGAGGTCTATGAATTAACTTGAATTATCTAGAGCGTCTACCGCACCATCTAGGTATTCTGCAGGCTGGTTGAACGAAATGCCGCCTATGAGCATTAAATTGTGACACGACGCATTCTGGAGCTTGTGGAGCAAAGCCATATCGTTGCCGTAATAATTTTCACGCCGTATGCATCTGAGCGCTTTTTGTCTGAAAGTAACGAGACAGGTCCATCAATCAGCGCTAACACTTGCACCACGCCGCGGTTACCTGTCCTCGAGCGTCTTCTGAACCATGGGGGGAAGGGCGTTACTTAGCGGGCTCCAGGATGTCTCCCGTAAGTCGTCGCGGGCCTCGCTGTCACCAGCGCCCGATTCTAACTGGTCCTGTCCAACGCCGCAGCTATAGAACAGCGACTGTACGTCTCCTTCAAATCCACTGGGCGTTACCGAAGGCTTCTTAACATTGAAGGAGAACGAACGCGATTCAATGGATTGGACGTAGCGGGTTTTTACCGAAGGCGGTCCTCTTCTGTCAGGCGCTTTCAGTGATGGTTCGGCTCGACGGACATTTTGTTCTCGGTCGATCTTAGACACGCGAAATTGCTCTTGACGTGAAATACTTCTACACGGTGACCCGCCCTCGTCGTGATCTCCCGTAAGAGGCCACTTAGCTTTTCGACATGGTTCTTCTCTCACTGGTTCTCGTCGTTCGGACGGTAAAGCGTTTTTGTCGCGTCCTCCACGGGGAGCATGTTCAGTGGTGTGTGATGCAGGTAGCCTGGTACGCCTAGAATGGTCACTTAGATCGCGCTTAGAAAAAGTAAATCTTTGTCCGTTCTTCCCAGCTGAAGCGTGCTTACGGTCGTCGTCGATCGGCCATGTACGGCCGGTTTCTATCCAGTGCGAAACTTCATCGTACCGCATGTCACTTCTGCTGACTTCAGTATGCAATTTTGTGGGGCGTGCCCTGTGCATCTCTTCACTTTTGATGAGTTGTTTATAATCTTTCCAATGTCGCCCGCTTTCCTGGGGCACTGGAGGCGACGAGAACCTCAGTTGCTTCTTTTCTAAAGGTGGAGACGTGTCTCCGGAAGATTCCTCTACGGATAGTCGAGCAGTTTCATTCCCTCTTTGCTGCGAATAGCTTCTGACACGCTGCGGGGATAGGACGCCCCTAAGGATCAGCACTGGACTTGCCGCGCTGTCAGCTCTCAGTGGATAACGGAGTGATTCGCGTACTTTCGATTTAGCCTGACATACCTGCTGTCTCCCAACGTGAGAATCGAAAGACGTCTCCACGGATCCGCTATAAGTGCGGTATATGCCAGGGTCCTTACCGAGGTCACCAAGAGCAGTTGTAGTACCGTGGCGAGACGCGAGGCACTCCAACGACACATACTTGTTCATTGTCGAGGACTGATCGCCAGAGTGGCTCACCTCGGACACAGTAGCATGAAAACGTCGGTACTCCACGCAACCTTGCCTGGCTTGTTCTTCGTGTCGACCGTCAGGTGCTGGAACTTTACCGTCGGCTTTGTACGTTGCTTTCTCTCCCTGTCTGTAAGGCGTAGACGGTGCTCCGCGTCCTTCGCGATTTGCCTTCGAAGCTGTTTCTCGGCAACCTTGTCTCGAAGCACTGCTGAATGAAAACTGTTTGTACACGGCGGGCTGCTGCGAATCGTTTTCCATCTTTTCCTTTCTTGTTCCTGAAGACCTCCGTAAAAATGTTCTAGGGGAGTCCCGCGCACGGCCGTTGTGCTCTGAAATATCTGAATCGACGGTTGCTTTCCGCACATTTGCAAGACGTTCTTCTTGTGCGCTGCCTTTTCCCCCTTTTCTACTTGATCTTCCAACCGTAGCCTTCGGTGCGTTGTCTCTGGATAACTTGGATATTCTTCCCACCTCATCGCGTTCTGCGTGTCTTCGCCGTAAGCGGTATCTTCTTCTCCGTACCGAACTGGTTGACGTCGGTGAGCTGCTGGACGTTATTTGCTTCGTTTCTCTGCGTTTTACATGAACTGACCGCTTCCTTTGCATTGTGGTGCCTCCGCGAGGTAAAACAGGTTTCATGCCAGACCTTGAGTGCGCCGCGCTCGAGGCTGATGTGGAATGGTGTGTGTATCGGAGGGTGTTCTTCCTGCTGGACGTTTTTCCTGCAGAATGTTTCATCATCTGAAAGAAAACACATCGCTGAAAAAAAAAGAAGAAAAACTAGCACATGTACTATAATAGAACACCGGGAGAGATTATATCAGGCACACAAATTTGAATCCCTGGTAGGGGCGTACTCTTAAAAATGAACTTCACCACATAGCACGCTCCTAGCCAACCATAATCTTGAATGATATCGTTATCTGCCCTGATTTGTTGAAAACGGGATGCGTGCGCCTTTTTTGTGACAATTATGAACAGCGTAAGTGTCACAAAAAAGGCGTACGCCTCCCGTTTTCAGCAAATCAGGGCAGATAACGATATCATTCGAGATTATGGTTGACTAGGAGCGTGCTATGCGGTGAAGTTCATTTCTAAGAGTGTGGAATCAAACCCTCACATTTTTCTTTTTTGAGGAGGGAGGCGGTTTCTTTGTCGAAGCGCGTAGCGGGGGAGGTAAGTGGGGGAAGCGTAATGTTTAACCTAATGAGATTTGGGGCGGGGGGGGGGGGGGCGATTAGTCTCAAATGGGAGTAACGGTTGTGGACTAAAATTACTCCTACACTCTTAAAAATGAACTTCACCACATAGCACGCTCCTAGCCAACCACCATCCCGAATGACAACGTTCTCGCCCCTGATTTGTTGAAAACGGGAGGAGGAGCCTATTTTGTGCCGTGCATAATGGGCACAAAATAGGCTCCTCCTGTAAGAGTGTATGAGTGTAGAACCGGAAAGAAGCATGGAAGATATTGGCTTGAGCCAATGGTGCCGCCAATTGAATATTTGCATACATCTTCTGCAAGCAGGTGAGGGTGTTGCTTACACAGTTCTACACTCTTAAAAATGAACTTCACCACATAGCACGCTCCTAGCCAACCATCGTCTCGAATGATATCGCTATCTGATTTGTAGAAAACGGGAGGCGTACGCTATTTTTGTGACACTTATGCTGTTCATAATTGTCACAGAAAAGGCGTACGCCCCCGGTGTTCAACAAATCAGGGCAGATAACGATATCATTCGAGATGATGGTTGGCTAGGAGCGAGCTATGCGGTGAAGTTCATTCTTAAGAGTGTACGGTAACATTGCGTAACAATGTCACGTAATTTGTTTCACCGAACCTTCATGCAGTTGCGAGAGAAATTCGCTCCATGATGGAACACAGAATGTTGAAGAACGAAAAGCTTACGCGGACGTAGATCACTTCAGTGGAAGGCAGTCATGTACGTCAATATATCTACGTGTTCTTCTTCTTCTTCCACCTCCGTGTTCGATGCAGCCGATCGAGCTCATCAACTTTTGCTTCTTCTTTTTCATCATCGGGTATAATAATAATAATAAATAATAATAATTGTACTGTGATGTTATACGTAAGGAATCTAGAGTCACTAAATGACTTAGAGTCTAAAATCCTTTAGACTCACTCTAAAGGAATCGGGTATCCGCACGAGCGACTTTATGGTGGTGGTGGTGGTGGTGAAAGGGCTTGCCGTTGTCGGCCTCACGTATGTGGGCAACGTCACGACTGACGCCCTGGGGAATGTGCGTCCTGGGCCGACTTCTAAGGGAACTGTGCCAACATATGTCTGAAAGCGTCTGGGCGACTTTATGGTCACGACGCAGCAGGTCAAAGAGTCCGCCAATCATGAGCGTGCTTTTGGCAGCCGTAGCCCAGAGCTCTGCCGTAGCCAACACCACCGAGTTCATTATTTTCGCCTGCACAGCCTGTACCTCCTGAACTAGTTCAAAGAGTGCAACCCTCTCGCGTTCTTTTTGTCATAGACCTCCCGCGTACTTAAGAACTGATGCGCAGCACGTTCTTTTCGAAAAGAATGGACCTAAAGCCTGATCGTTTGAGCGACATGACGTAACAATTAAGAGTCCGCCAATCACGACGTTGCTTTCAGTGGTCGTAGCTGCGGAAACGAGCCGCCATCAGCCACATGGGCAGCCACTGGTAGCCACAGAAAGCCTGTTTCAAAATCGTCTGCGGCGATTGGCTGACGTCTTGGCTGGCTGCTGCGATTGGCTGACTTCATATGTCTACGTCGAAGGAGTGAGAGGAGGCACCAGGGGGCGTTGCAGTAGCTACGGAGACGAGCCGCTGGTGGTAGCAACTTTAGTAGCAACAGAAAGTATGCATTTGAAATCGTCTGCGGCGATTCCAGGAAGCAGACGACATTTTGTGTTTACGTGACCAGCTGAGCCAACGTGTATGTCACGTCTTCTCTGCATGCCATGCACCTCGGGAAGATTCTGTCCCACGCACGAAATATTCCTTCTTCCGCTGCCTGTTGTCTGCTAGCAGGATCGCCTTGAACGTCCTCCTTCGAGTTTTATAACAAGTATGCGAACGTTCTTTGCCAGCGTCTTTCGGACACTCTCGGAATTTCTTCCGCGATATCTTCTTCTTCCACCACTAGGTACAGCGGCCAGAAGCCACACCAAAATTTCGGGTTGACCATTGCTGACCTGACCAGCTCATGTTTAAATAATGCACATTGAGCTGATGACTACTTCGTTTTACACCCTCATTATGACAAGTGATGACATAAATCATATCCTAGTGCTAGAGCTGCCATTCATTCGAACTGAAGCCCTCTACTACTCCAACCAGCCATTCAGAGACACGTCACAGAGAAACACCCAGTAAAACCCAGCAAGTGTCCGCACACTGTTAGGAAAAGTAGGATGTAGATAAATAATCAACCTGACCATGTTTCTTGTGCATGACAGACCACCTCTAAATGCCCATAACTTTATTTTCCAGTTCACATTGTTTCGTGATGCACTCCGAGGGATAATGATGACCAAGTAATTACACAAAATAACATGCATTCATTTCATCGTGCTCATAAATGCGGGAAATATGCCAAATATACTTTCTTTCTCATGGATCCTTCCCCCTCCCCAGTTAGTGCTCGCTGCCTTCAGCATTCCTTATCCTTTTCTGGATGATCCAGTACTTCAAAACCGTTGTCTCCCTGGCCATTCTCTTCGCCCTCTCCCGAGGGTTTTTCCTCAGCCGTTTCTTCCGAGGAATTCTTTTGCTTAACCTTGGCATCTGTTTCTGCTCCACGGTACTCGTACTGGTAGAGTGGCCAGAACGATTCTAGTATGCCTACGTCTTCCGTCAGGTTTGGTAGGAACCAGAAGTGATGCTTCCCCATGGTACATGCCCACACGATGAAGAAAACAACGTGTCGCACTGCAGACAACATAATAATTCTGTACACACCAGCAACTTTCCGCAGTGAACAAATCAAAATTACGAGTACTCACACAAGGCAAGAGCAAAGATGGTCCCCAGCACAAATGCTGTAGCCAAGCTTAGGTAATAGACGTAGTCTCTCACAGTACGGGGCCACAGTGGGAACATGGATATGGCCACTGCACCCACCACTGTCAAAGATGGAAAAATGAACATGTCAGTCGTCCAGTCCATTCCCATATCAATCAATCAATCAATCAATCAAATTTTATTTATACCATTTTATACACACTATAACATTAGGACTGCAGGGCTATGCCGGTGTGGCAGTCCCTGCCGCAATTTGTACCACTTTTTCGCTAGAAGTGGCGACCTCCGCACCAACACATCATACGTCGCCGTCCGATTTTTCGGACTCTGTAGGGATCGCGCAAAAGTCCGAATAATCGAGCAGTCCGAAAAAACGAATTTCGTTTCAAAAGCCAACTTTATTAAGCACTATAGTGGGCCGGAAAAAGTTGTCGATGCTTTCTTAACGGGCAGTCTTCCATGCATCTCCACCTGATAACGTCGGCTTCTATTTCCCGAAGCGATATTTCGCCATTGTATACGGGCGAAAACACCGCAATCGCCTTCATTGATTCCGCGTCTGACGGCTGCGCTGGCAGACGGCAAGTCGTCGATATCCCGCACAGGTGGAGACATATCTGGACAACTTCTGGCAGCGTTAGGCGTCACCATTCCGCAAGTCGGCTTCACGTTAAGCCTGCGTGCTGTAGGTGAAGCTCGCTTTACGGCACTATTGTGCGATTCGCGGGTGGACAGCAGAGGAGGAGGAGGAGGAGTGTCGTTGGGAGGAACCCGAGAGGTCTGCCTGCCTGATTAGGCGGCATGTTTCTCGCGAAGGGAAAGATGGTGGAGAGGAGGAAAGGGTGAAGTGGAAGTGGGGGGAGGATAGCTGCGTCCATGGGCCGACTTCAGGGGAACTGTGCCGGCATACGCCTATTACACATCTGTGGGAAACCCAGGAAAAACCCCAGACGGCACAGCCGGCCCGCGGATTCGAACCGCGGACCTCCCAGTCTCCAAGCGCACGCGTTACCGCTGCGCCACCGGAGCTGGTGGGTGGACAGCACGAGCTGGGCTTTCGCGAATTTCGGCTGCGTTGGCGAAAATGAAGACACAAAAGCGCTTCACTCCTTATTCCAGGTCCAGTTAAAGTGGGTCACAAAGAAAAAAATAAGTAATGCGCTGTTTCTTGACCTTCGCATTGCGCCATTCGCACTTGGTGAGCTGGCGACCGTTCGGGACGCTCACTAGGTGGGCAAACCGTGTCCGAAATATCGCGCGACGGAGCTGTAAGCGTCCGAAATGGACGTTGCTGTACATTAACTCTATGGATCCCGTGATCGTACAGCGAAAGCGTCCGAATAATCGAGCATGTCCGAAAAATCGGTCGGTGACTTATAACAAGGTATGGGAGAAAAAGAAAAGGCAAACCCATACGGGAACAGAAACAATTAGAAAGCTTATCCATGTTGAAACAATGTGCACTCCTTATGCCAAATATTTGATATTTATACAGGGTGTCCACGCTAAGTGTGAACAGATTTTTTAAAAAATATATCAATCACTTTTTCCGAGATGAAATTAATTGCAATATAGCATATGCTGAAGGGCAATTTCCAGGGGGGCATCAACAGACTCCTAAGGCAATGTCTTAATTAACTTTCAATAACTGACTTTTTAATTATAAAAGCTACGAAGTTGCTCATATGAGAACATCTGATCTCTTCGGTCACCAGATACCAAAACCGTTTTCAGAACAAAAATCCGTTCGGAAGATCGTCCGCAAAAAATTCGTGAAGGAACGCCATTTTTTTCTTTATTTTATTCATTGCGCATCTCTAGAGACGCGTCTTTCCTTCGCCCCCAATACGAGAGGATGAAAGAGCACACTATCGCCTCTTGCGTCCTGGAAAAAGATTAAAAGGAAACAGAAAATGCAGCCCAAGATAAGGGCAGTCGCGATAGAGTCACCCGATAGATTTGTGTTTTTGTTTTGTTTCCGCAAGTTAAAGCTAATCTTCGACGCATGAGGCGGCAGTGTGCTCTTTCACTCTCTCACACTGGGGGTAAAGGAAAGCCGCTTCTTTGAAGATGCGCAATAAACCAAATAAAGAAAAAAATGGCGTTCCTTCACGAATTTTTTGCGGATGATCTACCGAACAGATTTTTGTTGTGAAAACGGTTTTGGTATCTGGTGACCGAAGAGATCAGATGTTCTCATTGGAGCAACTTCGTAGCTTTTATAATTAAAAAGTTAATTATTGAAAGTCAATTAAGACATTGCCTTAGGAGTCTGTTTATGCCCCCCTAGGGAGCGCCCCTCAGCATATGCTATATTGCAATTGATTTCATCTCGGAAAAAGTGATTGATATATTTTTAAAAAATCTGTTCACACTTAGTGTGGACACCCTGTATAAGCGTATATAACCATACTCCCTCATTAATGCACTCAAACTACCTTCAAGGACTAAAATGCATGCATTCAAAGATGGCAGTGCAGGAAGTAACTATGTGACCAGGGCAGCTAACATCAAGGCCTGTACAATGTCTGTCTAATCCTAAGGTCTGTAACCTTGAGTTGGCAACAATGCTTAAATGACCGTCACATGACATATGAGATCAACAATTATCATAATGCAAATTGAGACACATGTCTAGATTTCATCCAGCATCACCACAGAAATGGCTGAAGCAAAGACAATCATTTGCAGATATTATACAGCCATTTAGTATAAATAGCCAACATTGCAGTATTATGTACACTTTCAGTATCTCCCAAGCACTTACCAAGTGAAGCACCAATAATCCAAGCCTTCAGTGGAACGGGGTCATAAATCCAAACATAGGGCTGCAAATTAGAAACAAAAATTGTGTCTAAGCATTCAAGCTTTTGTGATTCTCATCTGAAAATTAAGGCTTTCCAGGGTGCAGAAACAGCTTGCCTCGTTTGCATCCACAAAGATTTGATCCAGGTGCATGTCTAGTTTTAATCTCTTCTTCTTTTCTTCTACGTCCTAAAAATACAGTGAAGAGGTAGGTAGTAGTAAGTAGTAGTAAGTAAGTAGAGGCAGTGAAGAGGTATAGGTATAGGTTAAAGAAAACTAAAACTGTAGGCTCAAACTAAAACAGAACCAGAACCATAATTGTTCCGTTCGCCTCTCCAACCAACCACTCATCCAATCACAAGTTGTGCCAGAACCAGAATATGAATGATACATGCAACTGCATTTGCTGCACTGCAGTATCACATTGTTATTCCCAACGAAGAACGCAAAATGCAGATATACTTTCGAACTTCGTACAATTTCTTTAGGCAGGCTCTCCAGGTGTGTTACAATTCTACACTGTTACCAAAATGATGTTAATGCTATGACGGCTAGTTGGCTCATTAACATTGGCTAATTAGGAATCCATCCTTACTTAATACTAATAGCGCTTTTACCTTCACTTATATACTCGTTTGAGTCAATATCGTTTACGGTTCAATGCGCTAGCTGTAGCGGGTCTTTTTCATTGCAGTAGAAACTGGACCCGGCGATGTCTTAGCTCTAAATTAACACACTTGATGTTGCATACTCACCTTTTTCTCTTCTGCTTCTTTAGAGTCCTCTCCTCCCGAAGCACTGACAGATTTCTTCTCCTTGATGACTTTAGGTGTACTTCCTTCGCTTTCGTCCTTTTTCTTCTTTGTTTTTGTAATGATGATCTTCTTTGCTCGATGGAAAAATTTGTGTCTCAGCAGGCTGCAAAGGCACATAAAATGCTCCACCGTTACAATTTTTGCGAATCGACGGAAAGCTGTGGAAATGCGGGCACATTACTAATGCAATGACATCTTAAATGGTACATACATGTTCATGAATTCCACGACGGATTCCCGCGTCGTAAAAAGTTTTTCTTTTTTTCCCTTTCCCGTTGCCCAAGGTGAATCCAGGAGACAGTCCACCGATCTGGCCGCTAGAGCGAAAACATTGTCGAAACATGGCATACCAACGTGACAAGACAAATAATAATAATAATAAAAAAAGAATGTGAGAGTAGCAAACAGATTACCATTGAAATATTCTACTTTGTGTTCTAGTAAAGATGTCTTCTTTACGGGCAGTTTATCTCGAAGGTAGCGTGCCACTTCGTATTCAACTTTACTGGGCTTATCTTCCTGGAGGTCCTCCTGAATAAAGAAGGATGGGCAATTTGAACAATATTGACAGTGTCGTAATCATAATGCAATAATGCTGGAAAAGAACTAGGAGTCAAGCAATCGCATGTTTATAAGTGAAGCAAACATGTTTCCACATCTGCAAGGGGAGGGCTGACCCTGGATAGCATGGTGATGACGCCCTCAAGTACGCCGATATGCAGTCAGTTTATGTAGTCAATGTAGCAGCACATGGGCCACTGTAGAAGTATGTCGTAATATTATGCAAGTAATTGAAATAGGGACCTACAAGCAGTTACGTATTTATCCAGACCTCACTAGACTCCTCCCCCAAATGTTTTGCGATATCCCGTCTCTCTCTTTGATGTACACTCATTATGGTGTGTGTGGGGGGGCTTTGTTACAACTAAACTACAATAATGACCACATAATTATTTGCGACATGTCTCAGTCATGTTCACCTGTGTTAATGTGAGTGTGACTGCAAACTATGCAAGAGAGCATGTATTGAGGGTGGGAGTGTGTCCTTGTGGTTAGGTTAATTCGTCTGTTAGGTTAATTCATGATGTGTTTGTTGATCAGGAAGTAGCTAGAATGAATGGTATCTATAAAACTGACGGTATGGATTTGAGTCGCCACTGCTGGTGCCTTTTCGTCAACCACTCATTTGTGTATCAGTATCCCATCAGCTTCAACTGCTGCCATGTTACTTGAGCACGGTGTTCTCATGCGAAGCCACCTCGACAAACTGCCAAACCAGTTTGAATATCCATCAGTGGACATGTTTTGATTTTAGACGGATGGCTCGTGTTTCATCGCGGTAATGTCAAAAATGAAGGTCGCAAAGAGGGGTCTGACGTAATGAAAACGCCAATCAATCGAAGCTACAAGTAAGCAACTGTGAAACCACACCATAACCCTGCATTAATTTCACAGTAATATGATGTCAAGTCCCTCGTAGAAGCGCTGTTAACAATTTTTTAAGATTATTAAAGACAAAACGACGTAGCAACAAAGCTTGTTTCCGTGATCCATATGCAAGATCGGCTCGTTGGACAAGTGAGACGTGTCACGACGGAAGTTTATTAGCTTGCTCGAGGGACAGATCATCACATGTCAACGTAATGGATGTAATTGGAAGACATTTGACAGTCCATTCAAGTGGCACATAGTATTGGACGTAGTTTTTCGGTACCTGGATTGCCTGTGTCTGTGCTGAACTTGCCAGCTTGTCAAATATTCAGCACCGCGGACGGTAAGCATTTATTTACTTCCATATTGCGAACAGTAAGAAATACTTCAACGAACATCGCGTGTCGGGTGAGCGGAAATAAAACAATCTGTGTGTCATTCGAAGATAAATTAATAATATCAAACTTAACTTACATCTTTTTCTCGCTTCTTGCGGTTTTTTCGTCGTTCTACCTGCGCCATTTTGGCTTCGTGTACTGGAGAATCCTAGCGGACAACTTGAGTTCGATATGCAAGTCGTCCGTGGAACCTCACTTTTAAATCAAGGTTAAGGTAAAGGTCAGATTTGTAACGAGATTTCTGATCAATCAAATCCCCGAAATTCCTCGACGCCTCGACGTAAGACAACTAGCTCGATGCGGTGAGCGGTGAGTTGAGCCAATAAGAGACAATACAAGCCTGAACCTCAACAACGAGTCGTTCCAATCCGTTGTGTTTTGTGAACTTGTGATCGCCGTAGTGGTCAGCCGTGGTCCTCGCCCAGCGCAATCGGTATGGGGTTTCCAATATTCAGTAGCGGTCCACGCTTCGTATGCGATCAATACAGGAATGTTGATGCACTGTCGTTATTGTGACGGGTTCCAGATTGACCGGCCAACGTCGGAAGTTCATTGCCAATTGTTTGCTACTGACTCACTCGAAAGGGGTAGTTAGCGAATCATTTTTAAAAGCACGTGGAAGCTTTTCGTTCGCATTGCGTTTGCATTTTACCCATCTACTACATTGTGTTATTTGATCACTGTCAGAGTGTTTACTCTTTACTTCCCTTACAGCACGTACAATGCTTAGAGGGTTCTTGTCTGATTCAAAGGTCATCTTTCGTCTGTGTTCCAGGTCCATATATGCACGAAATTACAACTGCTATCTGACACACACCTGCTGATGCGATCGGTCAGCTAGAAAAAAAAACTCCGATAAGTGGTATCTATACTGTGTAAGTAAATCGTTAACGAAGTCACGTTCCAATATTGTGTCGATCTGTTATCTCAGAGTTGTTTCGCTGTATTTTTATGCAAGAACATCTGTGAGGTACGTCTCATGGGCCTCGATCTTTCGGTTTTGAGTTTGATCACGGAAAAAACGTGGATTTGTTATTTTGAAACGGAAATTTACGAACTTAATTTTTGGGGGCGCTGAAAAACGTGAGGTTTCGTCTCTTCTTGTGGACGAAAATAGTACTGCACACTTCGCCATAAATCTTATTTAGACCGTTCTTTCGCTGCAGTTTCTGGTGCATCGTAGCAGCCGGTCATAATTTCACGGGAGAACAGCAGCCCCTTGACCCTTGTACAGAAGAGAGCAACCTGTACATATCAGCAGGTCGTCGTTCAACAGGCTTGTGTGCTTTGCTCAAATCACGATTCAGGTGCCAGTTTTCGGGTTGGCTGACACAAAGCAACAATTAGCAATTTTGTTCTGCTCCAAGTGCCGGTTTTTACGTAAGGTGCTTCAAGGAGGAAAATGTAGCTGAGTTGTTATAGTTCTTCTTTAACAATGTTGCACTGTAGAGATGTAACAGTTTAATGCCAGTTATGGGAACATATACAGAAAAATGGGAATGTGGGCCCAGCACAACATTGGTCTGTTTCATAGGGATGTGTGCTATCATGAGAGTTATATTATGCATAACATTTGTCATGAAAATATGGGGAATTTGTTATATTTTAGCAGGGAATTAGGATGTTGTTGGTGCAGAAAGCTGGTATCCCTGTATCTGATCAATATCTTACTTCTCTGTAACAATGTCACTTCTGGGCAAGAGCTTAACATGAAGGTGTCTGTTTCAGGACCAGGTGCCGCGAGTATACTGTTGTGGGCTATGCCCACGCCGTGTGCACATGAAGGCCAAAAGCTTCCTGTTGCTGGCGGGTTGCATTGTGGGCACCAGCATTGTCGTCTGCCTGTACGGTGACCCTAAGCCCACGTTGAATGGTATTGTGTCTGAGACACACAGGCAACTGAACAACCTCAAACGTCTTAAGGTATTGAACTCTGCACCTCCATTATATATTTTTGCCCTTGGCTTGTGTGTAACGACTAGTAGAGAGGGGGTTTAAACATAAATGGAGGCACAGAGAGTGAGCTATTGTCTTCAACAATTACTGTTGCCTTTGTACATTAGTGGCTATGTCTCCTTTTCTGTTGCAACAGTTGTGGAAGACAACCTCGTTAGGGTACCATTTTAATGCTAAAATTGTGCAGGTACAAGCACGCACTGACATGGCCCATGTTTTTTGCGCGCAGTCAAATGTCATTTATTGTAACGCAATTCACCCATTGTGTCAAACTTTCTTGATGTCGCGATGGAAAGTGATGTTCTGAGGCTGGAACGCAGAAGAAAGGACAACACACAAAGCCCCAAGTGCCTAAAAAGTCCTTCTTTCATTGTTTCTTTATGCCAGCCTGGTCGTGGCTGAAGGTATGTAGTAGCCTCGGAAAGCCGTAGCAGGAGACGGCAAGACGACGAAAGCAGCAGACGACAAAAAAATAGCATAAGTGTGGGCACCTTGGTGGGGGTAAGATTGTAAACTGTGTTGTCTGTGTACTGATTCATCCGTAATATTGCACCTTGTTCCTGTTTATGGCAAAATTGTGCCTGTTTACCTCTCTCGTTCTCACACCTTCATGTTTCCATCTCTGATTTCACTCTCACATGACATGCAACTGAAGCATACTCGGAATATAACAGGTAGTGCCAGAGCATGAACCACAAGAGTTGGAGCGCTACCTCGTCCACCTGGGACTGGCGGTGGGCAAGAGCTCTACTGCTGCTGGTCCTCAGCATGGTTCATCCTCACCTCTGGTGCCCTCTATGGCACCAGTGACCCCGTGGCCGCCAGCGGGATCCTCGCTACCGGTAGTAGGAACAGCCCTAACAGGCGAACAGCTCTCACGGTTGCCAGGTTTTCTCGAAGCTTGCCAGACACACTTTGCAGACCATCCGGTTGCCATCTATGCACTTGACTTCAGTGCTGCACAAGTTATGACTGTAAGACATTTTTCCCGACACTTAATCATTGTGCACTGTGGCTAAACCATATGCTAGAGCACTACACGGGCCGCATTCTTGGGCTCAGGCCCGACCTTCCTTTGATTTACCTGCTCGGGCCCGGCCTGACAGCTGCATACGTTGTGGGAAAGGAGCCGCATCTTACAATGATTAACTACAACTTCATTTCCATTTTCAGGCTCACAATCTGTGCAACTCGAGCAACTGCACACTGCGTCAACTTGACTTTTCTTTCTACCCGTCACATATCAGCAACCTTAAGATCTATGCGTACAGGCCCATCGTTATACAGGTAGGTCATTGTTTTGACACTTGTCACTGTGTTGCAATGCTGCCCCTTTGTTTATAAGTTGACACATGTCTGTAAAGGTGCTCAGCTCTTTTAAAGCCTTGCTCAGGGAAGAACAAAAGTGTAACTTAGAGGCATTATATGTACAAACATTATACTATCGTTCAACATATTTACACATATTGCACATACCTTAAGCTTTACTACAAGAGCCAGATATGCCGTAATAATAGTAACAATAATTTCGTATGGTTTTACCGTCATCAACTTTGAGATTTGAAATAATTTCTTACTTGTCTTGTAAATATAAATAGTGACTTAGAGCCCTGAATAGACTCATGCAATGAATTCCATAGTTTTACTGCAAAGTATTGGAATGAAAAATATCCATAATTTGTATATATTTTTGGTAGACAAACTGTATGCGGCCCATAATTTCGTATTGAGGCTGTAACTTCACGTTTAGTTAAGGTTATGAATGGCACGATACATAGTTTATGTGTCAACTTGTATACAACTGTACATAACCTGGAACTAAATAATTCTGAGAGTGTAGGAATATTCATAAGTGTAAATAAAAAGGTAACGCTCTCGTGGTTCCGCAGTGCTAACATAGTACGTAGTGCTTTCCTATGCGCAAGATGCGACGGTTTTATCGTGGATTCGTATGTTACGGCGAAACTTTCTATGCCATAAGAAATATGGCTTTGGATGAACGACATATAGACTGTTCCAAGGGTATGCAAGGGGAAAAGAAATTTTAACTTGGCTATTGCATAAGTGCCAGAAAGCAAAAGCCAAATAGGGCATTATTGTCCTTCATGAAACTCTTCCACCCTTCCAGGAGCTCCTGCGTCAGTCGGGAGCCGTGTTGTGGATCGACCCAGAGTACCAGTTGAGTGGGAGCCCAGAACGGGTGCTGGATAAGGTACGCCGGGAAGGACTGGGAGCGCCCCAGGCTCCAGGGCACCAACCCACCTCTGCACTGACTCACCTAGGAATGTTTGAGTACTTGCACGCTTCTAGAGAGGCCTTCTTCTTCCAGCGCATGATCAATCCTACTGTTCTGCTAGTCTTCGATTCGCCGCAGGTACTTTACCCTTACCAGCTGAGGCCTTGCTCTTATTCAGATCTACAAATCTTGATCAGGTGCGCTATAACCTGATGCTTCCTTGGGTGAGATGCGCGCTGGTACCGGAATGCATAGCCCCCGTTGGAGCACAAAGTACAGGATGCCGCTTCGACAAAAAGCCTCTCTATCGCTACTCTGGGTGCCACAGGCAAGTAATCCCATCCAATCCGATGCCAGTGATAACAGATCTATCCAACCTGTCAGACAGCGTGTGTTGTCTTATTGCAACAGACTTGTGCCCAGCACTGAGTTCATTGGTGTTTTTTTTTTTTTTTTGCATCATTTAAATACTTTATGCACTGATTAATTAAAAGTGCACGCCTCACTACTATAAACGGATGACACGATGACTGAGACTGGCAGCCGAGGGAAGGACCTCTTCTGACCCGTGAGGTTGAAAGCTCTCTTGCGCATCAGGATCGTGCTCTGCAGTCGTACTTTTTATGTGAATATGTATCGTAGGGCTTTGTAACCTGGATTTCTACTTCGCCCGATGTATTTTTCTTTCTCGAGTCCTCCCGTGCTCCGTTGACACTTATCCCATACCCAGACACGCGGCACACTATCGGCCGCCTAAAACCCGTTTCACGCTTTGTTTGTGTGAAACCAAAATCAATTCGAAAAAAAGAAAAAAAAGAGAAACAGAAAACTTAGAAACTGAGCACAAAACGGTAATATCCATTATGAAACAAATGTGGTTCTGGGTAAGCATCATGTTTGAGTGAACGCTTTGCTCTCGACGGAAATAAAGAT
The DNA here is from genome assembly GCF_037126465.1 of Ornithodoros turicata. Lineage (NCBI taxonomy): Eukaryota > Metazoa > Arthropoda > Arachnida > Ixodida > Argasidae > Ornithodoros > Ornithodoros turicata. Next base: position 20,868,372 of record NC_088210.1, on the reverse strand, counting down.
TTGACAGATGTCACACCTATCGGGTAGCAGGTTTGACACCCCTTGGCGTCGAACCTTTTTTCTTAACAACAGTCTTGAAATCCATTCTCAGCGACCTGAAATCACCGCGAAAAAAAACGCATTTCCGTCTCTCTCCAATGCGTACGTGCCAGAACGGCGTGTCTGATGGACAGACGAACATGGCATTTTATTACAGGAGTGGATTTTAGTGAAGGCTTCATGTTGGCGTCGTGTTGGCGCATCACTTCCTCTTCACAATGCCAATGTTCCTGCAGGTACGACGCCTCGGCGCTGAACGTCATTCTAGGAATGCACTACGGAAACAACAAGCAGCCTTACATATTTTCTGAGCAAGATCACTTCTTCCGGAAAGTGCCCGATGGAACGGATTTAGCTTCACCTAGTGCGAGTCCCGTTTCTCCAAATGGTAACAACACTGGTCACGTAGTACGATGACATTCTTTGATGGCTAACGATAATTACGATACTTGAGAGGGTAGAATGTGGCTGCACACAAAGGTATCTCAGACACTCCTAAAGAAGTGGGAACTATGTTAAGTATTTCACGATCCGCTGTGCCATTGCTCAGTGAAGCTTGAAAGATGACGTGCACGGGAAAACCTCGACATCGTGACTTGTATGTGATGCAATCTATCAGCTGGACATTCGCTTTGTTGTGCTTGAACGAGTCTCGCACAGCACACATGTAGTGCTTTCGAACACATACGATGCCTCTGCATTGGGATCATATGGCGCGGCTAGTTTCTGAAACTACGTGCCTACGTGCTTGACATACATGAGGACGGTTGGTGTGTATGTGCGGGGTGAAACTGGTGATGCGCAGAGGTGGCAACACTGCTCTGTTGGGGGGACTCAAAATGTGTGACAATCTTCAGGCATTAATTTACTCTTGTTGCGAATAATATTCATTTAGTATGAGTTCCGTATGTGGCCATAGTATATCAAAAAAGTCAGTTCTTTTCTGCGTTACCATTGTTTGCATTGTGCACGGTCTGGTCTGGTGTTTTCTTCTTGCTTTGATGTGATTTAATGTTAGGTTGTAAAGCATGCCAGCGTAGCTGAAGTGTGTTATTTATTTTGCACTTGCTGAGGTGGCTGAGGTATCTGTCCTCTTCAGCTAGCATAGTAGCTGCCATACTAGTCATTTGTTTTTGTTGTTACCATTGTACACATTTTCTACACATTTGTTTCTTTCCTTGAACAATCGCAAAACATATACTGAGTAGAGAACAATTGTGATACACTCAGTTAACTTTCGTTCCTATTTCTCAACATAAAGACATGCACATGTATGGCACACAGAGGTTGTACTGAAGTTGTCTGAGGTTGTATGATGGATCGTACCTACATTCCAGTGAGTGTGCGCATTGTTGCTTGTCTGTTTACATCCTACAGATGTGTTTTGGCACAGTGGAACTCCTCGTTGACACCATTGCTGAATACCAGCACGGCTATATCCACATTATGTATTTTTGTACATGCACTGATTCACATTTCACAACGAGTGATGTATGCATGATAGTACTTGTGGAATAAAATGCTGTAGGGAATGTTAAACAATGAATTTGTTTTTATGTGTTTCTGTTAATGTTTGGTGCAAAATGTGGAGAGAGAGTACTCCAGTCATTGTATTACAGGGTTAGTCTAGCAAACGTTACACATTTTGATCGCATCGTAAAAATAGAAGACGGATTTTATCCAACGCCAAACTTGGCAAACTGGTAGCCATTTCTCTGAAGTTTTGTTAGAATTTTTTGTGAGCATTATGGTCCTGTAGAGGAAAAATTAAAAATCAAGCAAAATTTCACTCTATGCATTTTCTATGGCCTATCTCACTCAAAAGTCGCCATTCTCTGCTGTGTGTGGTTCATTTTCATTTCACTACACACAGGTGGCCCCGGCATACAGAACAAGACAGGAACAAGAGCATTGGTGCGTAACATCAGAATCGGCATGTCACATCATTGTAGGCAGCGCTACCTGTGTGAAGTGATGTGAATGTGAAGCAGACACAAGAAAAAATGGCGGTGTTTGTGTGGGATAGGCCCGATAGGCCATTGAAAATGCATGGACCGAGATTTTGCTTTATTTTTAATTTTCTTACTGCATGACCACAGTGCTTACAAAAAATTCGAATGAAACTTCAGATAAATGGCTATCAGTCTGCGAAGTTTGGGATGGGCCAAATCTAGTCTTATGTTTTTACAATGCGATCGAAATGTGTAACGTTTGCGAGAATAACCCCCGTAGAACAGCGATGACTGGGGAAATATGTTAATAGCATTCATTAGGTTATTTCCTATTTCCGTGTTGTCCTAAACCTCTGCAGAGCAATAAAAAAAGGACTTAGCAATGCCGCAACTTTTTCTCCGCGTTACCCGGATTTGGGGCACACCCGATTTGGATGCATCGGGCAAGGACCATCGGCATAAGCATCATTACCAAAATGGCTGCTTTGAATGTGATGCATCATTCTGCTCTTCAGGAAAATGTCTTTGGAGTTCCCGACTTATCTTTTGGTGTGCCTGACTGGATGTCAGAAGAGCATTCTATGGGAGTAAGTACCGTCGCATACTCTAAAAGACTGTTGCTAAAGCTTCGAAACGGGAGGTCGTGGCGTTGTGTTGCACATGCGACGGGTGCGCCGGTGGTCAATATTACGGAATCATAATCACGAAAATAAAATTTTTACGCCTCAACTCAGGAACTGAAAATACTAGCAACTTGTTGTTGAGAGCAAGTTGAAACTTCACTGGCTGATCGACAAAACCATTGCGTAGTGGTGGTGGTCGTGCATGACTTTTAGTATGTGCATCTTGTGTATGTCCTGCAAACATCAATTTTAGCCTCTTTCATTCCTTTCTGTTTCGTGCAGACATCAATTATGGCAGCGGAGTTCGACGGCGGGGTAGTTATTGGCGCCGACTCCCGGACAACCACTGGGTACGTACTTAACCAACCAATAGAACTTCTTGCAGAAAAAGCGATGTCTTTTCTCCCAGTCTACGAGACTAAAGAATTTCGCAACAATCCCATGTCGTGGACGAAAATGTAGTTTAACAGCATACTGTTGAATGCACATTGCTATGTGCAGTAGCTTCATACATCACGCAATGCACAGTGTGTGTCTTGGTCCGCCACGGGACATTGTTGTTCTGTGTGGGTCTATGTCTTGCTTTCATGCTTTCTTGTCGCCACAAAGCATTATGTTTAACTTTTATTCCCTTCCATTTTCAGTGCTTATGTTGCCAACCGTGTGTCTAATAAATTGACAAAGGTTACCGACAGAATTTTCTGTTGCCGTTCCGGATCTGCTGCAGATACGCAAGCCATTTCTGACATTGTCAAGTATCACCTGAGCTTCTATGAGTATGACACACTGCATTTTTCTAAGCCTATAATTTTATCTCTACTTTCATGAGTGCGTATAGGAAGGATGCACTAGAATGTGAAAACCATCTCTAACAAAGTTTTCTGAAGATTTGCATCTTGCTTATTTAGAATGCAAATTGGTGAACCAGCCGAGGTGCAAACTGCAGCAAGCGTCTTTCGCGAACTGTGCTACAACCACAGGGACCAACTCACGGCAGGGATCATCTGTGCTGGATGGGATCGCAAGAAAGGAGGACAAGTGAGAAGACTTTCTGCTCTTTGTGTGCTCACTCACTTCTTCACTTCTTGCTCTCTTCTCTGTTTACTCATTCATGCTCAGCTGATTTACCACATTGAGCATGAGTGAGTTTTTCCGTGGAGTAACAAGGGGGAATATCAGAGTTACATGTCGACACAGACACTCTTTCGTATGCCGTGGGAGTATGTGTAGACAACGTACCGTAATTTCACGCGTATTAGCCACAGCTTATGCACAATTTTTTTTTTTTTTTTTCGCAGGCGCTCTGCGATGCGGCTTATCTGATGACTACTTTTCCCTGGTATTTTTCCCATATGCCGGTTTTAACGAAAGGGCCGACATTGTCTCCGGAACAGCACCGCCCTGCCAATGCATAACGGGGGCTCGTGCACGTTTGAGTAGTCTAACCTTCCTGGTGCCTTCACCCAAGCAGCTTTAACGAAAGCAGTGACAGTGATTCGTGTCTTCTGGAAGGCCACTGACCCGTCAATCCATGAAAAACACACAACAAGGGCACAATCCGGTCTCGGCAGAACACTAGAACCTGACCTCCTTTGTTGTCCGCCATGCCGACCTCAGAGTATGGACGACAGGGTTTATGGCCTTCTCTACGGTCTCCTTTGTCGCACAAATCAGACGCGTCGTATTGCCCGCAGCTTATCTGCCCAAAAATTTTCAAAATGTTCATAAAAACGGGTGCTGCGGCTTATAAGCGTGAAATTACGGTACGTCTAATGCTCTTATGGAAAAAGCGAAGGAAGCTTTGAAATAAGCTCTGTTTGTGAATGGTTGCATTCGCTTCCTTTTTTTTTTTTTTTTTTTTGCTTGATCAACGTTTATGCATTAGTCTCTGTGTTGATTGTCTGCTGTGGGTTGCGCACCTGCGATGAGAGTGACGATTTATGCATGCCAATTACGGCAAAGTTACTGTACTGTGACTTACGCCTTGCCTACTGCTCGGTTAAGGTGTACATGATTCCACTTGGTGGCATGATGATGCGACAACCTATTGCCACTGGTGGGTCTGGCAGCACCTACATCTACGGTTATGTGGATGCCAACTACAAGGAAGGCATGACGGAGAAAGAGTGCATGGACTTCGTCACCAAATGTGAGTACTGGTCTTTGGATGTAGGCCGTTATGCTTTTGGGCTTGACAGGGGGTTAGCACTTCTTGTCATGAGAAATACGGGTTGACTGAATGAGACCAAAAGGGAGAGGAGGAGCAGCAGAGGACTGGCAACGGAAAGACAAAGAAACCGGAAAAAGGGAGAATATGAAAAGGTGGGGAAGAACTTGTTTCCTCAGCTTGCACAAGAACATACCATATGCTCTGTTTGGATGGCTCGTGGTGCAATGTACATAGAAAACAAGACTTGGAAAAAAGGGAATCATTCGTTTTTAAACATGTACTTTGCATGCTTCAGCGGGAAGCACCTTCTGTGGTTAAATACTGGGAAAACTCTACCGGTATTGCCTTTCATCCGTCAGCTTTTATGAGCAACAAATAACTGGTTGTGCCAGTTGAATACACCGGCTACGGTTGTAGTAGTAGTGCCCCATTTAGTGCAACCGGCTAGGTTGAACCCTAGCTTGATGGCACTTTTGGAACTGGGGTTTTATTGAGCCTCGTAAAGCCCCTAGATTTCTGCTTTTGAAAATTATCACTTCCACAAAAAATCTGCGGGCAAGAGAAAACAAGCCAAAAAACATTGCAGCATTCTCCCAAGATCGCTTTTCCAACCTTTCGTAACTTTTCAGTTCGCAAAAAAATCTGATAAGTTCTCTCTGGGCATTCCTGTCAAATTTTCTTTCGGCGTGCCACGTTCAGCCGTGTAAGTGCCAGCAATATCAGTCCCGTTAGGCATTGCAGTCGCGAATGATTGGGTTTAACCTGCGAAAATGTCGCAGATGGATTGAAATCCTTACATAGTTCTGCGATATATTGAATATTCCACGAAAAACAGACAATTTTGAGGGAAACAACAGGTTGTGCTCTGCGAAATTTTGCGGAAAGCTGGGGGCTCTGCTTTCTTGGTTAAAAAAATATGAGAAAATTTATTCGTATTGTATGTCGGTAAGATATTTCTGCGAGCTATGCTCTCTCACCATTCGCAGTTACAGTGATGCTGTGTGCTAAAAATATGTTGCAGCTCTTGTTCTGAAAGTCGGTGCTCTTCCTCTTCTTTTAGTTTTGCGCAGCCCAGATGATGTAAAACAACTCACTTATCCTTCTGGATGCACTGCTACATTTAGTGTAACTCAAGGGTAATCTTAGCGGCATAACAAACATCTGCAGCTGTTCTGCATGATTGTGTGCGCACTATTCCCACCGTGTTGAGGTGCATCAGGGTGGGAGTTTAACAAGTGCGAGGTGACATTTGTTTTGAGCAGCATTGATGACAGCATGTTCAACATCGTGAATAGAGCCTGAAGTTTTTGGAAAATATTTTTTTTCGAAATTCGTGGAATAAAAATCGGGTAAATAAGCATGTGCTCTAAATTCATGTAAAATTCGGGTGGAAAAACTTCCAGTACACTAAATTCGGGGAGAAATCTGCCTCAGTTACTCAAACTAACTGAACTGGTTCGGTACAGATGGTGATGTAACTGCGTTTGCTGCCAAACAAGTTCGTGTGTATTCCTACAGATGTCTCAGTAAGGGAAGTTTGCCTGGTAAAACTCGGGTGCCACCCTAAGGAGGCAACCTTCAATTCGGGGAAGATTTGGGTTAAACCCTAAAACTTCAGGCTCTAATCGTGAAGCTGTGAAAGCGTGTTGTCAGACACTTAACCCCAGTACCATGCCCTATCCTTTTACATACATACCAATGCCTTAGCGCCAACCAACCTTTGTTTTTCCTTCAGCACTTGCCCTTGCTATGTCTCGTGATGGCTCTAGCGGTGGTGTCATCAGACTCGGTGTCATTACAAAGGATGGAGTAAGACTTGAAGTGATATCTGGAGACAAGCTTCCAAAGTTCTTCGAAGGTTAACGCCCTCTAATCCCCTTGATATAAAGAACTGAACACATTGTCTTGTTGACTGTTTTAATGAAACATGAAGATAACAAGCATCACGCACAAAATTCCTTTGGCATCAGAGCAACATTCTTCCTGCAATAAAGAAAATGAATACTGTTTTATTTTGTTGCAACAGTAAGACAGTGTTTCGGCATATTATGCAGGGAACAAGGGAAAGTAAAGACACAACATTCAGGGTGCTATTGGTGAGGCTAGTGCGACGGCAATGCAGGACCTAAGGCAAGTGCTCGCCATGGTGTTTACAATGTCGTAAACATAACTTTACAGTGGGCTTTTTGTACAGCAATGCAAACCCATCTGTGGCACACTTTTATCAGCAAAGTGCTAGTTTTATTTGCCCATCCTGTGGACGCTTGATTGTCCATATGTACTAGATGTGTACATGGCATAGATAGGACGTAGAACATCGATCACAAGAATCATGAGGCAGCTGGACAGCACGATGCTGTCAGTGCTTTGATGGTCACCAGATTGCTGTTTAGTTCTGTCAACTGTCTGTAGCATGGTCTCATATTTTTGCCATGCCTACCATAAGTTATGGAAATAATGAACATAATTGGCCTGAGCTCTTCTGGAGCGTATGTTATGCTCTTAATAAAGCTACATATATACTTCATTGCGCTAGTGATTTGGTGGGCAATTTACTAGTAAGAAGCTTGAGGTTCTGTCAGATACAATACAACAGCAGAGAAGCAGGGGGGGATGACTAAACCCTGACAAAAACAAGACCAGCACAAAAACAAAGAGACAAAAGCAAACAAAAAAATCTCAAATACAGCTGAAGGTTCATTCCAAAAGCTTGCAAACGTATGCTTGTGGTGAAAACGAGCTTTACAACTGTGTAGTGTTGGTAAACCATTTAGCTTAACTGCTGAGAGAGGGTCAACATCTAGCCCAATGTTGTGTAACTTACCCACAGGTGGATTCCAACAGACGACAGTGGTTGAGGTAACGCTTTCCATCAGAGCCGCAGACGGGGTCCAGAATAGGTAGACATTGCTTAGGACATTTTGTTTTCTGCACGCATTGATTCAGGGGCACTTGCAGTACATTTTGGCTGCGATGTAAGAATAACATCATGACACAGCAGATACTTATAGTTGTGGGTCATCTACCAGAGCACTAATGTCTGTCTCTGTAAACGACACGCAGCTCATACCGATCGTAATGCCGTAATTTCAACTCACCCGCATGTTTCTTGTTTGAGCGTGCACTCGTTAGGATACACTTCACCATTGGACGCACATACTGGATCGTAGATTTCTGGACATTCATTAGGACAGGCATCGATGCGACGTGACTCTGTGGGGTGAAGAAAGCGTCTTGTGGTGCAGGAATTTGTGGGTTTGCGGACATCGTACTGTTAGGGACACGGTTAGCTAAAATCGCCTGTCGCTCTCCTATATTACCTCGATTGCGCTTGAAAGTGTTGCGCCAATATTGTATTTGAAGGTGGACCATGTGCTGCACGTGTTTATTATTCAAAAGAACTAGTTTTGCAACATCTGGAGATTTGAGATGAGATAAACCTGATGCTGAGTGCTGATTTTGGACAACCGTGTCGACCCCAACAGTACATGTGTATCGATGTCTGCGTTTTCCAACGGATTTTTGTCTTTTCTGTACAGCAGCTATCAGACTTAACCGTAACGTGCGAGCGCGTGGCCTGTGTGGACGCCAGTGCCACAATGCATTGGCCTCCTGTTTCCGAGACTATATTAAGACAGGCATGGCTCACGACGTGCTCAGTTGGCGGTTTTTCGCACATGCAATCAGTCATGCTGCAGGCCACGCGCTTGGGCGCTACGATTAAATCTGACGGCGGCTGTACCTCGAAATCATTGTTGGCTTGGTCATTAATGAGTGGAAAGTTGCGAAACTGTAGTTTCACGATGTACTCCTGTAATGTAATCTAAGAGTGAATTTCCTATCACCTCTGGCCTTGGTGAGACAAACGCTGAGCTCTTGAGTACCCAGATGCTTTCTGGAAAAGAAGCACAAGCGGTCATCCTCTAAACACGAGCAACATGACATTGAACACGTCCATACCCACAATTCCGCCTCTGCATGATGCAAATATTAGGGTAGAATTTTCCGTCTTGTCCGCAGACCGGGTCGTACAAATCGAGGCACTTGTCCGGACAGAGAGGGTGTTTGCCGCGACACTGTTCCCAGTCCACCGCTTGGACGTTTTTCCTGTCAGACATAAATTTCGTATTATTACGACCCAGTGAAAATCGTTGGAGTCTATGTATTTACGTACCCGCACGTGATCTGCCGCATGACGCACTCGCTGTGGTACACCTGCCCATCTGAACCGCACACCGGTACCGGGAAGCGCTCGTCGCAGTCGATGCCGCAGCCACCCACCGGTATCCTAGGGTCTTTCGGAGTGACAACGATCACATTCGGTGTCGCTGGCACCTCTGAATCGAGTTGCTCCGTGGTGACTACTGGGTCGAACGGAGCTTCTGTTCCTCCTGTGTTTGGAGGCGGACATATCGTCAAAGTGCGTCCGTTCTACGGTGCAGCGCGTTAGTTTGAATAGCGAACTCTACGTACCAGTGTCCGGGGGAGAAGCGGGAACAGCTGGATTGCTAGCTTCGTTGGCTTGGATGTCAGTTGGAGCCTCACCAGTTGGGGCATCAACGGTAGGGCCACTTCCCTCGTCAAGGGGGGCTATGGTATATTGACAGGGGCACATTCAGTTACTATATGAAATGATCACGTCGCACTCTGTGCTCGACGTAATTCTGTGTCCAACTCTATAGACCTCTACCCGAGAAACGTCATCATGACGTTGGTAGACAGACTGACACCGAAACAAATCAGAAGGGGAGGGCTGGGACCTACGAATGGGCACTTGTTCGCTGCTTCCTATTGAAAGAAAAGTAGGACCGAAGGTCGCGTCCCTTTCAGGGACCATCGCAATCCCCTCAAGACTGTGGCTTTCGGGCGCCACCTTGTTAGCCCTCAAGCTTCGAGAGTAGTTCAACTCTACCAAATTGGTGGCGCTGTCGAACACTCTGACGTCATTTGTTTACAAACATGGAGAGGTCTGTTGGTCTCGGAGCTTTCTAAGGTGCACTGAAGTATCTGCGCACGACGCATACTGCATACGTCTGTAACTGAAAGCTAATCGCGAAATTCCGTAGGAGCTGCCATAGGTAACACCAGACGCGTTCTAGAGTCACTGAGAACGCGGCATTGAAATATCTTGACTAATTCCATTGGCTTTATCAGCAAGCTTACAAATTAAAACGGCAATTTTGTCAAAGCTAAAGTAGGTAGAAATATTTCTCATAACGGTTCCTGGTATGATGGATGTCCTCTTAAAATGACAATGCAATCATGTATGTTTCTTGCAAAGCATGAACAGTGGACCCAAGCGCTTTGGAGCCCCAAAGGAGTAGCGTCGTCGCCAATTGCGCATGCCTAGAAGCCGTGCTTTCGGTTTTGGGTGCGCTCGGTATTTTTTGAAAATTGCATGGATTCGCAAACAAATGCCGCGAAGCTGGCTTGCGTCATTCTCGCGACCGGCGAGAATCCGCGTGACATCGCGTGTCGCCTGCAAACGACCGAAAACGTCGACAACGAAAAAAACTTTTGTTCTAGAGCAGCAATTACTTTTACTCCAACGACGACGTAATATCCTTACAACAGGCGATAGTTTTGTATTTCTTGATCACTTTTTCGTTTGTATGTAACCCATGCGATACCTCCTGTCCTGCAAGCCATGCGCGAGGAGAGGTCGCTGCAGCTGAACGCATCTCATTCTTTCATTTCCCAATTAGGATAGTTCCATTCCTTTATGTTCCCATGCAGTGGCGTATCTAGGGTGTGGCAGGTGTGGACAGGTGCCATGGGCGCCAGGTGAACAGGGGCGCCATTATGTGGTCGGGTGTGAATGTGCCAGGTCGGGCACTCAACCTGGCACATTCATAAATGATCTAAAGCACCTGCCATTAGAGAAGTTGTAGTGTGAAACCTAGTGCGGACCACACGAAAACGCATCCCCAAGGACATCATGTTAACCATGTTGCCATGGGCGCAGGTAGCTCTAGATACGCCACTGTTCCCATGGTACCGCAATACACAAAATTAAAAGTTGCACGAGCAGCATCGTGATTTTGGAAAGGGTTCCTGTCAACCGCGATGCCGTCCTGCATCGTCTGGGACGGCGTGCGATGACCCTGGTACCATGCCAACTCTGATACCGATGTTATGTTTACTGGGCAGAAGGGGCTTTCACGGGTTCGTTCACCTTGTCACTGACTTTTGTTTGTTCATCTAACAACACGCAGTCTCCGTCTCGTTTAGCGCCGAAAGGGCAAACAACAGTTCCCTATCTAAGTCGAAGGACACTTCACAAATCGGCCACATGCTGCGTAATTCCAGTTAGTTTAGTAGCTGATCGACGAGTAATTATCGGATAATACCGTACGTTGGCACCTGTCACTTGCTTCGCTTGAGACCCGCATACTGTTTTTACAACGCCCACCTTTCACGGAGTCAGCTCCCCTCCGCGCCCATAACGCGGGTTTCACTGACACCCAGCGAAAGGTTTCGCTGTACCGGCAATGCGTAGGCTTTGAAACGTGCGTTGTGTATCGATCTCTCTTTCGCTTTAACCAGAAACGCCCATGAATGGGCAGTTGCCATTATCAGAAGCTACGTCCAGATTAGGCCGCTCGCGGTGTCGGGGGACATTGCACTATCCATGTTCTCGCGAGCGACGTTCCCCGGAATACCTCAGCGTACGTCATAAATTTCTCTTGTTACGTAAGTGCGAGCGCTCAACCAACAGCTCAACCCATGTCTTTTCGTGTACTGCTAACCGTGGGGGCATATACCCTGCGGCCAAACCAGAAGATATTCCGTAGCAGAAGACAGGGCCAGTGGCGTCGTCTGCTATATAAGCGTTCAGGCGATATCCGGCACCGTGCGCTGCTCAACGTGACACGCGACGGAACTTCTGCCGCGTGAGCAGTTTCCTTTGCGTTTTCTTCCACTAGAATATTCCGGGGGGACGAGCACGTGTGAACACACGTTGTACAACTCCCGTCAAAGTTAATAATAATACTGGGGAAAAAATGTGGTCTCGTTCCCGAGCGCAATTACAGCGACCCTTGTGGCCATGAGGATCGTAATTGAACGAAGTGATTCTGTTAGTTTGACGCAAGGATTTTGTTCACTTAACATTTCCCCAGTGCTCTCAGGGTGGCTGTTATCACGCTCGGAAATGAGACAGAATTTTTTTCCAGTGTTATTATTAACTTTGATGGGAGCTGTACGTCGCACAGACATGGGAGACACGAAGGCGGTCGCGCACGCTTTGGTTCGCCGTGACTGCTTTTACTTCCTATAGCGTGACGTGACTGGGTAATGTAACGATTAGAATCCTTTTATTCGCCCAATTCATTTCGTCAGCAAATTATTTGTTGACTTTTTATGTCTGTCGCAGCTACATTACTGAACGACTGATGCTTCGCTGCTAGAAAAAGAGGCTCTCGTTGCTACGTAATTTTGTGCAATCTGTAAGTATCGGTAAAGTACAAATTGTACCAGGTTCTAATTTTGGTATATTTCTAAGCGTGACGCAAATGGCATGCAAACGTTTTAATCCAATAGGGTAAGTATGTTAGTTGTCTGACTTTTTAAGGCTGATCTGAAGACGTAAGTAAAATAAATTAATAAAAGTACTGCGCATTGGCATATCGTTCGTTGGACATTGCACATCAGACACGGCTGAACGTTGTACCAGGAGCCAAAGGCAGGGTGTTTGCTAGTGTTACATTGCGTACATTTCAGGGGAAAGGGGAAAATTTCAGCCAAAGCTACGACCATCCAAATTTAGCAGTAATCTCAGACCTGTACCCTCTAGATTTCAAAATATCGCAGAGGCTATACATGACCGATATCTCTACATAGAGGTTAACGACTAACGAACTGACATCGTAGGAGCAAACCGCTGGAAAAGCCGTTTTTACATTTCTGAAACCCTTCGCTGACTAGATCAGGAATATCGCATTTATCTGCCAGTCACTAAATAGGGTAGTCTAATTTGCACTTACCTCCATGTACATGGAGTGGACCCATCAGAAGCAGACACACCGCGATCACCGAAGGTCTCATATTCGTGATGAGGAGCTGCAGAATGATGCTTCATGGGCAGCAGCCCTGTGACGTTTGACCCACAGAGTCGCCAAGGTACGAGTCTCGGAGGAAAGGGAGTCCGACGACGGAGAGGGGCTTCGCGAGAAAGTGTCGAATTGCCGCATTCGATAATCGTCGTGCACTCGCCGGTGTTCCCCCAGCCGCTGACGGTTTCCGGGCAAAACGTTAATGCAATTCTCGTTGAACCTCTTTGCGACTGTTGAAACGGGTTTCCTGGAGCCATCGGCTACGCCTCTATACTGCCCACTAGGCTATTAAATGACATTTTTTTCCCACACCGGGAGGGGGAGATGATTTAGCAGCCTCATCATCCGAGCCACATCACGGCCATCTGACCGGAGAAGAAACACTGAAATAATTCAGTTCACCCTGAGCATTCATCCTAGCAGGTCATTAAAATTATTGTACAATGTATACCTGTGGACTGTTGCCTCTTCATCTCAAGAGGAATATCCATCATCTTCAAGAGCAGGAAGCATGTTGCCAACAGTAGCAATTCAGTATGCGTCTTGATGTCTTAGCACCTGACAGGTCACCGGCGGAACCAGAATGAAACGGGAGAAGTGATAGCTATTACGTTTTTTAACACTTTAGGGTCTTGATGTAGACGTGCGTACAGTGCGTACTTGAGACCGACGCACACCGCATCAAAGTTTGTGCGTGTACGAAAAATTAAGCTGCATGTTCGCAAGCAACAACACTATACTCTAACTATTCTTGAGGGGACTGTTTAAAAAAGTGGAAAACCCTTTCTCGTGAACATGATTATACATGGCAGTTGAATCTGGCGCGAGTAAATAACCATGAGGAGTTTCCTGCGACTCAGTCACAAGATATTCTGTAGCAGACGACAGGGCAGACGGTGTCGTCTGCTATGTGCGGAGCACAACGCTACACTCGATATTCCGGCGCCGACCTCCGCTCCGTAAGCATAAGCAGTTTCACATTTTGCGTTTGTAGACGAAATTCTTGCGTAAGGCTCTCGAGACACACCCGTATTGTGAAAACAGCAAGATAGATCACTTCTACTTTGAGTGCGCATGTGTCTGTATTGCGCGTACAAGGATGTTTCCGCTTACGAACGCAGACGACAACGGTCGTATCTGCTTCAGGGCGTGGGCGAAGACGCGAACCAAGGCTGCTTTTTGTCTGTCTTTTGACGTATAGCCCTAGCATGGGCGTAAGTACAAAAATACACGTTGTTACCCCTTTCGCTGCAATAGAATTGTTGGGAAATGATTGCGCGGCCGGCACGGAGGGGCCTTGGTACCACCTACGTCGAAATGCCTACCCAGTACGTCGCATGTATCTCGTCTGTTGCGTCGATGCCTTCTAAGTGCGCACGCCAAGCGTGACTTCGAGTCGTTCCAAAGAGTACATATATGTCTACCAAAAAAAAAAAAAAAAAAAAGTCTTAACTCATCCGTTGAAATGCATCGTTAGAATGGAAATTGCTTCATGTATCTTGTACGGTGGGTAGGTCCGGACGTGCGGTTTCTATACAACACGGTTACAGGGTGCATCGCAAATTACAGAGTGAGCGGAACCACGGTAAAGATGAGGAAAAAGAGCGAATTTGAGAACACAGGACGTATACTTACGTGAGCGTTGCAGATCGTACCGCTCTTTCGTGCACGAAGAGGTGGATGAAATAAACTGGTAAATTCACTGGTGTATAGGGCAAGTACCATATCAGGGTCCGCGTATAACGCCGAGAATGTAAATAAAAGTGAATTTCCTCGAACCGTGTGTCTCAGTGAGGGCACTCCCTATACCAGGCATCTGAGAACTGTAGTGCGTAGGTGCACACGTAATTTTCTCCGTATTGTAGCGTTTTTTTTTTTTTTTGTGTGTGTGTGTGTGTGTGTTTCAACTGAATTGTGAAGTGCCCCAATGAAATGTTGCAGCCTCGTTAAAAAGCACGGGCGATTAAATAGTCTGTGAATGTAATAAAGAATAACACTGAAAAGTTACTGCTGTGAAACCAGGGCTTGTTTGCTCCATTGGGGACTCTTTCCCGAACGTAAATTAAACTGTTCCTCTGTTGTCCATCTCTAAATTGTAACTCCTGGTTTGTTCGTGTGTGCGTGAATGTGAGAGTGCATGAAAGAAAATGTAAGAGAGATGACACAAATGTGAATTTTCACTGTGAGAGGCCTCAGTGCTCTGCAGCTTTCACAGCGCCACTCGCTATATATGAACCGCCAGGAACGGTTCCTGCTATGAATGGCCAAGATGATCGACATCGCGCCATCCACCATCGCGTGCAGTGGTAACACCGTTGCACGAGACGAATCACATCGTGTCTGATGTTCCTTCCTGAACAGCTACAACGACCTCGCTTCAGATGAACCTGGTAAGCAGAAAGCTTCAGCGTCCTCTTGCAATTGAGTTTTACAATGGCAGAGTTCAATAAGGTTGGAATGTTCCCGGTTTGAATATGCAGGGCTTCTAAAGGATAAGGACCGGGGTTCGAAATGGAGCGAAGATGAATAAAAATAGCTTTTGGGCGCTACACTAAGTTTGGAGGATAAGTTATAAATTGCGTACAAATTGTCATTTCGTGTGGTTTATTGTCATTAGATCGTGAAAAACGCTGCCCTCTTCAATGACCTCAACGCCTTCAGTGGCCACTTGTGAAAGCACGTTTCTTTCACATGTGCATGAGGGTTTGCGCAGTTTCACCGCAGTGGAAACTTCCTAACGATATTTATTTTGCTGCATTTTAAAAATTTCGAAGCATACCTTGTGCTGTTCCATGCACTTCTGTCAAAACGTCATCGATGCCCCGACAGCGGAGTCTGCTGTTCACCGCATAGGAAAGTGAGGTGTTTAATTTTGTATAGTTTACTGGGTTGTATCGTAACGGCACTATTGCGTACCCGCATATTTAGAGAGTGCGCAGAAAGTTCGAATGTGTGTGCAGTTGAAAGGGTTGAAAGACCTACGGAACCGAAAAATTAAGATTTATGCGAAAATGTGTGCCACAACGTTTTTATGTGGGTTTGTATCCCACTGTAAATTGCTTCACCGACTACGGGAGAACGAAGCCTGAAGTCGCTATCTTGCGAAAGGCAGAGAAGTGATAGATGAAGTGATAGAAAAGTGATAGTGAAGTGAGGGGATAGAAAGATAGAAGTGATAGTTTCAGTAGATTAGTGAGGTCACTCTTGGTTAGGTAAGGTTAGCCTCGGTCTGTTTTCTCTAGTTTTGCACGTTCTTACGAGGTTCAGCCATAAGGCTGTGCCGCCTTTACAAATATGGCGGATTAAGTTGAAAAGGTACGCCTTTTTTTTTTGTTACTTACATTCCTCGTTGATCTTGCGGTGTCGGTCGTTCCCTGATTTATTGCTCTTTCAGATGTCACTTTTATATTTTTGTCTTCTGATTGCTTTGAGCCATATACATCCGAACTACATCGTTATTTTTTGGAGCATAAATAATAAAGAAAAATCCTACTTTGAAAAAAAGCCTTTTCGGAAGTCCCGTACGTGTCTACAGCGTTACACCGATCTGATTCACAGCAAACCTCGCGTCGCTGGAGCTCTTTAAAGCCTGAAGGCGTCAAGAAGAAAGAAGGCACAGAGTTCCTGGGCTACTTCATGCCTCTCTACCTCTGCCCCATTCTTTATACCGGAACCTATGTACGTTGCGTGTACACGATGCACATATACTGTCTTGCAGGGTTATTAACCATATGCTTTTCTTTATCATTTCTAGATAAGCAAATGCATCTACTGCATTTTGCTAACCCTCTCCTGCTGGCTGTTCAGATCCGCACCCAAGCCGATTATAGCTTTCTTGCCGGCCCTTACGTTGCCACTCTTTGATATCATGTCGCCCGACCGCCTCGCCCAGGAATACCTGTCTGTTAGTAAATTGTACACGTACTTGTCTATATATACATGTCTTCGTATCGGCCACTGTTCTGAAACATAGTGCGTTACGCGCAAAATAAAATGTCGCAAAATGTCCGTTGTCGAAATGAATGTTCTCGCACCGTGCTTCGCAGCTGGAAGTTCTCACTGTGGCACTGATGAGCCTCCTCCTGGTGGCGATTGAGATGACCCTTACTGTCCGCCGCCTAAGCTACGTCTTCGTGCAGCACTTCGGCTTACAGCTTCGTCAGGCGTTCAGCTTTGTGACAGCGGTCACCTTCTGCGCTTCCCTAATCTTGCCGAGAACTCTGGTCTCCCTCCTGGTCACTTTCCTTGTGGACCGTGTAGGACAATGCATTCGCGACGAGAACCTGCACGAGGCAAAGCGCTGCCTCGAACGTTCCATCGCTTCGGATGACTTCCATGCAGATTCCGAGTTCCTCCTGGAAGAACTGGCACTCGCCATCTCTCGTAGACAGCTTGCCGGTCTAGAGAACAAGCGTGACGACGATTCCTGGCTGGATGTGACACGAGACCGAATGTGGTCACCGACTCAAACTGAGCCGGTAGGTATAGATAAGTGTTAAAACCCAGTGCAGGGGAACACAGACGAGACGACACAGCAATAAGTAAAGCAGATGACCTAGAGAGCTGTTTCGTTACTGTCGTTAGTTCGTTAGTATTTAGTGTGTTAGGTAATCGACCAGCGCAAGTACATTGTACACTTCCCAGCTAAATGCGAATATATTTTTTTAAATATATCACGTATATATACAGCATATGCTGAAGGGCACTCCTTAGCCTTAGCTTAGGAGGGACTTCACTCCCAAAGTAAGGGTGAAAGACCACACTATCGCCTCTCGCGTCCTGGAAAAGAAAACAGAAAATGCAACCCAAGATATGGGCTGTTCCGATAGTCGCCCGATAATTTGTTTTTGTACCCGTACATTTGTTTTTGTTCAACGCATGAGACGGCACTGTGCTTCACCCTCTCGCATTGAGGGTGAAGGAAAGACGCGTCTCCGAAGATGCGCAAGGAACAAAATAAAGAAGAAAAAAAACTGTTCCTTCACGAATTTTTGCAGACTATCTTCCGAACGGATTTTTGTTCTGAAAACGGCTACGGTATCAGGTCTCTGAGAGGAACAGATGTTCTCATTGGAACAAGTACGTAGCTTTTAGAATTAAAAGTGCTAAGGAGTGCCCTTCAGCATATGCTATATTGCAATTGATCGGGGAAAAAAATGTTCACACTTTGCTTGGACACCTTGTATTTTACGCCTTCTGGAAGGGACGGTCGCATTTATGAACCAGATACCACTATGTTCGGTATCGGCCGACAATGTTCCAGACTGATTTTTTCAGCCTGTAGCGATGCTTCCGCGGCCGTAGAAGCTCCGGCGCTGTGACGTCACTCCCTAAGCGGAAGAGAGGGCGGTGCCCAGAGGAGGAAATGCGCCAAGGATCGAAAGGCGCCAGCGCGGCCGCGGCATTCCTTTTCTGGAGGTCGCGCCTTTTCTTAGGAAGTGACGTTTTCTCGTTTTTCCAGAGAGGGACTTCCGGCATACTCTCAGCATCAGTCGTCTGCTCTTGTCATGTATTCCATCGAATAGCAGTCAAACTACACCAGTATTTCGCGTAGAATTTTCGATGCCATGATCAGTGGTCCACGGGGAATAAAATGACACTATAGTTACGAAAGCGACTGAAACAGATGCGACCGTCCCTCGAAGCTCAATGAATGGCAGGCCTCGCTGGGGGATCCCATCAGGTTGCGGAAGGAGGTACCAAGTCAAACTCCATGTTCTTGTCCTGGCCTGTGGCTTCCTCCCTTGCAACAAGAAAGAATCGGAATCTTTCCCTCTCTCATTATACAGCCCAAGTATAGTGTTACTGCGTGATACGAGAGTTTTATTTCTTCTTGTTTCGTGCGATAAATTATTCCTTGCTGAAGGTTATCGGAATCAGTCTGCTGGAGAAGTAAACCAAACTCTCATCATACTAACGGTCATTTAATAACATACCAACAGAATGCCGGGTACGAGAAGAAGCCGTTTTCCGTGCCAGACCAAGGCAGTCTGCTGCTGGCGACGTCCCGAGGGAAAAAGCCCCCCCTGGTGGTGGTGGTGGAATGTCGATTAGATGGGAAAGGAGAGTGAGGTTAGCCTGTACACTACCAAGCCCCCATGCCTAACGCGGCATCGTTTTTAAGTTAAGACCTCGCCCCCTTTTGCCAACACGTGCCACCGATATCTACAGGAAAAAGGTGAACCTTTAGTCACTGCTATCAACAGTCCACAGATCACCATTGTTGATCATTGTTGATCACCAGAATCACCATGTTGTCGGGCACGCGATTCGATAATCGTTCACACGGTTTTCCCACAAGGTTTCTGTGCGCGAACATATTCAAATGCTCGAACGCTCAAAATGTCATGAGCATCCCAAGTTACCGACATCCATTTTATGACAGGTAAAGCGAAAGACTTCGATCTTGAAGAACTCTTCGCTCAGGCGAAACAACGTACCGGAGCTAACGAAGGATGGATATCCTCAAGGACGCCTGATACGAAAGCCATCCGCGACGCGCAAGCAATCGTTCGCTGAGGTCGCCCAGGTGAAGGCGTCACGAAAACGGAACCAGGACGGACGTACAGTAAGGTCCTTCGTATTCGTAGGTTTTCCATCACTACAGGAGGCACGGCGTAGAACAGGGTGCCAAGGAGACTAGCATCGTTGTAGTGCCTCTGGTCGACGAAAAGCCACGGGACGAAAAACGTACCAGTCGGCAACGTCACCGCGCCGTCAGGCGGAAGTCTCTGCCCGACGTCAGCTGCGTCGCTCAGCCACTCAAAAAGCCAACAGCACATGACAAGGGTGGAATCGTGTCTTCTAACAGCAGCTTTCCGAAAAAGGTGAACTTGCACCCCACTCGTGAGCAAAGAATGGGAGATGACACGTTAATGCAGGGACGGAAGGTACATTCCCCAGTACCTGCACGAAAACCGCAGAAGAGCCTCTCCAGCCGAAGGAGTTCGACTTTTCTCAGCCCGGGAAGTTTAACTGAGGTGAGGGAATGTTATAGCTACTATACGCGGTGGGTGCAGGTAAGGTTGCCCCACATTTTCGCACGTGGCGCGTTCCCTGCATACCGTACGAACTTCCAGCGGCGCACGAGGTGCATTTATGCTGTGCAAATCGAGAAAAAAAAATCGTGGTAACAAAACTCCGCGCAATAAAATCGTTAGCAACGCGAACTTCGCTCCCTGTATTTCCAGATGGGACATGGCGGTGTACCGCATTGCCTTATACCGCTGTGGGGTATCACTCACGCAGAAATAAAACATCTGGTGCGCCCTGCGGTAGCTAGACGCAACTGTTTCGTCACCACCATATTGATTTCTGCATAGGAAAATCGGCATGCACGGAGAGCAACGTTCCCTCGGATAACTTTTTTGTTACATGGAGTTTGTTTACTACGATTCGTTTAGTTCGGTTTCACCGGATAAATGCGCCATCCCGCGCCACCAGAAGTTCATGCGGTAAGCAGGGAACGCCATACGTGCATAAACGTGGAGCTACTTTACCTGCACCCACCCTGTTCTTCGGGACAAGTGAACTCCTGCAGTTCAAAGTCCGCCCACAAATCTAAAGGCGTCCGTGATTGGCTTATAGGCGGGCCCCTCCCGAGCCACTGTACACTGTTCATGTCATAGGCGGAGGGGACTGGTAGTTGTTTCGGAGTATATGGTCCAGTTACAGGCAGCAACGTAACTCTTAAACGAGGTTTACGTCCATCTTTCGTGACGCAGGTTGGAAAGATATCTCCAGAGGCTACACTCATCCGCCTCGGTCAGACGGCTCAGGAGAACGTGGATGGTGTCGGCAGCGATTTGCCGTCGGTGACACCTGCCGGGTCCGATTCTAGTCTGCGACGATCACCATCCATTTCTATGGTTCACAAAAACAAGGTGCTCTTTCCCGACTTCGATTCACCCGACACCGCTCAGGGAAAATTTAAGCGGTACAAGGCTCCTTCCGACTCACTGATCCTCTCTCCTGGTAATGCGGAATGAATGGCCGCAGAGCGTTCACGATCACTGTAGCTCCGTTCCTCTTGTAGCGTCTGCTGCCGCTGCCACTATTGAAGAACAACAGTCTGTGCGTCAGCGAAAGTGAGTAGCGCGTATAATTATAATGCGGTATCGACGTAAAACGCGTGTGTATTTTCCAGACGAGCAACGGAAGCCCTCGGCGCCTTTTTTGTCACCGGTACGATCCTCTCCGTGCTGGCCAACCTGTCCAGTTACTGGTTCATGCCCGCCAATCAAGCAATCGTAGCCGACATTACGTTGTACGTGGCGAATGCGTTTTCACTATTGCGTTAACCACCTCGCCGTTGAATTCTAAATAACCTGTCGTTTTCTCTGGTTTTCACAAGGTTCCCCGTCGGCATGTGGGGCTGGATAATAATTACGTTCCCCGTATCGCTGCTTGCCTCTGGGGTTTGTTTCATCTACCTCTACTTCGTGAAGATCCTTTCGTAGTAAGTACTGTTGTCATGCGGATTGGACGTTGTGGACTTGAAAACATGCGTGAGGGTGGTATAATGGGCAAGGGGGAGGGTACTTGGTGATGTCTATAGTATAGTGTTCAACTTAAGAAAGAAAAGAAATCTCGTTCGTCAACTACACACGCCGTTGCAGATAAGGAGAGGCGATAGCGCACCAGGAGAAATACTGCAGCGCACCATGCGCAATCGGTAGGGGAGCGCACTTTCTGCTGCAGCGTATAGTGTCATGCGGCCAGTCTTAACAGCCAATACGGAAGCAGAGCGAGTATGATGGGTTACATTATCTGGCACAAGGAGGGAGGTTGTCCTCTCCGTGTCCAGCCATCCTATCCCGCGGCGGAGTAATACTTTGAGCTGACGGACTACTTCCGGATTTCTTTTCGTTCTTAAGTTGCACATTGGGAACAACCCGGGGTAGTTGGTATAGGTTGGCACCTTAAGTTGAACACCACTATAGAGCCCCCCCCCCCCCCCCCCCACCTCCCGTGGCATAGTGGTTAGGATGATCGCTTTTTCCACGCCGAGACTGGGAGGTGACACGGGTTCGAACCCTGTCACCGGCCGTGCAGTCTGAGGTTTTTTCAGTTTTCCGAAGACTTTCCAGACGAATGTCTGCACAGTTCCCCCTGAAGTCTGCCCAGGACGCATTCTAACCCCTCTGTCCCCCACTCCTCCACTCCTTCCTGCGGTCTTCTCTCCATCTGTCATATGAAAAACCCCGCTAACCGTGCCTTGTGTTCCTGCCATATACAGCGAGAAGCAACTTAACACGGTTGGTGAAAACATCATCTGCTGCTACGCCAAAATTAAGCTCTGTAGCCTAGGGAGTTGCAGGTATGTAGACTTAAGGAATGCGCTGTTATAAAGCGACATACGATATTTGCATCCTGATCCGTAGCCAATGCGAGCTTCTCATCCTGCTTCCCTGGATCAGCTACTCCGGAGTGCTACTGTTTCAGAGAGCAACAAAATTCGAGTAAGAGACAACAGCAATGCTCACCTTCACGGCGTCTGACCATCACCCTTGCTCGTATAGGCAACTGAATCCGAGCTTTCTGGGCACACTCGTGCTCCTGGTGTCAACTGCGTCCGTCGGCAGCTTAGGAGAAAACGAAGAGGCGGACTGTGGATACGACAACCGGTTCCTCAACCGGGATGCGATAGAAAAACGAATGCGATGGGGCATAATCATCATCTACGGAGCTGCGTCACTGCTGTCCACAGTCGCAGAGGTAGAGACGCCAAGGACATAACGGAGCCCCGTTATAGGCACGCCCACGACCTAGTAGACCCTATACTCGATATCTGTCTATGGGATTTATATAGTACTTGTAGTAGAAACGCCACTCGAGAAATTGTGTATCGGAAAGAAGCGGCTCGCTAAAGGGTTGTATAGGTACAAGTTCCATTTGGGTAACGTACAGTAGTGGATCTTCTACAGCAAAGCAGTCACAGCGTGTGCCCTTCAGATGCCACAGTATCAATAGCAATATAGTAACGCAGCTTTGTCCTTCTTCGTACATGCCTTTTCATCATGTTCTCCCCACTGTGGACAGTACTTTTAGTCACCCTCGTGGATCTGGAAAGGTTCCAGTGTGCCATTGGTGTCTCACTTGGACCATTTAAAATCTGCGTTTGCATTCGCTGCCTCTACCGGTTCTCGATACGCCGTCACTGTTCCACTACAGACACGCGACGCTACAGACATTAACCCATAGTCTTGTCTACGTGGGGCGCAGGAGAGCCAACTGGCCAGCATAGCGTTCAAGTCTGACTTCTGGAGCGAGCCTCGATCTCCGCTGCTCAACCAGCTCCTCCTGACGCTAATCTCTTCGCTGCTGGCAGAAATCATGAGCGGCGATTCCATCAGCAAAATAGCCCTGCCGCTCGTCGCCGATATCGTACGTGTCTCCTTGTCTAGGCCGCGAGCGGCTTAGGTGAACGTATATGTACTTTCAGGCGAGGCGTACGGACAGCACTCCCATCTACTATGGATTGCCCGTGGCAGTTGCGGCGTCACTTAACACCATCATGCCCGTCTCGTTGCCGCTGGTTATTCTGCACGAAGTTGCACTATTGTCGCCAAGGCAACTAGTGAGTAACCTTTACTGTTACGAAAATAGCGAAGAGTGACGAGCAGACCATCACCTATATAGGATACGAAGCACACTATAACATGTGGGCTTTGCAGCCACGTCCAGGCAGTGGCGGATCCTGGGGGTCGCCCCGCCCCCCAAACGTCAGTTCATACGTTGCATTTCTCTCTCCCCTCCCGCACTACGCGCTCCGAGAAAAGGAACGCCCCCCCCCTCCAAACCGAGGGTCTGGATCCGCCCCTGCGTCCAGGCATCATTTCCCTTCAGGATATGAGGTAACAGATAGAAAGTACCGTACACATACAGGCTCGATGTTGTGTGTAGTACTGTCCATTACCTGGCTCTCAAGGAACCGATACCTGGACATGGTTCACATAAGCTAGCTTGCCTCGTTCTACTTATCCAGAGACTATCCCTGTGACTCTCCTCCTGAGTCTTGTTGAGATCCCGGGTCTGAGCCGCAGCTTAGAAGCGGCGTTTATTCGGCGGCTTAGGGCGTAGACTGGAAGAGGCAAAAGGCCTTCGCGGACCTGCCGGACTGCATACTGACGCCAGTTGAGCTTTTTGGACAGTCCATGTGCATGTGAAAAAAAAGAAGGGGCACCGTGTATCTCCCCTCTGTGGACGCTGTCTCGTCAGCGGGCAGAGTGAGCCACTTCTTCCTGTACGACCCTAGTTTCCTTATTAAACAGTAAAAAGAACCAGTAAACAGAAGCATATAATTCATAATGGGACAGGCTAGAAGAAAAGCAGAGGGAGAGAGTAATAGGGGAGAGCAGAGGCGGCGGCGTAGTCTGGGAGGCGCCTTTGCATACAGCCAATCGATACGGCGGTGCAGACTTTGCATGCGTGAACGCCAGTCCGCTTCGGCACCCTGGTATCTAATTCAATCCAAGTCTGGCTTCCTTCCGCTGGGCTCCGTTTGCCATGCCGTGTGCAAAGTGTGTTTGTTTTGTCTGTTGTCATCGTACGTGTGTGCTTGGATTACGGAAAAGCTCCGCGAATAAATTTGCCACAGCTGGAGCACGCGCTGTCTTGTCCTTACAACAACGACAACGTATATTGTCCTCCTACATTGTCCTATCATTCTACCATTACATTCTGTCCTTTGTGACCCTACACTACGTGATGTCCCACAATGTCCGTAGCATCACAAGCAGAATCGCTGACCCAACACATGGTGATAACGAATTTTTAATGCGATTATTTTCAGATCCTGACAGGTGCGGCCCTGAAGACTATCGTCGTCGCCAGCATCCTCGTCTCGATGAATACTACCGGCAAATTTTATTTCGATGATTTCAGCGTTTCTACGGGGATTCAAGGCCTATTGCAAAATTCGTCTATTAACTCGTATGAAAATTTAACTATAGTTTACTACTGATACATTATAATAATACTACGAACGGTAGATGATATCAATGCATTTCGAAAGGTATGAGCTCATTTAAATATATATTTTCGCAAAGTCTCGTCATATTGGCTTTGGGGTGATTGCTTTCTGTGATACGCCAGATCCGTACGCGGGTGTGTTCCCGTCGAACAAGAAAAAACAGTGCGGGTTTTATTGGCACAATAGCAAGTGCTCTGAGGGAGCAAGTCCAATATAACGTTGTTCATTGTCAACGAAATAGAACAAATGTAAACTACAAGGGTCGTTCAGGGTTGACCGACACACTTGCTTGAGAAAGGTTTATGTAACTGCGTAAAACTGCAACGAAGTGCAATCTTACTTGGGTGAGCTGCACATGCAGAAGCTATCAAGGCGGCGAGCAGTGTGTGTGTGGAACAGCGATGCATAATCAAGTTCCCGAGTCAATCCAGCTGAGATTTTGCAGATATTACAGGCACAGTATGGGGCACAAATGATGTCAAGGGGAAGAGTATGAATGCTGCGCATGCAGTTTGGCGAAGGACGGGATATGGTGACGAATGGACCACATCGACACGTTCGTCTGACTGCAGTCACGCCAGTGAACAGTCTCGGGCGTTGAACAAGCCAGTATTAGTGTCTGTATAGTGTGGGAGGCAATCGTTCACGAGCACTTCGCGCAGTCTGTGGTAGGCGAGTTCTCAGGCACCTCACTTGTAGGCAGGAGAGCGCTCATGGCAGCCTCTGAGCAGTTGCCGGACAGGTTTCAATCCCGGGGGTTGGGGTGATATAATAAAGAACAAAGATGGGGGGTGTGAGTTACGACGAAGTACCCCAGGACTTACAAATATTTGCAATCAATCATCACATGTGATGAAACCTGGATGCATCATTTCACTTCAGAGACAAACAGCATGCGGAATGGCGACGTAAGGTCCATGATGTCCATGATGGCTAGAGCCTGGGCAACAACCAGAGGGACAGTACAAACACGGCATAAGGCTTCCCCGCCGCCAAAGAAAAGCAAGATGCAGCCGTATGCTGGGAAGTCCATGGGGAACTGTCTTCTGGGACATGCGGGGTGTCATCCATGTGGACTTCACGGAGCGAGGGGTCACGATGAATGCCCACACGTTGATAAAGGGTGCCGTGCAAAACGCAATTCACAAGAAAAGGTCTGGAATGTTGTCCGGAAGGGTCATTATTATTCGTGACAACGCCCTGCCTCACACGGCGAATATGATTGTATAGCAACCCTGGCCGAAATGCGCTGGTAGGTTTTTCCTTATGCTCCGTACAGCCCAGATGAAGCCACACAGAGGAAGCCCTCCAGAGGGATGTCCTGTAGTGGCTATGACAGCAGCCCACTTGTTTCTACGCCAAAGGCATCAAAGAGTTGTCGCAGCGGTGAATACTCTAAAAAACTGACGTAATTTGGTGCTTCCCGAATTTCAAGTCTCCGTCAACCTTGAACAACCCTTGTATTTCTTTGCATGGCCGTGTGAAAAAAAAATAATATATATATATATATATATATATATATATATATATCTGCTTGTTGGAGGTGGTTCCAAGGCCGTGCTGTAGACTGGGTCGTTGTGGGTTCGAATCCTACCACCGGCTATGCTGTCTGACGTTTTCCCCGTGTTTTCCTGCAGACCTTTCAGGCAGATCTCTGCTCTAGCTTCCCCCGAAGTCGGCCCAGGACGCATACTAACTCCCCTGTCTCCTGCTCGTAGCTGCAGTTGCTTCGCGGCGCAAATACCGAATAAAATGAACTCTGGTCACTATGCTCAGGTGTCTGAGTAATGTCCGAGTGATAATGGTGTTTTGCTGAGATTGTATCCCGAAACAAAGCGCAAGTTATGTGATGAGATAACGATTATCATTCGGCTTACCACTCCAGTCCACGTTGTGTGAAGGCCTCTCGCGATATTTCGCGTACTGTGCGTCTGCGTGCACAGCACGACTAAGCCGTAATCAAAATGTGGACTCTGCTTCTCTTGGTAGTGGAGGCTGCAGCAGCGCAATATGAAGGTAGGAAACACTTTCAGTGGCGGCTGTCAGGTTGAAATCATTTAGCGAATCGTATAACATATTAAAATTTTGCTGGAAGAGCGCAGATTGCGGACTGTACTGAAAAATTTAGTCGTCAGTATTTGCGTATTCCATTAATGGGTCAGTAAAAGAGGAAGGAAATAGTATCTGGGACATTGCTTCATTTATGTCGCCTTAGGAAGTTGTTTATGCGAATGAACGTTTATGTTGGAACAGCCACGCGTCCATCAAATAATTTGAATTGTCTACAACTACATGTTCATGGAGCGAATTGAAGTACAGTTCAAATTACGAAATCTTAATAGTAATGCGAGTGCAGTTAGTCTGAAAAGTAATTGAGTTACGCTACAACCTTGCTTCCCGCCAATTGACAACTGACATTCCAAAAGTGTCACCAAGTGCGTTACAATTACTTGCAAAAGTAATCAAGTTACAGCTGCAACTTCTACATAATCGGAAGTCCTAGAGATACTGAGAATATAATTAACTGATGCTTTTTGCTTACTTATTAATTGCTTTACAGGTGAGGTAGTAGCCATTTTTCTCTACTACAAACGTGACAGACGCATTCTGAGTTCTCGCAAATGCTCACCTCACATCTACTCTAGGAACTATCGATTTGAACCTTAGATCTCGCACAATCTGTTATATATCTATTAATCGGGTGAATATTAAGTTCATAATTAATCGATCGAATAATTACGTTAAATTAAATAAGTAAGTAAGTATTATGCGAAAAAAAAGGAAAGAAAACAAACTGTTGCTTCAAGTCTGTTGACATACTATCTGTTCAGATGTCTGCGGGCACCCTGTGATAGAACCTCACCTGTCCGACCGCATCCTTGGTGGCCAAGAAGCCACACCAGGTAGCTGGCCATGGCACGCAGGGATCTACAAGAAACGGGTCGTTCCGGAACACTTCTGCGCCGGAGCACTCATAACCCGGAAGCATGTCTTAACAGCGGCTCATTGTTTCAAGTGAATATAACTAACTTGGTCTCGCTGGATATACAGAGAGCGAATTTTCGCAGCGCAATTATATTCCGCAAGTTCTGAAGGCGCGTACTTTTTACTTCTATTTCTTTTTTTTTTTTTTCAGGGGCATGCCGTCCAGTATGGTGCAAGTCCATCTAGGCTCACACACCCGGGACGGACTTGATAAAGGAGAACAATTTTTCGATGTAGAAGAGATCTGTGTACATCCGAGATACGTGAAGGGTAACGCTGTGAGTATACGGCGTGCAAGTGCTCAAGTGCCTGCACATGCGCTTGTGTGTCACTTAAGACTAAATCTCATGTTTTTAAAGTCGTACCGTTTCCTTTTTTGTTGTTGTTGTTCTCCGAAAATATTTTTGTTTCTCGGTTGTTTCTCGATCTTCGTCGTCTCGTCACAGCTGCTGCCAGTCTTCCAACGCGAGGCGGAGAGCGGAGACGCGCGCTGTTGTTAGGAGACAGACACCAGAGCTCGCGACGACGTCACATATACGTCTCGGAAAATCCGAAACTACGAAGTTTTAGGGGTTCTTTCTAGTGGAATCGTGTGATGATCACTGATTGCATTTGTGTTTTGCGCACACTGCGTAATCGATTTATAATACGAAGCCAAATATTTTTCTCAAGAAACCTGTAGTGGCACTTTAAATAAAGAGCCTGCCTGCAATGTCGTTCTGCGGCGGAATCTTTCCAGAACGATATCGCCATCGTAACGTTGAAGAATGAAGCTGAATTTACGGACACCGTCCAGCCAATATGTCTCCCAGGAAACAGTGACCACGTTCCTGCCGGCACAGACGTATACCTAGCTGGTTGGGGAATATCTAACGGTATCTTTTGGCATCTTAGTTGTCTATAGAAGTCCCTTGCTACATGATTCTCGTTTTTCACACTTTATCAATCCATTTTTTCTTTAAATCTCCAGTAACCACGGAAACAATGTCTCCGCATCTGAAACAGATGAGAACCAGGACGGTTTCTGACGACCAATGTAACACGACCTACAGGTACCAGCCTCCCGACGGTGTTTTCTGTGCAAGCCATGAAGGAGCGGGGTCGTCTTGCAAAGTGAGCACGCTGCTTACTAATGAAGTAAAAACGAACTGTAGTGCGTGGTGCATAAAGTTTCGGTGCACTTGCGTACAAAATCTGGTGTTATCCATGCTGCTACAAAGTCAACACAGTTTATCGCTAGATTTGCAGTACCCAATCGTATACATATAGGTACCAGCATTCCCAGAATGCCGAGAGTGCGGCCCCAAAAGCCGGCGACATATCCAAACGCCACCTACCGTAAACAAAGCCTAGATCGCTGAAATGCCGTGACGTAGTCATTAGTACGCCAATCACGACCGCGCTTTCGGCGGCCGCAGCTATATGGAAAGGAGCCGACATGAGCCGGGTTGGCAGCCACTTGTAGCCACATAAAGCCTGTGTGTGAAATCGTCTGCGTCGATTGGCTGCAGCAGACGACATCCTGTCTAATGTGTCCATGTGGCGGAGGAGGATGTGGAGGCAAAAAAGGGGCATGGAAGGCACCTCTAATATATGTTTTGTATATCGCGTGACACGAACATATTACCTTCAGGAACTGTGACGTAACATCAACAATTTCCTGAGAAAATGAGTTTACACAAAAGTACGCGCAGCGGCAGCGAGCTCTCCCGACTCCTTCTGACGCGTTATGACGTCATATCATCCAAGCACTTTTATTGGCTGCCGAGGATAGACTGCTACAGCGGTGGAGCAAGGTGACCAGTTGAATCGTCAGACGGGGTACGGGCGACCCAAATATAGCTGCAAAAAGAAAGAAAAAAAAGAAGGCGCGAGCCTCACTATTGGATGGATGACCTGACGTCAGAGACTGACAGCTGAGGGAAAGAGCTTTTCTGGCCCGCGGGATTGTAAGTTCTCTAGTGCTCGAGAACTGCGCGCTGGAGTCGTTCTTTTGAATATATATCCCAGGGCCTGTAATACTAGTTCCTCTAGATCTCCGGACATATTTTGTTTTTGTCAAGTCATTCCGTGTCCATTAAATTTGTGGCTGCAGTGTAGCACCCCAGACACATGGGCACTCTGAAGGCCTTCCCAGAGGAGGACACCTGCCGGAACGGCGTTTCTGTACATTGACACACGATAACGAAGATTCTCCTTTTAGATAACGGACCTTTTCGAAAAAGGAGATCGACGATCTCCTTTCCGATCGAAAGGTGTAGCCTCGATAGCAGCATCCACCGATGATTAGCAGATCCCAATAATTTAGCTCACAAATGCCTATGTTCAACATTTTTATCAGTCGTTAAAAAAGTTTTCCAAACTTACAGGGGGGCCTTAATAAAGTTATGGGAAGACAATTTAGGTGAGTTGTGTGGACAGAAACACAATGGTGAAGTCTACGCCCGTATCGCTGAGGCATTGAACAATTTCGGAGTGCGCTAAGATACACTACACTAATGCGAGATCGCCACTGTCGTGTGTTAGCAGCGCGAACTCCTTTCCCTAAGGAGTCCTTCAAAGGTGTAAAGGACCCCTACTTCAAAGGGGTTCTATCCTGCACTTGTGTCACGGGTATAAGCTAGTTGTATTCGCGTTTAGCGCGACCTGTAGGTGGCGCATCTAACCTCACACATGGCGGACGTAACCAGGTTGTCGCTTAGTTTCGATTTTGAGATTTCTGAACTGCAGTGTTGATTCTCGATGCGTTGAAGGCGAAGGTGTATTAAACGCTGCTCATATACTTCTGGCAGGCGTAACAGAGTTGTCCAAAGAGAAGGCTATAGTTGCTTTTTGCGAAGTTCAGGCGTGTTCCCGTGTTGATCAAACACACTTCGTGAAGGTGAATTTCAAGTTTACCGGTTGCGAGGCCGAAATAGCAAGCAGTGAGTGTCCTCCGCTGCAGGAATGTCAGGGACATGCAATCACACGATATCTGTGCTGATGCTCTCTTACAGATAAGATCTTCTGTGTAGCGCGTGTAGGAATATGTAGTTTAGAATTTGCAGGGTAATGTTGCCACACCAGTGTGTCACTGGTACGTATGTTTTTGGGAAACCTTAACGAAACGTCGCATTCTTTCCCCAAGTGATTTGACGCGCTGATTCAAATGCACAGTTACAAAGCTGACTTGGTATAAGTTTTCGCGCTATCCTGCACAGAATGGCTACTCAAGTTTGAAAAAAAAATTGTTCTGTTGTGCCTAGACAAGGTTTTGCTTCCCTTCCTGACGTGAGTTGCACAGAAGTGTGCTTCAGAAAAAGAAAAAGAACGTTCATCAGATATGTAGGCAGTACCGCTCCAAGAGCTCTGCCATACACACAACTATTGCTGATGTAACAGGTTTGCTCTTCAGAGGACGCGTCAAAGTAGGCGGTATTCCATACGTGGAAAGAAGAAAACGCGGAAAGACAAACTGGCTGTCCCCTTGGAGCGCAGTTGCATTGCGGCACAGAACAAAAGTA
Organism: Ornithodoros turicata; assembly: GCF_037126465.1. Classification (NCBI taxonomy): domain Eukaryota; kingdom Metazoa; phylum Arthropoda; class Arachnida; order Ixodida; family Argasidae; genus Ornithodoros; species Ornithodoros turicata. The sequence goes on along the minus strand of NC_088210.1, from coordinate 20,837,072 downwards.
GTTTGGTTTAATTTGCTGGTAGTTCTCTGCACTGTTCCCTTCATCCATGATTTCAACAGCAAAATACAGGTGCAGGTCAGCGACCCATGCGAAAAGCAGAAACTTCGCAATAGAACGCGGGGTCGGCCGTGTTTTCCATGGATCGGCTAGTCCAGAGTTTCACCGCTGTGCGGCGTCGATTTGGCGAAAAACGCGAATTGTTGCGAACGATCTGTCTTGGTGTGGCTGTGAAGCGATATTTCCACATTGACACGAAGCGCACTTCAGTACGAAGCAGCGAGAGGTTCACAAGTATTTTAACTACCCTCGTACAATTTGTCCATGTTCCCATATATTTGGACATGGCCCGCAATGCTCCCGCGAATAACCTCAGCCAGTGCTTCCCAAACTCCTGCTACCCATCAAAAATATAACACAGTCTTTTCTATTTCAGCCCGTGAACCGTAATACACAACACTGACGTCGACATTTTATTGGACACTTAATGAAACCGCTAGGAAACAAAGGAATGACTGCTCAAATGGCTAAAGTGAGCTTGTTAGAGCACAGTTTGTCAAAATTTGATCAGAAGTTTGAACACAGCAACTACTCTCAGTTCCGGCTTGAGCCGCGCTTGTCGAGTGTTTCCATCGACACCACCTTGTGGCAATTGGCCGCCCACAGAACTCGGGTGGTTCTAGTTCCGACCTGCCGGCAACCCCGAAGAACAAGCCAGTCAACCACTAACAGAGCAAGTTTATTAACTTGCTTGACAATATGCCTGCTGCCGGTAGTGCGGACGTACTGCTCCTAGAACAGCCTAACGAAAAAGAACCATAACTGTCAGGGATATACAAACAAAACAGGGGGCGTATCCCAAAGTTCAACGTGCCGGAGCACTGAGATAGTCTTTTCCTTATCACCGCCCGGATGATTGCAATACATCCCCCTTAAACCTCAGGGAGGTCGAGGATGAAGTCTTCGCTGTCTACGTGGAGATGGCCGTGCTAGTAGCCCAGGGGAGAGGCGGCGAACGGTGTCCGCTGCTGCGGCCAAGTCTCGAGGTGTTTGCGGTGAAGGAGAGAGTGGCACCACGCAGAGCTCCCTCTGCTGCCTCTTGCTGATGTCGAAGCACTTCTCAAAGGCGACGTTGGTGAAGGGCCTCCCGAGTCACGTACGTGTGGCCTTTGTTATATCGAGGAGACTCCGCGGTAACCAGTCCTGGGCCGTTCCATCTTCAGCGGGTTGAGACTCCGATGTGGTGGAGGGAAAGATTGGGATCGTGACGAACTTGTGCCCGGGGTCTCCCTGCCTTTTGTCATGCTCCAAGATACGATCTGCGTACTCCTTGAGGTCCGAGAAACGTGGATTGGGCCGGCTTCGCTAGTACTGAAACGTTAACGTCTATGTAAGGTGCGCTCTCTGAGGGACAGCTCTCCGGTAAAACTCCTGAATTGCAGAAGGTCTTCTAAGCTGCTCTGGTCACTATGCTAAGTCCGGGCTCCAAGCACACGCATTACACAGTCTGGGGGGGGAGGAGCTCTTCCCGAAACAGCTACTTAAACACTCAAACAAACGGGGGCCGAGACCTACTCCATAAAGCTTACCAGAGCTGCGGGAAGTACTCGATGCAGGATGACGACGGAGACTCCAACGGCCGTTTGTAAAGCATCCAAGTCGGCGAGGAAGTCTTCCGCGGATTTGGGGTTGCTGTATCCCGAAAATGGCGGAACCTGCAAATCCAGGCGAAATTCGGGGACGGCTGGGCGGCGGGCGTGCTGCTACCAACCGGCTGAGTCAGTAGCTTACAGACTGAAGCGGAAGCAAGTCCTTTGCCACTGGCACAGACTCATCCTCGTCACTGTCCTCCTGGTCGGGCTTCTTCTGGTAGAGGAACCTGCGTTGAAAACAGACTGCGGCAGAAAACAGCTGAGCAAACACACTAACTAAAACTACGAAGTGCTCCCCGGGGAAACGGTACGACGAGTCGAAATCAGCACTGTTGGGCGCCAGTTTTACCGCCCAGAAACATCGGGTGGTTCCGATAGCGACCGCAACCCCGAAGAACACAAACTTAGTTAACAACAGAGCTGGTTGACTTACATCACAGTATTCCTGCAGCCGGCAGTGCGGACGTACTACTCCTCCAACAGCCTAACGAGAAAGAACCACAACTGTCGTCGTGCCTTGCCTTAAATGCCCGCGGAAGGAAAACAGGGGGGCGTATCCCAAACTTAATCGTGCCGGAGATAACAAAATGAAAAGTTTTCCTTATCACCGTAAAACGACGATAAAACCCGAGACAACGTGTCGTGTTGTTATTTTCTGTTCCTTGTCTCAGGTTTTATCGTCGTTTTACAATGTACCAGCTCGCCTGCAGGCTGCACCCTTGCACTTCTACCATTACTTATCATCGCCCGGATGACTGCACCACAACCGCAGCAAGCCAAGTTCGCGCAGGTATGTCGTGGCAAAGGGAAGATTTATCCTCGTGGCTTTAGTATAGGGTATATTCAAGAGCGTGCACTTTCCTGCCTACCCTGACCAAAATTCGGGAAGGAAGGGACTTAAGCAGAAACTGTTGCTGTCCCTTTTTATCAATTTCCTGCCCACCCACAGTTTGGGAAGCACTGACCTGAGCAGGCACAAATGTTAGGACCTACGGAACTCGCCTCGGAATAAATAAGAGTTTGACCGCGCACGCTAATAGGCAATTTCAGAAAATCCCAGTGCTCCTTGCGCACGCATTGCATCCTGGGTGCTTACTGAGTGGGGAACGAAGAATAATCCTTCACGTGTCGCTTTCGCTGACCTTGACACGTCGTGGACAATGGACCGGTAGGGGAGAAGTCGAAACAGCTTGGAGGCCACCCGTTTCTTTCGTATTAGTAAACTCCCACAGTTCAAAGCGGCGCTAAGCACTCTGGGATTTTCTCAAGTCGTCTATCCTGAATTACAGAAGGTGCCCACTAATAATCTGTTGGTCGATTACAGGGAGACAGCGGGGGGCCTCTGGTGCGGAAGGTCGGAGACCGGTGGGTTCTGCAGGGAGTCCTTACAGGAGGACCCAGAGGATGCGGTCTGCGCCATGAGCCCATGCTTTTCACGGATGTAACCTATTTCATGGCTAGCTTTACCAGTGCTTTCCTTAATGCGGAGAATCGCGCGCAAAAGTTGCACATATGCACCATGTCTGAAAGCTGAAATGATCAAACGATGTTCTATGTAATGCACTCTTACACCGATCCATAAGCCTTATAATGGCAGTCGAGTCAGCCATTTCGCTCTGCGTCGGTGGAAAATTGGTGCCTTAATAGCGTAAATTGTTACCAGCATCCACGGACACGCTTTCGACATTGAAAAATGGCTATGAACATGTGGTGAAGCTGAATAAACCCGAGGTTTCATTGTGAAGGTGATAGTTCAAATTATGAGGCATTTTTTTTCCCCGCAAGTGTTCTTTTCTTGTTCTGTGCAAGAAAAAGAAAGGGGGGAGGGAGAGAGAGATAATGCTCAAACAATTCATTTCGTGCACGCCGAGATGGGTAAGTTGTAAAAAAACTGCCCCCAAGGTATCGAAAAACACCGAGTGAAAAAAAAAAAAAAAGTATTCCATGCCAAAAAGTTATGGAAAAATTTTCTCATTGACATCAGGAGTCACATCTTCGTGATTCTTATACTGCGATCTTCGTTGTCGCGATGTATATTACCAACTGGCTCAACTCTATGTTTTGATGTATTTTGTTCTCTCGGGCACTTTAACGTAAAATCGCGACTCACCATACAATTTTAATCGTCATTGGTTGTGACTTCGCTGCTAGTTCTCGTAAAATACGTCAATTTAATAGCCAGCTTCCGCAAGAAACGACTCGGAATTGTTTCGCAGCAACCAAAAGGGAGGTGATCCTTTCAGAAATGACACTCCGTTGCGTCTGACCCCCCAAAAATACCCGGCAATATGCAGAATGTTGTCTAAAACACACACGACAAAAAAGGGGGCACAATCGCATTCCACTTGACGCAGAGCTGTCAGTGAATCCCCCACGTACAAAACGCGCGCGGCCAACACAAACAAATGCACATTCCAATCTGCCATCGGGATGCTGTCGGCCCGGGGTGAGTGGAAAGGAGGGAGGGTGGAGGGGGGGGGGGTTCTTCTTATGGGGCCAACGTGGGGACATCCATCCACTCCACATCCCGTTTTCCTTTTTGTGGGGTCACTGACGTCACACACCTTCCACCAATGACGTGCTCTCTCTCTACGGCGCTATAAACCCCAGTCCACGCCCCGGTTCGTAGTGGATAAATTATTTTGCGGCCTCTCGAGGAATATATTTTTTTCGAGACAAATCTTCTGCCGGGCGGAGACGGTCCAGCGGTGAGTGCAGCTTTGTCTTCTTTACGGGGTCTTTCGAAAACGGCATTCGATTTGGCTGAAAACCACGTACGTTTCAAAGCGATTGCAAAAGCTGCGTTTCCTTTTAACGGAAGAATGACGTATTCAATTTCTCGCTCTTCATATATACTGTGTCCCGCTATCTTATCATCTTCGTATCTTATACTATCTTCGTGTTTGTGGGCAACGTTGCCCGTGATGTCCGAGATATAACCTGGTTTTTTCCTGCGGCGATAATGTTTCCTGGATAAGCGCTGCCTACGACTGGTTCCCAAGTGCAAAGTAGATGTTTATTTGGACAAGCTTAATTTACTCCTGTAGATGAGCGCATTATATTCTAAGTTACTCTGAATATTGGTACATATATTAATCGTCCTGCGATTCACTGAACGACATGATCAACTTAACGCTTTCAACTTCACCTTTCGTAATGTCCGTGTTTGCTTTTATAAGAAATCACGGAAGGGTGGACGAGTTTATCAGTATATGATAGGAAAGCTACGTATGACGCTGTAAGGGGTTCATCTTCTGCAGCGGCCATTCCAAATCAGAAAAAAAAAAAATAAAAAATCTCGAAATCAGCAGAAGGATTGGGCCAGGGAAAGAGAGAGGAAGGTAGAGAATCATTTCTTTTTTTTCGCAGATACTATAATAATTAATTCATGAATTATTAATTAATAAATTAATTCATCTGTAATTCTAAGAAATCACGAGCTTCGACTGCATCCTGGATACCGGAGGCTTGCGCAATTAGATTGACAAAATGCTGATACTTTTTTTTTCTTTTTTTGCGGAACTTAGATTTATTTGATAAATTACATCGCACCAAAATGAACGTAACGCGGAGATTTTTTTGCGAAACTCGATTTATCTCATAAATTACGTAACAGCCAAGAAAACTAACACGAACATAGCACAGATCACCGCCATTCATTTGTTTAACATATAATGATCCCTAATAAACGCGTCCTGGAGTAGCCAGTCTCGAGTAGTTTGGGAGTAACATCTCAATTTCTTTTCTTTTACCAATCAATCAATCAATCAGCTCCATTCGCAGCCTTTTGATTTTCTCCACAAGATGCGCTGCAGACATTTTTGAGGTAATTTGCATTCAGACTATAGCTGTCACAGAAAAGAATACGATCGATTTTGCTATCAATAAGAAAAGATGATGGTGTCACAGTGCATAATACTGTACCACTATGTATATAGTACATTACTAGTATGGAATAGGACTATATGTAGTGTTTATACTATAATATATACGGGGTTCTGTTCCGAATATTTACGGTGACTTCACAATGCCTTCATGTCTTCATCGCGCAAATGAGAACATTTTGATATCCGATTCATCTGATCACATGTCACGGAAATGGTATTCGCTGTAAGAATGTTTCCTGCGGTAACGTTCCTCCAAATACCAACTTGTCCAACTTCCTCAGGGTCTCGCAAATCCACGAGATTATTTCCACAGGACCGTTTCCTGCTTCGCTTGAACGCTTCGAGGCATTCAAACTTTATAGGCAACTGTCACGATTTGTCAACGTCAACCCCCGAAGACAGTGCCCAGGCACACTATATTCGTGCTGTATACTCGATATAAATCTATATGCATATACAGGGTGTTCAACGTAACTTAAACTAACGACTTCAAATATCCTGTACATCGTGCATGAAACCTTCTTGCAGTCGCCTTGCTCAAGTCAGGCTCTTGCCCCCTACTGAATTGATTAACATTTTTATCAATTAATAAATTTAACATTGAATCAGTTGTGATGGGTAGAGGCAAGCGAGCAACTCTCGAAGGGCCCGAAGTCCGCAGTTCATACGTTGCTGACATCAAGTTCTGTTAAGTTTAGGCGCTTCATAGAACACTGGACAGGTGACATATAGCGTTGATAAAAACGAGAAAAGCGGCAAGTTGAGTTGAGGAGACAAAAAAGACGGCACAGGGGCTCAAAACCAGAAAATCACAACTGGTTTGTTTGTTGTGTGTTGAGCAGATGTGAGCCAGATGACTTGACAGCGTGACAGTATGGCGTGCGGTGAACAGATGTCGAAGTGAATTGCTGTGCCTTCAACTGCTATTATTGGACAATTGTGAATGGCATAATAGTGAGTTTTAGTGCGCCTTACGCTACCGCGTTTGCGTATACGTGAGGGATAGCGTGGTGTTTCTGCGCACTGCGCGAAGCTGTCTTTATGTTTTCCGCGTGCGCGGGACCACCAACACTATCCCTTACGTACGCAAACGGCGATGGCGTACGATGCACCTAAAATTCACTGATGTTCCTGAGTAATTTGTACGCATAAAAGTAAAAAAGTTTGTAACATAACGTTTTCGTCATGCAGAGTTGTTCCTACAAGTGCAACGACTGCGCACGCGCAGACATACTCAATATCTGCGCGGATGCGATTACACCTATTTCAACTATATAGTGCAGATGCGATGCAGATGTTACGTGATCGGGCACCGTGTGTGTGGATACTGTAAATCAGTGTTTCCCAAACCCGCACCCTGCAACCTGTCAAAGAAAAAAAAAAAACATGGCAGCAGGAATGACTGTTCCTAATGGCTAAAGTGAGCTTGTTTGTTGTTTTCTTTCTTTCGTTTTTTTTTTCTTTCACGCTATTAAACATATCCCTCCCCCCTTGTTTGTTAGAGCACAGTTTGTCAAAACAAGGGCGCAGTTTGGACACAGCAACTCTCAGTACCCGCTCGACATATACTTTGCGTTCGTCGACACCAGTAAGCAAAATTCGCACAAGTATGTCGTCTCAAGGGGGAGAACGATCCTCATGGCTTTAGCACTCAAGAGCGCACACTGCCCTATGCTAACCCTGACCAAACTTCGGGAAGTGACTTCAGCGGAAACTGTTGCGGTCCCTTTTTCAAGTCCCTGAGCCGCTTCGCGACCCCCAGCTGATCCCGTCGCGACCTCTAGGTCAACCCTGCCTTGGCTAACCTCTCCTACAAGTCACAACCGATACTGAATAAGAACAAGAACAACGTCGTAGGAGCCGTCCCGAGGGCTACTCTCAGCACATACTGGGTGAAGGCAAGCGGGCCTCGAAGTTCCCCAGAGCCCGAATTTATCGAGGATTTCGAGGAATTTATTTCATATAGCTGTGAAGCAAAGTACAGAGCGGGACTGTTACAGGGCATATCCTGTGCCACTGTTGCAATTGCAATTGATGCCATTGCAATCCGCGTGTCTCATTCTGTATTTTCCCAAAATATTGCTTTTCTATGTGAAACGCCCAAGTGTCAAATTCTATTAAATTCTAGTTTTGGAAAGTGTGACGTCACAGGGTGTGCCATTCAGCTGGCAACATTGCTCCCCGAAGTTCGACTTCCGTCTCCTAACCACAGCTGCTGGCAGAGTTACAACGTTGGGCGGAGCGCGGAGAACGCCCGTGCAGTTGCTAGTAGAGGGACGCCGAATTCCCGATGACGTCACCTTCTCTTGGAGAAACCGAAACTACATAATTCTGTGTGTTCTTTTGGAGAATTCGTGGAAGCGTATAATATTTATAGTTGTTAGCTTATACCGAGTTCCTCAGTAAGGTTGATTTATAACACGAAATAAAATAAATATACCTTTTTTTAGACCTCATATAGTGGCACTTTAAGACTCCACCACTCCCGACGTTTCGGAAAATATATAGACCTATATGTACCGATATATACCGACTTAGAGGAGGGTATATACGCGAACGGGGTGAAAGAAAGCAAAAACGATCGGGGCGTCCGGAAATAATAATAATAAAAAAAAAATGACGTCCTTTGTAGATATCCGTCTATATATTATAACGGCTGTTGGTGGAGAATGCGGCCGACAAGCGCTGTCAGGGATGAGCTATATGGCCCGCCAGAGCAGCCGTCGGTGCATTTTAATTGAAAAGCGGTCCGAGAGTCTTTTAATTATGTCTACGCCCCGTCACCATGGTAACTGGATGACGCTAAAGCCATAACCTCAATGAAGGAGCCTCAACGTGCGAATAAAGGGGACCTCTCTGGAATGTTTTCGGAATGCGCGTTAAGAGTGTTTTAGGTCCCCCGCCCCCCCTCTTACTGCGCTAGGCTTAGAAGAGGAAGGACGTTTTTACGATGCAGTGAAGGTATAAGGCCGCGGCGAAGGATTCTTGTTGAACGTATAATAGTACATAGAAAGTAATTTTGCAGTCTATCCGATTTTGAGTTAGGTGAGTCACTAAGGACTAAAAAATATTTATTTTATAGCGTATTATAAGTCAGCCTCACTCCAAGACTCTGAACAATACGCGCTTCATAGACCTCTCCCTGTTTGTAAACAAATGGCGTCATAGTGTTCGACAGCGCCACCAATTTGGTAGAATTGAACTACGCTCGAAGCTAGGGGCGAACAAGGTGGCGCCCGAAAGCCACGGTCTTGAGGGGATTACGATGGTTCCTGAAAAGGATGTGACCTTCGCTCCTACTTTTCTTTCAATAGACATCTACCCAAGAAACGTTATCATGACATTGGTAGACAGACTGAAACCGAAACTAATCGGAAGAGGTGGGCTGGGTTCCACGAATGGGCACTTGTTCGCTGCCTCCCATTGAAAGAAAAGTAGGACCGAAGGTCGCGTCCCTTTCAGGGTCCATCGTAATCCCCTCAAGACCGTGGCTTTCGGGCGCGACCTTGTTCGCCCCTAGCTTCGAGCGTAGTTCAACAATACCAAATTGGTGGCGCTCTCGAACACTATGGCATCATTTGTTTACAAACAGGGAGAGGTTTTATAGGAGGCAGCGAACAAGTGCCCATTCGTGGAACCCAGCCGTCCCCTTCCGATTTGTTTCGGTTGCAGTCTGTCTACCAACGTCATGATGACGTTTCTCGGGTAGAGGTCTATTCCTCAAATTTTCGAAGGAACCTGCAAAACTGCTCTTACTTATCGCATACAGACACTCCTCTTTAGTGGAGAAGAACTCCGGTCCCGTGGGTGTCCGTGCTAGAGAGGTTTCACTGCGTATGATTGACAGTCACACAAACATCAAACTCAACCTGGCAAGCTGGACGGAACACGAGACGTTCAACTACGAACTGGCAACGGGACATTTCTGGCAACTGGCAACGGGACAGGCCATAAACTGTATGGCCCGACGACGACGCTGTCGGAAGATATAGGAAGTACTGTCCGTGTCCTCTGTCGTATAACTTCGCTCTTCTGTCGTTGCTCTACATACGCGTTCACCGAAGATTCCTATCGCCCTTCATTGAGTGTTAAGCTACTCTGCCTAAAGTATACGAGTACCACATAAGGAAGTTCCAGGACATATATGGCCCACACACAAGTCGACTTGTGTGACAATGTGAGGACAGTGTAAAATGCAGACTGGCCGCATGACACTACGCTGCGGCAGAAAGTGCGCTCCCCTACTCATGGCGGATGGTGGCGCTGCAGTATTTCTCATGGCGCTGTCGCGTCACCTTATCTCCAACGGCGTATGTAGTTGACGGGCTAGATTTCTTGTCCTTCTTAAGTTGAACACGGGTACAGTTCCTTTCGTGAGTAAATGCATGGAAGCTCACGCGAAATTAGGGACTACTTGGAATGCTGGGGAGTAAAGGTCGGGGGATGAAAATTTGGAAACAGCTGCAACCTGGGGAACTAGAAACTGTTCCCCAGTCTACTCCTTTTTCTCTTAGAGTGAAGGCTATCCGAACTTAGTGTTCACTAGTATGGCATTGATATCGTTGCATGACCTCTCTACGCGAGTATACAGGGTGTTTCACCTAAAGTGATAAAAAATTCTAACTGGCGACGTATACTCGCCGGAGGATTGTGGGACTTTCAGCAATTACCTTCTGGTAACTTTTGCCGCCATTTAGGAAGGCTTTGGACAATTTTTAATTGAGGGAATTTTTTTAATTGAGCTTTGAAAATTGCCAAACGAACCTCACTTTGTTTTTACAGAAATATGAAGTCCTCCACGGATAACCACAGACCCAACAGAAACACTGAACAGTATCGCAACAGAAACACTCTAAAAAAAAGTAAAAATTCCGCTTTAGCCTCGCCTGCTTGATTGTCGCAAAGAAGAGCGCACGGAACGTGCAGGGAGAGGAGGAAGTGGTTCCCGCCTCTTGTTTTACCTTTCTTCTCCCGCTTTGACCTTCATGCTGGCGACAACCGTCTTATCACAAAGAAAACAGAACAGCCGTCTTATCACAAAGAATGCAAAACAAATGAAGGCGGGGACACTTCCTCCTCTAGACGCACATTTCGCGCGCGCTTCTTTGCAAAAATCAAGCAGGCGGGGCTGAAGCATAATTTTTGCAATTTTTTTCTACTATTTCTCTTGAGAAACTGTGCATAGTTTTTGTTGGGTCTGCTGTTATCCGCGGAGGACTTCAAATTTCTGTGAAAAAAGTGAGGTTCGCTTGGCAATCAAAGTCCAACTGAAAAAAATAAATTTCACGCAATTATAAATTGTCCAAAGCCTTCCTCAATGGTGACAAAACTTTCCAGAAGGTAATTGCCGAATGTCCCACAATCCTCCGGCGAGTACGTCGCCAGTTAGAATTTTTTTTTTATCGCTTTAGGTGAAACACCCTGTATGGCTGGATGAGGCTGTACTCTGGACCTCCTGTTACTTCATCACTTTTTGTAGTTCAGTTTTTATCACTCTTGATATGCCTCTAGCTGTTGCCCCACGCAGTGATACCCCGAAACATGCCGACTGTACGCCCAATTTGGCAACATCGACGGAGTATACTACACAGTAGTGACTGAATACATTCAGGTAGTACAGCTAAGCTAACGCAACAACAACGGATGTAGAGCGTTCAAAAATTCACCCAAGCTTCGGGCAGTGGACGCGAATCGTAATGCAGATGAGAACGCGGCAGTTGCTCAAAGAGGGGTTCATCTAAATGCAAATACCGCTGGCGACGATTTAATCGTGAAGAAACGAGCTATAATTAGCATGCTAAAGCGGACAGCCAACATTATACCCAACACGTTTTTTCGTCTTCATTTGCCTTCCGTATACGTTGCTCTGGCGTCTCTCATCAAACTTCACCTGAACGAAATATCCGAGAACTCATCGCTACAGGCAGAGACACATGGCTGGAGAAGAAGAGGGAGAAGGAAAACAACGAGTTAAAAACAGAGGGGAAAAGGCTAGAGGCACACTCTTAAAAAATGAACTTCACTGCATAGCACGCTCCTATAGTCAAACATCACATCGAATGATATCGTTATCAGCTCTGATTTGTTGAAAACGGGAGGCGTACGCCTTTTCTGTGACAGTTATGAACCGCATAAGTGTCACAAAAAAAAAGGGGTTCGCCTACCGTTATCAACAAATCAGAGAAGATAACGTTATCATTTGACATGATGGTTGGCTAAGAGCGTGCTATGCGGTGAAGGTGATTTCTAAGTATACTCTTAAAAATGAACTTCACCACATAGCACGCTCCTAGCCAACCACCATCCCGAATGACAACGTTCTCGCCCCTGATTTGCTGAAAACGGGAGGAGGAGCCTATTTTGTGCCGTGCATAATGGCACAAAATAGGCTCCTCCTCCCGTTTGCAACAAATCAGGGGTGAGAACGTTGTCATTCGGGATGGTGGTTGGCTAAGAGCGTGCTATGCGGTGAAGTTGATTTCTAAGTATGCAGGCTAGGACCGTCCCATGCGGTGGAGCTGTCTTTAGAGTGTATGACACATTCGACATCATTTCGTATTCATTGTCGCCCTCTAGTGGACGTCGGCAGAGACAGTAATGCTACTTTGCGGATAACATGCGGATATCCGCGGTTTTATCCTCACTTTATCCGCTCGGATTTCAAACCGTTATATTTCTATTCGTGAACCAGGATATAGCACGGATATCCGCGCTACGTCATTTGTGCACGACGAGCATGTTCACGATGACCTTTATCAGATAAGGATTTTTCAATTATTTATTAATAATTGTAAAAAATTCCGTTGTCTCTAAAGATGCCTTGCTCGAAGATTGACGTTCTCTGCGTTTCTCGAGCAGAAAAATAAAAAATAAAGAAATAAAAGATAGAGAGAGAGAAGGAAAGAAAGAAAACGCAGAAAACTTAAAAAAACTCAGTCGACAAGTTGAACACGGGAAGCACAGACGTCTGCGTCCGTGAACACAATGCCGTCCTTCACAGGAGTGGGGAAATATCATAAGGACCCTGGAATTGCTCTGCCGCTCAATAAAAGCGGGAGGAAGGGTAGATAAGTCCGGGAGAGACGAACGTCTTCGGCCACGCTTTTTTGTATAGGGAACTTCATCTCAGAGCTGCATATGAGAGTGTAAGTTGTGCGACAGATTCAATACAGGACGGTAGTTTCCGGACTCCGCGGAAGAATACCGCAGTGTAGTGTATCAGAAAACACTATTGTAAATGCAACATGAAATTGATGGCTTTTTTTTTTTTTTCACTACCTCACACTGTATGTAGGGTTTTTTTTTTTATTCGATACGGATATTGAAAATATATATATAAAAAAGAACTCTATCAGGACGGCCATTCTGTCGGATAGAGTACGTAGCTACTAAATTATTATCCACATAAAATTCATTGATCAACCTTTTAATTAGAGGTGGGCGGGGAAATGTGCGACAGCAGAACTGGAGCCTGTAACTATTTAAAGCCACCTAATTTTTTTTAAAAGTCCCGAAATGGGTAAGCATATTGATGTGTCCATCGCTAAATTTTCCTATTGACGAAATCGTATCCACTTGTGTTGCCAGCAATCATCACCAACCACATATACCTTTATCTTCATACACCTGCGCGCTTTATAACATTGCGTATGACCACGACATATCTAAAGTCGAGGTAGGACGAATGAAGTTGGCTTGTATATGTACTGGCAAATGACCACATAAGCGCCTTTATATATTGCAAGATGGCGGACAGGTCTATAGTTCCATGAGATTTATTAATCACCATTTATAATATCGCTTTTTTTTTTTTTTTTTTGCGGCATAGACGTTTATATTTCGATATTCGAGGAGTCATCCTTCGCATTGAACAAGAATCTCACCCCTGCAAATATTTAAACAGCACATAGTGATCCGTCGCTATTGCACCAACGGTATACACACAACGTAAGGAGGACGACCATATAGGACAACAACTCCAAAGCAAAGGATTGATCTGATGGCCATTGGAGAGTCTGTCTCTATGGGCTTCTTAATTGGATGTCCTCAGCTTCTTGATGTCCTCGAACAAATGCCGGCTTCCATTTTAACGTGGGACATCTCTTTGTACTCGCGGAACAGCGGAAGGCATCTGCACTCCCCATTACTCACGTTCAAACATGTTTTATTTTTATTTTTTTATTCTTGCTTCTTCTCGAGTTTGTTGGAAATGGCATCGAGGAGCTTTCTTTCCTCTCTTTCCTATCGGTTGAGCAGAGAGAACTTTCTTCGTTGTATTCAGCTCCTGCAGTGTGATCGACTCATTGTTATCGACATATTCAATTTACTCGTCGAGATCCTTGGTTTTTCCCGCCGTCCAGTGCTTGCATGGCGTTTTTCCGGCATGATAATACGAGAGGGGGTGGGGGTCATTCAATTAACCACATGAAATCCTTGGTCATGCTGAGCAACAAACCCGACACACTTTTGTGCACAGCATGAAGAAGTCATGGCAACTCCTCCCTGTTGGCAGAGCAGAACTTGTGTTTCGCCGTTGCCGCGACGACCTTCCTGTCGGCCTCTGTGTTAAAGGAGCAGTGAAAGGCCCCTCGTTTTTTTATATTTTTTTTTTGCTGCGGCACTAAAGGTAACGTACGCCCTTACACGAGAGCGATTATCGTAACGTATGTGTTAGATGGAGCCGAGACTGGAATGCAGCGGGGACCGGCAAGCAAGCACGCAAAACAATCAAAAACACAGCGCGAGCAAATCAAGCTTCTTAGTCACCTGAAGCTCTACCGCACACTTCCCCCTTTAAGCAACACCGTATCTGTCTGGTTCACGACGACTGCAAGACGACTGCCTGTGGCGTCGATGTGAAGCTACGTCGCGAAGCGACTGCCATTGTGATCTATTTCTGTCGGTAAGGGTTGAGAGCGATCGGGAAGAGGAGACGCCGAGAAAGACTCGCGTGACGTCCCGTCAACTTCCGGAAGTGGCAAAGGGAGATCTTGATCAGGAGCGTCCACCGCTGTAGCACAAGGTCGTACATCGGAAGCCGGGGTGCCCCTCGAATCTCTCCAGGTGTCCACAGTTTCCCTTCGTTTCAGGTGATCTTTATGGAATCTGTGCACTTTCCCAGAAGCATCCCTAACCGTAAATATAACGGAGCCCTGCTTTCCCACAGTCGTCCCGGTCTTTCAGTGCCTCTTCCTGGAGTTGTCCAGCATCCAGACCCTTGTGGTAGACAGTGAACTGTCTGTCTCGGGTTCGTCTGTCATAATTTCGCTTCTGACGCTCCAGTGCCAGACAATTTCTTGCACAACACGTCGACTAAGACGAACGGACGAGATCAAGTACGGGACGGTACTGTCTATTATTCAACAGCTCACAAGGAGGACGGCCGGTGGTGGCGTGCGGGGTCACGAAGTTTGTGCTTGTCACCATCCTCTTCGAATCGAAGAGCAGTCGTGAAAGTCCTCACAAAGTTCTCTGCGAGACCATTCAGTGACCGCGGATGGCACGTCGGAGTGAGAACGTGCCGTATTCCTTGTTCTTCAAAAAAAAAAAGCACGGAAGACCTGACTTGTGAACGGCGGTCCAGTGCTACGAGAACTTCCGGTAGGCCGTTTTGGACAAAAATATCCCGAAAAGCACTGATTGTCTTCAAAGCATTGGTACCAGTCATCTGGACGATGTCGGGCCATTTGCTGAAGGCATCAATAACAATCAAATAGTGCTTCCATTGAAGTTCTGCGAAATCCGCGTGAAGAGGAAACCAAGCCTTGTCGGGTTGCTCCCACTGATGTAAGGGAACAGGAGTCTCTTGCGCAGCCACTGCTGAGCACTGCTCGCAGTTCCTGATCCTGGATTCAATGTGCTTATATACACCAGGTCACCAAATGTACGAACGGGCAAGCATCGTCATTTTGGACTGGCCGAGATGGCAATCGTGCAGGACATTCAGAAGCTTGCCGCCCTTGTGCATCGTGAGCTCTGTCTGCGGTTGGTAAAACGGAGATAGATCTGGGGCAACATGGCTTGGCCATCCCCGTGAAACGAATTCCGTCACCTTCGCTAGCACAGGTTCCTCAAGAGTGGCAGCGGCAATGTCCTTAGCCGTTACTGTTGACATGTGGTAATCTTGGACCGCAAAAAGTTCGTTCGTTAATTCCAACGCTGAATACACCTTCTTCAGCTGCCTTGTCAAATTCTTGGTCTGGTTCTTCCAGAAGCCGAGAGAGACCGTCTGCATTTGCAATTTGAGATGATCCCTTGAACTGGATGTCGAAACTCTAACTCATTAGGATGAGTGCTCGACGTTGCAGGCGACTTACTGTCGTTACAGGGATACCTCTTGATGGCCCGAAAATTACCGTAAGTGGCTTATGGTCGGTGTACAATACGATTTTTCGGCCCCACAGGTACTAGTGGAATTTCCTAACGCCGAAAATGATGGCCAAGGCCTCTCCTTCAATTTGCGCATACTTTGTCTCTGCTACTTTAAGTGTCTTCGACGCGTTCGAGATTGGTCTATCTACATCGTCGAGCCGGTGGTAGATAACCGCTCTGATACCTTCCGATGACGCGTCGACTGCCAAGAAAATTTCTTTAGTGAGATCGTACTGTGTTAATACCTTCGCTGAAGCCAGCGTACGCTTGATGCTCTCAAAAGCTTCGACGCATGCAGAAGACCAACACCACGACGCTCCCTTCTTGACCAAGTCATTTAAAGGTGAACACACATCCGCCAGTCCCTCCAAATATCTGCCATAGTGCCTAAGGAGGAACGTAAGTAGTTCTGATACTTGATTGGGCGATGGCGCCGACACCACCTTCGGAGACGGGCGAAACCCGTCAACATCCACTATGCGACCGAGGTACTGAACTTGGGGATGCAGGAAAGCACATTTCTCCCGTTTCAGAGTGAATCCGAACTCCTGCAGCCTTGCTAGGACCTTAGACAGATTGCTGAGATGTTCTTCGTCGTTGCGGCCCGTGACGATAATGTCGTCTATAGATAACGAGCCACAGATGTCAGTCCTGAGATAACCTGCTCCATCGTGCGTTGGAATACAGCAGGCGCCGACGCTATCCCAAAAGGCATCCGGCTAAATTTGAAAAGACCTTTGTGTGTGTCAATAACCAATAACTTTTTGCCTGCTCGTCGAGTTCCATTTGAACGTATGCCTCCGATAGACTGAGCTTCGTGAATTTCTCATCACCGTTGAGAACCGCCAGGAGTTGGAGAAAAGAGGTCTTGGGATCGGATACTGTGCAACAGCGAGCTGCGGGTTAACCCCGCCTGGTTTCGGCATAACTACGATTGGTGTCGCCCATTCGGATACCTCCACAGGTTGCAACACTCCGTTCTTCACTTGACGTTGTAAATCTGCCTCTACTGCCTCTTTTGTGACAAAAGGTATACAGGACGTGACTTGGGACGTGAAGAACTTGGGTTGTGCTCCCTCACGTACATGAGGATGGACCAGTAACTTCGTGCACCTTCCCGGGTCAGAACGGAAAAGGACTGAGTATTCTCCCAAAATCTCGTTAATGGCTCCTTGCCAACACAGACGCTCCCGACAAACAATCTCTTGAGGTCGGTGCTCAGTTTCCTGATCCGCTGCCTTCCAAGTAAATTCGTGTGTGCCATTCGTGTGAACAACACCTGCCACCTTTGCGTACGGTTTCCATAAGAAACTTCCAGCTCATGAAGCTTCGGCTTCCCAAGCTTTACAAACGTGCGGTGATCTAGCAACGTGGTCCGTGAGCCCGTGTCCACTTGAAGTGTGATATCCTTGCCCAAGAGGTTACAAGTCAGATATCGCCCGTACTGTTCATCTGCCAGCAACACGTCGGTGACCAGCTTGACTCGGCTTGAGTGCTTGGGCTTATTCTTCCGGGACGACATCGATGCACGTCCATTCTGACACATCTTGTCTTATCTGGGTGACCCGACTTTCCACAAGAGTGTCATTCTTCTTTCTTGAATCTGCATGCGTCAGGTCCGTGGTTGGAATTCCTACAGCGCAAACACCTGCGACGCTCTGACTCTGGCCCCGCGATCTTGTGGACAGCAACTTCAGAATGAGCTGACGTGACTCTACTTCTGCCGTCAAGAAACTGTCCGCCAAGCGAATGGCAGACTCCAATGTCAACTCTTTTTCTAGGACAAGCCTTGCTCGCACCCGCCGGTCCAATAAGCCAACTATGAAAGCATTTCAACAACGAGCAAGCCCGGGTGTCGAACTCGACTTCGTATTCGCAGCGGCCAACAATGGCTGAGAGTCTCTCCACAAAGTATTTGGCCGACTCGTCTTCCTCCTGTCGGGACGAGAAAAAACATCAAACGCTCAAATTCTTTGAACCGCTTCGGTGTGTAATGTTCCAACATCTTCGCCATGAAACTTGGCTCTTGGAAGAAACTTCCATGACGTCTTTGGGTTGTAGTAAATTGTACAGGAGCTTGAAAACTTCTCGGCTCAACGAAGAAATGAGGAGATTTCCCTTGTCGGCGTCGTCGGTAACCCTTCCTACCCGAACAGCAGCTGGGAACCTCACTCGAAACATGTTCCATTCTTCCTTCGAAGGATCGAACGTTCCCGGTCCAGGAAAGCCGCGAAGTGCCTGAGGTGCGCCACGCGTGAAACTGGAGGACTCCGCGTTCTCTACTAGTATCGTAGAAGGTCAGACTCGTCGACAGTCGTGATATCTATAGTAGAGACGTTGAGCTGGAAAACAAACGTTTATTCCGAGATGGAGCCGCAATTGGAATGCAGCGCAGACCGACAAGCGAGTCCGCAAAACAATCGAAAACACAGCGCGAGCGAATCAACCTTTTTCGTCACCTGCAGCTCTACTGCAGAGACGTCCTTGGTCTGTACCACCTCTAGAAAGCAGCACCACCGCTGGCACCACCGCTCCCCTTCTTCAGGGAGCCTGTAAGTGGCTCACGTCACTAGGTGACGCGGAGAGTCCGCCGCAGGTGGCGCCGCCCTTCAGCGGACGAATTTTCAGTAGCAAAGGTTGGAAACGAAGCCTCGCGGCTTCTCACTAAGGCGATTCTACGTCATAGTTACCTGATTACGTCACGGCAGGAGACCGTGTCGCGCCTCTGACATCAGGCCGCTATACACTCTAAATCGTTTTACACCTTAAAGGGTGTAAATCAAAATGTTCATGGCGCACACCTTTTAAGGTGTATTTTAACACCCTCCTGGCAATTGGGGTGTAAAGGGTGTAACGCCGAATAAAACTGCTGGCTTTGTGGCAATAAGCTGGTAACTGTGTATTCACAATTACCAGCATATTGCGTATAATCACATTGAGGTCCATATATGTATGCACATCAAGGTGATTAAATATGTGTGTAAACATGCCCAGCCGACGTACAGACAATCATGTATGGCGTGGCAGCTGTCCATGGCAATGAAGCAGCTGTATATAGCTTTTCGTGAAACTGTAGACCTTCTCATGAGCAGGCACCTCCCCCATTTGCATGTTCATTACTTAGAACGCTGCATTTATTTGTTTCTTCAAGGCTTTGCAGTGTTGTACCCACAAATATCTAACCCCTGTAAAATGCATTACATTGTTCATTATCCGCGACTCATCATGATGTTTGGTCCTTTCCTATCTGTATGGTTGTACGCGTTTCGAAGGGAAACACTAGCATTTTAAAGATGTTGCTGGAAAAACTCGACATTTTAAGAACATAACCCTTTCATTAGCAAGAAGACATCAATTTTATCAAATGTATGTGTGATCGCAGCCCTTCATCAGAAATGCCGCATCTACTGATGGTTCCAAGGAGATTCACGCAGAATCTATAGTCAATATGAAAAGTGCAGTTGATAATGATAACACATTTGCTGTTGGCTGTTGTTGCCAAAGAATCTTCAGAGGATGACTTACCCGTGTTCATTGAGATTGCAGGCATACATGTTACTAACTCTGATACCATTTTTCTCATACAAACATTAACTACAGTTGAGTATGATGAGCACTATCATGTATTTGTTCTGTCTTGCAATGAGGAGCAACGTGTTTTAAGAAATTTAAGCACTATCTCAACAGATCTTCTAAATCTGCATGCATTACCAGATGGTAGACTTGTTGTAAATCCAGGCCATGCACTGTTGTAATGTAACTTCCTGTTCCCTGTTGTTGTATATATTTACTTTTGTTCATGTGAACGAAAACAAACATACTCCCTTTCTACACCCAGGCGACACACTATCACCATATTTCACTTGAGGGTGTGGTACACCAATGTTACACCCTCAGGAACTTCCAAAACAAAGTTGTAGGGTGTGAAAGGGGTGTGATCTTTGTTAATACACCTATTTTACACTTTTAAAGGTGTGAAATGATTTAGAGTGTACCGGTCTGGATTTTTAGGAAGTTCTTGTAAGTTGAATTGCGCCGTGACAAAAGCAGAAATATTGTGCATGGTGGCCTTTAATACATAGACTGTTTGATTAATGAAACAGGCTTTCCAATGTGTGATATGGATTTAAGGGAGCATGAAATTATGTCATCGTTTCATATCAGCTTCAGCTGTGTCGAAAGCTACTGGCGCCAGCTCACTCAGCGGAACTCCTCTAAGTTTTGATGTGTTACGATAGTAAATAGTTGTAAGTAAAGCAGTGGTCCTGTTAGTGGTCCGTGTCTGTTTGCTGCTTCAGTTATATTCAGCGAAGCGCCTTGTAACAGCAAAGTGGTCTAAGTAATGCTTACGACTTCACTAACGACTAACAGTAACGAATAGCAGTAAGTGTAGCGTTACTGGTAGCGACCGAATTTCCCAGCTGTCAGGTCGCGGGGGAACGCGGTTTCTGCTAAGATAGCAGCGATGTTCCCAGAGTACTAGCGCTCCACCGATCTGGTGACGGATCTCTGAAAGTGCTCTCCCCATCATCATCCCTTCATCCGTTCCCAATGTGCAATAGGGCGGCGCTGGATCGCCCACCTCATCTTCATCCAATGTGTGTGTGTGTGTGTTCCCAGAGGAATTTTGTTATTTTTAATGACACGTCAAGAGAACGCATATAAGGAGAAATCTGAGGCCATTAAACGGTGTTCTCGTTATTATATGACATATATTGCATTTCCATGTGGCTGACGTTGGGCCCTCATTTCGTGACAGCATCCAAAGTGGATTGTGCATAGATGCTCGGGTCTGAACAATTCGTCGCTTGGATGCAGAAGGTCCTGCCTTTCAACAAGAACTCGCAGCGCACCCAGAATCATGCACCCAAGGTGGCCTGCAACCAATCGCCACATCACAGACCCGTGCTCCGTAAGTAATGCTGAAATGCAATCTTGGAAACGGTCATAGTAACACCACAAGAGTACAAAACTTACCAGCGTAGGGGCTCACTGTTTTATTACCGGTTCTTTGACTGGGTGCTATGCACTTTTTTCACAACGGCTTATGCGCATGCGCATGACCTTGAGGCGCCGGAGAGGGTTATCTCCGTCTTCATTAGATGGCGCAGTATGGGGACGACAGAAGTGGGGGCCAGTTGGGAGACCGCACGAACGGCGCGAGCTCGTCGGTCCCACTCCGGACCGGTTTTGGTCCTTTGTGCTACTCACGTGGATTTGTTTGGACGCGCTCCAAGCGTGGTTCGCTGGAGCGCCGCTAGGGTACGACGCGTATATGTGAAAAAAGTCCATTGACGGGGGTTTGTTTTGGCGCGCGACAAGAGTGGCTCTCCGAAGAACCGCTAGGCTGCGATGTGATTAGGAAAGAAGTCCACGCATACGAGAGATGTTGGAATAGGAAAGTTCAGTCAGTCTCCGAGTTGGGATTGTCCGGACTGTCAGTATAGTGCGGCAACTCCATGCATTGCACTCTTTCAAATGAACTTCACCGCATAGCACGCTCCTAGCCAACCATAATCCCGAATGATATCATTGTCTGCCCTGATTTGTTGAAAACTGGAGGCGTATGCCTTTTTTGTGACAATTATGGAGAGCATAAGTGTCACAAAAAAAAGGCGTACGCCTCCCGTTTTCAACAAATCAGGTCAAATAACGATATCATTCGAGATGATGGTTGGCTAGGAGCGTGCCATGAGGTGAAGTTCATTCCTAAGAGTTCAATGCATGGAGTTGCCACGCTATACTGACAGTCCGCCCAATCCCAACTCAGAGACTGACTGAGCTAAGAGTGCGTGAGTGTGCGGTGCTCACATACACTCTTAAAAATGAACTTCACCGCATAGCACGCTCCTGGCCAACCATAATCTCGAATGATATCGTTATCTGCCCTGATTTGTTGAAAAAGGGAGGCGTACGCCTTTTTGTGACACTTATGCTGTTCATAATTAGGAGCGTGCTCATAGCCAATAAAAACAAGCGTAGGGCGGAGCTCAAACGTGTCCTTCATAGCATGAACATGACTAGGTAAAATTTGGCGCTTGCTCATCTGTTCTCGCAAGGAAACTCTACATCAGCCCCCTGACATTGCTTTTTTCTCTTTTTTTCGCAGCACATTCAAAACAACAAAATGACAGCTGCCACTCGTTTGGAATGGATACGGCTGAATTCCGCGTGCGAGGCCGTGAGATGGTCGACTACATAGCGGACTACTTGGAAAATATTTCCCAGAGGCGCGTCACCCCCAAGTGCGAACCAGGGTACCTCAAAGACCTTCTTCCTGACAGGGCTCCAGACATGCCCGAGGACTGGAATACCATTATGAACGACTTCGAGAGCTACATCATGCCCGGGGTAAGGATCCAAGTGCTGTATAAAATGCTGTGTATACGTCGTGTATACAGTATTTACGCTCACATTTACTTTGCTTTTTTACTGAATATTTCTTTATGTGTGTGTGTGTGATCACTTCCAAGTGTCTATGTTACAGTGTGCTGGTGCTAAGTGTGCTGTATTTTGCGTTGAAAAGTCTAGGAAAGAGAGGGGATGGGGACACATGCGCCGTTCTGGAACTCTTTCTCGTGACGCTTTTCACGAGCTCACACTTTCTAAATATGTACTCTACATTAAAAGCAACCTTCAAAATCCCTGGCGCTTTCAAATGTGCCTCTTCAAACGCCACGTAAACTACGCTTCTGTACTTCTGCTTCTGTACCGCTTCTGTACTTTAGTCAACGTAAACGACACTTTCTCCCCTATGTACTTTAAGGTACACTGTGCTCTTTAGGCTGTAACGCACATAATATCTATGAATGAGACTCCTATACCATTGTCCGACGGCAAACTTAAGACCGTTAGCGGAACGGCCGTTACTTCACCTGTAGCCCAACCATCATTTCGAATGATCATCGTTCTCTGCCCTGATTTGTTGAAAACAGGAGGCGTACGCCTTTTCTGTGGCAACTATGAACTCCGTAATCGTGTCAAAAAAAGGTGTACGCCTCCAATTTTCAACAAATCAGGGTAGAGAACGATATCATTCGAAATGATTGGACTACAGGTGAAGTAACGGCCGTTCCGGAAACGGCCTTAGGTTTGGCGTCTGACTAGAGTATTAAACCCTATAGGGAAACTGCTGAATCTGTGCGAGTTCTTCATTCGCATTTTCCTGTACCTCGCGCATTGTTATAAGCCCAGCCTAAATCAAGTACTGGCTGCCTGCTCTGTCCACTACTCCCACACAGGCTTCACCATGTCGTCCTCCTTCTCTTTTTTGTTGCTTTCTGTTTTCAGCCTTTCAATTACTACACTCTAAAAACAGAACTTCACCGCATAGCACGCTGTGCGCAAACCATTGCCACGAATGATATGGTTATCGCTTCTGATTCGAAGAGAGAAAGGGCGTAAGCATTATATTGTCAGTTGTCATATATCCGAGTGGATATAAAAAGGCGTACGGACCCCTCACTGCTAATCAGAGGCGATAACTCTATCATTTGTGATAATGGTTTACGCACGGCCTGCTGTACAGTGAAGTTCTGTTCTGAGAGTGTGTTCCGTAGCAGACGACAGGCCGATGGTGGCGTCTGCTATATGCGCGGTACGCCGCTCACGGTGTACCGGCACCGTGTCGAATGTTCAACACGAGACACGGCGGAATTGCCGCCCCGTGGACAGTTTCTTTTGTGTTTTTGCTTTTTCTTCGACTAGAATATTCCGTGGCGATGGCGCTCTTGTGAATACACGGTATGTTACTTCTCCGCGCTATATGCAGGTTACGCAGTGGCAGCATCCCCGATTCCACGCCTACTTCCCTGCTGGAAACTCTTATCCCTCAATACTAGCAGACATGCTTTCCGATGCCATTGGCTGCGTCGGCTTCTCCTGGGTAAGCCCCCCACCCATTGAAACCGTCCACGATACAAGGCCGAAATGCGTGCAAGAAATTTAACGTCTTCATCTGTCTCTTAGGCTGCAAGTCCAGTCTGCACTGAACTCGAAATAATCATGTTGGACTGGCTAGGTAAATAGTCTGGCTCCCTCGCTGACGTTATTACACATACGCTGCTTCTCTTGGAATATAGGGAAGATGGTGGGGCTACCGGACCAGTTCCTCTGTCACTCGGAAGACAGCAAGGGAGGAGGTGTGATTCAGGTCCGGCGTGCATTCATCCGTCATTGAAAACAGAAACGCCACAATGTGTTCTTTTACTTTCCAGACGTCTGCCAGCGAATGTGTACTGGTGTCCCTGCTAGCTGCCCGCTACTCAGCAGTGGAAATGCTTAAGAAGCAACAGCCCTTCGTTGACGAAGGGGTCCTGCTTTCGAAGCTAATGGCATATTGCTCTAAAGAGGTCAGTCGGGGGGCTACCTGCTGGTTTTCTTTGGAGCGTAACATGTATACTGTTCGTGTTACAAAACATTCTTCTCTGCACCTCAATAGGCCCATTCTTGCGTGGAAAAAGCTGCGATGATCGGATTCGTTAAACTACGAAGCTTAGACACGGATGACTGCTTTAGGTTGAGGGGATCAGTTCTTGCAAGGGCCATAGAAGAAGATCGAGCAGCCGGTTTCATTCCATTCTTCGTAGGTTCATGCTTGCTTCTCAACATTTACCGTCAAGCCCGTTTATAACGATCCTTAGTGCAATGGTAGTCTTGAACCCCATTTGTCAACTACGTACCAACAACAATAAGAGCATAGCACAGCTCTCGTCTTTGTAGACGTTCTTTTCTCCCTTTTTTTCTTCTACTAGATCTGGAGTAGCTTGTCCCGTGAGCGGGCCCACATCTCCATATTTTTTCTCCTACCACCATCATCATCCGATGTTTGTATTAAAAATGCACAAAAATTCATGCAAGTGAAACTTGTTGCCCTAGAGCTTGCCACAACACGGACGGGTCTTGGCGGAAGCGTTTGTCCGGTTATAGCGATCGTGATTTTGCTAGTGGCACAGGACCTATAGTGCACAGAACGGAAGTGCAATTACGTTTGTTCTGGTTGTTGTGGAACTGAATGCATGTGAACACACAACAGGGGACGTGCGTGTGATTCGCCAAGAGTCAAATATATATTGTATTATGTTTTCTCCCGGTATCTCAAGACCATGGAAACGCGCATGAAGTCACGACAGGGCTAAAAGCGAGGAAATATAGTACACAAGCGCTCCGTATTATTCATCCTTCAACCGATTTACGATTCACACCACTCTCGTATGCGACCGTTACAGCAAATTTTCAAAATTCCGTTCGACATCGTTATAAACGGGCTCGACTCGTTATAATGGACGCAGAAACAACTCTACAACACAACCTACGGACACATTACTTTATTTTGGGCATTTATCAAAATACGCACCTTTCTTCCACTCAGGTAAGCGCCACATTAGGTACGACATCTTGTTGTTCCTTTGACGCCCTCCACGAGATCGGACCACTGTGCCAGAAAGAGAACCTATGGCTGCACGTGGACGCAGCTTATGCTGGCAATGCGTTCATCTGCCCAGAGTTCAAGCACCTCCTCAAGGGCATCGAGGTATTACAAGGCTGTCCATTACCCTTCGCACACACTACACACATTAATTATTATGTTCCTAGCACGCAATGTCATTCAATTTCAACCCGAACAAATGGATGCTAGTCAACTTCGATTGCTCTCTCATGTGGTGAGTCTTAAACCATAATTACATTAACAATAACCAAGCCTTATTCAGGTCTTTCCAAACAGGGTTAAGGATCGGTTTCGACTGACAAAAGCGCTGGTGGTTGACCCTCTTTATTTGCAGCACAGCTATTCCGGTAAGTTCCTTCCTGCGCAACACGGGAATGCATTACTAATCACAACCTTACAATATGCTTTTGTTCTAGACAAGGCCATTGATTACAGGGTAAGCTTACCTCCGGATAATATTGATGTTTTACGAGGGTAATAGATTAAATGTTAATGGTCTGTCTAGTGGTTACAGTACATTCGTTGTTGAAATATATGGGCTTAGAAAAACAATTTCACTTCTTTATTGATGCCGGAGTATCGATGCCCAATGCTAAAATCTATTGCGAGACAATCCTTGTCAGTTTGTTTCAGGTTGACGTTATATTTCTATAGCAACGAAACTGCGATAGAAACGACGTTCTGTGAGTTGGATAAAATATCTTCCTCGTCGTTTTAATAGTTCGAGTTTGAGTTTGATTATAGAAGTTTTAATAGTGTAATAGTTTGAAAGGAGAGACGGTTTTAAGAGTTCGTTTACAGCTGAGATAATCGTTATATGAGGTTTGCCGCACCAAAATTTGCTATAGAAATAAACAAGGCAATAAATAAACGTGTTCGCTATTGTGGCACGTTAAAGGGAAACTAAAATCCAAAGCAATTTTCCTCGCTGAATGAAATTAAGATGCCGCGTTACCTTGACACCAACATAAAAGAAACGGGACCAATCCGTTGTGTCGTTCGCGGCCTCCCGTTAGTTTATCCTCAAACCATTTGTCCAACGCGGGAGATCGTTTGAGGATACCAATGGGGGGCCGCTCCGCATTGTCGTCCTTCTTGCGAAGGAGAGGGAGAGGGAAAGCAGAAATTGCGTTTTTTTTCTTCTATGGATCGTAAATCACGAACGACGAAACGCATAGATCCTGTTCCTTTTGTGTTTGTGTCACGGTAACGACATCTTTTCGTTCCGCGAGGAGAAATTTTTTCTTTATTGTGCCCTTTTAAGCGAACCCTACTGACCGTGCATTCACACGAGCGACATTCTCAAGAATATTCCAGCGTAAGATGCGTAAAACGTCATAGCTTTTTCCTGTCACGTAAGCGCGAGTGCTAAAAGTCATGTGTTTTCGGGCTCTTCTAAACATGGGGCATATGCTGCGACGCAGCCACAAAATATTCCACAGCAAATGACAGAGTCAATGGCGTCGTCTGCTATGTGCGCAGTACTTCGGTACTGGTATTCCTGCGCCGTGCGAATGCTCAGGATAAGACAACGGGGAACTTTCGCCATGTTAGCAGTTTTCTGCTTTTTCTTCCTCGAGAATATTCCGCCGGGATGTCGCTTGTGTGAATACGTGGTATGTGTCACCTTGCACGCAGACGACGACTTCTCTGATTCCCTGATTGCGTGCAATTTTCCGCAGCACTGGGGCATCCCTCTGAGCAGACGTTTCCGATCCCTGAAGCTGTGGTTTGTTGTTCGTCGCTACGGAATCAACGGGCTGCAGAGGTACATTCGTGAGGTGCGTATTTCTTTTCTAATACCTCTGTCGCACAAGCAGCATTTAATAATCATTGAAATCAATGACCATTGAAGCAGAGCCGTTTATACGGAGAGTTTGGCCATGCTTTGATCTTTTCCCGCAGTGACGTCAGACCCGTCATCGCTCTGCTCATTTGATCGTAATCAAAGGCGAGCTGCGGCCGCACGGGGAGATTTCATTGCCTTACCTCAGCTCCAAAATGGCGGAATGCAGCATTGGCGTCTACTTTTCAATTCCGGGGGGACAAGTGGGAAATTTGCGCCCCCTCCCGTATTCTTGCTTCCCGAAAGGTGCCTCTTTTTGCTCCCCTTTAGGCGGGCGCAGTAGGGGCAGTTGCCCCCCTGCTTCCTGTAGACGCCGACCCTTGCGGAGTGAAAGGCACGAGGATATTTCAAGGCGATCGTTGCACTCTAAAATGGCGGCACTAACCTTGGTGACGTCCATCGTGTGACGTCAAATGACGCTCTCTAAAACAGGCTCCTCCCAATGGCCAAACTCTCCCAATAAACGGCCCTACATTGAACCAGAGCCGTTTATCGGAGAGTTTGGCCATGCTTTGATCTTTTGCCGCCGTGACGTCAGACCTGTCATCGCTCCGCCCACTTGAACGGAACGAAAGGCGAGCCGCGGCGGCGCCAGGAGATTTCAAGGCCGTACCTCCGCTCCCAAAATGGCGGCACTAACTTCGGTGCCGCCCATCGTGTGACGTCAAATGACGCTCTCTAAAACAGGCTTCTCACAATGGCCAAACTCTCCCAATAAACGGCCCTACATTGAACCAGAGCCGTTTATCGGAGAGTTTGGCCATGCTTTGATCTTTTGCCGCCGTGACGTCAGACCTGTCATCGCTCCGCCCACTTGAACGGAACGAAAGGCGAGCCGCGGCGGCGCCAGGAGATTTCAAGGCCGTACCTCCGCTCCCAAAATGGCGGCACTAACTTCGGTGCCGCCCATCGTGTGACGTCAAATGACGCTCTCTAAAACAGGCTTCTCACAATACCCAAACTCTCCCAACAAACGGCTCTGCATTGAACTCGCGCGTATAGGGCCACCAAGCGAGTGGCGTGTCATCTTCTCAAACAGCATTGGATTCGACGCTCTCTGTCAAGTTCATGTTGACACATTATACGCTTGATGGCGCCACCCTCATGTTCAATGGCCGTTGGTTTCAATGATCATTGAACGGTGCCCGTGACGTGTGACTGGGCCGTGTGATAAGCCGTATATTAATCACTGGCGCTCGTTTTTACTGCAGCACGTGCGATTAGCTAAGAAGTTCGAAACCTTAGTAAGAAGCGATCCTCGATTCGAAGTGGTCAATCAGGTTATATTAGGACTCGTCTGCTTTCGTCTCAAGGCAAGTGGCACCTTTCACAGTCCGAGTGTATACTTCTAAAAAAAAAAAGCCACTTTCACTTTTAGGGATCGGATCCTTTGAACCAGAAGCTGCTCTCCAGCATCAACGCGTCGGGAAAGTTGCACATGGTTCCGGCCTGTCTCGATGATCGTTACGTGGTTCGTTTCTGCGTCTGTGCCCAGAACGCCACTGAAGATGACATCACGCACGCGTGGGACGTCATTACGCAATACACTACGGAACTCTTACAAGTGGTTGACCTCGAACAGGAAAAAGAAGAGAGAGTAAGCATCCTCTCTGGAAATATTCCCTTCCATTACTGGTTACTAAATATGACTACCGGAATGGTACATGTGGGACATACCCCATCCGTGGAGAGAATTGCAAAAAGTGCGCTTTCTCGCCAACCAACAAAAAAAGCCCGCGTCAGTCGACGTAACGCACACAGGCACGGAGCGTGACGCACCAGCGCCATCTAGATACAGAAAGTCTGCTTAATACCTCCTCTCACTCCTTCGCGGCCGCCGAAGCACCGTTGTGATTGGCGTCACGTCGCTCTCGAGCGACGTGACGAGAGTGATCAGGCTTTGCTTCTAGGCGGTGTTGGGTGTACTATGAGGAAAAGGTGCAACCAAAGACAGACGTGGTGTTGGGTGTGTGTGGCACCAACGTCGACTGGCTACTGCCACATTTTATTTTATTAATGCGTTAGCATTATAGTCCTCGCTACGCAAGAATCGCGGCGTGGTCTGTCTGCAGCCGCGGCGCGCATGCGTGGTGAGTGGGGAGGGAAGGATGGCGCGTGGAGAGTGCGACGCGGCCACGGCGCCGGCGCGTCGCACTCGTCAGTGCTGCTGTGGTGGTCGAGAGGTTGGGACGTGCCTGCGTGGGCGCGCCATGGGTTATGAGTGCTGTGCGAAGGAGCAGCGGCGAAAGAAGGCTGAGGTTGGGAGACGGCGCCGCCAAGCTAAGTAATCCCGAAAGGCACGTTTGACTGTGAATGCTGTCTTCCGTTAGCGTTGTGTAGGGTCGTGTGAAGGCTTGTGTAGCGTTTTTCTTTTTCGCATAAAATGCAATAGTATCCAAAACTTACTTTTGGATGGAAGATGTTGCAATGTCTTGGGGGTTGCTGGAAAAGTCCCTGCGAGAATTTGACTTTCCCACGTTCAGGTGGTGGTGGTGGTGCTTCTGAAAGTGCTCGCCGTTGTGGGCCTCACAGAGGTGGGCAACGTCACGACCAACGCTCTGGGGGAATATGCGTCCTGGGCCGACTTCTAAGGGAACTGTGTCGACATATGTCTGAGAGCGTCTAAAGGAAACCCTAGACAGCACAGCCGGC
This sequence comes from Ornithodoros turicata, assembly GCF_037126465.1. NCBI lineage: Eukaryota > Metazoa > Arthropoda > Arachnida > Ixodida > Argasidae > Ornithodoros > Ornithodoros turicata. The sequence continues at coordinate 20,807,219 of NC_088210.1, read as the reverse complement.
ACCGGGATTCGAACCCGGATACCTCCCAGTCTCGACGTGACATGGCCAGCTTCAACTTGTCCCCGGCCTTTGTCGTCCACCAATGATCTCGCATGCTGGGAACTTTGAAGTTGGCATGAAAACGTTTCTTCGACTTTTACAGAACAAAGAAAACGCCGAAGAATCCGTGGACGAAGTGTTCCTGCTTGACCGGAAGCAGCATAGCCTGCGCTACAAGAGAAGCTTCTTCGTACGCATGGTTTCCGACCCGAAGCTTTACAACCCCAAGATCGTCAGGGCTCTGTCCGGAAGTACCAGCAGCGACCCACAGCACAGACACACCAGCGAGTCGGACAGCACTCCTGCTGAAGTTGGCACGCCATTGTGAGCTGTTGTCTCCTGCCCAATTCACCTTCCCTTCCCATAGGTGTTCCATGGATACACGATGACCCAAAATAAATCGGTGACACTTCAGTGTGGCAACTGCTGCAATGTTGTCTGTAATGCGTCAGAATAGAACTCTTCGAATGAGGTTGATTTACAACACTTTTTTTTTAGCGTTTCCAACGGGTTTATGCCGCCGCTAAGCCTCGTGCATGTTCGAGTTTGTGTAGTTTTGTAGCAATTATGTGTTGGCAATGTATAGGAAAGATGAGTATCTAAATTTTTCTTGATTGCAACAAATCTCGAAGCTGAAAAATCTTAGACGTGATTTTTGAGCACTTCATACATCGACGTCTGCCGTATATTTGCCAGAGCTGTTTTTTACAGAGCGAAAGTAATATGGTGCATGGGGAATGTGTTATCTCCAACGTAGAATTGCGTTAAATTAACGCACAATTCATACGTGAAGGACACGAAAGCAGCACGACTTCACCACATATGTATACCTGCCCATCTGCACCGCTCCGGTTTGTTGCCAAAACGACATCCGGTTTCGCAGCAAATACGCCCTGCGCGAACCACTATGCCGATTGATACAGTTATCGTTCCTGATTTGAAGAGAGAGAGGGCCGTATATGCCTTTTTATGTATCATATACCAAATTGACACAAAAAGGCGCACGCCCCACACTCTCTTCCGAATCAGAAGCGATAGCCCTATCATCCGGGGCAGCGGTTGTTGCAGAGCGTGCTATGCGGTGAAGTTCTGTTTTTAGAGTGTACTGCACAGAATTATACTGTCATCCCTCCTGATTTGTGGAAAGCGCGGGGCGTGCGCCTTTTTGGGACAATTAACATAACCACATAAGTGTCACAAAAAGGCGTACTCCTCCCGTTTTTAACCGATCATGGGGACAGAATAATGTCGTTTGGGATGGTGGTTGGCTAAGAGCGTGCTGTGCGGTGAAACTCTGATTTAAGAGCTCAAACCGACGCCCCTTAACCATTGCCACGAATGATAGGGTTATCGCTTCTGATTCGAAGAACGAGGGAGGCGTACGCCTTCTCGTAGCAATTTGGATGTACGATAATTGCTACAAAAAGGCGCACGCCCCTCTCTTTCTTCAAATCAGAAACGAACCCTATCATTCGTGGCAATGGTTGGCGCACAGTGTGCTATGCCGTGAAGTTCTGTTCTGAGAGTGTATACTTAGGCTTAGCTCCAACGAAAGAAACTGCAAGCACAATACTGAAATGTGCCAACAGGGTGAACGTTTCCAAACCTATACCACTACACCTAGAACCATATATATACCCCCAAGCATCACAGATGTCACTATACCGCCCAGCTCGGCTGTAGATATACCCCGCCCGCATTGAACTGTGTCCTCAAGCCAGAAACCCCAAAGACACCCGCCATCATCACGTTCACCCTGTTGGTATACATTTCAGTGTTGCGCTTGCAGTTTCTTTCACGCCATCATCATGCGCGAGCCTTGCCGAACAAGAAAATGCTGCACTCAAATCCATCCAGAAGCGCAAATATACCCCCTGCGATGACGGAGACGAACGCAGTACTTGTAAGAATGGTGCCCAGGGGCGTTCGACAACCTCCTCGGCGGTGGACGCTTTTCGGGCCTCCTCTACCATGTCCTCTACGTCATGCCAAGATAACCACAGTGAACGCAGAGAAGGCGATGACAAGGCAGGGGCAGATCCAGACTCTCACATGGCGTCTTTTTTTTTTTTTTTTTTTTTGTCGAAGCATCCTTCCTGGATCCGCCACTGTGACAAGGTAAGAGTATACGACCGAACAGGCCAAGATGCCTCCATCAAGGTGTCTAGACGGGGTAGTTCGTTCGTGTGCAGCACAGCAGTGCAGCACAGAAGTTAGCCGCGCCAAAGAACATAAGGACGGACAGGGCAGACGAAAGGAAGCTGCTGTCTTTCCTGTTTGTCCTTGTGTTGTTCGCCGGATAACTTCTGTGAAGGCCAAGATGCCGATCATGGTGATGAAGCAATATCGGCGGCAGCTGAACGGAGATGGTGCCGTTGAGCCTTGAGGGTATTGTTTGTAGCACGTCATACGCGTATCATCCAGTGTGCCAGTACCATTCCGTCGATGGTGCTGATGTCTTCCTCGAAGACAGAAGATATCCAGTTGGACCCTGTCTAATACACCATAACGTTCATTAGTAAAAGCGGAGTGAAGAAGCACGCCCGCATTGTGCTGATCGAGATTGGCATCCCCAACGTGAGCTTCGGTAGGTGTCGTTCCATGGTTCGAATACCGTTAATTCGTACGCCACGAGTATGTAGTTTTTGGAGCCGCACGCGATGTTCAGTTCGCTAAGTTCAGGGTCGCGGGTTCGATCCCGCCCGAGGACGGTAACAATGTTTGATCATCATCATCGGCAGCAGTTAGGGAAGAGCCGACAAAGGCAAAAAAGGATGAGAAGAGATAAAACGAACGTTATCAGAAATGAAGCCCTTGAACTTAACGAGCCTCATTTGAGAGATGCCAAGTTTTTCCCTGCACCTCCTCTCCTCAAATAGCTTTACAACAGCAAAATACCGTCAAAAAGTTGACGTCACCTCCAGGGTTACCAGACAGTAAAAGCTGCACGTAGCCAATTTCTTAGCTAACGTAGCGAAAAAGTGGCCAACTTTTCACGACGTTTTCCTTTAGGAACACATGAGGATTGGTAAGCGAGCTGGAGATCTGTCGGTGAAGGCAACATTCCCTTGAGTTTGAGATAGTTAGAGCACAACGAAGGGACAAGACGACACGAGACTTATATGAGACTTTTTAGACTCCTGTTTTGCTTTGTCATTTTATTGTATTTCTAGCTGTAACTGCTTGCATTTAGTTTTTCAGCTTGCCTTGGTTAGTTTGACTGACCAACTGTCTGAAGTGTTTCCGAGTACTGCTCAATGATCAGTTCCTAGCACTGATCAAGTCCCATGGCAGGAAATGCGTGCTATACCGATCGTGTCACGATGGTCTCAATGCCGAATAATTCGTAAACAGGTGGCGCTATGGAAAAGTTATCGGTTTAGTGAGCATCCCCTGAGACCTGGGGCGGATCTAAGCCGGGAGGTGTGTGTGTGGGGGGGGGGGGGATCAATATGACCTAACTCCCTCCTCAATTTTTGTCTTCACATAGTGTTCATGCTGGCCAAGGCTGGATCCCCCCTCCCCACTCCCTCTCTCAGAAAAATCACGGATCCGCCCCTGCCTAAGACATTGGCAAAGAACAGAGCAGTAAGGTGCTTCTTTGCTCACAAGCTTTCGGTTTACTAAACTTGGCCGGCAAGCGGCCGACATTCGTAATATGAATAATGGGAACGAAATCTCCAACCAAGGTTCCGGAATGGTATATCCGACACACTTGTGTCGGAGATTTTCACATTCGTAATATCCCATTTGTAAAATTTATTTATATGTCGATTTTTTCTATCGGTCTGGCATCACTGGTGAAAACATCAACCACGTGAGAAGCTGCGCACGCGCACTTCCTCCCATGGTATTAAATGGTGTCGTAAGTTCCGCGGTTCTGCTGGGTGATAGATTTTTCACGTTTTTGCTTCACCAAGACTGCATTGTTTCATCATGTAATTATATGTACCTTTTCTCACACTGGTAAGATGTCTTTCTTCCTACGGAGTTGGATTTGAGAGACACCACAAACTTCGGCGAAGAACGTCCGCTTCTGTTTTGCCGCGGTCAGCTTAGGAGATTCCACTGAAGTTACGAACAGCTCTGCACAAACGCTTGACATTTTGGAAGCTTTTGTTCTATACATCAGGAATTAGCGTTTACGGTAACACTTCATTGGTTTTCGTTTAACCGAATTTGTTCGTGTGGGATGATGGTTAAAATTTAATGGAATTGTGCTTAAAATTAGTTTTCTTTTTTTAAGCCTAATTACGCCGAGTGAAGGTTAAAAGGAGTGTGTGCATTCATTATTTGATTGTCCAGTGTGTTCTGTCGCTTGCATGGCATTCCTCGCATAATGAATGGTGGTTCGGTCTGCCTCGTAAGTCAAGTCATCAAGCATGTGCACCGTGTGGAATTTTCCTTCGCAGTACAAATGAAGCACGCATATGGGACGGGGAGTAAAACGGAGATTGATGCAGTTCTCGAATATCCTTTCCATAACCCAGACCATTTAAATTAGTCCATTTCAATCGCAGTTTTATTGTGCGTTTTCTAACACGTCATGCAGTAGCGTCGAATGCAGGACACCGTCGTTGTGTAATCATTGTTCTTCACACACGAGGAGATAGCAGCGAGGCAAATAAAAATATCTGCGTGGTGCCGATGAAGAGATCAGATATCCTGGACGTTAAATCTAATGCACCCTGTGTAAACCAGAGGGATGCCATTAGGAAATAAGTAACTGTCAGATGTCCATGTGCAGGCAGACTTGTCTAATCCTTGCAGAAGTACAGTTGCGAGGGAGCAACGTGACATATTACTTCACATTACATTAGTAGCACACAGCAGTACATCTGACTGTCACACATTTCAACAAATGGTCACTAGCAATATACAACTGTGGCGGTGACGGTTTAAGTTACGATACCTTCAGAGCATGCACAAAATCGCCCACAGTATCAGCACTAGCAATATGTACCAGCATATGGTTCCACTCAATGACGCCTTGTGGGAAGAAACTAAATTTGAAGCAATTGTTGTGCGGTGAAAACTGTCGGAATTGGTAATTCCGCTCTTCCCTGGCTGGTTAAAGGAACGACGTGGTCTGTCCACAGTTTACCCAGTTTCTATGGGTTTTGCTTGCTTTGGGAAGAAAACACTTACACTGGGTAACACGTCGTCTGTAGTGAATGATGTGAGAGATTTGTTTGGAATGAAGAATTTCAGGCCACTATGCAGTGTTGGAAAATATCCGCTCGAGGACTGAATTCATACTTTTTGTACTGTTTGCAGCTTGGAAAACACATCCAGAAAACGGAGTACACACAGTACAGTGCGGCAGTGAGGGCCATGGGGACATCAAGGGTCGGCAGCGACCCTCCTGCCTCCAGCCTCTCGCTGGATGCAGTCCCTATTGATGCGAACATTATCCATGTTCAGTCAATCCAGCAACAGCCCATGGTTGCCCTCTCCGAGCTGCAGGACACTGAACACCTCAAGGCGATGGGACTTGGAGACACGCTCATTATTTTAGGAGATACCACGGTAGGAAAATTACTCTTTGAGCAATAAGGTTGTGTTTAACCCATTTAGTGCAGCATTAGTTTAGTGCAAATACAACCTGAAAATAACGTAAACAATGGGAATTAGCCGAGGCAGGCTACAACAATGAACAAACACGAACATGTAAGCCTCCGCTACATAATAAGCTCTATCGCTGCACCACGACAGCAGGACTTTATCCTGAGTTAGAGTGCCTCAAGTACAAGGGTGACAGACAACCAACCACTCTATTCCCATTCTCTCGTACATCTCTCTTTCTCACTTACCATAATTTAACGCGTATTAGCCGTGGCTTATGTGCGATTTTCTTTCTCCCTGGCGCTCGGTGGCTTATCCACCGGTGTGGCTTATCTGATGACTATTTTTCCCTGGTACTTTCCCCATGTGCTGGTTTTAACGAAAGGTCTGACAGTCTCTGGAACAGCACCGCTCTGCCAATGCACGAACAATGACGGGCGCATCCACATTTGAGTAGACTGACCCTCCTGGTGCCTTCCCCCAAGCAGACGTAACGAAACTGGTGACAGTGATTCATGTCTTCTGGGAGGCCACTGACCCGTCAATCCATGAAAACCACACAACAAGGGCACAATCCGATCTTGGTAGAACACTAGAACTGATTTCCTTTGTTGCACACTCTGACGACCCAGGAGTATGGACCACAGCGGTTTATGGCCTTCCCTATGGTCCCCTTTGTCACACAGATTAGTCGCGGCTTATCTGCCCGAAAATGTTCAAAATGTTCCTAAAAACGGTGCCCGCGACTGATCTGCCGTACGGCTTATACGCATGAAGTTATGGTACTTATTCAGTCCGAGGCAGGGCGACAACTTGGGAATACAGTATTGTTATTGTACTTGTGTGAGTACAGTGTGAATTAGCCAAGGTGGGCTACATTCAAGGACAAACACAAACACGTAGGCCTCCAACGCCCAAGAATCAGTTAAATCAAGCAACTAGGGGGAGTCAGGATTCGAACCAGGGCCTTCGCAGGAGGAGAGTCCTGCTGTCGTGGTGTAGCGGTAGCATACCGGACCGGAAATCAGAAGGCTCAGGTTCGGTTCCTGGTGTCAGCACCATTTTTTTCCTGAGTTGTTTGATTTAACCTGGAAATGATAAATCCTTAGGGCCCCCCGCCATCTATGCGCAGAGTGGAGAACACGTCTTAGAAGCTGAGCTAACACTTTACATTTCTAACCATTTGACTGCGGATGAGCACAGCTCGTCCGTGGCATGTAGTGGGTTAATGACATTCACTAAAGCAGTAAACCTCTCTAGTTGGTGAATATTCATAAAGACTTGAAGGTGCAAATAGAACAAAAGCTCATAAATGGAGACACAAACATTCAACACTTAGGGCCTTGTGTTTCGGGGTAAAACCAATTTTTATCCCCGATTTGCATCATCGTCACTGAGGGTAAAATCTGAGAACTCTGAAAAAATTTACTTTGCATAGCGCCAGTTCGGCCACCAATACGGCTACTGGGGATGCACTAAGCACTGCACGTTCAGCACAGCCGTTTCGCATCTCGTGTTCATCTAAAATGCTAGGAGCGCTCGCCCTTTATTTTCCACCAGATATCACCTGATTTTAACCTCCTTTTTACGGCTCCTGATATAGAATCTTATTTCTATACTACAGCTTTCAAAAAACATAATACACAAAGGCAATCCCCTAATTGTAGTGGGCAGGACAGATACATCAGCCACGCTTAAATTCAGCTTTCCACTAGGGAATGCACTTTCCATTGGCAGGTCCTGATATTTTTTTTTTTTAGTGGAGAGTTGGGGGAGGGGGGGGGGGGGGGGGGGACAGTCCTTTTCTGTTGACAGAGGTGCACGTTTCCTAAGGTCTGGTCAGGGCACGTTCCGTGGAAAATAGGTCTGAGGAAGAAGCTGTCATTCTTGCACAAGAGCACACATTATTTGTTACAGAATATATGACACAGCCAAAAATTAAAAATTAATGGAGGGTGCCTTTAGAGTGCCATTATGAATACTAATAAAAAGATTACATATATTTCATTTTGTATCATGAATCAGTCTCACTCAGTACAAAAAATACTAAATGCCTTCAATGAATATTATACGCTGCCACGAATCTCTGCAAGAACCTGCGAAGCTTAATAGTTTTGGAAACTCTTAGGTGACATCACCGGGAGCTCTGGCGTTTGTCTTCTAGCAACAGTTCGTGTCTCCACTCCCCACCTCACATTGGAAGAGTATTGGAAGAGCTGTGGTGGGGAGACAGATATCGACCTTAGAAAAGCAGTGCTGCCAAACGCATTGGTAGATTGAGCACCTTGTAACGTCTTAGTTCTTAGAACTGGAAATTAATTTTATGATATTTCTGCGTCATTTAGGCGAACAATATTTTTAGAAGAATACAGCTCGAGACACGTGGCCCTGCGGTTACATAAATTCTGTAGGGTAACGAAGATGCGAGATTGACTTGTTCTTTAAAACTGACCAACCACTGCCTGCACAGGCTGCAACCCAGCAGTGTATGCCCGGTGACACTGCCAACCTAGTCCTGTGCCTGCCCGAAGACACTGTAGCCTTGGAGGTGACCTCCGCAGATGCATGCGCTGCCTCTGGGCCTTGGGTTCAAGCCTGGGTCCAAGAACCTGCCATGGAAGCCTACACGCTATCCACGCTCGAAAAGCCCCCTACAGAAGGTGAAATGGCAATCTCTACCGCAGGAGAGATGCTGCTCGTGGTGGACCCGACGGAGGACAGTGTGGGATTGGCGGCGAAGAGCTGGTTCAACGACTCAGTGATTGCGACGCAAGCTTTGCTCAACTTAGAGGCACACAAATAGGGACTGTGGAAACTGATGTTGCATGCACCAGCGAGTAATGTTATCCTGTGTGCTCTAGTTTAGTTACACACGTTCCTTTCTCCTTTTTTTTTCTTTTTTCTTTTTTCTTTCTTTCTCTTTCTCCTGAGCTCATGATAGACACAGATGTGAGATTTAAGTTGGTTAGAAGAAACTTGTGATGGGGGCATAGTTCATTTTTGTGGACTCAAGCTAACTTTTTCTTTTTGAGGAAAATGAAAGGGGAAGCTGATCGTTTGCTTTTGTTGCTTTCCTACGAGTGTGTCGTAGTGTCACGGAGAGGCTGTGAAGTTTAGGGGCACATGGTCACCGTGGCGCGCACTTGCAATGAAATTTGTAGAAAGCTGTGTAAACGTGTCTCACCTTGACGGCACCTCGTCGCTCACAACTATGTCTGCTTGATTGTATCGGTGTATAGTTGCGGGATGTACGCCCTCGGCCGTAGGATGAATTGGTGCTTGTTTTGCGACGTTTTTGACGATCAGTTTCTGCTGGGCGATCGTGCGAGCCGTTAAATCGAACCTTTCTACGTATGATTTTTAGGGTTGCCAAACTCGGGATGTCGTCGTGAGTTTGATAGCGTTAACATTTGTGTGTGTATAGTAGAGTACTACTTTATTTACTTCTGTTGTCGTGAAAGACGTTTTTCGTACTTGGGGCATGCTCAGCTGTGCCAATGATTAGTCGAACCTGCGTGCATAGCAGAGAAAGGGGATGAACTACGGTGTAAAGACACTGATCAGTTTTGCGTATATCCGAGTACGTATACTAGTTCGGCATCGTCGGCATGTTCTCCAGGTGATGAGAGGGCCTTCATTGAATAGATATATGCAATTACTGCTGGCGGAGAGAACTTGAGCTGGAAACAGTCACACTTTTGGGCAAGAGCGACCATCTTGGTATGATTCAGAATAGGAATACTTCGATGTTGTGTTTTTGAGAGAGTATATTGGAGAGTCAGAGATACAAAAGCAGGTTTTGTTTCTTTCGTGACTGCTCAGTGTAAATAAGAGCAAGATGTAGTCAGGGACACCTGTACATATGTATTTTTTCTCAGAATAAAATGTTTGCTTGCAGTCGGTTCATGTGGCATGCATTCGCCGTAGGCCAAATGAGAACAACGTGAAAGGAAATGGTCGTGAAGCAGTGTTTATAGACAGAATTGCACCTGACAGTTTTAATGAACCTCTAGTGCACATCGTGTCTTCCAACATACAGCGTAGCTTCCAACGAATGCTGCTAGCGATGTTTGTTCCTGTTCATACGAGGACGTGGTCGCCATGGCCTTCCGAAGCGGAGCCGGTGGGCAGTGGAATCAGTGAGCAATTGCCCATCATGAGCCTGCCTAAAGGGGTGCCAAAAAGACACAGTTCGCGTAGCAAGAATGAAGGAGGAGGCCACAAATTTCCCACTTGCTCCCCCGAAGGCAAAAAGTAGACGCCGGCTCTGCATGATGGCAATGAGCGAGTAGCCGCTGCAGGGTGTGTTTTACCAGGGTCGGCATTCGGGGAAACCCGATGCTCCCTCTGGTGCAGTCAGGGGCGGACCTAGACCATCAGATTTTTTTTCTTTTTTTTGGGGGGGGGGGGGGATGGGGGTTTCTTTGTCGTAGAGGGGGAAGGGGAGAGGGAAACCGAATGTTCGACCTCAAGATTTTTTTTAGGGGCGATACATGCACGTACATCTTGCTTCCCTTTCATTCATTGTTTTGTGCAATGGGTAATTGTCATTTTTTTTTGCCGTGTTGCTCGTTTGTCTCGTTCGCAAGAACTGCCCTCCTCAAGAATCTATGCATCAACAACACGATGTACTGTGTGCGATTGTAAATGGCGTTCTGTTTATATACGTCATGTATGGCATGCCAGACGCTGTTTTCATTCTGTGCTGTGCATTGATTTGATTCTATTATGTATATATGTTCACCAAAAACTAACATAATGTAACCCTAATTACCACACTAACGCGTTCCGCGTTTTCAGCACTCGCCGAAAGATATCTGAATATTTAGATAGCCGAATATTTTCTTGGAAATTCGGCGCATTCCGAAAAACTCCGAATTACACTGTTGTGTATGTAGGAAAGGGGTTGCCTCAGGACAGAAGCCGCCGATATTTCGAACAGAGACTGTTCTTCTTCTGGGCACTGTCCTCATCATTGGCATGGTATTTAAAGGGTTAGGTGTGACGTGTTTAAAGGTTCATGCGAATTGTGGGTCAACAGCCCGGAGGGAAGAAAGGGTCCGTACGGGCTGCTTTGTTAGAGTGTGGAGGGGATTATGTGAACGTACGTACACATAATCTAATAATAAAGAACAGTCTCTGTTCGAAATATCGGCGGCTTCTGTCCTGAGGCAACTCCTTTCCTACATCTCTACCGGTTCGCTGGATTTCTACCCATCTACTGTTGTGTATGGTGCTACGTGCCGAAAATGTCGTCTGGGGCATGACATGGGGCCGACAACGGCGGACTCTTTCATTAGCCACCACCACCCAGTTCCGCTTCATCTCAGCGCCAACATTTGAAACTGTTGCTGTTGCTCCACTGCGTTTCACGATCCTGGTCCTCGGAACTTGTCCTTCAGTGCCATGCTCCTCCTCAAGGTTCCTAGAAGGGTGTTTCCGTTGAAGATGAAGGCAGATGTATTCTTTTTTTATTGTTAGTGTTTCTTTTTTCTTTTTTTCACATTTTTCTATCTCTTATACTTTTTCGCGTTTCTTCAGATGGCAGCGCACGTAGTACTGACGTCCCTGTGGTAAACCTCGGAAATAAATTGTTTTTTAAACAAGTATGTTATGTTGGGCGGGACTTGCGGATCCTGCACAGCCTGGACAGTCTGGACCACTACCGCCCGCTAGCTTTTGTGTCGCCGATGCGTTTAGCTGTCTGCTTTTCAGTCGTAAAGGGTTAAAAAATCGGAAGAAGGTTGTCCCGGTTTAACAGAAGATAATGTTGCGTCTGCTTCCTACACTAATGCTACGCTACACACGGACCAGATTGCGTCACGCCAGGAGATCAGGCAGGGCCTCAAGTGTCTCGCTGCACCGCTCACGACTGCTTTATCAGGGCGTTTTTGTCCGTGCAGTGAAAATGGTGTTCATACTGGCTCCTGACACATTGCGTGATGAAGAGAAGCATACCGAGTGAGTAAAGAAAGAGCTGATCAAGGTAGAGGTGACTAAGAAAAAAGAAAGAACGTAGGCCTGCGATGAAGTCGGGCACAGCATTGCAAAGCGAGCCAACGGTGGTGCGCTTGGCGCCACGAACCAGCCAGTCAAGCATAGCGCTTCGTAACCTATAGATAACGCCCAGCACGAGGCTTAGATCCCAGTATTTGACATGTTCATCACTCTGTCGGCGCTGAATTATTTGTCAAGCCTTTCAAGGTAAGTCACTCATATGTGTGGCCTGAGGGCTGTATATTTAGACAGTTCTTTGGAATTAAGGACGCACGTGAACGGCATCAAGCACGCCCACGCACGGCAGTGCTGTTCCAGCATGTTCCTGGTCCGCGGAGGAAAACAAGTTCCTGATAGGATTGTATAACTTTTGAAGTTATGATCTAATGTGCTTATCGGGGACGTGGCTGTGGGATGGTATATGTGTTCGGAAATGTTCTTCTTTTCTTTTTTTTTCGTCTTTATTCGACGTTTCGGTGGGGTCTGTGATTATGGCAGACGCTGCTGTAGAAACCATGTGGACACCTAGACGCGGTTACATGCACCTAAAAAAATAAAAGGTTGGGTTTAACTGAATTGAGTAAGAATGTTGCAGCGACCCGTGGGCGGCGAAGATCAGGACAGGACACCATCTCCTCTACGCTGTTCTACCAGCCGATTCGGGACAAAACTTGCTTGTCACATATTTTACATCAACTCCTCAATAACTGTCTTCAAAATCCCTTCTATCCCGGTTGCACACCCCTTTGTGACTTCTCTGATGCTGGCGTGGCCGTAAAACCGAAACCGGATCTGAACATACCGTTCCTTATTTGTTTTAAAAGTATAACGGTATACAATATCATGATAATAATAATTCGGGGCTTTACGTCGCGAGTCAACTGTGATCATGAGCAAGATGAAATTTGAGACGTGGCATCTGAAAGTAGCTTACAGGCCTATACAACACTATAATCCGAAAAGCGTTTCCCGAACTCAAGTTCCCGCGAATCTATTTTCCGAGGCAGTTGTGGCGAAAAATGCGCAAATATTTTTCTACGCAAAAAGAAAAAGACAGAAGAAGCCCATAACAACTGATTTCTACAGTATTCACTGGCTTGTTTAGCTTGAGGTGTGAATCAATAAATCAATCATATCTTGCTGGCTGGTAGAATCCACTGTCCTGCCGTGAAGAAAAAAAGAAGCCAACAAGATTAAATTAGAATTAGAGAAGAAACATATGGAAATGGTGGCTCCAGAAACTGACTTTTACAGTATTCATCAATTTGTTTAGCTTATTGATGTGTGAATCAATCAACCAATCATATCTTGCTGGCCTGGTAGAACGCACTGTCCTGCTGTGACACGTTCGCAGAAGTACAGTAACAGAAGACCGGGTGTGATGGCCGTCACCTCCGCGGTGACATGCAAAAGGTAAGACGCGTCTTCTACCGGCGTTTGTTATCAAAAAGGGAAGACAGGAAGCACTATCAGATATGAGGCTGCATGGACTGGATTGCGTGTGAACACAGCCAACGGGTCATTAGACGAAACCATTGTTTTTCCTATCCTTGGTCTCGTGCTTGACTCAGATAAGACAGCGATAGCTTTTCCTGGTACTGCATACCTTAACGTAGTAAGTGGCTTCTTCTAACACTGGTTTGCGACTTATTTGATGAAGCGCAACGTGCTTTTGAAAGTGTGGAAGGCGTTTATTTACTTCGACGTGTCTCCCCAACGCGCAACGGCATGTAACAGGGATCCCCTTACGATGCACTGACATGAGTACAGGCTACTGTTGATGTATGTACAGGCACCGTCCTCAGAGTGTTTGCCTTCCCTGCACGGGGAGCAGTTTTAAGCAACTACCTCGTGTAAGAACACGGTTGTGAATAGTACGCTGGATATACGATACCGTGCAACCAGTACATGGCATGTATATTGTAATGTATGTGATGTCTGTACGTAATACGCGCAGTGTGTTATGTATGCTCTCTGGGTTGTCGTACGAATGTAATCGTCGCCTACTGTTGGCTGTGCCGCACATTCGTAACCATGGTCCATATTTCATTTTGCAATGCGCTATAGGATCAGGGACATTTGATCGAACACAGTTTCATCGAAAAATTGACTTTTCATCGAAAGCCGTTCAATCGAATGGTTTCTTATCTCAGATGTAGTTCCGTAGCCGGACTATTTTTTTTTAACGAAAGAAAATAAATACAAAAACGAAGTACTTCTACCTACAACGATACAAAAATCGAAGAGAATTCAACAAGAATGAACGTCCAATGTAGTGTGACACACATAAAAACACAACTGGACAGTTTCTTCAAGACTACCAGCCGTGTTTACAGAAAAGGCAACCACACTTCAGTCTGACGGTCACAAGGACCGAGCAGGAGGGGAAGGGGTTCGAGCCCCCAGGGTCTAGGAGAAGCCTAACCAGACTTAACATCCTTGGGGCAATCTAGACTAGCTCCCTAACCCGATCTAATATCCAACGCTAAAGTTCGCTTTTCACAAGATGGTGGCCTCCGCACCTGTTAGGATTGCCATTGTCGTCTATCTGCTGTTGCACAAGTGGTTCATGTGGTGTAAGACACACGTATATAAACAATGTTCTAGACCACGCAATTTTGTAAGTGTTATATTTTTCGATTCGGTATGCAATATTTAGTTGTTCAAACTTTTGATAATGCATAAAACCCAGTGGTCCGGGTACAGACATGCACCCCCTGTTGCATCAGGTGCATTCAATACATTACACATGACTCAAGTTACCTGATGAGTTACCTTTAACCAAAACCATACATCAGATTAAATATATGTATATATATATAAGAAAAGTATGAAGCTGGTTATTTGGTGATTAGTGCTATTACCTACCCTCATGCACGAGGAACAAGATACTCCAAAAGATACAAGATATTTCGAGCATCTGGTGATCACGTCTTTGCTGAGATTATGGCTACTAATCCAATAATTTTCGATATTTCACATCTTGAAGATGCCAAGGGGTACCTCTTGCTTTTTTTCTCAAGTTACTGTCAAAAGATAAATGTGCTCCTATTGAGCTCAATTCAAACACACACACTCTCTCTACATAATCCTCTTTGATCTGCAGTGGGAAAGGGACAAGTAGAAGAACTTTCCAAATGTGGCCTCTGAAGGTGCCAAGGAGTTTGTCTTGCTTTTTCTTCATTTGCTGCCAACAGGTAAAAGTGCCCCTATTGAGCTCAATTCGAGTACACATACTCTCTACATGATCCTCTTCAATCTGTAGGGTCAAGGGACAAGTAGAACTTTCCAAATGTGGCCTCTGAAGATGCCAAGGAGTTTGTTTTGCTCTGTTTTCTCCAGTTGCTGCCAAAAGGTAATGTTGCTCTTATTGAGCTCAATTCGAGTACACATACTTTCGAAAGTATCCTTTTTAACCTGCAGGGGGAAAGGGACAAGTAGAACTTTCCAAACGTGGCCTCTGAAGATGCCAAGTACTGCTTTTTTCTCCATGTACTGCCAAAAGGTAAAAGTGTTCCTAGTGAGCTCCATTCAAGCACACACAAACTCTACATGATCCTCTTTCATCTGCAGGAGTAAAGGGACAAGTAGAACTTTCCAAACGTTGCCTCTGTAGATGCCAAGTATTGCTTTTTTCTCCAGGTACTGCCAAAAGGTAAAAGTGCTCCTAGTGAGCTCCATTCGAGCACACACAATCTCTACATGATCCTCTTTCATCTGCAGGGGTAAAGGGACAAGTAGAACCTTCCAAACGTTGCCTCTGTAGATGCCAAGTATTGCTTTTTTCTCCAGGTACTGCCAAAAGGTAAAAGTGTTCCTAGTGAGCTCCATTCAAGCACACACAATCTCTACATGATCCTCTTTCATTTGCAGGAGTAAAGGGACAAGTAGATCTTTCCAAACGTTGCCTCTGTAGATGCCAAGTATTGCTTTTTTCTCCAGGTACTGCCAAAAGGTAAAAGTGTTCCTAGTGAGCTCCATTCAAGCACACACAATCTCTACATGATCCTCTTTCATCTGCAGGAGTAAAGGGACAAGTAGAACTTTCCAAACGTTGCCTCTGTAGATTCCAAGTATTGCTTTTTTCTCCAGGTACTGCCAAAAGGTAAAAGTGCTCCTAGTGAGCTCCATTCGAGCACACACAATCTCTACATGATCCTCTTTCATCTGCAGGGGTAAAGGGACAAGTAGAACTTTCCAAACGTTGCCTCTGTAGATGCCAAGTATTGCTTTTTTCTCCAGGTACTGCCAAAAGGTAAAAGTGTTCCTAGTGAGCTCCATTCAAGCACACACAATCTCTACATGATCCTCTTTCATCTGCAGGAGTAAAGGGACAAGTAGAACTTTCCAAACGTGGCCTCTGAAGATGCCAAGTATTGCTTTTTTCTCCAGGTACTGCCAAAAGCTAAAAGTGTTCCTAGTGAGCTCCATTCAAGCACACACAATCTCTACATGATCCTCTTTCATCTGCAGGAGTAAAGGGACAAGTAGAACTTTCCAAACGTTGCCTCTGTAGATGCCAAGTATTGCTTTTTTCTCCAGGTACTGCCAAAAGGTAAAAGTGTTCCTAGTGAGCTCCATTCGAGCACACACAATCTCTACATGATCCTCTTTCATCTGCAGGAGTAAAGGGACAAGTAGAACTTTCCAAACGTTGCCTCTGTAGATGCCAAGTATTGCTTTTTCTCCAGGTACTGCCAAAAGGTAAAAGTGCTCCTAGTGAGCTCCATTCGAGCACGCACAATCTCTACATGATCCTCTTTCATCTGCAGGGGTAAAGGGACAAGTAGAACTTTCCAAACGTTGCCTCTGTAGATGCCAAGTATTGCTTTTTTCTCCAGGTACTGCCAAAAGGTAAAAGTGTTCCTAGTGAGCTCCATTCAAGCACACACAATCTCTACGTGATCCTCTTTCATCTGCAGGAGTAAAGGGACAAGTAGAACTTTCCAAACGTTGCCTCTGTAGATGCCAAGTATTGCTTTTTTCTCCAGGTACTGCCAAAAGGTAAAAGTGTTCCTAGTGAGCTCCATTCAAGCACACACAATCTCTACATGATCCTCTTTCATCTGCAGGAGTAAAGGGACAAGTAGAACTTTCCAAACGTGGCCTCTGAAGATGCCAAGTATTGCTTTTTTCTCCAGGTACTGCCAAAAGGTAAAAGTGCTCCTAGTGAGCTCCATTCAAGCACACACAACCTCTACATGATCCTCTTTCATCTGCAGGAGTAAAGGGACAAGTAGAACTTTCCAAACGTTGCCTCTGTAGATGCCAAGTATTGCTTTTTTCTCCGGGTACTGCCAAAAGGTAAAAGTGCTCCTAGTGAGCTCCATTCAAGCACACACACTCTCTACATGATCCTCTTTGATCTGCAGGGGTAAAGGGACAAGTAGAACTTTCCAAACGTGGCCTCTGAAGATGCCAAGTATTGCGTTTTTCTCCAGGTACTGCCAAAAGGTAAAAGTGTTCCTAGTGAGCTCCATTCAAGCACACACAATCTCTACATGATCCTCTTTCATCTGCAGGAGTAAAGGGACAAGTAGAACTTTCCAAACGTTGCCTCTGTAGATGCCAAGTATTGCTTTTTTCTCCAGGTACTGCCAAAAGGTAAAAGTGCTCCTAGTGAGCTCCATTCAAGCACACACAATCTCTACGTGATCCTCTTTCATCTGCAGGAGTAAAGGGACAAGTAGAACTTTCCAAACGTTGCCTCTGTAGATGCCAAGTATTGCTTTTTTCTCCAGGTACTGCCAAAAGGTAAAAGTGTTCCTAGTGAGCTCCATTCAAGCACACACAATCTCTACATGATCCTCTTTCATCTGCAGGAGTAAAGGGACAAGTAGAACTTTCCAAACGTGGCCTCTGAAGATGCCAAGTATTGCTTTTTTCTCCAGGTACTGCCAAAAGCTAAAAGTGTTCCTAGTGAGCTCCATTCAAGCACGCACAATCTCTACATGATCCTCTTTCATCTGCAGGAGTAAAGGGACAAGTAGAACTTTCCAAACGTTGCCTCTGTAGATGCCAAGTATTGCTTTCTTCTCCAGGTACTGCCAAAAGGTAAAAGTGCTCCTAGTGAGCTCCATTCGAGCACACACAATCTCTACATGATCCTCTTTCATCTGTAGGGGTAAAGGGACAAGTAGAACTTTCCAAACGTGGCCTCTGAAGATGCCAAGTATTGCTTTTTTCTCCAGGTACTGCCAAAACGTAAAAGTGCTCCTAGTGAGCTCCATTCAAGCACACACAATCTCTACATGATCCTCTTTCATCTGCAGGAGTAAAGGGACAAGTAGAACTTTCCAAACGTTGCCTCTGTAGATGCCAAGTATTGCTTTTTTCTCCAGGTACTGCCAAAAGGTAAAAGTGCTCCTAGTGAGCTCCATTCAAGCACACACACTCTCCACATGATCCTCTTTGATCTGCAGGGGTAAAGGGACAAGTAGAACTTTCCAAACGTGGCCTCTGAAGATGCCAAGTATTGCTTTTTTCTCCAGGTACTGCCAAACGGTAAAAGTGCTCCTAGTGAGCTCCATTCAAGCACACACACTCTCTACATGATCCTCTTTGATCTGCCGGGGTAAAGGGACAAGTAGAACTTTCCAAACGTGGCCTCTGAAGATGCCAAGTATTGCTTTTTTCTCCAGGTACTGCCAAAAGGTAAAAGTGCTCCTAGTGAGCTCCATTCAAGCACACACACTCTCTACATGATCCTCTTTGATCTGCAGGGGTAAAGGGACAAGTAGAACTTTCCAAACGTGGCCTCTGAAGATGCCAAGTATTGCTTTTTTCTCCAGGTACTGCCAAAAGGTAAAAGTGCTCCTAGTGAGCTCCATTCAAGCACACACACTCTCTACATGATCCTCTTTGATCTGCAGGGGTAAAGGGACAAGTAGAACTTTCCAAACGTTGCCTCTGTAGATGCCAAGTATTGCTTTTTTCTCCAGGTACTGCCCAAAGGTAAAAGTGCTCCTAGTGAGCTCCATTCAAGCACACACAGTCTCTACATGATCCTCTTTCATCTGCAGGGGTAAAGGGACAAGTAGAACTTTCCAAACGTTGCCTCTGTAGATGCCAAGTATTGCTTTTTTCTCCAGGTACTGCCAAAAGGTAAAAGTGCTCCTAGTGAGCTCCATTCAAGCACACACACTCTCTACATGATCCTCTTTGATCTGCAGGGGTAAAGGGACAAGTAGAAGAACTTCCCAAACGTGGTCTCTGAAGATGCCAAGTAGTGCTTTTTTCTCCAGGTACTGCCAAAAGGTAAAAGTGCTCCTAGTGAGCTCCATTCAAGCACACACACACTCTACATGATCCTCTTTGATCTGCAGGGGTAAAGGGACAAGTAGAAGGACTTCCCAAACGTGCTCTCTGAAGATGCCAAGGATTTTGCCTTGCTCTGTTTTCTCCAGTTGCCGCCAAAAGGTAAAAGTGCTCCTACTGAGCTCAATTCAAGCACGCATACTTTCCAAATTATCTTTTTTATTCTGTAGAGTAAAAGGGACGAGTATGAGAACTTTCCAAATGTGGCCTCTGAAGATGTCAATGGGTCTTGCTTTTTTCTCGAGTTACTGCCAAACGATCAAAGGGCTCCAGAAAGTGCTCTTCTTGTAACCGACTAAATATCTTCCGCCTTTTCCATGAGTTGAGATTCCCTTTTCCTCCAGCTTCCGATAAAGTTTGAATTCTGGCACATTTGAGCAGTTTCATTTTTTGGTAAAAATGGCAAAGAACGTAGGCCGTACCTCTTCGTATTTTTCATTCTTTTTTTAGCGTCAAAATTCGAATGTCTTTTGCCGTGTAGCAGTGGGAAGGCGAGGACGCCTTGCACCACATTTTCGCTCAAAAATCGAAAGGGTGAATCTGTTATATGGTCTATGCTGTGAGCAAAGTGAAAAGTGCAGTGATCTGGATCAAATATGATTCGCGGATGTTCTCATGATGATGATTTTTATTTGCTTTTTATTTTTATTTGCCAGGTAGATCTGGGAAGACGGGAGCACCTGCCACTTTCGGACTTGGAAAATGGCAAGAGGATTCTCTCATTTCATCATTTCCACTTAGTGAGGAAGTGCTTCTTATAGATACCTTGCTCAAATGCTCAATTATTTATTGGTGTTCTAATGATGATATTATTTAGAAGGTTCAAATAAGGAAACATGTCGAAAAACACAATCATTAAAATAAAGTTGTCGCTATTGTTCACTAAAGGCGTAAGTCTTGTATTTGCTCCCGTTTTCAGAGGGGGAGAGAAAAAAATAAGTGCTCATTACTAGTTGAAATTATGCGAAGTGATTGTGTTGTGAACCTGGAGCAAAAGTATTGAATTTCGTCCTGAGAGACACAACTTGTTCGGTTTTATTTTCCCTGGAAAAATAAAAATGTTTTTACTAGCTCACACCATGCGCAAATATTCTCTAGGTGATGTTGATTATTTTGCAGGTGGGCCTGTGCAGACTGCGCTCATGCCGAATTTTGCCCTGAAAGAATGCCAGAGCTTCTTCGTTTTCGCAAAAAAAAATCACAATAACAATGAGCTCAGTTGAAGCACAAATATTGTCCAGAAGATCGAATTCATTTTACGAGGAGTTAGGTCCTCATGGCATACCGATCGCCAGCTGATTATTTCTTGGTGATTATGTCTCTGATGATGATGCTTGATTCCTTTCAAGTGCCTACTGAACCTTTAATAAAATATTTTTGCAAATTTGTGTCTTTATGTAGTATTGTGGGCTACCTACAACACGGCGTCCTCAAGGTATGTACGGATCTCCCGCAAAAGTAGTTTACCGCACTTCACAGTTTCAGAAGTAAATAAAACGCCAATTAGTAAGCTACATTTTTGTTAAATAGCCGAACGGAAATTTCGGCTCAATGGAACTGCCGCGAAACCAAGGCGGAATTCAAAATTCGCGGGCAAAAAATGGACTCTTCCGAGAGGGAGGTAAAGGACCTCCCTCCGGGCGAGTTCATTAATGGACTCTTCCAAAATAGGGGGGTAAAGGCCCTCCCTCCGGACGAGTTCATTAATGGACTCTTCCGGGGGTGTCCTTTACCTCCCCGGACGAGTCCACTCCAACTCGGTCACCTTGATTGACCTTGAAAGACCTCTACTTGACCTCTATTCGACCTCTAAAACGACCTTTTCAAACATTGAAAAATGGCAAAAAATTTTGAAAACTGAAAAACCTCGATTGACCTTGTTTGACCTTGATTGACCTTGTTTGACCCTGAATGACCTTGTTTGACCTCTAACGTGGCCTTGAATTAGTTCCGGACGTCTCCGCTAGGGGGCTACCACCATTTTGCGAAATTTTTCTTGCTTTTCAGAAAATGGTCACTTTTTTTACAACATTGATGGACTGCGCCGGGTGGGGTGGGGGAAGGGTTCTTTGCCTCCAACGAGGAAGAGTCCATCTTTAGCTCGCTAGTTTGGCTCTAGTCCTCCAGGGTCGTCTACCCCGCGTTCCTGTCACTAAATTGAGACCTGCTTATCATCGAAACTAGCTCGAAGGTTAAAACAAAATGAAGATAAAATAACGGACTACCTTACATACCTTGCGGGCCTTGTCTTCTACGGCTCATTGCTCGTGGTACCAAATATAGAGTGCTATTTGAACGAAGACAATCACAAGAGCTTGCTCGGTTTTTATTCAACTCTTGGAAAGACACATGATAAGCATATCCCTCGTCGGGGAGAACGAAGACGACGTCCCGTCAGCAGTCGCCGTTGCTGGCGGCCAAACGTTCCACAAAGCGTCCTAATTTGTGATCAATATCTGCTACAAAGTAGTCATTATCTAATAGCAAACATGTGGACATGATTTCAGCTGGTTATGTGCGCTTTTATTCCTTGGCTAAAAGTGGAGAAAATGGGAAGGCAATTTCACCGGCCAAACTTCGAAGGTTCTTCCACCTGTCCCTTTCCACCTGCAAATTAAAGAGAGGATCATTTATAGAGTTGGTGTGCTTAATTTGAGGTCAACACGAGCACTTTTATTTTTGGCAGAAAATTGAGAAAAACGTGGGTCTCTTGGCATTTTCCATGGCCAATATATGAAGGTTCTTTAAATATCCATGTCTTTGCTAATTTAACGAAAAAACAAAGTGCTCAAAATTGTGTTATGTACCTATGACAACCTCATAGATACTCGAGAAGATCTGCTTATTTATTAGCGCAAAATTAGGAGGTACGCTTTAATTCTAGCGCATAACATGTGCAGAAACAAATACATATTTGACAAATTTTGACCCTAAAAACCACAGGAGGCTAGCCTGAGCTCTTGTGCCATTTTTAGCGAAAAAATAAAAGTGCTCAAATCGTGCTAGAATGTAGCACAGTGCAAGCTGCTCTTTAATCGTGGCTCAAGACTTAATCAGAAAAAAATATATTCAAATTTTGACCAAAGGAGCTTACACGACGAAGAGAACGTATGCACACTTTCAGCTTTCCTCACCGAATGGAGAACACATGAGAGTCCTCTTGTCCTTTTTCAAGCCAAAATGTTTAAGAATGCCCTTGTCTCTCCAGTTCCACCTACAAAATAATAATAATAATCATCAAGAGGATGTCTGCGAATTATTTGAGTTAATTATAAGCACTTTCAGCTTTCCTCACTGAATGGAAAACACATGAGTCCTCTTGTCCTTTTTCAAGCCAAAATGTTTAAGAATGCCCTTGTCTCTCCAGTTCCACCTACAAAATAATAATAATAATAATCAAGAGGATGTCTGCGAATTATTTGAGTTAATTATAAGCACTTTCAGCTTTCCTCACCGAATGGAAAACACATGAGTCCTCTTGTCCTTTTTCAAGCCAAAATGTTTAAGAATGCCCCTGTCTCTCCAGTTCCACCTACAAAATAATAATAATAATCATCAAGAGGATGTCTGCGAATTATTTGAGTTAATTATAAGCACTTTCAGCTTTCCTCACCGAATGGAAAACACATGAGAGTCCTCTTGTCCTTTTTCAAGCAAAATTGTTTAAGAATGCCCTTGTCTCTCCAGTTCCACCTACAAAATAATAATAATAATAATCAAGAGGATGTCTGCGAATTATTTGAGTTAATTATAAGCACTTTCAGCTTTCCTCACCGAATGGAGAACACATGAGAGTCCTCTTGTCCTTTTTCAAGCCAAAATGTTTAAGAATGCCCTTGTCTCTCCAGTTCCACCTACAAAATAATAATAATAATCATCAAGAGGATGTCTGCGAATTATTTGAGTTAATTATAAGCACTTTCAGCTTTCCTCACTGAATGGAAAACACATGAGTCCTCTTGTCCTTTTTCAAGCCAAAATGTTTAAGAATGCCCTTGTCTCTCCAGTTCCACCTACAAAATAATAATAATAATAATCAAGAGGATGTCTGCGAATTATTTGAGTTAATTATAAGCACTTTCAGCTTTCCTCACCGAATGGAAAACACATGAGTCCTCTTGTCCTTTTTCAAGCCAAAATGTTTAAGAATGCCCCTGTCTCTCCAGTTCCACCTACAAAATAATAATAATAATCATCAAGAGGATGTCTGCGAATTATTTGAGTTAATTATAAGCACTTTCAGCTTTCCTCACCGAATGGAAAACACATGAGAGTCCTCTTGTCCTTTTTCAAGCAAAATTGTTTAAGAATGCCCTTGTCTCTCCAGTTCCACCTACAAAATAATAATAATAATCATCAAGAGGATGTCTGCGAATTATTTGAGTTAATTATAAGCACTTTCAGCTTTCCTCACCGAATGGAAAACACATGAGAGTCCTCTTGTCCTTTTTCAAGCCAAAATGTTTAAGAATGCCCTTGTCTCTCCAGTTCCACCTACAAAATAATAATAATAATAATCAAGAGGATGTCTGCGAATTATTTGAGTTAATTATAAGCACTTTCAGCTTTCCTCACCGAATGGAAAACACATGAGAGTCCTCTTGTCCTTTTTCAAGCAAAATTGTTTAAGAATGCCCTTGTCTCTCCAGTTCCACCTACAAAATAATAATAATAATCATCAAGAGGATGTCTGCGAATTATTTGAGTTAATTATAAGCACTTTCAGCTTTCCTCACCGAATGGAAAACACATGAGAGTCCTCTTGTCCTTTTTCAAGCCAAAATGTTTAAGAATGCCCTTGTCTCTCCAGTTCCACCTACAAAATAATAATAATAATCATCAAGAGGATGTCTGCGAATTATTTGAGCTAGGTATAAGCACTTTCAGCTTTCCTCACCGAATGCAAAACACATGAGAGTCCTCTTGTCCTTTTTCAAGCCAAAATATTTAAGAATGCCCAGGCTACGAAAAAAATATGCTCAAAAGACTTTTATCTGCAGGGAACTTTAGCGACCTACCGCAAGTTATTTTATCAAATTTTATTGTCAATAAATTTAATTTCGTGGGAGCTCGAAACACAAAGCGCATGACTTACCCCACACTACTAAAAAAATATACTCCTACCACAAAGGATAATAAATGAAAGAGAAAAAAGATGCGGAAACCGGCGTTACCAGACGCGGAAATTTTCGGCGGCATTCACCTCCCTGTCAAGAAGCCAGGCCAAGGGCGGCGCGGAGGATATCAACCTGCCCACTTCAGACTCCTTTGCAACATTTTTCAACATTCAACAACATTCATTCCTTTGAACGCCACAGTCATATGAAGGTCCAGTGAAGTTGACAATAAACACATGCCATCGGAGGACGTAGTGCAAAGATGATGCTTTTCGCATCCAACCTCATGAACAGCTGGACAACTATATGCCGTTCTATTCTTTCTGCAGCACTTGATTTTAGCCCTCGAGAATTTACAGTGTTCACCGACTCAAAACCTGCGCTGCAAGCTATTGAGAACACAAGCATACGAGGCACGTCCGTGGCTGCTGCAGGAGTCAATGTCAAGCCAAAATATCAAAATGTCAATGAGAACTGACTTTTCATTCGATAACAGAACGCTCTTGGGCGCTGTGACAGGTCCTGCGTATTTATTTTATTTTTCGAAAGTTAATCTTTAGAGCCGGGTTAAAAAAGGATCCGTTAGAGGCAAAGTTGCAATCAACGGGTTTCTTGTTGTATCACCAGCTATAGAACTTTCTCATTGACATTTTGGTCCTAGTCCTTAATTAGAAACCGGACTACACAACAATAGTTTAAGTATCCTCACACCACTGGGAACACTATGTAGAGTCTTTTTGCTGTGCCATTTTTTTTTACGATTTTCGCTCATTTTTCGTGAAACAGCAGTCTCTATCGACAGCAAAAGACTCCTTATCCTTTTATCCCCCCGCCCCCAGGAGCTTGTGAACTCTTTGCTGTGCCTAAGCAATTACTTTAAGCCACTAGTTAAGCGATACAAGGAGTGCAATATACCAAGACAGTAAAGAAATTTCTCGATATTTAATTCGCAACAATTGAAAACATCATACATAAAACCTTGAGCTTGAAAACAAGGACAATACGACGGCTTTGATGATGCATCTTCACCAGCTACATGCCATCCTTTCAAGAATGAACAGGACAACTGGATTCAATGGTTCCTGCGTCCTCACCCAAGGGACCGCCGCCTGCAGATAGAAGCAAATTAGCAAATATCGTTACAAAACACAATATACTTCACAATGTGGTGAGTCATTGCAGGAGGTTCTTGCAGCCACTTGGGTGAAGGCTGGTACAGCAGAAGGTCTCGAAGGCGACGGTGGGGGTGGCATTCAAAATTTACCTGCCTCAACCAGTAAGCTAGTGCATGTTTGCGCACCGGGGACCCATGAAACAGCAAAGGCGAAACAAAGGAAGCAAGCATTTATTGCAATAATGAAATACAATTGCACACTGTAACCAAAGGACAAAGGAAGACAGACAACGGGGGTGGTCGCAGTATCACGGCCTCGACGGTAAACTAAGTGAATGTTTGCGTCAAGGGGACGGCGAGAAAAATGACATACAAGGAAGCAGCATATATACTTTATTTTCAAAAGTATATCAGTCACAGCAAGATAAAAACGAAGAAAACGGGGAAACGCCACAACGGATTACATGCCTAACGCCGCGGCCGTAAGCTAACCCTAACTCCGATGGAATTGGAATCGAAGGTGGATACGGAAGTTCTTTCCTACCTTTGCCGTAACACCCATTTGGCTTACGAACTGAAATGCGGAGTTCCTCTTCAGTTGACGAAAAATAAAACATTCCGTTCGTCAAAGCGCAACGGTGTCCATAACTGCACGAGCCGTTGGTCTGTGACGAACGAAATGCGGGCTCAGTTAAGCCTAACTAAAGCTGCTCGAGGATCAAAGGCGCGTAGCTCCTCTTGAAGCTTGCCATCTTCATCTGTCTAGCTTAGCTACAGCGAAGCAACTTTTGCATTTACATTGACGTTTCGCTGACATTCCCTTAACTGAGCCCCGTTGTTGCAGAGCCGAATGGGACAGCCCAGACGGTCACTGCTAAGGAAAACCATACGCTCACCATTCGAAGGCTTCGTTTACCAAGTCGTGAATGTTGAGGAACAAAAATCCGCCTTGTCGTCACTGCTGAACACATATCTTCAATGTGGCCTAAAAGAAATGGTAAAAGACGTACGGTGAGGGTAGAAAAAGGAGATAATACCCGGGTAAGGGCCACACAAGGTGCTTATACTCACCACTCGTTTCGAACTACGGAAGCTGCACACAGCGTCGCACAACCAAGAACAACTGTTGGCTTCGGGACCATGCGTGTTGCTTTTAAAGAAATGGTGGCGCTAGGTATGCACTCTGGAAAAATACTCTTGATCTTTGATATTTTAATCAGAAAGAGGGAAAAAAAATGCGAGAACAGTTTTGTGGCATATGCCTTTATCGCAGCGATAGTTTATCGCCCATTTATCAAATCAACATGAAAAACTGCGTTACTGGTACGATCTCCAGATATCGAGGAATGATACTAGAGCAAAAAGTATGCGAGGAGGAGTGGCCGAGAAAGGGAAATACATGGGACGTCTTCGAACGTTGCCAGTGGAGCAAGGTGATTTGCGACTGAAACTATGCCGGTAAAAGTGGTTAATTTTGCTCTCTTATAACAATTCGCGACTTCCGATGGAGGAATATCTCGCGGGACCTCATTTTCGCGGCACTTGTTGTTCGCTGCCGGTGCACACACGGAACTCGCTTCCGAAATATCGAACTTCTCAATCAGGAGAACGTCATCTGAGATTTCTCAATGGCGCCCTCGGTAGTGATTCCCGAGCATGCGCTACAGTCTTCAACTCTAGTCGTGCGTAAAGCACTTCCAAAGATACTGAGGACGCCAATGAGGAATTTCCCCGTCGTTCGTGCAAGAAAGCACTGACCTTCGCCGTAATAGAATATATGATGAACTCCACACCTGGCGACTGGTTCATGTAGCCCTATACGCTGAACACCGTCGAGGAAGTATTGAACGTGGGCGAATGGGTGTCCGGTGCTCCGATGTCCAGTACTCAAAGGAACATGAAAAGGTTCGAGAACAAATATGTCGGGAAAACTAGAAATTAGGATAACAAGCCCTGAAACACACATTCGCAAAAAAAAGAAAAGAAAAAAAACCGCGAGTGTAGCGCGTAATCCTGGAACGCAAGAGAGCTTTCAATCTCGCGGGTCAGACAACCTGCTATTTTCTTTCTTTTTGCAGCGCCGCCCTTCCCGCGTCTCGACTTGTTGCTCTCGCTAGCTGATGATTCTCGGTGGCCAATGAAAAACGCTGTGCCACATGACGTCACGAGACGAGAGGAGCCGCTGGGCGAGGTCGTCGCCGCCCTCTTGCAAAGCAATCTTCTCAGTAAACTTGCACTTCCCAAATGAAATATTTTACGTCAAGTTTTACGAAGGCACTATTCGCATATGACGCCGCAAAAAAATACATGTTCCAGGTACCTTCGACGCTCCTTTAAAAATGTTCCCACGCGTGTAAAAAAAAAAGAAAAGAAAAAGAAAAAAAAACATTGCGTACGTTGAGACGCTTCGAGTCCGTGAGTCTGATTTGTTAAAAATTCGAACTTCTATTATTTTTCTTTTTTTTTGTGCAAATTATTGCGTGTGTGTGTGTGTGTGCGTGTGTCATGGGTATACCATATACCATGCATATACGAGTCAAGGGCCAACAGTATTTATAGATAAATAAAAAATATACCGATAACTCCAAAGGGTCATGCTGAAGGCTGATAGGTGGTGAACTCGAATTCTTCCACTGGCTGCTGTTTTCATCACAGCTGCTGTGCTGCCTCACGTTTTCCGGCAGACTTTCCAGACGGACGTCGGCACAGTTCCCTCTGAAGTCAGCCCAGGACGCACGCCTCTGTCTTTCACTCTTTCCAACTGTCCTCTCCCGCCACTCACAGCCGCAGTTGCTGCGCTCGTGACAACAACAATGAACAAAAAAGCCGTCGACTGCTTCTTGCCATCGCTAGAGGAAAACTTTTGGCGAAATTCTTTTTGAAATAAGGGTTTTTTACCATCACGCGGTGGCGGCACGTGACAGTGCCATGTGACAGGTCATGGCCATAGTGCTACCGACAAAACTACACGCGGTGTTTCGCTCCATGGAGCTACCGCTTAGAAAAACACTTTCGGAACTTAAGTTTCGAAAGAAAAAGGTACATATATACAGGGTGGTCCACCAACAACGATAAAAATTCATAGTAAATCACGTAGGTAACGGAGAGACATGCGGTCCCCATGGGGACCTGTCTCTCCTGTTTCATCAGGAGAGACAGGGCACTCTCTGCCTTGTGTCTCTCTGTCTGGTGTTGTGCTGCTTGGGTACACATTCCGCGTGTACGCCCACAATATTTTTCAACACAACAGAACCACACAGAAAGACCGTCCAAAGCCGACAGCTGACCGCATATAGGATAGGCAGATCATAACAAGTTTATTCTGGTGATGATATTGGCTGTCGCATAGTTGTGTCAACAACACCTCTGCATTTTCTTTTTCTTTCTTTTTTTTTTAGTACCAGCTCTTGTGTTACAGTGGCTACATACGATGCTGGGCATTCCACGACGAGACTGCGAAGTGACCCGGGCGCCGGCTGTGCTGTCTGCGTGTTTTCCCTGAGTTTTCCTCAGACGCTTTGAGGCAAATGTCGGCACAGTTCCCTGTGAAGTCGGCCCAGGACGCACGACCTCCCCCTTGCGATAGTCGTGATGTTGTCCGCCTGACCGACTAGGGCAACCAGTTCCATCACTACCTCCTGTATTTTCGCACACAGAACAAAGTTCTTGCAGAGGCAGAATCCTCGAGAATTTACATTTCTGTACGAGATCCCTGGGCGATCCGTCCGGACTAGGAAGCACCTCGCTGAAATGCGGGTCGTTCAACAGAGGCAGGTTGCACCTCTCATCCACGGGAGGGTGATCGCGATCTAGGAAGAACTGTCCTTACGAACAAAGTCCCCGTAGTCGTCAAGAATGAAGGTAAACTTTTTCAGAGTAGGACAAGAAGTAAACGCAGCGAAAAGGACACAAGGGACCTTGCGCTCTCAAAAGTGCAGCAAAACGCTTAGCTACGCACTGCACTCTGGAGTTGAGTAAATACATAGCTGAGAAAGTTTGAAGAAGTAGGTGGAAATCGGTACACAGCAGTCATGCATACCGCGTGGGCGTAAACATGGCGGCTTTGCGGCATTCGCTTCTACAAACCCTGGTGGAAATGGTCTGCAATCCCAAGTGGTTCATGAAACCTTTTCCGCTTTGAACCACTTATACGTACAAAGTAGATCAAAGTGGTTTCAAGTGGAAAAGGTTTCATAAACCACTTGGGATTGCAGACCTTTTCCGCCTGGGAAGGGTGACTCCACCCATCTGACGTCATTTGTTTGTAAACAGGGAGAGGTCTCGCTGCTGGAATTCTTTCTGGACACTATAGTATACAGGCGTCAACACTGTCAAACGTTGAGACTTGCGAACAGACCTGGCGCGAGCACCTCCGTGCAACCCTGGAAACGACGACGACACGACTGGGCCCTTACATGGCGTCAACCAGAAAATCCCAGCTCTGGGACCGTTCATTTTCAGCGCTCAGGGGTCCCATTCCGAGGAAACGAGCTGTATCCGTACTCTGTAGTATCGAGGAAGGAGTGTCGGTAGGGAGCGACGCTTTGCACTTCTGGTAGTTCCTTGCCGCGGGTTTGCATTATTGGTTTGTGTGGAGTCACTGCCACGGGGGTGACGTCACGAGAGCCACGGTAATAGACTGTTGGGTTTGGAGATAGTGACTTATCTCGCGGCCGGTCCAGCCACTTATCGTCCGTTGATATCGTACACGTGTAGTAGTAGGGGGCGCTGAAGACTGTCATCGATACCCTTAAAAAGGCGGGCGTGTTTGTATTGTGGCACTTCCCGGGGGATCCTCGAGCTGATCACGGATCGTTGGCATCGCAGGGTATGCAAGTATGGTAATAAATTGTTGTTTCTCTGCTATTTGAATGTTTATTTTGTACTACCTCCGGCGAGGCGAACGGATGCGGAAGGCCCCGGGAGTGGGAGCCCTGTGCCCAGTTGGGCAGGGGCGGTAGTTTTCTCACAATGGCGCCCAACGTGGGGCCCGAGTCCGTTCGGTGGAGGGTTCATGTATATTATGTGCCACGTATGTTGGCGGTTTGGGCCGGTAAGGTGTTTTCGGCGTTGCTAATTGTTTTGTTTGTTCTTCGTGACCAGCTCCTCGCTCCCGGTCAGTTGTAGGCTGCAACGTGGCTGCGACTCTGGAGCAAGACTGAGGCACTCAGTTCCCCGGCCCTGCTCTAGGAGGACGCCTGACTTGGGCGCAGTAGTACCCGCAGGGCTCGCGCGGCAGTCAGACGTATCGATGGCGTCTCATCCACGATTCCGCACAGGTTAGCGTCCGCAGTGCACGCGCTACCGCTACCTGACTCCGCGTCAGCTGCGCTGGCGGCACGCACGGAGAGGCCGTTCGCGGGCATCGGCTGCAGCCGAGATACACGTCATTCCATGACTCCCAGCACGGTTCATGAACGAATTTCTTCTGCCGGATTACGAACGCAGTTTCCGAAAGGAGCTGCATAAGCGTACTCAGCTTTGCGACGAGAGCCATGTAGAATTCGTTCGGGCTTCACTTCGGCCGTTCAGTAGGGTTGTTTCCTCTACGACTGAAGCGCGGAAGGTCGCATCGGCTATCCGTCACTGCCACTCACGCGTTCGCCCAATTTTCGAGCCCGTCACTTCACCAGGCGGGAAGGATGGCGTAGGAGGTTCGTGCTATACAAGGCGACCTCTTAGCTGAACTCGAATACCATCTCCGCCTACGCCGGACCAGGCGTTAGAACCGCGTTGCACGTATTCGACGGGGATTAATTTCGGTTGAGCGCCGACATGCAGACGGACTCGCGACCGATACAGTGCTGCCTACAGTATGCGACCTTACAGGCAGTGTAGGTGGCCGCCGAAACGTCGGTCACTAGGACCTAGTGCTCTTGACTCGTCCTGGCATCCAGTTCGCTGTCATTCACACGACCGCGACCTCATAGTGATTAGAGGGTCCAACAACGCCTCTTCGCCAGGTGATTCCTTCTGGTCACTTTCCTGTATTACCTTTCCTTTATTTTAGTCGACCTAGCAAACTCGGAATCCAGCAAGTGCTCACCGCAGGAGGCCCCTACCTTCACCGCGCCAGGACAAAGGCCGCCCGGGCTTCGAGGGTTCGAGATGCCGATGTGGTAGCAGCCCTTGCGGTCATCCAAAGACACAGGAAATGTTACGGGACATCGAGCAGCAACCTGCAGAGCCGCCAAGAGGAAATGACGTCGTAATCGACATCCTCGACGACGACTAGATGGACGACGTTCTCTGAAAATATGAACTGAATTGGTGTGTGTGATCGCGCCCTGGGACCTCTTTTGTTTTTCAGTGCCGTGACGGCACGTCGAGTTTTTTGGTCGGGGGAGTGTTGGGTTTGCAGATAGTGCCTATCTCGCGGCCGGTGCAGCCGCTTATCGTCTGTTGATATCGTACACGTGTAGTAGTAGTAGTATGGGGCGCTCAAGACTGTCATTGATACCCTTGAAAAGACGGGCGTGTTTGTATTGTGGCACTTCCCGGGGGATCCTCGAGCTGATCACGGATCGTTGGCATCGCAGGGTATGCAAGTATGGTAATAAATTGTTGTTCCTCTGCTATTTGAATGGTTATTTCGTACTACCTCCGGCGAACGGATGCGGAAGGCCCTGGCAGTGGGAGCCCAGTTGGGCAGGGCCGGTAGTTTTCCCACAAGACCTATCCCTGTTTACAAACAGATGACATCAGATGGTACAACAGCTCCCACAAGAAAGCCACGTTGAGATGTGGGTTCTCATATCAGATTTATTTACATTATTATATTTATAAGATCCTCAGGAGCTTGAAGGGCGCGAGTTTCTCTCGGAGTGCACATGGGGTCTCTATGCAAAGCAAAACGCGAAAGTCCTAATAACAAACCACGTTCCGCACAGGATTACGACATTGACTTTCAGACGGTGCAACTCTTGGAAGGAAGCTTTCCTTTCTTTCTGCGGTGGACTGAGAAGGCGAATGAAGACACGAAAACGCCGAAAAACGTGACCTCATGTACCACTGATACAAAGAAGCCCCCCCCCCCCCCGCGTGGCCTTTGTGAAGGAATATGGCTTTGTGAAACGGCAGTGTTCTCCGTCGGCGCTGTTTCGGTTTCACTATGTCTATCAACGTCATGATTACGTCACGGTGATGTTGCGCTTTTCGCTTGCACCTCCTGCACCAGATCTGAACTGGGTTATTTGCGTGCTACACTTTCCCGTTGAAAAGAAAGACATTACCAATAAAGTTCCTTTCAGCTGGAAAGTGCAGCTCCCGAAAACCCGTCTTGCGTGGAGTCCAGTGCAAGTGAAAAGAATGCGCTTCAATGGTAACCATAGTAGAGGTCGTTCAACTTCTTCCTCTCAAAAGATGACCGTGAGCTTAGCAAGATCGTCTCTCTGCTGCTGCAGAAGTGCTTATGGTGTTATTCAGGTGCATATAAAAAGGTTCAAGACCACACAATTTCATAATTCTTATAGGCCTCGATTCGTACACTTCCACGCATTATTTCACTTTTAAACACGCTCACTAATTTCTAAAAGCAAAAAGTCAGTCTACGGAACTACACGCACAGCAAATATAACCAACTATACAAATATACAACATCAGACACATCAATTTCTATATTTCTATGGAACACGGATTAGAAACGTAGAAGCATATCCCATACAGAACACGCATCTAGCAACCTTGCGTGGGTACCTTCGCGCATGCGCACTAGCCACGAGTAGAACGGTACAAATGAACGCGACGAACGACGCGTGAGGAACGGCGGCTTTTTCTTCTGCAGTTTAGCTGCCCTAGTAAAATTACGATGAAATTATCTTTGTGTTATAGTTGAGATTCACAGTAAGGACATATGTTAACAGAGATTGGAGCGACGTTTCGCCGTCTGTTCTCGGGATCCCACGGTGATGCAGTGTCCGACCGTCGGAGGAAACGTAAGAGGAATCAAGATGAATTTGAAGGGGATGATCCCACAGCTTCCCGACGCAAGCAGGCTCGATACGACTTCCAAACCGACCATCGGGACTACGCCCCAGGATGGATTCGATGGGCGGTGCGAAAACCTTTGAGGAATTACTTCGTTAACAGCGTTATTCGTTGCTTCTGGCCCTCCCAGGCCCCTGTCATTCCGTCTGAGCCACGCTTACCAGAATTTAGTTCCAACCGAAACGTGTTTACCGTCAACATGCCTAAGAAAACAAACACGCGACTAGCACTGTCATCGGCCGAATTGGCGCGGCCGTCTCTGAAGTGTGACTACGAAATACAAAATTCTGATGCTACAGGATCGGCTGTTTGGGTAAAACCGGCTGACACTACCAAGCAAGCTCGTCGGCGACCAGCAGTGAACTCACGGCCCCCTGAGCACAAGCAGCTTCTTACACCGTACAGGTGCATCAACTTGAAAGAAAAGGAAGAATTTAGGCTTCTGCTGCAGCATTTCAACGTGTCACAAAGATTCGGGAGGCCCAAGAGGAAACCAGTGCTTAAAGATGCTTCCACTATGGCAACCGAAGCCTTGCTTCCATCAGCCGCTTGTTCCAGCTTGCAACAGTCCAGTGCATTGGTCCCAGCTGAAGTGAAGCCGAAGAAGTTGCACCACAACACTATTAACCTTTGTGACCTCGACGGGCAGACAGAGGAAGAGAAAAAGGAAGAAAGCACACAGTGGGTCCCAGTTGTACCAAAGACAACCTTCAGTAAGACTCCAACAAGCCCGTACTTCTCTCCACGATGGGTGGAAGATTTCAAGGAGCACTTAACATTCTTAGAAGAGGACAAGCTCGCCCAAATTAAAAAACAAGAGCAAGTGTGCCAGAAACTGAGGGCCCAGAGTGAAAAAGAACGTCAAGTGGAAGACGACTTTGTTCCTTGTGTACTTCTAGAGGATGTTCCCGCGGAAGAAGCTTTGCCCGAGCTCACCTCGGAGATGGAAGCGGTGATCGACAATGCGCTCTCTCCAACCCCTCCAGACGAAGTGTTAGCCAGCGGATTTCGCTTGACCGTCACTCGCCGCGACATGGAAACCCTCGCGGGGCTCAATTGGCTGAACGACGAGGTCATCAACTTCTACATGAACCTCCTCGTCGAGCGAGGCCGCACAGATAACTTTCCCAGCGTATACGCCTTCAATACGTTCTTCTATCCCAAGCTCGTAGCTGGTGGACATGTTGCGCTGAAACGGTGGACGAGGAAAGTCGACCTTTTCTCACACGACCTCGTTTTGGTTCCTGTACACCTGGGAGCGCATTGGTGCCTGGCGGTCATTGACTTCCGCAGCAAGACGATCCAGTATTACGATTCTATGGGAGGATCCAACCCGGAATGCCTGGAGGCTCTGCGTGACTACTTGAAGGACGAAAGTCTGGACAAGCGTCAGGAGAAGCTGGACATGAGTGAATGGACACTGGAAACTGTTAAGGGGGTGCCGCAGCAGATGAACGGGAGTGACTGCGGGATGTTTGCGCTTAAATATGCGGAATACATTACTCGCGATGCGAAGATCACTTTCAGTCAGATGAACATGCCTTATTTCCGCAGGCGAATGGTCTACGAAATTTTGACGAAGAGACTTCTCTGACCCGTTACTGTATTTTGTCAATCCATTATACATTTGTTTGTCTCTGAGCACAGTGCATGTATTTTCTGTTGGGGCTCGCTGTTGCTTCCTCATTGGTCGGAGCTGCACCACACTACCGAATATTTCAAGTGACGGGACGTCATGGCACGGCTGAAGCACTCGATATTTTTGTAACCGTTTGCATTATTATTTTGCACTCACATTAAATGTTGGTAATCGATAGCAAATGTGCTGCTGTTGCCTCCTTTGGTAAGGAACGTTTGGGGGTAAGAGCAAGAGCAGCAATATTTTTTTAAATGTGTGTCCCTACCTCCAGCCTTCGTTTGAGGAACGTGGTAAGCAGAAGGGATATTGATCTCAACGTAGCAGCTCCGCAGTTTCCCTCTCTCCCTTTTTGCCTGTGCTGCACCTTCGTGGGCCC
The DNA here is from genome assembly GCF_037126465.1 of Ornithodoros turicata. Taxonomy (NCBI): domain Eukaryota; kingdom Metazoa; phylum Arthropoda; class Arachnida; order Ixodida; family Argasidae; genus Ornithodoros; species Ornithodoros turicata. The sequence continues at coordinate 20,772,069 of NC_088210.1, read as the reverse complement.
TCCCAAATATGGGGACAAGATTTGCACAAGCTTTTACCTCTCCCAGTGCGCAGTAACAAACTGATAGCATACTGGACAAAGAGCAGGTTGTCTTGTCGTGTATGTTTGTGAAATTTGTCCTTGTTCTGAGCTCCTCGAAGTCAAGGCGATGCCAGAGTTGTTGCAAGTTATACATGTATTGTATTTTCGGGTGGTTGTCACAGCTGTCTGGCATGCTCCTCTGTGCGACCAGCTCTGGACATTAACTCTTAATTATTAGTAACTGGACATTAATTTTCTCAAACAGTGGCTCTGCAGCCAGAAACAAGGTCCTGTTTTATGACAGTCTACTTCTGATAAAGAAAAAAATTACCTTTGAGCTGCTGCAGAATGGTATCTCTTCATTTAACATGCTGCAGGCATGCAAGGTCAATAATTAAGAGGAAATTTTCAGGGCTAATGTATGTGTCTGCTATGCACTCTTGGTGACAAGGGTGTTTCAGAGGGAAATGCTCAAATTTGCCAGTGCTGTTCTTTCTCCGCAAACAGTCTATCGGTAGAGCAAGGACCCATGGGTTCGTTTCACAATGATATATAGGACTTCCTACACCCAAAGGTACAAAATTTCGTTTACAAAAACTTCCCTCAGATGAAAATTTCTTGATAATTCCCATTTTTCCAAGTTTTTCTAGATACCCCGACATTAAACCCATGCCGGCACGAGAACAATTCACGGAAGGAAGTTACTGGAAACGTTAGCCAGCTGTAGGACTTGAACCTACATCTTCTGGCTAACCTTTCCAGTGACTTCCTTCTTTCTTCCTTCATTGTCCTTAGGCACTTGAGGCTTTGTGTGTTTGTCCTTTCTTCTGTGTTCCAGCCTCAGAACATCAATTTCCATCGTGTTGCCACAAGGTCTGCTTTTCTGCACCTTTGTTATGTGTTATGTAGTACGTAGCACAGTGCCTATTCTACGGGGAACTTCACAGTTAAAACGATGTGGGACAACCATCTGGTGTTTATTGCAATCCAAGTAATTGGTTGGTACAGAATTGTCAAAGAGGATGTTCCTGCACAAGGCTACAATTTGCATTATATTATGTATATTTATACATAGATATCACGGAATACACATCGGGCAGGACACACGCTCTGCTGTGCATTCCCGGTGCCTTTTAGGTCCTCGTTGATGACACGTTTTTTTGCAATTGTAAAAACATAAGCTATAAAGTCGAACATATACACAAACGTATTTCACATGGAATGTATCACTCACTCATATCCTTGCACAGTGTGCAAAATTACTAGGCTTCACGTTATGTAGCGGTGGGCAGTTTTGCGCCCAGCAATGTTCCTACTGGCCTGATGCTCCTTTTTGTCGAAACAACTGCATCGCACGCTTAGAACCAGCAAAAGCATAACAGTGCCGATAGCCGACGGCAGAAGAAATGCGGTGAAATGGGAATGATCGTGAGAAGAAAGGAAGTGAACTATAACGGTGCATAACGTACCACTGTATTTCCTCGTGGTGTCACCGTCCGTACATTTCAATTTTTGGCCTTCGTCCAAATTCCTCGAGGAAACGACGACCTTCGGAAAATCGAGGTACGGCATTTGTGAGTAGCAAATGATGCGATATCTTCTCAGTTATTTAACGCTGTTTTTGTTTTTTTTTACCTGTTGCCCGCACATCATTTTTTTGTGGGATCGTAAGAGAGCTGTGTCGTAAGTACAAAGACCGTAGTGGCATCCCCACGCTCCGAACATGATCTAATTACGCCTTGCTCTACTCGAAACCCCCCCTCCCCCCTTGCCGTGTCCTCTCTTCACATACACGCACGCACACAATAGCTGTGAAACAAAAGGAAAGACACCTCTATCTGCCACCACCAAGGACCAGGCAGACGAAAAGGATACGGAATAACAAAAATGGAGCATCAGACATACACACACCAAACAGCTAAGGGCTGCTATAACGTTTTTTTTTTTTCTTCCATAGACTGTGGAAAAACATTACATGTACATCCCACTGAGGACACCTGGATATGTGTTCCCACTTGAAATTGATGCCTTTGCACACAGGCTTCCTGATCATCGAGACCCCCTTACTCAAAGGCATCCGCTGAGGGAATTCATGCCAAAACGCTAGCAGACGACACCCTTCCAGCGACAAGACCATGCTTTGCGTCCTCACGAGGCTGACAGCAGGCATGAAGTGTCCTCAAGCGGTGAGACAACCACGTTTTGAAGTGTCCTCATTTCCGTGAACATTTAGAAGAAGCGTTTCGAGTCATGAGTCTGATGAAGTTGTCGAACTGAACTCCGTTCCCCCCCCTCCCCAGTGAACACTTGAAAGCATTACGAGACAAAAATGACTACTCTATGGCACAATCCCTAAAGAGGGAGGAGGTTGCCAGCAACGGAAACAAACACTTATAACAAACGTGTGGGCAACCGTACAAATGCCTCCAGTCACTAAGGTGAACACATTTTTCGTACAAATGTAGGTAGTAGAGTGCAAAGCAAACTAGGGTGTCAGCGGTGTTGATATTCACAGTGCACTTTCAGGAAGCTCTATTCCTGAGAATAACGTGTGGCCCAATCATTTCAACTGCTCGCAGAAGACGACTGCTGCACGTGTGGCATGTATAGTCTTATGTAACACTCGTTTCTACTGATGTGACGACAGCGAAGCACGTGCTAATGCGAGCACGTGTGTTCTTTTTTTTTTATGTAAAATGTAACTAGGTAAATGATGCACAGCTTATCATGGCATGTACCTTGGATGATTCAAAGGTAGAGAATATAGCAGAAAAAAAGAAAGGAAAACACGAACAGAATTATATATGGGAGCAGGTATAGACAGCATCGATAAGTGCTTCTATATGCATAATGTCAAAGTATTGTTTGCCATATGTAAATTTAAAAAGTGTAATAAAATGCAGTAGCTTGTTCACAGAGTAAACCTCTGAAAGTCCACTATTAAGACAAGGAAAAAAGAAATGACTAAGTAGTGCATGACTGTTTTTTTTTTCTTCTTCTTCTTTTGTCCTGTTTCTAGGCAGAGAAATAGAAACTTAAAAGTACAAAAAACTTTTAAAGTACAAGAAAAAAACAAAATTGTGAGTTGCTTCTCGAACGAAGCGCAGAATAGCCTGTCCACATAGAGACTTGTGTTTTAGGGGGGGAAAAAACGCCATTAGTCCGCTCGTCACCTTTACATGACATGAAAACAAATGGTCACGGTAAAAAAATAAAAACAAATACGGGCACTGGGGAACACTGCACAGCATGTTCTGCTGCTCAGGATCTCCTGTACATCTGAAATGGAAGAAGTTCGTTTTTTTCCCCCCACCCGATATAACCCGATTTTATCCCATTTTACAGCTCCTGAAATAACCACCCGACTTTTACCCTCCCCCCAACACACACACACAAAAAATGAAAAAAATTGAAAAAATCATGAAACTCGAAAACACAAGAGTCTATGCCCACAGAAGAGTCGTAGGCTCAAACGAAATGCATCTTTGCAGAGGCAAAGAAAATCACCATTAAAAACAAGTGTATATATATATATATATATATATATAGTATACTGGCAAAATTGCAGAAATAGCTCCCTAATTTTTTTTTTTGCCACGGGGGACACGGGGGATGTGATGCACAAAAGCCTCATCAGTGAATGGACTACATATCCTGTGTACACACACACGAACCCTATAAAGGCAAGGTAGGAATAACAATAGGAAACCTGGGTGAAGGTGTGGTGAAGGCTATACAGAAGCAAACTTCTATGCCTGACACCATAAGGGCACGGGAAGGTAATCTTATGAGAGCTCTTTTGGGGAAGGCTTAGGCACGAAAGGGATCAAATAATTGTTTCAGGGTGTCGTATAGAGATTTCCCTTTCCCCTTCAAGGAGTTTCTCGGGGTACGTCAGCTGCCTAGCATTCCCGGCCACGTCCGGGGCTGGAACGTAAGCGAAGGGAGAAGAAAAGAAAAACGATTTTCAAGAGGGGTGTCTAACGAATACGGACTGGAGGCAGTGCAGCTAATGGGAGTCCAGAAAGACGTCTCACGTGTTCACTCAGCTGCCAAGTGTACTCCCCGAACCCCAACTGCCGGTCGAAAGTCCAATTCAGTTTAAGCCACTGGATCAAAGACTATAGTGCCCCGTGCCAGAAGTTCCTCAATACAGAAAGAATAGTATCGGAGGCTCCAACATCACTCGTCGAGCCAAAAACAGTGCCGGGATATAAAGAACTTTCAACAAGGAAATCTGAACGTAGCCTGAAAACAAGAAAAAAATGCTACAACGTATCGAGATGAACGAAATCACTGGGGACTCTCCAAACGGACAACAGTGGTAACAGGGGGGAACTGAAATGGAATAAAGGGGGGGGGGGGTTTAAGTGCCTTCTACTAGTTAGAAGTTGAGTGTGGAATCGTCCCACTCGAGATCTCCCTTAGTCTTGGCCTTGTCGGGAGCCGCTTCTTCCTCCTCGCTTTCGTCGTGATAGCTGCTCCCGTCATCAGAGCTGTCACTATCTTCCTCGTCCGCAGGGGCGGTGTTGGCGCTGCGTCGTGCAGCACTCGTGGAGGTCGTCCGACGACCTTCTTGTTCCTCCGCTATTTGCTGCGGAAAATACAAGAGCGAGCAGCCAGAAAACTGGTTATTTTATTCCGCTGCATATAGAGCCCCGTGTTTTCAGTTTGAACCGTTTGAACAGTTTGGCAAAAACTCGTTTTTACTCCCTAGTTACTCCTCACTTAGGGTAAAACCCGAAAAACCAGATTTTTGCCCCCTTTCATTTAAAAAAAAAAAACATCAAACCTGAAAACACAAGGGTCTATTAATGGGTCTAATAAGGGACTACAGTGAACCCCCGTTATTATGACCATGGCCGTTCCCAAAAATTTTGGTCATAATGCGGAATTGTCATATTAACGGGGGGGATTTGCAGAGGTTTCACTGCATTGTTCCCCCGGAGTATGGTCATAAAGCGTGCATGTCAAATTATCGGGGGTCATATTAACGAGGGTTTACTGTAATAATATATGCATAATAAATGACCCTGCATTCTGTGTAGAACCTTACTGCTCTACACCAAACACTTTGAGTTGACAAGACACTACATACATAATTAGAGGTGTGCGAATACTGAAATTTCGGATATGAATCGAATATCATGTCATAGGATAAAGGCTTCTGAGAGTAACAATTAAGCCCAAAAAACAAGCATATTCACAGTTGTCTTCTGCTGATCCTTAGAAAAATGCCCCAAGTGCTAATAAGGAATATCTATTAATGTATTGGCTTACACAGTGTATATGTGCATGTACAGTAAAATTATTTTTGCAATCAAAAACAATGTGCTGTTCTCATGAGGAAAGCTGAAAACTGTAAAGCCATAATTACGTATTCACTGTAAAAAAACCGTAAACTGTACTGTACTGTAAACTGTAAAAACCGTATTCACTGTACTGTAGGCCTCACACGAATGTTCAGAGTTCGTTGGCAATCCACTAAAGCCACAACTGTGCTGACGATGCTTGAAGAGTACCGCAGTTTCGCGTTTGGCTGGGGCGGACTTTAAAATGGCGGCTGCCCCCAGCTGTGTCCTAGTTTCAGTTTCAGTTACCGAACGTGTAGCGGCGCATTTGCAGATTCGCGTACCTCGGAAGCTCCGCATGTCGCTTTGCAGCTGTTCTTTTTCTTGTTCGTCGCTGTTACTGCAACGTACAAATTCCAGCGCGCAGCCTGCAACAGCTTTGTAATAAGCTGCTAGATATTCGACAAAAATCGAATATTCGAACTTTTATGAATATTCGAAAAGTTCGAATATCAAATTTTTGAATAGGAATCGAATATCGCAAATATTCGATTCATATTCAAAATTTGAAATATTCGCACACCTCTATAACATAATGAAAAAGGACACTAGGGGAAGGGACACTAAGAAAAGAAAAAAAAAGGACACTGACAGGACACTATGCTGCCACGGTAAATGACGAGGACCGATTACTCACATCCATGGGATTTACAGTGATGGTGAGGGAAGAGTCATCCCAGGCCATCTCCTGGTCGTCCTCCCGCGAATCAGTTGCCACTCGATGGTGGCGCTGCGTGTGGTGATGTGCTGCTCGGATACGGATCACTCCGAGTACAATCATGAACACCAGGAAGCCAACGCAAACCACAATTATGATGGTCACAGCATGGCCTGCGCAAAAGGAAGGAAAGGCAATTTAAATAATAAGCTCGAATGTGTGCTTGCTGAGACCATTCTTCACGTACAATAGCCGAGTGATTTTCCAGACACCGATTATTCCGACTCGTTCGATACTTCGTACTCCCACGAGGAACGGTGACCTTCGCCATAGGATTAATACATTTTGCGACTGTTTTTCCGGACAGGTCAAAGTTCGAAGGCTCGATTTTCTGGACCAAAACGCTTGTGGAGAAGCACTAACACCACTATTTTGGGCGCTACAGTAGCAATTTCGAAACCGACATTTTGGATTGTGCACTTGGATTGGATTGGTAATTGGAATCCTATAGGCAAGATTTGTCCAAAACTTCCGAACTGTACCTCTAGGTGACGCCACGGCGGCAGCACAGATTTCAGCGCGTTGGCACTTTTGGGAGTCGGGACGCTCTCCCGAGATTCTGTTGGTGCACGTTGTCGCTGTTAGTCAGCTTTCTACGCTATAAGCACGTCTGTTCGGTAAACCTCTGCTCAGGAAAGTGAGCTGCACACTGCAGACAATCGCCCTGACCGTCCGCAACTGCACGCAACCGTCGACTGCAGGCATGGTGAACGTGTTGTCGCTATTGTCAAATATGTGAGACGAACTTATGACGCTTGCACGAATGCAAGCGGATATCACGACACGCAGGCGCGGGATGTGGCAGGGCAAAATTATATACTTCTTTGGTGCAGCCTCGGTGAAATCGGAGCGTCGGACCGAACCGGGAACTGAAACCGAAACCCGGAATTAACCGTTATTTTTAGCTGGAACTGAACCGTAATTCCCAGCGCCATCTTGGAGCTGAACCGGAACCGAACCGATCTAAAAACTTTGTTTACTGGTTCGGTTCGGTTTGGTGTGTGGTGGTGGTGGGGGATTCGTTCGGTCTGCCTGCCTAGATAGGCGGCACGTTGCTCGGTGAAGGAATGAAAGGGGGTCCTACCGGTCGAAAAACAGAAATAAATGCACAAAAAACGTAACTAAGAGATCTTGTATCATTTTTAGTGGCTACCTATAATTTTGTAACATATTAGAACCCGGAACTGGTTCCGAACCGGTTTACAGCCTCGGAACTGGAAAATCTAACCGATATATGTGAACTCCGGAGCTGAACCGGAGCTGACCTTTCATGGCTGAACCCGAACCCGAAACAAACCGAAAAACGTCTCGGTTCGACGCTCCGGGTGAAATAGTGTCGAATTTAGTGACTGTCGGGTTTCTCGGACTTGCTGTACTGTCCGGACTTTCTTTCTGGTCACTGCCAAGTCTGGAAAATCGGTTGGCTACTGTAGCCGGTGTAGTAACAGCACGTAGTGAGTGGGTACTTACTCGCCGAAGTCTTGGCCAGGGCTTCCGAAGCACTGCCATCGAGTAATCCAACATCAACATACTTTCCGGCGCGCACTTTCGCTTCCTTAACGTCGACACTATGTGCAGCAACCTGCACGTGGGCCTGAGCAACAGTTCTGTGTGCCGACACAGCTGCTGCGGTGGTAGTCTTTTCACCAGAAACGGGTGTTGAGGACGACGCTTCATGATGACCAGCCTCCGCTCTTGGGTGGATCACGGTCAACTGAAGTACAGATACGTGCGCTGATTAAACGTATGAATGCACCAGAAAATATCAATGTCATATTCAGGAATGTAACCGATGATGAACATAGATGCATGTTGAGCACAACTAGAGGCCTCCGAACATCAAAATTCTCGAGAGATTCTGGAGTTTGAGCAAAAAAAGTCAGTTTATGGTCAACACGGAGTTTGAGCATTTAAAGGGGCACTAAAAAGCAAAAACGACTTGCTCTCAAATGAAAGTCCATGTTTCAATTGGTGCAATTCAAACAAAATTAGCTCACACAATGCTACCGTTTCGAACAAAAACGCAATGAAAACAGAGCTGTTTTTGGCGGCAATGAATGGGATCCCTAGGAGGCAAAGATTGGTGGCATCCAATGAGACAGAAGGAGAAGCGTCCTTAGTGCCCCTTTAATAAACGTAAATGATATCCACGAAAAATATACTGTTCTACAGGACACCTATCCTAGATCTGGGGGAGAAAATTTTCTAAAAAAAACGAGTACTTCTGAAGGTGTTCAACACAGTTTCTCCAGAAAGCTTAGTGATTTGCAACATCAGCCAATTATAAAAAGATGATGCTGAAGATGAAGCACATGTGAAGGAACCCTCCGGTAAGCAAAATTAATGAGGACGCACGCGGTTTCGATTTAGTCTCTGCCGCAGGACCGAATGTAAGCGCTAGTAGATTATTTTCAGCTCTGAGATGTTTTGATGCTTGCCCGTAAATAAATATTTTGAAATGGATGGGACTCTCATATTTCCAGCATCGCATGGCCGCAAACATGTGGCAAAGGTCTGGTGAGCAATGACGCAGGTAAACTTCCGGAACTCAAGCTTGCAATTTACTAGCAGTATTAAGTAGCACTACTTAATTATAGTATTTGCAGAGGTCCAAGCAATTCTGAGAACAAGTTCTGTAACATAATATACACTTGCCTACATCCAACGAGAATTGCTCAACGGGAACATATTCTTTTTTAGCAGAAGTTCACTAACAGAAGTTCACTAACCGTTTGACAGAAGTTCGTTTAACAGAAGTTCACTAACCGTTTGAATGTACTCATTGCTCACGAACCGTCCGTTCAGCTCGGAGCAAACCAACTTGAATGCCCGGTTCAAGTAGTATGCGGGTTTCTTGTTGAAGTAGAGTATCTGCCGCAGTACGCTCTCATAATGCCTCGCACGGTCGGAGCCGTAGATGACCAGGCCGTCCCGCCCTTCACGATGGTGCAAGCCGAGATGAGCCATCAGGTACGATGGGAGCTGGAACCTCTCGTGATCTGGGTTTAGCGGCGGGTAGACCTGCACACTGCAAGAGTCCAACTTCGGCTCGCGTGTCTGCACGGGAGTAACGTGATTCGTCTCTTCGCTGTCGTCATCGTCTTCGCTACTTTCTTCTTCCTGTGGACAGGAGAAGTACATGGATTACAAAATGCCGGACACAGAAGAGTCTCTCTGGGTGTTTCGCATACAGGGGTTGCATTCATGCCTCTATATATAGCGTGAATCCTTTCTTGTATACTGTATCTACACACATATAATTTGCGCACTTTTTCGCCCCAAAAAGTAGGAAAAGTCGGGGGTGCGCAAATGGCGTGGGAACATTTGTACCAATATTCAAACGATGCAAAATTAAAAAATTTTTAGTATGCCACATCATATAGGCTCGCGGTAGAGTAAGACGTACGTAAGGAGTACGTAAGACGTACCCAACTACCGCACAACCGGCAATGGTCGGGAGGCAAAATGCCGGGGCCTCTACCACTCATCCTATTGGCGAAATATGGTAAGACACGGCGAAGCTGCTGGAAGACGCCGCTAGTCACACTGACAACCAAAAGCACGCTATGTCTGGCAACTTTGTAATGTACTGTACAGTGAACCCTCGTTATTATGACCATGGTCGTTCCCGAAAATTTTTGTCATAATGCGGAATTGTCATATTAACGGGGGAGATTTGCAGAGGTTCCACAGCATTGTCCCCGAAGAGTATGGTCATAAAGCGCGTATGTCAGATTATCGGGGGTCATATTAACGAGGGTTAACTGTAAGTTCATAGCGTGTATGTCCAGAGTATCTTTCCGCTTCCTTTTGTAGTTCGAGCGACAGTATATTCCCTCACGTCAGTGGACAATCATCCGAACGTGGGTGCAAATCAAACAAAAGCACCACAATGACTTCAGTAGCACCAACGGCATTGCGAAAACCAATCGCTGCGGTCACCGAGACGCGCCGGCCAGATATCCGCACATGAAAATGCAGGTGCGCAAATTATGCGATGGCGCAAAATATGCGATCAAATACGGTAACTTGTGACACATTATAGTTACTGAAGTTACCTTTCGATTTAAAGTACTCTTGCAAGAAACTTACCCACGAAGAAGATGATGGTGATTGTGGTCGGCCAACGGTGATAGAGACAGAGGCAAAGAGTTCAATACCCTGTTTGAAAGGCTCATACTCCCTGGCCAAATTAGGTGTTCCATTGATGCTTATGCTTGGCTGTTCTGCTGGAAGAACCACCACCCAAGATTCTTCAGCAGGAACCTTCTGCGACTGACCGTTGGTACACCTGCATATGAGCATCAGTAAATCATTGGCGCGGTAGTTCCAAAAAAAACTTCACATGTCTTTATGATGTTGTTTCCTGTGAGGGACACGTAGTGTTGCACCCTGTGACATGTTTAGAAGCGCTTAGGGCTTAAGTGGCCTGCATTCAGTGCCAAAACGAGCGTATATGTCGGAGATTGAGACATGACGCATGAGCACACAACAAACTCTAGTACCCTGAAGTAAAAAGAAAGTTTATCGCTTTTGCTAACTTCCGTACGTGGAGAATTTTAAGAGCCGAGAAAGTCTACAACTGTGGCTGTGCATGTCAACACTGAGAACTTTCCTAGATCCCGTATTTCACAGCATGTGCAATAATTAAAGGGGTGCTAACAATGTCGTCAGGCACATCACACCAAGTGTGTCCACTGCACTGGCACAATTCTTGATCTCTTCCTGTTGCTTCAGCGATCTTCTAACATTTGCTTCCGACATTAAGACTGCCTAGCTGTCGCTAAATTGTTGCCGCATTCAGTGGCAAAAGCGATAACTTCGCATTCAAATGCATAATAATACTAAATCATTAAAGGGGCACTAAAGTGCAAAAATTTCTTGCGGAATGAAAGGTGCCGGCACTCTGACACAAACACAAAAGGAACGGTATTCCTCAGCTGCGTCACTCCTGATTTATGAGCGAAAGAAAAGCACAATTTAGGCTTTCCTTCTCTTCCTCAAGAAGGCAAACAATAGGGAGTGGGCTCCCATTGGTCTCATCAAACAATTTGTCCAATCAATGCTGGAGATTGTCCGTGTTTTCCCGAATCTAAGACTACCTTTTCTTTACCAAAATCGGGGGTCGTCTTAGATTCGAATGCCTGTGCTGCAACGAGGTCAGGGGAGGGGGCGACTGGGTCGGGCTAATAGTGTGATGCGACCAATGTGTGTTGTGAATGTCAGCGCAGGAAAAAAAAAGAAAGAAAAAAATACCCGACAAAAAGGGAGCAATGCAGATACGGCAGTATGTGCATACTGGATGGCGATCATTCACTGTCATTATTCTTATTATAGTTTTTATTATTATTATAGTTTTATTAGCTTGTCCATAAGCAGCGCAATGGCCGCCATGTCATGCCATCGTCATGTGTCGTACACTACTCTGCTGCGTTTGAATGCGAAGTTATCGCTCTTGCCACTGAACGCGGCAACAATTTAGCGACAGCAAGGCAGTCTCAAGTGTCGGAAGCAAATGTTAGAAGATCGCTGAAGCAACAGGGACAGATCAAGAATTGTGCCAGTGCAGTGGACACACTTGGTGTGATGTGCCCGACGACACTGTCGTGCAAGCTTTTAAAAAGTGTGGTTTGTCTAGCGCTTTGAACGGAACGGAAGGCGATGAGCTGTAGACAGATAGCGAGAAAGAAAACAGCGACGAATAAATGGTATCACACATTGTTTGTTGTTATGCTTAGAGACTGAAGTTTTTGGGAAATATTTTTTTCTAAATTCGGGAGGTAAAAATTGGATAATAAACATGAGCTCTAAATTCATTCAATTCGGGTGGAAAAACTTCCAGTATGCTAAATTCCTGGAGAAATCGGGGTCAGTTACTCAAACTAACTGTACTGGTTTGCTACAAATGGTGATGTAACTGCATTTGCTTCCAAACAAGTTAGTGTGCATTCTTGCAGATGTCTCAGTGAGGGCAATTTACCGGGTAAAAATCGGGTTTCACCCTAAAGAGGCGACCTTCAATTTGGGGTGCAAATTCGGGGAAGAATCGGGTTAAACCCTGAAACTTCAGACTCTAGTTATACTGCCTCCATCCCTCCCTGTGTTTATTTTTTCCAAATTCACGTACCCTGAACTCGGGGGGTCGTCTTGAATCTGAGAAAATATGGTCAACTTACTCAATGGTTGTCGTGATACGGATAGTCCTCCTCCCTGGTGTAGGAAAGTCGCGTGCATTCACGTAGGAAACTCTCGACACCATATCTTCGAGGGTGTCTTGGTCACGTGCGTTCAGTGTGACCTCATTCTTTTCAGAGTTGGTTACTACTTCCTGCAATTAATATTTAACAAAATGATGATATAGTACCATAAAAAATGCATCCACAGAATAATGAAAACCAGCGCCGTACCGTTCCAGCTGCTTGCGAATCCGCAGAAGGTCCCTCGAGCCACTCCTTACAACGGTGCAAGCACGCCAGAACGTCTGGTGACTCCGTACGTCCGCGAAGCACAGAGAGGCCTGCCAGGTAACCGTGGAAGTGGAATGCCATGCGGTTCTCCTTGCCCTGCCAACACGCTCCCACTACGAGCGTGGTGTTTACTCCCTTGGTCCGGTGCAAGGGCCAGTCGTCGACAACTTCTGGGTTGTTGGCGGATGTACGGAAGGGCTGACCGTCCACAAACAGGGATGCCTAAACATACGTATCAGAGTTAATGGCATAGCAAATGATGCTTTTGTTTTCATGACTTGCAGGGCCTTGCACCGTATTTTCACCTCAAGGGGGGGGGTGAGTAAGGTGGAACTGAGTAGACTGAATTCCGTAGGGGCGGTGGGACACCCGTATCTGCCGGTCTTTGGCCGTTTTTGTCATCTTTGGCCTATTCTGGAGGTATTTCGGCCTGTTTGGCACGTATTTTGTGGGGGTGTTGCGAGATTTGTGCATTCGGAACGATATTGAAATGACGCAAAATTCAAAAATTTTAGTATGCCGGTCATATAGGCTCCCCGGTATAGAGCCGATATTGACGTTATCACTACATCGCGGAAGTGCGAAAGAAGCACTAACCTACCCTGCAACCGGCGATGGTCGGGAGGCAAAATGCTGGGCCACTACCACTCACCCTACCGGTGAAATGCGCACTGACAACCGCAAGCACGCTATGTTCGCCAACTTTGTCATGTTGTGTGCAAGTTCATAGTGTGTCTGTCCAGCATTTCTTTCCGCGTTTGTTTGGTAGTTCGAGTGACAGTATCGTCGGGTAAAAATTGGGTTTCACCCTAAAGAGGCAATCTTCAATTCGGGGTGCAAATTTGGGGAAGAATCGGGTTAAACCCTAAAACTTCAGGCTCTAGTGATAAGCAAAAAAAAAAAATCGCTGCGGTTGCTGAAACGGATATCCGGGCGCAATTCTTTATTTTCTTGGCATATTTTGTGACAAACTAGGGGTGCGCAAATTATGTAATGGCGCAAAATATGCGAGTAAACATGGTACTTGATTTTATCTCAACATTATCACCTTCTCAACATTATCACCTTGTCTCTGTACTTACTTGCAGCTGGGAATAAAACTTACCTCAGGAAAATTGACAGAAACTGCATAATGATGCCAGCGGTCATCACACACTTCAGGTGACTTCCAGCGCCATTCAGCTGGCGTGAATTTGTTTGGCTGTTCTTGGCTCGGCTCCCTTCGCAGCAGCAAGATGAGCCGGCAGTGACGTACAAACAGGGACAGATGGTGGCGGCTCATGCCTGAAAAATTGCAATGAACATTTTAGCTAGTACAGAAATACCCAGTTGCACACCCCAAAGCAGCACTTCTCAGCCAGTGCCCTGTGGAGCTCGTCGTCCTGGTTCCGTAAACCTGATGGTGTCAAGAATGTGCACCAGATTTCTACACGACTACAAGATGCTGCTGAGCGCAAGACGACCTCCAAGAACAGAGAATCAAAATCTGCGCACCAGTATTCGCTAACAAAGGCAGTTCGATCAGCGGCCATATTGTCACTGTCAGAAATGCAACAAACAGTACTGTTGTGTCCTGGTCCAAATATAGTCATATGGCACGTACGTTGTTCCCAGTTCCATCCGTCACTTTGATATGCGAATCTGCGATTCCGCAAAATTTTGCAGAATTGGCTGTGTCTCATAGAATCTGCCGTTTCCCTCACAATTGTGTGCACTTCACGGAACACTCGATATATTACAGAATTATGCGAGGGTTTCAATCGATCTGCAACATTTCCGCGGGTTAAACCCGATCAGTTGCAAAGGCGATGCCCGATGAGAATGATACTGCTGGCGCGACGAAAGAAAATTTGATGTCAGGAACACCCAGGGAGAAATTGCCGGGGTTGAGTCTAATTTTCTCTGCGCACTGAAAAGCTACGAAAGGCTGGAAAAGCATGCGGGACAAGTCAGTGAGCGAACTTGGGAGCGAGCAGCACTGTTCTTCTTCTTCTCTTTTTTGCTTGTTCTCTCTACTCGTGGAATCTCGCGGACTTGTAAATCCCACTTCGCGGAAAAGAACATTTTTTACCAAGGTAGCCATGCGGGGTAGTTGGTACATATCCATTCGTGATAAACTTCAGCAATTGGACGAGGACACAGGAGAGAGAGGCACAAACTCAGGCAGATTTTTTACAGTTTACGGTTAAGATTTTTTTACGGCAGGTAGCTAGGGACTTTAGACATGCCTAATTTTTATAAAGCATGCACTATGCATTCTGCAATTGCCCTCCACCCGTCCCAAGGTCTTAGAGGCGACGAAAAAACACGGATCGCACTCACGGTGGTCATCGGAGCTACAGAGGACGTGTTCCTTCATGTGGGTGGCATTCTGACCGGTCGGGGCCTTGTGCCGCATCCAGAAGGCCAGCGTGAAGGAGTCCGTCAAATTGTGGCTCACTGTCGACTCCGGGATTACGACGGCGTTGGTCGCGCCGTCAAATTCGTACACCTGCACAATGTAAGGCACAGTCTGGCGTCTCACGGGACAGAACGGGACATTGCAAAGAGCAGCGGTCATTTAGCGGAGATCCTGTGCCGCAATTCCTGCCTACCTGGTCACTTTCACGACCTTCGTCCGTATGCAATCCTTGAGTCCACTCTGCACCGACGCCTGGGCTTGGAAGAAGGTCTACACTATCTGAGCTTGCCCCTACACCACGAGAGGAAGAAAGAAAGAAAAAAAACATGTTCACTAAAGGACCAAAGCGCGCCCCTTCACACGCATGTATATGTGAAATGATGGTTCGAAACTGCAAGTAACATGTCTGAAGCTCCTACATTTATATACCCCAGTAAATCGTAAATTCGTTGGAAGCAAATGTTAAAATATGTGGTGGCTTGAGAGACATTGGCTATCATGCAGGATAATGATTAGATTCCGAAGTTTTCGGAAAATGTATTTTTCTAAATTCGGCGGGTAAACATTGGGTAAATAAACGTCTGCTCTAAATTCATGCAAATTCGAGTGGAAAAACTTCCAGTATGCTAGATTCGGTTGGAGAAATCAGGCTCAGTTACTCAAACTAACAGTACTGGTTTGGTACAAACAGTGATGTAACTGCATTTTCTGCCAGACAAGTTAGTGTGCATTCCTACAGACGTCTCAGTGAGCGCAATTTGACGGGTAAAGATCGGGTTTCACCCTAAAGAGGTAACCTTCAATTCGGGGTGCAAATTCAGGGAAGAATTGGGTTAAACCCTAAAACTTCAGAGTGTAATAATGATGCAATAGCAATAGCCTCACATTCATCAAGCAAATCTCTGGCCAAAACAAGACCCCCCTGAACTGAGTGTGTGTTAAATGCACAGGCGATGTGTAAAGTGGATTACCTAAATAATGTATTAATGAGGTAAAAGTGGTTTGATGCTGCGAAATAAATTGTGAGGAATTGCAGCATTGCTAACAGCTTGCTACCAAAGAACTTGGGCTAACATTTCTTTAAAATTTTCAAGTCTTCCTAGTCTTCATGCCAAATAATAAGTGAAGCACATTTTCCTAGAATTGCACACATGCAAGCAGCATAGGGAAGCCTAATTACTTACCGCAGATTTTCCTTTGGGAGTCAACTGAGTATGTGTCACGATCACATCCCTTTCCAACATGGCCTGCAGCCAAAGTGAGACGGGCTGTTAGTCGATCGGGATCACAGGTACCACTGCATAACTCCAACTGCGCTTCTGGAAACAAGGCCCTTTTTTGGGAGCCAGGGTTGTATTCCACCCGTTCCTCGATCCCTGCAATTAAAGCGAGTAGATGAAACGCGGACTTCAGACGCATTTCAGAAACGTATTGAAGATTGCGAATCCAATTCACTCTACTGTTCGTCAACCACTTGTCAAATGCACACTTAGGGCACTTAAACCGCTAAAAGGGAGGCAGAAAATATGCAGGCATGCTATTCTGGCCGGATTATGCATATTTTGTATAGGCATAGTTTTAGAATGCAGAAAAGTTTGAATAACTCCCATAAGATTAAGCATCTATTTGGTTTTGAGTTTGGTAGTAAAATAGCTGCACTTCCGATACTTCGGGAAGAGAGTAGCAGTTAAAACAAGCCTCACACACTGAGGTTATTTTAGTTTTCACAAATGCTCACAGTAATAATTGGACAAAAGACCTCACCTTTCCAGCCAACATGACAGATGCGGTTAACTTTGACTGTAATGGTCACAGGATGCGACTGCTTCATGCTGCAGTCAAAGGCTACCACACGGAAGATATGGTTGCTGCTCGATTCCCAGCTGAGGGTCTCCGTTGTGTGGATTGTACCTGCATCAAATTTCAATGTGAGGCATTCCATTGCACGACAGCACCTCTTTGCTGATTTAATACAATAAATTTCTGCTCTGCAATTTTTTTAAAAAAAGAATCAGGCACGCACGGGAAATAGTACCAATAACCTACCTTCAGAGTCAATGGAGAAGGGAACGTGTGGGTCCAAGATGTCGTACTTGCAGATCTCACTGTTCTTTGGTGTGCAGTCTGCATCATGGGCGTGGACTTGAAGCACATGCTTCCCTGGGAGCTCCCCTTCGTTTACAGAGCCCTGATAAGACTCCTCGGCGAATTGGGGTGCAAATTCGTTCACATCTTCGACTGTCAGGTGCACTGTCACACTGAAAAATATTGCGAGAGAAGTCAACAAAGGCGCTCAAGGCGTTACTGCAGAGTTTAATTTCTTGTACACGTGGTAATGAGCATGAGGCCTATGTATGGCAGGTCCCAGCTTCCTCTAACCTTTTGCTGCATATACAACAGTTAGAATAAAGCACTATATAAGAACCACAAATTCTCCTTGCAGTACATCAATGTCATCACTGCACCTGTAATGTCCGGAAAAATGAGGTGATGTGCCACTGATGCAAACGGCTTTAAATGTGTGCACAATGTCAACTTCCAAAACAACCATAAACAGCAACAAATACTCCCGGAGTGCTCTATGGTCAATCTTCAGAATAAGTCATGCACCTTGGCCCCTAGCTTATGGACATAGTTTATGAACAAGCTAATAAAGCTATATAAACTATATATACAGGGTGGTCCGTCAACCATTGGCAGAAAAAAATCCCTTGACTGCATGTCTCTTCGGGGCCTATGTTTTTTACTATGAATTTCTATCATGGTTGGTGGACCACCCTGTAGAGCTGAGGCTTCCTTTATTATGGAGTTCGTACTGGCTCAGATTTTGTCAGCGCGTAAATAAACACTCCAATTACCACATGTAATGAATGTCCGTTATAACACTGTTGCTCTTATGTTGACACAATATGCCGGGTTTCTTTGTATCTCTCGTTTGTGTTTTGTAAATTCGTATTGACTGACTGCGCTTGCACAATCTAAGTGCAGTTGCAACTGTGGTGGTCAAACAAAGTGATGATGATGTCGCCCCAGTAAACAATATACGTCGTGGAGACGTCTCTGCCACATCTTATTGTGGAGATTTTGACGTCCAATGGACTTCTGTACAGGGCCCGTTGACGTCTTTTGTACGTTGAGGGGACTATGCTTTCAGTAGCCTTTGTACATCCAACATACGTCCTAGCAATGTCACTTCCCAGTCATCTGGATATTAATGGGCTGTGTACATTTCAATGCATCTCTTCGCATTTGCGATTGCGAATCAAAATAACGCACGTCTGTAGGCCCGTCATTCGATACAAAATAATATACGGTACTTACTATGTATGTCACTGTATGTGATAAAACAAGTTTCATTTTTATCAATCACACCACATATGGCAAATTACTACTCTACAATTATCTGAGCTGCTTCAATGGAACAGAGAGCAGATCCGTAACCTACTTTTCAGAGACAAGTCCGTTGCAGCCAACGGCAGCAATGTCAAACTTGTAATTTCGGTGCTTCTCACAGTTGAGGTCCTTTTTGGCATAGAGCTCTGCCTCGCCCGCTGCTTCATCTGTAACACGCACTTCAAACGGCGCCTCCCCGTGCTTCTTGTGCGTAATCAGGAAACGACACACCTTGGCTGCGAGGGTGTAACAGACAGACAACAATAAGATGTGAAACAGAGTGCCTATCAAGCCTTCAACGGGACAGCGTCCTTTACAAAACTTACCGTCAACGACGCGGATACGAGGCATAATTTCCACGTGGCGGCTGTTCTCCTTGACGAGCGCATGGTAGCCAACGTCGGTGTTAACGTCTTCTAACCGGGGTGCTGCACAGAGACCAAAGGAAACAATTATTGACACTGGAAACACATATTGCCACACGCTACATAAAATACATGATTCTGACTATGTAATTATTGCCCTGGACACAGTTGTTGGACAAGGAACTGACATTCAGCATTGCTCGAAACCTTGCTTCATTCACCAAGCAGTACATCCGGAGTCATCATACACAATATTTTGGTGCCGAATTTACGTCATACTGATTGTTTATGCGGCTGATGCTCAAGAAATTTGTGTATGGTCAAATTAACTTAACCAGCGCAGCCAATGAAGATTTACTTATTAATCTAATGGCATGATTTATTTAAAAAATCACATCTAATAAATTTATTCTATCTAGAGCTTTATTTCCTAATAAATCATGTTAGTCAAATTAAAATGAAATTACTTAAGTTTCTAATTAGGCTAACTGAACAAAAATTGAATTTATTTATGTATTTATTACATTGAATTAAAATTCGCCAAAGTGAATTCTATGCCTAAAACATCGAGGACCTCTTCAAACGAGAGAGGTCAGCTAGCTGTCTGCGGAGCTGCCCAGTCTCCCCCTCTCCCCTTCATTTATTACCCTCTCCCCTGCACTGAGACAAACAGTCGTAGCATATCGTACGCCATAGTATTTAAATAAAATAAAATAATATCTGCGTGTCCTGCTTGGCGAGGTGCAGACCCTTGAACACACGTACGCATTCAAACTCTGACGTCGGAGGAGCTACGGCCCTTCCCATTGGCACTCGTAAGCACGTGACCACTCTCGCGCTGCGCTGCCTCGGTGGCTGAGAAACGCCTGCAGTTTCGGTACTCGCGGTGTACTTTTCTGCGCGTCCTTTACCACCTTTTGCAGTACAACTTTGAATGCAGGTTCACATCGATACAATGTGATTCGCCTTTCACATTTATGTGATATACATCCGGGCGAGGTGTTGCCTTCGAGACAGCAGAGCTGTTATCCGCAAACTGCAAACCCTTAGGGAGCTGTGATTCACTTCTACATGTCACTGTATCGTGTCAATATTTGGACAATAGAGATCCCCGTGTTATGTAAACATTGCAGCGACTGAAGCGTCACAGTTGCGAACGCCGGACACTCTCGGAACTGTATTCGCGCGTTCGGCCACATATGCCCATCACGTGTATAACCTGTGTTGCCCACCAATGGGCGGGACCCATTGTAGGTCACGTGACAATGACTTAAATCTCGGGGAGCCCCATTTATTGCCAGTCTGTCAGTGAGAATAGCAAAAACAAACCACAGTATTGTGCATTTTCTATTGCGGCAGAAAGCTCCTATTGATAGATAGGTTATGGGTTCGAATCCCGAGAGAAACTATATGTCAAACTATACGCTCAATTATCAAGAATTATTATAATTTCATAATTCATTTAAGCGTGATGCTTCTATAAGCACAAGCGCAGACTGGCGAACTTGTGCGTGTTACCGGACGGAAATTACGGTATACATGTGACGCATCCCCCCCCCCCTTTCATATATGGTTGGGTCTTGAACGTCCTCAAATGCTTGTCGTTTGCTGTCTGGCGTGGCAGAGTAGCGATCAATAGAGAAGCCGCGTCAGCGGAAACGATCTACAAAACGCGCGGCGGGAATTTCACGTGACAGCTATAAACGCAACTGTCATTACTGTGCCTCCACGCTATACGGTCGATGCTATCAGCACCGCTGGATTTACTCCCCTGCATCTCCGCATAGTGATGAGCAGGTCCTTCCTTTTCGCTGCGATAAGCGTGGCGGCCAGCTTATTACACAAACGCGATGTATCTCTCGCAGGCTCGGCTGCAGTTAACCCGATGACAGGTAAATTATGGTAAACAATGCGAAGTGAGAGATCGATTGAGTAATCGACCTGCTCCTGGGGGGGAAGGCACCGAACGAGAAAGCGAAAACTCAAACTCTCTCGACAGAAGAAGAGGGGACTGTAAACCAGAAATGAATGCTGGAGAACTGATAACGTCGGTCGCGGAGAGGTTATACACTGTGGGAACCTGCTGTAATGATCTTGGGTCTTCCTGAACCACGCTTGTTAGGGGGGTCATAAAGAACGGCGGCATTCTTGGAATGACACCTGAATTCTGGAAGTCGGCTTCACCTTACGCCTGCGAACGTTAGGTGAAGCTCGCTTTACGACACTCGGGATAAAGCTCATGACGTTTTTCGCGTCATCCGTTGGAGTATTCTAGATAGTGCCGTTCCGTGTGAACACATGGTCAGACGCGCATTCAAAGACAGAGAGTCCGAGAAGACGTTCATCTTAAAATGTAACAGTTCGAAAAGCACGCTATTGGAGAAATGCTTACGAAACGAAAAGAAAGCCATCGCAGTTGACATAAGATGCTTCCAACAACACGTAGAACCAATGGAACTTAGAATACAGAGGGTCTCCCTAATACCCCCTCTCCCTCCTTCGCACGCAGACAGTGCCTCTTCAAGTTACGTTTCCACTTTCGCAGCGCAAAGACTTCTGGAGTGGAAGAAACTGACTATCTGTTACTGCAGCATGCAGCAGCGTAATACAGTCCGCAGTAAAGGAGATCCCATGTGAGGGCGAACCCTTTGTGAAGCCGCTAATTAAACATGAGGCAGCGTGTGTATCATTGGCGCGTGGAAACAGCACAGCCGTCGTCTCCCCGATCAATAGCCACTTTATTTGGTCCTTCTCTCATAGAAGCCGGTCGGATAAACATGTCGACAAAGGAGATTTTCGACGGGCAAATATCCTCTGGACTTAGCAGTCAGCCGCTCGCATCTGGGAGTCATCTGGGGCGCTTGGACATCTTATTCGGATATCGCGCAAATGATAGCTAATTCAGGTGAGCTTAATCGAGCGCTACAGCCTCACACCAAATTAACCCGCGAGCAGGCGGGTTATCCAGAATCGCAAGTATGCGGGACATTATTACAGTTGTGTTGTAACAGATTTACATACCATTGCCGAACATATGTTTAAAGATCCGGTCACAAAGGTCCCCCTGTAGGGGATTACTTCCCATTATCCCATTACTAAATCGAAAATTGGACGTGGCCAGTAATTCCGACACAATCGCATCACGATGATTACCGGATAAAATGGTAGGTAATAATGCAGTAACTGCATAGTGTGAGTCTTGCCCAGTTATCTCTACAACCTTCCCTTCTTTTTTTTTTTTTTTCATTGCATTAAACATACCCCCCCCCCCCCCCCCCCCCCCCCCCAATTTATCCATACGATCGCGCTTTAGAAGAAAGTGACAACGGCCCTCGAATGTTCGGGATTCCTTTTTACGACATTCTCTCATGTTACACACATAGCAGACGACACCGTCTGCCCTGTCGCCTGCTATGTGCGTAGTACGCCACTCTGTCGTCTGCTACGGAATGCCTTGTTGCTGAGCGGCTGAGCCGCAGGATATTCTCCGTGGCTAGAAGAGCACGAAAAGACGTTGACGTTGAGGGCGTTGTGAGGGCTTGCGCTCACGTGACAGCAAAAAGCTATGACGTTTTGTGCATCTTCTGCTGGAATGTTCTGGGAAATGTTGCGCGTGTGAATACATGGCAAAAACTGCATTTTCATATTACCAGTTACCGGTTACTCGTGCACGAAGAAAATGACTCGTGGAAAATAAAAAGCGACATCAAAAAGTGTCTCCAGACTGACACACGAAAGCTCCTGAACAAATTACGACGAATTATTTGCAACCCCTCGGAGGCGAAGTGCTTACAACTGCGTTCGCTCACGTCACAAAGTCAAGCACAAAACAGCATCACGCATATCGGGCGTCTTCCGCTGACTCGTCACATACGTATATCCAGTCTGTGACAAATGCACGAGAGCCGTCCAAACGACTACCTGTGACATTCCGCACTCAGTCCCCAGAGGAAGAGGAACAACCAAGGAGCTTCCCAAATCCCAGAATCTTCTAAAGCTCCAAAGATTTTAAAATAACGACAACAACGACAAAGAAAAGGAAAACACACACATACATACACACACACAAAAAAATAAAACTATATACATTTTATATTGCTCGCCAGTGAGGACTGGTCTCATGTGTCTCAGTTCAGGATCCTACCGGACGTGTCATCACAATATCCGTGCCTAACGCTGTATTTCCAAAAATCTAACCGAATCCAATCAGGCGTCTGGCAACATATGCTCCCCGAAGGTCGATTCCAGTCTCCTCACTGCTCCTCACCACCTCCGCTCGCAGTCTTCCAGTCTGTGACGGGCGGCAGAGATGCGCGCGCTGTTGCTAGGAGAAAGACGCCAGAGTTCCGGATGACGTCACTTGTTCTTGGAGAATCCGAAATTATGCAGTTTCTTGGATTTTTCCAAAAAGTCGTGGTAGGCTCGAATTGTCCACTGATGACATTGGTATTTTGCGTACCGAATCTCCGAGCGAGGTTGACTTAGGGACGACTGAACCCTCTTTCTCCAATGTTAATACTGTTACTGGAATTCACCCTACGTCATTAACTAACGTTACTCAAAAATAATTGACGGCTAACTGAAAGTTTGCGGGACGCTTGATCGTGGATTAAAGTTAATGGGCGTCAGGGAAACTGGGCCTTGGAATACGAAATAAAATCTCTCTCTCTTTTATTTTATTTTTTTTTAGTTCGTAGCGGCACTTGAAACTCTATGGCAGTACTAACTGACAAGGCTCCCCCCTAAGGCGAAAATCTCCCTGAACAAAATCGCTCCTGGGAGTACCTCTTTCTTCCATTTTTTTCTACCGACATATTCTTTCCTTCCAATCTGTTCGCCGAGGCACGTCCACCACCTGTGCCCTCTTCCTGCAGCAGCCACCTGGGATCATAGAAATGCCATGAATATTCAAGCAGCGCCTCTTCTACGCGTTTTCTCCCCAATGGCGTCCAAGGCACACATGGCCGTCACACAGGCCCGAGGACAGGTCGTACACTCGCAGTACGACGGGAACGTTTTTCTATTTTCTGTCTTTTTTCGAAAACACTTTCGAAATAGCTGTGTCGCATAACGGCGTTCTATTTCCTTACCTTTTTCTTTAACGGACAGCTAGTAAAGCATCATAGCTAAGGTATATCAGCAGAAGATGATTTAAATTTAGAAAAGAAAAAAAAAAAAAACACTGTAAACGTGCTAACCACGTGTTACTTCAGGTTACTACTGAACCGAGGCAGGGAAATGTACCGAAAGTGCGAGTGCACAAAGGTGGAGAGGTAGATCAGTAACTTTTTACTTTCCATCGTGTTCCCCAGATGTCGCTTGCTCGTCTGTCTGTCTGTCTGTCTGTGAGAGAGAAGACAGTTTGTTGAATGACAGGTCGTCGGTAAGACGTGCCAGTGTAGTGCAGGATGGCTGTATACAGTGTAATGGTAATGGCCAGTGCCACTTTCGATACACTGTGCTGCTTGCGAGACGATGTAAAACAGTTATTAACGCGCGTTTCACGACTGAACCTGCACAATACCACATCCTCGCGGCCAGGTCTCGACTGGAACATGTCAGACACTCTTCTTTCCGGAATCGGCTTAGTGTAACCCCTGAGACAGTGAAAGAAGCAAATGGGACTGACAGCGAACAGGGTGCCACAGACAGCGGTAACGAACCGCTCAGGGCTAATCGGAAAGAAACCCTTTCCGAAAGTTCCTTTCAACCGTGAAATCTTGAAAAATCACCAAAATACAACGGCAATGAAAGGAAGCAGCAATAGAAGACCAGTTTTCGTACGAAGTTCCAAAGGCAGCGATGACGTCACAGAGCAGGTGGCGCCGTGATCGAAGTGCGGTCGATAAACGGAGCTATTACCGCAGCTCCCCGACCAGGTATAGAGGGAAATGCTTCTATTTATTTCGTTTCTTTTCTCTATCTCTGGCTCCAGGTAGGCCACTGCGCTCTTTCCTCCACGTCCCCGATGACTTTTTCTTCACGAGGGAAGTCCCCCCTCCCCCGACTTTCTTATGTTGCCACGGTAACTGGGAATCCCCATCTTGCGTGATCCGGTCCAATAACTTGCCTCGGGTGCGTCTTGTGGCCCCCTTCGCTTTCGTGAGTTCACCGTTGCGCACGGCCCCAGTGCTGCTCAGCCCCTCAGTGACCCCACCTTGCCGCTTCTCGAGACCGTCGGGGTATTAGTTGAGAGAAAAGCGCACTTGACGACGTGCCCCACAAATCGTCCTCGATGAGTCCCGTGGGTGTGGCCCCTGACGGGAAAATCAAATATCCACCCCCTTTGATATGGCGCTGGAAAGCGGGACACCAACGAACGAAGATCACAGATCATCACCGTTCTCGAAGTCTTTCGTTGTTCGAGTAACCGTACATATACATCCCCACGGAATATTCTAGCGGAAGAAAAGATAGAGAGGGGGAGAAAAAACGTTCACAGCGTAGTTATGTTGAGCGTTCGCACGATGCCGGAATATCGAGTGTGGCACACTGCGAACTTAGCAGACGACACCGTCTCGTCTGCCTCTTTTCCTGTCGTCTGCTACGGGATACCTTGTGACCGCGCTGCAGGATATTCTACACGGTTAGCAGTGCACGAAAAGACGATGAAAGATGAAAGTCACTGAAAAGGTTCACGTTGAGCGCTCGCGCTTACGTGGCAGCATGAAGCTATGACGTTTTTCGCGTCATCCGCTGTCTACCCAATGCTACCCCCCCTCCCCCCTCTTGGGGGCTGGAGTATTCTGGGGAGTACCGCCCGTGTGAGTACACGGCACGAGCCATGAACGCGTTCGTGCACGGGGTTGAGATCGACCTATGTCGTCGTCTGTATCGCCACGAAAACGAAACGATAAAGGAAGCTATCAGATAAAAAATCCGCAAACTGGTGTCAGTCACCTCAAACGGATATGACCATCAACTTATACTTTCGGAAACGCTATTGTGAACACCCTTCTAATCTACTGGAACGCTATTTCGCCCAGTCGGTGACATCGGCGTTTTTAAAGCATCGACATTTTATCGACATATCGATAAAGAATCGTTACTTTTCACCGATGTATATCGACATTCCGTGTATCTATTGGGCATTTTTGTAATTGTCACTGTTTCAAATGTCGATAGTACTGATATTGGAAGTTCCAATATTTTTGCACCTCTAAGCTCATCCCAAAATTTTGTGAAAAATAAATAAATAAAAATAAATGGTGGTGACGAAAGGCTGTTTTACTGACCAACTTCAGGATCGAGGATGCTATACAGTAGGGCCATTTTGTACAATGCAGCGAGAGAAATGCATACGGCGTCTCGAACACATATGTGTGCTGCGCTGGTACCTGAACCTGTGTACATGGCAGCGCAAACCGTGATTGATGAGACGCGGGAAGGCAAACCATGAGTGTACAGAGAACGTGGGGGAAAAGAGCGATGAAAATGTATGGTTATGGCAGCAATATCTCGACTGTGGCTGTGTGCCCCGCCAGTCGATATGTGAACGCCATTGGATGAGGCGGTTGGTGTCACCGTTTCCCCATATCTCTCGCATTTCCCGTGGTGGGAGGAGGTATTTAATGACACTGGGGGCAACACACACAAAAAAGAGACACCCTCTGTTTGGGAATCGTAGGCGCTATCTTATGATCTCAGTATGCCACTGCGCTGCGGAGGCCGCTATATAGGGCTGTTGCAGTGAAGTTTGCACAGCGCCATTTCGTGCCCAAACGGCCGCGGATCACAACAGTAAGGAGCTCCATCAGCGGGTTTTGCATGGCGTGTCAAACGGTATGGTGCCAAGGAAGCTACAAAACCTGTAGGAAATCAACAGGAAAAACGGTGCTTCTTGAAAAGCGCGAACTACTCGAAACCGTGTACTTGAAAGTGCCGCGTCGTCTGCTAAACTGGGGAGTGTTGCATGATTTGGGGCGCTGATGTTGCTGCTCACTCGCGCCACCTGGCCCAGAGCAACAGGCCCATATCCCCTATGATATGCAACACGTGATGCAACTTCGATAAGAGCCAATCTTCAGTCAGGAAAATAAGGGCTAAGTTCCGAAACGAAGTAAGATTTTTTTTTTTTTTTTTGTTAGCGTATCACAACGCCGGAGTGTCCCAAAGAGGTCTATGCCTATGTGCACCCGAAACTGCCGCGCGAAAAGTAAGGTTTGTGGGAAAATGAATGGGGAAGGGGGGAAGTCGAGCGCGCGCAGTAGTCTTTATTTCGATTCAGCGAATACGACATATAGTCGTGTTCAACCTGAGAAGGAAAAGAAATGTAGTCCGTCAGCTCTCAAAATATTACTGCGCCGCAGATAGGATGGCTGGGCAAAATGACGTCACTCTCCCTCCTCCGCCAGACAATGCAATCCATCACACTCACTATGATTCCGTACTGGTTGTTAAAACTGGCCGCACGACACTACGCGAGCCCTCCCCCGTGGCGGCGCTGCACTATCTCTCCTGGCGCGCTATTTTGTCTCATTATCTCCAACGGCGTATGTATAGATGACGGACTAGATTTCTTTTCCTTCTAAAGTTCAAACGTACGCGTTTGGCCGTCATGGTGGTGGTCACGTTTTCGGCACAGCTGCCGAGATTATCTAGCATTTGCTCGAAAACGAAGCCTTGAATGGTGTTTTGAAATCTGGTCGCGTCCGTACCCTTCTTTTATCCCGAATACACTTCGTCGTTTTCGTTCTCACAACTTCGTTTATGTAAGCTATGGTTGTCGCACTGAAAAATAGCGCAGTTTATCATCTTTCAATGCCGATAGCAGGAAAAGTGACCACCAGTGGGAGGAGCTTACGAGCATGCCACGTCACTGCCACGTCACAATGTGACGTAGGTGAAAACTCCCTATAGTTCGTTTTGGAAGTCAGCTCTCCAAATGGCTACGGCCGTTGAAAACACGATCCCGATTGGCCGACTCTTAGTTGTTACGTCACGTCGACGAGTAAGCAGGCGCTCTGTATTTATGTGGTGTTGGCTCAACCCGCGGCATGAGAAAAGATCCGCCGCATATTCTGATAGAAAACGATCGCTGGCGGCTGCCAATGAAAAGAACCCTGGACAGAATCGATAGAAGACATTTTCATGTCGTGAAAGTGTCGGAGAATTGACCTGCTCTCTCCATCGACAGACTGCTCTGTTCATTTACGTCTTCTTAAATCCATATACTGCAGGAGTCACCGTTTTAACACCTTATTACACCCACGTGTTTTCACGTAATCCTTCTCGAGTAGCTCGTCTCCACCTGTTTTTCTCTGCTATTACCATCGTCATCAGGGGCATACGAGAGCTTCACATTCCGTTCAAGCCTGCACACGCGAAAGGCTCGACACGAGCCAGACGACACGAGCCACCAGACCAGACCAGAGCGAGAGACACCGACCAGAGCGACACGAGCCAGGCTCACGCGAATACGTGCGAAATCCTTCGCAATAAGGGCCTATATACGCTGAGCAATATACGGCTCACGTACAATGCGAGCCACTCTGAAGAATTGAGTTTCCTGCCGACACTCAAGGCTTCGAGAAAGAATCTGTTGCCGCAGTGCACACGGTATACATAAGAGCTCTCGGTGCGCGGTCCGGGAAATACCGAGGTATAAATCTACCTTTCGCAGGATATGTATGACTGGAAACAGCTGGGACGCACCAAGCCGTTATTGCGTATACGCCAGTCGGTATACCGTTGGGAAGGACGCTGCGTGAATGATGCGCAGCTTGGAGCCTCATTTATATGCACGTCACAAAGTGGAAGCCAGCGCGTGCGGGAAAACGCTGCTCATTTCCTTAAGGTGGAACAAACGGAGGTCAAGAGGGCCTTGTCGCATTAACTGGGAGAAATGACTTACTTACTTACACCTCGCGGGCAGTCTGCTGCTCGTAATTATTATTATTATTTTATTATTATTTTCCTGTTAGCGCCGCGAAGCAACTGTGGCTACGAGCGGCGTACAGACGTGGACAGATGGAGAGAGGACAGCAGGAAGGGGTGGGGGGACATGGGGTTAGTATGCGTCCTGGGCAGACTTCAAGGGGAGCTGTGCAGACATTCGTCTGGAAAGTCTTCGGAAAAGCCAGGGAAAACCTCAGACAGCACATCCGGTGACAGGATTCAAACCCGTGTCACCTCCCAGTCTCGGCGTGGAAAGCAAACCATCCTTGCTCGTTATTGAGGTGTGTTGCTTCCAGTGAAAAAGTGCTCCCGTTCAGAATTTAATCAACAGTCGGATACGTACATCAAAGTACATCCGGCTCCAAAGTGTTCCTACGTGGGGCTATATACTGTATTATTTAAGAAACATCCGCGTTCTAAAACCTTACTCGATACAAATGATTGCAAGATGGTTGGAAGTCTGACGTCTGGACCTCCGTACTCTCTCGATCTCTCTCTTACTGCTCAGAGCAGTTCTGAAGATAACTTCTTTTTTTGCACTTTCATATCCAGAAGAACTACAGGCGTGCTATTGATCATCAGCTTCTTCCACGCGGACAGCATTTTTGACCCCCCCCTTTTTTTTTACTTCCCTTCCAAATAATAGGCGCCAAATCGCCTACAGCTTCGATGGGTTTCTGAAAAGATAAAGGCGACTACCTGTACAACAACGGGATAGGGGAAGTTTAACGTTGCCGTACCAGAAATCGGTGTGAGCGTCACACCAATTGAAGATTTTGCAGACAAGTCAGTAAAAATACAAAAAAATCAGAAATTATTTTAATTAATTAACAGTTTTAACACGAAAGTGACATGGAAGGGAGCAAAAAGCCACCGATAATGACACAGTGATAGTTTCTTTTTCGTATAGGTTGAAGTACGCTTTATACTACGCGTATATTATTTATATATATACGCTTGATTTTAATCTAATTTTAAGCAAGTCTGACGAAAAACGAAAGCACCGCTGATCTCTTAACATTACGAACGGTGTGTAGCCCTGCTATGCATGACAATATGCGGTAACATCCGTAATTAGGAGTAAATTTACACATAAGGTGAGTCAATCTATATATTGTTACTTTCGAAGTTGCAGGACTTCACCGGCAGCGCATGTAAATAGCAAACAGAGTACAGGAGCTAGCTTTTTTTTTACAATTATTTTTCTTCATTAACATTTTCTTTTTTACGAGACAACTCAGTGAGACAGCACGCAGCTGCTCAAAAAAGAAAAAAAAAATGTTCTAGTTCGAGGGCACGAAGGACAATTCGTGTTTTTTTCAAGACGAGGCGCCAAAAAAAGACAGGCATCTAAAAGAGCGGCGCTTGATGGCTCTGGCCAGCGAACGCCACACAAAGAAGCCATTGCGTTTAATCACAGCCGACGCATCTACAGTCCAGAGCGTGCCTTTTCTTACCACAGAGAGCAATTAGACCTTGAACCAGATTTGACGCAGTGCTGCACAGTGCACACGTACTTACAACATTTCAGATCCCCGCGGGGGGAAAAGGATGTGTTGTACAGCTTTTCTTTCGAGTCTTGCAAATGTCACGTGATTGCGGTTCCTTCGATTCGTCCAGTTTGCCATCTCTGCGAAAAAACGTAATCCTTCCGACACCGTATTTGACATCTTAGCTCTCTTTGCAGGAACCGTTGGATAAAGGGGGAAAATATTTATCGCTGGTTTCTGCTGTAATACCAACATTTCGGGCAGCTGCTCGTTAGAACGTGAGTCAAAGTTGAGAATCGGATCCTGCTCCGGATTTTCTTCTTGTGCTACTCGTCTGCTAGTGTCGTCTGCTAGCGTCATCTGCTAGCAGTATCGCTCTGGGCGTCCTCCTTCGCGTTTTATAAGAAATCTTCCATCGTTTCTTCCAGCGTCGTTTGGATACTCCTTGTATTTCTTCCGCGATATCTTCTGGGCGCACGCTTTCCTCCCGCGCCGACATCTCGTCGCTCGATGCGGACACTCGGACAGTTCGTTTATAAATCCCTGCAAAAAAGGGAAGAAAGAAAGAACAAAGGAAAAAAATGCGGCTTCGTCTCTTTCGTCGATATGTTCTGTCGACTCCCACATCTCTCTTTGTACTATACACTGCAGGCTAATTAACCAAACTAAACGAAACAAAACTCCGTCTTCGCGAGAGAGGTACTATCTACAGCAAAGCAAAAACACAAAAGCAACAAAAGAAAAAGCTTCCCCAAATTCACAACAATGCGCCTTATCACCCTGGCGGAGCTTTCCCAATTCGCATTACAAGCGACGTCAAAACAGTCCAACTTTTAATCCCCCAAATCAATGCACCCGGAGCGCTATTTTCATATCGCAACCGAATGCCTTCGACCCGGGCTCCGCAAATATGTGTGCTCATACGTAAGCGCAGCGCTGGCAGGTTTAAAAGCGGCCAAGCGTTACGGCAAAAATGCTGGCGCCGTACGAAAGGCAATCCACATCACTAAACCCCCGGCGAGGTACCCCGGATTTTTCCCGTGCTCTTCTGGGCTCGCCGCGAAGCGACGTCGCCCATTCAGCAATTGAACTGAGAAGTATGACGGACAAACGCAGAAAAAAAAAAGAACTTAATCCAAGCGCAAGAACGCTGAACCGCCCCCGGAAAATCTCACTGAAAACCATGAAAGTAGGCTTCGATCTTCCGCTGCACAGCGGGAGCAAAAAGGAGGCCTGGGATTGGTCCGATGGAGACCTATAAACCGCGTTGATGTCAGTCCTTTACTGCTCTCCTGTTGTGTACAGTGAATAGCTTGGCCTTCCTTAGTGTTTTTTTCACGGCAGAGGCCTTTACGCTGGTCACGTGAAAGGTTTCCTTCCGTTCGCGTCGCTATAGCGACTGGATTTCGCTGACTTGTACCACGCAAGTGCACTCTAAGGGGGGACAAAAGAGTAAACTGTGGAGTAGTCACAGCTTTTAGTCCCCCGACCCCTGAAATTTGCTCCCTCGCTTTGCAAATGGTCATCTGAATGCAACACTCTGCGTAAACAAATTGCCCTGCGGTAATTTGGTGAAACAACGCGATGAAGCAATTTTCTGTCTTGAGAGTAAGAAACAGTGGCGGGCTTCTGGTCCCACGCATGTCATAAGAAGAACAGTCTCTAACCCCCAAATCACAATGCTCAGACGTACACGTGGATATTTACCAAGCCCTCGCACTTCGATTCATAGTTTTTTCATCTCTCTCTTTCTAATTCGATATATACGTATAATTCGATATATAATTCTCTTTGTGCTGCCGCACTGGACGTTGCACTGTAAATCTACGCCAATTACCTAACCTTACCTTACGTTGCACAGTGTAGGATTTATGAAAAAAAAATGCAAACGTGCTAACAAATACTGCGAGCGGTATCTCTCTTTTCCGGTTCTTCTTTGGCCGAAAGGTTGGAGAACAACCTACAGAAGTGGCCTCCAGTGTATTGCTACAGTAGTATTGCCGACTGCTCCATAGACGAAACCGTACTGGGCGAACGCAAGGTCCTGGTCGCACACGTCACAGCAAACGTCAACGCACACGTGACCTTAAAGATGGCCGCGCCCGTGATCGGAGGCAAATTCGTTCGCAAACAAAGCGTTTTCAGTTTGTGTGCCCCGTTTTGGACGTCTTTCGACCCCGGTAAATATTTTTATCCGATAATATTGCACTAAACGCGTAGTTTTGCACATGAAGCCTCGTATACTGTTGACCACTTCCAAAGATGCGATGACGACCCGGCATTATGACACACTGAGCCGACGCGATCTACTTAAAACTAACGAGAAATGGGCTACCGTGTCGCGGAAGAAGCACCGTACGGTTTACGCTGGAAAATTTACGTTCATCTATTGGCTTTATGCCGACGGGAATATCTTC
The DNA here is from genome assembly GCF_037126465.1 of Ornithodoros turicata. Classification (NCBI taxonomy): domain Eukaryota; kingdom Metazoa; phylum Arthropoda; class Arachnida; order Ixodida; family Argasidae; genus Ornithodoros; species Ornithodoros turicata. The sequence continues at coordinate 20,739,549 of NC_088210.1, read as the reverse complement.
GCAAGTGCTAGAACGAGTGGGTTCGAATCCTACCACCGGCTGTGCTGTCTAAGGTTTTCCCTGGGTTTCCGAAGACTTTCCAGAAGAATGTCGGCACAGTTCCCCCTGAAGTCGGCCCGGGACGGATACCTAAGGCTTACACTCTTAAAAATGAACTTCACCGCATAGAACACTCCTTGCCAGCCATCATCTCGAATGATATCGTTATCTGCCCTGATTTGTTGAAAACGGGAGGCGTACGCCTCTGTGACAATTATGAACAGCATAAGTGTCACAGAAAGGCGTACGCCTCCCGTTTTCAACAAATCAGGGCAGATAACGATATCATTCGAGATGATGGTTGGCTAGGAGCGTGCTATGCGGTGAAGTTCATTTTTAAGAGTGTACCTACACTGTTAAAACAGAACTTCACCACATAGCACGCTCCTAGCCAAGCATCATTCCGAATAATATCATTCTGTGTCCTGATTTGTTCAAAACAGGGGGGAGGCGCCTATCTGGGACAAGATAATGTGTCCCAGATAGGCGCCTCCTCCCATTTTCAACAAATCAATACACAGAACGATATCATTCGGAATGATGCTTGGCTAGGAGCGTGCTATGTGGTGAAGTTCTGTTTTAACAGTGTAGGAATAGGGCCCGGACGCCTTCCTGTCCCCCACTCCTTCCTGCTGCCCATCTCTCCACCTGTCCACATCTGTACGCCATCATAGCCACAGTTGCTTCGCGGCGCTAACACGAAAAAAAAAAAGCTAGAACGACAAGTCACGTGACCTAAAAATGGCGCTTCCTATGACGTGGGATTAGGGCCCGCTTGAGGGTATTTACAAAAACGGCGGGTTCCATGTCAACCCTCACTTCCCGTTCCTTTCTCTGCTTTCCCTGTACAAACATTTGCTTCCACCGCAAGCGTAGGATGTTCAGGTTTAACGAACTTATATCCTGCACGTGCAATTAAGAGGGATTGCACACCAGTGAAAGGCAAAGGATTAAACTTTTTTTCTTCTCCTCCTCTATGAGCTTCCTTTCCCTTCTTGCCTGCGGGTGCGTAATTAAATGCCATTGTGTCAAACACCGGTAAGAAAGGGGGGGGGGGCAAAAAACGGGAAAAAATCGATCGTCGTGCACCTGCCTCGAAAAGCCGGTAAAAACGCTATACACATATCCGGCGAGAAATTAACAACGTTATATAAGAGCCCGTTACTGCATGCGATGTGTAGACACAGTGAAATCAAAAATTAGCTCGTCACACTAATGGCTTTCAGCCCGACACGACACGTACATTATGACGCAAGCAACGAGAATATAGAAAACAAAACCGGGTGTACGTTTAAATAGCCTCGCTTGATATGAAGCTAATGCACAGGGCCGCATCTACCTGTGTAGCGTTCTTCGCGGAGCTGTAACGACTCCGTAAAACCTGTGGATCGTCGAGAAAAGGGACCGAGCCGTGTGTTTCTCTTGTAAGAGCAGAAACGGAATATACCGGTAGGGTTTGATTTTTTTTCTTTTCGGGTTAAATTGCTATCCTGTACTTCTTACTGCTGCACTCAAAATAATATTTACATCAGGCATGGGGACAGATCGCTATCAAGTATAGTGTACGTGACATGTGATACAACAACAACAGGTGATTAGAAATCGGGTTTAACGCGAATTGGAAGGAAACTGATTCGGGGAAAATAAGCGGGAGGAATCGGGCTCGACCTGAAAAAGTGAGACGTATATGTCGCTCACAACCATTCTTCGCCAAGGCATGCCTTTGAGAGCAAAACGATGATGGGGATAATGGTGATTATGGGGGGGGGGGGGGGGGGATGGTGACGGAAACACAGATACAACGAAATATATAGAGGGACTTCTCCCGTATGCAAATGCCCGATATGCGTAAATTGATTACTATTTTAAATTGAAGTGCACCGAGCAAAAAGGTGCGATGCCACGCCGACGACACTCAAATACACGAGTGTATCTGACCCCTGCAGACGGCGTGACGCTATAACCGGACTTTCTGGTCCGATTACAGCGTCACGCGAACTTTTATTTCCAAGGATAACGTCACTGTGTCGAAGTGCGACTGCGCGGAGTATAGCCACACCCGTCGTGTATCTCGACTGTATAGTTGTTTGTGGGCACCTATATAAAAATAAATATTATTATTATTATTAGTAGTAGTAGTAGTAGTAGCAGTAGTACCTCTATATAATTATGTGAGTTAAACACAGTTGGTATAGTAGAAACAAGAACTGTGCACAAGTTTTAGTGTTCCCTTTATAGAGATTCAAAAGTTCCGAAAATTTTGAAGTATACTAGACAAAAATAACAACCGGTTTGCATTTTTTATTTTCTTTTTCTTTAGATTGACAGAAAAAAAATCAATCTGCACGACTAAGATTTATTAGCGAACATTGGAGAGCAAGTCATAGCGCATATCATAAGCTATATTTCGTTTAGCACACAAATACGAAATCCAACAGACTACAGCTCAGCCATTTGCAGCTTGGCTTGGCTTGGTTAGAACTAGCAAATACACGAAGTTGATATATGGCCATTCGGTTGCACGACGAATGCCGATATTACATGATCACGATAACGATTGGTTAGTTTGTCTCGAGGAGCACCTGTTTTATTGAGATTTCGGTTTCGTATTACGCATTATACACCGCCACAACTGTATATATATTTCTTTTTGTTTCGGGACTGGAAACTTAGGACAATTTTTCAGAGAAGGAGGAGAAAAACGAAAAAATACAATTTTCCCCCAATTTTCCTTTCTTTTTTTTAGACCTCGCATCTCTACACCTATATTATTCGCTGTTTACGGTCCTCAACTCACGATTAAATTAGATTTTCCCGCTTACTCCTTCATTCTCACGTAATATATGCTAAAACCACATAATAGAAAGAGAGAGAGAGAATGAAAAACGTGTTGCTCGTCAGTTCGCCGGAACAAGTGTAGAGCGGTAGAGAAATGAGGCCACGAAACAAAACTTCGCTATACTCCGAAACCGAGGAACACGAAAAACGCACATATAGCGATAAAAAGGAGTCCCCCTGCATTATACACGTCCTCATTTCACGAAGGTCCGCGCAAACCGTTACGGCCAACGAAGACCATCAGAGACACCGACTCCGTCTGGAAGCGCTATACGCTGGACCACAGAGCACAGCGAGAGAGAAGGAGAGGGCCAGAAAATGATCTCGCAAATCGTCCACCCAGAAAAAGCTTCGGGGTAAGAAACTCTCGGCCGTGTTGCTCGCGGGATTTTCTTTCGCGCCATTTCTCGTTGCCGTTGTTGGAAGTGTTTGAGACCATTGGGGCGCTGATGACGACTGCAAGGGACTATACAATGTGCGTGGGCAAACGAGGTACGCTTCTACCCCTTTTAAAGTGCTGCCACGCAGTGTATCTCGCGTCTTCAGGACCCCAGCGAATTTACTGTTATTGCGATCCATGTGTCATGCTGTATTTTACAAAAATATTGTTTCTTTGTGTGACGCGGAAGCACACAAAGCTGTGCGCCAAACATTGCCAAGAGCGATAGCGCTATCGCTTCCGATTCAAAGAGGGAGAGAGAGAGAGAGAGAGGGGGGGGGGCGTGCGGCCTTTTTGTGTCAATTTTGATGTTGTGATAATTGCCACAAAAAGACATACGCACCCCTCTCTCTTCGAATCAGAAGTGATAACCCTATCATTCGTGGCAATGGTTGGCGCACAGCGGATATGCGGTGAAGTTCTGTTTGTAGAGTGTTTTGAGGCCGCAGAGTGCGACATCTGCCATTCGTCCGGCAACACTGCTCCTCGAAGGTCGACTTCCGTTTCCCCAACGCAACTTGCTGACAGCCTTCCAAAGAGGGGCGGTGAGCGCGTCCGTTGATAGGAGAGGGACCCCAGAGTCCCTGGTGACGTCACTTACTTTTGGCGAATCCGAAACTACACATTTAAAAATGAGTTTCACCACATAGCACGCTCCTAGCCAACCATCATCCCGAATGACAACGTTCTCGCCCCTGATTTGATGAAAACGGTATTTTGGACCATTATGCACGTGCATAATGGTACAAAACAGGCTCCGCCTACCGTTTTCATCAAATCAGGGGCGAGAACGTTGTCATTCGGGATGATGGTTGGCTAGGAGCGTGCTATCTAGCCAAAAACTCATTTTTAAGAGTGTATGAAGTTTCACGGCAATTACTAGACGAGGAAAGCGTGTTGGTATGGATATGAATTATAGATGAACGCGAACAGGAGAACAAGGACAGACAACCACACGAAGACAGCGTCTGTCTCCGTGTGGTAGTCTGTCCTTTTGCGCGTTCATCCAGATCGTAATCTTTATGGGTTCTTTCGAAAATTCGTGGAACACGTCCTATTCACTGACGGCACCGATATTTTGCGTGCTAAGTCTGCGAGCCGGGGGAGCATTCCTAATACGAAATAAAATAACTATCTATTTTCTAACCATGCAGTAGTGGCTCCTTTGTTTGTTTTTGTCTTATTTCCACTTTCATGTAGACAACGAAACGCAAAAGGGAAGAATCCTTGGCGAGGTACCTTAAAATGAAAGCCACGTAAAACGGGGAGAGAACTACATTTGTGCGCACAGCTATCCTCTCGTTAGCGCTGACTTGATGTAATTAAGGAGACGATCGAATTTGGAGTACTCCGCGGAATTTCGTAGCAGTCTAAAATAGGCCATGTATTATCTCGTTCGCTCCAGTGAAGAAGTTCTCCTTATGACTGTAATTGATTGTAACTGATTGGTTTGAATGGTTGCGAGCGACACGAAGTTCCACGTTATACGCCGAATAAATGTATGAAAGACAGCTTTTTCGTGCACGCGAACCTGCGTTTCAAATTTTACAGCAAAAAGGCGGTGACAGTGAACGCGTAGAAAATTGGCACGCTGCAATGTACCGAAACTGCGGGCGTCTGCGAAAGCGAGGCAGCTGGGAGAGGTTTTCGTGCTCATGACTATACCAATGGTCATCGTCGTAGCTTTCGCTCCTCTGATATCAGAGGCTGACGCGCACGCGCATTCGGGGCTGTATGTATCGTCAAGTAGAAGCAAGCTAGAAAAAAAATCTTCCTCAATAGTCTGTACAATGTGTGCATGCTGTGATCAACCACGGACATCAAGGTGTCGCATCCCCTTCAATTAATTTCCATCACCTATCTCATAGTATAATGAGAATATATGAGCATAAGAAGTTTCAGGCGGGGCAGAGCCTACGAAAGCAGGAGCAACTATGCACTCTAAGAAAAACAGTGAGTAATTTTACTCCGTTTGGAGACTAACTTCATTGCCACAACAAAATAGTCCCTTTCGTGAGTAAATGCACGGGGGTAAATGAATGTCACAGAGTGTGGGCTGCATTTCACGCTCTGTTCTAAGAGTCCCAGGTACATAATTCGTGCGCGTGCATTAAAATACTAACTAATTAAACCGTCAACCGTGATATATCGAGCGATATAAAATCTTTCGACATACAATGGGCACAATTTGCGAAGAAAGGAGCGCTAACTGTTTCTCACTCTGTTTGCATGTGTGGAAAATTGCTAAGTTGGCTAAGTTATACAGCCTTATGCATCACATTGACCAAAGAGCACATATTTACGTAGAGTGTTGCATTCGGAAGACCATTTGCGAAGTTCAGTGACAATTTGCAGTCTTGGGGAGTAAATGTGAGCGTCAGGGGGCTAAAATGGGGAGTAATTGCAGTCTAGGGGACTATAGAAGCTGCAATTACTCCCCATTTTACTCCTTTGTTTTTTTTTCTTAGAGTGTAGGTAGTTTCGCGTATGTATTCCTTACACGGAACCCTGGCTCGACGAAAACGTTACGATCAAAACCCGCGGCGGCTGAAGTGCGCAATGAACTTGCCTTCAAAAATCTCCCCGTTTCGACACATCCTAAAGGGGAGATTCTCTTTGTTTCGTCTGTGATGGAGCACGTCAGGGCTCTCGGGGTTGGGAAGTTTCAAAGACGCGCGCGCATATCGCAATCGGGAGGTTTCGAGAGGATCAGGATCACCGGCCTCGGGCGAGAGAAGAAATCTGCTCTTTCGAATTCATGTCGGGAAGAAGCCCGGGAGCGCTTTGGCTACAGATATCGAAGGCAACCCGAGTTCACTGAAAAGACGTCATAAAGCTGCGTCACGAAACCATGCGGTGAATTTTGCTGTCGTTCAATTCTTATTCTATACAGCTCTCATAATGGCATCGATGAACGGAAACGAACAAACATACATCAAATTCTGGCCTTCTCAGCAATTAGAATGTCAATTAATGAAAATCGATAAAGACTAATGACAGCTAGGGATTCTGAGCCAGGAATGCTACACTGCAGTACAGCAGTTGCATGCTCGGGAACTCGTTTAGAGAAATCGTGTCGCGAAGCGGGCCAAAGCGGTCTTCGTTTCTCAGAACACTTGGCAGCAAAAATGAGATCTTCGCCGGCATCGCAACAGAGACGTAACATAATTGTCTGAAACTCTGGAACACGGAATAAAATTTTCGGCGCCAGCATAACCTCATTAAAGGGGCGCTGAAGTGTAAAAAAAAATGTATCCTCGCAATGGAACACGTCGTTACGTTGACAGCAATACAAAAGGAACTTGATTTATCCGTCGCGTCGCGTTCACGATTCGATGGACACCGCAGATTACGTTTTCCCCCTCTCTTTCCTTCCCAAGTGCAATTATGGAAAGAACAAATGAAATTGCTAGTACAGTAGATGTATCGAAACTTGTGCTTAGCAGGAATATAAGAACATGTTATACCCTAAGCGAGCTATAGAGTAGCCGGCCCAATGTTGATTGATTGATTGATTATAAGGAAAAATAAAATGGAGATTTGGGCCGACATCTTTTTTTATTTTTTCATATTCTTTTTTACATCTACCAATCAAGAACATGGGCGAACTAAGGCTGCGTGAACTAACGGTAAAGAAAATGGCGCTTGCGCCTGCAAAGTATTTTGAAATGAAACTAACGTGCATAGCAAATTACTTGCAAACGCAACCAAGTTACAATCACATAATATCGAAAGCAATCCTGAAAATAACTATAATTACTGATAGCGTAATTGATCGTAGCAATTCTGATACTTAATGGGGGTAAAAAGGTGCAGAAAAAATTCACCTTATCATCTCTACGATTTCGCACAAAGGTGACATCTTGACGCATCATAAATAGAGCCTGAAGCTTTAGAGTTTAACCCGATCTCTTCCCAGAATTTGCACCCTGAATTGAAGGCTGCCTCTTTAGGGAGAAACCCAATTTTTACCTTGCAAACTACCCTCACTGAGACGTCTATATAGGAATGCACAGCAATTTGTTTGGTAGCAAATGCAGTTACATAACCGTTTGTACCAAACAAGTACAGTTAATTTGAGTAACTGAGCCCGATTTATCCCCGAGTTTAGCATACTGGAAGTTTTTCCACTCGAATTCGCATGAATTTATAGCACATGTTTATTTACCCGATTTTTACCCCCCGAATTTAGAAAAAAATATCTCCCGAAAACTTCAGGCTCGAATCATAAAGCACGAAGCTGTACGGCATGCATGCCACGCCAGGTGGTGCGACCTCTCTTTACGGGATATCTACACAATATCACAACATGGACTGAACGTTTTGTGTCCCTTCGTGGAGCGGCCTTTCATTTCTCCATGAATGCATATACGAAGGCGCCAAATATTTGTTGCACCTGAAAGCGTTTTCCACCCATGAACGTTTTCAGTGTCCGACGCGGGAAGTTATATTTGGCACATCGGATACATGTTTTTCGTCAGTTATGCAATGTTATATAAATGAAACCAAAGTATTTAAAAAAGATCAATAAAGCGAATCGCTCGCATTTGGCGGGGTCCCTCCAAGCTGCGTGGAGTGGGGTTCGTTTTCTTTTTTTTTCGAAAGAGAAGCGAGGTAGCTTTTGTGTGGCGAAGGTGGTAGGAATTTGGGGAATTCATTCTTTGTATCACCCCGTGTTCCTCGTCCCTCACTCAAATTCTCGAACGCGTTTGAAAACGCTATTGCCGAGGCGACCGACGGCTTCTTTTTCACTCTATTTCCGCCGCAGCATGAGCAACTGAAGCTGTATCGTATTCCGCTCCCGTGGTGGGTATTGCTCATATGGTAGTCTCTATGTATATACACTGGCATGCAGCGTCGAAGGAAAAAAAATCCCTCGCCTGTTTCTTTATTTATTTTTTATCTTTATAAGAGCAAAAGGGGTTGAGAGATACAGTGGCTGTGCTGCTGTTATTCGTACGAAGATGCAGTGTGCACGTTTGGATGCCTGAAACGCAAAGCCCAGAAGCCACAGTCTACAATCTCTCGTCCACGGTGCCCGCCCATTTAATCGAACGCCGTTTTATCGAACGTCATTTCATCGAACGCCGTTTCATCGACGCCTGACCATGGTTAGGACAGGAGAGCCTTTTACGTATTTCACACGTTGCCGCAAGAAAAAGAGGCGGCCACCGATTCGATGGAACGGCGTTCGATGAAACGTCCATTTTTCCATGAAACTGCGTTCGGTGAAATGTCACGGAACCTTAGTCCACATAACGCGTTCCCAACCTCCACGCTGGTTTTTGCCCGTTCCCCCTCGACTCATCCACATATTTTATTTTATTATTATTATTTTTTTTTTTTTTCAGAAACACGAGGAGGAAACACCCTTACAAACCCCGGTTTAATGCGCGTATGTTGGCATTATCCACGGCGATCCACTTTGCACTTCGTACTCTCTATACGAGAAGAAGGAGCAAGTTGGAGCAATTACAGCTTCTAGTGCTCTAGATTACAATTTACTCCCCATTTCCCCGTCATATTTACTTCCTAGCACTGTAGATAGTCCCCAAACTTCGCATAAAATTATCCGTATTTAGCCCCGAAAGGGACTAACGATCCTGGCGATGCATCTTGACTCCCAAAAGGAGTAAAATTACTCCTTCTGCCTCTTACAGTGTACAAGGACAGCAAGTCCACGAGAGCAAAGACCGACCCAGGTGTAATAACAAACAGCACGAAGTACTGAGAATACAAGTATGTAGGAAGAGTACTAGATATCTCATTGGTCCAGAGCTTCACTTCAGGAGGTCAGTTGATACGCGACAACCGAAACGTACTTTCAGCGCATTTTCTTGGACATCCGGGGATCAAGTGGTCAGCATGATGGAAGTAACAGCCTCCTTTCGATTCTTCCACAGCGTCACCGTAGATAACGTGTCTGCCGGTGATGACCACTCCAGGCAGCAACAGGCAGCTGCTAAAACCACGCCAGATGGGGTGATAAGGGATGCTATTGTCGCTTTCAGAGTATACTCTTCCGCTGGCTTATAGCGACATGTGTGGAGATATGTAATAATTTAACTGCGGATTTCCCGTACTGATTCCTCGAAATATTTCACACCTTGGACGCCCCCATACTGCTAAAAATAGAAACCGACCTCCAAAACATGCCCTGGAACACTTGAAATGCCAACCACGCCATGGCAACAAAAGCGTGTACACAATGTGAAGACTCGTTTCGTTTGTGCACCCAGACAGCTGTCGCTATTATGCAGAGTGATGTACGGGATAACCGACGGTATCATGAACGTGTCAGCGAACATAATGCGAAACGAAGTGAGATCACATTGCATCGAATTAGGGTTGCAGCCGTGCGGGGATTATGGAGCGTGTCGCAATCTACGTCTACTCGTAGGAACAATAAAAGGGTGCACCATAAACATCGCTTTCCTTCCGAATGCGCACTTTACGAGATATCCCTGCTTGTTAGCTGGTTACCTTCGCCGGTGTCGTCTAGACATGTCTGCCGGCTGTATCACCCCCTCCCCCAAACGAATTGTTCACGTGACGTCACTCACGGGGGAGCGCCACCGTCACCAGCGGGTTCACCGCCATCAAAGCACCATTATTCGTACCATATCCCTGTGGTTTTCACATTTTCAACGTTAATGTCTTCTAACCGTGTGTTCACATTGACCGACATTCCCCAGAATAGTCCAGCCGAAGATGTGCAAAACATCATAGCGTTCTTCTACACCACGTCTTTTCGTGCTCTTCCGTAGCAGAAGATATCCCGTAGCAGACGACAGGGCCGATGGTATCGTCTGCTATGCGCGCAGTACGTCACTTCCGATATTCCGGCACCGTGCGAATGCTCAACGAAGACGCGGTGAAGCTCCCGCCGCGTTATTCTTTCTTTTCGTTTGTCTAGCTTTTTTTCTTCCACTAGAATATTCCGTGGGGTGTCGTTCGTGCGACTACACGGTAAATTGCATGCCAAAGCGAACGAGAGAGAAAAAAACCTTCGCCGGACGCTCATTAAGGCGGCGGTCTCTCTTTTGCGAAGCTAGTGCCCTCTAGAGGGATGACGGGAGTGAATAAATTCCACATAGCGATACTCGCCGTCGGCAAACTACAAATCCTGAATATTGGAAAGGGTACTCGGCTCACTGGTGTCCATAGGCCTTCATTAACCACCTGCCCGGTATCGGCTACATCTTCGAGGTCGCCACGCAGATGGTGAACGACAGCTGGCCGCCAGTGGCTCCCCACCGCATACACAAACGGGCACACGGAAATAGTACGTCCGCTGCGAAGAAAGAGAGCAACCCGCGAAAGCACAGGTGATGTGCCAGTGGGTAAACCAGCTCTAGGTAAACGATGCTCTGTAAAGACGGACGCAGCGGAAGTTGAAAAAGGTTCGTCGAGTTCACGACTCGATGAAAGATGAAAGTCACTGAAAAGGTTAGCCAGCTGTAGGAGTCGAAGCCACATCTTCTGGGTTGCCGGTCCAGGGCTCTACCAATTGAGCTAAGCTAACACGCATTCTCGAGATGATCGATATGGTATAACTGTTCTGCTGATGATTCAATTAGCGTGGATGATGAAGGCTGCCCAAGGAAAACCAATACGGTTCGATTCAATAATAATAATAATAATAATAATAATAATAATAATAATAATAATAATAATAATAATAATAATAAGCGGCGATAGAATAACCCTGTTTCAATATTACATGTTCTCATGGCACCTTGAGGTTTGTGTTGTGCACGTCTGTATAAGCGTGTTCCAGCCTCGGAACAATTGCTTCCGAAAATGGTTTTAGTAATTCCGAATATCACACACAATGCAACGCCATATTAGATCCTAGATCCGTAGATCCTATAAGGAAAAAGAAACAGAGTAAATTGGAGCGTAACTCCAGCTTCTGGTCCACCACAAATGCGTTATGCAAGTATTGGTCAGCTCTCCACGCAGCTACCCACTTCCCCTCTCTCCCCTGTTGTCCGTCAAGGGACCTCCCTGTCCCAAATAAGGGGGGGGTAACACTTCAAGGTTGAGGAGCACGTGGTTTCTTCCGTGAACCCGGGTCTGTCTATGAATACTTCCCTTGTTGCTGCCTTGTGAGTGGACAGACACTTCGTCACGTAGACACTTTCTCCAAGCTTTACCCTCTCCCCTGCCCGCAGGGACAAACTGTAGTAGGTTATTACTCCCCATTTTTAGTCCCGCATCCCGAAATTTACTCCCCATTACCACAAGAAGTCCCTAAAATTCGGATAAACATCCATGCGTTTTGTTCCCAAAGGGGAATAACGGTTGTGGCAATGCGTCTAGTTCCCAAAAGGTGATGAACTGATGATGTTTTTTTTTTTTTTATGAGCAAGAACTACAATGGTCGTAGTGCGCCAAAACTGTGATAAGCGATGTAACAAACAGATAAGAATAAAATTATTTTAAAATTGCATGCAATATACAAAGTGGAACCTAAAATCTGACGATATCAAGAATTTGTTACGAGGCATCGAAGTGGCTAACGTTACTAAGAAAAAAGTTGTATATCGTTAAAAACGGACCCAAGAGGTCTAAAATTGCTCTCTTTTTTTACTTCTTCTTCTTAGTGCGTACGTATTGCTGCGGCAGCTGTGTCGCTAACTTTCGCTGTTGCGCGTCTCCGTCCCCTAGATACGGGGCCCTCCCAGTCTTACGACTTTGCTGTCACGTTTCCCGCTATGTCACACACTGTACAGTCACGGCTACATTCACTTCTAAATATAGGCGAAAAACTGTCGTTCCTGAGAGGACTCTGACGGAATGATATGCGGCAACTGCTTGCCGACGGCATTCTCGTCCGTTCTAGATGTCGTCGGTGCACAAAATGAGCCCAAACAGCTAGTTTCGAGCGTAAACGTTTGACAGCAGTGCGCATAATTACGCGGAAATGTGTTATATTTACATCACTCCAGCAGCAGATGTTCAGATCGGAGAGCGGAGGAGTAGCATAGCAACCTAAGCGAAGCCATATATCATATTTTCCCGCACTACCTTATTTATTCTCTATTGTTCAGAGCTTTCAACACACCAGACGGCATTGTAGAACCCGAAGCACCTCTATGCAGTGCTTATGAACGCTGGTATATTTCTTACCGGCTTGAATGTGGGGACACTACATAAATTATATGCTAACTTAATTCGAGCACACAGGGTAGCAAACGACATGAAGATAAAAAAAAAACATAAACAGCTCTTTCTTTCTTTCTTGACAGGGAACGAAAGGAAAAGAAAAGAAAAGCTGCAAGAACAGACAAAGAATACACGGAGAACTGTACAAAACTTGACACTAAAAAGAATATTTTTGCAATGCATCTTTATAGACCAATGATCATGGAAATTCCATAGCATGACGTCCATGGGCTTTATGCAGCAGACACGCAATAAGAACACACGATCATCAATTCCGAGTAAACTTTCTAGAAAAAAATTTCATAGGATGCCTACAGACATAGGATGCGTATTGTCACGACTGTGTCGCTACAGTCGGTCCTGCTCTACTGCCATCATCACAGTCATCGTCGGGCGCGGGCAAACGTGGCCGGCTCGTGCACGAGACCGAACAAAACCGGGCAGCACGGGAGCTGATGGTCTCTCTCTCTCTTGACTGGTCTGGTCCATCGTCATGTCTACCAGGGCTTACGACTTTCATTAAAATCCAGTTGCTGGACCTCTCTGTGTCGTCGTTTCGGGGGAAAGAATGCATCAGTATGGGCATAGACTTGTATTTGCAAGTGTCAATACATTTTTACTACGCAGTAATACTTGTTTTTTGTTTTTTTTCGTGTCAGGCTTTGTTTACGAAATGACACTAAAAGTATAGATTAAGCATTTGTGCAGACTCCTAGACACTTTGTCGTCGTCACGCTTTGCGTCAGTGCCCTTTTTTACTAAGTCAGACGCAATATTTCTCAGCCAGCTTACAGAGCTGTCTCAGCACGGCATAGCATCACTGAGTTGCACCGGCACTGCAGCAGTGTATACGACACGTAAGAAGGGGATATCTTTAGCAAGTACAGAGTACAGAGAACACGAGGAGAGATAGAATACCAGAGGTACTTTAGAGCTATAGAGTCACTATTTGCTACTGCCGTAGTCGAAAGGTCGGTATGAAACAACGTTCTTTTCGCAGACAAGTAATGTAGAACGTAGACTGTTTCTAGTAGAAGATATAGCAGACAGCGTTTCATGCATCGAAGACTGTCGCAATAAAACTAGCATAAAAACACAACTTACAACAGTAACAACACACACACAGAAAGAAAAAGAAAAGTGTGCTAGAGGGTGAAGTTAATTTGAAAAACAAAATACAGATGGCATCCCCTGCCACCATGCAAATAAGATGAGACGGACAATATGCAGAAACCGGTTTACCCAACAGGTTCAACGGGCATCTTTCTAGTTCTTTACACGGCACACGGACATGCCTCGAACTCATGAAGCGCACGATGTATACCCCTCTAACACGCAGAAAATATGCATGTCAAAGCCAGCTTGGAGATTACCTCACATGTACCCCACCCTTCGCAGCTCTATAAGGAAGGTCGTTTCTGAGTGCGACAGCGTCTGCTAAGCTGAATATGCTGCAAGTTTTTGCATTACCCTTACATATAGGTGTCAAGAAATAGACTCGTCCTTGTTACTTAACATTCCTAAAACATAAAAACGAAGAAATCGTGTATTTTCTTTTTTATCGAACTGAACCTCCTAAATCCTCGATACTATAGATTTACGACACATTCGGCATTACGCAGCCCATAGCAACACAAGCTAGCTGCACACACACACACACACTTCAATCAAAATGACTGCAGCACTACCGCAAATGTATGTAACCGAGTGCGGCATCAAAGAAAGGCTGTCTTGCGTAATATGGGCTCCGACAACAAAACATGTTTCGTGTGTCTCCCGAAAAAAAAAAAAGAAAAAAAAAGTGAAGAACAAAAAAAAAAAGTATTGAGGATCCGCATGGATGGATAGTTTCGTCATCTCCTCTGCATCTCGTTCTGGACGTGTGCCGTTATATCACAACGCGTCAGAGTAAGGTCCACACAATATTAATTGTATAAGGGAATCTGTCACCTGCAGGGGGCGTGCGGATAACGGAAGTTGCCGAGTAAAGATGGATCTTGGAAGCCACAAGGAAGATGCAAGTTGATAGCGGATGTAATTTCCTGCCAATCACGGCATCGCCGCGAAGAAAGTACAAACTTAGTACAAAAGTAACAAACTTTACTTGTGGCACTTCACAGGTCGTGTTGCAGCAGGGTGCGCGCAATGCAATCACTATTTACACGCGAGCGAGTATTATTTCGTTGCAATATAAAACGAAATGCGAATTTAATGAAATTAACGAATGACTAACTAAATAATCACTACCTATAACGAAACTAAAGATATACAACGGTATACAAGATATATAAAAAAAAAGACTACAACCCAATATACGGTATTCTTTCGAGAAATACACCCATGTTGATTATTTGACTTCGTGAAAACCATTCCAACTTGTCTGGCTTTCTTCAAAAATTCTTCTTGTTGCTCAATGTTGTATCCGTTGGATTTGGATCCGTTGGAAGTTTGGAACGGACAGCGCAGGGGCTGATCCGGAGTTTTCTGAGGGGGGAGGGGGTCAGTCTGTAGGACACCATGCCACAAAACACTGCCCAATATCAAGCGAAGCACGAGCAGCGACCACTCCCTGGCGCTGGGCCACGCCTATACAAACCACGGCGTTTCACAAGGTTTCGCGCGATGACAGTGACGTCACTTCGTCGCAATCCAGAGGAAAGAAGGTTCAGTCACATCGGCCCGGCCTATTTTGAATCCCAGGTGCAATGCCAGACTACACAGGTTGGCACCAAGACAGCCCCCGCTGATTGACATCCAACCCAGCCGATCGTGGCATCACAAAACAAGTCGTGACGGATGACGTCGGGAAACGACGTTCTGTCTGGGCGTCTGCCTCAGGAGACTGGAATACCTGTTCGACCCCATGCTGCGGCGAAGTGGCGTACCCATTTTCTCGGACTCTATGGCATCGGCCGCATGCAGGCACACGTATACGATGCCCTAATTTTGCGCGGTATAGCCTATACGCCGGCACGTCACTCAAGCTTAAATAAGTTGAAGGCCAGTTACACCACATAAGGAGAAACAAAGGGTCACCCAGCATGAAAATTCAACCTGTCTTGCAATGGCGCAACGTTGTAATGAGCAGAGAGGAGATAGGTTTTTCGGAGAAGAGTATTTCAGAATCTCTGCAACGAATCTGCGCCGTGTCACGTACGCCAGTCAATCAGGAATTTTAGTTTTCACGTACGTTCGCCTTGCGTGCGCAAGGAAACAATAGAGGGTTTTAGAGCGTCGAACGCAAAGGGATGGCGTACGTAACAGATAGCGTTGCTGGTTCTGCGCACTGCGCGATCTCTTTCTGTTATGGGCGTACGCAGAACCATCGACGCTATCCCTTGCGTACGCAAAGGAGATAGCGTACGATGTACTAAAGCTCTCTATTATTGCCTTTGCGTACGTCAGGAATAGCGCGGTGGTTCTGCAGAATAACAGTGGGTTTTAGTATAACGTACGCCGTCGCCTTTGCGTACGTAAGGGATAGCGTTGGTGGTTCCGCGCACGCGCAGAACATAAAGAGAGCTTTGCGCATTGCGCAGAACCGCCACGCTAATATAACGTATTTAGTATAACGTACGCAAAGGCGACAGCGCACGTTATACTAAAACTCACAAATGTTTTGCGCGTGCGGATAACTACCAACGCTATCCCTTACGTACTCAAAGGCGATAGCGTACGATGCCCTAGAACACACTTGGGTCTTCACTCAGTGCATGCGCTATACGCAAAGCAACTTTCGGAGCATGCTGGGTATGCACCCGCTATTATTTTGCGTACGCAAAGCGGTTGTCTTAACAGTAGTAAAAGTCCTTATTATTGCGCCCGAAATTTAGTTTTTAATGATGGCGATACCGGTAACCAGTTTGCTTCTTTAGTGATATTCGTTGTCGAAAACAGGGCAGAAGCGTTGCTTGCCACTTGAGGCATCAATGATTAAAGAATAATTCATGACGCTAACTGCATCTCCTTTAATGCGCTGGCCACGAACGACAACGGTGCTGTTTGCGTCTGTTCATATATAGGCAAGGTTTCAGCGAGTCCTTTGAGTCTGAGAGTTACTGCTTGGTCCTTGGGCGTTACCAACTGTCGTCACAGCGTTTGACCATCGAAGCTCTTGGACATTTCCATCCGGACACAGGACTGGCCTCTCGTCTTTAATGATGCGCCATCAATATCATGTTAATGCTCGTGCCATGCATTCGTGTGTACCATGCCAACTTGCACGTATCTGCTTTTGTTTTGGGTAGTACCTCGACCACTTGCTAACGTGAATGCAGAGTTTTGTGACCAAATTCGATCTCTCTGCGTAAATATCCCCTCTCCCTGATTACTAGGACTACTCAGGGCATTTGGAAAAATCAAGTGCTTTGATACGCGCTTTCCAGTGAGTACATTTACCCCATCAAAGGAAAGTCAAGAATCGTTCAATAACAATTTCTTCTATAAGTCTGGTAAACGGTAATAAAAGAATACAAGCATTTCACGGGTCAACACGTTACACAGGTAACACATGATCTGAATATTGACCAATCTAGTTATACAATCCTGATACTCTGCAAAGCACACAACTGGATCCGATTTGGCACTGCTTTTTGGAAACGTCCAGGAAACAGGTAGCACGTTCCACGAAAGCGTGTACCAAATATAAACTGGACTTCAACTTTTGAGTAGCGCCTTTCCATTGGGTTGGATGGTCAGCATGCAATCCCAGCCATTTTGGTGATAAACGTCACAACGCCATCTGCGGAGTAACATCTCAACTACTATTCTCCGCTACGCTGCTATTTGCATTGTTTTCACTGCGGGTTCGTACATTTCGCAGTGTAGCTTTGTACTACGATGCTCCATCACTTCGAATTAAATCGGAATTGAATATCCTGCAGACAGAACTACACAAGGATCCATCTCTATGAGCAGTAGCTGGAGACGTAGCGGCCCCGTTATAATTTTTGTAGGTCGCTACCCTCTGCATGTTCTTGCAAATGTAACGTTCAATCGTTATCCATTCTGATTATTATTACAGCTTTTTTCCCTCTTTCTGTTCCTCGGCGTATGCGCCTGATTCTACTAGAAGTGGCTGAGTTCGAAGAAGTGTACCTCGCGTGCTACCGTATGCAAATAGCGTACGTCTTCCCTAATGGTCACTGATTTTACGGCCTTGAGGAACGACCCCGAGCCCAGTCCTTCACTTGTTCCATATAGCGGCTCCACGGCTCCACGTGCCGCTTATCTGCTTCATACAAATATGCCATAATACGTCACGAATTGCTGTTGCTATTGGCAACCAAGTTCTAGCACCATGAGAAACCGGAAATGTATTCAGCCGTGTATAGCGCTATCCGCGACAGACGCGACCGAAACATTTACCAAGACAACGACCACATCATGGATGATGCTCTCCGTATGCTTCTGCAGTTTCGAAGAGAGAAACCAAAGATCGGAGCGGTCATTCCTAGTCCCTGCTATCCGCTGGGAATTAGGCCTAGCCGCTCCAAAACCAGCGAACGATCGCAGGCTGCGCATCCATTTTTCGACCATTCTGAAGGCAAAACGGACGTTTCCTACTGGTGTGTGCCTTTCAGAGGGTCCGTTTGTATTTCTCGACACGGGCATCGTTGTTTTACTTGTTTCTAAATAGCCCAAAAGTCGGTCAGAACATGTCTAGACAGAGGGTGTTTTCCAAATATGGAACCCCCTCTGATGCCCAACACAAGGGACGGACGCTTACCTTTCGGAGATGCTGCTACTCCAAGAGCCAGTAATACGAGCGTGGACAAGTATTTCATTGTGTCATCCAGCGCTTTAGGCTGTCCGATCACCAACGATGGCTACGAAACACCATCCACAAACAAGCAAACCGAAGAAAAAGCACGTTGACACCAACACAGCAGTGAACTTCGCCTAGCAGCGGCACCACTTTGAAAGGACAGAAAGAGAGAGAGAGAGAGAGAGAAACGGAGGGAGAGAGAAAAAACCCGGTCTGGGGAAACGACGTCACGTCACGGGTCGAATCGTCACTTCCGGCGCAACCTGAGCAGCGCCAAGTTTGAAATTGAAATTTGTGAAGATAATAGTTCTGGCTCTTTCTGTCCAATAAATTAAATTAAAGTTCAATAAAATTCTAGCTATGCTATTGGACCCCAATCGCGGTGCTTGTGTGTCGTGTTTTTAAAAAAGAAACATCGACGGGGGTTCGCAGGGTATTTTCCAGGGGAGGGCAAGGAGCTTCCATGACGGTATGTCATGACACAGTTTCCACTGGCGATATTGGAGCTGCAGGAGGACGGGGGCCAGGACCCCTCCTTTCATTTAGATAAACGCAATAGGTGAGGATTTTGAATGTCTCATTTGCTTTCTAAATGCAAAAATGGGGTGCTGCCGATATAATGTCGTTCCAGCGCGATCTCTGGCTGTTCAAAACGCATGAGCAAAATACAGAAAGGAGTCTGTCATATGTCATACTCACACAGAATTGTCTCGGTTGCAACCAGTTGCAACGAAAGACGAAAACGCTAAACTTTTATTGGGATCATGTTCTTCACCGTCAGTGTTGCCAACAACTACTACTAATCGAGAATATCTCTACAGTGGCGCCATCTATCCGTTTTGCTTATCAATGCATAACATGCCGCAATGTGAACAGAGGTTTCTTCTCGAACACCGACGAGGGACCACACATGTTAGATGCAACATACAGGGGACGTTGGATTTGTCTGCGCGGGTCAGTAGAGCTGATCTGGCGAAGCAAAAAAAAAAATAAATAAATAATCGACGAGTTTATAGTCTTCGGAATAGGTACACTGGCGCATAAAGTACAAGTCCGTAGCGCGTAAGGAGTGGAAATAATTTTTGAAAACACCCAGACTGGCAGCCCCAGAAGCTCTACTGAAAAAAATTCGACTTTGTAATCCTATGTTGAGGACCGTTGCTTACAATACTTTCTAGAAATACTTTCTCGATGGACAATATTTCTTTAGTTCATCACGCGCTTTTGTACGAAAATGTACATTATATAATAATAACATTATAACACTGTGCTGCCCAGGTGCAGTGATACCTCTTCCAAATGTTATAGATGCCACATGAGTACTAAGTTCATTGTTGGAAATTGTGGCGTGTTGTGACCCTTACCGGGAGCATTCCTGATACTGAGAAGACGCCAACAGTTCTCACTGTGCAAAGCAGTCGGTCCAGATGTGCTCTTTGCTCTGAGGAAGAAGACATATAGAAATGCTGCGTGTGTCTTGTTCTTCACACTTTTAATGATTCTCTGCACATTTTACACATTGCAATAAGTAACGTAAAAATAAATCCTCACGTTCAATCATATCCGCCCTGTGGAAACATGAAGGCGATAAGTGTATTAAATAAAGAAACGATCTAGTTACATGAATCTTTACTGAACCAGAGCAAAGGAAGACACTGTCTCACAAGTTGTCAACACCGAATATCTGGTGATATGTTGCACATAAACCACAGTTGACCCGTGTCCTCAAAATGATAACGACAAAATTATAGACACATGATCACGCTATATCAAAACAACACCGGCGCAACTGAGAAGAGATTTAAGGCAGCATTGATTCACAAATATGCATAATGTATGAAAGAACAACTCCCTAATGTTGAGCTGACCGCGCATACCTCAATATATTTAATAAAATGTACTTCTCACAGCTATAGATTAGACTGTCGCAGTATTGTGGCCCCATAAAAAACAATTTGTGCCAAAACGATTACTTACAATGCGTGTACATACGATTAAATCGTTAACGTAATTCCTATATAGGTAACACACAATTGCAACAACGTTTGAATACATGTCTATACGAGCGTCGTGACACAGGATGTCAACAATTCCGTAACATCATAACCACCAGCGTCATTTAAACTGTATACCAGTAACATCTCTCTATATACACAGAATAGATCAACAGTTATAATGTTTTCTATAAATTTGGCACGTAGATATACCGTCCTTACTTTTTCTCTCCCCTTTACACACACACGCCGACATGCTCTCGACGTGTATTCGCAGGTTTATGATTAATGATCTAGGAGCTTTGGGATTTAATATCACACGAAAGCGAGGCACGAATTCAGTAGAATCCTTACATATGTCTAAATGCACCAGTTATTCAGTTCACACAGTAAGAAAGGCGTACTAATGTACAGGGCTCGCCAAGATAAACTTTGGGGTTTGTAACGGAGATAAAAACAAATAAAAACAGTGTCGGAAAGCTAAAGTGGATGTTAGAGGACGTATTATGCACCAAAATTTTATAGCGATACTGCCACTTGGCCCGTTTCTCTGCAAATAAATCGTGGAAATAAAAAAAAAAAAAAACGTCGCTGCCTTAAAGGGGCACTAAAATGCAAGAATGACTTGCTCTGAACTGAAAGTCCGTGTTTCAATTAGTATAATGCAAGTAAAATTAGTTCACACGGCGCTACCGTTTAGAAGAAAAACGCAATGAAAAATAGAGCCGTCTTTGGCGCCAACGAATGGGATCCACAGGAGGCAAAGATTGGCGGCATCCAATAAGACAGCAGGAGAAGCGCAAGCATACCTATCGTGGCCGTGTGATTGGGAACGGGTCCGGTCATAGTGTTCCGTATATGCGCGGCCATGGTGGGCACTGCAGCATTTTTCAATGCCGATTCACTGAATTGTAGCCCACAACAGTTCTCGCGAATGTTACACTGACAACATTTATCTTCACGTCCTTCAGACAGCGACGCCAATCCGCTTCGCAAAGCGCACTATGTTTTTCACCGGGACTGCTCCATGACGTGGCACGCGCGTGCACGCGCAGCATGGACTAAAAAAAAACACCGATGCACGAGCTGGAACGACGTTCACTGCTTAGCGCCGAAGCAAGAAAGAGTCCGGTATAATTTCGATTGTAGCTCCGTAACGGAATCAAAGTCTTGAATTATGATAACAAGGTCGAAATTAACATAGCGTGTAACGTAATTTGAAGCGAACTTGCTTTTGCATTTTAGTGCCCCTTTAACATTTCCACTCGGCTATACCTGTGTTTCAGCTCCTTCCGTCAGGCGGCGACACGGTCGAACGCGGCGTTGCAGACGACATCGAAACTATATTCACACGATATACGAAGTTCAGTTCCACTTCTTCACCTCGTTTCGATATCGTCTGCAACGCCACGTTCGAACGTATAGCCATCTGACGGAAGGAGCTGAAAGACAGGTATATAGACTCTTTTTTTTTTTTTTTGTAGTTTTCACGATTTATCCACAGAGACACGGGTCAAGTGGCAGCATCGATATAAAATTTTGGTGCATAATACGTCCTCTAGCATCTAAGTTAACTTCCCGACACTGTTTTTAGTTGTTTTTTCTCCGTTACAAACCCCAAAGTTTATTTTGGCGCGAACCCTGTATTTCGCTAAGCCTTTTTTCGGGAAGCCCCTGTATTCCGCAGGTCACGCATCTACAAATCACTTTGCTTTTCCTTTCCTCAATCTTCAATTATAAATGCGCACGGAGAGCCCTACATTGATCCACATCCGTGCAGATATTATCGGAAACCTCTCCGGTAGAGTGGGCCCAATACACTTGACCCCGATACGCAGTTTAAAATGTTCATATACATCTACACTTTGAGTACGGGCAACGACCCAAGACTTGCATATGAAGTGGCTGCACGTAGACGACTGTAGCGACACAAAAGCCTACTGATATTTCCTTTTTTAAAAAAGCGGAGCATCACATAGTTGCTATCCCCCTCTAGTGTTGTAGTGATGCATATGTGAAACGTGACGACTTCACGGAAAAGACAAAAGAAAAACGGACACACAACACGAGTGACGGTTCCACAAGATCCATACGCGGCAATTCTATTCACCGTGTATTCACAGAAGCGACGTCCAACGGAATATTGTAGTGGAAGAAAAAGCTCTCGGCACGGCGCCAGGATACCGTTTTCGTACATAGCAGACGACTATCAACCCTGTCGTCTGCTACGGAATACCTTCTGCCTGAGTCGCAGGACATTCCCCATGATCAGAAAAGCACGAAGAGACATGACGTTGAGCAGAAAGTTATGACGTTTTGCGCATCTTCCGCTGGAATATTCTGGAGAATGCCGCTCCTGTGAATACAAGTCACTGTGCTCTTCTGAAACCAACATGTTACAGATTCCACCTGTGCTTGTCTAGTGCGTGCCTTTCGTACAACTCCTCCAACAGACAAAAGTCTACACCCGCATACAACCTATAAGAACGACAAGAAATGTAGTCCGTCAGCCCTAACAGAGTTACTCAGCGAACAAATTATACTGCAGCACCACTAGGTGCACTACTTGTCGCGGCGCAGAGTGATGCAGCTAGCTATTGCAGCCAGTAGGAACGACCGTAGGGCGGGACTTAGACGTGTCGTTCTTAGGTTAAGCACGACTGTAGTAGAGAGACTACGGGCTGCACAATAAACACGGAGATCACAGAAAGAGACGGGGTTAGCATAATCTGGAACTGTGGAACAAGTTACAGACGTAAACGCCACACAGTAAGAAAGACAGGCAGATCAGCAATGGCGCTTGGATAATCATAAAAATTGTAGCTGAGCAAGTGATTATGGATGTGAATGAGATGATCGTGATAATGATCGTGAGTGAGATGAACCGCGCCTGCAATGGTAATAAAATAGCGCAGTGACAGTAAAACACTTTGCTAAACATTGTAGTTTGTTGACAAGAAGTAAGGAAGATTTGATTGGCTGCAGTACGAGAGCAGGTAATCAATGATGAAATCGGATTAACGAGAAAATTATCGTAAACCTGGCTGGACCCGCCTGACTGCGAAGAAAAGGGTGGAACGGGGGTGTCGGCCAGACATTTGGGGGTGTTGACGGGTGCAAGGATTGGAGGCCCTGGATAAATCACTGACTGCAGCCAATCAAATCTCCCTTGCATCCTGGAAGCCACCTGGGGCTTTAAAAGAGCGCCCCGTTCCACCATATCACGTGTTGTGGTAGAGCGTCCCACAGAGGACGCTGCCGTACGTCGGGAGACAGAGGCTCTGTCGGGGGAGAACCGGGCTGTGATGCCCCACAGCTGTGACAGAGGGGAATGGAATATCTTTCCAGACGTGTGATAGGATGAGACTGTCCTTCTAAATTGAAGAGCGTAAATACACCTCGCCCAGCCGATTATATATATATGTGTGCTACACCATATGCCAGAAAACAACGAAACACACATGTTATTCTTTTGAGCAACATCTATCTGCGGAACACAGTATAGTAGCTAAAATTACGCTATGTACAATGCATCCATTTAGGAATGCAAAGGCCCATTGCCACATTCCATCATAATGGGCAGAAATAGCAAACGAATTCTGTATATGCTGAGGCAGTGCGAGCGATTTGCATGAAACTGGCTACCTAGAGGCGGCAATGAGCATATGCACACAATGTATGAGGAACACATACCAATTCAATTGAATGATGACTATGTTTAATTGCCTCTTCCACTATAACGTTACGTACCATTCCGTTTGTTGTCTAATACAGAAGCGTACTTTTGAAGATCATGTCGTAGAATAAAAGTTATAGGACTGAGCGTTCACATTTCCCTTGTGTAAACTGGGCTCCAGTACAAGTAACGAGAATTAGCCGAGCCGAGCTCCATCTAGGTTCCACATAAACAGAAACAACGAAATTCGAATAGTTGGGGTAAAAGTACGTGTGATGACGGCAGGACTCGAACCGAGGTCCTCGTAATTTCCGGTCATGGATGTATGATATGGAGGTAGCTACCTATGAAAGTTTACCCAGGGGACCTTTTTCACAACGCTTCTGCGCATGCTCTGTGACCCTGACGACGCCGAAGAGGGTTCCCTACATATTCAATAGATGGCGCCAATATAGCGCCGGCTGAGCTT
Organism: Ornithodoros turicata; assembly: GCF_037126465.1. NCBI lineage: Eukaryota > Metazoa > Arthropoda > Arachnida > Ixodida > Argasidae > Ornithodoros > Ornithodoros turicata. The sequence goes on along the minus strand of NC_088210.1, from coordinate 20,715,156 downwards.
CGGCGCGCGACGATCGTGTTTCGCTGGACAGCCGCTAGGATACGCCGCGAGTGTGAAAAAGGTCCATTACTCGATGCAGGTGGAAAATTCCTCTGTCCGCGTGGACGCTCTGCGGCTGTGCCAGCAGAAGCCTGCTGCTATACCCCACCAGATTGTTGGAGCCATGAAGCCCCACCAGATGGTTTCGCCATCTGGTGGGGCGCCTGCCAAGTGGTCGTCTGCTCTGTCAACATGGCCTCCATATGGATTGTTTTCCCATAGGGACTTGGATGTTTTTGGTTAGAACTTTGGATTGCGGTGTTGAACTGGTTTGATGTTCACCACGATGAAACGTACCAATTAGAGTTCCATGCCATGACAGGAATTTTCCACCTGTGTTGAGTAATTGGTGAGTACGGCGCGTCAGCATGGATGAACATTTATAGGTAGCTACTCTGTACATGAGGGACTATAACTCAGGGAAGAGTTAGCAGAGGAGTCAGGGGAGAGAGCTATATATATATATATATACAGGGTGTTTGCTCTAACGTGTCCAGGAATTTTATTTAAAGCGAGCGATAAAAGAGAAACGAGCGCTACTTTTCAGCTACTTGACTTAGAAACAGGTGCTACTAATAAAGCAGTACTTGTTTCTTACTCAAGTAGCAGAAAAGTACCACTTGCTTTTCTTCTATCGCTCGCTTTAAATATAATTTAAGGACACGTTAGAGCAAACACTCTGTATATATATATATATATATATATGTTTGTTTCTAAGTCAAACGTCGCCATGCCAGTACTGAACAGCTGTTTCGGCCTTCTTGGGCCTCATCAGCAGTACGCAGGCAGGCAACGTTTGAGCGGATGGCGTCAGAAGGTCACGTGGCACGTGCTGCTTCCCGTCAAGCTGTCCTAAGACACCTCTGAAACCCCATTGCAAAGCCAGTCAAGTGCATAAAGGCATGACGACGTTTGACTTACAAACATATGCTATACGTGCAGCCAAAGAGCTCCTTTATATATATATATCTATATATAAAGGTACAATCGGTGACATCCCTGACCAGGAATGAGAAGTGTCTAAGTTCAAGTCCTGACGTCGGCACACGTTAGGTCGTCCCTGAGTTCTTTGCATTTCATGAACTTTTGTGCTGAACTCGCCGGGTCGCACAGTGACTCTCTCTATTGCCAATGCAATGCATGTTCCATGAGCGTCATATTTCAGAACCATTCTGATACGGCAGCCAAAAAGCATCCTCGCAATAGTCGAAATAAGATAGATCTAGGGAAAAAAAAGATTAAAAGAAAGAAAAGTGTTCCTCGTTGATCACTCGCACGTCTTAACGCTCTAGTTTGAATAACTGGAAGTACAGTTACCGCAATCGTTAACACCCACACGGTCGTGTCCCCTGTGTCCCAAACATGTACTTAAAGCGCACGAATTTTACGTATAACACATAATTAAAACACCAGAACAACACCTAGAGACTCTCATTATTTCAACACCACAAAACGATCAACCACCAGGTGCCTGCTTTACGGAGCAGAGACTGGAAAACTGGAAGAGCTTATCTCACAACCTTCGTCAGACTACTACAGTACCTCCAGTTCTTAGTGCAGCAGCCGTCGGCCAAACGTCTACGTCGCCAGTTTCTACAGCTTGTGCTCTATACCATAGGGTGCACGAACAAGAGCTCCCCAGTATTCGCGGGCACCCTATCATGTGCTACTATAGCACCTTACAGCGTGAGCTCGATTTTCACCTCATGTAGCACCATATAGTATATATATATACTCTCGCGAGTGATCGGTAACAGCGCTATACTTCATTTACGTGAAGCGTGGTATAGATCACTTTTGCTCGTTCGAAATACGGATGGTCCACGTTCCTTAGAAACTAAACTGTAAATTTTCATTTGACTCGGGCAGCCCGGTAGTTAACGAACTACAACGAAAAGCATGTGAGCCGAGGTCATACCACGTGAATTTCATTATCTTATGGAAACTCCTCTCTGCAGTGCAAGAAAGCCAGTGCCGCGTCAATCCGCCTATCTCATCCGTTCTGCCTTCTCAGGCAGCACCTCCTAGATAGCAGTCACGCTACGTCACGCTACGTCACGCAACGTCATGCACGGAAGCCTGCGCGAGCTTTGCGAGATGCATCGAACTTTTCTCTCGTTCGCTCTTTCATTGACGTCATAGCAGCATCAACAGGTGTAAGAGCGGTCCTCACTGTGCGACGTAGTGTCGCACGCCTTCAATACTATCTAGGAGGTGTTGTCTCAGGTCGTTTGCACCCAACACGTTTTGAATTCAAAAACACACCGGTAGTTCAACTAAGGATATTGAAACAATGTGAAAATGGCACATGCCCCATATATTACAGAACGCACGCAACAAAAAAAGGCAGTGCATGTCACTTGTCCCCTCGCTTGTAGCCAACAAACTCCTACTGCTACTGTTATACGATAATATGTACACAACGGTTTCGTTTCACAGTCACGTGGTATATTGTCCTCACTGTGTGTCGCGAGCCACGATGGTTTCACACCGGAGTCACGGTGATGGTCTCGATGGCTCCGTAGGAAAACACTCGTCTGTGTTGCTGAGGAGGCTTATGAGGAGGCTGTGGAGTCGACGAGCGCGGGCTCGGTGGAGGCTTGCCAACTAAAAATACATCTTCGCGCTGAGTTGAGGTGCGAACGGTCTTCAATGACGATGACATCCCCAATGCTCGGCTGATGGATCCCTGCGAAAATGTGAAACGGCAGGCTGCGTTCAGGTTCGATGACAGGTCGTATCCTGCTGCGTGCGCTCAGGGTATACGATGTCGGATCAAGTGTGGGGACGTATATTTCTTTCCATTTTTGCTCCGTTCTGTTATATGATGCATGGATTGTTGGAAAAAGCGATACCAAGCACGCAATGCAAGCGTGCAGTTTTGCATGCAATATGTATAAGTGCATTTGGTGAGCATGGTGCGATGCTTACGAAAGGTTTTCTTTGGTCATGAGAGGGGTAGTTTTTATTAAAAGGGCACTAAAATTCCAAAATTTCTTGTCCCAGAATGAAATTTGACGTTACGTTGACAGCAATACAAAAGTAACAGGATTCGGGATTCATACACCTGGCAACTGCTGGCTAGCAGTATGTTCGCGATAAATAAGAATACCAGAGGGAAAGCGCAAATTGCGATTTCCTTCACGAACGGCGCAGCGTATATGAATCCAGTTCCTTTTGTATTGCTGTCAAAGTAATGGCACCTTACATTCCGTGTGAATATGACATAAACGAACACTCCTTGTGTCAGTCGCATGCCAGTCCTGATGTTAAGCGGGCATACTTAACACAGGGGTTGACAAGCGGATCAAGCAGCGGGCTCTGGAGTAACGTGAGTATGGTTCCAAGAAGGGAGGGAAAGAGGGAGAAAGAGCAGAGACTTCCGTTCTCCCTCGCATTTAAGCGAGAGGGAGAAAGCGCGTTTCTGGCGGAGTGACAAAAATGACCTCCAAATGTGCCGTTTTTATTCGGGGGCCGTTTTCTCGCGTTGTATTGGCTCGATCCTTTTTCAGAAAACGGCATCGGCGCAAGGAAAGAAACGGGCCAAAATTTGACCTTTCATAATCAGAAAGTCCGTTGGTAAAATAAGCAATGAGGATAACGACCCAGGAGATATGCCACTCGCACTAGAGTATATCGCCATTTATTGTAATTTAAAATAAAAACATTTCCGAATTTTATAAAATTCTGTCCATCGGCATGGCCGAGAGGGTTACGGAGTTCGCTCGTTGGTGGTAGCCAAGGTCGTGCTGAAGACTGGGAGGTGGTGGGTTCGAATCATACCACCGGTTTTCCCTGAGGTTTGTCTGAGGTTTTCCCCGGGTTTTCCAAAGACTCTCCAGACGAATGTCGGCAGCGTTCCCCCATGAAGCCGGCCCAGGACGCATACTAACCCCTTCCTGTCCCCCACTCCTTCCTGCTGTCCTCTCTCCATCTGTCCACGTCTGTACGCCGCTCACAGCCACAGTTGCTTCGCGGCGCTAACGTGGAATTTTAAAAATATCTGTGCTAAAAACGTGACAGGTAAAATACGTTTGTGCATTGGTTCGGAAATGAAATTTGGCTGTGTGCAAAAGTACCACTACGGACTAAAAAAAAATATTTTTTTCGTATTCTAAATCAGCCTCGGTTAAAACGTACTCAGCACGCAAAATATAAATGCCTTTATTGAGCATTACGCGGTTCCTCGAATTTTCGAAAAAAAAAAAGACACAAAAGTCAATAGTTTCGGATTCTCCAAGAGTAAGTGACGTCATTGAGATGTTGTCAGTGACGTCATTGTCATCTCTCTCTCTCCCTCCTAGCAACGGCGCGAGCGTTTTCGCTCTTCATTCAACGTTGGAAGTCTGCCAGAAGCTGTAACCAGGAGGAGACGGAAATCGACCTTCGGGGAGCAATGTTGCCAGACGCATAGCAGATTGTGCACATTATGACTCCATACTCCTCAAAACTAGAAATTAATTTTACGATATACTTCCGCTTCACATGGAGCGACAATATTCTGGGAGAATACAATGTGAGCCGCTTGGATTGTAATGGCATAAATTCTGTAAGACTAGTATACACAGAAGGTGAGCAGCTGCACAGTAGGAAAATCCACTTGTCTTGCTCAGGTGCAAGCGCGACGAACAAGGGTCGCGTTGTGTATTTCGACGATAACAATGTCGCTAAGGTGTTACGCTTCTCTGTCTCATTCCCCTGTTCCCCACACCCCTTCCTGCTGTCCTCTCTACATCTGTCCACATCAGTACGACGTTCATAGCCACAGTTGCTTCGCGGCGCTAACACGGAGTAAAAAAAGAATTCTGTTTCATAAAACACGCAACAATTAACAGGCTGTCAGTAATCGCAATACAAAGAACATGCAGAAGGAGGACAAAATGCAAGAGACAGTGAAAGTTAGATCGTTAAAGAGACGGTGGCATCCGTTCCAGTCGATATCGAAACTGTGGTGACATTTTATTCCTCGAGCACCACTGACCACGATATCGAAATTCCGACGCGAGATAGTGGCGTAGTTTGACTGTGGATTCGATGAAATACATGCCATAAGCAGTCGCCGGATGTTGAGAGTTTGCAGGAATTTCCTCTCTTGAAAAAACGAGATAACGTCACTCCCTAAGAACCAATGAGGGCGCGGCCTTGAGAAAAAGAATGCCGCGGCCTTGCGGGCATCTCACGGGGATATGGGGCGTCTGGACGGCGGCTTTCTCCTCGAGCGTCGCCATCTCACTCCTCCGGTTAGGGAGTGACGTCACGCCGCCGCAGCCTCTGCAGTTGCGGAAGCAGCGCTGATCTTTAAAATTGGTTTATTAATGCGTCAGCATTAGAGGCCTCGCCAGGAAAGAATCGCGGCGTGGCCTGTCTGTAGCCACGGAAGTGGGGAGAGGCGCTCATCTGGGAGAGGAGAGTAAGTTGGGGAGAGGAGGTGCGCTGCTGACAGGGAGAGTACAGGTGGAGCGCGCGCGGAAGTAGGTCACGGGGAGAGGAGGACGGCGAGGCGAGGCGCGCATGAGCGGTGAGGGAAGGAGTTGGCGCGTTGAGAGCGCCCCGCGTCGCGCCGGCAGTGCAGCTACAGTAGTGCAGCTGTGGTGGTCGACAGGTGCCGACATGTCTGCGTCGGCGCGCCATGGGTTATCTAATGTCTAAGCACTTTTCGGACGACAAAAAATAGCCAAGTCGACCGATACCGAACATAGTCGTATGGGTTTTATAGATGTGTTTCCGGATGCGACCTTCCCGTTAAAGGGGTATTAAATAAGTGACATCATTCCTGCATGCTTTTTGTAACAGATTTTCGAAATCCTCGAAGAATACCTAAACGTGCGTCCTTGAAATGTGCATTGTATCTGCCACTGATGCAATGGAACCTTGGCTACGGCTGCTGTTTGTGTGGTCAAAATAGTGCTTTACGAATGAATCAATTAAATCGATACCATTCGAATCCGAGCACAGATCAGATTCTCTAAAACTAAAATTTTCCTCCGCTTTTCTTTTTGTTTCTGTGTCATAACGATAGAAAAAATTGTGCACGACGCTCATTGGCGTTCCCAGGATTTTTTCCAAGGGGGCCAAAGCGCTTTTAGGGGGGAAGGATCCAAACCCCCACCCCAAAATAATTTTTTTTCTGGAGGTGGACATTGCGCACTGAGTGGGTGTCCAGAGGTTCTTATGATGACATCTGAGAACAACCACTACGACATATGACTAAAGAGTGCACTATTTTGACAAGCGACATTGGAGGTCCAGGGGGGCCACGGCCCCCTTGCCCCCCTCTCGGTACGCCCATGACGACACCATGTTAGACCCTAACTTTCCGACCTGTCTTTCAACTTCATTCAAGCGTAGCTGATGTAGGGACGGCACACGATACTCGCATGCAAACATGAGGTGCACGACACAAAAAGCCTTAAAAAACTAGCGAGTTAGTAAGCGCATCGTAGCGCTTAGTAAAAAGATGTGCAGCACTGTTAAAAAAGAATATGTTGCTTCAAAAGTATTTCAGGGAAACCAAGAGACAACAATCAAAAGGTTTAGTGTCTTAGAAGTTAGAAGTGTTACCATTCATTTTTAAAGGAGATGGGTTATAACGCATCCCAGGAAGAAGGGTGGCCAGCTTTAGGACAGGCTCAGCTGCAACGAGCATGTGAAAAACAACCAGTTTTTAAAAGTTTCAAACATGTCAAGGCTGCTTTCACAAAAGTCAAAAGAAGGTTCGACGACCCTGTACCCTTATCACAGGTGTGATTAGGTATAAAAATCACCGAATAAAACAACAATGAAACACTGCAACATGCGATATGGTATACAATCGTTGTCACGAATTACAAAGCCCTGAAACCCACAGATATGTAAAGATCGAACAGTGGTGTCTCTCAGCCGACAAGGTTACCTACCTGAGAGTTCTTCCACGTTGGTGACTGTATTGGGCAGCATGAATCAAAGTGTGAATCAATTCATTATTATGCTTCATCACATAATAGAAGAAAGAGGTGTACATGCCCAAAGAACGGTCGCATAACCCGCCAATCAAAGCGTTTATACCAAGGCCAATAAATGAGCTCCATTCGAGAATGTCCCCATTGAGATATACGGCGGGCAATCGACGCCATTTTGTTTCCACGCCATTTTGTTCCTGCGCCATCGTAGCGCTACCGTGCGGCGTCTGCTGCACGTAGTCCGACTGTGACGCCAAGCGTGAGCGTGTGAGCTCCGCTGCAGATGGCGCAGTGGGCAGCGTATGCGGTGTGCAAAGAGGCATCGATCGTCCTCTCGTATTTTCTTGTCGATAACTTCACTCATCTTGTGACGTAGGCGGTAAGATGCTTTACAATAGGTGCGCCTAGTAGGGAGAGAAACCAAACCGAAACGCAAGCTCCTATTGGTTTACTCGCTCTGCTTTTACTTTTTGAATTTTGGCTAAGATCAAAGTGTAGTGTAATAATTATAATTTTAAAACACGTTAAACTAGCGTAGATTTTATAGGAAACCTAAGCCTCTCGAACTACGACTTCATACTCGCCACCGTCGGTAGTGTGGCAGTATAATACAATTCAAAGCTATGCACGCCAACGTTTTTGATATCTCAATGACGCGCGGTTAAAACATTAATTAAATCACCTACAACACGTTTAGGAAGAAAGACTCAGCTTGATTGGTTCAGACTCAGCGCTCGATCAAACATCTGGAAGAGTCGATATTCCGCAATGGTTGTCATGGGTACAAGATGCTTCCAGTGGACCTCTAAATGTATACAATTGTTCTGCAATATCTCATCATGTCCTCCTTCAGAGCTTACATCCTTGTCCTGCTGCTGTTCAACCCCTATACTATTCACAGCTACAATAGAAACTTTATTTTAATGATCTTAGCTTCATGACGATAAATGCAATCCAGAATGACCGGGGCCAGTACAGAAACGAGACTCACACGTATACTAGACCTCCTCTTGTCTGACTGCCGGTCGGTTGAATGGGCACGTCCCGATCGCATAAAACTGCGTCCCAGAGATCCAGTCGCAGTTATAAGCTTTCGCTCGTTGATGCTTCCCCTTTTGTGCTGGACAACGGCTTCCGCCTCCAAAGACATCCTGCAAGGAAAAGGTCAAGCATCGTCAATGCATCTTGTTACCATCTTCGGCGTGGTCGTCTCGTCGTCGACGTCATGCATCATCTGGTGCGCGGACCGCCGGAGGGGACAGGAAGGACGGCACAAAGCGCCCTATTGCCCACTCTGTGACTGCCGCTTCAGGCACGACACCAGCCACCGACCAAGCTCGCATCATCGGTCATTACATCACCGTCCCAGGGTCGGCGTCTACTCTTCGCCTCCGTGGGGACAAGTGGAAAATTTGCGCCCCCTCCCCCTTCCGCAGTATTCTTGATTTTCTCTCTGTCTACTGTCGTCCTAAGGCGGCTTGTCTCTGCATAAGAGGTGCCTTTCTGGCGCCCCTTCATGCGGGATCTGGAGGGGCATTTGGCCCCCGCCCCCCATAGACGCCTTCACTGATTATCACTTTCTTCAGTAACGCCCTGGGTACCTTTCTTCAGTAACGCCTCACATTTGTGAAGTCATTCGGTACCTGTTCCAAAAGGAGAGTAAGATGCGGGTCCGAAACTAGTGTGCGCATCACGTGCTATCACCCTGATGTCACCTTTAACTTGATGAGCGCGTTACTTGATAGCCGCTGATGTTATCACTACCTGTTCGGAAAGAACTGGAAAGAGGGACCGATGCCAGCGCATCACGTGACGGGCGCGAGTGTGATTCTCGACATGGCGATAACAGACGACAGTGACATTTGGGCCCGGAGACGTCAGAACCGCTGGCCGCTGCTTCGCTTGTGTGACGGTGTTTTCGTGTTGTGTGACGGTGTTGACTTCGGTATGGGGTCATCTGCGTGTGTTCGAAAAGCATTCACGCCATGAATTAGGGGGATTTACCGCGCATTAATAGGAACGGTAGCGCTGTTCTGGTACGCAGATAGCTCGTGACGTCATAGAGTAGGTTTTGGAACGCGGAGAGTAGCTACTCCCTACTCTCGGGTCGACTTGAGTAATTTCTGGAATGCAGCCTCGAGTAGTATACAGCGAGGCCGAAATGGGCACGTCACGTGATACCCCCGATGTTCTCAGTACCTGTTCCGAAAGCAGAAGTGCAAAGAGGGGTCGAAGCGTGCGCATCACGTGAATCCAGCCTGATGTCACCTTAAAGAAAACAATGTTGTGACTTATGGAATGGCGTATAACGTGAAGCGTTTAATGCAGCCACCAAACATTTTGGTAAAACAGCTTGGAAGTTAGTTGAAAAGTCGTCCTGGGGTAGCCAGTCAGACTTTGTCGCGACTCACAATCCCTTTCCTTTTTCTTTATCACATGACCATCACCATATAGGATGATACACCTCTTTGCTCACTTAATTGGTGTACCGTCTTCGTTTCCCTAACAGGCACTTACTTACCTCGCTGGTTGTACGAGATTCTCTAGCTCTGTTGCCAGGTGCCGACGAATAATGCTCTTGGACACGGGGATTCCCAACGCGGCAGCCATAGTGTCTGCCGTGAATGAAGGCTCGAGCACAACCAGTGCCCCGTGGACTCCGCTCTCACGCAAGTTATCGGCATACTCCTGGGATGCAATATGATAGAGTCAGGACTCTCAATGCTACTTAGACACAGAAGGCGCACTTAAATTGCCACTGCGGACTAAATCTTGTTTCTTTAGGATACTACCCAATATCTGGACCCTTTCACTGTTTGCAAACAGACGGCGCAAACCGGAAGACTTACCGGGTACAAACCCAGTTGGCGGAGCCGTATATAGAGAGAGTTTGGCCATCTTTTGATCTTTTGCCGCTTCACGGGCGGAGCCTGTTTTGACATCAGTGTCGGTATTGCACCGCCCAAAAAGCCTGAATCCAAGCGAAATCCGGCTATCAGCCAGCAGGTAGGCGCCATCATGACGCTGTTCACCGGCTGGTCGACATGCACTTTAGTCACGCTCATTGTAATCTACAAGGGTCGCCGGTTTATCACCCACAGGCGCCTGTGAATGGGGGCTTTGTTACCAAACTGAAAAGATTCAAGGACGAATGGGTCTCGAAGGGCGTGGTACGCACGTGTCTCTCCCCTTGCATCGTGACCAACACTTTGCATCAACATGGCGTCGGCGACAGGTTGACGACTGGACAACAATCTTGGAGGAAGGAAAACTAAGGAGGGAGCACGACCGTTTCTTTCCGAATCACAAAAGTGTAGTGGAAGGGGTATACATAATATGTCACCCATCTGGCAACATTGCTCCTCCAATCAGTGGTGCATCCAGGAGGGTGAGGGTGGGGTGCGCTCCCCTCAAATCATTAGGTTAAACCACGGAGTATGAAAGACAGGAGGTGACATGGAAGCAAGCGACGGCACGGGACCAGATTTAGTAAATTTCGGAGAGGGAGAAGGGCAGTTTCTGACGCTTCGCAACAGATGGCGCAGCGCCGATGTTTCCATCGTTTTTGCGCTTTTGCATAGAGACGTACTACAAAACCGTGCACTTTTCGAGCTCTACCGCAGCTCTACCGAGCTTTTCGAGCCACCGTGCTTAACAGATAGAAATCTGGTAAGAAATGTGCACAATGATTGTATTGACAACACATATCTAGGCGTGAGCTGCATGGCACGCTTTGTTTTCCAAAGTCAACGAGAAACGAGACCTCTCTGCCGGCTCCGATGAGCTGACAACAAGGCATGGCGACGGGTGGGTATGCCTAGCAGGGAAATGGAGGGCGGAAATGGAGAACAGACGGAGCAGCCAATGACCGCCAAGCCGCAGCATCACGGGACAACAAATCCCACTGCGCCCTATAGACGGCGCGGCACTCCAGTCCTGCTCCTTAGGGTGCCTCAGGCCCCCTAGTCCTCCTGTCTCCACTTTATCTCGTCTCGGGAGAGAGTGAAGTTTCACATCCTGTCTTTCATACTCCATTGGTGAAACATGAGGTTTCCTCCTCTCCCATCCCCACCACGTACTTCGTCAAAGAAACCGCTCCCCCCCCCCCCGGTCTGGCTGGATCCGTCCCTGCCTCCAAGGCCGATTCCCGTCTGCTCCCCAAAAAACCGCTGTAGGTCTTCCAACGTGGTGTCGTGAGCGAGGAGATCGGGAAAGTGCGCGCGCTGTTGCTAGGAGACAGAGAGAGACGCCAGAGGTCTTGATGACGTCACCTACTCTTGGACAGTCCAAAACTATGAAGTTCGGCGTTTTTTTTTTTTGTTGTTGTTATTATTGGAAGCGCCTGATGTTCACTGATGGTATCTTTGTCTTGCACGCCCAATCATTGAGCGAGGTTAATTGATAACGCGCAATAAAATAGGTATTTGTTTAGTCCACAGTGGCACTTGGCTACACACTAACAGTGTGCATACCCCGAGATCGATGGAGTGTGCCCACTTGGCAAAGCGCTGATTCGTCCACACTAGTGGGTCAACATCAATGTGCTCGCAGAGAGATCGCCGTTGAGCCAGAGCCTGTCTGTCGAAACGCAGTGCCCGAAGGAGTTGAACTCCGTGCAGCAAAGACACCTGCGAACAGTTATTCAATGCAAACGTACGCATCGAGCCGAACTCCTGTACTGAAGCACGTCCAGTGGACACGCTGGAAGACACACCGTACCTGGTGTGCCCTTCGTACAACTCCTAGGTGGCGCTCCAGGTCCTTGCGAGACAGAGTGTCCAGGACACGACCGTCAACGAGCTGTGCAGCGAACTGCTCCCGGTAAATAGGCAGTCCTAGGCTGGTCAACCATTCCCCAGCAACCCATGTATGCGTTACCAGGCACATTTTTGGGTAAGGGCTGCAAGAGAGGGTGCCGTATTGATTTTATTGTTAACAATTTCTACTATATTCAGAGAAGCTACAGACATACAGGTTTATCTCCTCAAGCGGAGAATATAGTCCGCGCATCAAGAGCGGAGCATACGAGAAGATGGCGGACGTTATGGATCATCGTACAGTATGGAGCATGGAGGAAGGAAACACAAGGAGCGGCCCCTCCGACAGTTTTCCATCGGGACGAGCCTATGGCCGGCTTCGCATTGCATTCTGGGATGCTCCTGTCTACCACGTGACCACTCACGTGACCCTCCAGAAAGCACGGCGCCACCAGAGCAGACGACGCGAGCTGTAGTTGTGTCACAGTTCAGAGGGTAGTATTACGTTGAACGCGTGCTTGCACTTTATTTCTGTATGTTCGACAGTTTACTCTTCTATTAGAAGACCAGTCACAGTGTGCAGAACGCAAAAGGAGTACGCGGGACCGGAAACATCACGTGTGGCAGCGGTGACTTCCAACGTGTACGCTTCCTGATTAAATGGTAAAGAATGCCGTACTCAGAACACTATTAATCAGATTTGTACAACAACAGGGGATATGAAATGAATCTGCCGCACAGTGTCAGGTCCGAAACGAACAATTCAAGATGACTCGAACACACGCAGGCGGCTAAAACAACTGACCGCGCGTGTACTTACGAACAAAACGTGTTTCCGTGACAGAGCTGCTTCCAGTTCAACCAGAGCCGCATCAGGGACAGGAACACATTACCATACGTCGTTTCTACGATGGTGCTCGCATTTTCACAATAAATTACTTTCGAAAAGCAAAATCACACAGAGAGCAGCGCGAGAAACAAAGCCTTGCAAAACCCAAAACTTTAGAGGGGATCCCGTGGTGGACAGGACGTAATGGCGATTTTGACTCGAGCGACCGCTAGAGGGTGGCTACGCTAGTCTGAAGCGAAGAGCCGCTCCTTGTGTTTCCTTCCTCCATGGTATGGAGCATGCGGGTGCACTGAGTTGGTGACTCGGAGGCGTCATACGCCTGCCTATGCCAATCCCAGACGTCTTCAGGTTTGTGTGCGGAGTTTACCTGCAGGAGTTGACATGTCACGAAGTGTACATGTCCTCACACGTATCCCCTCGTCTTTTAAACATTTTTATCTCTCGGGCGTTGCAAAATATGTTGTATCGGAGTTAAAATCAGTGTGGCAACCCATAGAAGATCCTGAGGTGGCCGCTTGTTTCCTGTAGACTGGAAACTCAAAGGAACCTCGAGAATCTTATGCAGAGCTATGTAAACCGAATACATTACCAGACGTTCCTAAATTCTTCGTGCACAGCATCTATGGGAGTATGCAGGTGAAGCCTGCTTTACGTTTTTTTTTGTCCATGATTCTTGGGTAACGCACACTTACCAAACCGAAGGCTCTCTGTGCTCCTCAATAGCAAGGCGCAGTTTCCGCCTGTGCATAACGTTCGTGATACCGAGACCAGCTTCTAGCTCAGCATCCGACAGCTCCAACAGTATCTATAAACATTGAAAAGTGTTCAGGAGCGTATCTGGAACTAGGGCCTCGAAGTTGGGGACTGTGTGGAAGGACGCAAGGATCTTCAAACACCCCGCAAAGCAAACGAGCAAGTGTACCAGACTTGTGAAATACGTGCGAAAACAAAGTGTTCTTCGTACCTTTCCGCTTTTAATGTTCTCCATGCACATGGCCCCGTATTGTGGCATTGCGAGAACAACTTCGAGCCAGGCCAACACGGTTGGCGCCTTCCACCTTTCCATGGGGGTGCCTTGTGCTTCTTCCAGTAACCTAAGCTTGTCTGCATCCTCTGCAACGGGGCTGGCACATAAACTTCCCTGCGGCGACCACGAACACTGCTGAGCAACACCCTGCTGAGATTGGTCTTGTCCTGTACGAGAGTGAAAGGGACAAAAACGAAATTTGTTGGTACAAGCTCTGCCGTGCAGCCCCAGAGGGAAAACAAGGACGTTTCGTATATCGGAAATGTTGTCGCGTCTCTATGTGACGCAAACGCGAATACTGTTTTGGCATACATTGTTGCGAGTGCGACAATGCCTCATGAAAAACTCAGCAGAGTTGAAACTGGCATACTCTGAACTTCTTGATGACTTTTCAGAATTATACCTTCGGCGTAGTTATGCGATGTTACAGGAAATGGAGTGAAGTACAGTGAACGGGGTCCCTTAATGCGATTCTTTCCAATTTCAATCACACGAATAACCAAAGTGAATTTACATTGCCTATCTCGATCAGTAAAACCCGCGTATAACGATTGGTTCGCTTCGCCAGTAAAAGCAAACGCTATACAAAAGATATGCAACGCAGTGGAGCACCAAAGGTGCTACGCGCGCAGCAGCAAGGCTGACATCGCTGTACGACTACTGAGAATGATGGGCGCAATCGTTATGCACCTTATGGGTCCAACGTTATGGGTCCTTTTCCTCAAAAACCATGCAACTTCTGACGGCAAAAGTAAAATATATTGTTGTGCGACATAGGTATATCGTTGTAGGGGCCCGTGGACGACGACGACGACGCGCTGTCAATGTAAATGGTGCCACTGTACCAGCGCACGTTCGTTATCGTTATATTTAAAGTTCGCGCGCTCCAAAAGCCGTTTTGATAGGCCCGATCTTAAACTTGTCGTTATCCCATAACACGCGAGAGCTCGTGGCGAATAGCCAGAAAAATAGGGTTCTATAGTTTCGGGAGGGGTGCTATGGGATATTTACATGGGTGAGAAGGATTTCCCCCTCGTTTCCCTCTCCCATATACACTACCAAAAGTACAATTTCGGGGGCAGGGGGGTTTGAACCCCCTAAACCCCACTGGCTACGCCACTGATCCACGCACCCTTGAGCAAAGCCCCTAGTCGAGGAACTCCTCGCAGCCCAGCACATCGGGCTCTCCCAGACTCATCATCATCTTCGATCAGAAGTCATGCAGAGGAACGCCGTCTCCACTGCATCGTTATATGCGGGTCTTACTGTATTACTGATGAGGCCGACTATCATGTTTCTCAAGAGTTAGACGCTAACACGTAGGAGATATCAGCAAGTATTAGCGCAGTCTGAAACACGTCTCTATGGCACGGGAGTGACGATAATACAGTCTAATACCTTGCATATGCGAAAATTGTTCGTATGCATTTGGATCCAAGGACTTCCTGTGCCTGTTCCTGAGAAATACCCTGGATATGGACCCCCACGGACTCTTGCCTTCCCGCCTCTTTTTCTGTTTGGCTGGTGTTCCTCTGGAAGCAGTGGTTGTGTTTGGAGCCGTGCTGGTGTCAGAGGAGCCGCTGCTTTGGTAAATCTCTTCCGCCGACCTTGACAGGCCCGGCAATGCTGAACACTTCTTATAGTTCTGTAACGGGCTTCCGGACGCTAAAGGCAAATGATGCAGGAAATCACAATGTATTATTTTGCTAAGACATAAAGTGCGAGCGTTATGCCCACTATAAGAAGTGTTATCGGTCACTTTTGTAGTTGGCTGTATTCAAGGTGTCCCACTTGAAATACACAACGCGAGGTCAAACTGCCAGATCTGGAGGGCTTCGAGATACGCTACATTCCCTCTAAATACTCATTAGCACTTCCAACCTGTGTAATTAACGCTAAGAATAATGATAACACACTTTTGTGCGCCCTTCAAGCAGCCGTAACGGGAGCAAGTACATACCACTTTCGTCCTGTCCTGTTATCGTTTTAAAGGACTGCGAGGATGGAGTCGAGCACGGAAGTAAGAGGCAATAGAGCTGGTGTAATGGACTTGTAGGTAACAATTCCTTGAGTATGAGGGGAAGGCAACTTCCAAGACAAGTTCGAAGACGAGTTCGTGCCTTCGTGTCTCTTGTCTTCATGCCTTCTACACATAGCCAAGGAAATGGTATCTACGAATGCATTAGTCCTTTCTCGCCGTCGTGGCATGCTGCAAGCGGGACAGCTCCAAACACATTCACAGTCATCTCGTGAGTGAATTAGACTTGTGCAATGAGGGACTGTGCATCGACGGAGAGCAACACATGGTAGGGCACATGCACAATGTGAATGGAGAACTGCAGTACCAAGGCTGCGCTCCGTAAATTTGAGTACTATATAAAAACGTTAAAAGGAAAGTTCGCTCCCTTACGATGTCGAAATAAATATGCCTCTCAGGAGCATTTGACCACTAAATAGCTCTCCTGCGAGCCCTTTCGCAAAGCTATGCCCAAAGCTAATGCGTATTCTGTCGTGGAAGCCGGTACTGAACACCGCACCATCGGGTCGGAGCAAGCCGGATAATCTATTCATTAGTTCTCGTGACGTTTCCGTGACGTTTCCGTGGCGTTCTCGCCAGGATAGTTACGTATCAGCGTCCTCGCCTCCACCTCCACCTCACGTATGTATTCCCTGCAGAGGGACGCAAATGATTGCCATTTTTCACACTCGCGTCGTATCCTGGCGGCTGTCCAGCGAAACACATTCGGCGCGCGCCGAAACACAGCTGGCGCCATCTCTTGAATATGTATGGAACCCTCTCTGGCGCCGTCAGGATCACAGAGCATGCAATGCAGAGAAGCGTAGTGAAAAAGGTCCATTCTGCAGAGCGAGCGACAGAAGCCTAGCGCCAAGGCAACGCCCTCGTGTCGTCACGATGACGTCACACTGACGTCGCGCATTCGTCTCTCTGCGCGGGAATTTCAAACCGTGTGGCTTCCAGTGATACGGCTTATATCGACGTAAAAGATAAGCAGAAAGAAATGTGCAAATAATTGATGCTTGGAGAGCGAACCGTCCCTTTAAACACCATCAAGCGAGGCGCACTTACAGTGCAGTACATTGAAAAATATGGTAGGTCAGGTTAGAAACAGGCGGAGAGAGGCATCAGTGAGGCACGACGGCAGAACACAGCACAAAGGAACACAGAGGATGGGAGGGCTACCGTTGTGGCTAGGGCTAGAATCATAGTCGACCGTGATCACCGGCGCACCCGAGCCTCCAAAGTGCGGAGGGACCGGCGGTCCACAGCAGGAATCTTGGTCGGTACCATGGCCATTGTGGGCAGGACTGCGGTATCCTCCGCAGTGGTACCCCGCTGGATGGAGCCCGTTCGACCCCCTGATCATTGAGGTACGGCTCTCTACATCTGAGAGGTACCCCAACTTCTCCTGGGCCTAAACAGACGTATTGATTATGATGCTCTGACTCCTCTGCCTCTGGTGCGTACCTGCTGCAGGTGCTCTTGGAGCTGCTTGATGTGAGAATCCTTTAGCCCCAACTGCATCCGTAGCTGGACAGAACGCTCGGCTTCGTCTCTGGCGTGCTTCAGAATGTTCCACTTCTCGCGTTCGCATTCCTCCCGCTCCTTCACCAACTGAGAACATGTACACCAACATGGAACGTGATGAACATAACGGAAACTGCTGCAGCTATGGAGTATGGAGGTCTTCTCCTACCTGTTTGAAGTTATGATCACTGTCGTGCATACGCTGTTCGTAGTTTCTGATAAAGTCCCTGAGTTCTTTTTCTTTATCTTCAAGTGTACCGTAGAGTTGTTTCATTTGGTTCAGCAGGTCAAATTTTTCCGCCTTCAGTCGCTTCCGATCCTGCTTCAAGGCTGAGGACAAGAAGACAGAATAGCACTTACACATATGAAAGTTCTGTCCGTTCCTACCTTTTTTGTAAGGAACATCATTTTGAATTTAGAAAGAGAGCACAATAACTTCTCTTTTGCATACCGAACAACATGAACAACATATAAAAAAAGGAAAAACGATTGTGGCGCGATGACTTGCACTGTCGTGTAACCATTTTGGCTGGCAACTGCCCTGCAGATAACTCTACTGATATGCAGTTTGTATGACTTTGCGTGCATGCGACACAAAATGGCAGAGTCTTGTCAAGTGTGCGTTACCTGCTAGTGCTTCTTTGGCGTTGGCTAGCTCTGTTTGCACTCTTCTAGTTTCTTCCTCAGCACGTACTCCAGATTCTTGCTGAGCTTTCCTCAGCTCATCTAGCTCCTTCTGTAGATTATGATTGTGCTGAACAAGCTGCTGGTTGTCCTCTTGAAGTTGACAGAATTTATCTTGCACAGCTGCCCAAGACAGATTTTGGTCCATGTCTTGACAGTCGACGTCCTTACTCTTTTCTTCCGCCGGGGTAACACCTTTGGTCCGGTCCTCTTCACAAACCGGTGTAGCGCTTACCGTGGGATCTGTAGAAGATACACAAACAATTAGTCAAGAGAGCCGGGCTTAGGATATTCTTACACCACTTTTAGAGCGCGAGTACAATCAGTGATGCATGGTCCAGCTTAGTTGCAGTCTTCAATGCCTATACTTCAATAATGCTTCGTTGCTTCTCCACTGTACATTATGCCAGGGAAAGCACTCCTCGGTGGAGACCACCGTCACGACGAACGGACGGACGGACGGACGGATGGGCGTACACATGTAATTTCTGATTTCACTACGTGCATAACGTGCGCTCTTGTGCCCGGGTCCTCCATCCAATGACGAAGCGCCACGTGGTACGGGATGACCAATCCCTGGACCCCAAACTCAAGTTGCTCTTTTTTGCCCTTCGTTAACAGCACCGTCCATGTTCCGGCAATCTTCAAAATATTTATACCTAAAAAATGATGCCGAATTGAGCAGTAATGCTCTCTGTGTGTTATCAATAGTGGGCAAAAATATGTGGGTTATTTTTCACTTTAAAGTCCCTTTAAAACAACGTAATACTCTTAGTTTTGCGCAATAATTTCTGCAAACGCTTACGTTTTCTTATATCTGTTTTCCACCGATATTCATGGCCAGTATACCGTATAGGAGAAACACGTCAAAACTAATGCAGCGTTTACCACACCTCAGAGGTAAACACACCGCGCGTGTGGTCTTTCGAGTGTGCTCATGGTGTTGTTGACTTCGCATACTTACTGTTGCACTGAGCACATGGCTGCTCGGAAGACCTGACAGGTGACGCAGTTGGCGACCGAGGAGTCTCTTCTGAAGCGGTAGAGAAGCTCGAAGAGCTCTGAGGAGACACTACGGCAGCAGCCATGTCCGCGATTCGGCTGTTGGTGTCTTGCAGTTCAGCCCTCAATTGAGACACCTCCTGATGCGCCTGTATAGCAAGTGAGGAAAGTTAGGAACATCAGAAAGATATCCCTCAAGAGATGAGGAATCACTAAATTTGAGAGACCTCCTCATGCGCCTGTATAGCAAGTGAGGAAAGTTAGGAACATCAGAAAGATATCCATCAAGAGATGAGGAATAACTAAGTTCATAACTAAGTTAATAAATAACTTAGTTGGAAATAGTCTATTCTTATTCTCCGTGAGAAACCGATATCTGGGCCACTCTTTTTTGTGTGTCTCTGTAATGTAGGTGTCGTCTGAAGCGATATGTTCATCAAAAACTTACACAGAAAATACTCGAATGAAAAAGTGAGACTGGATTCCACTACGTATTGTAGACTATAGAAACTAGCGCCTGACGTTTACCCCCGAATTCGTGAAAAGCCATTCCAGTTCGAAACGTCAGACATAGTTACACATGTAAGATGGGCCCAATGTGACAGTGAAACTCCCCAGTCATCACCATTGAAAATAAAGTTGTTGTTGTTGTTTGACAGTGAGACATCCAGGAAACGTGGAACAAAGCGCTTTCCGAGTATTGACCTAGTACTGTCCTAGTGCAACACTAGTACTGTTTCGTAGGCCAAGTGACCGAGGTTTAGCCGACGTTTAGCAGAACTCGACGTCCTGCACGCGGAGTTATTTCAGTATATACCCCGAACCGAAAAAAAAGTACTTTCCACTGAACCGGAACTGAACCGAACCAACATCTTTTTTTTTTTTTTTTGCGTTGAACCGAACCGGAACTGAACAAAAAGAAAAAAAATAGGCGGTTACCGGTTCGCGAAACGGTTCAGACTTAATGTGCGTTGCGAGAGATCGGAGCTACGATTTACACAGCGGATTCATCCGCGTTGCCAACCAAATTCGAAACCGAAACTGAACACACACACACACACACACACAAAAAAAAAAAAACTACAACCCAAGTGTGCGAGGTATTTCCTCCTCTCAGATATTGCGTTGTTTTAGTTTTGAGGCCCGGCGGTGCTTGATTTCACCAGCTGAAGTAACAATGATCGTTCATCGGGTGCTTCACTTCACACTCCCGGAATATATGTGGTCAGAAAGGACAAGAAGCGCCATAGTCGTGTTTCATTTTTGGCAGTTGTAGTCTAGTTATAAGCTTCCTTGGACGCGATTTTTGTCGTCCAGCAACCCCGCAAGTTTTCATTTTGGGCTGTGAAAATAACGGCCAGTCCTTGAGCAGGATGGAACAGGGTGTGTACGATGAGTGAACATAGAGAGTGCAATATGCTACTGTAACGTTGTACCTGAAATCACGCAGTGTTGCTGTGAACCACTGCTGTGTCGGCAACAACAACAACAAAGGTACATTTGTGTTAATTGAGAACCGTAAGGATGTACTTTCTTTTAACCAATGGCAATCTGCTCAAAATTTCACTTTCGTGAACCGGAATCGACGTTTTGCGCTGCTGCGGAGCTGAACCCGAACCAAACCAATATGCCTGAACCCGAGCCAAAACCGAAAAAAAATAACGGTTCCGGTCCCTGGTTAGATGCACCTCTTCTTTTTCTTTCTTCCTTTTTACGGTTGTATTTCGCGCCGCCCGTCTCACGTCTAAAGCGCAGGGGAGTCGACCGGTCGCCTAGCTCCCGCTCCGCAGCAGACGATTCTCGGCAGGCAATAAAAGTACTCGGATGACCTGACGTCACAATACGCCAGAAGGAATTGGGAGAGATCGCCGCGGATGCACACACTCTTGTAAACAGATTTTCTCAGGAAACACGCGCTTTAGATATTTTGTGTGACAGCTTCCGAAGGTAGTATGTTCATAACACGGGGTTAATAAAATATAGGTTCTAAGTGCCTTCCACGTTCCGGTAAAGTGACAGGAAGAAAACTGCTCTCCGCAGCACAAAACGGGCGGTTTGACATGTTGTTTTCAGCGCTCCCTGTCGCAGGGAGTGCATGCTGCCACATACCGTATGAATTACGACCATGTAACTACGTACCTGGTGTAGGTCAGTGTCAATCCGCGAAGCAAGGGCTTTATTATCGTCCATCATATTGCGAAACTTGTTTTGAGCATCGACGAGAAGTCGGCGCATCAGCGCCATGGAGGAGTGCAGGGCCTCATGGCTGCTGCTGTTGGCCGGAGGACACCCCGAGAGGCAGCCCAGAGGACTCCGAACGCTTAGCTGCACAATCTGGTCGCTCAATGTATCCAGGGATTGGATTGCTGCAATCGAAATTACAAATTTCAATGAACAACAACAACAACAACTAAATGATGATGCCATGGGGTGTTCCTCCGCTTAGGCTGCAGAGACCCTACCATATGTGCATGTGGGTATCTGCGGGGTGTGCGAATGTAGCAGGGCAAAGGCTTAGAGTACGTCCAGTAGGTCTCTCAGTCTGTTAGAAAGGTAAGAAAATGATCGAAGAGCCCAGTGCTGGTGCGCAGGATTGCGCGAAGGTCGCAAGAACCTTGGACATATTGAACAGTCCGATGCCGATCACTTCTAGAAAATCTCAATAACGCAGCCGCTCTCTTAACAGAAGATAGTAGTGAGTTTTAGTATATCGTACGCTCTAGCCTTTGCGTACGTAAGGGATAGCGTTGGTGGTTCTGCGCACGCGCAAGACACAAGCAGAGCTTTGCGCAATCCGCAGAGCCACCACGCTATCGCAAAGGCGACAGCGTAAATTACACTAATTAGTGTAGCACAATGTACCGAAAGTCGAGTGCAATAGGGGTGGACGGTATGTGTCTTATCAATGTTCTTTAGTTTCACCAGTTCGTTCAAGGTCTTCCACCTACCCGTCCACCCCTATTGCACTCGACTTTCAGTACATTGTGCTGCTTGGGAAAACTCACCAATGTTGGGCGAAAATGAATTTGTGTGTACCGGTATGCGCTGATACGCAGCGGGCTACCGATAAACAGCCTACAACACTGTTGTACTGGCTACGCCCACAACGTATAAAAACCCCTGCAATAAAGAAACGAGGCATTCCGGGCTATCCTTCCAGGAAGCTTTGCTGCTACGCTGATAACGTGCGCGGTATACAACAACAAATACGTAATGATGATGTAGTGGGATGTTTCGCCGCTGAGGCCGCACCCTATCCCATTGCTTGAGGGGGAGAAGATGGTGAATGGTGATGAATGTATGGCGGTAACATTCATTACATGGTGTCAGAAATGGGATAGGCTTCAGCATGGATACTCCAGATACTCTCCTGCAGCGTGACGGGCTGGTGCTTTCCGTCAACGTTGCTGAGAACTGGCGGAGGTTCAAGCAAAGACTGGAGCTGTACGTGAAAGCAACCGAGACTGACAAGCACCAGGACACCGAAGCGGAAAGCTGCAATACTCCGGCACGTCGCCGAACTGGAAGCCGTCGACGTCTACTATACCTTCACGTTGTCTGACGAGGACAGAGCTAACTACGACGTCCTTGTGAAGAAACTTGGAGTCATCTTCAGGTCAAGAATGCAAGCTGGATGCAAGTACTTCTACCTAGATGTTCAGATTAAGGCACAATCGTGGAATTTTTCAACGTTAGCAAGCTCATTTATTCGAGACCAGATGGTCTACGGTGTTGTCGGCAAGAGCCTACGTGAAAGTCTACTACGTGAGCAATATTTAACGCTGGAAAGAGCAGTCCAGTTGTGTAAGGCTTCCGAGCTAACAGAACAACACAAACACGTGTGGTAATCCGACGAGAATTGTAGAGCTGAGCGCACAGAAGACTGGTCAGAAATCGGCAAGCGCAATAGGCCGAAATTTCCAGAAAAAGAACAATTTTGCAGTGTGCTGCAAGGTTAAGGTAGCATGCAGACGTATGCATGGAAAGTGCAACATGGCGAAAAATGAATTTGCCATCTTAGAAGCAAATGACAACAGTAGAGACGGCGTCCGTATCGGAAAAGATGGGAATGAAGGTCGACACAGGGTCGCGAGCTAATCTCTCGCCCTTATCGCTGTTCCATAAGATAGCCGCTCAAAGTGTTACAAAACCTGTTGCTACAGTTCTTCATAACTATAGCTGAGGCGTTATTGCACACTTAGAATGCTCACGTATGTATTGCTCACGTGTATGACAGTGGTATGATGCATCAATGAAAATATTAAAACAGCATATTTTGCTATGCTTAAAAGAGGAGAAATAGAAGCGGAATTAGCCGGTGCAAGCTTTTTCTCAAGATTAGATCCCCAATCTGGGTTTCATAAGATACCACTCGACGAAAGCACTTCTCGTATCTGTATAGGTATTGTACGCCTTTTGGACAATACCGCTACAAAGACCCCCCTTTGGTATCGTTTCAAGGTGTTTCAAAAAGCAATTATATTTTCGACTGTCTGACAGGGGTCAGTCCTGTGTGCGTCCAGGGTGTTGACAGAAGTGGAAATCAGATATACGCAAATTAAAAAAAAGAAAAACCTTCAGGAACGGTGTACGGATGTGCAAGATTTCATTGCTTTCTCTATAGACGGATATTGAAAGACTGATCATAAAGCACTGTTTGCAATCGCTAAGAAAAACATGAGTGACATGCCACCGAGGCTTCAACGTTTCTTTATCCGTTTGGTGCGATGTGATTACGGCTTTAACTATGTTCCAGGCAAGCAGTTGATGCTCCCCGATACGCCACCCAGGGTGCCACAGGCGTGGCAGTCTGCAGCAAGCAGTACCACCACCACCACCGCCACCACAGGAAGATAGAAGACGATGACGTCGAAGTTGTTCGTCGTTTCAGCGCTCGTGAGTAAGAACTCGTCGCGGAAACCGCGAATTTCGATGTTTTAACGATGAAAGCCAGATGACTGTACAGGGTGAATAAAAGCCGTACGAATCTGAGCTCTCTACCGTAAATGGTCCTATTACGAAGGTTCGGGAGTAATCATTCCAAGAGCACTTCGAAAAGAGTTGGTAACAAGACTATCACATGGCCACCTTGGAGTCAAGTGCTTAGCAAACGCCCGAACGTTAATGTTCTGGCCAGGAATGTCTGCCGAAGTGAAAAATACAAGCGAATGTGAAGTGTGCAGAAGGGTTGCTTATCGACAGCCCGGAAGAACCCCTCCGACTGCGTCCCTCCCTAAGTCAGCCGTGGTATCGTGTTGGAGTAGACCTCTGCCACCATGCTGGAAAAGAAGCTTAGTAGTGTTCGACGCGATTCCAGATTTCCAGATCATTCCAGGTTTATCAGAGCCCGGAATGGAATGGCAGAAACTGTCCTGGGAATGGAATTTAGCATTCTTTCGCAGGCGGAATGGAATTGGAATGTAATGGTCTGAGTGCCACGCGGTCAAGGGCGATGGTTTGGTTTGGTTTTAAGAAAAAATAAAATGGAGATTTTGGCTTCACTAGTGTGAGGCCCGCAACCCCACATCACGTGCACCAGTTACTTTAATGGAAAGCTCCTGTAATGATGATGCCAACGAAGAGGAGGGCGACATAACCTTGTCTTTGTGCTTTTTCCGTGGGTTATGTCAATGTCCTCTATAGCACCGCTGGGCTAGCTAGTACGGTTACCGGCCCTAATTCTTTTATTGGTGGAATTAATGGAATGGGGTTGCCAAGCCATTCCAGGAGTGGGAATTGACCATACCTTTTCATTCCGAGGAATTGAAAGGAATGGAATTATCACAAATCTTTCCTCGGAAAGGAATTGAATGGGCGATCCCATTCCGCAACCCTGGTTAGAACTATCCGGAGGTAGAACACTTGCAAGATACTATGCTATAAGTAAACTGGCGCCCACTCTTGCGAGGCATGGTATTCCAGTGGAAGTGTGCTCAGATAACGGTCCCCTATTTGCGTGCAAGGAATTCCAAGACTTCGCGAAAAAGTTTTTTTCGAAAACTACTTTCTTCCTGTTACGTCTAGCCCTTATCTTCAGAGAGCCAATGCCACCATTAGTTCCTCCTCTCATATTAGCCTCTTTGAAGTGAGGTAGGGTCCTGTGGCTACCGCGGGAAAACATCCCATATGTCGTCATCACTTTTCCATCATTTATTGTTGTCGTTGAAAAGGCTGTAGAAATAGTGAAATGTATTTTTAACATATTTTTTTTATTCCATGTTAGCGCCGCGAAGCACCCGTGGCTATGAGCGGCGTAATATGTGGACAGATGGAGAGAGGACAGCAGGAAGGAGTGTGGGACAGGGGAATGAGTATGCGTCCTGGGCAGACTCCAGGGGGGAACTGTGCCGACATTCGTCTGGAAAGTCTTCGGGGAAAACCTCGGACAGCACAGTCGGTGGTAGGATTCGAACCCACTACCTCCCAGTCTTCAGCACGACCTTGGCTACCACCGCGGGACGCCTTAACCCGCTCGGCCATGCAGCTGGTAATCATATTATGTCAATTAATTGTTTTTTTTTACTAGGACTGTTAAGTTATAGATCGGCTACCCTAAAAGATGGACGATCTCCGAGAGAGATATTGATGGGTCGTTGGATTCGCTCATGCCTATACCTGACTACAGTGGAGGTGGTCCATATGTCAAGAAGCGTCAGTAGGAGCAGAAGAGAGGTTCTCCGTCCCGCCACTTAGCCCAAGGAGACGTGGTGAGAGTTCTACGAAACCGTTCCTGGGTCCCTAAGACAGGGTTCAAAGCTGCGTAGCGCCAAGGTCATCTCCGAAGATGGTCGTGAGCTGCGCCGTAACCGTCAGCAACTCCTCAAGGCTCCGGAGGAACTCACGTTCACGATGCCAACAGCCGATAGTGAAGGCACTCGGAAGTTCTCACCACGCTACGACAGATCCCCAGCAGGACTCGAAGACAACGTGCAACCCGCGAGGCGAACAGCACCTCGGACGTTCTACTTCTCAAGCGCCACAGCTCAGAAGGTCGACAAGACTGCCACCGGATCGACTTACACACTTCCATGTGCAAACTTTTAATGTTATGAACTACGTGAAGTTGTATTATTACGAAATGTGTATATTTAGATTTAGAAAAAAAAAAAAAAACTAGGGAAGGGAGATGTATCGGTATGCACTGAATTGCAGCGGGCTACTGATAAAGAACCTATAAACAACACTGTTGTACGGGGCCACGCCCACGATGTATAAAATGCAGAGCAATAAACGCACGAGGCACTCCGGGATCCTTCCAGGCGGATATGCTACTACGCTGGTAACGTATATGGCAACAGTTATTGAAGTCTAAATGATATAAGGGTCGCAACAGATGAGAGTGGAAATTCGAGCTGGTTTCGTAAACTACCTCTGTTCTGCACCAAAAGCGCAAGCAGAACAATATACTGGTGAAATATTGGCTGGACATCGGGCCAATATTGGGTCAAGATCTGTAGCACACTGAATCCAATGCTCTAAACACAGAACTTCACCACATAGCACGGTGAAGGCTAACCATTGCACAGAACGATACTTTTATCACGCCCGATTTGTGGAAAGCGCGGGGCGTACGCCTTTTTTGGAAGTGGATATAAGTGTTCCAAAAAGGCGTACTCATCCCGTTTTTGACCAATCAGGCGGGAGACGTTCTGGAGTGGGTAGCGTGCTGGCCATGTCACGTCGAGGCTGGCAAGTACCCGGGTTCGAATCCGCTTCGAACGTGCTGCCTGGGGTTTTTCCTGGATTTTCCTCAGGCATATGTCGGCACAGTTCCCTTAGAAGTAGGCCCAGGACGCACATTCCCCCAGAGCATAAGACGGCGAGCTCCTTCATTAGCAGCACCACCGTCTGTTTTTAGAGTGTATAGGATCCCTGATCATTATATATCACCAAGAAGTCTAACCAAAGGAGACCGCGTTTGTAACTTTTTTTTTTTGCCCATTAACATAAATATCAGTTAGCAGTTCCCGTTGTTGCATACAAACTGCATGAAGCACCGCTATCACTTCACCATCTGCAGCATTCATGTTTGATAAGAGCAGTAAAATACCTCCCGCTCGGTGCGTGTACAATGGCACTTTAAACGAGGTCCCCTAATTTAATATCGCGAGGAAGTATGCGAGGAAATTCCCGAGGTCAATCGAATTAACGCCGGGAACAGCGCTACCAGACGGTCCGCCGATGAAGGGACACACATAAAAGAATGGCCGACACCATCGTAGTGGACTCTCCGCATAATCACATGTGCATACATACTACGCAGGATCAGTAATTTGTTGAGTACCCGTATTTCCGAAGTCACTGCATCCCTATAGCCGCGGCGACCCCCAATTCCAGTGGATCGCTATAGAGTGCAAGTGAAGGAAGCTACGCTAATTCTTGTCAAGTATTTTGTCTTGGTCAAGTCTTTTGTTTCTCATATTGTACGTGAGTGTTTATACGACCGTGAAAGGAACGTCATATATAGGGTAGCAGTCATTTACATAATGACTAACTTGGGTTGAAACATAAGGGGTCCTCGTATATGGAGATTCCTAGAAGGGTGCTATTGTCGTGTCCAAACTTAAGAAGGAAAAGAAATTAGTCCGTCAACATACATACGCCGTTGGAGATAAGAGGACGCAATAACGAGCCAGGAGGAATAACGCAGCGCCACCACACAGCGTAGTGTCATGTGGCCAGTCTTAACAGACAATAAGGAAGTAGAATGAGTATGATGGTTTACATTGCCTCGCGAAGGAGCGAGCGTGACCTCTCTGTGTCTAGCCATCCTATCCGCGGCGCAGTAATATTTCGAGATCTGACGGACTAGATTTCTTTTCCTTCTTAAGTTGAACAAGACTATAGTTTCAAGATGGCCCTGAGGAAGGAAATCACATGTTGGAGCAGATGACAGGCGGCTGGCCTTCCACCAGTGGTAGAGTCAGAACAGTTAACGTTCCCGAAAAAAAGCGTTCATAAATCGAGGGATTCATAAATGGAGGGTTGGAATGAGGGACGGGAAGTGTCTTGTTCCAGAGGGCATCGCTCATAAATCGCGGGAATTCGTAAACCGAGGGTTCATAAATCGTGGGTATTTGTGGAGACTGCCGTTTCTGTAACCATTGCTGGCAGTATTCGCTATCACTCATATTCTGGGCGAACCAGCACGAACATATTTTCTTCGCAGATACGTTTTTGTTTCCTTTGAGAAGTCGCCTTTTCGAACAGCGACCAAGATTTGCGCGGGCTCGTCATCCAAATTTCGATGTTTGAAACAAAAAGAATCGTACAGCGAAAACGTAGGAAAGAAAACACTTAGGAAGCTGCCCTCCACTATCTTCGCGCAAAATAAAATAATTCTGAACCGGCAAGAGCATATGCCTCTGTGCTGTTTTATAAAAGGACAAAGCGTGTATTGCGAGGCAATAGTCTACAAAGAATAAATTCCCTGTCAACATCCTGGCAGAAGCCTAAAAACGGGAGGATGTGAGGGTGGGTCACAGCACAAAAGGCCCCGGAGGGAAGCTTCATTTCGAGCAGAGACGGCTGCGGAAAACGGGACGCCTGTCTGGAAGGAGATCATCATTAGAGGTCCACGTCGATGGCACGGGACGGGCTTTTCTCACACTCGTCACCCTTTCCCTCTAACATTGTATAAATAACTTGTTCGCACGTATTGCATTAAACAGTTGTAGTTCTATCCTTGCTTTGTGTCTTTTTTTTTCATCCCGTTTCTTACGTTAACGCGAAATTTCCTTCAATAACAGACTTCTCAATTTTTTTTCAAGATCGTGCTTGCGCTGTTGTTGCCAGCAAGGATCCTCAGTACTGTGCTGGACAATACAGCTCTCTCTATATTCTCTTTACGTCTCTGGGCGAAGTTGTCACACTCATAACAGACGCTACAAAAAAACCCAGTCGCGTGATGTATAGGCGTTGGCGAGCGAGCACAACAGGCGAACATAAAGGTTTACCTTGGTGCCACGCGGAAAAAAGATTTTAAAAAGCAGAAATCGTCAACCGCACAGCACAACGCATCAGATGCGTGACAAACTGCGCCTGGCTTAGCCACGACATGAAATTGTTCGCTCGTGGAAGACGATATATGAAAGGGAGGCACGATTCCGTGACTACGGTGTGGACACCCCATCACGCGCGAAACGAGGGCAGAAAAATGCCACACGGCGATGTAGAAAACGCATTATGTTTGACAGCAAGCAAAACGCTATGGGATGTGAGAAGATGGTGGGCTGGAAATAGGAAACAGTGGTTTGTGGCAGGGCTACGTCCTAGGGTTAGAAGAGAGAATATGAACGAGGTAACTTTTATACAGGAGGTTCACGCGAGCGACATCCTGACGGAATATTCTAGTGGAAGAAAAAGGAAGAAACTGCTCACAGGTCGGAGGTTTCGCAGCGGCTTACGTTGATAGTTCGCACGGCGCTCGAATATCGGGAGTGGCGTAGCAGACGACACTAGCGGCCGTGTCGTCTGCTACGTAATGTCGTGTCATCTGCTAAGACGTGCGTTTCATAATTCTAATATGATTTTAGCGAAGCAAATAAAGAATGTTTTCTTAAAATTTGCACCGGTAAAAGGCGCCTGCATCCCTCGTAATTAACCTCAGTCCAGAGCAACAGTTGCGTCACAAAAATCTGGCCATCTGAAATGTTTCATATGCACACATCGCGACGGCGTCTGCTTCAATAGCGTTGGGAACGACGTTTCTCGAGCAGGAAGCCGACAGCTGTCACTTGCCTCGGGAACATGACAGGGGCCAAGGGCAGATCAATGATCCTCTTTTTCGAACCTATAAGGGACCTCTGTTAACTCTGCAGTTAACTTTGAAGCAGATCCCCACCAGAAGATATACTCCCCCATAACTGAAGACGTGGACTTATGTGGTACTTTGATTGGATTTGAAAAATGGAGACAAACATGGAGTACTGCATAGACGCCGCATCATCACA
Source organism: Ornithodoros turicata (assembly GCF_037126465.1). NCBI lineage: Eukaryota > Metazoa > Arthropoda > Arachnida > Ixodida > Argasidae > Ornithodoros > Ornithodoros turicata. Next base: position 20,685,360 of record NC_088210.1, on the reverse strand, counting down.
ATATATATGTTGTTGTTGTTGCATAGACGCCTTTAGAGTACTAATGATAATAGTCATAATCATGGTCATGTTTTCTCTATGCTACTGATCATGCAAAATCAATTTTCTTCCCTTTATGAACCACATGTCATTAAGCGTTCCTTTCACATTAGACAGTATCAATTATCCTAGATAGAAATCTGAAATATATGCAAGAATTAATATGTGCGCAGAGGGCTCTCGATACCCAAAATTTACAATATATCTCAGTCGCACACGCGTGTCAATGCACAGTAAGAGCAGAGCTTCACCGCATAGCACGCTTCTACTGATTTGCATTCAAAACGGGAAGCCCTCTTTTCGAGACACTTCTGCACACGCTCCATGCTTCCTCCTCAAATCACAAAAGATCAAGCAGCACCATTCTGAGCAGCGGCTCACTCTAAATTCCATTTTGAGAATGCGGTGAAGTTGGGTAATCGAGGAATGTGACATTATTACCTTTTCAGTATGCAGACCTGGCAAACGTTAACGTTTCTGCGTTCTGGGTGTTCCACAGTGGAGATACAGCAGCTGCCCTGGTTCTCTGTCCATTTCTGGACCGTTGAGCATAAGCCCACAATGCAGAAGGAAGAAATGCGACCAATAACTTTGCGCTGTTGCGCACCTCAAATGGGTTTGTATCCTGGGCTCGCGCAAACTTGAGGAAGGCGTGTGGAAGGGGAATAGAAATACAGTCGCGTTTAACTTAAAGCGAAATAATTCGCTGTTATTTGCCGTTGTCCCCTGACATCTCAAACAAGTCTGCCATGAATATATTTGACACCACACAAGTCTCCAGCGAGCCGTTTCTAGCATTCGCTCGAAAATAAAGCCTTGAATGGTGTTTTGAAACCCGATCGCGTCCTACCCTTCTTTTATCCCGAAGACACTTCGTCATTATCGTTCTCACATTTTTTTTTAAATGAAAACTATGGCTGTCGCATTGAAAAATAGCACAGTTTGTCATCTTTCAATGTCGCTAGCCCGAAAAGTGACCACCAATGGGAGGAGCTTACGAGCATGCCACGTCACTGCTACGTCACAATGTGACGTAGGTGAAAACTCCATATGTTCTCGTGACAGTTGGCAGCGGACCCGTTCCTGCACGGGGAGGATCAACCGGGGAAACTCTTCCCTCTTCATCGGTGCATGTGACGTATCCATGACGTTTCAGCGCCCTCTTCCACACCTCCTCCTCCTCATGTGTCTTCTCCAGCGGGGCGTAAAGAATTCTGCAGCAGGAGAGAAGGAAATCGCGCGCTGAGGCCACGCCCACGCTTCCTCACCCTGACGTCACGCATGCATCATTCTGCGCGCGAATTTCAAGCCGCGTGGGTTCCGATGATTTATAACGGCGCTAATTAGTAACTATAGAATTGGAGTCGGCGAAAAGTGAAGCAGGAATACAGGAATCGGTAAACAATGAAATACACTACACCTGGAAACATATATCAACGAATTGATGCTTTGAGAGCGAACTGTCCCTTAAAAAGCAGCGACACATATCACGTAAACCACACAACCATCCTCACATCATACAATGCCTGGCGGGTAAAAGTAGGTTTGGCAGGATGACCTCCGCTGCACAAATCTGATGTGAACGCCGATGAAGCGACATTGAACTATGACCTAGCACGGGATACGTATCGCCCCGATAATGCTCCGATGCCCCAGAGACATCTGGCGGCTGCTCCTGTCATCAACTTTTTCTTCTCTAACTCGTTTTCATCGACAAACGGCGTCGTTTCGATGAACCAATCAATAGCACCGCGCCCTAATGTGGTACACGTGTGCCTTCTGCGACCAATAACAAAACATCTCGTTGAAGCACTATTTGTTAGGACCCGGGAAACCTTGTGAACCCTCAGGGGCGCCGGACTGTCGAGGTGTTCGCAAACTCTATATGCTCTGTGAGTGGTTCCAACGTTTTGGAAGAGAAATCGTAAATAACGTTTGTGGAAGGATCAACTGAGGGAAACAAGCAGGGCGGAGGCAGGGAGGCAGGGCAGAAAGGACAGTGAGTGGGGGTCCGAAAGACCATGGTGCAGTACATTATCCCGGCAATCTCCCAAGATGTTTTCCTTCGCTGTACTTATACCATCCGCAGGCGAAGCTATACTCTATTAACAGGATTTGCCATCTCAACCCGGGGTGGGTTAACATTGAAGGTAAAACTAGGGCGAGAGAGGGGGTCGGTTAACGTAACAATATTATTTATTGGGTTTTTGGATCGGGTATCCTTGTGTTTCCGAGTAGGTACACCTACTACATCATCACCACCATATCCCGATTTCCTTCAGATCGTTTTCATTTTCTTTTCCACCTTTGCGAAAATGCCTCCACGACGAAGACGTTTTCGTCATCTGCCGTCATAGACCGCACGCAGCGAAAATTCGAGGCGACCGGCCGCTCCATTTAAGTACGAAAGAAAGGTACATGAACAATGACGTTATTTGCCTCAAAATGGCATCTGTGACTCGCTAGTGAACAAATGAACTACTCGCAGGCCTTCTCCACAACGGTGACCGCATTCGCGGCATCAGCACCAATATTTGAAAACGCAACTTCCTTTCTGGACGCGCCTCGTAACCGCCATGCTCGCGTGATTTTTGAGCGGCGTGCACGGGCGTGGAAAAGACTGCAAAAACTGAGCGATTAAAGAAAAAAATCACCAGTCACTCTATAGATGAACTGGTCGAAACCGCGACCCTGTTCTTTGGAAGCGGAAGGGAGCGCAAACTTCCGGAATATGGTGGCCACCAGCTTCCGGCCAGCCCTGCTAATCTCAGTGCGTCAGGCAATCTGCGCGGGGCGCATTATGTATCGGTCGAAGGAGACACACACAGACAGCGCAGGAGGGCATGTTACAGCCACCCATACGCTGCTCGGCCACACGACATCCAACAGTTATGCGCCTCCGTTATGTTCATTCATCATGCACGCGCGTATAGTTTCGATGGAAGCGCCAAATTAAACGGCTGGTGACGCTCAGCCCCGAGTTACGCCGGATAAAATACGCGTACGGGCACGTCATTTGCATCGACGTGAACACGCAATCCAAGTTTTACAGCAATAGAAAATCGCCGTCGCCGGCTGAGGAACGTGCGATGAAGGGACTTGTATGTAGGTTAGGTCCCAGGCGAAAAGCGACCGTCGGTGGCCCGGTTTATCTAAGCCCCAAGCGAATGCACTGCGGGAAAAGTTTGGCACCAGTGCCGTGCGCGAGTTCAATAGTGCCAACAAAGTTTCTTTCTTGCCCGCTTGACGCTATGCGTTGCACGGATGCTTCTTTGACAGGTTATGTCTGAGGTTTCGTGCGACGGCTTTTGTCGAATAACGTGAAAGCATGCGACGCTCCCAGAATATTTCTTTAGGAATCCGGCATATATAAAAACAATCTGAATTGTAATATGATTTTGCCGTTTTTAAATACTCGTCCTTTGCCTCTTCGGAAGAGAGGCACTTCTATTTCGGCCAGGGGAGAACGAGAAAGCGTGAGATAAGCCTCATGCATGTTACGGAGTTATCGCGAGGTTCTTTCTGCTTATCGCGAGAAAGACTCTTAGGCGCGCCAGCGGAAGATGTCGGCGATCTCCTTGATGGGACAATATAGGTTTGGTTCTAGTCTTTCAACAGAGTACGTCCTTGTTCAGCAGGCTGACCACACCTTCCCCCTACATCACCCCACCACCACCACGTCCTTGTTCCCCCAAGCATGCATGAGAGGAGGATTGTATTGCGACCCTGCTATATAGGATGTGATGTACAGCTTGCGACACACTTGTTTGGAATCGACAACTTGCGGTTTATCCTGTATGAAATGTACAGGACAGGTGTTGGAAGAATGTTTCTTCCCGACTAATAGACACGAAGCGATCTTGCAACGTATGGAGATTCCAGGCCGGATAAACCGCAAGCTGTCGATTCCAGACAAGTATGTCGCAAGCTCTACTCTTCCTTTAACAAAAATTAAATTTAAATAAAATTAACTTAACTTATTAATTTATTTATTTAAATTAAATTTAAATTTTCCTTTAACAGCTCTACTTTTTATGTCACCTTGTTACATCTTGCACCCAGCTTCAATCTTAAATGTTAGTGAGTCTTCTTGGCTAACCACAACTGACAGGAAACCATGTAGGGCTTCGATCGTGGCGCAAAGTACGCGTATTGTAACGTAACGTTATTGGATGTATCGATTTTTTATATATTTTTATAGCACTTCATGAGATGAGAATTCTCGTTTGATACAGCCTTATTTGGTGAGTGATTACCGGACCCCTTATCATATCCATCATCATCTCTCATCACGTACAAGTGGCACTGGGGCAGCGCCCAGCCTGCTGGCCGGCATCAGCCCCATCTCATCATCGTATCTCTATTTGTGTGTGTGTGTGTGGTGAGTGATGATCACATGACTTGGCGTAAAGTGCACGAAATGTTATTGGATGTATCGATTTTGTATACATTTTTATAGCGCCTAATGAGATGAGAATTCTTGTTTGATACATCCTTATTTGGTGAGTGATGATCACAAAAGTGAACGAAGCACGACCAGATTTTTTTTAAATCTTTTTCTTTTCCTTCTTTCTTTTTCTTTTTTTTTTGTCATATTCTGAGCCCTGTTCGGAATGTCTCTGAAGCTCACGCCGAAACTCTAGCCTCACTAAATGGGCACTAAAGTATCAAAAATTTCTTCTCGCGAAATAAAAGTCGCCGTTACCTTAACACCAACACAAAAGGAACGGAAGTTGTCGGATGCGTCGTTCATGCTTTATGATCGATAGAAAAAAAAACGCAATTACACTTTCCTTCTCCCTCTCCTTCTCGCGAAGCCCGACAATGCGGAGAGGCCTCGTATTGGTCTCCGCAGATGATCCCCCGTGGTGATTGGACAAATCGTTTGATGATAGCCAATGAGAGCAATGTGGTTTGTTTTGCTCATAAAACAGGAACTACGCAACGGATAAATCCCGTTCCTTTTGCATTGGTGTAAAGGTTATGATGGTGGTAAATGTGGTGAGGGATTTCTCGCGGTTTGCTATACGGTTTTAAACACGTATGAAAAATGGAGAATCCGGCGATATACGTTGATGGTATAGATGAAGCAAAAGAATCAAGTCGGAAGGCACCGATATTTCGAGGAGAGACTAGTTTTTTTTTTTTTTTTTTTTTTTTTTTTTTTTTTTTTTACGGGGTCCCAAGTAGTCTCGGCCCAGTTCTCTACTACTTCCCAGTCCCCAAGGCTTTTGCTTCAATCTAGCGTCTCCATTCACCGCACTGAAAGCGCGAGAATTCCGCAGAGGACACAGACACAAATACACACGCAACATCGAGCGCCCACTATATGTGCGTGTGCCTTGTGCGAATTGATTGATTGATTGAAAAAAAGAAAAGAAAAATGTGGAGATGTGAGAAAAAAAGCGAATTTCATCTTGCCTTGAATGCAATTTTAACGCTTTTAGTATGGCGGATGTCAGTTAGCCCGATGAAATGTTTTACTGGATTTTGGATTTTTTTATTGGATTGGATGTTTTATTGGAGCTCCATGATTGTATCCAGTCCATCTCATCTATGCAGGAGCTCAGAATAATAACTAATTGCGTCGTAGTAAAAAAAAAAAAAAAAAAGAAAGGTTTGTGAGAAATTCGTGAATAAGAATCATTAGGATATATCCACTTCGTCACCTATACATTAAATGACCTGCAACGCTACGAAGCGATTGCTTCAGCCCATGGCGACAGGCATCTAGCGCGCACACACACACACACACTTATAAGCCTTCTTTTGGGCGATTTACTTGTCCGCGTCCAGTGTCTGACTGCGAAGATGAGCTGTCGCTGGGCGCGAGAGAGTGATTCAGGTTGAACGAACCTGCTCTATATATCCTCCCACGGAGAACAGGAGACAACAAAAGGAACCGCGATTGTCGAGCCCAATTTCTGGCGGACAGAAATAGGCACCGCACCGGTGACGTTGTGGCGTCGACGTCCGCGATCTTTCCCGGTGAACGTGACGAGGATGACGAAGCGTCTGAACGCTACCGTGCGGGCTGTTCTTCCCACTCATCCGACAAACAGTGCATGTCAGAGAACGCAGCGTGTGTTTGGGGAAAAAAAAGAAAGTAAAAAGAAAGTAAAAAGGCGGACCCATTTCTGTCTATCATATAACATTTTGTCATGCCTGACAACATCGTCGTGGTTAGAATACGTTTTTGGGGTCGCCAACCGAATATGCGACGAGGGAAGTCAAATTGACTCTGGTTGGTTGGTTGGTAAGAAAAAGAAAAAAAAAAAATACGGGGAAAAATTGACTTTCTTGTTGAGTTTATGATTCGTTGATACGCAACCGGGTATTTGAGGCCAGTGAGCCAGTGAGGCCAGAGTTATCAGAGCGCTTTAGCACTGCGTACGCAAGGAATAGCGCGTGCGCAGTGCGAACACGTTATTTCCTTGCGTACGCAGGACATCCCCCCCCCCCGTCCCTGTCCCACCCGATTGCGTGGTCCCTGTTTGACTGGGAGGGATGTTTGTTTGTTTGGGGTCAGTCAGATGCAAGGTTGACTTAGCCTTCCATTGGAATAGGACGATTATTCGGTTAGCACTACTACTTTTGTCGGCAGTTCGATGTGGTATCTTTGATCGACGTGATTGGTTCACGGTGGCTTTCGGGTGTGCATTCTTCAGTTTGTTCTTCAGTCGCGTTTATTCACTGATGTCACATTGCCGCCATACTGTATAGGTCCCTCGAAGTTATGTTCCCGCATTCGTTCGCTGCCATATGCTTTTTGAATGACTATTAACGTCGAAAACATAGAAATTACTTGGATACGCTACAAATCACACAGCACGATAACTTTGAAACACCGAATATACGCTGAGTGCGATATGAGTGACGGCTTGGATGGGACCAACAATATGGCGGCCGATGGCAGCACATCTGCCTGTTAGCGCCAGTGGCGATCTGCTACGGATGACGTCATGTGAATAAACCCTATGCGCTTCGCACTTTTGGGCATTAGCGCATGCCACGTCAGATCTCGCGCGCAGCGTTCGACACACGGGCACCCGTACATCCATAAAAGAGGGCTTCATCATCAATCACTGTGTAAAATTTTTGCACTCCTAAATGAAGCAGCGGGCGAAATATTGAACTTTATCGGCGCGGTAACGCGGCATACTGTGTGTTGCTCGAGGCGGCAAACATGTATCGACAGTTTCTTGTAACTCCCGTTATAGTGGTAGCCCAAAATTAATCAATCTTAGTATCTAATAGGAGGGACAATGATCCGTTGTTTGAGACTAGGCCAGCGATTGTGACGCGCGGGATGCCAGATATTTTGTATATTCCGACAACATCGTGGCCCAACATTGGCTGGATGTTGGCGATACTAAACCAATATTAGCCAATATCCAGCCAATATTGGACCAATATGTTGTGCTGCTTGGGAAAGAAAAACCGTCCCAATAAGACAACCCCCCTCTCTCGCCCAATATTCGCTGGAGATCGGCAACACTGCATGGGCATTGGTCCACCTGCATTGTCCAACTGCATTGGACGAGTATTGCCAATATCCAGCCAATATTGGGAGAATATATTGTGCTGATCGGGTTCTTCCTTTTTGGTCTGTCTGTTTTTTTTTTTTTTTCGTTTTTCTTCGTGGTTATCTGTATTGCGTGACACACTGTATTGTTCTTATATTTCTCTTGTTGACATTCCATCTCTGAAAACAGTCCATGGGCCGGGAGCGGACGCTTCTACTCGGAATGTTAAAAATACGCACCGGCTACACAACAATAGAAACACAACGAAGAGTAGAATCATTGACGTTTCGAAGAATGCGGGCCTCATAATCGAAGCGTCAACGATTTTATTCTTCCATGTATATTTACTGTTGCGTATCCGGTGCGGATTTTTAACACACACACAAAAAAAAGAAAAGAGAATGGAAAAAAGTTCTACATTCGCGACTTCGTGGAAACGGACGTGTTTATCTCCTGCAATGCAGCTATACTAATAGGAAAATGGCCAGTAACGGTAACAGACAACACAGACAGCAAAACCCAACACATTTCAAGGCATGTGCCTCTGCTAAATCATCCATCACGTGAATAGGATCGAAATCACCAATAATTTTCCGAGAGAATGGAAAACAAACAAACAGAAGAAATCATGCTTCGCGAGAACATCTACAAAGAAACAAAACCGAACAATATTCAGAAGGATCGAAGAAAGTGGCCTATCCAATACGACCTATACCGTCAGAGAGCCGCCTACCAGCAATCCCAATGTGGCCAGCACATTTTCGAGTGTGCTGTGCGGGAAAAGCCATCGGGAAGCAGATGTGAAGCATGGGAATGGTATACTCTAATTGAAGGAACGTTAACCTTAAATGGCCGAGCACACACCGTTTTATGGACTTCCGTCCCGACGGCTTTAGAAAGGGCGGGTCGCGCAAGTGAAAAACACTCCGCCACATTCGTGCGCTCACTTCGTGAGACCCCAAATGATAGAGATACGAAGCAGGGACGTTTTCGAATATCTCGGTCAGCGAGGTTCGTTCTTTGATCGGAGTGTGAGAAAAAGGAAGTCGTCGTTCGGAACGACACCTGAGAAATGGAGAATTCACTCGTGAGGAACGCTTTGAAGGCATCAGCTTTCAAGGAAAGCTGATGCCGCGTGGTATCGGCGGCAAGCATGTTCTGCCAACAAGCGCATCAGATCGAAAACGAAACTTTTAGGAAAACTGATCAAGCAATCGCATCTCGATCTTGTGAGTGCGTCTCACTCGTATATGTACAAGATACTGTGAAGTCTATTTAAAATACAGGAAATACTGAAGGGGGAGCGAATTTAAGACATACAAGAGAAAGTAATTATAGAAAGTTATAAAGTTTTTAAGATATATTTAAGGTACTTGAGTATATTGGTCAGGAAAGGGATCGCTTTTTTTATTGTTATCATGCAAGCATAGACATTACTGGCTCGTTTTATGAATTGCATTTGACAATGTTGATTGATTGATTGATTGGTACGTAAAAGAAAAAAAAAGAGATGTTAGTCCCAAACTACTCGGGACTGGCGACTCCAGGACAGTGTTCACGCATTTCACCGTTCACAGGACCATTTCACAGTGTTCGACAGCCACATTCCCACCATTTCTTTGAAAAATAATGTAGTTGGTCAATAGGTTATTGTCCTTCTCCACAATGCATTGAAAATAAGTAGAACAGCATGGAAGCAAGGATACCTGTTGTGAATCTGAATATGGTATAAAGACAAAAGTTCATCTGAACGTGGTGTAAAGATAAACAGATATGTGAAAAGTAACTAGAGTATGTTGTAGAAATAACTAAAAAAAGTATTTATTTATTTATTTAGATATACTAAAAACCCCATAAAGGGTTCAAGTAGTGTGGGCCACAGTTTTAAATATAGTACAAATACCTTTCGGGAAATGTACCTGACTAAGACACCAAAATATACTAGCAAAGGTATGTAAATACAGTATTTTGAGTACGGTACTCGTGAATCGAGATACGCACAAATTTGGTCTCTCTAAATGCATGTACTATGTATATATATAACACAACCTTTCAGAAATATATACGTACGTAGCTCTGTTACGTTAGGTATTTGCTTACGGATGCCGAAATATTTACAAGTTCAGAACAAATGTATATATACCCACCTTCTGAGTTATCCGTTATACGACATACGTTCGGAATGCGGGCAAATATTAACCGTACGTTGCACCGATCCAGTTCCTTCAGTTCACTTTAAAGTACCAGCACCGCAAGCAACATCACTGCAATGTTGACTACCACCGCCGGCAAAGACTTTATAAATTTATATATACGTATTATTTTCAGTCGCAATATTTAAACGACAAAGGGGTCGAAACTCGAACCACAATGGGATGAAGGAGGAGGGGGGAAAAATCAATTTTTCCGTTTGGAAGCAACCACGATTTTCCAATCGCGTTCAACTGGCGCCGGAGTTCATATGAGAGAATCGACCTCACCAGGATGGCTCGAAAAATAATCGGCACTTTCAGGGCGATTAGGAACAGCCCCTCTCTTGGTAGTGACAGCGTCATTAAAAGCTACGCCCTGTGTTAAGGCGGACCTCCCACACGCGCACTAGGGATGTACGAAGCAAACGGAACTGGTGGTCGGTGGGGGAGGGGAGGGGGATGTAAATGGTGCTATATGCGGTAATGGGAATGGATGTAGACAGAACGAACAGTACTTTGGATGGGTGCCGGAGTTTCTGTCGAAGCTCGGGCTTGCTGTTTTCGTGGCATATCGGTGCAGGATGAAACGGAGATAAAACTGCGCAAGGTCGAATCGAGAGGCGCGTGTTCCTATGATAATATAGATATGATAATACAGCATAGATGCAGGAGAGTTCGTGGATGTAGTCCATAATGAAGAATGCGATTTGTGCCGTGTCTGTTTTTTGCCTTCGTTTTTAGCTCGGGCTTTCTTGGTGTAAAAGATGAAAGTCACTGAAAAGGTTAGCCAGCTGTAGGGATCGAACCCACATCGTCTGGATTACCGGTCCAGGGCCTTTTCAGTGACTTTCATCTTTCATCGTTGATTTCCTAGGCATTTGAGGCTTTGTTTGTATCTGTCCCTTCTATGTTATTCCAGCCTCAGAACATCAGTTTCTCTCTTGTTTCTTGGTGTGTTCCAGTGCTGTATTCAGAATCTCAAGCATGCGGAGGGCAGCGCAAAAAATGGGGGTGGGGGGGGGGTGGAATGGAGGTGTCATTATTCCAGTTGGGTTAAAGTTGCAACAGCTTTTTTGTCTACATCATTGCCAACGTGTGTCTAAAGATGAAGTAATTAAGCCCCCACCCCCACCCCATTGTAAGGGGTGCACAGAAGAAGAGAGGTATGGGGGTGTTGTGAGGTGGGTGTCTGGATAAATCACTGGTTTGTCTTCCGCAAAAAAATGCTTCCATTGATGTTTGTTTGTTCGTAATGAGGTCAAGGAGAAGTTAGCTTAGATCGGGCTGGTTTGCAACTCCTGGTGGCAGGGATCGGTCGCGGATGGGTGGTGGATGCAGAGTTGCGAGCACTTACATGTTTTGCGAGACATACTCGTTACATGCAGGCAATGGTGGCGAAGGAACTTGTACGAAGAAGAATAACATCGCAGTCTCATTTTCTGTTTTTCTTTTTTTTTGCTAAACAGTAACCTCGTACGCTCCCGTAAGGTCTCATCTGTTCTCGAACTCCTGCAGATCATAATTGCTTGCATATTTAATGCCGAAGAGAAGGCATTTCGTTATACGCCACTTTCGTATGCGTCACATTCGTTATAAACCACTTTTCGTTATACGCCACATTCGTTATAAACCACTTTTCGTTATACGCCACATTCGTTATAAACCACTTTTCGTTATACGCCACATTCGTTATAAACCACTTTTTGTTATACGCCACATTCGTTACACGCCACTTCCGTTGTACGACAAATATAGCGCAGCCCATGACAATTTCGCCTGGATAACGTCACAGCAGAATCATACATTTAGTTTCGGTAATCGCGATGTCGATTGGCTGCGTGTCTGCTCTCCAGATCACCCTTATGCCGTAAAACTTGGGCTGCATGTTCACATCGATACTAACATTATTTACTTTTCGTTCAATTTAATTATAATGAATGCGCCTAATACGCGTATGAAACAGATGTACGACTAACACAACCTTTCCTCGAATTTTTGTGGGGAGTACACAAGACAAAAGAATTACCTGCCTCGATTACTGAACGTGTGCTAATTCACATTATAGTTAGGACAAAAAATACTGTTGCATATCAACGACCAGAAGACCTAAGAAACGGTTAGTATACTCAGGAATCTGAGTGTTGAGTCCACAGCAAATACTGATAGTTGATAAGCTGTAGCTGTTCTGGCAGTTGCAAGCGTTGACGCGCGAGTATGGCAGAACATCGCACGCGGTTCGTGGGCTGGAGCAACGCCAACCTTTGATACAGAAGGCCTGCTTTAAACCTCCTCGCACTCCTTCCCACGTATACACACAAAGTCCGTGTGCCAGCCAATCGCCTCATAGGATTTCAAACTGTCTGTGACTATATACCAGTCTCTGTGCTATGTATGCCAGTGTCTGTGCTATCTGTGACTATACTACCGGCTGCTATTGCGGCCCAGGGCGCCTTGTCTCTCTAGCTGCGACCACCGAAAGTGTGGTAACACTGGCTTTTGAATGTCTATCGAATGTGAATTATGAAAGTTCCTTGGTTCCTTACGATTCATTTAAACACGATAGTTATTTTATTTCAAATACATTAAGCGTCGAATATGAAAGTAATATACAGTATGCAAGCAAGATATCGTTTCGTGTTCAATCTTTTCCCTAAGCTTAGCGACATGTAACGCGTGCCGTAATATGCATATAATGCGTATACATATAATGTACATATATGCATATAAGCCGTCGGTCGTGACGGACAAGATGCACACTCGTGGCAACGCCACCTAGATAGAGAAGGCCTGCTCATATTGCCTCCTCTCCCACCTTGGCTACGTGGACATATAAAGTCAGAATTCGTCTGCTACCGCGTGTCGCCGTTCTGCGAATTCAGGAAGACGCAAATGATTGCACCTAACTTAGAACCTGTGGACTTAAATGTGTAGACAAAAAGTGCAACACGCTTTCCAGAAAATCACTCTTGCGCAAGATATGGGGCCGTGTTACGTTTTATTTTAAAGTTGTCCCATTTAGTACGCGGGGACATTCAATCACTACTCGCAGACGACGGTGGTTCGTCTCCATGGTTACGACCGCTGAAAGCACGTTCGTGATTGGCTACCGCCGTTGAAAACATGATCCTGATTGGCTGACTCTTTGTTGTTACGTCACGTCAACGCGTAAGCAGGCTTTCTCTATCTAGGTGGTGTTGCTCGTGGCACCCGTAAATAAACTGTAAGGTTCACACCTTACGCACCGCATCAACCCACAACGACGACACCCAAAAAAACAAATTAACAAACAGGTCACATGACCTGCACCGTCGCTCGAGTAACTCACGTGAGCGATCCCATTGGCTGAGGTCCCACGAACGACACTGCAAGCGTGACACCAACGTATACGCACTCCTGTCAGCGGTTCATTTGGCGAGTGGCTCCTCCCGATGTCACCGGAGGCAGTCGTTATTCTAATTGTCGTCCTCGATCACCGCACGATCACTTGGCATATCCTCGCGCACGCACGGCCTTTCGACATGACCGGGCTCGGGTGAAGTCGCAGATCCGACGGCGAACGGAGAACGGCAAGGCATGAAACTGGAGATGCTAGTGGGTTCTTTTCGCTCTCTCGTGATCACCGTCCAAGTAGCGCGCAGGTACCACACGGCAGCTCCGAGCTCCGACATCCCCGCCATTAGTGACGTCCGATTTCACGTGACGCGGTCCTAGTAGCGCCTCGGAGCGGCTGGGCACGAAGATATGAGGAGGGCGTTTCGCAATATTCTTCCCGCGTTTTCCTTTTTCTTTTTTTTTTTCGTTTTTGTCGCCACGGGTTCGACATTCGACGACGAAAGAATTGTTGTAGAGAGGAAGTGAGAAGGGCAGAGGGACGTGGTTTTGTGTTCGTGCACATACGGCCCTTTCAGTACATGCACTAAAAAAATAAAAAAAGAGAGAGAGACGGAAATGGCAAAAAAATTGCGACAGGCTTGCGACTGACACCAAGATCAACGAAAAATGTGAGGAAAATAGATATCGAATACAAAAAATAATGCACCGTATGTTTTCAGCGGAACGCGCCACAGCAGAAAAGGCTGCGCGGGGGGGGGGGGGGGGGGGTAGAGACACCAAACGCGTATTGGCCTGAGTATCCTAGTCCAACCTAACCTAACCTAACCCTATCTAACCTAACTTGACGTGTCTAACTTTAATCTGTACATTTTGTGATGAACGCTTACAAGAGCATGCAGTGTTCGATTCTTCCATGAGCTGGTTATTTTTAAAAATCCATCAGTGCACGTACGGAACCGAACTACACCTTCGCAGAGGCAACAGCAATCCTGTCGTTCATTAAAATTCGACAGCGAACCTATTTCCGTGTGTTCCCATCATGTCTCAGGAGATCCAGTGATAAAGACACCTGCTAAACGGTTCAGTGCGCCTTCTCACTTTCGGTACGTTCTACGGCTTGGATGTTTAACTGTAAGGTAGCACTAATGAACCGATATACTGACCTCGACAGACGGTTGGACAGAGTGGCAAAGAGGGAAGGTGCCGCACCAATAGGGGATACGTGTAACAGATATTACATGTCTGAGTGAACTTGAGAGTGACTGGAAGCGAATATCAGAGATAATGTGTTGATGGGGGCTTGGTGTGCTGATAAGAGGGTTGCTAGGGTGATGTAACTCGTAGCACCTCTCACCGGAAATCGAAGGTTGTGGCTTCTTGGTCCAGCAACGCCCGGTCCCGACAATTTGTGGATCCGAACATTGGATCACCAGTGAGCCCGTTTCGTTATGTTTGATGAAGGAAAAGAGAAGCTCATTCTTCGGTAACATCGAGTTGTGCATCCCCTTCGAAGCAATGACACGCCAAGAAATGGTATTGCGGCAATGTGAATTCGCAATGGCAGCATCCCCATATCATCGTCGTCATGTATTTCTCTCTCTCTCTCGCAATGGCAGGCGCTAATTTCTCTGTCGTCCGACCGAAACTGCCTCGTGACTCAACAGAAATACGCAAACTACAGCAAAGAAAAGGTAAAAAGAGGAGAAGAAGAAAAAGAGGGGGGTTTACTGCGTCGAACAAGTCCGCGACGTTTGCTGTGTAGAATTTGCTTTTTAACTTGACTTGTTGTACCTAGTTATCACTTCACAGCCAATCTATATATGTTCGTTCACTGTGTGTCTTTGTGGAATCAGCAAAGGGTTGCATGTGCAACTCGTCCTATGTGGCGATACGTCAGCGGGTTTATCCAGAATTCCAGGCACGGCTAGGGTGGGTATTTTTTTCCTTTTTTTTTGGGGGGGGGGGCGTCTCAAAAGTGAGGGGTGGGGAGTTAACAGTTCAACGTATCAGTACCGAGATGTCATTACAGTCAAAATAGCAAGGCCACCCCCCACCCCGTATGGGATGCGCACAGGTAAGAATGTTAGTTGTGATGTTGCCAAAAAGTGGTGTAAGGGGGGGGGGGGGGGGTCTGGATAAATCACTGGTCTAGTACTTCGTCTGCTCGTCGCTTAGCCAATGCAAACGTTGCGTGAAATTTCTGAGGCGACCAGAAATGACGTAAATTCTACGTCAGAACGAACTCTCACGAACATTTACCTCTTTCATGCTCGTCCAATTCTACACCGGAGCATCCACTGGGGTTATCGGCCGTCGGCGGTGGCGATGTGGCCCTGGGTTCGAACCCACTGTCGTCCTGGGACTGAGTTCGCGACAGCACACGCGACGAAGCACCCGACGAAGAACTCTGTTGTTGCACGGTGATTTCAGTCACTGCAGTCACTTCGAACTCCACCACGCTCAACGTTAGCATTTTTCACACCCACTACGGGGCCTTCAGGTGGACGCACAGAAAAGTGTTCTAGCAGCTGGTGCTTCCATTGTTTCCGTGTTTGTCCTTCGACGAACGTGGAAAAACTCCTACGCTTGCGGAGGGTACGCAGTGTGTCGCCCGCAATATTTTTACTACCTCTTATATTAACCTTGTTCCCTGCGCAACAGCACATGTACAGTATATATCTCCGAATCTACTTCCCTGAGAGTGATCTCGCCCATAAACGTAATTTGTAAAAGCAAATATCCCTAAATCAACTTCTATACCCCCCCTACGATGCTCAACCTCAACTCATTACCTCGAGCATTCTTGTTGTGGTCACGAAAGTCAAGCGGATCTCAATAAACGCAACCAGTCCGGCCTCTCAGATGTTGAAGAGAACTCTAGCTACTACCAGGGTGCCGAAAAAAAGTTTCCTTTTTTGGAGAGATAAGTTTAAGGCCCGGCAACCAGGAATGACATTCTCATGCTTAGATAAAAAAAAAGAAGTAGAAAGCCATAACGATAAAAGAGAAGAGGGAGCCGCGCTTAAAATACTTTTCGGCTCACCCAAGCATGCGTTGCGTAATACCAGGTCTTAAACGTCACACTAATGAGCTTCACTCGTGGCACTTTCGCCGGTTCGAAATTATTTCCTCGTACCCAGTTCACGAGTACGTTCACCTGTCCTCCGCGCGAGCTGTTCGCGATTGTCGCCCTAACAGAACTTCGTGAACAACAACGCCGAACGCCATAAACATCTCTTTTTCCCCCGTCATGCCACAGTTTAGTTGTAACGTTTTACGACGATGTCGTTAGAAGCAGTTCCGTTGCACTGCTGAACTTCCGCTACCGGCGTTCAATTCCGGCAGTGATGAATGAACGCAGCTCCTAGTTCACGAACGTACACTTGCGGCACAAAATACCGTCTGCTGGCGTAAATGGAGCAGTAGATACCTTATAGTTGGCAGTGTTAAAGAATATCACCGGCTTCCAGTATGCTAGCACCCGGAGGAAAATTTTAAGCGCTACACTTTATCTTGGTAGTCGCTGCAATGAAAGAAGGGTGAGTGGAGAAGACTTGGACACGGAGCACACAGAAGTCATAACGTTGGTACCTAGGCACACAGAGGGCGAAAATAATTTACGCATATCGGTATGCAAGGTGGGTATGGCAGATGGACACCATGCACCGGAAGTGACGTCACAGGAGACAGACAAAAAAAGAAGAAGTAGAGTAATCGTTGAACATGGGGGATCGATGCTGCTCTGGGAAGTGTGGAAAGGAGCTTCCAAAGAGCTCCGAGAGAGGGCGGTGATGAATCAACCGTTACGAGTCCATGTTATTGGGATTAGAAAGGTTTCGTTTCATTGAAGATATAAGGAAAGAGAAATACCTATGGTTTTAAGTAACAGTGTTTGAGTCCCGGATATTGGATTGATCTTCCATCCCTTTCTGCTACCTGTTTTCCCTCGCGCCTCTTGCCGAAGCAGACGACACCACAGCGGGATTTCAGAGCCGCAAGGTGGGTAAAAAAGGAACTAGGGACAAAAAGGGATAGGTGGACCTGAGCCGCCGGTGCGAGTGCGCGAAAGCCGTGCAGATATTAACAATCGCGTGATCATCATCGTTGAATGTGCATAGTACCCTCTCTTAGGGACACCTTCTTTCCCACATTTGTGTGACAGTGTGTGTTTCAGTAAACAACGAGGGTTGTCAAACTCTCTTCCTCAAACTCGCTTTTCCTACTCGAGACAAACCGCGCGAGCGCTGACAACTCACAAGAAAGACGATGACGTATCTCAGACGGAACATTAGAACGGAAAAACAAAAGAGACTTCTCATGAAAGAAGTGGTTCCAAAAGGCAGAAACGTTAATTTTGGAATTTTGCCATTTTAAAAGCACGTGCTTAGCTGTGACGTACGTACAAGCACCTGACAACGATACATCACGCGTGAGATGTGTCTCTTAAATTGACCAGGAGAAAACCTTTCTCGCTTGGGTTCTGGCGCATCTTTATCTTTCTATCTCATCTTCTCCCTATATCTTGCAAAGTAGCAATGGCTAAAAAAGAAATGGGGGCCAACGCTGCCCACATTTGTGTCATTCTTGGTTGGAAATTTAGCGAGAGAGGGGAGATCGTTCCTGGGGAGTAATGCCCGGAGTGGGGACGCTAAGTACAAAACCGATCTCGCTCACGTGTGAACCTCACCTGACTCAAAGCAAAAGCTCTGCTTCTCGAAGGCGCGGCTGAACAAGTCGTGCGGCCTCGTCCGTGAAGTCATCACACGGTTCTTCTCGTTCATCGCTTGCTCATCCATCATGACACCTTCTTGCCGTGCACCACCAGCAAATCAAGCGCTAAAGGCAAACAACTTCATCTGAGAAGACGTAGGAACGTATCCATTCAGGCAGCGATCCAGTAGAGCTTGAACAGAGCCGATGAACTGCATCGTGATGGTGATGTGGTGATGGATCCTGCGCCTCACAAAACTCTTTGCAGAACGTCGCGTTTGCAAAGCACCACGCTGCAAACCGCCAAAGCACCACGTTCTTTGTCACCTCGCTTATTCCAAAGACGATGCAGCCAGCATGTGACTCGCTACGGCTCGAGAGGCTGGAGCACCCGGCAAGGCTGATTCACAAGAACCGGTAACACAATGACCCGATGGACACGGCAATCCAATCTGGCCGTGCATCAAGCGACCTTCTTGCTTCAGAAGTCGATTGCGAACAAAACATCGAGAAATACGATGATGATGATCTCTCTTGAAATGGGCCTCACAAGTCTGCGAACAATAGATGAGATCGTGACCTTGATGGCATGCTCGATTCGCCGCGAATAGACCTGTTTGTACCGTTATTGCTTTGCTGAACTTCGATTCGTTCCGCCGATGTCGTTCCTCAAAACGGCCGAGAGCTCTCAAGTTGCAGAGCGATAGAGGAACCCTCACTTTAGGACACAGTCGGCGGTGTTTTACGGCCGCTACGAGTACGGTACAATAACGGGATCACGTCGCCGCGAACCGCTCTCACGCACGAGCACGTTCACAGCAAGCCGCCGACTGCGACAGACGGTCGGTGTCTGGGACGGAGGAGAATGGCATTGTAAACTGGGTCTCCCGTTGCACCTGGTCGCTGCTTCACCGCGGGAAACACCAGGTGCACTGTGAGGTCTGTTCCCACGGAGTGTAGAAAACAGGGAACACCACAAAGTAACAGAAGACACAAACACGGTCGGCGATCTGGATGATGTTTTGAGCACACTGCTTATGAGGATGATGATTCGACCAGGATGATGAAATATTCTGCAGCGTACGACGAGAAGAACGCAGAGCAACAGCACGGTAGCAACATTTCTTTTTCCGACGGAAGCCGCAAAGTAGATCGAGCGTTTCTTCAGAACCCTTTCTCACACGTCCCGCATTCGAGAAGGACAGTACTGAACGCGTGCCGCACAGAGTGATATCCAGACGGGCAACTTCTTGTCACGGCGTTTGCGAAGCTTCGGAGAACTTCCCGTCTACGATGTGATGCCGCTCCCGTGAGGTGCGCTTTGATCGAGTGAACTTCCAAAAAGGCGATCCCCCTCAGTCAACAAACGCTCGCACAACCAGTTCGGCAACCAGCGGGGGAATCCTGCCATGAGAAGATACAAAAAAGAAAAGAAAAAAAAAAAAGGGACGCAGCGAACTAACGACAAAAAAGAAAAAAAAAAAAGGAGGCGCCCATGTCGTACCCCTGTGTAATAATACGTTTTGTGTGCGTCGACTGGAGTGTGGGCACACACCCGAAGGGGTCCTTTCCCACTCGCGGATTTCGGAACAGGTATGTCCGCTGCTGACCAGCCGACCGTTCCCTCGTCGGAGGCGTAACGTAGTTCATCTTATATGCCAGGGGTAGGAAGAGGATAGACAACGTGCAAAACCGGATGGAACAAAATAGTAGTAGGGTGGAAAAAAATCCGACGCAATAAAGTTAGTTGGAATGGGACAGCGACGAGGATCAGGCATGCTTTGCGTCGTTACGAATATAGTGCGAAGTATAAGCATGTATTACGAGTGATGAGAACGTTTAGCGTATAAAATACGCACCGGCACTGGAACAGGTGAAAAAAGAAAAAAGAAGCGTTACAATGTGAACGCTTAATGAACCTTGGAACATGGCGCTTCGGAATCAGTTCATCGTAGCCAGAAAAAATATTTTAGGAGAGGTTCTATAGAGACTTTATATGGGGGAGGAGGATTTCACTATCATTTCTTAAACCCAAGTGAACTACCAAATGTAAGATTTTTTTTTAAAAGATTTGAAGCCTCTGTTGTCTGCACTGCCTATTTATATAACATCCTGGTCTTCTACCGGAATGCTATCTCCATTTGTTACATATAAATAGGTAATGCAGCCAGGCTCAGCATTTCTGGTTGGTTGCGAAACGTCGTGTTTTAACGTTTTTTTTCCTTCTCTATTGTAATGCCGGTGTGTATTTTATGTGACTAATCCCGACCTTTTGACTTTTTCAAAGAACTTATCACAATATACCATATCCGCGTAATCCGCTCATTCAGCATTTAATTATGGTTGACAGTTTCAACCTTTGTTAGATAAAGCAACCAGGCAGCAAAACATTAAAGGACGATTAATGTAATTAATGCGGCGGAAATGCGTTAGCATTAGAGCAGACAACCCACCACCAAACCACTACCACTATCCAGAAGTACCCCCCCTCCCCTAATTATCACTAACTGTTACTAACTACCAACAAGACAAATGGACCGTTTGAGCGTGTACGGACAATTGATCGCCAAAAAGTTTTTTGGGGATTATGACGATTAACTATACACACTCGCGTAGCTACACATGTCCGAACGTGCCCAGGAGCAAACACCAACTGCACAGGGAATTTTGGCCTCACGCCAACCTCTCCTCCGCGTGACAACCCTTTCCACTCCTCTGTACACCGACGGACGACACCGGGTTTTCGTTCGCCAGTGCAGCTTGCACACAGCCCGGTAAAACGGCTGTTTGGCGCGAGAATGCTGCATTCGGAAATTATGTGGTCGTCCGTCTACTCGCAGAGGTCGACCCTTGTGACCCCGCTTACTCGTGTTCACTCAGCACTCCAAGCTCAGCTCATCTGTCCACTCATCCTCCGCTCATTCGCCTACATGAGCATGATTGAGCATGCTCGTGAGTTTTGCCGAGGTATGCCTATTCCACGCCGCGATTGGAGCCATGTCAATATTTGAATTAGTGCAGGAATTAATGAGCGCAAGGTTTTAGTAAATTAGTTATTCAGAGTGCAAAGAAGCTATCACAATGACAACTTCGAACGTACTATGGATTTTGTTCTTTTTTTTTTGGGGGGGGGGGGGGCTTCATACCTCAGCATTAACATTTTTTTACACCACTTAGCTTGGGACACCCTGCATACAATGACTTTTTACTAATCCAATTTCGCTGCGCTTTTAAAACTCACTTTCATTCTGATAGCTTTTAGCGCAGAAAAACCGTAAGAAACAAGAACATACGCAGCTAGAAATCTAGTCTATAGGACATATAAGTCGGCTTAAGGTATAAACAACAACAACAACACGTATAAACACGAATAAATTAGTGATGATGACATAGGATGATTTCCCGAAGCTGGTCGCGGGACCCTACCCCACCTACCCAAGAGGTATAAGCGAGGCTATTAAACAAGGCCAACAAAAATCACGTAACCAATAACGACCTCGCACAGCCCGAACGCCTATGCCAACGATACCTAGAATTCACAAGGGGCCAAACGACTCTCGAAGCACTGTACTACGGATAAACCTGAACTTACGTAAGTACCGAGGAGTTATCCGCAAGGCTTACACTGCACCTCCTTTGGTGGCACACTGTATTTCAGCAAACAGGGGTTTGGGGCCGTTTATGCCACCGAGGCCTTGCGGCTGAAAGCATCGCTGGGATATATTGGTCCGTTCGATAATTACCTTCAGGCAGAAGAAGAAGAAAAAAGAGGCAGCTTCAGACGACAAACAATCAATTCTAACGCTCGCAGCATAGGTGGGCAAGACCCTCCTCTCTCCACAAATGTTCGCGGAGGTGACCGAATCGGATGTTTGAATCCCTGCTCCGGCTGTGCTGTCTGAGTGTTTTTCCTGGGTTTTCCTCAGACGCTATAGGGTAAATGTCGGCAATTTTCCATGAAGTCATCCCAGGATGGAGGATCCCCTTCCTCCAATATAATCATGGGCAATATGTTCTAAAAAATGTATTATCAGCAGCACCCAAGTCACGCAGGGAGTCTCAATGATCGTCGAAGCTAACGGTCATTTAACGTACGCGTAGCGCCATCCAGTGCGTAACGTGTCAACCTTTCAAGGAGAATTGCATCCAATGTTGCCTGTGGTGTTGACACGTTACACGCTAGGTGGCGCTATGCGCATGTTTCCATGACCATTGGTTTGAATGATCATTGAGACTCCCCGTGCGACCCAGGTGCAAGTTGGGGAATTCAACCATCCAGGAATCCCAGACACGAGGTAAATTAAAGCACATGGCTCGACGGGTAATCCGGTAAGGCTTTTGTGCATCACGCAGTGGCGCGTCACCCGGTGCGGCGCTACTGGCGCGCGCGCCACCAACTTCCGTCGCGTCACC
This sequence comes from Ornithodoros turicata, assembly GCF_037126465.1. Taxonomy (NCBI): domain Eukaryota; kingdom Metazoa; phylum Arthropoda; class Arachnida; order Ixodida; family Argasidae; genus Ornithodoros; species Ornithodoros turicata. Next base: position 20,663,147 of record NC_088210.1, on the reverse strand, counting down.
CGGTGCAGGCCGCACCTACCGCACCCCCATAGTGACGCCACTGGCACCAAGTATGTACAATGGATTAGGTAGTTTCTGCCAACATACTAAGAGCTCCGTTGTCCCAAACCAAAGCTGCCACGAGCTGTTCTTCTGAAGTTACCGTGCACAATATTTCAGGTAAATTTGCAGCCAATTACGTCATTCAATTTTATGGTCAGCGGTTCCACTGCTGTGACGTCACTGTCGATAACTTCTATCGTACAAAGCGGTGAAGCTCTTGTAGCCCATCTCAAGATATAGTTCTCTATTGCGTTTGTCGCCGTGACACACCCTTCTTGTCTACTTGGTTTACTTGTGATTAATTACTTGACAGGTCTGCTACCAATGGCAAACTACTGCGGGCGTGCTTGACTTTGATGTTCCCCTGTGTGTCGGGCCTGTTCCAAACCAAGCCTCTTCCGATGAAGCTGTACTTTCATAGTGATCTTCGCCGTAGCCTCACCAAACCCACTACATAGTCAAAGACATTTTTGCTTAAGAGTTGGTTCGCTGTACGCATAATAAATGCGATTTTACAGGATATGTAACTCACTTTTAGCATAAAAGCATAACCATGTGTTCACATGAGCGGCGTTCCCCAGAATATTCCAGACAAGTTGCGACAAACATCATAACCTTCTGTTGGTAAGCAAGCGCGAGTGTTCAACGTCATGCCTTGTCGTGCTCTGCTAAGCCAGTGACGTAGCCGGGGGGGGGGGGGGTATTCCGGGGGCTCAAATCGCCCCACCCCCCGGAAATCACACCTTTCGTGATGCATTTGGGAGAGCGAAATGAGGGGGAAATCCTCAACAGCAACCGCTATTCCCTTAATTTGTATGTGAAACAGCTCCCATTCGGAGATACTGGAGATACGAAGTGTGTGCTCGAAGAGCCATTGCTGAACCCCACTAAACATCGTTTACCTCTATTATGACCATATTTCTATGCTAGAAAGGATAGAAAGTAGACTCAAAACAAAGATTCAAACGTGGCGGGAACTCCCAAATCACGTGACAGTATGCAGAAGCCGCAGTCATAGCCGATAGCCATGGCCATGTCTAGCCACACAGCGGTCGGCAACATCCATATCCATAGCCAGCCATTGTACAGGTGTTATGGTGTTATATTCTGGGAAAACATGTTGTACATATATTGCTCAAATTTGATATGAGAACTTTGAACTTTGGCTTGGAACGGTAGTTGTTGCTGAGTGCACATAGGACAGTTCGTTTTGTTGTACTTTTCCTTATTGCACGTTATTATGGATCCTGAGCACAGAAAGAAACTTCAGGACAAGAATGTTATTGATGCTTTGCTACAGCACATTAATTTCGACAAGTTGGCTCAGCCCCTGATCGAGAAAAAGGTTTTTACCGCCGCAATGATTGACGACATATGGGTAAGAAGGCATTTTAAATGTGAGAGTTAGCAACTCAAGTTGAGTCACTTTTCATGTCGATTTTTCCAATGTAATTCCGCTGCTCTACGTTACACGCCAAACAGGAGTGGAGAAGGGACAGTCAGACCTTGTGTTCTTGATCGCTTTCAGCAAAGTGAAGAGCTCGCAGACCGTAACCTCAAGCTCCTACTAAAACTTCCGAAGAGGGGCCCCAGTGCCTTCACAAAGTTCGTAGAAGCCCTCCGTGACACAAGCCAATTGGAAGCTGAAAACGTTCTCACTGGGCGTACTTCGGAAGTTAGGAACAATGGCCGTCCCATCATTGGCAACGCTGCAAACGATCATGCCAGTAATGGAAATTTAAATGGTATGTTTTCAAATAGTTTTCTTTTGTTCAGCAATATGGTTAATGCAGCTGTGACTGACAACTGTTTATTCCATGATGAGAAGAGCCTGAGCTTGGGCGATGAAGGAACACGACACACAGACGAGAACTCAAGTCGACTGTCGCGTTTCTTCGTTGCTCAAGCTCCGGTTGTACTCATCATGGATGTGACGCACCAGCTTGCCTGTGTCTGCACCATCTTGCAAACTGTTTATTCCTTACACCACTTAAACTGGAAAAGCAAAGTCACAAACTTCTGGAGTTCTGATGGAGGCACATTTCTCTGACAGGTCACAGCAAGGTATATGAGCAGAGTAAACACGAAATCCAAGTAAAGCTTGCAACAGAATGGAAGATTGGTGATTATGTAAGTATTGCATAATAATAAAAAAAAAAAAAACGTCAAAGACATTATACCAGTTCGCATGTAGCTTGTGTAAGATGTGCCCGCTGCACCAAGTGTGTTTTAGGTGACATGCAAAGCTCTGTCTGCAAAGTAAAAGTATGGTAATGAAAATGCAGGCATAATAATAATAATAAATCATAATTGTGTCGTAGGTGCTACCGTACGTATTGTAATACTATATCCATGACCACAGAGCTCCAAACTTGCTGTACATGTTGCAGATTTACCAAATGAGGCGTTCGCCACGTGGGAAGTGTGTCATCATCAATAACTACGATTTCAGAGATTTGCTTGAACTGCGTGAGGGCTCGCAACTGGATGTGCAACGCCTTGACAGACTTTTTAAAGCGTTGGGGTTCGAGGTCATTGTACGACAAGATAAGACCAAAACGGTAAGGCAGTGGGACGGGTAAGATGAGGGTCCTAGTGCATGGTGTGACAGAAGCAGACTGACCTACAAAAGCCATTTTCCATGAAGGAGATTGTGGAGCTGCTGAAGACTCTCAGCGATGAAAGGCATCAAAAGGACGCAGATTGCTTCGTGCTCATCTTGATGTCCCACGGTGATCAGGACATCTTCTATGACGTTGAGAAGGAAGAGATAGAAATTAATTCCCTTATTGGGATGTTTAATAACATCAACTGTCCAACTTTATGTGGGAAGCCCAAGCTGTTTTTCATTCAAGCCTGCCGTGGAGGTATGTATAAACTTTACTGCGCATGTCTTGTTTGAACAATGACTCAAAGCATGAGGAGCGATTTATGATGACAGAATAATATTTTTTTCTCGTGTCTTAATAAAGGTGTAGCAGTATCAGCTAGAAGCCGCATCAAATATTGTTGGAGTCAACGTTATACATGCTATTACCTACAGTACTTTCGTATAACAGATATTCTTAACAGTGCTGAAGTTTCTGCCAAGTTGGTACAGTTCTGCCCAGTAAACACCCAAAGTAAATTTGCCAGTATGCAGGAAATGGGCAATGAAACATGCTTAGCCAGTTCCGCAAGCAAACTGTACAGCCAATCCCTGCTTCATGTGTGGAGTGACTGTTCCAGTTGTGTCTTTGAATCACATCTTTCTATCTCCATCTCAATCGGTGGAGAGCTGTAATCCTTTGATGACCAGCAATAGATACAGGGTGAATTTAGCAACGGTTACACATTTCGATCGTGTCGTAAGACGTTTCTGGCGCCTCAAACTTTGGAGACCCATAGTCATTTGCCTGTAGTTTTATCGATATTTTATTCAAATACTGTCACTTTGAAGAAAAAAAGTCGGAAGCAAAGTAAATTCTCACCCCATCCATTTCCTATGGCCTATAGTGCCCGCAAACTGCCCTGTTTTCCTCTTTCTGCTTCACGTTCACATACCAACGTATAGGTGGCGCTAGAGTCACTAAATAGGGAGCAGAGTAGCGACACTCAGCCGCGCCGGCGAGCGAGACCGCCATCTTGGGGTCCGGCGTGGCTGCGTCGCCTAGCAATGGGACGGCAACAGCCCCCTTCTCCGCCGGTGAACAGAGGAAACCGGTTTTGGATGGAGGGGACTCAACATGACAACGCGTTCTTGGAAGGAGAAACCACGTGACACGATCGGCCCAATCTCAGACACCGAACAGCGGCTCCGGCGCGGAAAAGGAATGCGATACTCTGTACCCCTATTTAGTGACTCTAGGTGGCGCTGCCTTGAAACCCTGCATCTGGTCCATCTGGTTGTTGGTTGTTCCATAGGTTTTGGTTTTGCTTCGTTTCCAGGCAGCGCCACCTATATGTGGTGATGTGAGTGTGAAGAAGAGAGAGGAAAAAAATGGCTGTTTGTGGGCGGTATAGGCCATAGAAAATGCATGGGGTGAGAAGTTGCTTTGCTTTTAACTTTTCTTTTCTACAAAGTGCTAGCATTTGAAAAAAATTTGGATAAAATTTCGGGCAAACGACTATCAGTCTGCAAAGTTTGACGCACCAGAGACGTTATCTCGTATTTTTATGACTCTATCGAAATGTATAACCTTTGCTAAATTCACCCTGTACATCCCAGTCTTGTTTGCTCTAGGTTGCAAACTAAATACCTTCCTGCTTTGCTGAATTCACAGATCAGCATGATGCAGGGATCCCAGTGTTGGACACAACAGATGCCGGTCAATTCCCAGCTGCGAGCCCACGCAATTCAAAACCAGACAAACACGTGCCAGCATGGACAGACATCTACGTGGCCTACTCTACAACCCCTGGATATGTCTCGAACAAAAATCCTGTTACTGGATCCTGGTTTATGCATGCGCTTTTCACTGTGTTCGCTTCAATGGCGTGCAACACGCATTTAGAGAGCATGATGAAAGAAGTCACAGCGCGGCTGCATAGTCGTGCCTCGCACGATGGAGCAAAGCAGTCACCAGAGATTAGGCAATATGGTTGGACTAAAAAGCTTTACTTCAATCCTGGTCTGCGCGCATGACCCCAAAGTGTCCCAAAACGTTAATCCGCGTGACCCCACCTCATCTTTTTTACGTAATATAATGCTGGAAGATCTCGTTTGCAAAACGGTTACGCCACAGCTCATACTGCACATGCGAGAGATGTGCAAACAAGACGCACAAACAAGAGAGAAGGCATATGAACTACACAAAAGTGAGACAGATGCAGTTCATAGGGTCATTGTTGCATGGATGCATCAGTTATGAAGCAATCAAAAATCTCATAAACACAATTGTCCTCGCAGTAAGTGTGACCCAAAATGTGCTGTTATGGGGCAACGCCCTAGACTCGCAGATGTTAGTTTCCGCAGGATACTTAATTTTAAAATCTATGTTCGAAGAAGAGCACTGGAAAAAGACGAAATTCCACGTGCAAACTGTGACTTGTACAATATGTGACATTCTTACCAGAGTCGACATCATGCCTGTGTGACAGCATGCATGTCTTTATGGTGTTAACACCCAGTGCCTTGTGCAATTTCACTGCCAGTATGCCATGAACATAACAGTGTGACCCGATATTGCCTTATTTTCTTGCTCTACCTTGGGAGAGCCCTTTTTGATTGTGCCTGATCTGATAAGATCTGAGAGATACAACCTGCCATCTATGCTCACATCTCTTTTTTAGCAGTGGAACTCTCAGGTTTTTCTACTTTGTATATGATGTCATTCTGCCAACATGAATAAAGTTGATGAGTGAAAATGGTTTTTGAACTGTACTCGCTTTCAGTTATCTCTGGCTGCTGCTGTATGAGCAATATTATGTTGCTCAAAGGAGTGGTTTATCCAGAATCGCAACCTCCAACCGTAAGGGGTGCACAGGAAAGATAAGGGGTCCTGCCAAACACTTGGAAGGCGGTCTGGATATGTCACTGACCCAAATATAACACCAAATAGGGAAAAGCCTCACGCGTAATCATTAAAAATCTGTTCTGTCCAGTTTGTGCATGTTGTCGTCATGATGCAGTTGCAGTATATGCAAAGACAGTGAATAATCAAGGGGTAAGTCTATTTAAATATGTTAGTTCTTGCTGTCAGCACTGCCTGAATATGTCAAGCCATGTACCCCCCAATTGATGTCTTGATAAGTTTGAATTGCTGTTGTGCACTGAAGCAATGACAGATCCTATAGTTTTGTTGGTTCTGCACCAGCATGGGCGTTCCGCTTTGGCGTGGGCTTTGAAACTTGAAGATTACCGGCTGTGCTACACGCAGGTCGTCATGGTCAGTGTCGTCATAATAACCTGAATCTTAATCACCGTATCACGTGCATATAAGAGGATTCGATTGTCATCAATCTCTTGTCTGGTGTCTCTTGGTTGCACGCTCTGCGTCCCCCTTTGGAAGCTCTCTCCCTTCCCCTGAAAAAAAAAAAAAAAACCCTGGGAACGTCCACGTGCACCAGGGATTTTCCCAGCATAGGACGTACAAACAGGATGTACGCAGAGTAAGTGATGTTCCATAAATTGGAGGGTGCGGGTTGGAACTCCTGCTGCTGGTGCTTCTTCATTGGCCACGTTGTTCTGAATGTGTTCCAACATCGCATTTCAGCATGCTGCGCCATCCGGAAGGTACGGACATTGAAAAGCGAAACAAGAACTGAAATCATAGATAAGCGTGGAAATAACGTGCATGTGCTAAAACGAAGCCCATTACGCGCAGCCTCCATCCAATGAAATGCGCATGCCCACAAGGCCTTCCCACTGCAACGCCGTGTCGAGTCGCACATGCTCTGTTGCACATGTTCTTGTTGTTTACATGTAGTATGCCCTGAAAAATCGTTTGATACCGCGTAGATAACGCATGTGGAAATGGCACTGTAAAAATTCTTCTTATTGATTCGTCGTCATGTTACAGAACTTATTGTCACGCAAAGATACGTCTGGAATTGCATTAATCTATGGTAAAACAAGTATTACAACGTACCTTACTAAAATGTTCGGATTTTCACATGTTATATAGAAACTGCAAGCTCACTGCCGTTTCTCTCCAGACAGCTTAGAACGAACTGCAGGACTGTTCGTGAGATGCGTGATTTCTACGTGGATAAACCGGTAGGCACAAAAACAAATCTCCATTCCGTCTTCTGCAATGTTATCGAAACTGTGCTTTACAGGGGCGCTCATGTCAACGTTTTATGCTTCGACGCGGATCCGAAGGATTATCTTGCAGCGTTCCCAGAAAATGACACCACAAGGTACCCTTCTACAATCGGAACACTTCTTGAGACCTAATGCTTTTCTTATACCTTCCCATTGTAGTTTGATGGCCAGTGACTGCTTCACAAACCCCTTCGGGAAAGATGACCTTCAGTCAGAATGCCAATACAACCCTAACACCTGGGACAAACTCATCGACAGCACAAAATGCAGCGTTTTGGTAGTTGACAGTCTGAGTACAATTTTGCTGCACCAAGACTTCACACATGTTTACAACACCCTGGTTCACCTGTCAAGAAATGCCCATGGTATTCTCGAGCGTCTAGTTGAAATATTTTCCCTAGTCCCTACAAGCCTTTCAGAATTTTATTGCTCCTCATAAATCACATTGTTAAACGTTATTTTTGTTGTGCAGTGCAGCAGATTGTGTGTATCGTTCACACCGACGTTCACGATGAATCTCTTCTGGCATCACTGAGCTACATAGCAACAACAACTGTCACCCTCAAACCTACTGTGAAACCAACAGACTTATCAGCAATGTGCCATATAGTACATAAAAAGCCAGGAGGAAGAGCTGCGGTTGAGGTACAACCAGACCATGTTGCCAACCCACCTGCCATACTCACTTTCCCTGAGTTTATTCTCACAGGAGGAGCAGTTTGAAATGACACCAGAGTTAACTATCTGCAACATAAAAAAGATACAGCAAGAGAAAGCTGTCCCAAAGGCAGTAAGTACCTGTTTGCAAAGATGTGGCATAAGTACTCTAAAACAAAACATACTTGAGGAAAAAAAAAAGCACGATTTTACGATATTTTAAAGGCCCAGGTAGACCCAACAGCAAACCTGACGTTCAACTTGAGACTGAGTGAAGGCGAGAAAGATGCCCGGGACAAAGTTGTTCTCCCTTACCTCAAGTAAGACTGCAGCTTAAAAACGACAACATTACTATTACATCTATAAAATAAGTGGATTTCTAAAGCCACTAACTTGGCCACTGCTGCATGTTGCAGTCTTTCATTTCTGTGTTGAACTACTATTCTGTTTCTTTTGACCTTTAGAAAGCCTGACCTCCCTGAACATCCTGGCACAGGTAGTATCACATACACATTGGAAAAGGAGGACGATTTTGATGAGGAAGACGATCCGGATGATGATCTTACTTTCTGATTGTTATTGCTGCATTATGTTGCATATGTGATTAATGCTAATAAATTTTATGTTGGATGTGCTGCGCTATAGTAGCCGACAAAACAGACGTGCCTTTTCAGAGGAACCAGTGAAATGAAGGGTGCCTAGTTCAGTTCCGAAATATTAAGGTGCACTCAAATGGTCGCACTTGGCACAAAGACGGCGTGACATTATCCCAAGATACTTTCCCATATTGCACACACCATTATCAGCATAAGAAACTAACGTGAATGAGAGTCAAAATGCAGGCTAACTGGGGATACATGATGAAATTTGACTGAACCACTGAGACAAGGAAAACACAGACGATCACAAACAGATTCTCAAACACAGTAACGGGTTCCTCGCCCTCCCTCTCTCTGTCAAACCTTCTCCGGTTGAAAGGTCCCTGCTGCGAATAAAACCCGTTACTGTGTTCGAGAATCTGTTTGTGATCGTCTGTGTTTTCTTTGTCTTGGGGGTTCAGTCAAATTTCATATGAAGCTACTCTATTAACAAGCTCTGCCAGCTCAACCAGATAGTTCAATATTAAAGACAAAATTGAGGCACGAAGAGGTGTATAGATATAACTATAGACATATCAGGTTATTGATTATTGGGTTTCTGGAGCTGACACCATTCAGTTTTTCAGTAGGTACACTCTACTGGAAAGTTTCGAGAGGAAAGACTAAGCGTACATACGCAATCATGTCTGTAACGCAGACAGCAAGAACTCGTTATCTGTTTCGTGTTACTAGGGACATACTTGCCACCATTTGTTTTTTCGTCGGTAATCCAGTGTTGGCTATCCGTATCCAGACCACGACCAACTAGATTATGTAACGACCATGTCGTAGGCACCCCTTCCCGGCGCCGCATTTGGAAGCTAGCGGTGGCGCTACTCATCGGCCCGCTTTACTGCTTCCTCAACTTCTACGATACTGTATACTTCAGCTTACCTAGATATTTTTGTACAAGCACTGAGAGTTGATACCGGCAGCCCTACCGTTTACGACGTTTTGTGAGAGAAGTGACCGTCCAGTGACCCTTCACGGTCACAACCGAAGACTCGCTTCAGTACCCTCGCCCCGCTCCAAGGGATCTCTCGAGCCTGGTGACCTTCAAGGGGCCGTCTCGATAGCCTTGGTAGCGCTTACTGCACGTGCAGTGAACACATGCTCAATGCACTGCTAAGGCTATTGAGACAGAGCCTTGGAGGATCCCCGAGAGCGGAGCCAGAATGCGGTGATTTCATACTCCATTCCACACAGACAAAAATTGATTGCAATTGTCGTTATTTACAATGTTTACTACTCTTTCCTGCAAATACACAATTATTTCCTGCACTGAAGTTTAGAGAACGTCACTGAAGACCCCGTGCAGCGGACAATCCTTTTTCCAGTTCCTGTTTCCTGCTCTTGGATTCTTGATATGTCTGTAATGCCAGTTCCAAGTGGGACCGTGTTCTTGAATCCTTCTCTACGAACACCTGCAACGAAATGACAGTATATACATATTCCGGTTTCATTATAAATGGCCATGTTCTAGCCACGCTTTACCCGTATCAGTTTGAGCGCCTCCTCTTCGCTTCCCGTGTCCGTCAGTAGCGATTCTACGTACGGCCTTTTGTGGATGTGGTAATAGAGCTGCAGCAGGTTGCTAGCATCGACGATCCTGTTCCGCAGGGACATTTTATAGCACCGGGTTGAGGTTCGTCAAAATAAGTAAATTTGTGTGTAAAAATATTATTTTAAGAAGAGCAGAGATGGACTTACATTTCCCTTAAGATCATATCTATGAGGAGATTGTCAACATTATTCCGAATAACAAGATAGAAAACCAAGGGGCCAAAATGTCGTGTTGACCTAAAATCTGCAAACTTTCGATTGGCATTGATGTGGTCATATGTTGCATGTGTTACCTGTTAAATAGCAGAATATTTAGTACTTTTTCAACATTTGAGCGTGTTCACTTGAATTCCAAGAAGAAAGTACCCTTATGAAGTCTGGACTATCAGGCTCAAACTGCATACAGGCTCTGTCAAGGACGAAAGCGTATTGTTGCTTCTCTAGAACTGACTGGAATGGAATAAGAAAGAAACAATTTAAGTTTGTCAGAATCAGCCAATAACAGTAAGCCGTTCTCCTGTAACAGCACTAAGAAAAGACACATAAGGGACAAGCAGAAGCACCTGGAGGTACTGTGGTTCAAACATCTTGGGCATGTAGAACTCTCTTCCCTGAGTTGTGAAGTATGTATTCAGCATTTGCTCCCTTTCTTCCCACTTTGCTGTACGAAGCAACCCGTTTGGCTCCCGCACGACAATAATGCGCTCCTAGAAAAAGTCAGAAAATCTTAGGGAACACCTGACGTGTACAAAAATCTATACTACTCACTCTGTCCGAATACCCGTACGATATATCTGTAAAGATGATAGTACTAGAGTCATATCCCTGAATTTCAGGGTCCTTCGCTAAAACCTTTTCACAGGGCTTGCGCTCTCGTAGCACAGGGGGCATCTGAAGCTTCTCTTCTGCCCTTTTGTAAGCTTTGTTCATTGCCTAAATTCATGAGAAGATGCAAATGTAAGACTCCAGTATTTGATACGAAGGAGAGAAGCTAGTAATCAGTAGTTTATCCAGAATCCCAAGAACGGAGGGGTGTTAGAGAAAATTGGGGGGGGGGGGGGGTCCATTATTATAGTTACGTCATTACACCTTAACATATGACCGACATGTGTCTAAAGCTGAAATCGCAGGAGCACCTCCTGTAGGGGGGTATACAGCTGAAACTTTTTGTGTGATTCCGCAATATTTTGTTAAGAAAACAGGAGTATACAGCTGAAAAAGTTAGGGGGGTGTCACTGAACATTTGGGGGGGGGGGCGTTAGGGGGGTCTAGATAAATCACTGCTTGTAATTACAAAACTGTATGTCTTAGTCACCTCCTGAAGCTGTTCTTCAGTCATGAACTCGTACCGCGGTGGGTTCAGTGCAGTCTTCACTGGCGCGAATACCTTCTCGAGGCTCATTCCCGTTAAGTTTTTCAGGAGCTGTTGCACCTTATCGCTGATGAAGAGTTTCTCGATGTCAATGCTAGCCGCAGTTTTGTATGGGTCCTCCGTACTTGCGCTCTCTGAAAGAATGCCGGGGTCACAGTGAAAAGCAGCATCATGGAGATTTGATTATACGATGTTGCAGAATGCTTCTACACTCGTGAAACAAAATATCCTTAACTCACCGTTGTTGGCTGTGGTCCCACATAGCCTAGCATGAGCGCAGACGCAATGCCTCAGGTCGTTCTTCAGAAAACGAAGCACATCAGCGTGCCGACACAAACGTTTTAGCACAGAGGACGCCATTTTGAAACATCCGGGTACACAGCTCCTCCTAGTGCTCAGAAATGATAAGTTTCGGTTTCAGATACACGTGCGTATAGTCTGCAAAATTATCTAATCCAATCTAAAAAAATAGTGGCTACGAAATCAATGACACGCAAGTGGGTATACAAAAAGGGGGAAATCTTTTAAAAGGGGAAAAAATCTTCACATGAATCAATAGCCTAATATTAGTGGAATGAATATTCTTTGAACCAGCTCTTCAATTTCACTAACGGACCCAATGCACTTGCATACCCTATTCTAAAACTCTGTTATTGAACGAACAGAAGCCAATGTGGGAATTTTAAGTAGAAGGGTCATCTCATTCGATTACAAGAGAAGAATGACCAAAATTAGTATTTACGAGCGGACAGCGAGGGGGATGAAGCAAGGAAGATACAAGGTATATGTATGGAAGACAGCCCATGGACTCTGTCCCACCAGATAGCTATCGCAGAGCCTAAAGCTGAGAAGGGAGAAGGTCAGGAAGTGAAGTAGAAGGGATAGATTGTAGGGGGGGGGGGGGCAGACTAAACAGCGAAAACAGAGCCAGGGAGCAGGTGAGCAAGTCAGCGGATTTATTTTTCACATACATACATACATCTGCACTGTCCTTCATAGTCGTATTATATACAATGTAATTTTTTTTCCCCACTGTATCTTCTAGGTGTCTTCCTACTATACAATGTTGCCCGTGGCTAGGCATTGTGACAAATGCACAGTCACGTCATCATATCACACCACCGAAAGGATAGGTTGAGAGAGACACCGAAGCGAACGTATCACGTGATACCACCCTGAGGTCACTCACTCGGAAAGGAGAAGTGGAGAGAGGAACAGAAATGAGTCGCGTCACGTGACACACGCTTCATTTAACTTCACACCCTATTCGTGGAATACATTCTGGAAAACAATCAATTTCTTTGGATTAGCCTGGCATGCCGGAGCTTAGAATTTCGTCCTTGAGGGGGGGGGGGGGGGGGCTCAGCAAGGGGGTGTATTTACATGTTTTTAACAAAATATTGCGGAATTACACAAGTTTTAGGGGGTATCCTCCAGGTTTTGGGGGGTCTGGATAAATCACTGCCGGGACTGACAGCAGCAGCGGTTATTTGATAGCTGTTCATTGGATCAGAGTGCGTGCCGCAGCGTGCAGTACGAAGCAAAAGACAGTCCTCGTCCTCTGCTACAAGACCTGTTCCTTACAAACAGAGCTGCAAAGGGGGGATTCAGTTATGTTTCATCGAGGCTCTCGCATATACGCTCTTCGAAGAGAATCCTTTGACCCCCATCTTTCCGTGAGCTTCACAGAGCAACATGTACTGCTGCAGAAATACGGAGAGCAGCTCATCCTTTGAACTTCACGATGTGTTCGTGCCGTTAATATCACCGCCAGGAGAGCGACAGAGCGATTGAACCGAACGGGCGGTCGATATTTCCTCTCTCTCTCCACAACATTCCCGTCCGAGAAGAGAAGGCGGGAGGAGGGAATAAAATAAGAGCAACGCCGGCATGGCGGCAGCTTGCATCGTAGAAAGGTGTACTGGGAATCTCGCAGACGCAAACCTGCGCTCTGCCGGGGTCGTGAAAGCTCTAAATTATCGGCGGAACGATTCAAACTCGAGGGCTTGAGCAACGCACGCAGAAGGAGCGCAAGCAGACGACGCTTTCTGGCGGAACACGTGTGCATCTTCTGCGAACTGCTCTCTCTCGGAGTGAAAACAATACGGACCTCGTGGAGCGAGAGAATGGTGCGGCTGCCCTGGTGATAACCCCTGTCAAGTGCTTCGAGGGACTTGGGGAGGTAAGGCTTTTTTGGGGTCACGTGCTTGGGGACAACAATGGTGGCTGGATGATAGAATGATAGACGTGGCTGGGTTTCGATCGAAAAAAAGCAAAGGAAAACATTGAGATCAGCGGTTTATCCAGAATCGCAAGCACGAGAGGGAGTTGCGAAAAATTGGAGGTGTGTGTGTGTGGGGGTCATTAATTTAGTTGCGTTGTAAGAGCTTTATATATCATGGAAGACATGTGTACAAAGGTAAAGAAAGGTCCCGTGGCACTAAGTGTATTTTTGCTCAAGACCAATGCTGGTATAGTATATGGTACTGCTTGGAAGTAGTCATACGATGCATGTGGTGCTAATTTGTCATGGTTTATTTTATTTTTTATTTTGCGCGCAACACACCCGATAACATCTGTGCGCCAGGATTCTGGAACTATCATTCTGTCTCAACAGATTTACGTCGATATATCCAGCCCAGTCGGCAATAGAAATACAGTATATATACTGGCAGGGCCGGCGATAGGGGGGGGGGGGGGCGAGTAAGGCAACCGCCTTAAGCCCCGCGCTTGCATGGGCCCCGCGCACGAAGCCCTCGACCAGGGATTACTTTTTTTTTTTTAAATATCAAGTACGCACTTAACCGTGTGAAACAGGCCCCGCGATGTGCCTTTGCCTCAGGCCCCGCACACCCCTAGCACCGGCCCTGTATACAGGGCATATCAGTAGGAGGGTAACGACAAGGACGTTATAGGCACGAAATGTAATTATTATTCGTATTACGCAGACTCACGCGAGCCCGGCATAAACTATGTTGTATATATCCAGAACGCGGTCTGGTGGGAGTGTATAAACATACTTGCGCCGCCGTATGCAGCAGGTGTGCCTCCACGAGACTTACTTGGAATCCTTCGTACGCATATTTTACGTGACACATTCTTTCGTTCCTTTTTCTTGTCACTCGTGGAAACGCGCGCGTGAGTGAAATGAAGCTGGGTTCACTTGTCGCCCCCTCCCCCCCATTCACGCCGTCCGATGAACGATCCTGAGCAGGTCCGTTCCCCGTTCAATAAACTGTAAAGCTATAAATTTCAGGGCGATGTTTCAAAATGTACATTTAATTCGTAGGACGCAGACGCACAATCTTGAACAAGAGCTCGAATTGAGCTCGCCGCATATGGGCCCTGCGTGAAGGTTTTCTCGACATGCGTTTATCTCAGGCTTGTGCGTCTAGTCATTTTATTTATATTACGTTAAAAGCCCCCCCCCCCCCCCCCGGGGGGGGGATTCAATTTTAACAACGAAGGCAGTTCGAAGCGAATGTTGCGTAACCGAACCGAATACACATGCAATAGAGACGCAAACATAAACATACATATATGTGCAGCATGCACACAAGGTATGTGCAGAGTATGAGACAGAGATTACTTTGTTTTATGCCGTCTTTTTTGCTACTCGAATATGCCGTAAAACACTAATTTTTCGCGATTTGGGCACAAGGCACACATTCGTCCCCTCTCTCTCCCCCACTCCTTCCTGTTGTCCTCTCTCCATCTGTCGACGTCTCTACGCCGATCATAGCCACAGTTGCTTCGCGACGCTAACACGAAATAAAAAAAAAAAACAAAAAAACATCCGCGGTCAGTAAATTTTGCGAACTCTAGATGCTAAACTTCCCGACTGAAATTACCCCCACCGAGTGTGCAAAAAAGTTTGCGATTTTATAATTGCTCGTCGAAGCGTCAAACTTCGCTCAAATTTTTCGCGTTCCACAAAAACTCGCGAAAATTAGCAGCGAGTGAACAATGAGGGTTTCGCGTATTCCGTTTGGAAGAAACGTTCATTCCCGGATTAGAAATTCGAATACTTAATTCGATGTTGGTATTGGAATTCGAGCCGAATACACAATTTTCGCTTCCGTATTCGAAACATTCAAGTATTCGCGACAGTCCTTGCATAAATAACGAGGACTGCCCCTAATCATTCATCAACGTTCCACGTCTTAATGAAGAACATGAACTCCATGAACGGTCATGATAACGAGTCTCAAGTCTGCACAAATAATGTTCAGGTGCTCCTAAATACCGACGACCACCTGTCCCTGCGCTGTGCCTTACAGCAACATTTGTGTGACTTAACGAGATGTGGACCACAGCGTGGAACTGAGCCATTCTAACAAAATTTTTCAAATAACATACTGACAGCATTATGAATGATCTGTCAATCACCTAAGAAACAAAGGAACCTATGAAATGTGAACGCTGAGATGTTGCTCAGCTCAGTTGTTCAGCTCAGCTCAGCTCAGTTGTTCCAGCTCATTGTGAGGATGATGAGCGCAGAGTTCGTCAACCAGGTGGCTGTCGAAGCAAGCGATGGATAGGACGCAAGAATCAATCAATCAATCACGTTCGGGTGTTCTCGGAAATATCAGCCTATATGACATCTAATGATCCCGTCGAGGACAGTGAGGCCACTCATCTCGAACGTCGATTATTACCTTTGCCGCTCAACTTCCTGCCTATATACAGTCGAACATTTTGGCGACACCCATCTCCCATGTACCGGGGAGGGAGATCGTGCCTACGGGGCCGGCTTCACGGGGAACCGTGCCGGCATTTGCCTTAGAACGTCCCTACAACACCTCAGCACTTGGGAGCTTTAGCGTTTTTTTAAATATGAACCCCTGGGCAAACACAGGACAACAACGTGTTGTGAGTTTTTTATGCTAACAAGGCAGAATACTCTTACCAGGATGGACATTTTATTCGTACGGTGCGGTGCCTGAATCAGGAAAACTTGCTGCCGGGTCTGTATCCACAGAAAAAAACTGTTAGCGCCGCGAAGCAACTGTGGCTATGAGCGACGTACACATATGGACAGGTGGAAAAAGGGCAATGGGAAGGAGAGCGTGACAGAGGGGGTTAGTATGCATCCTGGGCCGACTTCAGGGGGAACTGTGCAGACATTTATCTGGAAAGTCTGGAAAGAAAACCCAGGGAAAACCCCGGACAGCACAGCCGGCCGGTGCGGGGACTTTGCAGTTTAGTGCCAACTTTAAGTCGAACGTTGTCCAATCTACCCAGACTTCTCTTGTGCTGTCGCCTTCTCCTTGGCTTACGTGCAATTCACGACTAGACCAGCAAGGATATCTCCTGGGAATCACTCCTCCTGGCCGGATGCGACAAGAAGACGGTTCGTCTCCGATCTGCCACGCGATACTCGCGGGGATTAATATGTCCACGAACATCCGTTCATGTGCCGAGAAGCAAGTACAATACAGGAAACCGCATTATAACACTCAGGTTTACCGTAACACATCGATGAACGTTCGATGTATCAGCGCATTCCGCGTTTAAGATAAGTTCCTTCTACAGGGTGTTGCACCTAAAGTGATGATAAATTCTAACTGGCGACGTACTCGCCGGAGGATTGTGGGACTTTAGGCAATTACCTTCTAGAAAATTTTGCCGCCATTTAGAAAGGCTTTGGACAATTTTTAATTGACGGAAATTAATTTTTTCAATTGAACTTCGAAAATTGCCAAGCGAACCTCGCTTTTTTTTAACAGAAATATGAAGTCCTCCACGGATAGTCAGAGACCCAACAAAAACTATGAACAGTATCGCAACAAAAATAGTCGGAAAAAAACTAGTAAAAATTCGGCTATAGCCACGCCTGCTTGATTGTCGCAAAACCAGCTCCCGTGGCACAGTGGTAAGGATGATCGCTTTCCACGCCGAGTCTGGGAGGTGATACGGGTTCGAATCCTATCACCGGCTGTGCTGTGTGAGGTTTTCCCTGGGTTTTCCGAAGACTTTCCAGACGAATGTCGGCACAGTTCCCCCTGAAGTCGGCCCAGGACGCATACTAACCCCTCTCTCCCCCCACTCCTTCCTGCTGTCCTCTCTCCATCTGTCCACGTCTGTACGTCGCTCATAGCCACAGTTGCTTCGCGGTGGTAACACGGAGTAAAAAAAAAAGATTGTCGCAAAGAAGAGCGCACGGAAGGTGCGTGGAGAGGAGGAAGTGTTCCCACCTCTTGTTTTACCTTTCTTTCCCCCGCTTTGACCTTGATGCTGATGACAACCGTCTTATCACAAAGAAAACAAATGAAGGCGGGGACACTTCCTCCTCTAGACGCGCATTTCGCGCGCCCTTCTTTGCGAAAATCAAGCAGGCCGTGCTAAAGCGTAATTTTTACAGATTTTTTTTGTTACTATTTCTGTTGCGATACTGTGCATAGTTTTCGCTGGGTCTGTGGTTATCTGTGGAGGACTTCATATTTCTGTGAAAATAAGTGAGGTTCGCTTTGCAATTTTCACAGTTCAATCGAAAAAAAGAAAAGCAACTTTCCCGTAATTAGAAATTGTCCAGAGCCTTCCTCAATGGTGGCAAAAGTTTCCAGAAGGTAATTGCCGAAAGTCCCACAATCCTCCGGCGAGTTCGTCGCCAGTTAGAATTTGTTTTATCACTTTAGGTGAAACACTCTGTATACCCACCGTATATGAAAAAAAGGGAGCGTTTTCAAACATTGCACGCTCTGAAAGCTAAGATATACGTATAAAATTTCGTACGAGTAAGCGGAACGTATAGCCTAGCAGCGCGATATCCTTGCTCGCATCCGCGTGTGGAATGTTTAATAACAAAGTATCCAGATTCAGTGGGTGAGTATAGGAATGCACGAAGCTCGACGATGCTTGTGTGACGTCATATCAGAAACACGGGTTGCGCGGAAGGAGCGATGCTAACTCTCTTTGGATGGAGCGGCTGATGCTTACGTTTTCGTGAAACCGAAACTGGATACCAGTTCGTTCTTTCTGGTTTACCTAAAAAAAAAAAAAAGAAAAGAAAAAACGGCTGCGTTCTACTGGATAAAAATTTTGCACACGGCATCTACATCTAACTAGACGTCTACATGAAACATATGCTATATTGGACGTAGGCGTAGTCTTCGAATGCAAGGTTTAGTATGCAATATTGTGTTGTAAGCATAGAACATTGTAATGTTTATTATGTAATTGTGTTTGTAAACGCACAAAAAATTAAACACTATCAGAAGTCGAACATATTCTTCATGTAATGCCACTTGACCCTTGGGATATTTAAACATATAAATAAACGCACAATCCTCTATGGACCGTCGTGAAGAGGATTCCTCACCGTTTCTTTCTGTCACGAGTCTTTACTAACATTTGCCCGAACACCATAATTATTGAAGCACCGAAACGCCTTGCACGACAGTTGAGGACAAGTCACGAGGACTCGTGTTCCATTTTTCCCAACTGTGCCGCTTCCAACCGAATACGGTACCTAAAGAGTGAGGAAGGAACTCTTTCTTTTATCAGCACAGCTTGCGTCGTTTCCTACAGATGAGGTTCGTAGCGGGATTTTCAGTCCAATCTTTGTCGTCTCCTCCCACCTGAAGTAGTTACCTGCGATGTGTCGCATTATTTGTCCGCTTCCAACACAACAACGAGCCCTACTCAAAGTGCATTTCACGTAATTAAGAATTTCTTTTTTTTTTTTCATGTCGGTGAGGTTAGACGGAGAAAGGTATGTAAAGGCTTGTTCTTCCAGCTATAAAAAAAGTAAAGAAACAATGAGAGAGGAAGTTCAAGTGAGCGCGAGATCGAGAGAGAAAGTGATGGCAAAAGAGGTGCATCACAATGCTTGGGATTGAAATTGTGTTTTTCGTTGTATGTACCCTTTAAAAGCTGTGTAGGCACTTGTATACCGTGCTACTCATTGTACGTGCATTATTGTTCATTTCGTTGTAGCCACGAAGCAGCATTTAGGTTCTCAGAGTGTCGTTCACTTTATCAGCCGCACAGAGATCATTTCAGATGTGCCGCGCCGACGTTGATTTTATGCTTTTGTTCGACGAGAGAACAAAGGCGTTAGCATGCGCTAATCTGGCCTGACAGATATCTCCCTGACATTCCAATAAAGTGCCCGTGTACTCTATATCTTATACATAATCGGTATTTAGCGGAATTTAAAGCGGAGAGTACAGACCACCTGTTAGCCACGTTCTCCGCAGTTCTGCATCGTGTGTCGGATGGTAGCGCTGCATCAGACCATTTCGCCTTGTATCCCTCAATGACAGTGTGTATGTGTTCACTTCAGTGTCTCGCATTTCATTAGCAAGTTCTTATTGCACTTGATCGTGATGTTGCAATTGCCCTTTCAAAAATGATATTAAGTGTTTTTACTAGGTCTCAGAAATATTGTCACGGATAGCACTAATGCAAACTTGGCAACACCGTGCTCCGTCTATCCAGGATGGAAGACAAGATACCCCTGCCCCACTGGAAGAAGGCCCTGAAGCCTGTTCTAGCGACGGTTACGCCACTAGTACTCCTTCCAATTCCACTCGCCGTAGGAACAGAAGTAGGTACCGATTATGAACTTTGGCACATTGGTTCACGACAGAGCTCTTAAAGGAACCCGGAAGGCAAAACCGCGAAGATGTATTTCTGTACCGCGTGATATCGACGTATTATACCTTCAGCAGGGTCGGCATCTACTGTTCGCCTCCGGGGAAGGGTGGGGGTGGGGGGCAAGTGAGAAATTTGCCCCCTGTATTCTTGATTTTCTTTCTGTCGTCCTGAAGCGCCTTTTTCCTGCCCGAAAGGTGTCTTCTTGGCGTCCTTTCAGGCGGGCTAAAGGGGGCAATCCCCCCGGGTCAGGAAATAAGGGGGGGGGGTCACCCCCTTATTTCCTGACCTGTGGCAAATCTCTCCCGCTCCTTCTGACGTGTTGTGACGTCATATCATACGAGCATTTTCATTGGCTGCCGAGAATCGTCTGCTACGGCGCTGTCGGTCGATTGCACTGCTTGAGCAGCGGGAGCTGCGGCGCCAAATAAAGCTCCAAAACGAAAGAACGAAAAAAGAAGGTGCACGCTTCACTATTGGACGGATGGCGTGACGTCATAGACTGGCAGCCGAGGGAGGAGCCTTTTCGGAACCGCGAGACTCGAAGCTGTCTTGCGCACAAGGATTGCACGCTGCACTCGCGCTTTTTGTGCGAATATATGTTCTGTCCGGGCTTTTGTAATCCTTATTTCTACTCCTCATTACCTATTTTTTTCACGAGCCCTTCCATGCTTCTTTCATTGAATGCATATTATCCACGCAGGCCTCGTGGGTCGGCTTCCTGGTCCTATGGATGTGCGTCTTCTATGTCGTCGAACCTGTTCCCCTGTCCGTGACGTCAATGCTACCCATAGCGGTGCTTCCATTAATAGGCACATTATCGACGGAGGAAGTTGCATCCTTCTACCTTAACGTATGTACGGTCAAGCCTTTGCTTATGAAGCGTAGATTTGCGAAATACCTCGTTTTGTGGACGACACCTCGTGGGACGGGGCCATTCTCCGCTGTATTTCACTCTCGTTTATTAACCCTCGACTTCCAAGGGTGAAAGTGATAGCTTCGTAGGGTCAACCACTGTGTAGGTCCGTCCGCCGCTTTATAGGGCCTTCTGACCGTAAGACTGCGCTTGTAGTACGTTGAAATCCTGTAGTCAGTTCCATCGCAGAAAAAAAAAAAAAAAAAAATCCAAGGTTCTCTCAGTTCGCAAGGTCCGCGAGGTCCTGGATGTACAGAATTATTTCGATGACTTGCAGTTAACTGGCTTAGGTTATTAAATAAACTAATAATTATATTAATTTAATTAATTCAACCCTACACGAAAACCGTAATGCCAAAAATATTGCATGAACTTTCTTAATTGTCAGTCACACAAACTATCGGAATCACGTGAATTATACGTAAAAAAGGAAAAAGAACGGTTTGGCAACGGATCAAAACCATGACCTTTCGCTAACCATGAATTATAAAGCTACCGCATTTGAACGCTTTTTTGCACAATGGCCAATGATGCAGCCCATATTTTACCTCTATTCGTGAACAGATTGAGCTACGTCAACAGAGCACCGCGTGTCTGCGATGTCCGCGGCAAAAGCGACTATTTCTGGACCTCGAAACGGATACATTGGAAAGGAGCAAAGCCAAACCAATGGGCTGGGGATAAAGAAAGTCCCGCCAGCTTGGATTCGGATGACCTGTAGTCATCGCGAAGTCGAACTTGCACAGAAGATACCGACTGGGACAGCTATTGTGCTGGATATGCTGCCGTAAAGTGTCACTGATTTATCTACAGCGTGAATTTAGCAAAGGTTACGCATTTCGATCGCGTCGTAAAAATGCATGGAAGATGACGTCTCTGGCGCTTCAAACTTTGCACACTTATAGTCATTTATCTCAAGTTTTATCGATATTTTTTCAAACGGTATCATTTTGTAGAAAACAAGGGGGGATATACGTTTATTTCGGAAAGGTCAGCCTGACCGAAGGTCGGCTTGCTATTCCTCAAACAAAATATATCACACAGATGAAGTAAAAACAAATATAAGATGATGAGGCTGGCGTGATGTGTAGATGACATGAAAGGTCAATTCATGGTTTGTTCATGAGGTCTGTCGTGTGGAGAAAGTCGAGGACAGCTCGAGTGACGCACCACTGACGGGAGTGTCGGACAGGGCCAAGTAATAAAGGAAGGTCTATGTGTGTGTGTCCCAGAGCAGTCAGGCGTCCTTTGAGGGTGTCGCGTGCAGTGTCGTAACGTCTGCAGTGCAGCAGTAGATGCGCTGTGTCTGCTTCCACCCTGCACGTTGTGCATGCTGAGGAGTTCAGTTGGCCCATCTAGTTGGCCCATCTTGTTGGGGCATTGGGGATCCGAACAGTATCGTACCATTGCGGCACAAGTGATCTTCCGGTGAATATATACGCGAGAATTACGGAAAAGAACCACCAACCCCGAACATCGGCCGGCGGGTTATCCATACTAGAAAGGTAACGGTGTCGCCCCCCTGTACGTCGATCTCGCAGCGAATAGCTCTGAAACGGAGCCGTGGGTCACTCGTGTGCAATACACGGTTACTACTTGAATGTTCTTATACTTCACTTCTCCCTTCAGAACACGGGTTTATTGTTCATGGCCTCTCTGATGATCGCCGCTGCCATCGAGTCGAGTAATCTCCACGAGAGAATCGCCTTCAAGGTGCTGCTCGTCATCGGCCACAGTGAGGCCAGGTGGGTATGTGGCCCAGGGAAATAGTGCTTTGCGGTGTTGCAGGTAATACCTCTTGCAACCAGAACTGGCTCGCACTACCCTGGTACATGACCCTGCGTTTACATTTGCAGTGTCATGCTCGGGGTCATGTGCATCACTGTCTTCATGTCCATGTGGATGCCCAACACAGCCATCGCCACCATAATGGGGCCCATAGTGATCACCCTGAGTGCAAAGATGGCGCTGCCTTCTTATCACCAAGTGCCATCCATTGAATGTACGTTGTCACTTGTCAATGAACGTCACATGTACTATAGTCAGTGACAACTTAAGTCCTACAATTGGGTCCGCACACTCATCCGTGGAAGGCTCCTGCGATTGGCTACCAGCCTTTGTACGACGCCCCCGCATCGCGATGTAGTGCCGGATCTCTCCCCCCCCCCCCCCCCCCATGCAGTCCCCACTTGGCCGCGCCGCACTATATTCGCGCGCGCGCGGAGCGATTCTTGTGTGGGGGCGGGGTCAATTGTATGACTTATGTTGTCACTGACTATAGTGGGGAACATATTTCTTGATCATGAGGAAAAACAATGGAAATAGACGACCTGAGCTTCTGCGTCATTGATTACGTAACGCCGCCGCGCAAAGCATGCTGGTGGTCACTATCAGCTTTATCAGCCGACGCGTTTTTCTCGCTTCTTGCCCGCCACAGCGAAATATAACCTCGAACCGGTCTTTTCGCGACGTCACATGTTTGTGAACATAGAGTCGTCTATAGACACGGAGGGGCATCTGCGTACTAACCCGACCAGCTAATGACCCTTCTGGTCTCAATAACATAAAACTATAGACACTTATGACCTGCCAGCAGATGAACACCATATGATGACTATGCCAGTTTTAATAATATGCCGCTAATATGACTATGCCGCGTTTAATCCGAAGAACGGCACGAAACGTAGTTCGTCAACCCTGGGGGAGTTACTCCTCCAAGTAAATTATACTGCAGCGCCACCAGGTGTTGCGAAAAGGCAACATTACCTCGAAACGAAGCCTTATCACTCAAACGACGTGACGTAGTCGTTATGAGTCCGCCAACCACGAACGGGCTTCGAAGGCCCTTAGCTGTGGAGATGGTGGTGGTGATAGTGATGATAGTGACAATGATAATGATGATGATGCAACTGCTTATCGTCGCCGGCCTCGCTTAGGCGGTTAACGTCACGACTATCGCGGGGGTGGGGGGGGGGGGACCGTGCGTCCTGGGTCGACTTCATAGGGAACTGCTATGGAGACAAGTCGCCATGAGACGCATGGGCAGCCACCTGTAGCCACAGAAAGCCTGTGCTTGAGATCGTCTGCTGTGATTGGCTGAATTCCAACTTATATGCCCACGTATAGCGAGGGAGAAGAGGAGCCATAAAGCAGGCTCTCTTTATATAGGTGGCGTTGCTATCGGGCTCTTGTATAGTTTCGGGGTCGGCTCACTTGTCGCGACGTAGAGCGACGCAGCTAACTACTGGGGGCCAATAGGAATAACCTAGCTCTCAGGTTGAATTGGACTACAAACAAGATGTGCATCGGAAGGTTTCTCGTTGCAGGTGTGAAAATCAACGGAGACGCCATGGGTGACGGTCTCGATAGGCCGTTGGAAGCTGACGAGTAAGTACACTGGTTTAACTAAGCGCGACTTGGCTTGGCTATACATGGAACATGAACGACCCAGGAGCCGCTTGCTAAAGAAGAATCACAACATGCTCAAGAAACTGATGCTGCTTTCCGTCGCTTATTCATCCAACATTGGAGGGACGGGAACAATCATCGGATCTTCAACCAACATACTCTTCAAAGGAATCCTCGACGAGTGAGTGCTGTTAGAGCTTTCAGTTGCACATGAAGAGTTGCGAGTTTGGCGCAGAATGGTAAATAAATGTTACAAAATATTTTTGGGAGGAGTTATACGGGAACCTTACACGCTGAGGGGAAGGATTTGGTCCCCGTTTTTCCTTTACCATATTCACTTCAAAAAGTGCAAGTTTTTCTTTGCAAGGGGTTTGAACGCCTGAAACACCCCCTCTGGCTAAGCCGCTGGTTGTGAGGCATACTGCCTTCCCCTTCGGAGCAACGCTGTAATGACACACCCTTTCTTTCAGCCGAAAGGGGGGGGATATGTTTATTATATAAAAAAATAGGAGGGAAAGGCTATGCGAAATAAGTCTAGAATAATTGAAACTATATGTTTTTGTTTCCTATGTAATTGATGAATTGAAGGAATCTTCTCTAATTCTGATCTAATATGGTGCAAACAGTACCATTTGTGACAACACACTAAAGGCATTTTTAAAATCGATAAAACCCTAGTAATGGGTAAAAAAAGGAATAAAGGACTAAAGGGATTATTTCCCACTGGGTCCTCTGTCTTATGTGTACCTGTTGACATTTACGTTCTTGTGAAAATACAAATTCAGTTCAATTCAATTCAACGCCTCACCACCGGACCCCATCACCATAGGTTTTCTTTTCAGATTATTTCCACATTCTACAGAACTCACCACAGCGACGTGGATGCTCTACAACGTGCCGCCGATGATTGTTTGTACGGTATTCGGCTGGGTGTATCTTCGATTAGTGATTAAGTACAAAAGGTAAGGCATTCACTCATTCTACGCTGCTTTCATCTGTACTCTCGACACTGCTTGCTAAGGTGCTACAACGGAACAGAACGCAACGCAACAGAACGGAACGCAACGGAACGCAACGCAATGGAACATAATCCTGCCGAATATATATGCCATTGGAATCCTTGTGTCTTACACTGTGTTCTCCCGAAAATATTGTTTCTCTGTGTGGCGCGGAAATGTCATAAAATTAATTTCTCGTTTTGAAACGTATGACGTCATAGGATGCGCAATCTGCCAAGGCGTCTGGCAACGTTGCTTATCGAAGGTCGATTTCAGTCAGTCTCCTCACCACAGCTGCTGGCAGTCTTCCAACCTGGGGCGGAGTGCGGAGATCGGAAAGGTGCGCGCGCAGTTGCTAGGAGAAAGATGCCACACCTCTCAATGACGTCATCAACTCTTACAGAAACCGAAACTATATGAAGTTTTGCGCCTGAGGTTCACTGACGGCATTTGTATTTGCGTACCGAGTTTTTGAGCGATGTCGATTTATAATATGAAATAAAATTTTAAAAAATTAGTCCGTAGTGGTATTTTGAGATATACCGCGACGTCGACATTGTGCAGATTCTGATGTATTCGTCGTCATTTGCAAGAACACCAGTGCCGTCAGAAAGAAGATAAACTATTTTATGTTCCAGGAGGAAGTACAGCGACTCGTTGAACACCAGAAGTGACATTCGCGCCGACATTCGGCCTCAGTACGACAAGCTGGGCCGAGTCAGCTTTGCCGAGGTCTGCGTGTTAACCATCTTGACGGCCTTGATCCTATTGCTGTTCCTCTTCAAGCCTCAGTTCATGACAGGGTGGGGCGATCTCCTTCCCCATGGCAGGTGAGAGAAGTGAAATGAAGAAGACAATTCCTTTTTTTTTCTTTGCTTTTACCAGGGGAAACTTTATGGCTTCCTAAAGCACTTGAGAAAGTTAATGAAATGAAGAAACCGGGAGCTGAGTGCGACATGAGTGAGAATAAGTGAGCTGGAGTCATAAGTGCAGACCTTTGTACACCGCAGGAAAATGAAGTCTTCCAGTCCGGCCTTGGCTTTGTGCTTCCTGCTTTTCGTCCTTCCTAAGGACCCAAAAAATATGCATTCGAGTGAGCCACTGGTGTCTTTCAAGGAGTTCTCCTCCAGGATGCCCTGGGGTCTTGTCTTCCTCTTCGGCGGATGTTTGTCTGTCGCCGAAGCATCTAAGGTACTGCATGCATTTACCTTCCTTTGGCAACTACACAGGGCTTCGTACATCGTCCAGAGCTGTGCACTGAGAAATGTCCTTCGTCCCATTATAGAGCTCTGGCCTCTCTGCCATCATAATCGATACTCTTAACGGTATACGGGACCTGCCTTCTAGTCTGGTACTGGTGCTTCTCTGCTTTGCAGGCTGTGGCCTCTCAGAGATTGTCAGCACGTACGTCGTTACGGGCATATTTACTCCGATCATCAGTGAACTGGTAAATATATTGAGTACCTTGCAATACCCGGTGCAATACCCAATGCTATATGTGTGTGTGTGTTCTTGCGTTGTTCTACGATCTGTTTGCTGTTTCACCCTTTGGCGGTTCAAATATGCGTTACCAACTCTCCCAAATTTCCACTGCTATCAACATCATTAGCACCTGAACGCGGGCTTTAGTGTCCATGCAGGGGTCTGGCTCTTATCACTCTAGAACGTGTATTTGCTTGAAATCAACATGACTAGCAGTCACGAATAACGCACCCCGATTCAATTTACTTTTCAGGCTGTAGCTACCAGGGTACATCCGTTGTACTACTTGATGCCGGTGAAGGCATGCTGCCTATTTGCCTTCATGCTGCCAATCGCTACTGGCGGGAACGCCATCATCTCGGACATGGGCAAACTACGTACCCTTGACATGGTAGGTTCGTTAGCAGGCTCCCTTACGTGTATGCGGCTCCTCAGTCTCCCCCTACCCCTATTGCCCTTGGAGCGACCCACTGGTCCCTCTTCCAAACCAGGGGGCAATATTTCAAGGTGAAGCACACGTGCTTTGTTCTGTGAACCCACGTCGGTCCACGAATACCCCCTATTGCTGCCTTGTGAGTGGAAAGACACTTTGTCACGTGATTTCTTCAAACCACGTGACCTTCTTTACCCTCTCCCCAGCGGAGACAAACTGTCGTAGCGTATACTGGGAGCATCGAACATCGACATTCGACAACACACAAAAAGAACGGGGGGGGGGGGGATATGGTTAATGCTGATAAAAAAAAGAAGAGAAAAAGAAGGGAAAGGTTAGCCATGATGTAGGCTTGCTATTCCCAAAAGCAAATAAACAAACAAAAGGAAAGAAGATAAAGGAAAAGAGAAGAAGAAAGAAGGAAAGGAAAAAGAAAACGAAGATAAAAGCAGCAGAGACACAGAAAATTATGAAGAAATACAGGAAAAGACAGCTCCTTCACTAATCGTTGTGCAGACAGTCATATAGGAGGTATCACAGAGTGCCCAAGAGTTTAGATTCGCGAAGGAATCGTGTCAGCGCAGATGTGACTTCAGCGTGCTGTGTAGGGCAGAGTAGCATCGCGAGGGAAACCTCTCGGTAGCCTAAATGGGCGAGACGGCGCCGAAGACTGGACCGGTGATCTTCGTACCGCTGGCAGGCAAGGAGTATGTGTGGCACGTCAGCTTCTACATGACACGTGGGGCATAGAGGTGATGGATGTTTGCTGATCTTAAAGAGGAGGAGTGGAGATCGTGCCACATTCAGCCGCAGCCGATGAAGCAACGATTGCTCGATGCGCGGGATGCGGCCAGGCACAGCATGTGTCAATAGCGAGTCAATGTAATATAAGGAAGGCATTGGTGCGTATAGCATCGTGCTGAAAGGGCTGCGTGCAGTTGGCAATAAAGCGGCAGATTTTCAGCTAGCACAGAGAGAGCGTAAGAGGAAGGGCAGTTGATTGCTCAGTGTCGTGGGCTTGCTGAGCGAGAGCGTCAGCACGATCATTGCCAGAAAGTCCGACATGGCTCGGAATCCATTGGAATACCACGCCGTGTCCCAGGGATACAAGTTCGGAGTGCAGGGCGATGATCGTGATGTAGGTGTCACTGATGACTGCAGCAGAGTAAGAGGCCAGCGCCTCCAGAGCCACTTCACTGTCGGTGAGGATCGTCCAGGCCCTGGGCGCCAACGAGCAGACGTGTCTGAAAGCGGCCAGTACTGCGAATGCCTCGGCCTCGGCAGATGACATAAGAGGGAGTTTGAATCCGTTTTCAATTCCATCCTCTGGGATGCAAAAGGCAGCAGACGACCCAACTAGAGAGACTGAAGCATCAGTGTATACTTGGGTTCGACGCCGGTGGTGGCTGTGGATGTGGTGCAAGGTCAATTGGCAGGCCACACAAATGTTCACACATCATTCTTTTTCCTAAGACATGGAATGGACGTTTGTACAGTGGGGTAGTGAAGTGTCCACATGGGTGGCGCAAAGGAGGTCCGGGCCGAGGCTGAGGGGATGTTGCCTCGTAAACGAAGAATAGCTTGACCGAATGCAGATGCAGGATAACGCTTAGCAATGTCACAGAGGTAACGAGCCGGATGGCGGGCAAGATAACGCGTGTACGCGTGTAAGGCGACACTATCGCGAAGAATAAGCACCGATGGCTCCCGTGCCTCCGCCAAAACAGAGAAGGCTTCCGTAGTCTTTGGCACTCCTTTGTGTTGGAGACTGCTTGCGATTGCTTGTTGGAGAGTGCTGGAGATCCCATACAGGACAGACAGGCTATAGCGCACAATGCCAAGCAACAGGGAACAATGCACACGACGGAGGTCAGCACAGGACGGGCTCCATGTGGATCCACAGAGGTGCCGGAGCACATTACAACAGATGCGGGCGCTAGCAGAGAGAGAGTTGATCTGCCGCGACCATGTCAGTCCCTTATCAATGATTATGCCTAAGTACCGACTGTGCTGGACGTAGTTCAGTCTAGAGCCAGCTAGCAGCAGGGGTATTTGCGGAAGGAGCGGCGCGTGAATGTCATAGTTACTGCTTTAGCCGGTGAGACAGACAACCCACGGTCAGCAAGATACGCCACAATAAGGCCTAAGGCATGTTGCAGACGACGCTGGATGGCATCACGGCGCGTTGCAGAGGTCCATATGCAAATGTCATCAGCATAGATCGTGATATGGGTATGCTTTGGCAGAAGAGAGGGGAGGTGTGCCAGGATGACATTAAACAGGAGCGGGCTGAGGACACTTCCCTGTGAAACTCCACGATGCACAGAGTAGTTGGCACTGTCACCCTCTGCTGTGCGTAAGAACAGAAACCTGTCGGAGAGGAAGGCTTGCAACCAGGCAAGGGTACAGCCGCCCACACCAGCTTCTCGAAGCGATGCAACAACGGCATTGTGGAGAACACTGTCGTATGCTTTCGCCACATCGAGGAAGACAGCGGCCGTTAGGAGCCCATCAGACTTTGCTTGCTGGATAGAGGAGATGAGATCGATGACATTGTCAGTTCCAGACCGCGCTTGCAGGAAGCCAGCCATGGCCTCAGGAAGGAATTGGGTTCTCTCAAAATACCAGTTTAGTCGTGCGGATACCATCCGTTTCATAATCTTCCCGACACAAAAGGAACGGGATCCATTGGGTATAGTACCGTAAAAGCAGCAAACAGACCGGTACCAGCACCAGATCGGTAACAGCAGTACCGTAAAAGCAGCAAACAGACAGGAGCACAACAAGTTGTACATGTGACAGGAAACGCTAAATATTTTTAATTTGCTGGTAAAATTGCGGTAAAACGGCTCGGGGCGACCTCTGGTAGGAAATGATCCCCAGTTTGTCAAGCAACAGTGACCTACGACTCTGACTCGCTTGTCGCTCCTGACGGCTACGTAGCCGACTGCTTTTGTTTAAGACACAGTGTTATGCGCATGCAAAGCAGTGTTGCCGCTATACTTGATGAGCAGTGCGCAGTTTGGTGGCGAC
Source organism: Ornithodoros turicata (assembly GCF_037126465.1). NCBI lineage: Eukaryota > Metazoa > Arthropoda > Arachnida > Ixodida > Argasidae > Ornithodoros > Ornithodoros turicata. Next base: position 20,633,262 of record NC_088210.1, on the reverse strand, counting down.
TTCGACATAGTATTGCTCGTAATTTTCAATTTTAATTTTCAAAAAAAAAAAAAAAAAACTGTGACTATGAAACTATTGGGTGGAAAATTGTGACGTAGGACTACTGAGGGCTCAGGATATCGAATAAATACGATAATATCGAATATATAATACTTAGAGATATAGAAATAGATATAGAAATACATAATCGCAATAGATTCTCTTATCTCTCTCCGTCTGGAACTGGGACTGTGCACTGGAAATTCATTTGCGCACTCGCGTCGATGTAAACACGATCGTGTTTAATTAGAGCTGTGCGAATAGTACTTTTGAAGCCGAAGCGAATAGTTACATGAATATACGTATTTGTTCTTTCAGATGAAACTGGGCCTCGCCATGAACATTTGCTGTGTCCTGATACACGTGGCTTCCGTGAACACTCTGGGCGGCGTCGTGTTTGATCTACATACTTTCCCGTCGTGGGCAACGAAGGACTTCGGCCTTCCGTCTTCGCTTTTGAACGGCACTTTAGTCAACGCTACTGTAGCTACAACATTGCCTACGTGACGGCGTCCCCTTCCATAACACTAATATAATGTTCGTTCGCCCCTGAAATACAAGGGTGACACCACACTCATATGACGGAACGAAAGCACGATATATGACCACATCATCTGACTGACGGCTTTTGTCATCAATAACTTATGCATTCCTGTGCTTTAAAAAAAATGAAAAGGAGGAGAGCACCATACGATTTTAGAGTAGTTCCTAGCTCTGTAGTGAAGGTTAAAATTTCGTTACTGTTCTTTGCTGCGGGATGTACACTGCTGGAGAAATAAATGCTGTTCATGAATGCCTATATATGTGATGCAATGTGTAGGTAATTGACATCGTCATTCGTCATCGTCATTCGTAATTTAATTGTTGTTGTTGTTTCCGTGTCAACGCGGGCTTTCTGGCCGCCATTTATTTATTTCATATATTTTCCATGGTAAAAATCGCAGTTTTTAAGTGAATAAAACCTGAATCTCGAGAACATAACTATTCCAGGATTAATTTACTCCAGGATTATCTCCATATTTTTCCCCTCATATCCATCCCATTCATCCTTATTCGAGGATTAAAGCGGTTGTGGCTTCAAGTTATAACGTATTAAAGCTCTTTATGTGCCACTATGCCAATTAATACAGCAACTAGGAGCGCAGAAAATCGGAGGCCCCAAACACCGAAACTCAGCCGACTGTGACGTCACGGAATGCAGTGGCCGCGGGAGAGGTCACGTACTCGCGAGAGCCAACGGGAATCGCTGGAACTCTCGGTCCTCTGATGTCAGAAGTTTCTTCAAGGGAATGGTATCTGGTCGACAACGACACCCAGAAAAAAAAAAAAAAAAAAAAGAAAGAAAGAAAGAAAGAGTTCTTCAATATTCACGCGTACACAGTGTAATGCGAACCACGTGTAACCAATATGTCACAACAATAATAATTGAATATGTTGTAATGTTCTTGTGTGTTGCCCTTTCAAAATATCGCGATTGCGTTTACAGCATTTGATCAGGGCAGCACTCCCAAGGACTCCGCTGTAGCCCTAATGCAGCATCATTCTGCGGACTACTCGTCGTCTTCTTATTAATAGAATTAATGACTTTTTCACAGAAATATTTCATAGGCATTGGATTCGAGATCGCATAGCAACGCGGTTTGAGGCTTCGACTAATACCGAATGAGTAACAAATTTTAGGCGAAGTCTGTTAGTTTTTACAAAGGTTTTATCATTTAATATTATTAATTAATTATTTTTTTTGCGAAATATATATAAGCGGGGTATATACCCTACGGGTGTACCTCGAAATAAAGCGATCGAAATCCCCATTGCAAAATAAGCTACTGTAAATAAATGTTATCCGACTATAAAATGCACAGTCGCGCGCAGGAAACTGCCGACTGCGAACTTAGACTAACCTGGACATGCAAATGCAAACACCGAACTTGGAATAAGCTAATACTAAAAACTAACCAACATGGTGCTCCGTCGTGTCCGCCCTGAAGGCAAACGGCTGCTAAAGTGTGGCTTTCGTTCGCTAAAACGACTTCGACAGACATAGAAAACCCGTGAATTTGAGTGGTGAAATAGTGATGGCGTGTTTCTAAACGCAGCATATCACCTTACGAAGCAATCGAGCATCCTCCTTGACTTTCCTTGTTTCGAGAACGTGAGTCTCGAGATCGGGGGTTTTGCAACTGGGAATATCGAGGTCCTCCCGCGCCCTACGATCTCAGAAGCGTTTGAATGACGAACAGAGAGAGACACGGAACACGCGGATAGCACGACAAATTCCTCGTGTTCCGTGCTTCTAGGGTATTCCCCCTACAATCGCTTCCGAGTCCTTTAATCGCTACGCTGTGCACTTTCCCTTCTTTCGAATCACAGAAGCACCGTGCGGCCATGCAGAACGCGTAGGCGCAGACTGTGTTCGGGTGTTCACCACAACGCAAGGTAAACTCATCCGGCTTTAACAGTCACGAGGGCAGTTCTTCTATACTGCTCACGTGCGAGTTATATCTAATCTTCTAAAGCTGGGCTGGTAATTGAGGTTTCAATAAAGATAACGCACATGTCGCCAGTCACCATTGTCCGCGTTTATCCGTCGGGATACGCAACGCTCCCAGGAGGACAGGTGAGATCTCTACTTCTTAAATCTTGCATGGTGCTCCAAGCACACAATATATTGGCCCAGTATTGGCCCGATATCGGGAATACTGGCCCAATATAGGACCAATATTCCGCCGATATTGCGAATATTCAGCCTCAAAAGCCAATACAGCCAATACTGGGTGTGCAGCACGGGTTATACTTCTAGTCTACCTTCACCATCTCAACTTAATATGTGCGTTGGAAGAAACAACCACAAGAGGATGCCGACTATTCAGCGTGGTCAAAATTCCAGGGCCGTGGGACCGATAATTAAAGCAACGCTCGTTCAATATTTTCGGGACACTCAGGCGGACACCGTTCCAGAGTTTATACAGGGACCTCACTGAAGAACACTTACTTTACCTTACTTTTACTTAACCTTTTACTACTACATTACCTTTTATTTTCACGCACCCGTGCGCAAGTAACTTCACGCCTTCGTTACTTTCATTCAACTCGTTCACGCTTTCATTTTTTCATGACTTTTCCTACGATACAGAAAGCGATCGGTGAGCACTCGGCTTTCAGTGCCATGGAGTCGACAGGTCCACAACTGTGCAACCTCCATCTCCATATTTTTCTTCACATATCCATCCATCCCAACAATGGCAGATTCCCCATTGGCAGAATGCACAGAAAGAAACAAACTGAAGCGCCCCTCGGATGCACGGGGAGCGTGTGTTTATGGTTACGGCCATAAAGCTTCGGCCTGTACTTCTTCCGGTACTTTCCGTCTTTGCACTACGACCACCGCAGGTGTTTCAAACACCATGCATGGTCACTGATGTGTCGTTGAAACACTGTTTGAGCCTGCCCTAAGGGTATCATTTCCCTTGCGTTTTGCTGAAGAGGTCCAGTAAAGGGCGAAGCGACCGTACATTCGTACGTTTCACATTGAGCTACGGTGCTCAATCACTCAATAACCCAGAATAGACCTCTCCCTGTTTGTAAAAAAATTGACGTCATAGTGTTCGACAGCGTCACCAATTCGGTAGAGTTCAACTACGCTCGAAGCTAGGGGGCGAACAAGATCGCGCCCGAAAGCCACGGTCTTGAGGGGTTTACGATGGTCCCTGAAAAGGGACGCGACCTTCGGTCCTACTTTTCTTTCAGTAGGAGCCAGCGAACAAGTACCCATTCGTGGAACCCAGCCCTTAACCCTTCCGATTTGTTTGGGTTTCAGTCTGTCTACCAACGTCACGATGACGTTTCTCGGGTAGAGGTCTACTGAGTCTCCTCCAGAGCTTTAGCAGACAACACATAATGTTCCATATCTGCATCGAGTAACTGCTAAGCGTGGCATGCCTACACTGGTAGACTCAGCACATCGAACATATTACTTGTCTCGAGAAATGGCCCCGTCCTTGCTTTATTATCGAGTATGTTTCGAGTGCGGCACGCAATGAACGCTCCGCGTTCGACCAAGGCCGGCGCCCATCTTAACGTGAGCACGTGCCAGAATATACAACTCGACCAACCCATCAACTTACATGCGAAGGACGCAAATTTCCACTGGCTTCCTCGGTGGCAGTCGGGGAAACGCTCGCTACACGGAGGCGCTATCAGGAGTCGTTGGTTGCTCTGCCGCCACGGTGCGGGATCAGCCGAGTTCACCGCAACCGGATTACAAGCACAGCTACCGCGTGAGGGCGCTTCCTCGTGACGTCGTGCATGATTGAATGTCGACGACCTAGTAAGGATCAATTGATGACTACAGCTTGCGGCGTCACTTGATGAAAAACAAGGTACGTATCACACCCTTACACTTTCTGGAGCGTATTGACAATGCTGAAGAAAGTGCTACCATCATAGGCCACCAGGCTCCAGCACGGTCGCGAGAAAAAGAGATTGAGAAATCCCTTTTTTTGTGGTCACGGCTTGGATGCAAACATTTCGGCACCAAATATATAAGGACTAAGAGAAGGATTGCAAACTGTGCACGGCACTTTCAGGGAACTTCGCCCTGACGTCTTAAAATCAGAGCGTCGAAACGAAACGAAAATAACCGTCATTTTTCGGCTGAACCGGATCTGAACAGAACCGATATATCAGCCGCTATATATTGGAGCTGAATCAGAACCGAACCGAACCAAGAAATTTCGGTTACCGGTTCAAATTACGGCCCAGAAACATTGAAACTATCTATTTGAGGTCTTTCGACCTTTTAATTCCCTTCGATGTTTCTCAGAGCTGACTTTTACGGCTTGCTTAAAATTACGCTCTCTGTGATGGACAGTAGAGCAACAGCACTTGCCAGCAGCGCAAAAGACCGTGGAGCGATCGCTTTCAGGACTCAAATGCACACTGCCTCCTCATGGGTCTGCATCAGGGTTGCGGAGTTGCTACCCAGCACGGTTACCGGTCCCTTTTCTTTTATTGATGGAATTAAAGGAATGGAATGGGATTGCCAAGCCATTCCAGCGGCAGGAATTGGCCGTACCTCTTCATTCGGAGGAATTGAAAGGAATGGAATTATCACAAATCTCCATTCCTCGGAATGGGATTGGAATGGAATGGGTGATCCCATTCCGCAACCCTGGTCTGCATATGGCATCCGACACTCTGGATTCCTATATGTCGGTGTCGAGCCAGTGGCAAAACCGCGGGAGCTGGGTAATTATTATTCTGCATTTTCGGGAATTCAGTTGTCAGATTGGATTGGATAGGAAATGAAAGAAAAATATGGAGATGTTAGTCCCGATCCAGTCAGGACTGGCTACTCCAAAACGCGTTTGTGGGTGGAGCAATAGAGTCTAAAAGAGAGAGAGAGAGAGAGAAAACAAACAAACAAACATACAGGGAAGAGGTCGAGTTCTCAGACTTTTCCAGCTTTTAATCCGACGTGACGGTGGCGTAAGTCAGGGAGTATAAACGGGTTATACTGCGTTTTACCCTAATACACAAGCATCCGCATCTAGTGGTTTATCCAGAATCCCAAACATGGAGGGGTGTTCGAAAAAAAATGGGGGGGGGGGGAGAGCATTATTATAGTTACGTCGTTACAGCTTAACATATCATTACCGCCATGTGTCTAAACCTGAAATCACAAACACACCCTCTGTATAGGGGATACACAGGTGAAAAAGTTAGGGAGGAGTCACTAACATTTGGGGGGTGTTATGGGGTGTAGGGTTGGGGGAGGGGTCTGGATAAATCACTGTCCGCATCAAGAAGATACGAAAGGTCAAACTATGTGGTATATGCGCTTCGCCACTGGTGAGTGCATATGGCAGATGCAGTTCCAACGGGAGGTCGTTCTTCGAAAAAAAACGGTGTCACCCGTGTCCACCGTGCGAGAGATTGCGAGACGCACACTGGCTGGCGCAAGGCATCATTCACGTTTTTCCCGTCGGTTGTTCCGCTGTGTCCTCCGACAAACTGGCATTGAACGCATCCTCTTTTTCAGAGGCTTCGGTGAAACGCACAAACGTCGCAGGCACATCCAAGCAGACCTTGCAGCATATACGTAACGAGTGTCCCGTTTCTTGACACTCTTAGCGAACTTTGCACTCCCGTGTAACTACACCACTGTGTTGAAGTCCGACAGCTTCTACGCGCAGTCACGCTCGGAAGTAAGTGTGTTTTCGTTTCGTCTACACACGTAAAACGCACGCCAGAGGGGGTGTACTTTTCTACTGTTTAGTGCGCGGTAAGGACAGTGTTCCAACTTTACCGTTAACAAAATGTGCGGGAAGCTGACAGAGGTCAAAACCGGCGTAGCGTCACGTCTCGACGCCGTGCTACAAAAATACGAACAGGTAAGCCATAGAACAGGGTGGTCACAAACGCGTCTCTACGAGGAACCAGTGTGTCTTTCACCTAATGCAATATTGAATCACCAACGACAAAGACGTAATAATATCGACACTGTAATTTTCATATCTCATACTTACCCGTGTGCACGGGGGTAGTGGGCCACAATTAAGTGCCAAATATCCTCAACAATCGTCGCTACATGTATTTGTTGTTGTTGTTCATAAGGAAACCTCCTAACGATAAAACTTCAAAGCGAAACTGAATAACGAAACTGAAGTAGCGAAATGTGGCGCTGGGGCTCCATTAACAGTTGGGGGGTGCCCGAATGTTGACGCCAGATTAAAAGTACCAAGAGCAGCACGGTCTACGTCCGCGAATAAGAGAATGACAGCCGATGAAAACGGAACTTTCTGGTGTGCCATTAATTGAAGCATTCATGAACCACAGTTACTTGTACTACGGTGTATCCGCTGACCACTGTCCACGGTGGCTAAATGTTTCACAGTGGTTTTAAGTGACTTAGTTTTATGAAGGTTTAGCTACGACGGTAAGATAGTTTGTGGGTAAGTAACTATAGTAATTACTTTAAAACCTAGGTCTTCAAAAATTACGGCGTTCTCGCAAGAGATCGCAGTAATAGCGACTGCAGTAGTATCGGATGTAGCCTTACCGTTCTGACAGCCGTTTCGACCTTCCAGGGTACTCTCCCTCGAAAGTATTATCCTGTCATCATGGTTGCCTATGCGCTGTCTTTCCTGCGGAAGTTGTGGAGGCCGTTGTTCCTCGTGGGCGTGCCTTTCTGTCTTCTGCCATTGCCACTGGCCCTCGGCACACAGGTAACATCTGCATTGATAATACAGACGGGACAGATGGTTCAGTACGTAGCGAGGCAATATCAAGTGCGTTCACACGAGTGACGTTTCCCAGAATACCCCAGCGGAAGATGCACAAAACGTCATAGATTTCTGCTGCGACGTGAGCGTGTTCTTCTAACCATAGCGAATATCCTGCAGCGCACCCACAAGTCATTTTGTAGCAGACGACAAGGCTTGATGGTGTCGTCTGCTATGTGCACAGGACGCGTCACCCCGATATTCCGGCGCGGCCCGCATGCTCAACATCAGACGCGCGGGAATTTTCGCCCAGTGAGCAGTATTTTGCCTTTTCTTCCACTAGAATATTCCATGGGTCTGTCGCTCGTGCGAATACACGGATAGCGCAGCACGTCACAGGACCGACGAGCGTCCCCAGAGTTCTTCAGCGGTGCGAAAAACGTCATAGATTTCTGCTGCCACACAAGCGCGACCGTTCAACGTCATGTGTTTTCGTACCTACTGCTATCCCTGGGAAATATCCTGCGGCGCAGCCAAGAGATGTTCCATAGCAGACGAAAAAACAAAAGAAACGAAAAAACAAAAAAACGCTCGAACACTGAAACACGTTCCCGACATTCCAGGCACCTTGCGTATGCTCAACAAAACACACAGCAGAACGTTTGCCCCGAGAGCAGCTTTCTCTCTTTTTTTTTTTTGCTTTCTCTTCCAGTAGAATATTCCGTATGGATGTCGCTCCTGTGAATACAAGGACAGCGCAGAATATAGCGGACCGTATTGTGATTGCGTTGTCGTTCTATCTACCGTGCTGGCGCAGAGAGGGGGCAGCGTTGTTTTGACGGCGCAAAGCGGGTCGCTTGACGGGCGCCTATTGTGGGAATCATGCAAGAGGTTTCATGTTTTCGTGAACATCTAAAAACACGGAGAGGGAACGTCCCATACGTAGTGACACTTACATCGGCTTTCGAACGTGTTTTGTGTGTCGTCACGCAGTGCAACATTTGCTGTTCTTTCTAGGAGGCATGGTGCGCTTTCGTAATGATGTGGATGGCCTTGTACTGGATGACGGAAGCACTTCCATTACCCGTCACATCGTTCATGCCCGTTTTACTATTCCCCCTTATGGGAATTTTGTCATCTGAAGAGACCGCAAAGGCCTACCTAAATGTAAGTTCCCCCAAGGAGAAAGAAATGACGCTGCACGCCGAAAAGCATATTGCATTTGCCTTTCGAAACGAATCCGTCACCAATTTTCTTTTTCGCTATCAAGTTTGGGAAAACCCTGGACGGCTATACGATAAGTGAACCGTGTTCTGAGTGGTCTGATAACGTGAATCTAGCTCCGCTTTCTTTCCAAACGAAGACAGGTCAGGAGAATTACGCAATGGTGAAATCTATTGGTCGTTTTGGTGCAACTGCAACGTTCGTCCCGTTTCATTGGTCCTTCCGTTCACCCTGTGTTCGTTTACAGTGATCCCATACCGGTACACTACACTGCGCTGGACGAAAGCGACCGTTGAAATTCGCTATAAGCGACTAAACAAAATGATAAAGCTTACCATAGGAGCAATCCCCGCCCTTGCATGTTCCTCCGCTGCCGAGCTTGTGCACAAGTCGGCCATTTTACGAGCACTGTAAAGAAAAGAGCCTCCTGGAATTTCTTATCGCTTCGCAATGTGCAAGACAAAATCATGGAAAACCACCTGAAACATTTGAACCCTTGTGCTTGTGACTCGTAAATATACGATCCCAAAGTCCATGTCTTAAGCGATATGCAGATACGGAAACGCGACCTCTGCCAGCAGGCATGGCACGTGTATGGCAGCAGAAGTTATGCAACAGTCTCGGCAGAACAACAAAATGAGGCACCAGCGAAAAACAGTCGCGCTCAAGCAGCGCCACCTATATAAACAAAGCCTGACTGCTTAAACGACAAGAAGTAACCAGTATATGAGCCAGCCAATCACAACCGTGCTTTCGGCGGCTGTAGCTATGGAGACGGGCTGCCAAGCCACTGGTAGCCACATTAAGCCTATGTTTGAGATCGTCTGCGGCGCTTGGCAGACACCCCGGCTTTATATGTTCACGTGCGAAGGCTAGATAATTGGAGTACATTAACACGTGAGGTGTGTGAGCCTATTTGTGTGAGTCTTTGGAGTCTTTGCACTTAGGCATAAAGTGAGCCAATCGCCAGCCAAGATGTCAGCCAATCACCGAACAGGATTTTGAAGCACAGGATTTTTTGTGGCTACTATTGGCTACCCGTGTGGCCGATGGCGGCTCGTATCCATAGCTACGCCCGCAACGTTCCAGAACTCACCCTGGTCGACCCGAGAGTTGAGGGTAGCCACTCTTTACGTCACGACCCGCGTTCCTAAAATGGGTCGCTTATACCTGAGGGCAGCGACTACGGATCGACTCGCGCTACTCCCTGTCAGCTGGGGTAGCTAAGAGTAGTGATGTCAGAGCTGTCGTCTGCATAAAAATCTATGGTCGTCTGCTTTTGCTGCTGCTCGTCTCGGCTGCATCATGGAGGACGCCCGGAAATTCCAGTGCGGATTTTGTGACCTGATGTTTTATTCCGAGCAACATGCACAGAATCATACATACTACACACATCAGCTCGTTGCATGTGAAGGTCGAAAGCTGCGGACCAGAACCGCGCTACTGTTTCCCAGAATTCGCGGCAAATACCCCTAACACATTACGTGAATGCTTTACGAACACACGCAGATGACCACATACCGAAGTCAACACCGTCACACTAAAGCGATGCAGCGGCCAGCGGTTCAGATGTCCCGGGGCCCAAATGTCACTGTCGTCTGCTGTCACCATGGTACTCGCGCTCGTTCGACAACCTGCCCGAGGGTTCCCCTACTCTCATGGTCACATAGTACAACTCTGTCACGTGACCAACTCCTAGTAGAGAGTTAGTTCTGGAACGCAAATACCCAGTGCAAGACACCGATTTTGGCGGACTCTTAAGAGCCTCATAAGTCTTAAGGCGGAGTCTTAATTGTTGCGTCACGTCGATCATAAGCGATCAGGCTTTGTCTCTAAGTCGTGTCGATCTAGGTAGCATTTTCCCAACACTTGCTGTTGCTCGGTCTTGCAATATGCGCAAGTGACGAAAGTGCTCGGTTGGAGTTCCTGTCAAAACCAAGCTCTCTCGACGAAGCAAGAAAGAGATCTGCAATGGCCTGTAATCTGTAAGACCAGTGAGACATGCATTCTACGCTGGGGAGAAGAAAAAAAAGTCACTAGCGGTGTAATAAGGCAATTCAAGTCACGCTGTTAGAACCCAATAAACAAATGCAAATAAAAAAGAAGTACGCAGGAGCAAGTCAGATGCTTTCTTTTTTTTTCTTTTTAGGACATCGGCATCATGATAATCTGTACATTAATCATAGCTGGAGCAGTGGAAACCAGCAATCTTCACAAGAGAATCGCTCTCAAGTCTTTACTAGTGATCGGCACGAGCAACCTCAAGTAAACGTCAGATATCTACACTTACCTTACGTAAAAGTAATCCAACTGATTCCTAAAATGACACGTAATGATTCTTAATTGTTTCGTAATTTTTAATGATTCGCAAAGAATGATTGCAGCGCTGACAACGTGTATTGTCCCTGCAGGTTACTTCTCGGGTTTATGCTCGTGACCATGTTCCTATCCATGTGGATTCCGAACACAGCTTCCACGTCAATCATGGCGCCAATCGCCATGGCTGTCGTAGATCAAATGCAGGCGACGAACGTGAATGAAGAGATCGAAAGTAAGTACATATTAGGTAAAATGCCAAGCTTATATGGATCGTTTTCTCGACGGACCGTCTCCCATACAGTTCCCTGCAATGCTTCTGCACGTTTCCTGCAAGGACAGGAAACGGAAGCTAAATCAGCAATTGTAATGCAACTAGTCTACTTGAGTGGCGACAGTAACGAAAGTGCATCGTGTGTTTACGAGCAAAGACAAACGCAGGCCCGGTCTTTGGTCTGCACGCGCGCTGCGTTCCCTTACTCTCATTTGGAGTACTCTCATCCGAGGTGAGTGAGCTTGACGTCAGTTTATGACCCGCATGGAAGGGCCAATCAGGTGCCGTGACGTCAACGGCGGAGTGGCCGGAGAGTATACGTGGTAAGCGCCGCGCTTTCCCAGTAGCAAACGAATTTGGTGCGACCAATGAGCTATCTTCTACCTACGTCACGAAAGGAGACTCTGCAACCATCTCACTCTCCACTAATCGCTATACTTTCACCATTTGCCGTTCGAAACCGAACGAGCAGATCGATTTCCTTTTGCACTGTGAGCTTGCGCCACCGTGGAAGTCCGACGGCCTGCCGCCGAGAAAACGCTCCACGCGGTGCACCCTAATTCAAGTATATTTTGTTTGAAGAACAGTACTAAACTACGTTTCTTTCAGACGGAAAACTAGACGTCGTCTCGATGGACGTCATAGGTGGTCACGATGAAAGCGGGAAAGAAAACCAGGATCCACCGAAAGCTGCGATACAGATCCGCAAAAGGTATGTTTCATGGCGCAGGGCCTTATTAATATAAATCCGAATGACGACAGGAATTTCTTTTTTGTTTTATTTTAGGGAGTCGTCAGAAAGTGGACAGGATAAACTGCGCAAAATGATGCTTCTATCGGTAGCATACGCAGCCAACATCGGTGGAACAGGATCTCTCATTGGAACCGGGCCAAATTTGGTACTGAAAGGTGTAATAGAAATGTAGGACATTTTAATTTCTTCGTCTATAAACAGGACATTCTCCTCTATAAACGTCCCTATTTAAGTGTCGTGCAGTTCCGAAGGATTGTTGGTTTATGTTCATCAGGACAAGGAAAGTGAAAGCGGATACCGTCAACGTACCGACACGGACATGCTCTTGTGACGGGCGGGGAACATCTATACAGCCCTTTCAAATATTCCCTGTCATACGGGATATTAGTTTACTATATTGAACCATATTGACCGTTGTTCCCACAGGCGTTTTCCAGAATGTGACCTCGTTACATTTGCCTCGTGGATGCTCTACAATGTTCCCCCCATGTTAGCCTGCGTCCTTCTGGCGTGGCTCTACCTCCAATGGTTCGTCAAGAAAGCAATGTGAGCAGACATTGAACTTTACATTTGAGTTTTAAAAAGCGACATCGCAACCGGAAGCACGCGTGCTACAGTTACTGCAATGTATTCGAAGCTGATAGCGTCCTACTGACAGCATTCATATGCGAGTGCTGAAGTCGACGTTCCTTTCAATAAGGAAGCTAGGTTGCTAGATGTGGTAAGATCTCTCGTTACAGGAAGTGTGGTAAAGAAATAGGTGTAGAGTTCTCCGATATGCAATGTTTCGCTGGCAAATGTAGTTCACATACGCGACGTTGCACGCATGGAGGCACTGCTGTCGCTGCCAGAAAACCGAGAAGACATAAACTGCTTGCTCACATATTCGTTTAACCCCCACAGGAAGGACTCGCGGCGCCCTGCATCGGAAGACAGTGTTCGAGAAGAAATTAAGAGACGGTACAACGAATTGGGTACCATGAGGTGTGAGATATCTCTGTATACTCATTGATAGGTAACGGTTACCAAACGGGCAATCCAGGTAACTGATGGGAGGTTCTCATATCCAGTTTTGCAGAGACCGTTGTGGTTACACTAATGGTGATCATGGTGGCGCTATGGTTCACCATGCGGCCTCGGTTCTTTCCCGGTTGGGCTGACGCCCTTCCGCATGGGCAGTGAGTATTCTAAACACTGCGGCTCCAACGAGAAAGATGTAAAATTCTTTACTTATTCTGGTTTCAAGTAAAATCAAAGGCACGGTTCCGGCGATGGCGGTGGCCCTCGTACTGTTCGTGATCCCCAGGGACCCGCGCAACCTCGCAACCAGCCCACCGATCATGACGTGGGAAACAGCGAGCGCCAAGGCCCAGTGGGGCGTCATGATCCTCATTGGAGGAGGTTTAGCGCTCGCTGCGGCTTCGGAGGTAAGTTACGGCGACGTCAATGACCCGCTCAGTCTCCCAGGTTCTTCACGGACGAGCTCTTGCGCAGAAATCTGGCCTCTCAAGACTCCTGGCTGAGAAGCTGATGGTGATGCAGGCGTTGCCAAACGCGCTGACGATGAGTCTGCTCTGCACCGCAGCGTCATTCCTTACCGAGATTACCAGTAATACGGCAGTTATATCCATTATGCTGCCTGTCGTCTGCAGTATGGTAGGTACAAATTTATGTGAAAGTACTAACAAAAAATTTAAACTGCGACTCAGAGCTAAAATATTCGCTATTATACCACGTGTTATAAATCAGTCTGGCTCGCAGACTTACTACGCAAAACAGAAACGCCGTCAGTGGACTTTGCTTCCACGAATTTTTCAAAGAACCCACAAAATCTCATAGTTTCCGATTCTCCAACGGTGAGTGAAGTCATCAAGATCTCTGACAGCTGTCTTTTAATATGGGCACGCCCATCTTCCCGTTCTCCTTACTCCACCTCACGTTGGAAGATTGCCAGCAGCTGCAGCAACGAGAGGTGACGTCACAAAGTTGTCGTAATGACGCACACAAGGGGTGCGTTAAGTAGGCGCCCCGGAGCGAGAGTGTTTCAGACTACACGAGCGCCACTCGCGCACCCGAGAGTGTGAGACTCCGTGCCGCTTTTTCGAGCTCGCGTTTCAAATGCGTGCATGGAAGCAGACGACGAGCGCCCGGATGCTTGAGATTTTCCATGACGTAATTCCTGTTGAGCGGCGCCAGGACGACCTTCGAAGTATGGGCTCGGAGGCAATGTACGGACTGTCTGTGTTACCCAATGCTCCGATTTCACTGTAATATTTTTATAACTGTTATCATGCTGTTTTATTAGTGGACAACTTCCACACGGATATCGACGATTATTCACGTGAAATGCAGTGGTTTAATGCAGACATCTTCACGCTATGCAGCCATCTTCATACTAAACATCTCCTATCGCGTCTGTTACAAGTTCCCATCTTTTCCAATTCATTCGCTGTTACAAGGAAAAGTCTTCAAAACCGTTGTCGTTTCTTTCAACATTGCTATAGGTTCAAATTAAGCCAACGTGTCCTCCGTCTGTGCACTGCATGAGCATACAACAGGAAGCGTCATCAGCGATCGAGCAGTGTAACGCTCCAAAGTCACTTTTCCCTGTTTAGTGGCCGCTCCGAGTGTCTCATACTCCCCATTTGAATGCGCCAAAAGAGGGGCGCCTACTTAACGCACCCAATGACGTCATGCTTCTCAAGACTAGATATTAATTTTATGATAACTTTCCCGTCACGCGGGGAAACAATATTTTGGGACAACATAGTGCGGGACAAGCAGATTGTGATGACATATAAATTAGCTAGAATTGTGAAGACGCGATATTTAGTCCTTCATTGGCACTTTAAAAAGTCTTCATTCTATAATGCGTTGGTTTTGGCTTTGGCCTAGGCTTTGGCACTACGCGTCCACCCGTTATATTTCGCAATGCCAGTGACGATTGCCTGCTCCTTCTCCTTCATGCTTCCTGCTGCAACGCCTCCCAACGCTATCGTCTTCGGACTCGGAAACATGAGGATACCGGACATGGTAAGCCCCAGGAAGTAGATGTGGTTGATGTTTCCCTATCGAGATGCACTTGTGTGAGAAAACATTACTCTCTGTCTCGCAGGCAAAGCCAGGATTCGCTATGAACATAATTTGTGTCCTCGTCGAGGTCGCAGCCATTCATATGCTGGGAATTCCTATCTTCGGCCTCAGTTCTTTCCCTTCTTGGGCCGAGTCTGACCACAACATCACCGTCCCGACAACTTCACCGGAACATTTTTCAGTGCCTGCACTCTACTCAGCGAACAATTTCACTCTTGTATGAGTGGTGTAATATAGCCAGTTATATACGAAGCCTAATGCTTGAGGGCATTTTGGTGTATTTGCTTAAAATTTCTACAAATGTATATGTACGAATGTATAAAATTCGTCGACAGATACACAATAGATGTCTGTAACACACACGAAGTGAAACGGTAGGAAAAATAACTGCACAGTATTTGCATGATGGTCAGCAGTGACGCCCCCGTAGACGCCGGCACTGGGGAGGACAAATCTTGTCCAGCAGTCGGGTCGTACAGGTTGAGAGAAAGTTTTTTGGTGCTTTTTCTTCGGTGTGACACCCTGGCGTCCGCCGGAACCAGGTGAGTTCACTGTTTTGGAGGGGTGGAAGTGTGCACTGTTGGCGACACACAGCGGTAGCTTCCACTTCCCAGGCACTTCCGCTTCCAAGCGGCAAGCTTCCGCAAGCTTCCGCTTCCCAAGCGACACCGGAACTACCACTGCGCGTCGCCAACGGGCACGTTAGGTTCGTGCTCCGGGAACATTCCCTCTTTCAGCGGATCACAACACCTCCAAAGTGACTTCCGGTGCACGTTCCCTGGTACACCCTGCGCACCCCTTCTTCGGTGCTGGGGAACCACAGCACGCTGGGGAAGAGCGGGGCCAGTTCCGGAGCGTGATGCATGTTCCGGTGTACTGCCTTTCGAAATGGCGCAACCGTTGCAACACGTTGCAACCCCTTTGTGTTTCCGGAATCATCGGATGTCGGCGGTAAATAGTTATAATATTATAGAGGACTGCTATGGTCTACTGCTATGTTTACTTAAAAGCAGACGGCAGAAGAAATCTCGATAGGTGGCGCGCGCTCAGCGGCTCTGGCGCTCGGCTTCCGGATAGGCTCACAAACACTATTAAGTGGAGACACCAAGGGTACGTTCCCCTGAGAACCCGGGATATGGCGCTCGGGAGCTTGCCTAACGCGCCCAACGGCGCACCCTTCCACCACTCCGAAACAGTGAACTCACCCGCTTCCGGCAGCCGCTAGGGTGTCGCACCGAAGAAAAAGTACGTCGCCGGTCGCCCGCGTGTTCCGTAAACTTTTGTCCCAACCTTTACTAATGAGAGAGACGAAGTCAGGGCGAGTCGGCGGGCTTAAAAGGATGGCAGCAAGCGGAAACCCATCTATGAAACCGATACTACTATGTCCGGCATCGGCCGCCAATCCACTTGGCTATTTTTTTTCGTCCAAAATCTGCATAAACTATCCTTCTAGATCAGCGCTGCTTCCGCAGCTGTAGAAGCTCCGGCGGCGTGACGTCACTCACTAACAGGAGGAGTGAGACAGCGGCGCTGAGAGGAGGAGAACGGCGCAGTCCAGACGTGCGCACGGCCGCGACATTCCGTTTCCCAAGGCCGTTCTTTGATTGTTGGAATCAAGGAATCGAGGTGTTGGTGGAAGCAAGGAATCTTCGGTTTCCTTGATCTTTCGAGCGTTGATGCGCTGCTCAGACGTTTACCGGATGACAATGTTACATTATCGTCAGTCATACTCATACCCATTAAAGACGGCGGCCACCAGTATTCATCCCAATGGGAAGAGCGGTTTTGGCAGTCCACCCCTGTTGGTTCGTCGCTGGGAATGAGGCTAAGGAGCGCACGGAGACTGATGGACGAGACAAGACCACTTTACTGTTTACAAACAAAAGGCGCCATCGGCGCATGCGCGGGGTTGGTGTGAGCAAAACACGCTGGACGCAGCGTGCGAATGCTTTCCGCAAGTGCGACATCGCGTTGCTCTGCTACACCGCTCTCTACTGTCTCCTTCCACAATACCCGAATAATTTAGAGCTCCGAAAGAATCAGACAAGTGTTGCTACAAGGCAAAGTTGCTTATGAACGGTATACAACATGACGATCCCTTTGCGATGCACATCGAGAACTAGACAGCCCACCCACAAAACATGCCGCCGATCAGGATCGCATTGTAGTTTATCTAATATTTTCGCCGGGCCAGTTTACTATTGACACTGTGCAAGCATACAAGACACTGGAAGAACAGTTACTTCACCTTAGGCGAGCAGTTTGATTGGGGCGTTCCTGAAAACAGCGCTGATGTGGTAGCGTGCACCGATTGATGGGCGACGTTCATTTGTACACAGGTATCGTGAGGGGATCTCATAGAGGCGATGTCAGGGAATCTTTCCGTTTAACTGATCAAAACGATTCACAGTCAAACGATTTCTTTCTTGTGCGTTGCGCGGAAACTGATGAAAAGTGATTTCGCCACCCTTTCCCCATCGGGTTGTGTATCCGAAAGATACACGATTTTGTGGCATGCCCACTTTGCATGAAAACAATCACTCCAATTGATTGCTGTTTTGCCCACACCAAGCAGACGATCTGCTGACTCCAGCGCCACCGCACGTGACGTCATGCGCGCGAACTGGTCTATAGGATAGAAGTGTCAGTGCCGACTATAGATAAAAGTGTCCAATTTATTTGAGTCCCGACTAGAAAAAAAAAAGTGCCTACTAATTCGCTCAAGTCTGCTTGCACCATGCCCAGATTCCTGACCTTTGCAGAACGAGTGAGCACTTATGGTGACAATCACATCAAATATCCTATTGACTAGTCATTGTTCGTATGGTCACACACGTCAGCTGGACTGCAATGTCCGCAACAGTGCAGTTATGACCACAAGGAAAACGAGCACGTGGTTCACATAGACAACGGTAGCCGCTCCCTTTGTGCTCGATCGGTCGCGGTAGCCCCCAAGACACGTTGCATAGTCGATGATGTAAGAGAGAACGTTTTGTTCTATGACTCCTCTAACCAAGTGCGCCATTGGTCCAGAAGCGTACAGCGCGACGTCTTCCCCACCATGGGTCTCTGTCGAGAGTGGAACAAGCACAGGCTGTTGATAGTCCAGCGATTCTGTAAGATAATTTTTAAGATGATATTAACGATTACGGGTATCTCCAATGTCCAATTTGTCTTACGTGAATGCTCGACGTTGTTGCTGGACCTGGTTGTCTTCGATGGACCGTTTGTGTAACCGAGTGTCGCGTAAGGAAGGTGGTCATATTTGGAGACACCAGCCATGCCGAAAATTGGGTTTCCTCTCTTCGGGTAACCATTGATTACGAATGAGTGTGAATGATCGGCTGTCACCAGAATCAACGTATCATCCAGATCTGTCAATGACCGGGCAAGATGCACAGCGCGGCTCATCTCCTCAGCTTCGCCCAGGGACAGGTGGGCTTTGTTCTCGTGGTGTGCGTGGTCGATTCTCCCTCCTGGAACAAGTTAATGCATCAGCGCTAGAAAATTATGTTAAAGTGCTACTACGGTCCAAGAAAGACGTTTATTACTAAATAATAAAGAAAAAAAACATTAAAGACTACGCATGTCGTCGATAAACCTTACGCGTTACCACGAATATTCGAAAGAACCCTCAAAACTAAATAGTTTCGGATTCTCCAAGAATAGGTGACGTCACCGGAGGCTCCTGGCAACGTCATCTAGAAAAAGAAAGCCTGTATTCGCTTAAACGATGTGATGTGAAGTCAACCCTTGCGATAGTCGTGATGTTGCCCGCCCGAGAGTGGCCTACTACGGCAAGCATCATCATCATCATCACCACCACCACCATGTGCACGATCCTGTGAACCCTCATACCCTGAGTGCTTGTACATGATACATGCCTTCTACCATAAGAGCGAATCCTTGTGAGCTTTTCTTCAGCATACGAATCGCAGTTTCGACCATTTCCGGTAGAGAAGGCTGCTCTTTGGACCGTTTGAGAGCGTAGTCCATGTGGTCAGGAGAGAAAAGGCCTGGAACGAACCATGTTAGCCATCGGGGTCAGTTTCCTTGGATGCACAAGGGCTCACCCATTAGGTACTCTGTTGAGTTGAGGTCAATATTCCGCAGTGCCTGCGCTGTGGCAACAAACGTTGCGTTTTCTTTCGAAGACATCCACTCTTTCACAAGGTCTTGGCCATCGGTACGTCTCGCACTCGAAGTGCTGCCTTTGGGTTTGAAATAGTCCAATCCACCACCGAGCACAACCTGCGAAAGTGATGATGTGACAGGATGATGTGACAGGAAGTCAACACAAATACCTCAAAACCGAAGTTCCCAATAAACGATGAGACATCATTTAGACATCCCCATGATGTCACTGAGTTGACAACATGATGTCCGGCGGAGTTGGGCCAACGAAAGACGAACTTCCACAGACCAACACGAGCCCGCGTTTCTCTCTCTCTCGCAATAAATCCTCCATGTAATATCCCGTCAGGGACATTACACATGATTCGAACAATTCTTGAAACAGCCGCAGCGGGACATCCTTCAGATATATTATACGACCAGGGACGTCCATTTGTGAAGCTCCCAAAGACGTCAGGCGGACATTCATTTTTGGATATGAAAGTTATGCCCAAGGCGCGTGTCCGTCGGACGTCTGGAGGACATCCTCTGAGCACAAATATCATTGGACTTTTCAGGACGTCCCTCGGACATTGATGGTTTTCTGGACAGTTCTGCACCACACAAGACGTAACAGTGACGCCAAATGAAATACAGTTGGCCCTTGACTTTCGCGAATTTGAGGATTCGCATTTGTATGTGTGTGTGTGTGTGTGTGTCGTTTTTACAGCTGCCTGTATAGTCCATAATTATAAACGCCTGAGTCTGGGCACACAGAAGGACGAGACGAACACACGACTTGGATACTTCGAATGGCTCTGCTTCGCAGTGTGCGAACAGAACCCCAAAGCGGAGTGTGCAAATCTGCTTCCAATAGCTCTGGTCTCCTAGAACCAGTGGGACTAGTGATTATGGGTCCAAATAAACATGGTGGTTCTACTCTTCCTGAAAGTACTTCCAAGAGGGAAAATACAATGAAGACCTTACAAGAAAAGGTAGAATTATTCGATATGCCGCGTAGTGAGAAGTCAACAGCTGTAGTTGCTTTGCAGTATGGCGCCGTCGAGTCAACAGTACAGCTTCATGTTATTCACAAATTTTGACTTTGGGGGTTCGCGAAAGTCAATACCAGCTGTATTTTGTCATTGCACCTATATTACAATAGTAGGTGTATTGCTGCAACTTGCACGTGTGGAAGAGACCATTTCTAAAGCGGTGTGTTTCCACGCAATCAATTGCTTGTGTGTGTTCTACATTTCTCTTTGATTCCACGTGTATATAAGGCGCCTCGACTCGTGAGTTCAAAACACTGAAAACAAAATTGTCGAGTCCGTCCTGCTACGCTCTTCCAAAGCTGGCAGCCATGTTCGTGTGTGCCGGGGGATACAGCCCTTCTTGCTGAGGTTAACTGAATTATTTTCCTATATACTGGGTACTTTTCGATGTTCTATTACGTTTTTTATGATACCTGCTGCATTAATATCGCTTTCAAAATTTGTTTTCGTACAGCCTTGCCTGTGCCCCCCGTACCGCATTGGTACGAAATTTTAAACAATTTTTGTGACACAAAATTTCGTTACATAGATGGAAGAAGGTTCACATACTTTGAATTTGTTGCCGGGAGCATCTTCGATAAGTTGCCTGGCGATGTCCTTGCAACGGGTGACGCCTTTGGGCATCTTACTGTCTGCCTCCCAGTCTCTGTTCACTGAATGACTGTAGAGTGCTGCTGGCGTGGCGTGCGTTACACGTGTGGAAGTCACGAATCCCGTTGCCATACCTGCACAATGCCATACCAGTAAAATATATCTTCTTTTTGTGCCAACAACGCATTTTGTGAGCAGTATAAGAGGATATCCCCGCGTGGCCGGCATAGATCTCGGCCCGCTTCCACGAACGTTGAGGAAGTTCCTCAGTAGCGTGGTTCCTCACTAGAGGAAGAGGTAGTGCTTCGGGCACGCGCTACAGTCGTCAATGCTGCCCTTGCGTAGAGCACTGGCAAATATACTGAGGACGGCACTCACCCGAGCAGCAGAACATCTTGTTCCAATATTGGACCAATATTGGCAATGTGGGCCCAATATTGGACCAAGATTTGACCAATGGACAAGATTGGCAATATTTTTGGACAAAAATTGGACAAGAAAGATTAAGGGTCTCGTCGACGTCCACGGAAGACACAAACGGTACAAAAATCCAACACTGAAGTTTTCAACTTATTTAATGACACAACTTTCATGTAGCAGACTACATTTCTTCAGGAGTGAAAAACACAGGCCACATGGTGTACATTATATGGTCACAGGATACCACGTGAACACAGAATGAAACAAATGAATGAAAAAAGGAGGAGGAGGAGAGGAATCTGCCTTGTGAGTGACCTTGCCTTTATGTCGGGGTTCGGGGGATCTTTCCTTTCCGGGGGAAAGGCTGTGCAGTTTGGGTTATTGGTGTCGACACGTTGTCCCGAAGAGCAGTGCATTTCCAAGCCCGACGTTTCGGAATCTATAAACGGTCTTCTTGGCACACTATCTTGGCCCAATATTGGCCCAATATTAGGCCTTTATTGCCAATACTGGACCAATATTGGACCGAGATGGTGTGCAGCTTGTGTTATTGGTGTCGACGCGTCGTCCCGAAGAGCAGTGCAGAACGAACGGATAACCGGTTGTTCAACATTTCCAAGCCCGACGTTTCGGAATCTATAAGCGGTCTCTTCTTGGCACACTATCTTGGCCCAATATTAGGCCTTTATTGCCAATACTGGAATAATATTGGACCGAGATGGTGTGCAGCTTGTGTTATTGGTGTCGACGCGTCGTCCCGAAGAGCAGTGCAGAACGAACGGATAACCGGCTATTCAACAGTTCCAACCCGACGTTTCGAAACCAATAAGCGGTCTCTTCTTGGCACACTATCTTGGCCCAATATTGGGCCTCTATTGCCAATACTGGACCAATATTGGACCAAGATGGTGTGCAGCTTGGGTTATTGGTGTCGACACGTCGTCCCGAAGAGCAATGCAGAACGAACGGATAGCCGGTCCATAGGATAGCCGGCTGTTCATAGGAAAGAGGATAGCCGGCTGTTCAACATTTCCAGCCCGACGTTTCGGAACCTATAAGCGGTCTCTTCTTGGCACACTATCTTAGCCCAATATTGGCCCAATATTAGGCCTTTATTGCCAATACTGGACCAATATTGGACCGAGATGGTGTGCAGCCACTGAGACATCATGTTGCTATATCAGTTAATAGTCCGATGCAACTGACCTTTTTCCTGCGCCTTATCCATGAAGGAATATACGTAGTTCCCAGCAGCCGAGTCGCAGTTTGACAGCTGGGCTCGCGCAGAAAGACCAATAACCGCATTTCTCGTTTTGACCCCGGTAAACATAGCTGTAGCAGAAGCTGCACTGTCCACCACTTGTCTGTCCACTGCGTAGGTCTAAAGGAAAGAAAGGTAACTTCGCAGAATGCGCGTGTCAAGTGGCGGGTATACGTCAAACGTGCACGACTCAACAGAAGACGGACTCTAGTACTTTTGGTTTCTGTATATTTGTGAAAGTAATTTTCAGAGATGCAAGGTGTCATTAAAGGCTAGATAGCCGTAGCACAAAGTATCAAAGTTCTCTATCCTTTCAGCTGACCACCGCGGGTTATTCAGAGGGGAGGAATTAGCGGGAACTCCGCAGAACGACCTCTCCTCTCGAAATTCTATTTTTGAAGCTGTATTAATTTGTAGGAAAATATCTGCCTGGGAAACGTTAGCACGTGTGTCCCTAGAAAGTGCTCGCTAGCATTGTTTTCACATCGGCTCTCATGCGTGACGGCGAATATGATACGAGCAGCAACTACATATATTAGCCTTTTTCGTCGTTCACGACTGACTGGCTATGCTTTCCCAGTACACAGTGTTTGACATGCGAAAAGAAAACAGTCGGAGAAAGTGGTCGGTTCTGAGAAATGACGTCAGAGAAACGTCACAAGGTAAATCCGGGGGGTGGGGTGACGTAGGTAATTCTGGCTTCACTAGAATTTATGCTGCTGCTGATGGTAGTGGAAAAAAATGGCGTCCCGTCGTACCCTAGCAGCTCTCCAACGAACCATGCTCGGCGCGCGTCAAAACAAGTCCACGTGGATAGCACAAAGTACCAAAACCAGTCCGGAGTAGGGCCGACAAGGTCGCGCCATTCGTGCGGTCTCCCCACTGGTCCCCACTTCTGTCGTCCCCATAGTGCGCCATCTAGTGAAGACGGAGATAATCCTCTCCGGTGCCTCAAGGCCATACGCATGCGCATAGGCCATTGTGAAAAAGGTCTATTGAATTTAAAAAGAAAGAGAAGAGAAAACATGGAGACGCAGTGTTCATCAACATCCCAGTAAAGCAAATATGTTTCAGGGATATCCTGGGGAAGAACTGAATTTGACATTTCCCAGGGATGTTCGTGAACCTCCCCTTTACGTCCGTGGGAGGTGAAGGGCAACATACTTTCTTCCTCATTTTGCAATCCGGGGGACGTCCCACGAATGTCTATGTTGGATATCTGAACGTGAATGGGACGTTTACCGTTGCGCATATCAAATTAGCTTGTATACTTCCATTATGTATTGGACGCTGGTGTGTGCTTCTCACTGTGAAATGAAAAATGCGCCACGTGACGGTGATACAACAGAAATTAAAGTAACTCAGGGGAAAGGTGCTGACGCGTGTATATAGAGGTTAGCAAATCTGACCGGAAATCAGAAGATCCAGGTTCGACTCCTGGCGTCAGCGTCTGGGCGTTCGAAGCTTACGTGTTTGTGCCGTCCTTATCTATAGGGTGCCTCGGCTAATAGACCTCTCCGTGTTTGTAAACAAATGACGTCATAGTGTTCGACAGCGCCACCAGTTTGGTAGACTTGACCTGTCCTTCTTCTGTCCTTCTTAAAAGGGCGGCCACATCCGTCCCAGTCGATGTCGAAACTAGTGTCATTTTATTCATCGTGAACCAATAACCGCGGTATCGAAAACCCCACGCGAAAGGGTGGCGTAGTTTGACTGTTATCCAATGAAATAGATGAGAAGAGCAGACGCCGGATGTTGAGAGTATTCCGGAATTCTCTCTCTGGAAAAACGAGAAAACGTCATTCCCTAAGAACCAATGATGGTATCACCTTGAGAAAGGGAATGCCGCGGGCGGCCGTCTCATACCCGGCATCTGGACGGCGCCTTTCTTCTCTGAACGCCGCCCTCTCACTCCTCCGCTTAGGGAGTGACGTCACGCCGCCGGAGCCAATTGCTGCTGCGGAAGTAGCGCCAGTCTTTAAAATTCGTCTATTTAATATCTAAGCACTTTGCGGACGAAAAAATTAGCCAAGTAGATTGTCGGGCGATGCCGAACATAGTGGTATATAGCTTTCATAGATAGCTTCATGAAGACTCTGTAGGAACGGAGGGGACGTAAGCCTGCGAATTAACCCATCACACCGCTATTTTGCTACCTGCTTGCTCGGTTTGATAAAGAACAACATAGGGAGGCTAGCTCAACTCTACATTGTGCTGACTACTCCAGCGCGCTTAGGGTAGAGGGATGTCGCTACCAGGTTCCCAAAATGATGATTGTTCCAAAGAGTCCTAAGGAAGGGAATTACAGAGTGGAACACACATCATGTCGATATGCGACTGGTCAGTCACCTATAGCTGTGTTCAACTCAAGAAGGAAATGAAATCTAGTCCGTCAGCTCCAAAAACTTTACTGCGCCGAAGATAGGATAGCTGGACGCAGAGAGGCCACGCTCTTTCCCTGCGCCAGATAATGTAATACATCACACTCACTCTGCTTCCGTATTCGCTGTTACGACTGGCTGCGTGGCACTACGCTGCAGCAGAAAGTGTGCTCCCCTACCGATGACGCGTGGCGGCGCTGCAGTATTTCTCCTGGCGCGCTATTTCGTCTCCTGATCTCCAACGGCGTATGTAGCTGACGGACTAGATTTCTCCTCCTTCTTATGTAGAACACGACAATAGTCCTCTCTTTTTGCTCTTCTTCCAGTTCGAAACGCTCTCCCACTGGATCACAAACGTTACGCTACATCGTTTGTACTCACCTTGACCAATGCTGTGTAGGGAAAGCGATCGAAGGCCAGCATGGCTTCTTCGCCGCTCTTATTCTGCATCTGTCCCGAGTAGATCCTAGCTGCCGTGACCGTCGAAATGCCCATCCCGTCACCAATGAATACAATGATGTTCTTGGCAGGACTGTCGATGATGTGTGGGTGCAACAGCTGCTCTAGTCTTTGTCTACCTGACCTCTCCCAGAAGTCCGGGTCCGTGTCATCCGTCGAACCTTGAACAACACGTGAGAAGTAATGGTTGAGAAAAAAAAGTTCATCAACAGTAGGGACGATCTCTCTGGGTAATGTAGCCGACGGACTTTCACGCGCAATCCAATATGCATGAACATAAATTGTAACGTGTAACGTATTTTCTACATTCCATACTTGAATACCCTAAGATAGAGGAAAGAATTTGAGCACAACACAACAAGATCAAACGAGTTCTTTCTCGATCTCCGTGTACTGTATTTCTTTTAAGTATGTTGAAAACACTGCGTGTTTTCAACGCGTCACGGAGCTTTGGCAAAACGGCTTCAAAAACACAATAGATAGTTTCTGTGTACGTAAGGGATAGCGTTGGTAGCTTTGGTAGTTCGGTAGCTTAGTTTTGGTAGTTTTGGTAAGGGGTAGCGTTGGTAGTGCGCAAGCGCAAACCATAAAGAGGGCTTCGCGCAGTGCGCAGAACCACAAAGCTATCTCTTACGTACGCAAAGGCGATAGCGTACGATGTACTAAGACCCACTAATAAGTCCATCGTGCTCTCCCTTTGAAGTGACGTCATATACATCCCCCCTCCTGCCCCTCACACACAACCAAACGCAGCCCAATGTACTGAAAGTTGAGTGCAATAGGGGTGAACGGGTAGGTGGAAGGCCTTGAACAGACTCGTGAAACTAAAGAACACGGATAAGACGCATGCCGGCCACCCCTATTGCACTCGACTTTCAGTGCATTGTGCTGCTTGGGAGGTTGCTGACGCATGATATGACAACTTCATGTATGGTATCTTTTGGTAGATTGGAAGCATTCTAAGAAAACGACACGATGTCGTACGCTATCAAATAGAAGGGCAGGAATGTGACGTCATCAATTGTAAGGGTTTAACCGGACTGGATTATCATGTTTTCGGAACAGCTATCGTGAACACACCCCCCGGTATGACAATAGAGCTTTAGTAGGTTGTAAACACTCTACAAAATCGATACGGTAAACGATAAGCTGTCAAATAAAATGTCAACAACGTTATCTCAGCCACTTCAGAGGAGTCAGGCAATCGGCTCATCATGGGCGATAGCGAACACTCAAACTTTTATCAATGTGAATAAATGACTCATTGATTGGTTTTTCCGTATATCCACAAACAAGACTATCCTGTACAAAGTTGCTCAGGAGACAAATATGTTGCCTCCGAAGAGCATCTCTATTGCAGCCCATTGATACTGAGTCTACTATTTGGAACTACGCTTCTTGGCCAGCACAGCATACAGAGAACATAGACGGCGCATTAAAACAGCGTGAGAATCGGACCATTTTACATCGAGGCAACGCCACAAAAAGTGTGAGAAAGAGATAAAGGTGTTTTCGTGGGATGCCGAACGAGTCATACCGACGTTTGTGCAGTTCCTCCTTTCATGTTTTTCACCAATGGTCTCTGCAGGGTTCCCCATACAAATTTAAAATCGTGTAGCGACTCGAGGAATTGTTCGATTTGGGCGAAATATGTCTCGACTGACTGATTTCTAGTGCTCATCGAGGCTACACAGTAAGCAAAATAAAAAGTACATCGGGGACTTATAGTCACCTATAGTATTGCAATTCACTCTCCATTTTACTCCCCGGCCCTGAAATTTACTCCCCAACAATGCAAAAAGTCCCTAAACTTTGCATAAACTTCCATGCATTAATCCCAAAAAGGACTATAAAATTACTGTTTTTTTTTCTCCTTCCTATAGAGTGCAGATGTTTGGCGTGGGCTTCAGAACCTTCCCTACAGCGCTCAACAACAACAACAATAAATTAATTAAGGAAAAGTGGTGATGACATGGAATACTTCCCCGCAGTGGTCACAGGACCCAATACCCCACTTCACAGACAATAATATGAGAGGATGAATTAATGGTAGGCGCGAAGAGATGACAGGTCAGAGTTCTGTTTAGAGCTCCTCGAGGAGGTCGGTATATAGCTTGAACGAAACTATAAAGAGGGAGCGAGAAGCCCAGCACTCATGCGCAGGGCTGCTTCATGGGCCAAGGACTACGGACAAAGTAACAAAAAATTGGATTTCGTCAGTTATAATTCATGTAGTTCCTACACGCCTTTTTCTCGGCTATATTGTTAGCGGGGAAGACTCGTTAATATTTCAGATTCAGGCTATAGGTGCAAGGTGTGGCGTAGTCATATAACAGGAACACATAACAGGGTCGTAACAGAATCACCCTGTCCTGCGTGGTTGGAAAAACAAATATGGAACGTATACAATGACCTTAGCAGTTGGAAGGCATGTGACGCGAGCTCGCAGAGACAAAGCTTTATAGACAAAGAACACTCGATATTTTCGTCGACACGGGAACAGTTTCTGGACGCATATCGGCAAGGTGGAAGATATCACGCGAT
Source organism: Ornithodoros turicata (assembly GCF_037126465.1). Classification (NCBI taxonomy): domain Eukaryota; kingdom Metazoa; phylum Arthropoda; class Arachnida; order Ixodida; family Argasidae; genus Ornithodoros; species Ornithodoros turicata. The sequence goes on along the minus strand of NC_088210.1, from coordinate 20,605,515 downwards.
CACGTCAGTATCATCGGCAATACTTCATTGTCTCGCTTCAATAGCACGTGGTAAAGACGCGTAGTTTAACCCAACACAGGTCAACGAGAGCGAGTGACACATAGGTTCGTGCGCTTGTTTACCAGAGAGGTTATCACGTGATTAGAGGAACCTTGTTTGTGGTGAGCTACCTTGCTGTAGAGGTGGAAGTGTTTACGAGGCACTTGAAAAAGAAAAAAGAAAAGAAAACAGTTCGTTGCGTATTCTGTTGGCCATACGTTAATTTTTTTTGTTCTGTTGGGACAAAGGAGTACTCCAGGGGAAAAAAAAGATCCTGATTTGACAAATATGCTGAACGCGTGTTTGTTTATTATTCTGCAGGGAAACGTGTAATCAGTCTACACAACAACAACAATAAATGATGACGATGAGATGGGGTGTTTCACCGCGGAGGTGCGGTACCCTATCCCATTGCACGGGAACATTATGTGAAGATGATGGAGGAAGGATGAAAATACAAGAAAGAACTAAAGGCGTCTGGAACAAACCAGTGCTCCAGTGTAATCAGTGTAAACTTGTATACATGTACAGGGAAGTACATATTAGTGCTTATCTGGGCGCAGGGAATAAAAAAAAATATCAGTGCCTTTGGGCCTACGCGCAAAGCGCCATCAGGACCATCGCTTTCAAGGACCATCATTGGAGGTTTGTTTTTGGCGGAAACTCTTTGTGAAAATCTCCTAAATCGTTTTTGAAAGCCATTTAATGTTTTGTGAAGTCATTTAGCTTTACTATTTGCATTGTCACTGCTGCGGTTACACAATTTCAGCGTACTTGAAGCACGGCGTGGCGATCACGTGGTAGTGGCACAGTCACGTGGTGTCACGTGACCCTATAAAGTCACGGACAGACCTACCCGGTGGAGAGCCCAATAAAGATATCGCTTTAATAAAAGAAACCGCGTTGAGGCAGGTGGTCTGGCAACCACATTCGATTTCGAAGAAACATATATTCTTCATTTCACGTCTAATCGTAGGAAAACAGATGAGTGTGACATTTTGAAACCTTCTATCACAAATGTTATCTCAAGATCGTGCTCATACGAAACGCACACGTATGCCTGAGAATCCTCTTGAAATTCTCACACTAAAACGCCAACAATAAATACTGCAAAGAGGCCATGCAGCCACTTTGCTTCAAGCCTGTGTTTCGCTTTTGTTTTTCTTTTGCAGATAATATTTACTTACTTACGTTATGTTGGTGGTTGGGGGCTGTACAAATTTAATGAGCGACCGAAGGTGAGAAACTCAGTTCGAAGACGATGCTTCTCGAAAGGCGATTGACCTTCTTCAGCCATTATACATGTAATGACGATGTAGTGACGCAATTTTCCACTCAATTTGTGACTCAAATAAAAGGACAAATGAAAAAATACATGTCAGATAACGCTGGGGAGTGTGAATTACTACTTTTTTCACTGGGCATGCGCAACATTTACATATTGCGTCTAGAGGATGGGATCTTGATCGCGTCGATGAGGCGGAACAGATGAAATTACGCCGCTGCAGCAACCTACGTATTTTCACGTTCCAGCAATATACACTGTGCAAGGTGGCATACGATATAATAACACTCTAGTACTCTGGCTATCGGAAAGACCGTTGTAAGAAAATTCGTGCAATCGTCACACAAGAAGCCGCTAGAAAAGAATCACTGTTGGAAAACGATGATGACAAAGTTGCATCGAGGATCACGCGCATCTCTTCGATTCATGGCACCAAGAAAAACTGTAAGAAATGCTAGTAAGACAGACTATAATAATAATTGGGTGTTTACGTCGCGAGACAACTGAGATCATGAGCGACGCCACAGCGGTCGGTCTGTGGATTGCTTTTGCGCACAGTAAGACAGACTGGTGACGAAGACATGTTTACTGGGCAACCGGTGAAAATGGAATGAAAAGAAAGCTCATGCGCATGTGAATGGTGCTTCACACGGAGATGAACGTGCGACATAGACTTCGCCCTTTGCCTTTCGCAACAATCACTATTTGAGTACACATTGTCGGGTGCTATAATATCACACTACTATAATTATTTACTCATCGCCATTCTATTCTACGTCGATAGGTGCCCGGATATCAGCTAGAAAGCATAGCGAACAGGAACACTCAAACAAGCTCCCCGGAACCAATACTGCAGCGACTTCCTTACATATTTTCCTGTTGTATGTCTGCAGTAAAAGAGAGTGAAGAAAAAAAAAAAAAAAAAAAGCACGATATTCTTCCACGTCAGATTCGCTTCCGTTCTTCGAAGTTACGAAGTGTACGTACTTGGCAGAAACACAATTCACGGGTTGCTCACGCGAGAAAGCGGACTTTCATTTCTCGTGCTGTCGCCGTCTCGGCTACGAGAAATTGGTCGAATTGGAACACGGATATCTATTGCTGCTTTAACGACCGCATTTTATTTCTTGTCTTTCTGCAGGAACGGTTTTTCCGCGACCACCTAAATTATAGCCCCGTAATTATGCGCACTAACGAATAACAGGTGCTGCAGTGAGCACAGCATGCAGTGTTCCGCGATGGGACTCACTCTTTCTCACTTGAAACAGAAGTCGGAGTAAAAGTAAGAAGATATACTCGCTGTGTATGTCGCCCGGCATATAGTCATGATCGATGGACGTAATTGTGCAATAGGCAATTGGAGTAGACTTACGCGTGAGGTGAGTTCGTCCACATTATGTGCTTCTACGTGCTGATAATTTCGACCACCTGACGTTCTTTTGACGTGCGCCGGAAATCTCCGGCGCACGGTGGTGCTGGAAGCAATGTTTACCTCCCCCGCATTGCTACTGTTGATTGATTGATTTGTAAAAGAAAAAAAAAATTCTATGTTCTTGATATCATTGTGCATTCAATGATGTGTGTCTGACAATTCAATTGAATTATCAACTACGAATGCTGTGGTGCTCGGAGTGTTGTTCAGAACGTATTTTTCGGTGTATAACGCGCACCCCTAAAAATGAGCCGAATTTGAAAAAAGAAGTTCGATGTATAACGCGCTCCGGTGCAACATTGCGGTGCGCGTTATACATCGAACTCTGTTCAAATTCGGCCCGTTTTTAGCGGTGCGCGTTATACAGTCAAACTCCTTTACAACGAAACTCAGGGGACAGCAAAAAAAATTCGCAGTAAAGGTATTTTCGTTAAAAAGGATGTCCATTATTGGACCTATAGGGCTCCAGCGGGACCGCAAAAAAAAATTGCTGTAGTGGTATTTTCGTTAAAAAGGTGTTCGCTATAAAGGAGTTTGACTGTACACCGAAAAATACTATACACGGACTGTAGAGACATGTAGCCGACTGATGTCTAGCGAAACACATGCGCAAATTAAAAGCAAATTTTATAGAACGATAAATATATATGAAACTACAAAAACCAGTGCGAAAGCAAAAGCAAAAAAAAAAAAAAAAAGAACAAAGAGAAACGTTAAAGAAAACTCAAGAAAACTACATGATTTAGCAGCTTTCCCGTTGACCGGTGTCAGTATCCGCCTAATGTACGCGCAGCGTATAATAATATAATACAATTTGTAGAGAGCACATTTTAAGCGAAGCTCATTGCACGGGCAAACCAGCAATTACGAGAACGAATATGAATTCTCTCCTCATTAAAGAAAGCTGAACCACTTACCGGAACAGCGCAGTATAGGTCCGAAAAGGCTCAAAAGAAAGAACAGCAGATGAGAACAGGTCATGGTACAGCGTGACGTGCCAAGATGCAGTGAGAGTATACGGCTCGGGAGAAAGTGGTTCACGAGCTGGGGGATAAGCAACGGATAAACTGCTGCTGCTGACATATCCACATTGGTTCCCTTCCTATCTCTTGCCTCCTCTCCCAGCCGCTTGTACACACACCAATGCACGCCCTCAGGACGAAAATGAGGCAGGAAAAAGCGGAGGAAAAGGATGTGTGGTCGGGGAAAACGTTTCCAAAAGACGCATTATGTCGAACAAAAAAGAAAAGAAAAGAGAAAAGGATAACGTACAGATTGCGAGTGCACGAGAGAAATGCCGCGTACGCTGCATACATTAAGATAGTCGTCGCGAAGAATGAGGCGCCGCCAGTGGTAGCAATCGGAAAATTATTCAGATTCTACGAACAACTGTGACGAGCTCGAAAACGAGAGAGAAAAAAAAAGAAAGAAAAAGAGAGTAAAAACATGTGCCCTTAATGTTCGGCAGCCCCTCATTTTCGCGAATTGCGAGGGCACGCCAAAATTTCGGACAATAGAATTGATACTTCATGCATGATGCTACAATCGCGAACTTTATTTTCACAAGTGGTTGTGCGGGTTATACTGTATACTAAGCATTTGAATTGCTGAATCTCGAGAGCACCATCGTAAAGTAAATCGATGACACCAGAAATTTCAGCAACCAGATTTCGCGAAATCCGACCCTGCCTGCGCACATGCGTCCTGTGTCCGAGTGAAAAAAAAAAAAAAAAGAAGAAAGAAAGATAAGGGAGAGAGAGAGAGAGGGAGAGAGAAAAAGAGGGTCGCGGAGTTAAACGGTAGGATCAAACCGTTTTACGGTATGCAATAGACGTGTTGTCACGCAACGAGACGACGACGAGAAAAGCCGAACTTGTGCTGAAAAAAAGAAGACGCTAACAACGTAAAGGTAGCAAGCGACGAGATGCTCGCCAGTACACGTGACAACCCGAGGCTTTCCACAGGCGCCATAAAGGGAGTGTGAGTCACGCTGTGACGTGCGTTGTGCGTAGCATTTTGCGCCTGCCTTGGCTGCAACAGCAGTTACTATCACTATCATAATAGAGATTATGTTTTGCGTAACCGCACCGCCCTGCCCGCACCGCTCCCACACTCCTTCGATGGTGGTCCGCTAGGAATGTCTCGTTTAACCCGTCCCAAGCAGGGATGATTGAATTCAGTGGTTTATCCAGAATCCCAAGCACGGAGGGGTGTTGGATTTTTTTTTTTTTGGGGGGGGGATCATTATTACAGTTACGTCATTAGAACTCAACATATAATTAATATAATCACCGACATGTGTCTAACGCTGAAATCGTAACGGCACCTCCTGTAGGGGGTACACAGGTGAAAAAGTTAGGGGGGGGGGTGTCACTGAACATTGGGGTGGGGGTGTTAGGGGGTGGGGCTGGGTCTGGATAAATCACTGATTGAATCTCCCGAACAACAGCGGGTGCTAGAGTGGGGGCCAGTGGCGTATCTAGAGCTACCTGCGCCCATGGCAACATGGTTAACATGATGTCCTTGGGGATGCGTTTTCGTGCGGTCCGGATTAGGTTTCACACTACAACCTCCCTAGTGGTGGTTGCTTTAGATCATTTATGAATGTGCCAGGTTGAGTGCCCGACCTGGCACGTTCACACCCGACCACATAATGGCGCCCCTGTTCACCTGGCGCCCATGGCACCTGTCCACACCTGCCATACCCTAGATACGCCACTGGTGCATGGGGGCGTAACTTACACCCGCGCTAACCTGTTTCTGGAATAGTCTTGGAGGACGATTAGGTGATATCGGACGCACAACACACATCGGTAACATCTGGGGTCTGCCACAGGCAGAAAAATAACATGACCCCCCCCCCCCCCCCCATCATGACAGGGCTAAAAACAAAACGTCGCACGGTGAGGGACAAACGCCAGTGAAGATTCTGCTCCTTGGGGGCACTACGAACTATTGCATGATCATGACACGGTCCCAAGTAGCGTCGTCGACGGGAATGACATTGTCCTGATTTGGTTCGAACGAGGAACTGTGGTCATTGGCGTGACGCAAGAGCGTCTGGTTTCTCAGCAAGGCAGTGGCGCCAACGTTATCGCTTCAGGTGCTCGTCGTGTGGTGTGTGGGGCCGACTGCGGGGGAACTGTGCCGAAAGCCACAGGAGATCTCAGCTCTCTACTGGAACCAATCTGTCCAAACCCCAATGTTATGCGTGATCTTGCAGTAATGCTGAGTCGTGGTCAACATAAGAGCGGCATCTTCACCGCTGAAGGGGAACTTTGTAATAAATTATGATGTTTTTAGTTAGGAACACAATTTTTGTCAAACCTAAGTATGACCAGGATACATTATGTATACGAGCGTCTCAGCGTTACAGTGTCATCTGGTGGTCAAATATATAGAGGAAAAGAGCAAGGCACCTGAAAATCCGGTCATACGTTGAATATGACTATCGTATAAGGTACGGATGACTTCGGAGTAATAATCTGTAGTTTCCAAGCGTTACAGTGTCATCTGGTGGTCAAATATATAGAGGAAAAGAGCTAGGCACCTGAAAATCCGTTCATACGTTGAATATGACTGTCGTATAAGGTACGGATGACTTCGGAGTAATAATCTGTAGTTTCCAACGTATAACGTGCACCCCCCAAAATAAGCGAATTTTGACAACATTTCTCTAACGCACATGAATGTATAACGCGTGAGACGGAAGCTTCGCGAAGATTCTCGTACCACGCTGCCCACCCGATGTAACGCCTTCGTCCTCTTGCGGAGTTCTTGCACTCCACCGGTCTGGCGACGGATCTCTGAAAGTGCTCCCCCTATCATCATTCCCTCATCCGTTCCCAATGAGCAATAGGGCAGAGTACCGCAACAGTCTCCCACCTCATTCAATGTATGTGTGTGTGCCACGGAAGTAGACGTACCGGTGTACAGTCGCCGCTAATAAAGCGCTGTACTGTACTGTAGAGCCCTGCACGGGCCGACTTTCCCTGGCGCATCGAAAAATGGCCTGGACCGGGCCCCGACCTTCATGTTTTTATGCGGCCCGGCCCGATGGCCCAGTGAATAGAGCCCACCCCGGTGACTCAGCGCGTAGATCCCGGCCTAGTATTTCCAGCCGAGACGTACGGGTTTCTAGCGCTTATCAAACAAATTTATAAGTAGATTTATACGAAGAGAAGACAGGGCCACAAACATACAAGAACTGTCGGTTTAACACCACAACAGCATGAGACCATACCACCAGCTCGCTTGCTACCTCTCTATCCTCTCGTTTACATATAACTTGTTGTGCTGTGTTTACAAGGAATAAGCAAGTTGTTAAACTATGCCGCCAACATAACCCGTCTGTCTGCCGCCCTGAGTGGCAACGGCAATCAGATCCCGTGCGTCGACTGTAGGTACTTCTCACTGCATTTATCACGAGGGAACCACAGGGAATTTGAACCACGGGGTATTCGGTGAAATTACGGGACGAGGTGTCTGTCCAATCACAAGGCAGCAATAGGAGGCATTAAAAGAGCACCGAAGTGACCCCCCAATTTTTTTTTTTTTTCGGTGCGGAGGGTTATCCAACGAATAAAATGAGTTCCTGCGAAAAAACCATGAGTGCAGGTGACCTAGAGAGCGAGCGCGAGGGCTGTGTTCCGCGCACTTTCGAAAAATCCTTCTCCTCGTCCATCGAAAAAAAAAAAAAAAAGAACACATTAAAATACGTGCGGCTCACCTTGAAATGCTTCCCCCTCGTTTGGAAGAGGGACCAATGAGATCGATCCTCGTTCAATGAGGAAGAGAGGAAACGGGAGAGCTGCGCAGACAGCTGACCAAACGTTTCCAGCACATGCGATATAACGATCATTCGTGCCTATATCGAGCGGATGGACCAAGGCGCGAGACCAAAGGCTGTGTACGAGATCTTAAAAACAAGGGTTCTCTGAAAAAAAAAAAAAAAAAAACCCTGACGCATACTGCGTACTTCCTCTTCGTGACACCTCGAGACGCTGCCACGTTTTGATGTAATGTCTCTAAACCGTGCAACGACCGCGTATATTACACTGGGACATACGGTATGATGTAAAACGTTCCAAGTTACGCAAGGTGTTAGAAGTGTTGATCGGCGGACAGTTCGGATGCCGTTGCGACGCCACTAGAAAGGGACATTATCTCAGGAAATCATGAGAGCATGTTACTCTTGAGGGCGAGGCTTGTGCTTTGGGAGGGGTGGAAACAATAGGGAGTGCAATACATCTGTCTGGCAACGAACAATACGAAAAGAAGCTCTTAAACTTCCAGCACAGCTTGTCGGAGATTTTTGGCACACGTTAAAGAACTGTGGGGTCGAAATTAGTCGCACTCCGCGGCACGTGAAGCATGTCGCCAAACAATGCTGACTCGCCCTACGTGTAAATCTGGTCCTAATTATTTGTTGCGTTCTTCCAATGAACTCTCTTCAATTGAAGAAAAGAAAAAAAGAAAAGGAAAGAGAAAAAAAGAGAGAAATGTCGTTCCTACAGCGGCAAACAAGAAAAGAAAGATTGTTGTTTGCGTAAAAAAAAACACGGGTGGACCTCGATATTCCCAGTTGCGAAATCCCCGATTTGGAAATTCCCGTTCCCGAAACAAGGAAAATGAAGGAGAATGCTCGATTGCTACGTGAGATGGTATATCACTTATATGCGGTTTTTAAAAACGCGGTATCACTATTCAACCATCCAAATTCACGGGTTATCGTTGTCTGTCCAAGTCATTTTAGCGAATGAAAGCCAAATTTTAGCGGCCGCTAGGCTTAGCGAGGCAGACACGATGGAACACCACGTTGGTTAGTTCCTTATTAGGTTAGTCCAAGTTTGGTGTTTGCATTTTTCTGTCCAGGTTAGTCTAAGTTCCCTGTTGGAAGTTTCCCGCGCGCGACTGTGCATAGTCAAATAACGCTTATTTCAAGTAGTTTATTTTGCAGCGTGGATTTCGACAACTTTATTTCGAGGTACACCCAGAAACGCTGGGCAAAATGACTTATCTGGTAGAAGGACTCAACCTTATTATCAGGGCCTGCTTTCACTAACGTTGAGGCAGTTCCTCAGTACTGCCCGCGGTAGCTTCAGTAGTGCTCTGTGCACACGGTGCTGTCCTCGACGCTTCTCTTTCTTAGAGCACTGGCTTGGAGAGTGTTGTGCCCGTGAAGCAGTGAGGCGAATCATGGTTGCTTCTATGCGTTGAAGACTGCGAATAATCTGATATGCTGTTTTTGTCAACATGCTAATTACTTCCAAGAGCTCCGCTCGCGAGCTCATTAGACATCATGCGCCCCAAAGTTAATCATAAACAGCTTTGTTACTGCGATTTACGATAAGTCGTTCTACTCGCTCTACAAACACGGCATGCTTTTGAGCTCATATATTTCCATGACGGTATAGAAGTAGCTGCAACGAAACTTATAAAACATACGCAGAAGTGTAAAAGCCGCGTGAAGCCAAAAATACGTTAGTAGTATACCCTGTGGAAGCAGTTCTCACCAGGCAGCTATTTGTTGAGTCATCAAGGTCAGCACGCAGCACTGCAAAATATGCGGCACCGTCTCTCCATCAGAAGAATCGAAGGTAGGACAATCCCTCAACCGGCTGCAACGTTCCGCCATATTGTTTTACTGCCTGCCTTCTCCGACCATCTAGCTCCGACCTTCCTAGCCGATATAACCATCTGCTAAGCTGCCTCTATCAGATTTGCAACCCTTCACATTAAGCTGCCGATTGTATCTAGAAATGCTTTATCTTGCTGGTTCAGGAAAAATGTCAAGGGTATACTCCTTTGATAAATACGACCGGCAAAGCGTGCAAGCGAAAAGGAGTAACCCGTAACAGGGGAAAAAAAGGCACGACGACAGTGTGCCGTATTTCCTCTGTTCCCTGTCTTGTATTGCATCTTCTTGAATAAACATGGCTTTTCCATTGTGACTGAAGCGAATCCAGACGAACAGAAATTATGTTTATGGCACGACAAAGCAAGCTTCGGGATATAGATATGAAACAAACAACGCCAACGATAATTCCAGTTGTGGCAGACAAGGGAGCAAGTGATATTCTAGTACATCGCTTTAATACATAGAAGCGGCTAATGGAAGAAAATGGCCAAGGTTGCAAGCACAAGAACTACCAAGTGATTGACAACGGCAGCGGTTGCACTATTAACTTCGCACCTCGACATTTTTTCGCTGGAGTCCCCCAGACAGGCAGCATAGTCAATTATATGAGCTATCGCATTCTGTTCAATCACTCCTCTGACCAAATGTGCCATTGGACCGGATGCGTAGAGAGCAACGTCTTCGCCACCGTGGGTTTCCGACGCCAAAGGGACTAGCACGGGCTGCTGGTAGTCCACAGATTCTGAAGAACAAAAAATCGATGATTCAGCATAATTGCGTAATTCCTAACCGCATAAAACTGAGTTTTAGTATAGGGGACGCAAGCGCTTTAGAGAAACATGCCCCGTCGCTCTCGTGGCCAGCGAGAACCTAGCTGCGTCAACGTGTCGTCTGCAAACTGAAGGCATTGATAAGAAGAAGACAAAGTTTTTTTAACACGATCAATTACTTTTCCCATGCAATGCGATTTCTTAGTTTCTAGATTTCTCTTCCTTGTAAGCCTTGGTTGATAGCCATAGCGGTGCTGCAAGCCAGACGCTCAAGCGTACCGTTCTGCGTTACGAAAACCCCTATCCTGTAAGCCGTGCCAACGGCTGCTAGATACAGAAGGCCTGTTTAACGCCTCCCCCACCTCTTTCGCTACGTGGACTCATACTCGTATAGTCAGAATTCGTCTGCTACCACGATTCGACATTCTGCGAATTCAAGAACTTGCAAATGATTGCAGCTAACTTCACAAATTTGAATCTGTAGACTAAAAGTGCAACACATTTCCAGCAAATTAGTCTTGAGAAAAATATGGGGTCGTTTTCGCCTTTTTTTGTTTTCCCATTTAGTACGCGGAGCCGTTCACTCCCCGCAGACGACAGTGGCTGCCCATGCGGCTGACGGTGGCTCATCTCCATGGCTACAACCGCTGAAAGCCCGTTCGTGATTGGCTACGGCCGTTGAAAACACGATCCTGATTGGATGACGCTTAGTTGTTATGGCACGTCTACGAGTAAGCAGGCTTTCTCTATCTAGGTGATGTTGGCCGTGCGCGGCCCTCTCTCTGTGCATTATAGCGCTTGCATAAGGTCCCCTCCTCTCTCGCCCCCTATTCTAAGACTCTTTTAACGTCAACATGTCTTGCTTACGTGAGAGCTCGGAGTCTTGCTCGGATCGGACACTCTTGGAAGGACCATTTGTGTAAGCGAGCGAGGTGTACGTCATATTGTCAAGAGCGGTGCCTGCGGTGCCTGTGATAGGGTTCCCCCTCACGGGGTACCCGCTAAGCACGAAGGAATGCGAATGATCCGCCGTCACTAGAATCAAGGTGTCCCGCGTAGAAGTCATGGTTCGTGCTAGATGGACAGCGCGGCTGAGCTCTTCCGCTTCGGCTATGGCCAGGATAGCACGGTTGTCATGATGCCCATGGTCAATGCGGCCACCTGCATGGTAGCAACGATATGTCCTTCCAAATATGATATACTACTACTTGTGCGGAAGCGTAAGAAGACAACTGGTCGTATATTCTTAAACGATCCTCGACTGCAGTGAGTGGGAGAAAGAATGCTTCAAGAACAAGACAGAAAGCTTCTTCAAAGAAAGAAGCCCACTGGCTCTTCCACTTGGGGAGTAATGGAAACACGTGTGTTATCGTGTAGAGCTCAAGAAAAGCGCTAATGATCTCCTCAGTCCGTGCGGTATTTCGATGTAATTTCTGGAGCACAAAGCCGGTCTGCAGGAGCAGCTGGAGTGGAAGGTCGGGCCGAGGATAGTTTAAGAATTCAGCCCAATGTAACTTTTCTAGTATATACCTTCCACCATTAGAGCGAATCCATTAGGGTTCTTCTTCAACATTCGGATTGCAGTTTCCACCATCTGCGGTAATGATGGTTGATCCATTGTGCGCTTCAGTGCATATTCCATGTGGTCATCAGCAAAAAGACCTACAACAAGTTGATAAATGTCTAACGGGGCTGTACGTGTCGACAGAGACATTTTACGCGAGGTTTTTACCCATTAGATAGTCCGTCGAGTTAACGTCTACCCCGGCCAGCTCTTGGGCGGTGCGAACAAATTTCGCTTTTGAATTTCTGCTCAGCCACTCTTTTACCAGGTCTCTGCCGTCTTGTCGAATTCCAGTCGGGGAGCTGCTTGTCGATTTCAAATATTGCAGTCCACCACCTAGAATTACCTGCAGGGCAACTCGTGCTTCAAGTTCATAAAATACTTGTATTGAAGTGAACGAATAAATACATACCTTGAACTTATTACCAGGAGCGTCTTCAACGAGTTGCCTAGCAATGTCCTTGCACCTACTGGCTTCGCCAGGCATCTTGCTGTCGGCTTCCCACTCCCTGTGTGCTGAATGGCTGTACAGTGCAGCCGGGGTTGCGTGGGTCACGCGCGTGGAAGTCACGAAACCAGTGTCTTTGTCTGAGATAAGGGTGCTGGGATTAGATATTTCATTTGTGGACGGTCTTTGAGTCTTTTTGGAGTATTGATATTCACTCTGTCTTCATTGATTTCATTCATCTGTCTTTAGGGCTAGTGTTTCTTTTTTTCCCTTGTTTATTAACGATATTGTAAAGGAAGTTCCAGCAAAACTTAGACTATATGCCGACGACTGTGTTGTGTATACCGAGGTCAAGTCAATAGGCCTCTCCCTGTTTGTAAACAAATGACGTCATAGTGTTCGACAGCGCCACCAATTTGGTAGAGTTGAACTACGCTCGAAGCTAGGGGCGAACAAGGTCGCGCCCGAAAGCCACGCTCTTGAGGAGATTACGATGGTTCCTGAAAGGGACACGACCTTCAGTCCTACTTTTCTTTCAATAGGAGGCCGCGAACAAGTGCCCATTCCTGGAACCCAGCCCTCCCCTTCCGAGTTGTTTCGGTTTCAGTCTGTCTACCAACGTCATGATGACGTTTCTCGGGTAGAGGTCTATTTCGAGCCCCGCTTATGTGTTCTTTCACGGCTGGATCACTGACAAACGATTGAGGTTCCCTTCAGCGGTACTACAGTATGCAAATCATTCTCACAAATGACTACCTTCCAATGCAATCATATTCGTGCATAATGGTACTGCAGCAAGAGACGAGGCCTGCAGTGTGCAGGCCCCTGCTAAGGCTGGTCCTCATGTGGAATCTCAGGCTGGTTCTGCAGGCTTCTTGTCTACTTCATGTTTTAACTTTTGTCCTCGCCTCTTGCTGCAGTACTAATACGAACCTGTACCAACTACCCCTAGACAGTCCTTTGATCATATTCGTTGCCACATTTAATCAATTACCATATACTTCACGGTTCAAGGAAGCACAATATGATCACTCTCAAGTAATATGGCTATTAAGCATGATTTGTATTGAGTACTTTGCTTGGTCTCATAGTTTTCTTTTTCTTCACCATTTCTTTTACGTGCCCCCCTAATGCTTATATCTATCGTTGTTGTTCCTTGAATGCTCTGTAAGCTCTGAGGGCAAAATAAATGAATGAACAATTCGTTTATCTGCTCGTAGCGTTTACACAGCTATGTAGTGGCTATCCTTCAGAATAACTGACCTTTCAGCTGCGCTCTGGCCATGAAAGAGTATACGTCGTTTCCTATGGAGGAGTTACAATCTGACAGGTTGGCCTTAGCTGAGAGACCGAGGAGGGCGAAATTTGTCTTCACGCCTGTAAAGATGGCCGTTGCAGAAGCAGCACTGTCCACCACCTGCTTGTCCACTGCGTAGGTCTGCGAAAAAATTTGGAAATGGGCACGCCCACGAAACAGAAAAACAATGGTTACGTATGCAGAGTGTCCTGGCTAACTGTGGTCAGGATTTTATAAAATACTGAAATGCCTCTCTCTCTCTCTCTTTTTTTTCCAGCTTATCGTCAGTCATCGTCGATGTCAAGTGTCATCGTAAAGTGTGCCACCTTACTGTCAACTTCCTTGCGTGTTGTCCTCGTAAATTTCCCTACAATGAACTTAACTATAAGTTCGACATAACGACTACACATATTCCTTGGTTCGTTGACGTCGGTGTCGTCTTCAGAAAAAAGATCGAGTCAGTCTAGCGCGAGAAAATGGCCCCTCAAAACATGACAAATTTAGGGGGCCTTCTCTGTCGCTCGTAACATAATGGCCTTAACAGCGAGATAATTTCTTACGTACTTCTCAAGGTATGTGTGTGCTTTCATGGTATTTGAAACAGGAGTATGTACAGTCACCCCACACTTCTGCAACGAGACAGCTAGAACCCCCAAATGTACTATTACCCTGTCCTTACGCGCAAAGTCACCATCCGAGACCTATATGGTACTTGCAGACCATTTGCATTCTCAACATCATTTCATAGTTTGGTGCGCATTCAACATTTTTTTACTCCATCCACCTCTTTGATCCATCTCCAGGTTTCAATAGCATAACAGGTAAGTTACCTTAACGAAGGCTGTATAAGGAAACTGGTCGAACGACAGCATGTTCTCTTCGCCGCTTCTGTTCTGTAATTGTCCCGAGTATATCCTGGCAGCTGTGACCGTGGCAAGGCCCATACCGTCTCCAACAAAGACGATGACGTTCTTAGCTGGAACGTCGACGACTTCTGGTCTTAGCAACATCCGAACGGTCTCTTGTCCAGATTCTTCCCAGAACTTCGAGGTTGTGTCGTCTGGCGTACCTGAACCATGAGAAAATGTAGACAAGTAGAGCTCAGCCTTTTCGCGTCAGTGTCTTTTATTCCTTTTCTAGTGCAACTGGTTATCTTCTGGTGCAAGAAGTTCGCCTTCATACCAGGAGTGTGTCTTATAGTACGGAACCAGAAGCCTTATAGCGGGGGAAATGCCCGGCACAGGAAAAGCCGCGTATAATGCCGAAAGGCCTGGTAACGAGTGAGGCCCAATTTTCATGAAATTTTACCACAGCCAAAATTCACCGCAATTTTCATAAAATTACTTGAAGGAGCATGTAAGGAGTCGCGAAAAATATTTCAGAAGGAGCAGTGATTAGGATTACAATCCCTGAGGTATATATTTGCACAAAAGTTGCAGCTGGTGCGCAACTATAGTAGTCGGCAAGATAGCTTCCAATCACGCGGGTCAGAAAAGCCTTTTCCCTCAGTCTGTGATGTCATCTCATCCACCCAATAGTGAGGCACGTGCCTTCTTTTTTCTTCCTCTTTTTTCCCACGAAACTGTCTTCTTTCGCGAAAACAATAGAACAGCGGAATAGCCCTACCCCCGATTGTTTTCCCCTACCCTCCAAATGTCGAAACATTTTTACAGTCATTGAAATACATGCATTATTTTATGTCCTCGTTCTCGCAATCTCCTAGAAATTTATTCTGTGATGCATGTATATCTCATTCCCAGTCCATAATCGCACTTGCGGGCGGACACTCTTGATAAATAAAATAAGACACATAAAGAAACTGAGACTTAGCTTCACTGGAACTCCTCTTCAAACGTATAGATGCTAACCTATAATAGTACTTCACTCTGATCGTATACATGCACGACTGTTCTCTACCAAACTCACAATGTCTCTCTTGTTCTTTGTCTGCCCCTGACATCGGCTATATAAGGCGAATACGCAAGTCACACAAGAACGCGAAGCGTTTAACAACGCGATCATGTCCCTTCTAGGAACTCAGGCAGGTTGATTAAGCGCTGCTTCTCCCCGTAAGGCATTGGCAAACAAAGGTTTTATTGTGTGTGCACAACACGTCATACCCCGACTCCCTCATTCGCAAAAAGCGACTCTGAATCACACCATGGTTTTCCAAACGGCACAGGGCAGTGGCGGAAGTGGTTGCAAATGTTGCACGGATGGAGTAGAAATGAGCCTAAGAACTGGGTTCCCTTCCTGACCTCAGCCGACCCAGTGGGCCGTGCCAACCTCTCCTCAAGCCCCTAAACAAACAAACAAACACCACTGCGCCCCTCCGCTTTCTCCACGCTTAGGAACTAGTAGCTATCAACGCCGTGAAATCGTGTGTGTGATTTTTCATTTTTTTTTCTTCTTTCTGCCATTCCTTCCTCATTTTTCGGGATAGCAAGCCGATCTCTGTCTGACTGACCTTTCCTTTTTTCTTTAATAAACCTTCGTACACTCCCCCCTCTTCACCTAAAGACGTTATACGTACATCATCTATCACGTGCGCATGAATTCAGGTATATGCATTAATTAATGAAATATATCATTAGTCAATAATTTTTTCATGAGTTATTATTAATACTTGAACAACGTGCAGCCTTACTGTCAGGTCCCTTGGCAAGCCGTTGGTAAATAATGCCAGTGTAGCGTAGAGGCTAGCTAAAAAAAAAAAAAATTCAGAATATGAATTTTATTTTTTATTTGTGCTCATAAACAGCAGAGCATACGCTTCCCTGTGGGGTATTTTCTGATGGGTCCCGTCCGTCCGTAACATCTCCATATTTACCCTACAGTGCACACTCTCCCGGGCGACCAAGGTTGCTCTGCTTGGTGTTCAAATACTGTGGCATACGAGACAGTACCGGACACACATAAAAAGGAAAAAAAATGGAGTACTGTATTGCGTTTACGTGCACGCTGCGCGAAAATACTGCGGAGCATCTTTGCAACACCCGCACGTGTACTGGCGAACTGGTCGCACGCGCGAGCTGTCTTTTGGGTCTGAGGGCTCGTAAATTTCTCGTCTAGTATTCCCCAGTTCTGCGCCATTCCAATTCGGGATGTCCGGCCGACGGCGTTTCTAAAACGGTCGGTGTACACAAGAGCCAGGCACGTCTAAATCCTCATTTCATCGCCATGCTTTTTTCACGCTTTGTTTATCTCGAAACGGCGCATCAACTTCTGGGTTCCTACGTTTATTTCACACATGCGATGCGGGTAATAGACATTGCTTTTAGCTTGGTAACCGAGACTCAGTTCCATGACCATTGCCGCGCACTTGGTTTTTTCCTCAGTTGCTGTTGAAGCGTGCCGTTCCCCGTTAGCCACATTGTCGACAAAAATCCTTTGTAAATCACACGCGCTCTTGTGGAAACGTCTGATCCATGAGCCAACTTACCTGTATTCTGGATCGTTCTCCAAGGCACTGACGGCACTACGAAAGAAGGAAAGAACAGTAGACGTGTACTACATGCCTGTACAGCGGGTGTGTACTACGAGCAAGTTTTCTATTTTGATTCGTTCTCCTAGGCGGAAGGGTACTGGCAGTGTGGCAGTATACTACGGCGGGAAGAAGGAACGGGGCGGTACTACTAGCAACTTTTCCATTTTTATTTGACGGAGGGGTACTGGCTTCGGAAAGCTCCACACTCTTAGAAAAACGAAGGTGGAGCAATTACACCTTTTAGGAGGTAATAGTTGTCGCATATGTTGTGCCTAAAAAATTGCAAAGTTCTACCTGCTACCTACGAATGATAGGGTTACCGCTTCTGAATTGGTGAGCGAGGGGGGCGTACGCCTTTTTGTATAGCAATTTGGATATATGATAATTTCTTTTACCACCCTTTTACACCGTTTATCAGACGCTATGTTGACCTAGGTGGTAACTATATAGAAGTTACCACCTTTTCACACCTTTTTTTTTTTCTTACGAGTGCAGAGCTTCTCCTTCATTGCCCAATCCTCTGTGCGGCGTTTTATGTTACTTATTCTTACGTTGCCTTAGGAAAATAAGAGAAACGGCGAGTCCATCCTCAGCTCCTGGCGTGTGACGTGGCTATACACTGAACAAGGGCGAACCGAACTACTGACAGCAACATCCCCCATCCGCGGGGGTGACTCCCAGCGGACACCAGAACTCTCTTCTCCACAATAAGCTGTGTGAACAAGAAAGTCGCACCACCTCGTTCTTAACATTGTTATAGTTGCTGCTCGACTGCACGCTTTCGATCATCAAAGAGTACGTGCAGAAAGCGAATTATATTTACCTTGATAACCCAACTGGAGTTTGAACAGGAGGAGCAGTGCCACCCGTTGAAAATGACGGAAGGTCATCGCGTACGAGGTCCCTCTCCGTTCGACGCCTGCCGTGAAGTTGTGGTCTCGCGTTGATATGAATGAAGGTATGAGCCAAGGCCAGTCTCCGGGGCCATGAGGTTCTTTTCCTCGTCGGTTTACGACCACCCTCCCATACCTTCTCGCTTTTACAAACACAAATACACGTGGATGACTTGTCAGCTTCTGCGTCATCATGACAGGATGCAAAACTAATGCAACCAGGATGGCAATGGACATGCAAAAGCTGGCCTCGAAACGGCGACGTAATTGAAAGAACGGACGTAGAAGACAGCCATTTCGTTTAATTACTTAAGTGAACTGCTATATGTTCATAACCCTATATTCAGCGCAAGTAAATATTAGCTGGCATAGAAAAAGGAACGTTGTAGTGGACGAGGCAATTAAACATAAAAGGACAAACACAATACAAGCCTCACAACGGCCAGTTGCAAATTCCTTCAATCATAGACTTCTATATAGGAGGCTATGTGGGTTCGAATCGCAATGCTGGTGCCTTTTTCTTCAAAAGACGTCATTCAATTGAAATACAAAACGCTTTCTTATGGTTATATTGTGTGAAAGGGGGAATGCTTGCATGTCTCAAAGGACGTAAAAATTTATTAATATTAGATTAATATCATTTGATATCATTAAAGAATAATATCAGATTGGGCCAGTTGGTACATGACAAACGTTCGTGCAAACACACACGGACAGGACAGTATAATACAGAGTTCGTGGTAACTCGTTACTGTAACTAAGATCCCTTTTTTTTTTTTTTGGTAACTTGTAACTCTCGGTACTTTTGCGCCGTGGTAACTTTCAGAGGAACTCGTTCCTTTTTCAGGTAACTTTGCCAAAGTAACTTAAGTTACGTTCCAAGTTACTTTTAACTCGCTTCTCACTCACGTCCACATATTTTCTTGCTTTCTCTCCGGTTCCTTCATGGCGTTCTTTTTTTTTTTTTGCCATAAAAAGTGATATTCAATCAGTGACAGTATTTTCTTCAGGAAGTAAGAAACGCTGCCATTGAAATGAAGCTGAACCATTGTGCGCCCACAGGGAGTAAGATGCAAACCGTTCGAACAGACCTCTACCAGAGAAACGTCATCATGACATTGGTAGACACACTGAAACCGAAACAAATCGGAAGGAGAGGGCTAGGATCCACGAACGGGCACTTGTTCGCTGCCTCCCATTTAAAGAAAAGCAGGACCGAGGGTCGCGTCCCTCTAAGGGACCATATCGTAATCTCCTCAAGACCGTGGCTTTCGGGCGCGACCTTGTTCACCTCTAGCTTCGAGCATAGTTCAATTCTACCAAATTTGTGGCGCTGTCGAACACTATGACGTCATTTGTTTACAAACAGGGAGAGGTCTATTCTACAAGCACGCCACTTCAGCAACACAAGTTTCGATGCAACCCTATCCACATAGCTGGGGTGGTAGTATTCGTAGATGTAACAACGGACGCAGAGGAAGCTGCATTTCATGGAGCAAAATGTTTCCGTGCTGTGCTTTCACGATGCGAACGAACAAATGTAGTTTCGGTTTCGCTTCGTACCGATTTCGAAACTATGCACCATCCGCCAAAAAGGCTACATATTGCTTCACTGAGTCAAATACTGGATCGAACCTCTAAACCAGTCTTGGGCAGTAACTAAGTTACAAGTAACTTGTAACTGTTTCTCGTTACTTTCCGCAGCAGCTAGTTACAATAACTAGATACTTTTCTACAAAAGTAACTTTTAACTGTAACTAGTTACACAGGTACGGCAATGTTTTCCACGCGTTAGTTTTCTAGTTTCATTTTGTGGTGGCTTCAAATGCCCGGCCATTTTGTTATCTCATCTACAGACAGGGTGGCCTAGACTCCCAGCGGACCATAGGAAATGCTCTACTTATAACACAGTATAAGTAGCTTGGACAGTAGATGCACTAAACAAATTTTTTGTTATAAATTTATTTGGCTTTTTAAAAATGTAACTGCGAAGTAACCAAGTTACTTTAATGTGGGAACAGTAATTAGTTACTTTTCAAAGAGTAACTGTAACTCACTATTTTTGCAGGATAACTATCTGTAAATTAGTTAATATTTTGAAGTAACTTATCCATAACTGCTCTAAAGCAGGATTATGTTAGCCAAAATGGGACGTCTGCCACGTCAATCCCGCATTTTGAACCATGAACCAGGTTCAAACCTGGTGTACTGTTGTGCAACTATGGACAGGGTCAAAGTCAGCATACAAACATATGCAATACACATTATAACCCTTGCAAACCTGCCGAATTTGTCAAAGGCAACCCAGAATGTTTACAGGAAATCTGCAAATTCTTGTCTTGCGCAAGCCTACAGAACGCAAATCAAGAGTTTTCATTATATATCGATTCATTTTATGAACCTTAAGTTGCAGACAGGAATGCATTTCAGTGAATGAACTTGAACATTAATCCACTGCCATGCAATGAACTGACATTGATGTACTCAAAAGTAGAAATCAGACTGCTCTTCACACATATGTCAACACAGCTTGTGAACCAGGGTTTGATATGCTCATTCAAATGCTGCAATCATAATCATCGAGATAAAGTATTTTCTTTGCACAGCACTGTATATTAGTACATTGTAATCATTTATAAGTACTTGAAATAATAATCTGTGTAGCACAAATCTGAATCACAACTTTTACGTACAGAGTGCCTCACATAACGCACAGCAGATGTCAGTGTACCTACATTTATGTAACTTTCACCCGATTTCCACCTCCCACAAAGCTACCTGAACAAATGGACTTCCTAAGCTGCACATAGACCCCACTAAATATCATAGATACGTCATCGATATATCATCGACCCCACATGACCTCTGAATTGATCATCATTCTGTCCTTTTTCTGGATATCATATTGAGCATGCTGCCTCGGCGACAGAGCATCTGTGAAACCAGCTTAAACATGTGCTATTTTGTACATGTGTATAGGGCATGGGAACTCCATGAACCATGGGGCTGCATTGGATGTTTAGAAACTATCACAGATATGCACAGAAAGTGTATCTTAAGCGTTTAATGTAAGCCATGCACCCGTGTGTATTATGAACGGTTTGTATACCCTCCTGCATATGAAGCAAGATAAATGTACTTCAGTGTCACACACATTTCGCTCTCTAATTATAAACTCAATGCAGCAATGATGAGACTTCAGATTAATTACATAAGCAAGTGCAAAGTAGGGTACCATAAAATCATATCAAGAACACAAGCATTCATGTGTGTGTGAAGATGCAACTCAGACAAACAACTAAGAGGAGCCAGTTGAGATATTGCAAATGAGCAGAGTATTCCAAAATAAAAATCAATTGCATATTTCTGGTAGATCACATGCAATTACTAACCTAAGTACCATTTATACCTCAATTACCCAAGAAAACATGTATCCCACTTTGAAGATGCCTTTCAAGATGCACACATCATTTTGTTCATTATAATGAGCCATTTTAAAGTACTGCAACTGCTGTTATAGATCATGTGGGTACAACCACTACCACAAGTTAAAAATTCAAGAAATATGGTGACAAAAATTTAAATGACTATCATAGGACTTCTGAGCAATATCACAACCACGTATGGCAAACGAGTGTTGCATTGTAGAAAGTTCTAAGGCAGGTCTAAGAGGTTGTGCTCCGCATACAGATGCTGCGTTGAGTCAAACACATGCTGTGCAGCTTCCGATACAGAAAGCAGCAGTTGCGGAAGGTGTTCTTTTTCATTGGCCAGTGCCCTGGAGAACATCTGTAAGAAACAAAGTCATGTATTTACAACAACATTCACTTCACTCTTCTGCATTTCACCCACATAATAATTGAAGGTAGGGCAGTAAGTACTGAGCTTTGTACTAGGAATCTAGGATACATAGAGCCTGAAGTTTTAGGGTTTTACCCAATTCTTCCCCCGAGTTGAAGGTTGCCTGTTTAGGGTGAAACCCCGATTTTTTACCTCACTGGGATGTCTGTAGGAATGCACTAACTTACCTATTTCGCTGCAAATGCAGTTACATCACCGTCTGTACCAAACCACTACAGTTAGTTTGAGTAACTGAGTCCGATTTCTCGCCGAAATTTAGCATACTGGAAGTTTTTTCATCCAAATCCGGATGAATTTTAGTGCACATGTTTAGTTACCTGATTTTTACCTTCTGAATTTAGAAAAAGGTATTTCCCGAAAACTTCAAGCTCTGAGAATACATAAATGTCGGGGAACGTTTTAGTGACATGTCCCCCCAAAGAGTGAAATCCATGTACTAATCCAAACGTGTGCTAACAAAGTCTGTTTGAGGCATACCTGTTTGCATGTGGGCAGTGTGATTAGTGCGAGACCAGCACCATGTCGTATGTACCAGGGATGGTGTTTTGCTAGAGTATCCTGATAGCTCTCTGAAGCTAAGGATGACATCTTCGTGTTTTCACTGGCAGTGCTCAGGCGTCTGCAAATTTTTAAAAGAAAGGGTAGCATATTAAAGAACGTTCGTGCACGTGCAGAACAAACGAAATGTTCATGATGCAAGAAAACCTTAAGCTTGAGGAACGTAAAAGACGCTTTTGTGTGTGTGTGTCGTCTTTTACGTTCAAGCTCAAGGTTTCCTTGCACTATAAAACTTCACCAGCTAGCAGCCATCCTCTGCTAAAGAAAATAAAAGAAAAAAAAATTAGAAATTTAGAAGTAAATTGGGATGGCCACTACTGTATATTGCTCAATTTCTGCACATACTTTTTCTCCCAGTTACTCTGAAATATTAGTTGCGCCTGTGTTTGCATGTTTGGCAGGGAAGTCATAACCAAATCTATGTGTAAAATGCGAGATACCATTCTCAACAATAAACCTAAAGGCATGGTTCCCAAAAATACCAAATATGTACTGACCTTAAGAGTCCATGTGCTGTGTGATGCATGGTATTTGATACAAACATCTGCAGTCTCATGTGTAAGTGACTGCGCCCGTTCATGCTACTGTATCAACACGTCTTCTATGGTTATGTTTCGGCAGCGTCACCGCTGACGCCTCTAAATTGTCGAGCACTATTGAGAGCATCGCTTCGCAGACTAGTGATAGCTTTAACATCTTTGAGAGTAATGGTCTATTCTTGTTGGAGCTCCTGCATCCCATAGGCGTTACAAAGTTAGTTTTGCCGTCTTCATCAGTATGCCAATCTCTCCGTACTATGTGGACAAGCATTTAATCTGGCGTCATTCTTTGTAGACACAAGCAGCCAATTGGAAGAAGGAATATTCTGTGGAAAGTGGACAGAATCTTCCTGGTGCAAGGAAAGATGTGAACAGATGCGACATAAGGTTTAGCTGGTACAGCTGCTTTCTCCAAGCATTTTTGTAACTTTGAGTGTGCAGTGACGATACACTACACAGCAAAAATGTTGTACATGGTTCCTCCCGATCGACTCCTTAATGAATAAAATATGGTTTTGAACCATGTTAAATGTCACTTCCTTGCTCCTTTAAGGTGAGAACTGTAAGACTTTCAAGTAACAAGATGGAAGGGTACACATGAAATTACCCATGTATAGCAACAGTGTTTCTTATACCAACATTAAGACATCACAGCAACTTAGTTAGGAATGGAAGTGTACTTGCTTGAAAAAATGTGCAATAAACTCCAGAGCCCAATTGAGTCGAAGCACCGTTCGTGAGCCTGATGGCTTGCTTGTATTTTGAAGTGCACCTGTCTTGCGTTCATATTCCACCATAACGAATATATCTTCGTATTTGTCAGCCACATGTTGATCAGCACGATAGGCATCCATTATTTGTATCTTGCTTGCAATGTCAGAGCTGATGAAGTTGAAAACTGTGCCAAGCCCTTGGAAAAATCTAGAAGATGACAAAGAGGCAATTTAAGTGTGTTAATGTTATCCATAGGTACATAACAACGTGTCAAAGGTTTAGTGTACCGTAATTTCACGCGTATTAGCCGCAGCTTATGCGCGATTTGTTTTTCTCACAGGCGCTCTGCGGCTTATCTGATGACTATTTTTTTATTGTATTTTCCCCATACGCTGGTTTTAACGATAGGGCCGACAGTGTCTCTGAGACAGCACTGCCCTGCCGATACATGAACAGTTCGTAACAGGGACGGGTCCACATTCGAGTAGATTGATCTTCCTGGTGCATTCCCCCAAGCAGCTTTAACGAAAGTGGTCACAGTGATTCACGTCTTCTGGAAGACCAGTGACCCATGAATTCATGAAAGACGCCCAACAAGGGCACAATCCGATCTTGGTAGAACTCTACAGAGCTGACCTCCTTTTGTTGTACACTATGCCGACCCCGGAGTATGGACCACAGGGTTTATGACCTTCTCTGTGGTCTCCTTTGTCGCACAAATCAGTCGTCTCATATTGCCCGCGACTTAACTGCGAGTGCGGCTTACCTGCTAGAAAATTTCCAAACGTTCTTAAAAACGAGTCCTGCGGCTCATACGCATGAAATTACGGTAAACTGGAAGTAATTCAAGATGACTGAACCAAGAGGTTTGTAGTACGAGCTTTCTGTGATGCAGTGTTGACGTGTGGGCTAAGTTAAACGTGCCTGCAGAGCTTTGATATTGTCTGCTTAGCACATATTTCAAATCAAACACAAGTAATGTACCTCGAGCTTCATCCTAGAGCCAAAATGCAGGGAAGCGACTTTGTGTACAATGCTGTAAACGTGACTACCTAAATGGGAACTTCATCATGGCACGAAACATGAAACATGGATCATGCACTAAGCATGATCCTCCTCCTGCAATGTGTGCTGTGCACTACTCTCTAATCACACTGTTCCACGATACCTGTCGCTTATCTTCAAATAAGTTGAATGATAGATTAGATGTCAAAACACATTGGTGGATAACCTCCATGATGAGAGAACCTGACACCATGCCTGACCGTGGGTGGCAGTAACGTAGCCACAAAAATATTTCGGGAGTGGTTCTATGGGGATATTACATGGGGGAGGAGATCTAGGAGGAGAGGGGGATGAAAGGGGGGGAGGGGTTCAACCTCCGAAACATCCCCCCTGGCTACGCCACAGGTGGACGGCAAAGAGACGGTCCACCTTTTTCGATTTCTGTCGCCCACACTCAAGTTTTCGTTTCACGTGCTACATAGGATTCGAGTTGCACAATATGGGTTCAATTCCATTTCCTCTTGGAATGAAAGGGACGGTGAGGGTGTTCTTTTTTTCTTTCCGAAATATTATCCTACCTAAGACATGAATATGTCCAACCGCCGGTATGCATATCGTACACAGCCTGCCACAATGCTTTCACACCATCGCAGACATTTCTAATTGCTCATATCAGAACAGTGACATGCCCTCTTTCTGCTAGCTTTTTACGGAAGTGCAAAACGGAAGTAAAAGCACAATTAGCCCGTCCTAGATAACCCACTCTCACTCCCTTGCGTTACATAACAAGTGAACGTTGCGTTCGTCTTACTTGTTCAGTTCCTTGAAGGCTGCTAGGTAAGGGTCCATTAATAGACAATCTTCGTCGTGATGGCACTGTTCCAAATTATTTAAAACAATTTGTAAACTAAATTGAGACATTTCAACCACTTGAGCCTGCTCCACGCGAGCAGCCGATGGAGCTGGAGCTTCGCGCTCCGGACACTTGACACTTGGTTCGCTGCGATCGCTCGTGCACGTAGAGGCAGTGTACATATTAGAGCATGCTCAACCTTAGGCCTTAGGCACGGCTGAGGTATTCATGGAGCTTCTCATTCATGTAATATGTGTTTGTAGAGACCTACACACACATCGAGAGCTTAAACCCAAGATTCTTGTACCTTTGACGGCGTCGCCATGTGATGATTGCACTGTGTTACTTCTTTATGCTTCCCTTGTTTGTGCATAAGAGTAGGAAGCCGATAATTATTGTCGCTGCTCTGTTAATACGCCGTTTCTTTTCAATTGACACGTGCTCTCTATTTAGCGCGGATTTAGCTGTCTGTCTCGAGCGGGCCTGAGCGCTAAAATTGATCACCCACAACAAAACGCCTACACACATCGGTAAGTATAACACAAATGGGTAAGTATGACATGCTACATTCCCTTTAATGTCTGATCGGCCAGATCGGCTAAACGCGTAATCGATTCACGCATATTCTAGCATGAATGCTTCTTGGCACAGCAGCACCAAATGGAGGGAAAATCGGAACTACCTGACAGAAACTCAGGTTATGCGGATATCACCTATTGGAATACGCGTTACAGACTCGAGGATACTTACGACTGGCTCCTTTCTTACGAATCCTATTCTCATCTGTTGAAACAGCATGTCAAGAAGTCAGACCGGATAATGATGCTTGGTAAGTAAACCTCACATAAAATATATATTAGCCTTGTGAGATTGAATGAAGTGTAAAACCAATGGTTGATACAGAACCTCAAGCACGAGGGTGTTGCAAAAAAAAAAAAAAAAATGGGGAGGTTATGAATATTTGTTACGTTGCAACAGCTTTATGTATCCCCTCCCCCATCGGTAGATCTTGGTAAATTGCTCCATGGTGAACCCTTGGATACGTGTGAGAGTCAAAAGCAAATTTTCAGTTGCCTTAGCAGGGCATTGAGTGCGCAATCGCTCTGGGTCTGTTCATAAGGTGCCACAGGCCCTTTCTCATATCCACTAGCTGTAGGAACTGACATATATATTTTGTCTGTAACCTACAAATTTTCTAATTTGATACAGGATGTGGTAACAGCTTGCTAAGTGAACTCATGTACAAAGATGGATATAAGGATGTGGAGAACATTGACTACTCTGAAGTGGTCATCAAGAAAATGGCTCTGCACTGTGACACGTGTGCATCGATGAAGTGGCACATCATGGATGCTACAAACCTGCTCTTTGAGGATGGCAGATTTGACGTGGTCATCGAGAAAGCGACGATTGATGCCCTGTTGGTTAATGAGAAAGACCCTTGGAATGTGTCAGAGAGCGCAAAAACGCTTGTTCACACTGTTCTGACGGAGGTACAGTAATTACTTGTTTCTACAACCAACATGCACAT
Organism: Ornithodoros turicata; assembly: GCF_037126465.1. Taxonomy (NCBI): domain Eukaryota; kingdom Metazoa; phylum Arthropoda; class Arachnida; order Ixodida; family Argasidae; genus Ornithodoros; species Ornithodoros turicata. The sequence continues at coordinate 20,578,599 of NC_088210.1, read as the reverse complement.
ACTAAATGGGGTGTTATATGTTGAATGTGTTACCGAATGTTTGAAACTATGCTGTTGTCGAGAGGAACTTGAAACCATTGCATTGAGAACTATATGACAATGACTTCTGGAGAATTAGAACTCACTAGAGAGACAAGACGGAAATTTAATTGACTGGTAAAATTAGGAAAGTCCTCTGTAAAATTTTTGTTGGTATAATCTACTGATGTCATGTTGCAATTGGATATCGATGAAATAGCGTGGCAAAGTTGGAAATGCTAGAGATTACGAATGGCCATCCTTGCATTTATACATATACTGGTGTGAGTCACCAATGTAATAAGACAACCTGTCTTCTGTTTCGTTTTTGCACTGTTAACCTTGACAACACATCACCGTTCTTTTGTTTCACGGCTGTTATGGCACAGGTCAAGTCAGCATAGGGACTTTTTCTTACAGTTCCTGCCATAGCCTGCTGTGGATATGAAATCTTTTTCATTTCAATATTCAGGTGAGCAGGGTACTACGCCACGGGGGACGCTTCATCTCCATCACGTTCGCCCAGCCTCACTTTCGTGGCCCTATGTACATCAGCCAAGTGCTGAACTGGTCCCTACAGACGTTCAACTTCGGAACAACTTTCCACTATTTCTTCTACCTCATGAAGAAAGGGGAGACAGCTGAAGACGATGTTTTTCCTGCCTATCAGTTGCCTGTTCTACGGCCGAGGGACACATCACTCCGGACTAGCACTTGCAGTGAACCGGAGACTGTGGACTTCCTTTTTAAGATAGTGGATTCCTGACACCGCATCATCGAGGGAAAAACACATTTCAATGTTTTATCGAGTAATTTTATCGCTTTTAATACTGTTTCCCATAGAACAAGGCCTCTTCACGAGAGGAATAAGGGTTCTTCAAAGGTTCTAACTTGCTTGTGCAGTCATGTCTGTGAACATCAGAGCAAAATATAAGTCCAGGCTGTCAACCAGAGTAGCAAGCCAGCTTGTCTAGGCTGACCTCTCCTAAAATTTCCCATAATGAAATCAAGAAAGTACGTACCTGTGGGAGCATCAGAGTTGAATGAACCAGAGGTCTAGACACGTTTCATAAACAAGAAGTCTTGCTCGTGAAGAACGACAGAAGTGTCAAGAAAATGTAAGCTTCACAAGCTACTTTTTGTAATTCTGATAAGTGGATGCATGTAACACACAAATGAAACAGATTTGAAAATTGGTTATCAAATATTTTGAAAGAAATTTAATCGGACACATTGGTCAAGAAGGTTGTGGGGTCAAGTGGACAGTGAAACAAACATGTCCTAGGTGAAGCATGTGATGTAAGGTGCTATTTTAAGAATGAAGATACAGACTGTTCACTGTCATTGAGCGGCGTGTTAGCTGTGCCAATTGCCTCATACTTACGTTCAGCATAAAAAAGAGGTCTCTGGTACTGAACATGTACTACTTCAGGATATTTTCATGTAACAGCGCATATATGGATACGCAAACTACCAAAGTTGTCACACTTATCTAGGGCAAATGCTGTATTTTAGAAGCCATTATTTTTGCATTTTTGTGTTAATCTTGCACTATAAGTGACTTACAAGAGGCACGAAAGGTACTGTTCAACAGGGTTCCACGTCTTAGGTTCAAATGAAAGTCCTGTCAGGTTGTACAGATAAACTGTCGAACTGTTAGGTTTTAATGAAAAGAATGCTGATTGTTTGTACAAATGATATCCAATATATATTTATATAAAACAGATGACACATTCTGCTGAGTTCCAAATATGTGTGAAAAGCAGGGCTGTACTACTTCTTCCTCAAGGGGGGTGAGACTGTTCAGTCTTATTGTTAAAGACTTGCTGCTCCCCATTCACTGTCTTCCCCTTTCAAGAGTGCAGAAGTGTACAGAACACCAACAGTGTCTTTGAGAATCTTCATCCATTGGAGCCTGTAACATAGCCTGGGTCCCTAAAATGTGCTCCACATTTCAGAACATGCACTCACAACACCGTCTGTTTACAGGATCACAATTTCTTGCGAGAAGTACTCTTTCACTGTCTAGTTTTTGGAGGTCTGTCTTTAATCGCAACACTTTGAGGGTCCAGGACTACGTTCAACTGCTTTGTGTACCCCCTTTTTGCTTTTTCCACCCACGAAAGTTGTCTAACGAGAGTAAATAGAGTAATGGTTTATTATTTACATAGCAGTTTTGACATTCCCGTACCATAGCTGGCTTGCATCGCATAGTTTGAATGAACAGCCCATCCAACAACTTTCTCAACCATAAGATCACGGAAATAATTCTTTATTAACGTTGATTCCTCATCGCTGAGTGTACAGAAACCACGGGCACGAATCAGTACATAGTACGTATCGTAGATGCCAAAGTATCTGTGGTAATACACGGCGAATCTGAAACACTACGCCAATGTGACTTATGTGTAGGTGGGCACCCGGTTGTTTCGTTCACGGTGATAACGGAACAACCATTGCTCTTGGCTGGCACGATGCCATCCCTGCCGTACCCAGCACAGCGTTATTTTCCCTTTGCACCAACGTGCTTGCCGTGAAGTGAGTGTACTCGTTTCGTAAGCTATGCCTTATGTATAATATTTACATTGTTTGCGTTCTCTCATGTTCGCATCATGCACACCTGCTGAGCTGGTCTGGTGCATTTATTTTCTTGGAGCCCCCCGAAAGGTATGGCTAATGACGTCAGTAAGTTAAAATTACGTAGATCAATATGAAGTCATTGCACCACCTCCGTCTCCATCTCCCTCGACCAACCATGTACAACTTATGCCTATTCGAAGAAGATATGATGAAAAGCCACGAATGAAGTAAAGGTACAAATACGTGCAGCGAACACGACGCTTCCAGTCATCAACTGCTCCTTGATGCAAATTAAGAATGTCACGTAACAGGTATTGACTGATTGGCAGCTTGTTCAGCATTATTTAGCTGTACATGCTCTCATCTATATGTGTCGTGTGTGCGATCTGACTTTCAGCCGGCGACGTGCGGTTCGGAGTATTGTGCGCTCTGGGCTGACTTCAGCACTCTCCCTGCTGCCCCCAACACTGAATACATATTAGGATTATCTGTGCTAGATGCAAATATGCAGCATGACAGCTGTTGGCATGTCTAGTGGTACCACATTATGATTACCGGAGGTAAAACCCGTGAAGTACAAAACAACCTTTCAAGTGTTTGTTATGTTGGATGTTTCAGCGATGCAGGGATACAGTTTAGTGTGCTATGGGCTATTGTCAGACTGCATAGTGCTGTGGTAATGTGGACATATCTTGCAGAAAATCATCCACTAATGTACGCGATGTTCCCGTGTCAGCAGCATTCATGATGTGATGGCAAGCGGGCAATCGTTGGCCAGAGCCGCACGTGATATCATGACTTCTCTGCAAATCATCATCACGTATAAGCCCGTTGCTCCTTGTGGCTCATAAATGTTCCTCAACCACTGTCGGATATTCGAGTGGCAGTGAACGGCATAGTATCTAACTCGGTGTCAGGCGCGAGTGCAAAGGGTACCGGGCAGGGAGTTGATCTCTGTCCTCCTCCCACATGCATGCGAGAGCTTGGTGCCTGGCTCTACAAAGTCGTATTTGTAGATTGGAGCTAAATGAACTCAGATATAACTTCTAGCTTGCGGTCAGGTCCCACAGGAACGTGCCATTGGCTCGTAGGACTTCCTATGCGGCGAATCGCGTTGATGCTGGCCACCCTGTGTTGACGCAGCGGCGGGAACCTTCGAACAGCGGTGAAGCCGTCGTCGACGCTGTCGCAATCAAACATGAGCTTGTGTTTCTTGAGACCGATCCGCTTCTTTGCCCTCCGCACGTAATTTCGGCGGATTACAAAGGACGAGCGGCCATTCTTCATTATGGCTTCCATCACCTTCTGGCCGAGGCTATACTGGTCGTTGCCGTAGCATCCCATTGGCGGAGTGTCGGAACTTAGTCCGCTTTCGGAAGGGGGATTGTACAGTGACACGAGAGACTCACTTCTAGCAGGTTTCCCTGAGTGTTCTTGACACAGGTCAAGATTTTCAATCAGATCAAGATCGTTCATCGAGTATGATCCGCTGCACGACGTTAAATTCGACGGCTCCAGATACGGAGCTTGCACGTCCTGATTGAGAGCGGTTGTAACCGTGCCATAGCAGTTGTCTGCAATGTTCGATACGGAGGACCGCATGCGCACTTCTCCACCGCAGGGCCTCGTGTCATGAAACTCAAAGTCGTCGTTTGCATCCGTAGTGAAAGACTCGGCGTCTTCGTCTGAGTCTTCGGGAGCACTGAAGGTGGCGCAGCTGTCTCCAGCAACGGTAGAGTGCAAGCTTAGGGTGTCTGAAAGCGTGGCGTAGATGTGGTCTTCATCGTCGTGCCTCGCCCAATCGCCTGGGATATCTAATCTTGCCTTGTCCATGTCGTAGTCCACAGCTGGGATTGGAACTTTAACAGCAGAGTCAGCCGAGCAGCAACTTTCAGTACGGATCAACTGGGAAGCTTTCTGCAACTGAGCGTGGGTTGTTGGTAAGTGTGGGATGTGCGACCGTAGGTAGGAAGGCTTGTCCAGAATGCAGTCAACGCCGTATATACCGGATACCATGAACTTGTGCGGTGTCCTTGGCAATGACTTCCGACGGCTGCCTGATCCCCAGCTGGAGCGATGAGACTTTTTGGACACCTTGCCATAGCTCAACGATGACCGCTTGTAGTTTGTAATGATGCCAATCGGGGCGACAGGACCCAAGTTCTTTATATTGCTCTTGGAATCGTCCAGGTAGAGTCGATAGCGGCTCTCCTCCCCTAGAAAGACAAAATGAACAGGATGTTACAGCAGCAGTACAACCTCCAGCTGCTGTGTCTCTTTGAAAATGACTCATTTAGGTGAATTGAAAAGGAAGTATATGAGTGCATGAAACATGTCTTTCAAGACAAACGGCAGTTCCGTCACTACAAAGGAGATGACACCCTGTAGAAAGTCTAAAAACACTGTGTGACCAACTGCGGGCTTGCGGTTCCTTCACTTTCACACCGGGAAACTACGGTGCGAGATGGTTATGCGTGCCACTGAAAGGGACAGTCGCATCCGTTCCAATAGACCTCTGCATGTTTGTAAACAAATGACGTCATAGTGTTCCACAGCGCCACCGAGTGGTATAGAGTTCAACTACGCTCGAAGCTAGGGACGAACAAGGTCGCGCCCGAAAGCCACCGTCTTGATGGGGATTACGTACGATGGTCCCTGAAAGGGACGTGACCTTCGGTCCTACTTTTCTTTCAATAGGAGGCAGCGAACAAGTGCCCATTCGTGGAACCCAGCCCTCCCCTTCCGATTTGTTTCGGTTTCAGTCTGTCTACCAACGTCATGATGACGTTTCTCGGATAGAGGTCCATCGATTTCGAAACAATTTTATTCCTCCTGGACCACTGACCACGGTATCGAAAATCCCACGCGAAATAGTTTCTACGGAATACATGACCAGAGCAGACGCCGGATATTGAGAGTATGCCGGAATTCCCTCTCTGGAAAAACGAGAAAACGTAACTCCGCAAGAACCGATGAGGGCGCGACCGTGAAAAAATGCCGCAAATAATGGTGTCGCGTTGTTCCACGTAAGGTTTGTCTGCCTATATAGTATGGCGACATATTGCACGTGCCGCAAGGTAGGACTGCGGATAATTTCTACCATCTGGGATTCTTTTGACGTACGCCGGAAATCTCCGACATACGGATGCTGGAAGCAACGTTCACGTCCCCCACATTGCCGCCGTCCTCGGCCGGGTTCGTACCCGCGATCTTGAGCTCAGCAAGCGCAACCGTGCAGGCGTTTCATGACGGTGGCTTTCCTCCTCTTGGCGCCGCGCTCTCACTCCTCCGCTTAGGAAGTGACGTCACGCCAGCGGAGCTTCTGTGGCCACGGAAGCAGCGCTGATCCTTAGAATTCGTTCATTTAATATCTAAGCACTTATCGGACGAAAAAGTTAGCCGGGTAGATTGTCGGCCGGCGCTGAACGTTGTGGTATCGGGTTCATAGAGTTTCATTGAGGGACAAAGAAAAAAAAAGTTTTTCTTCACGCCAAACCCCACAGCGCGTTATCCTCTCTAGCATTACATCATAACTCATTGCAGTTGTGCTCCTACATTTGACCCATATCTGCAAACCATTTAGCGCAATAGACCTCTATTCGAGAAACGTCATCATGACGTTGGTAGACAGAGTGAAACCGAAACAAATCGGAAGGGGAGGGCTGGGTTCCACGAATGGGCACTTGTTCGCTGCCGCCTACTGAAAGAGAAGTAGGACCGGGTGATGGCGGTGGTAGTGGTGGTGGGGTGATGTAGGGGGAATGTGCGGTCAGCCTGCTCTGAAGTGGCGGCTCGATGCACCTATGGGAGGGAGAAGGGGGAGGGTGAAAGAGGGAGGAGAGAGATGATGGTGGCAGAGGAGAGGGAGGGGCGTGCTGACCCTCTTGCTCTGGGATTTGGGTAGTCCAAGAGGACCCACCACAGAAAACATGCGAGCATGCCTCAGAAGTCTTCATTGGGAAGCTCCCTGTACCATGGTAACCGCCAGGATTATTGGCGAAGCTACCCCCATCGAAGCAGGACCGAAGGTCGCGTCCCCTCCAGGGACCATCGTAATAATCCCCTCAAGAGCGTTGTTTTCGGGCGCGACCTTGTCGCCCCTAGCTTCAAACGTAGTTCACGTCAACCAAATTGGTGGCGCTGTCGAACACTATGACGTCATTTGTTTAGAAAACAGGGAGAGGTCTATTTTTGCCTCACCCCAACCTCTCCTCCGCGTGACGCCCTTTCCACTCCTCTGTACACCGACGGACGACACCGGGTTTTCGTTCGCACGACCGTTCTAATAGTAACGCATAAAGGCCTTGAAAGCGTCACTGCGTATGTACTTTCTGACGCGCAGCCCCCGTCTTTAATTGTTGCCAATTTCATTGTCCCTCGCACTTTCATTATTCGCAGTTCGGACGTAGTAGCAGATTCAATGCTCACACATAAATCAATTACACTAGGACAATGTCCAGACACATCAGGATAGAGTTTCCCTTTTGTCTGTGAAACGCATTATGCCGCAAATGGCTGCCAATTACCACGTGCACCGATAGGTATAAAAGAGTCCCTGCACCAGCAGTATGTCCCCGAAGTTGGTTCCGAAACTGGAACTGGCGTCAATATTCTTTGAGAACAGACTCGAGAAAGTTATGCGTGGAAGCGGCTACGCACCACTGCGTACGTGAGATAAGAAAGAATGCTTATGCATGAGCAAAACATAATATGCCATTCTTTTGTGCGTTCACTGAGAATGCCTGCTGCCATGCACGGATCAAGGTGTGTGAGACTCATCTTCTATAATCTCCACGGTCGACTACTCAAGGACACCTTAGTTTCGCAAGGAATTGCCTGTCACGTGATTTCTGGTGTTGTTCGTGCTGGTGGGTCAGTGTGTGTTGTGATAAGGTCGCAACCAGAGGACATACATCTCCTATCAGATAGGCGACGTCCATACCCGACTATCAGGTCTGCTGGGCAGCGACGGATCTGATAGACATTTTTTTTTTTCGGCTTGAAGAGCTTTCAGGACGTGCTTTCGGAAAGAGTTTCCTGTGGGTTATGCCGCAGCCGTTTGTGTTCCGCCGCCGCAAAACGCCATAACAAGGCCATCGGGGAGGAAGCACGACCGAATCGAGAGTGTGACGTAAGGCGTCTAGTGCCGTCATCGCTGCAGAACTCGAATAATGATACGGCGGACCACCCAAGATCTTTCGACTACGCTGCTGGGCCAGTACGAAGTTGCCGTTTCACGTCGCCATTTGTAAGCGTGAATAAACTCAGCTCCTTTGCCTCACTGCAGGGATGATGACCTGTGAATTATTCGACTCGACAGGCTTTGGTGGCAGTGATACTTTTCCGACATACCTATCTCGTCTCGAAGTATGTCAATGAAAACCGGTGTCCTGATAGTATACGCGGTTTGGATATAGAGCAGCGAATCTCCTCATCAATCATTTAACGAGTGATAAAATCTCAGTACTCTACGCAACAACAAAATAGGGGCTTAAGCAGCCAACAAATCTATGGTATCCTTGGTCGAGGATCGATCCCACTATCCCCAACTCTTGGAGTTTCCAGGTCTTGTATTCTTGTTTTTGACACGCTGTTCTTTTTGTCGTACAGATACACATGAGACTTCCTTGATAACGTTAGAGTTAAGGACACAAAAGAGGAAAAATTTAGCTATCCGGTGAAGGCCGATCAAAGCAAAACCCTTCTGATTGGAGCAGCCAATATCTGTGTGTTTACACGAGCGGCATCCCTCCCTATCGCCACCACCACCACCGAGCGGCATCCCCTCGGAATATTCTTGTGGAAGAAGAAGAAGAAGAAGAGAGAATTGGTGCTCACGGGGTGGAAGTTCCGCCCCGTCTTATGTTGAGCATTTGCATGGCGCCTGAATATCGGTAGTGGCACACTGCGCATATATTATAGCAGACGACACCATCGGCCCTGTCGTCTGTTACGGGATATCTTGTGGCGGAGCTTCAGCATATTCCCCATGGATTGAAGGGCATGAAAATACGTGACGTTGAACGCTCGTGCTCACGTGACAGCAGGAAGCTATGACGTCTTGCCCATCTTCCGCTCGAATATTCTGGGGAATGTCCCTCGTGTGAATGCACGATATTTCGAACATGGACTGTTCTTCTGCTGAACCAGCATAGAACAACGGTCTTCGTTTCAAATAGCTATTAGTTGTAAGCGCAAGGCCGTTACACAATGAACTGTATACGCAAAAAAAAAACTAACCAGTGAAGTTCGCTGAAGCCGACCGCCTCTGGAGCGTCTTCTTGAGCGCAGTCCAATGATGCCGGTCCGTGAGACAGAGGACAAGAGGAAACAGAAATCCTTGACCAAGTCGAAGCCAGATGACAGCCACGTCATGCCACGGGGTCCAGAAGGCCTCCACAAACTCTCCAAGCACCACGAGCACCTGCGAAAACAATGAAACAGAGTAAATCTCCATATTATCATGGACAAACAATGTCCCGGCAACCGAGCCAGCATTTGCATATTTCATCTGCAGAGTTGTATGTGCTTTTGTAGTACTCTCAAGTTTGTTTCGTGAATAGGGCAGTGCTGGCGTCTCGGCTTGCTGGGAACTGGTCAAGTAGTCCAAGGCCGTAGGCGCTTTGTGCGAGAAACAGCACCAGTGACGACTGTCTTCCCACGTGTCGCGATTATCACGGTGTAGACGTAAGAAGGGCACACACCGAGACAAAGTTTTGCTGTGAATATGCGATGACCAGGATGATGAATGTCCGATGATGGTGGCCAGGATCCCAGTTTTATGTGTGTGTCAACGTGTTCATTTCTTCAGGCAGTTAGGCAGTGAACAACCGAAAGTCAACGGTCTGACGAGTGTCAAAAGATTATTCCCGAAATAACTAATTTTAGCCCTTGCCATGCATTGCCAAAACCACAAGCCCTGGTGCATTATAGTCCCTTTAAGGACTAAAGGCACATAAGGTTATGCAAAGCAGAAGGACTATCTGTATCTGAAGTGCTGGGGAGTAAATTTGAGGGTCAGGAGGCTAAAGTGGGGAGTAATTGCGATCTATATGGGACTATAATTGTTCCCCAATTTGTATTCCTTTTGACTTAGATTGTACATTTTGTTTACGTGCCTGACACTAAAGGCTTTCACGTAACCTTTTTGGCGTGTCAACAACTGTCAACTATAGTGCTCCAACTTACCAGTCAAAGAAATTAACTCATTAACGCAATTAACATCACGAAAGCCACCAAAGTAAATTCCACGCCCAGAACCTCGCGGACCTTGCCAACTGAGAGATCCCTCCCATGTATAATTCCTGTCTTGTGGGCAGTACCGGAGATACGACTGCTTCTATATACAGAGGTAAATGGTCATATATATGATTTCTATTTTCCGCAGCACAATGTCACGTAAGCCCATTACCATTTCCATGACCCTAATTTGCAACAACTGCGGGTGTTCCACGACAGTATATATGCACCAGGAAGTAGACCATCTCATGGGTGAAGAAGGTCACACACACACATAGAGGACATATGTAGATACAGCACCAAGCCCCGTCTTTAAAGCACCTCGCCTTTGTGCATACGACCTTTGTGCCCTATTGTGCTCTCATACCACTATACGGAAAACTGATGTGGAAACAGGTTTGCAATATATAGCACGGGACATTAGGCAATATTAATGGCGTTCCTTGTGTGTGCACTACAAGCGTCATATGTATACTTGTTCATGTTGCAGTGCTTCGTATAACGTTACTCATCCGTTCAACTGCAATCTAGATGTCTCTGGGTGGTTGCTATGAAACGAGTGCCGGTTGCGTTTCATAAATTGTAATTGCAATTCCACAAATTTAATTGGAACACGAATGCAAAATACAATACGCGTCCTCGCTGTTCTTCGTTCTCGCAAAGGGGTAGAACAACGCCTATGGTAATGAAATGCCCTGAAAAGGCGTGCTTAGCAGACGGCACTTAGCAGATGACACCGTCAGCGTCTTTTCCTGTCGTCTGCTACGGAATATCTTGTGCCTGTGTCGCGGTTATATATGACATTCCCCACGGTTAGCAGTGTACGTGAAGGTACGACGTTGAGCTCTCGCGATCAAGTGACAGCAGAAACCTATGACGTTTTTCGCATCTTCCGCCGTAGCGTTGTGAGGTGTTGTCCTTGGAAGAGGCGTTTCCATAATTTATTAGGACTCAAACGGCACGAATATAGCATAGCTGCAGGCCGCAGCATATCCTCCCCCCCTCCTTTTACTAATAAAGTACATATACGAAGACAAAAGAAAGTCCCGTTATACACGGGCGCTAACTGGCGTCCAACCAGGCGCAGGTCATTTCTCCTCTACAAGCACGCTACCTGCAGAGCAACAGTGCGAAACGATGCATGTGGCGTCACATGGAACGTTGATCGTCACGTGACATCTTCGTTAGCATCTCCATGAGCGATCAGGCTTTCAAATGCGACTCACAATACCGCGACTTGCGGGTGACTGTATTGGCCAACAGCTCAAAGAAACATCGCAACGCCGATCGACGATCCTCATTACCAGCGGGCTGTTCTCGTGACGCGGCAAATTACTCTGGTGGCATATTGGGATACGAAGGCCGCGCGTGGGAAAATAGCCCAGTCATCAATGATACATCAGTCCCTTCATTTGCGAGTTGGGAAACAATAGAACTGCGGTCTTAGATAGGAATTGCCGTCTGAGGGATACGCCCAGACGGGACCTAATTAGGTCCGCGTTGATCGACGACGACGTTTCAAGGCCTATAGAACTGACCGAAATTCGGAGATTTCGGTTAAATTATCGAGGACCACGTGCCCCGTTGGCGCTCTGCGTGGGGGTACAAATGGGTGGGGAGGGGGGTACAAATGAGGGTATCTGGTTTGGTTCGTACGGTGTGACGTCCCATTATCGAGCCTGTCGACGGCCTGCTGCCATGTCGCTCAAGGCTGATCAGTTTTGGGCTGACTTCAGAGGAAACAGTGCCGATATTTGAGCACCCGAGGAGATCTCAGGGAAAACACCCACACGTACACCACATCCATCGGTGTTAGAAACCTCCAGAGTCGGCGTGGAAGGCGTTATCTTAGCAAATTAAAATGGTGTAAAGGCAGCTAGTATTATGTTTATAGGAAGAGACAACATTTCCTCGAGTTTCAGGAATATGGATAGAAAAGGATAAGAGCGACGCATGACTCAAATCAGCAATGAAGTACTAATGGCAAGAAGAAGGAACACAATAGCACGAAGAAGAAAGGAGATAGTAACATCGCTGTCTCGGCAAGACCGAGTCCCTCTTCCATCACAAACCAATATACTCAAGTATAATAGACAACACGATTTTCCTAATTGTTCGTCTATTATACCGACATCCCGACTTCTTTACTTAAGTCCTCTACCAGTCGAGGCTGGACGATACAATAGATATATTATGAGCGGGATCGAAATATCTTACCTACAGCACAGCTAATGAGACTATTGTAACGGCGGCCGACCCAACGAATCGTGCATGCATTTATAAAGCGACCCTTGCAGGTCAGGGCCGCTGTTCGGCCTACGGGGCTAAGAAAACAGGTTGCCGGCCACCATCACTCTGGAATGCACGGGAGGGGGGGGGGGGGACAACATAGCCGCTCTCTCATCCAGATTTATTGCGTTCTAGCAGACCACGCATCCCAATCTTCGCTCGAATAACGACCATGGAAGTGAGTTGAGAGCGGGGCTCGTTGGGGGGGAAAGGCACCAAACGCTGATCTGTTCAAAGTTATCTTACGCTCTCTCTTTTCTTTACGCCTGTTGTACAGATGAATCAGCAGATATTTGTGTGACGACATGCACCACGTGCCGCAGGGATTATTTCGGGCACCTGGGGTTCTCTAACGTGCACCGGAAATCTCCGACGTACGGTGATGGAAGCAAATCTAGATCGCGGGTTCGATCCCGGCCGCGCGATCTTGATTTGCTTCCAGCACCTTGTGTCGAAGATTTCCGGTGCACGTAAAAAAGAAAAAAAAAAAAAACCAGGTGCCCGAAATAATCTGCAGACCTACCGTGTGGCACGTGCAACATGTCGCCACACTAGGCAGAAAACCTTACGTGTAACAACAGGGCGCCATTATTACCATTACCACCATGATTATTACCATTACCATTACCACCATTATTGGAAGCAAATGCTTACGTTCCCCGCATTGCAACCGTCCTTGGCCGGAATCGAACCCACGATCTTGAGCCCAGCGAGCCATGATGCGTCCATGACGTCCGCGTCCATGTCCATGATGCCAAATAAAACTTCCGTTTATCTCCAACGGTTCGGATCGCGTATCTGAAGGTGCAATACCATCTGAGCCATGAAAACTACCTACTGCCATGGTCCCGTGGGACCGTGCTACCGTACTAAATAAGGTTTTCGCGCGCTTTTCGTCAGAAACACTTCCTTGCACTTCTTTCACGTGCTCCGGGGAAGTGGCCAACCGTCGTGCGTGCTACCGTCCCATTATATAATCGACGCTTTTTGCTATTTACGCGCAGGACCTAAATAAAGAAGGACTATTACATTAGATGGCCACATCTATAGTCACTAAATAGGCTGATTGACCGGCAGATTCGGCCTATATCGTCCTTCCAAGGAGGGGGGGGAGGGGTGATGTAGGGGGAAGGTGCGGTCAGCCTGCTCTGAAGCGGCGACTCGGTGCACGCAGGGGAGGGTGAAAGAGGGAGGGGAGAGATGATGGTGGCACAGAAGAAGGAGAGGGGTGTTAACCCAAGAGAACTACCCACCACAGAAAACATGCGATCATCCCTCAGTAGTCTTCATTGGGATGCTCCCTGTACCACGGTAACCGCCAGGGTTATTGGTGAAGTTACCCCATCTCTTCGTTCCAAATTCAAACACCCCGTGCTTTGTGCTCTGCTGTGGACGTCACTTAGTATCTCGGTGGTAACTTTTCTGAGGCGTTGCAGCCCCAGGACAGCTACTTTCCACGGTGTTCACCAGATGCCGCTGCCTCGTTGTGTGGCATGTATGCGTGTGCCAGCAATGTCAGCGTGGCGTAATTGGTCAGTGCACGTACCCGACCGGCAATCCAGTCCATTAATCCTTTTCCAGTTTCGAGTCTTATCTATTAAGTGTTTTAGTTCTTCTATAAGCCTTTCTGGTGCATGCTGACATATTATAAGCGAAACAAAAAACAAAAAACATCCGTTTTATAAACAATAAAAGTAACGGCAGAAACTTTGCGCGGAGACAGGCACTTTGGCAGCTTTATCTTCGTCAACCGACAGTTCGTAGTTGTTTGAGAGCAACTGCCAACAATGGGTGGGACACCTCTCGATGTCTATAGTTTAAGAGTTGTCGCCCTTTTGTTATGGGAACGCGGAAGCGGTGACGGCGATCTTTGGGTCGCTCCGAAAGAAGTTCCGCCTCGTATGCGTTAGGGTGTCAAGCAGAGGGGTTGTTGTTCCCCCCTCGCTCAAGAGGGCGATCCCTTTGTTTCACCCCCTTATTGTTTTGTCTCCGTTTGTGACATTTATCCCCTTTCCACGCTCTTATCACCTAGTGGCGTCTACTTGAAGTTGAGAGCGAGGTCACCGTTATGTATTGTATAACACGTGATGTCACGGAGCTGTCGCGCGGGCGGACGTGACTCCGCGCAATGTGCAGCGGAAGATTGCGTAGGTGTCGTAAGGCTGATGAAACTGAGTGCGCGTGCGGTATAGTAACAAATGAAGGTGGGCATATGGTTAGTTCATCTTTGAAGCGTATCGCACTGCGTTTCGTTAAGGTGTGTAATTTTGTATACCAAAGAGTAGATTCAGGAGGAATGCACGACAATGCACACCTTAAAGACTATTAAAATGAGACTATTTGTGCATCTCCAGAGCACTATTTGCGAAACTTGATAACTGTGGTAACTCTGATCAAAACGGAAATTCGTCTTGCCCCCAGGCGAATATCGCCCCGAGATCGAACGGTGTCGGCGCGCTGCGGAGAAACGATGAACTACCGTAGTGTGGGTAGCTTCCTCGCGTCGTCTGCTTTTAGACGTTTATTTTCCGCGTTCAGTGCAGTATAGGCGGAGCGTTTGGGAACCGAACAGTATCGTACCATCGCGGCACAAGTGATCTTTCGGTAAATTACGGGAAAGAACCATCGATCAACTTCGAACATTGGCCGGCGTGTTATCCACACTAGAAAGGTGACGGTGTCGCCCCCTATAGGTAGATCTCGAAGCGAATAGGAGCGAACCTTCTCTCCTATGTCCTGAAGACGAATTCCCGTTTTAGTCAGTGTTACCACAGTTATTCCATCAAATGATGTGATTCTCTGATTATCTAATCCGAGAATCACCTCATTTGATGGCATATAACCTAGCGCCATTCCGCAGACGTGCCATTCAATTTTGGCTGTTGTTTAATTTGAAATGGGATAGCTTCCGATCGACATCGAAATCGTAGTTGAGCATGCGCGCTCGGCTAATATGTACAAAACGTTATAGTAATAAACGTTATTATTATCATTATTAGCAGACTTCTTTGTTATATACCTTCATGAGCCACGCCTTCACATGCATAGAATCAACAGAATAATCGCCTAATCGTCGTTACGATCGTTACGAGCACAAGTGCCCCTTCTTCTCGACAAGTGCCCCGCCCCTCGTTAGCCCGTAACGCGTGCAAGCGATTAAGCCCAACTATGCAACGTCAACTATCAGTTCGTTTTGTGATTTTATCACGGAGACGTTCCTTCACAGATACGGTTTCCGTAAAAACGGCTGATCGTGTAAAGATGACTGGCAGCTTTGAAGCAGACAACCTCACAACTGAAAAAGTCTAAGGTCTATATAGAGTAAGAACTCTCTCTCCGCGCGGATGGATGGTAAGAACGACAGCACAAAGATCAAAATGCCGATATCCAATACGGACGTATGAATAGAGTATGGAAGTGTCGCAGATAATCATGCAACAGGAAGACTTCCGGTGAAGCCACAAATAGCTGCGGTAATCACAATAGACGGGCACACTCGAATAGGGGTCTATATATTCGTGAGGGCATTGAGATGTATCACAGTATATAGCGATGTGTTTCGTGAACGACGTCCACCGTGACGCATCCAGCCATGCGTGCCCAAGTGGTCCCTTCCGTGTTTTCCGAGGGTGTTGCTAACAAGGCCGGTGGAGCACGCATGCGCAGCACTCTAGCCAGGGGGCGCGGCAATAACCAATTCAGACACGACGATTGTGTCTCACTTTTCGAAAAGGGCTGTGCAATCTTTCTTATAGCGTCTTGTCCTTTATACAGAGGAACAATAACACCGCAACTATGTCGTAAGAAAGGACCGCGAGACAGTGTACGTGATACAGTGCGCCACAATCACATTCCACTCAGTATTTGGTAATTTTGTCGTACTATCACGGTCCAGTATCAATGGACCGTGGTAATATGGTGACCTATTTAATAAGGAGCGTTAACTTCTGTGTGCGGTACTCTGTCGCTCGGAGTCGGTTTCAGTCATCGCTCGGCGCGTTGGATAGCTTTAATATCTGGACGGCTTTGGGCGCATGGCTCTCACCCCATAGGCGCTGTGCTCTAAAAGCACTGATATCCTTCTTTGAACATATCGGGGCGGGCAATGTATTCTGGGTGCATTTTTCTACACGTATTTCTCATTAGTTTTAATTGCTTCATTACCTTTCATTAGCATGCAGCACGCTGCTATAAGGGATATCAAGAGTACATGAACCTCCGTATTTTTCTTCTTTTCTCATTCCAGCATCTGCGAGATGAGATGAAATTATATATATATATATATATATATATATATATATATATATATATGAGAGAGAGAGAGAGAGAGAGAGAGAGAGAGAGAGAGAGAGAGAGAGAGAGGTGGGCACTCAGTAGGAGCGCCGGCTACTCCAAGGCCTGATATATTCCAGCATCTCTTGCGGTAGGATCAGACCAGTGCAAGCAGTGGAACAACAAGAACACCTACTACATGAATGATGACGGGATGAGGTGTTTAACTGCAGCAATTGCAACACCATACCTCAGCGCACGTGGGCTAATATATGTGTGTGAGATAGCGATGAAAAAGATGAGACATACACACACGGACACATGACAGAACGCATAGCAAATGAGACTATACGTATATAAGGGGGCGCCGGAACCGTCGGTGTTAGCAGTTCACGCAGTTGGTCACGTGATGTAGGCCCGTAGACGTCAAGAAGTTATGAAATAAGAGCAGGCATTGACGGTGCTGCGCAGGGTTATAGAAGGGTCCAAGATTGCGGCAATTCAGGTTGAGCCTGCGGTTGATGCGAGTCAGTTGGGATTGGAACATAGCTCTCTCCGAACGATATAGGTGACAGTCGATGAGAACGTGTTTAAGGGAACGACGCCTTACGCCATATGCTGCCATATGCCGCAGTTGGAACAGCAGCTAGTTGAAGGGCACCCTAATCGGTGTCTGAATTGTGCAGTGAAGCAAGCAGCGGATAAACATCACGTGAAATATAAAAACCTTCAATTCCCTAGCATCACGGGCGATTCAATGTCACTACCTTTAGAATTGATAGTCAAAAAAAAAAAAAGAAAAAGAAAAGGTAAATAAACGAAAAGAAAAGGAATCGCAACAATGCACGGAAATCGTTCTTTCACAACCGAAACATTGCCGTAAGCGGCCCAGTTAGGCCGCAAACGCCGGACAACTGACTCGTGCGCGATGTCAAGGTTTTCGGTCTCGCCAGAACGCGCTCTTGTTTTCGCGGTATCTGGACGTGCTTTGCCGTGTTTGTCTCCAGGTACGCGGCACGGGCACTTTCCTCCGTCCAGGTCGCTGCGAAGAATGACAATTCATTCTTCTTTCTCTCGAGAAAACAAGCTATTGTGTTACGCGCAGAAAGCGTTCTTACACGGCGTTACATGACTCCAATTGAAGGCAGAAAGACCAGCACGGTACCTGTCCTTCGGGCTGTCACACCGCTTCACTGTTCAAAATTACCCATGCCATGCACTTTGAAGCTCGTATGCGGAGTTCAGTTCAACGCAGTTGTGAGCTTTAAGACGACCTGAAAGGCCCTGTGGCAATCACAATGAAGGACGCGCAACTGCGACTTATGTGAGCAAACAGTGTGATCTGTTATATAAACCTGCCTATACAGTATATGCTGCCTACATAGCATACCGTAAAAGTGGTTAATTTCGTTAATTTCGTTTTCGAATTCGCTAGTGTGACGTTTAGAGAATATTTCGCTAGAATTTAATTTCGCGATGCATGCTCCGTGCGGTTGTATACCATGGAGGTCATCAGGCGGGTCAGGATGCTGGAAGTCCGCGGCTTCGCCAAGATATTGGGTATTGTCTGTGACACCCACTTAGAATCAGATCCTTAATTCCTTGGTGAACTGGACGTTGACGATCGAGCGTACATTAGGTAGTTTAAGGAAAAACGTAACCTGATTCATTTGAAGTGACTGACATCACGTTGCCGATGTCTGATTGAGTGACAGCGATACGGAGTCGGAATAGGAGGAAGGTTACGATTTCCTAAAACTCCCCATTGTCGAGTTGAGAATGAGGGTGGAATAACGAGACGATGCTCTATGGAGTGTGTAATCGGTACCCAGCAGTGAGTCAGTTTGAGTGTATCGCACGCTATCCCCTTTGCATACGCAAAGGCGATAGCGTTTGTGGTTCTGCGCATGCGCAAAACATAAAGAGAGCTTGGCCCATTGCGCAGTACCACCACGTTATCCCTTATGTGCGCAAAGGCGATAGCGTGCGATTATATGCCATATACGAGAAGGTAGCGCTTCGATAAAATGCACTCTGTGGGTCAGTTCGACTTAGCGAAACTCATTCGTTAAACGTTCCCGTCTTCCTATGCTTTCTTCGCATCGTTAACAATATTTCGCGAGACTTTAAATTCGCGGAAAAATGACAGTCGCGAAATTCGTGAAAATTAATACTGTTGACCGCAGTTGACAACAACTATTACTCGAGTACTACACGAGTAAAAACTCTTTATGTCTTCAGGGCAACTATCTATAATGTCCGCTGTCCAAGATTGAAAAATTAGTTCAATTCTGGTGTACATGGTGTCTTGTGGATGAGACGAAAATGATGTTTTCGGAACGCACAGCTGAATTCATATTCACAAGTGACACGACTTGCCATCTGCCCCAAGAACAATAACAACAACTACATGATAATGACTGCTCTAAGAAAAGGGTAATACACAGTTGTCAATATGTCCTTACCATCTTAAAATGTCAACGACCCGTAATTATGCATCACTGGAATCTCTTTTCTGATTCCGCCGTAAAAGCGCTTCTGATGGTACCCGCCTTTGCTAACAGCGACGCAGCTAACGACTATCTTCTGACACTTCGCATACGGGAAAAGATTCACTTCATTGGCAAGCGTCGCTACGCAGTGTATCCTGTTTTTCTCGCTCCCTTCAGTTTGTAAGGGCATGTATACGACTTGATAGGAGCCCCAACGAGTTACGCAACTCGACGTGAGGCCGTGTCTCGAGGGAGGACAAGCTCTTTCTGTAACAGGGGCGATGACCGAACACAGCCCTCCTATATGTTTGCCGCACACGTCGGACGCTTCCCTGGTCATGATGACCAATTATGGAGCATGATTATATGGGACTCAGATATCTGACAACGAAGTATGATAGGCCCGTTGACTACACACGCAGTGAGCGGGGCTCCAAACTGCTGTCTGCTTGCAAGTCGGCTGGTTAATTACAATAACAACCGTCTATTCGTTTTTCCAACAGCTCCACCAAACTAAAAAAAAAAAAAAAAGAAAGGAAGAAAATATGATGCACGTTATTTGTAACATAGCGAACGTGGGTACGAACAGCATATGGTTAGGGTTCCGCGTTCTCGGGTTTAACCGAAAAACACCGAAAAACATGCGCCGGGTAAATTTTCCCTCATTGGGTTTTAATCGAAAAACACCGAATACAGAGGGACATTCCGGGACATGACAGAGATAAATTGCTGCACATGACCGGCAAGTTGTTGATGCAGATCAGAAAACCATACAGAAATGTGATGGTTGTGAAAAATGTAAATGTGTAAATCTACTGGCATTTTTTTTTAAATTTTTTTTATGTCCGTATACGTTAAGCCACCGCAGCGAACAACGCCATGCTGAATAAGCATCGTGCGGAAATATTACATTGTGATTTCTATTCGCCGATAACTGTCGGGTAAACCATGTACACGCCGGGAAAAACATCGAAAAACGCCGATTTCGTGAAAATCAATAAACACCGAAAAACATACGCCGAATACGCCCATAAATAAAAACCGAAAAGTCGGAACCCTAGGTGTAGGACGTTCCTCAGAATATACCCCAGCGGAAGACGCACCAAACGTCATAACTTCGCGAGCATTCAACCTCGATGTCACGTGGTCATGTATTTGCGTGCTCCTTCGCTTCCACCCTTGCGGGCCAGCCAGAATACATTTAGAGTGTGACTTTTTCGGGTTAAATGCATTTACCGGATTCAGGAGGGAAAAATCGGGTGCTATTTTTAAACCGGTGATTCGGGGGGGAATCGGGTGCTGCTGATACGTTCGGTTTAAATGTATATATTGGTCAAACATACGTACCTCGGATTTAGAGAGACTAACACCCCATATTGCTGCGCTCAAATAATATATCAGTCACACACCGGTATAAATTACTATTAAATAGTGCACTTGATGAGTGGTGAACCTGATACGTGATTGGAATTCGGGGAGAAATCGGGTTTAACTCGAACTGGTCCTGTACTGATTCGGGGGGGAATAATAGGATTGAATCGGGTTTAACCCGAAAAAGCCAAACCCCAAAATATATTCCGTAGCAGACGACAGGGCCGTTGGTGTCGTCTGCTATGCACGCTGTCCGCCGATCGCGATATTCCGGCGCCGTGAGAATGTTAAACATAAAACACAGCGCAGCATTCGCCTCGTAAGCAGTTCTTTGCTCTTTCTTCCACTAGAATGTTCCATGTGGATGCCGGGAAGTTTACTATCGGTTCGAAGCTGCCGGCAAAACCTCAACTCCTCATCTGCCTTCTATCCGCCTGCATGCTTGTCAGACGAACACCACTGGTGATACTAAGGCAAAGGAACGCTGATACTGCACTTCT
This sequence comes from Ornithodoros turicata, assembly GCF_037126465.1. NCBI lineage: Eukaryota > Metazoa > Arthropoda > Arachnida > Ixodida > Argasidae > Ornithodoros > Ornithodoros turicata. Next base: position 20,557,838 of record NC_088210.1, on the reverse strand, counting down.
TCAAAGAGTACCGTGGCACTCTACCTCTAAAGTATGTTACTTGATCTCCTGTGCTGATGAGTACCAACTAAGGCTAGACTTTGAGATAGCCGGATGATGCTGACATGCCCAATGAAGAGAAACACGCATTGAGCCTTATCCCTTTATTTTTATTTGTTAATTGCCGAACACTGAGAAAAAAATACACACACAAAAAATAAATAAAAAAATAACAGTGCCTGTTCTCAGGAAGTAATATACCAGCTACACAATTTAATTTACTTATTTGTATTTTTGTATGACGTCATTGATGTACATGTTATACATGCATTCAAATCAAATCAAATCAAATCAAATCAACCCATATAGGAACCGGAGTTGGGTCCCGCGTGCAGCATAGGCGGGGTAATACCCCATGGCATCATCATCTCATTGTTGCTGCATAATCCTAATGGAGAAAAAAAGATATGAAAAATACGCCGGGTGGCGTTTCGGAGGAAGCTCCTTCGTTTTCAAAAGAAAATGATCCATGCAGTATTCACTTTTAGTAGAGCAATAACTTTTGACGATCTTCACGCCATTTGTGCTCGTTCGCGCACTCTTTTTCTCTGTGCTTCGACCGCAGAAAAATGACTTTACCCGAACTAATGGTCGGAGAAGTGGAGCATCATATTCAAAAGTCGGCTAATAGTGGACAAAAGAAAAATATTGGGCAGTGGACGGACAAATGTCTCCATGAAGAAACGGGGTCCTCCATGTTTTTTTTTTCTCCTCGTGCGTGTATAATGATGATGATAATAATAATAATATAAAAATCGTGCACTTTTTTCTACAGTCACACTTTACGTCACTTCAAGAGGAAGTGGTCCTTGTGCCGAACCTTCTAGTTCTGTGCAAAATTACAGGGACAAGAATGAAACTCTGAGTTTTTTTTTTCTTTTTTCTCTGAGTTGAGTTGAGGTGAGATGAGTAGAGAAGCAAAAAAATGGAGAAATAGGCACTCATTACGAGAGCCGGCTATTCCAGATCACTTAGAAAAACAAAAATGACTATCTACAATAAAACAATGAGTGACAAAGACACACACTCTGTCAGTCACACTGTGTCCACCAACTTGGTGTCTGCGTAAAATCGCACAAATGCCTGCATGGCGTGGAACCGGGGGTCGGGTGACCCAGGGCCGGTGCTAGGGGTGTGCGGGGCCTAAGGCGGCCGCCTTACTCGCTCCCCCCTCCCTATCGCCGGCCCTGGGGTGACCAAGGGCCCAGAACCTGAACAACATCGAAAAGTCTGCCATCCAGTCGAGCTAAAGAAGTGGTGTAGATCGGTGATAGATATAGACCTGGAGTATAGCCTGTCCCGCGGTGAGCGGGCTCACATCTCCGTTTCTTTCCCCTCCTACCATCATCATCATCATCATCATCATCATCATCATCATCATCATCCTCACTGAGGTTTCGTTCAGCATTCTTCTCTCCTTGTGGGCACGCTTCTATCAAAGTCAGTGAAAACACACGGCACGGTTTCGCTTACAACATCGATTGGCGATTGGTAGCGCTAGCGAGGCGGCGTTTTGTAGGAGGCCGGCACCGCATCATTTAGAGGACGCGTGCGTCGGAAATGAACGGAGGTAGACAATAAAAGTTCACCGCAATCGTTTACCCGGATGCTCCCTAACACGCGAGCACCATTACGTTCGGCGCGTCTTGACTTCATCGACACAGCACGGATACACGCCCTCAAGAGATACCCGCGATGTTGTTGCTCGTTTATTATGAGGTTCAGGAGAAGTTAGTCTAGTTATAGGGCTGGCTTGCTACTCCTGCTCCCTCTATATATCCAGAGAGAAAGTCCGGCCCTGCGTGACGGAACCATCAGTTTGCATCCTACGACGCGACCCTCTTTTCTCCATCACGAATAGACCAGGGACGTCCGTTTGAGTTGGCATTCCTCAATGAACTCTTGGAGTTCCTAAGTGTAAACTGCACTGCCTATGTATATACGCTATTCCCGACGGAATGGCATGGTGGAAAATTTTCTAACTAAGCTTCAGCTAAAAATCTAAGTTGACCTCTTCACCAGACCCAACCCACTGGATCAATAGCATGCCCTTAGTGACTGCTGACAGCCGTACGGCAGGAGATGTCAGATGCTCGTCGGCGCAGCTAGTTTATGGGACCACCCCCCTGACTGTCGAGTTAATTCTTGGACAACAGGCTCCAAGATACTAATCCTCAACTTTATGACGACAGCGCTCCATAATCACCCCATTCCTTTTTGGCATCGTGCAGAGCTGTACGCATGAAGACAATGCAGAAGACAACGTACACGCAGAAGACAATCTCCGGAGCGCATCATGGAGAGAGAGGGTGCGGGGGGGGGGGGAGGATATGAAGGTTTATTAAAATAAACGATATGAAGGTTTATTAAAATAAACAGGAAAAGCCAGTCAGACAGAGGTCGGCTTGCTATTCCAGATGAAAAGACAAAGACACAAAGAAAAAGCGCATCGCTTTACAACAATGCCTGCACTAAGCTAAAGGCCGGTTGTCTTTTCTGTTTATTTTCTGGTTTATGAGCGCCAATACAGTGAAAGGTGGCATTTCTCAATTATTTTACTGCTTTACTGCTTTCAGATCAAAATTTGACTTAGGACGCTATATAAATATGTTATTATATAGCTTCTAACATGTGCTTTGTACCCGTAATTATACAGGGTGTTTGCTCGAACGTGTCCAGAAATTATATTTAAAGCGAGCGCTAAAAGAAAAGCAAGTGGCACATTTCTGCAACTTGAGTAAGAAATGGGTACTGCTTCACGAGTAGCACCTGTTAGTCAAGTAGCTGAAAAGTAGAGCTCGTTTCTCTTTTATCGCTGACTTTAAATAACATTTCTGGACACGTTACAGCAAACACCCTGTATACAGGCCTGCATGGAATATTGTGTATCCAGAAGAACAGACCAGTTTCCGTCGAATTTATAGCCTTCTTAGGTTGTGTTCGTCATAATGAGCTACGCTCAACAACGCTTACAGGTCAGTCATTGGGCAGGATGTAACCTAATTCTTCACGCCAGTTGAGTTCTGTTGAGCAATCTCAACCTACTACTGCTCACTATTACATCTGGAGTGGATTTCGCAAGGAATCTAAAGAGCAGAAACAATTGCAGGCGTCGGAACGTCATATTGCGAAGTTATAGACACTTATTCGCAAAACAATGGCACCGCCATCTCTACTCTCCACCAGTACCAGTGCACGCATATCGGCGTATATACAGGTGAAGTACAATGCAACTGCTGCGACTGCTATGCTTTCATGTGTGATTATTTCTGAATCGCTTATATGATCGGTAATTCGTACGTATAGGACAATGTACTAACGTTGTTTCTGATTTTTTATCGGGCTTTCCACGCACGGTTGTTATAGAAACCGTTACATAGATTCCATCTTGATTCACGTAGAGGTATACCTGGAGACGTTACTGGCATTGAAGTATGACTGTCAATATTGAGCATACAGATATGCTGTCCTGATCTAACTAAAGTGGAGCAGTACCAAAGCTGTACAAGCAAAGATCAGACATCCAATTCATAATATACTTCAATAATTGACGTCAGTGAACACTGACAGGGGTGGGGTAGTCGCGGACTGTATCACACGCACAGAAAAAAGAAAAAAAAAGCTCAAGGGTTCCTTCCGTATGACAATTGAAATGATTATACATACAGTCGTAGACAGAAGACAGAGACAATTGAAGCCACAGAAAGAGGAATATTCGGTTGCACGTATTGGGGACAAGGGAGTGTAGAACGTAGGCTATATTAACGTGCGCGACCACTGTTTTTTCCGCATTGACGGTGGCTTCCCGTGAGGTGGACTCAACGGCCTGTGACGTGGCTTGTTGTGAGGCTTCCCTTAAGTTTCCGCTTCCACTTTCTAACACCCGAATGACTAGCTTTCCGGGGTACGGCCTACATATTTGAAACACAGCTGTCAGTAGGGAGGAAAGAAAATACCCTAGGTAACTCGAACTCCGACCGTTTTCACACGACCGACATTTCCACGGAATATTCTAGTAGAGGTGAACGCAAAATACTGCCCGCGGGGAAGATGTTCCGCCGCGTGTTGTGTCCAGCCCCTGCACGGCGCCCCAATATCGGCAGGGGCGCCACCGTACATTTAGCAGACGACACACCGTCAGCGTCTTCTCGTCGTGTCGTCTGCTACAGATAGCAGATGCCTATACTGGGGCCAGATGCTCATGCCGATCTACATCATCATATCCGAACTACCCTTTGTGACCTTCTAGCTAGAACAGGCGCTTCCTCGTTGCCGTGTTCCTTTTGTTCCTTCCACCCTATAGGGTGCCATCATGCCGACTTCTGGCCGCACGCGTCCAAAATGCAGCCGCCATTGACGACTCACCAGGACTCACTCGTTGAGCAGCCTTGATTGTCTCTCATCCTTACGAGGAACAATGAATGCTCCATCAGAGTGGCGCAAAAATAACGTTGGCGGGACGAAGCAAACAAGGCCTGCTCTTAGCACCATTGAGTCACTGATGCGTATCTTCAGCCATCGAACTGACAGGAGTATCTTTTTATGGTCTGATCTCTGCGCAGGCTGGTATTAAGGACAACTGGGACGTTCCTTGTCGCACTCTATCCTCCTGCGACCTCTCCGCAGCGCCATCTGCGCGATGGTCTCGATTAGGAAACAAAGAGCAAGCGCAGTACCTAACGGTTCCATAAGCCTCGTGACTTCCAATTGGTAATCTGGAGTTACTGTGTCGCTGGAAGACTACTCTGCGTTGTTGCGCGAATCGGAATGAGAACGTCTGGAAGTGTTAATCGCACGGCTGAACAGCTAGTTGCAGATTTTCGAACGCGTTCCCGAACAGTTGAACTCCAAGATGCCGTCACTCTTGTGTCTTGGAATATCTTGAACACGTCATTCTCCGTTGTTTTTCGGCTTTCAGGATGGCAGTTACAGTGTCTTTAAGATTCACTTCAGTGCGTGACGTCATATAGCGATGCGGCGGCGCTGCTGGGCGGCGTTTGGTGGGCAAAAATCGCGCGATCATCGCGTAACTGTGCGTTTTCGATCACTTGCCGCAAAGTGATGCAGCTGTTGCATGCGTTACGCGGTACAGAAAAGCCAAATACGCCGTACACGCGATGCGGTTTCCTACTCCCTTTTGCCCACCAGCGACGTCTGTTCCATGCGCATGCGCAGATGCGCCCTAACCCTTTGCGCCGCTAACCTTTCTGGAAAATGTAGGACTTGGGCCCTCACTGTCATGCTCATCATCATAGTTCCACCAAGTCACCGCGCGCGCAATGAGGCGGAGTATCGCCTACGGTGATGAAGCAATCCCAATCATCGTCATCAAAATAAAGGTGTGGTTTGCTGGTGAACGAGCTTTGAATAGGTCATTGTGACTTGCGCAGTACATTTAGTCAGATTAAGGATTGGCAGATACTATATTTGCTTGTTTCAGCGCGGCGTATATTTTGATCACGCCAATATCTTGCAAATGAGAGAGAGAGAGAGAAGATTATTATGCTTTTGTTATGCAATATGTCTTTCATTTCCCTGTTTACACTTTTAACGCCTCAGTAGGTCTTGTGGAGAATTTTGTGATAGAAGAGTCATTTCCGTAGCATTGCGCAACGAGCGGTCGCTCAGTGCAGGCAAATTATCTTCTCTTCCTCTTTTTGTTTCTCCCTTGGATATGTTGTGACGTCGGTAGGGAATAAACATTTCGTGAAACATCGTAACGAAGGCAGGATATATAGGGAATAGCCTCGATAGAGAGTCTTGATAGCCTCGATAGTCGATAAAGAAATAGCCTCACCTGCAGTCCAAGAAGAACAAGAAATAGAAAAAAAGGAGTAACTGCTTCTGGTCCCCTATAGCTAGACTGCAATTAGTCCCCATTTTTGTCCCCTGACCCTGAAATTTACTCCCCAGCATCGCAAGTAGTCCCTAAACTTCCATGGATTTAATCCGGAAAGGTTCTAACGGTTTTGGCAATGCATCTATAAAATCTTCAAGGTGACTAAAATTATTCACTTATTTTTCTTAGAGTCCGCAGGCGGGTTGAATACACCCATTTCAGAAGCACACTTTGAAATATACTTTCTCGCTCCCCAAAGTGTAACAGAAACTACAAATATGCTTAGAAGAACCTTAGCCTCATTGAACGTAAAAGTTGGCAGCATATATCCCTGAGCTTGAGGAAATTAAAGACAAACGGAAAACAAACAGCAGGCTGTTGTCGTGTCGAACAGCTGTCCGCTTTGTGTCCAGTCCGTTTGTCTTTTGTCTTAGTCCCCTTTGTCTTAACCTAATATTTTTTCCTTTTTCGTTCCTTTTATTCACACAAAGAAAGACGAGTCTGCTTGCATCCAATGGCGGAAAAGACGGACTCAGAAACAAACGCGGAACTATCTTATACTCGTACATTTCCTTCACACGATTTATTTTTTTCAAGTTAGTGGCGCGCCCGGAAAGATTTTTATTTATTTACTTTTTTTTTTTTCTGACGACGTCTACGTTCATGCACCCATCTCTCGGTCCAGAGCTTTCTCCAGGGAACATCGGAGCAAAGTAGTGCAGCAACATTCGTTCCGTGTCGTCCTTGTCTCTCTTTACACTTCGTTGGAGATCCTGTTCTTTTTTTTTTCTCTCTCTCTCTCTCCTCACAATACCAGACTCACGAAACTAAAATTATGATGCTCCGAAAACAAAATCCCAGCTTCCTCCTTGTCATCGCGTACAGACGGGTTTTTGTTTCCTGCATACGAGGCAAAGGAGAATGCACTTTGCCACACCCGGAAACGGAGAAGGCTGCGCTACTAAACAACGTTAGGCGGATTCCTGCGGCCAAATGCATCCAACGGAACGAAGAAATTGAGTGAAACCATGCAATATGGCCGCACTGGAGCTGCAAGTGGTTAAAACAGCCGCCAGCATTTCCTCAACGCTTCCATCGGATATGCACAGCAGGATATCGAGAAAGTTCGGGAACGCAACTGTGTCGCAACATTCATATCACGAACGAGTTACGGAAGTGCACTGCGAATATGGTTTGCGCTATAAGTTTGAAGTTCTCAGCTGGGAGCTGTGTAGTCATAAAAACGACGTTCCCGAGAATACTCCAGCAGAAGCAGAACGCCAGGTGTCTCAATCACGAACTACTAAATTATAGCGACCATGTCATAATCGGCAAAGCCTATGAGAAGCCCGTCCGCACGATCCGCTAGGGGTGCTACTCATCGTTCCGCCAGATCTACATCATGATTGGACAATGGGAATTTGAATCTTGAACGCGCAGAAGCGGATCGACGTACGACTACCGTAGCAGACGACAGCAACAACGCCCATGAAAACGCGAAGAAAGTTGATAATAATGAACTTTAGAAAGAAGCAACTCTCGTGGGCATCTACCACTTGTACAAAAGTTCTAAGGTAAGCTGAAGTACAAAGTACTGTAGAAATTGAGGAGGCAATAACCTTGCCGATGAGTAACGGCACCACTAGCCTCCAAATGCGGCGCTGGGAAGGGGTCCATATGACATGGTCACTATAATCTAGTAGGTCGTGGTCGCAATACTAACAGGCACCCTAAACGTCATAACTTTCAGCTTCCACCTGAGCAGGAACGCTCAATGTCATGTCTTTTCGTGCTGTTCTATCCACGGACAATATCCTGCACCACAGCCACAAGATATTCCGTACCAGAAGATGTGTCGTCTGCGTCAATGTGTCGTCTGCGTTGAGCGCCTTACGCTTCTGCCGATATACTGGCGCCGTGCGAATGCTCAACACAAGACCTGGCGGAACTTCCGCTCTGTGACCAGTTTTTTGCCTTTCGTTCACTAGAATGTTCCGTGGGTTCGTCGCTCGTGTGAACGCACCGATAAAGTAAACATCCAACAGGAAGAAGAGTCTCTCAGAGTGTAGCCCAAGATGGGCACTAGAAAAGAGCTTCTCGTAAAATAACACGAAATTTGACGAGAAGTACATGTACATGCTATCCTCAGTGCGAGACTAGCTAACTATAAGACAATGTGGCCACGTGAGAACGTGTCACAGCCGGTCTTTTCTCGAATCGGCCCCAACTGCACCTATCGTCTTCCCTTTAGGATGCCACGGTCCATATACAGTCTGTAGCTCATCGTCTGAGGCTTAACACTCCGCTAGCAGTAGTATTCCTATAGAAGATATTGGTCGCCGGCACGTCGCATTGCCAAACACGTGAAAGACCGGAGGACGCGGGGTATCTACTGATCTACTGTAGACGCGTCTAGCAGACAGTATTTGAACATTTCCCTGTATAGGCTGGACTGTCGAACAGTCCATGCGGAGAAGGTATATAGTGGTCAAATCAGCAAAGACAACCCGCACTTTGTGCCCTGGTGTGCTGCCTGAAAGACATAGGTGCTGCAGGCATCTTTCAAGACTCAACGCTCACAATATCTCGAGAAAGTGATCAGCGCCTTTGTTTAACGCTCACCAAGTGTTCTGGACCAACCTGCTGCGTCGGTCTCCAGGCTGCTTCGTGGTGTGTTTTCGTATTGTGTCTGTCTTCCGCTCATTGCTCAGGTATCTTTAATGTGGAGTCCAGTTTCTTTCTTCTCCGACACACTACCTCTCTTTCTTTCAAAAAGTGACGATGTGAATGCTGTCACGAAGTAATAATTCGTAGCCTTACGTCGCGAGACAACTATGGTAATGGGTACACTCGAAGTAACAGGAAAGCCAGATGGGCTAGTTCCTGCACTCTGAGACATGCAACCCGTAGCGAAGTTCGCGTGACATAACCCTATTCTACCTGACGTATGCTACAATTAAGGCGTTCAGACAAAATGTATCGTGGTGTTCCCGTCAAGGTTTAATTACGTCGGAGCCTCTTGCGCGTCTCTCACGCAGTTCTCTTGCGTCAGCTCAAGACGACCAGGCATTCATTTTCCTCCGCAAACACGCTTTGCATTGTGTGTGCTTCAGCAGGACATTCTCTTGGTCCGACATCAAGTGGGCGTACAATGAGAGAGTAATTTGAGGCAATTTTCCTTCAGTGTGACCTAGATATAACGATGCATAAATAGAGATGCTCTTATTCGGCCCAACCTTGACTTATTTGGGAGCATCACTGGAAATTCGTCCAGGCAAGGCTTGGCGGACTGCATCGGAAGCCCACGTGACCCGGATCTGGGTGATCGTGATGCTGCTCCCAAGCGCGTGACTTATGCGGTCGTGACGGCCAGCGTTTAAAGTGTCAGACCGGGCGACGCGGGATGGCTGTAGAACAATAACGATAAGACCAGAGACGACGTCAAGTGAAAGAGGTCACGCCATTGTTGTTCTCCAGTAGCCTAGTGTCGATTGATAATATTTTTTTTTTCCTCAACGGGTGGAGCTTGTTGTGGGATGCTCAAATGCGCGGCTGCTAGGGAGTCAACTGTGACTGTGGTTCGTCACGCAACGGCGGCCACACTTCGCGCTGAGAGAGGATGCCATCGCCGCTGCTTCTCGCACTGATTTCTTACAAGGAAACCATAACACAATGTAGAAGGATACACCCAGGAGAGGACAGCGATGGCATCGACAACAATAACGACAACAGACATATATGATGATGACACGAGGTGTTTCCCAGCAGGATTTGTTGTACCATACCCGCCATTATGATAAAATCCCGTGTTAGCGCAGCGAAGCAACTGTAGTTATGAGTGGGGGTTAGTATGCGTCATGGGCCGACTTCAGGGGGAACTGTGCCTACATTCGTCCGGAAAGTCTTGGGAAAAGTCATGGAAAACGTCAGGCAGCACAGCCGGTGGTAGGATTCGAACCCACCACATCCCAGTGTTCAGCACGACCTTGGCTACCACCAAGGAGCGGGACGCCTTGTAACCCGCTCGGTCATGCCGCTCGTACCCGCCCCATTAGGTACGGCTTATATGCGAGTCAGATGGGAATCAAACGGTATAGGAGCACCCACAGACTTAACAGGCGACGCATAGCATCGATAAGCGCGACAAGCCTAAGTGGAAACATCGTTTGCCTTTTATCAGCCAAACAGCACGCATGTTACGTCTACGTGTTGATGGACGGAAACGTGCCTCGCAAACTGTCGAGAAGTCACTTCACCTACGTAATGAAAGATATCCTACGTAATGGAAGGCATCCTTTCGGCGCTATTTCGATTTGGACAGATAAGGCATTTACTTTGCCAGAATCGGAAAGCAATACGGCGTTATATCACACACTATTATGACTTCTGCAGCGCTAAGACAAAACTATATACGCGAAGAACGTTGCATCTGATATCGGGTCACATTCCTACTGACATGCTTACTCGAGTGATTAATCAAGGTAGTTCGCTGGAGAGTTATCACCTAAAGTAACGAATGACATCAAGACATTCGGGAACGTGTTATCGTTCTCTGCGTATACCCGCGTGCACGTGTTGTGACCAGGTGTCACTCGTCGACAGCGCATTGTCGCCGAAAGCATTGTTCGCAGCTGCGATCAGAAATGCAACCGGTTTCTGCGGAAGCCGGACATCCGTGGTTCCGGCTGGACGCCAGTTTTTGGCGACAATATATGCTCGAACGTAAAGGTTCTACCCTACTTAGGGTTTCTGAGCCAGAGTTCGTTGATATTTGAAGAGAATTCGCAACGGAGCCACTTCGGTTTCGGCGCGTAGCGATGCGTGACGCACGCTGTGCTATAGAGTTTATGCACTGACGTTTATCCCTCCAGAGGGCGCTAGCTTCGAAAATGCGAAATCGCCGCCACGATGTAGGTCCCTCGAAGTTTGTTTTTGGTTTCGATTTTCGTTCCTTGCCGTGCGCTTGTTAGGGGACTATTAACGTTGAGAACGTGGACATTACTTGGATTGTGGTACAAATAATATTCACACAGCACAGTAACTCTGAAACACCAAATGTACTGGGAATGCGACGTGGGTGAAGGCATGGACAAGTCAACCCACGGACCTACATTATGGCGGCAAATCTGCTAGCGACAGTGGCGCTCTCCTGCGGATGACGTCATGTGAATAAACCCTATACGATAATTTTGTGTGGCTGCACGATCGGTACCGCATTCGGGTCGGTTGTACACAATCATGCAGAATACGCCGAGTTATAGGTAACGTCACGACTTGCACGTTTCACTAAAAATATCGGTATCAATACCTACCCGAGCCAATAGATATCTCCCTGTTTGTAAACAAATGACATCATAGTGTACGACAGCGCCACCAATTTCGTAGAGTTGAACTACGCTCGAAGTCGCGCCCGAAAGCCACGGTCTTGAGGGGATTACGATGGTCCCTGAAAGGGACGTGTCCTTCGGTCCTACACTTCTTTCAATAGGAGGCAGCGAACAAGTGCCCATTCGTGGAACCCAGCCCACCCCTCCCGATTTGTTTAGGTTTCAGTCTGCCTACCAACGTCATGATGACGTTCCCCGGGTAGAGGTTTATTGGATTGATTGAGAATCTTCAATAGCAAATTTATGCCCTTTATTCTCATCCACGTGCTACATTGGAAAAAGCAATATGGAAAATTTATAACTGCATAAACGTTCCTACGATAATCCGAGACAACGTAAGAGCTACAGTCACAGAATATCTCCGCCAGCAGACATAATGTAGTCCGCAAGTTGAGATTGGGGCGAACTGAGAAACCGATTTACGTGTTTGCTTCGAAATAGTGCAAATGGGCTCTGAGTAAGTCGTCCCCGATAAGTATTCTCGCAACGTGATCAATGCACAAGCAACAGTTTGACGCATATGGGCGCACTACGTTGTGACTCGGAGGAGTCATACGGACGCCTCAGCCAATCACAGACGCCTTTCGATTTGTGGTCGGAGTTGCCCTGCAATAGTTAACTAGCCATGGATGTACACCAGATCGTTTTACAAACGTAGCCATTCTAGAACGCATCACACGGTCTAATAAGTTTCTTATCTCCATGTCGGTATACATATAAGGTCGACCCGGCTTATGGGCGACATGGACGATCGTCACTCTGACGTGTTCATGACTTCCTTGCCTGCTTTGTGTGTAAGCAGGCACATGACCCGACCTAGTGAACTTTCAGCGACTGCTGCGAGAGGGCGCTAAGGAAGGCACAATTGTGGCCAGACCAGCTAGGTGCAACGCGGCCTTTGAGGCAGCAAAATACGTACGTGCACGCGCTAATAAATGTCCTGAACATACGTGTGATGTGGGAACAACCTTCCGTCTCCGGTCGTTAGAAGAGTGCCTGCGAGAGTGTTGTTCTCAATTTGCAAGACCACTCGGAACAAAGGCTAATTAACTTCGCGTTACTGTTTTGATCTGCCTGAAGAAAAAAAGAGAAAGAAAAAAGCCAACAAACAAGAAGAGATGAAACGATAGAGAAGATACCGTTCATATCCGTGCGAGGAATTACCCCGATGCGGTAGTTAAACGGACGCGTGATAATTAGGTAATTAGCATCACCGTCTCTTTATATTTGCAGTTATTCCCCATAGTTTTGGGTGTCATGCTTTTGGGAAGCAGGATAACGGTGCTGATGATTTAAAGATTAACGTTGTAACTGGTTTCAGTCCTTGAAACATGTCTCGGCCTTCGAGAGCAACGGTAATCCATTGGCTACTAACGGCGTATGTCGGTAAAACAACACGCGTAAAACACACGAAGGATGTCACAATGAAGCGGCTTCCGAAGGCTGTCATTGTTTCCCTACGGTGTCTAACGACTTTCGCACTCTCCTAAAACAGGACTTCACAACATAACACGCGGGATGCCGACCATTGCACAGAAGGACACAACCGACGAATCCCATAATATAACGGCACCTTTCAATCTGCGAGAACAATAGTTTTTTTCACATTAGTGCCCCTAGCGGCAAAGTTCTGTATTAAGTGTGCAGTAATTGCGGAGCTTGACTTACACCATAAAAAACATAACTTCACTGCAGAACACGCTCTGTGGCGCATGATCCAGTTATCACTTGTGATTTGACGGGAGAGCGAAGCGTACGCCCTCTAGTGGCAATTACAGCATATCCCACAAATGCTCCAAAAAGAGAACGCCTTCCGTTTTCAACAAATCAGTACATGGAAAGATATAATCCTGCATTGCGGTTGCTTTCCAGCGTGGTATGCGGTGAAGAGCTGCTTTCTTAGATACCAACGTGGCATAATGGTATGGTTTTAGGAAAAATCTTCAGAATGTATGTGTATCTATATACAGAAATACAAAGTGTTAGAGTACGCTCATTAAGTGCTGTGCCTCTTTAAACTTGGGAAGGTTTCCACACCGAATTGTTCCGAGTGCGGGGTATTGGAGGACACAGAACATGTTATAGAAGCCTGCCCTCGATACAGAGAGCCTCGTCTTTCCCTTGAGGCGGCACTAGCCCGCCTCGACAATCGCCCTTTCTCCGTTGGGAAGGTTCTAGGCTGCTGGCCCGCCCAACACCAGGTGCCAGCATTGCGCGCTCTTGTGGACTTTCTTATCGCTTCGGACTTGCTGGACACTCTGTGAAAACTTCGGTGACATTGTGTTCGCACTATATCTGACATTGTGCAGTGAGTGATTCTCGGCGTCGAACGTCTCCCCCTTTCCTTTCCCCCGTCTTCCTTTATGCTTTATCCTGCTTGGTTGTTTGTTTGTTTGTCCTATTTTTCGTAGCTGACCTTTTTCTTTCTTTTTGTTTACCAACAAACGCGTTTTGGAGTAGCCAGTTCTGACTGGGTCGGGACTAACCTCTCCATATTTTTCTTTCTTTTCCAATTCAATCCAATCCAGTGCTGTGTGGCGTATCACGTTTACAACGGTGACAACGTCTTTGCAGTTAACCCGTACGCCTGCAGACGTCGTCAGCGTATACCCACTAACGTTTCTGACACCCCTTCATGGCAAATATCGTGTTTTTAATTCGAGCTACCGTCTATAATGTGATTGCTTGGTAAATAAAGCAGTAAACCCAAAATTTCTCCGCGTTTGCTTACGTCATTCCACTAAAGATCACGTGTCTTCGATGTCTCCGCAAAATATCGCGCGCGCTTGGTCCTCTCTTTTTAGATCTAGCAGATGGCTCAGGGATACAGAAAGGAGCCAATTTTCGACGTCACATCGTGAACGTACAGGTAACGTCAGTAGACATCGCAGACATATATGTGACGTGTGCGACTTTTGTGGGACGTCCCTGGGATATTTCTGGTTTACTGGGTATCTGATTGTTTTTTTGACTTTCGGTCGTGCTCACTTTCCTCGTGGTTCAGCACCGAACGCGACAAGAATTAAAGCTAAGCGCGTTGGCATCCTCGTATCATCACTCACGACCGCTTCGCCGAATGTGTAATCAAGCGAGCGACGAGGGATGTGTCGAAGAAGAAGCAAAATCGAGGAAAAAAGCGAGAGTACGCTAGAAAGATCGTAACGCGCGACAAAGTCGCTTAGCCGTCCGCTATTCATCGCCTTTTTGTTGGGAGGAAAGCGTCTTCACCCAAAAATAGGAGGCAAAAAGGCGTCTCCCCGCCGAAGATGGCCCCGATGCGGTTCCTCGACCGCTAAGAATTTCAGGCTATTATCCTGACCTATCGTCCACCTGGATCTGATCTGGAGGCCCCGCAGAGGCGACAAGGAAAATCTCTGCCGTGCATGCCCGTTAGTCATTTGCTTATATATGCTGGCGACGCGGTCACGCAATTATGGAGTAATAAAATACAGGGAGATGACGGGAGTTGTTACGAGAAAGCAAAGGGCCATGATTTCGGGAGATTATGGTTTTTTAAATTAGTAGACACTGATTTACACCTTTCGGTGCGCGAAAGGGGTGTTATTGTAAACAGACACCCTTTAGCATGAGAGATTGAAATGTGACAGTCTTCGAAAAAGGCAGACAGCTGCAGGGTATCGAACCGCGCACCTCTTGATTGTCGGTTACTTTCCAAAATGTTCACTCTTTTTCATTCCGCGGGGTGTAATCACACAGTGTTGGAAAATGTGTTTTCAAGACACCCATCTGAGACAGTGTTTTTTTACTGGAATACATCCTCCACATGATGTGGTATATTCTGCAAAGTTTACTTTATTTTACTAATTTACGAACTAACTAACTATTTTCCAGAAGATGTCCTTTTAAACGGTGCTTTTTGTAGGCACACACACACACATAAATGGGATGATGATGTGGTGGGTCATTCTCCGCCGTTAGGACGGTACACTGCCCTATTGCGCTTGTGGAAAGGGTACACCATGTGGAATGGTGTTCTACAGAACATCCCTCTGTAATATCGTGAAATTTCCACCACAGAAGCGTGCGCCATATGTATGACGAGTCATCTTACACCCGAAAGGTGTACAAAAGGTTACTTCGTATAAGTTAGATCACTTCGTATACATCCTGTTTTTGAGTCGCAAGGCTTAAACGACGCGTACGACGCGGAAAGTGTGCACTAATCAATTCGGACGGACAGAAAAAAAACGCAAAAAAAAAAGAAAAAACTAAATGCTCCGTGTTTCTCTCGGTTCGACAGTCACTGCCCACGACGAGCAAGTTGTAGGTCAAGTGCGCCTCAAAAAAACAAACGCCTTCTGTGCGCTGGTAGAATAATAATAAAGGCGGTGATCAGCCCAAGGAAAAAATGCGGGAAGGTATATAAGTATCAAACATAAAGAGGCAGAAATTGCCATCTGAAACAGGTTGGTCCGGAATCACCGCCGGAAGGGTCCTCACACTCTATACCCATTGCATGTATGTAAACTTGGAGCCCGTGTGTTGTTTGACCACTCTTTCCTTTTTGTGTCCTTGTGCCAGCAAGTTCATGGGACGGCCCAGCGGAGGAAGAGTTTCATGGAAGGGCGCGAGCAGGAAATTAAAAGCAGAGGGCACGCGCGTTCAATAACTATAGCAGCAGGGTGGTATAGGTTGTACACCATCAGGCACTGGAAGTCGATGCCTTGTACACCACGCTGTCGTGGAGTGACTATTAAATACGCTATGTGTGCAATAAATGCAATAATAATGTGCAATAAGTGCTAAATGTGATATTGAGTATACCCAAAATGAGGCTCTTTGCCTGGCTAACCTTTCCTTTCTTTTTTTCTTAATAAACATATCCCCCCCCCCAAAATAAGGCAGACAGTTGAGAGAGACGAGTCTGCACTCTAAGAAAAAAGAGGAGTGAAATGGGCAGTAATTGCAGCTTCTATATAGTCTCCTAGACTGCAATTACTCCCTATTTTTTTACCCACCTAATCCCGACACTTACTCCCCAGGACTGCAAATTGTCACTGAACTTGACAAATGGTCTTTCGAATGCAACAGTCTACGTAAATATGTGCTCTTAGTCAATTCGATGGCATAAAGCTGTATAACTCAGCGAACTTAGCAATTTTCCACCAACACAGAGTAAGAAACAGATAGCGCTCCTTTCTTCGCAAATTGTGCCCTATGTATGTCGCAAGCTTTTATAGCACTCGGTATATCACGTTTGACGGTTTGATTCAAAGTATTTTGACGCATACACACGGATTATGTTCCTGGGACTCTTAGAACAAAGCGTGAAAAGTAGTCTCCACTCTGTGACATTCATTTACTCCCGTGCATTTAGTCCCGTAAGGGACTATTTTTCGTGGCAATGCATTTAGTCACAAAAAGGAGTAAAACTACTCTTTTTTTTTTCTCTTAGAGTGTGGGACGCGCTATAGAACCAGGCGACTTTGCACGGATATTGTATTGTATTCCTAACGGGCCTGTAGACGTAACTGTCATAAACGACTTGCAAGTTCAGATGTGCGGATATTGCCTCGAAACTGTTGTATATACGATCCCTTTTGACCCGATGCCTTTTAACAACGATTACACTTTCCGATGACAGGCTGTGCAACTTCACACCTTTCTGGCTATGCATGTGACGGAAGATTTGGCAAGTATGTAGTAGAGACGACCCTGAACGCTCCGTATTAAAGCGCTGCGCGCTATCGCGAATAGCGTTAAAATTATTTTCCCTCAATCACGCGTTCTGGTCAAGTAACACTTGCGTTTTAAGTTGCCCTTGAGAACCACTTTGTATATAGGCCTAGTTTACTTTCCTGCCTTTCTTCACGGCTGCAGACAGGGTGACCTTAGCCGCTCGGAAAATTGCTACGTTATACTTCATCACAAGTAATAGCGTTGCAACTCCTGGTAGTATAGAGGGGAGACAGTGCCAAGCATCATGCGATTGCATTGGCATCGGAACCAAAACAGACGACCTATTGTCAGAGGCTCAAGGCGAACTACAATGGAATTCCAGGGAGTGTAGACAGCCGACAGAAGTAGAGTTGCCAAGAATATGTGACCACATCACAGATAGCCCTGTGTGTGCGGCTTTACCGTTCTTCGACAGTTCTTCGTGGTGGAAGAACATTCCACTGAACATATCCTACTTTCAAGAACGCAAGAGCGGCTAAGGCTTCCCGATCTCTCTCTCTCTCTCTTGTTTGTTTGTTTTCTCTTTTTTCTTCCTCTATATTGTTCCACCCACGAACGCGTTTCGGAGTAGCCAGTCCTTACTGGATCGGGACTAACATCTCCATGTTTTTCTTTCATTTGCAATCCAATCCGATTCCAGTCCAGATACCCTGTTAAAGGTGAAAACTGTACGGGCAAGCTGAGTTCTTTTCCGAACGGTTATTTTTCTGTGTATCCCCATAAGGACTAAAATTACTCCTTTTTTTCTTACTTGGAGTGTACATGCGCATTCATGTTTTCATGTATACAAACAACGAAGGCCATGATGTCACGAGCCCAAAGCTGCTATTTTCATTACAAGTACGCGTCGTTCGTATACTGAAAAGCGCGGAACTTCGCAGTATAATATCCTTAATGCCGACTAGTAATCGGCTAAAGCTATACGTCTCTCAATTTGACGTCTCCACGTGTTGTTATCATATATATCATTATCATTATATATCATACACCAATTGCAATCGGCTTGCTTGTACTTGCGCATATAACCGTAACGACGC
Source organism: Ornithodoros turicata (assembly GCF_037126465.1). Classification (NCBI taxonomy): domain Eukaryota; kingdom Metazoa; phylum Arthropoda; class Arachnida; order Ixodida; family Argasidae; genus Ornithodoros; species Ornithodoros turicata. The sequence goes on along the minus strand of NC_088210.1, from coordinate 20,539,836 downwards.
GTTTTGTGAACTGAAATATCCCCCTCACCGCATTCTGGTTCCTTTTAAGTTTTCCACATATAACTCTCCCTCTCCCTTTATGTTGAAGTTATAGTCCACGAAGGAATGTTCCACAAACGAGAGTGCACATTCGTTACGCAACAGTGAGGCATAAACACTGTGGCGTCCTGATTTCTCCGTGTATCAAGAAACCACCCGCCGGCTTCGATATACGGGGTTGTTCGCTATCCGTGCCAGGATCTGCTCTGGCAGCGTCTTACATCACGACATGGCATCAAGGGCGATCCAATTAGTTCAGTTGCATAGATTGCACAGCCTGGCATCCTGCCCTTGGGTGTTGCCTCAACGGCTTCCCTGTGTGTGTGTATCTCGTTTCCGGTATTGGCGTTTCAGGACGCTTCGTGCATGCCTATCTCCGCGTAAGGTGCGATCAGAAGCAGAATTAACGCGGGTGCACGGTACACAATCGCCGTAACCGGAGTCCTTGGGTCGTTGTTACTGGCCTCACACCGTCTTTCGAAGGAGATCGACGTGTTTTTTTTTCTTTTTTTTTTGATTCCGTGATCAGGCCGCGAAGCAACTGTGGCTATATGAGCGGCGCAAAGACGTGGACAGATTTCTCGGCATGTTTTCGGCCGAATTTTCCAAGCCCTGTAATGCTTTTCCGCAGGCTATAAACTTGTTGCTGCATTCTCAGATGATTCTAAAACCCCCGCACCTATATGGGCATCTATAGTAGAACACTTCCTGGAATATACATGCATGGTGTGCACGATGATGATGATGATGATAACTGTGAGCGACAAAGAGGAGGCGGGAAGTGCGAACTCAAACGTTCATTCTAGGTCTAATCCTCCAAGGAAACGATTGTCTGGGTCCCTACTGTAATCAGGCACTCTACAAATAATAATAATAATTATAATAGTAATAATAATAATAATAATAGCAATGATGATGATAACTGGGAGTACGTTTCCACGTAAGATTGAGTCAGCCTTTATTTGTGTGCCGACATGCTGCATGCGCCGCCGGCTAGGACTGCGAATAATTTCGATCACATTATTCTTTGAACTCCAGTGCCCCTTTAAACTGCGCCGGAAATCTCCGACGCACCTCGTGCCAGACGCTATCTTCCCTTCCGTACTCAGTGTTTTTTTTTTCGTACACATTTCTTCGTTTTCTCTTACTTTCTTTCCAGTGCTCTCAGAATACGCATTAGTTAAATAATCGGGCATCTGGTATGCATCCAACTTTTTCTTTTTTTTTTCCCCCGTGCGCGTTTTCTTTGCGATAAGCACCTGACCTGTATCAAATCCACGTTAATGATCGGGTGACATAGGTCACCGAAGCTTATCTCGAGGAGAACATCCACTTTTGCTGCCGACTGTCGCGTGCGTCCTTGATCCTAGATATCGGCCCAGTTTCCTTCCTCTTGTCGCACGCTGTGTCCTAGATAGTTAGATGTCCTGAGCGGAAAACTTCGTTGAGCGGACAGAGAACAAAAAATGTGTTCCCGGAAGGTGCTTTCTAAGGAATGTGAAAAGTAAAGAAGCTTCGAGTCCAAGTGGATCTTGGAATGTATAGCTCTCAGGAAAGAGTCTTTTATGGGAATAGCTTTTACTCCATTTAGCGTCGAAGTTACTCTTCCTAGAATAACTACTGCCGTGCTACGTTGCTACGTTAAAGCTACTGTACGAGATAGTTAAATTACATTACTATCGCAATATTGTTAGGTTTAATATTGCCCCAATTTTGCGAATGATAATCAGGAGAGTAGAAATATATAATTAGCATACCTATATTGGCTTCGTTACTCGACTGTGCCTGACTGTGTGTAGCTTCGGACCGAATTTGTTCGAACTTGGAACCCAAATTGCCATGTAACCGTGAGGATCGCAATAGTACAAGCTAGCACTGTAAGGCACACATAAAGGTAACACTCACAAACACGCATATACAAATGCTGTATGGGACTATTATAAAGGCAAAACTTCAATGGGAACGGCCAAATACCGCGTGCACCATGGGAACGGCATCAGTTAGAGAGACTGCATAATAGAGCCTGTGCATGCCCTGAAAGAACACATACACGTTACTTGGCAATGTTATGGTAGAGGGTGAATAGTGACAACTAACTTTCGCCAGATAAACGCGTATTGAACGTAACATTTTATTCATCATTTATTTCGACAGTAAATAACATATTGCGTAAATTAATTAATAATAAAATATAATGGACTCTCATAATAAGGACCTCCCGCGTCACAATGACATCTCAATAAAATTTTCACTAGCTCTTCTCGCCACCACCACTTATCTGTGACGTAATATCTTCTACATCATACGCCTCAAATCGGCCGCTTTTATTTCTCTGCACACGATTTATGGTTACTCCGGCGTTTGTAGACAAAGTAACGTTTTCTGCTGTTTCCTACCTTTTTTTTTTTTTCCTGGGGGACAGCACACCGGCGTGATAAGGGTCGGAGGTAAACAAGTTTATATATCCGCCGTAGAGCAAATAACAGCTCGTCCGCTATTGCTTCAACTTCCGGTGAACTGCGCGCAATAATGCACCGGAACACTCATCTATAGTACGGTTATAGCGTTACCGTCTTTGGCGTTCTAAACGCATATAGAGCACACACGCACACCTACTTGACGTTCCCCACCCCGGCCCGTTTGTGAATATCGCGCATTGTTGCAAACATATGCTTGTTCCTGACTATAAATGTCGCAGCTAATCCAACCTCAGTCGATGTATAGGATAGTTGGACGTAATGTAGTACGATATAGTTGGACGTAATATAGTAGATATAGTAGGATATAGTATAATCCAACCTCTCGTCCTGAGGCTGATTGATTGATTTTAAAAGAAAAAAATGGAGATGGTAGGCTCCTGAGGCTCTTCCCGTAACAACTCAGTCAAAGTATGTAATGTAATGTAGACATATGTAATACTGAGCACGTTATTATTATTTTCATTCCCCCCCCCCCCTCAATTAGTCTGACAAGATAAGAATTCCTTGTGTAATTCCGGTGAGAAACGTGAAGGAATATCGCCGCTTTCCTTTTTTATATTGAGCTCGTTCGTGATTGGCTACTGCCGTTGAAAACACGATCCTGATTGGCTGACTCTTTGTTGTTACGTCACGTCGACGCGTAAGCAGACTTTCTCTATCTAGGGGGTGTTGGCTGTGGCCTCTACTTCCAGTACGACCGGGCAGTCATTTGATGTATCGTTAGCTTTCTCTGAGGAAATAATTTCTCGGGTACACCGCCTCCCAAGATCGTTGCGAAGAGACATACTGTACGACCACGACCAGACGAGCACATTGATGACGCAAGGGTCTTCGTAAATGGTCGCTCAGATTGTGTTTCTGACCTGCATCTTTCTGAGTGTTTTCCGGTGTTGTGAATTGTACAGCTCGAATCAGAGTTAACTTGAACGCCATTATTCCTGCCTGTGGACCTTGGTGGGTTTTGATTATCTACTTACAGTCAGAAGGGTGACGGAAGGTGTTGTTTACTGCTATAGGCGCTGCCCTAAGGTGGCTTTCTTTCCGCTTCGTAGACTGCAGCGGTGTTCAATTTAACTTTGACGCGAGCCGTACACCTGGTGCAAAGTTACGTTTTGCCACGGCCGGGGATCGCGAAAAAAAAAAAAGACTCTAGTAAACTCCACCCTCTGTACAACGATGTGTTTGTCGCTTATGCCAACGGTGTACGCAAGAAATGTATACAGGCAGTGCAGATAGAAAGACAAAACAGACGGACGCGTTTCGAAACATCCTGTCGCACACTGTCGTGCTGACAGAAAGCGAACCACATGTTTTATCTGCCCCTGCTATCTCGTGATCTCGTGGGAGTCATACACGCACCGGCTGTGCTGTCTGAGGTTTTCCCTGAGTTGAGTTTTCTTCGCAGACGAATGTCGGCACGGTTTCCCCTGAAGTCGCCCCAGGACGCATACTAACCGCCCCCCCTGTCCCCCACTCCTTCCTGCTGTCCTCTCTCCATCTGTCCACGTCTGCACGCTGCTCATAGCCACAGTTGCTTCGCGGCACAAACACGGAATCATATATCACATTGTGGGAGTCAAAGATAGCGTCTACACGGTATTCTTTTACACTTACGTCTATAGGGTGTGAATGTATGGCACGTAGCTTTGTGACGCAAGTTTTACACAAAATTAAAGGGCATTTCGTGCATCAAACGGCGTAAATTTCGAAGGTCATATTCCACTGAAAACACCATATCATTAGGGCTATTTTTTCGGACGAGTGTTTCGCAGTCACAATATTCAACATTGTTATTACACCTTTCAGTTGAGCACGCGGAATAAAAACAAGTGTTCTTTTTATTATTTTTGATTCCGTGTTAGCGCTGCGAAGCAACTGTGGCTATGAGCGGGTTATAAACACGGACAGATGGAGAAAGGACAACAGGAAGGAGTGCGAGACAGTGGGAGGCAGTATGCGTCCTGGGCCGACTTCAGGGGGAACTAGCTGTGCCGACATTCGCCTGGAAAGTCTGCCGGAGAACCTAGGGACAACCTCAGACAGTAGAGCCGGTCGTAGGATTCGAACACAGCATTTCACGGCCGTCCAGCACGACCATTTTTATTTCCAAACCCCCCCCCCCCTTTTTCACGCTGAGTGATTTAACGTACATCGTATAGCTATGCCGCTATATATATATACAGTGCTATTAGGGATGGGCCAACCACATCCGCGAATCCTCGAATCCTAGGCAGGGATTCGAGATTCCAGATGTGATGTGATGTGAATAAAGAAAAAAATGGGGATGTGAGTGTGAGTGTGTGTGAGATTCCAGAATTCGAATCCCAGTGCCCAAAAACGGCGAATCGAATGATAATGATGATGATGGTTATAAGAAAAAAATTGGGAGGGGAGCCACGAGCGACTAAATCGGACTGGCTACGGAGTGCACATAGGTAGAGCAAAAAAAGCTATTTGTTTTCTTCCACCAGTGAATCGAATCTTTCGGATCCACCAACCACCCCAAGCAGCACAACATCTTGGCCCAATATTGGACCAATATTGGCAAAACTAACCCAGGATTGGTCCAATCTTGGCCCAATATTGGCAATACTGGCCCAGTATTGGTCCAATATTGGGCCGCCATTGCCAGTATTGGTCCAACATTGGGCCAAGATGTTGTGGTGCTTGGGACGGTAGTTTGTTTCTTTTTAAAATCAACAAAAATCTGCATTACTTTAAAACTTTCAGCTGTGGTTTGTTGTTTGTTTGTCTACATTGCTGAAACAGTTCAGGCAGGAACTCTTACATAACAAGTTTAAAAGTAACATGGTTTTGTTTTTCATTGTTTCTTAGTTCTATGGAAAGAATGCAGACTCGAGAGTTTATGTATTTCCTGTAGTCGATCAACAACACGTTAAATAAATTACATTTAGGTAGAACTTCCTGGGTCTGTTTTCTCTTGAAAGTGAACTATTATTTAATTTGTTTTTCATTAAACAAATATATCAAATTCTGCTTCAAAACCCCTTTCAATAGAAGTGTTTTCTGTTTTCTGGCTCTTTAAACTATTTTTTAAGAAAGGATTCGAAAGATTCGAGATTCACAGAACCTTCCTTAGATTCAGGTTCGAAAAATTCTGGATTCGTCTCATCTCCAGCAACCACGCAATCTGCGAACGACAGATAAAGCGAGGCCGCATCCGTCTATGTTTGGGCCTCTATATTTTTAACGTGCCTCGTACGCTTGCTTTTGTTTGAGTTGCGTGTGAAATAGCAAAAGGACACACAAGTAGAAGGCACGTCGCATTGGGCGTCCCAATTGCATTGCCCTTGAAGCACGTCAGCCGAAGCAGAACCAATTTCAGGCAGCCAGTCACACGAGCTCCAAAGTTACACGACACAACATCCCCTCTTTCCAAAGCGCTTTGTTACCAGGGGGTTTGGAATTTAAGAATTGAAGCTCGAGCCTGCCATGCGGCTTCTCGGAAGGCAAACAATAAATAAATTAAACGTTCCAAAATAATAAATATATTACCAACGGGTTATTGTACTCGCATAATCAAGCACACATATAGAAGGATGTGCTTAAAAAACCAGTTACCCTTGTAGCTTTCAATCGTTTCAAGCCTCGAGCTTCGCGCCATTCAACGATCACGCAGTTTCCCACGGTGGCAAGCGACGTTGTCCACCATTATCATGCAGATAAGGATAACGATCCCGCGGCTTCTAAGTTGCATGTTAAAGGAAAGTGAACGAGGTAACAGTGTGAAGTGAAGGAGATGACAGTGTGAAGTGAAGGAGATGACAGTGTGAAGTAAGGGAGATGGCAGTGTGAAGTAAAGGAGATGACAGTGTGAAGTAAGGGAGATGGCAGTGTGAAGTAAGGGAGATGACAGTGTGAAGTGAATGAGATGACAGTGTGAAGTAAGGGAGATGGCAGTGTGAAGTAAAGGAGATGGCAGTGGTGAAGTGAAGGAGAGACGGCAGCGGTGAAGTGTGCGTGTGTACGTTTGTGATGTGAGTGTGTACGCGTGCGTGCGTTAGGTTTGTGACGTATGTGCGCGCGTGTATGAGTGAGGTGTGTAAGTGTTTCTGATGTGCCGATGTGTGCACATATTTGTGATGTATGTGTATGCGCGCGTGTGTATACGATTGACTTACAACATCGAAAAATGTCGAATGAGCAGCATAGTTGATTTTATTCAGAATCCTGCCCTTATTATAAATGTCACGTGACTCTTAAACCGTTTTCTAAATATTATATATGCAGGAATAGATTCGAGACATTGCGATAATAAAGCGTTCGTCCGAAGCTTCAATAATTTTGGGTCGTTCAAGCGTCAGCGTTGGGTCGGAGGACGCCGATATTTTGAACAGAGAACATTCTTCCATTGGGCGGTCCCTGGCTCTGGAATAGTCCCTGTTATAAATGTCCAAACGGACGCAACGGACCGAAACACTATATAGAGCCCTTTCACGTCCGTTTCGTAGCGCTAGCAACAGTTCGGGGAACCGCGTGCATGAGGGAAAGGGGGAAGGGGCAGCTAGTGTTAGGATATAGCTTTCTTTTTTGGGAGCTGTGAAGATGGGGTCCAGCCTGGGAATAGCAGCATTCGTGGGGTGACGCGTTCCATGTCTCTTTTCCATTTTGTTCTTCTATTCTTTTGTTCGCAATTTCATTTACTTGAATTCCTATTCTCAATTCACTCCTTATTTGTGTTACCGCGGAATGTACCACCGGAGGCGGCCGAAAAGTAGCACGAGCGCTGCTTGACAAGGGCATGTCCCGTGCGAGTACCCAGATCAGCTGCAACTAACAGCAAAATACATAATATAGTCGTACGTACTTACAGACAAATGAGCAAGCGAAACACGAATCACGTGATAACGTAAGTGTCATCAGCTTACACATGTGCACGGCAAACATGGCTCTCATTTGGAACTATACTCCGATGAAACACTGCATTGTAAATGTCTGGCGGAAGTCGTTCTCGACTGGAAGCTAGGTCTTCTCAAAAAGTTAATAAATATGTGTATACCGCGTCAGCATGTCCTTTTGCAGTTCATTGCGATGTAAAGCGTTAACGCATACAGAATATAATGAGTAAGGCACAAATTCGTGAAAATACCACTCACCAGGTACGGGAGATGATTGATGGCAAACGACAGCAACGTGGAAACCGCAACAACCGTCCAACGATACTCCGGCACTCCAGATTCGCTCAGCACTCCTACGTTGTAGGGTCTCCTGGATGTCTGCCTCCCGAGCACGTGCAGAGGTTTCGAACTGGAGGAACTCACACTGCTCCCCGTGCTGGACGTCCCGTACTCGGGTGTAGCGGTCCTCATCTGTTGAAGCTTGGCTTTCCTTCCCAGTTGGCAACGCTGGACTTCCATCACCACGCTCATTATGACGCTTCCGAACATGAGCACACCGTACAACACCACGATAAAGATCGTGTACCGGGCGTCCCAGAAGTTTGGATGTATGGAACACTCCTCCGGAGCCTTGGTCGAACGCGCGAAAACGGCGGCGACGCCGATAAGCACGCCGATGATGGCCAGGACAGCGATGTGGTACCTGATCTGGTTCCTGCGCACGCTGAACCGATACCGGTACGGCCATCGTACCGTTAGTACCCTATCGATGACTGCGGACGCCAGTGTTGTGAGCTGGAAGGTGCGCATGGCCGTGAGGCCCCAGACGACAAAACCACATGGCGCATCGAACTTTGGGCCAATTAGACGTAATACCGCGAAGCCAAAGCAGAAAAGGGCAGTCACGAGGTCTTGACAGGATAAAGAGAGTAGGAAAAGATCAACAGTTCGCCATTTTCGTCGATACGTATGGAAGACGTAGATTACCCAGAGACTGAGGACGACCAGCACCGGGGATGTGGCCGATATGGCCAACCAGAGGATTGGAAAAAGCTCCATGGCAGTAGCGAGGACGCGAGCGATGGCACAGAGGAGTCTTACATACAAAGCATGGCACTGAGGGAGCAGAGAGAACTCTTGACCATGCCATCAAAATTGGCGCCGCGAGTGTTTCTGAGTGGAAGGTATACTGGGACGCTGCAAACCAGGTTGCGCAAAACAATTTTTTGTCAGGCACAAAGTGTCGTACATGCAGGGGAGAAAACGAAGAAAGCTATCGAGCACACACTGTTGAGAGAGCCAAAGCAGGACCTCACATCACGATACTGAACAGCGAAGCGACAACACAACCCCTGCGGCGAAAGATGAAAGCTTCTTGCACTCTGTTGCGGTTCACAGGGATCACTCACTGTCTCGGAACACAGCCGCAGTCGTCGAATCCATGCACACAAAGTTTTATCCTGAGTAATATCCTGCCGCGTGCTATCCGCCGCTGTCAACACAAGCCATCGCGGCGGGATGCGACCTGTACACTGACGAGTGTTCGGCGCTCACCTAGTCAGACGGCTCCAAAATGTTCCTCCCCTACTATAGGGGGTGAGGGGGGCACCTCTTTCCACGTCGACTGACCGGATAGCGCCTCTATGCTGAGGGCTACATAGCTGTGTAACGGCGGTTGTAGCCGAGCTGAAAATGTTGGAGGGAAAAATACGAGACTTGCGTGGGTAGGACCGCGCGTTCCGCGAGAGACACGCCTCATTCTTACATCACGATACGGGGTCACAGGATCCGCGGAATGATTGAAACAGCATTACTGTTTACGTGTCGCATGCTGGAATAGCACGTCGAAGAATTATGAGGTAGTTGCACTGTAGTTTGGGCTTTTCGAAGCAGAATGGTATGCTTCTGCATAGTGCCTGGCGTTGTCCTGGTGCCGAAGGGAACTTCAATGAAATATCTTAGTACCCGCACATAATTTTATCTGCCAAGCTGTGTACCTTAACTAGGACATGATTGATTGATTATGAAAAAAAAGGAGAAAATTGGCTCCACATACACATAAATCAGAGGTAGAATTAGCTTCGAGTGCTAGTTTTGTTTTGAGTGATTGCCTTGTTGCTTGTTGTTTTAGTTCTCTACTTTGCTGTACTGCTGAGAAAGCCTCGACCTAGCCCTTGGCTAGCACCGGACAAAAATAACACCAACCAGTCAGTCAGTCAGTCAGTCAATCAATAAATCATAAGATCGGTAGTCTTAGTGGCACAAACACCATGCACTATTAGTGTCATTCCAAGTGTGGGATTTCTAGAAGGATCTATATAGACAGAAGGAAGTTCCGCAAACTTATGTAAACGCCGAAGGGAAAAACTAAGCACGTATGCCACTCCCGCTTTTGCCCTGAGGAATTTCTTAACCGTAGAGAGACGTCACTTATCTCCGCTAGGTGCACCGTACAAGAGAGAGAGAGAAAAAACTATAACAACAACAACAACAACAACAACACAAGATTATCAAATCGTGCGTATACGTTGTGGACGGGAATTGTGAAAGCTTCGTTTCAATTTTGAACACTGCAATGGTGTCTGATTAAAATGCCGCGGAGTTTTTATATGCAAATGAGCCGAAACCAAAGCGCAGCGTCTCAGGAGCCGGAGAAGATGGGATTTCTGCTTGATTTCTGAAAAGCGAACAGACTTCAGTTTTGCTATCATTCTCCAGAAAATTAAACTAGCAGCATTTTACTTACTCTATTTACATTACATATTATATACGGCTTTGCATTAAGATTTTATTTACATTTTATTTACTTTTCCTGTTTAGATTGTGTGAAAAAAAGTTATTTCGTTGATTATAGTCTTTTTCTGAACTTCATTTTGTAATTTTAATTTCTGCGTATATTCAGCTTGGGAACAGCTTTCGGGCACTGCTCGCGGCCTAAGTTGGTACGCATACGGTAGTGTTCGAATACTTCTGTTGTCGCACTGATCTCCTTTCCCAAATATGCGCTAAATTCCCCTATATAGCCATCCGACTACCTTAAAAAAAAACACACACGCAACATTGAGTCAAGAAAACGTTACATGGTTCAGGAATATGGACACGTCTTCTTGCCGCACCCTGCATAAATCGTACCAATTCACCTTCCGGAATGCACTGCATTATCAGTCAACTGTCGCTAACGGCATCTTTTCAGTTCGCATAACAGCTTGTCCAATGGAGCACCTATGCACTTCATTTCGCTTTACTAACTCCTCCGGGAAAGATCCGGTTGGCCGCGTTTGAAAAGAATAGCAGATCCGCCAGAGAGGCGATGCAGTTTTGTCGCTGCTTCACTGAGCACAAGATAGAGTCCTCACAAGTTGCACTGCTTCGTGGTTAGTTACAGGCATCGGAAAATGTGGCACCTCGAGAAACATCTATACAAGGAGACGTCAAATGCCGGAAGCTGATCGAGCGTATATATTTTTATCGTAATCGCTCAATTTTAAAAGCGAGAATTGCATGATTGACGCGAGTATACTCCACTTCCGTCCACTTTCCGTCTTCGCAACTGACGGAAAGATAACAGAACGAGCACGAATTTTGAATAATCGTGAAAGGTAGAAATGATGCAGTCGAATGAAAAAGCCACACAGCGGCGGGAATGGAGGCACGGAGCTTTTGGTTAACGATTAAGTTCGCTACGCCTTATCGAAGACACACAACGCAGGGCGGAGGCTATGGCATCTAGTGAACACCATGGAAAGTAACTGTGTTCCATCTCTACTTCCCTTACTACTTTCCATCAGAATAACAATCCATTTCTGAAGCTCAGTTCACTATCGAATATTTCGAGGGTATATACATGATTCCGTTGTCTGTAAAGTGCAAGTGCGTATTGTTGTGGTGGGTTGAGCTTTTTCGCCCTACCCCCTCTGAGACACGCGGTGTTGAAAAGAATAACAACAGTAAATAAAAACAATAACAATACCAAATTACGTCCGCATTCGCCTCCTACGATAGATGACACACAAACCGACTTCTTTACTTTTAGATCTCCTCAGCTGTGTAGACGTGCCGACCAAGTGGGCGGTGCTCAAACTTTTATCTATGCACGCGCAACCACCGACACGAAAACATCCTTTGAAAAAAAGAAAAAGAAAAAAAAGTCTTTCACTTCAGTTTTGCTTCTTGACGCAATGTTGGTTCGTCACGCTGCGTCGCTTAGGTATTGAGGCCCGTACGTGCGGCAGATGACACCATTACACACGAGGCGTAGGCGGAACTGGTGGAGGCAGACATTCCTGAGGCGCTCGAGTGATACCCCCGCTACGACAGCACATTGCATCGAGTTTCATCAAGGCCAATAGGTCGTCAAGTACAAGTTCAGACACTTAAGAGCCCACGCGTCTACGTTATTTTAGCCGTCTTCGTGGGCCTGCGCTGCTGCGCAGTCACCGTTCGTGGGCAGAGGCTCGCCCGGGATGAACTTCTCGCATATACGTGTCTTATATCAGGTGCAACACTCAAAGTACTGTATTTTAAATATTTCTGCGTTAATATGTTTTACTTAGTACTTTTTCAGAAAGCTATTCGTACACTCTGTTTGAAATACTTCTTTCAGTCAACGCGATAATTTCTTTTCGTATGTTCGTTTGTCTTTATACTATGTTCCTTTCTTATATATAGCTTTCATTGTCTTTTTCTTGTTCCTTTCACACACTGTAGAGAAGGATAAGAACTTATTGGCCAAGTAGATTAGTTTCTAAACGGGAGTAATGTTGACTGACGAACGCTGTAGAATGCATCTCTAAAACAATGAGCCTTCGAAAAACACACACACAAATGAAAAAAGTAACTACTTTTGTCACCAATAACTCAAGTATATTAATGAAAAAAAAAAAATTGCCGGAGCTTTTTGGCTACACGCAGAGTGTATGTTTCTAAGTGCTCAAACGTCGCCATGCCAGTACTGGACAGCTGTTTCGGCCTTATTGGGCCATCGTCAGCAGTACCCAGGCAGGCAACGTTTGTGCGGGTGGCGTCAGAAGGTCAAGTACATTAAGTTCCTTTAAATTGGTTTACAACTGTGGCTTTGAGCGGCGTACAGGCGTGGACACATGGAGAGAGGACAACAAGAAGGAGTGGGGAGAAAAGGGGAGCCTTTTTCATGTATTTACTACTCTACTGTAATTACTTTATATTCGAAGTATTTGTTCTGTATCTTAAGCACCTTATTCCGTGTTCAGTATCGTATATCTTAAATATATTTTTTATGGTGCCTTGTACACGACTGGACTCCTGGAGATTCACACGCCTGAAAAGACGTCGGTGATATTCATTTCTCCAGCATGGCAGAGCGGCACGGGCAGCCCGTGTGGCAGGCACGTACATTTGAAACTTGAGATGGGACCGCTGGCTCCCACGGTTACTTAAGCCAGCCACCGTACCACGACGCCCCCGCAGTCGGCGAGTATATACGTCTTGGAACGCAGCCAATGGGCAACTATATGTTGCCTCTTTACAATTGGTCCAGTTGTGCCGGCAGAATGTCCTCACATTTGTCTCGTCAACGGGAGAAGAGACAAATTGGGAAAGGCAAAGTACGAGACCATTCTTTCTCCTCTGTGTTTGTAAAGGCTCAATCAAATTTGTGTGCACCAGAAAAATCGTAAGGAGGGGTGCTAGAAGAAGCACTGCGTGTGTGTGTGTGAGAGAGAGAGAGAGATCGCTGAAAGCGAATGATTTGTTTGAAGGCGATGCCCTCTCCCAACGTTCGAGTCCGCAAGCCGCCATCACAGATACGGCCACGGCCAGTAGCACCTAGAAACAAACCCTGATCGCTTATGATGTGCCATGCCGAGTCCACCAATCACAACCGTGCTTCGGTGGCCGTAGCTACGGAGACGAGCTGTCATGAGCCGCATGGGCAGTCGTTTGTAGCTAGAGAAAGCCTGTGTTTGAAATCGTCTGCAGCGATTCGCTGAATCCCTACTCTACCTCGGCATTCCTGGTATCCGATCCTGTCCAATCCAAATCGTGCTTTTCTCTCGTTCTTAATAGTGAGTTTTAGTATATCGTACGCTATCGCCTTTGTGCACGTAAAGGATAGCGTTTGTGGTCCTGTGCACACGCAAGACACAAGCGCAGAACCACTACGCTATCTCTTACGTACGCAAAGACGACAGCGAACGTTATACTAAAACTCACTAATATGTTAGTACGTTATCGTTCTCTAAGCTACCGTATCTCTCATTGCGGCTCCGTTGTTCGTATACCCCTCTTCGCCATCTTGGTTCCTCTGTATTATGAGAGCTCTACGGTATAGTGGAATACCACGACCATAATAGGGTGTGGACATGCTTCTTCAAGCTAGATAGATATCATGCCATCAAATTACCTTTCTCCAATGAGGGCGCGTCCTGATCAGAATATATCTTTTTACTCTGATTTATATATGTGTAGATACGTAATTACACCATCTGTGTCTACATATCTACTGCAAGCATCTACATATGCACATCCTGTATCCGATCTTTATCGCAACAGCCGTTGTGTCATTTCTATTGTCATTTACCGTTCTGTTTGCGAATGATATATGGTCGAACATCGAATACAGCCAACCCTCGAACGACAAACATCCAAATATCATTCGTAGGGTTGACTGTACTCTGTACGAGGTCCACTGAACAATGGGAGTCGACGTTTCGCAACCTACGTATTTTGGATGGCGTTACTTGTTTGATATCCATTGAAGATTGCGTGTTGTATCGTTGAAAATGCATCCACGAATAAAGCGGGAAGAATTGCAGCGGGATAATGCCAATTTAGCGAACGTACCGTAAGCTTTTGCATGGCTATCATGCAGCGTGAGAAGTGGGACGAAGCGGAAGGTTTGATAGCATTCCTCTGAAGCCATGCATACTGTGTGCGAAGCGAATGATGGACAACGCGAAAATGAATGCGGAAGTGGACCGCCACATTCCTTATTCACTTCTCAGGGATTTAAACTTCGCACAGATCAAATCCAAAATACTGGAACGCACTATATTGTAGAGGTGGAGGAGGCAGAACCCGCAAGTGGAGCAGAAGAAGAGGAGGAAAAATAACGCGAGGGGGAACCGCCACGGATGTTCTCCAACGGGCTTGTTGTACTGTCCATATACAATCTAAAGCTGGGACAAGATATATACGTCGTTTCTTCGCACGCGAGGCGGTGCGTTTCATAACGCATATGATACTTGATATCAGTCGCTTCCCGTGTGTATCAGAACGCCATTAAAATACAAGGGGAAAATGAAGCCGAAGCTCGATGGCTGCCCCAGCTAGGGTCTTCCACGCCGTGACTGGGAGGCGCTCCTGGTTCGAATCCTGGCGCCAGCTGTGCCGTCTGGATGCTTTACAGTATCCGGTGAAGTCGGCCAAGGACGCACTATCCTCCCCTGCGATAGTCGTGATGTTGCCCGCCTGCGAGCAGCTCCATCCCTACCGCGAACAGCTTGGGTCACCAAATAGCGTACCATACCATACATCGACAACCTTGTCGCTTATTGCACTCCTGGTTGCAGTTTTAGCTGCCTTCGCTTCTTCTATCGTGCAACTTAAGAGCTCCTAAGTAGGCGAGCTCTCAATATCAGCTCGTTCCATACCACATCTTTCGTAAAAAAAAAAAAAAAAAAGCAACGAAGGAGTAAAAATGACATTGATAAAACAAAGCAGCAATTCCTTTGTTCGAAGCTCGCTATATTGCACAAATTAAGGTCCGAGGACACTTCAAGGATGGCACCATCTTTCAAAGACAGAAGCAATATTATTTCTCGCGTAAAAGCAGGAGCCGCGGTCCTGACTCTGGTCTTGACAGTCTGAGCCGACACAATGAGATATGGATAATGCTTCTCGGGAGAATTATAACAACCTCCTGTCACGCTTACCCTCGTCTCTAGCGTCTCGCAAGGGACCAGTTCCGCATGCTATGTAGGGAACGTTCTTGCATATATTCTTCTGTCGTAGCCTCTTTGTCGTCCACTCTCATATAAGGCTTGACCATCACGTCTACTGGAAAGCCAACGGCTCGGTATGCAAACTTTGTGTTAATGACGCACCATCCGTGATTTGTCTTTCATGGGTTTTCGTATCGTGAGCAACGGCACTGTGATCGGTCTGTGGGTTATTTTTGCCCCGCCTGAGGGCGGAGAACGGCGTGTCCAAGCAATAGACCTCTACCCGAGAAATGTCACCATGACGTTGGTAGACACACTGAAACCGAAATCGGAAAGGGAAGACTGAAGGAAAGGTTAGCCAGGAAAAGAGCCGGCTTGCTATTCCACAAAAAATGAACAAAGAAGAAAAAAAACGGAAAGAAAGAAGAAAAGAGACAATATAACAACGGTCACATGCAGTTCATGAGCCCTGAGGCTCTGAGGAGAGCGGCCAAAGAAAAGCCGTTACAGCCAAGCCGGAGCAGACGGCAACGGAGGGCCGGTGTTCCTACGGGGAAGGTGCTGCTGACAATACAAGAGTTCGTGTGGGTATGTCAGCTTCCACGCAACAGACAGTGCAGTTTGAGGAATTTAACTGACCAATTTTGAAGAGAAGTGAGGGTGTACGGGCAACATTGAGTCGTAGGGGGTGGAGAAGGGATTCTTCTTTACGACTGCTGTGGCAAGCGATGACGAACTCCAGGTTTTTGCTTTGATCTACTTTCACCGGAACCGGATTCTCCTCTTTTCAAAGACAGTAATTTTAGTGGATTGAAAGCACCTTACAGGAAAACGATACGACAGACTGACAGCTGTCAAATCAAACATCAAAAGCGTACCATCCAGTTCAAACGAGCAAAGCATATACTACGGCACCATAAAGACGAAATGAACGAGGAAGCAGCGATGAACGGGACAATCAAACTCCTCAAACTCAGGGAGATCCCGAACGTCGTCGTAATTACACCAGCTAGCATATGCAGCAGTCTTGAGTAGTAACAAACTTACGAGTAACGTTTAATTGTAACTAGATACTTTTTGTAGGAACTATAAGTTACTTTTCTACAAAAGGTGTCTTGTATAGGTGGAACTAGTTAGCGCTTTTGGTTAAAGTAACCGTAAAATGTAACTCAGGTGTTTGTAATATTTTCCCCGCGTTAGTTTATTAGCCTCGTTTTGTCGATGCATCGAATACCCTGCCCCCTTTTCTCAACCATTAATTGTAACTCATGCAGGCCCATTATAACTTATTTA
Organism: Ornithodoros turicata; assembly: GCF_037126465.1. NCBI lineage: Eukaryota > Metazoa > Arthropoda > Arachnida > Ixodida > Argasidae > Ornithodoros > Ornithodoros turicata. Next base: position 20,523,246 of record NC_088210.1, on the reverse strand, counting down.
CTTTTTTTTGTAGTAACTTACTCATGACTAGCTTGCATGGAGTTACTGTGTCTACGAATATACAGCGATCGACTTATCGTGTCTTCTGAACCGTTACTGTGAGTACCTACCGATCTACTAGAGCTCGCTGTGTTTTTTGGGCTGCTTGCTTGGAACATCTTTGGCACCAATAGCCTACACGTACAGCTTGCATGAGAGTTAACTTGAACGCCATTCCGTCCTGCCGGACCCTGGGGATGCTTAAAGGTGCTGTAGAGCAGCTGGGAAGCTGTTAATACTGGCAGCAGCATTTATTTATTTATTTATTTACAATACCCCAAAGGCTCTTGCGAGCAGCGATTTGAAAGCTTATTCCGAAAGAAACTGCAAATTTTATGTGCGACAGAAAACTCGAAATATTTTTTAATCACGACTGAAATCGCGGTGAAAAGACGCGGGGCGACGCCTGGTGGGAAACAACTACCCATTCGTCGAGCAACACTGTAGTGTTACATGACCCTAGCCTAGCTCTATCCTCCCTCTATCGACTAAGTCACGGGCTAGGTAGCCGGAAGTAGCAGGCTAAGCAGACGGGCTAAGCAGAACTTTCTTTGAAAAGTTTGTTCAAACGAGATAGTCCCTGACATAGATCCTCCCAAAATGCAAGAACACTGGCACATCGTCGAAATGAGTAACATAACTGTCAGCAGAATCATCATATGGGAGTCACCTGCGCCATGTGCGCCATGCAAATGCACCACGTCCGGCGAACCTGCGTGGTTACGGTAGCGGTCCACAGATGTCGCTGTGCGCTCCCATTGTTATTGGAATGTTTATATTCACCGCCCTACACGGCGGGAACTACGGAGGTCGTGTCGGGTCTTAGACACAGGGTTGCCCGTAATATTAAATCTGAATTTTCTTTAAAAAAACAAACGAACTACGAGGTGGATTTGAACGAAATTTGTGGCGTTTGTATATACTGAGCACCCAGGTTGTCAAATGAGCCAGCAGTATAAAATTTTTCATCTATTCACAGTAAGAGGGGTGGTCTGGATTGGATTGGATATGAAAGAAAAATATAGAGAGGGGTGACCCTCGTTATGAAGGCGTTGTCTTCCGCTAGGCGCTGCCAGGGTGGCCCTCTTATCCCGCTTAGCAGGGTGGTGCGATGTTCAAGTTAACTTTGACGTGAGCCGTACGCTCACACCACATGGGAAGGAAAATATCGTGGCATGCCGAGGCACAGAACCATGCCGCGGCGCGACGGTATTAGGAATGCTCAAGGCGTGTCAACGATAACGCAACGGCCCAGAGACAATCTTATCTGGTCCTCTCATTGTAAAGCGCACCTGTTATGCGGAAAACATTACGTCGTCCATTTTATCCCCGAACAACGAAACGATCGCACGGAAAGATATGCGGTTGTGAAACGGCATGAACTGGAGCGTGATGCACGGACGCCTTTGGTTTTGCACTTACTCGCATTATTACGCATGACGTTCTCTCGGTATATATACATGTAAACCAAGTATGCTAGTGGGTGAAGTATGCGACAGTGACCATTGGACAGAGCTGCTGGAAATCGTAAGACATCATCATGGTCACAGTGTGAAAACCACAGTAAGAGGAACGTTCTATACGTGAGGCGCGGACCATTGCTCGATCACTGGACATTTGCTCACCCTAGAGCACACCCTGAGATTTTAATTTCACAATTGCGTTGCTATGTATATATGCCACGTGTAACATGACAAATAAAGTGGCAACATAAAAGCTGAATGGGCTGGTGAGAATTTGTCCGCCTTGAGCCTCTGGGGCTGAGCACATGCCCGGTCAGCTATTGTCCGGGATCCCCATTATGTAACCCAGCAAAAAAAGAAAAAGAAAAAAAATCGTAATTTCTAATTGGTGCGAATGGGATCTAACTGGTCTGGACAATATCAAAACCTAGTGGATCAATCGGTTCCAGTTGAACTGTCCAGGTGGTAGCTTAGAAACCAGCTGGAATGTCCATTTGGTTTCCTGCACTCCAGCTGGACGCTCAGTTGGACATTATGGAACCAATTGATCGTTCTGATTGGGACAGTTGCAGTTCCACTGGCACATTTGTAAAGGAAGTTGCGACCAGTAGATCGGCATTTTCAATGTAATTCCTAATCTATAAAAAATCAGTAAGCAACGGTAATTTAATTCCATTTTGTCAGTAGTTTATGCTTGAAGGGTTAGTTCCTCATTCGAAGTAATAAGTAGCAGAAAATGCATAAATTAGATTTAATTGCTATAGATGGATAGATTATGAAATGATTGTGGCAATGACACTGCGTGGCTTTACGTCACGCGACTTAACTTCCGTTGTCTTCACTTTAGTTTGAAACCGAAACTCATCGTCATGTCTGACCCACCGCCATCGGCATCGGCATCACGATTTTGAGAAATAATAGTGATCGTGAAATAATAAAAATCCAAATAGGAAAAATTCTGTTGGCGGCGATCATGGCGGCGACGGCGCAGCGCAACACAGCTCGGTATTTCATCCAGTTTTTCAACTCCTCAAAACTGTGTAAAAATGTGCACATGATTGATTGATTTTAAAAGAAAAAAATGGAGATGGTAGTCCCGAGCCACTCGGGACTGGCTACTCCAGGACGCGTTATTAATAAAAGAAAGGGAAACTACACTAACCTCGACGCTTTGAAGCGCTTTGAAAGAATAAATGAGAACATCATCACCGAGCTTGTCACCAAAAGCGAAGTCTCAAGATGTCAAAATGTGAACATCTTTAAATCTGTGTCGTGAGGTGCCGTGTTATGCGTACTTCGAACTTGTGCACCAGCTGAATTACGAGGAAGGACAAGGGGCGCGTGTGGGACAGTCGAGGTCTCAAATACGAACTAAGGTTAACTAACTCGATATCGATTTGAACTGCCCTTTTGACATGTCATCACCTTGCGCCGGATAGAATACCCCTGAGCCAACGTGAAGTAATAAATACCCATGTACTCACCTCGTATGCTACATATCAACTTATGTCGCTACTGCTAGCGTACTAGTCACGGTACAATAATAAATACCCATGTACTTACCCTAGCATCGTCGTATTATTTGCTCATGTGTTTACGAAAGAGCTGACACAGCTTGTATACACTTGTGGCACACCACCCTCTTCAGGAGATACAACTGATTCCTATTAGCCAACTATTTATGTCTAAATGGTTGCCTATAGAACCCATTGGATCGAGCTGGGAGACCAGTCGGTGCCAACTGGTCCAAACGGTTCGGTTGGCTAGAACCCATTGGGTCATGCTGGGAGGCTAGTTTGTGCGAACTGATCCAAATGGTTTGGTGGGCTAGAACCCATTGCTTCGAGCTGGGAGGCCAGCATGTTTTCAATTGGTAAATATTGGCATGCCAGTCATTTGCAATGGGAGCACCATTTGGTTCCAAATGGTTGAGACCAGTGGGATGAGACCAATGGTTGCAATGTGTTACAGGGATGTCAGTCATTAGCCAGGGCTTTTCCCTGCATACATTAAAGCACGGTGTCGCTGCTGCGTTCAAGTTAATGTTGCAGCAAACTGTACCAACACCTCTTAGGAACAAAGCCTGAGCGCCTGAGCGCCTGAGCGACGTGACGTAACAGCTAAAAGTCCGCCAATCAAAACCATGCTTCGGCGACGTGCAATGAAGGGCATGGGCTGGTTGCTACAAGAAAGCCAAGGCTCATATAAGAGGGCTTGCGTGTTGAGTTGATCCTCCTGCGTTAGATTTGGTCTACGACTAAAGTAAGACTTCTCCCTCTAAAGATAGTACTTTGCGGGACGTATGGAATATTTTATGTGAAACAGAATATGTTGAAAACAAGGTGAGGTTCATGGACAAGATAAATAACAATAACATGCGTATCACAGGGATTATACCCCAAACTCCATACTGCACCTCGAACGAAGGGGGGACTTCGTTTGGGAGAAGAGTCAGACAGGCTGCAGGAGACGCTGAAATTTCGTGCTAGAATGGTGTTCAGTAATTTGCGATTTACACTGTGGAATCTCTACGGCGCCACCAAAACTGATGGATATATGTCTAATAATTGGGAGTAGATTTCGTGAACTGATGGAATTCGATGTAGCGACCACCACCGAAGGTGCAGCTGGAGAACTGTTGCTCCGTGCGCCCAACCAGCGACTTCTCAACAGCCGGAAATCAACAACTCATTTCTTGCCCATCGGATTATGCCTGTATGGCCTAGCTTCCTCAGATTTTTTAGGCAGCCTCTATACACCGAGATCACATCACCGTGCGCAACCCGCCATATGTTGCGCGGTGCTACATTTACAGCACCTGATCTATAGACGGCAAGCAAATAACGAACTGTTCCCATCACATAAGGTCTCTCGGCTGTTAGCACTGATCACTTCCTACATGGACGGAGCAATGGTGCGTAGCAAGTATGGTTAAAGCCCCTAGCGTTCTGTGGTGGAAAATTGACTTTTCCGCGAAATGGGATTTACACTGAATCCGCAGGATTCCGCAAAAAAAGAAGGAAAAGAAGGAAAGTGCAGCATCTTCCGAAGATCGCATATCGACTCATTCTGCACACTTTTCCAGCCTTTCGTAACGTTCCAGTGTGCAGAGAAAACCAGACTCAACTCTATCAATCTCTGGCCATTGCTGTCCTCAAGTTTCCTTTCGTCGCGGCACGTTCAGCTGCAGCATTGTCAGTGGTGTCCGGCATCGCAGTCGTGACCGATGGGGTTTAACCCATTAACCCGTGAAAATGTCGCATATCGACTGAAATGCTTACATAGTTCTGTAAGATATCGAATATTTCGCGAAAAATGGACGATTCTGAGGTAAACAGCAGGTTCCGCGAGATATGATCGATTCCGCGAAATTTTGAGGATTCGCGGAAAGCTAAGGGCTCTAAGTATATCGTCATGCATACAAGTTTAAGTCTTTTCCGACTGGCTACTCGATTCGAGATTCCTACCACAGTACAGCAGCAGAAAGACATCCCAATGCTCAGGATTTCGACCCTCCTCGGCTACTTGTTGTCTTTGGCAATGTTATGTGCGAACCAGTTGATACTAGTCGTCCAGCTATTCCTGAGTGCTTCGTCAAACTTTGCTCTAAAGTGCTGTAACGCATCAGCTTCTGACACGTCAAGGACCAGGGTCTCTCGTAGGTAGTCGAGGTCTTTCTCGGACGTTAACTCGGGCATCCCCGTTGTGAGCATCATGGCGAACAACGAGATGATCAGTGCTCCTTGGCGTCGAAGTATTAGGAAGGCTTCTTCGCAGTATTCCTGAAACCTGCATGATAAACTATAAACTATAACACAATAACTATAAACTGTGGTAAACTATAACTATAAACTATGGTAAGCTACAACTATAAACTATAGCAAACTACAACTATAAGCTACAGTAAACTATAAACTATATCACTTGATTCACAGGCAGAGATACATTTGATGCGCTGTTATTGCCGGCAGCGAGAGATGATTCTGGTTTTCATGGGCACATTAAGTGTATTTAGAGATTATTGATGCGACATACCGGCAAAATGCTTCCGACTTATGCTTGTCACCATATGTGATGACATGCACGAAGTCATTGGTAAGTACAAATGGTACACGCTCCCTCCTGATGCCGAACTTCTCTTTGAACTTGCCCAGGATGTGGCCATAGTCGATATGGAACAGCTGCGTGCAAAAATAAAAAAAATATATCCATAGGGATTTTATACGGAACGGGTAGCCTTGCACATTCAGGCTGTATACTGACCTCTCCATTGGACTTGATCATTATATTGTCGCTATGCCGGTCCGCGACCCCGAGTACATAGGTGGCGACGCAGTACCCAGCACAAGAAAGGGTGAAGTTTTCGATTGCCTTCTTGAGGCTATCAATAGAACATTTAATAGATGTATTATTGTATCCCTAGAAAGCAAAAGTCTTAAAATAAAAGGGAAAAGCTGCACCACCTTTCTTCTGTAGTGTTCATGTCTTTAAGCCACGCAAGCAGTGATCCCTTTTTGAACGCCGAGGTCGCGCTGAAGTTCTTCATCTTTTGGATATTTGCTATGGTGTTTGCGTTCTGTACCACTTCGATCAAGCCCATGTTTAGGTCTGTCGATAAGCACTGATACGGTACCATTCTGGACGAAATAAAATCGTCTCAACGAGCTTGCAGAGCAGCAGATTATAGATATCTTCGCCATAATTCACTTAGTTGTCGCACGTGCAGAGCGAAGGATAATTACCTGAAGTCGTAGCCTTCATCTTTCCATAATTTGTCCATGATGCCAATTATTTGCAGCGTCAACATATCTTGTCTCAGATCTGCAAGCCGCATTCCGAACTGACGGACACCATGGCTTCGTATTGAAGCTCGATATCGACACTCATCATTACACTTACCATCCCCGTACTTGTAAATGATCATAATGTCGTCGGTATTGGGATCCGCGTTTTCAAACGTCAGCCACAGCGGCTTCATCTTCGAGTCCATTATGCGGCAAGACTCTGGCCTGTTGAGATTATACGCAGAGACGAAGTACGACCATGGAATTACGAAAAGGACACGCTTTAGAAAAGCTTCTATATACCGATTAAAAAGAATTACACGTGGACCCACCTGATCTGCTTGAGCACGTGCCGTGGATCGAGGGGGCTGCACAGGTCGTGAAATGTAGACTGAAAGACGTCTTTAGAAACATGCTCTCGCATTTCTCCCAGAACCTTTTCACGGCATTCCTGCGGGGCAAGAAAGTAGCAACGTTGCGAAGCTGCAGAACCTTTTGTCGAGGATTAATGCCTTCTTCTTGTTTAGCTCCCACTGAATCTTCTCCGTGACGGTTCTTAGTTTGTACAACGCCTCTGTCTGACGGAGCAATGCATCCTTGTGCTCTGGAGCCCCATGGCAGTAAGCCTCGACGATCAGACCAAACTTGATGCTAAGGGCGGGCACGTGCATTTCACACCTGGGTAATAAAGTACAAGACAAGTAAAGTACAAGTGCTGTTATTTATTTATTACAGGAAACCCTACAGCTCCACTATATTGTGGCATTACGTAAGGGAGAGAGGACACCGTACAAATGTATTATAAGAAAAATGATGATGATTCAGGTTTTCTTGGCGCATAAGCAACGAAGGCCATAATATAAGAAAAACGAGACGTGCACAGTGCGAGATACCACTCAAAGATAACACTAGTTGTTGAGTGAACAACGTCCCGAGGACGGTTCCATTCTCGGATAGTTCGGAGAAAAAATTAGTTTCTGAAGACTCGAGAGCAAAAAACAGTATAGGGTCCAGTTTTGCATTCGTGATCAAGGCAATCGGAAATGAAAACAGGAGCTAAAAAAGGTATTCATTTCTAGGGATTCCATCTGACCCGTAGAAAACATCACCGTAAAAGAATTTCAAACCAGCTTATGATCAACGATTTTCTAACGGAGCATCCCAACCAGTATCAATTTCAAAGAAACAGAGTGAATATATGGTGAATAGTTGTTCATAACGAATCTTGCAGCTTGACATTGATTTTTTTTTTCTAATTTATACCGTAAACCAATATCCATGGGATCCTAGACAACGCTTCAGCATACCTCACCAAACCTCGCTCATGAGCATGCTCATTCATGCTCAATGTGGCAAATGAGTTGAGCATGAATGGGCAAGCAGAGCGCTGAGCGGGGAGTGAGTGAGCGAACAGTGAACTGAGCAAAAAGTGTGTGAGCATGACTGAGCAAACAAGTAGCTGGAGATCACAAGTGTCGACCTTTGCGCTTGAGTACGCTCGGATTGGACGATCTCCTTTGTGTCTAAAATATAAAATGCCGTAGCACTTGGGAGTCGTCATTACCTCAGAAGCCAAAACATTTGGTGACCAATATGCCTGTTCCTCAGAGCCCTTTTGACGAGAAACTTGGCCAGGTCGCACTCCAAGTAGGATTCGTGCTTCAATGCTTGCACTAGTTGTAGCAGGTAGAGTGACAGCTCCTCGTCGCTGTTACGAAAGAGTTTTCCGTCATGCGGGAATATACGACCTGCCTGCATTATACCTCATTTCTTCGAGGCAGCGGACTGCGAAGCTACGGACGAAGTTGTCCGGGTAAGAATAGTCAAGTAGTTCCAAGGCGTCTTCAGGTTTCAGCGGCATCCAAGCCTGGAGGAGTGCCTGCATCTACAACAAGGTGGAATACATAAATTTATTTCCCCGTTGACGATTATCTGACGTAGAAGTCGAGCAAACTGAGCAGCACCATCTGTACAGCATTAATATTAGGAGCGACAGTCAGAAGGCATACCTGGGCGACATCTCGATGATCCGCCCAACGTAGAGATTGAAGCAGCTTCGGCAGCGTTCGTGGTACCTCTTTGCAATCTAACCGCAAGAACCATAATAATTGCCGATCCTGCTCGTGCAGCGGTGCTAGGGGGTCTTGTTCAGAGATCTGCAAGAGCTGTCGCAGATGGCTCTTGCTGGCGTGCCCTTGCTGTTAAAGGAACTTTGGATCTAAACTTTGGAACTAAAGGATACCTTCCGTCGATGAAGCAGAATTCTTCGTAGTAGACGTTAAACCTTGATGTCTTTTTACTTACCGCACGCTGAGCGCCTTCGGTGCCCTGGTTCATACATGTAGCTGCACACTCAAGGATCTGTGCCGTACACCGAAGCAGGAATCATGTATGTACAGATGAACCATTTTGATAGTAACAAAAGAAAAAAAAATTACCTCAGCGAGTTGAGGGTATTGAACACTGTGTACTGCACTGTATTTGGGGAAAGAAATGGTGATGACAGATGGCCTTCCAGGGTCGGGATTAGCGACTACGGTGCCCAAAGGATTGAGCATGTCCACGTCTTCAGCATGGAGGTCCTCCGCGTAGGTCCACATAGCGAGGCGAAGGTATCCCGAGCGGAGATGCCCACGGAAGTCGTACACCGTCGCATTCACCCATGCAAGCGGAGACGCGTAAGAATCCTACGAACAATAAGACAGGTAGATCTGAAATAGCTGAAGAACCTCCCACAGACGACGTTAATGGCAAAAGCTTAGTGATTGAGTATGTAGCGGTTGCTTAGTGTTTTGATGCGAATTCATCCCCGTTCATCATCTAAAATAATGTTGTTGTTGTTGATGCGAAATTTGATGCGAAATTTGTTGCGTTTGTGTTTGTTGTTGTTGATGTGATGTGATGTGATGTGAATAAAGAAAAAAATGGGGATGTAAGTTTCGACGAAGTCAAACTGGCTACCCCAGTACACTTAATACAGAAAGTTCAATCTGATGATGAGATGATGAAACCGATGATGATTTGTTGTTGTTCTTGTTGTAGACTTCGAATGTTGCTCTGCAGGTTTTCTTGCTCTGTGCTCTCAGACACGCTATATCTTTGTAACGCCAAAACATTACGTGAAATTTCTTACGTGTCACCCACGTTAACGATTGGAAGGACATTTCCTGGGACAGCGATTCATACCTGCACTAGTGCCACTGCACACCACTGAACACTTTCTGCAACGTTCTGCCATTGCGCCAAACTTCGATAGGAATTGAATTATGCTAGTAATGCGTGTGGCAAACGGGTAATATCCTGGAACAATGTGCTGGTCCACGATTCCGAAAAAAAGTTATCGAACCTTCTGGACTTTCGGGACTAGTCGAATTCTTCCTATTCACTCACCGGTCCGAGCTTTCGCCGAATGCGTTGATATTTAGCCGATCTTGTGACTTCGAAGAGAACTATGCATAGTCGAGCAGAGCGTGGTATGTCACATACTGCAATCTCGAAGTGAAGATCAAAGCCCCAATGGCAGGCGTTGTTCTCCAAAGTTGCGTCTGGAGTTATCACAGTTTGGCACAGAGGCTCCTGGCCATGGAAGAGCCCAGCTTTGACTCCTATCTGGCGATAGAACGCATAAGCTAGGTCATTTGAACAGTTGCGGTCTGTCCCGCACGCGTAGCTTTAATAAGTGATATTTATTTTTAGCATCTTTTATTCGTCACCATTGTTGTAGCTTTTTTTTTAAATGCCCACGCTGATGACTGTTGCCGTGATGCACGTATTGACGATCGAGAGAAGCGGAAGATGGTGAAAATCGCAGCGTTGATGTATGGTACACTAAGATGTTCCAGTGCATCGCTGTTGGGGATTGAGCCTAGCAACCTTTTAGCATCAGCAATATCGGAATCGGTAAGCGGGCACGTCACTGCTCAGGTTGACAGTGAACGCGGTGTAACATTCAATATGTCCTCAGCAAACATATCCCGACAACGACCATACAACACGTATGCCATTTTTCTTCATTTTCATACTTCTAAATGGTCACGCGTATCGCCCGTACGGGAATAACCGTAAACCATTACAACTTTGTCTCCGATTGTCTCATGCAGTAAGGCAATGACATGACCATCCTGACTATAGGATGCCCCAAACATTAATTTGTACAAATTGCTGCAACTACTGCTCCACAATGTCACCATTTCTGATTATGTCATCCTATCAGTGTTCACTACCACCATTACTCTCTGCCACACGGGCGTAGACAATATGACACGTGAATGGTCACTACGAGACATGCTGTGCAGAGAAACTGAAAACAGATCATCTGCAGTGACAGTAATAAAGTAACCGACACCTTAGCGCCAAGATCGGCGTTGATGTCTTTGGCAGCCAGGATATGAACGATGAAATGCTCGGTGATGCTCCACGCAGAGACTGCTGGGCTGACGGACCGATGTTGAGGGGCCCCTCTGCGACAACAAGCAGATCCCAGACATTCCTCGATGCTCGAGTACACGAGGTCATGGTCAGCTTCATGTAGGACAAATCGTGTGACTCTCACCGTATTTTGTACGAATACCAATGTACTGCAGAATACCTTACTTTCAATGTCGCTGACGGGAATAATGCCGAGTTGAGGAGGCGAGCCTGCAGATATCTTCTCCTCGATGTACTGAAAGTTAAGTTCCACGAGCATGCCTTACGTATACACTTGAAGATAAGAACGAGTAACTTTCGATCACATTGCTCCTTTGATCCCTTTGAGGACCACGTGCACTGTCACAACCGTTATAGACCCTGACGCGAGTGCATGCGAAGGTCTTGGGCGAAGGTCAGGTACCATACGGGACCATATATGGGACCATACGGACTTACAGACATGTGCCTAGGTAACCGAGTCACCTGTTTGCAGGTCCGTATACGGTACCATTCGCTGCTGGCGTGTCGCTCTGAGAAAGGAATGCACCGGAGCATCAGCATCAGGGGACAAAATTGTAATTGCAGTCCAGAAAAGAAAAAAAAAAAAAGAACCTGCACAAGTGTTCCTTAATTTCGTCATTTTGTTCCCTTAGAGTGTAGGAAGACTAAGTTTTTAGAATGAAAATATCAAATTCGCATGCAAAGTTTTCATTTCTCGCGCGGCTATGGTACGACAAAACTGTATAGCTAGGGCAAGTCATGTCTGCAGTACTCATAACGCACCTTGTACTGCATCAAGGGAAGCTCTTCTAGCAGGTACTCTTCTTTGCCCAATACCTTGAAGACAAGGTTTTCCATGCCGTGATCGCACAGCGGTTGTGATGCGGGTACCTGCATCACTGTGAGCAGCAGATCTCTGGGAGTGTCGAATATACCAATGTTAACGGGCAACGTCACCTGCAAATAGCAGCGTACACAATGTGGGCGACTTGAGGTGAAACCTTAGTTTCCGCATGTATGAAGGAGCATGGAAAGGCGTAGCAAAAGATGTGTCAGGTCGAGTAGAAATTTGGATTCAAGCCCTGGGGTACATACTCGCACAAAGAGCACGACTGTTGTACGGGGGCACAAGGGGGCTTCCAATCTCGTGCACTCTTAAAAATGAGGGGGGGGGGGGTGTCGAGGTAGCTTGCCGTTGTTGTTGTTGGCCGCACTCAAGTGGGCATCGTCACGACTATAGCCAAAAAAAGGAAAAGAAGGTGGGAGAAAGGGGAGTTGAGGACTTCAAAGTGATGTAGAAGCAGGATGACCGGTACTGATGGGACGGAAGCACACTGTAGGTGTGAGGTGCACTAGAGTGGTCTCTCCGCTAGGCCCGTTGAGGGCAGGGTCTTCTTTGACCCACACTCTTAAAAATGAACTTCACCACATAGCACGCTCCTAGCCAACCACCATCCCGGATGACAACGTTCTCGCCCCTGATTTGTTGAAAACGGGAGGAGGAGCCTATTTTGTGCCGTGCATAATGGCCACAAAATAGGCTCCTCCTCCCGTTTTCAACAAATCTAGGGCGAGAACGTTGTCATTCGGGGTGATGGTTGGCTAGGAGCGTGCTATGTGGTGAAGTTCATTTTTAAGAGTGTGGGTCAAAGAAGACCCTGCCCTCAGGCTGCAGGTCTGGGACGACTTAAATCCGCCAAATCAGAGGCGGATTTGGGGGGGGGGGTGTCCTGAGCCCCCTCCCCCCCTCTCAATTTCTGTGGTTACATAGAGTTTCACTTGACCGTAGGTAGTGTAGTAGGGTGCTATCCAAAGCAGGACCCCCCTCAGAAACATTCTAGATCCGCCTCCCAATAGCGAGTCTGTTTTCTTTCTTTCTTTTCTTTTGCGGTTGTACTTGGCGCAGCGCGGCCCGCGCCTGACGCAGAGCCGTCGACCGGCCACTGTGACCCTCGCGCCGTAGCAGATGATTCCAGGGGTGAATCTAAAAGGGAGGGAGGGGGTCCGGGTGACCTGACCTGACCACCCCTCAATTGCTGTCGTTACATAGAGTTTCAATTGACCTTGATAGTGCAGTATAGCATGCTATCCAAGGCAGGACCCCCGGCCCCTCCCTATCACAAAAATCCTGGATCCGCCTCTGGATGATTCTCAGGAACCAATAAAAGTACCCGGATAATCTCAGGAGCTGGGGGAGTTCGCCGCTGCTACGCGCATTACTACGAAGCGATTTTCTCAGGAAATGCGCCCTTCCCGAAGAAAATAGTTTGAGTTCCTGAAGGTAGCATATTATATGTTCATATTACGAGGCGAAAAAAAAAATAATAATAAGAATACATGTTCGAGGTGCCCTCCATGCTCCTTGAAAACAGACAAAAAAACAAAAAAACAAACCCCCGATTCCGAGAAGATGTGAACCGTGAAGGTACTGTCGGCTGTTAGTCTGTGTCTCAGGTGCATGGGAACAATATGGTCCCATCGACGGTCCACTCTCACGGGGTACCGGTACTTGAGCTGCTCTAAGGGTGGCCAGTCGGCCCGTTCATCAGCCAACTGACGACAGAAGTGGTTCATTGAACGACGGAATTCGCTCACTTCTTCAATGTTCAGGCTGTCGAAGCTGCCAAGCCCTATTTCAAGCATAGAGAACAGCTTGTAGAAACGCAACGATCAAGTTCAACTGTATAAGTTCGATACTACCTTCATTGCGCATGCACACTACTATCTGGTTCTAAGTTCTTTCCAAGTTTTCTATGACTCCAAAGGGTTTTGTGTTGCTTTTGCTGGGACGCTGTCGTGTTAGTGCAGTGGTCGGGAACCTTTGCAATCATAAGGGCCACATTTCATGCCCCGTCGTCTTCTTTTTTTCTTTTTCAGATATAGGGCCGGCAGAACATATTTGAAACCATTTCAAAGGAAGTCTAAATTAGCCTGCCGCAATTATTAAGCGGCTGAACAAACCTTCTTAGTGTGCGAATATTAGAAATGAATTTCGGGTGCGAGTCGAATATTTGCGATATTGGGTGTGAAAAGGTGGTAACATCTATAGTTACCACCTACACTCTTAAAAATGAACTTCAGCGCACAGCACGCTCCTAGCCAACCATCATCTCGAATGATATCGTTATCTGCTCTGATTTGCTGAAAACGGGAGGCGTACGCCATTTTTGTGACAATTATGAACAGCATAAGTGTCACAAAAAAGGCGTACGCCTACCGTTTTGAACAAATCAGGGCACATAGCGATATCATTCGAGTAGATGGTTGGCTAGGAGCGTGCTGTGCGGTGAAGTTCATTTTTAAGAGTGTAGGACGCGACAGTAACGCTGCAAAGTCATTTGACACTGCACTTTGAGGCGCGCGCGCAGATTTTCGCCGTGAAATGAAAGAAGCGCCGAACACGAACATCGCGGAAACAAACACGCATGATGAGCACAGCCATAAGACATCATCGAGGATCGCGGTCTTGCTGCACTAGTGTATGAGGCTGTTCGGAACTATGCCTTACCGTCAGGAACGACGGTCTCACGCGTGACGTCACGCATGAAGGCACAGGTGAAACTATGCAGTGTCTCGCCTACACGACAATTACGGTAGGCATTGTCAGTACAAGAAGACAGCATTTGCCACCTTCATATTCCTTCTGAGATGTGCTCATCACTAAACCATCCCACATTCTGAACATGTCATTGCCCTTATACCTCCATTCTGTCTGTTTTATCAGCATTTAAATGTCAACACAGGTGTTCACTGTTCGTGAAAGATTTTTGAAGTGGAAGTTGTTTTTACGGTTTTCAGCTTGCCTCAGGAGAACGGCACATTGTTTCATTCTAAAAATAATTTTACTGTACATGTGTAAATAGGCAAGTATGCCCTATGTTAAGCCAATACATTACGATATATTCCTTATTAGCACTTCCTGCATTTCTCTAAGGATCAGCAGAACACAACTGTCACCATGCATGTTTTCGTGGCTTAACCGTTACCCTTAGATGCCTTTATCCTATGACGTGATATTCGATTCGATATTCGAAGGACAATTTTGCAAATATCCGTATTCGATTTCGAAAAAATTTCAATATTCGCACACCTCTACCTTGTAAGCGTAAAGTACTGAAAGCTCGCATTTTCCATGGCTTGTTACATTCACAAAGTTATGGGGGGGGGGGGGAGTGATGTAGGGGGAAGGTGCGGTCAGCCTGCTCTGAAGTGGCGGGTCGGTGCAGCCAAGGGAGGGAGAAGGGGAGAGTGAAAGAGTGAGGGGAGAGATGATGGTGGCACAGGAGAGGGAGAGGTGTGCTAACCCTCTTGCTCTGGGATTAGGGTAGTCCAAGAGGTCTACCCACCACAGAAAACATGCGAGCATCCCTCAGTAGTCTTCATTGGGATGCTCCCTGTACCACGGTAACCGCCAGGATTATTGGCGAAGTTACTCCACGCCCTGACAAAGTTATGGTAAGAGAGTACAACAAACACATCTTGTTAACTTTATTAAGAGCGGGAAAGGCAACAGAGGAGGAAGTGTCCACGCCTTCATTTCCCAAGCCGCACAATGTACTGCAAGTCGAGTGCAATAGGGGTGGACGGTATGTGTCTTATCAAAGTTCCTTAGTTTCACGAGTCTCTTCAAGGCCTTCCACCTACCCGTCCACCCCTATTGCACTCGACTTTCAGTACATTGTGCTACTTGGGATTGTTTTACTTGTGATAAGACAGTTATTTTGTTTTCTTTGTGATAAGGCGGTAGTCACCCAAGCAGCACAATGTACTGAAAGTCGAGTGCAATAGGGGTGGACGGTATGTGTCTTATCAAAGTTCCTTAGTTTCACGAGTCTCTTCAAGGCCTTCCACCTACCCGTCCACCCCTATTGCACTCGACTTTCAGTACATTGTGCTACTTGGGATTGTTTTACTTGTGATAAGACAGTTATTTTGTTTTCTTTGTGATAAGGCGGTAGTCACCCAAGCAGCACAATGTACTGAAAGTCGAGTGCAATAGGGGTGGACGGTATGTGTCTTATCAAAGTTCCTTAGTTTCACGAGTCTCTTCAAGGCCTTCCACCTACCCGTCCACCCCTATTGCACTCGACTTTCAGTACATTGTGCTACTTGGGATTGTTTTACTTGTGATAAGACAGTTATTTTGTTTTCTTTGTGATAAGGCGGTAGTCACCCAAGCAGCACAATGTACTGAAAGTCGAGTGCAATAGGGGTGGACGGTATGTGTCTTATCAAAGTTCCTTAGTTTCACGAGTCTCTTCAAGGCCTTCCACCTACCCGTCCACCCCTATTGCACTCGACTTTCAGTACATTGTGCTACTTGGGATTGTTTTACTTGTGATAAGACAGTTATTTTGTTTTCTTTGTGATAAGGCGGTAGTCACCCAAGCAGCACAATGTACTGAAAGTCGAGTGCAATAGGGGTGGACGGTATGTGTCTTATCAAAGTTCCTTAGTTTCACGAGTCTCTTCAAGGCCTTCCACCTACCCGTCCACCCCTATTGCACTCGACTTTCAGTACATTGTGCTACTTGGGATTGTTTTACTTGTGATAAGACAGTTATTTTGTTTTCTTTGTGATAAGGCGGTAGTCACCCAAGCAGCACAATGTACTGAAAGTCGAGTGCAATAGGGGTGGACGGTATGTGTCTTATCAAAGTTCCTTAGTTTCACGAGTCTCTTCAAGGCCTTCCACCTACCCGTCCACCCCTATTGCACTCGACTTTCAGTACATTGTGCTACTTGGGATTGTTTTACTTGTGATAAGACGGTTATTTTGTTTTCTTTGTGATAAGGCGGTAGTCACCCAAGCAGCACAATGTACTGAAAGTCGAGTGCAATAGGGGTGGACGGTATGTGTCTTATCAATATTCTTTAGTTTCACCAGTCTGTTCAAGGCCTTCCACCTACCCGTCCACCCCTATTGCACTCGACTTTCAGTACATTGTGCTACTTGGGATTGTTTTACTTGTGATAAGACGGTTATTTTGTTTTCTTTGTGATAAGGCGGTAGTCACCCAAGCAGCACAATGTACTGAAAGTCGAGTGCAATAGGGGTGGACGGTATGTGTCTTATCAATATTCTTTAGTTTCACCAGTCTGTTCAAGGCCTTCCACCTACCCGTCCACCCCTATTGCACTCGACTTTCAGTACATTGTGCTACTTGGGATTGTTTTACTTGTGATAAGACGGTTATTTTGTTTTCTTTGTGATAAGGCGGTAGTCACCCAAGCAGCACAATGTACTGAAAGTCGAGTGCAATAGGGGTGGACGGTATGTGTCTTATCAATATTCTTTAGTTTCACCAGTCTGTTCAAGGCCTTCCACCTACCCGTCCACCCCTATTGCACTCGACTTTCAGTACATTGTGCTGCTTGGGCACCAGCATCAAGGTGAAAGCGGGGGAAAGAAAGGTAAAACAAGAGGCGGGGACATTTTCTCCTCTAGACACACATCTCGTGCGCGCTTCTTTGCGAAAATCAAGCAGGTGGGGGCTCAAGCGTAATTTCCACTATTTTTTTTTCGACTATTTCTGTTACGATACTGTGCATTGTTTTCGTTGGGTCTGTGGTTATTCATGAAGGACTTCATATTTCTGTTAAAAAAAAGTGAGGTTCGCTTGGAAATTCTCAAAGTTCAATTGAAAAAATAAATTTCCCTCAATTAAAAATTTTCCAAAGCCTTTCTAAATGGCGGCATACGTTTCTAGAAGTTAATTGCCTAAAGTCCCACAATCCTCCGACGAGTACGTCGCCAGTTAGAATTTTTCATCACTTTAGCTGAAACACCCTTTATATTGACGACTGCACTGTAGTACACAGTTTAGTACTCGAAAGACACCGTGCGAGAAGGAGGGCGATGTCACACATCATTTGTCCACTGAAATTTGGCCGGCAACAGGGAGTACCTACTTGCAGTGATGGAGTTACATGGTAAATGCAGGAAGAAAGAGGGAGTAAGCGACTGACAGGGGGAGTGGAAATGGAGTAAATGTGGGAAGTTACTCCTCGTTACTCCTTTTTTTAGGGTGTGTACAGAGCAGGGTTGCGCAGTTGCCACTCCGAAGTTGGAATGATTCCGGAATCATTCCAGATTTAGCAGAGCCCGGAATGGAATTGGAATGGAATGGCCGAAACTGGTCCTAGGAATGGGAATGGAATGGTCTGGGTGCCCCGGTGGCAGTTTTGGTTTTAACGTGCTGGTTTCTGCCCTCGCACCCTTTGCGCCGCACCTGCACACGGTCAAGAGTGAAATAACCTTGTCTTTGTGCGTTTTCCGTGCTTGGTAATGTGAATCTCCTCCTGCTAGACTCGCAGTACGGTTACCGATCCTTTTCTTTTATTGGGGGAATTAACGGAATGGAATTGGGTTGCCAAGCCATTCCAGGAGTGGAAACTGACCATACTTTTTCATTCCGAGGAATCGAAAGGAATGGAATTATCGCAAATCTCCATTCCTCGGAATGGAATTGGAATGGAATGGGATACCCCCATTCCGCAACCATGGCTACAGAGCACCAAAAACAACTAAGTTGTCCTACCTTTGCCGATGAGGTTTCCAATGTGTGCATTGCAGGCACATTCCGGTTTCTCCAATTTCCTCTCGACTAAACGAAAGAGCGATTTGAATGCTCGTACATCGCACAGCTTCCTCCGTTCGTCCGCGAATTCTTCACGCTCTGAAGTGAGCTCGTTGACACCGGTGAACACGTAGCTTTGCTTCTCCTGCAGAACGTGATACAAAGGCAGCTCTTCAGCTCTGCGCCATGCTTTCTGAAACAGAACACGCGTTGAAATTCATACCATCTGAATGGAGGTATACTGTTTAGGTTCGTACGCGGAACACAAACGACCGTGAAACAAACTACCCGTTGAGATTCATAAATATTCTCTTCGTGTTTTTCACAATTAAGACACGGCGCTTGTGGGCGCTATGCTTACGAGACGAATGTTAAGCTCTCCTCTCCTTTGCAGGGCTGTCCTTCTTCCATAACGAGCTCCAACACTTGAGATTTTAACGAGGAGTCTCAGTGGAATGAGTATACTCCACGAAAATGTTGCGTTAGAGGAAGGTGTCGTATCTAAAGATCGGCAACGTGATGTTCACTGCTTCAAAGGAACGGTGTGTCTGGATTATGACGTCTACGAAACCATTGCCGTAAGGACACTTTCGGCAGCCTTCTGCTGCTCTTCTGTTGAGTTGAGTTGATAAGAAATCAACTAATAAGTTGATATAGAAAAAAAAATGGAGAAATAGGCACTCATTGCGAGAGTCGGTTACTCCAGATAACATAGCTAACTACAACAAAATCCAACGAGTGACAAAGACACTCAGTCAGTAACTCTCACACACTGTCCACACCAGGGTTGCGGAGTTGCCACTCCGGGGTTGGAATGATTCCGGAATCATTCCAGATTTATCAGAGCCCGGAATGGAATTGGAATGGAATGGCGAAAATTGTCCTTGGAATTAAATGGAATTAGGCATTTTTTTCGCAGGCGGAATGGAATTGGAATGGACTGGTGTGGGTGCCACACGGTCAAGGGCGAAATAACCTCGTCTTTTTGCTTTTTCCGTGATGGGTAATGTCAATCTCCTCTATAGCACTGCTGGGCTACACAGCACGGTTACCGGTCCCTTTTCATTTATTGATGGAATTAAAGATATGGAATGGGGTTGCCAAGCCATTCCAGGAGTGGGAATTGGCCATACCTTTTCATTCCGAAGAATTGAAAGGAATGGAATTATCACAAATCTCCATTCCTCGGAATGGAATTGGAATGGAATGGGTGATCCCATTCCGGAACCCTGGTCCACACACACTGTCAGTCACACTGTGCCCACCAACTTTGAGTCTGCGCAAAATCGCACAAATGCCTGCATGGCGTGGCACTGATGGTCGGGTGTCGAAGGGCCCAGAACTTTAACAACGTCGAAGGGTCTGCCGTCCAGCCGAGCTAAAGAAGCTTGTAGAGACGTCCAAGCTTGTGAAGAAGACGTCGTCTGTAGGGCACATTGAGGCGGAGCCGGTGGTAAAGTGACGCAAACTGCCTAGGGAACGATGTCGGGAAAGTAGAGGCAAGCTCCGGGTCAACGCGGTGTAGCAGCGAGGCGCGAGCCCCGCCAGAGAGCCATTGTGCGTCAGCCAGTTGGCGGCACAAAGCAGTCAACATGGCCCTACCGTCGGACTTGCTCTAATAGATGAGTCGTGACGCACGCTTCCCAAAACGCAAATGTCATTGTAGGACATCCCATAGATATCCTATGGTCGTCCAGACCTTCTAGGGATGTACCTGGGAAAATAATGGTTCGCTGGGTTCTGATGTGCTCTGCGTGCCGCAGCATCAGCCACATCATGCCCAAGTATGGCGCAATGTCCTGGGATCCATTGAAAGAACAATGTCGTGTCCAGCAACCACCTCCTCCGCGTGTAGTTATATAATATCAGTAACTGCAGAATTGACAGCGCAGGTAGCGCCTGCAGACACAAGGGACTGCAGAGCAGCCTGGTAATTCGAGATAATCACCCACTTGGTCCGTGATTGAGCCGACGCTATATATTCCATAGCCACGAACAGAGCGTACAGTTCAGTTGCTGTCGACGATGTCGCATGGGACAGACGCACTCCACTCTTCTGTGTTTTGGGGGTGCCGAATTAGCTCTCCGTTGCTGGTCACACACGAGTGGGAATCGTCACGACAATAGCCCCCCCCCACCCCCCTCCGAGAAAAAAAAAGAAAGGAGGAAGATGAGAGTTGAAGGGTGTGGTATAGGCAGGATGAACGGTACTGATGAGACGGAAGTGCACTGTGGATGAGAGGTGCAGCGTCTTTGCACGAGGCCCGTTTCTTGCAGGAAACGCACGAGGTTGCGAGTTTTGTAAGTTCGTTCTGCAGAAGAACCTTCAACGAACAGGATGTCCGTCGCTATGCCAGGCCTGGAGTGCGGGAGGTGGGTTTCCCGCATAGTGTGGTATGCGCGGCATTCTGTCAGGATATGTTTCATAGTTTCCGGATGATGACAGGGACTGCAGCTTTAGAATCCTCCATAGAGCCCATCTTGAACAGCTGCGAGTTCGTAAACGCAGATCCCGTGCATAGCCGATGGAGCGTTGGGCAATCAGCCGATAGGTGATTACGACAAGCTCGGACAAGCAAAGTAATAAGGAGAATTTTGGTAAGGATACTCATGAGGAAGTTATGACACATTTAAATAATGAAATGATGACATTCTTTAGTTCGCTATAGACTTCCCAGACTCGACCAGAACTTTTGTTCTTCCCAGAAGAACGAAAGAGTGAACTAAACGGAACTAGTGGTTGTGACAATGCGTCTACTCCCAAAAAGGAATAAAACTGTTCGTTTTTCCTTGAGAATTGCTGTAATGTTTCAATTTTCCAACTTTTCCGTTACAATAACGCATATGTTATACTGTTTATACTGTCTGTGCCCGTCGTGCTCACCATTAATTCATCCTCTCGTATTAAACTCTGTGAAGTGGGGTAAGGTCCTGTGGCTACCACGGGGAAACATCCAATGTCATCATCAATTTTCCATCATTTATTGTTGTTGTTGTTGGTGCTATGCTGCGCAATAATAGAAGGTCGTTCTATTATTGCGCAGCAAGCGGTCCATAATATTGCAGCACGTGCTTCTTGAGACTTACATCTTTGAGTTCCAAAAGCGTTGCTTCTTTGTGAATGGTGAGGGCCACGAACAGTCCGTTCGGCATGAGTATGACGGCCTCAATGTGCGGCTCCGCTTCAGTCAGCCAGGAGTCGAGCAGCGGATAAGAACACGGGCCACCATCCTTCAACATGGTTGCCTGAAAAAAATGACCGGGTATGGACTGAGCTTCACGAACATCAGTTTCATTTTTTTTTCAGTTAAAAGTATACGTTGTAGAGAGATATATCCAGACCTTCCCTACACCCCCTCAAATGTTTTTCGACACCCCCCAGCCTTTTCTTTTTTTTTTCTTTTGTTCTTTTCCTGTGCACAGGGGTGTTACTGTAGAATATATAAGTGATTTTGGAGAATTTTGCAGCACGTAACTATGAGTTTTGGCACACTTTAGACTACTTATACGTGTATTCTGGACTACGTTAACGTGTCTGAACTTGGTAGAAATAATTTTAAAGTTAGAAAAAATCCCACGTCTTTTCCAGTTCGGTATAAAGGCACGCGGGTTAGCACGCATAGACACCTGCATTTTTGATGAAGCGTGCCTCGTCTTGACAGCAGACGTACAGGTCTGGACAAACTTAATAATAACGCGCGAGCGCGTGGCTCTTCTGTGGGAACGCCGCCCTACCTGGAGACTTGCGAGGGGGAGAGATGGCGGTGATGCGCTGAAGCTGCTCTTGGATACGAGAAGTGACACAACTTTGGCAAGAGGTGGCACACACTTTGGCGAAATGTTGCCACTTTTTATCAAGATGGCGCAAATATATATATATATATATATATATATATATATAACTAATACTATATATACTACAGTCAAACTCCTTTACAACGAAACTCAGGGGACAGCAAAAAAAATTCACAGTAAAGGTACTTTGGTTAAAAAGGATGCCCATTATTGGACCTATAGGGCTCCAGCGGGACCGCAAAAAAATTTGTTGTAGTGGTATTTTCGTTAAAAAGGTGTTCGCTATAAAGCAGTTTGACTGTATAATATATAAGAATGATAATTTGGCCCCAAAATGGCGTGGAAATGCAGTGGAATCACCCTTATATGCCTCCAATAAAACTTTTGGCAGCACCATTTCCACGCCTCTTACGCTTGCGATTGTGGATAAACCACTGGCGTTGAACAAAAATAGAAGCGTGGGAAAAAGTTCCAGAAGCGACAGAATGCACATACTCCTAAAATAAAGTCGTAAACATATAGTACACGACACGTTTCTGTAGGTGTGACACCTCCATAGCATCGTCATCGTGTATTTGTGATTAGCGAGTTTTGGTATATAAGAAACGATAAGAAACGATACGATAAGGGAAGTTATCAAATCCAAGCTTAGCAGTGTGATGTCACCACGGCTTCAAAGAAATACAAAGCGATTGGCTTATCATGTTTTCCGAATCGCTATCGTGATGACCTCCACTAAAACTCGCTATTGTTATCATTGTGATGACAATTTATTACCCAATGACAAAGAGGCCATTCCCAGTATAGGGACTTTTAGTACATCGGAAGGTGTTCACGATAACAGTTCTGAAAACAACAAGATAAGTCAATCACCCCCTTTCTTTTGAGCCAGGGACATCACATTGCTAAGCTTGGATTTGATAACTTCTTTTGTCGTATCGCTTTCGTAGAATTTTTCCGATGCATTACAACTCGCTAACGTTGAGTCGAATTCATCGACAGTAGCATGACGTACCAGGACTCAGCCGCTACTCCGTTCGCATGACTCAATCTGAGTCATAGTTATCAGAAACCTCTGATTTTAGTCAGCTGTCAATATCCTACGACAACAACAACAAATAAATCGTGACTATGACATGGGGTGATTCACCGCTGGAGAGCAGTACACTACCCCATTACAGGCGAAACATTTGATGTGAGATATGAGAATGAAGTTAAAGTTCATTGACTATCTTCACACACACACACACACACATGATAGAAGCACCAATGGTGATTGAGACACAGAGTATGACTCTACAGCGTCTGGAGCGAATCGGTAGACAAGGGGAACTCCAAGAACATCAGAAGACATCGACGGTGTTGCACGTGGCTCTGACATATAGGCAAGGAATTGCGGCCAGGTTGAATGTCTGTCTGCTAGCAGTACTCAACTGAGCACACAGTTGCCGCCAATATCGTAGAGCCCGGATTGGCAGGTAAGAAAGCGAGGTGATTAATCTACATACCTTTCTGTAACTTCGGCAAAGGATGGGACTGCGTTGTCGCTCCGAGCTTCCCCCTTGTACTGCGGCACGAAATAAGTCATTTGAATTGAAAGGATGTCCTGTTTCCACGCAGAAAGAGAAACATCCGCCGTCGTGTATCCGTTTGGATAAGCGCACCCAGTCACTGCAAGACACAAAGACAAGCCAAGAGGACAAAGGTTCTGCACACTCTCTCCATAGAGAATTTGATTGGAGTTGGGAGGGGGGATAGGGAGAGGGGAATGTAAATAATGTGACACGCAAAAGCACCTGTCGAGACATTCTCGTCGGTGTTGGTCTTCCACGCTGGTGACTAAGCGATACAATAGTGACGTTATAGAGAAGTGATAGCGGCTTTCGCGGAATTTTGTTTGTCTTAGTGAGATGTGTTTACCAAATTTGATTGGGCTTACCAAATTAGTTTATTAGCATAATTGCACTTGGTAATACTGTATGCATAATTACCTAAAGCGTGTGGCGATAAAGGTGTGACAGTTATTGTTCGCTGGTGTAACGTAAATGTCAGCCTTGCGCAAGGCCGACACTCTTTCAAAACCTCCTTCTAGTTTCTTGTGAGAGCTTGATGTGTCGCATATCATCAATGCCAAATAAGTTTTAGAGCGCTTAAAAAGCAGAATGCGTGAGCCAGAGGTGGGGAAACCATTTTGTAATGCATTAGCATTACTCATCACTTTTTCAGAATTTTCATTACTAATGACGTTACTCCGGCATTACGTTCTCCCAGAAGTGTCTATAATGAGGTGCTGCATTATATAGGTACCAGACAGCCGAATATTCCTTGAATCGGTGGAACTGCAAGAGTTATTGCAACACAGACCATGGGCACCGACTGCGCGGGGTCCTGAGCCCCCCTGGAACTTTCCCAGGGGCGGCCAGGCCCCCTTCGAGAAGTCTACCCAGCCGACACTCAAGACGAACGATTCGAGGGATATCCTAATTGTCCCTTTATTGTTGTCCGTTATTTTTGTTATGTATTGCATTGTTCCTAAGCAACGCGTGTTTCATGCGAGTGAGCATGAAAATCCCGTAAAAATTGGCCTCACGACGTCACAACACGGCTCCCTCCGGCAGATTGAAAACTCTCCGAACATGGCGCAGACTGTACTCCCATATACTCCCATATCCCATACACCCACAACAACCGTTCGGGAGCGTCGGAAGATGGAGACAGGGGGGGGGGGGGGGGGTCCAACGGCAAGCCTATCCTGCCTGCCATTATCCCCGTCTGTTACAATTGAACCTCTGTATGCAATAAGGATAAGTCGATTTATCCCCTTTTTGCAATTTTTCCTGCAATGACATCTACATATCAGTATGTACCTGCCAAAGAAAATTTAGAACCGTATTGCAATCTAATGGCCTGCTACAGGAGGGTAAGAAACGGGAAATGCATGTGTGTCAATGGGACCGACAATCAGATCAGGCCTCTTTTCTCGGTTTGGGACTTTTCGACTTATCCCCTTATTGCATAGAGAGGATCAATTATGTCCTGCATAATTGTCGCAAAAATAGGTGTACGCATCCAGTTTTGAAAAAATCAAGGGAGATAACGGTGGCATTCGAAATGAGGGTTAGTTAGGAGGTGGTTTTTGCCATTCCGTTTATTGCATTCAGTTAGCCGTCTGACTGGGGTATAACATTCTCCATTGTTTAAAGTAAGATAACCCGCCCTGCGCTCCTCTAGTTGTGTTTTAAAATCGCGGGCAGGGCGAATATCTCGCACGCAGCGCTGCAGCTGGTCTTGCTATGTGCTCGTAGCGGCCCCTGTTAGTGAGGCAACGTACTGACACACGCTTTGGCGTATCCATCTTCCGCTATTATACATTGTAGTTCTGGTGGGTTAGCCCAGAAAAACAGAAGGTTTTGGCGTTAACCTTCGCATGGCATTTCCGTGTCCTTCCCTGTCTGCGAAGCAGTGGCGAATCAAGGAACAGGACAGAAGACGGATCATAGGATTGCTCTGTGTTACATTGTTTCGATTCGAAACGCAAAACCATCGATGGAAGTCATCTTTTTTTGTTTCTTAAAGGGAAAACAACGCACCGGTATTCCAGCAGAGGTGCAAGGCAATTTGCCACCAGGGCATACTTTGTATTAGGTCTGAGATGGTCTTATCGAAAATAAGTATATGCACTGCAGTTTTCGAAGGAAAAACTTTAACATATGAATGCAGTTCTATATGCATAAATCCACGAAATATTTATTTATGCCCAGCCCTTTTTGTTTCTCAGGTTAAGATTGTTTGTTAGCCTTACCAGTCAAATGCAAGGCAACTCGTGCAATATAAGGGAACTATATATTTGTATATATTACTATCAATTCTCTTATATATTTGTTTCCTCTACCGAAGATGCGCTCACTCAGTGTCTGCCGCTTTCCGCAATCGTTGTGAACCGGAGGTGTGGCTTCGCCTGACGCTGGGCTGCGCAGTCTTGGCCCATAGTTATGTTCAAGACGAAGGAGATGAGACCCTCATTAACACCAGTCGCATTATGGGCACCGGTTCGTCGTATTCCCATTTTCTCGTTCATTTTAATGTTCTCTGAGTAACAAACCGGTTAGCCAACGTGAAAACCTTCCCCTATGGTGTCACCAGCTCTTTCAACTCATTTTACCTCTTAGTTTTCACGCTCATACATATATGTGTTCCGCTTGCCAGAGAAGGACAATGTCCCCCTTCTTGTTCTTCTTCTTTTTAAGTGTTGAGATAGGTCAGCCAATTTTTGGCTTGCTACTCTTCAAAAAAAGAAAGAAAGGAAGGAAGGAAGAAAAAATCACGCGCGCGCACACACACACACAAAAGACGCCACTAACTTCAGCTTCTTCAGCTAACTTCAGAAACTAGCTTCTGATCGCTAAACGAAGAGCCCCGATGAGCGGCGAACTCGTTGCCCTAATCTTTCACGCGGAAGAATATCTACCCACCGTGGATGATGTTGACTTCTGATACCCCTATGTGTAAATGAAGACTCGTCGAAATCCAGCGAACCGGTAAGCAAGTATGAAGGGAATTGCCTCGGCACGAGAGCCGCCGATATTTCGAACAGAGACTGTCCTTCTTATCGGCGTCTCTGTATCGGCGGCTCTCGTACTGAGCCAATTCCCTTCATATGTGTAAGCGAAGCATTCAGAAAACTTTGCACACGTCAGTTTACGCGTGTTTGATTTCCTTGCGCCGGCCCCTCCGCATTTTGTAACAACTTTACAAAGGCTTTACCCTGAAGGCTTGAACTGATGACGCTTCGGCGTAAATACATACTTGCACTTCACCTATGAGCACTCCAGCAGGGCCCATCAAAGACTTGCGCTCCATTGAAAAGATATCGAGCTCTTTGTGCGCAGAGTCAACAGACTGTCTGACACGACGAAGGAAGCGTTTCAGCTCTCGTTCATTGTGTTCCATTTGAGCAAATGCTATGGACTGAAGGATGAAAAATAAGATGTGTCGAAGCCCAAGCGTTAAATGAACACGGCACCAGAAGACGTCGTGGAGTTAAAGGGGTTGTCTGTCGTCTGCGGCTCATTGCGTCATGCACACACCTATTGCACACATCGTGTACACATCTATAGGCTATATAGAGCCATTGAGAAAAAAAATAGTTTTTTTTTTTTTTTTTCACGTGTCGTATAGGCAGAGGTGGGCATCCACACAAGGGCATATGAGGAAGAGGTCGTCTCCGTCCTCACCCTGCGGCCCTTGAGGACTGAGGGATGGACATAAATACATTTTTTTGACTATTTAAATATAAATAAAGATACTTTTTTGAAAGAGGTATTTAAATACTCTGCATAAATACTTTTCGATATGAGTAGTCAAATACAAAATATAAATTGAGTATTTAAATACTATAACTAGTAGTGCGCCTGATTACAGTAGGGACCCAGACAACCTTTCCTTCGAAGATTAGATCTAGAATGAACGTTTATTGAGCTCGCGCATCCTGCCTCCTCTTTGTCGCTCACATAACTACTACCATAAATACTCCGAGGATGATGTCATCTGGAATTACAGAAATAATGATGCTCATAACAACAAATCAGCAAGGAACAATAGTATTTATTTGTTAGATCATCATGGCGATTTTAATATTACAAGCTTCCGGTAGACTGCATCTTCTAGGTATCTTCTATTCGGCCGTATTCGCAAAGGAGAACACCTCTCCACAGGTGCCGATGAAGAAAGGAAGGCTCGTATTAAATTTGACGAAGATGCTTCGTAGAGGGTAGTCGGGTGGTCACGACCGTTGTCCGCAACAACAGTACATTCCCCCAGGGCGTGAGTCGTGACGTTGCCCACATACGTGAGGCCGACAACGGCAAGCCCTATCACCACCACCACCACCACCACCATCACCGCAACAACAGTGAAAAACTGGCCATCTAAACTGGTTTATCGCATGTGCGTGCTTGCGAAAGCACGGCTTGACTGCGCGGCTGTCCAAACTCTGTTTTGCCCTTCTTAACGAATGGTCAAATGCAGGGTAACTCTAAGATAGGAGTCAGTATCTTTTATGTATGTATGAGTCAGTAAAGCGTTTACATAATGAATACAAAAAATTAGTACTTAAATATAATTACAACGTAAGACAAGGCGGAACTTCTGCAATGTGAGCAGTTTTTGTGTCTTTCTTCCACTAGAGGCGCGCTGTCCACCATAAGAAGCTGACCGCGCCATCGCCACTTTCAGGAGCTTTCTCAGTATCACTTACCCTTCCACACAGGTCTTTCCCTGGGGGATCGATCAAGCGTTGTGGATTTACAACTTGTACATTGTGTCGCGTTTCAGACTGTTTAATGCTGCTGTTTTAACCCAACTGTTTACATCCCTACTCAGCTAGTTTAGTGATTGTAACAGGATCGGTTTGTTCTTAAATAGTTTCCGCTTTTTACCACCGTTTCGGCGCTTTATGGGTGCCGCTGCGCCAGGAAAAGGCGAATCATCATCATCTTCCACTAGAATATTCCGCCAATATATGTCGCTCGTGCGAACACACAAATAAAGGAGGCAATATTTCGCAATCGTACGGGCGAAACGCAACCCCTGTGTCGTAAGGGTAAAACGAAGCAAATAAAACAATAATGAGGTATTTAACCAGAAGACTCGAAACGCATGATGGATCGAGAGCATTAGTGGAGTGCGAACCAGAGCCGTATATTAAAAGGGAGCCTGGCCATTAATGAGTCATGAGTCAGGTATACCTGAAGCTCCACCCACTTTTTCAGTTTTCTGACCAATGACGTCTTAAAATATGGGGCACTATCAATCAACCTATCCTCACTATTTGTCCCCCTATGCAAAATGGGCCGCGCCATTTTGGGTGTCAAGGGGATTGGATGGGATTGAAGTCAATACCTCTCGCGATCTGCAGAACTAGTGGATTTTTGGTGTACATTTGATGAACGCCACCTAGGCTGCGCAAGGCACGTCGGTAATTGTCGTCTGCTTCTGTCGTTGTACCGCTGCCGGCGGAACCACCTGCTGGTACACATCCTGTCGTCGGTAACTTTTAACTTATCTATAACTTATCTACGCGAATAGTTGGAATAAAAAAGGCAAGAATGGTTATATCGATAAGATTCAGTAATTAAATTCGAAATTGTACAGCACAGTGCCGTTTTTATTATGATTTCGCAATGATTTCGTTGTGATCGCCGTGTTCACTAAGACTAACGCTGACGACAAAACGTCTTATTTTCGGTTAGATATCGATAGCGCAGCATCAGTTGAAACTGATTTTCGAGAAACTTATATGAGGATGTACATCTGCAGCGTAAAATCTGAGTAACCTGTGAACTTTTTGTCACGAAATTCCCAGTTCACCCTGTTTGTTTTCGTCGCCATTTGGGTGGCAGCTTGGTGTCATGGCGACCCCCGTGGTAACAAGCAAACCAACCAGAGGCGCGGAACTGTGACTGACATGTCGAGCCTCTTTTTGGGACTCCTCCCAATGGCCAGACTCCCTTTTAATATACGGCTTTGGTGCGAACGTAAGTGTACTTAGAGTCACTGAATAAGCTACGCTTATTTAGTGACTCTAAGTGTACTGGCTCCACGGCACGCACGTTATTTGAAAGACAGTAATTCACATAGCATCGCGATACCTGTGCGTGCTCTTTCGGGAAGCAGAAAGACTCGCTTATTAACATTCCTTGTCATTACACACATTTCCGTTTCCTGGCGTTCTCCTGTTGTTTTGCGAGGGCGTCTGGAATGCGTCGTCAGGGCAGTTCCGCTCGAGCGAGGGACTTAAAAACTACGTAATGTTGCTTGCGTATGATAAGAGCTTCACGCTTTATGCAGATAATTGTGAGGAACAAGGCAGGATCAGGTAGCGAGGGCGGAACGTAGTTTAATCGACTCAGCGGGATTCCAAACTGGATGGCGAGGGCTCGATTAGGCTCCGTGGATATGATATCCGACGAAACATCGGACCGAAGCTCTTCCCGTAACCATTTGTTGCCGTTTTACAGAACTCGTAGCCAGAAAAATCTATCGATGCAAAGTCAAACGAACACAATGCTCGTGCACGATGGAAAGTGATGTTCTTAGGCGGGAACACAGAAGAAAGGACAAACACACAAGCCTCAAGTGCCTAAGAACAATGAAAGAAGGAAGTCACCGTGCTGCTAGGGGTAAAAATCAAAACGTACAGATTTGCTGTCCACGCTCCCATGAAATTTGTAGCCGCCTCCTGTACAGAGCCATCTATTTTCTCGCCACACTATTTGTTAGGTCACAATTAGTGCTACATCGAAGACGCTGAACCAAATGAGTTGATCCGAGTTGAGCATCAAGGAAGCGGGGACAACCCACACGATTGTACCCAATTATTAACAAGACGCCAGGGGTTAAGACCCCGGCTTAGGATAGTACGTTTAACACGCCTGGGCAAACAGAACAACACAAAGCGGAGGAGTAAGCCAGAATCGTCAGGGCTTACCTATCCTAACTTGCGTCGAACAGAAGAAAAATAGTTCTCGTGCGATATAAAGCGAAATCACGACGAGGTTGAAAGATCAACTACATCCGGGACATTTCCTGCTTATCTTATCCTTGTATACACTTTTTCGCGGCTAATCTTTTATGATTAACTCATTTAACTTCATTCTGGTGGTGGTGGTGCTAATGAAGGAACTCGCCGCTGTCGGCCTCACAGAGCTAGGCAACGTCACGACTAACGCTCTGGGGGAATGTGCGTCCTGGGCCGGCTTCTCATCATCACTGCCCTAACGTACCACATGTCATGCCGTATACGTAATGGCGTATGGCAATGCCCTATATAGGGTAATGGACCCAGCTGTGAAACACCCCATTGCCATATCGTTCATTTGTTGTTGTTGTTGTTCATGTGTTGCATATTCGTGTGTGCGTGTCTTGGAGTAGAAGGACTCACCCTCACCTAAGCACGTGTTTGACAACATTGCTCCTCCAAGGTCGATTTTTACCTCCTCATCACAGCTACTGAAAGTCTTGCAACGTGGGGCAGAGAGCGGAGACGCGCCGTTGCTAGAAGACAGCCGCCACAGTTCCTGGTGACGTCATCCACTCTCGAAGAATCCGAAACTATGAAATGCGGGATCTTTCGTAGCATGGACACGGGGGGCAATGAGAGCGTTCTATAGTCTTGTGGAAATGAAACTTTGTCTCTTGCATACATATACGTATACTATTCTCCAAGTTTATTTTTTTTCTTTCAGTTCCTTTTCTGCTCGTGAGCGCATCCTTCGTGATTCCTACACTGGGCTACCCAATCGAATCTACAAACTGTGCCAACAGGTCAAGCTCTTACCTGAACCGTTACGTACCCTGCTCCTTTAGTTGACGTGATCAGCTGTTACCACAAGAGCCTGAGCTGTTATGAAGCTGCACTTACAGCCCAACACCATATTCATCATTACCGGACATTTGTCATCACTGAGCGAGGTCATGCAACGATGGAAATTGATGTTCTGAGGGTGGAACACAGAAGAAATGACACAGCGCTTGCATCAGATGCGCTCGGTGCACGGAGTCACTTTACAGTTCGCAAATAGTTTCTCAAACGCTACTCGAAGTTGCGGGTAATGAAATACCAGGCTTCTCGTATAATTGGACGCGAGCTGCAATGTTAGACACACTGTTCCGCGTGCGTGCCTTCTGTTACTGGAAGATTTGTAACGATGCATATTGCGTCACCCGAGGACGCGCATACTCTTGTGAGATGCATCACGGTATGAAGACGATTTAGCGTGCAGTGGCGTAGATTTCAAACCGATATAATGAACTGTGCACACGGTGCTTACCAATGGTGTAGCCAGGGGTCTCTGCTTCAATTTCGGCTGCATCAGTTCCATCATCCTCATGGTGCAGCAGTGCTTCACAAATCGCGATTTTTTTTGTATCCCACTTTTCCACGGCGCGCAAGATGTGTGTGTGTGTGTGTGTGTGTGTGAGTCTATTTATAATTTATTGACTTAAACCTTCTTCATTCTTTATTATTCCTTTTATTATTTCCGATTTTATTTTTTTGGCGTATTCGAAGGGTGTTTTTCGGAGTCTTATTTTCGGAGTATTCGGAATTTTTCGTTGTATATGTCTCACAGCGGAGTCAATATCCGAAATTCGGAGATAAGGCAACGGCTTTGAAACAATATATTCACACACACAAAAAAAAAAGAAGAAAGAAAGAGAGAGAGGGAGAGTGATAGTCGCAAGATAGTTTTCGCCTTGCACACCGGGTTACGGCTTACTTTCTGCGTTGCAGCAACTAACGGCCCCTCCAAGAAGACAATTTTCATGTCATATGTGCTCCCTTCAGGTTAGTATTGCCTAGTTTGAGTTGGGTTGAGTTGGCTATGGTTGATCAGCGAAACACAGACAAAGGCACAGAGGTACCCTTGTCCACTTTCAGGAGTAGAGGAATCACAATTCACAGAAAATGGTAAAGGAAAACCGATATATGCCTTAAATTTCACTGGCTAATTTTTTTCGGACATATCCGAAAATCTGGAACTGTATTTAATAAAAATAAAATGCTCATAGTAAATAAAAACATACGGCATGCAAAAAACAGCAACAAATACGATGTTATGAAGTGTTGCATCGCTTAGACTGCGATATCCTACGTGATTGGCTGTGAGTTGATATGAAGGATATACCGATATTAACGGCCAGCGCCATAGGAGGAGAGGATCAGTCGCGTCGACCCCGCGTTGCAGAATCTGCTAAGCAGTCCCTGTACTCACATGAGCGACGTTCCTCGGAATGCTCCAATGGAAGATGCGAGAAACGTCATAGCTTTCTGCTGCGTTGAATGTCGTGTCTTTCGCTGCCGTGCAATATACCGCGGCGCAGCCACAAGACATTCGGTATAGCAGACGACAGAAAAAAAGAGGCAAACCGTGTGTCGTCTGCTACGTTCGCGGTACGCAACTCCCGACATTCCGGCAATTTGCGAATTGCGCGTTCTCAACAAAACACGCGGCGGATCTTTTGCACCGTAAGCAGTTTTTGCTTTTCCTTCCACTAGAATATCCCGTGGGGATGTCGGTCCTTTGAATACAGGGTAAGCGTAACAACATGTGACGTCAAATTTTTCGAACAACAACAAATACATACGCCGATTACAGCCCTTCCAGTCAACAGCCCTTGCCGTCGCACTTTTACGTGAAGCTTTTCATCCTCCCAAAAGGATGTATTCAAGGTGGAATTCTTCCAACGAATGGCGCGTTAATGAATTTACTGAGGCGCGAGCAACCACCCACCACTACGAAACCACAAATATTCTAAGGACCCCACCACAACAAACTTTGTTGTGAGTTCCTGAGAAGCGTGCACGGCGAGCGTTGTGACTGGTCGAGATCGAAACGGCTGTCGAAACGTGTTGCCTGCCCCAGAAATGAGAGAAAGAAAGAGAGAGAGCACAGAATACTGAAGAACGCGTCATTGCTTTCTTGTCGAGACTATACGGGATGTGGACTGCTGTGATAAGGTCCAGCCAGAGTGAAATACAAACCGAAGTCGCAATATTTATTGAAAGATCCCATAAATTACAGGAAGAAAATGCAATCAAGAAGGGAGGCTTCGTACAATGCGAACGATAGGGACGATATGACAAGGAGGGAAGAGGCGTAAGGAGGAAAGATGTGCACGAAATGAAGGGGTAATATCTACGAAAGAGAGAGAGTACGGGATGAAAATAACGTTATCGTGGACAGCCGGACGCTCGTACAGAAGGCGGTGTACGGTAACACATAGAGAGATCACTGTAAATCTACACATGCTGCTTGACTAGGTCAACTAAAATGACTGCAGTACTCTTGCCACTGGTGATTTCACGAATTAAACATGAGAGAGTGATAGTCTTGTAGACGAATTAAGATAAGTCAGGGTGCTCAGGATCGTTCAAAGTTTCTATTTCTCGGCATGAGAAAACTTTCTTCAGCGCGTGTTCCACTCTACTTCGTCGAATTGTGTACCGCTCCGATATAGCGACGATTTCTGATATAGCGATGCAGTTTCCAATATAGCGACACATTTTTGTAACATCAAAGTAGTTATCGATATAGCAATGCCATTTCGTGTAATTATCCGATAGTTTTCCTTCATTTGTTCTGCCCTGTGGCACCTTCTTTCGTTGTCTTATTTGCGAACGTACTTACGAAATTCATAATCTGGAATAAAGTCTTGGCAGGGATTAAGAAATGACGTAAGAGTCCAGCAACTCACTAGTAATGTACACGTATGTTACACGGCGTCTTGAAAGAAAATACGACCTTCGCTACTACCTATCGTCGGGGCGACTGTATGGGTGACAATGAGGGCTCGGGTGTGTGACTCGCGGTGGAGGACTTCCGTGGAACAGCAACGACGAACTGAAGGCGTTTACTTCCGGCGGCCGAAACAGGAGACTGCGTTGAATGCGCACTGTCTCCAGCCGCTCCGCTTGCGCTGGAAGTCCATGGACTGTTCGAGGTCCCTCTGCTGAACGCGACGGGCCATTTGCTTTGCAAACAGGTAATTCAGCAAAAGGTTGTCCAAGTTGCCGCTTGAACCAGGGTTGCCAGACTCTTCCACCAGCTGTTAAAGAGAAAGGGAGAACAAAGTCGTGAATTTCAGGCGTAGACAAATTCAAAACACCCCTAATATAGAGACACTGAGATTGAAGACAACACAACATGATTCATTCATAACTGAATTGAATTGAATGTTTTATTTTGCATAATGGAGGTTTCACTCGAAATGCATAACAGCGTGCCAGGACGCCCGTCGTATGCCGTAATACATTACTATCTAGAGCTACGCTTAAAGTGCCACTGTGGTCTCAAATCTCGTACGTGTCTTTAGAATCTTATCGAATCTCTACGATCCCACTAGTCCGGGATGTTTGCCTCCCGGCCCCCAACTACTGGGTTTTCTCATTCTTTTTATTTATTTCGACTAACTGCGGCTAAGTGGTCTGGGGTGGCCAGTCTGACTTTGTCGTGACTTAAATGCCCTTTTTTTTTTCTTTTTCTATCACATCACATCGCATAAAATTAATTTGTAGTTTTGAGAAGTAGAGGTCATAGGTTGCTCAATCTGCCACATGTCTGGCAAACATTGTTCCTCGAAGGTCGATTTCCGTCTCCTCCCAGAAGCGGTTGGCAGTCTTTAGAGGTGTGGTCGCGCCGGTGTGACCAGCTGCTCCAAGACGCTTGTTGTGTTAGCACGGGACACTGAAGTCTATCCTCCGACAGTTGCTCTACAGAACTACAGAGTGTCGGCAATTTCGCCATAAGTCACTACAGTACAAAAAGCGGAATACAGTGCCGGTACAAATCTAAATAAAGCACAACACCTAGAAAACATAGCACCGCTAATCTGCGTCGGAATTGATAATCTACGCCGGCTGTTTGTCAGCAACAGCTTAGCCAGTGGTAACGAATTAAACAGTGGTCAGAGGAAAGAGATTACCTCTAGCAGATGGAAATGGCAAAATATACTTCGTGCGTAATTCAGGAGAACCAGTCGTATCGAAGGCAACTTCAAAAGTGCAGTTTGACTGGGTCAGGACTAACCTCTCCATATTTGTCTTTCACATCCAATCCAATCCAATCTAATCAAAAGTGAAGCTAATTAGCGATACACCTGCCTCCGCTTGACGCCAAGCACGATACGCAATTGGGGGGGGGGGGGGACTATGTTGAAACAAAACGCATTGCCACGATGTGCAATCTACTCATAAAGCTTTCGGGGGTTTTCAATATTTCTTTCGAATCGATTCGGCGCCTGCAGAGGACTGGTGACGGAAATGGAATTACCATATACGGGGGACACAATGTCTGGTCGAACGCAAACGAGTTTCCACAAGCATTACGGAAAACCACCTTTTATTTTCTTTCAGTATTTAACAGCGATGCCTGATATTTAGCATTAATAAGGCTTCCAAATGAAGTTTATTCCGAACGA
Source organism: Ornithodoros turicata (assembly GCF_037126465.1). Taxonomy (NCBI): domain Eukaryota; kingdom Metazoa; phylum Arthropoda; class Arachnida; order Ixodida; family Argasidae; genus Ornithodoros; species Ornithodoros turicata. The sequence continues at coordinate 20,487,198 of NC_088210.1, read as the reverse complement.
AATCGCGTCGTGAGCAGACATTATGAAAATGGCTCCCATTTACATCCTACGCCAACCACCCCAAGTCACCATCTTCTTTTATTTTTTTTTCTTCTACTGTCGGCTTCAGAGAATTCATGTGGGGCGCACCAATCGCAAACTACTTCCATATTCAAATTTTTTGCATTAAAGATGCATTGCATGATGCTGCGCGCTCTGGTTACTTTTAGTATTTAAAAAAAAAATATTCCATCGAGTTCAGCTGTTGTGACGTCAGAGTGACTAATAAGTGCAATGTGCTGCAGAAGAGCTTGATCGCCCGTCATGCACGCGTTTCTTCTTCTTTCTTTCCTTTTTTTTTTCCTTTATTACATCGCCATCACCATCATCTCACCGCTTGGGCCGTCATTCGGTGTAGCCCACCAGTTAGCTCTTCCTTCCTCTAGTACACCCTCTTTTCACTCCTTTACCCCCCCCCCCCCCTTCTGTGTTCTTGCACAGAACGTCAGCGACCAAGTGTGATGGTATATGATCAATTATTCAGGAAATTCCACCGCGATATGGCTTGTAAACGTACCGGCTGCTGTATAATAAAGACAGATGGTTCGGAACTTCGATATTTCGTACTGCGAGACGACTGGGTACCGTCATGGTCCAATCTCCACAGCATACATCTCGAAGATACCGAACGGACCGCGCTTCTAAATCAATGGTATTGACTATGCAGCGGAAGTACAACCCTTAATGCACAATGCGCAGAACTTCATAACCCCACGTGAGATTCGGCGCCAGATAATGTACGTGTTGTCCACCCACGCACTCAACCGCGATTGCTCGTCTCCGGTTATTGCGTCTTCGTTTTGTGTGACTCCCATATGACCTCCGGCGTCCAAAGCGGGACTGACGGCGCGCATTGCTCTATCAATTTCAAATGATTCAACTGCCAAAGTCATCGTGGGAAGTCAAAGCAGCAGTCAGCTCTGCTGACGTCAGGAACCGAATCTGGGTCACCTGATTCATTTCAGGTTCGATTCAAGGTGTCAGCAGGTCATTTCCCCAGAGTTGTTTGAATTCGTTAATTTCTGGGCGTTTGAGGCTTAGACCTCTCCCTGTTTGTAAACAAATGACGTCATAGTGTTCAACAGCGCCACCAGTTTGGTAGAGTTGAACTATATATGCTCGAAGCTAGGGGGGGGGGGCGAACAAGGTCGCGCCCGAAAGCCACGGTCTTGAGGGGGTCTTGAGGGGGATTACGATGGTCCCTGAAAGGTCCCCGCGACCTTCGGTCCTACTTTTCTTTCAAAATCAGATTTGTACGTAACGCGTTACAAGTAATTGCGTTACTTGTAATCAATTACTTTTGAAGTAGAGTCTGACCCAAAATAACAATGCTCTGTGACAAATTTCGTGTGTCTTGTTGGGCTGTTCAAGCGGAAAAAAATATTATTGCTACTTCTCACGCGCGAGTCTTTCGCGCACTTTCAGGTGTCCCAATCACTTGAGTGTTGTTTTTTTTTCTTTTTTCTTTCCGAAGCACACAGGGACGGAAATTTTTGCATGAATTGAAAGGAGCAGCCCGAGAAACGCGTTACTTTTATACTCGTTACTCAATTACATTTTGAGTCGAGTAATTTGTAAGGGTATAATCAATTACTTTTGCTACAAGAGTAACGGCAACGGTAATCAATTACTTTTTTTGGAGTAACGGGCACAAGTCTGCTTTCAATAAGAGGCAGCGAACAAGTGCCCATTCCTGGAACCCAGCCCTCCCTTTCCGATTTGTTTCGATTTCAGCCTGTCTACCAACGTCGTGATGACGTTTCTCGGGTAGAGGTTTGTTGTGGTCTGTCTCGGCCAATTCTCATTGTTTACGTTTTCAAAAACTGCACTGTGATTCTGTTTTGTTTTAAGGGACACGAGTCTTGTGTTAATGACTCCAAAGTATTACATAAAACAAGTTCATATTGAAGATCAACAAGAAATGTTGTGAGTGTATTTGTCAACAAGAAATGTTGAGAGTATTTGTCAACAAGAAATTTATAGAGTGTATTCGTCAACAAGAAATGTTGAGAGTGTGTTTGCTCTCTCATTGTTTGTTGTCAGCGTGCATGATGATGATGATGACTGTGAAGAAAAATATGGAGACCTAAGCCCCACTTAGCGTGAGTCCAGCTACTCCAAAGCGATTGCGTGGTAGCACATGTCCAGTAAGGTGCCCAGTTAGTCCATTGGTTGCTTTGTGCTTTCGCTATACTCCTTGTTAAGGGTAGCAATATAGCCGCAAGAATTTTCTCTCGTCGTTCACTGCCTTCACTAGCATGCAGCAGCTGGCATCTACACTGATGGAGTCTACATCTATGTGCTCTCATTTTTTCAGTTCTAAAATTCTATACTCCGACAGAAGTGCGCTCGTGACAGGAGAAAAAGAAGAGCAGCAACCACGTAGCCTTTCTTGATGTAGTATGAAATAATTAGGGATGGGACGAATCCAGAATTTTGCGAATCCGATTCCGATTCCGATTCCGAATTCGAATCCGTATCCGAATCCAAGGAAGGTTCTGCGAATCCACGAATATTTCGAATCTCGACTCTTTCGAATCCTTTCTTTAAAAAGAGCTGAAAAAGCCAAGAAAAAAAAAAACATCTACTGGAGTGTGTTTTGAAGCAGAACATGATACATTTGTTTAATGAAAAAAAAAAAAAAAAACAATAGTTCACTTTCGGGAGAAAATGTACCCATATAGTAGTTTATTTAACATATTTAACACATTGTTCATCGACTACAAGAAATACATAAATTATCGAGTCTGAATTATTTCCATAAAGCTAAAGCAACAATCAAAAGAAAAATCATATTACTTTTAAACTTGCAATGTAACAGTTCCCGCCTGAACTCTTTCAGTCTAGAGCAATGTAAACAAACAAACAAACAAGAAAACACCCGTCGGTGAATGAGGCTTTCGGCGGACTCCGGAGGCACAAATTTGAAAAAGAAACGAACACACGTGGTCGGTGGATTCGAAAGATTCGATTCGCCGTTTTAGGCACTAGGATTCGGATTGGCGAATATCGTATCCCTGCCTAGGATTCGCGGATTCTGTTGGCACATCCCTAGAAATAATCCAACGTGCTACTTGCACATAGAGGAGTTGCACCGCGGCACTTGCGGCACGTGCTGGAAATGATGAGCAGCAAGAGGACAGGAAAGAAAACACGAAGGCGGTATCCCTTATCTTAGAGCCCGCTACTTAGGATCGCTTAGAGGAATGTGATTCAGGTAGAGTGCTAGGCGCCCATCAATATGCCGCAGGTATGTGCAAGTCATATCGAGGCAGGAGGCGAATACACCGACACAAATCCCAGGAGGCACGGCGAATCCGCGCGATGCACTCTGGGAGTCGTGTCCTCCGGAACGTTGCTCTCCGCACGTATCTCCGTCCAGCCCAGCATGTTATTTTCTGTGCGGACGAAGAGCGATGTGAGGTCTCGTTTCAAATTGATTGCACTGAATAAAATTGCCGTTCTGCACAAAATTGGCGCAATTGCATTCGAGTTCGGCTTTGAAAAGTCACCGAGAGAAAAGGAAACCCGAACAATGCGATCTCACGTGCACCGCAATGACTCGGTTTCACGTTGGCCTGCACGAAACAACGTTGTTCTCAGTGGATAACATATTGACTTTATCCCAACGTATCGTGCTGGCCCGTACCAGAATCTCCAACGTGGCAAAGCAGGAACACGATCCTGTGTGACGGCGACAGTCACAGAAACTCATGCTGAGCGAAAATCTATAGAGCAGTAAATAAATAATATTAAAATAATTAAATATACCATGATGTTATGTCAAATATTAATTTACCATGCCAAATATTAATGCAGTAGAAGTGAATTAATATGACAGAGTAATCCACGAGCGATACGGTTTTACCCAGAGCCTCGCATGCGAAAAAAGGTATTGCCCATGGTTCCCGCTGCTTCTCGTAACGTGCACAACAGAGGGCGCTGCAAGTTTTGCAAGTCGTCTACACTCACAAAACAGAACTTCGCCGTATAACGCTCTCCTAGCGAACCGTCTTCTCGAATATGACATCGTTCTCTCCCCCGATTTGTTGAAAATGGGATGCGTACGCCTTTTTTTTTTTTGTGACACTTATGACCTAAGCAGTTACGTTAGTTGTCACAGAAAGGCGCGCGCCTCGCGCTTTCCACAAATAAAATGTGGCATTATGTGCAATAAAGGGTGCAACGCATCACATCACAGAGCTCTGTTTTAAGATTAAGAGTGCTTCCAACGTGAGGCGAGGAGCGGAGACGCGCGCTGTTGGTAGGAGACAGACGCCAGGCGCTGCCGGTGACGCCGCACACTCTGAGAAAATCCGAAACTATGAAGTTTTGCGAGATGTTTGAAGTTCTGTGAACGGGATTGATTCACATCCCGTTCCCGGGAATATCGTTCCGTTTGCACGCGGCTTCCCTTGGGAGTCTGCACTGTACCGAGACTAATGTACCACAGTGCACAGTGCAAAATAAGATATATATTTTTAAACTCCGTAGCGGACCTTTTAAGAATGGCCATTGAGCGCACACCGCTACCAGCCTTTGTGCGGTTCTCTCAGATTTGTCAGTGGCCAACAGCGCTAGCCGCATGTGAAGAAGGGGGCATGACCTCTTTCTCTGCGGGACGCCTAATAAGGTTCCTTCCGGAAAAAGCGTACTCCAATGATCACGGAGCAATCATCACAGAGAACGTCGCCCACACCGCTAGACGGACTCTGAACAAAGTTCGGTCATGCAAAAACGTGCTCTACAAGAGCCATTATTCGGGCGACCCGAAGGCTCGTTAAACTTCCGTAATTAGTTACGGACCCTGCACTCCTCCGATTTCAAATTGGGTCCACCACACACTGCTGATTCAGTTCACAGACGCAACCGAAAAGCTTTCACAGCGACAATCTTGGCTTCCGTCACGAATATCCTCGAGGCTAGGACAAGGGAAGTCTCGGGGCAATTGAAGATTTTAGCGAAGAGGGCCATTGTGCTCCCACGACTTGGAAGTATGAATTATGTTAATCCAGTTTCGTGCAGAAATCTCAACTCCTTATGTGCCCCCCGTTGCTTTTTGGCCCCATCATTGCTGCCCTCATAAAGAAGTTCCCCTCAATCACTATAGCGTATAATTATCTCTACTTTGATGGGCCAACCTATAGAAGGCAAGCTAAATGGCTTTCATTTGTTCGAGCAGAACCTCTAGGCCTCATTGATGGATGCCCCCCACCCCCACACACGCGCACACACCCAGACGCATACTAATCCTCACTGGCTTGGCTTGGATTGGATTGGATTGGAAAGAAAAAATATGGATATGTTAATCCCGATCCAGTCAGGACTGGCTACTCCGAAACGCGTTCGAAGGTGGAATAATAGAGCCAAATAGAGCCTCGCTGGCACTACGAACGTTGTAAATGACTTGTCTATAACGCATGTATCAGATGGTCTTACGCGGATACTCCCATGGTGACCCAAGCTAAAGTGTAATGAAAACAAATTGGATATAAAGAGTGTTTATAATTGGGAGCCAAACCACGCCTTAAAGCATGCATTTTGCCCTAAAATTCCACTTAAAATTGCCACTTGTTTTTTTGTTTTTGTTTTGGTACTTGGTTTTAAATTTTTACGGATAAATCGCCAAACAATTAAAAAGCCATACGTTGCCATTGACATTTCCGAAGGCCTATATGTAGCGACTACTACTGCATCGTCTGTATGTGTGGGTTAGCGCCGTTTCGTAGAAGTAGAAATTTTGTTACGATGTTTATTTTGCCGCGTTTTTACATTTGAAAACATAATATACACTTCTGCCAGTACACTTCAAACAAATATGCCTCGCAGAATTAATTTCGAAGCATCACTGATACCACGACAGCTAAACAAAATTGTGGAACAGGGTATTGACAACGCATGTATAGGAAATAGTGTTTTTTTTTTTTTTTCGTAATTTCCCGAAAAAATCTGGAAGCTGGAAATTCTGGATGGGATTTTTAAGCAATCAGTACATCGTTGACGAAGGTCTCGGTGTCTGCCAGCTGTTCCTGCGGTGTGTTCAACGGAACTTCTGAGGTACCGTACTTTCTACCCCTGCATATTTCTTACCGTATGCACGCACTATAACGACGCTCTCGAAAGAGATTGTGGTGAGCAACACACAGAAAAATAACCGTTTTTAGAGAGTTCTTCATAGTCCAAAAACCTTTCGCCGAACTTTCCTTATCTTCGAGAACGAGATCTACGACTTGGGATTTCCTGGCGTCCTGCTTTGGGAGGGTAAAAAATACGGACAAGCCCAAGTTCTTTCTCGAACGGTTATTTTTCTGTGTGAAGCTGGGAAATAGCACGACGTGTCGTGCTCTCCAAGACGGAAGTTAATCTCAAGATAAGCATTTGCACACCCATCAAATTAAGCAACCTCAGAACGTCACCCGCGTTTCGTAAACTGCATTGCAATCTTCTCTTTGACACTCATGAAATGTTGACAAACCGGAAGGCCCTCCTGTCTCGGGAGACCATGTCCTGATTGGACGTTGCGTTCCGGGAATATCGTTCCGTTTGCACGGTGCTTCCCTTGGGAGTCTGCACTGTACCGAGACTAATGTACCACGTGTTAAAGGGGCACCAAAGTACAACAATTTCTAAGTGCGAAACGCAAGTATTAGACGGGATTGACGGAAGCTTTGATAGATTCATTGATTGGTTGGTTGGTTGATCGATCGATTTTTATTCCCGTCTTGGTGCCTGGTTAACGGCTAGAACCTTTTAGGCTACGTTAAGAAGCAATAGCCTTTGACGCACACGACCAAAGTGTTCGTTTACTTCACGCTCTAGGAGTCGCGTAATGGCGAAGCAGCGTCTTTCTTTATTATGTTGAGTTGAAACAGCAACAGTGACTCAGGTTACCCTTTCGCTGTTCCTTATTCCGTTTATCCCCGCACGGTCAGATATGGAGGAAAAGAAAGCGGGAGGCGCCCTAAAATTGGGGGGGGGGGGGGGGGACGCGTTCGAACGAAGAGAAAAGTGTGCGCTAAGTAACGCACAAATAGCGCCCGAGTGTTAGCATCTTTGAGAGCTCTTTACGTATCGCGTTACCCGCGAAGGCCATCGAGCGACACTTGCGTTCGCCACTTTGGCAGCCACTTTTGACACCCTATCCGAAATTTCCAGAGCTAAACTTCAAACGACCCTGCGGCCCAGAATCGTGCGTACCTTGAGCAGCGTGCTCAGATTACTTGCCCAGAAGAGGAACAGTCTCTGTTCGAAATAGCGGACCGGTATACGTACTCAAAATTGTCTATTTTAAACGCTTTTACCGGTATTTTAATGTCTCGCTGAGTACTTTTCGCCAGAGGTGTACCTGCGCCATTTCAAAGGTTTTTTATTTTTTTATTTTTTTTTATCGGTATTCTCTGCTCAATACTCTAATTATTGTTTGATGTAAAATTTATGTAATTCCGATCCTTCATGTGGCTGCCACTTAAGAAATTTCACGTAACGTACTGGCGTTCACGGTTTGGTGTAGGGTTAATGAATAAAATACATTTTGTTAATTTTTAAATTAAGTCAATTAAAGGTCATCAACGTACATTCTTGCGACCAAAGCCTCGCTAACTTCTTCAAGAGAAAGAGCCTGCCTGAATTTTGTGATTTTTTTTTCCTCTTTATACCATGTTCGGGTACACAACTTTATTTTCGCGTCCCTACCATCCCACTTTATTATTGTTATCAACGGCATAAAAACGTGACCTTCCAAACGTGACCCAGGAACGCAACACAAGCTTCAAGGTGCCGAAGAACATGAAATAAACGTGAAAGTGTGTTCCAGCCTCAGAACAGTTACTTTCCGTCAAGTCCACCAGATGCCGCTGTCTCGTCTTGTGTCCATGTATGTATATGTGTGCGCGTGCACGAGAGAACGTGTGGGGGAGAACGCGAAGAGAGTGAGTGTGTAACTTGAGGCAGGGATATTCCCAGGATGTTTGTCTCGGGGGGGGGGGTTGTTGGTGATCTGTAGGGGGGGGGGGTGGCACCCATATTTGCAGATTTTCTTCCTTTTTTGGCCTTTCTGGCAGACAATTTGGAGGGGTGTTACAAGATTTTTTGGGGTGTCTTAGGGGGTGTAGGAGGTGCTGGGAAAATACCTATCTTGAGCCCCCTTGGCAAGCCGTGCCAGTGTAGCGCGCTCTAAAGTACGCTTCGCCTCAACGCCGCTATGCCAGTGGCAAAGCATGCTTTACGGTATCGAGCGCACCGTGAAATCGCGGGAATAACTCGATTCCAAAGTTTACGTGCATGTATTCTGTAATGTTTACTTCCTGATTCTCCTATGAGTACCGTAACTTTGTACGAGCGACATCCTCAGGGAATATTCTAGTGAAAGAAAAACATAGCAGACGACACCACATAGCAGACGCACATAGCAGACGACTCCATCGGCACTGTCGTCTGCTACAGAATGCTACTGAGTCGCAGGATATTTCAAACCGTTGAGGATGCCGGAAATACACGACGTTGAGCGGATCGTGTTCACGTGCAGCAGAAAGTTATGACGTTTTACGTATCTCCCGCTCGAGTATTCTGAAGAATGTCGTTCGTAGGAATACACACTAAACCGGCGAAGTTCAATGAAAGTCGTAGGAAGGAGAAGAACAGGAACAGGAGGAGGAGGCAAAGACAGGTGTGGATTGTCTGTCCTCAACATCCCGTAGGAAGAGAGTGAAAGCGCGTGAATTGGCTTCGTGAAAATATGCGTCTCGAGTGGGGAAGCAATCTGGAGTTGGGCAGACAATCGGGAAGGCGTAAATCTCTCGCAAATGTCCATCGTACAACTCGTGCAACTTCAGTCTAACGAAAGCTTTACGGCACAAGCAATCTTCCTATCGGGGAATCCGGACTGCTCTTGGTATCGTTTCTGAATTCCTTGCTATTTATGTACTTGGACAATCCTGGTATACTTGTAGTCATCCCTTTGTGTAGTCTTTATTGACTAGCGCACGGGCTGGATTGGATCGGATGGGATCAAAAATAGGAAGAAGCTGATTCGAAAACCTTTTCCGTAATCTTTTTCTTCCGTGAGAATATTCCGTCGGTATATTCCTCGTGCGAATACACGGTTTGTGTACGATATTTCAATCTATTTCTCTACTTGTGGTCTCTACTCACTGTCTCTACTGGTGCTCGTTATCTGTCCTCCGGTTATCTTTCTCCAAACATGGCACTCAAACGAATGATTGTCTCTTATGTTAAAGCGAGAAGTTCACGGTACGGTTCCTTCGGGAAAAGCTACGTTGCGTAACTATCGTGCATCGGTATATAAAATGTAATACCCCTTCCGGGCACTTCTTACAATGTACGGCGCGGGCTGTTACACAACGGAAGATACGATTGCATCAGCCCATGGGTACTTACCAAAAGTGACAGTGTACAGCTCACGAATTCGAGATTACGTGTTGCAGACAAGCGGCTTAAAGGTAATTACATTCGAGTCCTTGTGTATTTAATGGCGTTAATTCTGGATATAATTTTTTTGTCGATACGAAACAAGCACACACACACACACTGCAGCGCAACAAAATGAAATAAAGTGGAAGGAACTCTTGGGCGCTGCTGCTGCTGATCGAGAATAACAAACGTGAAAAAAAGAAATCGTCTAGCGAAACGAAGCGTGCCTAGCTCGACGCACAACGTTTATGCTGCGATATTTGAAATCCGCGGAATGGATTTGTGACTTTCTGTAACGGCCTTTATTTTTATTTCAGTCTCTTCCAGTATTTCCTGCGGGAGGTTGGATTGGTCTTAGTAAAGAACTCGAATATCCACTTTAGCTCGGTCGCATTTCCTTGGTCCACGTGCAAACCAAACTTCCACCTCTAGATTTATTTTTTTTATTTCTTATTTTTTGTTCTTGCCTCTAACACGCAGAAGAAAACGGAAGGGAAAAAACGGCGAGCGCTACATTAGAAATACGTAGGCGTCAAGCAGGTTAGACAAGATCGAAAGTGGTGTTGGTTATAACATGAGAGGGGCACATTATAATGCTTCGCCTTTTTTTCTTTTTTTTTTTGCAGGCCTTTTTTAGTCATGGACGCGAGGTGCTGATAAACCGACTAGATGGAATTTAAAGGAAAGATTATGCGGCAGGACCAATAAAGAAAGAAAGGAAAAGGGCGTTACGTTTGAGCACTACGCAAGAAATGTCTGCGTGTTTCGAAAAACATTATTGAGGACACGCGTTAATGATAGCTGCAGAGAGGTCTGCGACCTCTGTGAATCAGCACGACGTGTACAGGCTTAGTGGTCCCAAGTTTGCGGCTTTACACCTGACCGAGGACCCCAACAACTTAGCGGGACGGTACAGGACGTTTAGACACGTGGGATTTCAAATACGGTATGCAGTGTGCCGAGATTCCAGTGCACGTTAAAGAACCCTCGGATGGACCAAAACTACGTCACGCACCTACCAGTACGTGACGTCACTCATGATCACAGTTGCCTAGCGGTGCAACATTCAAAGTCCGTCATTAAATTTTCCAGGTCGTCATATCGATAAGCAGCATGTAGTTAGGGTTGCTCCAATGAGGTTAATAGCGTTGATGCGGAAGGCAACGCAGATTAATGAACGAAAAGGCATGAAAGTATAGCTAGAGCCTAGACTTTATGAATTGAATTGTTTTGTTATGCCGTTTTGACTAGTGTGTTGTTTGATGAGCGATTCTGACGTATTCGTTCTGGGATCACAGTCCCTTAAAAGCTGTCCAAAAAGTTCCCGCTCTAGCGCGGATGTCCCAGCAGTATTTCTTGTAAACAAACAAACAAACAAACAAACAAAAGCTGTATCCGGTTCATAGTGACACATTCCTTTTGTCTTGTGTAACTCTGTTGCTACTTGCCGCAGTTGTCTCTATATCACAGTAAACGTCTCTTGCTACAGGGTTTAATTCTGCCCAATCTGGGAGCGGCCGCCAATAAAAGAGAGAAAAGAAAGAGGCAACAAGAAAGGAGACGAGGTGAAAATAACGAGACCCAATCTTCGTCTAAAAGTAATCGGGGGGGGGGGGGGATCGAGTTTCCGTACAGCTGGTCGTTGCCGAGGGACAGCCCTTACCATGTAGACAGGTACTCCCATTGAGATGTATTCAGGGAAGCCGAGATAATTGGCGATGCTGCGAGTATCCCCTTACTTACGTCCGGGACGGAATGCCTATTTCTATACGGTCAGATATGCGCCTCATCACATTGAATGGTGAAACAGCAGGACAGCAACAACTCTAAGGAAAAAGAGGAGTAGTTTTAGTCCTAAACAAAAAAAAATTGCCACAAAAATTAGTCCCTTTAGGGAGTAAATAGAATGTCAGAGAGTGGGGACTGCATTTCACGCTCCGTTCCAGGTACATAATTGTGCATGAATAAAAATACTTTGAATTCAACCGTCAACCGTGATATGTCCGATATATGAAGGCCATTAGAAGAGGCTATTAGAAGGCCATCGCGCTGTTTATGGACAAGCTAATAAAACTGTAATATGTATATAGTGTTGTCGTTTTATTGTGTTTATACTTTTCTCTGTACGCATTCATATTTTTGTATTGTTTATTGTAACACTGCGTACCCTGCTCTGTCACACTTTAGTATTGTATAAAACTGTATAGAGCAAACTTTCCTTTCTTAATTATACCACTGTATTCCCATCCTCATGTAATGTCCATTCGGACCTTTGGGGTACTATGAAATATATAAATGTCGAGTGATATAAAATCTTGCGACATGCAGATAGAGCACGATTTCGCGAGAAACAACCTCTAACTATTTTTTTTCCTCAGCGTGGGTGGAAAATTGCTAAGTTAACTAAGTTATATAGCCTTATTCCATCAAGTTCACGAAAACTTAGACGTGTAGAAAATCCAGCGAACCGGTATCCAGTAAATCCAGCGAGAGAGCCGCCGATATTTCGAACAGAGACTGTTCTTCTTTCGGAACAGTCTCTGTTCGAAATATCGGCGGCACTTCCCTTCGTACATATTTACGTAGACTGTCGCATTCAGGAGACCATTTGCGAAGTTTAGTGATTATTTGCGGTCCTAGGGAAGTAAATTTCGGTGTTAGGGGACTAAAATAGGAAGTAATTGTAGTCTAGGGGACTAGAAATTCCAATGACTCCCCATTTTACTTCCTCTTTCTTCTTAGAATGTGCAGGGGCAATAAATGTTTGAACGGGAGGGTGCGCATCACCTAGAGGGCTATACACTTACGGTTTGGATTGCACTGAAAAGAAATAGTGTGCAGCTTGTGATTCCTCGAACGTGGAGCCTCTTAAAAAAGGACTTCACCGCACGGTACGCTGAAGGATAAACCATTGCATAGAATGATAGCGTTATCACTAACGACGCAAACTAACGACAAATCGCGTTCGTACTGTATCGTTGTCAAGGCAACGGAATGTTTGATTCAACGACAAGATGTTTGTGCACTTTATTGTCCCGTTAATAATGAAGTGATTGGGAAAAAAAGGAAGAAGGACAAGTTGAAAAAAAAAAGTGCGAGCATCGCACTTTTATATTTACAATTATGCGTGCATCGGCACAGCAATCCACGTCTGTCACACTGCACTCTCCTAAATTATGGTTTCTCAATTTTCAAAATTTCTAGATTTGATGGCTATGATGACGTCACACGACGCGCAATTTGCCAACGCGTCTGGCAACAATGATTCTCCGATGCCAATTTCTATCCTCTGCACTACAGCTGCTGGCACACTTCAAACGTGGGACGGAGAGCGGAGAGCGTCTCCATGCGTGCTGTTTCTGGGAGACGGACGCCAAGGCGTCCGTTGACGCCGCCGTCTACTCCTTGAGAAACTGAAACTATGAATGTTTATGCGATCTTTCGAAAATTCGTGCAAGCATATCATTCACTGACGATATTTTGCGTACCGAGACTTCGAGCGCGATTGATTTAAAATTCAATAAACAAATAAATAAATAAATAAAAAGAAGATAAATATCGTAAATCCGTAGTGGCACTGGTGGTGGCCCGGTTCACGTTACGTCACACACTGGGTATGACCTTACCTCCACGTCCGAAGAGCGTAACGCGTCCCCGCTGAGCGCCTTCGCGAAACTGCAGTCCAGCACTAAGAGCAGAGCTAGGAGGGCAACCACGGAAGTCATCACGGGGGCCATCTGTTGTCCTTTGCAACCTTCAAAGCTGCAATAAAAGAAACAAGAAGAATTGCACTTAGAAAACTTTTTCTTCTCTCTATTCCGACAGAGATTACACTATTTTTGCGTTTGTTGCGCGTATCTTGATCATGACATCATCATCATCATCCATTCATCTATGTTGTTGTTGTTGTTGATCATGACAATTCTACAGTTTCGAAATTATGTCAAAGCACATTGTCAAAAAAAAAAAAAGAGTCAGTCCCACTCACTGTTCTTCACTGTTTCGTTGTAACAGTGTTATTCACTGGTTTCACTGTACAGCTCCCGTCAACCTTAATAATAACACTGGCAAAAATTTTGTCTCATTTCCAAGTGCGATAACAGCCACCCTGGGGGAACAAGGGGAATGTTATGTTAACAAGATCCTCGCGTTAAACTAACAGAATATTTTTGCTCAATTAAGATTTCCTGCTGGCCCCAAGGGTTGCTGTAATCGCGCTCGGGAACGAGACCATATTTTTTCCAGTGTTATTATTAAGATTGACGGGAGCTGTACATACCATTATAGGTCGATGTAATAAATTTTCTTTATATATATTCCCACTCAAGGGTGTGGAATGGGGTAATGTTCCACAAAAAAGATTTCGATTTACAGGCTCGAGTGTGCATTCTCGTGTTGTGGCAAGCCACCTAGGGAAGCAAAATCTGATTGCTTAGATGACGTGACGTAGTTATCTAGAGTCCGCCAATCACGACTCGTCTGCTTTTTGCGGCCGTAACCATGGAGACGAGCCGCCATCAGCAGCACGGGCAGCCATTGGTTGCCACAGAAAGCCAGCTTTTGACATCGTCTACGGCGATTGGCCGAAGCAAACTACATCCCAGCCGATATGACGACGAAGTGAGAGGAGGTATGAAGCAAGTTTTTTGCACCTAGGTGTCGTTGGCTATGGTCTGCCAGCGCCCTGGCAGCGCGACACAAGAGCATGAGAGACAACGCACGACTCAGGTCTACTACGTCAAGAGTGTCCGTCAAAGACAGATTCACACGTGCGTTTCTGTGTATGTGCAGCACGTAAGCCGCACGTGACCCCGTTATGCGAAGCAACATATCAATCGCCAAGATCGATCACGAGTTTTGTGGGAATCACGTTCGTTGCGGCTCAACCATGCGCCGGGAACGCTGAGGCGGCGCCGCATTTTGAAACGCATGTGTGAACCCGCTGAAGTGTTATTCAATCTTGATTTTATGACAGCGGATGGCCGCCCTGTTGCTTTCAACGGCTTTACTTCTACTTAAGAAAAATTTCTGGAGGCGCAAAAAAAAAAAGAGAAAAGAAGAAAAGCGTTCGTATAGTTGATTACTGCGCAACATTCATTCGGTAAAACATCATTTCGTATAAGAAAAAGGAAGGCGCAGCACATCCAGTCCCAACAGGAGGTAACAGCAACAGGAACTAGATGATGATGATATGACGACGAGAGACAAGTGGGTACAGGCCAGAAACCAGAGAGTGGCATTCGTTTTGCTGGTGGCAGTCCTCAGTGCCTGTCTCTGAACAGCGTTTAGTGACGTTTTTTTTTTAAGCCGGCGAGCCGATCCTGCCATTACCCCCCCCCCCCCCATTTTTAAGAGTGTACCATGAGGAAGTTATAACTTATATCGCGCGAGATTATCGGAATCGAAATTATCGTGCTAAATTATCGGCGTAAAACTGCCGTCGCTACGACACCTGAAGGGCGACAGGGCGATTTTAAAAGCAAGTATATAGCTAATAACCTGAAAAATGCGTGATCCTATACGCAGTAAAACGTACAGTGAACAGTACAGTAAAGAGAAGGTGGTAATAGCGGTCGCGCCGTTTCTGTCCTTGTAGCGGTTCCATTACACGAGGGCTGTTTGCATGGAAGTCTTCCCAAACGCAATTTACTGAGCATTAGTAGCAGCAATAAATTTTCCCGCCGAGAACGGCGTCACGGAACCCAATATAAACTTTTACGACCACGAAACGACTTTTAATGAGAGTACCAACGTTGGTCCACCGCCAATACAAGGCCTGATTGAACGCAACATTTTTTTTATTTCTATTTCTATTTTTTGTTTCCTCGTAACCTGCTTTGAGAGATTAAAGACATCGTGTCAAACGATAAAGAGTGACCAAAGGTGCAAGTGAAAAGGTGAGAAAAGAAATGGTACACATTAAAAAAACATAGGTTCACCACACGCCCCCTGCTCACTTTCATTCCGAATGATATCGCCAATGTATCATTCTGTCTGATGTATTGAAAATGGGAGTTTGTGTTTTCCTCCTTCTCCACAGCTTGGGCAACGCACACTCACTGATAGCGGACACTAAAGTGCGATAATTTGCAGAGGGGGGGGGGGGATGCAAGCAAGCTGCTGTAAGCTAGTTGTTGGCAACATTTCCCCGAGTCTGGGTACTGTGAACTAGAAGAGGCATAGTGCAGCGATCGGACGGCTGTTAGAGCAAGTGGCGGAAGTTGCGGCGGCGCTGCGATCGCCAACTACCCCAACTACAGTGTGCGGTCCCGTCGCGGGCATATGCTTTGCAAAGCCTGTCGTCTGCGTCTAAACAATTTTGCGAATTGAGATTTTTGTTCTCTTCTATTCTGTTGGGAACCATTAGTTATAACTGTAATAATAACTGTGTTCTTATGCTGCGCTTCCTGCTTACTAACTCTATGGCGTCCCCATAGACGTCGATTGCAGCGCCGCAGCTGGCTGTCGACGCGGCGAGGCTGTCGTTCCGCTGTGCTCTCCTAGTTCACCGTGGTCTGGAGAGCCATGAAAGCCATGGGGAGTCCAATTGAGGTTTCTTTCGGACATAAGTCCCGAACCATACGACGGGTGAATCCTGGTTCTTTTGTGTTGCTATCAAGGTAGCGATATCGTTTATCCCACGAGCGGAACTTTTTACACTTTAGCGCACACCTCTAAGTCCAATTGCAAGCAGAAAATCGCATACGGTGTATTTGCGCACGACCCATAACGACAGCGAGAGTTATTGAGACGGATTATTTGCAGACGGCAAGCACAGGTAACACATCTATTACATGGATTCGCTATTAGTTCCTCGCACTTCGCTGCACTCGCTCTAAGCCGTACTCAAAGTCTCTACAAACGAACCATACAGTCTCCTTGCACAAAATGCAAATGTGCTCGACGATCCCGGGCAGCTTTTCCAATGGAGTTCGAAGGAAGGTGGCTGTCGACAGCTAATGGGAGTTTGACTGCTCACGGAGCAACACGCGTTAAAGAAAGGAAGAAAGAAGAAGATGGTGAGGAAGTAAAAAAAGACGAACTGAACGTTTATCGGATGCGTGGAAAGTTTCTTCGAGGTTCGAATTCATTAACGCGTTGGCGACGTCGTCAAAATGTAAGATATGCGAGGCAGCCGCGAAAAGGAAATCGAAGGAAGGGGACGGAAAATTGATGTTTGCTCTTTAGAAAGGTTTGCACAGGGATGCTATCCAAACTGATATTCCACTCGCTTCTACTACGTATTATTCTGTTAGTTTACACAAGACGCTAAACATTCCCGAAACGGCTAAACATAGAAAAAGGAAAATAAATCAAATAAAATAAAATAAAAAGAAAAGGGTTAGAACACCACAACAAGTGACAACAACACCCATGGCAACGTGACTACCAACCAAATGACTATATGACAACACCCTAAGGAACTGCTTGCCGTAGTCGACCACGCTCAGGCGTGCAACGTCACGACTACAGTATAGTGGGGGACCGTGCGTCCTGGGCTGACTTCACAGGGAACTGTGCCGCTCATGCCCTGCTCATCGACGCCCATGTGCCCTGCTCATCGACGACGCTCTCAATCACGCGCCGCTCCCAAGTGCCCGAATATCTTTGGCCTACTGTTCTTGTTGTCAACATCTACAAGTTCCCCCCTTTTTTTTTGAGAACCGCCACCTCACACTTAATGTGCACCGACCTCGGTACGTATATTTTGTACATGTGTTCACGCACCAACGGTATGGCCGAGCGGGTTACGGAGTCCCGCTCGTTGATGGTAGCCAAGGTCGTCCTGAAGACTGGGAGTTAGTGGGTTCGAATCCTATCACTGGCTGTGCTGTCTGAGGGTTTTCCCTGGGTTTTCCTAATACTTTCGAGACGAATGTCGGCACAGTTCGCCCTAAAGTCGGCCCAGGACGCATACTAACCCATCCTTTCTTCTGTCCTCTCTCCATCGGTCCACATCTGTACACCGCCTATAGCCGCAGTTGCTTCGCGGCGTGAACACGGAATTAAAAAAAAAACATCCGTTCACACATCGCGTGTGTCTGCTTTCGTAAGCATTCTGTGCAGTAGAGAAAGAAAAAGTGAAAGAAAGGAAGGTAGCGTGCCCGCCTACTGATCCCAAGGTCGCGGGTTCGATCCCGGCCGAGCACGCCAGCAACTTGGTGGCAGGGTACAAGTTGCTTGGGCACACCGTGTTCCACGAGGGGCGCCAAATACGAAGTGCCGTGCGCAGACATTTCGGTGCAGTCGTGTGAGCAAAAATCCATCCATCCACGTCGCTCATGATTGTACGTAAAGCCACAACTACACCGCGCGTAATACAACAGGTCATTTAGGATATGCAGTTAAGACAACGAAAACTTTGTCCTTTCCCGTATGCTCTCTCAAAACATGAACGGAAGAAAGAGCTTTGAGCTGCACAAGTTGCTGCCACGACCCATCCAGCGAAAGCAGCTTTCTGATTGCTAATCACTATATAGAATGGCCAGCGTTCCAACACGCCCCACTGGTTTAAGACGGGAGTAACGGCACACAGAACATTTCCACTCAAGTTGAAGTGTCCTCTTTGGAGCAACAAGCTGAAGAATAAATGTAAGGAAAGAATTGGCCGTCTTCTCTTTCGGAGTGCCCTCTGCTATTCACTGCCGCAAGGTGGGCTGCTGCTTTCCGCTCGGTTGCAATAATGCCTGGAAACAATGGACGCGATGGCACTTTGGGTGAGAATGCCGGACAAGAGGAGCTTCTTCCTCGGATTAAAGAACACGTCCGCACTTTGAGCGTCTTGGTGCTTACTATTGTCTTCCATCCGGACAGTTTTGAGGTAGGATGCCAGCGAAATTAAAAAAGAAAAAAGAACAACAACAACAACTTTCCTGCGAGATGATGAATGGGGAGCTTCATCGCCAGGGGGCGATACTCTACCCCATTGCTGGTGGTGATGCGGGGAATGAAATAATGACCCCCTTCACAATCAGGATCGAAGTACTATGGTATCCAGAAAGGTGAAGAGAGCTTTGAGGGCAGAGCGTTGGTGGGCTGGATGTGGCCAGGGACCAAGCAATTTTGTGAGAGAGAGGGGGCGAGAGTCCAGCTCATTAAGGGATCCGGAGAGTACGGTTCGAGAAGGTTGGTAGTGTGGGCAATGGAGAGGAATGTGCTCTAGAGCTTCTACAGCACCGCAGTGACTGCATTGGGGAGAGTCAACTTCACTGCGCTGTAAAAGCCACATCGCGACGCATTCGCGAAAAGGAAAAAAAAAAAAAAAAAAGAGGCGTGCCAGTAGTCAGGAAATATTCGAACAGAAATCGCAAATCGCTTCGGAAATTCGATATACTGTTAATTCGATTTAGGTGAATACTGCATCCAGCATTCACTTACTGGATGTAAAGTTAAGGTGATAAAGAGGAGTAACAAGTGTTATCCATTTACAGAGTTGCTTATTATTTTTTATTATATCATATATTTACTATTATATAGTTATTAGATACATTTAAAATTCCATGTCAGCGCAACTGTGGATATGAGCGGCACACAGACGTGGACAGATGGAGAGAGGACAGCAGGAAGGAGTGGGGGCGTTCGGGGAATGGGGCAACAGGAGAGGAGTTCATTGGTGGTAAATATTTGGCGGAACTCTTTTTGGAACGAGGCAATTGAAACCCAATCAATGTTTTGAGAGATCGCTTAATTCTTTTTTGCATTGTTACTGTGCTGGTTGTACAATTTCAGCGTGCCGCAAACACAGTCTGGCTATCGCATGGTGTCACGTGGTCCTATAAAGGTACGAACGTACGTACAAGGTGGGTGATGGTGCTGTGATAAAGAAAAAAATGGGGAGGGGGAACAAAGTGGGTTTCCCTGTAAAAGCTATCACTTCAATAGCCGTTTCGACTTCAAAAAATCAGCCATCAAGCAATAGAGGATTTCAGAAAATCGCAGTACTCCTTGTGTGCGCGTTGCATCCTGGGAGATTACTTGAACGAACTGTTCTTCACGTTTCGTTTTCCCTGACCTTGACTCCCCGTGGACAATCGGCCGAAAGAGAAGGAACCGAAACAACTTGGAGACCTCCTCTCCCTTTGTTATCAGCAAGTTCCCATAGTTCAAAGGCGCGCTAAGCTCTCTGGGATTTTTTGAAGTCGTCTGCGACATAGTACTTGCGTGCCACATAGTGCTTAATCCCGTGTTAGCGCCGCGAAGCAACTGTGGCTATGAGTGGCGTACAGACGTGGACAGATGGAGAGAGGACAGCAGGAAGGCGTGACGGACAGGGGGGGTTAGTATGCGTCCTGGGCCGACTTCAGGGGGAACTGTGCCAGCATTCGTCTGGAAATCGGTTCTTGTGGCAATGTAATCCACCACCAGGCATGCGTTACACGTTACACCACACGTTACATCTCGAATATATATATATATATATAGTCAACCCTCGATTTATGAACCTTCGATTTATGAATTCCCTCGTTTTATGAACACGAGCACCGGGAACCAAACTTTTTCCATTCATTTTTCTCTCGTTTTATGAACCTCGATATTCGAATAATGAACGGAATTTCTGGAAACCAACTAGGAGTTGCCCAGCGTTTTTGCCCTCAATTTATGAACGGATCGTTCCGAGGTCAACAGAAACCTTCAAAGGGATAATTCCGTGGTCTTATGAATGACGCCTGAACGGACAAAACGTTTTCCAGGTATTGCCACCCTCGGTTCTTAACCCCTCGAAATCGGAACAACAAACGGGTTTTCCGGGGTCGCACAAGGTGCGACCAAGTGTTCCTGACCTCAGTTGATGAATAAGGTGGTCGCTGTCACACGGAGATTAATAAACGGAGGTTAAAAATCCCGTACGAAATCCGAGACCAGTCCCGTGCGAATGTTGTGACATCTCTCATTTCCAAGATTGACCCAGTGGAAGGCATGGTCCAAAGCAAAATTTAACAATTTAGTATTGCATAATAAACAGAGTGTGAATGCGCTAACGTCTGTTCTTTGTGAGATTGATACAGCAGAAGGCATGGTCAAAAGCAAAATAACACAATATATGGCATTATAAACACAATCCCATGTCGGAAATACTGTTGCATTTGCTCGGTAGTACTCAGTTAACTGTATTTTCGATTTATGAATCCCTCGATTTATGAACGATTTTTCGGGGAACCGAGGGTGTTCATATCGAGGGTTGACTGTATATATATATATATATATATGATGGCCAACCCTTTCAATCATACTGCAGCTCTGTGTATGATGTTTCCCGTGTCAGTAAATATGTACGCACAGGGAGCACCATTTCCATTTGAGGCACGTGTCCAATCGACGATTGTGATCAACCCTGATCGCGTCGACTAAAGAGTGGAGAGAAAGAAGAAAAACGAAAGAGAGAGAGAGTACCGTAAACCGTTTGAGTGTTGATCAAAGTGTGTCCTATAGAGATAGCGCGAACTTGAGCCTTGGGGATTCGTTGTAGCTGAAATAGCTGAGTGATGACGGTTCCTTCTTCGTTGAAGGGAGCCACCTTAAGTGAGTGCAACAGCCGTGAGGGATCGTAAATAAATTGTCCGCGGCAGCTGTGATGTTGATGCTATTGATGCTGTGATGCTGACAAAGACGAAGTAGATGGAAACGTGACAGGCCGTTGGGGTATAGTAAAGTGCTCTAAAACGATTGCGGAGCGAAGAAACTATGATTTCGGTATCCAAACACAACTATATATATATATAATGGAATTCTAATATCAAGGTTTTGAGTAAGTTATCACCAGCGACATGACTCGTTGGCGTTGGGCGTGGCATCAGTGGGGAGGTCATGCTGAGACTGGGAGGTGGTAGGTTCGAATCCTACCACCTGCTGTGCTGTCTGAGGTTTTCCCTGGGTTTTCCGAAGACATTCCATGCGAATGTCGGCACAGTTCCCCCTGAAGTCGGCCCTGCAGGACGCATACTAACCCTCCTGTCCCCTACTCCTTCCTGCTGTCCTCTCTCCATCTCTCCACATCTGTATTACGCTCATAGCCACAGTTGCGTCGCGGCGCTAACACAGAATAAAAAAGATTCGATACATGTGAAGGCGTGGCTATTGAAGGTATATAACAAAGGGGCAATATTCGAGAGAATATCCTATTTTGTATCAGGAAGAGATCACGTAAAATATTATCCCGGGGGGGGGGGGGGGATTGGTTATCGAAAGAAAGAAAAAAAAAATAGAGTCTGCCTGCCGAGACGGGCGCGTATTTCGTGAGAAAATCTGTCTACAACAATGTGCCCAGCGGCGGCGAACTCTCCACGCTTCTTGTTTGCGTGCGTGACGCCGACTGATGCGGGCCCCTGTTATTGGCTGACAAAAAAGTGTCGACGCCAAGCTAGCTTTGTAGAGAAAAATAAAACTGCACGCAAAACAAGGCGTGTGCCTCGCTATTTTGCACATCAGGTGACGTCGCAGAATGCGGACTGACACGTTGATGGAGGCTTTCTGACTCGCGAGATCGGACGCTCCCTCGCGCACCAGGATAGCGCGTACGTTTGCGTGCGCCTTTGAATGCTGGTAAGATTAATTCCAACATCTTCCGACATGTTTTTATTAAGCCCTTCCATACAAGTAGCAAATCTGTGGTGGGACTTTCTTCACCAAGATACGTGGTATACGGGAAGGTCTCCTTCGGGGCAGGATTTTTTCGAGGAATCCGCCTTCGAGCAGAACCGTATAACAAGGACACCAGAACCTGAATATCGACACAGGAGCGGAAGCTCTTCTTCGTCACACTTTCTGGAAGTTACCGTCATAACGGTTCTTGTTTCCTGCCCTTATACCTTGCCGAACCTCGTGTAACTATATACGCTTTGAAAGTAGTGAACACTTATCGCCCAATGAATATCTTGCATTGGTGTACGGTCTTTGACTTTCGGCTTGGAAATGTGCCGTACTTTTCCGCTGGTCTGTCAGACTCTGACATCGTGATTTGTGTAGATTTCCTTTGACGCTTTGATCTCTTGGTGGACGTCAAGAGGGGCCAACCAGCTACTATACACTGCCTGCTCCATGAAGAGGGTACAAATTCATAATTTACACTCGTCAGGCGTCACTCAGCCGTTGTATCTCGCAGATGTCGCTTTAGATGTCGCTTTGGATGCCGTCTATGCCCAGGGAATACCAGATGTAACGCTATATTTCGGATAAAATAATATTATATTAAAATATAATATTTCGGATGATGAGATGGGGCAACAAAACAAAAACATTCTGTACCGCATACTTTGTAATGTAAATGTTTCATGGTGTGTTTCACGTTGTGTTTCTGTAATGATGTTCCTCTTCACGTAAAGTGTCCTGCACAGGACTTCTTTGAGGTAAATAAATGAAATGAAATGAAACTTGATGAGTATTGAACTGATAGTATATTGTAGTGTATTGAAGTATTGTACTGATCCTCTGCTCCCCTTAACTCAGCTGCGCCCAAAATATGTAATTATCACTGTTAAATATCCTTAATAAATTCAGCTTCGCGAACCGAACCGGTTCACACTGATTGACGACTCCTTTTATTTATGAAGAACAAACGTCTTCCTCATAAACCACCTACCCACTGATGACTAATATTGCCATCCCGCTCGAAGAATAATCATCACTGCACAGCGAATTTGAAGGGTCCCTGTGGCTTCGTGATACGCCAGGCCAACCTACACCCTTCACGCAATAATCTTTCATTTTCGTTTATGTTGGCTCTCGCCCTTTCACACCTACCTTTACCTAGGATTACCCCTTTGCTCATTACCACGTTAATTAAATCGCTTTCCTTAATTATTGGCCACTGGAGATATGCAGATGAGAGCGTTAGCTCCCGGGTTAGCTAACAAATTCGACAGGGTTTGGTACGGCGATTCTGCGTTGTATGATTGCCGGAACGCGCTACCAAATTACGCGGAAACGTTCATCAGTTAGTCATAATCGGTCCGAGGCAACAATTGCTGGGCTCGCCGGGGTTTTTGCAGAGGGGAAGTACGACGTCGAATCAGCGTGCGTCAAATGCACTACGTGCTGTCTGTAAATCTTCATGACGTCGCAAAATAAGTTCTCGGACACGCAAGCGTCCGTGCGTCTGCCGTGTTAGAAAGAGGAGGTTACAAAAAGGGGAAAATGGGGTATCAAGTGTCTCTGCCACTCTTTATAGCCCTGGCACACGGGAACGTTTGAACTCCTTTACACAAAGGAACATCTAACGGAAAGGCGCTGCGTGACGTGACACACGGCAAAGGAGAACCTCCTTTTCATCTGTAAAGGCGTATGGCATAGCTCTCGAACGAAGGACGATTCGACGACAATCACTCTCCAACGAAGGCGTGACAGTGTTTTCATTTTTAAAGTATACTCGAACTCTGCGTGAAGATATTGCAGTTGCAGTACGTAGTTTGAATTCATTGGTCGTATTGTTATGTTTACTGTGACTATGTCGTACGTGTAGGCTGGCTCTAATGGAAATATTTAGCACGACATCTTTGGGTATACTTTTCAAACGAAACACCAAAGGGAGTTCGCTCTTGCCGTGTGTCACCAACACGAACACCTTTCGCGAAGATGTCCGTCGCAGCTGTAAAAAAGACCCTTAATGGAAAGGAATTCAAACGTGCCCGTGTATCGGGGGGGGGGGGGGGGGATATGTTTAATGCAAAGGAAAAAAAAGCGAAGGGAAAGATTGGCCATGATGTAGGCTTGCTATTCCCAAAAGCTAACAAACACAAAAGGAATATAAAAGCAGCAGAGACACAGAAAATTATGAAAAAAATACAGAGAAGGACAGCTCGTTCACTAATCGTTGTGCAGACAGTCATATAGGACGTATCAGAGAGTGCCCAGGAGTTTAGATCCCCGAAGGAATCGTGTCAGCGCAGACATGACTTCAGCGTGCTGAGTAGGGCCAAGTAGCACCGCGAGGGAAAGCACTCGGTAGCCTAGATGAGCGAGACGGCGCCGGAGACTGGACCGGTGGCCTTCGTACCGCTGCCAGGCAAGGAGTATGTGTGGTAGTATTGTGTATCTGGGGTATTAATCCATACCAAGCAAGAACGCAAACAAACAACGACTGCAACGTGCGTGGCGTAATGTGCTCCTTCCTGCAGGCGATGATGCCATGATGCCACCCTCTGTTTCTGGAGATACCTGTTCAGCGGCGCATGCGCAGAAATCTTAGTCAACACCCTCTTTCCCCATGTGAGGGGTTTCGCGCCAGTTGTTCCATGGATTATGCAGATGGCTTTGTATTCGGAGCTGTTACTGATTTACATGCAGCTTGAATAAATTGACGTTTGTGGAATCGGTCTTGCTGTTCAGTTACAAATGATATATCAACAACGCGCCTAGTAGTTTTCAGACCAAGGACCAGTTCATTTGGATCGTAGGCGTGATTTATCTTTCTTTTCTCCTTTTTATTTCGTTTTCCTTCTTTCCGTTTTTTCCTTTGGAATAGCAAGCCGACCTCTGTCTGGCTGACCTTTCCTCTTTTTTTTCTTTAATAAACCTTCGTAATGCCCCCACCCAAACATCCAGACATATAAAAAAGGGGCTGACTGTAAAAAGGCGGCGCTAGACAAGGGCATGATCCCCAAAAGGTTACATTCGTGTCCCGATAGTATATCACGAGATTCAAATAGAAAAGTAACATGCACCAGTCTTTTCCTCGTCAGTCATTTCAACTTTATGCACGAAAACCTGTCGCACTCACTTTCGTACATTTTCTCATTTACTCACTTTCGGACGTTTGAATCCGATTTCGCAGTTCGTTCATTCCTTCATCATCTTTATAATAATGTTCCACGTGCAATGGGGTAGGGTACCGCACCACCGTGGTGAAACACCCCATCCCATCCCCCCTTTGCTGTCGTCAAATCTTCACAGATGCATGAGTGAGACATCAGGGGCAGCCTTGTACGTCACAGTCACGGACCACGAACAAGCCTACACGTTGTCCTATCCTGCGTCCTCTACTGAGGCGGAACTGTATGCCGTCCTCGCAGCCCGGGTATACATCGCTGGCCTGCCACCTGAGAAGTCCTGGGTTGTTCTCACTGACAGCAGGGCTCCGACAATCGGCTCTGTGCAAATGGGTCACGTTCTTCCTCTGCAGTGGATTCCCGGTCATGTGGGCTTATCCGGTAACTCACGCACAGATGCGGCTGCACGACGTGCTGCACAGGTTGTGACTCATGCCACTGTACATCTGCCCCTTACTGTTTCTGCCTGCCGTATGTATGCCCATACGCCGCCGGTGTGCTACTCGTGCCCAAGCGTTCAGAGCTGAGGCTGCCTCATACAACAGTCACCTGCAATCAATCGACCCCTTAGTGGACTTCTCTTTATTACGTGTCGCTGCATTCGTCACGAGGAATCGGTCGTTCGCCGCCTCCGTCTAAACGTCGCTCGCACACCGCTGCAACTGTTCAAAGTAGGTCACTCTATAGCACTCCCCTTAGCACTAGCTGTGGCGTGGTGGATTCCCCACTGCATCCTACACTGCCGGCAACACCTTGTGTACCGTGACGCCCTCTGTCGTCGTCTATCCCAACTTGACTACGGCACTATGAGACTGGCTATCTTACTGGGTCCTGTTCGTCAGTCGTCTCAGTGCGCCGTCACCACTGCGCTCCTCCGCTTTCTCCACGCTTCGAACCTCGTCAACGTCTTGTGACTGTGTGACCGTGTGTGTGATTTTTCAGTTTTAGTTTTGTGTTCTTCCTTTTTCTTTTCCTTTTCTTTTCTTCTCCCTTTCCCTTTCTTCTTGGTATAGCAAGCCGATCTCCGTCTGGCTGACCTTTCCCTCTCTTTTTTTTCCTAATAAACATATCTCCCCCTCCCCATCTCATCGTCATAATCTATTGTTGTGGTACGAGACGTGCCACACCATGATAACTACGACCGGACCCGTTACAAATCCACAAGCCCACGATATAGGTATGCGCGCGCTTTTCGTCTCATTGGATGCCGCCAAAGACGGCTCTGTTTTCATTGCTGTTACGTGAGGCCGACAATGGCAAGCCCTTTCACCATCACCAGCACCACCAGCGTTTTTCTTCTAAACGGTGGCGTTGTGTGAAATGATTTTGTTTGAATTACATTATTCGAAACACGGACTTTTATTCGAGAGCAAGTTGGTCTTATTATTATTATTATTTTTTTTTTTTGCATTATAGTGCCCCTTTAAGCACGTCATCATGAGTCACCACGAAATCGGGCTCGCGTTTGGCCGCTATAGGTCAGGAGAAACGCCGGTTCGACCAACCAACGGTCGTAGTAACGAGGGTAAAGTACACGTGTTTCCTATAGTAGTGCGGAAAATACCGGTCATTGTCATATGAACCGTAATTGACCGTAAATGTCACATTAACGAACAAGTGTGACATGCGGAGGCCATTGGGAGGAAACGGTCCCCGAGAAAAACGGTCATAATAGCGGCGATGTCGTATTAACGAGTGTCATCTTAACGGGGTTCGACTGTACATGTGCCATTTTTGAGCTCTGGGTAATTGTCTTTTCTGTCATTCGATCATTTTCCGAACCTATACAGGCAGATTGGTACTAAGCATCGCCGCCCTTTCATCTCACGCGACTCGGATATTGCTACTCGTTTCCTTTTCATTTCCAATAGGCCCAATTTCCAAATTTCCAATTTCCATATCCAAACAGGCATAGCCTTTATGCGTAGTACTCAGTCGAACTCTCAACGGATGGATTAATTCCGAAGACGGGTCTCAATATAAATGATGATAAATCACGCACGGCACAAGCTCATCCTCGACACTACATATCGCTGTCGCCTCCCGTATGAACACAATGTGTTCATTCAAAACGCAATTTTTATTTTAAAAAAATTAATTGGACAGCCACGTTACACGGAAGAACCTCGAGGATCAACTTGCCCGAGGAAAGCAATTTGGATGAGAAAAATGAGCGCACTTTTTAACCCGAGACTCTCGACCCTTTGTTGATGCTATCGAGTCGCAAAATCTGCCTTCAGAGATTGGCACAATTTTCTTTTTGTTGTTGTTGTTGTTGTTGTAACTTAGCGACGTGGGAAGATGAATCGAGAACGAGGAGCGAAAAGCTTGCTTCCTGTATTTTTCAAGATTTTATTTTTTTACAGTACTTGGTCTCGTCAAATATTGTCAGTTGAGTCTACTAAAGCGGACCTTCGAGGTACACACATCGAGGTACCTTATATGAGGGGACCTCATATCGAGGGGCTCAAAATCATCGGAGTTCATACTCGTCGTGTAATCTCGAAATCTCGCAAGAGACCGTGGTATACGTTGATACATCCTGCCAATTTTTTTTTTTTCATGCGTCTGACGTAGTTATTCACGTCAGTGACACATATGTAAGAATTAAACATTGCGGATTAAATTTTAGTTATTCTTGTTCTCTATTCTTGCCGCCGAGACTGGGAAATAGTTAACACGGGTTCGAATACTGTCACCAGCTGTGCCGTCTAAGGTTTTCCCTGGGTTTTCCGGAGACTTTTCAGACGAATGTCGGCACAGTTCCCCCTGAAGTCGGCCCAGGACGCATATTAACCCCTCCCCCCTGTCCCCCACTCCTTCCCGCTGTCCTCTCTCTATCTGTCCACATCTGTACGCCGCTCATAGCGACAGTTGCTTCGCGGTGCTAACGGGGAATTTAAGGAAAAAAAACTCTATTCTTGCCCTCTTTATATCACGGTTTCGAAGTATAGACTTTGCCGGAGCATACGACCGCAGCATCCAATGGCTCCATCTTGTATATTCGCCGTGCAAGGTTATGTCAGCAGCCAGTTTTCAGTCAACAAAATAAGACCTTCTAGAAACCCGGATCTAACCTACTCCGACCTGACGAGGAGCACCTACGGCGTCACTCCACGTTCCTAAAGTGCGGCCGACAATCCCGCCAGGCGAAGACGAAAACATATTCCAATCTTGCGAGAAATGAAAGTTTTCGATCGGTGACAGCGGAGGGAAAAGGAATCGAAAGTTCCGTTTGAAGAAGGTAGCGCGCAATCGGAAGGGGAATGACAACTGCACCAAAGCACCCGGGAGGCGAACACAACTGCAACGCAAGCAAATATACAATAATAAAAAAAAAAGACTACCCGCGTTGGATTTAAGCGCTGCCGCTTTATACCATTTGATGGGGGAGTCATACTGTTGTCAACATGCGCTCAAGTAAACTGTGCATCGCGGCGTGTCTCTACAAAAGTGCGAAGGTCGCGAGAGATGTGCATCCGACAGCTTCCACTTCGAAATTGACTCTTTCGAAGTTTATGACAACGCCGATCTCTCTTTCTCTCTCCCTCTTTTGTATTTTTTTGTCATCTTTCCGGTCAATCGTTCGTGCTATACGGGAAGTGATTCACCGCACGTCTCTTTCTAATATATATATATTTTTTTAAAAATATTTTCGCCATCTTGGTTGCTTTCTACGAGAAGAAAGTGCAAGGAATGCGTTAAGAGGGTGATGTTACGTCTTCTTCCTTTATTATTTTTATTTTTTGTTTTTTATTTTTTTTGCGAGGCTGCAAGACTTACGGTATGTTCCAAGCATACTAAAGGTCCATTAAAGTGCATTTATTTCCCCCCACCAACACAAAAGTAACGTGATACATCCGTTGCGTCCTTCATGATTTAAAATCAATCAATCAACGTGCGAACGGAAACCGCAGTTTGCACCTTGCTATGCCACACGTACCTCGCGTTACCTTCCTATAGGTGCTTACTCTCGACTCCATTGGTGAAGTGTTCGAGTGTGAAGCTCGCGCACTTTGTAACTGCCTTTCCAGATTATACCGAATGAGAAGATATGTAATTCTTTAAATAAAAATTTCCGTTTCATTGCGCCGCGAGTCATCTGTGGCAATGAGCGGCGTACAGACGTGGACAGATGGAGAGAGGACACCAGGAAGGAGTGGGTCATAGGGGGCCGACTTCACGGGGAACTGTGCCGACATTCGTCCGGGAAACGATGAGAGAGGACGGTCGGTGCGGGGACTCGAACCCGCGTCACCTCCCGGTCTAGGCGTGGAAATGCGGTAATCCTAACCACTACGTCACGGGAGAAGGTGAGATATGTAATCTGTCACTCTTTTTCGTCGGGGCGGGTTCCAGTCGAGAAAAATGAAAGAGAGAGAGAGAGAACAGGGAGGAAGGATAGAGACAGTGAATGATGCCGATGCAAGAGAACAAAGAATGGAACAGGAACAAATGGTTACCGGTTACTGGAACATATGGTTTAACTATGCGCTCACTCCTCCTCCTTTCTGTTATCTCTGTATCTGTCCACATCTGCACGCAGCTCACAGCCACTGTTGCTTCGCGGCTCTAACACAGAATTAAAAAAAAACGAGTGGCGACACAGTAATTGCTTTACGACGAGTGTCGTCAAATATGGAAGCGTATGTGACAGGCGAAGACCGGTGAGCCTCTCAAGAGTCCCGAACTTTCGCTCCGGATGAGATAGTTAGTTAGTAAATTAGTAAAATAAAGTAAACGTTGGAGCTTTCATCAACGCACCGTGGGTTCTACCTGCTTCACTGCAAAAGTTGTATAGCTATAACACACTCTGAATCATGAGGCTGTCAACGTACACTATTCAAAAGGATTTAAGCAAACTGGGATATTAGAACACTTTACTGCAGGGGGGGGGGGGGACGTGGCACGTCGCACGCGGCACGTAAACGGGTGGCAAGTTTCTATTAAGCTACATGTTTCTACGTGCGCACCTGTTTCCTTTGTGCTCTCCATACGTAGGAGATAGCATAGAATAAAAATTTACTTCCCACTAATGCTGAAGTGCCTAAGCTAGTACCCCAGCATGAAAACTCTTTGTGATTCTGCTACCCATTCGCTTCGTTGTCTAGCAAAGCTTATAGGCAGGGTTCCGTATTTTCGGGTTTAACCGAAAAACGCCGCATACAAATGAATGTCCAAGGAAAGATTAGGGGGATTAATCGCTGCACACGTTAAATTTAACACACACATCACACATAAAAATGAGCTCTGCTTTGACGATTTGGGTACCACAGCTTCGCTGTGGAGCCCTATAAGGTGTTCCTTTTGTGATGTCTCATAGGGGCTAATTGCGTATTGCGTTTTTGTTTTAAGGCTGCGCTGAGACGCACAGTTTTGAAACTACGTTGCGATTCATATTCGCCGACAAGTGCAGGGTAAACCATACGTACATGCCAGAAAAATCACCGAAAAACACAGATTTCACGAAAATAAATAAACACCGAAAAACATACGCCGAATCCGACCTAGAATAAAAACCGAAAGCTTGGAACCGCACGCACGCACGCAGACACACACCGTTCTGGCGGTACACTGCCCCATTGCTCTTGTGGAAGGGATGATGGTGGAAAGGTGACCTTTTAGAGTTCGTCCATTAGTCGAGTGCTGGAGAGGAACTCAGCAACAACTCTTAGATCTTGCATCTGATGTGAGGGTTCTTCCAACCATAGCCCGAGAGCTTGGGTCAAGTCGAACTGGCATTGATCGACGCGTTGCAGAGCAGTTTCTATGAGTGGGCGCGTTCGCGATTGTCTAATAATATTACCTGGTATACGTAAAACGAAGAGCGGAGGGCAAAGAAACTACAGACCGTCAACAACGGCGAGGCTTCCCTCCGCTAATGAGTGGCACGTTCAACGTGGAAGCTCTTGTTATTGCGATGCAGGCCAGACGACAAAGACAGTAATAGTAATCGACATCGAGGAAAATGAGGGACGCCGGGAGCGAACGGTAGAGTCAACGCGTATCGAGTGTTCCACCATCGCCTCTTTTGTCTTTGCTCATATTTTCGTGAAACATCGCCTCCATGGCCCGTGAAGAAGTTTCACAAAATTTCCTCTGTCGTGATGATGATAAGTCAGTGAACGAAGACCTTCCTTTCTCTTCGGGGTTTCTATATTGCCTGTCCTTCCTCGCGTCGCCCTTCCCGTTATACAGGGCTGCCGAGCAACGGGATATAATTAGTGAAGCCTACGCAGATGGGATGATTAATAGCTTGTCATCAAGCGGTTAATCTGCTTGAAACACTCCAGTTCAACGCGTATCAAGAGCATCCGGCGGGATGCAAGGATGGATGTCTATAAGGGGACAAAAAAAGAGAACGGAGCACCTACAAACCGGAATTTTGCTGGCCTGCGACGAAGGCCACACATTTTTATTAGGCGACTTCGTCGTTCATCACAGCTGTCGTCACCTCGAGAGGATTTTCTTTTTGATTCCGTATTATAGCGCCGCGAAGCAACTGTAGCCATTAGCGGCGTACAGATGTGGACAGATGGAGAGATGACAGCGGGAAGGAGTGGAGTATAGGGGGATTGGTATGCGTCCTGGGCCGACTTCAGAGTGAACTGTGCCGACATTGGTGAGGAAAGTTCTTGGGAAAACCCAGGGGATACCTCAGACAGCACATCCGGTGGTAGGGTTCGAACCCACCACCTCCCGGTCTTCAGCACGAGCTTGGCTAACACCAATGAGCGGGACGCCTTGTAACCCGCTCGGCCATGCCGCTGGGAGGGGATTACATAAATACGGACATGGTCACAAAGTCGAGAAGTAGACGCAGATGAGTATTCTTAGATTCTGCGCATGGAATGAATGAGGTGTTCAAAAGAAAAGACCTATGAACACTTGGCAGAGGTCCAGGGCGTGGCATTTAAAATAAGTTGGTGTTGTCTTTATAACTGAACAAAACTGTAGTTTTTTTTTATTCATCACGGAACTAGCTAAAAAACGAGCCGTCTGCTAATCAACCACCGTTTTGTCTGCACTAATATGAGCTGTTCTCCCTTCAGCTGGTGTATTTATGTATTCAGTGTGCTTTTTGTGACAGAACTTTTCCTTGGAAAAGGGAGGCACACACGCACATTCGCAGCATTCGTTTCCCTGATCAAGATGGCTAGTAGGCAAACTGCGGTAGTGCTGTGGTGGTTGCAAACTTGTAATTCTTAGACAAAAGGAAAGCGTGTGGTGGTGGCGTTTGCTATTCGGGACATCTCGCATAGAAAACGTTCACATTGTTTCGGTTTGCTTCAGTGTGCTGTAACTTTACTCAACAAACACTGTGCTTCGGTCGCAATGGATCTGTCCAGCCTCTCTTTATTCCACGTTCTCGTAGCTCGTTACATCACGTATCAGGGTTTTAGATATAGCTAAATCAGCGCTATTGCAGGTACCTGATACGAGTGTCTATTTTTAGCATCACTTTCATTTTTCTTCTATTACGAAAGCGTTAGAGTCACAGGTGGTTGCGCAGCCTGCGGTGGATCAGCTATTGGAGGCATTTGAGAAACCACACAAGTGCATGCTGTTGTGATTGGACCCTCTCTTCGCAGCGGTCGCGGTCTATAAGATGTTACTGGCCACTGCAGTGAAATACCTGATAGACTTGTGCAGGGAGGTACCGGATAAGAGTGCAGTGCAACGCACTTGATGGCCGCAGTATGTTACGCTCACTTGTGTTGCCATATCACGGTTCATTGTATTTACCTATATATTCGACTTCTGTATACGCATAGAACCATAGGACCACTGTTGCGCTACAAGAAAAGGACCATCTTGTGTCAGCCACTCAGGTGAAAAACAAATGGATAAACTTAAAAAAGAAATGCCAAGAAATTGCTAGCATGACAACAACAACAACAACAGATATATTCTGATGATGAAGTGGGGAGGTTTTCCACACTAGGAGTCGCTAGCATGACAAAAAGAGTGGCAACCACCGGAAAATATGCTTGCCTGGACCACATCCTGAGGCAAGGATCCCTAGAATATTGTCGGAATTGGCAGTACAACACTAGTACCTTTCAGCTTGGCGCACCTTAATTGATGATCCGAGAAGCTCTGCTGAGCGAAAAGCTGATGAATACCGCAGTATTGCCAGAACCAAGAAAAAAAGAATGAACAGCAGCCCAAGATATTCTGCAGTACATAACCCGCTAGTATATCACCCGCAGTATATAACCCGATCGTCATCCCAGTGGAAGTGAAAAAATTGGCTGTCCGGAGCAGAAACTGTACAAAGAGTCGTACTGTCATCCATTGCCCCTGTCATGTCGGCTGCAAGCTGCAACTCCAAGAAAGTCCTGTTCTTGTAATAGTTTATACTATTCCCAACAACGCAGTATGCCAGCAAAGTGTGATTATTAGCCGTTCTCGCTTCTTAGGACTCGTTTGCCAGCCATAATCGCGCTTGTAAGCCGGGCGTCTGGACCCACTGCATCGTTCCAAAAGCTACCCAGAACTGAGTTGCTCATTCTATCACGTGGTATAACCTAATCAAGTGGCTACAACCTACCCGAGGGTTCGTTTGGGAACGCACCCGTGGATTGCCAGTCGCTCTTTCTGCGCTCGAAAAGTGAGTTGTTCTTGTTTCGTCTCATTTGCATAGCGAAATTCAGCGATGGATATTTCAACAGAGTGTACGCGTTTAAGGGTTTTCTAAACATGGAACGGCTTTCAACGAGGAATATCTCACGTTCTGCTACATCCTTTTGCGCGAAATCCACTACTTAACGAGTTAATTATTGAATTTTAGGCAATTAGTGATCTTGTAGTTACATACTTTCTTCTAGAAAAATTCTGTAACGAAAAAAAAAAAAAACTGTATATACACTCCGCTGTGAGCACGTCGCCAAACGACAGCAGAAAAGTGCCTTCTTGTGTCTGCGTTTCAGAAAGAAAACGTGGAAAGCATTATAAATTGTATTTGACATTATGCATAGTATAAAGTAAAATGAGTACAAGAACAACAACAACTACTACTACTACTACATGAATGACGATGTGATGAGACGTAGAAAAGTACGAGAACTGAAAGAGTCACAATACATTGTCCTACCCGATATATCTGGAAGAAAGGATAAAACAGCTTCCTGAGCATGCAGTCTATATGGTGGTGGGGGGAGGGGGGAAGAGAAGTGCTTTAAACCGTCAAAATATTAAAGGAACGACTATTCAATGCCGCGAGCGAGGAGTGGAGACGACTCCTAGCGACAGGGTACCGCACATGCACACGACATAAAAAAATATTGCCGTATCTTCGACCTCCCCACGCTACGTCCAGAAGAAGCGCAGTCTCTGTTCGAAATATCGACGACTCCCGTCCTGATGCGCTTCTACCTTTCTACACTCCGAATACAGTTGTTCGTTATGTTTGTGCCGCAAGTTTGTATGTAGAAGCACACGGTCTGAGATAACAAGAGGAAATAAGTTTGGCGCACACAATATGCGATTTTATTCGACAGCCTTTCGGTTCTCTTTCAGTTTGAAATGGTTCTATTTGCAAACGCTTCAAATCTTTATTGATTCAACGTTTCCTCTCCAAAGTGTGCACTAGAAGCTCTGGGATAGAATTATTGTCTTCCATGATATATACTTTTTGGTTCAATCCTGGAAGTTCACGCCAAGAGTACACAGAAGGCGAGTGATCCTTCGAGTTGAAGGAAGGCAAATAAATGACTCTTGCTTGCATAGAGATTACATCTACTCGATATGGTTCCCACCTGGCGGTTACGACTAGGACACTGCGAGCACAAGACCATTAAAGTATGCATGCATTACAATGGTTTGCATATTTAGAACTTGCACTATTAGAACGTGTTTAACCGCGACTTGCTGTTGTTTGTAAGACCTCATCTGAAACAAAAAAGAAAGGAAAAAGAGAAAAAGAAAGGAAGAACAGAAAAAAAGAAGAAGAAAGAAAGTAGCATGTCAGCGAAATTGTGATCGGCCCTCCGTCTCACGATTGTGTGCTGTATTTCTAGGTGCTTTAATCTTGAACTCAAAAGGGTCTTACAAAGGATGTTGCTCTCTCCTTTCATCTTCTATATTGAGGACCGGAACAGCCGCTATTCCGTAAGGAGAGAGCTCCCCTACTCTGTTCTCATATTCTCTTACGTACCGCCTCCTACAAACAGTCCTAGAACAATCGTCTGGATGAGCCTGCTGATGAAAATAAGAACTATCGACAGAAAAGCGCCACTGCTTCAGACGCATACCGCATTCTTTATTCCTCGGAGAACAACAACGAAATGCCCTACGGCGCACTGTGATTGCAGTGAATGGTTTGAATCGCAGGGAAACTTAACCATTTCGGAGGTAACCTCACGAAACAGTCCATGGGCGAGGTGCACTGACGAAAATTCTTTTTGCAGAAATTATCCCGGCCAAGAATACATTTTACAAGGCTGTAAGTGTAAGTCGGACGTGAAAGAAACTTTCGCATAGAAATGATTTATTTATTTATTGATTGATTGATTTTATATTTGCGTTGGTGCCTGCAAGCTGTTAAAAATTGCAACCTGCCAAGCAGCACGCCTGTACATAACTGCAACAGGGTTCAGCAAGCAGGCATTCAAAACAAACTTACAAAACAAACAAACAAAAACAATGAAACAAACACAACAAGCACACTCAAAACAAACAGATATGAGTACAACGAAGCCGATGGACAGCGCAAGAGTAAGAGAACAGTGACACAAAATGTTGTAGCACGCGTTTTTTTAAAACGCTTAAAATCAAATTAATGGCGAACTAAACGTTTATCTCAACGTAATTAAATGAAGTTCGTTAATTAAACGTAAAACGAATTAAAATTGATTATCTTTTGGATAGTCATGGTCACTTTCCTGCGCGAAATCAAAATGGCGTCCGAAGCGTTCTCACGTCTAGAAGGAGTTGTGGCCGTTGGATCGTCTCGGCACCAGTTTCGTGCTATG
Source organism: Ornithodoros turicata (assembly GCF_037126465.1). Taxonomy (NCBI): domain Eukaryota; kingdom Metazoa; phylum Arthropoda; class Arachnida; order Ixodida; family Argasidae; genus Ornithodoros; species Ornithodoros turicata. Next base: position 20,450,993 of record NC_088210.1, on the reverse strand, counting down.
TGACTGGTGCTTCGGGGGCGTTTGAACTGTTCGTGCAGTGATAACTGAAGTCATATACTGGACGCAAGCTCAGGCGTAGGCTTCATCATTTTGAATCGCAATGCATTACTGGCTTCCTTTATTTCTTTTTTTTTATTGAATTTAGAAAATTTATAGAGACATATGTACAATAGGACTGAAAGGGCAAGCCCTGTTGAACAGTCCAGGATAACAACAGATATAAACTGAATATAAGTCATGCGTCTTGTGAGGAGTACAAAAAAAAGAAAGAAAAGAAAACGTCAAAAACAAGCAAAATGGGGAAAAGAACAAAGAAAATCAGGCGAAAACATACACAAACTGCTGCAATCTAAAATGCACATCACGGTGAAAGTTAGGTACAATCAAAACAAAAGGGAGATAAGACAGATAGGTGAAGTGTAAGCACCCAGATGATAAATTGTGTTAAGAGTTCAGGAAATGCTCCCTGATAGCCTTAATAGGCTATCCAGGGTGTATGTTTCCAAGCGAATCCCAAAGCCCCCTTCGCTGCTATCACATTTTATTGCGACTGCGCAGCAACATTACTGCTGTTCGCTAAGAGAAACGGAGAAAGACATATGTCACTCGCACGGTGGCAGACACGGTCGCTTCTCCAACGTACACTCTTCCAGTGCAGTGAAAGCACGCTTTACAGAAGACTGCCTCATGCACGGATGAACAAACGGAGACTCGCTTTTTCTGGATGACTCGAGAAAGTACTCTTTAAGTAGGATGCATTCTGCAGCAAAACAACAGATTGCTTTCGAGCAAGTACTTCAAGTTCCGTATCGTGTGTCTGTTTATCGCCACAGCCACCCAAAGGCACCTCACTGTTCGTATAAAGGTTTCACCGTTTGTAGTAATCTTTTTTTTCTTAAAGTCATCTTTGTCTTTATCTCATCCCTCTTTCACCGTTTATTAGTTTATCCTTTATTTCCTTTATTTCGCAATTCTTTTCTTTTCATTTTATTTATTTATTTTATTCTTTCATTTCTTTTTCTTTTTGCTTTGCGGAATAGCAAGCCGACGTCCCGTTTGGCTGACCTTTCCTCCCTTTCTCTTTTTTTTCTTTGTTCTAATAAATATATCCCCCCAACCATAAAAGGTTTAAGTCGTTGCACTCCGTTCTCACGTTACACATCTAATGCCACACATGTAATGGGCTGTATGGTTCTGCACCCCTACAGTGAAAAACCTCATGTCAACGTTATAATATATTCGTTCTAGTTGGGGTCGTGAGCTTTGGCATGAACCACGTCAACAGGGCCAGATCTTCCTGCGCTTATGCAGGCGCCTCACTTTTTTTTAACCTAATCAATCAATGAAAAAAAAAGCAAGTTAAAAGCAAGAGCGATTTAGAAGTTAGGCCTCTCTCAGTGACCTTGTGTTGTTTCCTATGAGAGTCAGAACGGAGAAGAGGCAGATAAAAGGAGAATTGCACGCTGCACGAGAAAAAAATTACGTGTACCGGGCGGTTTCCGGAGCGCGTGTGTCACTAAGGACACACCGTAAATCTCGCGTCTCCGCAATCAAGCGAGCCACAATGGCGCTTTCTGACGGACGCCGACTTGCCGGCGGCAATGCGAGAAACACATTTACCTCCAGTAATGACAATATACCGGCATCGTACACAGATTACCTTGGCGTCTTACCGTCGGTCGTGCGTCTTACAGATAGACGATAACTGCTTCCACCAAGGTGGGTGGAGGGGCCGCGTCTCTTTCTTCGCTTGACCCCGAGGAATTGCGAACAATGTTTAGACGAAATAATATAATCACTCACTGGCAGCAACGAAAACGACACACAGAAGGTAGTGCTTTGCGTCATACGGTCATTCCGGGTTCCGCAAGAAAAAAAAAAAACAGCGAGCGTTTTTACGACATCACAAACTCTCAGACTAATGCGTGATTAAAGGGGTTGTGACACTTTGATAGATGTGGTTAAAAATATCAGTCATACATTGTATCACACGCTAACGCCCTTGCTAAACTAGACAATCACCTTTTAGTGTTGAGAAGGTACTGGGGAGCTGGTCAAAGCAGCATCAACAACCTGCGTTGTGTGCCCTGGAAAGTTACCTCAAGGACATACGTACTGAAGTATTTTTTTTTAGATCACTCAATGCTTTCACACATCAGGCGTCATGGACTTTTCCTTCCAAGATAAATAGATTCGCGTTGCTCTGCCACGTTCGTGTGCGTTACATGCTAACTCGTCAAACCATATCGACTCCACATACACTAGGATAGAGTTCTGCAGCGTCTATAAGCGGGGAGACGCCTCATGACATTGTACAGGAAACAGCATTGTTAAGCGACTAACTTGAAGGGAAAGAGCATTGACTCTTTCCAACATGCTCTCTGCAACGTACCAACGGACAAACACAACATGAAGTGTTGTTATTGTTTGTTGTTGATGGTTTCTTGTTGTTCCGCGAACTTGGCCTTCTTCGGGGCACACAGCTGGCAACTAGAAGCATTCGTGTTCCACGCAGCACCATCATTCATAATTTAATTGTTGTTATTTTCCTTGTTCCAATCAATGCCCACGACATTGCATGCAGTTCTTAGTGTGTCGATGTGTGTAGTTTTTATTTTGTTTGTGATATGTATATGTGGATAAATATAAAATGCAATTATTTGCGTCGATGTGAGTTTTATAGCAAAGGGGATAATAGACGCCTTGAAATCCGACACCGCGCATACCGACACTCACGTGGCTGTGACGTCAGGGCGATGTGTGTCTCCACCGGTGAGGAAGCGCGAGAGGTCACGCGCTTACGACTACCAATAGGAATGGCCGAAGCTTTGACGTCAGAGCTTGACGAATATGGTAGTTTATATGTCGCAAAGTAAGACACGTAAAAAAAAAAAAAAGTCTATAGACAGAACGGCGTAAATGCAGGCTAGCTGGTGGGTAAACTCCGTGATAGGCAAGCCTGAGTGATGGGCGAAGACACATGAACAAAACACAACACCAGGGCTCGAAACCAGCAGAGATGTTTAATCGAAAACCGCAGTTTTGTTTTCCTAAGTGATCCGGAGTAGAGTGGTCGGTTCTCGTAATGAGTGCCTGTATTTCTCCACTTTTGTTTTCGTTTCTCTTTCAACTGAACTCAACTTCGAAAACACATAGGCGGTGCGAGAGAGGAGAGAGCGGGAGGAGTAGGGATTTTCAGGACAAAAGAAGTTGAATGAAGGTCACAGGAGGCATCTAAATTGGTAGTTGTATTAGTGTGTCTTCGGTATCTATCCACCGAGCTTTTAGACGCCTCCTGTGGCCTTCTTTCAACTTCTCTTGTACTGAAAATCCTTACTCCTCTCTCTCTCTCTCTCTCTCTCGCTCTCTCTCCCACGCACCGTATATGCGTTTTCGAAGCTGTGGTTTTCGATTAAGCGTCTTTGCGTGTTGTATATGTACTTGGCCCAGTGCAGCGAGCTAGCCAGTGGAGTGTCACAAAGGCGGTGCTCCGCTTTCGGCGTGATACGGGCCTCCTGGGCTCCCTGTAAGCCGGGTGTCATTTGTATTTATTTATTCTTTATTTACTTATTGTTATTTTTATTTATTTATTTTTATTTTTAATTATTTATTTTTGTTTAGGGAGTAGCAAGTCGGCGTACTGCATGGGTGACCTTTCCCCTTTTATCTTTCGTTTTCCTTTTTGTTCTGCCAATAAAAAATCCCCCCCCTTGTGTTGTGTCTTGTTTATGTGTCTCCGCCCATCGCTCAGGCTTGCTCATTATGTAATTATTGTTTCCTCAATAGATTCAATTAGAAGTAGAAAGGGGCTTGAAAGCATTAGGGAATAGCAAGCCCACACCGTGGCTAACCTTTCCCTTTCCTTCTTACTTTGCATTAAACATATTCCCCCCCTAGAAAGGGGAAAAAAATGGACACGTAGATCGCGCTGGCGCGATCAGCGCAGCCAGAGTTAGCCCTTAGAGTTTGCCCAGTAGGTATATGTCGGGCTGTTAGAAAAAAGTCATAAATAGGGTTTCGCGCTTCCGGCATTTCCCGAAAAACACCCTCCGAATATTTTTCTGGAAATTCGGTATATTTGGAAAAACTCCGAATTATACTCTTTCATATGGTGCAACATGTTGAAAAATCCTGTAGCCAATTGCATTTTTTTTTTTCCTCCAGAGCATCGCATTTTCGTTTTTCCTTCACCTCGTTTCCAGGTGGAATGCGGGGAATACCACCTCGCGGACTGTTAGCCTCTAGTTCAGGGGAAAACCTTCCCGTGTAACATTTTTTTATCAGTGGGTCAAGGTGGTTCAAGTACACCTGGAACCTGCCGACAAAGGAAAGGAAATTCTTCGCGTCCTCAATGTCCTCCTACTGAGCTGCCCTCCTCGTATGAGTCATTATAGCTGCTGATTTTTCGGCGTCTATTTTGGCGCGAACATGTTCAAATGCCGAAAACATCCGAATTCGACAGAAAATATAAATGCCGCAAAACGTGGAACCCTAGTCATAAAGTGATTGAATTAGAGCCCACAGCGCTGTTGTGCGGAATTGCACAAAGGTAAAAAAAACCTTGGACATACTCAGCGATCTCATGCCCTGTGATACTGAGCTGTGATAATGCACGTTGTGCACAGCATTGGCTTGCTGAGGCCCAACTTATACAGCCCGAAACAATGGGGTAAAGGCGACGTTATGCTGCAGCAAAGCACACAAGTCGAGGCGCGGCTTAAGCAAACCTAGTGGCTTATAAGCAGCTGTGCAACTCTAGCAATATGGTAAGCTTCACCGTAATCCGTTCTGCTGTCATGTATGCACATTTAAAATGCGACAGGTGCGTGGAAGAACGCACACAGTGAAAGACCGGGTTGCGGTACGTTGGTTAATAACCGCGTGATTTGCTAATGACCGCGCGTTTGGAATATTAAACCATTTGCCAGAGCATATAGGACTGCTCTCGAAGCTTACCGAGTTGAACAGTGTTGATGTCACGTCGTTCGAGGGGTTAACAATAACAACAAATTTATTTCGGTGATTATGATTGGCGAGTTTCACCGCAAGAGGAGATACTCTATACTCTGTTGCTCGTTAATTGGAACAGAAAGTGAGTATTATATATATATATATATATATATATATATATATATATATATATATATATATATATATGCGCTACAAAATGGAGGTTCGAACGACCAGGATGTTGTATATAGATAGGGGAAAAAAGACACCAGAGACTGAAGTAGGGAGTGGGGGAAAGTTATTTATTAAGCTGGCATTTAAACTAAGGGTCTGGGGAAGTCTACGTTTCGGCGGAAGCTCCGCCTTCTTCGGGACTAAGACGAAAATCTATGTGCAAGGTTTTTTAAAAGGTTACAAAAGTGTCATCACAGCCGGTTTGTAACTTTTGACACTTAGTTTAAATGCCAGCTTAATAAATAACTTTCCCGCACTCCCTACTTCAGTCTCTGGTGTCTTTTTTCCCCTATATATATATATATATATATATATATACTCATTGAACGATGCGACAGCACCACTCTGGTTCCATGAGTATCTGTTTCTCTGCGTGCAGCCATAGAAGCCATCTTAATCTGTAATTTTGAATTTCAAACACGTCTAGTGTCATATACTCGATTCTTTTAATGGCTTTTTTTCCCGCATTATATATATATATATATATATATATATATACCACCATAAAGAAATGATGATGAAATGGGGCTGAGTATTATAATACCTAATATTTGTACTATTCAAAGGTGCTACTGAGGTTCTATTACTGCCCACTCCTGCCTGAAACTGAGTAGACACTCAGAGAGTGTTTACGTGCGCACTCGAAAGCTTAATTGCTTCCCTTATACTGCGTGGTAAAAACCTGTATTGTATTCATGTTGACAATGTGATTTACATTGGAGACCGGTAATGCATTTTTGATAACGGCCGCCTATGTGATTTATACCCCCTGACACACGGGCACTCAAAAGGCCTGTTGAGAGAAGGACACCTGTCAGAAATGCCGTTTGTGTCCCCCGACACACGACAGTGGAATATCTCGATCCTTCCGAGTACTTTCTTTATTATTATTTTTTTTTTCGGAAGAGGAGTTTAGTTGTCTCCTTTACGGCTGAGGACGAGGTGTAGGGAGGGCAGCAGATGATTTGCAGCTCAAGAACATGTAAAACTGAAACGCATTCGTTAAAAAAATACGAATATTTAGAATAGTTTCCTGAACATATAAGAACCTCATTACGCCTAATACGACCGATTTTTAATTCGATACTCTCGCACGAAAATCGTTGATATCCAGCGCTTCTCCAGCACCACGACGCTGGAGAGTCCTAGTAATTATGAACTTCGCTATCAGATACACCCACGGAACCAGTTAAGTAAAATGATCATATAGTGTTATTTAATTGTTTAATAATAATCAACCATATATAAACGAAGGAAGTAAGCAATTTAAAGTTTCCTACTTATAAATATCGGTTGCATTACTCTGTTCTGTAAAGGGGTTCTACCGTGCCAAAGGTATTACATCTTCTACTAGAATGCAGAAAATGTTCTGCAAACCGATAGACGTGAGCGTCTAGTAAACAGCACTGAACCCGAACCAGTAACCCGTATGAATCGGCTGTAGTGCAACTTCTCTGAACTGGCATTATATCTCCTTACGCTGAACCGCAAAAAAAAAAAAAGGGGGGGGGGAGGGAGCTGTGGGATGCGTGCTTCAGCGTTTCGGTTTCCGGGCACAACGCAAGTCAGACTTTGCACTACTTTACGAAAAGCTTATTCTAAGCCGAACGCAAACAACAACTTTATTTTAGGAAGATGAATGGGGAGTTTTATCGCCAGAGGCGATATGTAATCGTATCCATATCTATTCGTATTGGGACGCTTGAGACAAGTTTAAGCACATGCATTGGTGCGAGGAATAAGGGCTTTTAACACCGAAAATGCGCAAGGAATTATGGTCTTATGGCCACTTCAGTGGTACTGCGACTGGTGACTATATTGATTGATTATCTAATATTTGTCCGGGTCAAGCGTTTTTCGTAGATGATCGAAGAACAAAATCACATTAAGCCCACAGCAAAGTGTTGTGTTTGTATCATGCTAGCCAGAACTCATTAATTCCCACATTTACCCTCGTATTCTTCTTTTTTTATTATTCCACGTCAGCGCCGCGAAGCAGCTATAGCTATGAGCGGCGTACAGATGCAGAGAGGACAGCAGGAAGGAGTGGAGGACGTGGAGTTAGTACGCGTCGTGGACCGACTTCAGGGGGAACTGTGTCGACATTCGTCTGGAAAGTCTTCGGAAAACTCGTGGAAAACGTCAGAGAGCACAGCCGGTGGTAGGATTCTAACCCACCACCTCCCAGTCTTCAGCACGACCATGGCTACCACTGACGAGCGAGACGCCTTATAACCCGCTCGGCCATGCCGCTGGTCCCTTTGTATTCAAATGTTCAAACTGTACATGCGCTGAAGTCACGGCAGTCAAGTCACATAAACGGACAGGATATAGGAGATCACCCGGAAGGTTTTGCCGTGTATACCGTGTAAGCCAAGTCCACCATTTTCTTTACAGCGGGACCATAATGCATGCATCAAGAAACAGCAAGACCCTAACATGACTTCGAATGAAAGGGAGAAGAAAAAAAATCCCGTAAGGTGCATCGAGAAATTTCATTTATGCAAGTTCAAAAGTAAACGATAAAGTTTGAGTTGTTTCTCCAGAACGCCGGCATCCTTTGCTGAGCAATATCCAAACTACTTAGCATGGTAAGTGAAGCTTATCGACGAATGATTACGCTGGCAAGGTACATATTTGCCGTGCGCTGTTTACCTTCTCAGGAAAGAGATACGACCGCAGGGGAAGTTTCAGAAACGCAGCACCCGCATCAGAAATGGCCGGCAGACATTGAAACCAGAAGGTGAAATACATAAGGTATATAGGGTATACATAAGGTGTATTGGCAGTGTACCGCCATAACGGCGGAGAATGACTCAGCTCATCATCATCCCATTTATGTGTGTGTGTGTGTGTGTCGGCCCAATATTGGACCAAGATGTTGTGCTGCCTGGGATGGCGAGGAAGGGCATGAATTACGCCGTCGCGAAATTTTCGACACCATATATAGGATACCAATAAAACGCAGCCACACAATGTCAAAGAATGTAAAAATTATCCTCTAGCTGTTTTGTGAAAGCCTGGTTGGATTTTTTTTTTCGCCCACGCACGCTGTTGACCTAAAATACCCATGAACCCTGTCGCACGTCATTCGTGACCTTTTAAAGGGTAGGTCTTCTCCAGAAACACATCCATCAAACCGATACCACTATGTACGGCATGTACGGTGAGAGGGCGGCGCTCAGATGAGAAAGGCGCCGTCCAGACGGCACGTGGCTCTGCGAGACGCTCGCGGCATTCCTTCTCTCAAGGTCACCCGCGCATTGGTTGTTGGGGAGTGACGTTTTCTCGATTTTTCAGAGAGGGTATTCCTGCATACTCTCAACATCCGGCGTCTGTTCTTGTCATGTATTGCATCGAACAACAGTCAAACTGCGCCACTATTTCGCGCGGGATTTTCGATACCGTGGTGAGTGGGGGGAAGGGGGGTCCACAAGGAATGAAATGACATTATATAGTTTCGAAATCGACTGGAAAGGATGAGACCATACCTTTAAATATCATGCCAATCATGAGGACGGTGCTCAGAAGAAGAACAGTGCGGGTTCGGTCCCGTTACCTTGACACCGACACAAAAGGAACCGGGATTCGTCGGTTGCATCGTTCGCGATTTACGAGCGAGACCTCAGTTTTTTAGATGGAGGGTGTCATCGTCATCGGCTGTCTACGGGAAGTTCTCGGCTTTTGTACTGCGGTTAATCAGCCGTCAGCCATAATCATTTATATAGTTGTTGTTGTTGTTGTTGGAATGGAGTAAGGACAGATCATAAACGACAGAAAATGACGACGTGCAATAGAATGAAGAACGACATGTGGTGATCAAGCTGGAAGACGGGAGGGAAAAGGCTTTTTAGTATGACGCGGGGGGGGGGGGGGTTTAATGGAAAGCCGTATAAATATGATCATTTACGTCCCCATTAACGCCAGAATTGAATGCACGGTGCCTGCTACAGAGACACGGAGACAGAGTGACTTCAGCATACGGGGCGTCCATTTTTAGGGCATTATATAGATTCGACTTTGGCGCAGCTTTACCTATAGTCTGTACGAAGTAGAGTTGTAATAAATTACTTAGTTACAAAAATTGCGCACAGACAAAGAGTGCAAGTTATGTGTAATGCATATCACCGTGATGCGTGCAACCGAATTACCGGGTCAACCAATCCGGGTGAGATCACCGAAATGTTCCTCGTTCTTGTTGAGCATTTTAAGCAGAAAAAAATAAAATGAAAAGAAACTAATTGTATTCACGACAATGGTGTTTACGCTAAATACAATCGTCTCTTCGTTCAACGAGTGATCGTCGTTGAGCATGAAAAGATTATGCAAGCGAGCTGGTGTAAATTTGACGAGGACAACGTATTCCTGAATTTTGGTTGAAGACGAGAGGACGAACAAACAAACTACAGCACGGGACAACGCAAATTAACGTTCACTCAAATAAATTTACAAATAACACCTAATAGGTATCGAGACTGAAGTCCACTGTTCTCTAGCGGTGCAATGTTTATAGTCCGTTGATGACGTCACCGTAAAGCTACCGAACCTACCGGAACCAGTGAGTTTTAATGAGTAGTGAGTTTTAGTATAACGCCTCTGCTCACGTAGCGGTGGTTCTGCGCAACGTGAAACGCTCTGCTTGTGTCTTGCGCGTGCGTAGAACCACCAACGCTATCCCTTACGTACGCAAAGGCGACAGCGTACCCTAAGCAGTACAACATCTTGGCCTAATATTGAACCAATATTGGCAATACTGGCCCAGTACTGGTCCAATATTGGACCAGTATTGCCGGTATTGGGCCCATATTGGGCCAAGGTGTTGTGCTGCTTGAGACGTTATATTGAAAACTCACTAATGACAGCGTGCATGACTTAGGCCCAGTTTCAACAACGCCGATCAAAATTTGAACCCGGATCAACGGTTCCTTAACTTGAATTTAACGCTTAACGCTGCCTCACTAAAGGGAGTTATTGTCACAGAAACATTCATCACGCCACCAACTAACATTTGTAAAAATTAAAAAAAAGAGTGTTAACTTGGAGTTTCAGCAACCTTTGATCTCGGTTCAAAGTCAACCAGCGTTTGTGAAACCGGGCCTCAGGATCTTATCAGTTAATTGATTGGGTGCGGTAGACACGGTAGTTTGGAAATCGACGGTCTACTATTAGGCTCACTTCACACTACTGTATCTCTCGTCCATTTGCTTCAAAAAGAGACCCTAAGCGCAATCGAGTCCCGTAGGTTCCAACGGCCGGGCCTGTTTTGGCTCCGTGAAAACACGGACGAGAAAAACGTTAGCGTGTAACTGCACATCGAGTACATGACGGAAGCTGCCCTACTATGCCGCAGTTGTAGCGCGCCGCCACACAAATAGGCTGGCACACCTGACGTGTAAATCGCCCAAGCAGCACAACATCTGGCCCCAATGTTGGTCCAATATTGGCAGTAGAGGCCCAACAACGGTCCGACCTTGGACCAATATTGGGCCGGTATTGCCAATATTTGACCAACATTGGTCCAGCAGCACAACATCTTGCCCCAACATTGACCCAATATTGGCAATAGAGGCCCAACATTGGTCCAATCTTGCACCAATACTCCGCCGGTATCGCCAATATTGGACCAAAGTTGGGCCAAGATGTTGTGCTACTTCAATCTTAAGAAGGCAACAACCTTCGTCGTGCAAACGATCGCGCGGCATAACCGCGCTCCGAAACGGAAAATATACTACAGGCGTCATCCCCTGACGCAGTAACACATCACAAACACGAGACAATACTGTTTTCCGACTCACCCAAATATCTTGTTTCTCGGTTGCTCAATCCGGGGCAAAGTATTAGAATGCCAGGACGGCTTCTTATTCTCTTCCACGTAGACGAGCATCACGAGGGAGATACATCACGAATAAAGCACGCTTCACTTCCTCCGAAAATAACCGAATGCACGGCGGAGCGAGCCGAAGCCATCCCTGCCGGCTTCCGCGATTATAGTACGGTTCATGCGGAAAAGGGATGACTCGAGGCAATTTTCTGTCAAGTCATCCCGGCCTTCGCTCTATGGAAGCCCATTCAAAGAATGCTAGTAAGCCACATTGACCACAAATAAGGCTGGGCGGGATTCACAAAGCCACGTCCTTCCTTTAATTTTAGTACTATTTATTTATTTATTTATTTGGTGTCTTTTTCAGTACATGTTGAGAAACGACCTCGAAAAGACGCACAGAGTCCGGAATGAGGCTGCATGAGAATGTAATTTGTCAACCTGTTTTGAAAGGGCACGTTAATATTTTGGGAAGAGTTGTATGCGGGTGGAAGGACAAAGAAGAAAAAAAAAAGTCGGATTCAGGCCTCACTGGCTTGAATTGCGGCACGGTTCTGTCGTGTGGGAGGAGGCGGGGAAGCCCACGGTATAGCTTGAATGAAAGGAAACAATTTATCATGAGCGTTCGAAGGTTTATAGTTTTCGTTTCATTTTTTTTTTTTTTTAACGTACGTAATGCTTCTTCTTCAAAGTCCGGGACACCTGTGTTGTTAGACATGTTCACGTCGACGCTGAAGTAGAGAAAATCGAGGTTAGAAGTGAATTTTTTTTTTCTAAAACCTGACAAGCTGTCGATAAATCGATTTCTAGCTTTACACGTAATCGTTATAAATAATCGCAGACACTAAATTAGGTTAAGAATGTGGGAGAGAGGAAACAGCTATATGCCAGTGTCAACGCTATGGCGGGCCTCCTTACGAAAGTTGACACGCTTCGGAAGCTACAAAAGACGAATAAGCGGGTTAAACAAATGTGCGAGTCGTGGAAGTGGCACGTGACAAAAGAAATAGTTATCATATATTTACGCCTTCTGCACTCGGGTTTGGTCTGGAAGAAAAGAGGGCCGCGCACTTCAGTACACGTAAATGGGAGGAAGAAATAAGTAGATAAAACAATTAAAAAAAAGAAAAAGAACAGCCATGGACACGGAGATCGCAGACACCACGATCATGGTCACAGTAAATCTACCAACTTGGTATAAAAATTAAGGGGGGGGGGGGGGCTGCGCAGAATCTTGTAGGGCTTCTTGTTGGTGATTATGGGGTGAGGAAGGTTAGCCATCCTGGTGGCTTCTTATTCTTCTTCTTCTTTATGGGTTTGTAGAGATGTTAGCCAAGCTAGGGCTGGCTTGCTACTCTACTCTGGTGGCTTCTGCATCCTCCAGTCGGCTAGGATGCGTCGGTGTACGGCAGCTGTGGTTTATAACGTGAGCGTTATACCGGGTGTTTCGCGAAAGTCCCCCAGCTGAATAATTCGGACACGGCCGATGCTACCCAAGAACTTTGTGTGTTTGTAATAATAATAATAATAATAATAATAATAATAAAGACATATGTGGGACATCTGCCGAGAGTTAGCCTGTGCGTGCCTCATTTGCGTGCGCTCATTAATAGACATTAGCATATATCCATAACTTAAAAACCCGAGACTAGGGGACAAAAAACGACAAACACAGACAAGGTCTTGAGACCTTGTCTGTGTTTGTCGTTTTTTGTCCCCTAGTCTCGGGTATTTAAGTTATGGATCTATACCACCAGCTCGCTTGCTACCTCTCTATCCTCTCATTAGCATATAGATTAGCATATTTTAGAAAAATAAATAAATAACTGAAACTCCCATCTTTAAGCGTATCTTGCGTCTATTCCTCATTTCGTCACCCCCATGTGAACCATGCCGACGAAGACGCAATTGAGAACGGGGCAGCTGAACAAAAGAGCTCATTGTTGCACTACTGGGCGCAAAAAATATGTACACCGAAACGAATTAATTACTCAAAAAAATAATAAAACGAATACTTGACGACGCGGTTTTTTAAAATGTTTTTCGCTGAAAGCCTCGATCGCTGCAGTTCAAGTAACGCTTAAAAGTGGGACGCTTAAAAAGAAGACGGTGCCCAGAAGAAGAACAGTCTCTGTTCGAAATATCGGCGGCTTCTGTCCTGAGCAACTCCCTTCCTGCTTAAAAGTTAGGATTTTTTATTTAATTAATTTGAGCATGCAAATGAACTACCGTTGCCAAAACAGAAAGTTCTTCTGTAGCGTCAGCCGTTTCCGAGTTATTCAGCCGGGGGATTTTCGCGAAACGCCCATTGTATGGTAAAAGGTACAGCGAAACGTCAGTGCGCTTATCAACCGGTTTGCGAGATACATATAATTTTTCTCTTTTTTTTTTTCATCAACATATAATTTTTTCTCCGAAAATCTGTCGCCATGTGAATGCCACGCAGCTTCCCGCCAGGCGTAGATTACGACGAAAACATCAACCTGGCGATTTTATCCGTTTCATAACAAAGCACCGCTGTTATGAACAGCTTACTGACTGTCTATATAGCAATAGAGTTGGTGCGCTGGGTTGGTGCTAAGTCGTTAACGTAACGCCTCCAAAATGAACAATGATGAATGATAATACCATGGGATGTTTCCCGCCTCCACGTAAGTAAATTACTCGGACGTGCTTTCAAGGAGCTGTCTCATTTTCAGCTGTGCTCTTTACCGCGTTGCCCAGTTCCACTAACTTCGTCTACATCTTTTATTTTTCTTTTTGTTTCTGAAGAACGCGTGGCAAATACGCTAGGCCAGATAAATCCACTTCTCCTTCCCAGAGAGTTAGTGAGAGAGTATTTAATTCAATTGGCTTTCGGAGGCGGCGGCGGCAAGAAATAGGTTAACAACGGCGGCTGATGTCATTGCGCCTAGCCTAATGCCGTACTTCGTTCTTTCGACATCCACCGACGAGGTTACTTCCCTAGCCACGGCTGTTGTTCATCTCCCGTCTTTATATGGTTGTAAAGAAACAGAGAGAGGGGACGGAGGCGAGCGATCTGGCCGCCTCCGCTAGCGGCACGTGCAGGGACACCGGGTACGGCATAGCTTGACGACGAGGGCACGTGCGTAGATGTCGCGAGATCCGATGCGAAGGAGGGAAGTCACGGCTCACTCACTCACTCACTCAAACCCAGCCACCCTCCCGCCGGCAACACAACACGCCAACGACATTAAATGAGTGATCATGATGTAGTGGGGGAGAGGGGATATATTTATTAGAACAAAGGGGAAAAAAGGAAGAAATGGTCAGCCAAATGGGACGTCGGCTTGCTATTCCGCAAAGAAAGAAGAAAAGTGAATAAAAGAAGGATAAAATAAATAATAACAACAACATAGATGAATGGATGATGATGGTGATATGGGATGTTTCCCTGCGTTTGGTGCAGGATCCTACCCCAGTCCAAAAAGGTTCACATGAAAGGATAAAGAGGATGAAAAAAAAAACCGTACAGTTCTTGAAGGAGGCCGGTGGCCCTCAGAAAGGTAAGAAAATAAAAGAATATGGAAAGAAAGGATAAGCTAACAAACTGTGAAGGATTAGATAGATTAAAGACAAAGATGCCTTAAAAAAAAGAGACTAACAAATGGTGAAAGAAGGATGAGATAGATAAAGAAAAAGATGGCTCTAAAAAACGATGAGGTTAATGCGTTGAGGGTGAGGGTGTGGGCACTGAAGAATGAGATGGCACGACTTGAGTTCATAGACGTACTCGGATGTTTCGCCGCTGATGCGGCATCCTATCCCATTGCGTTACACCATGCCAACCAACCAACCAACAAGCCAGCCAGCCAGCCAGCCAGCCACAGTTGATGTTCTTACATTAATGTTGTGAGAAATCGCATATTACACCAGCAGCGCTCTGGTGGTATGAGGCAGATCTCAAAATCGTGTTTTATAACCTCACAATACTCTCGATACTTGTTTCGATAAGCCGCAAATTTACTCGCTTTACGCTCGCGTTTCGATTTATGCGTAAGCCATCTTAATCCTCGTATCGCGGAGAGTGCATTATTATTAAATCACGGCGCACCAAAGCAATAAAACTCCCAATGCGCATCATGATTGGGTCTTGCTGGTTGCAACGCGGCGCAATATTTGTTTCTTCTTGTTCTTGTTCCGCTCCCTTTCGAAAAGCGAAAAAGAAAGAAAGAACGCAACAAGTACGAGACAATGGCACGCGGCACTCCTTGAAAGTCTCTCATGGAGATTTGCCGTAGCGAAGGTGCTCGGCAATAATAAAACATCCATATCATCTCTCTTCAGTGACATTCACATTCTTCGCGTGGTTCTGCTCAGAGCGACGTGCTTGTAATTCAATGGCGTCCCCCTTCCCCCCCCCCCCCCCACCCATCGTTATTAGCGTTATTAGCGTCCTGGTTAACTTCAACGGGACCGATTACATTCATGGCACGGTCACTTATTAGTTGCGACTGGGGAGCGTGTGCATTATTAAGTGGTCCTTTGCAGAGTAAGCGATAAAGAAGCTCAGCATCAGGGGTCAACATTATGTAGCGAGAACGCGACTAGGTTTCATCGTTCCCGCGAGGGTTTCCCTGAGTCTCTCCTGCGGCTCCTGTTCACCTTATACTGTTCTACCTATAAAGTAAACATGTCTCGTTGTGAGGACACTGGAAGGCTCCTCTAAGGGTTCCTGCAGGTGGGTTCCGTCGGGTAGCATTTAAACCACTGCCGTCTATAAAAAGACTTTGCGCTGTACTGCGTTTTGCGGCATTGTGGGTAAAATAGAGGGTGTTTTTGTTTTATTCATTGCAGGCAATCCTCGTTGAAAGCCATCATAATTTTTAAAAGTCCTGAAACTAGTGTGTGTGTTTTTTTTTTCTTTTTTCTGACGGGGGCGTTTTTTATTATTTTTATTTTTTTGTGGTTGAAGCGCGTAGTGGGGGAGGGGCGAGAGGGAAATCCAATGCATAAGCTGACGTTTGTGTGTGGGGGGAGGGGAGGGGGGAAGCTCACCCAACCGCCTTTGCCCTCGCTTACCCAATGCCCTCAATGGAAGTAGAACTCCTCGGCATCTTGACGGCTTTAAAGCACTTGCTCGGCCTGCCGGCTGCACTGTGGGTTCTTCTGACTGACATCAAGGTCTCTCTGGCTCTCCTGCTCCCTTGTCGCCCTAGCACAATATGCAGTTTCCACGCACTCATACTTCAGGCTCTCGCCACACGTCACGGCCAATGACGCTTCAATCTCGGAACACTTAGGCCTCCTCGGCAACACCAGCGCAAAACACTATGGCGAGAGGCGCTACACCTACCAGAGCTCTCCCTGCTACCCCTCTACCACTAATTGTCTCTGCCTGTTCCCTGCACATCCGCAGATGGCGCTGTTTTCATACCCGACAGCTCCGAGCGGACACTATATACCTCAAAATGTGTCTTTCTAACAACTCATTGGCCCCCGCAGGACTCTACTATTGCCTGCCATTGCAATAGAGCAGAAGAATCGCTTCTCCTTATCGCCTTCGAATGAATATTGCACGCACACCCTCACTCCCATATAAAATGCGCCAATCGAACTCCCTCAACTGCACAACTTTTAGCACGAAAGCCAACGTTCGGCACTATCTTTTATCATGGAAACAGATATCTCCCTTAACGACTGGTCCTCCAACGCCACTTCTCCCCAACTTATCTTTGGCCTCTCTGCTCGGCCCAGTCCTGCACAACCAGGGGGCGCTGTCACGACTACCCTGTACCCACCTGCGCTTCCTTTATGCCTCCAGCCTCTCGACCAGCCTCTAAGGCCACTTTAAGTGTGCCCCTGAGGCGCCCGGTTTTGGTTTCGACTCATTTACGTAGCAATAATGTGTAAAGCAATGTAAACGTGTTTGTAACTTCACAACAGCACCAAACCCTCTCTCAGAAGCGTTAAAGGGGCCGTAAACAGGCCACCAAACATTTCTGAAATAATGATACCCCATGAAAGAACGCAGATCATAATACCCAAATATACATTTCGTTCGGCTCGTGCCAGCTCATTGAACCATATAACTGCTTTCAAACATGAGTAACCAGCGAGCCTCTCTCCACCAGGCATACGTCACATGGCTACGTAGCGTTTTTGCCGTCCAATCGGGGGGCCGAGCTGCGCACATGACGTTTCAAATTACCAGACAATAAACATACTTCGTTGTCAGCTGTGAGTCGGAGCGCTCAGTTTGTTTGTGTGAAACGATGTTTTGCGCTCCGTGGTTCCGAAATTCAACGTCATGACATCTTCAACATCTCTGGCTGGTGCAAACGTCAACAGTTGGGCTGCTATCACATGACGCGATTCGAACCCGGGTTCCTCCCAGTCACGACGTGACATGGCCAGCACGCTATCCACTGTACCACACGAGCTAGTGACCCCCTTTAAGGCTACCTAGACCACGAGAAGTTGGCAATAGCAGAACCGCCTGGCTTCGTTGCCTTTGTTAAATTAGACCCGTATCTTGTCTGTATTCGTCGAATGATGCTGTGGTTTGCAATACGTTTAAGGGGACAGTATAACTACCTTGCCAAGACAAGAACTAAGAAAAAAGATGCGAAGCGTGTGTGCTCCACCACGTTTCCAGCTGTTTGGGTAGAATCACTAGCGTAAATGGGACAACGGACGACGATAAAACCTGCAACAGGTTGTCCGTAGTAGTGTGGAGCAGGACCAAGCTTCAATGGCAAGTTACCTCGTAGTGGCCTTAGAAAGTCTACTGTCATATCACGGCCAGGAGAACAGTTCCAAGACTTGGGCCCGCTTGTACTCGTACGGACGTTTGAAGAAATTCCTCATGGTGTCCTAAGCAGCTTCGGTAGAGCTTCGTCCTCAACGCCTGTCATCAACGCTGCCCTCAACTGTCCTCAACGCTGCTCTTCCGTGGAGCCGTGGCAAAGCTACTGAGGACAGCATTGAGGAATTTCCTGAACGAATTTCTTCTTAAAGTCGGTCCTGGTGCAATAATACGTCTGAACAGAGCTCTAGCAAACCCTCCAACATCATCTCTGTGGGATTCCTGTTTAGTTGGGGATAAACTTATACTTAGGTCATATGCTCAGTAATAGTATTATTCTCGTTGCTGTCGCGAAATCTGAACTATTTGAATATCCAACAGACGTGAGAAAAGTATGAGTTGAACTGCACTGATTAGGACCAATCAGAACCTGCAGTGTGCGAACCTGGCTCCTCGCCACGCGTTTTATAAGTGTTCATGTTTAACGAGGCAAACGCAGCTACATGAAAAGAACACCAAGCACAACCCGTATGTAGTTTAAGCTTAGCCGCACCTACTGAACCTTGGATGATACGGCGTGTTGTGGAGCCGTGGCACAAAAAGCTTCGTTTAAATGAGGCGATGAAAACGAAACTAAAAACATAGTACACATGCTGCGATTTACGAGATCGACTTTCTTGCCCTCTCACGGGCAAGTGAATATTGCCTTTTCTGTCATTAGCGAAAGCAATCAGTGGTGGATCAAAATTGCCCTCGCCGTCGTTCTTTCGTGAAAGTCTCCCAATATCGCTGGGATAATCTCTCTCGCTCCTTATCAACCACCGAGTTGTAACTTGCAAGCCACGGAA
The DNA here is from genome assembly GCF_037126465.1 of Ornithodoros turicata. Classification (NCBI taxonomy): domain Eukaryota; kingdom Metazoa; phylum Arthropoda; class Arachnida; order Ixodida; family Argasidae; genus Ornithodoros; species Ornithodoros turicata. The sequence continues at coordinate 20,432,371 of NC_088210.1, read as the reverse complement.
AATAGTTCTGATCACACTCGGGTAGACCATACGGAGAAAGAAGGCCTACATCGTTTGACCTCACGTGCTGGCTTTGGAAAGGCGATAAAATGATTCAATACAAAAATATACCGACTTTACAGTGAGCAAAGGAGGACGAAGTTCATCAGGGCCATATGAACCACTGTGCTGTTCATGAATGAGAGCGGTCGTGTTTGCGTTTATTCATAGGCAAGGTTAGAGCAAGTCCTCTGAGTTTGAGAGTGCTACTTGGTCCTGGAGACAGCTCATCATTACAGCATTTGACCGTCGTAGATCTTTGACATTTCTACTGGTACTGGTCTATCTCGTCTTTGACGGCATCATGCGATCATGTCAATGCTACCGCGGTACATTTGGGTATATCACACAAACTGGACACCCCTGCCATCGTTTTGGCAGCCACAGGCTCTGTTTTCTAGCCAGTAGCAACCCATGAATGTGAACCTAATTTTTTGTGACGAACACAATTTGCATAATCTTTTTACGCACTGGGACCTATTGTAGTACCTATTGTACCCTATCAGAATCTATGGATCGCTTCTTTTTGAACTGCACCTCTGTGCAACACTTACCAGCAAAGGTATATACTTAGTCCTTACATGGATTGAGAATATGTCTCAACGCTCATTTGGAGCTCTGTCTCCTCATATTTTTTTTAGTAGAGAAGGTACACTCATAGTCAGGGGCGGATCCAGGAGGGGGGGGGGCTTGGGGGCCCGGACCCCCCCCCCCCCCCCCGAGACATACCTCTACCCCCCCTTCCGGCAGATTTTCCTGCCGCACGCTTCGTTTTCCGCACACGCCGCGCGGTGGCGTTCATCTACAGCTTGCTAAGCTTCGCAACATGTAGATCATAAATAAAGTTCTGGTGTGAAATGAAAGCGCAGCAGCTCGCCGTCTTACATGGCGACCCCCCCCCCCCGTCTTCTCCCTTTTTTTAGTGCCCCCCCCCCCCCGAGGATCTTCCCTGGATCCGCCCCTGCTCATAGTGCACGCCGCTGTATCCGATGGCTATTCTGCCGTCTGTCTCTAACCAGTTGCTTCTCAGTTCAATGACGTAGAACACCTTTTATGGAAATGAATTCCACTTGTCCATCTTTCTGGCCAGGTGCAACACGTCCAGGACAAGATGATGACGAAGACATTCGCGCGTAATTTTATCTTCCGACATGGACGGCTCGTTGCAGCCTCCTCTAGTGGAAGGCATTGTTGTCGCCTTTGCTTCTTTCGAGTGAATACAAGCGCCCATACGCTCACCTCCTAGCCTACTTAGAGGGCTTTTAAAATGCAAGGGAGCGCGTATCTGCGCCACAGACAAATGGCGTTCCATCCATCCACGATGCATTCCTGAGAGAGCTAGGAAACGCCGAGAAAAATAAAATAAAAAATACTCGAAGTTTTGTGACGTCTTCTCGTCGTCTCTGTGCCAGGGGTTTGTCGAGAGAAAACAAAACTACGTCTGCATGCAAATGACATACCAGTGTCCATCGTCAAACTTGGGAGGTCTCTCTGCCAAAGTCGGTATACAACAAATCTAATAACGTACAAATCGCATCCTGGAGTAGCCAGTCCATAGTGGGTGGAGACTAACATCTCATTTTTTTTTTTTTTTTTTTTTTACAAATCGAGTCAAATCAAATCGCATGAGCCCACATTTGTGGATGCAGAAAAAGAAATGGAGATGTCGCACATAGCTTACTTTATTCGCTGTAAAAAACGGAAGGAGGCATCCCTCTTTGTTGAAGATTTACCGTTTCTCCGGTGCAAAACCGAACTGCATACAAACAACCTTTCTTTCGAACCTATCCTTCATTTCACAAACCCATAGCACGTTCAGTGCGAAATCGAAGGACAGGCATCCGTACGAAATGCACTTTGCACTTAGAGTGCATATTGCCCCCCTTTTTTTTTTCTTTCAGTCATCATCATCATCTTGCATATTGTACGGAGCACGCACGTGGCAGGCGACGCTACGGAAAAGCCGAACTATATATAACAGCATTCGAGAAATCGCGAAGGACGAACGGAGCTCTCTACATACAGCTGGAAGGAAATATAGAAAGAGTCTCTGACGTAAATCAGTACAGCTGCTCCTGACGCGTTATTGTATATACTTATTCGAATTGTTGATGCGGAAAAACGCGTGCACTTACACTGCCTTCGAAGGCGAAGTTGTCGAAATAGTCTAACTGTAGCGAGCGCAGCATGTTAGCATATTATAGTTATATAATTTGGTTGTTTTCGTTGAACAACAAAACACAAGGTGACTGCCAGCTGTCCACGTCTTTTTCCAACGGCTGGAAGTGAAAGCATTGCGCACATCTTGGGCGATAGAACTATATATATATATATATATATTTTTTTTTTCAGTTTTCGGTTACCTTTCGAGGAATGCGCCGTATGAAATGTTTAGGAACGTGAAATATCCGACCGTATTTTCGTAAAAGTTGCATCGAAAACGTTCAAAGAAGCAGTTAAAAATGTTGCCAGGTTTGTCAAAAAAGTTAACATGCTGCAACAAATTGATGATTGTAGAGCTGCCGAATACACACACGAAAAAAAAAAAGAAAGAAAGAAAGAAAGAAAAAGAACACAGAGGACGCACAAGCTCAGCTCACTCGCGATTGGCTTACGGTTGTAACAAGAATGAACACAGAAATACAGGAAAAGTTTTGTGGAAAGAAGGATAACATTCCTAGGGTTAGTCATTAATCCGTACCGACTACCTTAACTTGCTGTCGTACTGTACAACAAATTGCATACATCGAGACATTTCGCATTCGTGAGTCATACTAGTTGCGAATTGCAATGCCAGTATTTTTGTGTCACATATACCAATATTTCGCAGAGCCTTAATTGTGCGAAAGAAACGGCTGTCGCGAAATTCTCGGAAGCTACTACTTGCCCAGCATTTACTTTCGTTTCACAAGGGAATTACTGTCCACTGGTTATGTTGTCTGGGGTGTTGGGAGGCACCTAATGTGGCGAATTTCCCCGTTCATCATCATTAATGTATCCGTTGTTGTTGTTGTCTGGAAGGACCTATGGCCGCTACAGAATGCTGTATTTTATTCCTTTTGGTGTGGCCAGGACGATATCTGTAGTATTTTTCTTCTTCTGCAGACTATGATGCGAAAACTTGAAACTGTTTTTCTAAGGTCTCTCTCTCTCTCTCTCTTTTCTTTCTTTTTTTTTTATCGCGGAGGACTACGTAACTAAGCAAGTCGCATGAGTTTGGGTTTTGAGTTTGATTACAGAAAAAAAAAACGCAAAAAAATTATAGAAACGGAAATTATTGAACAAAATTCGCAGGTTTGCGGCTTTCTCGACCGTTGTTCGTACCCCCAACCATAGATGCTCTGAGTTGTACTGCGTATTTCGATATATTACATGCAGTAAACTTTATTCAGCGAAGCTTAAGGTGTCCGCACCCTCTTTGATGTGTGTCTATGCCTATTTTGGAATATGCCTGTGCTGTCAGTGGGATGCTGCTCACTCTCTTCCACCGCATGAACCGGCTGAACGTTGCCTTTACACCTGCCTTCAAACACCGTCTCGGCCTAACCTCGTCTTCCCTATGCCCTACCTATGAAGTGCACGGCGACCTCCACCACATCATCCTGGCTTGTGGACAACATCACCGTGGTGGTGGCGGTGCTTCTGAGAAAGCTCGCCGTTGTCGGCTTCACAGAGGTGGGGAACGTCACGACTACTGCTCTGGGGGAATGTGCGTCCTGGGCCGACTTCTAGGGAAACTGTGCCGACATCACCAGGAGCGTACACTCATGGAAACTGGTCTGCGACGTATCGACCAACGGCTGTTCGACCTCGCCAAGATTCTCGGACCGCGGTGGAACGCTTTCCACCAGATGCAAGGTCTTCGTGTTCTCGCGGAGCGTTTGCGCTCCACCGGACTGGCGACAGATCTTTAAAAGTACCCTGGATTGGATTGGATGAGAAAGAAAAATATGGAGAGTACTCTTTCCATCATCATCCCCTCATTTGTTCCCAGAAAGCAATGAAACAGCGTATACTGCCACAACGGCGCGGTGAATCTCCCACCTCATCATCACCTAACGCGCGTGTGTGTGCGTGTGCGTGCTCAAATAATATTAATTAATATATTGGAACAACTTCGGAACAGGGCAGCTACAGGTTTGTCCTAAGCCGGTATACATATATAGTCGGGAAGATATGATGATGATGATGATTCAGGTTTTCATGGCGCAAAGGCTCATGAAGACAGATGCACAGAAATGAAGCAGGATTTTTGTTTTAATTGCGCGTTAGCGCCGCGAAGCAACTGTGGCTATGAGCGGCGTACAGACGTGAACAGATGGAGAGAGGACAGCAGGAAGGAGTGGGGGAGAGGGGGGATTAGTATGCGTCCTGGGCCGACTTCAGGGGGAACTGTGCGACATTCGTCCGGAAAGTCTCCGGAAACCACAGGGAAAACCTCAGACAGTACAGCCGGAGGTATAGGATTCGAACCCACTACCTCCTAGTCTTTAGCACGACCTTGGCTACCACAAACGAGCGGGACAGAGGAGTAGGAAGGGGAGTAGCTTGCCTCTTGTCGAAGAAAACTCCGACTTAGGAGTATATATATATCTTTATATTTCATATTTAGAGGAAAAACAGGAGTACATAAAGCAACCGTTTTACGCCTCAAGGCGGAAGGGTCATGTGCGCAAAATGAGAGAGTACTTTGCCAGGAAAGTAAGTTTGTTTTGAGCCTATGTGTGTTTTGTGGGTTCTGGGGACTGTTTGCGTGTTGCGTTTTTGCGCGTTCTGTGACATCTCAGTGTGTGTGCAATTGTTTTCTGTCGGAATTACCACCACCACTAATCATCATCATCATCATCATCACCATCATCATCATCCTCTTCATTGGCATCATCATTACAGGAGTTTTCCACCAAAGTAACTGGTGCAAGTGGTGTGGAGTTGCGGGCCTCACATTAGTGAAGCCAAAATCTCCATTTTATTTTTTCTTAAAACCAACTAACAAGTACGTTGTTTGAAAATACGTTTTTTTTTTCATTATTGAACAGTTGAATGGACTAACCTGAAGCACAAGTGTGCTTGACAATTATTGTTGGCAACATTGCTTTTTCAGCTCTTTAACAGGCACTTCGGGGATTACAGGGGTCGTACGGTTGTTGTCGCCGAGGTCGTTAGAAGCGGCATGCGGAGCTAATCTCGAATAAATTATAAAAGAATGTCCTGGTTGGTTGGTCGGTATAAAAAAGCAAAAAATGACATGTTGGCCCAACTCTATACATTGGGCTGGCTACTCCAGTACGCTTATTTTAGCGAGGTCTGGGTACCGAGTATTCTAATAGGATGAATGCTCACCTCTTCCTGGCTTCTAAATGCACCTCCGAGAGAGAACATGGTAACCGCGAACAAGACTTCTTTTCCCCCTGAATCAAGTCTGCAAATTCTCAGGACGCGCTGTTGGAACACACGTTGCCGGCAATCGGGAGGTGCCTGGTTCGTTTCTGGTTGGCTTTTTCGACGACAGCCAAATTTCAAAGTCCAAAGTGGAACCCCCGGGACATGCGAGCCCTCGCGGAGGCTAGAAAAGTATCGAGTATCTTTGCAGCGGCTGCAGAGCTCTCTTGCTTCCTCCAGAAAACGTGTTACTGGACGCCGCGCATATCGCCACTGTCAGTACACGGGTGTCATGACATGTTACTACAGAGAACAAGGACGTCTCCCTTATTAAACGTCGTTCCTGCAATGACAGCTCTCAGAGCATGGACTAGCAATAAGGGCTTGCGGGATATATTACTGACTTCGCAGTTACCGACATCGTTGATTGAAAATTACGATGATCGATGGTCCAACGCGTCACCCAATAAGCAAATATCCCGCACAAAATCTCTCTTACTCGTTGTGGAGTTCTTAAATAGCCAGCGCTCACCACTTTTTCCTTTGTTCCTTCAGAGCAGCTATTAAAGTTATTAAACGCGGCGCTGGGAGGCGCTTTCGAGGAGACAGTTTTCGATGTCCTACAATCTTCAAACGGAACTTACACGATCCTGACCAATCAGGATCCAGAATGACAGCCTTCTCGCCCTTGATTTGTTGAAAGCGGGAAACGTCAGCCTTTTTGTGTTACTTATGCAGCTATGATAATTGCCACAAAAACCTGCGCGACCCACGCAACAACCGATACCCCACTGCCGTTGGGTCTGGTACGGAGGTGATGATAATGATGATAAAAGAATACGCGGTGATTCGTCGTGATCAGGGCATAAAGCGCTGTATTGGGTTAAGAATGTGTCTTTTATGGAACTTCTTAGCCACATCGCAAAAGTAATGGAACGGTGAACTGCCTCTGCGGCGGTGAATGGCCCATAACATTATCAACCTATCTCTGTGTGCGCGCGCTTTAGCCACTATATTGATTGAGACTGTCGTTCGTGCCGGTCACTGTGTAGCATTGCACGCGCGAAAACAACAACAATAAATGAAGGAGAAGTGACGATGACACGGGAAACTAAGCGCGAAAAGTAATCCATTGTCCCTCTAAAATTTACCAAATGCTAAGCAGTTGCGTAGATAGCTTATAACCCTGAACGCACGCATGATTGTTTGGCAGAGCAGAATGTCAAACCCAGTCAGGGATTTGGGCAGTCGAAAAGTGGAAAATCCAGCGATTCGGTGAAGGCAGATTGCGGGTGGTTGCATATTAGTGCGTTAAATATAGTCTGAACAGATTGAAACAAAAGCCTCAGATCTGGAGCGGACGATATATCAAACAGACATTTTCAGCCATCGTACCTGACTCTTGCGGTGTATGCTCATGTTGGGTATACTATATCGAAAAATGCGGGAAGAGTTCCTAAACCTTCTATCAGCGGTCCTGTACGAGAAGAAATACCCTCTAACTACTGCGGGAGATTTCGCGTGATGGTGTAGAATGATCATATTGGTGTGCTTAAAAAGTTCGTCATATCTTAACCTACAATACGTCTATTTCTCGTTTTTGCCCCACCTATGAAGTGCCTAATTTCGTCACCAGTGTCCCGTCCGGCCGTTACACTACCACCACCGCCGCCTTCAAAAAACTTTTCCAAACCACGTGATATCCACGTGATATTCGCTCCGCCGCTGCCAGCACCTCCATCACTGTCACTCCTTCCACTTAAACCGGAACGCAATAGTCCTAAAAGGGGACGACCGTCCGGAGCTTAGAGACTTTGTGACATTTTAAGAGTGATTGACACTTTGATATGAAAGTCATTCATCGCATCAGGCATGCATTGTAGTGCTCGCCAGAGCATTGAGGAAATAACAATTATTTCTCTTTGTGTTCTAGGTAGCGAAACACAGGCTACTGAACACACCTCCACGTCCCAGCTCTGACGTCAGAAGAGCTTCAGCTATTCCCATTGGCTCTTGTCAGCACGTGCCCTCTTCCGCGACCGCATGAGGGTGGTTACAAGATCTGAACCTTGTGTCACCCATGTGTCGGGCACATAGAACACTGTTGCCTGGCGAATTGGGGATTATTTCCTACCAGGCGTCGCCCCGAGCCCTTTTAACACAATGTTGCTAGCACATTAAAAATATTAAGAGTCATATGTCACACGTACTCGTACAGCTTGCTGCGCTGCGCAGGGTTTACGAGAAACAAACTCCACAAACTCCCCTTTTTTTCTTTCTCTCTATCTCTCTTCCCATTTTCTCGCTCTTTCCTTTTACTTCATTTCTTAACATTTGCGCCGAGCTCATTATACGTGCATCGTAAGCGCTTCTTGAATACCTTCTCGAGTAAACGCTATGTGCCAATGATTAATTGACGGTGCCCAGCTTTGTTTGTTTTCGTGGTGATCGCGAACGACGTCCTTCGGAGAGCTTCCTCGAACATCCTCTACAGCTTCAGCGAGGAAAAAAAAACTTCGTATTATACGTACTCCTTCGGTACATCGCTTTGGATAATTACGCGGCCACGAAATGTCACGTCGTAGTATGTTTGATGTATTGCTGCGTTGGCTACTGGATTGCTAAACTGCTGACCAGGCACCACGTGAGTGTATGTCATGGTGATGGTGATGTGAAGGAAAAAAATGGGGATGTGAGTTACGACGAGCTGACGCTAATCCAGTACGCTTACACACAGAAACTAGAAAGAGATGAGAGAGTTAAAATGATGGAGTTCAGCATGTATATAGGTTTCTTCGTATTCGGGTTAAACCCGATTTTTCACGATATGTGCACCCCGAACAAATTTTCTGAAATTCGTGCATGACCCGATTTCTCCTCGAATTCCGCGAGGTCTTTCAACCGGATATAGCTTCAACGTGAGCCACGAAAGTGATGAATCGCGTTATCAACCTTAATTCTTAAGCATCCGAGAAAACACCCGAACGTCCTCCTGTCAGTCGCCTCCAAGGTAGTACAAAAGTCCGCTTTTTTTGTACACCTATCAGAATTTCATGATTCATCCCTACGATCATCTTGGCAGCTTGACTCCACGATTTTAGTTTCATTCGGAAACTCCCCACAACATAAAAACACGTGATAGAAGACGCCCGATTCTTCCTCGAATATTCTTTCGAAAGAAGCACCCGATTTTTGCCCCCGAATTTCAAAAATAATAACACCCGAAAATGAAGAACCTTAAACATGTAGTTCAAAAGTGAGTGTATGTACATCGCTCGTTCTAAGAAGAAAAATAAAAAATGGCACGCGCAAAGTAGTAGCTTATGAAGAAGCAGAGATTGAGGCGCCTGTTTTCGAGTAAGTCAGGTAAAAAGGTGCTGACGCCAGGAGTCGAACGTGGGTCCTTTGACTTCCGGTCACATATGCTCCGAAGATATGCTCAGATACATGCTCAGAATAATCAGGTCGGATTCCTGGCCCTGGTACCTTTTCCCCGTGAGTTACTTGAATTCGTTAACTTCCGGGCGTTGGTAGCTTACATGTCTGTGTCGTCCATATTTGTGGCCTGCCTCGGATAATTCTCGTTGTTTAGGTCACCTGTCATAACTAGACTCGGAAATTTAGGCACTAAAAACGATAGAAGTATAGGCAGGCAATTAGAGGCCCCTCAATATTGGCTGACCTCTCTCAACACTTAAAAACAACAACAACAACAGGCCCTCAACAACAGCAATAAAATACAAGAATAGGCTCGTCGATCTGCACACTCTTTCGCTTTGTTGGTGCTTTAGAATGCTCCATCCAGGGGAAGAAAAAAAACGACTACGGTACTGAACAAGCTTTGACTACTTGTACAGAAATGCTGAGGTGGCCTAGAACCAGTGATGACCACTAACTACTTCTACAGTCGTTTAACTATAACTACTAACTACTTCGCGATGGAGTAGTTTAACTATTAGCTCAACTACTTTTCAGGGGAGGTAGTCAAAACTACTTCTTTAACTAGTGCAATGTATTTTAAGTACAACTATAACTACTTAACGTTGTCCATCAACACCAATCCCATTCTATAGTGTTCTTGAACACCTAAATATGAATCACGAGCAGTGACAGAAGTGAAGATTTAGTACACATGCACGGCACAATTGCTTTGCACCTCCGTTCTCATCGAACAAGTAGCTCAAGGTAAAAGTCGGAAGCACAATCGTGCCGTAAAGCTTGCGGCAAAATCGGAAGTAGTTGGCGCCTGCAGTAACCTAACTACTGTAGTTAACTACTCGAAGTAGTAGTTGCCACTACATTTCTGCAAGTAGTTGATAACAATTTGTTTACTACAATCAGGTAGTTTAACTAGTAATTTAACTACATGCAGTTAACTACTTGCCATCACTGCCTAGAACCACGCTATACTGAATAGTGCTTTTAGTTCTCCACCCTCGAAGATCTCGAAAGGCCAAATCTTTTGATCAAATATACATGAACCCCTTCCAAGGTACTGAAGGAAACCAAACCAAAAAAAGAAAAAGAACAAAAGGCGCAAACACGCAGAAGCGAAAAGCAAAATACAGCACTTCGCATGAGATTGAAAGGCCCACTCGCACTTGCACCTCTAGAAAAGGCTGTTATGGTGGCATCTAAAAAAGTTCAAAAGGGCTGCAATTCAGTAGAGTAGATAAAAAGGCAAATGTCACATTTAGGCTTTTATATGCATTTATAGGCAAATGCCTAAAATTCCTTGGCCTAGTACTCATATATACAGGACGATTCGAGAGGACACAGAGAACGCATCGAGTCATCCCCTCCTTGTATGAGGCATATAAAAAAATTTGGATCTCCGTCGCAAATATATGAGATATTTTTACGTCCTTTCCCTCGAATCTACGAAATGCACTTATCCGCAAGCAAAGTCGAACTGTGTTCTTTTACCGTTATTCGTATCAGTCGAAGCCTGCTTAACAAAGTTTCTCCCGATATGTGTGTCAGTTCAACTGTCGCTGCCGGGTCCGTAAGTGATTTTTAACGAATGGAAATTTCTCTTTCCTTTAATACGCTGTATAAGTAGATTCTGGCGGGAAGCATTTGAGTGCGGTAAATTGTAAGCCCAAGTCTCGAAATAACGCGGACGTATTGCATCCTTCCTTTCTAAGAAGAAAAACTTCCCTCGAATCGATGTATTACTCTTTGGCGAAAACCTCGGATAAAGGTTAACGGTGCCGGTACACGATAAATAAAACGTATTACCTCCATTCGCCGCTAATCCTCTAAGGAGACCTTGGTTTGTTTTTGAATGCGAGTTGCTTGTTTAAAGGCGTCGCAAAAAAATCGCACTCATACAAGATTATTCAGGGTTGGGCATAATTAGCTGACGGGTTGCATTATACAGGGCGTCTTTTTCGGTACAGATTTTTCCTATATAAGGTTAAAACTATATATTAAAACTACAAGGGTAAACTGTGTCACATTATTCTCATTGTCCCGGACTCTCTGTTAATTTGTTTTGCCCACACCGGCCTTGTGACGTCACCCACGGAAACTGGTCTATAGACATCCTGTTTAACTTCTATCATCTCTGGGCCGGCGGACGTTCTTGGCCATGTGTTGCGCAACCGTCGAATGACTAATCATCTAAAAATCTTTAATTAACTTTTTAATTATAAAAGCTACGAAATTGTTCCAATGAGAACATCTGTTCCTTTCGGTCACCTGATATCGAAGCAGTTTTCAGAACAAAAATCAATTCGGTAGATCGTCCGCAAAAAAATTCCTGAAGTAACACCTTTTTTACTTTAGTTTGTTCATTGTGCGTCTTCGGAGACGCGTCTTAAACAAAACAAAAGCACACGTATACCGGGTGACGCTATCGGAACTGCCCTTATCTTGGGTTGCATTTTCTGTTTTCTTTTAATCTCTCTCCAGGACGCAAGAGTCGACAGTTGCTTTCTACAATGGGTTTCATCCACCAGCCTGCCGTCATTTATGCTATTTTATCGCAGCTGTTGAGAGTATTGGACAGGATACGTCTTGATGTGTGATATTAAGCTTCAGAGAAAGACTCCAATGCCGCGAAGCGACACAGTGTGACCACTTGAAAGACGTTATCTTGGTTAGTATCAGTATCAATTAGTATCAGTTTGTTTTGCGCTGTTTCTACTAATCTCAGTAAAGTGTAGAATTTATCCCATTTAAAAAAAAAACTTACCTAGGGCAACGTGTTTTCGTTATTTTAAAACCGTGCCCATCCCTACATGCTTTTTTAGTCAGTCAGCGAATTACATACTTTTCGAAGTATTTCGAAAGTATTACTGGTTAAGTAATGTTCCTGAAGTGTAAAGTGGCGAACATTGTAATGGTGAACTCCCGAACTTTCATTGTTCCAGCCCACCAACGCTTAGCCCTCAAAGTTCTTTTGACCTTTTTGGACACCATAGGACTTCGATCCTTACTTGTGAAGGGGCTCATTATTTCATTCCCCACATCCCCACCAGCAATGGGGTAGAGTATCGCCCCCTTGCGATGAAACTCCCTATTCGTCATCTCAAAATAAAGTTGTTGTTGTCGTCCACTGTTCCTTGATGAGGCACTTAATGCGCATTAAGGTTACGTTATCTCAAGAGGGAGAGGATGTTACAAGATTTCCTCTTCTGTAATAGTCTGCGCGATACAGACGCCTGGATAGATACCTCCGCATCTGGCTGCGACGTCAGAGGGGAGAGGGAACCTCAGCCGTTCCTATTGGTTCTCGTAGGCACGTGACGGTGCTGTCTGCCGTGATGTCACAGCTGGCATGCACAGAAGCCCGCAGCAAAACACGATCCTCATTCGTTCAAGTGAGCTAGCATCCATTACCTGACACGAGGCGAAAGTTGGCTTTGCCACGTTTACGCTAAAGATGCGGAAAAGTATCCTTTACAGGAAGGCAAAGCCTTATTCGCTATAGAGGGATCCCACAAAGCCTTTTCTTCGACCTTATGGTGAACAAAAGAAGGGAACAAAACAACAAAAGAAAACGTTCCCAGGCGCGCTGACTCTGTGGCAACGTTAAACATGGCGGCGCTCCTGGTAGCGCCGCTACCGTAGCGTGCCGTTCGAACTACCGTACCGTACCGTACCATACCGTACCGTATTCGCTTTTTTTTCTTAATTGCGGAATAGCGATTATACTACACTTTAAACTGGTAGCGGAAAAACTGTGTCACCGAAACAAATTCGGGCTGCAGAGGACTGTTCTTCCCTCCTCGTTGCGTCCCATAAAAATAAAAATGCTGAACATAGCGAGAAAAAAGAAAAAAAAAAAAACGAGACCCCCGACAAAACGATTTTTTTTTTCTTCTCCTTGTTCATGTCTGTTTTGCCATGACGACAGACATGTCCAGCTATCCTCCTTGATATCAAATACTCTCATTGTTCATGCCCCACTGAATATAACGAAATATAATGCGATTCTCTTCTAGTATATCGGAATGTGACCAACTGTACTGTGTGGCGAGCATTCGCGTTCTTTTCAGCGTTTGGAAAGACGTAGCGGTATGCGACGCTCAACATGAACAATGAAAAGCTAGCTTTTCGTTGTACAATGAACTGCAAGGCAATTGTTTATATTTGCTGATTATATATTTCAGATTGTTTATTTGAATTTCATTAGTTGCAGCAACTAAACAGTATATTGTGTCGTACGGAACAGGAACACGAAGGAAGGGACAGCGGAACACAGAAACAGGAACACACACACATAGCGGAAACGCAATAAAACTTATCCGTGGTAATTTCACGCAAAACGCTTTGCTTTGATCTTTTTCGTACGGTGCGATGTCCAACAGACATGAGTGAAACCTTTCTGTAGAGGCTAAATAATTTAAGCTGCAGACGTCTTCAAATGTGATTTGATTATTCACTCGCATGAGACATGTTAGCCCGTGGGTTGAGAGAATGACTTCTTGTTCGACTACCTTACATAGTCGTTCTATGACATGGGGAATGATTGATTGATTGAAAGAAAGAAACTGGGGAATACAACTGTCGTGTATGTCCATTTGTGTGTGCTATACAGGGCGTGTGCTACATTGCGACTGACAGAAGCGGTAATGGCTGGAGAGAAAAAAATTCGGCCCGCATTTATCGATATATGAGTATTTTGGGGAATATGTGCTCTCTTTAATAAAGATACAAGGAAAATCAATTCGGTAACGGTAAGTAAAGAGAAGAGCTTGAAGTTGGGAACTGCGGATGTCTCGAACACAAAATTGTTCCCGCAGAGTAACTGACTTGAGGAATCACAGAATTGCACATGATGGCGTAAATGCACGTAATGACTCATCATCAATCGTCATCAACGTCGTGGCTGCAAGGTGTGGCGTATTTTATGCTGCACGGTGACGTAAGCAAAAAAAAAAAAGAAACAGAAAAAACACCACAACAGATACACCAAGCAATGAGGTACCTGGACGACTAGGATAAATAGCAGAAAGCATTTGTGCGTGACGTTCTCGAATTTGTAGCGATCGTAGTATTGTTCTACGGTTGAGTGGAGCAACGGGCAGTGGTACCTCGTTTCAGTAGCGGGTACAACGCTGCTTTGTGGTACCTTATAACGTTAAATGCAAGCATTGCTGCACCTACATGAAAGGAGTGCATTGCAGAGAAGTCCTCTATGGCAACGGGATGGCATCACACGTCGGATCGTACACGGGTAACTATTTCTGAGTTAATATCCAAGTATATTCGCATGTTTAAAAGGGAATAGCTGATTCTTTCAGTCTGCATTTTATGACTATTGTTGAAAAACTGGTGAAAATGGCGAAACTTTCGTTTATATTCACTAGATTTCTAACTTTAATTTCGTATATTACCGCGTCCTTTACTTCGTATGAACATTAATTTCAATTCCAAGTAACGAATGCTTATAGGTAATTAAAATCAACGACATTATCTAGTTAGTACACGTCGTCGTAGTTGTCATCATGTATTTATCTCTCTCTCTCTCTCTCTCTCTCTCTCTCTACACGGGGATAAAAGCTTTCGTCTGAAAGCTTGGATGGAACACGTGATGAATGGTGAAAACTCCTGAACTTTCAGTGTTACAATACAAAGATTGAAATTATTATTGGGTACTCTAATTTTTAGTATCCATCATTTGTTCCCATCAATAAATAATAGTAAAGCCAATAGCTAGCAAAAGTTGATTAGGACTCCACATCCACCTGTGTTATATTTATTTTGTGGTTCTAAAAGGTGACCCTGTTTCTTAGGCTCAGCTATAATTCTGCGTACACAATACGAGGACAATTCCGTTTATTGACAGGTGCTATATCTATACGTATCTTTCGTCGAAAGAAACGGACAGCTAAAAAAGTATCAACAGGTTAATCACCGCATACATTTTCTGGGCACGAATACTCAGTAAGGAAGGTCGCACATTACAACAAACACCGGGTAAATCGCGCTTAATTTTGTAGGCATATTCATGACAGCGTAATTAGCATTATTATTATTAACAAAGTGACACGATGAAAGAATGTGATGACCTGTTCTTGGGTACAGCGTTACCCGAACTAAAGCGAACATTCCGTAGTACTGGCATGGTTGCTAAGACTGTAATGCGGTATCATTTAACTGCTCGACGGAGTTCATCCTCACATAGAGCAACGAAACAAGGCAACACTCACCCAAAAGTTGCACCAAGTCTTTGTCACGTTTCTGGCCGGTTGTCGTTGATTCATGTTGCCCACGCTTCCCTTTATATCGACGTTTGGGCATCACGTGGCAGGCACCACTCCTCTATTGGTTCAGTGGCTGCGCATGCGCAGTGGCTTCGATTAACTCGCTTCCACCTGTTGAAAACCAGGAACGGGTATGAGGAGCACTAAACGAGAAAATAAAGCGTTACAAACGAGCGTTCGACTTCATAGCGCGCGATATGTGGCCCAGTCGAGAGAAAATTGATGAAATTTGAGGAAGCGAGAGCAATGCCCTCTAGCGTGTGCGGCGTTTTCGAGGCATGTATATGTGTGCGTGTACAAGCAGTAGCTGACAGGTATGTACAGGCAGTCAATAGTACTCTGCTAGCATCTTACCCTGTGTCTTCCTTGATGAGGATGAGGATGATGATGATGAAGTAGAAAAATACCTGCATATAAGTTCTAGTTGGCGTAAGACCAGACACCCCAGCAACATATTAGTTTTCTTAGTCCCGTGCAAGCCGGGTAAATTTGGGTGAACGCTCCCCCAGTGACAAAAAGACATTAATGACCTTGATGACCTTGAAGAATGACCCTGGTTATTGAAACGGGTAGCTGTCGAGTAGCCCTTGTAATATTATTACAGAGTTTTAGTACATCGTACGCTATCGCCTTTGCGTACGCAAGGGATAGCGTTGATGGTTCTGCACACGCCCATAACAGAAAGAGAGCTTCGTGCAGTGCGCAAAACCACCAACGCTATCTGTTACGTACGCTATCGCTATTTTTTTTTACTATATTTTATTTTGTGAACGAGATACAGAAGCGTTGTATGAAAAACAGGAAGTGAGACAGCGAGATCTGCGCGGACCTGTGGCTTGTAATGCTTGTGTTGCACGAGCATTTGAATCGTCATTGAAGACAATGGCCATAGATAATTTTGAGCACCATTGACGCTGTCCCGCTGCCACACGGGCCGATTCAATGCTCCTTGAGGGGTTGGCACGTTACACACCAGATGGCTCTACACTCTAATGTTAGATCGTGAGCTCTGCCGTATATTCAAGACAACCTAAAAAGTATAACTGGATTTAATCATAGCGCACATACAAGCAAGTCCTGCATATGATCCGCCCGCTGCCACACCCGTCTCCTTTCTCCTCTGCTTCTCCTGTTACCCTACGCAGCGCTCTGCAACCGCCGCCGCGCTCTAGTGGCGCCAGTAACCGGCCTGTAACACCAAGGAAAAAAAAAGAATAATTTTAGTCCTTTTGGGAACTAAATGCACTGCCACAAAAAGTAGTCGTCTACGAGACTAAATGCATGGGACTAAATGGATGTCATGGAGGGGGACTGCATTTCACGCTGTGTTCTAACAGTCCCAGGTACATAATTTGTGTGTATGAATGAAAATACTTTGAATTAAACCGTCAACCGTGATATGTCGAGTGATATAAAATCTTGCAACACGCGTAGGGCACAATTTTGCACATACACACACACACAAAAAAAAACACGAACTATTTCTTCCTTTGTGTGGTTGGAAAATGGCTAAGAAGTTATCTAGGTTATATAGTCGTATTCCATAAAATTAACGAAAAGCGCATATTTAAGTAGAGCGTTGCATTCAGGAGACCATTTGCGAAGTTCAGTGACTCTTTACAGTCTAGGGGAGTATATTTCGGTATTAGGGGACTAAAATTGATGTAATTGCAATCAAGGGGCCCCGAAACTGCAGTTACTCCTTTTTTTTACTCTTCTTTTTTTCCCCTTAGAGTGGCGCCGTCTGTCTGCGTCGTCTTTGTAAATGTTAGCAGACAAAGGGCGCCTACAGTGACTTAAAAAATAAGGCCAACTCGATTTTGGAATTCAGTGTTCGAATTCATAATGTAACTAACCGCGAGCGGGACAGTAAATTTGCGAGCGCCAGCAACACGTAATAATCGTAATAACTGTTATATACTGCAGTTTCCGGACTTTTCATAGCACTTCTTACAAGATTATTGTGTGCGTTTGTTTTGCGCTTGGT
The DNA here is from genome assembly GCF_037126465.1 of Ornithodoros turicata. Taxonomy (NCBI): domain Eukaryota; kingdom Metazoa; phylum Arthropoda; class Arachnida; order Ixodida; family Argasidae; genus Ornithodoros; species Ornithodoros turicata. The sequence continues at coordinate 20,415,250 of NC_088210.1, read as the reverse complement.
TGGCCGCTGACCACGTGGCAATCAGCGGCAGTCTTAGAGGACCATTGACAGCTTCATAATTTAAAAGCCTGAGTCTGGGCGCACAGAGGGACGACACGAACACACGACTCGTGTTCGTGTCGTCCCTCTTTGTGCCCATGTAGACTCAGGCTTTTACATTATGGAGTTCATCCTCCAGCTAGCCTGCATTATGCCATCTTGCCTCGACAGCTTCAATGGCGTTTTCACGAACCTTCATCGAGTCCAAGACCGTTCTAGTCAATGATAATTCAAAGTGGCCGTGTAACAGCGTCCGACTATACCATTCAGTTCGATCGTCATTCATTTCAAGGACCATTGAAACACTCTTGTGACAGCGATATATACAGACAGCCTTAATAAAAATTGATGTGCAGTTCTAAGAATTAGCTTCGCTATCCAGAAGTCCCGATAAGGTCGCTGTAGCGACGTTCTTCTGAATAATGCCAGAAGTTCCAGCCACCCTAAATCTACGATAACGGAGCGCACCCTCGATTCCGTTTGAAGCGTCTATTAAGAAAGGACGGCTAATAGGTTCTACACTACTAGACCAACGAGTAAGTCGCAAATTGGATCGGATTGCAGCGCGGAGGTATTGATTATGTCTTTCGGCTGCCCGCGAGGCGAAGAAGAAAGTGCAAGATACCGAATGACCGCGTACAGGGTGAATGGCACGAGAAAAGAAGGAAAAAAAAGTGAAACGCGCTTGGGATTTGGGACTGATTCCAATCGGCTCGCTTTATATCTGACAATCACGTCAGTTTATACCACTATGAGAGTGCCGTTATTGGTCACTTAAGGATGCTATATACACCGCGAAATACACTTGTCTTTTAGAACAGAAAATTTCTGTCCGTGGAGATTCCATGTTTTTGTTTGATCCGAATGAATCCGAATAAATATAAATTTGTTACAGTGTAGGAGGTTGAAAAGGGGGTAGCTAGCACGGTGTAAATTGGTAGCATCTCTGACGGGCAATCAGAAGGTGTGGGTTCGAATCCCGCTGCTGGTGCCTTTTCTTCAACTGCCACCATTCAATTGTTACAGTGTGACCACCTGTCATCTATGATGATGATGACTAAATAAATACTAGTTGAAATAGACAATATAGGACCTCTGTTCCCACAGCGAGGCATTTTCACCAAAGTACTGCAAGTAACATGGGGCAGCGCATCATCTGTGGCAATGAAACATCCAAACCATCACCATCAATAATTGTTTCAAGCAGGCTAAGTAATAAGTACCGAAGAGGAGCCAGGCCCGCGATGTAGCGGAATGGCCAGTCCCTGATGTTGATGTTGATGCTGATGTTGAGAAAGAAAAATAATAGGGAGAGATTGAATTCGTCCGCTTTCGCGACAACCATCGAAAAAAGGCCAAATCACCAGTTAACGTAGCTAGCGCACAATTAATCACACGGTCCTAATAGACTGACTCCAACGCACACCTCTGAATAAATGTTACAAGGCGCTGTCAAGGCAGCATCCCTCTTGTCAGGTGGCCAATGACCCAGCACTTTTACGAGGTCAAAGCTGCGGTTGTCCAGTCGGTCGAGAGCAGATTTCAGTCCCAGATGTTATCTATGCAATGCTGCAGTTGCACGCTTGCATTTTGCAAAGGCCCACAGAAAAAAAGAGAGAGAAAAAGAAACGCGAGATAGCCTCTAATTTACTTTGTCCGCTCACGCCTTTTCTTGCCATCAACCGGTGCCAGAAGACCGTACGAAAGACAATCAATCTTTTTCGCATTTCCAAGTCATTCCAAAGCAATCAGAGGCTTATCAGTCAACCCGAATCCGCTCGTTTCCCAGCTGCGAGAGACAGACTGTGTCCAAGGAACGCCGAAGGCACTCTGAAGACTTCTTGCTGATGTGTCTTTGTATTAGGGAGGTAGAAAACCCGAGTGACACGGACAAATAGACGCAAGCTTTGTGAGGTTAGGAGGTGATTGGGAGTTTTAGTGACCAGCGGCCTTTCGGGACTCGCTCAAATACTCCAGGCAAGACCAAATCTGTGATCGGAAGAGATGACACGCCGAACACGAAGGCGATAAATAGAGGACATATGGTATAAGAAGTAAGTGTTCCGAAGGCTTGGAACACAAAAGAGACAAACGTAACACTATCCTTAATTGATTGTGCGATTCAGTTTTTTCCCCTTCTTCTCTTTTTCTTCCTTTTATTTTTTTATTTATTTTTAATAACAAGCCGACCCCGGTTGACCTTTCCGTTTTTCTTTAATAAATCTTCATACCTCCCCCTCAATTGATTGAACGATCGACTTGGTGACAATCCTCAAGGTGCCTAGGTTTTGACGTGAAAACGTCTGAGTTCGGTTTGGTAGCCAGCTTGAAATAGATCTCGAGAAACGTCATCATGACGTTGGTAGACAGACTGAAACCGAAACAAATCGGAAGGCTGGGTTCCACGAATGGGCACTTGTTCGCTGCCTCCTACTGAAAGGAAAGTAACACCGAAGGTCGCGTCCCTTTCAGGGACCATCGTAATCCCCTCAAGACTGTGGCTTTCAGGCACGACCTTGTTCGCCCCTATCATTGAGCGTAGTTCAACTCTACCAAATTGGTGGCGCTATCGAACACTATGACATCATTTGTTTACAAACGGGGAGAGGTCTATTTACGATGCAACGAAATTATGGTGAATTTCATGACGGGATAACTCGGTGAGTAATAAACCGACAGCAACCAACAGGCTAAATCCAGATAACTCGCACGTGTGAGATTCTAGCTAACAAGGTCATTGCGACGGCTGACGCAATCCCTGGGTGTGGCGGGCGCGTGATAGAGAGAGAGACGGAAATATAGGGGTACGCGTACCTCGCGGGCAGCCTATCTCGCGAACGCGTGAAGCTAGGACGCCGATCAAGGTGTCGTTGGAAAGCGCTTGAGAGGCTCTTCCTGGACGTTAAGAGGGGATACCAGCTCCAAAGGCCCCATATATTTTCTATCGAGCACGTTTCGTCCTTAATCTCGGTTAATATTCGACGGATTTTCACCCGGTTTGTTTTGTACGATAGCTTGTCCAATGCTGCATATGAGCTTCATTATCAATTTTTGATTTTCGCTCTTGGTATTTTTCTAGGCGTTGCGAAAGCACGAGAAAAATTGAATGCAACTTTGAAACGCTCTTGTTAAAAACTAAGAACAAAAATGAAAAATCCGTATTGAAACTCGGATGCAGAATTCTTTCCAGAGTATTTTGATACCATACTCATTGAAATCCGCTCACCCGTTATCGAGATTAAAGGCAAAAATGCAGAGGTACCTAGAGCCGTGGGAGATGGTCCTGTCTTCCCCCTGCAGCGCCACGCCCCGGTAGCGCCATGCCGTGGATTAGAAGGGAGAAGTACCACTCCGCGTAAGGAAGCGCCCGTATTCCAAATCCCTATCCTTGCTTTTCGTGGTGTGAGTCAGAAGGGATCAGAAGCCCATTGTAGGAGGCCCACTTGGTGCCTTCAAAGCGGATTAACTGATGGTCAAGGTCGATAACACCGGCCCTTGGTAGGCTTTCCAAAGTGAAAACGGGTAGCAGCCTTTTGGTCGGGGACGTTTCCATCAACGAAGGAAACGAAAAGGAGCTCACATGTTATATTATCAATTTCGCTTTTGGTAGCGGAAAAGACAAAATAAAGCAGATCAAAAACTGAAAACACAAAAGGTTATTTAGAGATTCCCGTAAAGATTCCAGTAATCCGTGCGTTGTCAGGAATACTTGTTCAATAAAAACCGATAGATGCATGACATGTCACACTGCTTCATAACAGAGATTCATGTCCACTTTTATCGAATGATTTCTTGTTATCTCTCGGCGGAAAGCTGTATGCGAACGTTTCACGAGTATTTATACAAATTAGAAGCGTATGTGTATGGCTCAAGATGAAAGTTTCGATTAAGGTTAAAGCATAAAAAGTTCAAGATCAAGGTAGAACGGCAACAGAAGGTGGTTTTGTGACAAATTTACAAATTTACAAAAAACCTGGACATAGCGGTGGAAACACTGAACTTGGACCAACCTAATAATAAACTAACCACCGTACTGTTCAGTCGTCTCCGCCCTACTAAGCCTAACGGGCGCTAAAATGTGGCTTTCGTTCGCTAAACCGACTTGGACAGATATAGAAAATACGTTAATTTTAGTGGTTAAATAATGATGTGATTTTAAATCCGTCTCGTGTCTTGGAAGATCTTGGTGACGCAGGCATGAGCGTACCGAGACGGGGACAAGGTCACTTTGTGAAATTGCGCACTCTTTATTAATAGGTCATGATTTTTTTCTCAGAGTCATCATAATATGAACCTTTGAACACCCGCACAGTCCGCAGCGCCCGTCTCCAGGGAAGGAGGTGACGTGGTTGCACGCTTTGCCCCCCTGGAAACACTTTGCTGCCCCCCCCCCCCCCCTTGGGAAATAATCCTCTAGGAACGCCCCATGGACGGAGATCCTGACAAAGACGCTTCAGGTGTGCCTTGAAGTGGACGACCTCTCGCCTTACCCTCTTCACTGGTGGATTCCTAGATCTATTTGAAGCAACTTACACAGCTAAAAAAGAAGTTCAGCTAACATAAAAAAGTCAAGCGCCATAAACGCGAAATAAAATCACAATGTATAAGTGTGGTGAAAGAGGCGGTAAGCAATTGTCCGGCCTCAGCAGTTTTTGGTGAGCAATTCTGCGCCCACGTTAGAAGAGCGCCAGCGGTTGCGGTGAGGAAACGGAAACAGACCTTCGAGGATCAATGTTTGCGAACGCGTGGATAGGTTGGGACAAATCCCACGACGTCATATTTATCAAAACTAGAAATACATTTTATGACACTTCCGTGTCACATACAGAAACACTATTTGCGGCTACTTTGCGCTAAAAGCCCACAGCTCTTTGCGTGAAACGACCATGAGGTTGATTTCCGAAATGTATCCCATGTTCCTATTCCATGTTGTTTTCCTGCTCCGAATAAAGTTGTAAAAGCTATACGGAAATATGTCTTCAATGGAAACACTGTAGCTTTGCAATTTTCTGCATCACTCAGTATCAGATGTGGATGATGTGTTTCGCAAATATGAACTGAGAGACGGTTGAAAATACGTCGGTACGAGCGGGAACATACGATTGGGCGTATTCGGAGCTATTCGAAAATGTTCATTATTTTCCATTACATTCGATGCGGCTTTGCTCGTGAGAGGTAATTGAAATCCTAGGGGATCGTCAGATACGTCTGCCTCAATGGCACGCAAATACAGGAAATAATAAGAAAAAAATATGTCTTGCCGGCGTGTCGTTTGTTTTACTTCTTTTTTATCTGTGTCTGGTTTTGCAATTCACAGAAAGTAGTTTGAACCAGCTGGACAAGTTGGTGAAACATGGTGATGATGATTATTGCAGTTTTTATGGTGAAACATGCTGTCTGAAGATCAATAAAACGCCCTGAACAGTGAACAGGAAAAAAGAAACGTCACAACACATGTACTGACCAAAAAAGAAGAAAGAAGGAAGTAGTTTTAGCTGTAGCGTATAGAAAAGGTTGCCGCAACTGGAACCTGTAGCGGAAATATTTTTCCGTTGCTCATTTTAAATATAGCCGTATTTCACTCCGCAACTGAAAAAACTAGCGAACACAGTAGCGCCGCTGTATGGACAACACTAACCGAACCACAGCCAAAGAATTAGACCCAGAGCCGCAAATTTAACTGTGATATTCAGCAGAGAGGATCAGCGAGAATTGTGTTGTTGCGCATGTAGATGTTTCTAGAATGGTTTGGAGAGAGAAACACAAAAGGTTGAAGTTGATGTTGGCAAAAAATAATAGGGAGTGATTGAATTCGTCACAAAAACGGGGACCAATCCCACATCATCATCATCATCATCCATTCATCTATGTTGTTGTTGTTGTCGTCACAAAAAAAAAAAGCTAATGGCTGTTACGAAACCGCGTTTTCGAAGCACAGCTTTAGAACACGACACATTTAGAACACGAAGTTGAGGATACGATTTCCACAAATATAAATTATGGAAACAGAGTTACGAAAGCCATGAATGAACAAAGAAGGAAGTCCGGGCCAGCTGCCGTGCTCGAACCCACATCTTCAGGGTTGCCGGTCCAGGGCTCTACTAAGGCCCGCAGCTGGCTAACCTTTTCAGTGACTTCCTTCTTTCTTCATTCATTCATTGTTGTTAGGCACTTGGGGCTTTGTGTGTCTGTCCTTTCTTTTGTGTTCCAGCTTCAGAACATCAATTTCCATTGTGTACGAAAGCCATGTTTGTCTTCTACATAATCTAATCGAGCCTTGTCAAGCCTCCCGACTGGTACGGGACCTGATTTGTTTAAATTCATTCTGTCTCCAGCGTAGGATTCTAATCTTTCCCGCGCGTAGTTTTGCTTTTACTGTACTATGTCTTTATTTTTTTACTTGCGGAAAATCAGTAAGCTAAAGCGAACATTGCATCGATATTACTCTATAAGAAAACTTACTTATAAAAGATTACTCTATATATATATAATGAAGGGAGAAAAGCCATTAAAGAAACAAGTAAATGACACTAGACGTGTTTGAAATTTCAAACACGTCTAGTGTAATTTACTTGTTTCTTTAATGGCTTTTTTTCCCTCATTATAATTCACGGGCTTGCACTGTGGCATTGAGGAGTGCTCAGTCACCCTCCCAGGTGTATATCGCTCGCTGAGCGACCCCTGGTTTGCCAATTCCGAACGATGCGCAGCTACCCAGAGCTGACGAGCCGCAAACACGGCGAAACACGTGTCCTCTGGTGCTGTCGCATCGTTCCATGAGTATCTATATATATATATATATATATATGAACAAGATAGTGTGATGTGTTATTCTCTACGCTATACTAGAGATGCAAAATTTCCGGAAAATTTGAGTCGCTCGAAAAAAACAGTTTTTTTTTCGAAAAATTTGACAAAATGGAAACAAACGCGGTTACTGCTGAGTCGAAGCATTGCCGGCCAAGCCACAGCATAGAATGAGCTAGAAACTTTAGTAGTGTTCACCCTCTAGGCATAAATGCAGAGCAGAGCATCCCATGAGACTGCTGTCTACTCTGCGATAGGTAATTGGAACAACCCGTCCACTCTGACCAGAACTCCGACATTATGTGAACGCGACGGCGATCGTTTGGAGCATACAGACGGAGCTCTAAGTTGGTGGTTGTTGGCGGATTAGAGGCACCCTTGGCACTGTTGGCGGATTGGAACGCATCGAAGGCACGAAAATTTACATTTTTGAATTTTGTCGCCTGGAAATTTTGGTCAATTTTTCCGGAGACGAGGAAAAAAACGAAAAAAAAACTACTTTTTTCCAAAATTTCCGGGTTTTTTTCGGGGCTTCGCATCTCTACGATATACCCCACCGCGCTTCTACTTTAGAAAAAAGATTTTTTTTACACAAAAACAACAGATGTATTTGAATGATGATGAGTGGGAAGTTTCATCGCCAGGGGGCGATACCCTACTCCATTGCCGGCGGTAATGCGGTGAAATGGAATATTAAGTCTCCTCACAGTGAAGACCGAAGTCCTACAGTGTCCAAAAACTTTAGAAGTGCTTTTAGGGCGGAGCGTTGGTGGGCTGGGGTTTGCCATGAAAGTCGCTGACAAGGGCGGAACAAACGCTCAAACCGTTAAGGTGCAAGAGCTCCTGCGTGCTCTTCTCGATCTATGTCGCGTTTCGTATCATCATTCCTCAAGTCATAAACCAGTACACATTTGCACCTTTTTGCCCCCTACACTGATGTCGTACAAGAAACCATGCACACAGACATATCGAATCATCGAGCATAGACCAGGGAGTACTCTCAGTTGGGTGCGGGTGAGCTTTTCGAAAAAAATATGCGGACTGCGTGTGGATGCGGGTGTAATTTGTAATGGGACGCGGGTTGCGTGTCGGGTGCGGATTTGCACACGCGGGTGCGGCTTGGATGCGGGTCAAATAATTTTGACCCGCGCAGGACTTACTTCAAACTCAGTGTCACAATCCCGAAATCCCGTGCCGGGATCCCGGGATTGACAGCGAAAAGTCCCGAAATTTCGGGACTGGAAAAAATGGCTCGGGATTGACAACCCTAATCTTGACTTAGCCAAGCCAAAGAATATCGCTTCATGAAGCGATATCAGACGACACCAGATGATAGCAGACGACACCATCTGCCCTGTCGTCTGCTACGGAATATATTTCGGCTGAGCCGCAGGATATTCCGTACAGTTTCAAGAGTATGAAAATACGTGTCGTTGAGCACTCGCGCTCACGTGGAAGCAAAAAGCTATGACGTTATGGGCATCTTCCGCTGGAGTATTCTGGGGAATGTCGCTTGCACGAAGACACTGTACCCCGGGAGTCCTCTAAGTGCTAATAACGGTACAGGAATGGATACAGAAAATTTATTTACATGCACGATGTGACGGAAAGGATGATGGTATATATACAATGCACAATGGAATATACAATGCTCAATGAATCATGCATTGATATAGAAGTGGAATGTAGTGGTATACAAACGTTCTACAACCTTTAAATCGGGAACGACGTGTGAGAGGCATGTACAGAAAGACAGCTGCGGTTGGAAGAATTTATGTGTTTGCTCACGAGCTGTCATCTACACGTGTGGTCAAAAATAAAGCCGATAAAGTATCCTGGGACAGTTTCTCCAACTCCGCAAGCCGAAACGTAAACGAAAGACTGTGTTGCGGCTGAACAACTTTCGAAGGATACACAGGGAAGCTCGATTCTCTGTGCGGAGCTTAGAGTGATCCTTACAGGCCTGGGCAACGCTTCAAAAACAGCTTGTTTTCGTCACCAGTTTATCTACAAACCATTCAGACTGGTGTCGCTCTGAGTTTGTTTTCTTGGTTTCTTTTTCTTTTCTTTTTTTTTATGTAGAGGAAAGTTTGAGATCAAGACAAGAAGAACGTAAAGATGAGTGAGGCACCTTATATTAAGGGGGCACTAAAGAGGATTTCTTTTTCTTTCGAAGCAATGGCGTTACTTTTATACGAACACAAAAGGAACGTCGCTTATTCTTTGCGTCGTTCGTGAATTATGATCGATAGAAAAAACGAATTTACGCTCTCCTTCTTCCTCACGAATCTCGACAATGCGGAGCGGCCTCCTATTGGTCCCCTCAAACGGTTCTGTCCAACCATCGCGGGAGATCGTTTGAGGTGACCAATGGGAGGCCCCTCCGCATTACTCCTTTCCGTTCCTCCGTGTTGGAGCCAATGTAATGGCACCTTTCATTCCGCGGGGACAAATTAGTACCCCTTTGATACACGCGTATAGCAGTCTTGGGAAGTAAGTAGTAAGTAGTAGTCTTGGGAAGAAGTAGTTACAAGTAACAAGTAACAAAAAAATGTAACTTGTAACTGTAACTAGCTACTTTTCTCAGTAACTATTTACTTTATTTCGAAATTGTAGATTTTCACGATGATTTCCCCACTTTGCATTCATATCACAACTCCATTGAACGTGGGGCAGTCACCATCAGACCCCAAAGCGACAAAAAAGCGAACGATGATGGGCAACAAACACACACACAATGAATCTCTGTTGCTCCACTCCAGCTAGCTGAAGCACACAAGGAAGGAAGGGATCCGCAGTACCCTAAGTATACCCTCAGTAATCATCGAATTATTAGAAAAATATTTCTCAAAGATAACACTGATATCCCCTCTAGTGCCCGGGATGAGCGACTGTTTAGCGTGATGGGCAGAGATGTTTTTTCGCAATTTAAACGAGGGAAGCTCAGTGATGTAAACTTGGGACACCAGTTGCTGCTCAAGTGTAATATGTATAGTAAATAGCACACTGTACAGAACTTCCATGTTCGCAATAAAGCCTGTTGATACCATGTCTTTGTTTGGAAAATCCGCAAAGTAACTGTAACTTAACTAGTTACTTTTCTCCGGGAATACCTAACTGCTTGATAACTGCATAACTGCTTAACCTAACTGCTTTTCAAGTCATGAACTGCTTGGTTACGTTTTTTTGCTCGAGTAACTGTAACTGTAATTTAGTTACATTTCAAAGTAACTTTTCCCAAGACTGACGTATAGCCTCTGTTCCAAATACCGGCGCTTGCCGACGGGAACCCCTTTTGCGTCGATATCTGCACAGGGTTCGTCTAGCAGTCATTATGCATTTCGATCCCGTCGTAAAAATAGAAGACGGGGATTATGCTGCCCCAGACTCTGCAGACCGATAGCCGCCGTTTTTAGACGGATAGCCATTTGTCTGGAGTTTGTTGGTATTTTTTTGCGAGCCTTATGGCCTCCGTAGAGAAAGATTACAAAAAAAATGAAAATCACATCCCGCGCATTTCCAGCGGCCTGCCCCACTCAAAAGGCGTCGCTTTTTTCTTGTGTCTGGTTCGTTTTCAGATTACCACACATAGGTGGCGCTGCCTACAACACTGGGACATGCTGACGTTATGCCAAGTTAACTATAGTTATGCGCTAGGCATGTTTAGGGTGCCTCAGCATTCACCCTAGTCGTGTTCTGTATGTTGTGCCATCTGTGTGTGGTGATATGAAAATGAAGCACATAGGAAAAATGGCAGTCAGAAGGGCCATGGAAAACGCATGGGGTCAAATTTTCAACTTCAACTATATTTACCAACTTTTTCATAGTTATACACGTATTTACAAGCGGGACTATTAGGGGAAAAACTGTCATACAGGCCCTAGAGTGCTTTTTTTTTTTTTTGTTGTTGTTGTTGTTGTTGCTGCTGCTGCTGCTTGATTTTGGCTGTTTTGTTTGTTTGTTACAGCACCCTAACGCTCGCAAAAAATAATTCATAGCTTGGCTATCGGTGGTTATCGGCTATCGTGCAAATAGCTATGGGCCTGCAAACTTTGCGGCGGCATAAAACACATCTTCCGTTTTTACGATGCGATCGAAATTTGTAGTGGTTACTAGACTATCTCTGTACCTCACCTGACGCAGTGTATCTTTCACTTTTTGACTAATATGTTGTCCATGTTCCTCTTTAAGTATGGATATACGGAGTACGAATGAATCTTTTACAGTGCGCGCGCACACACACAGATACAGAGGTAAATTTTAAGCGAATCTTAAAGATGCAGAGGGTTAAGGCAATCACTTACTGTCGCAGGAATTACACACAGACAATACATGACTGATAGGCGGGGATCAAGCAGCATGTATTTATGTGAATGGAACCGTAACTAGAATTATAATTTGATCTGATGATGGTGCCCATAGCATAGATAAAAATATGAAGCTGTATCATTTAGTTCGCTTTGATGACGCATGCTAATGAATTTACGTCTGTGCTGAGAATACTCCAGTTGTGAAAAACATTGTCCCGCGTCACTGAGTTACACAGCGGCGGAATACTCGAAATTGTTTAGGATTCCTTAACACGTGTAATATGTAGGGTGGTGCAATTAGCTGCGATGAGTTAAAACTTTCCAGTAACAAAAAGGAGCTGGAAACATTTTCAAGTGCGGGGGCACACATCAACCGGGATGGCAAGCGTCTTTTCTTTTCACAACCAAGAAACATTGCGGGGCTTTCCTCTCCAAACACGTGGCACCGAAACGGGATTCACTCTCAACCTGGGTGATGTATGCTCTCTTCGTTTCCACTTCAGGCAACACGGAGGAGACTTCCACGCGGAAATGAAATCACGCCTTCCGAAAGAGGGCGGTCATCAGTAACAACACACGAGAAGTGCGATACCCAGGCCAAGAGAGATAGGCCTATTGCAGTGGCCGGATATGAAAACCATATGCCAGAAACAGAGACCCATAACCGCAAAGGCGAAAAGGACGACGACGGAGGAGGAGGAGGAGGAGGAGGAGGAGGAGGCGGAACGCTGAAATATGATGGTCTAACGTGTCAGGGGTGATGGGGGGAAAATTAACTACTGCAATGCTGCATAGAGGGCGTTCCATGGCAATAAATGAAATGAATGACGGCTCACCAACATATTTTCGTGACTCCCAGTAGTAAGACGTATAGGGCACTAGAAAAACAAGTTTCAGAGTACCGCCAGCCTTTTCCCTCGCCGCCGCGATGGTTATTGGCCGAATCCACCTACGTGGCTGTGATCCGCCGTATACCTTCCATATATTTGTCTTATTTGGTTATCTGTTGTACAGAGAATTGTACATTCCTGTGTATCTGTACACAAAGTAGTTTCTGTACCGGCCAGGATCGCCTGCACAGGTAATCTCACGCGAGTTTCCATAAAATTGTATTTGTCGCAGAGCGTTAACACAGCGGGCCTATTTGGCGTGGAAGGGAAATGGCGGGGTTGCCTGGTTACGTGAGGCGAAGCCAAGTCAAGCTAAGCCAAGCAGTTGGCGGTACTCTGAAACTTGTCTTTCTTAGTGCTTTAGTAAGACGAAGACATATTCAGCATATCGCTCGGCACAGCTAGAGGTCGCTCCTCGCTCTCTTCCTGAATGCCAATGGTGGTGGTGGTGGTGGGGCTGGGGGGGGGGGGGGAGTATTTGGATGTGATGTAAAGTTATTTGTTGTTGCAATGTACTTGAAGCAAAGACAGCTCGTAAGAGGTTGTTATTCAGTGTGCTGGCAGGCCATCAAGCCACGTGGGAAATGTTGGGGAGTGAAGAGTTTTCCCAGGCTCCTTGCCAAGCTGTCGGAGCAGTCTTCTACAGCTGCTCAAAGGAATTCGGCAGAATAAATGTTTAGAACGATAGACTTCCAAGCTGATGCTCAGGATCCATACGTGGATAGATATACTTCATGATGCCTTCTGGATTGAGAGACTTCAGCTCCCAAGAGCTGGAGGTATCCCACCTTTAACTTCAGAGAGCTGGCTGTGTTTCGTATTATCTCTGTTTCTATGAAGTACCGCTGTAACTGGACAGTAATTTCCACCATGCTGCTAAGTTATTTCGTATCCCTACTGCGTCACTCACGATCATCAAGCCACAAATTATCGTCATCAGCACACTTGCCCTTTCCGTGACGAGTGAAGTTTCACTTTTTCATTTTCATTTCCACTGAGAACAAACACAGCCATCGCCATGTACGCAACACCATACTCCATCGACACCTTCCTTAGGCAGGACACACGGACTCGAGGAGCTCATTTTCTTAGAGTGCCATACAAAGTTTCCAATTATTTTGGTTCTAGTATCGACCGCTATTCCCGTGTGCTTCGTTCCGCCTAGAACAACTTCGCTCCAGTGGCTGCCTCACGTCCTCATTATGAGGCGAAGCACACTTTACGGGGCAGCTCGTTCGCGTGTTACATCGTGACTTTCGAGAATGCAGACACAACGAAATAGCAACTTTGAAACTCGATAGGAGCGGTAGGTTGCATTTTGTTTTTGTTTCCACCGGAAACAAACCAGGAAGGACCGGTGGGAGAAGAAAGAAGACAGCGTGGCGAAACATTTTAAACTTTTATTAGTTCGCGCGTGGAAAGGTTTGGGAACACAACAAAGACGGTGTATTCGCACGAGCGACATTCTCCAGAATATTCCAGCGGAAGATCATTAAAACGTCAGAGCTCTCTGCTGACATGTAAGCGCGAGCGCCCAACGTCAACGTGGGGAACGTCCTGCGGCGCAGCGACAAGATATTCCGTAAGCAGACGACAGGGTTTGCGATGTCGTCTGCTAAATGTGCGCGATGTGCCACTTCCGCTGTCCGTCGCCGCGCAAATGCCCCACATGCTCAGAAGCCACGGAACTTCCGACTCGCGAGCGGTTTTTGCTTTTTATTCCTTTTCAATGTTCCGTGGAGATGTGAATATACGAAGATGAGAGGCAGAGGAAAAAAAAATCAGACGACAACCAGTGATCAAGAGAAGTCGATTGAGTGATAAGTGTTTCCCATGCGCATTGCTGTGGCGCGAAGGAGTACTAGAACTTTGCATTTGCTGTCGTCATATTCACCCATCTTCAAAGAAAAATAAACATTCGTAAATTTCCGGGAATGAATCCGTGTCGTCCATCTCGTTAGGACACATGCGACGTTACTGACGCATGGCGGCGATTGTCAGAGGAGCGGTATTCCCCGACTTTCCTCGTCTCATCAATAGGTGGCACCATCATACTGAGTAACAGGAGGTAATCGATGAGACTGAGCAGAAAACCCGGCGGGGACACTTCCTGCAAAAACAGTCTGACATTGTGTTCGATCACTAAAGTTCTTGCAAGTTCGCAAAAGAGAGGACGACGCAAGGAGCGCATTTCACGTTTCATCAGTTTGAGCGGTGTATTTAAAAAGGTGCGTTTGCGTTGTTAATCGCGCTATGTTTTCCTTGGGAAGCGCGTGCATGCAGGACTGTCGAATAGCAAGAGGGCTTCACCTCGTACATGCGAACATCATGCAAAGCGCGCTTTACGGAACAACCAGCTAGTCTGCTTCACATCATGCACGCAAGGTATAGGTGAAGCGGCTCTACAGGATTGGCAAGCAAATAACAAGTTGGCTTCACCTCGAGCACAAAAGCGTTTGCTGAAACAAACTTTACAGCCTGAAAACGAAGTCCGTTTCACCTCACACACGCAAGCTTTAAGTGAAGCGGCTCTACAGGATTGACAGACAAATAGCAAGTTGGCTTCACCGCACGCATAAATGCATCTGGCGAAACACACTCTACAAAAGAAACAAGTCTGTTTCACCTCATGCACGCAAGCATTAGGTGAACCAGATATACAGGACTGATACAAACAGCAACTTGGCTTCACCGTACGCACAAAAGCGTTAGGTGAAGCGCACCTCGCAAAAGCCTCGCTTTCTGTGTTCGCTTTGATCGCATGTTCCCTCGTCTATCCAACGCGTACGTCAACGCAGCCGTTTTAAAATGTATGAAGCAACAGGGTGGTGGTAGCGATAGTAGGAGATAACCGCTGTTGGCCTCATAGCTCTGGGCATCCTCATAACTGTAGCTGAAGATGATGATGAGATGACGATGACAGGAAGATGTGGGAGTCGCGTAGGCAGGCTCGGTGGCTTTGTGGTTCGTCCGATTAGAAACCCGACTAGGGCATGAGTTATTATAGAAGCCTCCAACGCAGCCTCGTTACGCAAAGCAAGCGTCCTATATTCTGGGCCCTCTTGCGTCTCGCGGAGAAGGTGCCGCCGGTGTGTAAAATCGCCTGCAGGGTATCGTTCTTGCAGTCTGTGAGAAAGTTTTGGCGCGTCCTCTCTCGCGCGCGGCAGTCCTTTAGGATGGGCTTGATTGTTTCAGGCTTATGACAGCGCCTGCAATTTGCATCGTCTATGTCGCCGATTTTGAGAAGCAATGAGTTAGTAAGCGCTGACATAATAATGTTGTAGCATAACAATTGTCCAATCATCATCTTCAGCCCAACAAGTAGGAAGAGAAAGAAAGCGGAATGGTGCGTAATATCGAGAAAATGAAACAGGAAGTGATACAGGTAGCAAACGAGATCAAAAGGAAGATTAAAACGAAATACAGTTGTTCTTCTATTGTTCCTACATGGTCATTATGAACCTGAATGGCGTGTTTCTAATATGGACCTTATGGTGTGTATTTGCAATTTAGTGACAGAATTCTCGCAAAGTTTGCTTGCACATACGTTAGTCTGGAGCACAAAACGCATGTTTGGAAAGGTGCACAAATGGTCCGTATACTCCAAGACGAAAATGTAGAATTTCCTCCAAAGCTGGTAGAGCGACAGTATAGTTCTACCATTCCCTGCCAATCCACGCGCGCGTGCTCCTCCGCGGGCAAAAGCGGCATCGTCACGTTTCCTTGCTCCTCCCTCTCACGTTTGCTCTAAGAAAAAAGGGAAGGGAAGGGTTTGTTTCTACTCCGCAGTTACACCCAAAAGGTAAAATTGGTTTGAGTAGAAATGTAGTTGCAATACAGCTCTACTGAGATGGGTAGAAAATTCTACCTTTTTTTTCTTAGAGTGTATAGTCCATATTTTTGCCGTTATCTTAAATGCATCATATTTATACATACAGAATGTTCACGCGTGGTGAACCAAGCTTTTAAAAACATAGTTCCATATCGTAAATGAATGAAATGCACGTTGGTGACAGTCTTGTTGGTGACATGTATATTTCCGACATAACGGCGTTATTACTGAAGCGTTGCGACTCTTTGCTGAACATGGTAGTTAATTGCGACTATAAACAATATTATAGTATCTCGCATACATATCTATGTTCTGAATAATGATAATAATAATTGGGAGTCGATTTAAAGGGGTTGTGACACTTTTATATATTTGGCTCATTACATCAAGCATGTATTGTACTACACTCCAGAGTACTGAGAACAAAGGGATTATTCTTCTACGTGTCGTACTAAGCAAGACACAAACCCTCGAACACACGCCCGAGTAAAGCACAGACGTCAGAGACCTCAGAGCTCCCACTGGTAGCCGTAAACACGTGATCTCCCTCGAGCTGCCTCACTCGCTGCGACGAGGAATGTGACGTCAGAGCAAGCGAGCTTCGGTATTCACGGTGCCAATTTTCTACGATTCTGTATTACCATCTTCGCTGTAAAACACAGTGGTTCAGTGGTAATACACAGTGGTTCAGCATAGCAGAGCGAAAAACGTTACAGAATTACGTGAATTCAAATTTCGTTTAAAATGTCACTCCTTCTCTTTCTCCAACTCTTTCTCTTTGTTGCTCTGAGATTGTCTCCACAGGGTTGTAACCTTGACGAGAGTTACCTGGATCAATAACAGACATAAAATCTTGGACAAGGGCATGAGGATGCTTGAGCTGTGCCCAGTGTGACCTGCATCATTTCCTTTCTGCGGAGAACTCGTTCCGCGGCCCCGGCTTAGTCACTTGGATTCCATAAACTCATTAAGCTTGTATCCTTTAAAGATTGATGGTCGAGCGCGTTCTTCTTCGGTTGGTGCCTGTTCCATGGAAGGCTAATGAATTCGCAGTGAAGCCTTCGAAAGCCGGAAATGAGTTCAGCAGGGCATTCAAGAACGGATGTGACGGCGAGGTTCTAGTCGCGCCTTCCGTTTCCTGTTTAGTGGCACTTTTCACTGATGAAGAAAATGGCTTGTTGCTAACCATTCTCTTCTAGAAACGTTCGAAGCTACGGACGATGCATGCCAGTGAATCTTATGGCGAATTCGCGTTGTCATTTCCAGGCAGATTTCTTTGCCAGATTCTGAGCACTCATGTTCGATTGGTGAAAACGTAGCAATCTCGCGTGTAGCGCCAGGAATATTTTGCCTGGTCGTGATCTGTCTTGGTCGTCTTGGCAGCGCGTTGCCCTACTGTATCCGGTGTCGTCACATCCGCGCACCGCGAGAGCCCGCATTGGCTCTGATTGGCCCGCACTATACCCGCACGCCGAAGTTAACATGGCTCAGCAGACGACGCAGACGGTTAGCAGACGACGGTTAGTACTTAGCAGACGACGCAACCAGAACACGAGCGACCGCGACGCCCCTAGCGTGATCCAAGCAGATAAAACCGCTAGATTCCGGGCACTCATGTTCGGGTGGTAGCGGTCACGTGATCCAGCGCGGTCGCCGCCACGAAATGACCACGCGAATTTGTCATCACTCAGCCTTGGTTCGGCAAATTCGTTCATGATGCTGGCTATCGCGGACATCGTTCAACATCACATCGCGGATAATGAAGTCATGCGACATTGAGTGATGGGCTGCTGTGCAAATATTGAAGTCGAATAACTGGCTTTGAAGATGAATGATTCCGATGGCGATGTCGAATGATATATTATGATGTGCAGACGTATAACAATAAGATGAACACAGACGTAGATTGAGTATAATCGCTTCCTGTTGTTGCTCGTTGGGAGCTCCCGTGGCAGGAGGTTTTCCAGGCGAATGTCGGCACAATTTCCCCATTTTCCTTCTTTTTTTGGAAGAGCAAGCCGACCGCCGTCTGGCTGACCTTTCCTTTCTTTTTTTTTTTTTTGTTGTAATAAAGATATCTCCCCCCTAAAGTCGACCCAGGACGCATGCCAACACCCCCCTTGTCCTGTCCTCCACTCCTTCCTGCTGTCCCCTCTCCATCTGTCCACCGCCTCTGTACGCCGCTCATAGCCACAGTTGCTTCGCCGGCGGTAACACGGAATATAAAAAAAGTTACAGTTACGAGTTACTTTTCTGAAAAAGTAGCTACATACTACCAGAGACTGAGGAAGAGTTCAACCCGTTCAACCGCATTGGCGGCCATCTTGAGAAAGAAATGGGAAACCTAACTTGCAGGTTCTTTCGTTCGCAATTCACGAGCCACGCAACGGATGAATCTCCCGTTCCTTTTATATTGGTGTCAAAGTAACGGGATCTTTCATTCCGCAAAGGAGATTTTTTTTTTTTTTTTTTTTGCTCTTTAGTGACCCTCTAAAATGCCATGCTCTCCAGATCGAGGACGAGGTAATTCGAAAGAAATGATCCACCTACGGCATTTTCTGTCGTTCCTTTTCCTGTCTTTTTTGCAGGGTCGTTTAGTGAATGTATTTAGCTCCAATGGACGCTTTTGATAAGTTTACCAAGTAGAAGATAATACACGCCCACGACAAGGCAAGAGCGCAGTCCGTTCCGCGAAAGGCCGGGCAATCGATGGGTGAATACAAACCTGAACGGCGTTTTTAACAGGGCGACACCGCTTTTATGTAATCCTGAAAAATGACGTTTCCATAAGGATTCGTGTCCCGCTCCCTTTATCGCCTTTCTATCGTGCCTCCGCTTTATGAGCAGTAGTAAAAATAATGCTGAAGGCCGCACTGACAACGTGTAAAGGAATTTCTATTGTAACGCCGCTGCATCCCGCTATAATATCGCGGTCACATGGGCAGTCGTGAATAATCATTGAAACGCAATTGGATTGGATTGGACTGGACTGGACTGGACTGGACAAGATTGGATTGGATTGGATACGGCTTTTTCATTTGCAGAGGGCGGTAGCATTAGCCACCTAGCCTAAATAAAAGCTTGAACATGCGTAGTAGCGCCATCTTGCGTGTAATGTGTCAACCTGTCAGGGTGCATTGGATCACATGCTCTTTGAGAAGTCCAGATTCAGGTTCGCCTCTGAACCATGGCAGACGTTCTCAAAGAACGTCACAGGCGAAATACGCGTTATACACGTGATGGCGCTGCGTGCATTCTCAATGGCCATTGGTTTGAATGATAATTGAAGGCTGCGAAGTATAATACGGCGAAGTATACGGGGTATAAGACGGCTTTTATGAGGACTCCAGCTTTATGGACTACCTCCTACTCTTGCGGCATCGAAGCTGCTTGATCGTAGATTCTGATTACAGTAGATATATCTTCCGATGTAGATACCTCCTTAGATAGATTCTGAGCAGATATCTCAAGGACAGGGGGAGTATGATCTCCTAACAACGAGTGTGTCACAGCAGTGTAAGCACAATCTAATCTAATCTAACGATAAGGCAAGGATTGCCATTGTCCCCACCGCTCTCGCTCTGCCCACCCAGTAAAGAAAATACTCTGGAAAAATTTAGGCTATACAGTCCGGATAAGAAACAGGTACGCTGACTGTCAAAAGATGGCAAATATGGCGTACGACGCGATACCTTGTTGGGATTAATGTTGCCTACGTAGCTGACAGTATTGTTGTCTTGGTCGATTGGCCGCCGCCACAACTTCCGGTGTCACGAAGACTTCCGGTCCTTCCGCGACTAAGGACGCTCGGAACCAGCCGCCATGTAAAATTATATCTTTCGCTTTCCTGATTTGTTGAAAACGGGAGGCGTACGCCTTTTTGTGGCAATTTGAATTGCCACAAAAAGGCGTATACGACCCTTTCTCTCCTCAAATCAGAAGCGATAACTGTATCATTCGGCACAGGGGTTGGCGCAGAGCGTGTTTGCTGTGAAACCGGATGTCGTCTTGGCGCCAACGATGAAACGATGAAAACGCCATGTATATGGTACGCTGTTGCCTTTGCGTACTTAAGGGATAGCTTGGTGGTTCTGCGCAATGTGCAACGCTCTGTTTATGTATTGCGCGTGCGCAGTATTACCAACACTATCCCTTACGTACGCAAAGGCGATAGCGTACTATGTATAGTAAGACTCGCTAGTAATGCCTAAAAGAGTCCTTGGTGTGCATCTACAGAGAAAGATAACGTGAAGGCAAGCACACTTCCTGTGTCGTATTTCGCCTCTTTTTTTTTTTTTTTTCGTACAACGAAACAAATAGCTTCCTGTGTCACGCCACTTGAATGTAAGGGCCTAGCAGGTAGAAAAATCGCTTCGTCCGTACCAACAAGGTCTACTGAGCTCAGTTATTACTCAAATAGTGCAGCCGGCTTCCACGTTGGTGGTGCCAATTTCTTCATGATTTTCTTTCTCACTCATACTGTACCAAAAGTTCACTTAGACGAAAGAGTTGTGAGTAACACGGCGTCCCGCCATAAGGCGCTTACGTTACACGTGATCAGGATAAATCCCATTGTTGTTGTTGTTGTTGTTGTTTTCTTCTTTTTTTTTCACAATCTTCCGCCTTTTTGTTCATTTAATCGTTGTTTCGAGAGCCAGAAAAACGTCAACACACGCCAGTTAAAATCGCTTTCGATCGGTTTGAGTTTCATATTGCAGGATGAACCGTGATGGTATTCTATTTTCTCCATACACAAAAGTACTTTCGCCGTGGATCAATCGCGGTATTCATGGCATGTGTACGTTCGCACGAAACGAATCTCGACGGCGACAACAACAGCAGCAACGAGCAGCAATTTTGATAATGGGTGGGGCAGTTCATTGTCAGATGCGGTACTCTATCTCACCGCTTGCGGTAATCATAGACATTCGACAGCATCTCGGCTTCCAGTTACCCCAATTTAAAAACATTCTTCTACGGATCATATGCAGTTGAGTTGCCAGTGGATAGCTGATGTGACCGCTATCCACCAGAATGGGGCACGTTTATAGAGACGCCCCCAGCAGCACGACATCTTGGCCCAATATTGAACCAAGACTGGACCAATATTGGGCCAGTATTGCCGATACTGGTCCAATATTGTGCCAAGATGTTGTGCTGCTTATTGGGGCAGTATTCTCGTACAGCGTGTGCCACTACGTAACCACCTTCAGCAGGGCATGCGCCAATTGGGTAGTCCAATGGAAAGTTAGGATCAACTGAAATGGTGGCACTCTTAAATAAAGCAAGCAGGTTTGCTGTGTGCGTGTCCCACCAGGGAAAAAAATAAATATATTAAATAGACATAAAAAGAAAAGAGGCAGATTCCACGTTGCGTGTCTTCCCACTTCGCCTATTCCCATTTCGCCTAATGCATTTTAGCGGATTATCTCGCAATCCCTCAGGAGGTTCACCAACTTCCAACTCAAGGGGGTCCCCCATTTGGCCTAATGTATGCTGCACACAGTCCCACTTCGCCTACTGATTCGTGTCACGTGATGAAAGAATGCGGTGCACTGGCGTGTTG
The DNA here is from genome assembly GCF_037126465.1 of Ornithodoros turicata. Classification (NCBI taxonomy): domain Eukaryota; kingdom Metazoa; phylum Arthropoda; class Arachnida; order Ixodida; family Argasidae; genus Ornithodoros; species Ornithodoros turicata. The sequence continues at coordinate 20,393,806 of NC_088210.1, read as the reverse complement.
CCAAAAGTCACTTTCGCATTTTCACATAATTTTACAACCTCGTTGGGTTTTATTCAATCATAGCATTGCGTTAAATGCATTTTTTAGTACTTCCTGAAAAGTAAATACGAGAAACTCATTATTCTTGGTCTCCACATAACTTTATCCCTTTGTTAGTTCTATTCAAGCGTGCTGCCAAAAGTCACTTTACCTGCTACATTTCGTATCTATGTGCTACACCAATGAGGTCAGTCATAGGTCACGTGCACAGGGAGACGTCACGACCACCTGGTTGGTCACGGCGTACCCTTCGCCGTGCCTTCGTGTTCCCTTCGCTTTTTTCAGGAGTGGATTTTTCTTTCTTTGACTTCTTTCTTTTTTCTTTTCTGAAGTGAGGAAATATCCAAAAATGTGCCTCTTTTTTTACATTTCAAGTCGAATTCTACGAGCCGCACGAAAAATGTGCGTCCCTGCTAGCGATTTTCCAAAGTGGTGTCATCCCCATATCATCGTCATCATGTATTTTTCTCTCTCTCTCTCTCTTTACAAAGTGGTAGCAGGTACATTTCCGTATCCAGTCTGTATGGAAGCTGCTCCCCTTTTTTGCGTTAAACATTCATCCATCCATCCATTCATGAATCAACGAAAACGTTTTACTCGATAATAATCAATTCCTTTTATTGTTAGTGGTACGGCACATACCTTCATTTGCAAATGTAAAAGGTCCTTGTTTCGGACGACGTAAGGTTGTCGTCACGTCACTATCGGGGCGGGGCATGTAAGTAACGCCCACTTGTCGACAGTTCCGTTTCGCCTAATGAGATGGCACAGCAGTCCCATTTCGCCTAACGCCGGTCACCCCTCCCGCCTCTTTAATCCGATAATCCGGATTAGGCGCGATGGGAATAGGCAAAATGGGATGTAACCGCGTGTGGTTACATACGATACCTTATTAGAAGACGAACGAAAAACAAAAAGGAAGGAAGGAAAGGTCAGTCAAACGGAGTATCGTCTTGCTCTTCCACAAGTACATATTCACTAAATGAATGGGAATTGCACTGTATGCAATTCGCAAGCTCTCCAAACAAGCTCAACACCACAGGGTAAAAAGGTCGTATCACAAGAGCCCATGCATTAACTATCCGAAGTTACCAGCGGCATGGCTGAACAGGTTAAGGAGTCCCGCCCCTTGGTGGTAGCCAAGGCCGTGCTGAAGACTGGGAGGTGGTAGGTTCGAACCCGACCACAGGCTGTGCTGTCTGAGGTTTTCCCTGGGTTTTCCGACGGCACAGTTCCCCTAAGTCGGCCCAGGACGCATACTAACACCCCTGCCCCCCCTGCCACTCCGTTCACTTTGGCGACAGTCCTTGGGCCCTGGACCGACGTCCTGCAACACCGTCGTGCGCTGCAGATTTTCCTGGATTTTCTGCAAGACAGCGGTCTCCTTTATATCCTTTAATCCTGATGTGCAACGTTGCTAACGTCTCTCCTCCGCTCATTGTCGTTTTACACCTCATCCGGTCCAGTAGGCATCAAGGTAGTGGGCCACAACCCAGGTGGTGAATTTCCCCATTCATCATCATCAGTGTATTTGTTGTTGTTGTTGTTTCCAGCACCGTGTGTCTAAAATTTCCGGCGCACGTCAAAAGAACCCCAGGTGGTCGAAATTATCCGCGGTCCTATATCCTGCGTGGCACGTGCAACATGTCGCCATACTATAAACCTCTATACCCGAGAAACGTCATCATGACGTTGGTAGACAGACAGAAACCGAAACAAATCGGAAGGGGAGGGCTGGGTTCCACGAATGAGCGCTTGTTCGCCGCCTCCTACTGAAAGAAAAGTAGGACCGAAGCCGCGTCCCTTTTCAGGGACCATCGCCTCCAAGATCGGGGCTTGCGGGCGCGACCTTGTCCGCCCCCTAGCTTCGAGCGTAGTTCCACTCTACCAAATTGGTGGCGCTGTCCAAAACTATGATCTCATTTGTTTACAAACAGGGAGAGATCAATATAGGCATACAAACCTTACGTGTAGCCATCACGCGACCCCATTATTATTATCTAACTATCGGAAGTCATAATATCCCCATAGAATGCCTTAAAAGGCAGCGAAGATTATTCCCAGTGATAAGCTCTACTTCGTGCTAATTCTGACCAGCGCGGAACTCTACAGAGGACTGTAATTAGAAACACGCACGCGCCTCACAAACGCACCCCAATGAGTTCAATCGTGCCGGGCACGAACGGTCCACCTCATCAGCAAACCCTTTGAAATACTGAATACGGAAAGGATCGATTAACGTGGAATGTATGGCCATGTTGAACATGATACTAAGGAAACGGTTCGATATATACGCGGTGAGCCAAAGCGACTCTATCGGACGAGACAGAATGCTTTCCGACGTTGCTGGACCTTTCGGAAACATCCATATGACGTATGGTGTTAGCGTTCTAGAAACGTATCTCAACTATTTCTCCTGATATGATATCGCACTTGATCGTCAGCTCGATGGACTGTGTATCCGTCGTGCAAGACGGACGTCCACGTGAGGCCAAGGAAGCAGTGATGCAAAGCTATCGATAAATTCACTATCAATAGCACTGTTTTTTTCTTTAGGATCGATAGCTTGATTCTCAATATCGACGCTTTCGTTCCCGTCTTCGTTTTCGCACTGGTACAGTGACAACGAAAACAGAATCACGTGCGACTTAAGTTCTTTCCGTTTAGCTGTAATGTATAATGATGCACTACAAGCAGCGAAAGAAGATGCTCATCAGAATGATCGCACTCATGACACTGCAATGCCGCAATCAATGCAATTCAGAGAGTATCACGTGACCCTGCGGTTAATTTGAGCCTATGGTTTGAGCTGCGCATCAGAAGCTCGAGGTCAGCGTCGGAGGGAAAGCTGCTCTGAGTTGTATTGTAAAACTTGCAGGAGTGAGGTATTTTCTTTGTCTAATTTTATCTGCTCCCCGATAGTTTTCCGATAGACGACTATCGATAGTATACTATTGAAAGCCGACTATCGATAGTGCTAGCGATAGTTTTTTTTTTATTTTTTACTATAGTTCGTTTTACCAGTTTTTACTATAGTGCAAGATAGTTCGATTCTAATGCGACTATCGATAGTTTTGCGCCACTACAACACAAGGAAGACATCGCGGCTGTAATGTGCCTGCAGCATATTGAATTTACGTCAACGCAATCTAAGTTGGTAACACTGTGTCCTCCCAAAATATTATAGGGTTTTAGTGCATCGTACGCCTGTCGCCTTTGCGTATACGTAAGGATTTGACTCCGTGTTAGCGACGCGAAGCAACTGTGGATACGCACGTGAGGGATAGCGTGGCGTTTCTGCGCAATGCGCGAAGCACTCTTTATGTTTTGCGCATGCGCAGAACCACCAACGCCATCTCTTACGTATACGCAAAAGTGATAGCGTAGATGCACTCAAACTCACTATTGTTCCTCCGCTTGACGCCCGAAGGATCGTAAAATTAATTTATCGATTTGAGAAGTACGACGTCGTCGCAAGGCTGCGTCATTTAAATCATACCGGTTTAAACCGTGATTTTGGTGACTGATATTCGTCACGATTTAAATCGAATAATTTCTCCTGAGACAAAAAAAAAACAAAAAAAAAAACGAAAAACTGATTCAAAAATTCAGAAAGGAGCTCCCAAAACGTGGCAAAAGGGGCACACAATATAAATGTATTTTTATTCGCGATGTATATTAATTTTCGCGAATTTCGCGGCCGCTAAAGAAATCGCGAAAAACTGTACTCGCGAACAAAGCTTGACGTTTATCCCGCGGAAGGAAACAGCCCTGGAATCGCGAAATTAAGTACTCACGAATAATTTCGCAAATGACTGAATGCGCAATTCGCGAAAATTAATACATCGCGAATAAAACTACGTTTACAGTATTCGGTCAGTAATAATCCCAGCGAGGCTCACGCTAATAAAATTCGTTGTTATACATTGGTACCGCCCACACATGCCCAGTACCCACACAGTACCCAATTCTTTTTTATTTTTTGGGAATAGCAAGCCGACACCCTGTCTGGCTGACCTTTCCCTCGTTCCTCTTCTTTGTTATCACACACACACACAGCATCATTTTCCTCTGTACGCCCACATAGTCACAGTTGCTTCACGGCACAACATGGAATTTAAAAAAAAAAAACATTTTCCACAGACATCGTAACGCAAACGATTACGAGCAATGCTGCACTTCACACCGGACTTGCACATAACAACAACAACAACAACAACATGAATGACGATGGCATGAGATGTTTCACTGCAACAATTGCGACGCACATAACTTAAATACTCCACTCAGGTTTCTCTATCTCCAAAAAGATACGTTTGAATGTAGCTCGGTATCTTACTACCATTGTTAGAAATATTTTTGAAAGCGTTTACTATATAACTTCAATACTTTTTATGTCGATTGATTGGAATGGCGAAAGCAACGTCCAACTGCGGGAGCCGCTACGGTAGAAACGGCCACGGCCCTTAACAACGCCACCTGGATGCAGAAGGACGGCTTAATGTCTCCTCTCACTCCTTCGCCACGTGGACAAATAAAGTTGGAATGTCGTCTGCGGAATGCTACCGAATGTGTCAGCCAGTGGCCTTGTATCAGCCAATCGCCCTCAGCCTTGTAATTCGTTACTTGTACTCGATTACTTAGTTACATGAACCTGATTACTTGTACTTTGTGCCTGAATGTCACGTGATGCCAATGTAAGTGCATCTTTACTCTAAGTGGCGCTTACACAGCTCTGCTCTGTGGCACATAATGTGGCAGTATGGCTGAGGTAGCCGGCTTCGTATCTCTGGAAGATGCCCGTATCCGCTTTATATTTATCCTTTCCAATCCAATCCAACCTAGTACACGGCACGTGGAGCGCACCGGACGCCGGCCTCGAAACCGGAGCCGTACGCCTGCCAACGCCGCGATTCACGCAGCTTTCTTGCGGGGCAATTAAAAGCGGGTAGACCCCCTCATTCGTTCTCATCCGCTTGACTTTTACTCCCGTACCGCCTCAAACTGAGCCGCGTAGGCTGCCCTCGCACCTCTTATCACCCTCCCCTCCCCCTCCCTCGTTATTGAAAAAAAAAAAAACGAAAAGAAAAAGAAAACGACAACCTGTTGGGCGCGCCCTCTCACCGCGCAGGCGCTGCAGTTTCCGCTTCCGGTGACGTCTCCTTCCACCTACTCCAGCAATTCCCTCTTTCCACTTTGCTCATTACGTTGCCCCTGCCCTCACTCTCGGTGGGAAAAGAAACGGGGGGAAAGGATAAAGTGAGAGCGGATATTCCAAAAACAGGCAGACGACGCGTACACGAGCAGAGGGTTCGCCGAGTGGGGTCTTAGTAGTTTCCAGGGAACAGAAACTTGTGCATGAAGTTTGCTCCGTCCCGCTGACGTTCGAGGAAAACGAAAGAAAGGCTCTTTTGCTCTCCTTGCGGTTGAGAAAGAATGACTCTGTCGTCGTCGCTACAATTGGTGATTGCATTCACGGTGGTGTTGGTCGTCTTCTGTGTCCGGGAAGAAGCCAGCTTGGATTCGCTGGGTCCGAGACTTTCATGGAGCCCTGACGAACCGACGAATGACCGGAATGACATCATCGAAAAGGCGGACAGGCCTTATTTGGCATCGAGAGTTCAACCGGCATTGGAAGAAATCAAGGTATACTTCGTATCTGTTTCGCAGAAGAAAAAAAAGAAAAGTCAATCGAGCAGCGCACATTATGCAATGTTCAATTGCGCCTGTCGAACTGTTTCAGTATGCATTTGCATCGTTGTCGATTGAACAAGAGGCTCAGTAAAGTCGTTCTTATTTACATTTACATTCTGAGTAGCAAGGTACGCGTGATGGAGGAGCTCTACTATTAGATAAGTGAAATATTTAGTCAGTAAAATGTGTTCGAGTAATCATTACCGTTAATGTTAATGTACATGTTAGTGTCCTGTAAAGCATGCTCTACCACGCATAGGTCCCCACTGTGGGGAAGCTATCCCCTGCACTTGTCTTATAGCGCAGGGCAACCGAATGAAGGGTAGCTGAATGTCAAGATGCGTGTTAGTTTTCTAGTTAGGGACAATATTGATAATTATGCAACAAATATGTCAACAGGTGATGAAGACAACGACTTAGAGTTTTGCATGTGTCGCGTAGGACAAAATGACGTAAAATTAGATTCGGAAAAAGGCACTAAATGACAATAAATACCCAACTTTCGATATGTGTAGGTAACTGAAAGATTGAAACATATTTTTCGCATTATAGAGAACACACACAGACACAAAAAGAAGCGATGGTGGTGTTTCCACCCATATAGTCGTCTTATTGAGATTTTGAAGGCTTAGACTCCATCGAATATGCAGGTACAAAAAATTGTGTTGAAACATGTGAGATCACGTCATGCCTTTATGTGATTAGCTTATATTGTCACTGGCGTGTTCAGAGAGACGAATTACGACATTTATAAGTTCACAACCAAGCCTTGCACTCTATAGTATTTCGTGCGGTTTGGGGTTGCTTTCGACATCTCGATAGTTTGATTGTGAACACAAATAGCCCCCTCAAAAACTTTTTAAAAAATGCAAGAAAATTGCAAGAAAAACGCGATACAACAGTGGTGTAAACGAAAACTAAAACATTAAAGACCACAGAGTTGTGCGTCAGACACTTTTTTCTTCTTTTTCCTTTTTGCATCGAATACAAGGAATTGCGCAGTATTATGATGTCCTGCATGTTGAACTGCAGTGAACCGCAAATGCACGAGTCAAACGCAGCAAAATATAATTCTCATTTTCGAAACGGGCACACTCAGAGCGTATTAGCATAATCCGAAAATTATTTGCGCCGACATGTTTTGTAACCGTAGAATATCCATGAACCTTCTGGCAAATTTCACTGATCCCGACAGTTTTCTCGGGAAGTGTCATTTGATATATCCGCATGTTACTTTTTTTTCCCTTTTTTTCATAAAATGTCTCCTAATGCAAGCAATATTACAGCAAAGTCCGACGTTTGTATAAAAAAAGAACCACCTATAATTTGAAAAGAACGTAATCGTTGAAAGCCGCGTAACGGTGCAAACTTCGCCACTCTTGTTTTTAAATACCGCTTATACGGCGATTAATACCCCAGTCAGACGGCATGCTCGTAGGACTTCGGAGAATTTTCATTTGCAAAAAAATGACCTCTCAGAGCCGTGTCAGACGGCAGCTCAAAGGACCTTTCTAAGAAATGACCATCAACGTGAAAGGAGGCCCCCAACGACATTTGAGGTGCAGAAAGGAGCAATCTCGACAACAGTGTTATGCCATTGTACCCTCGCTACCTTCGCAGCTGAATGTAGGAAAACCTATAAAATGCGGATAATGGAGTGAAACTGTGTAAACGTATTTAGATATCCTATTTAGAGAACTGCATATGACTCTCTGCATCTTGATTTGTGGCGCACAGACCAACTTCAAATTTCCACAGCAGACAGGGAAAACGAAACCGAAAAAGGGAGCCGGTGAGGGCAGTTAGTTGAGGAGCACTCCTTTCCCGCCTGTCCGAACAAAGGTCATTTGAGAGGCCGAAGGCCATTTCACATTTGAAATGCTGTCTGACTAGGGTATTAGTCCGAAGTTTCGTTTCCAGAGACGGTACTAAAACCTTACCTAATTCCTTAAAAATTCCTAAGACCTTAAAAATGATGGTGGTGCTGCTTCTGAAAGAGCTCGCCGATGCGGCCTTAAAAATGAACTTCACCACATAGCACGCCACTAGCCAACCATCATCCCGAGTGACAACGTTCTCTCCCTTGATTTGCTGAAAACGAGGGGCGTACGCCATTTTTGTGGCATTATGCAGTTCATAACTGCCACAAATATCGCGTACGCCCCCCCGTATTCATCATCAAATCAAGGAAGAGAACGTTGTCATTCGAGATAGTGGTTGGCTAGAATCGTGCTATGCGGTGAAGCTTTGTTTTTACAGTGCAGGAGGAGAGGTCGCAACGTTACGTGATTCAATACAAATTGAAACACCGTGTATCTTCACAACGAATAAAATATAAATCAGACAAATTGATCGCGAGGCGAAATGAATCTTCCAAGTGGGCTCTGTGACAGATATTAAGATATAGATTTTAGACATTAATAAGTATTCTTATTAACCCACGAAATCGAATTTTTAAAGGTTGCTGAGGTCCCAGAATGATGTAACCAAGGGTTCGGTCGAATTGAAAAATATTTGTATATATTTATAGTAATTGTTAGTAAAATGTTATCGATGCCTGTGCTTGCTCAGCGCCTTGCTCTACTACCAGCTTATAGCAGAACCTCAGTTACAGTTAGGTAATTAGTAGGGGTTTGCGAATATTTGAGTTCTCGAATTCGAATCGAATATCAAACGCTCGAACTATTCGATTCACGAATCAAATATCCAATATTCGAATTTTCGACTATTCCACGAATATGAACGATGCAACCCGAAAGTGGGCTTCACCTGCTGCTTCCGTGCATGAGGTGAAGCCTGCTTTACGAAATTGCCCTTACTGCAAGATCAACACAGGTGGGACGGTGCACTCTTAAAAATAAACTTCACCACATAGCACGCTCCTAGCCAACCATCATCTCACATGATATCGTTATCTGCCCTGATTTCTTGAAAACGGGGGGCGTACAGCTTTTTTGTGACACTTATGCTGTTCATAATTGTCACAAAAAAGGCGTACGCCCCCCGTTTTCAACAAATCAGGGCAGATAACGATATCATTTGAGATGATGGTTGGCTAGGAGCGTGCTATGTGGTGAAGTTTATTTTTAAGAGTGTGTTTAGTTTGAGATAACGTTATCCAAAGTTAGTTGTGTAGACATCGTTCGTGGAAGGGGTGGCGCCCCCCCCCCCCCCCCACGTGCAGTTTAGTGGTGCCGACGAGTGATTTTTATTTGATGTCTGTGAGGTTGCCATTAAAAAGTTAGGGCTCTTGAATAATGACCACAGCCCACGAACAAGAAAAGTGTCTTAAAGATGTCCGTTACGTCTAAAATTTCAGTAGTGCAACTTCCTAGGGCGAGTGCAAAGAAACTAAAGGGTGTTCATGGCAAAGCTGAGGCAGGATGCCAGTTCATTTGTTTCACAAAGGGTCTGTGGTTGTCTGAAGCAGTTACAGCCTCATCCGTGTAACGTGCTACTGCCTGACATAAAATTTTGAAATGAAGGTAACCACTTCAGTACTCCAGTAAGTGTAGGCTCACCTGGAAAGCAGGAAGCACTCTCACGTAAAATTAAAGAGTATGGGCTTTTAGCAGAAGAATTGCATGTGTCTCTTGTGACAGTTAATGCCAGAAAAATAACGCTAAAGCCATGGGCCACAAAATGGAAACTTTTAGTGCGAAAGTCACATGTTGTAAATTTTGCACGAATATTCGATATTTCATTTCATTTCATTTCATTTATTTCTGTTCGTTCATATTCGATTCGGTATTCGGAATTTCCCCCCCATTCGATTCGATATTCGATTCGACTTAAAATATTCGGATTCGCACACCCCTAGTAATTAGTCCCAGACAACAATATTATTAAGTACCCACGCTTACAATAAAACCTTTGTCCCCAATATACGGCGTATACGTATACATTGCCCCGAACAATCCTGAGTACCTGTCCATTTCACATCAAATGCGTTATATACATTCTCAAGCTGTATTTTTTACGCCTCTTCCAGGGAACAAATTAGAACAGGAATTCCATTCGGCAAGAATGCAACAGTGTAGCGAATATATTTCCTATAAAGATGGCATGTGTTTTGTTGCGCCATGCTGAATACCAGTTCATAAATATTCCCTATCTCGTAGCAAGCAATACGTACGGCAGGAGAGAAATGGAGGGAAAAAATATCCGCGCTCCAGTATTGTCCCATTCTGATGGAGCGCAGATATTTTCCCCTACTCCTATCTTGTATTGTACCGTGGTATTTACATAGTATCGTGTTGTCCACTTGTGGACCCACTCACCTTGCGGATAAATCTACACTCTTAAGAATCCACTTCACCACATAGCACGCTCCTAGCCAACCCTCATCCCATCTCCCCTGACTTGTTGAAAACGAGAGGCGTACGCCTTTTTTATGACACTTATGCAGGAACGTTAATTGTCACAAAAAGGCGTACGCCCCGCGCTTTCCACAAATCAAGAGTGATATATCACTGTTGATTTGTGGAAAACGGGGCGTATGCCTTTTTGCGGGGCGTACGCCACTCTAAAAACATAGGGGGGGAGGGTAATGGCAGGATAGGCTCGCCGTTGTTGGCCATACAGAAGTGGGCGTCGTCACGACTATAGCAAACAAAAAAAATCACAAAGGGCCGGACGGATGGACGATAGAGGAAGATGAAGGATGGGGGTACGGTGAGAGTGCACGAGATCGTCGGGGAGAGCAAAGTATTAGATGGGTCGTTGAGCAAGGCCTGCCTTCTGCAGAAAGAGGACGAGGTTTCTCGCTTTGGCGGAACGTTCGGCAGAAGAACCAGCGGGGTAGAGGATGTCCGCTAGCGTGCCCGAGGTGGAGCGAGGGAGATGGGCTTCGCGCGCAGAATGCTATGCTCGGCAGTCTCGCAGGATGTGTTCCGATTGTTTCGGGTTGTTGACAGTGACCACAGCAGGCGTCACTCCTATAGAGCTGATCTTGAATAGCTGAGAGTTGGTGAACGCACACCCAGTGCGGAGCCTATGGAGCATGGTCTGTATGCTTCGAGGAAGGTTTTTCATGGGAAGAAAGGGGCGATGGTGGTGCATGATGTCCCGTATCCCAGGGTGGCGTAGTTCAACAAGCTGCTGAACGGCCATCTACCTGTCGGTGTCGTCCGGAGTTGGCAAGATATTGCTGCAGCCCAGGTGCGCCGACGACGCCAGCCTCGAAAAGCTGTAATGTGTTCGGGAAATGATAGTCGCGATTCAGGACCCAACGCAGCCCCTTGTGAATTATTCGTTCCAATAGCTTGCCGACACATGAGGTTAGAGCAATAGGACGGTAGGAGGACAACTGCGAGGGGGGTCTACCCTTCCTGAGGACTGGTATCACCCTAGCATGCTTCCAGTCAGGCGGTATGGCCCCAGAGGCCCAAACAGAATTGTAGAGATGAAGGAGAGCCTCCAGCTGCTCTTCACCCAGATTCTTCAGTGCCTGATTGGGGATTCCATCTGGGCCAGCCGCGCTCCGTCGTTTGAGGCTACGAATGGCGTACTTCAGATCCGATATGGTGACATCGTCGTCCACCGGAGAATAGTCGGCGACAGACTGGCGAAGTGTGGGACGGCGGTCACTGGAACTGTCGACCTGCGCTAATTCCCTGGCAAAGTCTTCAGCTATGACCTTGGGGTCACGTTGAGACGCGACCGATAGCGTGACAAGCGGGCTTACGGGTTCGGGAACAGATGGTGGTGGTGGTGGTGGTGGTGGTGGTGATAGGGCTTGCCGTTGTCGGCCTCACGTATGTGGGCAACGTCACGACTCACGCCCAGGGGGAATGTGCGTCCTGGGCCGACTTCTAAGGGAACTCTGTCGACATATGTCTGAAAGCGTCTGAGGAAAACCGAGGAAAAACCCCAGACAGCACAGCCGGCACCGGGATTCGAACCCGGGTACCTCCCAGTCGGGAACAGAACTTCACCGCATAGCACGCTGTGCGCCAACCATCGCCACTAATCACAGGGTTATCGCTGACGATTCGATAAGAGAAGGGGGCGTACGCCTTTTTGTGGCAATTACTATATACCCAAATTGCCACAAAAAGGCGTACGCCCCCTTCTCTCCTCGAATCGTCAGCGATAACCCTGTGATTAGTGGCGATGGTTGGCGCACAGCGTGCTATGCGGTGAAGCTCTGTTTTTAGAGTGTTGTGGTATCACTTTGCATAATGGTTGGCCCTCAGCGAGCTATGTGGTGAAGCTTTGTTTTAAGAGTGTACCCCATATTATTGTTGTTGCCCACTTCGCTGATGCGCAATAAACTCGAGTAAACATACCCATCGGCAGGACGCCCCCATTCCCGTTCCTACACGGAGTCTCATACCCCGTGATTGGCTGCGCACATTCGTGATAGCCTCGTAATCTGATTACTCGTAAACCAAGGAATATTAGCAAGTATGTATAGGTCACGTGTCCTTTTGGAAATTCCAAATCAGTGTCGTCAGGCATATCTTTCATCTAGCTTCGTTAGAGCGCGAAGCCGGCGTTACGACCAATCGCTGTACAATTACGAGGAGCCAATATCCCGCTACGCTCCCCAGGAAACGGTACACGACCTGGTGCATTTCGGAGTGGAATATTCAATATTCCTCAGATGTCCGTCACGGATCTGCGCGCGGTAGAAGTGGGTTATGCAAGCATATTGCTATGCCGTTGGACGAGGCAAGTATTCTTACGGATATTTTTTGGTGTACCGCATAAATTAAGACGCACACACACACACAAAAAAAAAAAACCTGCACCGTTGGCCCACTCTGCCGAACGTATTCAAATACGGAAAATTTATAAGGCTATGGTTGGCACAAAATTTACGGTGAAACATTTTTTTTTTTTTCGAAATTCTGTTAAGTTTCTATTCAAGGCCTTTTAATGTGTCGTGAAACCTTCTGTTTTGTTTTTTCACTGTTACTGTTTCAGTTACACGGTTTCGTATCACATGGTTGTGACATTGTTGCGTGACGTCACGGGACCCTGTAAAACCACTGGTGGACAAACAATGGAAGTTACCGCTTTAAAACTTGATCGTTCATGGTCCTACGCTGTTAGAAAGGACGTTACTTCGAAATTAAGGGAGACTTGACGAACCACCACCACCACAGCATCCTGTCTTTATGATACAATTCAAGAACTCGGCTCCACTAGAGGATCGCATAAACAGGTCTCTTGGATTGGACTGGATTGTGAAAAACAGAACACGTTGTTGTGTCCATTCGTGGCACATGCATGTTTTCTTCCTTTTTCTTTCTAACAATTACCCCAACAGCCTAATACCACTGGCGCACGGGCAGGCTAGAACTCTTCTTCTTCTTGATAGAAGGTAAGAGAAGTCAGTCATGAATATGGCTGTTACTCTTTAGAAAAAAAAAGAAAGAGATAACTCCTTTGAAGGACTCCTTGTTAAAAGGAGCTCGAGCCTCAGAAACACGTACGACACTGCCCATCTCCCCCGACTGTTTTTCCCAGTGACCGCAGACAGAAAAGTGGTGCTAGCTGTTCAGACGAGAAGCGACAGGGCAGTGCAACATATTTTACGAGCAGTAGATTTTAAGTAGCTACCTGTGCGCGCATCTTGAGCGCCCCCTTTAGTAGATGTTCACCGGAAATCGAGAGAATGAAAAAGTCGCCACGTATACACCATCAATAGATGCGACATTCCTTCTGCGACATCTTCTCGTAAGAAGTATATACTTACGATCTTATAATGATAAATTTAAAAGTACAGTCTAATAATGTATTTGGCCCAGTCTGACGAGACTAGACAAGAGAATTGCTCTCCCGTTGGTGACCAAGCAAACATGCGGTTCCTGTGCAAACTCTCGCGTAGCAAGTTCTTCCCACGCAGCGGCTGTATCCCAGCCAAAGTCCAAGATTGGGCTTGTTAGCATGACACGATAACGTAGAAGGAAGAGCAAAATTTGAGACGACGGACAGACGAGAAGAAGATGAGCTTGTGTCCTGCTGTTGTTGTTCTCTTCTGTCCGTCGTCTCGAGTTTTGTGCTGGCTCCCTGCTATATTATCACTCTGTCACTTCTTTCACAGCATGTGACACATCCTGACGGACCTTGCTTTAACTGTTGACAATGCTGTTGTTCGTTGCTTCTTATCGCTCCAGGAAATAGGCAGCATCACCTAGTGTGAAAATGTACGCATCGAGAGAATATCGCGTTCCCAGTTTTCGTGCAAAGACTTGTATGTCCAGCATAGAACAACAGTCGGGAGAACAAGTCGGGAGACGAGTTCAATCTCTCCTCTCTCTCTTTTTTTTTTTTTTTTACATTACAAACAAACAAACAAACACACAAACAAAAGTCGCCGTTCGAAATATCGGCTGTTTCCACATCTGAGGCCCAAAGTTTTTAATGAGTCTTTCCTTCCGCTACTCTCGTTTTTTCCTTAGGAACCCACAAAGCTACTCTCGTCAGAAGGTCGCCTTCTTTACCTAGTGATAGTTTCCAACTCGGCTTGTGCTTTCCTAACGAAAGGAATCTTGGGTGCTTCCAGCTGCGCGTCTGATAGCGAGAGTACAGAGCATAACTTTACTAACCGCGTCCTAAAGACAACCTATCGTACTTTATTTTGAACCTAAAAATGTTTTAAAGCTGTACTACATGGGGCATCAGAACGGACGATTTCATTTTCGTTTATTAATTTCTTATCTCTTCTACATGGTGAATAATATATTGGGTTCTACTTCAGTCATCCTCCGTGAGATATTCGTTAGCACACGTGGTGTAGCGCTCCAATCGTCTGTCTGGTCTCTTCTTGCTCGGTTACGCGAGTCCCATCTTTCGATTGTTGCTTCGAGATTCTAATGGACACGATGCTCCATTCGCCCTTGACATGCTAAGGACGTCGTCTGATTGAACTACCTACCCTTCTGACTCTTCAGTTGAACAAAAAGGCTATTTTTAAGGCCCTCCACTGCAGAGCGCTCACACAACAGAGAGCACTCCATCGTCCTCCTAATCTTTCCGGCTATCTTTCCAAAGCTTCACCATTTGTGCCCTTTCACTTCTTCTGGGCGGTGCAGCGGTATACATTCCTTTGCAACAATCCATGACACTAATCTATAAGTCATTGCTCTGAGGAGGGGAACGCACAAACTAACAAACACAACACAAGCTCCAAGGTGGCAAAGAACCTCGTTGGCACCTGTCCAAGCTCTGCGTCAAAACAGGCATGATCTGGCTATTCTGTCATTCTTCTGATCCCACAATGTTACCTGATAACATCAAGAGAAGCGGAGGTGCCACCAGGTCCCGAGGTTACTATCCCAGCCATTAGGGACCCTTGTGCATCTTTTATGAAGCTACCCTTTCAGGAGGAGCTTCTGCCCTGCATGGGTGGTGCTCTAACACCGCTTCGAGGGCAACCGCTTTCCTACAGCGAAATCAAGTCCGAGCACTTCGCAAGAACTTCACAAATGGCTGTGCTAATGGTTGGAAGCGAAAAACATCACACACAGAGAGAAAACACGTGACATGTTTGTAGTTCGTGAACGCCCGCAAGTTCCAGGTCGCTTCCAAACTTGTCTGGGGACAAGTCAACCAAGGCGACGTTGTTCTTGAAGCTCTTGTACGGCCTACGCCAACGAAATTTCGCAATATTGTCTTAGTCTATGGAGCAGTTCTTAACCTCACATTCTTTGTCTTTTTCTTAGACCGGAACATTTTTTTATCGAATATCACCGATCTATCATAGTGCTCTCATTGTCAGTCCAGAACTTTGCGATACCAATGCTTGGGGCTTATTTGAAACCGCCGTGCGGTTTCGGCGGTTTCCGGACATTTTATGCGGTTTATCCGGAAAACGGATACAGAACCCAGATATATGTATCACCAGCTGCCCACTCACACATTTTGTATTTGACAATTGGGCGCCGAAAAGTGTGGGTTGTGTTTACGTGAAGGGAAGTGAGTGAATTAATTAATACCTTATAGTTTCAATCATTATAATAAGTTTAGTTTCATTGCACGACAACGGGTAGTAAATTGAAGTATCCTAGTTTCCTCTGCAGCCTACAGGAGTGTACAGGGTACGGGCTACCCAAGGTACGGAGTAGACTTTTGGGCCCCTACTAACAAGTCTCCAGTATTATCCCACTGCGCATAATTAATGAGGTAACACCTCGGTCAGGTGCTTCTCGATGCACTCTACAATTTCGTACTTGAAACTTCGACCCTTGCAACCAACAGCTTAAAATATAGTAAATTCATTATATTATCTATTAATACTTATATTAATATAGTGATTATAATTAAATTGATTCTATAATGACTTAATGAAGCATAATGAGAGCATACTGGTGTCTAGGACATACTACTGCTGACAACGTTCAGTTGGTTTCATCGTCATCATTTATTGTTGTTGTTGTTGTTGGTTTCGTAATGCATACTACAGTGATACAAAATGCTTGGAGATGAGCAGCGCTATACAGAACACCTTGCAGAAACATGGTACCGCTTCTTTGGGAAGCGCAGAAACTCTGCCGGATTGCTTTAATTACACCTTCCCTGTTATTTGCGTGCGAACGTAAGCAAACAGGAAGAGACACATACCGGACCGTCTGCCTGTCCGAGTCCCACATTATTTAGAAGCGGGCAACCGCCCCCAGAAAGATCTGAAATGACTTCCTCGACAAACCGCAGGGCCACCGCAGAGAGAACACAATCTCCACCTATCGGAGAGCCCAGCTGCAGTGTACAAAAGGGACAGCTAGGCAATCAAACTGATAGGCACTCCTAGCACGCAAACAGTCATCTCGGCAGCAAGAAGAAAGTCACCTTATTCTTCGGCCAATATCGTCAGCGACACCGCGCTGTCCACAGGCCCTATCTATAGGATCCAATAAGTGGCACCCGCTTTAAGCTGAGTCATCATGGTTCATACGTAATTTGTTATCGAAATGGGAGATTTGGAAGTAATGGGACTTTCGTCCGAAGACATTCCTGTGCTCTGTCCTGACGACAACGGTGTACCAGACGGCAGTCGCCTTTCCCATCCTCCGGCATTACGCAAGACGTAGTGGGACGACTAGTATACGACTCCGCGCGAAGTCTGTTTCGAGCCAACCAGATAGTGTTTACCGTTTGTGTAGTGAGAAAGCTTTCCTAAACTTATCATTCATTCGCCCAAATTTTTAATGAAATAAATCCGATTGAACTAATGTAATGTAATGTAATTTTAGTTATTTATCAACGAACTAATTTAGTGAATTATCTAGAACTCGTTAATTTCGTGTAACTAATTTTATTTTATTACTTAAAGGAGGTAAGAACTCCTATCTGCAGGTATTTAGTTACGGGTGTAATAGGAGTAATATTGTCCTTCTACGCTTCGTAGTTCTATTTTTACAATTTATGGTTCATAACGTGTTCAGCGTTAATACAAAAACGCACTTATTTTTGTTTTCCGATACGTGCGAGTAAACGTACCGGCATCCACATATCTCTATTCATTGTTACGTCAGTTGAAGAACTGTAGCACCCAATCAGACACCAACGCGGAGGTACGCATAACGTTCTGCTCTATACTCTTAAAAATGAACTTCACCACACAGCACGCTCCTAGTCAACCATCATCCCGAATGACAACGTTCTCGTCCCTGATTTGTTGAAAATGGGAGGCGGAGCCTATTTTGTAGCCATAATGCCGTACATACATAATAGCGCCGCCTCCTGTTATCAACAAATCAGGAGCGAGAAAGTTGTCATTGGGGATGATGGTTGGCTAGCAGCGTGCTATATGTGGTGAAGAGAGAGAGAGAGAAAGATGGATCAGATCCGTCTATATACAACGTTTTCCAGCCAGCCTCGCTCCCAGCGCTTTCGCACCCAGCACGCTCCAGCAAGGGGGAAAGCGATACCATGGAGGAAGCATACGACACTTGTGCTTTCCTTCTCTCTGGCATGTGCGGTAAACAGTTTTCAACATGCTCCCCCGGCTACACTGCGCTCTGCTTTCAATATGGCGGCGTCCACAGGAAAACGATGTATACAAAAGGTGTCACAGCCAACAAGTTAAAATCGCCGTCTGGAGCCGACACAGTCGGTGGGCTAGCTTGGCGGAGTTCATATCCCCTTTAATAAAATAAAGTAAGCGTCGCTAAAGTAAATTCTACGCCCGAAACCTCGCGAACTTCTCTAACGGAGAGTGAATTTTCTTTTTTTTTTTGCTAAACTTTTAGTTTACGACAGGTATCAAGTTAATTTTGGGGCGAATAACTTTCAGTCGCGATCAAAACTTGAGACAAAAATGGACGGTTGAAGTTACGCAACGAACGGCGACGAACTCTACAGTGTAATTGTCCGATACTTCTGCATCTTTCTATAGTCGATCGAAACAGCCTGATCCTGTGCGACAAATACATCGCGTTTTTAAACCCTGCATCAGACGATGAAGCATTCATTTTAGAAGCATTCATTATCCACTTTCCACATCGACGTCTCACTCACTTTTGTTGTCTATTGATTGCTGCCTATTGTTCATTCTTCAATGGATGCAAAGAATTATGAAAGTATCATGGGGAAACGAGGAAACTTTCCTGGCAACATTGTGCGTGACGTTCTGTGCTGTAACTATGCACTAAGGGGGAAAAAAAAGAATATGGGACATCAGCAGTTACAGCCTGTAGCTGTAACGCTGTAGCTTACACGCTCAGAAAAAAGGGAGTAACGCGGTAGTAACTTCCCACATTTACTCCACTTTCACTCACCTGCCAGGGACTTCCTCCCTCTTGCTCTCCGCATTTGCCAACACCCTCCCTCACTGAAAATAGTTACTCCCCATTCGTGTCCAAATTTTAATTCAGAAGTTGCGAGTGACAACGCCCTGCTTCTCGTGTCGATGTTTTCTAGTTATAAAGACGTGTGCCACAGTCCATAGACTAGAATAGAATAGAAGTAGAAACAAAAAAATTAAAACGTGGGCCGCTATTCAGTCCAGCTATTCAATTGTTGTATCGTTTTGGTTATTCAATCATTATTTTTACATTTCAAGAGCTTACATTGCTACCGTCCTATAGGCCAGGATCAAACCCGCGATCTTGAGCTCAGCAAGACGTGATGCTATCAATTAGCCGTGTGGCGTGATGCGATTTCGTTCGTGCCCTACTACCTGCCACAAGTTCGAATCCTGCAGGTATACCTGAGAAATAACCTTTTTTTAAACTAACACCACACAATCATATCAATAGGCATTTTTTGAAGGCAATGGATGGTCTTTTGGCGAAATAAACTGACTTAGGTTCGAATAATGGCAGTCGAAGAAAAGTCACCATGAGTGGGTTTCGAACTGACACCCTCCGATTGCCGTAAAGGTTGCTCGTGTGGTGGAGCTACCGAGTTATGTGTGAACCATGTGAACGCGGATATTGCACCGTCGTGAAGTTGCTCACAAGTCGTTGGTTCGAGTTGCCCTGTGTAAACGCAACCTTAGTGTTCGTTCAGAAACGCAGCGTCTCGCCTAATAGTACATTTAACTATTATACTCGAAATGACAAGAAATAAGGGAGGCAGTTAGTACCACGCAATCAGCAAAAGTTCGCTGGCAGCCCTTGTAACAGCATTCGGATCGAAGAACCATCTCCCGAGGGTACGGCTGAAAGAAACGATTCGCGCGCACAGTTAAATTGCCGACAAATTATCGCCACTTAGTTGCGACTTTTAATTCGTTGTACATTTGAGAAAAAAAAAGAGAGAGAGAGAGAGAGAAGTAAGGATCTCGGTGGATGTCGAACAATTTTCAACCTCGACAGTGCCTAGTGAAGACCGTACGCACAAGTACGGAGAAAAAAAAACAGTCGTAATATATGTGCCAGGAGCAGATCCGATTTGATTGGTATAGACTGGGCCGGAAAGAAAAATATTATGGACATTGTAGCTCCAGGAATGTGGCAAGCGCTACGCAGACGAAGCATAAAGGAAGGCGAGGGAAGACTAAAAAAAATGTATTCATAAAAAATTGTGCTATACAAAACGCTACATGTAACAATAACTCGTCGTGTGTATAAAAAGAAGGCGGTGAAGGAAGCAAAACTCCTGGATACGTTTATCCTTTTCTTTTTCTTCTTTTCGCATGTCAGTGGGTAGACTGCGACCGGCTAGTAGGGCATTGTATACACCGTGGTCTTGTCTCCCATTAGCCACTTGATTCTGTGTGATTACCCTGGCCTTCTTGCTGCTGACGACAAAACACTCCGGGCAATCGCTTCCATAAAACACGGCGCGCAAGGGTACAGGAAAAGAAAATCAACAACCAACAACTACATGCATGACGATGGGATGAGGTATGGTATGGGACGGGTAAGAAAGGAAGAAGAAGAAACAGGACATTGCGTCACCCTGTTCTGTCCTTCCTTTTTCCGTCTTTGTTCTTTGGTACGATACGCCTCCTTCTTTTTGTTTTTTTTAACTCCGTGTTAGCCCCGCGAAGCAACTGTGGCTACACTCTTAAAAATGAACTTCACCGCATAGCACGCTCTTAGCCAACCATCATCTCAAATGATACGTTATCTGCCATGATTTGTTGAAAACGGGAGGCGTTCGCCTTTTCTGTGACAATTATGTGTCACAAAAAAGGCGTACGCCTCCCGTTTTCAACAAATCAGGGCAGATAACGATATCATTTGAGATTATGGTTGGCTAAGAGCGCGCTATGCGGTGAAGTTCATTTTTAAGAGTGCATGAGCGGCGTACAGATGTAGAGTGGACAGCAGGAAGGAGTGGGGGAGAGGGGGGTTAGTATGCGTCCTGGGCCGACTTCGGGGTGAACTGTGCCGAATATTCGTCCGGAAAGTTCGCCGGAAACCCAGGGAAAGCCCCAGACGGATGTCTCCTTGAGATTCAGCATGTGCTGGCTTGCTCGAGCTAGCCGTCGGCAGGCACCAGTGCCAAAATAAAAGCTCAATCAATCAATCAATCAATCTTGCAATAAATTTGTGGAGGCATTCATGTTCTCATCGCATTGGCTTGAACGTGCTTTCAACTGCATCGAATCAACGATAGTAGGAGGAAGACGGCCCACAGAGCCGGAAGTAGGGAGGGTGAGAAGGGCATTGAAACGTTGCGTTTCACCGCAACACAGCCCTGTGAGCAAATATATCGTCACTGCCTGAACTGCTCTCAATGCGGTGTTTTTGCGGGGCGTCGCCGTGACGCCGCTGTAGGACTGCTTTTGTAAAATTCACTCCCTGACCACCGAAACGTCTGAAACATCCCGTCAATATCGAAGAGCAACAATCAACGTGGTCCTAACATTCGACAAGAACGTAGTGCCGTCTTTCAGTGGGAATACTTTTGCTTCTCTCCGCCAAGTTCGCGGTTAAATGTTGTTATTCACACAGAGCACGCTTGCATTCTTCTGCAAGAGCAGTCAATGTATAGTAGAGCCGTTGATATGAGTTCCACAACTTTGAGGCGGGTATTTGCGATTCGTATTATGTACAAAGTGAATGGTATTAAAGAGGGTGTCCCAGCTAAATGCGAACATACTTTTTAAAAATATATACACCTCCTTTTTCGAGATGAAATCAATTGCAATATTGCATATGCTGAAGGGCACTCCTTAGGAGGGCATTAGCAAACTCCTAAGGCAATGTCTTAATTAACTTTCAATTATTATAAAATTAAGTATAAAAGCTACGAAGCTGTCCCAATGAGAACATCTGTTCCTTTCGGTCACCTGATATCGTAGCCGTTTTTAGGACTAAAATCCGTTCGATAGATCGTCCGCAAAAAATTCTTGAAGGAATACCATTTTTTATTTATTTTGTTCATTGCGCATCTTCGGAGACGCGACTTTCCTTCGCCCCCAATGTGAGAGGATGAAGGAGCACAGTGCCGCCTCATTCGTCGAAGATGAGCTTTAACTTGCGGAAACAAACCGCTGCCCTTATCTTGGGTTGCATTTTCTGTTTTCTTTTAATCTTTTACCAGGACGCAAGAGTCGATAGTATGCTCTTTCACCCTTTCACGTTGGGGGTGAAGGAAAGACGCATCTCCGAAGATGCGCAATGAACAAAATAAAGAAACAAAATTGTGTTCCTTCACGAATTTTTTGGGGACGATCTATCGAACGGATTTTTGTTCTGAAAACAAAAGCAGCGGTATCATGGGACCGAAGGACCAGATGTTGTCATTAGGACAACCTCGTAGCTTTTATAATTAAAAAGTTAATTAGGACATTGCCTTAGGAGTTTGCTGGTGCCCTCCTAAGGAGTGCTCTTCAGCATATGCTATATTGCAATTAATTTCATCTCGGAAAATGTGATATATATACTTTCTAAAAATATGTTCGCATTTAGCTGGGACACCCTGTATATATGCCACATACTTTATTTAGATGTTTCTGGATTTAGCTTTCGTGCTTTCGTAATAGGGTCTTCTTAACTGGAGCAAAACATTCCATTTGCGTGTCATCCCTTTTATTGTACAGCCCTCGGTCTTATCTTCGTTCTCTACCTCTACATCCGACTCTGCCTTGACCCGCTTCAGTGCTCGACGACTCTGGGTAGCATTTTCCTGGGACCACAGCGACCACATAACATGCATCATTGCGATAGCGGTCTCTCGGTTTCTTTAATGTCAACTCCAGAAAATAGCGCAAGTCCGCGAAAAAGGTGGCTTATGATTAAAGCTACAACCCTCGGCGTTGCACAGCGTCATTTAATGGGCCAGCTTGACGTCAAGACACGACCCTGCTGCTACTAACGGGAGGTAATTTAGATAACCAACCAGTTTCGGCGTAAGCAGCCTCCGAAACAACGGCGCACTCTGTAACTCACATCAATCAACACTCGTCTTGTTTCGCAAACAAAAATAATAATAATAACGCGGCTTTCTCGTCCTCGTGGCACAAGTTCATTTTAGGACGCCGTTAACATCAGGCCACAGCTGCAGAGCAATCTTAATGCGGAAAGATAGATAGAAAGTGCCTTCAACGAGGACAAGATATAACTTTCTTTTTTTTTAAGCAGGAAAGGTTATTTAAGGCAGGACTTGGAAAGAGGTCTTTCGGGAAAAACTTCCATTATTTTTGAGGCAATGTTACGGCAGCGTTGACGCCAGTATCCATTTTACCTCCGTTCTTACCTTACATGCTGTAGTGGAATGATGGCCATCATTTCGAAAGATGGAAGCCTTCTGCTTCGACTGGTTAGCACGAGGAAAATGAGACCGTACCCTTCGCTTTTTGGCGCATTGAACGCATGACACAGCAGAAACGGTGATCAAGCGCAGGAAGAAGACACGTGGCGATAATCATGTGACGTCACGAGAAGACCGGTTCGAGGTTATAGACGACCTGCGCCCCTACGTCATCGACTACGTTCCGCCGCCGCGCAAACCATGCTGGTGGGTACCTATCAACCTTATCAGCTTTTTCGGCCTATCAGCCGACGCGTTTTTCCCGCTTTTTGCCCACCACAGCAAAAAATATAACCTCGAACCGGTCTTCTCATGACGCCACATGTTTGTAAGCAGGAGGTCGTCTATAGACCACTTTCTGTTTACAAACATGTGGCGTCCCGAGAAGACTGGTTCGAGGTTATATTTTGCTCGGGTTGGCAAGAAGCGGGAAAAACGCGTCTGCTGATAGGTCGAAAAGGCTGATAAGGTTGATAGGTGCCCACCAGCATGCTTCGCGCGGCGGCGAAACGTAATCGATGACGTAGGGGCGCAGGTCGTCTATAACCTCGAACCGATCTTCTCGTGACGTCACATGTTTGTAAACAGAGGGTCGTCTAACGTCATCGTTTTCTGCTGTCACGTGAGCGCTCAACGTCGCGTCTTCGCGCACTGCTAACTGTGGGGAATATCCTGAGATACAGCCACAAGATATTCCGTAGCGGACGGCAGGAAAAGACGCTGGCGGTGTCATCTGCTAAGTGTCGTCTGCTAAGTGTTCAGTACGCCACTCCCGATATTCTAGCACCGTGTGAATTCTCAGTATAACACGGGGCGGAACTTCGGCTCAGTGAGTCTTTCTTTTTTTCTTTTTTTTTTTTGCTTTTTCTTGCACTAGAATGTTCCGTGAGGATGTCATTCGTGTACATACACGGTAACAGGGCTGAGGCTGGAACACACAAACAGGCGGACACTACACGTGCCTCAAGGTGCCCGTTATGTTGTGTCATCATGTCACGTATTACACGTTACACGTGTCCTACAAAGCTTACTTGGGTTCACCAAACATTACTTGACACCAAGAGTTTTTCACCCACGTTCAGGATACGCGTTTCATTTACTGCTAATACTAAAGTACTTTAAAGAGTACATTAAATACTTCTTAGAGCATTCTGTGCTCTATTTTAAATACTTTTACGTGGAATACTTAGTATCTTATTTTAAATACTTTTGGCGCAGTATTTTGTACAAGTCTGCAAGGTCGTTATAATCTAGCAGGTCGTGGTTGATATACGGTAGGTACATACGTACACCATTGTTATAGATACATAAAATGCTCGCACTGAGCTACATGCTAATGTGTAGATCGGCTGTCATGTACCAGAACGATAGGATAAAATACGCTGTCAAATTAAAGGTCAGCAACCGTGACATCATCCACTTGAAAGGAACAAGGCGGTTGCTCTCTTGGTGTTTTCGGAACCGTTATTGTTAACACCTTCCAATCTACTAAGACTCCTCATTACATATACTACTAAAAGCATGCAACTACAAACATACGCGCGCAACGGGTACTACGTAATTATATACACCTGCTACTTAAACACTGCTGCACACATTAATAGCTGCGTAACTGCATTACACAACGCAGCCAGACCACGCTCAGTGGACGATTAGGCTGGCAACTACAAGTACAAGAACGAATTTTTTGCACAGCCAGGGCGAGACAATATATATTTACATGAAGAAATCGTGTATCTCCTAAAGAAATGGACGGCCTTTATACATGAAAGAACTGATGTTCTGAGGTTGGAACAACATAGAAGGGACAACTATATACAAAGCCTCAATTTGCCTAAGAAATTAACGATCAAAGAAAGAAGATGTGGGTTCGAGTCCTACAGCTGGCTAACCTTTTCAGTGACTTTCATTTTTCGGCCGTTATACGGTCACAAATGCGATGTCGATGCCCACAACCAATACAGCGAGTACACAAGGGTACTCACGGTAGCTCACTTCCTGACCTCAACGGCACATATGAGTAGAAGAAACACGTATGTAGATATTCTTTTTAAAAACACGTTGCAACACGTTCGATCTAGAAAGAAATTGCGTCTCTGCACGACAGAAAACAGAGTAAAAAAAAAAAAAGACCCGTCGTCTATGATAAGGTATCTGACTTCCAATCTATAGGACCTTGATGCACGGCCTGCTCGATACACAAATATTTTTCCAATTTTCCACGTGTCTCTTTTTTTCTTTTTTCTTTTTCTTAGCAACCGCTGAGGGAAGGTCGGATGACGCCAGAAACATCCTAGAGTTCTCGCTTCCGTGAGGATACACTCTCCATTAAAAAAAATTCAAGGCACCTTCAGCCTATGTCGCCGCTCTCCAGCTGGTTCCTCGCCACCTAGCGGACCCCAACAGGAGCACTCAATGAATGATAGTTACAGCATGACGACAGGTATATTTCGCGCTGACCCGAAACTGCTGCAACTTCCCTTCGTGTGCGTTGGAGTTTCCCGGCTTACAGAACTCAAACAGCAACAGCACTGCCCAATTCCGCAGTTGCAAGACTACTGCGGAGAAGAATACAATGTATATATAGACATGTAGCGCAACTCCCATAGACCCCTGCGTCTTCAGAATGACGCCACGATAGAGACAGTCAGCGCCATCCATCCGTTGCGCGGACTACTACGATTGTAAATAAATGACGTCAGATATGACGTCAACAGTATGAATAATAAGCAGTGCATAATTAGCCATGGCGCGCTTGCATTCGCGTACTTCGTTTCGTTGTATTCCCTTCCCCTTTTGCTGACCGAACCTAATCACTAATCTAACTACTAACTTCCCAGCTACAGCAATACCAGACGAGAACAGAGAAAAATAAATCATATCAGGTTTAATGACACATATCAGTTCGAAATACCTACAGTTATCACAGGTTCTGACGAAGGGTACGTGATATGATTAGTCGTTTGTATTTCTCCAATGAGTGGTCATAATGGGTCCGTTGCAAAAAAAACATGGCATCGTTGGTGCACAGCTGATTCGCTAACACTCACGCTATCACGGCCGGTCTTCGCCATGAAGAAACCTTTTCTTTTTTCTTTTTTTCGCTGGGCCAACAACAGGGGATGCATTGCACTCATCTGTTCACACGTGTTAATCGTGGTCTACAGCTTCGAGATGTGAACGTCGCTTCCTGTTTAATACAAAAAGTGTACGAACTCAGCGTTACAATGCACGGACACACGGCACGAATACAAGGATGCACGGACAAACGAGCCTACCGTTACACATGTGCAGTGGAGCAGGATACGGAAACGTACTCAGGTGGTAGATGATTTCGTATATGTGCACTAGTGGGGCAACAGATAGCTTTTCCTATATTTAAATTATGAATAGTACATACAAGACCCATGCGCGCGTCGTAAATATTTTTTTGTTTACGATCGTCCCTGTGCTACCAACACCCAGGATCGCTCGAGTCACGGAGATGACAGTGTTGCCGGGTCAGATTTGTTTTGTTTTTGTTTTTTTTTTTCGCCTTCGCTACCTGGCTAAATCTACCTTGAAGAATATTCAATGTCGAGAAGGGGAAGAGGAAAAAGATACTATATCACAGGAGCGGCATGAACGAAAACTACGAAGACAGCGGGAAACCACGCGCGAGACATGTTAACTGTGCAGTTTTTGAAGCGTGTCACGTGGAAGCACGGTGATTGATTCATCTATGGAATCATCTATTGATTCATCTATTCACCATAAAATTCATCGGCAATCATTCTTTTCTCCGCCATCTTGAGGACGACGCCAGCGCCTCTATAGGTAGTTAGTGAGGCGAGTTCGAACCGCTTTCCTGGCACAATATGTTACAACATGCGCCATGTTTTGCTGAGGATGAGGCGGCCAGATTTTTTCCCGTTTATTACTAACCGCAAGCATAGGCGCCGACTGCGAGGGAAGGGAGGTCTTGGGGGCCTGACCCCCCCCCCCCCGGAACTTTCCCAGGGGGGTACCAGGCCCCCTGCGGGAAGTCTGCCCAGCTGACACTCAAGGTGAACGTTTCGAGAGATATCCTAAGAATGGAAGAATCCTAAGAACATGAAAATCCTGTAAAAATTTGTCTCATAACGTCACAACACGAAATTCCTGACACCCTGCACTACCCCTGTGTATGAAGAGGGGGCGTTGTGCCTCGGCTCCTTCCGGCAGATTGAAAACTGGATTGGATTGGATTAGACATGAAAGAAAAATATGGAGAGGTTAGTCCCGACCCAGTCAGGACTGGCTACTCCAAAACGCGTTTGTGGGTGGAACAATAGAGCCAGAGAAAAGAGAGAAAACAAACAAACAAACAAACTCAAGAAAACTCTCCGCCTATGTCTAAGCTGATCCACGAATTTCAGGGTGACGGGTGTACCTCGAAATCAAGTGAACGGAATCTCCGATGCAAAATAAACTCCTCTAAATAACTGCTATCTGACTGTAAAATGCACAGTCGCGCATTTTATAAAGGATATCACCATCCGGAGAATATGCAGTGTGGACGTTATTATAGCCCAGACTGAAAGAGCCTGAGTCAGCACTCCACGAAAAAAAAAAAAAGACGTGAAATTTTAGTTCCCTGGTGCAGGGTGCGCCGCCTTTGCCACAACCATATTCGTCCATTTTGAGTACTAAATGCACGGAAGTGACGTCTATGGGCTTTTCGCGAAGTCTATGTACCTTAGATGCGAAGTTAGGACTTCGATCCTTATTGTGAAGGGGCTCATTATTTCATTCCCTAACTCTAACAAAAAACAAAAACAAAAAAGAAGTAAACTGAGGGAGAAATTACAGATCCTAGCCCTCTGTCCCTGAAATTCGCTCCCCATCACTGCAAACTGTCCCCAACTTCCGTGCATATAGTCCCAAAACGGACTATAACGGTGGTGGTAATGCCTCAAATGCCCAGACTTGGTTCCTTTCTTCTTCTTCTTTTTTTTTTCTTTGCAGCATCGAGTCTCTCCAGCAGCTCGTTAGCATTTATGCTGTATTATCGGACGCACCTTACTTTACCTTTGAAAGCTTTGCTATTCTGACTTTCTGCCCCCCATTCTTCTAAATTTAAGTCACTATTTTTAGGCTCTTCGTGCGACAACA
Source organism: Ornithodoros turicata (assembly GCF_037126465.1). Taxonomy (NCBI): domain Eukaryota; kingdom Metazoa; phylum Arthropoda; class Arachnida; order Ixodida; family Argasidae; genus Ornithodoros; species Ornithodoros turicata. The sequence continues at coordinate 20,365,783 of NC_088210.1, read as the reverse complement.
TATTTTCAACCTCACGAAAACATTTTCATTCATTCGTTTAAACAAGAAATGTGTCTATCGGCCTAAAATACGGTCGGAGAGCACTCAGGAGCAGCCAATAAACCGGTGCCGATGTCATCTACGCTTTGTAACTGTATAGGAGTGGCAGCAGATGACATTTAGGGACAGTTTCCTTTTTACTGTTAAAATTATATCCCGAACAGAAAAAAAAGAAGAAGAAGAAGAAGCTTTCAGGCGGCCGAAACTCAATAGGGTCCGTTACAGGGATAGATCCATGCTCAGCACATTTGGGAGAATCCGAGAAGGATCGTCACATGTTGATGCGCATTACATGCTACTGAAGTTGACCGTTGCTATAACAAAAGGAGAACGACGACAGAAACGTGAAACCATGGGGTCAAAGCATTTCTCGACTGCCGCCATTTTGAACTCTGTCCCCTCCTTTTCCAGGCCTTGCATGCGTATCAGTTTCTTTAGCATTATGGTGAATATAATTGTCTCCAGTGCAAGCCAACGGAACAGCTTTAATATGGACTACATTACGAGAATTTGTGCGTTGTGGCAGACGCGGCGTTTGCAAGACGAAAGCAGTTAGCGCATGGGCATAACTTATTCGCCAGCAAACGACAATATCATAACCCCAAAATGTGTCACTATCTAATTTCTGAACTGAGATTCTTCGAGATGATCTTGTCGTATCTAAACTGTAGTGTAAAAAGACGTTTGACCTAGCAACTATACAGTGTAGACGCGACTGTATAGCCAACGGGTTCATACGAGCATTCGGCACATTATGGGTTACTTTTCCATGGGGCTGGACTCTCGCCCGCTCTCTCTCACGAAATTTCTTGGTCCCTGGCCACAACCAGCCCACCAATGCTCTGCCCTCAAAGCTCTCTTGATCTTTCTGGATACCATAGGAGTTCGATCCTTATTGTGAAGGGGCGCATTATTTCATTGCCCCACATCACCACCAGCAATGGGATAGAGTATCGCCCCCTGGCGATGAAACTCTCCATTCATCATCTCACAATAAAGTTGTTGTTGTTGTTTCCATGGAGCATACAGTACTATGAGAAAAATAATTTAGGGGGGTGGGGGCTCTCCGTAGAAGAGGTCCGCAAGTTTTTGTGCGTAGAATTTGCTTTGGGTCACTTTAAATTTAGTTACGTTATCTATTTCATCGTGTCAATTAACCTAATTAATAATCAATTGGCTATCCGTTAATTAACCATTAAATGAATTACATTAATTTAATTAATTTCACCCTACACCAAGCCGCCACGCAAGGTTGTGGTGGTAGTGCTGAACGCGCTCGCCGTTGTCGGCCTCACAGATGTGGGCGACGTCACGACTAACGCTCTGGGGGGAATGTGCGTCCTGGGCCGACTTCTAAGGGAACTGTGCCGAAATATGTCTGACAGCGTCTTAGGAAAACCCAGGAAAAATCCCAGACAGCACAGCCGGCACCGGGATTCGAACCCGGGTACCTCCCAATCTCGACGTGACTTGGACGTAAATTCCTCGTAAAAAGAGAGTGAGAGAGAGAGAAGAAATGGTGCTGTAATAACTCCGTGACTTGTTCCTATAGAAGCGTTCCACGTGCGAGCAAAATTTACACTTTCCCAGGGGTAGGGCCATATGGTACTCCACTTTCTAGGAATGGCCAAGACACCAGCTACAGGGACCAGATGGAGGGACCAGTTCCATAGTGGTTAGGATGATCGCTTTCCGTGCCGAGACTGGTAGGTGACACGGGTTTGAATCCTGGCACCGGCTGTGCTGTCTGAGGTTTTCCTTTGGTTTTATTCCGGCAGACTTTCCAGACAGTTCCCCGCGAAGTCGGCCCAGGACGCATACTAACGCCCCCTGTCCCCCACTCTTTCCTGCTGTCCTCCTTCCATCTGTCCCCGCACATAGCCACAGTTGCTTCGCCGCCCTAACATTGAAAAAGCAGCTACTGGGGTGACAGGAGCACCCTTACGTGAAATAGTAGACCACACGTCCACTGCGGCGGAAAAAGAATTCCACAACATTTTCGATTTAGTATATGTGTACACGTGTACATGCATGTATGTACTTACGTAATACATATGAATATACAGTATGTGTAAGCAAGAAAAAAAAAAGCTACACTCCAGTACATGAGTTCATAATTCAGACGTCGCCGTACCAACGGCAGACAGCTATTTGGGCCTATTCGGAGGCTCACGAGAAGTGCATAGGTTAGGGGGATTTTTCTCTTCTCTCGTATGTGTACGTATATTTAGTTTTATTTTATATTTTATGTTTTTCTATGCCAAGCAGGTATGCCGCAAGGTGGAGTCAGTGTACGCTCTCTGAAAAATGGCGTCAGCCTCATTAGCCGCATCGTTTCAAGAAACATGTAATAACCGCCATCCCACGGAACACATAGCTGCGGAAATACTTTTGCCCTATTGATATTCCGTTCTCGAATTTCTTCGCAAAGTCGTTTGAAATGGGTTCGCATTTAGCCCAGCAGGGGGGCCACCGCCGTCGCGTTGATGACGGCTCTTTTTACAGCTTTAACGATTATGGCGCCTCTTCCCACAAACCCCGCGTGTCGTAAAACAAGCATCCGACAGCAAAGAAAATTGATCCCAATCGAAAAGTCCGATTTTCTTGACCCAATCTAAGGAGCTCGGCAGAAGGAGAATATCTGAGTTGCCCAGCTCCCAGTGCCACCCTTGCTACATGTACATCTCAGGCTAAAGAAAATAAAGGAAAATAAACCGAAGTTACGGTATGTGTGCTTGTTTTGGAACGATTGATTGATTACGAATAAATAAAAAAATGGCACTGCGCGCTGGTTTCCTGGTAAACACGAAACATGGCATTCTATAAGAACGATCGCCGAGCGCTTTCTAATACAGTTGATGTGCTGCACTTCGTGTTTGGACCGTTCATTAAATATATTCTAATCACAATAAATAAATAAATAAATTATATTCCATCTATCCGTCCGTCCGTCTCACCATCTATCTGTCTGTATGCCTGTCCCTCTCTATCTCTACCCTTCTTCTTACCTGTCCATTTTTTCACTTTCTTACGTGCTTTTGAGTGTCTTTAATAACCCACCTTTATGTATGAACACCGTCTATGATTTCTTCTCCCTTGTAGAATGTCTGACTTCGTGTATTCACACGAGTGATGTTCCCCAGAATGCTCCGACGGAAGATATGAAAAACGTCATAGCTTTCTGCTGCCACGTAAGCGCAAGCGCATTACGTCATGTATTTTCATTAACAGCTAACCATGGTGAATATCTTGCCGTGCAGCCACGAGATATTCCGTAGCAGACGACAGGAAAAGACGCAGAAGTTGTCGTCTGCTAAGTGCGCAGTCGCCACTAACGATATTCAAACACTCGGCGGAACGTCGGCCCCGCGAACAGTTTTTAGCTTTTTCTTCCGCTTGAATATTCTAAGGGGATGTCTATCGCTCGCGTGCACACACAGATTCGGAAGATAAAAATATAACTTAATGTGCCGTTGGAACAGATCCAGAAAGAACCAACCAGCCTTATCAGCAGACGTGACTTAACTCGCCGACAAAGGAAGAAAATAAGTTAGATGGAAACCTTCTGTACACTCGCCAGGGGAGACGGAGCCATACCGGGAGCCAATAAAAGTCCGTCCTAGAAACAATGGAACGACCAGCCATTTTTCCTTGCTTTTCTTCCGAAACCAACAGTGGTTGTCGGCGGCCGAAAGCTCTCCCGCACAGCCGGGCGCTGTTCGTGGGGCGCTGCAGGCTTAACGATGTCATTCACTCAACGGTTCAGCTAAGAAGCGACGCAGATTTGGCACCACTGGTAGCCGAAGCACTTAAGAGGGGACTTAAGTGCACAGGGATAGACGGGTCACTGCGCAGACTACATAATTCGCAGTGTTTGTCTTCCGAAGATTTTCGTTGTGTACCCTCTACTCAATGGTACGTGTTCACGAAGCTTCAAACAAAGAGCATATATTACGGATACGGCAAAGTTCTATCATGTCACCATGCTTTGTGGATACGGCAGGGCGAATTATTGTAGCAAATTGCTAGCAACGTTCCCGCAATGCCTGGCGTTTACGAAGCGGACAAACGGTGTAACTCTTTAAAGACAGCCACGTTTCGTATATGCAGGGTGTTTCTTTTTATTCTCTACAGATTTTTTATTTAAAAAAACAATGAGAACACAATAGATGTCGTTTTTGCAGCTATACTATGCCAGATGGACATCCTCTCGAAGAAAGTATGCAATTACGAGATGTCTAATTACCTAAAATTCATTAATTAACTCTTTAATAACGATATTTGGGGCAAAAGCAAGATAGCAGAATGAGAGACTATACTCGTTGAAAGTCATTCCACGTTTTAAAAAAAAATCCTGAAACATGCACGTGAGTTAAAATATCCATCCCCGAATTTCGATATGCAAATGAGCCGAAACCGAAACCGTGGCGACCTAAAACGCGGGGAGCCCAGCGCACCTTTCACGTCACGTGACGTCACGGGCCACGTGATTTGGAGCGATGGAAATGATTGGAGTAGGATGCGCTCCCGAGGCGCGCCTTTCCGCTTTCGGCACAATTGCATACCCAAATTCAGCGACCGATATTTCACGGGACGCGCTCTTTTCTGGAATGTAAAAAAAAAAAAGATGGAATGGCTTTCAACAGGCTTTCAGATATCCTAATTAATGAGTCAATTATGGAATTTTAGGTTATTAGTCGTCTTGTATAGTTGCATACTTTCTTCAAGAAGATGTCCGCCTGGCATAGTATAACACAACTGCAAAAGCGACATCTATGCTGTTCTCATTGCTCGTTTTTACTAAAAAATCTGTAAAGGATAAAAATAAACACCCTGTATGATAATAATGGTAATTCGTGGCTCTACGTCGCGGGACGACTAGTGTGATTAATAAATTGCGCAATTTAGAATGCACAATTGTTAGGTTGAGGAGCTAACCGCGACCAAAAATCGTATCGAGAAAAATCACTCACAACCGACTTATTATCGAGAAATTTCATTCACTTGATTTAAAATGTGATGGGATTATTTATTCGTAGTATCTGGCAAAAGTTTTAAGACAAATTCCACTGACACCATAATTTTCAGACGTAGATTTTTTTTAATAGACCTTCGCGGCACGTAAAGTGAAACACCCTGTATAGAAAATTACATGCACGATGTTCTCTATACGCCCGACTGCATCAAATGTCAAGACGAAGGGGCAGACAACACCCAGGGGAGCCATTGCGAACCAGTACTGCACATCCATTTCAATACGGCGGCACAAAACAGGGAGTTGTTGTTGTTGCTCTGAGGCGTGAGACGAGAGAAGTGCACCAGTTATCATAAGCCGCGTGCGAGGCTAACCCACAACCAGTATTTTAACGCATTCTTCAAAATAGCGAGTGAATTCTGGCAAAATGTTTGTTTGTGTTGTCTTGTAAAGCGTGCTTTCGCTGCACGAGCACAGTGTACGCAGGTGAAGCAACCGTGCTGTATGCTTCGCCTCGGCTTTCCGGACGAGTGTCACATAATTCTGCTCGGTTTTGTAATGGAACGTAACGATAGTGAAGCAGGTTCTTCGTGTTTGCTTGGATGCGCATCTCGGGAAGACAGCAACTTATTATAATTCAAAATGAGGAGGCCGAGGACTGTGTACGGTACGTCACTTACTTCAGCCGCCGCAAACGCATTTTCTGCGTCACCAGTTAGAGCACCCTGCGAGGCGCGAGTCACATAGCATTAAACGCGTGCTTCTACTGTAGCTGTACATAGGTGGTGGAAGGTCTACTTTTTAGTTGTTTTATCTTACTGCGTCAAGCCGGAGTGTCAACAACAACAACTGCTACTATATTTCAAGATGATGAATGGGTAGTTTCATCGCCAGGGGCGATACTCTACCCCATTGCTGGTGGTGATGTGGGGAATGAAATAATGAGCCCCTTCACAATAAGGATGGAATTCCGATTGTGTCCAGAAAGGTCAAAAGAGCTTTGAGCGCAGAGCGTTTGTGGGCTTGATTTGGCCAGGGACCAAGCAATTTTGTGAGAGGTGGGGGGGGGGGGGCGAGAGTCCAGCTGACTAAGAGACCCGGAGAGTGCGGTTCGGGAAGGTTGGTAGTGTGGGCGACGAAGAAGAATGTGCTCCAGATTCTCTAGAGCACCGCAGTGACAGCATCTGGGAGGGTCTACTTGTCTCAAGCGGTAACGCCACTGAGGTGAAAAAGCCACATCGAGTCGCATTCGGTGAAAAAATGCGAGCCAGAGTAAACCAGTTTTTATAGTGTGTATTCTCCAGGCGCTTGGAGTATTTTTTCACTACATAACACTTCGCATGATATTTGACTCTATGGCCAGCAGACTTGTGTATAACGCGTTACTAGTAATTTCGTTACTTGTAATTAATTACTTTTTTTAGTAATTTTTCGAGTAATCGAGTAATCAGTTACTTTAGTGTCAAAGTAACTCTTCGAGTGATCAATTATTTTTCTGAATAATCGATTACTCAGTAATTGATTACTTTTCCCGCAGTGATTAACTTATCTTTCAGATGTTCTGCCCCAAGCCAAGCCCATCGTGTCGTCAGCCTTTGTTGGGCCGTTCTACTATAACAAGCGGAGGCCATTGTAATAACGTTTCTGGAATTCTGGAATTTTAGGGTCTCTCTCCCTAGTCTCTTCCTACACCAGTGTGGTAGTATTGAAGCTTTGGAGGTTTTAGTGAGTCATGGGGAAGTTCCACGTGATGCTCTTCCACAATCAGATCAACGTCTTCCCGGGCGATAAAAACAGTAGACGTACAGATCTACTTGTCCTACACATTTTTGTTTTTGGTGTTATTTCAGCTGTTCTGCTGTCGAACCTTTTCTTTTTTCTTATTTCCTTCCTTTCTGAGGCACACAAAGACAGGTATGATTTGCGAGAATGCAGAGTAACAACCGTTGTAACGCGTTATTTTTCTACTCGTTCCTCAATTAGATTTCGAGTCGAGTAATTGGTAACGGTAATCAATTACTTTTTTCGTAGAAGTAACGGTAACCAATCCCTTTTCTCGAGTAACGGGCACAAGTCCGACGGCCAGTCACGCTCGTGTTAAACTATGAGGGCGCATCCGACCTGCAGGTATTATATTGTATCAAATCACAGCTGAATCCTACGCATACCCTCCGCATTTATCTGTGCCTGACACGCTTCATGCAATATTGGCTCCGCCATTCAATCGGAACCGGCGTCATTCTGGTTCCTTAGTTCGCGAGTCATTGCGGAAGAGACAGTTTTCAGACCGCCATTCAATGCTATAGTTTCCGTCCGCTCGAATTACTCACATTGTGATGTAGCGTGCAAGGTGTCGTTGGGCTGCAATGCCACAGCCACATGTGTCTCAAGTGGCCGAACGACATCATTAGGGATCTCCACAGGTATTAGCACTTCAATGGTCTATAGTTGCCTAAGCTCAATAAGACGCGTTGTTAACGGATAGTACAGTGGAGTTCATTTCCTGAAGAGGCGACGACGAAGAAACAAGAAGGACAGACACGGGGAACATCGGATTGGATTGGATTGTATATAAAGGAAAACATGGAGAGGTTAGTCCCGACCCAGTCAGGACTGGCTACTCCAAAACGCGTTTGTGGGTATATAGGCAGAAAAAAAAACGAAAAAGTATAAAGGGAAAAGGAGGGAGATGTTAGGCACCGAGAAACACTCGTTGGTTCATAATGTCAGGGACCGCGCGAACACAGAGTGTCACAGAAGTTGTCACAGAGTATCAAGCAGGCTCGAAGCGCTGAGGAAGTCGACAAGAGCGCGCAATACCACCACCTGGTGGTGGGCAGGCCAGCAGCGACGTTGTTCATTTCATTCCTCGGTTCATTCGTTCATTCCCCAGTTCAAAGTTCATTGTCCTCCAGGTTTGAGCGGCATGTCAATTTCCATTAGTACGAGTCAGAACGTTATTGTTGAGCGCGTGCACCGCTTTCGTGAAAAGAAAAGAAAAAAGTGGAAACGTCACGACTGGCGCCCTTGGGGAATGTACGTCCTGGGCCGACTTCTAAGGGAACTGTGCCGACATATATCTGAAAGCGACTGCGGAAAACCCAGGAAAAACCCCAGATATCACAGCCGGCACCGGGATTCGAACCCGGGTACCTCCCAGTAGCAGTGGAAGTGTTAAGCTATCCAAGCACTATAGAAGCCAATTAGAAAGAAGTTGGGATTCAGGGTCATGTTTTTCTTGTAGTAGATATTCAATGCTTGTTACTGCGATTATATGCTACGTATACGATTTCTGAACACGTTATAATTGACAAGATATAGTTTAACGTCTCTATTGTTTCTCGTTTTATTGTTATTTTATTTTATTTATTTATTTGTTTATTTTTTCACCATATGAGGCGAAAACGTTCTATACCTAAAACTCACCTATACACTTCGGGAGCCTGTCGAGACGGTTGACGAGAAAGGTCTTGCCGACGGCCGCCTTCATGAAAGCGGAACCTCTACAACTGCGATTTAAATCGAGTCGCACTTAATTATGTAGATCGTGACTAATTCATTTCACGAATAAAAAGGACCGGGCGGAGCGCAAAACAAACCAATTAAGTTCGGAGTGACGAGCGTCCTTTGGGCCACCAATAAATGAATTACTGCGACATGGTAAAGCGTATGAGCCCCCCCTCTATATTGTTTATATGCAAGTTGGAACAATTGATTGATTAATGACGCAGTTTAACACGCACCTTCGGTGTTAGCACGCTCCACATATTTAATTGATTCGGTAACTGACTTGGCTGTAGTTGGTTCGGCTGTGCAAGTATCTTCAATAGCTCTAAGCGAGGGCACTATGTTATACGACTAGTTTGCCCTTTCGACTTTTCCACTCGCTCGTTTCCTCTACAGTAGTGAAACTGCAATCTCTATATTAGTATTCTCTTCCATCCAATGAAATCCAATCGTTTGCTGTCTGCCTATTTTCACTTTCCCTTTTTGATGCCATCATCTCTAGATATATTAGGCCTTTATTCCGGTTTCGCTTGTGTGTTTTTTTTTTATCATATCTGTTGCTTATGTTGGTTTTGTTTCTTTTTGTTTTTTTCTTGTTCTTGTTTTTACCTTCTCCAGACTACGTTGTGCTGGAACAGCGAGTCCTGACTACGTTAAGGCTAATAGCTCTAGTTTGTTATCAAAACTAATGTAATAACTCCCTACTTCGCATAAATTGCGTATCAGCAACGATTTAAAAAAAAACACGCGGAATCAGTTTACTTTTACGCATTAGTGACCCTTTAAATGTCCGTTCTTATTATGACATTACATACTGTGTGCAACAGAGAGCGACAGGATGATGCTATACTTTTTTTTTTTTTTCGTTCGTACCGAATACTGATCTTACTCTTCCCTGAACAACTGACGGGAGAAATTATCGAGTAATCCGCCACAGTGCGTGCAATAATTCTGTGGAAAAAAAAAGTGTAGCTGAAATTGTCTTTTTCAGTTATCAGTATTTCCGCTTCTTTACATTTCAATTTCCATGTGAAAGTGACGAACCCAGTGACTAATTTTCGGTTGCAAGCACGTCATCTGTGCGTTATTCAAGGCTTGTATTCGACGTAATCTCTTGTAATCCCTTAATATCGGTAACAGGCTGTCTCATAATTACATTCCACAGCGCGGTCAGGGTGAACATATATCGGATTGCCATTACTTGTATAATATATAATTATAATAATTCAAGCGCGCCGCGATGGCTATTCGGTGGCAACCTGGTAACACCGAAAGGTCACAAACCAGAAGAAGTCGGCCCAGGACGCACATTACCCCAGGGCGTCAGTTGTGACGTCGCCCACTTCTGTGAGGTCGACAACGGCTAGCCCTTCCACCAGCACCACCACCACCACCACCACCACCACTTACAAACCAGGGTTTATTACTATTGCTGCTTTTGAGAAGGAGAGAAAATGGAAAAGCGCAAATTGCTGTTTCCTACGCGCTTATACAGACAGAAGCGCAAGGAGATGGAGAGCGTGTTGATTTTGGCAGCATGATGAATAAACGCAAGAATGACACGGACGGACAGAGGATAGCGTTTGTACGGGGCAAACGGCTGTCCTCTGTTTGTCCGTGTCGTTCTTGCGTTTGCTCTTCATTTGCATATACCATGCATAAAGCGACGGATGAATCCATTCTGTTTGTGTTGTATTTAACGCGGACTCATGAGGTCTAATTAACGTTCGCTTCCGAAGAGAGTTGGCTGCACCGTCGCAAATTTGTTTTCTTCGCTTTGCTTTCCTGCCGCGCTTTAAGGAAGTAATGTAATCGGCGCCAGCGCTCAGAACATGCTAGCAAACGACAAAGCCATTATTTTCATTCGCAGGGATCTGGAAAATGGCAGTAAGCTTGTCAAATTGGTTGTTTGCAATAAATTCCCCGACTGTTACTCGAGGAAATGACATTATTTTGACCCAAATATTGCGGGCGGGCGGGCCGAGAGAAGGGATTTTGTTGCGTCTCCCATAGACTCTCATGTATTGAAACTTTGACAAACTTTAATTTGCAAAATATCAGTGGATTGCGTCTGGCCTTCCAAAATATGTCATTCCCTAGACAAACTCGGGGTGATCACGCCTGTACCTGTTTCGTGTCGAAATTTAGCGAGGTTTACGAGACCCCTGCGAACAAAAATTCCCCATAGATTTTCTTAAAAAGTAAGTCCGTCTTAACGTAACAGAACCTGTCATTGCGCGAAACAAACTTATCTGATGACAATCCGTGCAAGTGAAGATACCTTTTTGTTTTTACGCAGACGCAGTACCCAAAGCGATCCACGATGTTGCTGAACAAGCTGATGCAACCACTCTTCAAGGCATTCCAGTCCGAGCCCGGCGGGATGAGTTCACAAATGGAACTGCACCGGCGCGCGGGCGAAGGCAAACTCTACTGGCGGTGCTACTTCAACGCAGTTTCATGCTTTCGGAAATAGACGCCAGGTCAGACGACAACCCTCTTCTAGCATACGAATGTGCTCGATTACACGTCGTTACCTCTAACCCGTAGAGCGTTACATTACCCCGGAAAAGTCTGTCCATGTTCAGCTACTGACTGACGTTTGATTCAGGAGAAACGTGTAACATAAAACTGTCTCTCACGTTGTAGTGTGCGTCAAAGAGAGGGACGGGCAGGAAGCAGTGCTTCAGCTTTGTTCCTCAAGCAATTTTAGCCGGCTATCGGGCTTTGTTTTATTCACGTTCTGTTTCCTCTAATAGATATCGTTTGATTGCGTGAAGGATTTCCTTACGGGGATGTGGTTCATAGTGTACTGCTTCCGACACACTTGTCCAAGATCCTTTATCGGCGGTGTGTCGCGAAAGCGAGCTATGCCAGAATCGATTCCTAGAAGAGGCTAGCCAACGTCACCTAGATAAGGAAAACCTGCTTAATGTCTCCTCTTCCTCCTGCGTCACGTGGACATACATAGTCGAGACGTCGTCTGCATCGGCAAGCGTCGTCGCAGAAGATTCCAAACACGTGCTTTCTGTGACTTCTAGTGGCTATCCACGTCTGGTGACGGCCTGTCTCCATAACTACGGTCCCCGAAGCGCGGTCGTGATTGGCGGACTCTTAAGGACTATGTCCCGTCGTTTAAGCGACCTAGCTTTGGTTACACTAGGTGGTGTTGGGCCTGCTTATTATGGTAGACTTCTAGCTCACCGTAAGCTCACATTAGGAAGCGGTGCGGACATTGCAGACAGACGACGCCCAAGTGCCCCTTCCGATTGGTGGCGCTGTGTGCCGCACGGGACCCATCGCGCACGACACCACCGGTAGGGGATCGTTGCGCGGTTGCGCCACGACCTGGAGATTACAGGCAAATGTGCCGCAAGCAGTACAAGACACTAGTCCCCTGTGAGAATGTCTGCAGCGTTTTCATTTGATAACGTTACCAACCCCATAATTATATAATAGCCGAGTGTCCACAGGTACACAAGTAAAAACACAAGCATGACTGGAGTGCACAGCCAGACGGTTCCCATACTTTAAAATATTGCTCAACGTTCTCATCCTGTGCATGCGGATCATTTGCAACTTAGAGCCACGTACCAACACCACCTAGATAGAGAAAGCCTGCGTATTGCCTCCTCTCCCTCTTTCAATTAAGAGTCAGAATTCGTCTGCGACTGCGGTTCACCGTTCTGCGAATTCAAGAACCCGCAAATGATTGCAGCTCACCTGAAACCTGCAGACGTATTATTTAGACAAAAAGTGCAAGTTGCTTTCCAGAAAATCAGTTTTGAGAAAGATTGAGACCGTTTCGCGCTTTATTTCCAAAGTTTTATCGTTTAGTACGCGGGGACGTTCGATCACAACTCGCAAAACGACGGTGGTTCTTCTCCATGGCCATGACCGCTGGAAGCACTGTCGTGATTGGCTACTGCCGTTGAGAACACGATCCTGATTGGCTGACTCTTGATTGTTATGTCACGTCGACGAGCGCGCAGGCTTTCTGTATCTAGCTGGTGTTGCACGTACTCTCCACAGCAGTACTTTTTGGCAACATTTAGGCATATATTATATATAGGTCGCATATACATATATAGGTCCTATACGCATATAGGACCATGCATATGTGTGGCCACTAAGCCAACAAACATTCCTCAGCGGAACTCCTATTACCTTCCACAGGTCCATTATTTCGAGCGTGGACAAGTGACCGGCCCGGACAGTCCTGTACAGTTCCTACCCGTTCCAGCTACGTTTCATCTCTCGGCTGTCGACGTGAACTGGCAATAAATGTGCGCTTTCTCACATTCCGTTTTGTAGGCCCCTGTATAACAAACAGTTACTCACAGTTTGCCCATTCTTTACTGTTACCTCTGTGCTTCCTCATGTCTCCGGGAACGTATGGGTACCAACATGTTCAAACTTATCACCGCCAGTACGCGCACGACAACAGTACGTGTTGGTAGGACAGCTTCTTTAGAACACATGTGCATTCGTTCCAAGATTACTGACGCTCCACCACTGCGTTGCATGAACCCACCTATACGACTACGCGCCCATACAGAAGACAGGCCGGCTGAAGCTGACAGTGTACTTGTAAATCGTATGCATGTTGTTAATAAACGCATTATTCACGTTATTATTTCTGGAAAGAATGTTTGTTTGTAAAGAAAAAGAGAGGAGAGCTGGAAAGAATTTCTTTTGTTGTCTCCTAAAAGGCGCCGTAGGAAATGACGCCAAACATTACGGTACAGCGTTGAGCAATGTTTCTGCGCACAAGTGATGGCTTTGAAAGCTGCAGAAGTGAGACAAGGTAAGTTGCAGTATCGCTCGGAGTGACTCTTAGATCGTTAGACCCAGGCATTGAGGTCCAAACTCGTCATGTATACTTACGACCGGTAATAACCATTTATTTTTGAAGCAGAGTACGAAAATGTGTCTTGTGCCACCGAACTGAACAAAGCCGACAAGAAAAGAATACCTTGCAAAGATTAGATTAGATTAGATTAGATTAGATTAGATTTCGAAAGAGAGAAAAAATGGAAACTTAGGTCGCACTGGTTCGACCAGCTGTCCCAAGCAGCACAATGTACTGAAAGTCGAGTGCAATAGGGGTGGACGGTATGTGTGTTATCAATGTTCCTTAGCTTCAAGAGTCTGTTCAAGGTCTTCCACTTACCCGTCCACCCCTATTGCACTCGACTTTCAGTACACTGTGCTGCTTGGGGTTCCATGAGGCTTGATTTGCGAAAGCATGTAGTGATTTAAAAGATTACTGCAGCACGTATGTCCTTGAAGTAGATCGCCAGGGCACACAACGCAGGTTGTTGGTGCCACCTTGGCCAGCTCCCCAGTGCCTTTTCAACACTAAAGGTGGTCTTGCCAAACCACGAGGGTCTGTCAAAAAAAACTCGTAAAGTGAGCAAATGTGTAATTTTGCTTTCTTCCCATTATTTTCACGTATATCAGATGATGAGCACTCTTGTTGATGAGCTTTATTTATTTTTATTTTTTTCACGAGGTGTTTTTCACATCTTGGACAACCCTACTCCAGAAGCCACACGGTTACTTCTCGTTCACATATTTTGTATTATTGTGTGTCGTGTTTGTTGTGAGTTCAAGAGTGAGAGATCAAGACAAGAGTTCCATACTTTATACGCACAGGTCCACCGCTCCTTCGGTTCACCAGGTTCCGTCTACGTACCTATGTTCTATGCACATACTGCACTATACTTCGACGACTACGACCTATATACCTGCTTGCCGGCACCAAAACAAAAATAAAACAAATTAATCAATCATTAAATCTACCGGTACTCCTCAGACGCCAGCAGGTGCTTCCCTCAACACGCTTGCCCCTAGCCGTCCATAGCCACCTCTTAGGGGTTTAACCAGCTTCAGTATAGCCCCTTCAATATAGCCCCTTCCTACACCATCCGCCTTCGACATTCATTCGTAAACAGTTGCACGTCTCAAGGAGTACCACTAAGCCTACTATTAGGAGTATTAATAAAGAAAAACTCTTCTAGTAAGTAAACTAATGTCCGATCCGCTGTCCGTCAAAAAAAAAAAAGAGAGATCTCTATTCAGACACGTCCTTCCTATACGGCCGGAAATGACATCATACTCTCCAATTCTGTACTCAAAAAAAAAAAAAAAAGAGGAGTAATTTTACTCCTTTTGGGAACTAAATGCATTGCCACAAAAAATAGACCTTTTCGGGAGTAAATGAATGTCAGAGAGTCGAGACTGCATTTCACGCTCTGTTCTGAGAGTCCCGGGTACATAATTCGTGTGCATGCATGAAAATACTTTGAATCAAACCGTCAACCTTGATATATCGAGTGATATAAAATCTTGCGGCATACATGGGACACAATTTGCGTTAGAAAGAAGCGCTAACTCTTTCTTATTCTGTGTGGGCGGAAAATCACTGCGTTGGCTGAGTTATACAGCCTTATGCCATCAAATTGACCAAGAGCACATATTTACGTAGACTGTTGCATTCGGAAGACCATTTGCGAAGTTGAGTGACAATTTGCAGTCCGGGGGAGTAAATGTCGGGGTTAGGGGACTAAAATGGGGAGTAAGTGCAGTCGAGGGGACTAGAAGCTGCAATTACTCCCCATTTTACTCCTTTTTTTCTTAGAATGTGGTGTCATAACTTCCGCCCGCCCTAATGCAGAATCCATTCGAGATCCAATCAATCCCGGGCTGTCGAGATCTGTTAGTTCACGATGCTTTCAAACAAATAGCGTTCCGACACTTTTCCGGGTCATCAATCTTACGGTGCTTCTTGCGAGAGCGCACTAGGCATGGAAGTCACAGTGTACCATTTCCTCTTCATTTTTCTCGCTCTTTGAATGCGCCGCTATGTTTTCACATATTTCTCTACTACTGCTGCTTCCAGGTCTTCTGTGCAACGAACCCTGTGGGCCGCTACCAGGTATTTGTGTTAGTTTGTCCAGAAGCATACGTAGTACACTGTAGAGTCCACGTGACCGTCCACGCCGTAATAACCAGGCACGACGGTTCCATTTACAGAAGAAATTCGCGTCCACGGCGTAATAGCCCCAACGGCTAGAGCGCTATTGGACTGCATGTTAC
Source organism: Ornithodoros turicata (assembly GCF_037126465.1). Taxonomy (NCBI): domain Eukaryota; kingdom Metazoa; phylum Arthropoda; class Arachnida; order Ixodida; family Argasidae; genus Ornithodoros; species Ornithodoros turicata. Next base: position 20,350,161 of record NC_088210.1, on the reverse strand, counting down.
CTGTAATGGAAGAATACCCAATACCAGTCGAACTCCTTGCTGAGGTCAGGTATTCTTTACGATGTCCTCTACGAAACTGAAGAAAGTTTCTTTTTTATGTTGCTCGGCACGCACTGTACTCGTAAAGCGACGTTTACGAGTCTAATTCACTGTGACCTATATCTTCCCGTCTTCCGATGCACGGTCGTTAATTGATTGGTCCTTCCTGTTTCAGGCAACGGATTATCTTTGCGATAACTACAAGGGATGCATGAAAAACGAACAACGGGTAAGCGGCGAGCCACGTAAATTTTCTGCGACATGTTTATTACCCGATACATTCTAAGGCGATTTTTTATTATTGATTGAAAAACTAAAAATATTAGAGATGTCGGGACTAAGTCAGCACAGGTTAGTACTCCGGAACATGTGTGTAGAAAAGAAAGCAGGAAAACAGAACAAATGCACCCCAAACGCATAAAAAAAATTTAAAAAAGCAGGGTCTAACTAAGGAATGATACCTGCAGTGCTGAACACATGGGGCCATTTCAGAAAAGATTAGCGCCGCCGTGCCTACTTCGAATGCTAGCTTCTTCCTCATGTGCCAACCAATTTGCTTCGCCAAATTCCCGCTACGACCCGCCACCGTCTCGCGCATGCGTCGTCATCTTGTTTTTTTCTTTTTTAATTGCGGAATGTCGTTCCGTTTGCCAGTCCTGAGAACCATTCGGGTTGCGCTGTAGTTTTGGATATGTCATAGCCTGTAATGAAGTACCGTATCTTTCCGCATGGAGTTAATAGCAACTGTGGCAGCACTGCAGGATGCGCACAACGGACGGACGTATGAGTAATGTGATGCCAAGATGATGACAAGAGCATCAAGTTTATGCCACTAGAACGCCTTTGGAAACGACATCGAAATCATGTCACAAGAACGCTCATTGTCGCGATACGTTTTTTTTTTTTTTTTTTTACATGTTTACGAAGGGAGGAAATGTAGTTGTGTCTGTTCTTATGTCACCTGTTACTCCAACAGGAAGGGAAAGAGAAAAGCGCCCAGTGCTTGACGGCCAAGGCTCTGGACGCGCTAGTGAGTATATTGTCTGACACACCACGTGATTGCTACGTGCAACGATTTCATTTTGTACTCGTTATTTTGCAATCCATCGGTTCAGGATTAGCATTCTACGGTATCGACGGTTTACAACGCCGTTCTGTCAGGGCAACACAATACACGCTTGAATTAGGTGGCTCGAAAATGTCTTCTGCCTTGCCATTGAACGGAATGAAATGGTTGTGAACCGATGTAGCTTGGGGTCCCATCGTGTTCGTATATTGGAGACATTTGTACGGACAGATATTAAATGTGATACGTATATAGTCGGGGACTATGAAATTAATGTCCCGTGCACCCCTTAATATGGCCCTTATCCCTTATAGTACCCCTTAATTCATCCTGGCGAGATACTTGTAGGCCAGAAATTTTTCCCCATTAAAAATGGGCCTCTTTTTCCACGCGCCGTTCAAATCGACCCCGGCCCTCTCCTCCGCGTTCCCCCTTCCTCCTCTCGTGTTCCTCCTCTCGCTTCTTGAATACTGGACACGTGTTCAACGTAAGAATGGTATTGCTAGTGATTTCTTTCTTCTTTATTTTTTTTGTTTTTTGTTCTGTGGACATTTAATTACCAGAAGATGGTCAGTTTATATACATATGTACCTCTTTTCTCTGGTCATGTTTAAGTTTGATAAAAGTTACTTTCATAATTTAGTGTAATAAGAAATTAGGAATGTGTTATAACAATCACCTTCAGCATACGAGATGCTATTCTTAGGTTGAACACGACTGTGTAGACCCTTGCTCCATTTGCATCCCACTGTTAGGAGTGCACACGGCTCACACAAAGGAGCGTCCACCATTCATTTGCGTGCCGCCAGGTTTTATCATCCTAGTATATATCTTCGATACTTCGTTTAAATTATTCCGTAAGAAAACTGTTCGCTTACCGAACGTAAAACATTGGTTGTGTGTTCAGAAACAACTATTTTGTCAAACGAAAACGAAAAAAGAAAAATCGTTTGCTCTCCCCATCAAGAACCATTTTTCAAAACCTCCGGAGAGTTGTAATGTTCCGGACCGTTTAGAAACTCCTCTCGAATGATGTAAGCATACGTTCATTGAATACGAAATGAACCTGAAAACGTTCGCAAACTGGCCGTACATCGCTTAGCCTATCAACGTTTTCATTGTTGCCAGGCCGTCTTTCGATCCTTCCTGCAGGTCCATTCATTTTATGCCGCTCTGCTCCCACACCAATCGATAATCAATCGGCCATCCCCAATAACGGTACATTTACACAATAAGAGAATCAAGATGTAGAAGGCAACATTTCCCTGAGCTTGAGGAGGGACGACGAGGACGGAAAGCACTTCACACCAGCTCGCTTGCCACCTCGTGTTATGTTCAAGAGATAAATGAGTTATAAATAGGTTTTTTTTTTTTTTTACTTTCGTGTTAGCGCCGCGCAGCAACTTTGGCTATGAGCGGCTTACAGATGCGGACAGATGGAGAGAGGGCAGCATGAAGGAGTGGGCGACATGAGGGGTTAGTATGCGTCCTGTGCCGACTTCAGGGGAAACTGTGCCGACATTCGTCTGAAAAGTCTTCGGAAAACCCAGGGAAAACCACAGACAGCACAGCCGGTGGTAGGTTTCGAACCCACCACCTTCCAGAAGTCCACCATGTAGTAGCACCTGTTCACAAGAGGGCACACTGGGCGGATATCTTAACACGGTGGTCCATGCGTAGGGTCCTGGATTTTCGGATTAATCCGAAAAATATGCGCCGGTAAAATTTTCCGCAATAAAAACGCCGCTTTTTAGAGATCCGAGAATTCGCCACACTTAGGGATTCAGTTGACAATGCGGGAGCCTGTGAGTCACCTCGGTGTTAGAGGCAATGGATGAGGTGACTGTACTCAACCCCTCGGACATTATGCTGTCATTTCGACCACAGTTGTTGTTTTTGAGTGTTGAGAGAGGTCAGCCAATATTTGGCTTGCTACTCTTAAAAAAAAAATAAAGTTCACCCCGACAAGACAAAAAAAAAAGGAAAACCACACACATTTAAACACACACAGTTCAGTTCTAGGGTTCCGGGTATTACCTGTGGGCTTTGTCTCAATTTCATCGTCATCGTCATCGTCATCATTTATTGTTGTTGTTGTCTCGATTTCCTTGTCCGTCACGTGAACGAAACACTACAATGGAGCATGGAACACAGGAAGGGAAGGGAAGGGGAGGGGAGGGGAGGTCAGCCAGGCTGATGCCTGCTTGCTATTCCACAAAACAAAAGAAACTCAAAATGAAAATTAAAAAGAAAGAAAAACAGCCAGTGGACGCAAGGCACGGATCTTGCAGGAAGCGGAGCAGGGCTGTGGTGACGGGCCTCTGGGTAGGACGAGGGACGGGACCAAGAAGGGTAGCCACGGACATTGTGCTGCACCCAAGCTGCATTAGACGACGACGGAGGCCAGGAACGCAGGTGGCACAAAGCGGTCATTCTGAAAGGTTGCTGGTTTGCGGCTAGTGGTAGAACATAGTCATCCAAACATTATCGATAGTACTATCGATGGTTGAGATGACTACTCATTTGAGTATTGATAGTTTTGTTCAAAAATATCGATAGATTCACCTATCGACAGTAAGCTGGACACACTCCAAACCCACTTGCTGTAAAAATGTAGAAGTCACTGCTCCGAAGTATTTATCAATCTAATCGAATACCTTTATTTATAGTTGCACAGTAGATATCTTTCAAATAGTTTCGCACCGTTAGCACGAGAAAAAAAAACGATTACATAAAACAGAGGAGCTGTTCCGAAAAACGGACGGGAGGAGCTCCCGTCCGTTTTTCGGAACAGCTCCTCTGTTTTATGTAATCTGTTCTGCTTAAACCAACAAAGCAGAACAAGAGATTTCGTGGATTGTTGTGCGCTATGCGTATGGTTAATATTATTCAGAGCATCTGCATACGCTGTCAAACTCAGTAGTAGTTCATGTTTCTGTCACAGTAATACGAAATGCCAACTTAGATTGGCCCATTGCCGATTAGCCAAATTTGAAATGCCAACTTTATAGCAGTGTGTAGGTGTATATTCCGACATTTCATATTTCATTAATTTCATATATTATTCCCCATGATCATATTCCTTTTCTTTCTTGTTTTCGAGAGATAGTTATCAACCATAGCGAAACGCGCTCGTCGAACTGCATGTGAAAAAGGAGAATTCAGAAGGCTTTGTGTCCGATGGAAATATGTTCACTTTTAAATTGCGAGTGACTAAACGACAGTTTGCATGAGTGAAACGCGAACTCATACGTTTCTTTTTAAAGGAACATGAGTACATTTTTAAATTCGTAGTCAACAAGCTATTGAGAGTTTGCAGGAGTAAACAGCGAAATCAGAAAGTTTACAACCTGTTCAAATTTTAAATTTGGAGTGAACAAACTATTGAGAGTTTGCAGGAGCAAAAGCGTATTCAGAAGGTTTCACTTTCAAAAGAAACATGCTGAAATTATGAATAAATAAACTGTGGATAATTTGGAGAAGCGAAACGCGAATGCAGAAAGTTTCGTTATCAAAAGAGACCTGCTCAAATTTTAAATTCAGAGTGAAGAAACCTCTTCATAGTCTGCAGGAGCAAATCTAAAATTGAACTTCGGATTGAGCAAGCTATTGATAGTTTGCAGGAGGGAAACGCGAATTCAGAAAGTTTCGTTCTCAAAAGAAACCTGCTCAAATTTTAAATTCAGAGTAAAGAAACCTCTTGATACTTTGCTGGAGCAAACCTAAAATTTAACTTCGGATTGAGCAAACTATTGATAGTTTGCAGGTGCGAAACGCGAATTCAGAAGGTTTCGTTTTCGAGAAACATGCTAAAATTTTAAATTCGGAGCTAACAAACTATTGGTAGTTTGCAGGAGAGAAACGCAAATTTCACAGAAAGTTTCGTGTTCAAAAGAAACAAGCTAGAATTTTATATCCGGTATCAATAAACTATGGATAGTTCGCAGGCAGGAGCGAAGTGCTGGATTGGCTTCAAGTTCGGTGAAGTGCTCCACCGACGCACCAAGTGCACCGGTCACGATACTATCGATAGTCCCCAAAATTAATCGCGATACTATCGATATTCCGGTTCGATAATCAATATCGATGCAAACTACCCGTCTACCGATCTTGCTGCATCGATCTTGCTAAATCGATGCCTGTAATCAATAGTCAAAAACTATCGATAGTATCGCCCATCACTAGTTGGCGCAAACTGCGCGCTGGGACGAAAGCGGAAGCCGCCCTGCGACTATGTCAAAAAATACTCTGACTTCGAGGGGTTCACATCGTCGGGTGATCACGATAGAGATGTGGCTCTCTGTAGGTGGTGTCGCATAACAGTGAGCACCGTAAACGGAAAGGGTGCTCTAATAGTGAGTCTTAGTGCATAGTACGCATAGTCGCCTTTGCGTACGTAAGTGATAGCGTCGTGGTTCTGCGCACTGTGCGAAGCTCTCTTTATGGCTTGCCCATGCACAGAATCACCAACGCTATCCCCTACGTACGCAAAGACGATAGCGTACGGTACATTAAAACTCTCTAATAATTACCGAACACGTCACAGGTAAGTAATACCCCTGTCACACAAGCAGTCTTCAATGACAATTGAAACCAATGGACATTGGATATACACGTAGCGCCACCAAGCGTGCAACATGCCAACTTCTCAAAGAGCATTGCACATTGCACCCTGCCAGGTTGACATGTCGCACGCTTGGTGGCACTACGCACAAGTTCAATGTAAACTCCCTGAAAGTCCAATCCAGGGACTTTAGTTCAATGGCCGATGGTTTCAATGATCATTGAAAATTGCCCGTGTGACAGGGGCATAATGCCTTGTGCAACGTACATTAGTTTAATTTAGTGTGTAATGTAAGATTTGTGCGTTGTTTCGAGAGAGTGCGTGTCGTTCCTCAGTCGTCGGACGCAATATTAACAGCAAAGCCGACTTGCAGGTCATTTCCACCAGCAGGCCCTACACTCTTAAAAACAAGGTGTGTTGTAACTCCTTTTCGGTGAGCACACCCTTTGACATAGTCACAAGGCAGCTTTGGCTTGCGTCCCACTGCGTTGTAACACCTAGCATACATAGTCTATACAACTATACATAGTCTAATTCTCTTAGGTAGGTAGCTACAAGTTAATGCACTTATAATACGTACCTCGTATTTCTTGTATACTGGGACTGGAGAAGTTAAATGACATCGTTGACACGCGTCCGAGATTTTTCAGTGGTGTCGGAGGCTGTCACGGTCCCATGGATATGGTTCGTGGTCATGGATATGCTTCGGTCAGGTTTTGGTCATGTTGTGAACATTATGTAAACGAGTGAAATAAATATTCTATTCAACCGCTGGCCGCGCTTTCCAGAAGACAATTTTTATGTCACGTGTCCACCTTGAAGCGGACGAGAAACATGATTCACAGAAAAGGGGCGAGGGAAACCCTAGGCCCTGGAAGTTTCCCATATTGACTTAATAGACCTTGGAGATGGCCAAAATGGCATCAAAATGCTCTGCGCTACATATATTAACCCACGGCGATCTCGACACAAAAAGGAAATGAACCCAATCACCTATGGTCATCAAGGCATATGTTTTTTTCTTGCTCAGCTCTCTGTGACTTGAATCCTCAAAAGTGGAGTCTTCCGGGTTTTATCCAATCTACATTAAATTCCACACAAAAACGCGATTCAAGGAATGAGCGCTGCCATTACTGCTGCCACCCCGTGGTAGTCACAGGAACTGTGCACGCGTGGACCACCGTTTGTCGAGTTCCTTCATTTGCCCGTGTGTATGTTCGTTCATTGTGATGTCCGTTCATTTTCCCCCGCTCGGGAACCGGTGTAGAAAAGATATCGCATCGGCCAGCATTCCACACGTGAACAATTGCGCATATCGCACGCAGAAGCAAGCAATCTTCCTTGTCCTTAATAGAGAGTTTTAGTGTACCGTGCGCTATCGCTTTTGCGTACGTAAGGGATAGCGTTGGTGGTTCTGCGCACTGCGCGAAGCTCTCTTTCACTTATGGGCGTGAGCAGAACCATCAACGCTATCTCTTACGTACGCAAAGGCGATAGCGTACGATGTACTAGAACCCTCTAATCTTTCGAGCATCGATACGCTACTCAGATGTTTACCGGACGACTAGTCATGTGGAACGTTACGTTATCGTCAGTCATACTCATTAAAGACGGCGGCCGCCAGTATTCATCCCAATGGGAAGAGGCGATTTTGGCAGTCCACCCCTGTTGTGCCGTCGCTTGAAACGAGGCTAAGGAGCGCACGGAGGCTGGTGGTTTGAGAGTAACGCGACAAGGGCTTAGAGACTTTGAAACCACATAGTAGACTATAAGTGGTTTTCGCATTTTTGCGGAGAACTCACTATTCATCATCTTAAAAATAAACAACAACCACTTTATTGTTAAGATGATGAATGGGGAGCTTCATCGCCAGGCACCATAAAAGTAAAGTTGTTGTTGTTTCGCATTCTTCGGGGGGGAAAAAAAAGACGAAAAATCTTGATCCCTTCTCTTGACGGGCAGACATCACGTGCTCCTTCGTCCTCTCACCACTACACTAACGAAGGTGACCTCGCACAAGCACGCTTTGGTCATGGTTTATAGAAGAGTTCAGAAAATCCCAGTGCTCTTTGCGCACGCATTGCATCCTGGGCGCTTGCTGAACGGGGGAACGAAGAATAATCCTTCACATTTCGCTTTCGCTGACCTTGACACGTCGTGAGACAATGAACCAGTAGAATGAACCGTTTCTTTCGTATTAGTAAACTCCCATAGTTCAAAGCGACGCTAAGCACTCTGGGATTTTCTGAACTCGTCTAATTTCCTCCAGGAAAACCACGACGGCTCCGCCCGCTCACTAGCTGAAGGTCACCAGCTATGCCCTGATATTAAAACCGGTGTCCGCCCACCCATAACGAGAAACGTTTGGAGGCTTCGCAAGGTGGAACTTGCGGTTTTTGAGCCACACAGAGCGAATCATTAATATGGCGCATTTAATGACCGATCTGTAAACCCCTCTGCTGGTCTTCCGCAGTTCTAGTCGTGATTAGAATGTAAGCATAATGATGATGATGATGATGATGATTCGGAATAGCGCAGGAGCAAGAATGTAAGCAGCTTTTGTTACGGACAAAGCGCGGGCAACAGTATAAGGGCCATTCCGCACTGGTGGGTCGACATTGACAAGCATTCATACGAACCGCTAAGCATGGACAATAGATTCAATAGCAGCATGACGTCCATGAGCAACCGACAATAGGGATTATGCCTTCGAATGAGCGTAATTAATGGTCCGCCTCCTACGATAATCATACGTAACAGCCCTTTTGTTTCTCGCAGCGACAGCACCAGAATGAACTTCCATTCAACGTTCAAGATGCCAATGCTTTGCTTTGGGTATGTTGTTTTAGAGTATAGGATATTTCCCGCGAAAAGATTAAAAGTGAAAGTGGTTCTATACGTATAGAATCGGGTTTCAATGCACTTTTGAACCCTTTATCTTTCGAAGTGCACGGTAATTTAGTGCTTCATCCCAAGAGTTTTCGAGGTGCTTCTTAGAAGAAGAACCCGGACACATGATTTACTTCCTCGAGAGTGATGAGAATTACAACGGGACAACAGTACACAGCGACTTAGTAATTGAACAACAACACCAACAATACATGATGACGATGAGATTGATTAATTGATTTATTAATATTGCTGCCGGAAATGCGCGCCGTGAGGACAGCTTCCATAATAACGCTATAGGATTCTCAAGGAAATAAATCTCTTGCATGTCTGGGTTACACCAGCTGGCTCGCGCCTAATGCTTCTGCCAGCAAAAACGCTGATCTTGAGGATCAGCTTTTTTCTTTTTCTTTTTTTTCCTGCGTTCCTTTAACGCACGGCCCTTTCCTCATGCAGGAAAGATTGCCGGCTCGCCGCCATTGTTTCTCAGTCCAAGAAACATGAAATTAGGCTTGAACAGCATGTCCTTTTTTCTTCTGCTTCTTCTTCATCACATCACCAGAGTTTGGGGTTAGTACAAGGGAACGAGCAAACAAACGCACAGCGCACGGGGAGCAACTCTGAGGGAAAAGAGGAGCAATTTAAGTCCTTTTGGCAACTCTGCATAAGGATCACAAAAAGTCGCCCGTCTCCCGTTTTTAACCAATCAGGGGGCAGAACGATGTCATTCGGGATGGTGGTTGGTTAAAGAGCTTGCTATGCGGTGAAGTTCTGTTTTCAGAGTGTAGATGCATTGCGACGACCATTGGAGGACCTTTGAGAACTAACTGCATGGAAGTTTACGCAAAGCGTATACATATAGGGACTAATTGCGGTCGTGAAGAGTAATTTTCCATGTACTCTTGGGGAGGGTAAGATTTACTCTTTGGAGGGTAAAATGGGGGGAAGTAATTGCAATACAGGGGACTAAAAGCAGCCATTACTCCGTAATTTGCTCCTTTTTTAGAGTGGTCCCTACGTTTACACGAGATCGAGTGCGTAGTCCTTTTATGGTCAAACCTAAAATTAGCTTTCTTCAAAGGGGTTTCGTCAGTTTGGTATATGTAGCTCATTACGTCATGCACGCATGGTACTATACTCCAGAGTGTCCAGAAAAAGAAAAAAAAATCTACGTGCCGTATTCGGCGAGATGCAAACCGTTGAACTTACGCGTCGAGCTCTGACGTCACAGGAGAGAGCTATTCCCATTGGTTCTCGAAAGCACGTGACCTCTCCCGCGGCAGCCTCACTGGCGGGGATGCAGTGACGTCAGAGCCGAATTTGTTGCTGCATTTGCGATGCAGACTTTCTACTCATCTATCACCCCCTTTGCTGTCATACTTACAATGCATCATTCGCGTCCATGTAAATAGTCGTCTCTTACAGTCATCATTATAATATGGGGCAAAGTGTCACGACTCTTATAACTAACTATTGGTTATGATGGTGATGTGATAAAGACAACAATGGGGATGTGAGTCACGACGAAGTCGAACTGGCTACCCCAGGACGCTTACACACAGAAAATACAAAGAAATGAACAAGTTAAAGTGATGGAGTTCAACATGTAGTTCAAAAGTTTCAACCAAGTGAGTGTAAAATGTCGCAATCGCTGGGGGCACACACAGCACACATTTAGCGAGTCATCGAATGTCCATAAGCCCGGTTGTACATAAAAAATCTTCAAGTGCCCTCAGCGCCTTGTCGGACGATTGAGGACTATAGGTTGTACATTGCGCAAGTGCACTGCCTACAGCCAGTTTCGTTCGCGTTCGGTATTCTATGTCCTCTCAACGTCTAGGGCACTCTTAAAAAGGAACTTGTAGCATTATGCAGTTCATAATTGCCACAAAAATGGCGTACGCACCCTGTTTTCATCAAATCAAGGGAGAGAATGGCGTCATTCCGGATAATCGGCTGGCTAGGAGCGTGCTATGCGGCGAAGCTCTGTCTTTACGACTGTGATTAAAGTGGCATAAAATTAATTTCTAGTTTTCAGAGGTATGACGTTTGTGCAACCTTCAATGTGTTCGGCAACATTGCTTCCCGAAGGTCGATCTCAGTCTCCTCGCCACAGCTGCTGAAATACTTCCAACGTTGAGTGAAGAGCGAAGACGCTCGCGCTATTACGAGGACAGAGACGAGAAAAAAAAAGTTATTATTATTTTATTTTTTTTCTACATCTCATCCGCTCCCCATCCGCCAGCAGCGACTGTAAGAAACATGGGCGTCAGCTGTGAGTATACTCCCCAAGGATGTCCCTGGTGGGTTATGTGTCTGGAAGGTCCTTTGTATACCCGTTGACGGCGTTATTAGTACATAACGAAACGGGGCTGCGACTCGGGCGACTCATTAACTCTTTTTTCTTTTAACTCTTTAACTCATTCTCTCATTTTAACTTTAACTCATTTTAACATCTTTAACTCTTTTAACTCATTAACTCTTTTTTCTTTTAACTCTTTAACTCATTCTCTAATTTTAACTTTAACTCATTTTAACATCTTTAACTCTTTTAACTCATTAACTCTTTTTTCTTTTAACTCTTTAACTCATTCTCTCATTTTAACTTTAACTCATTTTAACATCTTTAACTCTTTTAACTCATTAACTCTTTTTTCTAACGCTACCGGTGCTGATATCCAAAATGACACCGGTACCCGACCCTCGCACAACATCACAAATCGAGACCCGCATCCGCAGGAAAGCGCGCCTGTTATCCGCGCGTCCCGCAGGGCTCTGTTAACGGCACAAGAGCAGTACAAGTTTGGTCCAGCTTACAGGAGATATACTCTCGATACAGCAAGAGACAAATCATCCCATGTGGAAGTGCGCATGTACAAGGCGCGGGAGTCGTTCGAAAACATTCTTTTGTGTTCGCTGTTTGTGTGTTTGTTAGAGATGAGACGAATCCACGAATCTTACGAATCTCGAATAGTTCGAATACTTTCTTAAATAAGAGTTGAAAAACCCAGGAGAAAAAAAAAACGTTCTACACTCTAAGAAAAAATAAAGGAGTATTTTTACTCCTTTTGGGGAGTAATTGCATTGCCACAAAAAATAGTCCCTTTCGGGAGTAAATGCACGGGAGTAAATTAATGTCACAGAGCGAAGACCATATTTCACGCGCTGTTGTAAGAGTCCCAGGTACATAATTGGTGCGCATGCATGAAAATACTTTGAAGCAAACCGTCAACCGTGATATATCGAGTGATATAAAATCTTGCGCCATACTAGGGCACAATTTGCGAAGAAAGATGCGCTAACTGTTTCTTACTCTGCGTGTGGCTGGAAAATTGCTACGTTGTCTGAGTTATACAGCCTTAGGCCGTTCAAATTGACCAAGGGCACATATTTACGTAGGCTTTTGCATTCAGGAGACCATTCGCGAAGTTTAGTGACAATTTGCAGTCCTGGGGAGTAAATGTCGGGACTAAATCTCGGGTTTGGGGACTAAAATGGGGAGTAATTGCAGACTAGGGGAGTAGAAGCTGCAATTACTCCCCGTTTTACTCCTTTTTTTCTTGGAGTGTACTGAAAAGCGTTTTGAAGCAGAATATGATACCTTCGTTTAATGAAAAACAAATTAAATCGTAGTTCAGTTTCAGGAGAAAAGAGATACCCATATAGTTCTTCTTAAACTTAATTTATTTCATCGACTACGAGGAATACATAAATTCTCGAGTCTGAATTATTTTCATAAAACTACGTAACAATTAAAAGCAAAACCATATGTTAATTACTTTTAAACTTGTAATGTAGCAGTTCCTGCCTGAACTCTTTCAGTCCAGAGCAATGTAAACGAGAAAACAAGAAAACACCCGTCGGCCTACGAGGCTTTCGGCGACTCCGGAGGCACCAATTAAAAAACAAAAAATGAATAAATAAATAAATAAATAAAGGTGGTTCGTGGATTCGAAAGATTCGATTCGCCGTTTTGGGCACTGGGATTCGGATTCCCGAATCTCGAATCCATGCCTATAGGTTTCGAGGATTCGGTTGGCCCATCCCTATATAGTGTTTGTATATATCCTAAACCACTTTCTATTGTTTCATTGGCCAGGCATGCTTATTCAACGATCCTCGGGTACCCTTAGGAGTGGAGAAAAAAGCGATGGGAATCTTCCACATCCTGAGACAATTGTTCGCCGCGCATCAACGAGGTAGAGAGCACGCTTGATGACTTTTCATTAAAGCGTTTGTCACACCTGCTGTTCAGTGTCTCTCGTTAATTATCAGCCAGCGTTTGTACCCGTTACCGAAACATCGTATCGCGATATCACTCGAATAAAAGGTAACGAAATACGGATATCCATACTTCCATTTTTAAGGTAACGGAGTACTGCTAGCGTTACTACAAAAAAAAAAAAAAAAGAGTAACGCGATACTTTACCCGATACTTTTGCTGAAAATATGAAGAAGTTGCCTGAAAGCTGCAACATCGACAGCGGATTGGGAGAAGAGAGTTTAGCAAGAAAAATAGCCGAATATTTATTATTCAGTTTCGACGCTTTGGTTGACTTTTTAGCAGTACCTGACGCTCAAAGCTTCCGTATGTCCGCGCCAGGCGGACCAGTCACAGCAAACAACAGTAAGAAATATGACCGATGAAGAAAGGGTGGGGGACACTACAAAAGCATCGGTATCGGTATCGATGCTGCGGTTGTGTTATACCATAAATTTGTAACGGAAACAATTTTCCGATACCGATTTAAGAAAGTGACACGATCCACAGATCGATACCGGAAAAAGTACCCATTTCGGCAACGGCGTTACGTACAGCACTGCTATCAGCCTATACTACAGTGTACACCAGCTCCTCCTTCAATCGGGTTTTCTTTTTCTTCTTTACCAATACGGGTTTCTGCTCACCCTTCACTGCAGGACTGAATATGTTTTATGAAAGCGACAACGAAGCGACCGAGTCAAGACACCTTTCTTTTTTTTCTTTTTCTCTTTTCTTTTTTTTTTGCGGCATCAAGATGACCTAGCAATTCTTCATGGTCAAGACGACACTGGCACAGTGTCATCTTAATGCCCCCTCCCCCCCCCCCAAAAAAAAACGACATCCCGACAAAGAACGACATCCCCCGCGGAATATTCTAGCGGAAGAAAGAAACTGCTCGCGGGGCAGATGTTCCGCCGCGTCTTGTGTTGACCGCATTCTAACGGCGTCGCCACTATCCTCCGCTACGAAGCTGTGCGCCAGCAGCAAGACACTCTACCGCGGTTAAAAGAGCACGATAAGGCATGACACTTATTGCTCACGTGGCAGCAGAAATCTATGACGCTTTTGCGCGTCTTCCGCTGGAGTATTCCGGGAAACGTCGCTCGTGTGTATGCACAGTAACTGGAGGTTTTTCGTCGTGACGCAATTAGTGCGTTAAAAAATAAATTCCTGCACTCACCAACATGAGCTTCACTAGTTCATGTGGTCCACTAAGGCAACTATTTATAGTCGCGTCGTCGTATCAGCAGTGGTGGTCTCGGCCGGCGCTCAAATCTCTAATGGCAGTAGGGCTGCCCAGTTTCTTCAAAACCGCACACTGAACCCAAGTCACGCGTGCACACTATCACACGACGCAAGAAAGGGAAACCATTACACTCGACATCTATAGTACGGCAAGGGTCATTGTAAGCTCCAATCTCCTTCACCAGCATGGCCTTCGTACCGCACTAACCAGAAACAACGTGAAGAACGCGCAAGGCTCCGAACCAAAAAACTGCGGCACAACACACGCACCAGACATCGCTAGACTGCGTACGCGCACTTATCCGTCAGCATCGCCAAGAGAGGGAAATCACCTACTCCGTCATAATCATGTTGGACAGAGATAAGAGCAGCCACACAGCGCACGCAGCGGAGTCTTTTATCGGGCAAGAGAATTTTCGGGCGCTATGTTGTCAGCACGACATTGCCCGAAAGAAACGCCAGCTAAACAGAGTGCACAATCTTTTAACGTAGAATGACGTTGGCGTTCCAACCCCCACCCCCCATTCCCCAGAATACTAAAGCGGAAAATGTGAAAAAAATGTGATAGCTCGGACTGAAGATTCAAACCGCCTTGAGTTTGAGGAGTACTGAAAGGACAACACGACTACACTAACTCAGAGACTCAGGGTTGTGTTGTCCTTTTAGTTCTCCTCAAACTCAAGGTATGAATCTTCAGTCCACGTCGCACCAGCTGGCTTGCCTCATTCTTCTTTCAACTGTCCTAGCTTCCTGCTTTTTCTGCCACTAGAATATTCCGTATGTGCGTATGCGTATGCGTATGTTAGCATCGTTGGTGCACCTCCATAAATGTATAGAGGCCATCTCATATGTACATAGCCACAGTGACGAATGTGGTCGTCATGTGTATATAGTCACAGTTGTGTAGTCATATATGTACAGTCCCATAGTCATGCAACCATATATACATTGTATCTTGTGCATTATAACTAATTCCAACTAGTGTATTAGTGTGTATTAATATTAGTATTAGTACTCGTAGTGTGCTCTATAGTATGAGTCGTCTAATAAATTTTCTCAAACAGAATATTCCGTGGGGACGTCTCTAGTGTGAGTATAGTCCTAGATAAAGGAACCACGGAAGGCTTCGAAAGTTCGAATGCGATAGCTATTCGAGCGAAATGCGGAGCGAGTTCGAATGCGATAAACTGTCATTTCTGAATGTCCCTTGACGTTATAGCCAACGGAAGTTGGCACGTTGATTGAAAGTGACCCCGGCGAACGCGTATGTGGGCGCGATTGATTTCCCTCGGTAATTGTGGACGCCACGGCGTTTTATCCCGCAGACGTTTGTTCTCGTCCCATGGGCTACAATCATCATCATCATCATCGTCATCGTCCCATGGGTCACAACCAGGGAAATGGATTCAGAATGAGCGATAATTTATTCCTCTATTAAATAATGAAAATTTCACAATCCCAGCGAAATTCTTAGCAGCGGGGTGCTGTTGAGGACTATTCTCATTGGGAGACGCTCCTGATCCAAATGCCGCTTGCACTATCATTAGGGTTTCCAGCTTTCTGTGTTTAATTATAATCAGAAATCCTGTGTGAGAGTCGCTGGTTACTTCGCTCCTCACAAATCGGTGGTTTTCGGCGAAAATCGCCTATGCGTACAGTGAACGTGACACCGTGTAATCACTTACCGGCTTCCCCGCAATTAAATGGCGTCTTTCAAGGAAGTACTAGTCAAGGTTCGTATATGACAGAACAAATAATCAATATGGTCACTGTTTCTTGAGCACCACTAGAGCAATGCAACAAACAGGAGAAATTACTTCGCTTTACTATCACCACTATGAGATGTCGCTGTGCGAAGCAGATGTTGCACGGCCCCCTGCAGCTAGATGAGAGTTACAGCCGAACGATTGCTAGTATCCAATGGAAAGCAGCGTTCGCCTTGCGTTTGTTCTCCATCGGCATGTCAAGACGATCCAGCAGGCAATGCTGAAAAATTACAAGTACGTTTGCTTCGCGTGTTCACAGCGTTCACAGGCGTTCACAAAAGGAGGAGGCGTAAAGGGTCGTGAAAGATTTCATAGAATATCGTTGGCTGCGATGGCTGTTGTCACTCACTGTCAGTACGGTAAAGATTCCAATAGGGCTGCGCTAAAGTACCGCTACGAACTAAATCTCGTACCTTCGTTGTCCTACCGAATTTATTTCCATCTTCTCACCACCAGCTGTTGGCAGACTGCCATCTTGAGGCGGAGACAGGGATAGACGCCGCAGCGCGCGATGACGTCATCTATACTATTGGAGAATCCGAAACTATGAAGTTTAGCGGGTTCTTTCGAAGAATCGTGGGAGCGCACGATGTTTACTGGCGGCATTTATATTATTCAAGCTGAGCCAGGTTGATTAAAAAACGCCATAAAATAAATATCATTGTCCACTCTGGAGTTGCACTTTAATGCAGTGCCACCGCTGTGTCTCCAGGAAATGAAGACAGGTATAGAGCATCGCAAAGCACACTTCTACTTCTATATTAACGACTAACGAAGTTGTATCGTTATTTTCCCTTCACATCGTTCATGCCTCAGCTGACTCACTTGGCGGCAGATAGCACCCATCCAAGAATCAGCAACAAATACCCGAAGAGAGGTTTCACGTTCATACTCACATAGATACTTGTCAAGCTGTTTCACAGCTTTTCCCCCGTCTCCACATCGTAAAGATGAAAATTAATCGAATTGAATTGAAATAGGTGTCATGGGTAGGGTGATGATAAAAGATGACCTAAGGCTAACATTTTCAGTGACTTTCATCTTTCATCGTTCATTTCTTAGGCAGTTTGAGGCTTTGTATGTATTTGTCCTTTCTATGTTGTTCCAGCCCCAGAACACCAGTTCTCTCTTGGTCATGGTAGGGAAACACCATGACGAAGAAAAAAACATGGACAAATATTAGCCGCCAAGAAGCCGGTAGTGCTCTTTTTGTTGTTTGACACTAGCAGTAAACGCATCTAAACAAATAACTGTGAGCAACGAAGGCAACAACGGAATGCTACATCGCCCCACGGATGGACCGCAGGCACACCTCTGCATTCTGCGTCCATGACAGCCGCGCGTTGTTCCAAATGCTGTTCTGAACTGTTCTCTTGCGGAACGCTGCATTCATGCATACGGTGTATTCACACGATCGACAATCCCCAGAATATTCCAGCCAACACCACCTAGATAGAGAAAGCCGGCTTACTCGTCGACGCGACGTAACAACTAAGAGTCAGCCAATCTGGATCGTGTTTTCAACGGCAGTAGCCAATCACGAACGAGCTTTCCGCGGTCGTAGCCATGGAGACGAACCACCGTCGTCTGCGAGCAGTGAGTGAACGTCCCCGTATACTAAATGGGAAATCTTTAAAAGAAAGCGTAAAACGGTTCCATATCTTTCTCAAGACCGATTTTCTGTAAAGCGTGTCGCACTCTTTGTCTACAGATTCGGGTCTACAGGTTCCAAGTTAGCTGCAATCATTTGCGAGTTCTTTAATCCACAGAACGGCGACACGCAGTAGCAGACGAATTCTGATTATATATGTCCACGTCGCTAAGGACGGAGAGGAGGCAAGAAGCAGGCCTTCTGCATCTAGGTGGCGTTGCTCCAGCGGAGCATGCGGAGAACGCCATGGCTGTCGGCTGCCACGTGAGCACGAGCGCTGAACGTCATGATATTTCGTAAAAGACGACAGGGCCGTCGGTGTCGTCTGCTATGTAGCCAGTACGCCACTCCCGACCACGACCTACCAGATTATATCGACCATGTCATAGGCGTCCCTTCCCAGCGCCGTATTTGGAAGGTAGCGGTGGCGCTGCTCATCGGCACGGTTATTGCTTCCTCAACTTCTACAATACTTTGTACTTCAGATTACCTTATTATTTTTGTACAAGCGGTGGATGTCCCGCGAGAGATGTTTCTGTATAAAGTTGATTATCATCACCATTCCACGCGTTTTCATGGGAGCTGTTGCTGTCGTCTGATACGGCAGTCGTACGTCCGCTTCTGCGTGTCCCAAATTCAGATTTCCATCGTCCAATCATGATGTATATCTCGCGGGCCGATGTGTAGCGCTCCCAGCGGATCGTGCGGAAGGGCTTCTCAAAGGGGTTGCCGATTATGGCATGGTCATTATAATCTAGTAGGGCGTGCTCCCGACATTTCGCGCCGTGCGAATGCTCAACGTAACACGCTGCAGCACGTGATCAGCTCTCTCTTTTTTTTTTTTTTTTTACTGGAATATTCCCTGCGGGAATGTCGCTAGCGTGAATGCACGGATACAGGGGGACACCATCTCCTCTACAATACTTACCAATGCGTGCGTGACAACAATTTTTGGATCGTGCTCGGACTCCAGCTCATCGTACGGCTGAAAGGACATCAAATGACGATCAGTGCCACAACAGCATTCGTCCATGATTAGTAGCAAAAAGGAACTCACCAACACTTCCAGAAGCCTTTCTACGATGCAATCAACGTTTGCACTTCGTTGTTCCTGCGTCTAACAATCAATGAAACACGCAGTGAGCAATGGTATCAATTGCATTATTTGCCATACTCGGATATTTGCCAAGTAATCACAATAACGCGCCATCAAGTATACTGAGCAACGTGAAAACAACTTTTTTTAGTTGAACGTTTAGAGTAATTTAAAGAGGTACTAAAGCGCAGAAATTTTTGCGTTGATGTCAATGGCAACGACATCCTTCACGCCGAAAAATTTTTGCACTTTATAGCGCCCCTTTTAACTTCTCTTATTTTAAGAACGAAGGAGTGAGCATTCACCACTTTTCCAGGTGCATTCTTGAAGCATTTGTCATGAAACTCGCACATGCCCGATACTGCCTGAAACATGAAAAAGAAACGGCATGCTCTATATGGTCACCTCGTCAAGCACGCGCTCATCGACTGCAACGAGAGAACGCTGCGAAAAATGTTTTACTATACAAAACGCTTCTGGGTCACGACGATGGCACTGCGAAAGTTGCGTCGCCTATCATTTCGCGAACTCCACAAAACTGCCGCGAGGCTCTCAGGCCCTAAGTAAACCCACGGCTTGCAAAATCGCGGCCACACACCAAACCACATGCGTCACCAGCGTGGTCTGCTAAACTGGCACAGTAATCCACAGCTCCCAGAAGAGCTTTGCAAGGTACACGTCATCTCAAGCCCAGAGAGAAGCCCTATCAGAAACTCAGTATCCGTGCTCCACGTCATCGTCCACTTCACTCCTCTCGCTTGCTGTGCGTCCCCTCATCGCCACTACCTGGGTAATCCACACTGACAAGCTATCTTTGTGGCGTAATACTCGCTAGTGGTGGTGGTGGCGTTCCTCGCTAAAGCATCGCAGAGTGTTGCCAATCAACGCTGTCGTCTTACCTCCTGAGATTCTGCGTGGACAGCTTTCACAGAACTCCACTATAGTGCAACTTGGCTGTGCTTCGAATGAAACGTTACGCATTCGAGCAAACAACGTCCTCGCAACAACAACAAATAAATGAAGTGACGATGGATGGGGAAGTTTGCCACTTAATTCGTGACTGACTACCTCAGGACTTATACTGCTCAGTATGTGATACGAAACGATGAAGTGATAGTCAATAATGATTCAAGTCCTTGGTATAACAAAGCTTCGTATGCTGCTTAGCATCCATAGTACTTTACACAACAGCCGCCTCATAAACTCCTACCTCTTATCTCACTTACCAAAATGGCCAATTTGGATCGTATTTGGTATTTAAGGAATACGTTTTCCACGCAGTTGTAGATCGCATGGGCAACAGGTTTGATCACAGAGAGCATTGTGGGTTCGTCTGCAAAAATGTATACGTATATATAAATAAGTAAATAAAAAGGTAAGTCGGTTGCTCCCTATATACGAGACGTACACAACTGGACGCGCGGACACGTAAACGACAGAACAGAGCCCCTGGGCATGGTCCTCTTAAGGAGCCCGTGAGTAATCCATTCGTGAGTAAAGCACACAGCCGTCACAATCCATGGACGAAGCTGCTGCATGCTGTACCACATGTGTACCACGAGCGAAGGTGACTCATTGTGGATCGCGGTCGGCTTAGCAGCGTTTTGGGGCCATGTAGGGAGCATCAATGTGGCAGGTAAGTGAACTGTGTGTGGTACAGCTTTTTCTTGGGGGGAGGGGGGGAGGGATTCGATCGGTCTGCCAGCCTAGATTGGCAGCACTTTGCTCGGGGAAGGGGTGAAAGGGGGTATAAGGGAAAGGGGAAGGCTCACAGTTTCCTGCACTACAACCGTCCGTGAGTGTCCAGTGCCTTCAGAAAGTTCAGCAGGGCTTTCTGTACGCATTCGCGGCGCTGGAGGTTGCCGCGCAGATGGACGATCTTCTCAATCTGTAGCTCTGATGTTCCAGGGTGCTGCACTGCTCTCTGGAGTTACCGTCTGGCGTCGGAAGCAGCCGCGGACACACCGTTATAATGTGTTCCTCCGTTTCTGGCCCACCGCATTGGCGACAGTTTGGACTGGTCGTGCGGCCGAGTTTGAAAGTGTGGGCGCACGTGTAGGCACTACGAGATCGGATGCGAAGCAGGAGGGAAACCTCAGCCTAGGAGAGGCCACTCGCTGCACCGGGTTGGGGTGCAGACCCGTCGCCCGTTCGCGTATAAGGTGAGTATTGGGAGCTTTTGGGGCTTGGTGTAATGCATGGAGGCCTGGGCAGTACGCATTTCTGGACATTCTGGCCACGCGAATACTCAACGCACGACGCGGTGAACCTTCCGCCCCGTGAACAGTTTCTTCTTCTTTCTTTTTTTTTTTACTTCTTCCATGAGAACATTTCGTAGCGATGTCGCGTGTGAATACACGGCTAGTAGAGTATACAGTCCACTCCATGACGACGAAGCCTGAGGTTGGGCACGACAACGCCCACAAGGACGTAACACAACACAACATGGCTCCACTTTATTTGAAGTTTGCTCACACTTCTGGGGCCTAAGTCACTAACCTGTACTACTTGGTTAAACAGATGACTAAGGATTTTCCGCTTTTGCTGGCACATACAAGCAAATAGGGGAATACTTAAAATTTTTAATCGACGTGGAGCAGAACGGTGAGGTATCTAAAGCAATATTCATGTGCGGACGCAGCAAAAAAACAAAAAACAAACAAAAGAAACAGTATGTCTGTCCTCTCACGACAAGGAAGAAGATAGACACCGTGTATTCACACGAGCGACATCCTCACGGAACATTCTAGTGGAAGAAAAAGCGAAAACACTGCTCACACAGCCGAAGTTCCGTCCCGTGTTATGTTGAGCATTCACACGGTGCGCAATATCGGGAGTGGCGTACTGCGCATTTAGCAGACGACATTTAGCGGAAGACACCGTCAACGTGTTTCCCTGTCGTCTGCTACGGAATATCTTGCGGCTGTGTAGCAGGATATTCACCACGGTTAGCAGTGTACGTGAAGACACGACGTTGAGCGCTCGCGCTCACGTGACAGCAGAAAGCTATGACGCTTTTCGCATCTTCCGCTTCTGGGGGGATATCGGTTGTGTGAATACACGGACACGTTCACAACAGGAAGCCGGGAGTTCGCCGAATGTTCAACATCTACTTCAGCGTCAACAGGCGTAGCACTGATGATAGGGTGCCTTAGGCATTGCAAGGCACCTGTATTCTTCGCGAGGTTACAGCCGTACATATACTAGACCCTTTACAGCTTCACGAGTTCACAAGTCCCGAAGAGTAGTACTAGAACTACAAAAGAAATATGTGATGACGGTGCTATGGGGTGCCTCAGCGCTTAAGCTGCGCTATACCCCATTGCCCGTGGGTTGGTATGAATGAATAATAACAATGTTTTGTTCCTGCCCAAGAACAGCATACATGCATTATACATTACTACAGCATTACATGCATAGAAGCAGATGGGGGGGGGGATATGTTTGTTAAGAAAAAAAAGGAAAGGTCAGCCAGACGGAGGTCGGCTTGCTATTCCAAAAAAATGGGGCAGAAATGAAAATGAGAACAAAAAGAAAAAAGTTGAAGAGAAAGAAGAAAAGGAAAAGAGGAAGAAGAAAAGGGGAAAGAAAAGAAAAGGAAAAGAGGCAGAGGCAGATAGGTTAATTTAGCAAACTATAGAAAATACAAACGTAAGGTCAATACGGACAAGGAAGTTGAGGCTATATATGCTAGACTTGACATAACATAACGTCGCGCTTGAATGATACAGAGGAACCAGAAAGCGAGAAAGGATCGCAAGAAGATGTGTGGGATCTCTACAGATATGTAATGGCGGGGGTAGGGATCTATAATTACTCAAGTAGGGATGTTTTCAGCGTATAATTCAACGAAGAGTACTGGTAGCTCCACAAGAAGTACACGACCCAATGCTAAATGCAATGTCCTGAGATGAAGCAGTGTTGGAATAAGTCTTCTCCCTGTTTGTAAATAAATGACGTCATAGTGTTGTACAGCGCCACCAGTTTGGTTGGCTTGAACTACGCTCGAAGCTATAGGGGCGAACAAGGTCCCGCCCGAAAGCCACGGTCTTGAGGGATTTACGTTGGTACCCGAAGCGAACACGACGTTCGGACCTACTTTTTCTTTCAGTAGGAGGCAGCGAACAAGTGGCCATTCTTGGGGGGAACCCAGCCCTCCCCTTCCGATTTGTTTCGGTTTCAGTCTGTCTACCGACGTCATGATGACGTTTCTCGGGTGGAGGCCTATTGCTGGGCCGCGAACAGCACGACAGATATGTTCAGCTGAGATGTTTATCCCGCTTCCTTTCACGCCTGCATGTTTTACATTTCTCCATTGGCAGCATTCAACAAGACAGTTCATTCATCTCACGTTCGCACTAAAATACTTGTTGTTCAGACACGCCTAGAGTGACCTCAGAGGAAAGCTATGACTACACAGTTAGACGGAGCAGTCGACACGGTGTGTTGGCCCTCACATCCGGTTATTATAACTCACCTGGGAGCTCCCCGCAGGGATTCTTTACTGTAATCACAGACACAAAAAGAGCCGCAGAGCACAGTGCACGCAGCCATTCTTTGCCATACATTTTGAAGGGTTGTGCAGTCGGCGCCGGACCCTGCGAAGTGTCTCCACAGCGCGATGGATTATTGTCGCCCTTGAGGAAAGTCAGCTGAGTCAACGTTGGACGTGTTTATACTCACACGAGGAGGCGACCTTAGAGGCTCCCACGGAGCTCCTACTCGCTGCTGAACAAACGGCAGCAATTTATTTCCTCCCTGTTCCGCAGCATAGTCGTTCAGCAAATTTATGAACCATATCCGCTGACCTATCCTGCGTACTGTTTAGATAGGCGCATATGGCACGTGCCACCTTCCGTGAAAATCACACAGAAAGGTGCTCCGATCGTCGCTGTGTTGTCCTTCTTCTCCACTGCGTTGTCCGCTGTGTTGACATATGCTGTGTTGTCCTATTGCCCTCGATGGGAGGAGGGGAGCGCCCCGATTGAGTCGCACGACTATGTAGGTTAGGGTCGATTTACACGATGCAACTTTTGGTGCAGCGTCGTTCCAGCAACAGTTGCACGCAATTGGTAATGGTAATGGCATTGGTAATGGCACAACTGGTGGCAATTAATGGAGGTAATGAAAAAGCTCGTCGTTGTCAGCCTCAAAGAGGTGGGTCACCCTCACGACTAACGCTCTGGAGGGATTGTGCGTCCTGGGCCGACTTCTAAGGGGCCTGTGCCCCCCCCCTCCCGAAGTCTAAGGAAAACCCAGCAAAAAAAAAAAAACAGACAGTACAGCCGGCACCGGGATTCGAACACGGGTACTTATCTCCCAGTCTCGACGTGACATGACCGGCACGCTAACCACTGACCCACGCGAGCTGCACACGAGGTGCACGCAACGAGGCTTGTGCAGTGACGTCACGTTTGGTCACATGACTCGGGAAAAGATATTGCCGCACCGGAGTCACAGTAGGAGGGCATGCCGTGAGTTGTTTCGGTTAGAGTCACTAGTTTCGGTGTACGTGCAATTACGGGTAGATATTATAAAAACACACGCTGTTGCCTCATTCAGCCAGAAGTATGACGCCTGTGTCGCATCGCCATGCTTTCCCGAGTCACGTGGCTCAAAGGCTGTGCGTGACGTCATATGCACGGGCCTCATTGAAGTTGCACAGTCCTTTCACACGGTGAGCAGCTAGCCGCATGGTAGTGTTGAACGAAACCGAGAAAATGTCATCCCCTTCTTTGTCCAGTCGCGCGAGAGCGAGAGCTGAAAATGGGGTTGACGCAGCCAAGAACACATTCTCGTGAAATATTTTGCATGAACCGCCGGGGCAGCTTCCATGTTCCATGCTGTTAGCGTCGTATTGGAAACCCGTGCTGGCTGGGCTGCGGAATTTACGTCTATCAGAAGTACGCCACGGCGGGATTGGATGTCTTAGGAGGGGGAGCTAAGTGGTGGACAGGTTGCGAGAAGAATCGCTAGTGCCGGGCGATCCGTGCTGCAACTCTAGCAACCGGGTTGCGCAACCCGTTCAGACGGCGCTAAAGTTGCACTAATTGGCACAACTTGTAAAGTTGCACTAAGGTTGCATCGTGTGAATATGCTCTTTTTCGCTTTTTTCTTCCTTTTTTTTTTTTTTTTTTTTTTGAATGACGAATGTAGTGAGCCATGATATGTCCAACTCTCGAAAAGCTCGCAACACCGAACCTATATTTTTTTTTTACAGCAGCATCTGTTAACACTTTCCTTACCGCGACCATAGAGCGTCGATCACCGGTGATCGACGGTTTACGAGCGGCGCTACTCTGTCCCTAAGGTAGATATGGACAAGTGGTGACATCTGTTGGATGCTATAAACACTACAGAATGACTTTCGTTTTCACTTTTAGTTTTTCCTCGTGGTGGTGATTTATGAAGCTGGCTCTGCGCCAAGGAGGCAGTGTGGAGATTTTATCTTGGTCGTTGAGTCTCGGGGCTCCCGCGGCGGACCTCTTTCGCAAATGTGCAATACTCGCATTTGAAGCATATTTTGATTCGATTTCGTTTATTATAACACAAAATAACGACTCTGAAGGTGTTAGACAATCAGATTTTTGTCCTGAATGTGTGGATATGTATAACGTGCGCTATTGCGGTTCTTCCTCTATCAAAACTAACTGGGAGGAATAGAAGAGCGGTGAAATAACAAAATATAGTTTTTTTATAATCAAACTCAAACTCAAACTCTGGTACAAGAATAGGAAAGTTGAACATGAAACAAATGTTTTCTGCAGAAATTACGATGTTCAGTTCTGTTTTACTCCTTCAATGAACTCTGCCACTCAGTTACATGAACAACGTGGGTGTTGACTTTATTTTCGACAACTTATTAACTTCTTGATCCAGAGTGTTGATATTTGCAGATATTATTTCTGACGAAGTTTGCCACATTTTGTATAATTTGGAACTTGTAGATTGGTATTCTTGTTCAAGATACCGGCGTATCTTTATGAAGTTTCTGCTGTTTGCACCGATTTTTTGTGTTCCAAAATTCATTTTGGGAATACATGGATAGCTTTGTTTATGAAACTTATATCACTCGAGAGGGCATTAATTTGGCTACATTTTCCAATATAGCAATATATTTTGAAGTGATACTGTCAGCCAGAAAAAATATATTTGTCAAACCACCCAAAAATGGCGATTTTTGCGGCGGTAAGGAAAGAAAATGCACGCGCAGGTGTGGAGGGGGCAAGCGGTACTTTCCGGTGCGGTATTTGCTTCTACAGAGCGGTATATTTTTCAGCAGAGCGGTATTTTCTTGCGGTGCAGGGAGTCAAAAGGAAGCACAGATTAGGTATGGTTTTAACATATCAGAGGCGTTCCACGAAAAAAAAAACAAGAAACAAACAGCTTTCAAATCCAAGACCAGCAACGCGATGTCAGCAATTGCAAAAGAATCGGGTACTTGGCGTACCTTCCCAAGCAGCACAATGTACTGAAAGTCGAGTGCAATAGGGGTTGACGGGTAGGTGGAAGGCCTTGAACACGTTCTTGCAGCTAAAGAACATTGATAAGACACATACCGTCCACCCCTATTGCACTCGACTTCGAGCCCACACAACCCAAGCAGCACAATATTGTGCTGCTTGGGTTGTTTACGGAACTGTTATCGTAATGACGTTCCAATCTGCTAAATATCTTGTAATCCTTCTAAACCTCCCTACTGAACCGGCGCCGCGATAATTAAACAAACGAGAGTGTGCAGTGTGATGCCATGTCAAGTGCCTAGATTATGCCCTCATGCATGGTGGAGGCCAATACGGCATTAAGAGATAGGAGAGACGAGATGCAGCTAGCTGGTTGTACTTGTACATGATGAAAGAGAACCCCGAGACAAGGAAAAGACGTTGTTGTCCTTGCTATATACGTCTCTTCCTTGCTTCGGAGTTCCCTTCCAGTAATTAATAACAAAAAATCACCGTACTCTTTGGTGCACTGCCAAACGCGTACGAAACGCGAGAGCATTGCGGTCCTTGCGCTGTGACCGTACATGATTTGCGTGCGGCGCAACCGCAAACCCGCCCATACGTCGGCATGGGCCTCGTCCAGACCTTCCAGATGACGTGGGCGACATCATGTGACATGCGCTGTGCCGAAATAAGTTACAAAACCACTCTTACAAACAGCAATCCTTTTTTATATAAACGGTCACGTACTTGTCACGTGCTATTCTTATGGTCACGTGTGTGTCGACGTCTCCAATGACGTGTGAGAGGGAATGTCTTACGCTCGTCTTGTACTCTATCGTATGTGAACCGATACATGCTAAGACACTCCTATGGTCCGCGCTTAAATTACGTGGAAAATGAAATCGCCAAGGCTCGGTTCTACCTGAACATTACAAGTTAGTCACTTTTAACACCCAAATGCCGAGAGAGTCATCAAAGAAATTGGTTAATCCAGTCCATAAACTGCTGCACTTTGGTGTAACCACCGTAGTGTTTCGCAGTGCCACACGCCCGAGGTCCTCCCCAGCTGACGATGCCCTCCAGCACCCATATTCTCTTGTCCGTGATAGACTTGTCGAGGAACACCAGCGGTCCCCCACTGTCCCCTCCGCAGGCGTCTATCTCGCCCTTCACGTAACCCGCACATATCATGTTCTCCGTAACGGTCAGAGCAAACTGGGCTTCTTCGTAAGCCTGCTGGCACTGCTTGGCCGACACGACGGGCACGACGGCTTGCTTCAGGACGTCCGCGTAGTCCTTGGTCTCGGTTACTCCCCATCCAGTAACCTACGACGAAGGTGCTGTTAGAGTGCTACTATATAGAGAGTAAATGAATTAATATGTTTATTTTATTATTTTATATGTGTATTATGAATTAACCTCGCTCAATGACCCGGTGCACCAGCCCAGCGGCGTTGGTGGTAGCCAAGATCGTGCTGAGACTGGGAGGTGGCATGTTCGAATCCTACCACCGGCTGTGCTTTCTGAGGTTTTCCCTGGATTTTCCGAAGACTTTCCAGACGAATGTCGGCACAGTTCCCCTTGAAGTCGGCCCAGGACGCATACTAACCCCCCTGTCCCCCCACTCCTCCTTGCTGTCTTCTCTCCATCTGTCCACATCAGTACGATACAGGAACGCTTCATAGTTTCGGATTCTCCAGGAGTAGGTGACGTCACTATTTTCTTTCCAATTCCCTATTAGCACCGCGAAGCAACTGTGGCTATGAGCGGCGTACAGGCGTGGGCACATGGAGATGGTACAGCAGGAAGGAGTGGCTGACAGGGGGCTTAGTATGTGTCCTGGGCCGACTTCAGGAGGAATTGTGCCGACATTCGTCTGGAAAGGCTGCCGGGAAAACCCAGAGAAAACCTCAAACAGCGCAGCCGGGGTGCTGGGATTCGAACCCGCGTCACCTCCCCGTCTTGGCGTGCAAGGCGATCATCCAAACCTCTATGCCACGGGAGCTGGTGTATATGACGTCATACTTCTAAAAAAATAGAAATTAATGTTATGATACTTCACCATCACATATAGAGAAAGCAATATTTTGGGAAAATATACAATGTGAGACGCGCAGATTGCAATGTCATAAATGCGCTATAGGCTCATAGCCACAGTTGCTTCTTGCACAGTTGTTTTTTCTTTATCACATCACCATCACAGTTGCTTCGCGGCGCTAACCCGGCGTAAAAAAACAACTAATTCACGTTCTTACCACGCCCAGGTGTCCATCCACGAGGTTTTCGTTCGTAGTGCGCTCGGTGGGGAGGCATACTGGTTGGACGCGGCTGGTGAGCTCGACTGGCTCGTCAAGAAGGATGAGAGCGATGTCGGAGTCGAACTTGACGCCGTCGTAGTCGCTGTGCACGTGGATCTCTTGCGGCTGCGAGGTTATAAAGAGCGCTGTCGGAATGACTTTACTCCCCGAACGGAGTAAATCTCTCAGGAAACAACTTCGTGGAAAACAGTCGCGCGTCTTTACTTATCGTGGAAGTGCAGTCTCCGCTCTAAATAACTGCGGCTCCCGACTATGGTTACCACCCTGCCCGTATTTAAAGGTACCACACTATAGAAGCAGACAGGCAGTTTATGTCGACAGCGTAATTTAACAACTTGTTACTTGTAAACCCAGCGTAAGTAGCTGTACACTTAATATTGTACTGCACTCTTACTAATACTATACTATGTATAATAATACGATAATAATAAAAATATATTATAGATATAATATAATAATAGTGCACTCTTAATATTTTTAATTAGCAAAATTGCGATAAAACAGCTCAGGGCGACGTTTCGTGGAAAATATTCCTCAATCCGTGCAGCAACCCTGATCTACGTTGGCTACGTAGCCAACTCGTATCCGACTCTGTTCCTTTTAGACCCAGTGTCATGCGCATGCAATGTAGTTTCGCCCACCGTACTCGGTGCGCAGCTGCTGGAAACTTCGACACAGTGTTGCACAATTTTTTTAATTCCAATTTCCTTTTTTTTTTTTTTACATGGGTGCAATTGGGACGAGAATTGTGATGGAAGAGTACTGAGGGGTAGGACTATCGAGTAGATAAATTTTCTGAGATTGAATTCCACTGAGTCACGGTACCTTTAGCCGGCACGGTCGGAGTTGGTGGCCGTGCCGGCTGCCGGTATAGAAGAAGCGCTCATTCAGGATGCGGTAACTTCGCCAATAATCCTAGCATGCCCAAGAATGCAGGACAAGACGTAAAGCTGGCTTCACCTGTTCATCTCCCCATAGAGAGCCCGTGTATTAGGAATCTAAAAGCGCGTATAACACATTCCGCTGACAGCGCTGTGCATTCAAATTCAAATTGCATTCGTTCCCGAGTGGCACGTTGCCTGTGGCATGGCGAAGTTTTTAATGCAATTTCTTTCGGTGAATATTGGGATCCTCGATGTTCCATTTAGGTTTCCAAATTTTCAACATGTAAAGGCTTCATTTGCTGCACTGAAGCGTTGGGGTGAAGCCCACCAGTATCATATGTGCCGTGCGTTCTAAGCCCTTCATTCGTGAAGAGTCTGAGACCCTACGAGCAATCGGAATGTTGCGTAGTATACGTGAAGTAGTCTATAAAATGGTGAACTTTGCAAAAATAAAGTGTGCTCAAGTAACTGGCTATTGTTTCACTCGAAGTGCTGTCGCAAAATGCGCCTAACGCGCCTACAACGTGCGAACAAACCCCTTCAATTCATTTCATTCATTTCGTTCGGTTTATTTCCCAGTCAGTACTATAGGCGGGATCGCGGAAACAGAGCCAGCTTGACGAGCCCGCCGACCCCAGAAGACATTAGAATTGAATTGAATTGAGTGTTTATTTCATCAAATAATATTTGATGAGGAAAACTGTAAAAAAAAAAAAAACTACAGCTAGCTTGACTAGTTCCCAGCTCCCAAACACTTGACATGCAAGAAAAAAGAATTGATCCAAGCATACATGAGCATACAAGCAAGAGGGAAAGATAACAGCAAAATATTTAAGAACTGTTTAAAAAGTGTACAGAAGGAGGCAGCATGTATGAAAACAATTGTCACGGGGACAACGTTGAACACATAACTATGTGGGATATGAACAATGGAATACTTTAGTAAATTATAGTACATCATATTACCACATACAACAAGCACCACGAAGCAACGTTAGAAGCACTGATAAATTGAAACATGGCACAGCAGCAAATATCACAAATGGTGGAAAAAAAGCTTATGAGAAAAGCCTCACGGTTTCTCAAACTCCCTCAACCACCTTTACCATTCGGCAATTATCTTATTTTAATCACGTATCAGATACACGATTTAGTATAGTGCTCTGTGCACACGTCTGGTGAAAATAATATTTGAGTGCAACAATAAACTACGTGAAACATATAATGTTACAATAGGAGGTATTTTGTTACACTACTTCGCGACAAATGCTACGGGCTCTTTCCTGGTCAGAAAAAAAAAAAAAAACGACAAGACACTATTGGATGAATAGCACCCGATCTCACCTGGAATTTCAGATTGGAAAATAGCGCACGACTTCCCTCCCCCGCCACCTCCGAAGTCGGGAAAGGCGTTTAAGCCGAAAAAAAAAAGTCAGACGTTAATTATATTCCAGAGTTACAAAGCTCCCAAATAAGCAGCGAGGATTCGCCAGCGACGCAATCTGCGATCCTATAAATCCCCATTTGCGCAGCCGCGACAACATTCACTCTATGCGTATTGATGTCTTGTGCTGGAAAATTGCTTGATTCTTCATGCTAATTGAACGGGTTTGTTCGCACGTTCGTACGTTGTAGGTACATATACCCTTTGCGCATTTTACGAGGCCGCGCTTCCAGTAAGAGAATTCCTCGTTACTTGAGTACACTTTAATTTTGCACTTTAATTTTTACAATTACACCTTAATTATAATCAACTTTTCCAGTTTATGGACAATTTCACAAATACTACACAAAATTGCGATTGCTCGTAGGGGTCTCAAACTTTTCACGAACGAGGTGTTTGGAATACATGGCGCATATGATGCAAGTGGGCGTCACCCCCAACTCTTCAGTGTAGCGAATGAACCCTTCCCTGGGTGTTTGAAATTTGTAACCTCGAAGATCCCAATATTCACCCAAAAAAATTGCATTAAAAACTTGGCCGTGCCACAGGCAAAAGGACACTAGCGAACGAAAGCAGAGCGCTGTCAGCGGAATGTTTTGCACGCGCTTTTAGGGTCTGAATATACATGAACTTTATGGGAACATCGACAGTCAACAGGTGAAGCCTTCTTTACGTTTTGTCCCGAATTCTTGGGCATGGTTGTTACCGTGATACAGGGAGCATCCCAATGAAGACTACTGAGGGATGGTCGCATGTTTTCTGTGGTGAGTAATCCTCAGGGAGTACTTACCCAGCAGAGCAAGAGGGTTAGCACACCCCTCCCTCTCCTGTGCCACCAACATCTCCCCCCTCCCTTTTGCACTCTCCCCTCTTCTCCCTTCCCCTTGGTGCACCGAGCCGCCACTCCTGAGCAGGCTGATCGCACTTTCCCCTTACATCAGCCCACACCCACCACCCAACACAGCGCTCGTTCAGTAGCTAGCATGCGCAGAAACATGCTGTTTGTTTCGTTTGGACTGTTCGTGTTAGAACGTACACAGCAAAACAAGACCGGGAACTAGGGAAAGTACTACCGCTACCGCAGCAGAGTTGGTCCCGTTCCAAATTCCGAAACTTCCCCGACGCCTGAGACGCCTTCTGCGGTAAAGCACCGACGAAACGCTGCCGGTATTGCCGGAATTTCAACCGGCAGCCAGAACAAGCAACAAATAGCCGTGCCGGTTAAATACCGCCCGTGTGGCAACACTACCGATCTTAGATACACCCTATCCAAAAAACATAGTTGTACCTTTCTGATTTGCACCATGGAATCATCTTTTTTGTCGTCTCTGTAGTACTTCCCGAAGTGCACCTTGAGACCTTCTGCCGTAAACGTGCTTCCGTCACGGCCCTTAGTGACGCAGTGTGCCGCCGTGAGGACCCAGTGTTCCGATATGAGACTTCCCCCGCAGCTCAGCTCCCAGTCGTCTTCTAGTGAACGCTTCAGGTAAATGGCTGCCTGCCAGGGCCATTGGCCCACTTCGCTAACGTTGCCGTTCACGATGAACGGAGAGCGAGGGGAGTCTGAGCGACCGCACACTGTCAAAGACCAGTACATACATTAAATGTCGTACTACCATGAAAACGGATATGAAACCATACATGTGCACAGCGCACACTACAATGTCCCATACAGGCCTATGTGGGCTTCGTAATCACAGGGCGAACACAAACAGGCGGACAGACAAACATACACACTAGTCTGTCCCGTCAACTTGCCCGACTCTTCAGCACACCTTGTGTGCTTGTGTTATTGACTCTATGAGATGAGCCACAGACGATTGTGCACTCATCTTCCTAAGCTCTCCCCAACCATTTAGCCCGCTTGCTAACCGTGCTTACCGGCTTACAGCAGCCCTGTCACAACAGAACGTTTGGAGAACGCTCGTATAAGATAGTAATAGCATGCAAGCTAATTGGTGTAATTGCGACGGCGGTATTGTCCTCTTGCGTTTGAGGCGTTCCGAACAAGGACAAACTGGATGAAGAAACGACGAAGGACAGGACGAGACGGGCTGTTCTTCGCAGTGCTTTCGTCCAGTTCTCTCTTGTTTTAAACTCTTCAAACTTAACGGGCTGCTGCCGTCATGCTCTCTAATGCTTAGAAGTCAAGAAGAGGGACGTCTGGACCGATCTGGGCGAATGAGTTGTCATCATAGCTACGGTAAGGGGTTTACACGGTACAATACATATTCCATACAAAATAGGAAGCAATCCAAGGCACACACGATAACAACAGGCAACGCAGACGCACGTTACACGTGAAGCCTGGAAGGAAAATCTTGGATTGGATTGGATAGCAGGAATGCCGAGGCGGAGTGCTGCACTCACGCGTTGGAAGGCCGTGGCCGTATCTATCATGGCTGCTACTGGACTTGGACGTTAGGAGAAGGCATCGCTTCTTTACAAATAACTTGCTCCCCTCCCTCTTTGTTTCTCTCTCCCACTGCTATTCCTCTAACCTGTCTCCTTATGGTCTCTATATGGTGACTGGAGGGGACACCGTTTTGGCTATACACCACATATTGTCTCTCCTATGTTCTCTAACTCCAAAAGCAAGTAACGAACCTGGAATGCAGGTGGCCAACCTTCCGCTCCACGTACTGTCTGGCATGCAGCGTCGTACCTGGGATCCAGCCAGGGAATAGAAGCGGCTGATACATGAATAGCTGGCTTTGGTGCCCACGCGAAGGTGTCCTTCCGGCAGCTTCACTTGTGATTGTGGGGACGGGGTTGTTCTTCGAAGGGGAGTAATCTTTTCTGCGAGGCGCCCGCTGTGAAAACATCGTTGCTATCTCCGTTATGTGTATTGCACCCCATCGTGTAAGATTCAATGGGCTCTGCTCAAGACCAGCTCTGGTACACCTCACGCAGGAGCCTATCAGCACAGCAGTACTTACTGAACGACAGTGCCTCCGGTGCCTTCTTCACTATACGCCACAGTTCCGTACGGAGGAATATTTGGTTCTTCGCACGTAGTCACTTGGGCGAGAGGGAAATTTACCTAAGCTCAGCTAAGGCAACCATCATTGGTGATACACTCGTCTTCCTCACACACAATAAGGAAAAAATACTTGCAATTAGTGTATACTTGTTCTAACAATGGTAACATTGTTTGCGTGCAATGATCTCAGTTGACGAGCGCTTACGTTTTAAGCACTGCGGTTTCGTCAAGCTCCAGGTACCGTCGCTGAGGCACGTAATATCCGATGGCCCGCTCAGGAAGAAAAGCTCCGCGCAACTGTAGTGTATCATAGTTCCTTCCAGAAACCTTCCTGGCTGCACCATGTTTTCCACCTCGGCCGTGCCGTTGCGAATTGGGCCAGGATCGAGACATTCGGCTATAATTAAGACGTTCATTATGGTTCGAAATTGATAGCTTGTGACGCAAGGAAGCTTACCAAAGGCATGTCCCATGTTGGCCGCACACACGACGAGGTAACTCCGATCGCATGTTGTCCACCGAATAGGTTCCTTTGCGCTGCCAGGATTGAGCACGAAGCAGTCTTCCTCCAGGTCCGTGTGGTCCCGACGACGTCTGCGCCTGAGAAGGTGATGGGAGTCCTCTAGCCACGCCTCACCCACACCTGCACGCAAACATGCTAACCATTAGGAGCAGAGCTCTGTGTTATGGATTACGCGTGCCTTTTTCCTTCAAGAAGGGTGTAACTTCTTTCTCGAGTGTGTCTTCGCGGTATTCAAGAAGCCTCGCTCCAGAATTGCGGCAGTAATTTTTCGCATGGTGCCATGTCGCTCTCTTTCCAGTCACTAGGATGCACTGTTGACCCAATGCTGACCACCTTGTCTGGCAACCTAACAGAGACACAGGTGAACGTTTAAGGGTAGTAGTATGCAATGTACTATCAAGCACTTCAAATGGTGATTACAGGTTCAGTCGCAAGGAACCTTAAAATGACATAATTAGAGCCACGACTGTGATTCCTGCGGGCGTTAATCCCCTCACCATAGTTTTGAATTATTGGTCTGCTGAGGGAACTACAACAAGAGGACCGGTTCAACCATCATAACGACGTCAGTGCAGCTTCCATTGTATTAGGGGCCCACTACATTTGCTTGCATTATGGCTGCACCTGTCCTGATACGATATCATAACTTCTTGTTCCGGCAGGGTTCGTCACGTACCTTGTTCGACCCTCGGAGCACGGTCTTCATCAAACTTAAAACTTTCTGCAATGTGAGGAAACCTGAAAAGCACCATAATCTATCACGAAGGAATCGCGTAGCAATCTCTTCCGCTTTCTTATAGGCCCAGTAGTTGTTGTACGTACGCAGAAGTGGACACACCATTGGCCATGGAACCCGCGAAGTCGGTGAACAACCCAGACCTCACCACGTAGATGGGTCCGCCTGCGTTGTTTATTTTGCCCGCGTGCACAGCGGCACGGCACACCGATGATAAGTGGTGGTACACAACGGTGCCGATGACAGTGCCTTGTGTAAGGCCGCAGCCAGGAGGACAGTAGCCCCTAAAAGTAAGCGGAACACCTTATAGGAACGCTTAATGAAACCTCTTACATCCTTCAGGGCGAGCAAAGCGCATCGAATTCGTGATGCCAGTGTACGCGTACCTGACTGGAATAGATTGCGAGTCCAATATGTCATCCGCCCTTGTTTGACACGTGATTCGTTCATCCGAAACTGCAAAACAATCAGATAAAAACAAATAACGGCACGAGGGGCGTATGAACCGTATAACACATCGATGGCGTCACGCTTTTATACATTCACAGCTGTCTCATGGAAGGAGTCGTACCTTTGAGACAAACAGGTACCGGGTCGGACCATGTACCGTCATCTCTGCAGTAAAGAGCGTCGGAGCCTAAGATCTCGTACTGCGGATCGCACGTGTACGTCAGTATCGTGCCGTTACTGTGAAAAGGGCTCTTGGTGTTACTCCGTCGTTGCGTGTGAACTCTTGCTCGTGGTACCCTCGCCAAGTCAGCACAGAAGGACACTCTCACTGGAAGAGGGACCGCGCAATGTGGCTGAAAGTTTGTGTTGTGAGCACTGTTCAGAAGCACAATCACGTTAAACATGCGTCCATAATAGCCCTCGTCATGAAGAAAAACAAATGTTCTTTCAGTGAACCTGGAAATGCGTTATCGTATTCTGTTCCCCAGGAGTATTCCCGTGTAGTACTACCAAAAATTCACATTGGCCCTCTTTGCACAGCACAGGTTTCTACGTGATTCATGCCCTTAAAGGAGCATGAAAGGCACATCGAACATTTGCTTTTTTTTTCTTTTTTCTTTTTTTAACGGCGTGATGTGAGCATCCACTGGCTTCAAACTTTGACAAGCGCGAACGTTTCCTGATAAAGTTAGTGCACAAAAATACGCGCAGCGGCAGCGAACTCTCCTAGCTCCTTCTGGCATGTCGTGACGTCAGATCATACGAGCACTTTTATGGGCAGCCGAGAATCGTCCGCTACGGCGCAGGAGCAAGGCGACCCGCGACCGGACGACTGCTCTGCGCCAAATGTGGGACGGGCAGCGCCAAATACGAGCGCAAAGAGGAAGAGCGAAAAAGAAGGCGCGAGCCTCGCTATTGGACGGTTGACGTGACGCCACAGACTGGTAGCTGAGGGAAGAGGGAAGCATATGTTGATTGCAAAAAAAGAAAGGGAGGGAAGGTGGAGGGAAGAGGCTTTTCTGATATGCGAAATTGAAAGCTCTATCGTACGCAAGGACTGATCGTTGCTTTCGTGCTTTTTGTGCGCATAGCATAGCTCGGCATTTCGGGCCTTCGAAACTCACGATCACAATCATCTGATAAGGCGTAAGTTCGGGCCCTGCTACGCACTCAGGTGAAGCTCGATCATGCCACATATTAGTGCACTCACAGGATAACATCACACTTGTGAACAGAGCAGGTGTGATGTTATCTGGTGAGTGCACTAATATGCGGCAGGATCGAGCTCACCGATACGCCATGTCGACCTTCACGTGAATGCGTAGCAGGGCCAGAAATCACGCCTTATCCTATGATTGTGATCGTGAGTTTCGAAGGCCCGAAACGCCGATCTGGCGCATATGCATCTAGGTCTCTCTTTGCGTGCGTGCGTGCGTGCGTGCGTGTGTGTGTGTGTTTTATCCCTTTCATGCTCCTGTAAGGGCTTTCAATTTCAATTGTACATGACTGTACATTCTGCGAGTGTCACATACCACACTTCGGGGCGGCGTCGCTCCAATGGCCATTCTCCATGCAGTTTAAGGTATTCGCGCCAATCAGATGGAATCCCTCTTCGCACTTGTAATAGATCACTGTCGGCCTGTCGAGGTTGTCCATCGTAGCTTGCGTGTTGGGGGGAATGCTCAAGGGATCACAGCCTGCTCACAGATCCGGGAAGAGAAGCAGGAGTCAACAAACACGTTACGATAGGAGCACGCGCCTGCACCGTACCTACACGATCTTCGCACTTGTGTCCCGAAAAGCCGTCCGGACATACACACGTACCAGTTACACTGTCACAACTACCTCCATTCTGGCAATGACATCCTAAAAAGTAAAGATATTAAACATCATAGAGCGCAAAAAAAAGAACGACTCGCTACGCATTGTAAAATGGCTGGCATTGCTCTTCGATTAAGTCTTCTGGGTCCAAGTGTAGGATGTACCGATTAAATTATTCCAGCCACTTTTGGGCCACCGCTTTGCGCCACACACAGATGTTTCCCTTTTTTTTTTTCTTGTTTTGTTTTGTTTTTAAAGAAAAAAGTGAGAACCATGTATAGCTGACGAGAATGTTCATGAGGCGAGGGGGAGTCAGGGAAAGAGAAACGGAACATCTAGTCTGAGAAACGACCCCGTCACCAGATCTCTAAGCTGCAACTTGCACTTCTACTAACGGTCTGCAGGAAGCTACTATATAATATATGAAGATGATAATAGTTATCAATGGGTCTCACGTATATGACCTGTTATTGATTGGCGCGTATCGTCACTTCACATTTAAGTAATGCAATATTTGTAACGTATCCTATCGTGTGGAGGGGCTTTGCCCTCATCTTCATCACAATTTAGTTGTCGCTGCATATTTCTTGAACTTTTCTTTAAGTAAACAGTCTGTAATGTACAGAAATCATACTTTTTCACATGATAAAGGTGACGTGGGTTGGTTCGGTTTAAAAAAAAAAAAAACAAATGTAGACGTGTTGGCCCAACTCTTTGGGCTGACTACTCCAGACAGGGTGAGAAGGCATCGCTACGCAATCTAGAAGGAGTACGTTGTATTACTAGAGGTGTCGGTTATTTGTTGCTGTTTCCGAGACACCTACAGGATGTCCCAGAGCGTGCCAAATTTACTCAAATTAATGATAATTGACAGGGATATTGAGGAGCTATCCCAACGGAAAAAATAGCCGAACACCATGCTCTCCCACATGACAGAACGCGACGAATTTTCCAGCGCAATCGTTGCCAGTCCGACAAAAGGAGGTTGGAAACCCAGCCCACAGCGGCATCGTAGAACGAGATAACACAGGCGCATGGCTTATCGTGTCCGGCTTCCCGTTGGGATCATGCCTCCCTTCTCCCAATTTCAGGAGCTGTCACTTTTTCTACTATCACTCTGTGGGCTGGGTTTGGAACCTCCTTTCGTCGGACTGACAGCGACTGCGCTCAAAAAGTCGTCGCGCGTCGCGTGCTCCGAAAAGCATGATGTTCCGCTATTTTTTCCGATGGGATAGCTTCTGAATATACTGCCAATTATCTTGAATTTGAGTAAATTCGGCATGCTCTTCATATTGGCGGGGTAAAAAAGTGACTTTTATTTGGCAAAATTTCGAGTTCCGTTCGCAAATATTTATATAATGAGACTCGCGTTACATGTCACTCACATCAGGAGGTGGCAAAAACCAAGTAAGAACAAATGCCGTTGACCGCGTGATTCTAAGTGGCGTAGTTTTTTTATTATAATTCAATGACACGTTTTCTGGGACACCCTGTATATCATAATTTTCTAAATACATGCGTACTCATCGCATAAATATTATTATCGTACGAGCAAAATTTAGAATGACAAAGAAACTAACGTACTTATTTTAAAAAAATACAAGTGCAAAGTACCCAAATCCCCACCACAAATCCGACCCTCCTCACATCTAAAGCAAGGTAACTACATGTATTTGAACGGGAATCTGAATTGGACTAACAACAACAACAACAGCAGCAATAAATGGAGAAGTGATGATGACATAGGGAATTGGAATAAAATGAAATGAAGTATCATACATTTTGCACACAAAGTATTGTACCCACTTTCGGTGCACCATGCACCATAGGCTCCTGGAGGACATGCTGTGCAACCGGAAGCATCTGTCTTGCACTCCTGGCAGTGCCTCAAGTTTCCGCACACGTCAGACTCCTTACGCCCATCGCACGGCTCACACTGGTGCCGCCATCCTCGAACAGTACTGCACCTGCACGCAATCCCAACTACATCTAGATCACCGCCGAAACGTATACAACGGACACTGGCGGCAGTGCTACGTTTAAATAAGGGAAGTACTCACCTTCTGACAGGGACCCGTAACGCATAACCTGGAGTTCCACACTTACACTCGAGGTCTTTGTTACTGCAGAAGCCCAGATTAATGGCCGCAGAACATAACGTGCTCGCGCAGCATACTACTAGCAGCAACGTATAATGCCGCAGAGGAGATGTAAACATTGCCCCAACTGGAAAATACAACGACACAGCGATGACGCGTCAAGAATAGTTTTCCTGGGGAAACCGTCCATCGTGAGCATCGTGAGTGAGACTGACCGCAGTACTCTCTCTGAGATCTCGGGGATCCCTCGGGGGATAGTAGCCCGCCTTCGAGGGGCCCTCCATCTCTGACTCGATCTCGAAGCGCACTCCAGAGCAGGGCCTTCCCTTGTCGTTCCCTCCACTAGAGGGCGCTCTGGACCACCTTCCAGTCTGCCATCCAGCAGGCCTTGAGTGTCCCGGGTGAACGGCGTGTGCCGCCCGAGTCGTCCGGGCGACTGTGGACAAAGCGGACGACTGTGGCGACATTGTTGTTGAGTTTAGGATACATCGTTATAAGGCAATCAGGTTGTACAACATAGACAGCTGCCCGTCTGAAGCAACCAGAGAAGGGCCCCTTGAAGCACGCTGGGCTCGAGGGATCCCCGAGTGCGGAGCGAGAATACTGCGGTAAGGATGCGCGGGGACGATGCGGCTCAAGAAGCAGTCCCATGCGGGATCTGATTGAATGTTGACACGCGCGAAGCTAAGACGAGAGTCGACAGTTTCATATCAGAAATGGTCTGAGACCGACTCTGCGCTGAATGAGTAGACAATGTTATGGCGACGAACAGGACCTATTCTCCTTGTAGGACACAGAGATAAACCTACCTTGTTTGAGGCTCGTATAATTAGCCGGTCTCTGCTTTGTCCTCCGCAAAGGAAACCGGAGAAGGAAATCCCCAGAGCCTCCATGGGCGGTGGTAACATCTCCGCTCAATGAGTGACGTCATTACATCCGCCTCCTTATCACTCAATTCGTACTCCGTTCGCTCACCTCTTCGGCTTCCTTCTGCGCCGTCACACGTTACCTGACCTTCGAGGTGCTCCAGGTTGGTGCGCAACCTTTAGGACGCTGACCGGTCAATGATCATAGTTGTCTCGCGGTGTGTAAATACCACGAATTATCCACTTACCGGTAATGTCGGTCGGAATGAACAATATTGCTTGGATATGTCTCTGATTGTTTCTATACTCCTGCAGAGTTTGGAAGCCTAGTTTTTGTCCTCTTCACAGATTTACAAAGAACAAGCGAACCTAAGCAAGCCTACATCACGGCTAACCTTCCCCTTCTCCTTTTTTTTATCAGCATTAAACATATCCCCCCCCCCCCGAACCTAAGCGTGGCATTGTAATAGTAACGCAGTATTGAGAAACATGCCACCCGCCACGGGCGTGTTTGTCTGCATGAATGTGAAAGCGACTGGCAGCAACGTAAGAGAGAGAGAGAGAGAGAGAGGGAATGTGTTGAGTGCGTGTCCCTGTCTTTCCTAGAGTGATTTGGTGCATAAACCTCTCCCTGTTTGTGAACAAATGGCGTCATAGTGTTCGACAGCGCCACCAATTTGGTAGAGTTGAACTACGCGCCCGAAAGCCACGGTCTTGAGGGGATTACGATGATCCCTGAGAGGGACGCGACCTTCGACCCTACTTTTCTTTCAATAGGAGGCAGCGAACAAGTGCCCACTCGTGGAACCCAGCCGTCCCCTTCCGAATTGCTTAGGTTTCAGTCTGTCTAACAACGCCATGATGACGTTTCTCGGGTAGAGGTCTATTGATGAGATCCCTAACCGCAAATCGAAGAGTTAAAATGACTGCTGATGCCTTTTCATCAAGAATAATAAGTCGTGGCTTTATACGTCGCGAGACATGCTATAGCTGGGGTTGCCGGTCTTCGGTATATAGCGAAAAACACCGATATACGTACGCCGGTAATTTTTTTACCAGTTCGGTGGAAATAATTATTCATCGATTGTCGTCGAAATGTCGATTTCAAATTTCTTGATTTCATTTCCTGTCCCTCCGCTCTGAACTGGTTGGCAGCGGACAGTATAGGCATGAGGCTGTTCTTGAAAGAACAGATATTTCGTCTTTGGCTTCTCGCGGGATCTTAACGTTGCCGGTAGTCAGGATCCAGGCCAGTTGCAAATAGATGCGCATAATGAGAATAGGTCTGTTCGGTCAGGAAGTGCCCCAGGTAGAGCCTACAGACCATGGAGTGTACCAGTGCGAACTATTCGCCTGTTCCACAAACACCGAAAACTATAGGACACGGACCGACTGAAAGATTTGCCATCCACAAGAAAGCTCCGATGCTCATTCCTTACAGTGAAAAGAGCGGTGTGTGTGATGCCACCTGCATCGCTAACATGTATACCTCACAACCGTGTCAACCCCTGATATTAACAGTTTGCATTGTAATGAAAACACACACACACACACACACAAGGATAACAAGTGTTGGCTCACTGTATCCATGGAAAACTCCCATCACGTTCCACGCCCGTTTCCACCGCCCAAGCAGCAAAATGTACTGAAAGTCGGGTGCAACAGGGGTGGACGGGTAGGTGGAAGGCCTTGAACAGACTCGTGAAACTAAGGAACATCGATAAGACACATACCGTCCACCCCTATTGCATTCGACTTTCAGTACATTGTGCTGCTTGGGCGGGTGTCTTCACGTTTCAAAATAGGGAATTTTAGGGAATCGTACGCCCCCTCCGATTCCAACTCCGTACTCG
Source organism: Ornithodoros turicata (assembly GCF_037126465.1). NCBI lineage: Eukaryota > Metazoa > Arthropoda > Arachnida > Ixodida > Argasidae > Ornithodoros > Ornithodoros turicata. The sequence goes on along the minus strand of NC_088210.1, from coordinate 20,308,159 downwards.
CTGTCAGTCAATCAGATATCAGCAACCCGACGTCAGCCACTCCAAAAGAATCCGGCGATTGGCTTGTCATGTTTTCCGAAGCGTTATCGTGAAACTTCTACGTTATGCTAAAACTCGCTAATATTACCACCGAAAGACACCGATTCCCGGTGAGCGAAATAGCCACCGATTCCTCCCACCGAGTCTCCGAAGGATTAAGCACCGAAAATCGGGAACCCTATAGCCTATTCATCAACTTCTTGATTCTTAATAACACGGCTATTTTTTACAACGTGAGAAAGTCGTATTTATTCAGATGCCGTCAACAAGGAAAGGTAACGTTCGCTATCAGCCACTCGTGCAAACGCAGCACTCCGGGGGGGGGGGGGGGGGGGGGGGGAAAGAAAGAGTTTCTTTTCAGCGAGTAAGCAGTCTGTGTCACACCGTCTCTTGCATTCCATCTTGATTTGTTTGATACAATGACCGTGCGCCTGAAATGCACGAAGCGAATTTTCGTGAGACTCAGAATATTCCTGCGGCGTCGGCGGAAGAAACCGCACCCCCAGAAGAAACTGGTTTCGTGTTGCGTTTGGTCGTGTCATTTGGCATGTCATGGCACTTGGTTAATCTGGTTTCATCGGCATTGGTCACGTGATTCGTGCCGACGAAAAAAGAAAGATCATGGGCATAGCGGCTGTTCCAGAGAGGGATACTTGCTATCAGATAGTGGTACAGATGGCCGACTACTACGCACTATATTCGATGAGTAGAATGCTCGAATTATTTATCGTTCTGTTCTGACCATGTGTGTGGTCGAACTTCGCGGAAATTTGGGGAAGCATCACCAGCTTGTATGAGCCCATGATGTCAACGTCCCATTCCAACAGCATATCCATAGCAGGACATCGAATTAAATATGGTTAACGTTACACTTAGAAAAGACAACAACAACAACAACAAATAAGTCATGACGATGTAGTGGGGTGTTTCGCCGCTGAAACGGCGCCCTATCCCGTTGCTTGAGGGGGAGAAGACGGTGAATGATGATGGATGTTCAGAGTTCATGCAAGAGCCCTGTTGCAGCTAAATAAGATGATGAGTGCTTGGAGAGAGCTCGTAGATGATGCGCTGGGCTGGGTTGGTTGCCAAATACAGTGTGCAGCATACTGTATTCATCTTGCTGCCTTAAATTCAACCATCACCACGAGTACATGGTAGTACAGGTTGGGACAGACATTTACGGAACACACGAGCCGCATATTTTTTTTACGGTGCGACACCCTAGCGGCTGGCGGAAGAGGGTGAGTTCACTGTTTCGGAGGGGTGGCAGGGTGCGCTGCTAGTGACACACAGCTGTAGTTTCCACTTCCCAGACACACCAAAGCGCGCGCCGGAACTACCACTGTGTGTCTCTAACAGTGCACGCTTCCACCCCTCCGAAGCAGTGAACTCACTCGCTTCCGCCGGCGTCTAGGGTGTCGCACCGAAGAAAACGAACGCCGCCTGCGTGTTCCGTGAACTTTTGTCCCAACCTGTACCTTTGGGGCCCCCTTCGCATAATAACGTGAAAGCTGTGGGGTACAGCACCTTCCGCCGACATCTTGATTTCGAGTCATGTTTTTCATCCACTCAGCTAGTCATTACACCTCACCAGCATTCGCAGAGTGCGCCGGTCCGTACAAGGTGAAGGCAGTATTGTAGTCAAGGCTGATCATCAATCACCAATGGCAGCAGCATATTCAGCACAGCTCTCTGTTCAAGAAGCAAACGGACCAGCAAATTTACCAGACATCATTAGTAATAGAAACGAATGAAATAAAACTGACGCAACAATACCTTAGTTGAAAGGAGCAGTCGGCATAAACACGGATCATGAAAGATCCTGGACAGCCGGGGTCAAACGTAGCCGGAATTATGACGTAATGACCCGGTCGGAGTTCGTAGCGGCCAAACACTTCCCTGTAGTTTATGTACGCCCCGGAGTTCGCGACATCCATGTTCTTCATGAAGTGTTCCAAAGGAAGTCGCTTATAAGTGTCGTCCGCCTGAATGAACGCAAGGGAACACTCATCGGAGAGCACGGGCGTAATCTCAGAAGCCCAGGTCTGTCGATCCCGAGACTCTTTACCTGATAGATTACGAAGCCAATCTGGTACATCCGGAGCCGATTTCGCGCTATCAGATTGTTATTGGGAGGGTGTACCTGCATCAGAGCCACCACGACGCTTACAGTAACGTCATCCTGAGGACTGCCTGGAAGTTTAACGTACAATAGAAAAAAAAAAGTCCTCCGAATACGACTAGAGAGCTTGTGGAGTAGAGGAGTGTGTTACCCTTTGCGAAAGTAGGAACTTTTATGGAGAGGATATATTGCGGATTTGTTGCGAACATTCGCAAGTTGTTCCTCGATCCCCCGGAGTTTCTGCCTTCATTCCAGACGCCTCGTATAGCACGCATCTAGACGTGACGTGACCTCTGGTTAAACCCCTCGTCTTGCACAGGATTTCGCACTGGCTTACCTCTCCAGGTGTTTCCGGAATACCGTCACCATCAAAGTCAGGGCCCAAGGTACAAATGGACACTTCTTCAAACTCTACGCAGAAGTCTTCGTACTTCATCCAGAACTCTCCGTCTCCGTGCTTCTGCCATTCGATCTCCTTTTTCGTCGCATTGTCGACCAATGACCACGCTGGATCCCTAGAAACCATCATTATCATAAGGGGAGAGGCTAGAAAAAAACAGAGAAAAGAAGAAGAAGAAAAGCTAGGAGATAGAGAAATGGGGAAAGCGAAGGATTTGAAAACGGGTGATGCCTCCTCCCAACGTCCAAGTCTATGAGCCACCATGATAGATATTGTCACTCCGCCACGGTATTCCTGGTATCCAATCCAATCCAATCCGTGGTTTCTCATCTGCTCTCCATGCGTGATGTGCGTTCGTTTTGTCCGCTACCATCGTGCGTGCTCGGATTGCTTCTGAATCCCTAAGAAAAGCCTTTGTACCGTAAGCTACAAAAGGGGCCGGTTGGTACATAACTGATGAGGTGACGACGGACAAACGACAGGGACGGACACGGTGAACGTGGTACTTTCAACCTTTATTAACGGGAAACGGCGAAGGTTGAAAGTACGACGTTCACCGTGTCCGTCCCTGTTGTTTATCCGTCGTCGCCTCTTCAGCTATCCGTGCAAACCCCCTACTGCGACATGTAAGAACGGCGCAGGCGGCTTGAAGTAAATATCGTTCCCTACACGGTAGGGTACAGTACCTATCATGGCTGCTCAGTTGTTGTCTTCGCCATCTTGGCTTCCAGGTATTATGAGAGTTCTATACGAGCAACCGAGCGGGCCACGTTCACCGATGCAGCCTTCCTCAAAATTTATCAAGCACAGTACCACGGCCCACACGACGCGGCTCTGAGCTCCGGAGCGCATGGAGCGTGCTCCTTTTTACTAATCTTTGAGACATCTCCTTTTGCGGAGTGTGGCGCTCCCGCGCTCCTACCCACAAATAGGAGTGCTCCTCGCCTTCTCCATCCTCCTCTTCGTTGGACCCACCTGCACATTAATTAGTCTTTTTAAGGCTGCAGACAGCTAGATCGGAAGACGGCTCTACTGGAAAAGAATACTTATTCAGTGACGCGCAGGGACCCGCTTTGCACACGCAACGCTCTCTTCGCTTAAGAACCATGTTAGCAGAGGCTCGGAGCGTGAGGGACAGAGTGGACGGAGCGTGTTCTGCAGAGCCGCTAATAACGCGCCCCCAAGTGCAAGTTTCGCTCTTTGTTTATGCTTGCTGGCATGTACTCACTGTGCTCGTGTCGAACAGAGTGGTCATACATACATAACAAAATACTTACGAGGCGTTCCAGTCTCCCATCCACTCAATGCCGTTTCCCCAAGGGTTACGAATACGCAGAAGCCGAGCACCTTGTCCGTTGATGAGCTTTATCCGTTTCACGGCACTCACGGTGTACGCGTGTCCGGATACGAGGCCATTTGGGTCGGCTGCTGTAGCCAGCCACCAGTCTCCCTGCGCGAAAGAGCTGTGCCATAGATAGAAAATCTTGCGAAATCACAAAAGCGACGTACGTACCTTTCTTGAGCACGTGATGAAGGCACTGTGCTGCGATGCCTGCAGCAGGAACGAGAACAGATGCGGCGGAGAATCCTGGAGATCATACCGTTCAGCAAGGCCGCTCGTCAAGTCTACCATGGCGTCCATCGCTTGTCCTCCTTCTAACGCTTCGTAGCTGCCATGAAGTCTTGCGTACGTTAAGAAAGAAGGATTTGTGAATTGGCATCTATCGTCGTTACAAGCTCCGTGGAAATGTGTACTACACTGTCAACGTTGGCAGCTCATAGCTATATAGTAAGGCGTTCTTACTAGATACACTGACCAACTATTGAGAGTACGATGGCGCTTACTAGACATCGTGGGACACTGTCTTAGAAGTTCTGACGGACTTACTTCGCATACGCTTTCTCTAGAAGGGCTACCCAGAACTCCTTAGGGTCCGTGCAGCGTGAGTAGATCAGCTTTTCGTCGTTCGTCGGCAGAAGGTCATCGACGTACACCACGACCCATCGACCAAACCGCCATAGGTTGAAGCGAACAGCTCCGTTATAGCCAGCTCCGTACAGTTCTTGTTCTGGCGGAATAACCTGCACAGGAAATATTGCTAGTTGGGCATTAGCGTGACCAGGACGACGCAGTAAGTTCTCATTTACCCTGTGCATGAGATCTGGCCGTTGAGCAACTGCTGCGCAAGACGAGAGAAACCAGCAATCTCCGAGGGAGCCTTGCACGATGTCGTTTCGACTGACGTCATCGACTAATAACTTTGGTTCGGACACCAGCTCCTGCAGCGAAAACGTAACATTTCTCTTATTGCTGCTGTTATATTCCTCTAACCGTCTATTCAGATGGATGACGTTTCCCTGAGAACCCCAGTGGAAGATGCGCAAAACGTCATAGCTTTCTGCTGTCACGTGTCCGCTGTCACCTAGATACGGAAGGCCTGCTTAATGCTTAATTGCTTTTTTAGGTGTTGAGAGAGGTCAGCCATGTAAATGGCTTGCCTCATCTCACTCCCTCGCTCGTAGACATACAAAGTCGGCGTGTCAGCCAATCGCTGAAGACGACCTCAAACACAGGCTTTCTATGGACACCATTGGCTGTCCGGCTGGATGGAAGCTAGTCTCCATAGCTACGGCAGCCGAAAGCACGTTCGTGATTGCCGGACTCTTAATTGTTACGTCACACGTTTAAGTGATCAAGCTTCGTTCAGGTTTCGAACCACAGGGAATATCCTGCAGCTCATCCACAAGCACCACAAGATATTCCGTAGCAGAAGGCCGACGTTGTCGTCTGCTATGTGCACAGTTCGTGACCACGAACCCTTTACACCGTTCAGAATGCCAGTAACGAGCGCGATTTGTGGGATGTCATTTACATGGGGAAGTGGACGCCACAGAAGGTTCTAGTATATTTTGATGTCGATCAACGTACGTGAGGTCTCATCCATGTCACCCTGCCTTGAACTGGTCGCCTATACGTGTAGAGAGAGGAGTCCACAGGAGGAAAGTGCGAGTCCACGAAGAGCTCGGTGACTGGAAGACTTCGTATCACCTTCTCGTTTTCCAGTGCAGTCCTCTGCGTGTAATAAGCTCCTTCAGTTATACGTCAAACCTTTAGCCAATACCTTGTGAATACTGTAGTCATAAACACTCGCTATTAGTTACCGTTCTAGTCGAATTCCAAGGATAAGCCCAGCAAGCAGCGGCTGGTAAATGGTCATTGTTTTACTCTTTAGTCGTAGCCACGCTGTCCAAAATGTTTCGTTGAACATAAATGTAATATGCAAGCCAGGTGGTGTGTACTAGTGTCACTAAATAAGGACATATATACTTCACGTTGGCAACATGCCATTGAGCTCTGGGAAAGACAAATGGAATGTACGCAGAACGAAGCTAGCTGTTCGAAATTATATATGCAGTTAATGCGCGCACAATGTAAATCCATTTATTGTCCTTTGTAGTTACAGTAAGAATAGTCGACTGACTGATCTAACTCAATGAAAAACTGCCAAATCATTATCAGAATATACTGAATGGCAACTGCGTTTCCATTTTTAGAGACTGTCTGGCGTGCACCTCATGACTCACGGCAAATGGCATATTAGCCACGTGTATACCTATTAATGCGCTTGTAAAGACCACGCGGATAGATTTTTTCCGAGCTCAGAGAATAGGGTCACGCGAGTACTTCCACTTCCTACGCTTTCTAGTGTCTGTTCTGGATGTCACGCACCGCAATTTTCCTTTCAATGCACATATGGTGCGTAGCTTTCCTGCTTGTGGTACGGCATTAATCAGTAGGTCTTGTGACGCGTGCCCTGCAACTATAACTCATAGCCTAATGTCCTATGACTTAAAATAGTAATTCGATAGTAAACTCGGTAGATGCCCTCAGACATTGTGCAGACAGGGAAGCTAGTGTCGACAAATCTTTGTATTGTAGTATATCCGGAGGACTATTGTCAGGGCAAAGGGCGTGAAAGAAATATTGCTGAGTAACGGGATGACAGCAACAGAACAGGGATGTTGGTGACTCTAAAGAACCACGACCAGATGAACGACCGCGGCAAGACAAACAGTTAGTTGTCAATCAGAATGCCCAACGGTCTTACCCAAGAGGGAGTCGTATGCCCTACTGCGTACGGAAGCGGGTCTCCGGGCGGAAGTCCTCTAGCATATTTATTCGTCCTTAACTGTGTTAACTGTTGTAGAAGACGCACGTCGGCGATATGTCGGCAATACAGTATACTATACAGCTAGCCTGTACCTCAGCTGTTTTTCTTTGCAAACACATCGCTATATGTACATAGGTGCCCAACCCGAAACAAATGCGCACGCTCATGCAGACAGCGCATTCCCAGAATTTAGGCATTTTTTTTTTAATTTACTTATCGACTATCCAGAATTGCGGGACACCTACTCTTAAAGTCGGCTTAACCTGCGTACTCGCCGGCCTCCATTGAAGCTACGCATTCCGTCTGCTTTCCATAGAATATTCATTAGCACTGAGGGTTAGAAACAAGTGTCCACATCTAGGCGTGAGGACGGAAGGTTCCGCGATTGTCCACAACTGGAACGGTAGCTCAACACCATCACCGCTTACTTTTTTTCTTTTTTTCCCGAGAGACTTATTTTCGCCATGTTGGCTTCATGGCAGAATACACTGGCATATCTTAGTCCCTTAATTACATCAAAACCGGGACTCCCCCAAAAAGTGTCCTCATCGGACATGAAAGACGGACCTGTCTTCTGCGCTCTGCAACGTCTTGCGCAGTTGCGGGTAGGCCCTAATTTTTTTCCCGCGACGAAACACGACAGTTCCTGAACGGATTTCTAAGCCGCACACGCCGACGAAAGAAACTTTCCCGAGCCACAGCATACTTCTCTTCATAAATTGTGCTCCACCGGTCTGGCGACGGCTCTTTGAAAACCCCCATCATCATCATCCCTTCATCCTCTCCCAACGCGAAATAGGGCAGTGTACCGCCTCAGCGGCGGTGAATCGCCCACCCCATCACCATCCGATGTATGTGTATGTGTATGTGTGTGTGTGTGTGTGCGTGTGCGTGTGCGTGTGCGTGTGCGTGTGCGTGTGTGTGTGTGTGTGTGTGTGTGTGTGTGTGTGTGTGTGTGTCTTCATAAAATCACCGCTCTTAGAAGCGACACACATCGTGAGACCACGAAACCCCTTTCAACTGAATAGGTTACCTTCGTCCCTATACCCGGGTCCATTGGCACTGACACAAAGTCTCACCTGTACATCTGAGCGCAATATCAATCATGACATCACCTATCTTACAGTTTCGATGAAAGGGCTACGCGGCTGGCATATAGCTCAACACTGTTCACCCAATTGCGCCGGGGTAATAAATTAGAGGGCGTCACGGGAGTGCTCCTGTTGCCAGACAAGGGCGGACAGCGTCAGCGGACCGTGTAGTCCCATCATCGGAAGATCGACCCTCAGTCTATTGTACGACGATGCGGAAAATGCTAAACGGGGGGAACCCTGACCCACTGCTCTATACTATCGAACACTCCAATGACTCTATTATCGATGACCATCTGCAGTCGAGGTGAAGGGCACACATGAAATAGAACGTCGACGGCTAATAACTTGTATATCGTGCCGTTGCTTTCATGTGCCTTTGAAGATACCGCAGTTTGCTGAATACTGATCTATATACATGCGTGCCGCGAGGAAGCGGGTAGTACGACAATTTATCACTGTGAACATCCTTGTGTTCGTATTGAGGTGCACCGCCGACGTTGTGTTTCATTGGCAGCGACCATGCGCGGAGTCAACTAGTGCGCAACTTTGAGTTACGTATTGTGATTGATTGATTAACTGAGATATGTAAAAAATATGGAGATGTGAGTGCTACTCCATCCAGGCTACTCCAGGCTACGTATTGTGTTTCAAATGATATGAATCATAAAGTGCTTATGCGGTTCGCACGATACGGGTCTTCTAGCTTCGCCGTACCATGACCAATGAGGACTTAATCAGTGAAGCCCAACGATCCATATCATTAAACGTGAGGTGATATTTCTAAGCGAGAGTTTATAATAATAAGTACTGATTGGTTAATTGATTGATTGGTTGATTGATTGAAGAAAAAATATGGAGAAGTGAGTCCCGACAAACAAGGCTACTCGAGTACACGTAAGTAGGAGAGTAAGTACAAAAAAACAAATGCAACCCAAGATGTCCAAGAGACGTAAAAAAAAAAAAAGAAAGAAAAACACAGGGGCCAACTAATGAATGAGAATGAATGACCCGTTAATGAGACAATAGTTCAAAAGCCCGTACACCAAACACAGCAACGACCCTCAATGCACACCGCCCTTAAGAGAGTACCCGATACACAGGGACACTTCGGAAGGTGTCGAGAAGAAGCAGGTCAGCGTAGCGTAGTGGTTAGCACACTCGCCAACCGGTAGTCGAGAGGTGCTTGGTGCGATTCCCGCCGCTGTCTGTGTTTTTCGACGACTGTCACGTTTCAGGTGTCAAGAAGGTCACATGATTTCAAATATTACAGCGTGCATGGCCGGCACTTGGGACTATATACACCACACCATGCAGTTCCATAGGTTATTTGTGTGGGTGGGTGTGTTCCCCGATGGTGATGCAACTCATCGCCCTCAAAGCTCTTTTCGTCTTTTTGGTCAGCAACGGACTTCGATCCCCCACTGTGAAAGCGCTCATTATTTCATTCCCCACATCACCATCGGCGCTGGGGTAGCGTAGCGCCCCTGGCGATAACAAACTCCACGTTCGTCATCACAAAATAAAGTTGCTGTCGTTCGAATACTCACCGTAACCCTAAGCGGATACAGCGCCCGCACATCGGGCAAGTCAAATGCGACCGACGTGGCTTCGAATGCTGAATCTGGCCTTCCCACTGGAAGGCGACCATCGTCACCACGGTGGACGAGGACGTCCTGTCGAAGGCCTTGCGACGACGTGTAGTCGGAGGCGTCTCTGTACAACGGGTATGCCGTCCACACACGCACCGGACGTGGGCTAGACGAAGGACCTGGTGACACTGTCGACAACGTTCCGCAGCCCATGGGCACGGACACCCTGACGCCACCACAGTCTCAGCTCTGCAGCACCGAGATGGACGTAAAAAGTTTCAACGGATGACCACCTTGCTCAACGTCAACGAATGCGTCTTCTATTATTTTCTCTTCCATGCAAACGTTCTCTTGTGAGGAGCCGAGCGCATCTAGTTATCGGCTTACAGCGGAGCAGACACATATCGCGACAGGTCGCGTGCAGCGTCCTTTCAATTGCTTTTTGGCGAATAAAGGATCGATAGCATCTCGCACGCCACGTTCGTAGCCATTGGAAACATTATACAATTTGACATGTCCTACCCGTGCACGTGAAGCAGTGAAATATGGAAGTGTAGGCAAATGTAGAGAGTGTTGGTTTGAGGCTACCATGGTGAAGAACGCGCAGAAAAACACGGACGGGACAAGGGACGCGTACCTTGTTCGTCCATGTTTTTCTGTGCGTTCTTCGCCGTGGTAGTGTGAAATATATATGGAGAGCATTCACGGAATGTAATATACGCGGGGACGTAATTTTCGCGAATTTCAGGGTCGTCGTTTTAGCCGCGATTTTAAAGTTCCACGACATGTTGTTAACGATGAAACAAAAACAAAAGTATAGAAAAATTATAATTTGCAGCGGATAAATTTTACAACGCCGAACTGACTCACTGAGCACAATTTATTGTGTCACTATTTTAGTGTGTATTTAGCCCAGTCTTACACCGTTTACACAAGTGCGCGATTTCACACCCATTCGAACACCGTTCTCAACTCGACAATGTGTGCTTGATGGTCATCATCAAGTTCGCCAAGGAAAGGCTTGATCCCAAGTGGGTGTCGCAGAAGCAGTGACAATACCCGACATCCTGGCAAAGCACTTCCAGCATTCTGACCGATGTAAGTTCCATATGTTGTACAACCGCATAAAACATGTATCGCGAAATGAAAGTCTCGTGTAAATAGTCCCTAAACGTCCCACCTAGTGAATTCGCGAATTGTTAAGGTCGCGGAATAAACTATACAGCATGTTCTATTAGCCCCCGGCAGACCTTGGTCTGTCTTTCAGGCCTGACTGAAGTCGTCGGTGTATTATTTACCATGGGTCTACCGAGAGGGGGGCAAGGGGTGGCCGTGCCCCCCCTCCCCCCCGGGGAAAAAATCCCGGGAAAGCCCATATTATTTACAGTGTGTCAGTTTGTTGCAACTGCCTTGATCCACGGTCATATCCATTTTATTTTTCCAGGGCCTATAATATAGCTCCTCCAGGTCCGATGGCTTTCAGTTGGGATAGTGATGCACTCTAACGAAAGTGTAAAACGGTACCAGCAGTCATAAATTTGTACTCAATGAAAGACACTACTGGTTACAGCAACATTCCTTACTTCGCTGTTATAGCCACAAAACCTACTGGGCCTTATTGTCTGTAGCTGATTTGTGTTGAGGGGGTTTGCCTAAGTAAAATTATGCTAACCAACACGAAAAAAAAAAAAGAAAGCTGACTTTTTCTGAACATTGTCATTGTCCACACAAGCCAGCTGGATGGACACATTTCAATTTAGGACGAGTACTTGCTTCTAAAAGTGAATTGAAATTTGTTTGAACGCAAACTTTCCAGTGCTCCAGAGACATATGCATGCAAGTTTGTGCATTCACAGCACCGCAACCCCAAGCATACTCACATGTGTTTAACCGTAACGAGAGATGAAGTCTACCAGTGCCACAAGCGCTGCACTTGAAAATAGCGTCTGAAAACCATGAAAACCCTATACTACCGCATAAGCGCAATCATATTTCCTGCTTACGGTAGATGTTCTACACTTATACACCCAAGAACTCTCTGGGACACACAAAAGACCTTGCTGAAGACGTCGTGGTCTATGGTATGCGACAGCTGTTGCTATCCACGCGAAAATTTTCGTTCCTATATCTTGGTTGCACGCGCCAGTAACACGCAGCGTCAGGCTGCTAACACTAATCTGAAATGACAGCTGCATGCTCTATTCATGACACACGATACACGCTGTGATAAGCATAAGCTAGCACTACATCCGGACATGGCCGGACATTGACAAGACTTGTCATGACAGACGCGAAACACCACCTGTGGATCATCAACCAGAAATAAAATCTTGTCACCTTTCTCTGAGAGCCAGGACACACATATCTTCCATGTTCTCCTACAGGTGTTGATGCCATTGTACTACATGGTATCAGGAGAGCACTAGGTTAGAGCACAGAACCATATCTGCGCGGTCTGAGCGCTGCCAGTGTTATTCAGCGCCTCCTGTCGCTGGTCAATGCATCGATTGGCCACGAGACGCCTTGAGCTAATCAATGCACTCCTTCCATTGGAGCGCTTGGGAAGCGCGGTTCCGCTTGTTGTTGCAACTTGAAGGTTGAACGTCAATATGTTCTACCTTGCGCTACCGCATCAACGTGATTGAATAGACAACGAAAGGTCATAAGCCTAAATATCGCTCATTATATTTAGTTCGCCACCGTCCATACCAGAATGTCATTATAGGTTCAGTCGGTAATCGAACACGAGAGCGAGAACGCTTGTTCAAGGTTTTCACGCTCGAATGGATCCGTGTGCGGTCCTCTCTATTTCGGTTATTATCCCTAAAACGGGAATAACTCGAAGAAGGGAATTTCACCGTGTATTTTACGAGCGACATTCCCCAGAATATTCCAGTGGAAGATGCGAAAAGCGTAATAGTTTTCTGCTGTCACGTGAGCGCTCAATATCGTGTCTTCACGTACACTGCTAACCGTGGGGGACTATCCTGTGACACAGCCACGAAATATTCCGTAGCAGACGACAGGAAAAGACGCTGCCGATGTCGTCTGCGAAGTGTCGTCTGATAAGTGCGCGGTACATCACTCCCGATATTCTGGCACCGTGCGAATGCTCAATATAACACTGGACGGAGCATCGGTTCTGTGAACAGCGTTTTCGCTTTTTCTTACAGCAGAATCTTCAGTGAATCGCTCGTATGAATACATAGTAACTTGACTTGTCCACTTTTGAGTCCGCGGAGTAAAGTTCAGAACTGGTGGTGTAATTTATCAACTCGTTGCGAGCGATGGACCGCCACCGAAGTCGACGCGCCACGTGCTTCGCGCTTTTCTGTCCGGACGCGCGGGAAATTTAATTTGGTTTTGTGCACCCGCGAGGTCGCCTTCGGGAGTCCTGTTCGTCATGGCATCGGAAAAAGGGTGTGGCTGTACTTCATTGATAAGAATTCAAATTCGCAACAGCAACAACAACAACAAAAAGAAAGAGTAGAGCGCGACGTCATTTTTGCAATCTGGTTGTATAAGGTGGAGAAAAGGGAACGTAAGATCGGCTCGGATTTGTTCTGCGAGGATTGCCTGATAGAAAGAAGGTGCGTGGTAAATCCTTCGAAAAGTAAATTTGTTATTGGTGTGTGAAGTTATTCGATGGTAAAAGGCGTCCCACACAAACAAACAAAAAAAAGAAAGAAAAGGAATAGCAGAAGGTTCTATGGGCTCTCGTTAGCCCATAGAACCCAAGGGTATACCCAAGGGTAACATATTAAACGGTACTCTTCTATCGTGAAAGGTAGAAAATTAATCAATCAATCCAGCGAACCGGTGAGGAAATGTTGAGGGATGAGCCTCATGACCGAAAGCCACCGATACTTTCAAAAGAGACAGTTCTTCTTCTGCGCCGTCCCTGGCTTCTACGTGTGAGTACGACCAACCTGCAGAAATAATGACTCTCACCAGATCCAACTCAACCGAAGAAAAGCGGGGAACCTGGAGGCCTGTTCCAATAAAACATTAGTCGGCATTGGTCCGCGCTACGAAAGAATATTTTTGCCCGAGACTTAGCATCATCCTATAGACACGTCTTGACTATGACAGCTTGGAACCGACGTACGGACTCTCAAAGCGAAAACGCACGGGGCGAATCCGGATCGACTGGATCGCGCTCCAAGTGTACGTATGGCCTCGCCGACCACGCCGCTGATAAGCCTGTCCTCCGCTTCCACTTTGCGGTTCAGCATGAGCGATTGGTCCTTATGTAACTGCAGGACGTAAGGTAGCCCATCCATCCGTGATGTAGGGTAGCCCGCCGTATTCGGCGACGCTCATCTTCTGAGAGCCGCGTCATGACGCACGGCATCTGTCAGATCCCCCGACGACGAGAGACGATGTGTCCTGGTCGCTGGTCTCCTTTCAGTTCTAGAGGCCTCGGCTTGCTCCCAAAGTGTAGCCAATCGGTCGCGATAGTACTTTGTGTCGTGCTCCTAATTGGATATCTTCGTTATTCGGATCTTTGAAAACACGGTGGATGCGGATTGAAGCGCGATTAGAAGAGTTGAAAGATACCGAAGCAGCACAACATTTTGGGCTAACATTGGCAATACCGGCCCAATATTGGACCGGTATTGCCAATATTGGGCCAACAATGGGCAAAGGTGTTGTGCTGCTTGGGACTGGTCTAATATTGTGCCGGCATTGTCGATGTTGGTCCAATATTGGGCCGGCACTGCCAATATTGGTCCAATATTGGGTCAATATTGGTCCAATAGGGAACCAACATGTTGTGCTGCTTGGGTAGACAAGAGAGGCGGTGTCCACGGGATCAAGCTGCAGGAGCTTCGCCTTATCTCTTGATGCACGAGCATCTGCGAAGCCCCTGTGTTCCGCCTTACAAGGCCGATTTATACAGGATGTATCACGTGCATGAATGTTGCTTTCTGCACCGGTAATGTCCTTCCACGGGGGTGGGGTGGGGGAGTTTTTTCGGGCCTTTTTCAGAGTGGGGAGTAAGAGGGGGGGCTGAGAAAATCGTTGGGGCGTAGTACAACCACTCGTATTACACGGAGTGCAGAATGAGTACAGATACCTATGTTCAGAAACTGACACCATGGCGTTTCGAAAGTGTTTTTGCTCCGCAATGGCCCACTGTACGCGTGACAACTGGGTCAACGTATGCACACCAGTTCGCGTGGCTCAGTGGTTAGCGTGCTAGCTATGTCACGACGAGACTGGGAGGTACCCGGGTTCGAGTCCCGGCGCCGGCTGTGCTGTCTGGGGTTTTTCCTCAGACGCTTTCAGCCATACCATATGTCGGCATAGTTCCCTTAGAAGTCCGCCCAGGACGCACAGTCGTGACGTCACCTCACCTTTGTGACGTCAACAACGACGAGCCCTTTTGCTGCCGCACACTTTCGTTGCTGCACACTCAGGATATGGTTAGAATTGCAGAATATTGGCACAATAAAACACTACTATACAAAAACATCCAATTATACGTCATTTAATAATCAAGACACCACTTTCTTTTTTTTACAAAAAATGAGCAGAAGTAGGGGGGGGGGGGGGGGGGGGGTATCGCTTGAGCTGGGCTGTGCAAGACATAGAAATTGTAAACATTTCATTCATTCAGTTTGATTTTTCAATATCTCGAGTGACTTTCTGGTAGCTTTATAATAATTCCCGAAGCAAAGCCAGGTAAAGCAATATGCCAATGACTCTCTTAGAAGGCGAAATGAACCAGAGAGCCCAAATGGGCTGGCGTAAAGACCCAACCGGTGAACTAATATCTTTCTGCAAATATCTGATCAATTCAGAAAATCATTGTATGAAAATCATGATCAATTCATTGTATCTTGGTTATAATAAAATAAAACAAAATGAAAAAAAAAGTATCTGGAGTTCGGCAACCTTTGATTATACGCTGACTTGATCCCCCTTGGGAGCCACTTACCTACTCCCCGTGAGAGACTTACTCCCCATGTGACAGCTTTTTGTTCAACCTACTAACAAGTAGATATCATTACGCCATAAAGGCTTACTGTGAGCATTGCATGGTGCCCTCCACAACCACAAAGCATGAAGTGACTGTGGGAGCTACACAAGTTCAACAAATATAGATATGTATGAAAAATCAGCAACAACAGCAAAGCCGAGGTCATCAATAAGAACGATGGACACTACACATTGCGCATATTTGCCATCCTAATGCAAATGGATCTATGTACAACTATCGTTAGAACATCCAATTTACACTTCGTGAGTTGTCTTAAATGTTCTCCTTAGAAAATTATGGATGTCATGTGACCCTTCTTTTGTAGGATGAGGGAATGAGGTGTAAAATGGAAGTGTATTGAAAAAAGTGGGGTAAACCTGTCGAAACATTGTTTGCACATACTGTTTTCGTAACTACAAGGCTTGTTCTCAAAGTGGAACTAGACCTCTGTACGAACTTGTGCCGTGGAATGTCCAACAATGCCAGGTGGACACCGATTTTTCCACAGTATGTCCGTCGATGCACACATAGAGATCAAAATCATTTAACTGCTGAATGTAATCTCTATTCAGCAGAAGTTCTGGTATCCTTTAACACATCTGATTTCCAAGTACAGGGACTTATAACTCTAGCATCACACAAAGGTCACCCGCTATATCGGAACTTGGTGGTACAAGAAAATGTCAGTTCAAAAGTGTCCGAAACTCCACCCGCGAGAAAGGCACCACAAACGCTGAAACGGAGATACGTGCCACGCATGCACTAAATATTCCTGTCCAGAAAAGTATGTGCACCCACAGGGCCACATGGATTGCACATAGTGGCTTTGCAGTTGCTTATGCAAGATCCTTGTTTTACATGTCAGAATGCTGTAACTCTTGCCACAACTGCAGACACATTTGCTACAAGCAGCACGCTACAACCAACACAACTGTTGCACGCTCAAATTTCAATTACCTATACTACACTGTTGTGACCATGGCATGAGTCAAACAACGAGGTGACACACCCGACTGTGTCTTCAATAGAACCATGTGCTTTGTTGAGTGTGATAACTGGACAGCACATTATGAGAAATTATGATCGACGATAGAAATATGTTAGGTATTAAAGGCCATACAATAGCTGGATTCATTTTGCTTCCCACAAGGAAGACGGTTTGCAAAATGAGAAGCAAAGTTTCATGTGTCTAAGATAATATTGACAATATTTTACTTGTATTTTATGATTCTTCCTCAGAAGAAATAATACAGACTGAGAGCACCAGTTTGTTCCTTCTTTTCTTAGGTGGAGGGGAAAGACTAATTACATGCAAAGGTCTCACTGTCGCACTTTGACATTGTCCTGTACTTTCTTTAGATCAATAAGTTCAGTCATGTCGATCGAAGTTTTTGCATTCATATGGCAGTGATCCCTTGTTTTCAAGAATCGTGCCTTTCTAGACTGTTTCATCGTCCATAAATTCTCTCTCTTTTTTCCTTTTCGAATGTGTGAATGAGCTTAGAACCAAAATTTACTAATTTACTAATTTCACAAAAATTGTGAAACTTATGTACGGCAACACATATATTCATTTCTCAAATATTCCCACATAAGCTTCATGATAGTGTGCAAAGCCTTCACATCAGCTTCACATTACAAGATGTTTTTTTTTGCATTGATGTGCTCAGAATTCCTTTTCCTGAGGTATTCCCAATGTTAATACTGTATTTTAGTTTTGACAATGTGAATGCCTGTAACAAAACCAGATTTCATGGCTGCTGTTGCTTTTCAGTATTATAGCACAATACTGAATTTGAATCAAATGAAAGAATAAATTTAAGGGATTTTTTTATTACGATCTTAGTGTGATATGATCAAGTATCAAAGCCAGTGCTAACTGCAGTGACTGACCAACAGAATCGTGAAGATAATTGAAGAGATTGTCCGGATTTAGCTTTGTGCAACAATTCCTCCATTAGTTGTATGTACCAATATTAAATTTGCCCAAATGGAAGCAAAGCTATTTATAGTAATATACTTGAATGTCACAAGCTCCCACATAATTAAAAAACTAAGTTACATTAAGTTCACGTGCAGTTCTCTCCGTATCGCAGTACACATGCGTCATTATGAGCACGACCCTTCATAAGAAATGGGCCTCTTTATGATCTCATAGTAAATGACTGCCACCTGAAAACGTTAGAAGGTTGCTTTCTTCATAGGTATATAAACATCCATCACATGCATTATAAACGTTGCTTTGTGGTACATCATAAATACAGCTAACTGTAATATCCAACTATTCAATTTTCCAAATTACATCGTAATCTGGAAAAAAGCAATAAGAATTTATGTGTGGAAACTTTCCAGATGGATATGTCCAGCAGTGTTTTGCAGTGCTATTTGACAGTGTTCCTTTTCTGACTCACTGCTACAAAAGCAGCATGCTGGGCATCTAAAATATCATCTCTCTTTTCTAGCGAGTCTAGATGTCGCTGTCGTCGCACGTTCTAAATCGTGGCCGAGCAATTAGACCACAACCTGCCTTCTCCAATCATTCATTTGTCTGCCATCTTGGAAATGTCAGGAGCAGAGTGTCTTTACAGGTGGCTGGGGCAACATCACCTAGATGCAGAAAGCCTGCTTAATGTCTCCGCTCACTACTTCGCATGTAGACATAAAAAGTCAGCCAATCACCACAGCCAGCCAGGATGTCAGCCAATCGCTGCAGACCATTTCGAAACGCAGGCTTTCTGTGGGTATCAGTGGCAGCTTATGCGGCTGGTGGTGGCTTGTCTCCGTAGCCACGGCTGCTGAAAGCACTGTTATGACTGGCGGAATTGTTACGTCGCGTCTCCCAAGCGATCGGGCTTTATCTCCAGATAGTGTTGGCTGCAGAAGCAAATGTTGTAACAATGCCTCAGCTTTTACAGGGAATGGTGTTTCACCAAAAAAGGTCATGCAGTATAACTAGAGTCTTGTGTTCTGGAATTAAACCTGGTACACCTACTAGTTTATCCAAAAGTCCGTAAAAGTTTACACTTTAAAGCGACGGTTGCACCCGGAAACCCATCTACGAAACCGATACCACCATGTTCGGCATCGGTCGACAACCTGCCAGGCAAATTTTTTCTGTCCGAAAGGGGTTAAGATCTTAAATGAACAAATTTTAAAGATCAGAGCTGCAGAGCTGCAGCGGCCACAGGAGCTCCGGTGGCATGACGTCACTCTCTAAGCGCAAGAGCGAGAGAGCGGCACTCAGGGGAGGAAAGGCGCCAGCCAAGCGCCCCATAACTCAATGGTGTGGCATTCTGTTTCTCAAGGTCGCACCCTCATTGGTTCTTAGACTGTGTAGTAGGCAAGCTGACTGTGAAGCAGTGCTGAACATAACCGTATCGGGCTCGTACATTTCTGGATGCGATAGCCCCTTAAAGGGGCACTAAAATGCAAAAACAAGCTGGTTTTAAATTACGCTACGCGCTATGTTAATTTCGTGCTTGTTATCCTAATCAAAAACTTCGGCGCTAAGCAGTGAACGTCGTTTCAGCTTGTGCATCGCTGTTTTTAGTCCATACTGCGTGTGCCACGCCATGGAGCAGTCCTGGGGCCCTATCCTCGTCAAAAGTAATCGACCTCGATTACTTTACGTCACAAGCTGTAGGGCGGGGCTGCCACGAAATACTCCGCCCTTAAATCCCGCCCGTTTCAATTGAAATTTATACCTAGTTTTCCTTCGCAGCCTCTCGGGCCTAATCTCGGACCGTGACCCTACGTCATTTTGACGTAACAATGACGTAAAATATTAGTTTCAAAGCTAAAGAGTAATCTAGCGAAAGAGGGTCGATTACTTTGAGCGGCGATGGGTTTCGTGATGGGTCCGCATGTGCATTTCCGTTTATTGTGTTGTATATAGTCTGTATGTGCTCTCACAACAAAAAATTCATGTCTTTCTTCGTTTGTGTTTAATAATGAGAAAAAAGCACCGCGTAATACCGTTTCTCTGCGCCGATCGCGGCATCGCATGCGTGAAAGCGCCGGGCTTTTCGAAGCGTCGTCCGAGCCGTACGTCGTACAATCAATGTTATTGTAACGTAGCGGTGTGCACACAAAAAACTCATCGATCAAAGTTCGCTGTTTCTTGAGTAAAACTATCAATGCTCATTTGCGGTATCATTGCCACCCCCACAGCTCACGAGCAAAAGAAGCATATTGAAATGCGAATTATCATTTCGCATATCGAGCACACGAACACATAGAAAAATATAAAGTGAAGCTCATAAATAAAGCTCAAGATTTAAAGCACGAACCAATTTGTCATAAACGCGTTTACGGCTCGCGCCACACTGACTGACTGTCCGTTCGACCCTTTGCGATGATCCTTCGCGCTTTTATCTTTTATCGTTTGGTTGGTTGCCTGCCATCAGCGCCATCTCACGGGTACATAACGAATTATAAATGCAAAGTACAATCACGGTGTCACACAAACATTGCCGTCTTGCACACCTGTACGTCAAGAAAAATGACAAACAGCAAAAAAGGAAATTACGAGCGTGCTTTTCCACGCATTTTCCACGAAATTCAGTTTTAAGCAGGTAGAGTTTTCTGTTTCCGACACCTAAGAACCGAAGCAACAAGGCAGGGCAGGCAAATCATAGGTGTGGTCTTCGGATTCTCAGGAGGAAACAACGATAAGGCGGGTCGCTTTCCAAGATAACACCTGGGGCGATTGGTTGATAGAAGATGTCAACCACTTTTAATAGTGACGCCTTTTTCGATTGTGCACCAATGACAGAAGAAATTTCAAGTAATCGAGGTAGATTACTTTGACCAGGATAGGGCCCCTGGTGCAAAACATAGTGCGCGTTTCGAAGCGGACTGGCGTCGCTGTTCGAAGGACGTGAAGATAAATGTTTTCAGTGGAACATTCGCGAGAACTGTTGTAGGCTACAATTCAGAGGATCGGTATTGATATATGTATATATATATGGACATACATGATAAATATACGGAACACTACGATCGGACCCGATCCAAATCCACACGCCCACGATAGGTATGCGCACGCTTCTCCTGCTGTCTCATTGGATGCCACCAATATTTGCCTCCTGGTGATCCTATTCGTTGATGCCAAAGACGGCTCTGTTTTCATTGCGTTTTTCTTATAAACGGTAGCTTTGTGTGAACTAATTTTATTTGAATTGCACCAACTGAAACACGGACTTTCATTTGAGAGCAAGTTGTTTTTGCATTTTAGTGCCCCTTTAAGGCAGTGGTTCCCAAAGTGTGGTCCGCGGACCCCCGGGGGGTCCCCGAGAGTGTTCGCGCGGTTCCGCGACCATCGAAGACAGCCCAAAGACCGTCTTGGCGAGTGCAGGTCACGTCATCTCTGAGGGGGACGATATTGATATATGTATGACGATACACGATACTAAAGAAGGCAGAAATATACTAACTTCTCATTTCCTGCATGGCAGTGCCTTGTGTGTTTGTTTTTCCTTTCCTTTCTTCACGTCCCTTATTTATGTCAACACGAATCGTACTTAACGGGGGTCCTCGAATGGATTCCCAGTGGTTTTGGGAGTCCGACGCAACGAGAAGTTTGGGAAACGCTGCCTTAAGGTACATACCCATTTGCTTGAACACAACTATTTGTTGATGGTATCATTTCCTTGTGCTTGAGGCGGTGGTAGGGACAGAAACACCGCCTCAAGCTCAAGGAAGCGACACCATCAACATTGTTACACCAGCCTGTTTGCATTTTAATGCTTTGTTCACAACTGTATGCTTCAGTTTTAAAACGACAATTCATGCAGCCCTAAAATTAATAATATTTCTCATATCCCACCAGCTGTTTCAACTGTGTCAACGGTTATATTGTTCCGTGCTGGGCCGGCGACTTTCACAGTTTGATTTGTAATGAAAAGTCAACAGTTACACTGCTGGACCTGTCCACACATTCACTGCGTGTACAGCCCCACTTCTTGGTATACTTGCAATGAACGATCTCTCGAGATCTCCATTGGACCAAGTAGATCACATACATGGAGGGCCTGACTTTCTCGCGTTATATTTTTCAGCAACATCGGGGGAGGGGTAAGAGTCGGGTTCTATTTTGCATCAATAATTCGGGTGTAATCGGGTCGACCTGAACCTGATTCAACCCAATTCTGATTGAATCTGATTGAGTCGTGCGTAAATCTCCGGCTTACTCGGCATAATACACATGACGCACCGGTACACACAGAGTATCAATTCCGGAAAGCCCGAGCCCAGCTTGACATTGTCGGCCCGTACATTGATGGGCTTGGATCGAGCTCAAGCCTGTACACCACTGTTAGTTAGCCATGGCTAACTTTTACAGCCCACTACTCTGTAGTGGAAGGCCCGCGTAGCCTAGAAATGTCCCAAGCTTGAGCCGGTCCCGGAAATTCCTCGTGCCGGGTCAGATATAAGGCCATCAGGCCAGGCCCCGTCGATAAACCGAGGAAATGCCAGGCTCTTCCCGGCCTAGAAATGTGGTCCGTGCGGTGTACGCGGTTCAAGCATATTACAATGCACTCGCTTCATCACTATTGCACCCACCGTACAGTGTCCTTCTTCCACTAACATTTGAAGGGCTCTTCCTATGACGCCTACCATTCACATCAGATACACACTGCGGCCTAAACCCTTCAGCCTCCAGCTTTGCCACTTGTCGGGCAACGTTCTGCCGCGGAATTGTGGAGTCCACTGCTACTGGGTGGTGCTGCACGCTCATTGCACACGCATCACGCGTGGTTCCTGTTCGTGGCTGTTCTCTGTATCTACGTTCTCCTGTTTCTGAGCAAATAGAGTTGGACCGCGATAGCCTCGTACCTCCAGTTTCGTGCCTGTTTTGTACCTGTCCCGACGTTCTGGAATGCTGGCAGTGCACCGTTATGACGACGGGAGTAGCGCCGGGAAGCTGTCTGGAATTGGCAAGAATGCTTAAGGATGCTGGCTTTGTCGAAGCACACTCTGATGTCGGTGGCCTGCAAAGCTGCGTGTCACCACTGGATGTAACGGTCACGGCGTTCGTGGCTTCACCGACCGCGGCAGGTTTCGCATCACCGAGTGCACCACACGCTTGCCCTTGACTATCGTTTGCATCTCCCTTACATTTCTGGACTTTCTTTCCGATTTTCCTGCCCGGGAAGGAGAACCTTCTCAAACACTGCAAAGTTCGGTCGAGTGACCCCTTTGCTCGTGCTGGTAAAGTAGACATACACTCCGCATTATCAAGTGGCGGTCGCTGCCGCGCAAAGTCCACATCACCCGAGCAGCAACTCGACTCGCTGCTGGTTGGACTGAAGGGTCCGCGAGAGTGATCTGGGCTGGCACTCGAACTTGACGTTTCACTCACTCCATCACCACCATTCCAATCTGTAGGATCAGGAAAGCTACTGAAGCCGTTTGGTGGTGCAGGAAGGCTGAATCGCTTTGCACCATTCTGCACTAACGCCTGAGGTGTCACTTCACAGTACGACGAGCACCTGTCAGTTCTAGTATCACGACCTTCGTGAATGCTTCCGACAGGTTGCCGATTTAAGTTCGCGGCAGCACTCGCACTATTCTCAGTCACGGCGTCGCCATTACTTTCAACATTGGCACTTGTAACGGAAGGATCACCGCTCTGGCCTGCCCCTCTAACGTGAATGATGGTAACGTTCCCCCTAGGGAGCGTTGCAACCCCGTCCTCGTAGTAGGCGTCTGATCGTATAACGGCGTCACAAACTTCCTCGTTGCTCGAACTGGAGGAAGCTTCTTCTCCACCACCAGGTGGCGTCTGGGGGACGCACGACACTTGATCGCAAGGTGGTGCGAGCACCGGGAAGGGAGAAATGGGGTCTCCACACAGAGCGCTGAGTGCTTCGTAAGGTGGAGGGGCTTCTCCGGGTGGCACGTACGTTTCGGGTGGTTTCCAGAAAGTATAGGGTGGAGGAGGATCGTCGCAGATTCCATCTCGGCCCACAAAGTATCCCACAGTGCGGGCGGCGTCATGAATGGCAAAGTGATGAGCTATGCAGGCCTCATCCAGTTCTCGGCGACAACCGTCCACTCCTGGAGGAACGTATGAACACATGTAACTACGGAAGAATGTTAATTACTGAATGTAACATGCCAGTAGCATCTGCTTGTAGTAGTGCAGGACAGCACTGACTACAACCCATTATCTTTATGCATTACACTTAGGGTTCTTCGTTTTTTCTGGTTTTATGATTTTTCAAATTCGGGGGGGGGGGGGGGGGGAATCGCCTGCTATTTACACGCAAGAACTCTGAGAGAAATCAGGCGCTTTGATCTCTGTTTGATATGTCATCGGGGAATTTTCGGGTGAAACGAAAGGCATATGAAGCAAGCCATGCTGTGACACTGAGACGAGAAATAAGAATCTCTATATTTCCGCTCGAAACTTGGGCAATGAATGAACGTGGGATTCAACTCGTCCGAGCTCCACAAACGCTCATTTTTTTTTTCTCCTGCAGGAGGGGATTATAAATGGAGGACAAATAAGTTGTCACAAATAACTCTCTTTGCTGATATTATGATTCACTTTTTTCCGACGGTTTACCTAGAACGACAAGTTGAAGGAACACAAGGATTTCAGGGCCGAAACTTGTTCGGGGGGGGGGGGAACCACCGTGAAAAATCAGGTTCACCGAAAATGAAGAACCCTAATTATAGTTTGTGCAGGCAGCAACAATGCTTCATCACAAAGCACACGGTAGTGTATATGAACAGGGCCCTCTGTTTTCAGGTTTTATGTTTTTTTGAAAATCCGGGGTAAAAATCTGGTTTTATTTCAGTGTCCATAAAACAGAGTAAAATCGGACAGTATCGGGTGGAAAAATAGATTTCCGGGTGGAAGATAAAAAATGTATACTTCTCGCATTTTAGATCGATATAAGATGCGGAACAGCGGTGCTGAATGTCCAGTGCTCATATTGGTGGCTGAGTTGGCACTTTGTAAAGTTTGTGTTTCTTCGGGTTTTACCCCAAGTGATGATGATGCAAATCGGGGAGGTAAAAACAGGCTTTACCCTAAAACACAGGGTCCTAAACATAATATGTTACTGATTTAATGGATCATTTATGCCCATTTTACGCCTGCAGGTTTATCCAGTTTACATTGCAGTTGTATAGTGTGCCTAGATTGTCCTATGTCCTTATTTGCTAGGAGTCAAATGCCAACTTTTGTCAGTCATTGTCAGTGTGATTTCCTCTGTGGCTATCAGATTATATTTAATTAAAAACTCATCAAAAATCGTTACCAATACTAGTACTTAGAAGTAAGTCATCAATATGACAAATCTGAGGGAAAGAAGCAAGGTCTAGCATATACTAAGAGAGAGCATTTGGCTCAAGCAGATTCCAAAATGGGTGACATCGTGCTGGCTTTACCAAGTTTTTCATGCCTCCCACCCCCAGAAACAGGGATAATTGACAAAGATATATTACCCGTTGACAGCGACAGGAAGCAAGCGTGCACGTTACGAAAGTGCTTGTACAGAAAGCAACGTAATATACAACGGCTGGATCAACAATTAGGGGCAAACACAATACTTAAACCCCACCAATGCCCAAACAATTAAATAATAATCCAAGAATGGCAGGTGTATAGAAAAGCTGACAGTACGGGGTGCTCGAAATGTACATAAGAAACATGCTAACCCGGACTAGAACTCGTATACCACTGGAAACTAAAACCAACACATTTGTTAGGATACGCCAGACAAGAAGGCTGAACAGTCGAGGCTCGTGTTGTGTTTGTCTGTGTGTGTGTTTCAGCCTCAGAACAGTTGCTCTCCGTCAAGAAGGCTGACTCGTGCAATGCAGAAAACATGCGGAAACGAAAGTATATGAAGAAAGATGGCCTGCAGAATGTGCAAATCACAGATAAAGAACAGATTTCAAATATTTTTGCGTTAATTTTTTCTTCTTTTCAGGCAACCAACTTTTTACGTTCTTTTATAGTGTTCCCTGAAAATGAATGAATATCTAAGGAGAGATCTAACATGCAGAAACACGCCAGGCAGAATTTTTAACACTTCTCGGAACGTGAGTCGATAAAGGTGACTTACTTCTGATCATGACAAGGAGACGCCGCTTTCGAAGTCTATGTATCATGAAGAGCAATAGCGCCAAAATGAGAAACGAGGTTACAGTGCTGGCCACCAGACGAAGGCCCAAATTCGTTGCACTCAGGGTGTCATTTCCTAGAAAAGACCAAAATTGTGCTCATTACATTCCTACTACTTTCTTATTTCAGGAACATCAATAATGTATGGAGCAGACCCTAAGTAAAGTGCTTCATTATCATGCAGCATTTTGATACGATTGTTTTCAAACATCAAGAACTGGATCAAAGAAGTTAGTAGCAAGAAATAAATGAGGTTTCATCACGTACCATTTGGATTGTCTGTGGCTGTGCCGTTACAAGCATAGTCACAACACTGCCCTGACCGACGCAAGTACGGGGCACTGCACTGAGCAGGCGGGTAGCAGGAGGTGATGGAGCAGGAATCAGGACGACCTTTCTGACATGTACACTGCTCACAGGGGTCATTTCCTTTAGGGGTGTATCGGTCACCGTCACCAACACGTCCGCCCTGGCTGTCTACACACCCAATTTCTTCTGACACACCGCTGTCCAACAGAAAGGGTGTAATATCTGCAACAAGAAACAAACGTCAAACGTGTGTAGTACTCAGAAGCCTGGGAACCAAACTTTCCATTGTTGTGACTTTGACTTTCCACCTCAAAGAATGTAACACTTTATCGCCTAATATCATCCTCATGCACAACAGAACACGTCAGCCCACTAATGCTGACCGTAATGTGTTTTCGTATTAATTTGCAGTGTCGCCTGTCAACTTCGGATTCGAAGTTTCAGACCGACTCGTTTCACTTTTAGCGTCCTATTACTAATTTAGCTCCCTTCTAAAATTCGGCGGTTGTGGTGTCAAATGTTTAAAGAAATTCTAGAGCAAAATACGTAAGTATGTAGGACACGTACAATCTCAGTAAGAATGTAAACACTAGAATTCAACATCGTCGTATTGGATGACTGTCAAACGTGCAATTTACAGACACAAACGGCCTCACCAGCATAACTGAAGCGAAGCATGGTCCAACACACAACAAATGGTTTCATTTTCTTGGTCCGTTCTACAGTTACTTTGAGGTCAGCTCTTTGTCGACTGATTCAATAGAACTTTCATGGGTTTCATGTTATCTCGGGAACAATTTCACATGTTTGCAATCAATTAACACAAGTCAAACAGAGAAAACTGGTCCAATTTTCTACACAAGGCAACACAATCGCTCATCACGGGTAGTTTCCTTGTTCATTACAACGATTTTAATACTCGCAAATGTTCGTAAATCGATAACTCCAACGTCTCGTGCATTAACGTGGGAAACGAGATTTCCGCATATTTACGGGCTACGGCTGCGGCCAGCAGAAGGCTATGGCTGGCTATGGCTGCGGCCTTTAGTTTGCTGGCACGTGGTTCCTTGTTTAGGAGTAGTGGAGCAAATGTGCTCATTTCTGACGTTTCTAACCTGTTTGAACTTTTTATATAAGATTCAGCTGTCTACACGCTTCGATCTGATGCGTGCTTTATTGCATTATTCTTCGATTGTAGCGTGAGAAGTGCAAATTGGTAATTAGAAACAGCAGAAAGCCCAAGCGCAAAGCTCCGAGTGTTGCAAATGGACCCAGAATCACGACAGAAGCTCATTGAGCAATTGGAGAAAGAAAGCGAAGAATACCTCGCTAGCCTGAAGCCAAAAAAATACAAGGATGGCTGGAAGGAAGACACTTGGGAACAGGTGACATCAGTTTACTTCTAATGTTACTGCAATGCTTACTGAGTGACCATCAGTGAACCATGGTCACACCCATGGAGGTGCAAATTGTGACTGAGTGATAAACTTTTATTATAGCATAATGCACTCCCCCTCCTTGCTCTAAACTTTGTTATAAAGCATTTCAGTTCTAGGATATCACAACAAAAACCAGATGAGACGGAGTAATGCCACCAATTGTGGCTGTATTCCGTGGTTTAATGCAGCGCAAATAAGCATAGAAAGCTTGGATGAGGAGGCTGTGGTCGTTAATAATCAAGATTATTGCACCCTCCTGCTCTGCATCCTAATGGTGCATCCCTCTTTGCAAATTGCTTCTCCGTAGGTGTGGATTCAGATGCCATGAATTATGCCGTTTCAGTTGCACATGGTTAATTGACATATGAATAAAACTCGCAGGAAATGGAAGAGCACCCCCTCTTCGCAACCAAGCTTCCAGAGAATGCTGAAATGCCACCATTATTAGAAGCAATGCAGCAGCTGAAGTATGACACAGAAACTAACAGCCCCGAAGGTAATGCCGTAATATCTGAATAGAAATGGCCATGTTGCTGATAAATTTCACAGCGTCTGGGGCTTTCTATCCAACAAACGATTTTACGCGACATGAAATTAATGAAAATAAACATGTGCCTTTACATTTTGCAAAGGAAAATTACTCGAAATCAATAAGCATTTCATTTTGATGTAAACCACAAAATTGTGTTATGGTTATGATGATTGTTCTTATGCAATTATGAATGCATGAAGGTGAAAGCTGAAAAGGGTGCTGTATGTTACCGGTGATCGTGACTGAAAGAAGTAGAACCAGAAATTAATTCTTTATAAAATTCAGAAAGTGAACTGTGACAGCACCATTCCAGTTTCAGTTCTTGCGTGTCATTTTCTTGCTCTATTTTTATTTTATTTTTTTTCTGTATCATTCTCATTTTACTCACATTTTAATGAGTCATGCTTTGTTCCAGGACTTGCTGAGCAGTACAAGGCTGATGGTAATAATAATTTTCGGCTTAAGAAGTACCGGTGGGCTGTTGCATCGTACACTGAAGGCATCAAGCAGAAATGCTCGAACACAGAACTCAATGCACAGCTGTTCTGCAATCGCTCAGCAGCACATTTTCGGTTAGGTAAGTCCATTCTTACGGTATTATGCGAGGTGACGTAGGAGCAGCAGACAACAAGAGAGACTTTATTTTTTGCTCTAAGCTTCTATGAGTTTCATGGCAGTGTCGAAGCTCCTCCTTACAATCTACAGTAACACAGTAATTATGAATTACCTCACTTTACGAAGAGCCTTTTGCAGACCAAGATATCTTCCTCGCTTTAAAAATCCTCGATCTTTGAGCACTCACCGCATTTTGGGTGAACAGGACCAGAATATCAAAGTACTGTCGACCTCAATTCATAATGGAATAAGCTCATCGAAAGATCTCGCAAAGCACCACTTTCTCACATTGACTGAGTGCAAGCTGGTGACGTACCAGGAAACATGACTCAGGTTTTGCTAGGGCAAGAACAAATTTAAAAAAAAAACGTTCTGGGCTTTGAAATAGAGAAATCAGGAGGAGCAAAGTGAAAGCAATCATCTGGGAACAAACAGCAAGCCCACATCATGACATAATTCAATCTCTCTGCATTTATGCCAAAGCGGAAGCATCCTGAAGTCAATGATTGCCTGGATATGATGCCGTAAAGTATCGCTGATATGTTGATATAATGCTATGTTCAGGATAGATTGTATTACATTGAAGATGTGATCGATGGGACAGGGGAAGATAAAGGCAGAAAAAATAGAGTGAAAGTCAACCATTTAAGTATTAGTGTTTAGCTTGAGCAAGACTATTAATGTATTTTCAGAAATGTGGTTTTTACCACGTTTATATGAACCTATGATGCTTTCCATTCACGAATCCCTCAATTTATGAATGACTTCCACAAACTGTTTGCTGTTAAGAAATCGACGATTGACTATATTACACAACACGTAAATGTGTCTCCATCCTATGTTGTCATACTGACAATGTGTGATTACGGCTTTGATGTGAAACGCCGATGTTATACCAACATGATCTCTCACTAGAAAACCATGGCTCTGCTCTTGCTGATGCTCTTCGTGCAATAAAATTGAAACCAGGGTATGTCAAGGCAATGACTAAAGGTAAAGTATGAACAACAAACACAGCTAATAACAGTACTCAAGTCAACATATTCATGGCTACTTCCTAGCTGCTATGTGCTGTGCAGAACTGAGAAAATGGCAGAGCTGTCAGCAACTGTGCCAAGAAATCTTAAAAGTGAGTGGCATTCTTCTGTGTTTTCTTTTTGCTGCAGTAGGGGGCCATATAAAATCAAGAGAACTATGGGAGAGTGAACTGTGTCTGCTTGAACAGTCAGTGCAAAACGGCATTTCCATTGGAACTGCCTGCGTTGCGAGAAGTACTTGTGATAGCACGCTTGAAGCCGTTAATGCGTGTCACCAGGAACTTTGGTTCAGCAGAACGTTTTACATGTCTAATATACTCTACTATATATTTACTACTGCTATGCTTACATGTACCTGCCATGTCCCATCTTTCTCGTGCGTCGTGTAATATCTGTGCATTGCAGGGCGAATCTTATGAAACTATTCTTTTAGGAAGAACCGGAGAACGCAGCTGTTAAAGAACTGTTTAACAAGGCCAGTGAACAGAAGGTAAAATTTTCATTTCCTCTTAGAACAAGGAAGCTATTGCGAATCATTCATGTCAGAAGTGTTGCATGACAGCGGTCCATCCTCGTTACAGAAAATTGCTGAACGAGACGAACGCCGAGAATTGCAGAAAAAGAAACTGCAAGATGAGCGGAATGCAGCATTAAAGGCAGAGTTAATGGTATGCACAACACAGTTGAGTGTAGTTGTAGCCAAGACCTTGGGTTTCCCTTGGTATCAACATTTTGTTGCATTTAAGTATGAAGAAAACAAAGTGCGATAGAACTGACCCACATGACTGACTATACATCAGTTAACGACCCTGACAACTATAAAAGCTGAAAAGGTGAGATGAGATCAAGTTTGAGAGGAAGCATGTGCATTACGGCATGGTTTCAGCATTTGAATTGAAAGGATTGAGCCGACAAAGCGACATAACCAAACAAAAGCCACATGTTTCATGAGTTTTCTCCTTGTTTGGCCACTTATGTGGTCTTGCTTCGTGTCTGCCTCCTCCCATGCACACAGCCATACAGCCACGATTGAGCCAGCTCTTATAAAGCTCTATGAAGTATTTCACAAATACATAAAGTTACTATAAAGTCTTGTGAGGTAAAGAAACACACTATGAAGTGGAATTTTCCTGAAACTTCGGGTGTTCAATTCAGAAGGAGAAACTGAAAGTCATCTGACATACACATGTGCACAGCCTTGTTTTATCAAATACGATTCCAGGTATATCAGACTAGTCTATCCCAGTTTTCTCTGCAAGATAGTAGATTGAATGTTCATATTGATTAACATGGTCTCTTCTGTACTAACTTGATGCTTGTGACCTACTTGGACTGCTGTACATACAAATATTGCATGCTGATTCCTAGCTTTTGTACAATTTCAGCATTGAAGTTTGACCCCATCTTTGAACAGAGGGCTTTGTACTCTTAGGTTCAATGACTGTCTTCTTTCTCTTCCATGCATCTCTAACTCTTTATGCCTCGCTTTTGGCCTCGTTGGCAGAAACGAGGAATCAACCTGCAAGACGAGGAAAGTGACGACACACTCAGGCCGGTTCATCCAGCGCTTGCCGACCACACGGTGCACTTTGCAGACGACAAACAGGACCTCGTGTGGCCCGTGATATTTCTCTATCCAGAGTTTATGGATTCAGACTACATTCAACGGTTTTGTGAAAGCAACACCTTTGAAGCGGTCCTGCAGATCATGTTTGGCGAAGGGGTTCAACAGCCAGAATGGAACGCAGACGGGCGATATGCAGTGGGGCGACTCAGTGTAAGGGCTTTACCCGCCTCATTTGTTTAAAAACACGGAGCCACTTATATTGTTTCCTATTGGTAAGAAATGTACTTCCATCTTTCAGATCTGGTACAAAGGCATTGGTTCAGGAGCTCTGGTACAGGTGTCCCCAAACAGCACTCTCAAAGAGGTTGTTTTCGACAAGAGGCAAGTATATTTTAATCTTTGTAATTTATGAGAGCGTTGCAAAATGTTTGTGAAGCACTTGTGAAGTACAAATGTATTTTGCCTCCATGAGCTGAAATGTCTGTTTGCATCCTTGTAGTGTCCTGCACCTGGATGATAGATTTGTTAGATTCTTTCGCAGGTATTTTGATTTTTGGTACTGACACATTTTATATAACAAATGTTCTGCTGTGCATGTACCTTCTCAGTCTCCGCTTTTCACGCCACGTTGGAAGGCTGCCAGCATCTCTATAGTGAGGAGATGGAAATCGACCTCGGAGGAGCAATGTTGTCAGGCAGATTGCATGATTGTGAAGTCATTCTTGATGTCCAAAAACTACCTAGTCTCACAGAAACTAATTTCACGATACTTCCACCTCACATAAAGAAGCAATATTTTGGGAGAACAGGCAGTACGACACCTGTGGATTGCAACGGTATAAATTCAGTAGGATCCTGAAGATACAAGTGTCTGTAGTAGCACTTTAGTGGTCTTTTTGATTAGCAGTACAGCAGGTTCTCTTCCTTGTCGATGGCAGCACTTTCAGATGCAGGTGCATAGTACAGACTTTGTTCAGTTTGAACTGAGTTCAGTGTATGAGCGTAACAATGTCTTCAACTTCAAATGTTACAGCAAGGAGTCTGATGGAACCCGTCCTTTACCTTTCACCGATTTGAGTGGTGTAGTTCATTGTCAGCATTTTAAATAAGGCCTGACTTTTTAGGGTTATACCCGATTACACCCGTATTTACCCCTTCATTCAAATCAGCAAAAACAGGGTTTAGCCCGATAGTTCCCCAAAAACTGCTGGACGAAGGGGATTCGAAGTCATCACAACTAACACGTAACATTGGAAACTGTGTTGTAAATGCATAAATGTGCTCGTACGAACTGTCAAAACAGAGATCCCGCTGCCCCTTACATGCATGGACTAAATACATGTATATTGATACTCTGTCTACCGGTGTTTCATGTGTATCACGCTGAGTAAACTGAAGATTTACACCTGATTCAATCCGATTCAACCAGAATTCGGTTGAATCAGGTTCAGTTCAACTCGATTACACCCGAATTATCGAAGCAAAACATGACCCAATATTTACCCCTGATGTTGCTGAAGGATATAACCTGAGAGAGTTGGGCCTTAATTATAAATCCCGGGAATCCACTCTCTTTGAAACCCCTGCACGGAGAAACGTATGTGTGACGACATTCTGACGACATACAGACATTTCCTCGGCACCATTCTTGCGTCACTTCAACTATGTAAATGGCTTGCTTCCGTCGCTTCCGGCGCAGAATTCTGCGTTTCCAGCTGCAAAAAATATGTGAGGAGGACGTGCAGGAGAGGACACTCACGTGTGAACATCCTGGAAAAATGCCACGAAAACGCCACACGAGTCGGTGAGGAGATTCTTCAGCTGGCTCGTCACCGCGGGTGCGGGCCTGCAGCCAGCTCTCATGACAAAATATGTAGAGCTTGGACACGTGAAAATTTCGGGCATGAGGGATCACAGGGGAGTTGCTTTGTGTCAAATGCTCCTGTCAGACATTTATTTTCATTATGTAGGGAAGCAAACTTCCATCTTAGTATAGACATGCTTGCAGTACGTACTTGTATTGACGGTACGCTTGTACCTCTTCCAGATTTGTTGTCCACAATGGCACACCAACCTTCTGCATTCTCTCCAGAGGATCGGAATTTGAGGCGAAATACATTTCCGAGCACGGCAAGTGGTGACATAACACATAGCTCATAGGGATTCTTCTATTTATTTATTTTTTTGTCATTCGACATACTTCATTATTTGACTCAAGTGGCAGATGCACTAAAAGAAGCCAATGCAAGCACATGTTCAGCCAATTGTCACTGGGATGGTCTTCATATGCAACAGGCATTTGCTAGCTGGGCATGTAAATTTACCTCATAACAGAATACATAGGTATAACGAATCAATATGCCTGTCATAGAAGATACTGTACAGTCGAGATACATATATAATACACTGTATCTATTTACATCGTAATAAATATATACTGTTGAGTGGAATAATTGTTCTCTTTCGTAACTAGCAATCGAGGGGGAAAAGTTTGCTCACTAAGTTAGAGGCACAGGTTGTCTCAAAAATAATTTTGCAACTCTGCAAACACATACCTCAGCCACGTTTTGTTTCCGTTTGGGGTTTCCAAATGAAAGCCATTGACGAAGGCACTACTGGACGGATGAGTTTGCGTACCAGAGCCATAATTCTCAAACAAAGTACTACAGCTGTAGTTGTGCTTCTTATGCAATGGGGATCAAACACATTCTGTCAGTTGTTTTTACACAGGGTGCATCACAAAAATTAGCTAAGGTTTTTATTTAAAAAATGCTACATCGCACACCAAAAAGAGGGACTGCACAGTGTTACCAGTGATGTGAGGATACTCAGACTATTTTTGTAATTAAGTGAAATTAATTAGTTTTTTAATTACCAGGATTAGGGACAAAATGTTAATTAGAAATTTGGTGGGCGATACAACGACACGAAACCCATTGATTGCAACTTTGTACCTCTAACGAATCCTTTTTTTTCGGCACGAAAGACTAACTTTCGGGTTTGCAAAAAACCCGTTAGAGGTAGAAAGGTGCAATCAACAGGTTTTGTGTTGGCGTATTGCCCGCTACAACTTTCTCATTGACATTTTGGCTCTAATTCTTATAATTAAAAAGCTGACTAATTCATTAATTACAAAACAGAAATAGTTTGAGTATCCTCACATCACTAGTAACACTATGCAGTCAGTCTTTTTGGTGTGCGATGAACCTTTTTTTTTTTTTTTCTTTGCTTTGGCTTAGTTTTTATGAAACACCCTGTATATGAAATGCTTAGGTGGCTGCTTTCAGGTACAACTACTTTCCTGTAGTAAGGCTATGAGCACTTATCCTCTTTGTCGTGCATTCGGGAAGGGATCACCAGTCAACATTTACAAGTAAAGCGGTTCCAGTAACTGGATTCCAAACAAGGCACACAATAGTGTGCCACAAAAACAGTGAAGATATTTGATCGTTTTTCATTGTAAAACACCACAGTTAGTTTTAACAGTTTCAAATCACAACGTGTAAAGTCTCGTTCCAGTTTAGAAAAAGCGGAGAAATGCAAAACGTGGTTAGCACCTCAACACTTTCGAATGAACACATCTCTTGCCTTGCAAGCTGTCGCATCAGGAACGAAAAAAACGATGCTGACCCAGCATCTCCGTCAAGCGAGCGACATATAGTGTTCTGTGCTGTACTTGCCATTGCCTGCACCCTTAGTGCTGGTAGTGTACGGTGTAGCCACCTTGTGGAAGAAGCAAGATTAAGGTCTGTCCGCTAAGTGTTCCCGACAATTTCCTTTGCATATCAAGTGCTGATGTGTAAATCTGCACCTAGGGTGACTGCCATCTAATGTGCATACATCTGGACTTGGTCTGAGTAAGGAACCACAATGGTGGAAGTCAAAATACAGAAAAGCAACAGAGAAAAACCTTTCAGCAGCAACACTAGATACATTTTAAGGAATCACTCATCACAGTAGCGTTTCAGAACTGGAACAAGTGATCACGTGAACAGTCACGGTCAACGTCGTAGCCTGGTGGGGAAAAGGCAAAAAGGCTATCTCCCTCGTAAGCAGTGCGATGATGGCCTATCATGATCATCATCATTGTTGTGTGCAGCATCTTAGACGTATGTACAAAGCACTGCAACGTCACCACGCTACAGTGTTGCTGTGCTCAGGTGGACACTTGTTGTCTCTTCCAAAGTCCAAACAACTTTCCACCCGTGTTAGCACCATTCTGCTGCGATCGAGAGGTCACATTTGTTTTCCGTCGCCTGTCCTCCCTTTCCTGGTTGCGTAGCTGCTTCCTGACACGCTCGTCCAACAGAGATTGCATGTCAACCTGTCACAAAGAAGATATCGAATGACACACATGCGTGCATACCTGGTGTATAAGCACCACCATTTTCGTGGGCGTACCGCATATATTTATACACTGCCCTGTACTGTAACGAAAAAGCTTGTTGTCAAAAATACTAATGAACTTATTTAGTCTTACTGGCACCACGCCAAATTTAGAAAGACGTCAGTTCTTATTGTGTAGTTGTCTTCTGTCGTGACGTGGAAATATTACTTGTCACAGCAGTGGCAGGAGTGTGTTATGTATAGATCCTGAAGTTTTCAGGAAATATTTTCTTTTTCTAAATTCGGGAAGGGGGGGGGGATAAAAATCAGGTAAATAAACATGTAGTCTAAATTCATGCGAATTCGAGTGGAAAAACTTCCACTATGCTATATTCGGGGAGAAATCGGGCTCAGTTACTCAAACTGAAAGTACTGGTTTGATACAAACGGTGATGTAACTGAATTTTCTGCTAAACAAGTTAGTGTGCATTCCCACAGACGTCTTAGTGAGGGCAATTTGCCGGGTAAAAATCGGGTTTCACCCTAAAGAGGCAGCCTTCAATTTGGGGTGCAAACTCGGGGAAGTATCGGGTTAAACGTTACGTGCTCTTATTTTGCAATAACACAAATGATGTATAGTATATAAATATTCAGGCTAGATACGCATGATTTTACGATGGTGAGGGCCCTGGGGCATATACCTCCCTATTAAACTTGGCACTGCCCACTGCAGTAATTTTTCCTCTGAAAAAAAAAAATGATTGTGGTCCACCATACCACAGCTACGGAAACTTTGAATCTTTTGGGAGACTTCCACTCCTCCGTGGGGCCCTAAGACATCATGAATATTCCTGGCATTTATATTGGAGTTTGGTAGAAATGTTATGATGGTCTCACCTGCCATTGTTCTAGTTGTTGAGACAGCTCAACCTTTTGCTGAATGGCTTCCATCAGTTGGCTGCTGATATGCATGAGTTCAATTCTCGTCTTTGCCAGCTCGATCTCTACGGTGTTTTTACTGAAAAGCGATAGAGATAGAAAAACATGATTATTTACACTTCTGTCGCGTAAAGTGGCCAAGAAAACGTGGCTGCGCTATTAACCACCCCCTAGTGAGCTGGAGCTCCACGCCTGTGGAGCCACAAGTCAATCCAATCCAATGCATGGCTCACCGTGCCACAGCCTGGTCTCTAGCATCCCAAGCCATCTTCACAATCTCGTCTTTGCCCATGGTACTGCTGCCCATGTCTCCGCGTAGGTGGTCGCGTTCCTCTCTGAGGGCCCCAGCCTCAGTGTCACGTATACTGAGTAACCTGTGGGCTTCTGCTAGTTCCTCTCCTCGCCTGCGAGCCTCTTCAGTTTTTTCACCGAGCTCACGGCGCAGACGTTCGGTCTCTTCACGTTCTTGAATTACTGTTTGGCAAGCCTGGCACATGCCCTGAAAAAGGCAATACGTACTTTGCTTAGTGAAATGAGACCATTCAAGCAGCACAACATCTTGGCCCAATATTGGGCCAATATTGAGAGAATATATATAAACTATTGAGAGAGAATATTGGTTCAATATTGGTCCAATATTGGCAATACTGGCCCAATACTAGTCCAATATTGGACCAATATTGAGAGAATATATATATAAAATATTGAAAGAATATTGGTTCAATATTGGCAATACTGGCCCAATACTAGTCCAATATTGGACCAATATTGAGAGAATATATAATATAAAATATTGAAAGAATATTGCTCCAATATTGGCAATACCGGCCCAGTACTGGTTCAATATTGGACCAATATTGAGAGAATATTTATTATATATCGAGAGAGAATATTGGCCCAATATTGGGCCGGTATTGCCAATATTGGGCCAATATTACGCCAAGATGTTGTGCAGCTCGGGCAGTGTGAAACAAACCCAAAGTGTCATCAGTGGTTGATAGTAATACGCACTCGGTACTAAATGCCCTACTAACACAGGTCAGCACTTTTCCCGAAATTCATTCAACATCACATCACGGTGGGCATTACTCTCAGCCCATCACATCACATCAACACCAGAACTCTCAAAACTTCAAAACCCCAGCATCACATCTAGAATTGCCACCCAAAAGGTATCTGGCCTGGATTTGTTGCTCATGCCAGGTGAAAGGCAATACCAGCAGTGTTTTGCCAGTGTATTTTACCACAGAGGGCATTTCACAGAGAATGTTCTGCAAATGTTCTGCAAATTCACTAACCCCCTTGAATGAATCTGAACAGTCCAAATGGAACAAACAGTATACTTTTGTACATGCTGCTGAATGACCACTTTCACAACTGGTACACCTCTCTTTCACCCTGTCCTATGCTCTCTCTATTTCCCTTGTTCAATCCTCTTCATTTTGCTCTAACTCACTCAGCCGGTATTTTCCATGGCAAAAGGTGTTACATCACATCACAGGCCACCATTCAACATCAACTTCACCATCACTTCAATGTTGCAGCCGATTGTCAACATCACATAATTCTTGATGATGTGAAAGTGAATATGATGGAAAGTAGCTGTTCTGAGGCTGAAACACACAAACAGATCGCAAACACAAGTGATAGTGAATGGTGTTCGTGATGGCCATCACAAGTGAATTTGCCGGTGTATGCTTACAACAATGTGTTTCACCTTGTAGCCACACTCAGGTTTCAGCACATGCAAGGAGGCCACTGTTGTACGACTCCATAAGCTGTTTACAACCACCATGACAGATTTTTTTTAGTTAGTCCTGGTGGGTTAATTGCTATTACTTTTTGTATTTATGTAGTGTTCCTTATCTGATAAAGGTAACATCGTCCGTATGTACGGTGTGCAGCAAGACACATTGGCACTTACGGATTCCGTAAGGAGATCTTGAAAGAGAGCACGAAGGTCAGCCAGGACACTGGACAGCAGGGCTGGGGTGACGTCTCGCGGGTTTATCTCAGCTGGCGATGCCGGCACTCCGCTATCTGCCGTATCAACAGCCATGGAGGCAACAGCGTGGTGCCGTCGTACCTCGCAGCACAGTCTCTGAAGCTCTTGAAGTATGTGGGCGAGTTCTTGCCGCATCTGAGCACGAGCAGATTAATGTTATCGTGAGTCCACATATGCCTGTAATGTGCAGCACCCATATATGGCAGAATGCACCCATGCAGTACACCCTCATCATGTTGTGTTGTACGTATCCCGAATTCATCCAAAAAACTTGAGCAGAAAGGAAACTTTGTCATTGTACTATCCATTCAGCATGTTACAAAATCTGCTTTGCATGCATGATCCCTCGACCCAATATCAGCAAATAGCACTACCCTAATTTTAACCCTTTTGGAGACTACATTCATTGCCACCGCTGTTAGTAGTCCCTTTCGGGAGTAAATGAATGCAAAGAGGTAGGGCCTATTTGCAGTGGTGGGGAGTGAATTTCAGGGTTAAGGAACTAAAATGGGGAGTAATTGCAATCTTGGGGTCAACAAGCTGTAATTGCTCCCCAGTTTACTCCCTTTTATTTTCCTTAGGGCACACACACACACACTTTTAGTCACTCCTTCACCTTTTCATCTTCGCTCGTAAACTCAGAATCGTTGTCGATTTCATCGTCATCGCCGGCGAATCCTAAGGATGAGCTGCCAGGTTGCGAATGCTGCCTGCTCCTGCGACCCTGTAGGGCACATCAAGGTTGTAAGTCATCAGTGATGACCCATCACTGTAGTCATTATGAGTGCTGACTGAATGATCGACCGGTCTACCTGACTCCCGTTCAGAGATCGTAACTCGTCATCTGCCGAGGAGCTTGAAAACATTTCGATCTCGTTGTAAAGGGACGTCTGCGCGTAACCAGAGTTTGGAATGGGGGAAGAAGAACGATGACGCATTACGTTGTCCAAGCGCTCCTGGAGCTGTTCGTTCTGCAGCCGTAGTTCTTCCATGCTCCTTTGCTGTTGGCGAATCTGCGTGGAAATGACTCATTCTGTTGACAGAAGCATGTGCTACACACTGCATCTGGACCAAAATGGAGCTTACTCAACGGATCTCAATAGAGTGCTTTAGTATATCTATCGCTATCGCCTTTGCGGACGTTACGGATAGCGTTGGTGGTTCTGCGCACTACGCGAAGCTCTCTTTCTTTCTATGGGTGTGCACAGAACCAACAACGCTATCCCTTACGTATACAAAGACGATAACGTACGATGTACTAAAACTCTCTAATATCTTTTTCGGTGGCTAGGACTGGCCTTAGAACTTAGGACTCAGTCGCACCCATTCCAGTCGATTTCGAAACTAGAGTGTCATTTTAGAGTGTCATTTCCTCCTGGACCACTGACTGAAAATCCCACGCGAAATAATGCCGTAGTTTGACTTTTATTCGACGGAGTACATGTCAAGAGCAGATGCCGGATGTTGAGAGTATGCCGGAGTTCCCTCTCTGGAAAAACGAGAAAACGTCACTCCCTAAGAACCAATGAAGGCGCGACTTTAAGAAAAGGAATGCAGCGTCCGTGCGGACGTCTCGTGTTGCCGGTCGTGTGGACTCCTTTTCTCCTCTGAGCGCCGCGCTCTCGCTCTCCCGCCTCGGGAGTGACGCAACGCCGGCGGAGCTTCTGCGGCCGCGGAAGCCTTCCGTCCCTTTAAAAGGACACTGAAATGCAAAAATTTCTCCTCGCAGAATGAAAGATATGTTGTTATATTGGCAGCAATACAAAACGAACAGGATTCGTCGGTTACGTCGTTCTTGATTTAGGCACGAAGGAAGCCGCGATCTGCGCCTTTCCTTCTTCCTTCCCTCGCAAGAGGCGCGACCTCTCATTGGCCCCCGCAAACGATTTCCCGTTATGATTGGATGCCCTATCCGCACCGTCGTGTCATGTCTATCTTGAGAAGGAAAGCTTAAATCACGAACTACGCAACGAATAAACCCCGTTCCTTTTGTATTGATGTAAAGGTGACAACATCTTTAATTCCGCGAGTGTCCCTTTAACGGGAGATTCCTCTGCCATGACCTGACACGCGTGGGTACACTAGCGGACGTTACCTGCTTTCCGGTTCAAACTGGTGCGCAGTGTGTGCGTAATTTGACTCACTCCCCCACCAGGGAGACCGAGGAGGTGCCTCAGTGGCGCCACGCAATGAAGTTAATATGCGCACACTATTAGGGTGGTTGACGGTCTGCTAAGAACTAATGGAACAACTCAACGGTTCTTTGTCGCGACTGCACCAAAAGTAGGTTATCAGTATTTCGAGATAACCTGGACAGAGACTGAAACCGGAACTGAACCGGAAATCGCTTGGAACCGAAATTTTCGGGGCATTTCAACCGATATTTGTTTCGGTTTCAATCCTCTCCGATCCCGGATTCGAGAGCCTTAGCTGATTAAAAGATACTGCAGCGAAGATTCCAGTCGATGACCGCATCCCAGGCACTGTGGAATCGGGCAGGCTCAAGCTATCCTAATCCCGACACACAGGAGAATTCATCATGGCCTTCCGTGGCAAGGCGCCACATCATCCATATACGCAGAGAATGCGGCAAGTATCGGCACGGCACCAGCGACTTTATCGGACGAGATGTCGCCGTATTGGCGAGTGTGAAAGGAGCAACGTCAGAGATAGTCGACTACGTCTTCCATGCGTGACGTAAACGTAATGCCAAAAGCATTTCTTGGCGTTACGTATACTTACAAACATATCAAAAATTGAAAGACGATTGGAAAACTGGTTTATCGAGGGCAGCTTGAAAAAAATGTCTATAGTAATGGTAAGTGGAATTACCTGTAACTCATAGTCTAGCCTCTGTTGTTCGAGCAGCAGGATCCTGTCCCCAGACTCTTCTAAGGACAGACTCAAGTTCTCTCGATCATCCATGAGGCTCGTGATTCGCCGCTCTAGGTCCGCCTTCCGATCTGTCAGCATCGTTATCTGCGTCAAAGACATGCGCGGCTCGGATTCTTTTCCACTGTCAAAGCGTACATATACATAAGAGAACCCCATTCAAAGAAGCGAACGAGGAAGGGCACGCTGAATAAAAGGCTGACAAGATCAGGGCAATCAGCTTCTTTCCGCTCGGTGTAGGGATGTAAAGGGACACGACAGACAGTTGGGACCAGCATTGAGACTATACGTGTACCCACCCGATAGGCTATTAAATTTCGCTAAAAGAGACAGGCTTTTCACTATTTTTTTAGCCTCATTTAAAGTAGCATGGAAGGCACCTAGAACTTTTCTTTACCGCATAATATGAGCATACTACCTTCAAGGACTGTGAAGTAAAATATTTCCCTCGGGAAGCACGGGTTCCTGAGAAAGTTCACTTATAAGAATGCGCGCGGCGAGCTCTACGAGTTCCTTCTGGCGTGTTGTGACGTCAGATCATCCGAGCACTCTTATTGGCTGCCGAGAATCGTCTACCACAGCGCGGAAGCAAGAC
This sequence comes from Ornithodoros turicata, assembly GCF_037126465.1. Taxonomy (NCBI): domain Eukaryota; kingdom Metazoa; phylum Arthropoda; class Arachnida; order Ixodida; family Argasidae; genus Ornithodoros; species Ornithodoros turicata. The sequence goes on along the minus strand of NC_088210.1, from coordinate 20,266,360 downwards.
CGGCCGACTGTTCTGCGTCAGACGTAACCGCAAATGGAAATAAATAAATAAAGCTTGCGCGTGCCTCACTATTGCGCGGATGACGTGACGTCACAGACTGGCAGCCAATGGGAGGAGCTTGGCCCGCGAGATTCAAAGCGCTCTTGCGCATCAAGATTGCGCACTGCACTCGTCTTTTTCTACGAATATGGGTCCCAGGGTTTGTAATCCTAATTGTTACTCCTCTTGACATTTTGTTTTTAGGTTGATTTTTGTTACATTGTTTGAGCCCCTCCATGCTCCTTTAGTATCCAAATTTCGTCCCACCTGAAAGCATTCTGCATCTAAAGTAAAGGTTAAAAGGACGAGAACCTCTTCTTTCAGTCCCTCGAGCTGAGACACGTGGTCATCGAGGTTAGACCTCCTCAAAGTAAGTTGCTGCCTCAGTGCCTGGTACTGCTGCCGCGCTTGTTCCTCGGCCCTGTGCGCTGACTTGAGCTCGTTTGTAAGTCGGCTGTTCTGTTCCCGCAGCTCCTGTATCTGTCGGGCCCGTTCTTTGTCGAGGGAGCGCAGCAGGGCCTGATTGTCTTCAAGCTGACTGCGAGTCTGAGCCAGGTCGGCTTGTAGGTCCCCCACTTTGCCGTCGCTCTCGCCCGTGAGGGACTCCAGCTTGCGACGAAGGGCATGTTTCTCTTGTTCCAAGACCTGGACAAAAACAAAGCGCATTTGCTTAACCATAGAATAAAAGTGAGTAGCGAAGACCACGACCCACTAGATTATAGCGACCATGTCATAATCGGCAAACCCAATGAGGAGCCCGTCCACACTATCCGCTTGGGGCGCTACTCATCGGCCCTCGAGATCTGCATCACGATTGGACGATGGAAATTTGAATTTTGAACGCGCAGAAGCTGACGCACGATTACCGTAGCAGACGACAGCAGCAGTTCCTATGAAAACGCGTAGGATGATAATAATCAAATTTAGAATGAAACATCTTCCGTGGGACATCCACCGCTTGTACAAAAATACAAAGGTAGGCTAAAGTACAAAGTGCTGTAGAAATTGAGGGAACAATAACCGGGCCGATAAGTAGCGCCACCGCTAGGTTCCAAATGCGACGCTGGGAAGGGGTCCCTATGACGTGTAGGTCGTGGCAGAGACTATTCTTTCATCCTTTTCATCTTTACGGTTTTCTTTCTCCTTTCATTCATTTCATTTCCTTTGTGGGAGTAGCAGCAGTTTCTTCCGTTTTTATTTTTTATTTTTTTTAATAATCAAACTTAACTATACTTTCAGTCCTTCCGGGAACATCCCTTTCAGGACTAAATGGACGGAAGCTGCGCAGTTTTGGAACTATTTGTATAGTCCTGGGGACTAAACTTCGGAGCCAGCTAGGGACTATAATGAGGAACAATTTAGGAGACCAGAAGCCCTGCAACCGTGGTATTTAAATAAAAATAGCTCCCCAATTGACTTGTTCCTGTCTTAGAGAGCAAGGTGTACACGATAACACGCAGACGGGTCGAAGGGCTTTATGCAAAATGACGGTCATTGAATGAACACACAACCCCTGGATAAGCACTGTTGTTGCCGTGAGGTGCTTGCCTGTCGACATGTCGCTCGAGGAGAATTATGCATCCATGACCGACTTCAAGGGGGTCTATGCCGGTATTTGGGCTATATTGTTGTGAAAGGCGCTCATAATAGAGGGATATGAATTAACGTTAACCTATTGAGTGGGGGGGGGGGGGTGCCTACAGGTTATGAGTCACCTGAGGATTGCACTACACGACGTCATGACGTCATCGTGGGGTCAGTGTCGTAATTACCCCCGTTCGACAGCCTCAAAGAGTTGTTGTCTGCTCTGTCACACACCGCTTCATCTGAAACGTTCGCCAGTGTTTCCGGTTCGGTTTCAGAGCTACCGTGATCATGGTTAGCCGCTCATACTTGTCGTGCATTCCGACGCGAACAAACAAACTGTACGTATACTACAAGATCAGAATCCTACCGAGCTTATTTCATTGCGGTCTACCTGTCTCGCACTGTATTTCTCCCAAGATATTACTCCTCTATGTGACGCGCGGAGGTATCGAAAAATTAATTTCTCGTTTTGAAAAGTGCATATGACGTCACGGGGGTGCCCAATTTATCCAGTCGTCTCGCAACATTGATGCTTGAAGGTCGATTTCCGTCTTTTTCCGTCGCCACAGCGGCTGGCAGTCTTCCAACGTGGCGCGGAGAGCGGAGATCCGCGCTGTTGTTATAGGAGACAGACCAATGCCAACCTAGATACAACAAGGCCGGCGGACTCTTCCAATTGACGTCACGCCCCACTGTCACTTCAACGCTGGTAAGACGCGGGTCAGTTGGTGAACATCCATCACAATCTCCAGGCAGCAGGAAACGCGCAGACAAGGGTTACGGAACACATAAACGAAACGGCTGCCAGGGATGATCATCGGCTGGCAGCTGCTGCCATCCCGCCGGTGCCGAAAGATTGATAGAGAGTAGAGCTACCTTTTACCTGAGTTGTTGATTACTGATATGAGTTGAGGCCCGCCTCGTGTATTGATAACGGCAATAAACCCGTTGCATCTCGGTTCACTTCCTTGTGGCTTGCCCTCAAAATATGTGGTATGTTTTGCAATAAATCTAGTTGTAATGGCAGCCGTGTCGTTTGTGTGTTCCGTAACCCTTGTCTGTATGTTTCCTGCTGCCCTGCGACCCACTGTCACTGTTGGCAATATAGATAGAAGTGACTTCACCGAATGAGCGAAGAAGAGAAAAGTTCCCCCCATTGAAAATGTATGGCAGCCGGTCCAGGTGCGTGACGTTGCAGGAAGAGTGCTCAGGCAACCCCACCTAGACAGAGAAAGCGTGCTTACTCGTCGACGAGACGTAACAATTTAGAGTCAGCCAATCAGGATCGTGTTTTCGATGGTCGCAGCCAATCACGAACGTGCTTCCAGCGGTCGTAGCCAAGTAGACGAACCACCGTCGTCTGCGAGTAGTGATTGAACGTCCTCACGTGCTAAATGGGACAACTTTAAAATAAGGCGCAAAATGGTCCCATATCCTCCTCAAGCCTGATTTTCTGGAAAGCGTATTCACTTTTCGTCTACAGAATAATGTCTACAGGTTCCAAGTTAGCTGCAATCATTTGAGAGCTCTTGAATTCGCAGAACGGCGAATCGCAGTAGCAGACGAATTCTGTCTTGATATGTTCTCGTAGCAAAGGAGGGAGAGGAAGCAATATAAACAGGTCTTCTGTATCTACATAGGTGGCGTTGGAGAGACACCAGTTTTGCGGGAATTTGTAATACCTAGTGGCGCTTCAAGCACCAGAAACCACAAAAATCTGTCAGCAAAGACATTTTACGGAAATTGAACAATTCCTCGCGGCGCTACGCCATTTTAAAACTGTGCGGGGAATCCCACAGAGCGCTGAAGGGAGGCAGTCTTTCTCTTGTCCACAGCTCCAACGAGTTGTCGGGGAAAGCCACGAAATAGAGCGGTAACTCTTGCGTGCACAGCTCAGCGCTCATGTAGGCCAAGACGCGCCGCTTTCTTTCCGTGTGCTTGAGATCGAATGAAAGCTTCCGAGCCGAATAAGATTAGCAAACGGTTCTGTGGACAGCGTTCAACAAAGAACCCACAATCGGCGGTAAGATATGCTGCACATCATACAGAAGGAAACTTCGGAAACACTCTTCGGACCGTGTATTCACGCCAGAGACGCTCCCCGGAATACTCCGGCGGAAGATGCGCAAGAGCTCATAGCTTTCATAGCTTTCTGCTGCCATAACGTCATGTCTTTTCGTGCTCCATTACTGCTCCGTGCTCCGCTACTCCGTAGCAGACGACAGGGTCGATGGTGTCGTCTGCTATGTGCAGACGACACCGTGCATAAGGGCGCATAAAGCACGATTCTGCACAAGACACCATTTCAGGGGGAGTATTCCATTTAAAACACTGTTTCATGTGGGTCTTTCTCGCAATTCCATTGTTTCTGGTAGGCAGCTCTCTGATTTCCAGCAGTATAGGGTAGGGACCGCACCACCGAGGTGGAGCACCCCATGTCATCGTCATCATCTGTTGTTGCTGTTGTTGTTGTTCCGACAATTTCCTAGCTCAACCACATATAGTTGGCGTCTGAGAGCTTTGCGCTACATTGGCCGGTCCCTCCCACTGCAGGTCCAGTCGGTTTTGCTTTGCGGGCTTCAACAGCATTACTTTGTCTCCTGCCACGTCACGTTTTCCCCGGACAGCGAACCAATGAAACCAGCTATGATATGATGTGTTAAACTGCAATAGTGGTGATTCTTTCACGATGAAGACATTTTTCATCGATGTGAACACGTTTATTCCTTGCCTGTTGTACCACCCTCCTATTGTAGCCTTAATGCTGATAGTATGTTGCAAATAAAATACCGTTTGCAACACTATTACACCTTGCATTTGAGTTCACGGAATACAAAAATGTGTTTATTCGCTAAAACACCTTTTTCGCAGGCTGAAAAGTGTTTAAGTGTTTACTGTGTAGTCTGGTTTCAGTAGAGAACATGAGAGAACATGCGCAAGATATGTGTCGCAGATAAATATCCAAGGTACTCGATTATGCAGAGCCGTAAAGATCACAGCCTCGAGGCACAGTATGTGAATATTATCTGGTATACTGAAAGCAGTCTCACAGCTTGAATACCTATTCTACTTACAAGTGCGCGCTCTAAATATTTCATTAAAGAGCGCATTACATCAGCACACGGATTCATTGCTCACCGCAAACGTCTTACAGAAATGCATATGAGACAGTTAATGGGTCAAAAATCAATCAGGCTATTGAGTAGATGTAATCAATAGCGAAAGTTCCGCTCCATATCCCCATCACCGTTTGACATCTGGTTTCGCGAAGGGCAACCAGAGAGAGCAGCATGAAAAAGTGGAACGGCCTGTCAGTCGTGAATCGTGCAGCCATTGAAGCTGCACGCCTTGCGGACACAATGCACTTCCGCCATCAAAGTTAACTCTCCATAATGTCTCGGTACACAGTGGCGCGTGACGTGTGGAAATCCATCCAATCAAAGAAAAGCGTATAGACTTCGCAATAATGTGACGCCATCGTGCTTTTTCAGAGAGCGAGACTTTGATGCAGAAAATGACTTTTCAGCAAGTAACAGTACAGGGTATGACTTTCTCGGGATAAAGCTGATTCCTCCGGGTACCCCCCCCCCCCCCGTCCCTCTAATCCTGGTAAGGTACTTCACCCGAAAACCACAACGTACCCCTTATAGTAAAGGTAATTTTACAACTATCAATTTCGCGTTACCGATTTATTTTTATAACAGGTGATTGTCTATATTTAGGGTCTGACTTTTTCGGGTTAAACTCGATTCCGCCCGATTGATCCCTCACGAATCTGTTTCAGACCAGTTCGGACTAAACCCGATTACGTACTACGTTGTGTCATGTATCACGTACGCTATTTAGTAGCAACTGTGCACACATTTGATGAAACTATTATATGGGTGCAACGATAAACATATGGTGCTTGTGACTATAAATCGCGGGGAATGCATGTTTGATCAATATGTGCACATCTAACTGCGGCCCGCTTATACGGAGGCTTATCTGGGCCGGAAAGCGGTCCGGTTTATCTGGCCACCCGATAGGCACCTATCCTCCAATTATCTCCATCATCCCAAATCACGTGGCCCTCTGACGCGAAATGAGCGCTGCGCTCCCTGCTTTCCCGGTCGTCGCGGTTTCGGTTTCGGCTCATTTTCATATCAAAATCGGGGTATGGATATTTTAACGCACGAGCGTGATTCAGGATTCGTTAGACGTGGAATGGCTTTCGATGAGGACAGTCTCCGATTCTGTTATATCGCTTTTGCCCGAAATCCCTTAATAAAACAGTTCATTCATGCATTTTAGGTAATTAGTCGTCTTGTAGTTGCGAACTTTCTTCGAGAGGATGTCCGCCTGGACGTAGAACTAAACTGCAAAAACGATATCTGTGCGGCTCTCATAGCTTTTTTTTTATAAAGCTTCTGCAAAGGATAAAAATAAACACCCTGAATATCACGAGTCCATAGGAGGGTACAGTATCGACATCCAAGTCCAATTATCAGTCCCTTCGAATCGTAAACATGACTGACTTTCTCTGTGTGCGAAACGCTTGCGCATTGCGTGTCCGAGACCATTGAGCCCATTCTAAACGACCGCTGCGTGCGTATTATGGCGCGCGCCAGAAACAACTCGCGGACTGCGAGAACGCATATACTCTGAAGGATATTGTGCACCCCAGGGGTACGCCTTCTCCGAGAGTCGCATGAGCCCAGAATGTAGCAAGTTTCCTGCTCGAAACGGGACTACCTTGGAGACGTTTATGATGTGCTCGGTCAACTTTTTTTGAATTTTCTTCTTGTATAGCGTGTATTGGCCCAGACCTGGACTTTGAAGACCATTGATCGTAATTGGCCCTACGCTCGTCTAGTCATCATCTGATTTCATCTTCCACCTAAAGTATAGTGACGCTGTCGACAACTGTGAGGCCACCGACTACAAACTGTTCACACCATCGCTATAACACCACCAATACCCCACCACATTGCGTAATTACTGGACATGCTGAGGTAGCTCGAATGTACCGCCATGTAGTTCACAGTGGCAATCGAAAGTGTACAAATGGTACAAAAGTACAAACGGTGGATGTCCCACACGAGATTTTTTTTTTTTTTACTTTCGTGTTAGCGCCGCGAAGCAACTGTGGCTATGAGCAGCGTACCGATGAGGTACAGATGGAAAGAGGACAGCAGGAAGGAGTGGGAGACAGGGGGATCAGTATGCGTCCTGGGCCGACTTCAGGGGGAACTGTGCCGACATTCGTCTGGGAAGTCTTCGGAAAACCTCAGACAGCACAGCCGGTGGTAGGATTCGAACCCACCACCTCGACGCCTTAACCCACTCGGCCTTGCCGCTGGTCCCACGTGAGATATGATTCCTTCTAAAGTTGATTATCATACGTATTCTACGCGTTTTCATGGGAACTGTTGCTGTCGTCTGCTACGGTAATCGGGCGTCCGCTTCTGCGCGTTCAAAATTCAAATTTCCATCGTCCAATCAAACACGTAGATCTCGCGTGCCGATGAGCAGCGCCCCTAGGGGATCGTGCGGACGAGCTCCTCATAGGGGAAGGGGTTGCCGATTCTGACGTGGTCGTTAAAATCTCACACTGTCGTCCCTGGGATATCCTGCGGTTATCATACCAGGACAGGCAGGACGTCCGCAGGAGGGCGAAATCGGCCCCCAGGGTATCCCTCAAGTGTTAAAATATGGGACTCTCACATATGTCCTTACGATATTCTTTTGGTTGTCCGGTCATCAAGGACCGATGTAGGAGAGTATGATGACGCAGCAGGGACATAATCTAGCATCATTTTATTGTACCTCATTTGTTTTCGTCAGAAACCACATGCAGTCTTCACAACTATTTGGTTTCACCGATTTCACTGATTCATATCGACGAACTGCCACGTAAAGTGCAGTACTTTCCATAACGGAAATAAGCGCTGCGACCAAAAAAGACAGCAATCTAGGAGGCAAAAAAAAAAAAAAGAGAAAGAAGAAGTCTTGCTCAGAAGTATACAAACGCCGGCAAGCCCCTTCGAAAGGTACTGGAGTTCCCTTCCAAAGAAAAATCAGACACTGTTCATTGACAGCATGGCATAAATGCAGGCTAGCTGGTGGATAAACTGGTGGACACTGTTCATTGTTTGCTATGCGCTCCTCTGTAGGTTCGAGAGTACTGCTCGCATCCGACACAAAACGAAGGGTGAGCTATTGAAGTTTAATTACATTTAGCAAACACTACTCAAGCGACGAATTGCTTGAAGTGTCAACTCGCAAGCAATGCGAAGTCTATGTTTCTTACTCCTTTTGTTGGTAGGACCCTCAAAAGTCAAAAGCAGTGCTAAAGAATCGCGCTTTTCTGTCTTTTCCGCCGTAAATGCTCCAAGTATCAAGGTGCCTTTTTGCCTTTTCGGAGGGCAGCGTCTCTTCTGACGAATGTCATTCAGCCCCTGGGATGGGCCCAGAAAGCAAAACAAATGTGTCACTCAATATTAGCAGTCTTAGCAGGAAAATGGAACAAGGTGGCATTTCTCGTCCCTTGAGCTATCTGCTGGGACTGGCACAGGATGTACCTGAATGACTCTTCACGGACAATCCGCGAGTGTCAGCCTCAGGACATTCCGGGAATACAAATCGAAGGACGGGGACACGATGACACTGTGCACGAGGACGTCCTGGTTCTTCCGTCTGTGTTCTTGGCCGTAGTAGGTCGTGATCGAAAGAGCCCAGTCTCATTCAAAAGCACCCTTCCACTAGCGAAAAGGTATTAGCACTGCCATTACTGATCGCATACCGGTAGCAATGGAACAAGTGCACGTTAGACCTCACGCTAGAACTCGTGCGGTTACCAATGCACACTCGCCATCGGCCATACCATGCTGAATACGCCGGTTCTCGTCCGATCACCGAAGCTAAGCAGCATTGGGCTCGGTCAGTACTTGGGAGGGAGACCACCTGGGAACACCGAGTGCTGATGGCATCCTTTTTCACTTTTTTTTCTTTCGTCGTCATTGCCTGTGTCCCCATGATTTCCCCTGTCTGCAACAGTGTCACATGTTATACTTTATTCCTTGATTTCCTTTTGAGTTCTGTGTCGTCCCTCTGTGTGCTCAGACTCAGGCTTTTACATTATGGAGAGACTGAGGAACGCATAAACAACACGGTCACAATACTTCGTGTCCCTCAGTCTCTTAGTTTTAATTATGGATGTCAGTCACCACAGCTCGCCTGCTTCCTTGGCTTCCTCCCCACGGTTTCTACATGTCTTTGAAGATCCTGGTGACTCAGGTTGTCCTGACAAAGACGCTTCAGACGTGCTTGCAAGCGGGCGACCTCTCGCCTCGCCCTCTTCGCTGGCGGATTTCCTAGATCCATTTGAAGCAACCTGGGAACGCTAAAAGAGAAGTTCATCTAACATAAAAAAAGTCGAGTATATATGGGCGCCATAAACGCGAAATAATTGTCCGGCTTCAGCGGTTCCGTGGTGAGCAATTGTCCGGCCTCAGCACTTTTTTGTGAGTAATTGTCCGCGCCCCCTGAGTGATATGTCATTCCTCCCGGACAGCGTAGTTTCCGTGCATTATTTTCCGTCCAAGTACAGGAGCACGAGAAGATATAAGCGGGGGTCAGTTAGGCCGCTCCAAGACTACATAAACCCATACATAGCGCACACTCTTATCAGTAGCCTGGTAGCCGTTATCACGACAGCACAAAGGCTTCCACCTCGTTAGGCTTCATCACCAACGATTTCATTCGACAATTGCGCTATATTTAGGCTTTACAACCCTCAGCTACACAAAGAAGGAAAGGCTCTCCGTTTCCTGGTCTGCTTAAGAAGCACGTGGGATATACAGAGGACATGTCTATATGCAGGAGGTCATCTACTGCTCCCGTTCATGCATGGCATATCAGAACTTTTTTGATTAGGCTATCTCTTCTTAGAGCTGTATCCGGCAGTCATAAGATGCATATGGCATACATCATGAGGGGTCCCTTACGCATAGCCTGCTAAGAGAGAAAAAATTGTAAACGGTATTGTATCCAACCGTTTGTATAATTATCATGATACGCTCCGCGAAAAAATACTGCCTAAGAATAAATTCGTTACAGAAACTACGTTTTTATTAATAATTTCGTTCACACCCACCACAGTCATATCGCATCACCGCCTCTGGTACTGACGGATACTGTGAAGTGCAGTTTCACTGAAACACATTTTTTCTATTTCCTTGTAACACCTAAGTATGTAATTCATATAAGCGTGCGTCTATTAAAAGTGTAACCGCTGATCTTTTTCTTTCATGGTCATTTTACACCCGTTAGCATATTCAATGTCAGTTCTTTCCACGCCCGAGTACGTATCTCGCCACGCAGAAAATCTAGTTCCCATCACGACGTCTTCGTCAACATGATTAGCATATTTTACATTGCAGTTTCCGTGGTGTACTTGAAAGGGAACACTTACATTTATCACTTTCATTGTGAAAGATCGCGAACGAAGGGAAATGTATCCCAGATCCGCGGTGACCTCATATCCACCTGTTGCTGGCAAAAGGAGAGATACACTGTCGGCTGACTCATTGGGGTGTGACTCAGTGAAGAAAGTCTTCCGCGTGTTGACCTCGCGCGTGACGGTCAGCGTCAACTGGCCAAACGAGTTTGGGCTGGCTTGCAACACCCACCTTTACCTGGCGTCTCCAGCACAACCGGTGCTGATTACAGTTATAGGACGTCCTAGCTAACCTGCACCAAGATTTAAAAAAAGGAAAAAGGCAGGACGCTCTGCCTCGATGAAACAAAGTGAACGTTATTAGCACGCGAGCATCGCTGACGGCAATGTTTTTCTCATTTTGCCTAATGACGTAATTAGACAAGACTAACTAGCTGTCTTTTTACACATGAAAAGAAGCGTCGTGTAAGCATTGTTTAAGCCTTTTTCAGATGATACTTACTTAAGCGTCGGGGTGTCAATTGGAACTGAGGTACCTGCGTCAAGATGCTTTTTGTGCGGCTTTCACCTTAGACCGGTAAAAAGAGCCACAGGGTTCGTGTAACCACACAAGCGGTATTCCCCAGAAGACTCCATATGCGAAAAACGTCGTGGCTTTCTGCTGCCAGGTAAGCGCGAATGCTCAACACGACGCCTTTTCGTGCACTCCTAATCGTGGGTAGGCGCAGCCCCAACATATTTCGTATCAGACGACAGGAAAAGGCGCTGATCGTCTGCTTGGGAGTATCCTGTGGAGCAGCCACAAGATATTCCGTAGCAGACGACTGGTAAAGACGCTGTCGTCTGCTAAGTGCGGAGAACGCCACTCCCGATATTCTGGCTCATTTTTTTTAAAGCTTTTTCTTCCACTCGAATATTCTATGAGGACGTCGCTCGTGTAAATACACGGTTTCAAGAAGGGAACGAGCATTGATGACGAACAGACAGCGAGACACGCGTGCACTGAAAACAGAAATCCTCAATTATTTTGCCCCTTATAATACACATTTTCTTTCACTGCAGATGGCCTATAGCGATAAGGCGTCATGGAACGCCACGCAGAAGAGTAGACTAATACGATTTCGAATTAGCCCATCATTACTTACAACAAGGACCTTTATTCATAGCGTCGGGAAAGAGCTAACGCACAAAATCTTCATAGTCATTAGACCTCAAAATGCACAAGGGACCACGTATGACCCACATAAATAGGCTGCTGAGAAACGCATTACCTATATCAAAACAAGGTTTCACGCCATTCGGCTAAAATGATCATATCGCAGTTGTTCTTCTGGCAACAATGGACGGCAGACGAGAGCTCATGACCCAGGACAATAGAAAGAAAATTTAAGGGTCGGTTGCATTGTCCTCTAAGGAAGATGGGGCCCTTGATGGGCGTTTCACTTGACTTGGTGGACATCCTCCGATGCGAAGTGGATAACAGGGTGCAGGAAATAATGGTGTGGAATACGTAATGAAGAAGCACCTTCACCCTACTCGTGAACACTAAAAAGATGCTGCAATGCAATCGTACGACCTGCTCCGGTTTTCTAAACGTATAAATAGCGTTCAAAGATATAGATTTCCTGTTACTATGTTCTGTGTTCGCCGCTAATTCGTCTTTTCGATCTCATCCGTGTATTCACAGGAGCGACGTTCCCCCGGAATTATCCTGTGGAAGTGCTTTCTAATCATGGAGAACAGCCACAAGATATTAGGCTGCAGACGACAGTGCCGATAGTGTGCGCTGTTCGAAGCTGTTTCGAGATAGTATAGCCGTTCACTCGTTTACCCTTCATTAATTGCCAAGACTACCACTCTTCAATAAAAAGCTCATGGGACTATCTGACGGACAGACTGAAGTAAAAGGGTCAGGTCAAGAGGTGCACATATTTCGAACAGCTGTTCGAAATATCGCCGTTCGCTCCTTTACCCTTCATTATTTGCAAAGAATACTACCTCTGCTCAAAAAGCTCATGGGACTATATGACGGATAGACTGAAGTAAAAAGGTCAGGTCAGGTGGCGCCGATATTTCGAACAGGCTCTTCGAAGTATCGTCGGCTTTTGCTTCAACCTGCTTTCACCGTATCGCTGGATTTTACTCTCTTCGATATACACGGCATGTAGAAAGTTATCGCCGATGTACAGAGGCACCCCTTCGATATATCCGCAGGGATTGAAATGCCGGGATACAAAAAAAAAAAAAATATTCCGCATTACTTTGTAGTGGTTGCGATAGGAACAGAAAGGACAGGGAGCCACAGATACGCTGAAGGTCGCCAAGTCCCTCGAATCGATTTTGTGTTTTTGCCATTCAAGGCCGATCAATCGTTGCTGTGCAGCGGAATACGTTTATTGCCTCGGGCAACGGTTCATGCCGTCCCATTGATAGAAACCGTTTCCTCCTACGTGGCTATAATATTTCCCGAGCCTACACGGCACAATAAAGAAAACCCCGGCGTGGGAACTCGTTGAGAGGTTGCTTTTCGAGATATGGCTGGGAAATTCGCCTCTATTCAGAGCATGTTACTTTCAGGTTGCTCGTCTGCTGAACAGACGCTTCAAGAAATGAATGCAATGAAGTCAATGTTATATTTGGAATAGACTATTTTAAAACGTTGTTTTGTAAAAAAAAAGTCGTTAAAAAAGATGCGCGCGGTGCCAAGCAGCATGGGAACTTTGAGGGACACCGCTGTGTCGTCTGCTTCGGTTATGTATGGTATGTTGGTTCGTGTCGTTCGCTTGTTGTGTGGTCTGCTTCGGTTACGGTACGTCGGTATGGTATGTTCGGTATGGTGCGTTATGGTTTACCCCGGCTGACGATGCTGGTGCGCACACCGGGAATGTCCCCATGATTCCTTGCGTGCCACAGGTGGCGCTTGCTTTTGCAAAAAGGTCTATTGGAAAGCCCCTTCTTCCTTTCCCCCTCTTCGGCGCATGAAGGGCATGAAATTGTCGGTGTACTTTATGATGCGAATGAAGAAAGTCAGTTTGTCGTCTGCTAGCATCCGCTCACAACCTATACGACAAGTTGAACCGAGCTTTCTACTTCATTACATTCCTTATTGCCTAAAACTTTATAGGCTGTGAGGCGGTTGTGGGGCACAGTCATCGAAGTCGTACGTGCGCGTTCAGAGAAGCAGTGTCGCAATCGTGCCCATAAACTGGCATATGTATACGGTCATTCGTCATGTATTCGGTCAAACTGCGTCGTCCCCTACAGAAAAGTAAAAGGAACACAGCCATTTGCTGTCCCGCTTAGATATTCCGCGTTGTCTGTGCGTGGTGTGCGAACGAAAATTTCCCGTGGACATCTGATGGGGTGAGTACGCGCTTTAACCAGCAGCGATACACAGCACGCAACGAAAGCAGAAACCGCAATGAGCGTCGTCGAATTTCTTGATTGATTGATTGTTTAAAAGAAAATTATTTAAAAAAGAAAAGAAAAGAAAAAAATTCTTTTTCTGCACACGAAGTACTGTGTCTCATGTATTTCACGCGCCCATGTCTTGTTTTTGAGCATCATACAGAGTAGAAATCAATTATCCCTGATGTACTTTTTTGTCGTCGGTTCTCCATTGTATCACGTGTCATCGTACGTCAAGTAAGCACAGGGTGTGGCTCGACCCTCTCAGATTTTAATGAAAACAGTATATGTTGCTTTACTATGAGCTTCATACGCTACAGCCAAGTATATCACGCAGCGTATTTAGTCGGCCAATCGTCCTCAAAGGAAACGAAATATGTTGTAGTTTATGAGCATGAAGCAGATTCGCCGGGTGACGAGTCAACTTCTCTTTATTTTTCAAAGAATATTTCTCACGCAGTCCAACCACGGAACGAAACAGCATATGGAAGAACGATCTAATGAGAAAGAAGGTCCAATGAGGTCACGTGATTGCTGGTGAAAGCTGATCCAACAGGAAAGAGAATCCAAGCGAGAAAGAAATGATCCAACCAACAAAAACGTCCACAGAGAAAGAATGCCCAAACGAGAGAAGATACTCAATGATAGCAAAAACATCCAGAGAGAAAAGAGGATCCACCAGTGGCTGTCCTCTCTAAATAGATATATTTTCTTTTTTTTTTTTCCTGTTTGATACTGATGGGGTCGTACTCCCTTTTTATTTTATTATATATGTTTATATTTTTATGTTTGTACCAACCCTCGCTCCCTACCTTATAACATGTCTTATATATTATGGAATTTTGTAACTTGATGTTAGACCTGAAGAAGTGCAGCCTACTGCACGATTAAAATTTAGGTGCTCTCAACTGTCTTCTTTCCGTTGTGAATCTCTATCGCCGAATACTTGCACATTCCTCTTCTACGTACTATGATGTCTTTCTTCTCTCTCTCTCATTATTTATTTATTTTATTTTTTTCTGAAATCGACTGAAACGCGTACTGACGCCTGCATTGAAAGTGGAGTACTTTTCGGAAGCCAGACACTGTTTGAAGCAAATCCACAAGACAGAAAAAAAGACGCTAAATCGTTCAGGAAACTGTGAAAGCTCTTGTCTCTTTTTCCGTGTCCCCCATACCGTAACACAGATTTAATCACGTGGAATTCCCTCAGTTTCCTAATGCTCACGGTGAACGCGTAAAAAAAAAGGACGTGTAGATTTAACTGAGGCTGATACAACAACCTTCGCTCTTGCAGATGGGCGTCAGTGCACTTGCAAATATAGCGCAATTCCGTCTACTTTGCATGCGATACGGGCAGAAAAGAGAGCAGGGTAGGTTGCACGCGAGGCACGCATACATATAGCCACCGTATATCCTTCTGTATACACTGTGTGAGCAATTCCCCGTGGCCTGGTGGCCGTCACGGTGGCCTCCCACGACCGCGCACAAAGCGTCCAGCGAGAAGTGGTTGGCTGGCTTTTTAAAGCAACGCCTCACTTATTGCCCTATACATGAGTCACCGGGGTCACCTTAGGTGCGCCTTTGAAGATCATTCCTCCATCAATGGCTGACACACCATATATATTTGTCCAATGGCCAACCCAAGTTAGACTTAACCTAACCCAAGTTGGCTTAACCTAACTCAAGTTTTGCTTAACCTGATCCAAGTTGGGCATAACCTGATCCAAGTTGGGCATAACCTGATCCAGGTTGGGCATAACCTGATCCAAGTTGGGCATAACCTGATCCAAGTTGGGCATAACCTGATCCAAGTTGGGCATAACCTGATCCAAGTTGGGCATAACCTGATCCAAGTTGGGCATAACCTGACCCAAGTTAGGCATAACCTGACCCAAGTTAGGCTTAACCTGATCCAAGTTAGGCTTAACCTAACCGAAGTTTTGCTTAACCTAACTCAAGTTAGGCTTAACCTGATCCAAGTTGGGCTTAACCTGATCCAAGTTGGGCTTAACCTGATCCAAGTTGGGCTTAACCTGATCCAAGTTGGGCATAACCTGATCCAAGTTGGGCATAACCTGATCCAGGTTGGGCATAACCTGATCCAAGTTGGGCATAACCTGATCCAAGTTGGGCATAACCTGATCCAAGTTGGGCATAACCTGATCCAAGTTGGGCATAACCTGATCCAAGTTAGGCATAACCTGACCCAAGTTAGGCTTAACCTGATCCAAGTTAGGCTTAACCTAACCGAAGTTTTGCTTAACCTAACTCAAGTTAGGCTTAACCTGATCCAAGTTGGGCTTAACCTGATCCAAGTTGGGCATAACCTGATCCAAGTTGGGCATAACCTGATCCAGGTTGGGCATAACCTGATCCAAGTTGGGCATAACCTGATCCAAGTTGGGCATAACCTGATCCAAGTTGGGCATAACCTGATCCAAGTTGGGCATAACATGATCCAAGTTAGGCATAACCTGATCCAAGTTAGGCATAACCTGACCCAAGTTAGGCTTAACCTGATCCAAGTTAGGCTTAACCTGATCCAAGTTAGGCTTAACCTAACCGAAGTTTTGCTTAACCTAACTCAAGTTAGGCTTAACCTGATCCAAGTTGGGCATAACCTGATCCAAGTTAGGCATAACCTGATCCAAGTTGGGCATAACCTGATCCAAGTTGGGCATAACCTGATCCAAGTTGGGCATAACCTGATCCAAGTTGGGCATAACCTGATCCAAGTTGGGCATAACCTGATCCAAGTTAGGCATAACCTGACCCAAGTTAGGCTTAACCTGATCCAAGTTAGGCTTAACCTAACCGAAGTTTTGCTTAACCTAACTCAAGTTAGGTTTAACCTGATCCAAGTTGGGCATAACCTGATCCAAGTTGGGCATAACCTGATCCAAGTTGGGCATAACCTGATCCAAGTTGGGCATAACCTGACCCAAGTTGGGCTTAACCTGATCCAAGTTAGGCTTAACCTGATCCAAGTTAGGCTTAACCTGATCCAAGTTAGGCTTAACCTAACCGAAGTTTTGCTTAACCTAACTCAAGTTAGGCTTAACCTGACCCAAGTTAGGCTTAACCTAACCGAAGTTTTGCTTAACCTAACTCAAGTTAGGCTTAAACTGACCCAAGTTAGGCTTAACCTAACCTAAGTGTTGTTTAACCTATACTTTGTGTGCGGAAGAAGGAGGGAGGTATTTACAGTATGTCCTCGTTATAACGATAGAGCTTTATTCGAATCACTTGATTCGAAGTTTTACGCTGTCACGGCCGAAATGCGTATAAGTTTCCAACCGGGTTCTTTGAAGAGCCAGCATGGTATAAAAACAAAGACAAACGAAAAATAATTAGAGTATTGAGCAAACGATACTAGTATTTAAAAAATATTAAATAGGGTTTAAATACCTTTCGGAAAAGGTACTGAGGAAAATACTAGCAAACGTAGGCAGTGTAGAACACAGTATTTTGTGTGCGATATTTCAACTTTTCAAGATACCTACAAGTTGCACTGGCGTCGCCGGGAAGCATGTCCCTATACATACTTTCAAGAAGCTTCCGAAAATTAAGTCCTCGCTAAAATTGCCATTTATACAGTATACAAAACCTCGAATTATGAACCCTCTCTGTTTTACGAGTTCTCTCGCTTTATGAACGATGCCCTCTGAGAACAGGCATAGAAATCATAAGGATTTATATTTCTACGAGATATGATTTATCTTATGATTTCTTATATACGATCCTTATTATTTCTACGGATACAGGACACTTCCCCTTCGCGATTCCAAACCTTGATTTACTTTGAGTCTCTCGATTTATTAACGTTTTTTTTTTCGTGAACATCAACCGTTCATATATCGAAGGTCGACTGTATTTACATAGGATAGTCACTCGACCTCTGAGGCTCTTTCCCTCCCCAAAGCGAAAGCCTGCCCACCTGCTTCTGCTACTTTTTTGGGAAAAATCTTCCCGGAAACAACATCACGAGCGATGCTGCCCCGACGACCGTTTGCAATAACCTGCTACTGTAATAGACCTTTTTACACGCAAGGCACGCAAAGGATCATGGCCAGAGGCAGAGGTAGAAGAACAACAACAACAACATTCCCGGTGTCAGCAGCAGCAGCAGCAGCAGCGACGACCGGGGTAAACTATAAGCGAAGCAGACGACAGAGCAGTGTCCCTCAAAGTTCCCATACTGCTTTGCGCCACGCGCTCGGTGGGGCGCGCATCTTTTTAAAATCGTCTATTAAACATCATATCCAACTAAGACATTTCCTTGGAAGCAGGACACACAAGACAAAACCCGTCACTCATTTGTCTTGTGTCTATATACACCAGCGTACATGAATTCTACTTTTATATTCAATGCGAATGTGGTCGTTGAATTTGAGTGTGCCTTCACACCGTGCCATGCGTTGTAAATGTGTGTTTAACTTTGTCTCTTTTCTTCTATACTTCCACTGTGATCGATTGACTGATTGATTGGAAAAAGAAAAAGTGGAGACACTGGAGTGGAGTCGTGCTGTTCTGTTCCCATTATTAGGGTGCAGCATTATTATAAAGTACGTCTATCTGTAGTATCTCCTATAAATGTATGTAAATAAGATAACAAATGTATGTATGTATCATTACTTAATATAGCTGATTGGGTCAGTTGGTACATGAGAAAAAAAAGAGCTGTAGGTGTGCTGTCCTCCTGTCCGTGCGTGTCTGCTCCAGGTTCACGAACGTGTGTAATGTATGTCATGTAAATTTAAAAAAAAACAAAAAAACAAATAGGTCCGAATAAATAAGAGAAAAGTGAACGTCAGAACAATCGCAAGAAGAGCCCCATTATTACACACTTATACCACTACAGCGCAAAACGCAGCACCTGTACAACTCACTTCAGAGTGATAACGGTATGATGGCATGGTACACGCTGTGGTTCCCATTAACGTCACAATAACATTACACGTTTAGCGTTTGGTAACTGGCATAGCAAGAACGGGCGGCTTCCTTATGAACGACCACTTGTTCTCTGCGGTACAAAGACAACATTTCGCTTGACAGGAACAATGCCTTATCGCATTAGCCGTCCGTCGGTCAGTAAGAAAAGAAGAATGGTCATTTCGCAATCACCCTCTGCTTTAGGGCGACCTTGGCCGCCCTCATGAACCAGTTCCCACAAGATCAAGCGTGCTCTATATGCGCAGTCACACTGTTGATCATACTTTCATTTCTAGAAAGAAACGCGCGGACAATTTCATAATTTATTCGGGATAATGTAGCGATTTATCGTAACGATGTTTACGCAAAGTGGTCCTAAACCACAGAATGTGCCGACAAGCATCGTGTCGTGTAAAGGTACACATTGAAACCGGAATCAACCATATATTCTGCACACGCTCTATTGTTTTGTTCGGCAGTCGCGCAGTCACCTGGCAACCAAGGTCGCTACGCCAATGAGTGCATCGATTCCCACATTCACGTGACGGCAGCAGCCAATCACTGGACTTCATCGGCAATTCCACGCATTGATTCGCATTTCGCGCTTCTGTAGAAAGCCTGTAGGGCCAGACGTCGGGAGGGGAGATGCATGAAATCAATAATGACAGCCAGGATGACGCAAAAGGATGGAAGGCCAACGGGACGTCACGCAATATTTATATGTTCGTCGGTCCCTACGTTATGTTCTCCTTGTCCTTGTTCTCCATCTAGTTAGTCCGAATATATGTAAAATACTTTTTACATGGATGTGACGGTGCATTTCAACTTTTACAGCGAAGAGGGTAATAGAGGGATGTACACCAATGGGGCGGCCGCGAGAGCGATCACGTGCTTTACGAGAACCAATGGGAACGGCCGTGCTTCTCGCTACTCTGATGCTGCAGCTCAGTGCGGAGGTCTGTTCAACGGTTTATATCTCACTATCTACGACACGTAGAGAAAGTTATTACTCTTCCCTCAACAGCATGGCGTGTAGTGGAATCATTCGCACATGATGCAGTCAACCACATCAGCAAAAGGGAGGAGAAAACACGGAGGTCAATGGGCTAAATACTATTTAGAATCCCTGTTGCGCGTGAAAGCAGAAAAACAAAACTATATTCTCAGACACGCGTTTGGAGGTTACGCATCGATCACTTTTGTACAGTACAAACAGGATTACATGACAGGGGGTATATACACGAGCGAAATCCCCAGCTGGGTCTGGCAAAAGTCAGTTTTAATGTCGGGCGTGAAGAAGGTGCACACACAAATGTATCACTGCCAGAAGCGCCGAATTATTTATAAACCGCACACTTTCCTCAAGTAGTCGAGAAGCAATCACAGAAGCACGCGGCAACGCAGTTACTGCCGATATAACGGAAGTTGTTAAGAGGATTATCAATGACAATAGCGGAGTGAGACTGTACAGTATGAAATACTGTACAGTGAAGCCTTGTATGAAGGGAAGTGCCTCAGGACGGGAGCCGCCGATATTTCGAACCTCTAGGCACTTCCCTTCATATTTCCTTGCCGGTACACGCTGGATGATGATGATGATGATGATGATGATGATGATGATTGAACGTACACGCTGGATTTTCTATCCTTCTACACTGAAACCTTGGCTTTCCATATCATGTCACATATACATACAATGTGACGTCACGAGTCACGACAGCGCCGTAATAGAATAGGATGATACCGCGTCCAGACAATGCAACGACCTTTGGATGATGACGTGTGAACTTGGCAGCTCGGAACAGGATGCAAATACACCAGCACACAAACAGACAACGACGTTCCGGGGATGTATATTCCAATACATGTTATACCGCTGTCGCACGGGCACTTTCGATCCGCATTGAGCCAATGCTCGTCGAACTCAATGCGGATCCGGCGCTGCTACACGGACACATTGGAGCAGGATCGAACTGAGATCCTGCTCAGACGGCTTGAAGACCGCCACTGGCATCCACGAACTCAGCGAATGTGTAGCAGTAAACAATTACAGCCTTCTCCTCTTACATCTGCTGCAAGCTCAACAGCGTGCCTTGCCTCACAGCCTTGAGGGAATGAATAAATAAATAAATAAATAAACAGCTGTGCACAAGGGCGTCACTCAACACCCAACTGCAAGGATGATATGCGTGCAGCGTTACGGAGGGACAGAACATGGCCAGCACGCCGACTGTTCAGCCTTCAACTTTACTAGCGATATTCCCCAGAATACATCAGCGGAAGATGCGAAAGGAAAGCATCATAGCTTTCTGCTGCCACATGAGCGTGAACGCAACGTCATGTCTTTTTCTGCTCTTTTAACTGCGGCTCCGCCACAGGATACTTCCTAGCAGACGACACCATCGGCCCTGTCGTCTGCTATGTACGGAATGCATCGCTTCCGATATTCCGTTGCCGTGCGAATGCTCAACACAAAACGCGGCGGCGTGAGCAGTTTTTTCTTCTTCCACCAGAATATCCCTTGGGGGATGTCGCTCGTATGAACGCACGAAAAATGCGTGCTTCCGCGACGTCGTTATGCACGCTATACAATGCCTATAGACGCTGTCAAGCGCTGCTGCGATGAATGTAAGCTGGGGAGAGAAGAACATGTAAATAATTTTAAAAGGCAACGAAGGTTGCGAGCGGGTCAAGGATCACAGCTTACGTACTGTGTAGCAAAGCTTCCTTTGTGCATGAGCCAAGAAACTCCTTTTATTTTCTTTTGTTTTGTTTTGTTATTTCTACTCTTTTCTTTTCAGTGTTATTCTTTCGAAAGGTGGAAATCGACGGGAGACAGTCTTTTTCGCTAGGGGGAAATCAGTATGCGGATTTCCTCTCGTTGAGCATGTCCTTCAGGGATACAGGTGTATAGCGGTAACTTTATTGTTTGCAACTGAATCCTTCGATCGTGTGTGCACGAGTTTTCACGGAGAAACAGTTAACCTGCTGTCTATTTTCTGGTTCTACAACCTAAGAAAAAAATGCGTACTTTTAGTGCCCCTTTGGGAACTACAGAGCCGTTGTAACGACCATTAGCCCCTTTCGGGACTAAACGTACGATAGTTCACGCGAACTTCAGGGACTATTTGCTGTGATGAGGAGTCAATGAAGAGTCAGGGAATTAAAATTGGGGGTACCGTATTCTCCGGTGTATATAACGCGCGCGTTATACAATAAAAAACTGCTCTGAAGAGGTCTTGGGCGTTATCTAACGGTGCGCATTATACACGGAAACATTTTCCTGCGCAGTTCCTTTTCAAGTCAGTGACGTACAAATTCTAGCCACTTCCAGTGTGTGCCGTGGCTCTCTCCAATATCTCTTAGGGTCACTTGACAAAACTGGCGAAAGGACACTGGACTTCATAAACGGTCAATAATCTTGAATTCATTTTAGAAGAATGGCGTGATTGAGAAGGGACACGAAACGGAAAGCAGAGAGGACACTGACGTATACTATGACATCGACGCTGTTGCATCGGAGTTTAACGATTTTGACTAAATGTGTTTCAAATATAGCATATGATGCACCGCTTTGGTTTATTATCTAGTACAGAAGCTTGTAGCACCATTGCGGTGCGCGTTATACATCGAACATTTTTCAAATTCGGCACATTTTTAGGGGTGCGCGTTATACAGGAGTGCGCGTTATACACCGGAAAATACGGTACTTGCAGTCTAGCAGACAAGAAGCTACTCTCCACTTTACTATCTCCCTCGTAGAACGTGAAGAAAAACAATGTACAAGTTTCCGGCGATGCAGAATCAAAAATAACAAAGAAGGTTAAGAGCATCAACTGTTTACTATATACATTAAAAACAAGACTTTCGTGCAGTAGGCTGCACTTCTTCAGGTTTGAGGACCTGTTAACAGGTCCTCAAACCTGAAGAAGTGCAGCCTACTGTCTTGTTTTTAATGTATATAGTAAACAGTTGATGCTCTTAACCGTCTTTGTTACTTACTATCTCCCTCTTAGAGTATACAGTTGAGAACGTTCAAAGCTACGTTTTCAAGGGAACGAATTTGTCTTCGCTAAGTAGCAAGGAGAGTAGACGAATACCGCAAGAGCAACCCGCGCTCCCTCACCGCCAATCTCACATGCAGTCTCGTACTTCATACCTGATTAGGGAGAACTGGAACAACAACTTCTATGTATTCTTCGCACGTGTGTTTTCTTTAAAAAAATATAGCGTCTTTGTTAACCTATAGGTTAAGGAGCAATAAAAGGCTAGGATATTACCGACGTGGCATGACTATTAACGCAACGACTTCTCGCAACGTTGTGCTTCGAATACACATTCAGACAAGCACTCGTTAACGTTTACAAACCATTTCGACAACTGGAGAATGGCCGTCTCGAAATGCTGCATTGAAGCATGCGGCATTCCTTCGAACAAAGCATGCTCCACTTTTGCTGTGCATTGAGCAGCAGCGTGCCCTCGAGGTGTAAAGTCGAAGCAATCGACAGCGTGCAGTGCAGACTTTGTTCGGCGCACCCATAATAAATGTTCAATACCACACCTCGGCATACATGTCGGGTGAGGCTTTCTCGGGTTGAGCCTGACGTCTCCTTCAATTCCAATCGCGTCTCACGTAAACTTATCTATATAGTAGCAACCTGTACGCGTGTCTGATGTAAATATTATTTGAGTGCAACAATAAGCTACGCGAGACACATTTGATGTTACAAACAACAACAGCTACATGCGTGACGATGGGATATGAGGTGTTTCACTTGATGTTACAACATGTGGTGTGCGGTGGTGGTGGTGGTGGTGGTGAAAAGGCTAGCCGGTGTCGGCCTCACGGAGGTGGGTAATATCACGACTGACGCCCTGGGGGAATGTGCCTCCTGGGCAGACTTCTATAAGGGAAGCCTGCCGACATATGTCTGAAAGCGTCCGAGGAAAACCTAGGGAAAACCCCAGACAGCACAGCCGGCACCGGGATTCGAACCCGGGCACCTCCCAGTCTCGGCGTGACACGCACCCGTGACGTTGCTTTCGCTATAGGAACGCACGTTTGACCAGTAGTATATGCACCTGTAACATGGGGCCGTTGCTGGACAGGAAAAAAAAAAAAAAAATTCTACCACCCGATAGTGTCAGTAGCACCGGATTTCCCCCCACCCCCGGAATCCAGGAAAGGCATTTAACCCTAAAAGGTCAGACAAATGTAGAGGAGATGGTGTTGCTGTACACTCAGTTGTCTCGCGACGTAAACCCCCAATTATTATTATTAGTTATGTTGCTGTACATTTGGTGACCCCAAACAACGAACACCACGGTCCTATATACTAGTCATGTACTGTTTCCACTGGACGTTCCGCGCGTTACCCAGTAGCAGCATTATTACCCAGGAGTTCATAGCGTTAATGTATAACGTTGTGCGTAGACAAGATGAACATAGAGAGCAGTGCGACTTTCGAATAGTGATAGTGACACTTATCTATACATGGAGACCCTTATGTTTTCGAGTTTCATGTTTTTTCATCTCGGTGATCGTAGGGAAAAAAAACTCTACTCGGGATCTATTTCAGCCGCTGCAATGTAGAGTAAAATGCGGCGATATTGCGTGGGAAAGGCAGATTTTCAGGTGAAAAGAAGAAGAAGGAGAAGAAGAAGAAGAAAAGATCGCATCTCAGATTTCAGAGGTACACGAGATGTCGAGCGACTGTGCTGAAATATTAGTGGCAGAATTTACACTTTCGCGCGTATATTCGTTTTCGGGGGGTTTCGGGCGGTTTTTAAGGGACGGCATTGCAGATCGGGGGAGGGAAGTAAAGACCAGTTTCATCGGTTTTAACAACAACAACAACAAAAAAGTACGATGCTCCACCAAATACACGCATGTTTACTGAAAATATCTTGAAGCTACCTGCCTATATATCCCTGAAGATGTATCGAGTATAGCCACTCTTGACGAGACACAGACGCGATAAAGCCACGTTCCAGTTTTCTTTGTCTATGCATTCATTTGCGGGGACGTGAACGAGAGCACGACGCACCATATCGGGACGTGCTTTTAAGTTTCAATCGTCCGTTCTCACGAGTATGGTACAAGAACAACAAAACGTGGCAACATTATGACTTTTTTTGACTACTTTTTTTCTTACTTTACAAAAGTAGAGTTTTTCTTCTTTTTAGCCACGACTAAATCGGACTCGCTACTCCAGTACACCCACGTAGAGCACTGCGTAGTTCACTGCGTAGTTCACTGCGTAAGAAAACGACATTGCCCGTTTCTACCTATCCGTGATTTGATATACTGTTGGAGACAGTGATATCCCAAAGCCCCCCCCCATGTTTGGCGACCCCCCCCCCCCGCATCTTCTGTGCACCCCCTGCAGGGGTGCCTTTGCGATTTAAGCTTGTCAGCAATGATTCATAAGGCTGTTATAATGTTAATGAAACTGTAATATACCCCCACCCCTCGATTCTTTGCAACACACACCCCGTGCTTGGCATTATGAAGAAGAACAAGCATTATCTCGTGTTGCGTGGCAAGTTTTTGCCTTGGGGCGAACTCCAGATACCGTTGCGCGGCCGAGTCTCGCGAAGCGGAAATGACGTCATTTCACGTATACCGCACGCCTCAGTCCTCGCAGTATTATACACAAAGGGGGGAAGTTTGCAAGACAACTCCTGGGTTGTAACACAATGAGAAATTGTTTCCTGCATATTGATCCCTTTAATTGGGGTCAATGACAGGCGGGGCTGAGGTACCTGTCATTCCGTCCACCGTAGGGTCAAAGTCCCGCGACGCTGTTTACAAGGCTGAAAAACAAGCAGAAAAAAAAAACGAAAACAGCAAAGCAACGCATTGTTCCGGTTTCGTGACGAAGGTAGAATGAACGGAACTCACAGTGAACAGCCTCCGATGTCGCCGAATAAAGCAGACGAAAGCTAACCTCTCTCTTTTCTTTTTTCCTTTGTGTTTCTTTCTCAAGCTTTGTCTGAGAACACGGTTACGACATAACCCACTTTGCTAATGAGTGGCTCGTTTCGTCAATGCTGTGTCCGTTTCACCTGTTGTCGTTTGCTTACATTAATCAAACAGCCGAAAGAAAAAGAAAAATCGTCGCAAGACAAGGTAGAGTACAATTACTCTCGACCGAATTTCGGTTGGCATGTGCGGAACAGACGACCAGAGGAATCTACCGCTTGCGAAACGCGAAAGAAAAGCGACGGTATATTAGGTGAATTTAATCGCGTTTTATTTCGGCTTTAAGAAGCTCATTGCTGAACAGATACTATAATAAAGGTCATTACACAAGGTAAACCCGCCACGCAGCAAAATTCATCCAAACAGCTTACGTGGACGGGTTACCACACACGCCATTACCTGCAGCGATTGGAATTAAGGTTTTTCTTGCAGTCTTGCGAAACTCATTTGCCGGTATAGGTGCCCCTGACCTTGGCCCAAGAGCGATGCAGGAAGTCCGGCACGGAGTCGGGTGAGCACAACCTGTCTTCCGTGCATTCTATATACCATCGCGGAGTCGTACATGTGAAGAAACGCCACTTCCTCTGCAGTGTATAGCATAGCACTATGTGGATATACTTATCATCATAACCAGCAACATAATAACTTATCATCATAATATCATATATACATCATCATAATGCTGTCCTGCAATCTCCATTCCGTCAGTGACGAAACGGTGCCCCTTTGCAACGGGTATGTATACGCTGTTGTTCATTGGACATGTTTATAATATTGGCATTAGAGCCGTCCTGATGTCATCTTCCTCTTGGGACAATTTGACGTGACCCCAGCTAGCCTCCCCCCCAGAAGCACTATCTTAATATTGTACAATAGCCAGGGAAAAAAAAAAAAATTATACATTGAGTTACATATGTGTCCTCCATGGTTAGCTAAGCACATACTACATGATACATATACTACCGCTACTGATGTATTGTGTATACGTACTGACACGCATGGCTGATAATTTATTCCGTCGCATAAACGTTCCGTACTTCGAAGCTGTGCGGAAATATTATAGCTGAAAAAAATGGAAAAGGTGAAGCGGTGAAAAGTGAACTAGTAAGATTCTATTTTAAATCCTACATTGAAAATTCGACTCTCTTTTGCGCAACCTGGTGAGCTTCGGGGACTTCTGTGTAAGGCGAAATTCATATTCTCGAAAAAAGGAAAATCAAGGAGGATGCCCGATTGCCTCGTAAAGAGATATGCTACTCAAGATACACGGGTTTTGGATGCCTGGACAAGTCGTTTAAGGGAAGGCGCTACCCTCCCTCGTGATGGCTCTGACCTGCATAACGCCAATTTATTTCCACAAATTAAAACGTGACGTGCACTAGGACCCAACCAGTTTTCCTTGTTTCATCTTTTCTTTCCTAGCACGTGAGCTACCGCAGTACTTCTCACCTCGACTAATATCCGTTATTACTTACACGTGTTTGCTTCCGCGTGAACGTATAGCCCCGCGTTCCGGTTCATTGCACCTTCGGTTAGGTGAGCGGGGGCCACTTCAACAACATGTTCAGAAATCATCATGCACGGTCAAACGGCGCTGTGACGAAACGGGTCACAGCAGAATCCCCCCCCCCCCCCCACACACACACACATCGTCTGTGGCCACCATGGAGCAGCTTCCTCATCACAACAGTCAAAAATGTCCGTGAAAAATATGGGTCGTGATCCGCATCCTTGTGTCATAGACACGATGACTTGCATTTTCTTTCTTTCTTTTTTTTTTTCTTTTGCTTTGTTGCCAGGAGTCGTTTTGCAACTGATGGGATGCTTTCAATCACTCAGGGATTGGGATGAGCACCTGTCAGTCAGTTCCCAGGCATTTATAACGGGCTGATGCCATACGTTAAAAGTACCTGACAAGCCTCACACGCCTATTTTGTTTTCGATGGCTACGACCTCCCGTTCATCGTCACAGCTAAGGTTCTTTGAAAGTGTTACTCGAACAAATACATAAAAAACGATCGCTTTGAGAGGAAAAGCTTGGAGGCAAATGTTGTCACGGCTCCTAATGAAATACACAGTCATGTCAGACAGGCAATCAGCTCGGTGATAACGACACCACCACGTACGTGGCGTTGCTTTGGTGTCCCAAAGTCCCGAACAAGTAGCGTCGCCGCCATTGCGCATGCTCAGTACCCAAACCGCGCCTCGAGTTTTTGGTGTGCACGCTATTTTTCGCAAACAGCGTGGGGTCCTAAAGCAGGCTTACCGTCGCTTTCGCGGCCGGCAAGTGTATCGTCTGCATTCGCGTGACTCTGTCGTCTGCAAACTGCCGAAGACATTGACAATAGCAAGGAGTAAATGTTTTGTTTTACGATACCAGTTATTTTTACTACTAACGACGCAATATGCTTTCGAAAGACGCTTGCGTTTTATGTATTCATTTCTTTTGTAAGTTTCGGTTGTTAACCACTCGGCTTAGCGGCGCTGTAAGCGAGTACTTCAAGTACTTCATGGCACTTCAAGCGGATACCGCTCTGCGTGAAAACCCTACTATTTTGAACCGAACTTCTACAGTCCCAACTATTCTGTAAGACGCGCATTATTGCGTTTTGGGTCCCTTATTCTAACGCACCCTATTCTATCACACTCTACTTTCTCGTTTCTTCGCTCGCGTGGTCAAAAAAGCTCTCTGGACGCCTTGTACGAACCTTTTGCAGCACGTGTAACGTAGAATTGAGGAAACGAACTCGCATACCGGAAGAGCCCGCGTGAGACGACCGCACGTAAATTTCGGGCTCCAAAACGAAGGCCTATTCAAAGACGAGTCACGCCAATGCTCCACGTACAATGGTACGCTCACAAGAAAGGTGCACGCTGTAAAACCTAAACGAGGCGCAAGACAGGAAACTGTTTCGCAAAGGCACGGTGGTCTATAGGCTGCTTGTTGGTGCCCCCCCCCCCTCAGCTAAATAATAATAATAACAATGGTTTTATATACAATACACAGCATAAAATTCGATATGGTGTGACGATGAAACTCCCCATTCATCATCTTAAAAATAAAGTTGTTGTTGTTGATGATGATATGATGCGAGACAAGAGAGCAACAGAACAACAAAGTAATCTAGACGACAGCAAAACAGGTAGAGGCACAGCAAAAATAAACAATTGAAGAAAACAAATACAGAACTAAACAACGTAGGTAATCATATTCGGAGACTATATGGAAAGATGCAGACTAGGTGAAAGAATATTGTATAACTTGTTATACAATAAGAGGAGTAAGAGGAAGGTGCGTGGCAAGTTATTATGTACACCTCACGTCAAAGTTAATAACAACACTGGAAAAAAATATGGCTCATTTCCCAGCGTTATAACCACCACCCTGGGGAAACTGGAGGAATATTAGTGAACAAAATCCTTGCGTTTAAACTAACAGAATAATTTTGTTCAATTAAGATTTCCTCATAGTCCTAAGGGTTGCTGTAGTCGCGCTCGGGAACAAGACCAATTTTTTTCCCCAGTGTTATTATTAACTTTGACGGGAGCTGTACAGTACACAAAACTGATTGAATTGAAGTTATAGTGACAGAAGCACAGAGACAACAGCTTTTGTATAACCATATGTGTTAACAACAATTGTGTAACAATATGGTTGTATTTATGTTATGTAGCTAACTTACTTTCGTACTTATCGATGATGGGTTGTGATGTTGATGTTACGGGATACGGCGTTGATGGGCTATATGGTATTGATGTGGTGGGCTGTGAATAAGGCCCTCAACGATGTGATGTCGAATGAATTTCTAGAAAAGTGGCTACCTATAAGTGGCTACGACGCGACACTTACTGCAGCCTGGTAAAAGCAAACATTAGCAAATATGAGCAAAAATAGCAAAAAATAGCAAAAGCAAATATTTAGGTGGCCTCGCGTATTTTCGCTTCAAAGCAAATGTTTGACGGCTTTCCCGAACGACGTCACAGTTGAGTTGCGGCGACGTCAAGCCAACAGAAGGCCTGGTTCCTCCGCAAGGTGGACATCGTGGTGATTTAACGCATAAAGCTACAATTGGATACTGTGTGGCTAAAGGTGGCTTGTATCTTGTCTTTTTTTTCTTTATTTCTTTCAGGCTTGCTTAATGCCTCCTCTCACTCCTTCGCGCGTGGCCTTTCGCACGTGGATGTCACCCAATTGCAGCAGATGATTTCAAACAGAGGCTTTCTATGGCTACAAGTGGCTCGCATGTGGCTTTTATCCATAGCACGTGATCCGTAACCACGGCTCCCGAGGCACGGTCGTGATAGGTGCACTTAATTGCTACGTCACGCCGCGTGAAGCGATCCTGTTTTTGTTTCTTTGGTTTTTCACTTGATGCTGTTGCATGTTTCCGTGGCAGACAGAAGTAAGACGGGGGTGAGGGGGGTGATGTCTCGAAAATACGTCATTTACTGATCGGGTCCTGTTCAGTTATGAATTTGGAAGCACGCAGTGCAGTTTAACGTCGTGAAACACGCCCTCGTTCGTGTCCTACTTGGAGCGAAAATAGACTGGAGACTCATGCGCGCGTGTCTGGAAGCACTTTCGTTAAAATATGACACGCGAGGCTCTCAGAACAATGGGGATCGAAGCCGGAACTATAAAACGGACACGTATTACTGTTTTTGCATAATATACAGGGCACGTTTTCATTTTCAGAAATCTATGCTGCGTTTTTCCTTATGAAACTGCACTGCACATACCTGCACGCAATATAGCCAATGATTTATTCATACTCCCCTCTCCCCCTATACGCTCCCCCCCCCCCCCACGAAATGTTTGGCGACAATCATCTCCCTTTCTTTTCTCTGATCCCCTACAAGAGAGGGCGGGGGGGGGGGGGGGCTTGTTATTTCAGCACTAGATACATGTCGGCAAAATAAAGCTATTACAACGTAATGATTCCCAATTTTTCTGCCTTCCAGTTCGTGATTTTAGATAAGCCACCGATCCGCGTTATGCGAAATTGCAAAATTGGGAACACTCTTTTTAATGAGCCTTCCGAGACACTTCCCCGAAGAGAGACCGAGTGCCGAAAAATTGGCGCCGAATAGTCGGGCCAAGTTAAGCACGCAATCATATTTAAGCGTGCGAGCGCGCAACGGAGCGAGCGGGCAACGTGTTCGTTCCATTTCTTGCGATGGGGTTCGGCTGACCAGAACAACCTTGCGCGTTATAACCATCCGAGGAAAGAACGATCCGTCTTTTCCCAGATGGTTTTGCGCAAGACCTCCCATTACGGCACACAATACGGGTCACAGAAAGCAATGGTCAGCGCGCGCAGCTGAGAAATTAGATTGCCCCGTTGCGAGTGCGTGTGGGGAGCCACATACGCCAGCGTGGGCACTCTTCTATGCGTGTTGTCATTACTGTGCAGGTGTCGGTTAATGCGAGCGTTAATATATGCCCTGGATGCGAGTGTGTTTGTGCAGGTTATTGCACGTATATACGCTCGAAGGAAGAAAAAGGAGTAAAATATAGACTTCTACCCGAAAAACGTCATCATGACGTTGGTAGACAGATTGAAACCGAAACAAATCGGAAACAAAACGGAAGGGCAGGGCTGGGTTCCACGAATGGGCACTTGTTCGCTGCATCCTATTGAAAGAAATGTAGGACCGAAGGTCGCGTGCCTTTCAGGGACCGTCGTAATGCCCTCAAGATCGTGGCTTTCTTGCGCCAGCTTGTTCGCCCCTAGCTTCGAGCGTAGTTCAACTCTACCAAATTGGTGGCGCTCTCGAACACTATGACGTCATTTGTTTACAAACAGGGAGAGGTCATTTAACTCCTGGAGCAGCGGTTTATCCAGAACCGCAAACAAGGGGGGGGGGGGGGGACGTAATTGCATTTACGTTCAGACAGCTTTATGCTAAAGCAGAAATAAAACACCCCCCCCCTTAGGGTGTGCACGTGAAAGAAAGGCAGGGATGTTGCCAAACATTGGGGCGGGGGGGGGGGGGGTAAATCACTGGTGCGGCTCATTTTCTAATTTTAATTTTGCTCTCACAGTCCCACGTTGGCGCTCACACGTGAAAACGGTTGGTTCGCGTACTTTAGTAAGCGGTGTCAGGACATCTCCTTGCGCGGTGAGCGACCTGTTCCTGTTGACGACAACCTCACGAACACGATGACCAGAAAATATGATGCCTTGACTCCTTTCCCCGTTTTAGTTTCCATTTTAACGACGCGAAGCACCGCGATAAAACCCGAATGGACACTTTTCAAAGGAACCGGCAGACACACGCGCGAATTTTCGTGCGAAATGAAACGACCTATCATCCAGCTGTAAGGATAAAGTTGCTCTTCGTGAATTTCCCTTGCCCACAAAAGTTTCTTTCGGTGCGTCGGGCCACTGCCATCATGACTCGCTTTTCAGTCCGTACCTCAGGAGCTGCTGCTAACGGCCGACGGAGTTATCAGCGATAACGGATGATTGCGGATTATCATTGCGGGGCGTCCACGGCGCTTCCGGGATCCTCTCCACACAGATTGAGCGCCCAGACTGACCTCGGCAGCGAGAGCCGGTCCAAAGAAGAGCTCCGTTTTATTTGAAGAGACACACATAAGGCGAACAAATATAAAGCGCTATTGTTGTCCAATGTAAAGACGCTCCAGCGAACGAAGAAAGATGAGAGAAAAAAAAAAAGAGCGGCAGTGGCCCCTCGACAACACTGCAGAACTGAAAAGACGAGACCTCGTTCCTCACCTAATTGAAGCCCAGTTTTCTTTTGTGCGCCGCGCGCACGACTGCATAACTCATACGCAGAGAGCAAAACGACGATAGTACGGAGGAATTCACAATTTCCAGGATTTTTTGGGGGCTTCGCGTGTCTCAAAGATGCACACAAAAAACAAACAAAAAAAAGTCCTAATAAAGGCTGCGCGTTAAAGGGGCACCAAAGTGCAAACATTTCTCCTCCTGAATAAAAGATGCAGTTACCTCGAGACTCACACAAAAGGGATTCACCCGTGTCGTTCGTGATTTATGATCGATAGGAAGAAACGCAATTTCCGCTTTCCCTCCCCCTCTCCTTCTCAAAATGGCCGGCAATGCGAAGCGGGCTCGCATTGGCTCTCCTGAAACGGTTTGTCCAATCATCGCGGGGGACGGTTTGAGGAGACCAATGAAAGGCCCCTCCGCGTTGTTAGGCTTCTTGGGAAGGTGAGGGAGAGGGAAAGCGGAAATTGCGTTTTTTTCTATCGATCATAACTCATGAACGACGCAATGGATGAATGTCGGTTCTTTTGGGTCGCTGTCAAAGTAACGGCATCTTCGATTGGTTGATTGATATTTTTGCACTTTAACGTCCAACGTGTCGTAATGAACATAATCAACGTAATCAACAACGTGTCGTTTTAGAACTTTTTTTGCAATCCCGTTTTCACTACATTCTGACCATAGCCCAAATATATATATATATATAAAGAGGGGGAAATTTTATAATTCACTTTATAATTTTTACTTCACTTTATAATTCACTGGCTTGCACTGTGGCATTGAGGAGTGCTCAGTCACCCTCCCAGGTGTATATCGCTCGCTGAGTGACCCCTGGTTTGCCAATCCCGAACGATGCGCAGCTACCCAGGGCTGACGAGCCGCAAACACGGCGAAACACGTGTCCTCTGGTGCTGTCGCATCGTTCTTTTTTTTTTTTTTTTTTTCAGTTCGAAGTCCAGGACCTTTGAGGAAACTTTACAGCTCTTCCACAACAAACATAAACATAAACAAACAAACTGGTGCTGTCTAGCAGGCGGAGGAGTTTTAATTTGCTCCCATCGAAAAGCGGAGCTGAAACTGGGCGCCACACGTACTTTCGGTTTCATATAACTGGTTGCATAGTAAGCATGGAACGTTGTGTCGATATTGCCGATATTTTTATCCCAATCGAGGCTATCGGAGTATCAGAGTATCGATGAAATGTCGATGTTTTTCTCGCAGATTTCATACCGACAAATATCGATACAAGACAAATGAAGATGTGTCCGGAGCGGAAATACAGGGTGATTACTGATTAGTTAATTGCACGATGCTAAGGCGGTACAGAACATCACACAACTACCGTCAGCGTTCCGGACGAAAATCATTCTCCTTCGGAGCAGGATCGATATGTATACCGATAAAATGCCGACATACATCGATTGATATCGATTGGTTTCTCGCGGGTGATGATATATATCGATATATTATTTTTGCTTTTAATCGCTATTTTAATGGATGTATAACAATAATCTGTTCTAGATATCGACAATCAAAATTCCGAAACTTCTTCACCTCTACCGCATAGCCGTTTGAAATGCAGCTTCAGAATTCCCAGATTTCCACACCCCAACGTTTACATAACGTGACGTCAGCAGACTTCTCGTTACCCTCCTCGAAAGATTCCCATTCATCGCCGTTCTTTAATCTTTAGTTTTAGTTTAGTGTTGTTACTACTGTTTGACGTTGCCGCTTTCCGCTGCACCCCTGCCAGCGTCAGTGGGTAATTCGTGCAAAAACAAACAGCGAATGAGCCGGATGTCATGTTCGTGTAATGTCGTTATATGGTCCCCTTCCTGCAGCAAACCAATGACATTGAATTTCCGGTGTAACGGTGGCATTTGTATCGCTAATTACCAAAATCAGCGTATTAACACGTGTAAAAAACATTAACGAACGCCATCTCTTCTGTGTAATGGGTGTGCGTGGTTCTTCGATGTCATTCAAGCATAAGCAGAGCGTGAACGGTATTAAACCTTTGTGTCTGCCGTACGGTTCTACATTCTACAT
This sequence comes from Ornithodoros turicata, assembly GCF_037126465.1. Classification (NCBI taxonomy): domain Eukaryota; kingdom Metazoa; phylum Arthropoda; class Arachnida; order Ixodida; family Argasidae; genus Ornithodoros; species Ornithodoros turicata. Next base: position 20,232,162 of record NC_088210.1, on the reverse strand, counting down.
ATCCCCGCACGTCCCCGCGTATGGGTCCCCTAAATAGCACCGGATATCCGGCACAACGCAGCTGGCCGATAGACCCCAGGTATTTTCATTGAGAACGGGACAGGATCCGTTCTGGAAACTCGGCACTTTTTTTTTCTTTTGTGTGTGTGTGTGACCGCCCGCTCTGTATGAAAGTGGCAAAAGAAAAGACATGTCTGGCAAAAAAAATTAAAGAAAAGAAAGCTATGTACACAGGTAACTTATATACCCTTGGGTTCACCAGTTCTATACTTCGTTAGTGTTTTGCGTTTAGTGCGATAGGTTACGTTCGCAAGCAACGGCGCTCGCAAATTGACCTGCACACAGGAGAAAGGCAATAAGCATTGTGAAAACACAACGAGAACACGTTAGAGTGAAGAGCAAAAAAAAATAAACGTTTCCCATAACGGGCGTGGTCAAATCGGCGTCACAATACTTTCGGTGTATAACGGCTTTCTGGGACGAGGGAGATTGGAGGTCCGGATATAGCGATCACTCTCTTCCGTTAAATTATAGCATATTCTCCGCAACGTCGTTACCTCGCAAATGGCGGGACTTCCCCCACACGGTTCCCCTCTTCCTATGGCACCATATGGTTAGTGAAGGCCACGGTGTACTAAAAGGATATTTTTTTATTACATATGTTACCACGCAGAACGTAAATTTGGGTGAATAGCTCGAAAAGGCTAAATTACACGAGACATTTAAATATAAGAATGCTTCAAAATACGGCAATGCTACGGCAGTGCTGCTGCAACGATGAAAAGCACGTAATACCAGAAGTTAGATGGAAAGCACGCCCGTGAAGGTACCTTTCGAGGAAGACAAAGGCAACCTGAGCTGATTGTCATATAACAATAACAACGTATAACGAATCCCCCCAAAAATCGATATAAAGAACGTACATAAGAATCAATGCCTGTTCAAAGAAATGCTACATCTTGCTAAGGGTATACCTTGATTCCGCACTCCACACTTTCACCTTGTCTGGGGTATTGTGAACTCCTCCTCGACGGCATGGAGATGCCTCTTCATACCCTTCTTTTTCTTTATTTTTATTTTTTTGTCTGTGCGCATAAAATCTTCCGCGATCTATGACAAGAGCAAGCCTGGGAAATGCGTGTAGATAGGTGCCTGTGCCCATTATTCCTCAGATCACTTAGGCACCTGGGAACTCCGCTCCAAGGCACTCTTCGAAGACAAGAATAACCCTGGGCGCTGCCAAAATTTGAGGGGCATCTATATAAGCACGATCCTCATTCATAACGGAACTCCCTGGGATAACCAGTCGGGGGCAAGAGGCGCAATGACCTGCGGAATCTCTGGGTGTCGCTTGGCAACTGCCTATATAGTGTCAACTACCACGTAAAGAGTGACTCTCACCTCGAGCTTCCTTGAGTATTCTTCTGTAAGCCTCTCATTCTGCCGGCTCAGGTCGGAGTTCCGTTCCAGAAGTTCCTTGCCAATCTCCGCTGCCAGAAGGAGGTCTTTCTCTTTCTGCGCCAATTGCGTGTAGACATCATCCGTATCTCGTGATTCTACGTCGCGACCTCGTATCTCGTGCAGGTAATCCTCAAGTTCGCCCAGTACAGGGGAGTGACTAGATGCACTGGGATGCATTCCTACTTGACACAACACACATCACAGACACGACTTCACAGGCAAAACACGATCGATGCACTGAAAAAAACGAGCTTCAAAAAAATTATAGCCGGTCCGATAGTACGTGTGAATCTGCTCACTTATCTAATAATCAGCGGCTGTCGACGATACGAGAATGACAACGACACAACAGACAGAGCTAGTGCACAGCCAAGGGCCATGTTGCATTTGCGGCCGGTTAGCAGAACGGCCGTCCCGCTGCCTTTGACAGCAGCAGCATGTGCCTTTGGCGCCGATTTCAAGCCACCTGGACGCAGCCGACAAATAATGGTTCTCCCGCCTAGCCAGGTAAGTTCCATGCAACGTCATTTTGTCGTAGCATGCCCAAAGCCAATCAAAAATCTCCCTCCCGAGAAAAAGAGAGACAGACCTCTGTAAGCGGCGTAGGGCAGCTGGCGCCATCTAGAGAAGAGGAACCTGTGATGCTTAGACGTCTGCCCTGCCCTGAGTCGAAAGGGGAGAGGTGCTCTCTCTCACTCGCATGGAATGGAGTGGCGACAGCGAAGTTACTCCTGAGGCGCTTGGCGCTTGATATAAGCGCCCATGCACCCTGTCTTAAAAGGGTTTAGGTACTGGAACTAACGAACTAACTAACGGTGGAGGAAGCACAAATCGTGAAGAAACAACAAACATTTTAACTAGATTTTTTCCCCTTCGGGTATTTCTTGTGTAATTTATGAGTGCGTATTTTTTTTTCTTCTTTCTTGTATTTTATTAGTCCCGGAGGCTATGGCCAACCTTCTACCGGAAGTCGAGCATAGCCCGCCCTGACTCAAAATGGATAGGACATGACTACTATTGCTTCTAGTACTACTACGGTGCTAGGGACTGGGCGCCATCTGGGGACGAGAGAACACAGTCGTGACGATAGCTACATAGGACGAATGTTCCGCCACATCCGGTACATACGCACTAGAACCTCATGGATCAAAAGAATCAACGAAATAGACCGGATGTACAGCAAGGGAACGACAAGACAGAAAGCCAAAAGCGAAACAGAGTGGGCAAGGATAATCGCCAAAGAAATTAACAAGGTAGAAGAAGAAAGGTGGTGAACCGCAACGGGTAAAAAGAAGAGCATGTACTTCTACAGTGGAAACAAAGGTCAGCGAGCACCAGAAACGTTCTACAGGAGCGACCACAGAAGCGGACTCCTTTTTCAAGCCCGGACTGGATCCCTATTAACTAGACGGCGAATACAAGAATTGTTCCACACTGACAGCGCGGAATGCGCCATCTGCAACACCGGGGAAGACAAGGACCTCCGACACATACTATTCTCTTGTCCGACACTGGAACAAACAAGACCGAAACCGGAACCAATGTTCTCGCTATTGGGCTTTGGCAGCGACTACTCGACACCGAGCATAGAGCAGACAAAGCGCCACCTGTAAGCCTGGCAAAAAAGCGTCGAGAGAAAGTTGACGATATTGTAGTGTTTCTTTCTTCTTTTTTTCAAAGACTTTTCCTGTCTCTACGCCTGTGAAGCTCTTACACGAGCTCTGCCCTGATTCAAAAGGGATAAGGGATCCTGATCCTGATCCTGAGGAATCGGAGGAACCTCCAATAACAATATCAAAACTTTCCGACTTCAAAATTTTACTGTCGCCCACACACACACAAAAAAAAAAGAAAGAAAAGAACAAAAAGAAAAAATGCGTCCACAGACCTATAAACGGAGAAAACAGCTGATAGGTATGGTTCATTTTACCTGCAACCGTATAGCTGTCGCCGTATTTTCAGCAGAAGCAGATCGAGTTGTAAGGGCAATGAAACAATGAATGAAGGGGCGTATACAGCTCTTATTGTCCACAAACATCGACACTGAAGGTGTTGGTTGTAGTAGCGAATCTGCTTGCCATAGTCGGCCACGCTTGCAACATGACGCTAACGCGCGGGGGAGTAGTGCGTCCTGGGCCGATTTCACAGAGAACTGTGCCGACATTTGTCTTAACGGGTCTGAGCAAAAACCCAGGGAAAGTACATAGACAGCACAGCCGGGATTCTATCGATTCTAGTGTTCAGTGGCCAATTGCCCACAATGAGCTATGCGCCACCTTTTTCTTTTTTGAGGAAGAAGAAGAAGAGGCGACATTAATTGACCTCTCCCTATTTGTAATCAAATGACGTCATAGCGTTCGACAGCGCCGCCAATTTGGTAGAGTTGAACTACGGGGTCCCGCCCGAGGTCCCGCGAAAAGGTCCCGCCCGAAAGCAACGGTCTTGAGGCGATTACGATGGTCCCTGAAAGGGACATAACATTCGGTCCTATACTTTTCTTTCAGTAGGAGGCAGCGAACAAGCACCCATTCGTGGAACCCAGCCCTCCCCTTCCGATTTGTTTCGGTTTCAGTCTGTCTACCAACGTCTTGATGACGTTTCTCTGGTAGAGGTCTATTGTCGAGGCCTGCGGCGAATGAGGTAACAGTATATTCACAGTCACAGTATATTTGGGGTCCGCCCGAATCTAGCATAAAATGAAATGTATCACATTACGAACTGCAGCAAAATGCTGGCGAAAATCTGTCACTTTATTGTGTAAGAATCATGGATGCGCGCTCCATATAAAACGAGAGCACGAGAGACGATATTCCATTCTACTTGGTCAAAAGCCGATGAGTCGGAGCTTGCCAGCATACGTACACAGGTCAAGGTAAGTTTAATTCATCTTGTAGTTTCTTGTGGTTTTGTAACGATAAGACGGTGGCGGTCTGTCATTTCCAGTGGTATAGTTGCACTAGTTGTGCCTGAAGGAATGGCAAGGAACATTCTTTTACCCCCCCCCCCCCCCCCCCCCCCATTTTGCGTTGCGCACCTGTGATTTCACTCTCTCAAGCACTGCACCTCACCTATATAACTTGAACTTCGAAATATCGGCAAGTTTTCTCGGCTAGCCATAGCTCATGAGCCCGGATTTTTAGGCGCGAAAAAACCTTGTTTTAGGCGCCTATAAAAGCCGCTAAAAATCCCTATTTTAGGCACTAAAAGTTGCATTATAGGCAGACATTGTCGAGTTTTTTGTTCATCTGTATCACTGAAAGTGCAATACCATAAATGGGAGTTGTGACTGTCTTGCTAATCTTTTGCTGCACGAAATGCGAAAATTATCCATCCTACTAAGGCTTCTAGCCATTGCCACCGTTCGACGACAGTTTTCGGAAGGACTTGTCGCGGCCAGCATACTGTCGATACGCGAGATGGGTTTCGAGCACCGAAAGCTTTAGTATACCGCGCAAATTTCTTAGCCACCTTCTAGATTTCCACAAGGCTCGCAACAGCAAGCAAATATGGGGGATCAAGACTGCTCACACTGGACGGGACAGCACTTTCGCTTGTGCGCTCGCGCACTGGCTGCACTGCACGCGAGAAGGGCAGCGTCCCCAGGTTGCCAAACTGTAGGGATTGTGCCTACCTTTGTACATCACATCTCCTCCCCAGCACTTTACTGTGCGTCAAATTCGTTGTAAAAAAGGAAACAGCAGAAACTGAAAGCTCTTTTAGATGTAAACACGCAATAGCACTGGGAGTTCTAGATTTTGAAAGAAAAAAAGAAAAAGAAAAAAACGTGCCTATATTTTATATAACGACTAAGCCACTGTATATACTGAGTAACCGATTTTCAATTCTGCTCCCTTGTTTCAAAATAGGTACTAACGCCGTAATAGGCTTTTATAGGCACCGTCAAAATGATACATGAGGTTTCCCAGCACCCAATTTGAGCTCCTCTACTGAAAATACACGCAAAAAGCAAAAATAGGTATTTGCCTAGGAATCCGGGGTCTACAGTCGTGACCGTCCTCTTTTGACTTTGGTGACGCCAACCAAAGGAAGACTCTCAAATCACTAGTCTCCGTGCGCTCCGTAGCCTCGTTCCCAGCGACGACACAACAGCTAGGGTGGACTGCCAAAGTCGCTCTTCCCATTGAGATAAATACTCGCGGCCACCACCTTTAATGAGTATGACTGACAATAACGCACCATTCTATAACCAGCCATCCAGTAAACATGTGAGCAGCGTACCAACGTTCGAAAGATCAAGGAAAAAAGAAGACTGCTTGCTTCCGCGTGCGAGTGCTGGCCGACGCGATATCTGTTCGACACCGGTTCCCGAGCGGGATAAAATGAACCGGCATGAAATGAAAACGAACGGATACGGAAGTGAAGAAAACACATACGGGAAAGTGAAGGAACTCTGCAAATGACAGCCCACACTTACACAGTCCCTGTTAGTCCCTGTGACTACCACGGGGTGGCAGCACAATGGCGGCGCCCATTCTTTGAATCGCGTTTTTGAATCGCAAACACTGCAATCATCTGGCTACCTTGTGCAAACGATGTAAATTCATTGATAGCAAATAAGGAAGCACTGAAGTAAACCGTCGCGGTAACTTTGAAGAAAATGATCAGGATTTTACAAAGTAGCTGTTCAAGTGAGTTGTCTCGCCTATTTCTCTGTGCACATCTGAATTATACTTCCAGTTCACAACATAGCAAATTCACCACTTTTGCTGTCACTCTTGTTTTATGTAATAGCATGACGATGTTCCATCGTGTACACGTTCGATTTAATTCCGCTGTAAGTGCTTCTTCGTGTTTTCGGGCTCCTCCATCGAAACTAAATGACCCCCACAACGGTATACGTTTTCCCTGTGTCTGTGTGTTTCGACCCAGCAGGGAGTGTACTGCATCCCACACGTACCATTCCACAAAGACGAACATCCGTTGTTGTATTCTTGTCTTGCACATCGCGTGCCGATTTGGTATACAAGCAAGCGAGATGTTCTTGTTCATCACCTTGGAATTATTAGACAGTTTTATTTCCTTGTAGTGGGTTTGGTTGGTTCATAAGTCTTCTCTATTTTTTTTAGGTTCTCGTTTCACGCAGATGAGCATACACCCGATGTGGTGTTTTGCGCGGGGTTGCCGGTACTCTTTTAGTATTATTGATGTTGGTGCAGTCACGGAGCGCCTAAATATGTACAGATTCACCTTGTTTCGAGTGCGTGGTGTTTATCATGTGGGAGCTGCGGACAAAACAGAATCCCGACTTCGCAGCCCATCAGAGATATACTGCAACCGCGATGTTTAGAGACTGAGGCACGTGTTTTCAGCGTTTGTATGTGTTAGGAAACTGGTCTGGCCTCAATTTTTTCATGACGTGACAAGGGAAATTCGAATTTCTGGGGCACTTATATTTCTTTCTGTACCAATGCCTGATTTACGTGAGGCAGACGAAGCGTATGGCCCAGGGTCCCCACCTTTGCAAAGTTTATTTTTGCAGTTTTTTTTTCTCAGCTCTACTAGGTTGGTTACTTTATTCTAGGCAGACATGTTATGTTGCCCCATGCATAGGCTTTCAGACGATATTGCAAGTGGAAGCAGGCGTTATCAGATACATATGTCAAATGTCATATGTTATGTGTTCACTTCTTTTTCAGGTGGTGCATCTTGCAGCTAATCATTTAAAATTTTTGTACCGTTGAGAGCACACGATGGAGAAAACTGCAAAGCGAGAAGGCCGAGAGGCCATCGCGGTTCGTTCGTCCAAGCTCAGTCATCTTGTGTTAGGCAGAGGGAGCGTTGCTCTCACCAACAAGCACCTCGTGAGCCGCGACAGCCTCCTCGATGCCTTGCTTACCCTCTATGAAGAATGCAACACTGAGCAGTTAAAGAAAGAAAAGAATGTGTCCCTCTTCCTCGACAAATGTAAGCGTTCACTTTATATAAAGCACCACATTTGTGTGTGTGTGCAGTAAACAATTTTTTTGCACCACCTAAGCTCTTGCATCAAAGGTTTGACCCCTCAAAGCATGCTCATACTGTTGGGAAAAAAAATTACTGGGGTTGACAAAGCACGCACAGAAACAATCTAGTCAGGATGATTAGAAGAATGCTCTTTTTATGTCGTATATCTTTATAATGCAGATCGACAGGTTGTGGCTGAGCTCCGCCAACTCCGAGTCAGCATAGCTGATTTTGAAGTGAAGAAAATAATTGGGCGAGGCCATTTTGGTGAGGTACAGATGGTGAAGGAAAGAGCAACAGGAGATACCTACGCCATGAAGGTTTTGCGTAAGGCTGACACGTTATCTCAACAAAACGTGAGAATTTTTCGTTTGTTTCATGCAGTATACTCACGTTAATTCCAACTCCAGTGGACCACAGATTTTTGTTTGAATTATCAAGATCAGGCACAAGCCTGATTATAAGTAGGAACACATAAAACATTGGTGAAAGGACAGTCATCAAGTGTATTGCAGTCTGCAAATGGAGATTCACATAGAAGACACTTAAACAAGGCGGCTCGGTCCTCAAAACAATTTTCAGTGCCATCTGAAGCAAGCTGTTCTTTAGCTAAAAGATGCATCCGGAGGTGAGCAATGTGTTCAAAGCTGGGTGCCTCAAGAGATGGCTTCACCAACCTTCAGAGGCCATTTTCTGTGAATGAACAGGAACATTTTACGGACAAAAAGCATAAATTAGGCAAAAGTACCATTTGAATTAAGCAGCTTTCCGACCTGCTGGAAACGCAGCGGGCTAAACAAAAATTCGAAATTGACTTTGGAACACTTCTTCAAGTGTAACAAAAACAAAATTCAAGTATAACATACCCGTGTTTGAATTAACGAGAGTCTACTGTACTTGTGGGGTGTGTGTACATGTTTCTTTTAATAAAAGTTACCTTTAATTCTGCTAGGTGGCGTTCTACGAAGAGGAACGAGATATCCTTGCTCGTGCATCTCAGGGAGGGCCATGGCTAACAAAATTGCAATACGCGTTTCAAGATTCCTCTCACCTGTACATGGTGATGGAGTTTCTGCCAGGCGGGGACCTGTTGGGTCTGCTCGATCGCCACGATAACATCCTGCCAGAAGAAATAGCGCGGTTTTACCTGGCCGAGATTACTCTAGCGGTTCATGCGCTTCACTCTCTTGGCTACGTTCACAGGTGATTCTGCTAACCATGCATTCACACGAATGACATTCCACGGAATACTCCTGTGGAAGACGCGAAAAACGTCATAGCCAGCAGATATTGCGCAGCAGACGACAGGAAAAGTTGCTGGCGGTGTTATCTGCTAGGTGTCGTCTGCTAAGCGCGCAATATGGTACAGTGGGAGTGCTCAACGCAACACAGTTTTTTTCTTCCACTAGAATATTTCGTGGGAATGTCGCTAGTGTGAACACGTAACTTACGAGGACCCACGTTTGTAGCTTTGTATAGCACTCTCTCTTTTTCAGGGATGTCAAGCCAGATAACATATTGATCGACAGGACTGGACACATAAAATTGGCAGATTTTGGGTCGGCTGCTAAGTTGACTTCGAAGATGTCTGTAGGTGCTGTTTTTGCGTTGTTCTGGAATGTCAGCATCACAGTCTCTCTGCTTCCTGTAGGTGTGCAGCCGTATGCCAGTCGGAACACCGGATTACATAGCACCCGAAGTTCTGCGAGCCATGGATGTGGGACCGGGATCCACGGCTACCTATGGCATGGGTTGCGATTGGTGGTCTCTTGGGGTGGTCGCGTACGAGATCCTTTTTGGACAGCTGCCCTTCTCGGATGACAGGACCCTCATCACATACAATAACATCATGAATTTCAAGGTAAGCATGCACCATATCATATTTTCAGTAATTGCTTCCTTCCCATTTCATTCAGCAGACAATATCATCATCATTAGTGTCATATCATTACAAATTGCACGTGTCTATTGTATAGCATACTGTATAAACCGGATCATAGGTTGATCCTGTGTATAAGCTGACCCCATTCTGTGAAGAGAAAACTAAGGAAAAAATTGACCGGCTCAACCTATAGCGCAGTTTATATGGTAGTTGTAATACATCGTTTGCATCAGTCATCAATGCGTGGTCTTCAATACATCAGTACAATCAGTTTGGTACTTCACATCCTTCTTGGGTTGCGGCTTGAAGGGTATGAAATATGTATGACCTGTAGGAAAGATCACAATGCTCTCCAAATTTAAGATCCCCCATTTTTTTAAGCAACCCGATCTTAATGAGAAAGCATCCCTGGTATAAATAATGAAGTAAACTGCATTCTTGCACAGAAAAGCTTGAAATTCCCGGAGGATCCTGATGTGTCAGAGTCTGCTGTTGGCCTCATGAAGGGTCTTCTTGATTCGGCGGATAAACGTTTGTCATACGATGAGATCTGTCAGCATCCGTTTTTTGCCAATGTCAACTGGAACGAAATACGGAAAAGTGAGTATATCCTCATTTGCTCGAAGAATTACTTACAGAAAAGAAAATCTATACGATAGGTTGTCCATTCCACTATTCCAGCTGTTCCACCATTTGTACCAAATTTGGATGGAGCAGACGACACCTCAAATTTCGATGACTTCAAGCAGGAGGGTCCACGACCTAGACCTGTTGGCCTGAGGGATCATAAAAAGAGCTTTGATGGTGCAAACCTACCATTCGTAGGCTTTACGCATACCATGACAGCTACGGGTACAATGACCCTCAACAGGTAAGCACCTGGACTGGGGAACACGATAGGAAGCCTCAAGGTGCCCAAGAACATGAAAGATACATTCAGTCTTGCATGTTCTTAGGCACGTTAAGGCTTGTTGTGTTGTGTTGTGTTTGTTTGTTTGTGTGTGTGTGGCGACACGTGAGTTCCACAGGGAAGCGGAAGCCATTTTGTTGCTGCTCCACACCAGCACCATCCCCAGTTCAGGAGCAGAGACAGCTAACATAACAATGCTCGACGTGGAGGCCGTGGGTTGGGAAACGTGTGATTGTCATTCGGCACCGTCTATGTATTGTCCTTGAGAGCGCCCTGAAGAGGAAAGCTTGAGCTGAAGGCTGTCCAGATCTACCTTGGTTACCTGCTCGCAACAGGAGCAGCATTTCAGAGGGAGCTCGATAGATGGCATAGTGAGCACCGTTAGGTGTTTTGCAGAAACAAAATGGCTTCTTGTGCTCGCCCGTGGAACACAGTACCGCTACTTTGAAGCGAAGCTTACTTAGTGACTCTAGTGTGTTCGAGGCTTAGAGCAGTTCACCAGATGCTGCTGCTCTGCTGTATCTATGTGTGCATGCATGAGAAAATACGACGGAAAGGATGTGAATAGAGTATGTATCCTATTCGTTCAATGAGGTCGTTTGGCAGGTCGATAAGCCGTCACACTAACGGTTAACGCACTGGAAGAGTCGCACGGTTCAGTTCCTTCCGCTGTCTGGCTTTTCTGACGACTGCCATTTTCCAATCTTGGAACTGGGCCTTCACAACGAAAGGCATTTGATAGTGAAGGATTTATAATATTATTCACGTTCATTCAGGACAGCAAGTCTGCTCGACGTATCTTCGCCACTGAGAACTTCCTTTGTGGACAGCGACGCTAACAGAAAACGACAGGAGGAGCTGCAGGATCAAATCGCGGTTCTCACTGAGAAAGAAGAGCGTCTCCGCCAGGAGTCCCATGGTGCTCAAGCTCGCCTCAAGGAAAGCGTCAACCAAGTGGCAATGTTGGAAAGTGAGCTGGCAACGGTGGAAAAAGAAGTGGCTGACCTCAGATCGGACAACCAGGTGCACACTGGAGCAAAGTTTTATTTTGACCACTAATAGGGGAAAGAAAAAATGTTTGTTTTTCTCTCTCTCTCTCTCTCTCTCTTAGAACTTGAACAGCCTTTTGAGCATCGAACGAAAAAAGAGGGTCCTGTCAGAGGAAAATGCTCTGCAGCTGCTTGAAGCGATTAAGAGGAAGTACAGAAGGCAGGACGAACTTCTGCGCAGTGGGTGTCTGTAAGTGTCAGATTGTGAGCACCATATTCGCAGCATGTATCTGCACACGCACGTCTTTTCCTATATATGGGTAGCTTCTCTGGTGCGTTTGCCGCTGCAAGTCAAGAAACCCATGGGGAAGACGGTGCGGATGCTGCGGGGTCCGACACTGCTGCTCTGCAGGAGCAACTGACGAAGCTTGACCACGAATTGTCTGCTCAGAAAAAAATGTGTTCCAAGTACAGGGAGCAATTGAACTTGGTGAGTGCTCATAAATAATCGTTACGCTTTAGATGCGAAGGTTTTTCTCTTCTTGCAACAGGTCCTTGCAGAAGGGAGCGTGCAAGAAGTGAAGATGAAACAGAAGAACAGTGCTGAGTATGTCGAAGCATTAAAGAAACAAGCAGCCGACGTAAGCCCCCATTATTTGTAGCAGCTCTGTTTGCTGTAGTTCACCCGCTGATTGCTATGTCTTGTATAGCATCGAGGAAACATCAGTAGCTCTTCATTCCCAGGAAGCATCAAATTTTCTTGTTTTGCAAAGATACTTCTGTTTTGAAATTCTGCATTGCCACTTATTTCCTGCACTATATCATAGTTGCATAGTCTTTGCTGCAATTTGGGAGTACAGATCTTAACAAAAAAAATCTAGAAAATCTTGGGGGGGGGGGGGAATCTTGACAGATCTTGACAAAAAAAAGAACGAGGTTGCCGTTAGGTCCTGCGTGTAATTTCCAAGTAGCTCTATATCCAGAACGTGTCCGATGCTACATCTGGTGAGCTAAAACTGCTGCAGGACTTGCTTTCAAGGAAAAACTATAACGTTCTGGGAGGGGGGCCCAAAATGCAGGCACTGGAAAAGCAACAACTTGCTGAAGAACAGCTCACTCAGGGCTTCAAGCACATCCAGGACCTTAAGGATGAAAATGCTAACTTAAAACAGCAGCTGGAATCATCCAGAAACGAGAATGGGAAACTGGTTGAACATCGTGCAGCATCTGCAAGCAAACCTGCCTTGATGCAGGATGCAAATGGAAATTGCGCAGAAGAGAACTTGTTCAGGGTGGGTGCTGCCTGCAAGAGATCGCACTCATTGCTTCATTAAGCAAGGGCATGTTTGCCTGTTTCCTGGAATGTGCCTTATCCTGAAGCACAGCGTACTGAAACATTGTTGCCTGCTTGGGGGTTTGGAGCTCAGCTACAGTTTCCTTTATTGCTGCATCTTTCCGTTTTGCAGGGACAGCAGGACCTGTCCAATTTGGAGCTTAGTAGAGAAATAGAACGTCTACGCTCAGTTGTCTCGTGTTTGGAAAGAACATCTCAGAGTGCAAGACCTCCACACTTTGCTGCCTGTGGGGATGCTGGTTTGGGTCCTGAAGAGGTATTCAGTTTACTGTTGCTGCGGTACTTTATCTAGACCTACCTAATAATAATAATTCTAATGATCATGTCATTGCAAGTGTTACTTGTAATTAATTGTCTTTTGTTAGTGTCATTTCTATTACTGCCACATTATGGGTGAATACTAATTTCAGCGTGAACGTGAAATCCACCGAGTGCGTGACCTGGATATGGTTAACAGTTACATACAAGAAATCGAACAGCTGAAGTCGGTAAGCAACTGTAGGTGGATATGTGAGAAATGGGAATATTAACTTGAATGATACTGCATTTTTAATATTTATGTTTATTTATTTATTAATATATCAGTTTGCTGATAAAGCAAACTGATAGCAATGTGAATAGGCATATAGTACTAACTTTCAGTGATAACTAAACATTTGTCTTGGAACCCTTGGCTCATGGAAAACAAGAGTTTAAATCTACATTATTATCTAAACCTGTATAGTTAAATCTATATTACTAGTTCATGCTGCCAAGGGATGCCCCTTGGCCCCTTGGCAGCCTGAACTAATAATGTCACACCAACTACCCCAACTTAGCACTTTGGTAAATCTATATTATTATGTGTTATTATTATTAGGCTGTGTTCCTTACAGTTGTGCCACAGTCAGTATGTGCAGGGTAATGTGCATAAATGCACGCTGAGGCATTCATTGTTCTCATGCTTGTTTCAGGAAATCAAGACACTAAAGGAACAGGTGACTTCACTAACCGATGCTGCATCAAAGACGGATGACGAGAAGTCCAAAATGTAAGATCAGTTATGCTATCGGTTATCAATTGTGTAAGTGAGAGTGTTTCAAGCGTTGTGGCAGTAACCTTTCAAGGGGGTATACAATAGACCTCTCCCGTCATACTGTTCGACAGCACCACCAATTTGGTAGAGTACCCACAGGCCACCGATTTGTTTCAGTCTGTCTACCAACGTCATGATACCCGTTTCTCGGGTAGAGGTCTATTCCGTAAAAGGGTGTGGGGAAATTTTGCATTCTAGTTTCCAGATTCCAGTATTTTTCCAGATTCAGGGGGTAACAATTGGGGAAATAAACATTTGCTCTAAATTCATGCAAATTCGTGTGGAAAAGCTTCCAGTATGCTAAATTTGGGGTTTGGTGCAAACGGTGATGTAATTGTGTTTACTGGCCCTTCAGGCTCGATTCATAATCTAAAAAGGCTCACATAAGAAAACTTACACATGGACAAGTGGACATTCCACATTCAGCTACGGACATTCTCGTGCTAACCCACGTTAGTGCGTGACCATAAAAACATGTAGGAAAATTACCTGATGTTTATTACTTAACTCACTACCTTTTAGCAACATGACATTGGTTAAATTGGGTGATTTAGTCATGCTCAGTTGATTCAGAGAGGTTTTCCAGGTGAACTCTTCAAATGTTACATGTGTGAGTGCAGTCTATTTAAGTCCTATTTAAGTCAGTCTAGTCTGGTCTATTGTTGAAGTCTATTTTATATATATAAATTCCCTCCCTTCGTAAGACTATTATGCCTTTGTAGGCATATCAGTCCTACCAGTCAGACAGGTCATCTAAGACGTCATGTTCTGTGTGCTTCGTAGGGTTGCACCTGAAGTGGTTGCTGCTTTAGAAAGGGAGCTCTCAAAAACAAAGGAGTTCCTGGCAACTTCCCGAAGAAGGTGTGCCGATGTGCAGCAGCAGTTAGGAAAAGTGAGTAGGCTGCCTATTATCTGCGTGGATCGTTTAAAGAAACTGTGGTTGCAAAGGAGCACATGCAGAATCCTTTTATTGTTTCAGCACGAAGATCAACTTTCCAAAGCCCAAATGGAGAGCCGCATCGCCCAGAGGGAATCTGCACGAGCGAAGGATTCTGAACGTGTTCTTAGGGAGAAAGCATCGGTCTTGGAAAAGGAAGTGGACCAAGCAAAAGCAAATGAGCGCACACTGCAAGACAAAGTTGCAAATTTGGAAGACAAAGTTCAGCGATATGAACAGGAAAGTGCTGGAGCCAAGCTGACTTATGAGGTGGGTCCTGTTGCTTTATTGGACAAGCTTGTGATGCCTGTTGCATTTGTGGTATGCATCATGTACATTAAGGGAAAAACACTGTCGTACTGACAGGACGTAACAGGTGGGATGCATGTGTATATAATGCGCCATGCCAGTGCACTGCGCAGTCTTAGGGATGTGCAGAGATTTTCATAAATGAATGCCATGAATTTTCATCCCATGAAAAAATGCACAGGGAATTCTGAAAGCTCTCTGGCTTTTCTCTGGGAATGTCATTCAGCTTGCCGTGTGACCGGGGTGCCAGAGCGTTTGCTTGCTGGATTTTGCAAGCCAAGTGCATTCAGTACATATTGCTCCCTAGTACTGTCAGTACTGTAAGGTAGTCATGAATTTTCAGATAGGTTCTTGGGGTCATGTCACATCATGGTGTCATGAAGTGTTACTGAATCCGCATGCTTGGAATTCAAAACTAGAATCTGTTATCTGCATGCTGCCAATAACTCTGGTTGTTACAGGCACAGTGTACCCGAGTTTACATTCCCATTTTCTGTCACATAACTAACCCGTTGTGTTTGCTCTGCCATTCCCCTGCCCTGTTTCTTTCTTCTCACCACATTTCTATGTCGGCCATAATACCAACATACAACAACATCAGACAGAACTGGCCAGGTTAGAAGAACGAGTCAGAATGCTGTCGGAAAACTCTGGCGTATGTAACGTTTCTCGTTTCACTTATTCCTCACAGTTGGAAACACTTGTGAGGGAACTTGTTGACCAAAATAGTTGAACGTAAATAGACTATTCAGTTACGTGACTAAGCCTAGTCTTAAAAGGGGCACTAAAATGCAAAAACAACTTGTTCTCAAATGTCTACTTGTTGTCTGTGTTTCAATTAGTACAGTGCAAGCAATCTTAGTTCACACAGCGCTTAAGAAAACCACAATATAAACAGAGCCAGTCCTTGGCGGCAACCAGTGGGGTCCTCAGGAGGCAAAGATTGGCAGACAGCAGGAGAAGCGCGTGCGCATGTGTGCATGTGGATTTGGAACAGGGCCAGTCATAGTGTTCCATACATGCGCGGAATGATGCGCATTGCTGCATTTTCCAATGCCGATTTACTGAATTGTAGCCCACAACAGTTATCACGAATGTTCTACTGACAATGATTATCCTTGGACAGCGACAGCAGTCTGCTTCACACTATGTTGGCAGAACTGCTCCATGGTGTGGCACATGCAGCATAGACTAAAAGCTTAGGGCTGAAGCAAAAAAGAGTATGGTACAATTCTGATTGCAGCTTCGTAATGGAAGTTTTGACAACAAGTGCGAAATTAACATAGCATGCAGCGTAATTTGAAGTGAACTTGTTTTCGCATTTTAGTGCCCCTTTAACGGATGTCGAAATATTATTTCTTGGCTCAGTCTTACCAGTGTCTCGGTGCTTACTATGCTTTTGTTTCAGACCACAAAAGATCTGGCCGCTCAATGTGTATCAAAGTCTGACGAATGTCGTGATCTGTCACTCAAGTGTCAGGTATTTAGTGATTTCAGTTCGTCCTGTGTACGTATGTGCAGGGTTCACCAAGATCAGGGTTTGTAATGGAGAAGCTAAAGTAAGCTAAAGTAGATGTCAGAGGACGTATTATGTCCAAACTTTGTCGATACTCCCACATACGCAATCAGTTTCCTTGCGGATAAATTGTGAAAATTGCTGTGTAACATTTTCAATCGGCTATACCTGTATCAGATGGCAACACGGTTGAACGCAGCATTGCATATGATATCGAAACCAAGTGAACAAGTGGAACTGAATGCAAAGGACTACTGTGCGAAGTCGAAGTCGCCTGCAATGCCACTTTCAACCGTGTCGCCATCTGATGGTTGAGAATGTTAGGCAGCGGTCGTTTTTTAATTCTCACGATTGATCCGCAGGGAAACTGACCAAGTGCCAGTATCGACATAAAATTTTGGGGCATAATACGTCCTGTAACATCTTCTTTAGCTTCTCGACACTGTTTTTATTTACAAACCCCGAAGTTTATCTTGGCGAAACCCCGTACTTTGGGCTCAAAACAAGCTGTAATGCAATTTACTGCTTTCATATAAGATGCTGCAAGGGGACCTGAAGGAGAAGACCAATGAATGTGGCAGAGCAGTTGAGAGCATGAAGGCTGTGAAGGAAGAGCTGGCAAACGAACAAGCAAAGACACACAGAATGCTTACGGTTGGTTTCTTGCGTGATATGCCGGCTTTATTTGGTATACTGTGGAAGTAGTAATTTGCGCGAAGACCTAGTTTTCGTAAATTTCACTTGTACTCTAACTGTTCGCAAACTGTTTGAGTGAAAGCGATTCACTCACATGTCATCAACAGTGACGGAAAATATTTAAAAAAAAAAATTGTAATTTGCAACTCGCGATTTAGGACAGTGGTGTGGATTAAACTGGAGTATATTTTTTGTTGCGTTTCCTTGTTGTTGTCCTAGTTAATACTACCATGCTTATATTTTGCACAGATACTGGAGTCACTCAAGAGCTCGTGTGAAGTGCTGGAGGACCAAGTTAACACATATGAAGAACTTCTTAAACAAGCACAGCAAAAAAATGCAGCAGCAGATGCTGAAAGGTAACCCTTTTTGACCAGTTTTGACCACTGTTTTCCTCCTAGCCGACACTCCTCCTATAATTGTTGCGTGTCTGTTGCAGGGCTGCACGTGAAGACATCGTTTGTTCTTTGAATCATAAAATTGAAGAACTAGAGGAGATGCATCTGAAGGAGCGTTCTGCAAGGTGCCCCTACTACTTTGTTGACACTGTTGTCTGTGAATAGAGCCTTGTCCTTTAGGGTCAAAGCCCGGAAAGCTAGTTTTCTTGCCCTGATCTGCATCATCGTCACTTACTGTAAGGCACGAAAAACCCCTGAAAACGAACTAGCCAAGTGAAAATTCAGCCGTTCATACAGCTAGCCATTGAAGCAGCTACTGGGGAGTGCTATGCACTGTGAATTCAGTAGAGCTGCTCATATGAGCACGTTTTAATTCAAATTTTACAGAATTTTCCACCTGGTATTGTCCAATTTTGCAGCTCCTTGAACAAAGCCCGATCTTTGATTTTCGAAAGGCCTATCCTATCTGCCTATCTGTGAACACTGTAGAAGACTGCCTTTTGGTTCAAGCCTAGTGGTACATGCAGGATGCGTGCAGAGGAACATCTGGCAGAATATGCGTCCGAGCAGGAATCTCACGTCCTAGAAACTGAAGAAGAAATGGGCTCCTTAAGAAAACAGCTGGAGCAGAAGGAAGCTATGCTGCAGGAAATGAGCAAGAAGATAAATGAGCTACAGAAGGAACTAGGAACCTTGGAAGCCTCTTTCAAGGCCTTGCGCCGTGCCAATGCCTCATTGCAGGAGGAGAATACAGCAATAAAAGAAGAGGTATGCCCCGCAGATCTGTGTGTGTATTCCATGTTGTACATGTTCGGTAGTGTTGTTATCAGGTTCAGACCAGCTGTGTAACTACTGTAGCACGTTCTTGTAGCAGTTGCACTGACTTCTTGCCCTGCATTAACCAACGTCTCTCCCTGAGCTCATATGGATTTGTGCTCTTGTGGCATTTGTATACATTTGTACTGTGTCTCAATGGTTCCTAACGAAGTATGATTCCAGGCATCCTGCCACATGACTACAATCGCATCACTCAAGTCTAGCAACTTCAAGCTTAGTCACGAGTTAGAGGAAGCCAGTGCACAGCAGAAACGAGCCCTGGAGTGCATTGAGCAACTTGAAGGCGAATATGACGGACAGAAGGTTAGTCATGTTCTATGTTTCCCTGTAGGAAGAGTTATGTTTGAACAATGTTTACATTTAAAATGTTTCAAATGTTTAAATGTATTTTTTGTTTGGAAAGAGTCTTCATGAGACAGAGATGATAAAACTGAAGCAGACGCTTGCACAGCAGACGAAGTTGATAGATTTTCTGCAAGCCAAAGTTTCGGAAACTGATAAGAAGAAAAAGGTGAACTGCTCTTTCAGCTTTGTGACCTGCAGCTCAGTCAGAAAACTCGAAATTCACAATGCCACAAATGTTGAATATGATTTTGCCTCCACCATTCATATAGAAATTCTTTGGTGGCAAAGCCAGAACAGAACCTGTTGCACCTCCTCGCTGGACTGATGCAGAGAAGTGTTTGGATAAGGAACGCTCAAAATGTCGTCGCCTGCAAGAGCAACTTGAAAAGGCCAAAGCTGAAGTGATGACACTCAGGGACCAATGTATGTGGCAACTACATAAAATCAAATACACTTCTGCAGATGCCAGATATGCAGATATGTTTCGATACCTGTGACCAGGGACCAGCACTAGGGGCGGTGGCAAGCAAACTGACACTGCCACTGCAAATGTCACTTACAAAGAGTAACTTATGGTACTGCCCAGAGTGGTGGTGGTGCTATCACTGTTATCTTAATCTATTATTATTTATTAAACGTAGCAAGGTATACAAAAATTGATATTGCCCTGAAAATGTGATACTTTTCCAACTTGAAATTTAAAATGCAGTTGGGCCTATAAATAGTGCTGGAATAACATTCACGCACACATAGATGTGATCTTCTTGCTGCTGTTCTACTACAATAGAACCTCTATATAGTGAACCTGGATATAGTAAAGATATGGTTTTAGTGAAGTGAGCCCCCGGTGCGAACCTGTTAAAACCCCACCCACGAACAACTGATAGTGGCGCAGCCACCTTCACTGCAAAGAGGTCCTATCCTAATAAAAAATCCCATCCTTCATGCAGTGGTACGCTCTCAGCAGCATGCTGCTCCATCAAGCACTGTGACCCTAGCCCCCGTGCCAACGTCACCGAAGAGCCGCGCGCTTATGGAGGCACTAACTTACAGTCCAGCATCAGGCATGCGCTTACCAGTAAATAACCAACTGGATGAGACTGACAGCTCGGAGGCCTCCTTCTCAGAGGTTCCCGCTCAGGCACCCAGCTCTCGGATGCAGCACAACATTCCTCATCGCTTTCAGTTGACGCTCTGCATGCGTGGCGTCAACTGTGCTGCTTGCCTCGATTCCGTTCACTTTGGACGATATGCGTCAAGATGCCAAGGCAAGCATTTTACACGCGTGCGGACTTTATGTGCTTTATATGCAATCACTATGGCCATGTAGAAAGAAAACCGAGCAATCGAGTCAAAGCAAAATCTCTCCCTATGCATTTTCAATGGCCTATCCTATGGCCTTGTGTCTGCTTCACACTCACATCACTTCACCCAGGTGGCGCTGCCTACAATGATGTGACGTGCCCAGTCCTCTTGTTCCACTCTTGTTCTGTATGTTGGCACCACCTGTGTGTGACGAAACGAAAATGAAGCTCACGCAGAAGAAAATGGTAGCTTTTGAATGAGATGGGCCATAGAAAATGCATAGAGTGAGATTTTGCTCGATTTGCTTTCAATTTTTGTTCTGCCGGACCATAATGCTCGCAAAAAATTGCAACAAAATGTAGCTACCAAAAATGGCTACCAGTCTGCAAACTTTGGGGTTGGATAAACCCAGTCCTCCTATTTTTACGATGCCATCGAAATGTGTAATGTTTGCTAGACTAACTCTGTACGTGTTCTAAGCAAATATACACTGTTTAATTTGCAGAATGCCACGTGGTTTGTCATCCAAAGTGCTCAACATCAATACCCAGTACGTGCGGCGTTCCGGAAGGATACGTCCGCCACTTTTCAGATACAGTGGTTGCTTCTGCGGGGCCCAATGTGAAGTTTGCACCAGGAATGTTCGACATAACCTTTGATACGTCGAAGCCCCAAGGTTGGGTCAAGGTTCCCAGGTGACAGCGATGCTACAAAACTATTTTGATTTCCTTGTTATGTTCCTGTTTTGCTTCTTCATTGTATAGCTTCGTATAATTTCTGTATATATAACTATACATTTAACTATTTACGTGAGCCACTCCTTACACTTCACTGCATGCAAAGCTTTATTTTAGGATGCGGAAGAAATTGTTGATGCCTAGAGTGTAGTTTTGGTCCCTGCAAGGCTGAAATGCTAATCTCTTGCATGCCGTATTAGTTGCATGGCTTAGCCCTTGCCCACTTTGTTGACAGCTCTTTTCATTGCATGCTGCTTTGGAGCTAATAAAATGCTATCATCATTAAGTTGCTGTCTAACTACTCTTCCTCTCTAACTAATCAACTGCTGTAATCAACTAATCAATAAATCAATTGCTGTAAAATATGGTGAACTTCAGCAAATGTGCTAGTTCACTTGTTTTACGATGAACAAGTGTGAAGTACTAGTTGTGTCCTGTCCAGTACTTGACGTACCAAGTGCTACGGTAGCATTTAAACCAAATTTATTAGTAGTTTGCATCAACTGACAGGCTAAATTATCTCTAATCTATCTCTTATCTGAAGAAAATGCTAAAACATAATTGCAACATAAAACATTTCCCTTTGTTGTTATAGTTCACACTAGAAACTGGGATCGATGAGGGCTACACCTACAATTTACCTGGCAAAGCTTATTAGGTAAATCGCAGTTACTTGGCACAATGATATTTGTCCATTACTGTGTGCAAAGTGCCGGTTTGCATGTTAACATTGCATTCACAAGCACCTATCCACACAATTCAGGGCAAGAAGGAAAGCTGAGCACCAGACTCTCGCCCTCTCTGTAGTTATAACCTCGCCCGTTTTAAGTAACCGATTGAACAGCGTAGAAAGCTTGCACTTTTTATCGCAAGAAACAAAGGCAGATCTTACTGGTTGGACACACTTTACGTAAGAACAACTGAGAGCTGTTGTCGAGGTGATTGATTTATTTTGAATAGGGCTGGTGGTAAGCAAGGGTGGGAGAGGTGCTTCATTGCACTGCGCAACGATACGCTCTTCTTCCTGGACGACGCCTTAAGACCAGAGGACGAGGACGTCTCAAAGCTCCAGCGTGCAGCATTAGACGTTGTGCCTCTGTGCCCGCAAGACGGCGAAGCGGTTATTGCGAGTGCAGTTTCCGCTACCGAACTGATGGGAACTGCAAAGTCCGATCTGCCTTACGTGCTTAAGGTAGAGCTGAAACCTCGCACAACCTGCTGGCCACACAAGTAAGTTAGCACGGGAGTTAAACGGGCAGAGCGAACGCGAGGTAGCGACCGTACGTTTGCCTCGTTGCAGCACGGTGCATACGGGGCGTGGCGAGGGGCCCCGCCGTCGTAGCTTGTCGGGGTGTCTACCAACCTGGAAAACCAGGAATTGTCGGGGAATTTTGATGAGACTGGAAAAATCCGGGGGGGATTGTCAGGGAAGTTGCAAGAGAGCCAGTTGAAGTCTGGGGAAAATGAAATGAAAGGGAAAAACAAGTGCCACAAAGATATGCAGCGAATCGTGAGTGCCGATTGGTACGGCTGAGCGGCCATGCTACAGCAACGTTGTTGCGAGTAACACTTTGCCAGTACGACTGGCTCAGGGGCAGAAAAGTAAGGGGGGGGGGAAAAAAGTCATACATTAGGCACAGTACTAATTCTCCCTACTGCAGGAAAAAAAACAAAAAAAAATACAAATAAAAGCCTTTCTTAAACAGTAAGGAGAAGTGTCTATGAATGATATGTATGAAAACATAGGAGTAGACACCAAGTTTCTCTTTGTTTTGGTCGGGGATTCATTCGACATATTAAAAATCTCTCCCCCCTGTGGTGTGGCATGATGTTCGGAGCACAGCAAATTAATTAAATAATAATAATGCGCAGATCAGTTCGAGCAAAAATCTCTGTTCTTCGTTCTCTACCGGGGTTCCACAGGTCTTGTCCCAGGTTCCCCTCCACTACAATGATATTATTCTCCTTTTTACAGGTGCCTTTACATTATGGTTCCAACTTTTGCTGAAAAGCAGCTCTGGGTTTCTGTTCTCGAAGAAAGCGCTAGGAAGAGCTCGTCACTGGAAGCACCAGTAAGTTCAAATGCTTGTAATATCAAATGTGTTCACTGGCACAACCAACACCTCCCACACCGCAAGTCCGGGTCTGGTGTGGCCAATTAAGTCCGTTTTGAAATCCCCTTAGAAACACCGCCTCGGCGATACGGTCGTCACTCTCCAAGGGGACGCTGTCCTGGATGTGAACTGCACGTGTGAGATTTCATTCGAGGTGAGCCCAGCTTTCCAGAGTGACCTCGATTGGAGAGTGCCAGTGTTACCCTCTTTCAGTACCTTTTGTTGGGAGCAATGGAAGGACTCTTTGTGATAGACCTGGTCCGTTCAGCGTTACGGCGGCAAGTGAAGGGTGTTCCAGCCGTATTTCAAGTTGGCATCGTTGCACGTCTCAATGTTCTGCTTACCATATGTGGTTAGTCTTCATCATTACATGTACATGGTGCATTTACTCGCATAATTAACGCGTTCTCAACTTGGGTGCCCAAATGTTGGGAACTTTTTTTGCCCGGCATATTTATAAACCATGGTTCCCACTGATCCTCCCTTGATCCGTAGGGCCCTGTGTTTTCGGGCTTTATGTTTTTTGAAAATCGGGGTGGTAAAAAGGGTTTTATTTCAGGAGCCGTTAAACCAGGTAAAATCGGGTGGAAAACAAGAAAGAGCGCTTCTCGCATTTTAGATTAACACGATGTGTAACAGCTGTGCTGAGTGTCTAATACTTAGCATTCTCCTGTGCCTGCGTTGGTGGCTCAATTGGCACTTCGCAATGTTCATTTTCGGGTTTTACCCTAAAACACAGGGCCCTATTGATTTTGCATCTTTTTGTTCTAGTGGAGATACTTGTGCAAATTACACTTTTTCAAATTCAGAACTGTAGCTTTGAAACCAGAGGAGTTAGCACTCTTTGCAATGGAATCAACGGCAAGAAATAAATGGCACCCTATATTCTGTTAATAAATTTTCTTTCTGTACTATGATCTTTAAAATTCAGTGGTTGTCACTCACATCTGTGTACTGATATTGTGCAGTCCCCACGTATTCTCTCATGTGATTCCTGCAGCTTCTAAATATTTCTGCAAAATATGAAGCCCTGGTCACTAACCGTGTTTTACATCCCAGGCAAAAGGACGTCCTGGAAAAACTCTCGAATTTTTGTCCCAAAATTCTATGAGGAACGATGGTGGTTCCTCAGCACACAGTACCTTGAACGCAGACTCTCCGCAGCACTTGATCTGAACACTTCCATAAAATGTGTCAACAGCAGTTAACATTCTTCTTTAAATTACAGGACAGGAGCGCAAGCTTAAACTGGCCGAGCTAGCCGAACTGCAGCCCTGGGTGGAAACTGCGAGCGGCCGTGACCCT
Organism: Ornithodoros turicata; assembly: GCF_037126465.1. Classification (NCBI taxonomy): domain Eukaryota; kingdom Metazoa; phylum Arthropoda; class Arachnida; order Ixodida; family Argasidae; genus Ornithodoros; species Ornithodoros turicata. The sequence continues at coordinate 20,208,028 of NC_088210.1, read as the reverse complement.
GCAGCCTCGCCCCCTACTTGGCGCTCGGTGGACAGTATGGAGGAATGCCACTTGTTCGCACATTCTGAAGATGCAGAAACTCTCTGTGTTGCCACAGCAAATTCTGTCTATATCCTGACCTGGAACCCATCGAGCAAGAATTATTTCAGGCGGAAGGTAAAAGCGCCTATGGCAGGACCCGAATTGGGAAAAAATTTGGTAAAAACTGGTTTTACTGGGTTTCACCCTAAAACGCAGGGCACTATGAATGCATAAGGGCTTAGTTCTCCAGCACTCATATTGGTGCAGAGACAACCAACCAACTTATTACCCGTACATTTATTTTCCTCAATCCTAGACGCTGAGCACAAATGAGCCCTGTAGCTGCCTGCACTTCACGCACAACTCTGTCCTTGTGGGTACCGACCTGTTCTACGAGGTGAACCTCGCAGACTACCGCTCCCACGGTACGTTTCCCTTCACACTAAAGACAGATTTACACTTGTGTTCCTGGAAGCAGTGCCACGTCCTCCTAGAGGCGAGACATTCCCAGCCACTTTTAGAAAACATGCTTGGAGCACTCTCGCGCACGGATCTGCAAATGCCAGTGCCGCCCTTTGAAACGTCTATGTGAATCTAGCTTCACACACCTGCTTTGAGTGCTTGCACTGGCAGTAAGCTGCTCAAACTTTCCTTAAAGAGTTTCTGGATGCCGAGGACTCTTCACTGGCGTTTCTCGTTTATGGTGCCACTCAGCTGAGAAGCTTTCCTGTGTCCATACTACAAGTGGCGCCTGCTGGAATGGACCCGGAGTACCTGCTATGCTTCCATGGTAGACTGATGCAGTAAAGGTTTTCTTTTTTTTCCCGCAGTAACAAAAGTTCCCGTTTCAGAGATGGGTGTGTTCGTCGATAGCGAAGGAAGGCGCACACGAGAAAATGATCTCAAGTGGACCCGTCTCCCACTTGCCTTCGGTGAGGTACACTCCTGTCAAACGGCTTCACATTTCTTTACTCGAATAGAGGGAGAGACACCGCTACTTTTTTTTTCTCGTCGTTATCATACCTCCTGTGCACTCTACTGTGCAAAGAAAATGCTAACCTAAAACACAGGTAATGACTTGAATTGAATTGATGACTACTTGTATTGTAGCAAAGATTTTGTTTGCACCAGAAAAATTGAGAGAAATGTGGACTTTTCTTTTGGTCACTGAAAGACCAGGATTTCTCATTTTGAAACAGAAAATCGTGCCTATTGGATGCATAATCGCAAACTCCAACAGCATATTATCTGATTATGCCCAAAACCCCTCCGCTGAAGCGCAACGGGTTACTTGTTCTAGTTGCTGTTGCTTCCTTGGGAAACTTACCACTATCGTTACGATTACGTTCTTACAGCATACAAGGTGCCTTATTTATTTGTGGGCCACTTCAACTCTGTGGAAATTATCGAAGTGAAGCCCCCGGGGTCAAAGGAAGGGTACGTATTGAAACAGAATTTCGAAAAGTAAAAGAAAATGTTGCGACTATCTCTTGATATTTTCCAGCCCGTTCCATCAGTTTGTTGAAGTGAGCAGCCCACGATTCCTGGGACTGTCATCTCTATCCGGTTGCATGTACTTGGCATCATTGAAAGATAAGCAGATGGAAGTTATCTGTGTAAATGCCAAGGCAACCGCCACTGGGTGAGAATACTTGTAGCTTATCTTATCACTTGACATTATAATCACGGCACTGGTTTAACTTACAGGCAAAGCGATAATCATGATCAAGCAAACGAAGATTGTGCCAATTTTTCATTCACGTCATCTCTGGAAGAAAGCCTGGAAGAGTAAACCATTCAAGTTCAATATGTGTGCTCGTGTTTGCCAAAACACTGCCTGGTCCATTTTAATCCTGTATTCATTTCTGTCACAATTATTTGCCTCTCAAATGGGAACAAGGACCTTTGCATCCGTGCCCTTTATATTTATTATACACAATGCATTGAATGTACCTTATTGCGAATTAAGATAAAACACTGTAAAAAAGTCACTGCTTAATTTTGCCTACTGAGTTTTGCCTCCATGTGGCTAGCACTCCACAAACATCACTTCCTCCACCTGAAAAAGAGAGAGAGAGAAAGAAAATATACACACAATGCTGTCAAATGAAACAAATGAAAAGTGCAATGCACAATTGTAGGAGACATAACACCACAGCTGCCAAAGATATCACCTTGTATATAGAGCCTGATTCAGACTCAGTTACTCAAACTAGCTATGCTGGTTTGGCCAAACAAGTTAGTGTGCATTCCTTGCCAGGTAAAAATCTGGTTTCACCCTAGAGGCAACCTTGAATTCTGGGAATGATCGGGTTAAACCTAAAACTTCAGGCCCTAATTATGGAGTGTCTACATAGATATACGAGGTAGACCAACTTACAGCCTCAGGACTTTGTCTTTTCCACCACTGACAACCTGCGAGCCATCGGGGCTCCAGTCCACGGTATACACCTGAGATGGTAAACAGCATGTCACTTTTAAATATCTAGTTACAACTACACCCCCAAGACTAACCTCATCTGCATGACCCGGAAGGTCCACTGCTAGCTTCTTACTGGACACATCCCACAGCTTCAGCGTGGAGTCTGCACTTCCACTCACAAGCAGGCGACTGTCTGCTGACCAAGACACTTGGTACACCGCTTGAACGTGTCCCCTTAGAGCCGCTATGAACCTGTATTGAAAAAGCACCAGTTAACAGCCGACACTGCTTTCTCTTACAAAGCCAATGTGACGTACTTCCCGTGACGGCCATCCCATAACTTGATGGATTTGTCAAAAGAAGCGCTGGCTACTATCCTCATATCCGGAGAAAATCTAACATCGTTGACGAGCTGCTGGTGCCCCGTCATGCGTGCGGCAGGTTTCTTGTCGCTTTCTGGTAGCCACAGCGCCAGGGTGAAGTCGTCTGAGCCCGAGACCATTCGCTCTGGCTCATTGCCACGGGCAGCTCTGTAGCGTTCTGTTGCTCTTTGTTGAAGTTCTGCTGGGAAACGAAAACTTGTGGCAATATGCATAGATTGAGAAGTTACCCGTCAAAAAGAACTCGTTACAAGTTAAGTTACCGTGTGCAAAATGTAACTAAGTTAATAACGAAGTTCTTCAGCCTGAACTGTTACTCGCAGTTACTGAGTTACTTAAAAAAAAAAAAGAACGAGTTACTTCAAAGTTACTTCGGATAGAAAATAGCATTACGCAGGTGTGTGTGAGCAGTTGAGTTAGACCTTGAGTGCAAGCGCAACATCGTGTCTTCACCTACATTGCTAATCATGGGGAGTATCCCGTGACACAGCCACAAGCTATTCCATAGCAGACGACAGGAAGTGACACTGACAGTGTCTCTGCTGAATGTCGTCTGCTAAGTAGCAGTACACCACTCACAAATTCTGACACCGTATGAATGCTCAACATAATATGCTGGGTCAAACTTTGGCTCTGTGAGCAGTTTTTTCGCTTTTTCTTCCACTAGAATCTTCCGTGAGAATGTCGCTCACGTGAATACACGATTATGCTCTTGTTCCCTGATGAGAATACGGAAGCCATTCCTTACCGTCTGCGCTCAAGGTGTCTTGAGCACGACCCTCTCTAGGGTCGAAGGCACCAGTACGCATAACGTAGTCCGTATTAAGTGCCAGGACATTGACCCAGTGGCCGTGACATTGGAGCGTTCGACAAAGGGCCCCCTGAAAGAACGTGGCTTTAACAGTCGCTGGGGTAATATAAGTTGGAGTACTTACATCATCGGCACGCCAAACTTTAATAGTACAATCCTGAGACGCGGTGTAGAGCAATCCCGAGCCACCCCATTTGACACAAGTCACAGAGCGTGAATGGCCAGACAGCGTCAGCCTCGTGTGCCCCAAGAGTATGTCCCAAATGCGAACTGTGCCATCTTTCCCGCTGCTGGCCAAGGAACGACATTCTCCGTTGCTGTTAAAAAAATGGCAGCACTTTAGATTCTCCTGGATCAATTTGTTACACTGGCTTCCACAACAAAAAAATTGAATGATAACAAAAAGGGGGTCCTTTTTTGTTCTGATGTTGATGTTTTTTTTTGTGGAAGCCAGTGTCACAAAGTGATAAAGGTCATGACTCCTGGCTTTTGGTCTATTTTCAGCTTTAGGTTTTGCTGTTGTTTAGCTTGTATCATGTTTAAATACCTGTGTAGTGGTTCCCAACATAAGCAGGTGATCCACTCCTTATGACCGTGCATTGTCCTTCCCAGTTGCTTCCCTGTGACAGGGTCCCATATCCAAATCTGAAAGCATTGTAGGTGAGTCGGAGCAAAGCACAAGCCACGGGATGAGACCCACCTGACCATTTTTGCAACCAGATGCCACCTTTTGGGTATTAGGGGACCACGCGACACACAGAACCCAGTTCTTGTGACCTAGATAATAAAAAATGGATGCCTCCAACACTGTATTTTCCATAGTCCCAACCCCACCTTGCGTAACACGTTAAATACTAGCATACTCACCTTGACAGGTATGGTGCGGTGTTTGAGTGTTTGTGTCCCAGAACCTAACCGTTGTGTCACCAGAGCCACTTACTAAATGTCTGTCAGAGCACACACACAAAAAAAAAGATAAAAAATTACAAGATACAAGGTAACGCGCCACAGTACAAAGTTGCCCTTCACCTTCCATCAGCACTGAATGCTGCAACAAGGACAGCTTCAGCATGCCCAGGAATTGAGGCCGTGCAGCGTGTCACAGCTTGTACTTTAAACAGCGCTTGAGGTGCGTAGACAATCTCCAAAGCGGTCTCTGTAACAATAGGGGCCGTGCGGGAGAGTAGGGTCTTTGCCAGAGACTCCTTGATTTCTTCGCCGTCGACGAAAAATATGTAGGGCACTTTCTCTTCCTGGAAAGAGACATAAGAAGGAACTTACACTACATCCTGTATTCTAAACCCCGTATTGATGATATACCTTCTGTAAGAAGGCATTGCAGAGCAGTTGTAATTTATCTGTTGATACATCAATGGGCAAGTCGAAGGGAGCACCGGCTAATTCCCCTGACTCAGATTTGAACTGAGCCAGGACTCTTTCCACCGTGCATGCTGTTGTGTCGTCTGCATTAAAAGTTGTCACGCACGATGTCAGCATGCAATTCATCATTACAGTAACCCAAAAACTTACCGTTTTTTCTTTTCATCTCGAAAGCCGACAGCTCGCCGCAATATAATGAAATACACGTGGTTTGAGATGTAAACAGAAATCCCGATTGGAGGATCAGTGGATCAGTCGCCGTCTGCAGAGCGTCACAACTCGTTTGCCGTAGTTTCGCAGCTGCCGTAAAGAATTAAAACCTTAGTATAAGCCCAGTTTCTTTATGAAGGAAAAGAACAAAATGTCGTGTTTTTTCCGGAAGCTACTATTAAGTCTAATACACGTAAACAATATGCGAATCGCATATACGATATCACCGCACCTGTCGAGAACTGTGTCATGAAGCCATAAAGCGAAACAACACACAACAACACTTCGTAACTTTTTGTTTACCGTGTTTACGTCCAACACCCGTCTTGACGCTGATTTTGTGAGTGTACCTGTCACTGCATTGCCGCGCTTTATATTGTCCAGTCATGGACCTTCCACAGGCCCCACAGGTCCAACAACCACATTTCATACGAGAGGATATTCTGGACGACCTGAGCTCGCGATTTATTATCAACATCCCCGAAGAGGAGCGGGCCGATCCAGTTCGGCTATGCTTCCAGATCGAATTGGCATTTTGGTTTTACTTGGATTTCTACTGCACAGAAGACACATCGCTACGACAATGCAGCATGAAGGAGTTTACGCAAATGATCTTCAAGCACGTTCCATCACTCCACGAGCACTTGCCGAATACAGACTCAATACTAGAGAGCTGGAGAGAGTATAAAATGGCAGTTCCCACGCACGGTGCTATTCTGCTAGACGACACTCTGGAATACGTACTCCTTGTGCAAGGATACTGGGCACGAGCAAGCTGGGGTTTCCCTAAGGGAAAGGTATGTTTGTTTCCTTCGTAACAGTAGATACTACACTGTAATGCCCAGTTTGACATACGATGCATCATTTCAAATATTGCTACCGTCCCCTAGGTGAACGAAGGAGAGGAGCCACATGCCTGTGCTGTCCGAGAGGTCTTGGAAGAAACCGGTTACGACATTTCATCCATGCTTCGACGTGAGGACTTTATTGAACTCAAGGTCCTGGACCAACTTGTTCGACTATACCTCATTGTGGGCGTTCCACGTGACACAAAGTTTCAAGCCAGGACACGCCGAGAAATTAAAAGCATCGAATGGTTTGCAATTGCTGACCTTCCATCTCACAAGCGGGACCAGGCTCCAAAGGCAACGTTGGGATTGAGTCCAAACGCGTTCTTCATGGTGATGCCCTTTGTAAAGCCACTGAGGAAGTGGATTTTTAACAGCAAACAGCGTAGAGCACAGCAGGGAAGGGCAAAGGAGCGATCCATTACAGACAACGAGAAGCTGAAACAAAAACAGCAGCAGTACTTTGCCTCTTTGTACCAAAACGAACTTGCAGACTTTCTGCGTGTAGCAGAAAGGCAGAATGACCGATCCCCATCTCCTCCAATGACAATGCCACCGCCACGTTTCCAAATCGCACAGCGAAGGGACGTGAAAACGCAGGTAATATTCGAAAGGGAAAAGCTAACATGTTGAAATGGTAACCAAAGCTGTTATCTGCTTTGCAGGAGTGCTCCACAGCCCGGCGCACACTAAACAGCGAGTTGGGATGCAGAGCAGGGTTCAGAAAGAACATCATCCCCATGTTCAGTTCTCCCACATGGACAAAATTTGCCTTGGACAGGAAAGCACTAATGGCATGTCTGCAAGGATGACATGGCCATGTATTGTGCTGTTAGGGGCATAAGACATTGCTGTGGTGGCCTCAGCCAAAGTGGTGTAAAGTTCTGAACAGTGCCCCCATGGCATCGACTGAGGGATGTACGAGAGTCGCTGTTCTTATAAAGAATGTTTACTGTGTGAGAATTCAGGGTTGCACTGTATCGTGAACAAATCTACCAGTCTGGGTGGACTAAATGTCATGTAGTAATGGTTACTGTTGATGGTGTAATGCTACTCTGCAGACGTTTCCTTATGGGTGCGGGGGGAAGGCTTGGAGGTATTCTTGGCGCAAATAATTATAGTATCCAGTAATATGCTTTTCCATCTGAAGCATACGTCTATCCTCAGCACGGTTTGCCCAAGTCAGAGGACTAAGTGCTGCAAGAGCGCTGCCAAGGTCGAGGCTGCCGCATGTCGACAACTATGGGTCATGGCAAGATGGCGGCGCTTTGTTGATTTCCTGCGTCTGTTTGGGTTTGACCTATAAATGAATTTCGTTCGCAAAGCATGGAAGGATGAACAACGCTGGCGTGTCTTTGCCTATCGCGGAGCACCGAGTCTTTCCAAAAGTGAAATGTTTGCCACGCAAGCAAGGGGCAAACGAAGGAGGAATGACACGACTGTGCTCGCAAGATTCGACGGAACACTAACCATCAATACAATCACTCCGTAATTTCTACTTTGGATGCCACTTAATCAAAATGTTTTCATACGCATATCGTATCCGGCGTCTCCAAAAATTGCATTCGGAACGGTTCATGGGCCTGAACGCGGTCTCCCTCCCCGACTGCCTGCCTGTGGGAGCGGTGTACCGTTCCAGTCTGCCCGCTACGCCGGTATCGACGCCGATACGCGAAAGCTGGATTTTTTCGGAACAGCAACTACGCGATCGACTTTGCAAAACCCCTTCACCTAGAAAGTGTCGCTTCTTCGACCCGAGGCGTTCGGAATCGGGACTAAACAGTTTCGATAGCGAGTGGCTCGACAGTGCGCGCCAGAGAATGGGCTCGACGCAAGATGAAGATTCTGACAAGTCGGAAACTAGTCCTGAAGACGTTGATAGTGTGAAAGAGAACGAGACCTTCCACCAGAAAAAGTTATTTGTAGGGAATATCAGCTACCGCGTAAGTGCTCCATGTGCCCTGATGGTCTCTGTATGAACGCAAGTCATTGTAACCAGTGGTTTATCCAGAATCCCAAGCACGGAGGGGTGTTTGGAAAAAATTTGGGGTCTGTTACGTCTATAAGGCTTAACATATCATTACTGACATGTGTCTAAAGCTGAAATCGCGAGGGCACCCCCCCCCCCCTTGTAGGGGGTACACAGGTGAAAAAGTTAGGGGGGTGTAGGGATGTCTGGATAAATCACAGACAACGCAGAAGCAGGAGATGACAATAATTATTTCTCTAGTACAGGTTGGGACAAAAGTTTACGGAACACGCGAGCGGCGTATTTTTTCGTCGGTACGACACCCTAGCGGCTGGCGGAAGCGGGTGAGTTCACTGCTTCGGAGGGGTGCAAGCGTGCGATGCCAGAGACACAGCGGTAGTTCCGGTATCGCCTGGTTGTTTGGGAAGTGGAAGCTACCGCTGTGTGTCGCTAACAGCGTACCCTTCCACCCCTCCGAAACAGTGAACTCACCCGCTTCCTGCAGCCGCTAGGGTGTCGCACCGAAGAAAAAGTACGCCGCTCGCGTGTTCCGTAAACTTTTGTCCCAACCTGTACCTTTGAGTGTTTACTCATACTTGTGCTCTGAGTGTGTTTGTATATCTGCATTATAATAGTACTCAAGAGGACTTAATACTGACAGAGGTATTAAGTTCTGTCTACCGGGTGTCACAAGTGCACCTTGTCATTAATTATCCGAAGCCCATGTCCCACAAACATATTGGGGAATGCCAGTCTTAAGTAGTACACAAACCGTGCATGTTTCTGGTGTCTCTCGATAACCTGCAGCTTGAAGGTCAATGTACGACCAGTACTACTCGCACAATAAGCATAAGTATTATGCATTATAATACCTCAGAATCAAAGTTTTAGTATCAATTATAACACTGATTTCTGGCAAGTATTACATATTTGTATTATTGCCCACACCTCCACAGTTGGAATATGAAGGTACTAATAACATGATTGCATGTGCAGGTGACGACTAAGCAGCTACGTGAGTTCCTTGCCAGGTTTGGGAAAGTGGTTGACTGTGTCATTGTTCAAGATCATGTAAAGCATTGGCCAAAAGGGTAACTCATTTTCCCCTTCAGGCCCACTGCCATTATAGTCAGGAGCCAAAGCGACATTTGTTTTTCCGGCAGGATTAATACTGTCTTTATGCGCTTCGTTTCAGGTATGGTTTTGTGACATTTTCCAAGGTAGAAGAGGCTCAGAAAGCCAGAAATACCCCAGCTAGTGATCTCATGCTTGATGGAAGGTTCGTACCAGTTTTTCTTGTTACCTTCATAATGATCAGTATCATTCGTACCACTGATTTTTCCAGGGAGCTGAGATTGCTTCCAGCAAATCAGAAGAGGACATCAAAAATCCGTGTAGAAGCTGGAGCAGCTCTTCGAAAGAAAGAGCTGGCCGTAAGTCGCGTTGAAATATGCTACAGAGAGGACCTCTGCTGGGGAAATGTTCGCTGACCTTTAACACACATTTTTCTGTGGGCTCGACAGTCTGCCGCGGTGGAAGGGACGTCTCTTCCTGACCGTTGCATTCTCAAAAGCAGGAAGACATTTAGGGCATGCATGCCGATGGGCTTTTTAATGTCTGGGGTGTGTCGTCCTAAAGAGACTTCACTCAACCTTTATGTTGATGAAGGCAATCATTGAGACATTGCAAAGTTGCCTCTTTATTGTCTTTGCAAAGTGCTACATACTAATTACAAACAGACCAATGGGAACAAGGTGGACGCTGTCCGTGTTCCCTCTTGCGAGACCCTGTCCAGTACTTAAAAAAAATAGCTTGTTTTCTCATTATTGTGTTTTTTCCCTCATACTTGCAGAAAGAAATAGACGGCGATGAAGATGATGACGAGGATGACAATGATAATGATGCAACTCCAGTCACACCACCCCCTTCTCCTCGCCGTTCCGCTGATCATATCAACGACCTTCCTGATGACGTTCTGTTGTTAATCCTTGGTCGTCTTGATCTCAAGATGCGTGCACGTGTTGAGAGGGGCAAGTGTACTTGTATTTTGCCAGGAGAACTCGAGAAGCTTTTATGGAAATCTTTTACATTACACGTGGTAATACATGGAGAAGGACCACGTTGTCTGCTCACTGTCTTGTTCCATTAGCCAGTGCTAATGTTATAGAATACACTACTTTGTGTATTTCTCATGTTGTTCACGATATATGTGTGATTTATTTCTGTTCGGCTAGGCATAAAATAGTGGTCCTTATCGACTCGTTCTTCGGGTTACAGTTCAGTATTACATATTTACATATTACATACATATTTACATTACATATTTAAAGGCACAAGTATAATAATTAGAGCCTGAAGTTTTAGGGTTTAACCTGATTCTCCCCCGAATTTGCACCCCGAATTGAAGGTTGCCTCTTTAGGGTGAAACCCGATTTTTACCCGGCAAATTGCCCTCACTGAGACGTCTGTAGGAATGGACACTAGCTTGTTTGACAACAGACACAGATTCATCACCATTTGTACCGAACCAGTTTGAGTAACTGAGCCCGATTTCTCCCCGAATTTAGCGTGCTGGAAGTTTTTCCACCCGAATTTGCATGAATTTAGAGCACATGTTTATTTACCCGATTTTTACTCCCCGAATTTAGAAAAAAAATATTTCCGGAAAACTTCAGGCTCTAATAATAATGGAGCTCACAAATTATGATAATAATTGCAATATCTATTAACAGTACAGTACAAGCAACAATATAGTGAGTGGCAGGATTTTGTATTGCACCGGGCATCTCCTCACTGTTACATGATCCTGTGAACGTTGTATATTGACCGGTGTTTGCAACTTTACAGTGTTTACAACCAATTTCTGTAGTTGGGTTCAGTTGTGGGATTTCTTAGAATCGCACTTTGGAGTATGGAAAGCTTTGAGTACTTGCAGAAGCCTAATCCTAATGACATACATGCAGTATGCAAGAGGTGGCATTTATTGACAAGACAGTTGTGGCGCTCACAAGAGAAGCTGGTCTTCACAGGCATGTTTTCTGTCTGCCATGGCAAACGTTAGTATCGTTTTACTAATTTTTATACAAGTACATTACACAAAACCTCCCTGTATATAAGTTGATAGTTTTGATTTGTGCAATAACCTGATTGTCAGTTGTCCACACTTCCGTTAGCATTAACAATCGACATCCTACAATCGATCGCTCGGCGTTGTGGTGGAGCACCCAAACATTTGGACCTGTCGACCGCCTCGCATGTTCTGGATTACAAAGTCTCGGAAGTCATCAGTGAGTGGCCGGTTTTTCCGAACAGCCTCTCTGTGTGTAACAGTACAACGCTCCTTGTTTCAGGTGGATTTTGCCCAAACCTGGAATACCTAGATTTGTCTTCGTTACGACTCACAAATGTGGGGATCCAACAGATAGCACAAAGATGTCAGAAACTGAAGGTAATGCATGTCATATTTGTTCAGTGCAAATGAGAATGTGGATTGTACATTTAATGCACTTCATGTGCCCGACACCAGAAGATGCAATTTTTTGTAGACAAAGTGCTTGGACATGGAACAGAAGCTTGCAGCCATGTTTGAGAGGAGCGTTCATACTTTTTTGACAGGCAACTATAGTGAAAGTGTGATGGTCATAAATATCCTTTAGGGCGGGACTGTAGATATATATATATATTAAGCGAAGATATGTGTAAAGATATATGCATATTTGCAGGTTGTGCTGTTGAAGAAGTGCTCGGACCTTGGTGAAAAAGGGTGGGTATATTTATAACATTGTGACACTGTATCATTTAGCCGTTTTATGTTTTTGTGTAAGAAAAGATGTTGGACCTCTGGTGCTGTGCAAATAGTGCATATTTACTATGGTTGGAATACAGATCAAACCACAAATTGAAAAAAAAAGAGGGTATATCTGACTATGCATATTAATAATCACAGTTACTAATTGAAAAAGATATAACACATAGAATGATTGTCTAGCTACTACTACTACTTCAACAATTAAACCTGAAATAATGCCAAGGTATACTCAGCAGAAGTCATATCAGCTTTCTTTATTATTGTATCGTCATTTGTGTATCCAAATGTAAATTTAAATGTATGTAAAATTTAATGTATGGTACAGTATGGTACAGTGACTGGTACTGGTGCTATACTTTTACTAAATGTCACGGATGAACAGCTGATTGCAGCTTGACGAAACTTAGTTACAGAGATCGCTTGTCACTTTTGGACTCAGTGTCCTTTCATGAACTCTGTCAACTTTCATTCCACTGTTCTATTTTGTGCGTATGTGCCATGTGACCACACTCCAGGAGAAAAAGTGGCTTGGGAAGGGGGAATATCTTGGCACTTGTAAATTGCTTTGGTCTTAAAACTGAATTTCCTCAACAGCCTCTGGTGGCTTCTACACCTCTGCAAGCATTTGGAACACGTCGACTTCACTGACATACCAAAGCTGACAGGCCAAGTGAGTACAATGCTGAGGCGCTCATTATAATAATAATGATGGTGGTGCACTGTGCTTCCATGTTTTTATCCCTTGTCTGTGCCATGAGGTGTAATGCAGGAATTTTCCACAGTGCTTCCACATGTCAGGCTCACGTCTTCGAGTAGTTATCTTGAGTCGCTGCTCCGGTGTAACTTCCAATGGCTTTGGGAAGATTGCAGCCAAATGTCTTTACCTGACAGAGCTGGATCTGAGCGACTGTCTGCAAATGACGGATCACGACCTTTCACGATTATGCCAAGTAAGCTGCGTTTCAATGTTCCACGAGTAGTTGAAGTGACATTCAAAACATTGTGTTAATGCTCCAAGTGCTTACTGTTTCCTTGCACCTTTCTAGAATCTCAGGGCATTACGGATTCTGCATTTGAAGGGATCGTTCTTAACATGTAAGTCTTACGTGGCACTCAGAGTTATCAGAGAGCCGTTTGACAGAGTGCTCAACACAGACATATACAGTTCCAACAGATCTATTCACTGTACAAATTAGTTTGTCAGGACAAACCTTGATTTCTCACCGAATTACGTATTCTGACTTTCGGACTCAATTGCGCCAGGTAATTAAAGGAACAGTCGCTCTGTGCAAAAGTGGTACCGCTCTGTGCAATGTGCACTCAAGTTGGGTGTCCCAGATGGCAGCTACTAAATGTGTGTGATGCTATTGGTCTCGCAGTTCAATTTTATGGCATGTGTGTCACCTAATAGACATGGGATAGGAGCATCTTTTTCTCTTTTTCTTGAAACATGCTAATGTGCAAGACTCTACTGGGACCTCTGAGTGAAACTAGGGAATAAGTAAACAGAGTGCGGCTTGACAAAATTTACCTACACATTTGGTGAGGTGATGAAAACTGAGATCTGGCAACAGACATGAACTAATGTGCCATTGTGGCCACTTTGAAACGTGCATCCTAGTAAAAAAAAAAAAAAAACTTTTTTTTTCATTAAAAATGTTGCAGCAAAACTTTTGCTTCTTACATGTGAGAAGAAGAAAGGTATGCAATCATAATGCTAGATGATTTCAAGTTAGCTATGTATAACACTGCATTCATTGTACTGGCCTCATTGTGCTGCCTAATAGAATTCAAATAATCAGTGCTGAGCTTGATACATGCAATAATGTGATGTTTCTATTTCTTAACCCAGTAACAAGCGAGGGGCTATGCTCTATTGCCGAACTACCACTCTTGGTGAGTGTCACACATTGTACATGAAATTACAGTCACATCACAGTCCCATAAGATAATGTGATGCGATTGTGGACAGTGTAAGCACTCAAATTTTTAGTAGGTGGTCAAGTGAAGTCATTGACACAATATTGATAAAGTATTCCTGTAATCTACATTGTTTTGGCTTTCCTAACTTCCTAAGAGATCTGCTTTCTCATCCGTGTCGTATTACTTGTGTTGCAAGCAATTACAGCTCGACCATCAGGATTAATAAAATTTGCTCCACTGAATTCTTTCTTCCAGGAGGAGCTCTACCTTGCTCAGAACCGTGTTGTCGATGACATTGTGATTGCTGCTGTGAGCAGGAGGTGCAATAGGCTACGGTATGCGTGACAGGCTCGCATTATATTGTCGAGCGATCTGCTGCGTGCAAATTTGGATAATATTATGTGTATGCCTTCTTAAGGTGCCTGGACATCAGTGGATGCCACTTGGGAGTCACAGACTTATCTTTGTCGCATCTGTCCCGGTGCTCTAGACTCAAGGAGCTCAAAATCAGCTATCTTGACAAGGTACCCTACTGTTCACTTATGTGACTTATCCACTCTTATCATTTTTGGCATTACAGCCGTAGGCATTTTTGTAGCTGGTATGTATCTAGAGTAACGAGTATAGCAGTTTACGGTCACAGCCCTCTGCTTTAGCAGATTTTGCCTTCCGATCTCGATCATCATCTTGAGTTGCCCAAGTTCAAATTCAGCCACCATTTGGCACCTCATGTTCATCCGAAATGAGGTGTTTTTTTTTTAATTGTCCACCTGAAAATGTGCTTTTCTACCCAATTTCACCCCATTTTACAACTTCAAATTACAGCAAATGAAATGCGCAACACATGGAATGGTACGCATTATGTGCACCAGTGCCGTAGAAAATCCAATCAACTTTTCTTTGTTTCGTAGGTGTTCTCCAAAAATATCGTAGGTAGTGTGGTTTTCTCATAATTATGTGAAAGATGTATTGAAGCGTACAAATACATTTGAAAGACAAGTATTCCTCAGATTGTCATCTAGAAAATCGAGTTGAACTTCTTGGTCCTGCTCATAGTGGTGTTGAGCATCCTCATGGAGCACTTGCCGTGGGCATGATATTCATGCCTATAGTTAGAGCCTGAAGTTTTAGGGTTTAACCCGATTCTTCCCCGAATTTGCACCCCAAATTGAAGGTTGCCTCTTTAGGGTGAAACCCGATTTTTACCCGGTCACTTGCCCTCACTGCGATGTCTGTAGGAATGCACGCCGACTTGTTTGGCAGCAAATGCAGTTACATCACTGTTTGTACCAAACCAGTACAGTTAGTTTGAGTAACTGAGCCAGATTTCTCCCCAAATTTAGCATACTGGAAGTTTTCTTCACCCAATTTTGCATGAATTTAGAGCACATGTTTATTTACCCGATTTTTACCCCCCGAATTTAGAAAAAAAATTTCCCAAAAACTTCAGGCTCTACCTATAGTATGTAGCGTACATACCATGCTCGACTATACGCAATGACTTCGTTCTAACCTACTTGATGTACATGTGTTGCTCATCACAAACTCAACTTACCTTGATGCATAATGTAAAACCCCAAGACTAGGGAACACGAAAGGACAGACATAAACATGAATTGAGTTGAGACTTAGTTGAGACTTAGAATTAGTTGAGACTTCGTGTTTGTGTCTGTCCTTTCGTGTTCCCTAGTCTCGGGGTTTTACATTATGCATCATCTTCACCAGCTCGCTTGCTTCCTAGCCGTTTTTTCATTATCAACTTACCTTGTTTACTACTGTGATTGAAACTGACAGATCACGGACGCTGGATTGTGCTCTCTGGCCTGCCAGGGCCAGTTGGAACAGCTTCAGGCAAGAGGCTGTGCACAAGTCGGAGACAGTGGTAGGAGCCGTTTCCTACGACAGTGAAGTCAGTACGATCATGGCACGTCATAAATGTTTCAGGTGTCCAGGATCTCGTGCAGTTCAGTGGTTCACTGGAGTCCCTGGATGTCAGCGGCTGTGATGGAGTGACAAATGCATCGGTGCTTTCTTGTGCAGATTATGTTTCGTCGCGTTCTCATGCACTGGTCATGATAGTTGGAGGTAAAAAATTCCCTCAGAGCATCTTTTTCCGTGTATTCACATGAGCGACATCCTCACGGAATATTCTAATGGAAGAAAAAGTAAAAACTGTTCACAGAACAACGTCTTATGCTGAGCAGTCGCACGGCGCCGCAATATAAGGAATGGTGTGCTAAGCACATACTTGAGGACACCATTGGCGCTGTCGTCTGCTACGGAATGTCTTGTGACTGAAATGCAGGATGTTCAACTGTGGCGTTGAGCGCTCACACAACAACAGAAAGCCACGATGTTTCGCACATCTTTCGCTGGAGTATTCTGGGGTATGCAGCTCATGTGAATACATGGTCCCAATCATGTTCAGCAACTTCTAGAACACGTTATGATTGATTGCTTGAAGGAACGAGTGTTGAAGAAGATCAGATGAAACACCTGGATCATGTGACCCAACTGGAACTCTGCTTCCTGAACCTTTCACTGGAGCATCTCCGTCCAGACCGGTTAGAGCGTTTCGGTAAGAGCTGCAGTTATTACAAATCCAGGGATATTTATCACAAATGAAGTGGTGCTGCAGTTATGTACTGTTGCACGTCACAGCAATCGTGTATTCCTTCTTTTTTACTGCTTGGAGTATTTTTTGCAATGGCGAGTGGGGTTGTGAACAGTAGGTCTGGCAACTTTAACACCTGCTGCTAATTTCCCTTAAAGTACAGCTCTTGCTTTTGTTGTATTATTATTATTATTGAGCTTCATTTTAATGAGATGGGTCTGTATAGAAATTTATATAAGGAGTGCTACAGTGCCCATGAACAAGAGTAGTATTGTCTACAGAACTGTATATGGTCAGCATGTGGTCTACATGCATTTGTTTTCACAAATTACGTACACGCACTGATTTTGCTTCTTAATTTATGCAGGAGCCCGTGATAACTATGGCTTCGATGAAGATGAGGAACATGAAGGTAACCATCATTAAGCCACAATGGGGTCATTAACAACCTTGGGGTTCTAGTATGGCTGGGAACGCTGCCACATAAACCGGAATATGCAATATTTACTTGTGTATAAGTAGAGCATGAAGTTTTTGGGAACTATTTTTTCACAGTTCGGCGGGTAAAAATCGGGGAAATCAACATGTGCTCTAAATTCATGCAAATTTGGGTGGAAAAACTTCCAGTATGCTAAAATCTGACAGAAATCGGGCTCTATTACTCAAACGAACTGTACTGGTTTGGTACAAACTGTGTTGTAATTGCGTTTGCTGCCAAACAAGCTAGTGTGTATTCCTACAGACGTTTCAGTAAGGGCAATTTCCTGGGTAAAAATCGGGTTTCACCCTAAAGAGGTCACCTACAAGTCGGCCTCACGTTCACCCTGCCCCGGCCGCAAACTCGCCTCTCAACGGCTCTGCTGTAAACGTATTTTTATTTGCAGTATATCAATTTTTGCAAATCGCGCATTCAGTCATTTGCAAAATTATTCGAGAGTATTTAATTTTGCGATTCCAAGACTGTTTCCTTTCGCGGGCTAAACGTCAAGCAGTGTTCGCGAGCACAGTTTTTCGCAATTTTTTTAGCGGTCTCACAAAAATTAATACATCGCGAATAAAGATAAGTTTACAGTAATCAGCCGCTCTCGACTGCGTATATGTGGGTTTCATCTGCGTGTGGGGCAGTTCTTGTAGAAATGGCGGTAGAAAGCTAAAAAAAAGTGCAGTATTAGCAATGCTTTAGACGGAAGAGTGGACAACCTGTTACGATTTAATGACTATGAACTGTTTGCATTGGAGTCTGACAAAAGAACCAAACTAGGTCTGACGAACACGCATTTGCTTTTCATGTTGTACAGTAAATCATTCCAAGCTCACTTTTCCGTAATCATTGCATGCAGTATACTAGTGGATATTTTTGCCTTACTTTTCTCTTTGGAAAATGGAATCAACTTATGATCCAGTCGATACGGTATTTGGTGGAAGTGGTGAAGTACCGCGTGCAGGGTAGCCTTGTAATCCCTGTTTACTGTCATTCAACAGATTTTTTAAAAATGCAGGTCCTGCAGGGGCAGATTATGATGCACTTCAGCGGTTTGGCCACGACTATCTGGAAAATGATGACCCACTTGCAGGAGAAGACTACGAGTTTTCGTGAGTGTGTGACTGGTGGGTTGGACAATGATTGCGGTAGTTCTCTGTACAGCTTCGTAATTTTCTTCATAGGTCCATCTTCAGTTTACTTTGCCATTGTTTTTAATGCAGTGCAATGTAAATACGTGCTTTAGTTATGTGCTTTAGTTTGTGTGTTGTGAAATAGACAGTGCTCCTGCCATGAGGTGGGGGCCAACATTATTCCCCTAGCACCACCATGCCCTTCTGGAAATCTCAGCATAACTAATTTTGTGAGCACAGATCCATACTGTGAATTGAACAACTCGTTGTTACGTTGAAATAAATGTTGCCTTTTAGTGCGCAGCTCGTGCACTATTTAAGGACGCCTGTGACCTGCAAAGTTGTTGAGAAAATGAAATAGGCATTAACTTGAAATAAAGTTTGCAAAATGTTGTTTTTGCTTCGTCTGTCTGATTTCGTAATGCAAACCAACACCTAGTATTTGAATGCAGAAACACTAAAGTCAAAGAGAAACCAAAGCAACAAAATCGATTAGGTCATCCTCGGGTAGTAGTATCTGATTGTTCCTTTTATGGCTCCTCCATCCACACCTGTTCAAGCTTGCCTGAAGTTCACACAATATAACATATTACTGCCTGTAAACCCACCAGGCCTTGCCCATTAGTCTTCAATGAGCTGTAATATATAAATTTGGTAAATCAACAACAGAGTGTAAGAGTTTGTGTGAGTACACATGCACTGTAAAATTTGACATGGGATACCAGCTCATCACGGCCTTTCTTGTTAATTTTTATGGTTTTACGTAACAACTTAACCTGCCATTTCTCCATATGCATAAATAAGCCCTGGATTTTCCGGTTAGATGTTTTTCGGAAATTGGTGTGTGTGTGTGTGTGGAGGGGGTAAAATTTGGGTTTTATTTCAGGCGCCTAAAACGGAAATCTGGTGATATCAGGTAGAAAATTAAAAAAAAAAAAAAAAGAGCTCCTCGCATTTTAGATAAGTCAAGATATGAAAGAGCTATGCTGACTGTCCAACGCTTAATGTACCCCAGCAGCCATATTGGTGGCTAAATTGGCACTTCGCCAAGTTCATTTTCGGGTTTTACCCCAAACAACAACAGGGCTCTAAACACAAATGAAAAAACTAATTTTAAATCTGTTACAGACCAGTTTTGTTTCTTTTTAATTTGACTATCGTCCGTGACGATACAGGCATTCTTCGTCAGTCAGAGGGCAGCCTTGAGGATGTTTCTTGAAAAACCAGCACTCCTTCAATTTTGCTCGTTTCTGACTAGTACTGCATGCTTTTCCTTTTCTTCTCTGAGTTGTCCTCTGAGGCTGAGACGTAGGAATGTTGAGGGACGCATGCCCACTGTGCACTGCAGCAATTGTAGGGAGAAGTATACGTATACTAAATGTTGCATAGCACGAATAAACACGAACATGCTTTTAACACCACAATCAAAATATTGCAGCTTTACACATAGGGCCCTGTGTTTTAGGGTAAAACACGGTAAACCCCGTTTTTACCCCCCCCCCCCAATTTGCACCATCGTCACTTTGGGTAACCCCCCGCCCCCCAAAAAAAGCTTGAAAATGAACTTGGAAAAGTGCCAATTCAGCCATCAATACGGGCACTGGAGAACACTAAGCATTGGACACTTAGCACAGCTGTTTAATCAGTTCGTTGATTGATCAATTGTTGATCAACTGTTAATCAAATGATCAAGTGTTGATTGTTCCATCAGTTCAGCTGTCAATCTAAAATGCCAAGAAGCACTCTCTTTTTTATTTTCTACCCGAAAATCTACTTTTCCACCCGATTTTATCCTGTTTTACAGCTCCTGAAATAAAACCTAATTTTAACACCCACATTTTCAAAAAACACAAAACCCGAAAACACAGGGCCCCATTTACACAGCATGCTAAGCTTACCCAGAAAGACATGTCTGTGGTTTTTCAGTAGCGTCTGCAATCCACCGCACTGCTTTTTTAGTTTCTGGAGTTCGTTGTCATTTAGTAGATGAACAAGGCTTCCAATATGTTCTCTGCCTAGAGAGTATTGAAGACATTGTTTGTCTTTTTTTTTTTATCCATATGGAAGTGCCCATACATGGCAATTTCACCTTCACTGCTGACTTACCCCCTTGTTGCCAAACGGGCTCAGTGTCTGACAGATCGTTAACAGGCTCCATTTGCAAGAGATGTATTGCAATTCTGTCCACTATTACTTGTGTGAACTCTTTCTCCAGCTGCGTGCAGTTTCTAACTTCTTCAACCTTTGATCTCGGCTTAAAAACGCTTGCAAAACTGTCCGAGTCAGGCACTTCCTCGTGACCCCGGCTTGCACCTCCAAGCTCAAGTTTCTCCGGAACCTGCTTTGTGACTGTGTTTTCCTTCACAAAATTTAGTCTAGCATCCTCAAGCTGAGCTGTTGACACTTGATCGTCAGATGCTGGCTTGCATATCAAGGCAATCTGAATGGGAAAAGAAAGTAGAAAAAGTGATGCAAAAATTTATGCAGAAACTTCAATTTGAAATATAGAGAATTGTACTTTATTCAGAGATTTATACTACTTGAAAAGTTTCGATAAAGTTTTCATTAATGATGCCTATCATGGAATGTAGTGTACTGGACAACAAATACCATACAGACAGGTGCAGATTTTTTTTTTTGGGGGGGGGATGTCCAGATGTCCTGATCCCCCATCAATTTCATTTGTTACATAGAGTTTTAATTGACCTTGGTAGTGTAATAGCATGCTGTTCAATGCAGGGCTCCCCTCAGAAAAATCCTGGATCCGCAACTGCATACAGCTCGAACAAATCTGTATGCGTTATCCTGCCTTACATGTCTCCTCACACAGGAAGGAACACAGAAAAGACTTTGAAAGCAAATGGAACATATGCATATTAAAGGCTGCAAAACAGCAAGGCACTATCTTGTCTTGTGAAATTTGGCACTGGTACACTAACGACTTGAATCATGGTTTATGAGAAAAACTGATGCCGACTTTCACCAACGCTTGTTAGCTTTGAACAGAGATGTGTTTTTTCTCAATTCTTTTTAGAGCAATGTTAGTCAGTGACGCGATGAATGTTTCAGTGACAATAATTACCCTTGGTGAAACAGAGTTAAGGGTTAAATCCAAGTTGAGGGACTGCTGATCTCGGTTCAAATGTTAATTGGGGTTGGTGAAACCGGGCCAGATGTAGCAACTAACATCACAGTCCGCTACCAGAATGTCACACCCCCGCCCTGTGTACAAATAGGAAGTCGCTTTATGTCATCCTGATGACTGAATGCCAACTGACCTCGTCGATTAATTATTACTATTTCTGTTCAGAATAGAAACAGAGCACGTACCCGCTTTGTGGAAGGAATCCTCAGCCGGTCGAGCTCCACTTCAAATCCCATGGTTTGGCACAGCTCTTGTAGAAAGAGGAGGTAAGACTGATACTGACTCATGCCACCATGCTGCCGTTGGTACTTCCCGTCAAATGTGAATGGGCAGCATGGCAGTAGGAATACCCTTGCATCAGCATGTGACCTATAAACACGCAAGGCTTAAACAAATAACAAATAACCTAATAATAAATAATCCACCTAACAGGAAGGCTAACAAAAGTTTATGCTTCTAAGCATCATGTAGATTTTAGCAGGATTATTGAGTCATAATGGGAGTGCATAACTGGGAAGGGACATCATCGTGTCTGCCATATTGTTCAGAATGATTGGGGAAAAAAAAAAAAAATTGTGCTTGCATTGTCACTTCTATTTACATTATACACTGGTATGTTAAAGATGGACAATATGTCGGCTACTTTCAGTTTCGTTTTCTGTGTTCATGCGCCTCTAGCGCATACCACCGCGTGACTCGTGTTCATATTCTCTCATCATTAAACCTCAGTGGCCGTTACCGTCAGCTTCGACTTGCCTGCTCTCTTTTTGCTGAGCCATGGGGTTACAGTGTAACATGGTATGTATCTGAAAAACAGCTCAACATGTACACGAAAACAGTCCTGTGCTTTTGTGTCTGTTACCTCGACGCCAAATAAGGTATCCACGGCGTCAGCTCGTCTGAGTGATTTCCGATCCACCACGTGTAGTCGGAAAACCGTGATGTTGGCGTGATGACCCCCTCCTGCGATTATACACAAATTTATCTTATACGCACACTCTCTTTACGAAACACATAAAAAAAAAGTTACTCACCACTAGGTTAACATCAGGTCCATAAAGGTCCCAGATCTTACGCTTTCTTATGTCAATCCCCATTCCATTATACTGCAAAAAAAAAAAAAAAAAGTGCAGAATGGTGGGAATGTGCTGGATTGAGCACCGGTTCACTTACTCCTTCAGCCGAGAGAAGATATACAAGTAGTCCATTGCCACAACCAACATCTATGAACGATGGCCTTGCAGAGCCATTGAAATCTTGTTCCCATAATGTCTGCGAGAACGCAAGAACACACCACAATTGAAGCAGCGTGCCTTGTGCAGAAATGTGAATTATAAATAGGGTCCAACCGTTTTGGGTTAAATGCCTCTCCTGAATTCAGAGGCAAAATATCGGGTGTTATTTTTAAATCTGTAATTCGGGGTGAAATCTGGCTCTTTTCATAGATTTGGGTGTTATCACGTTATTTTTATTCTTCTGTCCGGCAAGCGGTCCACAATGAACCCTTTCTGGCTTATGCGTACGAGCGGCCATCTGCAGGCGGCTGCCATGATAGATGGCGTGAAAAAAAATTCATGGTCGATCCATTGGTGGATGCGACCGCAATGCATTAGCATTGTAACTTGAAAACCCTTTGGGAACTCCCCTCCACAACGCTACAACGACCTTTCACACGACCCTACACAACACTAACGCAAGACAGCATCTGCAGCCAAATGAGCCTCTCGGGCTTCCTCCAATTCAGCTTGGCGCTCCATCTCGCAGCCTGAGCCTTCTTTCGCTACCGCTCCTCCGCACAGCTTTCATAACCAATGGCGCCCCACGCAGATGCATCTGAACCTGTCGACCACCACCGGCACGCTGCAGCGTGCTCTCCACGTGCCCTCTCCTTCCCTCTCCAATCACCGCACGTGTGCTCCATGCCAGTTCACGGCCTCTCTCCACTTCTGTGGCTACACACAGACCACGCCACATTTTTTTTTGTAGCGAAGACTCTAATGCGGACGCGTTAATAATCTGCTTCAAGGCTACGTGGACGTTTGAGGCCGAGACTTGATGATGCTTTGCACTCGTAGTGCTCTAATGTGCTTTCACTCTTTCTGCCTGTCTTCTCTTTCAAGTTTACCGGACGGTCGCCATGATTACTGGCATGAAAATGCAGCGTTCAACATTCCTCCGCTAATGCAACGTGAACATGAAAATGGTTCATTAAAGTGCATATTATTGGTCAAACATGCATACCTAGCAATCTACAACGATAATCACCCCATCTATCAAAGTGTGCTTTGTTCGAAAAGGTCATAACCCACTTATAAACTAAGGATAGATGGTTAGAGAACTTGCAATGAGGTAGCTGGCAATTGCAATGTCCTCGTAGACAAACTTTGAGGGGTCGGTGGTCTCCGGCCATATCTGAAACATTCACAAATTCAGCGCCGTGTTAAGCAAAACTGCGAGCATTACGTGCACAAACTAAATCTGCACATACCTTGCACAGGTGAGCTCCATACTTCTTCTTCAAGTTGAAGTAGACACGGCTATATTTCTCAATGGGTGTAAGCCTCAGAGAAGCCACGACCACTTGCTTGCTCCCTAAAGGCTCACTGCAGCTCCACCTGTAGATTTTGTGAAGGACATGCTCCTTCAGCCAGGTGACTGCAGGAGCGTCTGTGTTGGTACCTACACCCAGAAGTTCCAGATGAATCCTAAAATGATGCGGCAAATTTATTGCTTTAAAAATGGTCACAAAGGAGTCATTTCGCGAGGTCGCAAAGGAGACGCAAATTTTCTGCACTCTTCGCCCCGCAAACTTTTGGGGCAGCACTCAACGGGTTCGCTTCTGTGTTCCAATAAACACGCGATTCGTAAACAGGTGGGTAATTTGTGATAACCTGGTTGGTTTCCGGCACAGCCGTAGAGCCCCGGCTCTATAACTGGAAGTAAGCATTGTTTTTAATGCGTTGGCGTTAAGAGTCCCACTTTGAAGAAAAGACGGCGTCGTAGCGAGGCGAGTGTGGTTTCCGTGTACAGCAGTGTAAGACATAGGTGTAAGAGGGTATGTAGTAGATATAGATAGTAGATAGATAGTATAAAGGTATATGTAATATATAATAGTTTTTGTAAATGATAATAGTGATAGTAGAAATTAGTTAATTAGAAGGCTGGAAGGAACGTCTAATGCTAACGCATTCTCATTGCATTAATTACATTAATCGGCCTCAATATTTTTTTTTTTTAACATATAGCTTAATTTTATCAACCTTTGCCCTTGTTGATTTTGCCAAGGATTTCAATAAAGAATTGCTGAAAGACTAGAATTGTAATTGTACTACCCGTTTGTAATTTCCACAATTTATCACAGCATGCTTTTCCAGGTGTTACCCTAAGCTTTGCCCTAGGTCACATTTTGAGGCATTGTGAAGTGAACCCACGAAACCACTTTGTGAAACAACTACACTGGTGGTGCACACGGGGTTACAGTTAGCACCATCTCAAGCTGACGTTCATGGATCCATTCTGTACATCCATTACTACGTAAATCATGCTTGGTGCATCAGCTTGGTGGAATCATCAGTGCACTGCGCATCAGGCTACTTCACAAAATTTGTACCGCATCGTCCCCGAAAATGTGTATGAATCACTGCACCTCTTATCCTGGTCAAGACGAATTCGGTAGGTGCAATTTGGTGACAGTGTAGAGCCCTTTGAAAAGTTGCAGAACATTGCGCAGTCTCTTGTTATGAGGACAACTTCATGCACTGGCTTGAACTTGTGTATCTGCTTTGGTAGCAGATATCTTTCGACAAGAACGGGTCGACTGTCGCCACAAACACTGCGCAATACATCAATGTCAGTATCACCACACGACTTGTGGGATGACAACACAGCATTCATGTCCGGTACGTCCATACTTTCAAGTTTCATAGCGAATGAATACAAGTCAGTTTCGTCGCCAAAATCTGCCAAGCGGTGCTGAGCCAAAGGCAGAACTCCGGTTAACCGTCTGTTGACAGTGTGTGGCTTTTCAACCCACACAAGAACAGATTCTCGGAACCGTTGTAGATTCAAAACAGAATCTGAAACTGCAACATGCGTCCACATGGCGAGTTGAGTTAGAAAGTTGATAAATAAAGGAGATGATGATGATGCTCTATTTTCACGGAACCAATCGCCGTCAAGCTTGTTGCTTGTGCAGGAAGGTATGCTTCGGAAAAGAAGTATCGATGAGGTTGTAAAAAAACTGGTGTCGCTTTCGTCGGTTCTATAGTGTTTTCCATAGAGGTGTTTTCCTTGGTTCCGGAATTCAGGAACTAAGCCGAAGATGAGTGTGCAGGAAATGTGGAAATGTGTCGTAAACGCTGAGGGCAAACCGGAAATGGCGTCAGATAGCAATGCGATGCGAGCGCCCCAAGCATATCGTGGTAACGCTTTTGTACGCCCATTTGCCCAGAAAATAGTTGTTTCAAAATAGTTTTTGAGGTTCTGAGGTTTAAATCTAGTGATGTCTAGAGAGTACGATCATTTATTTAAGCTTCTAATAATCGGAGACAGCGGTAAGTGGTCAAAGGCTTTGCTGAGTGAACAAGGACGTGCTTGTCCTGTGGAAAGTCGAACACAGTCGAATCTGAATCATCGGTATTGAATGTGAAAGTTGTGAGCAATACTACAAGTCCTAGAAAATGACAGCGTAGTTGCCACAGTTCCACGTTGCAGTTCTGACATACAGTTACGGCACGCAGCCAGAGTGGCATTTTGATTGTTTGCACGTGAAGAAACTGCTGTGCGATTACAGCAAAATAAAATGGCTCGGAAAACATTTCGCGCGATTTGTTCTGCATAGTTAACTGTCGCCTGTGCCAAAGGCTGTGCCAAAGGCTGTGCCATTATCCTTCCCTGTCACAGCAGACGCCCGTGCGCTGCGTACGGTACATACGGGTGTTATCTGGGGCTGCCGAAACGATACTGTTGCGTTCTACAAAATTTTGGTATGGTTCTGACACATTCGCACAGTTTGACCGAAATTAAGGTCGGGATGCATCCAGTACTTCGATTCAATAGGGAACCAGTGCAGTGAGAACCCAACGTGCACTAAAACTTGAGAGCGAGATGCATCGCTCACTTTGAGACAGTTTGCTGCGCGAATGTTACACCCTTGGAATGATTACGTACACTAGCAATAGTTTTATCAAGAGCTCGCAGCGGCAATTTAAAAAATAACTCGTACAGTCACGTCAACTCCCACGCTGAGTCACACTTGACAGCACTGGCATTGACCTTCCGAGTTTACATCGTTAGGGAGAGATTGCGAAAGATAATATTTCCTTACAGAGAAATTTATCACACTTGCTAACATAGAGATAGACAACAGACACCCAAACTGCAGCCCTAAGTTATTTCCTCTGCTTCTGCTCTTGCAGGTGTTGGGAAGAGTAGTCTGTTACTACGGTTTGCCGACAATACGTTCTCTGGTGAGTGTTCGAGCTTCATACCACGGGACACTTGTACATCTATTCGACCGTGCATTTAAGGACTGTCGCATGCTTTGAGAGTCTTTATTCTACATGGTCACTGTTTAGCTGCCGCGATAGCAGTATATCCATACAATGTCACTTTTTTGGGTGAAACTCTGATTCTTGCCAACTATTCCCCCCAAATAGTTATCAGATCAACTGGGGTTAATTCCAATTTCTTCGCATATTCCAATCACATATCACGTATAATATTTAGTTACTAAATGCGCGCAGATTGCTACTAAATTCTAGTAGCAGTCAGCGCACATGCTTAATGTAAATGTTACTTGAGCTCAACAATACATTATACAAAGCACATTTGATGTTACAACGTGTAGAGTTTGTGACTATAATTCATTAGGAATGCATGTTTGACCATTACATGCGCCTTTATGTGCAGGCCGCTTGCTAGATAGAAAGAAAGAGAGAGAGAAAAAAAAACCCGAACGTATCAATATATCCCGATTTCACCCTGAATTACGGAAATTTAGAAAAGACATTTGGTGAAAGTCAGATCCTATATATGTACGATTGAGTTCTGAATACAAAAGTGCATCTGGAAGGGTCCCGAATTAAAAGATGTCCGTACTTTTTGCGCGCAGGCAATTATATCACAACAATAGGTGTGGATTTCAAGATCCGTACCTTAGAAGTAGACGGTGAACGTGTCAAACTCCAGATTTGGGACACAGCGGGGCAAGAGCGTTTTCGTACAATTACGTCCACGTGAGTGACCCAACGTCTTTGTTGCGTTATCCCCGTTACTTTTCTCCAAACACGTTACACTCCGCATTTTGTTGCAGGTACTACCGAGGAACGCACGGTGTCGTCGTTGTGTACGACGTGACAAACGGAGAGTCCTTTGCCAATGTCAAACGATGGTTGCATGAAATAGAACAGAACTGCGACGTTGTCAACAGGATTCTAGGTAAGCGTCTTAATTTCAAAACCAAAATAGTACTTCTGACAAGACAGTCTCGTACAGCCTGTCTAAGTTCTAAGTAAAAATTTGTTTGTGTCGCTACGCAGCTGTGTGAAGTTTATTTCAAAACAATATTATACTCATGTTTGTCTTTGTAACTAAAAGTGGTGTACACAAACAGAAGTCTTAATAGTTGTCATAATTTTTGTCATGATTTTCACGTTTTTGTCATAATTTACTGTAATAGTTGCCATAATTTTCAATAATTTTATACCTAAACGTAGTGGGAAACAAGAACGACGACCCCAGTCGGAAAGTGGTGCTAACAGAAGACGCGCAGCGCTTTGCAGACCAAATGGGCATACAGCTTTTTGAGACGAGTGCCAAGGAGAACATAAATGTTGAAGAGGTGGGTGATTTGTTTGTCCTGTGCCTGTTACTGGGAAAGGTGACAATGACTGTGTGAAGGTCTTTATGCAGGTAGCCAAACGCTAAGCTGAATATCAGCATATATAACTTGTATTTTGCAAAATTTTTTCATTACTGATAGGTGGAACCGGCACTTTCGATGGTCAATTTTGTTGTTGTTTTTTCTTTGTGTCTGTGCAATTGTTCGTGCATCCTCTGGTGTTTCCGAAGACTGAGCGACCCCTCGCACATTAACAGGCGATCGTGTTTCAGCGATATTATGCTACTTCTGTTTTCAACACCCAAGAGCTAAGTTTTGAAATTATTCATTCGTATGACATTCATTCATAACAGCTGGGAAACAGGGGCTATTTTTAGGTACAGCAGGAATTTTTTTGCAAAGCGCTTACCAATGACCAGTACAGGAAGGTGGGGCAAAGCGGCTACACTAACATTCAATAATTTTTGAGCATGTCAGTGCGGATGGGCATGCAAAATTCTGTGCCTAAATGAGACTGATCTTTTGGCAAAGCATCATTAATGTGCCATAGTGCGGGTTATTCGAGGTAACAACAATATGGTGAAACAATATGTCGCAAAGTAACCAAAATTTCTCATCCTTGCCCTGTGGGGAGGACAAAGTGAAAAATATTGTGGGGCAAAGTGGGAAGCATGTACACTCTCCTACAAAGAGAATAAAAACTATTTGAAAAGTACATAATGGGTAGCTGTAAAATGTTTGAAGACATTTGTCATCAGTCCATACAAGGACGTGTCACATATAAATATCAATTTTTGTTGAGGTACCTATAGAGTTCTCATCACAGTTCGTGGGAACAAAAACAGTGAAGGTTTTCCACTTTGCCGCTCCGTTGGTCTATCAATCAAAAGCACTCGATATAACTGCAAAAGTGGGAATTCTAACCATTGTATCGTTACCAGTCGTAACTCGGCACAACTATAATTTGTTTCATAACTTGCAGATTTTATGTGATTGTGCACCATTTTAGCGACGGCAGTGAAAAACATAACCGTATTTGCTCACATTCTGAACGCACTCGCGTATTGAGCGCACCCAACTTGAGCGTCGAAATACTGGTACTCTTTAGTTCCCTGCGCATTAAACGCACGCCGGCATTACTAGCACGGCCAGATCATCTCACGCAACGTCGGCCAGCGTATCGCGCTTGCGCGTCCATCCGTATCACGCAGGGATCGAGAAGTAGCGCCTGACGCCAGAGTGATGAATGACGAATGTGACAGACATCAGGGAGTATTTCGTCCATGCTTGATGTGGGAGAATCGAGACGTTCGATTCCGGGGAGATCATCGTGGACATCTCGGAATAAGTCGCTATGATAAGGCAGAATCATGGCATTAGATTCCTGCAGAGCCATACATCGCATACCACGTCAGCTGTGACGGTTCACTCTGACCAGTTACTGTCTTTGCAGATGTTCAATGCCATCACACGAATGGTGCTCAGGACGAAAAAAGAACAGAAAGAGCGGCAGCAGGTGCCCGACGAAAAGTTGCGGTTAAGACCGGGAGCACAGAAGAAACGTAAATGCTGCTGATGACAGATCTCTCTGTTGGGGACCCGCGGATTGAAGTGTTCGTTTCCACCCCCCGAGCATTTTGCTTGCAGTCTGGTGCATGGCCTTGGCACTGAAGCTCCTGGAATGTGCAGCCAGTCTCGCACACACCGAGTTGTTGCAGTGTCAGCAGTGTCTCTTGCACCTTACCTTACAGGGAAGTATATGTAAATTTTGAGCAAAGTAACATCAACAATGCAGAATGAAAAAAAAAAAAGAAGAAGAAAAAAACGGATCATGCACGTCGGTCTCCAAGGGTTACTCGTATACATATTTTCACCATCGTCGCTTTTCCACGTTGCCATCAAGCTTTTGTACAATGAGGCGCATCCGTCACAAAAGCTTGTTGGTCTGCACCAGGGTACTTCTGTGTCGCGAATTATTTGTACTTTTAGTTACCACAAGCACTGCGTTCCACGAGTTTGCCAGTGGGACAGCCCGGAGTATGGCAGAAGAGCACTTGGAAGTTGTCACCCTGCATTGCGGCATAGGCTGTAAATACAAATATCTTCCAGGTAAAGTAATCACAGGCATATAGTGATTTCAAAACGCAAGATACAGATCATCAGATAATGGTCAGCTCCGAGGCGGTCTTGCTGCTCATATGTCTGTTCTTTTAGAAGCGTTTTGCTGTATTGGCTTCTAGCCTGTTTTTTTCTTTATTAAACAACTTGCCTAGCTTTGCATTGTTACACTATGGTGTCAGTAATGTAATATGGTGCACTGATGTGATGAATGTAAGAAGATGAGAGAGAGTGAAAAATTGTGATACTCCGGGGCTGCTACGCATGGTGGAAGCAACTTTGAAGTAGTGTAAAGGTATTGTATAGTATAATATTGTGTGGATGTGCTGCTGCATCAGGAACTGCCTGTAGGTGACTCTGTACCACGAAGTTTAGATAACTGCGATTTGCATTGTCTGAAATGGCACGTGTGTTTGTGGGGCTCCACAAAATGTACCAAAGTTTGACACTTTTGCTGTCACAATGTGCAGTCTGTCCACGCTGTTTGTTTGCTGTTCCCCAATGGTTGCGCCAGTTTTTGTACGCAATTTTCTGTGCCGTTAATTTTTATACTTATAGGGCAGCCCGAGTGCTGAGTAAATTAAAAGCATGAGCTGCATAGCTAGACAATTCATGCAAAAACACTGGTAATGCCTATTCAGGTAGGCACCACTGATCAGTGTGACAATGTGGCATGTAACTAAGTTAAGGCTGACATGGAACAACATTTCATCAGTATTGCTCAGCATACAGTGAAGTGGAATGGGAAGGAAGTGTTGAAGTACATTCTGCATCATTGTCATAGAGTAGTGGTACTACAATGCTGTACAGTTATTGTCTAAGGTTTCAGCATAGTTTGAAAGTTTTGGCTGCATGTGTTTTACAATAAAATCTTCGGTACTTTGCAGTACACTGTATGTGGTACTCATCATGGTCACAGTCATATGGTCCTGGTCTGGAAGGAGCAAGGCTCCTTCTTTTTTTTTTAATTTTTGAACGGTACAAAGCCATTGACATGTATGGGACATTTTATTTCAAATTTTAAGGTTCCCATGAATGTCCCAAGTGCCTCACTAGTGGTGCACCCCACAAATAACTCACTTCACCTATGTTGAATCAAAATTGTAACACAGGATGAAAATGACCTTCAACTTGCCACCTATTGGGGATGATGTTTGCATGACAACGTAGACGTAGGCTCATACAATGTGACAAGAAAGGTCAACATGCTAACAGTGGGGTGACCATGTACAAGTACCTGAATTAGGGAGCTGTCACCAGATGGGAATGCGCACCAAGCATTTGACTCTCATCCCGTTTAGGTTTTAGCCAAGAGTTTTATATACTCTCAAGAGGGCAGGGTAAAGAGCAGAAACTTCTGTTTGCAGAATGAAAGTCATTACCTAGTATTCAAACGAGCGACATTCTCACGGAAGATTCCAGCGGAAGAAAAAACGAGAACACTGCTCACGGAGCCGAAGTTCCGTCCCATTGGGCGTTCACAGGGTGCCGGAAATCGGGAATGGCAGACGACACTTCGCAGATGATACCGTCGGCGTCTTTTCTTGTCGTCTGCTACGGAGTATCTTGTGACTATGTTCCAGGATATCCCCCATGGTTGGCAGGTTGGCACCTAGATTCAGAAGGCCTGCTCGTTGCCTTCTCTCCCTCCACCGATTGAGAGTCAGAATTCGTCTGCTACTGCGGTTCACCGTTCTGCGAATTCAAGGACCCGCAAATAATTGCAGCTCACGTGGAACCTGCAGACCTAAATATTTAGACAAAAAGTGCAAGGCGCTTTCCAGAAAATCAGTCTTGAGAAAGATTAGACCTTTTTGCGTAAGTTTTCCGATTTAGTACGCGGGAACGTTCAGTCACAACTCGCAGACGACGGTGGTTCGTCTTCATGGCCACGACCGATGAAAGCACGTTCGTGATTGGCCACGGCCGTTGAAAACACTATCCTCGTTGGATAGTGTTTGATAGTGTTGGATAGAAAGCTATGACGTTTTTTTGCATCTCCCACTGTAGTATGCTGGGGTATGTCGCTAGTGTGAATACACGGTGACGACAACACAAAAGGAAGGAGTTCGTCCGTTCGTTAATCCGTAGCGTCGTTCGAAATTTATGAGCAAAGTAAAGAGCAATTTACCCTCTCCCTCTTCGCTCCTCCTCAGGAAGGGCAGCGATGCTGAGCGGTCTGTCATTAGTTTCCTGAAACGATTTGCCAAATAGTCGCGCTGGATTTCTTGACGCTTCACCCCCAAGTTATCACGGATAAATGTAACGGACTGTTATTTGCATCGATTTGGACCTGCAAAGGCCTACGTTTCAAAGCAAATGATGTGATAGACCACCTTGAAAAAAATAGCCTGTTTATAGAGGAACGGTCGCATCCGTTCCAGTCGATTTCGAAACTATAGTGTCATTTTATTCCTCCTGGACCACTGACCACGATATTGAAAATCCCACGCGAAATAGTGGCATAGTTTGACAGTTATTCGATGGAATACAGAGCAAGAGCGGACGGCAGATGTTGATGGAATTCTTGAATTCCCTCTCTAGAACAGGGAGAAAACGTCACACTCTAAGAACCAATTAGGGCACGACCTTGAGAAAAGGAATGCCGCTTGCGTCCGGACGTCGCCTCTCCTCCTCTGAGCGCCGCGCTCTTACTCCTCCGCTTAGGGATGGACGTCACGCCACCGAAGCCTCTGCGGCCGCGCAAGCAGCGTTGATTTTTAAAATTTATTTATTTAACATCTAACACTCTTTCGGACGAAAAAATTAGCCGGGTAGATTGTCGGCCGATGCCGAACCTAGTGCTATCGGTTTCCGGATGCGCCCCTCACTGCATGGACATGTACAGTCGGGTACAGTCATGGGCATGTACAGTCCATCGCGACTATCCTTGACTTTGCTGACCAAGAGCGAGGGAGGCTCCGCCCCCAAATGGCGCGCCAATAGGAGGACGCGGGAGGCGGAGCGCTGCGGCCTCTGCTCTTGCCTAATAGATGGCGCATCGGTAGCGCTCGGATCGGGATATGTGAGCCGCTGTCGTCTGCTTCTTCCGGTAGAGCTACGACCTTGAAGCCTCTGCTCTCGCGTAGGAGATGGCGCTACATTGGCGCTCGGTAAGGGCACGTGTGGTCGTCCCAACTTTGAGCCTCGACCTTGAGACTGGCCGGTAACCTAAATTCCGATGACGCGGCGATTGCAAACCATAGTGCGTAGTTTTGACGATTATGCTTCATGGATGTATTATTTTGGCCAGTTCGACGTTTATGAAAACGGAAAGAAATGAAATAAATCATTTAAAATAATTGTACTGTGTGCTTCTCTTTTTTTCTTTTTGTAAGTAGTTACGCAAGTGTACTGCGTAGTTTTGACGATTATGCTTCATGGATGTGTCATTACATTACCAAATTTTTGGCCAGTTCGATGTTTCGCTCCGCTCTTCATTTAAAATAATTGTACTGTGTTTTTCTTTCTTTTTTTTTCTTTTTGTAAGTAGTTACGCAAGTGTACTGCGTAGTTTTGACGATTATGCTTCATGGATGTGTCATTACATTACCAAATTTTTGGCCAGTTCGACGTTTCGCTCCGCTCTTCATTTAAAATAATTGTACTGTGTTTTTCTTTCTTTTTTTTCTTTTTGTAAGTAGTTACGCAAGTGTACTGCGTAGTTTTGACGATTATGCTTCATGGATGTGTCATTACATTACCAAATTTTTGGCCAGTTCGACGTTTCGCTCCGCTCTTCATTTAAAATAATTGTACTGTGTTTTTCTTTCTTTTTTTTTCTTTTTGTAAGTAGTTACGCAAGTGTACTGCGTAGTTTTGACGATTATGCTTCATGGATGTGTCATTACATTACCAAATTTTTGGCCAGTTCGACGTTTCGCTCCGCTCTTCATTTAAAATAATTGTACTGTGTTTTTCTTTCTTTTTTTTTCTTTTTGTAAGTAGTTACGCAAGTATACTGCGTAGTTTTGACGATTATGCTTCATGGATGTGCCATTACATTACCAAATTTTTGGCCAGTTCGACGTTTCGCTCCGCTCTTATGCGTGAACATTGTCTCAGCTCATGAAAAAGGAAAGAAATGTTGCTGCTTTTGTTCTACTCCTCACACTGAAATAAATCATTTAAAATAATTGTACTGTGTGCTTCTTTTTTTTTTTTTTTGTAAGTAGTTACGCAAGTGTACTGCGTAGTTTTGACGATTATGCTTCATGGATGTGTCATTACATTACCAAATTTTTGGCCAGTTCGACGTTTCGCTCCGCTCTTATGCGTGAATATTGTCTCAGCTCATGAAAAAGGAAAGAAACGTTGCTGCTTTTGTTCTACTCCTCACACTGAAATAAATCATTTAAAATAATTGCACTGTGTGTGCCTCTCTTTCTTTTTTGCTATTTATTTGCATTAACTGCTAAACCTGCGTAAGTTGTTACGGAAGTATGCAAAAAGTAAAGAAATGTTGCTGCTTGTTCTACTCCTCGTACAGAAATAAATAATTTGAAATAATTGTACTGTGTCTGTTTCTTTTTCTTCCTTCTTTTTTGTAAGTAGTTACGGAAGTACGCCAAGTTACCAACGCCTTTTTTTTTCTCTTTTTCTTCCCTGTTGTCCGTGCACCGACATGTTGCACCGACATGCTGCGCACCGACATGCACCGAAATGTCCGTGCACCGTAATGTTCGTCGCCCGGTTGTAATGAAAATGCTGCTCTTGCCCTTCGGAGATAATGATTGAAGCGAAAAGAAACAAACCACAAAGAGTAGGTAGTTAAACGTCCGTTTATTGACTAGCAGCTTGGGCACATCCATGTCTTAATGTTGTTACTTGCTACTGTACAATGAAACTGGTGTTTTGCAGGGGGAAAGCCACACCGCCATGAGGGACGTTAAAACCCAGGGGTAGTGGGTGTTGGTATCCGAACCCGGGATGCAAAAGAATTATGGGCGTCGGCATTACCTGCACTGGGAAAGGTGCAGTGGCCAAACTTACAATGACGGGAACGTTGTTTGTATTGCTTAGAGTCGCCGTAACAGCTGGAGCCGCGCTTGACGCGTTTGGTCGCGAGTAAGGTGAGACCTGCCGCATCCGATGTCTTCGTGCTGTTTGTACCCGTCGAACTGCCTGCGCGTTCGAACCTGGGCGTGCAGAAACCGTTACAGCTGTAGTCGCGGCGTTGGTCTGTGGCAGAGAAGGACCCGCACGCTCTGATGGTTGAAAAATAGGAATGATGTGAGATGCCGGCGGTCAGATTTGCTTACTGAACAATTGAACAAACAAATAGCGACGAAAATGAAAAACATACCTGTAGTACCGACGACGCCTGCCATGGAAGTTGGCACACGTGGTATGACAGCCGTAATAGTACGCCTGTGGCTAGGTACAGCACTGTGTCGTCGTTGAGAGCGTGCTGGATGATGGCCCAAGTTCTGGTTGCGAGAGACGGGACGTGTTTGGTATCGGAGCCCCTCTGTTCCCGAGAAGACGCGACTTTTTGCTGTACCAACACACTCCAAGAAGTTGATGAACGGGTCAAGTCCCATCCTCTGAACATGCCTCCGCCACAGCTGTTCGTCCAAATAGCGTTGAATGTCTTTCCTTTGAGGGCCTCCACGATGAAGCGACCGTTTAAGTACGCGCCAGGTGGACTCTATGGTCTGCGTATGAACCTCACGATTCGGTCCTGTAACGAACTCAACCCGGTGATTGACAACTTTGTGGGTGTAGTACTTCCGCCTCCCACGTCGTCTCCATTGCTCAGGGTTTTCACCTAGAGTTTCGAGGTTTCTGTAGCCACCCCAGCAGTCCGTGATTATGGTTGTCCCTCTCTTGATGTAGCGTCTGATAAGCGGTATAAGGGTGGCTTTGTCCCGCTTGTTGTTAGGACAAACTACAACCCTCAGCTTGCCTCCTTTGCGCTTGGCGTTTGGGTTGACTTCCCTTTCTACCATGCCCAGAACCCAATGACCTTTCCTGACACGACCTCTGTGGTACTTCCGCTTGCCGAAGAGACTTTCGTCGATTTCTACGATCTTTCCCCTTCCACCAATTTTACCTTCTGCTGCAATCTGTCTTTGAATGGCCACGGACACGACGGATCGGCACAAGGACAGCCAGCGAACGATCGTCCGATCCGCTATTTTTCTGGCAGTTCTCGAACACTCCAGGGTTAAATACTTGTACGTGTGCCGGTCATGAGCGAAGATATGCATCAGCTTCAGGGCGAGTCTCAGTGGAATCTTATACTTCCTGAACATGGAATCATGAAAGACAGATTCCCCCCAGTTGTGGCCGTGGTTCCTGCACCTCCATCTTGCCGTACCCGTAGCCGGGCTGAACAGCGTCGCAGGACGATTGCATAGTCTGCAACGCATGTCGCTACGCAGTGCACCTTGCTCCATGAGCCATCTGATGACCTCAGGTTGACCTAATGCAAATAAATTTGCAATTTCATAAAAATGCAATTTCATAAAAACCGGGAGGAATAGATGAGTATCACTCAACAATATCAGTGACCATTTTCACGACTTTTCATTTAAGAAATTATGAAACTGATTATCTTACTTTGGGCAGCGATATCCTGCAGCACGTCTGAGCTGATCTCCATGACAGTTAAGCAGCAACGAGACTCTTCGGATGAAACATGTTCCAAGACAAGAGTGACACTATATGCGGTCACGTACGGTCTTTATAGTGCATACCCAGACGGAGTCTTCGACCTCTTCGGGAGGACGCTTGAAAGAAAGCGTCCTCCCGAAGAGGTCGAAGACTCCGGCTGAGAAGACACCGGAGACATTCGGTTTCCTTGTGCACAATGGTCAATGTCGGCATGTAGTCCAGACAGTATACAAATGGGTGAAAGAAAAGAGAGCAATGAAGGAAGGTTCCTAAACGGTCTTACCCCTTTAGGAACCTACTGTCTGGACTACATGCCCACATTTACCATTGTGCACAAAGAAACCAAGTACGAAGGGAGTCGTCGGCATACGAAGAACTAGGGCGTAAGTTAAAAAGAAAGAAGGAAAAAATATACCGTATTTTCCGGTGTATAACGCACGCGTAATACAGCAAAAAAAGTGCTCGGAAGAAGTCCTGCGCGTTATCTAACGGTGCGCGTAACACGCGGTAATATTTTCCTGCAGAGTTCCTTTTCAGGACGGTGCCGTACTAGCGTCTTCAAGGGTGTGCTGTGAGTTTCTTACAAATCTCTTACGGTCAGTTGACAAAACCGGCGAAAGGGCACTGGACTTCATAAACGGTTAAAAGTGTGTGAGATCTGGTTGAACTGAACTCACCAACAAAGAATATAAAACGCTGCTCAGTTTTGTAAACGCACTGGCCGCATTTGTTTTTGAATTGGGTTTTTCATGTTCTTGGACTTCGCGCATGGCATGATTGAGAAGTGGCGCGAAACGGAAAGCGGAGAGAAGACTGAAGTATACTATGACACCGACTCTGTTGCATCGGTGTGTTTCAAATAAAGCATATCCATCAATGATACACCGCCTTCTTTTATTGTGCATGCTGGTGGCAGTAAACTTGTAGCAGCATTGCGGTGCGCGTCATGCACTCGTGCGCGTTATACATCGAACGTTTTCCAAATTCGGCCCATTGCAACCGGTAAGCATTGTTGCTTGAACGTATATTGTTGGAAACGGTGTCCGCCCATTTGATCGAACGCCGTTTGGTCGAACGCCGTTTGATCGAAGGCGTTTGATCGAACGCCGCTTGGTCGAAAGCCGTTTGATCGAAAGCCAGTTGATCGACGCCGTTTGTTCGAAAGACATTTGTTCGAAGGGAATTCAAAGCTGCATGCACTGTGTTGTCCGCACCACTTTTTCTGTAACTTTTGACTCGAGCATACGGAGCAGGCAATCAGTGTCCTCTGCTTTTTTTATTTCTTCCTTTTTTTTTCTTTGCTTTTTGCAGTCGAAGAGGGGAGACCACTGGTTAGTTGCAGACGTTTGTCATTTACGAATCAGTAGGACACATATTGAAGAAAGCTGCCCCAGGTTGACAGCAGCCGATAGTCTATCCTTGTTCTAGGCACCCTTCGTACTGCTAGCGACATATTGAAAGGGAACGGTCTGAAACGGGATAGTCATATGTGCAAAGCCACTCGAAGTCTGTGGGTGCTAAGAACGAAATTTCGCCATGGTACAACGAGAGATATTAAATTAACAGCATGTAAAACCTTAGTTCGACCTTAGAGTATGCATCTGCAGCCTCGAATCACTACATATGCACGATATCCGAAGAAATAGAGAAAGTACTAAGGTCTGCTGCCCTGTAATCTTGTCTAAGTTTCGAAGCATTTCTTCGGATACATGTCTGTTGTAAGAACTAAATTTAGGTTCACCTGCACATAGGCGAAAAGTAAATAAACTGAAACTGCTCTTTCTCCTACACAGTGGTCAGTTGATTACAAATAATAATCCACTGTTAGAATTCGTTCACATTCGACGGGAATAAATCATCGAAAATGTCATTTACTTATTTTTTAATTCATTTGCCAAAATGTTTAATACTTGACATCTATTATTATTTGACAAAGGCTAGCAAAGAGTTGAGGGATTAACAAGTACAGCATGTTTAGTCACTATGTGTCATAGCGGAAAAACCTATTCGGTTGTCCAACGGGTTAACGGTGAACAACCCTGGCCCTTGTACTGCTTTTTGGACACTAAAAAGTGGGTTAGCATGAGGAATGTGTTTACGGGGAAGCAGATCACACAAAGTTAAATGTTCCTTAGGATAACTGCATTTAGAACTGCAGCTTTTTCTTTTCCTTGTCTTTTTTTTGTGATTTTCGACACTCCAAGTGAACCAATTAAAAAAATCGATCAAACGACCGCTACCGTTTCGATCAAACGGCGTTCGATCAAATGGTTTTCGACCAAATGTCATGCGTTCGATCAAACGGCTTTCGACCAAACGGCGTTCGATCAAATGTCCCGGAACCGTTGGAAACAAACTCAGAAAACAAAGTGTTTTCTTTTACTTTTTCCGGTTTCAACTCCGATGTCAACTGCGTATTTAGAGATCTTTGGCCGTGATACATGGATCGAAGCGCTTTTTATTGCGTCTTGTCAGACGATAATAAATATATGCGGTCATAAGAACATTTTTAAAATCGAACCTTGTACTGCTTCTTGAAGCTGCTTCTTCTCGGTAAAGTAACCGAAATATCTTTAGGATTATAGACAAGACAAGAGTATGGACTTTGCGACAGGTCATTACCACATGGCTGTCGCGCGTAGTTACTTTTCCGGAAAATTTTAAAGTGCATACAGGGAAACACGCACACACACACACATATATACAAAACAACACAAAGTTTAATCAGCGTATCTTAGTAACTCTTCGTCCCAGAATGGTGAGGACGCTATCGTTCGATAGTACGAAAAAGACCTTTCATGTGGCAATACCCAATATTGCAGATGTGCCTCGTTTCTTTCTAAGCGTTAGATCGTGCAGGGTAAACAAAATTTCAACATATGTATGACAACACTAAT
Organism: Ornithodoros turicata; assembly: GCF_037126465.1. NCBI lineage: Eukaryota > Metazoa > Arthropoda > Arachnida > Ixodida > Argasidae > Ornithodoros > Ornithodoros turicata. The sequence continues at coordinate 20,168,409 of NC_088210.1, read as the reverse complement.
CTTATAAATACGACTTAATTTACACAAAAAATGGATGAAACAAAGTCCACTTGAATCACAAGCAGACAAAGGGGGGGGGGGAACTGCAGCAGCAGCGGCGGGTTCCGAAAAAAATGATCCCGCGTCCGAAGAGAGGCTCGATAGCTAAATGGTACTTAATTAAGTATCTTTGCTTGAACTGTCGGAAGTACTGTCGGAAGAAAACGGGTTTGTGTCCCTTAACTCAGACAACAGTCAGTGCCACAGGCTGCTCTGCACCGGGTTCCGGAAAGAATGTACAAGCACTGGGCTTAGCCTATGGCCCCTGGTTGTAGAGGGCTGAAATAATGGTTCGGCGGGGTTCTATGCTTCCAAAAATACAGGAGCGGCATTGTGGATAGCTCATGAAACAGAACACCAGGAATGGGCAGTATTTAAACACTTTGTATTTAAAATATAAATACATGTATTTAAAATACGTATTTAAATACAGGCAAGAAAAATGTATTTATATTTAAATACCGTTTTAGGCGTATTTATATTTAAATACCGTTTTAGGCGTATTTATATTTAAATACCGTTTTAGGCGTATTTATATTTAAAATACGCTTAAGTACACATATCTCATCCTCCCATATTTGTGGGCTTCTCTCGAGTTCCACATTGTAGCCTCCAGCGGTGAAGGGTATCCTGGTTAGAGGCTACAGGTCACTCATCCCGTGTGTTCAGGGATTTCCGCCCGTCTAGAAAACAGCACAATGTGCGAATGAGGGCATCGCCACCCCCGTTGCTTAAGTCTTGGAAGCGAGAAGAGAAATTAGAACTCCAATTTGGGAAAGTCTGTATGATTGTCTGTGTGTTCTCAGAACACACAGACAACGTGACAAGATTAAAAAGCAATTCTCCAAGGCCCTGATACCTTCTGCATATTTCCGGCAGATAGGTTAGAAAAATGCAGCGAACAACATGTCTCACGTTAGCGTGGGCGTAGGAATAAATTGTCCCGGGTTGCGGAGCATTTTGGAAAATGAAATGTTTTTGCGTACTTTTAGCAATGCGCTCAAGCAGTATCAGCCACGAGGAGGAGAGTGGAGTTAAACGTCTAACTTTACTTTCAAAGCTCGTGCAAACGCAGTTTCAGCACTTAATGCAAATAAATAGCAAAAAAAAAGCACACCATCAGATCGCTTTCTGGATGCGAAAAAGTGGATTAGGATGACGAATGTGTTTATGGGCGAGCGGATTACACAGAGTGAAACATCAACCCTCCAAGCGAACGAATAAAACAATCGGATCAAACGACCGCTGCCGTCTCGATCAAACGGTGTTTGATCAAATGCCTTTCGACCAAATGTCCCGCGTTCGATCAAACGGCTTTCGACCAAACGACGTTCGATCAAATGTCCCGGAACCCTTACAAAAAGGAAACACACACACACACACAGCACAATTATTTTCTTCCGTAACTACTTACAAAAAGGGGAAGAAACAAGGAACACAGAGTATAATTATTTCAAAGGATTTAGTTCAGTTTGAGGAGTAGAACAAGCAGCAACATTTCTTTCCTTTTTACATACTTCGTAACTACTTACAAAAAGAAAGAAAAAGACACACAAACAGTACAATTATTTTAAATGATTTATTTAAGTGCGAGGTGTAGAACAAAAGCAGCAACATTTCTTCTTTTTCACGAGTTGAGGCAATGTTCACGCATAAGAGCGGAGCAAAACGTCGAACTGGCCAAAAATTTGGTAATGTAATGACACATCCATGAAGCATCATCGTCAAAACTACGCAGTATACTTGCGTAACTACTTACAAAAAAGAAAAAAAGAACACAGAGTACAATTATTTTAAATGATTTATTTCAGTGCGAGGAGTAGAACAAAGCAGCAACATTTCTTTCCTTTTTCACGAGTTGAGACAATGTTCACGCATAAGAGCGGAGCGAAGCGTCGAACTGGCCAAAAATTTGGTAATGTAATGACACATCCATGAAGCATAATCGTCAAAACTACGCAGTAAGCGTCGAACTGGCCAAAAATTTGGTAATGTAATGACACATCCATGAAGCATAATCGTCAAAACTACGCAGTAAGCGTCGAACTGGCCAAAAATTTGGTAATGTAATGACACATCCATGAAGCATAATCGTCAAAACTACGCAGTATACTTGCGTAACTACTTACGAAAAGGAAAAAAAAAAACCACACACAGTACAACTATTTTAAATGATTTATTTCAGTGCGAGGAGTAGAACAAAAGCAGCAACATTTCTTTCCGTTTTCATAAACGTCGAACTGGCCAAAATAATACATCCATGAAGCATAATCGTCAAAACTACGCACTATGGTTTGCAATCGCCGCGTCATCGGAATTTAGGTTACCGGCCAGTCTCAAGGTCGAGGCTCAAAGTTGGGACGACCACACGTGCCCTTACCGAGCGCCAATGTAGCGCCATCTCTTACGCGAGAGCAGAGGCTTCAAGGTCGTAGCTCTACCGGAAGAAGCAGACGACAGCGGCTCACATATCCCGATCCGAGCGCTACCGATGCGCCATCTATTAGGCAAGAGCAGAGGCCGCAGCGCTCCGCCTCCCGAGTCCTCCTATTGGCGCGCCATTTGGGGGCGGAGCCTCCCTCGCTCTTGGTCAGCAAAGTCAAGGATAGTCGGCTTTATGTGGCCAGCTGCTGCCAATGCTGTTGGTGGCGGCTCGTTGGCATAGCTACGGCCGCTGAAAGTAACGTCATGATTGGCGGATTCTTAATTGTTACGTCACGTCGCTTAAGCGATCAGGCTTTCTAGACAGCGTTAGCCCTCCTCGGTAGCTCAGTCGGTAACGTGTTGGCTTGCTGATCGCGGGTTCAAACGCGGCCGAGGACGGTAGCAATGTGTGGGAGGTTGACAAGCTTCCAGCACCGTGTGTCCGAAATTTCCGGCGTGTAACATCACGGCACTATTATTATTTAGGCGGTGTTGGCTACGGCCGCCGGCGAAGTCACGTGTTTCCGAGAACCAATGGGAATGGTCAAGGCTGTCACCCCTCTTACGTCGGAGCTTGATGTGGAAGTTGACAAAGGCTTCTGTCACGGCGTTTTTTTTAACCCTAAATATATCTGCGTGTAGTACAATACGCGCATGTTAACATCTGTCAAAGAGTCAGAAAGCCATCAATTTAAAAACGTCCGGAATAATTCTGACTGGATAACTGAGTATTCGCACGAGCGACGTCCTCACGGGATATTCTATCGGAACAACAAGCAAAAGACTACTCAAAGAGCAGAAGTTCCACCACGGCTTATGTCGTGCACTCGCATGGTGCAGGGATATCGGGAGTGACGTACAGTGCACTTAGCAGACGACAACGTTTTCCCCTTGTGTAATCGCAATATCCGTTGTATCCCGACGTTTCCCACCAGTGTTTCCCACAGTACCCCGGCGGAAAATGCGCAAAAACGTCATAGCTTTCTGCTGCCACGTGACCGCAAGCTCTCAACGTCATGTGTTTTCTTTCTCTTCTTTCGACCCAGCCACAAGATATTCGGTAGCAGACGACAGTGTCGATGGTGCCGGTCGTCTGCTATGTGCGCAGCGTGCCATCCCGATATTCCGGCGCCGTGCGAACGCTCAACATAAGACACCGTGAAACTTCTGCCCTGTGATAAGTTTTTTTTTTCTTCTTCCACTAGCATATTTCGTGGGGAGAGGTAGCAAGTGTCTGAGCTGCTGGCAGATTATTGCGTTGCGTTAGCTTTCATCTTTGAACAGTCACCCATTGTTTACAGCCTGTACTATCATACGCTTTCACACAATCAACATGTTTCAATAGTCCCAAATGGGCATTAAATATTTATTTCTACGACAGCTAATTAAAGAGAACAGTGGATACTTCACTCGCAACTTGCGTGGATCGCTCACGAGATCATCCACGTACATGCAACTTGGATGGGTTAACATGAGAGAACTGATATTCTGAGGCTGGAACAACATAGAAGAGACAATCACATACAAGGCCTCAAGTGACCTTTATATAAAGGTCATTAACTGAATCCTCCGATTGAATAAGAAAGCTGAACTCCTGGTAGGGTTAATAATTTTAATGGGGATATTTCATAATATTTTCCATAAATATTCAGCTAGTACCACATCCGACATAACTTAGCACGGTGCCGCATTGTTCTAACGCGACATTCGCTAAAAAGGGGCCGCGCGCTCCAGATCTTCGTTGATCAGCGTAAAACGTTCACATTGCGTCATCCGCCAAACAGGAACCATGAGTACCGCGCCTACTGTGATTCCAGCTGTCCCTGAATGCGACTTTGAAATGGGCGCTAGAAAACCGAAGCATCGGGCGGCCAGACGGCAAGTTAGCGAACGGACTTTCCTTGGTAGGAACCTCACCACCTGGCAACCCTCATCTGCCTTGCTACGCAAAGTAAGTACCCACGCGTTTCACGCACAATGCTGCGTACACGAGGAAACCCAAGTCAGGGCCTAGCTGGAGACCAGTAGGGGCCATTCGAATGTTCGCGTTAAAGTACAGTTCGAAAGTGGGTCACGTTTTTGCTTATCGAGGCCAATGAAGCCAGCACGCGTGCAGTGTGTGAACACGCGCTCTGTAGATTGCCTGTTCTTGAAATAGCGCGTGTAAGACACTACTGCGACGTCTTGTATTCCGGATGGCGCTTCAGGAGTTCCTGAATATCATGTTCATTACGGCTGCTGTATTCACCATCACCGGTGCTGTGGTCGCTGTGCGGTCCGCCTTCGGGTCAGAGTCTGAGGAGGCCTGGGCAGTTCCCATGGAGGATGACCTGCAAGCGGGAAGGAAGCGGATTTACTGCTTCTTCAACCATAGCGCGTACCGAAGGCCGGAGCCTATGACCTTCACGGTGGACAACGTTCAGGTGGAACACTGTGACGACATCGTCTACACTTTCCTCGGGATCGACCCTGCTGCCGCTAATATCATCAGCAAGGTTAGTGTATAAGCTGATCGACACGAGATTTTGAAGAAGCCCAAAGTGTACTGCAATGTACCGCACAGAACGCAGAGATGCAGTACCGAAAGAACTGTCACTGCGAGCCACACATAAAATACCCCAACCTTGTCGTTAATGAAAACATTGCTAGAGCTAATTAAAACATTTGAGTAGCCCCAAATGTCAGGCCAACTAAGTCCGGGCCACCAGACCATAGTCGAAATGCTTAGAGCCTACTGATCGCAGTTCTCTTAGGCATCATATGTGGCATGCTGTCCCACACCGAACTCCCTTGCCCCAATTGCCCGCTTCGTGAAATGCAGGTTCAGGCCGAATCAACTAACTGTCTTTTACATGTAACCGTCATAGCCTTGGGCTAAGTGTCACACTGCTCCCAATACTTCTTCCACGTTGCGTCTATCCAGGACCCAAAGTACGACGTCCATCTGGAAGGCATCCGCAGGTTCGCCAAGCTTCGCGAACGGGATGTCAGCCTGGTTATCTGGGCTGCCCTGGGAGGAAGCCGCACCGACAACGACGCTTTCAACAAGATCGCCAGTGTCCGTCGAAGCAGGGTAGAGTTCGCAGAAAACTCTGCGAGGTGGCTTCAGCAATACGGTTACGACGGGATAATACTCTACTGGATATATCCTTTGGGGGACACAGAAAGATCAAACTTCGGCAGCCTGATTAAGTCCGTCAAGAAGCGTCTGTCAGCAGAAGGCCTCAGGTTAGCCGTTGTCGTGCCTGGAGACAAGACACTTAGAAAGGCTGGCTTCGACGTTCGAGAATTAGCTCAGGTGAGTTCGGGGAGCTCTTGAGAGAGGAAATTAATTGAACGAGGCGTTTCTGTGCAGACAGTCGACGTGATCTTCGTTGACACTCACCGCACGGTTGACCCCAGCACGTTCCCGGTGACGACGTTTTTCAGTCCTCTTCGCGTGAAGACTCAGGCAAAGCGCCTGGGGCAGACGGGGTTGTCGTACGTTCTGGGCGATCTGTCCGTCGAGGTTAACCAGATGGAGAAGGTGGTCTTTGGACTGACCCTCGCTGGTGTCACGTTCACTCTTAAGGATCCTAGCAAGAATAAGGTACGTAAGAGCGGCGAAGGTAGAGCCCGAATGGGGTATATATGTCCAGTGTCAGGGATCGCAAGCGAGGTTTAACAAACAAAGGTCCATCTTTGGGGTGTGCACAGGAGAGAAAGAGGAGGGGTGCCACCGAACATCGGGGGAGAAAGGCGTAAGTGGGTCCGGATAGATCACCGGGCATGCCGTAACACATACCCCGGACGCTGTGCGGGTACCACCACATTTTATCCGCAATCCGCAGCGTCACTGAATCTTTACGTGTACCCGTATGCGCGCTCACCTGCACATAGTCAACTTCTTCGGTGGGGAGAACTCATTTTACTAGGACGAGGTGTTCCAAAGACACTGATCTGCCAGTACCGGATATGACGTTATGTATGTGAGTTGGGGCGTTGCACTTGCAAACCATTCCAGGTCAGTGACAAAGTAAGATATTTATTTTAAGAAGCGCGCAATATCCTGAGAAAATTAGTTCACAAGAGTGAGTGCAGCGGCGGCGATCCCTTCCAGCTCCCTCAGGCGCGTTGCGTACGTCAGGTCATCGAGCACTTCTATTGGATGCCGGGAATCGTCTGCTAAGGCGAGGGAGCAAGGCGACGGGTCTACTGTTCTGTGTCATACGCCGGTACGGGAGGGGGGGCTCCAAATGCAACCTCACTATTGGTCAGAAGATGTGGCGTCGCAGACTGGGAGTGGAGGGAAGCAGCTTTTCTGACCCGCCAGGGCAATCCTAATTTCTACCCCTAGTGACATTCTCATTTAACTTAAGCCCGTCTTTCTACAGGCCGGGGACCCAGTGAAAGGTCCAGGAAACCCCGGTGTATTCACCAAGGAGCCAGGTCTGTTGGGCCACTTCGAAATCGATCAGCTTCTGGCGCACGATCTGAGCTGGTCCCGACAATTCGACCGCGTAAGCCAGTGTCCATACTTGGTGAGCGGAGACCAGTGGGTGGGCTTCGAAGACGACGTCTCACTACAGAGCAAGTCGCACCTGGTCCTGTTCACCGGGGGCATAGCCGTGTGGGACATCTCCATGGATGACTTCCGCGGCTCTTTGGGGAAACCACTGCTGGCGAGGGCCAGAGACATCTTCTTGAGGAACCACACTCTGGGAAGGACGTACCCATCGAGGAAGAAAGGATAACAAAATTTTATCACGATATATCGTTTATATTTAAAATGCGCTCAAACAGCGTGCATTCTTTTAAGCTACCAAAGCAAAATAAAGAATGAGTCGTCATTATTGGAAACTTTTGGATTCTCGGGGCTTAACCTGTCCGTGCTATTGGTACGTTCTGCTCGCAATGATGTCTCCTAAAGGTTGAAGCATGCAGACATCGAACTGTCACTCATCTCGCGCGGGACAAACCTGCTGACGAAGTGTGGATGAGGATGATAGGTGCAGACCGTAGGATTGCCCGTCTGCTCAATCTTCGGTCATTCAAAGGAGGAGACATTGCTGATGAAATTTGAGAGAGGACGGATGTGAGTTGAAGCCCGATCAATGTGCAAATCCGAAAGCATTTGTTTTCCCATGAATGACCTGGCGTCTATAGTAAATTTCAGTACATTTTATTCACATTGCAAATTCTACACAGCATCTGGAAAACATGCATAAAAATTGTGTGACGTCTGTGTCAGCTGGGATGGGACACTGTTTCTCGGAAATTAATGCGCAACAGTTCTCACGCAAATGCTACAGCCACGAGGCAGCGTCCATCCGTACCACCAGAATCAATGTCGCGGTTCCGGAGCAGGGCATCCTCATCCTTTGTCGCCATGACGACGGTCCCGTCACGTGACTGCACGCCTCTCTCACATTGGCTGGAAGATGGCGCTCGTCATAACTTCGGACTCGGAGCAGGCCAAGAGGTGAGTACAGCGCGTTTTTTGCACAGTTCTTCCCGAGGAAATATCGTCTGCAAACCGCATACCGCCACGCGGACACCAATTGACACGAAAAAAATGAGTACGACCTACATTTTTTTGTCCGGAATCATAATTCGAGGCAGTGTTGAGTCCATTAGTAAGCATTACATGGCAGACGACAGCTTCGACCAGCTTCTCTCTTGCTCTATAGGAAAATCAATCGGGTGTTCGCGACTCAATAACAATTGCGAGGGATTTCTCTGGTGTGACTGCTTTTTCGTTCACAAATCTGCACGCTATCATTGTCAATGTCCTCTAGTTCCAGAAGGGTCATTCATGGCAATGAGGCAATTGCACTGCCTTCTCGCTTTGAGTAGATGTACAGAAGCAGAAGGCGTTTCGTTGGGATGGAACAGTAAAATAAATTACGTCGCTATTCCGAATCCGTTGTTGCTCTACCCCTCCTACGATAAAGTGTTTCGTAAACTATTCCGTAGATAGATGAATTATGGAGTGTAAAATGTTCTGCTACTGGACACCGTAGGCGGCGGTACAAAGCATAACTGAAGAGTGTCAGGGTACTAGTATTTATAATACGAATAGTGGCAGAGTACTTGTATCGGTTTGAGACCGTCTTGTCGTAATACGTTTCTTTATGTGTTACTGCAATATTCTAGCGCATATTCCGGAATGCTGAAATATAGCGTGGGAAACACAAGACCTCGTATTTTGCGGCATGCAACCATGAGAGCGACACTTTAAGCAGTATTTTTTTTTCCATTTTTTGCTCGTAAATGTGTTATTCTTTGTGGTGTAGGTTTTACGTCATACAGAAGAGTGTTTTGTAAAACATCCTTCTATAAACGGCGTATTCTACAAAACGCACCAAAGGGCATATTCCACAGGGGGGGGGGGGGATATGTTTAATCCAAAGTATAAAAAAAAAGAAGGGAAGGGTTATTCCACAGGGAACACGATATCAGGGGCGCGTATTCCGTTTACGTAAAGAGCTATTTCAGATGGGTGTTTTGCAGTTACTATTTTCCACGCTGTTATTACACGTTTCAGTCCAGCTTAGGAATAAAAAAGGTTGCTATGTACAAGAACATCCCTTTGCATGCTGAAAGGTGCAGAGAGATTTACTGTGTGTCCACTCCTCGAACCATGACACTAGATGACGAAGCAAACCTGTATCAGGAGGTCAGCATGTCTTTGCATGGTCGTGGCCAGCTTCATCGTGTCCTTTTGTACCCTTCTAACCATGGTGAATACCCTGCGTCTCAGCCACAAAATAATCTGTGGCAGACGACAGGGCCGACAGTGTCATCTGCTAGGTTCGCAGCATGCCACTGCGAACGCTTGCAAAAGACATGCCGGAACTTCCGCTTGAACATATTTTGCTTTTTCTTCCACAAGAATATTTGTGCCCTTCTAACCCTGATGAATATCCTGCGGCTCAGCCACAAGATAATCTATGGCAGACGACACGGCTGACGGTGTCGTCTGCTAAGTTTGCAGCATGCCACTTCCGATCTTCCTGCCCCCTGCGAACGCTTGCATAAGACGTGCAGAACTTCTGCTTGAACATATTTTTGCTTTTTGTTCCACAAGAATATTTCATGATGAAATATTTCGCTCGTGTGAATGCACGGGAAATCTACTTTTCTCAATCGCAAGGTCGCGACGAGCGTTTCTCCGTCGATTATTCCAGAACACGAAGCGACGTAGCGATAAAAGACGTTCCCTATGAGCACGCCCTCACTTTGACGAGATTAATGACGCCGTAAAAGGATCTCCGGGCGGACCCCAGTCTCTAATCAAGGTCCCGCTAGGCGTGTAGCTCACGCCGATCTCGAGGGACCCTTCAATAGGAGTCGCCGTTGAAAACAAATATAGCTTTTCGGGAAGCACTTATGAAGAGGAGTAACTTTCGGGAAGTAACTAATGAAATGACGACCGTGTTCGTTTCTCGTGATAAAGGGTTACGTGTAGAGTCCTGTCGGTTCCAAGCATGGGTCTCCGTAATATCTGGTCGATGGCAAATTTAAAAGGGTAGGAAAGTGCAAGAAGATTTCCTCGTGGAATGAAGTATGTCGTTACCTTGAGACCAACAGAAAAGGAACAGGATTCATCTGCTGCGTGGTTCGTGACTTACGAGCGAAAGAAACCGCAATGCACCCTTTCCTTCTCCCTCTCTTTCTCAAGGCGGCCGACAATGCAGAGGCCGCTCTCATTCGTCTCCGCAAACGATCTGTCCAATCACAGCGGGAGATATCGTTTGAGCAGACCAATCCGAGGCTCCTCCGCATTGTTGGGCTGGACCATTATTGTGTCTGAGGATGGATAGTATGCCGTAAGAGTCTGTTAGTCGAAAGAAACTATCTTGCAGTACCTGGAGATTTCAGACAGGATAAACCGCGAGCTGTCGATTTCAGATGAGTATGTCGCAAGGAGTACATAACGCATCGTATAACAGCTCAGCGCGTATATTGGTACCCGCCTTTATTCAAGTACTACGTAAGTTCTCAACCCTTGACGAGTTCAGTTCAATCCCGCGACAGTACAGCCGTGTTCTCTGAGCGAACGGTCCTGAACCCTTAGCAAAATCATGGTCTTCACCCTTAGCACGCTCAATCAATTCGTCCACACTTGCATCAACTGTATCGTGCATGACTTCTTTCGCTTGTTTACAATGACTCCATATTTGCTTGGCGGTGCTGTGTTTCTGCTTTGACAGGAAAAGAATGTTGTGTTAAGCGGGAAGCCACAGCTGGAACAGACGGTTTAGCGCGGAGATGAACCCACATGACGTCAGCAGGAAAAACCCTCCAGGATTGGACGCGTTCACCGTGCTGGCGGCCAGATTGCGACGTGAAAGAGTGCGAAGGATTTCATGACTTTACATCGGCAAGAGGTAAACCTGTTTCTCTAACCATTATTACCACAATGTCTTTGAAAGAATGCTTTATTTGAAAGAAGTTTGACTTATCGCTCGTACAGAGAACGAGACAGCTCGCAAATTTTACGTAGGCGAAGCTGAATGTTTACGCGGTGCCAATACCGTATGGACTTTTATGTAGCATGCACAGTACCCAAGCTACGTATAGCCCAGTGTCTCACATGGTGAACTCTTCACGGCATTTCTATATTATTCACACTTTAACGTTTTACGCATCTTGGTATCTTCCGTACCTCTTACGATTTGGAACTGTGCTTGTTTATGTAATAACCGTTTCAGTGTCCTTACAAGGTAGGAAAGTAGGAACAAATGAGTGGGGCCAACAGTTCTCAACATCGGGGTACAAAGACCGTACGGGCAGTTCAGCAAATGGAGACTAGACACCAGACCCTTCCTTGTGTGACCTTGTCTCGTACTTCGCCACGTAATGCCTGGCGCGTTTTGCTGTACAGGATGCCCCTCGTCAAGGTGGTCGTACTGGGCGCCCCCGCCGTCGGCAAGACATCTCTCATCCACCAGTTCGTCTGGAGCGAGTTCAGCGAAGTCTACGTGCCGACGGACACGCGCCGAACCTTCCACCCATCAGTCATCGTTAACGGACGTTTGTACGACCTGCAAGTGAGCGACCTCCCGGTAGTACCTTACTTCCCGGCCAATTCATTCTACGAGTGGTCAGACTTTCGTTACTACGGCTTACGAAGTGCCTCCGCGTACGTCCTGGTCTTTGACCTCAACGCTCCAGAAACTTTCCAATACGTCAAGAACATGCGTGAACAAATCTTCGAGTCGAGGAATATGCAGGGCGTCCCAGTGTTTGTTGTGGGGAATAAGCACGACCTAGGAGAACCGAGAGAACACCGTGAGGTGGCCGGGCTAGTGAAGAAGCACTGGCGTTGTGGTTACGTCGAGTGCTCCGCCAAGTACAACTGGCACGTCATGTCCTTGTTCCGGGAGATAGTGAGGGCACTCGACGACTTCGGTGGTCTCGGGGCTCGCGGCGTAGGTGACGGCGGAGCGAGGGACCGGTGTAGGATTCTCTGACATCAACGTAGTGACTGTGCATGACTAAGGCCCGGTTTCACCAACACTGGTTAACAGAGATTAACACTCAATTCTTCTTTACAAACGTTAGTTGGTGACGTGATGAATGTTTCAATGATAAGAACTCCCTTTAGTGAAGCAGAATTAAGCGTTAAATTCAAGATAAGGGACCATTAATGTAAATGTTAATTGGCGTTGGTGGAACCGGGCCACATGGCTCAGTTTCACCAACGCTGGTTATGTTTGAACCGAGATTAAGGGTCGCTAAATTCTGAGCAACGTTAGTGACGTGTTCAATGTTTCAGTTACAATAACTACCCCCTAGTGAAGCAGAGTCAAATTGAGGGACCGCTGATCTCGGTTCAAATGTTAATCGGGGTTGGTAAAACTGGGCTTAAATGTTAGAATGATTGATGAGATGCGACTTGTAGTGGAACATTTCTGTGTACATAGCTAGCATATAGCGCCGAAAGGTAGTGTAGATGAATTTCTATGACATCGAGATACGGAACTGAAAATGCCATTATCGTATTAACCAATTTCAATACATTAGACGCCGTCTTCTGTTTCATTCATATAAATGAAAGTGCAGTCGTGCGGTTCAGCGTCTTCACGTTCTGCTCTTTCGGTTGCGGGACCCTTTGCTCAATTCTCGCAATAAACGAGTTTAGTAAACAGCAGGCTGGAACAGTTACCGCCCAGCCCAGGCAGCACGTCATGCACTGAAGTGTCTCTTTTTCGCGTGTAGCAGCGTCTTGGAGGAATTCGTTATGGAGACGTTGTACACCCATGCGGGGATCTCCTTCCAGTGGAAGACGTCGTCTCCGACGCTGTTCACTAACGCCGTGATGGTCATCAGGGTTACCGTCTTCAGTATCAGTCCAGGGTACACCTGGAAGAAAGGTATAGTAGCTATGTGAATAATGAGACAGGGTCAGTGTGAACGCGTCACTCACGAGGTCCGCGGTCTTGGTGTCGGTGACAGTATGTAGGACAGCAATGCCCGCTGCGGCGGATGGGAGAACTACGGATGTTGTCGACGCCATGGCCACGGGAAGCGCGTAGTACAGAGGATGCACACTCGACTGCACTGCCTTGATAGAACATTATGAACGGAATTATTATTCCCTGAATGTCGCATTGGCCGTCGCCGTAATAGTCTCTAGTCACACGCTACCAACTGATCCAGCGAGGCCGGTTTTCGAACGTTTCGAAACAGGCGCGGTTGGTACAATTCAAATGTCGCGTTGCAAGGCTCAGAGGAAGCATTCGGTCGCTGATGGCGCCACGTGTTGGACGTGACACACACACGGTGACATGGGCACAACCAGGGGCGGATCCAGGGAAGACCCTCGGGGGGGGGGGGGCACTGAAAAAAAGAGAGAAGACGGGGGGGTCGCCATGTAGCAGGAAAATCTGCCGGAATGGGGGGTAGAGGTATGTCTCGGGGGGGGGCAGGGCCCCCCCCCCTGGATCCGCCCCTGGGCACAACTGAGGTTGATTTTCCTGTGCGCGTTCAAACAGTCATTCTGCACGCACACCGTAGAAGCTGAGCTGACCCCCGTACGATAGCTGCACGAGATGTTGCATGTAAACCACTTACGAATGCGACGGCTTGTCGCGATGGGTGAAACGTAAATGCTTGATACGTGTATTCCCCATGAGCCGTCCGCAGTGGACAAGGCACACGTACCGGCTCGAAGGGTGCACGTCTCTTGTGCTGACGAATAATGGGTATCACGAATTGGATGGTCACCAGTGTCGGAAACTGGGTCTGCTATACAACGATCATCGACGATCACCTGGGGGCTATACGCAAGTCATATCCTTTCATCACTCAAAACCACTTCCTCTTGTATGGTGGTCGGCAGCTGGAATCCTTTACCACGTTGTCCTCCACTGCTGCCCTGAACTACGAGAAGCGAACAAGCGAAGAAGCCGACAACTGAAGTAGCCACCATTGGTAAACAGACATGGCATGGCGTCTTCGTCTTGCATGAGAAAGCTCTCTTGCATGTGTCACAGTAAACCTTGTAAGCTAGGGAACGAAACCCTTCCTCGGCCTCCGCAATGGCCAGACCTGTGGTTGTCCCCTCGTTCGCCACATGGGCCTTCCCGGGATTTTCCCCAAGGGAGAGGAGGGGGACAACCCCCTCACCTCTTCTCCTGGAGACAAACGCTGCGGGTGTTCAGAGGCTCATATTGGGACATCTGGATATAAATTATGACGACCTATTAATAAAGAGCGCGTAATTTCCCCATGTAACCTCGAAAGTAATTAAGGATCTCCAGGGGGGGGGGCACGACCCCCTTGCCCCCCCTCTTGGTACGCCCACACGGACAACTTTTGTGAGACAGGTTTGATCAGAGCGACAAAGATGTGCGTCACGCCGTGGATGAGACCTTGGCGGCAAAGCTATATGACAGATATTGAGCATGGTCAGGGCTGGTGTCTATGGGGGGGGGGGGGGGGGCAACTGCCCTCCTGAGCCCACCTAAGGGGGCGCAGAAAGACTTTCGCAACTTTCGGAGAGCAGGCGTACGGGGGGAGGTCACAAATTTTCTAGTTGTCACCCTGGAGGAGAAAAGTAGATGCCAGTAACTGAGCACTTTGGCACAAGGATGGCACCTGTTCCTGGCTTCCAAGGGAGGCTATTATGAGCAGGTATGCACTTCCTCTCTCGTTCTCTCGCTCTCTCGTGTGACATGTCCTGGAGCAACCACATGCTATTTGTTACTCTTCCTTGAGAAGGAATAGAGTTCTTAGAACACCTTTAGAAAGTCGCGACGGAACAGGTCGCTTTCTCCGACTTCCTGACACTCAAGAATCCTGTTTTGAATTGTGGGCCATATTGAGGTATGCACTATAGAAGACTGCGTTTGTCGTTTGGTACAGATGGCGGGCACCGCGAAAACCCACAGTACGGTGCCAATAACTGTTCGGGTTATTGAAATATTGTGGCAGCCGTGTAAACCCGCGCTGATAAGCCAGCTGTTGCACGTCGCTATCACACTGATATCGTTGCTACGGGGGCGGCGATGTAGATGCAATCATGCCGTTTGGAGCTCTCCAGATATATTTCTTTCACTATTATATTACGTTCGTAACGGGAACATGCGCTTCACGTAAGCTCTGCGAGTACCATTAGGTTAGCAAGATAAGTGCATGCTAATATAATCCAATCCAATAGAATCCTGCTTGCTGTGACATATTGTGTGTTCACACGAGCGACATCCTCAAGGAAGATTCCAGTGGAAGAAAAAGCGAAAACACCGCTGACAGGGCCGAAGTTCCGTCTCGTGTTATGTTAAGCATTCACATGGTGCGGAATATCGGGAGTGGCGTACTGCACACTTAGCAAACGACACTTAGCAGAAGACATCGTCAGCGTCCTTTCTTGTCTTCTGCTACGATGTATCTTGTAGCTGTCCCAACGGTTAGCATGCAGTGTCAACGCCACCTAAATACAGCCTGCTTATTGCCCCCTCTACCTCTTTCGCTACGTGAACGTATAAAGTCATAATTCGTCTGCTACTGCGATTCGTCGTTGTGCGAATTCATGATCTCGCAAATGATTGCAGCTAACTTAGAAGTGCACATGGAAGTGCAACGCTCTTTCCAGAAGTTTTGAGAAGATATGGAACCGTTTTGTTTTTGAAGAATTCCCATTAAGTACGCGGGGACGTTCAATCACTTCACTACTCGCGGACGACGGTGGTTAGTCTCCATGGTTACGACAGCTGAAAGCACGTTCGTGATTGGTTACCGCCGTTGTAAACACGATCCTTAGTTGTTACGTCACGTCGACGAGTAAGCAGGCCTTCTCTATCTATAGGTGATGTTGGAAGTGTACGTGAAGACACGACGTGAATACGTGAATACACGGATAATGGCTCTTGCCATACACCTTCCTGAGACAAAGCAAAGTGTTTAAGGACGCCTTACCAAATCGGACACGGCTGGAATTAGAATCTTCGCGACAACGACGTCGCTGTTGAACTCTGTCAGAACAGACGAAATGAGAGATAGAACTATCTGCGTCTGCAGCGGTGTGAGGAAGTCTAGCCTCGACAAGTGACGAGTCATCTGACGTAGGTAGCCGCTGACCTATGTAAGACAAGGAAAAATTTATTACAGTCTATTATATACATCCTCCTGACAATCGCAACATACCAGTGTAGCTGCAGTGACACTCAGTGACCCGCCCACTATTATGAGTGCCGTCCAAGGAATTCGTCTCGATACATGCTTCCAGAGAATAACTGGAGTACTCGTCAACCCTTCAGGAATCATTGCCAGCATGACGATCACCATGTAGAGTGCGGTTACTTCGTGGAGGCCCCTGTATACACGCAATGTACAATACGCGTAAAAAAGGTAGCGAGTAGCAGCATGGTAGCAGAGTTGCCACTACGACATTTGGCTTGAATCTATGTTCACGTAGGTTAGCAGACACGGTGACCCGAAGACGAATGCGAATGCGATGCCCCTAGCGGGATCCAAGCGCATGAACCGCTATATTCCTGTCACTCGTGTTCGGGTGGCAACGGTCACGTGATCCAGCACGGGTGCCGACCTAGCAACTTCCGAGCGCTGGGCCGTGTTGCCACGGTATGACCACCCGAATTCGCCATATGGTCTGGGTAGTCGTGCCTGTAGTGACCAAAGCTATACCATTCCCGCCTATGGCGTGTATCAAATTGATATACGCCACAGTGATTAGTTGAAGCTGGGCCTAGGCGTCGGTAACTTTGGCACAATTACGCATCTATATGAGGTGTAGCGACTTTTTAAGGACTTCTTTTACCTGAATTTCGGTGTACATCATCTAGCAATACTGACATGACGTAACTTCGTTACACTTACCGTGTACGCTGCACCTCACCGCAGTTTTTGCTGAATTGGCGTGCGTACCATGTTGCGACGACAGCGAGGAATGACGTTAAAAGCAGGAACTCCTTGATTCTGTAATAGTGCAGATAGCGTAGATATAGCTTTCTTAGATCACCACTTGAAATCGGTGGAATGCTATATACTCACGTGGGTCTGCCAAGAAAGTGCCTCTTCTGACGGAGCACCGCCTGGATCGCGTTCGCTATGTCCGTCGCTTCCTCGAAATCGCTGCAGAAATTGTTATATATATATATATATATATATATCAGACACGCGAAGCAGGAAGAGAGTGAATGGTACTCACTACTTTCGCAAGTATCCATAATATGTGATGGCGAAGCAGACAGCCGTTGAAGCGACGGACACTGGCAAGCTAACGACGATCCAGTCGACTGTCCCCAACCCGCACCAGCCGAAGCGGCTACCAGAGACGAGATATATTTCTACATGGTCATGTTGCAGAATAAGGTGTAGCTTACCTTTGAAGAAAGTCTCGCAGGAACATGCCCGCAGACGTCTGAAGCATGTTGGCCAGACTTCCTACAGAGGCACCACAGGTAACGCTCATCATTAAGGCTTTCTTTATTTGGTTGAACCGGCTGAAAGCATTGTGCGACACGGTGAATGAAACGACTCTGGTTCACGCAGTGCATGCATGTGAAGAATGCATGGCTCACACTAGTGCATTCTACTGCGTGCATTGTCAGCAATCCGTTCCGCTGTTCACATACCTGCGCCCGAATGCGTGCGTCACCAAACCGTTAAGCCAATGAGCGCTGCCAACGCCTTCCACTCCGGTGGCCGCCATTTTTAAAACAGTCTCGCAGAGACAAACCTACTGTGCGCGCTCGGGAGGCGGCCTCGCGATTCGTTCTCCGCTTGCGGGCTGCTGCGTGCGTCGGAAAAAGTTGAGCTCGGGCGAACGCTTCGCGTTCTGCTGCGGGAAGTAGCGCACGTATCTGTTGCCACGGTGACCAGCGGCCGCATGCATCCGCACGCAGCAGAACACACACGTGTGAACCATGCTTTATACTCATCGCTGTAAACTCACCATGATTCCAAGACCAACAGCCTTCCCATGTGAGGACATTTCAGTATGGACGCACGTCGCCTTGCTGTATAGTAATGGTTTTTATAGCATTAGTGGATACAGGAGACCTTTACCCGAGAAACGTCACCATGACGTTGGTAGACTGAAACCGAATCAAATTGGAAGGGGAGGGCTGGGTTCCGCGAATGGGCACTTATTTGCTGCCTCCTATTGAAAGAAAAGTGGGAACGAAGGTCGCGCAATCCCCTCAAGACCGTGGCTTTCGGGCGCGACCTTGTCCACCTCTAGGACCTCTAGCTTCGAGCGTAGATCAACTCTACCAAATTGGTGGCGCTGTCGAACGCTATGACGTCATTTGTTTACAAACAGGGAGAGGTCTATTGACTGGCAAGGTTATAAGCGCACATGACAAATAAAAAGAAAAAAACGAACGAAGGAAAAGAAACGTACCGTCTGGAGCAGGTACCTTCTGTTCGGAACTCGTACCCTGGGAAATGGATCGAAGGATCGCTGAATGTTGCGGATCCATGTCCGTCGGCACAACCGTCAGAAAGTGGTCGTCTTCGTACTGAGTGATCTCTTCCGTGGAGCGAGGAGAAATGACTTTCACAGAAACTGCAGTCATGATGATGTCGTCTTCGTCGACGGCAGTCTTGACTCGTCGACGTTGCTGCAGAGCTTTTGCGAACGAGCTGGAGATGAGGTCGTGCTTGAGCTCAAATACTGTCGCCTCCACAATGGCACACATGACCAGTGTCGTTGCACCGTTCATCAAGACCTGCTGGAAGGCTTCGCTTCGTCAGAAACACGAAGGTGTGTGCAGTGGCGGATCTAAGGAGGGGGGAGCGGTTGGACGATCGCCCCAAAAACGTCAGTTTATACATTGAATTTCCCTCTCCACTATGTGCACAAAGTAACCCCCCCCCCCAAGCCAAGGGTCTGGGTCCGCCCCTGAATATGTGTGTGTGTGTGTGTGTGTGTGTGGCATATACAGCACCTGAGTAACAAGGAAGGTGGCTATGGTGACAGCCAAGAGCACAGTCCGGATGCGGCATCCGAAGGTGGCTAAAACATAGAGGGCAGCACGGGCGCATAGGTTGGTGTCTTCCGAAGCAGATAGAAGGATGGACATCCCTAGCAAAAGCATCACAACGTTGTCCTGTGGGCAGGAGGTTTGGTGCGATTACATGCGATTGTTTATGATCTCATAACGAATTCAACGGGTTGATGTGGTGATGATAATGATGATTTGTGAAGAACGTGGAATGGACGGCAAGCTTCGAAGCTTTGGCTTTCTATTTTCGGTTGCGGAGCGTGTTCGGCAGAGTGAGGTGGCTAAGCTCTACCGACACGGTTTTTGCTACAACGAATGAACAACACTCACATCACCCCCACGTATGGCAGGCAGAAGTGACGTTTTTCTCTTTTTTTTTTTTTTTGTGAGGGGGCATTCTATGTTCCATAAGAAAAGTTCTCACCATCAAGAAGTGTTGTGCAAGGTCTGCCGCGTTGGAGACGTCCAGGACAGGAAGCAGGAGGAAGGGCAGCGCTAGGGATATCACGGGGACGGGCAACGTATCCAGCAACATCCAGAGGGCCATCAGCAGCACAACGTACGCGCACAGGCTCGCCTTCAAGAATCACAGGGCACTCGTAAGCGTGTCTTACCACGTTCGTTAACGTCTTACCTTGTCGCCCAGGAAGAATATTGGAACTATAGCCACAACTGGTACGTAACCCGTCGCAACCGCAGAAACCCTGCTGGGTGCCGTTTCTTCTTCCATGATGAAACTGTAAAACAAGCAGGAAGAAAAAGGCGCAAATATTCTGTATTTGTGCGCTAGACAAAGTAGGCTGTTTAGCCGCGCCCTCAGCAGAGACGCCCACCATGTGTTGTGTCGACGGTCGAAGTAGCAGTAGAACAACAGCGAGCGAGGAAGGGAAGCCGATGGAAGCCGAACGAAACGTGATGTTCTTCTTCTTCCTTGTTGTGCAAAACTTCCGCTACCACGTGAGCGCGGGTAGTATTTTCGTGATGTTCTAACCACGGTGAATGTGAATACTTATCCTGCGGCTTAACCACAACAATTCCGCAGCAGACGACAGTGTGGACGCTGTGTCGTCCACACTGTGTCGTACGCTGTGTCTTCTTATGGTGGCGTCAGCCACGATAAGAGCATAAATCATAAAACATGAAAGCAATACAGTTCAGAAAAAAAAAAAAAAAAGTGGTGCATCATACATGATAGGAAACACAACGGCCAGGAACTGTTAATTAACAATACATTTCTTACTTGTTTCCTAAAAGATGAATAAGAACATACATTTTTTTATTTTCAGGCGGCAGCAGGTTCCAATTACATACACCACGAAACAAAAACGACAGCCTGCCGTAATTTGCCCTAGTACGCGAGCGTGAATTCAAATTGCAAAAATTTATCTTAGGCAAAGTTAGATTAAGTTTTAAAATACGATAGGTCAAACCTAGAACGCCATATGGTATGCTGTCCTGGACACTGAGAATTGGGATAAATAAGGCAAATGAAAGGTAATCCTGATGACACGGTTTTGTAAGACTTCCAGGACACGTAAGTGGGTCTTATAAGTGATACCCCCCACACAAGAGCAATATGAAAAATGGGAATGTATGAAAGCGTAATATAGATTAAGTAATATGGACGTAGGAAAAAACTGACCTGATTTCACAAGGACACTAATGCCATATGAAACACACCACCACCGCCTTTTCTTCTAAGAATACGATTGCATTGTAACGCATTGCATTCTAAGAATGCGATTGTCAATGACGAGCACATTCTGTTGTCCTTACTCTTGGCTCAGTCGGCAGGGTCTTGGTGCGCGCATGGCCGTTGCTCGAATCTGGCGCATATCCCCTTCTTCGTTCCAGCAGCTAATTTTATTCGTCGAGCAAGATAACACAACGCTCTTATTGGGCAGCGATTCATTTTTGGCATTACATATCACATTACGCTCGATACATTTTTTAAACCACCCTCACGCGGCCAACTACAATGGACTACTATGGCAAAATCTCTACCCTGTCCTGGTCCGGCGAATTCTCAGCGCATTGCTTCGGCTGAGTGAGCCACCAGCGTTGCTGTCATTTCGTTGCGAGTAGATAGCAGTATATATAGCAGATTACCAGCATATATATATATATATATATAGTGGATAGCAGAGCATAGCAGCAGTGTACAGCAGTGGATGCGAGGACACCTGAACGGTTCTGTGTGTTTTATTGCAAGAATGTCAGACAAAAATGATTACTGAGATCGAAAGGCGCTACAACACGCCACACATATAACAAATGCGTTGTTTACAAACACAGGGGTGGCACGTCCAAAGATCTGATTACGACCCCCCTTTGGACACACTGAGCCGGCGTGTTGTAAACTAAGGAGAAATGGGATTCCATATCGGTGGAAGAAGTATCTTGCAGTTTACGCCGGTGAAATACGTTGATCGCTTGGGAAGGAGGGATCCGGATGTTCTTGACCCCCCCCCCCCCCCCCCAGTTTATTCATCAGTCAGCAGCTGCTTCAATTGATCTTCGACAGTTTTTGTGGCATGCGCTGTTCAAGACCCCTCATCAAGATCCTGGATCCGCGCCTGGGGGCAGCCCCGTGACCGATAAGAGAAGAGGGAGAGGGGGACGGAGCAGAAATCTAAGAAAGACGTTAGAGCAAAAATAATCCGAGGAAGGGCAGCAGGGCGAAGGGAAGCCAGTGTTACCAACGCAGCTACTTGAAGCCATATTCGTGTTACCAAGGCGACAGTTAAAGTATAGTGGTGAAAAGGCTGGGCCATAATAAGCCGGTATTGTGAAAATATTAGGTCATTCTTTGGGATATTGGGCCCAACGTACCCAAAGTTTAACCGACAGCGGGATAAACTTGGCAACACTGGTACAACATCGGACCCGCGCTACCCCTGCGATTGTCGAAAATGGGACCGGCACTCGTCTCGCTACCCGCATCGCAAACCCGGCCGCACCTGCAGGAAAGTGCGGCTTAACCGCATCACGTAATACAGGGTGTGTGCAGAAAAACATGACCCGCATTTAGGCACATAGCTTGTTGCCTACCTAACTAACGAACTTCCGGTGGCGCACGATGGCGCATTTATGCGTGCGAAATCTGTAGAAAAATTGTGGAAGCCATACCCAGCTTAAAAAATAAACGGAACAACGAAAACGTCGGCTTCCGTGCATCAGAATAGGGCAACATGGTGGACAACAGGGTGTATGTGAAAGGGCAACATGGTGCACGTAGGAGAGTTGTGTTCAAGTACCGCTAGGGGAGCTATCGGTGCATAAATCGAAACGACGTCCCACATGGATGCTCATCGGCAGTACCCCTAGCGGTGCCTGCACTAACTCTCATGAGACGGAAATGCACTACAATGCACTGTCATGGCCGCCCTATTCTAATGCATGGAAGCCCATGTTTTCGCGCTCTGTTTATTTTTTTACACTGAGTATGGCTTCCAGGATTTTTTTGTAGCTTTCGCACGCATAAATACGCCGTCGTGCGCCACCGGAAGTTCCTCGGCTAAGTAGACAACGAGTTACATGTAAAAATGCGGGTCATGTTTTTCTGCACACACCCTGTACTGCAGCCGACACAAGCTTTGTCCAACTTCACTCCCTCCGTGAAGGAATCAATTCTTCATTATAAATACATGTGAGACACGAGTAGTCGGTGGTTCCAACGTAGCTCTCGTCAAGTTCGTGCAAGTGCGTGATAAACTGTACAATATGTATCGATCACAGTCGCAGTATCATTCTCCATCAACTGTGCCTCCTTTTCTATAGTCTGCATTGGCTTGAATTCGATCCATGTAGCGGCTGATGCCCATCATAATGGAGAACCTCCCTATCGGACGCTCGACGTGATGACCTCTGGCTTCGAATCGCTTTACATACGCCTGTAAGACAAGAAGTCAAGACACGGTGAATAGCTGCACTGTAACGGAAACGAGGTCCTCTCCGTACCTCCGGGAAGCCACGCTCGACATCAAGATTGTTAGGAATCAATTGGTGATGGATCCTGGGGAAATCGATGGCTTCCTTAATAGTGTCGCCTTGCCATAGATTCCTCATGGCCACCTAACGGTTGCAAGAGGCAAGAGAGATGGTAATCAGGACGCCATAAAATTACTTTTGACGACTAGGGGGGGTTGTGAATCCAATCCCGAATATTACACGAACTCATGGTTGAAATGTAATTTATGGGTACCAAACATCTTCGTCGAAACACCTTTACGCTGCGCTCACGCGTCACGGAGTTATATGGCACTTTGGATGTGGGGACATCCTTTCACTCCTGGCTCGCCTCCTCCTCGCCCGATCCCGGTATGATGTAGAACCGAGCGCAACGGAAGTGCGTAGTTTCCCATTCTTATGACGACGCATGTAAACAGGGAAGCGACGAACGCTGGGACGCGGCGCGGGGAAGCGCTCGGAACGGAAGCGGAAATGAGCGGAAGCGCTATGACGTAGAACCATAGAGCAACCGGTCAAACCGTCACTTCCCTCCTATTTCATGGAGCTTCTCGGCACTGCTTGGCACCACGGTCGGCGGGGTCATCGAAAATTGGAGATTTCTAAAACCGCATAATGTAAAAAAAACGAGTCTCGGGGTTTTTACATTATGGATCATCTTCACCAGCGCGCTTGCTTCATAGCCATTTTTTCATTTAAAACTCGGCAGCATAAAAAATAATAGGATGTGGGAGGTGGGACTTTTGCGTACAAAGTGCGTGGAGTGAGGCGTACAGACCCTGCCAGAGACAAAGTCATATCCGTGTGATTTCTCAACCCCTTCAATTACGCACACATATATGGCATGAAATAGCTCAGATTGCTGAGCCTTGCAAAGAACAGGATTTGACGCGAAAAATATGTTGTATGGAAGTAACCTCATGTTTTGACCACTGTGGAATATATTTACCAGTGCTATTCCCGATGTGATCTTTGCTCCCCCAGCACCGCCCAGGATGAGATCAACACCGCCAGATGCATTTACAAAAATAGCGGGTGCCATGGAAGACATCGGTCGTTTGCCTGGCTCAATGAAGTTGGACTTGGAAGGTGCGATTCCGTAGACGTTACTGATGCCAGGCGTTGAGAAGTCGTCCATCTGGTCGTTCAGCACGACACCACTGCTTGTCCTCACAAAACTGCCGAAGCTACGAGAAACAAGCAAAAACGACACGACAGAATCGGAATGTCAAGAACGCATTTCATATTTTCTTCAGTTAAGGCGTATTCCGACGAGCGACATTCCCAATAGAATA
Organism: Ornithodoros turicata; assembly: GCF_037126465.1. Lineage (NCBI taxonomy): Eukaryota > Metazoa > Arthropoda > Arachnida > Ixodida > Argasidae > Ornithodoros > Ornithodoros turicata. The sequence goes on along the minus strand of NC_088210.1, from coordinate 20,144,225 downwards.
CTTCAGCGGAATATGCGCAAAACGTCACACCTCTTTCTGCTCTCACGGGAGGGTGAGCGCTCAACGTCACGTTCCATAGCAGACGACAAGACTGACAGGACCGTCGTCCGCGTCGTCCCGTGTTCGCGAATGCTCAACGTAAAACGCGGCAGAACTTCCTCCCCTTGAGCATTTTTTCCCTCTCTTTGTTGTTTCTTCTACTAGAATATTCCATGGGAATGCAACTCGAGCGAACACACTGTTTTCGCAAGAGTAAGGGAACAGAAGTAACGTTTAATCAGCGCTTACTAGTAATTGACAGAGCTGGTAACAGAAATGGCGTCTCCGTTTGGACCCCAGAAAGATGCGTGCGCAGTCCCGTGGTCCTCAGCGAATCGTTCATGGCCGCTGTAGTGCGCAGGGTCGTCGAACGTCTGACTGTCGCTAGTCCTGGCCTTGGCCTGCTCCGCCATCCACGAGGAAGTCATGTTCTTCAATAACTACGCAAATGCGAAGACGAGATCGTGCAGGTATGTCACAAACGGGAGCTCCGGCCTGTGTTAAAGCATCTGTCACAATGTATGGTTCTTACATCCGTATTGTCCACGAAGTATGGGTCTCCTAGATGGGCTCTTTGACCGTAAGCAAACTTGCAGGCTTCAATGAACCTGTAACGCAATTTCGACTGACTCCACTTTGAAGTGCCAAGTTAAAGAGCCAATACGGCACAAACAAGTAGCGCATATTTTATTTCGTTATTATAAATGAACCTGGCTCAAAGACACAGCACGCAAAAATATAGACGCCACCGGTGAGCATTACACGCTTCAACGGATTTTCGAAGAGCCCGCACAACTTCATAGTTTCGGATTCTCCAAGAGTATAGGTGGCGCGTCAACGTGAGCTCTTGCGTCTGTCTCCTAGAAACAGCGCGTGTCTCCGCTCTCCGCTCCGCGTTCACCAATGACATTTGAAGAGCGATGTTGCCAGATGCGTTTGTAGATTGGGCACCGCAAGACGTAAGATGTCGTACTTCTCAGAACTAGAAATTAATCTTACGATACTTCCCCGTCACACAGAGAGCCAATGTTTTGGGAGAGAACACAGTGGTGAGAGGTCAGTCATTGAAATTACATAAATTTCGTTGGATTGTGAAGACCCGATATACCGGGTGTTTCACGAACGTCCCCCGGCTGGATACTACGTATATATTCGTAAACAAATGGCGCTATCATTTTTTTTTTTTTCGCAGTGAGCATCCCTGAGACATCGACCAAGAACTGAGCAGTGAGTGGCTCATTTGCCTACGCTCATTAACTAAATATACTCCTAACTTTTAAATTATACTTCGGACGTTTTCGGAACCTCTGTTTTACTGAACGAAACTTTCAGCGTAAGAACGTTCCAACAAAATCCGCCGTCAACAGTTACTGTCGTATTCTGACTATGCCCTGAGGGACATCCCTGGAGCTCAGGGGCGGATCCAGACCCTAGGTGTGGGTGAGGGGCGGTCCCTTTGTCGAAGCGCCTTGTGGGGGAGGGGAGAGAGGGAAATCTAATGCATAAACTGACGGTTTAGGGGGGGGGCGATCGCCCCTACCCCCTGGATCCGCGACTGCTCAAGCTTCGAGGGGCCCTTTCAGTATGGGCAGTAATGGCAATGCGTTGGGCACGCGCTCGCTGCGCGTGCAGGAAGCGCTGCGAAAGCTGTTGAAGCGAACTATGAATCCCTTAGGAATTAGCGAGAATACAGCGGATAGTCAGTAATTAATTGGTTTCGGTTTACATATTAATTGATGAGCGTGTGCAAATGAGCCGCTCACTGCTCAGTTCTTGGCCGATGACTGAGGGATGCTCACTGAAAACAAAGCTTCTCGACAGCGCCACCTGTTTACTAATTATTCAGACTCGCAGAGCTCTTTGGAAAAGAAAGCGCGAAGTGCATCCTCTGCGACACCGGAGAAAACGAAGACCTAGAACACGTACTATTATCTTGCACAGCGCTTCACGACATACGACCCTCGCAACCGATCGAGGTCATCCTGGGCTTTGAACCCTCGAAGGACAACGAACCCATCATCCTGGAAACTAAACGACTCCTGCAGAGATGTGAAGCAGCGACCGCGCTATGGCGGGCTATAACCGCGCGGAAGCTCAAGGAACTGAAACCGAAACATCCACCTGAGGAGCCAAGCACATAGATCTAGCCAGTGCCCAAGACGAAGCCCAGCTGCATTTTCTCTCCTTCTCTTCTGTCTTTTCTTTCTTTTTCGCTCTTTCTGTCTTACTTCTATCGCCTGTGAAAAATATTTTCTGCCCTGATGCAAAAGGGATTAGGCGTGCCTGAACCTGAACCTGAACCAGAGCCGGGGGACCTTCGTGAAACACCCAGTATAGTCCGCAGTGTCACCTTAATTGCAACACCCAGTAGTCCGCAGTGATACCTTAACGGCAAGTAGTCCTCAATCACCTGTGTAGCGTCAGGGCGTCGTCGTCAAGAAACGCGTGTGGAGACTTTCTGAAGGCGTCCATGATCTGTAGGAGGTAGGCGAGAACGGCGCCGCTGCCAGGAGGAGGCGCTGAATAGAGCGTTCGGCCGTCTCGGAATTTGGCGGTGACTGGTTCCACCCACTCTGCTTTGTATTCTTTAAGATCACCCGCTGTGAGTATTCCTCCTGCACAAACGAGCGAGTAATGAGAACAAGCGCGAGATCGCCACAAGATACTGCATACCTTGTTCTTGTACCTCCTTGGCGAGCTCCTTCGCGAATTCTCCGGTGTAAAAGTAATCGGCGCCGTTTTCAGCAATGGCTTTTAGCGTCTCTCCCAGTTCTTTTTGAAACAGTAAACTGCCTTCTTTCAACGTGGCGTTATACTTATTGTTCCAGAACAGGTTCCTAAACCACAAAATGAACAGCAAAGATGTATACTGAACACGATACTGAGAAAGACCGAGTACGGGCAACAGGGATGGTGGGACACAAACGACTGTCCTGTCCTGTCGGATTGAGTCATAAGTCGTTTGTCCCTGGTGCCCAGACTCAGGCTTTTTCACGGTATCGAGTTCCTCCACCCGCTCTACTGAACTCGGTACGGGAACAAGGGTACAGTAGTACCTCATATTGGCAAAACCGTATACGGCTTTATCCTTCTCCTTCAAAGCCGCAGCCAAATGAGAGTGAACGGGAAGACCCTCCAAAGCAAACTTGATGGCCTCTTCAAACAAGTCCTTCCATGGAAGATTACTTCCCATTCGTTCCAGAAGGGCCTGGTAGCCACGCAGTTCTCCTGGAACACCGATTGCTTTGGCACCTGAAGTGAAGATGAGAAGTGAAGCTTTGGGGTTTTGGAACACATTCGCTCACCAGAGTTGGGGGGTTTTGTAATGTATTAGTAATGCATTACAAAATAAAAGTATGCTGAAAGTAAATGCTGAATGCGTTAGACTGTTAGGACTGCGCTAGAAGACTCTGGCAAAATGTAATGCTGAAGCAATGTCATTATGCTTACATCAAATAATGACATTGCTTCAGCATCACATTTTTCCAGAAGTCACAGTCCTACCACCCTAGAAGCAGCTAGTGTTCAAAGGCTCCACTTGAACTCAGGGACATGTCCACACCCTCACTGTGAGGGGGGGGGGGGTAGCCTATCTCATTCGGTAGAGCCCTGGACCAGCATGAGGGTGTGGGTTCTAGATGTGGGTTCGAGTACTACAGCTGGCTAACCTTTTGAATGACTTCCTTCTTTCATTGTTCTTATGCGCACTTGAAGCTTGTGTGTTGTCCTTTCTTCTGTGTTCCAGTCTCAGAATATCAATTTCCACCGGGGAGGGGGATGGTTCTTTGTCGAGGCGCATAGCGCGGGAATGGGACAGAGGGAATCCTAATGTTTAACCTGATGATTTGGGGCGATCACCTCTCCCCACCCTCTCCCCGGATCCGCGACTGCTTATAGACTCTGTCCCCATGGTTAGTGACTAGGCCGGTGACAATGATGGTTGAGAAACACTAGCTTGGAGGAGCTTCCTTGCCTACATACCACGCGCAAGTCGCAAATACTGGCTTTAGGCAATGTCTGAAGTAATGAGTAAAACGTACGTTATTACATTATTCCACACAATGCAATCTTTTAGCGTTCAGACGTACTGCATTGTCTTCTCTGCTAGTACTAACTAACCTTCCGTGGAAGCTGATCCTTGTCCAACAAACATAGTTCTGTGTGCCGCTTTCGGAGCTTTCTCCCTTGCGATGAGTGACCACGCTCTCCTAGTCTTCCTGCAAAGTTCGGCAGTCGCATAGGCTCACTGATCTGGCTCTGATCTACCGAAAATACACTGTGATGACCGCTCACCTTTGGTAAACGGTGGCAAGGAATCCACCCCCGATTCCCATCGAATGGGGCAGCACAACACCCATGCAAAGGAGCGTGGCCACAGCGGCGTCCGCAAGTGTCCCGTTCTTCGCGAAGATGCGCCTGAAATCAGTGTCCTCGGATGATTCTTTTTTTTTTTTCGTGCACTCTCACGTTGACACACAGACGAAGAGATTGCAGCAGTTGAAACGAGTCAACATCGAACCGAATGGGAAAACGACAGACGAACCGACTGTTAGAACAAACACACCATTGACAGGTGGCGATAAAAAGCATGGGGCGATCGGGAAAGCGCAAATCGCAGTGTCCTTCACGTAAAACATCACGCACGCCGGAATGGGAATCGAATCCACCACCTCTCTACTGAAGATGAAGCCTGAGAGTGGCCGAACGCGGAGGGACACAGGACCCAAGGGACAGACCACACTGGTTGCCTTTCAGGTGTGGTAGTATTACACTACGCCTATGTCTCGTCAACAGGAGTTCAACACGTTAAGGAGAAGGTACGGCTGTGTCTTCGTACCTCGGTGCAGATGAGCATGGCGCAGCGTCAGTCGATACAGCCCACCGGTTGTAGACTCCAAGCGTTGAGGGTGACACCTGTGCTGCATATTCCACGCAGTCCTTGCAGCTGACCTTCAGGAACACATAGATGACGATACCAGCCACACAGGAACACACCAGGAGTACGACGCCCACAAGAGCCAACCACGTGTTGCATTTGGAAGATCCTGGTCGCCATAAATTCCTGAAACGTAAGACACACAACCCGTAGATTTATACGTAGTGATCCTAAACATTTGTAATGCATTTACTCTACGATGTCCCTATACCAATTATAATACACAAAACCAATCTCCACGTGCATGAATGGGATACGTCTTGCTACCTCTTGGTGATTTCAGGCTCTTCATAATCTCCAGGGCTCGCTTCGTAAGTGATCATGCTGCCAGACACATGATCCGACCTCGTCGTCGCAGACAAAGGCTCGTACATTATCATGCTGCACGGTTTTCGTCTTCTTCGGACATCCAGTGACCACTATCCAGAAGAGGGCTTGTTTATGTTTACCCAAGAATGTCATTTTATATATTTATATATGGCGGGCATAATTTATATTATTATGAATGCGGTAGTCGGGACCCAAGAGTAGAGCTTATGTCATATGCTTTCGAATGATGCGTACAGTTATCGTGTAAAATATTTCAATTAAGTTGGAAAATAATTACTTATAAGTTATGAGTTTGATTTCTTGCCTGGCGCTTTCGCTAATATGACGTCACTGCTGGTAACTTCCGGTTTCTGCTGTGGAGCCCAATCAAGCAAAATTCGAGACAAATCTATCTGATTACGTTTTGCCAAATATCAAAACGGTCATCAATCACCTTTATCTCGGTCGCGGCAACGCCCTCTAGATTACGGAAGGCCTGCTTAATGCTTCCTCTCACTCCTTCACATAAGTACGCGTAAGCCAACCGCCGCAGACGATTTCAAACACAGGCTTTCAGTGACTACCACCGGCTGTATACTAATGCGGCGGAAGGCCGCTCGTCTCCATATAGCTACGGCCACCGAAAGCACAGTCGTGATTGGCCAAGGTTGGGTAGCTCATGTTTACGTCAGAGTGAAACCGAAACCAGATCTGAACATGTTGTTGGCATGACCGTTCTGTTGGACCAAGTTTCGTACTTTATTTCACTCTACGACCTCCTCTCTCTCCGCAGGGGAGAGGGTAAAATTCTGAGAAACCACGTGCGTCTCAATCTTGAAATGTTACCCCTCATTTGGGAGAGGTAATGATGACGGTCGCTCCACGGGCAATCGCGGAGTGAGGGCAACTGGGGAGCTGCTAAGACAACCCGAATAACAGGGCATACACTTGCATAGCGCACATCTTTTATCTCAGAATCTATCAACAGTTCCAGACCGTTCTTTAGAATTCGCGAGTTGAGAGTTGACTGCCGTGTTATCTGCGTCTTTTTTTTTTTTTTTTTTTGTTCTGTTGCCTCGCTGTTACGAGCATGTTGAGACCTCTTATTTCTGTGGAGGCCCAAGGCACTCGGGTCACCATAGTTCTAAACTTATCTCGTAACAATTAACGTATCGCGCAAATATGTGACGAGCGAAAGCGCAAGATGGGCTTACCGCAGCGTAAGCTATACTCTTATCGACCCAGGCAGCACAGTGTACTGAAAGTCGAGTGCAATAGGGGCGGACGGTATGTGTCTTATCAATGGTCTTTAGTTTCACGAGTTTGTTCAAGGCCTTCCACCTACCCGTCCACCCCTATTGCACCCGACTTTCAGTACATTGTGCTGCTTGGGGAGCATCGCTTCGGCGTACACCGTTCAAACACTGCATTTCACGCACGTACAACAAATGAAGCAACAAATGATGCAGCAACACAGAAAAATGACGTCTCACTGTATACACGCAGCGTGCTACCGTACATAGGCACCAGAGACGGCGGCTTCGTCGCCACGGGATTAATTGGGGAACGGGTCAAGCAAGTGGAACAATTCAGGCGGAACAAGCCGCTGGCACTGCAACGTGTCGGCACATTTAACAGCTGCTTGTGCACATGTGCGGCGAGTGCTCTTCTTCGGAAATAACATTGTCTCTCACACACAGACGACGTGCTCACTGTCTGCACGTCATTTTCCAATCTGCCGTCGATATTTGTTTCCGTTATTTTATGTCACCGAATGGATGGAAGGGGAAAACATTCGAACGGTCGGACTACTCAAAATCGGAGCGGTTGTAGCGCAAATAGCGGAGAAACCCTATGTCACACGGGCAGTGATGGGGAGATATACTTGAAGTACCAAGTACTCAAGTACTACTTTAAGTACATTTCTGAGTACTTGTACTTTATTTCGAGTACATTTCCAATTGTGTACTTTGTACCGTGCTTAAAGTATTTTTGCCTAGTACATTCTCATCAAGTATTCAAATACCCAACTGTAAACAAAGACAGAAAAACTGAAAATATCACTAAGTTTTGTGCCTAGAAGCAGTATTTTCGAACAAGAAAGTGGAGTCTGCCGTCCTTTTTCATGCTATACCGAGACATGAAGGAGGAATAAATTAAGATTTTTTTTTCCCCACCAGGTTGCCTGAGCTGAGCAGCAGTAAAGGGAGATTATGCCATCTATTACAGTTCGTACTCGTGGGCAAGCGCTAACATTCAAAATAGCATTTGCAAAAAAAAAAAAAAAAAAGAACTAACATTGCCATTTAGCATATTCGCAAGCACAAATTCGCAACCCACATAGCTCATAGTTCCTATCAGTCACGTCTTTGGCATTGCATGTACTGTCGTGGCCACTGTTAACCAATCTCCCGTTTCCGTGGCTACGCTATACGATAAGTACTCGACTATCGGGGAACAGCGGAAACAACATTAGACCGATCGAGTGTTCTTTTTTGCCTGGCCGGGTGTTGGCGTAGTATCACTTGTTGTGGACACGTGGGGAAAAAAACGGCTGAAGCGCCATGAAAGAAGACTGCTTATCTGAGACTTCCGTGAAAGATTTCCTCATTGCGCTTGGGCTGTTGTTCTTACAGGTGTTGTCAATAGAGATCTCCCTGTATGTAAACAAATGACGTCATAGTGTCCGACAGCGCCACCAATTTGGTAGAGCTGAACTACGCTCGAAGCTAGGGGCGAACAAGCTGGCGCACGAAAGCCACGATCTTGAGGGGATTACGATGGTCCCTGAAAGGGATGCGACCTTCGGTCCTACTTTTCGTTCAATAGGAGGCAGCGAACAAGTGGCCATTCATGGAACCCAGTCCTCCCCTTCCGATTGGTTTCGGTTTCAGTCTGTGTACCAACGTCATGATGACGTTTCTCGGGTAGAGGTCTGTAAACGATACCGTACCTGCAACCGACCGCCCCCAAAGTGATAGTCGACCGGTCCATTGTTATTTCCACTGTTCTCCGGTAGTCGAGCGCTGATCAGAGGGAAGCCACGGAAACGGGAGATCGGTTAACATTGGCCACGACAGAATAGATACATTGCAAGCTTTTCCGTCTTCAAGATGTACGAACTTGCCTATAGACTACTGCCTTAACTCAGTTGCAGTGTATTGGCGAGTAACAAGAACTTTAGTTTGAGACGATGAATTCGCGAGTACTTTAAAGTACAATTCACGTTACTTCGTACTTTACTTTGTACTTAATATGTGGTACTTTGTTCTGACTTCAAGTACAACTGACGCCAGGTATTTTGTATACTTTGCTTTGAGCGCAATTGCGGGTACTTTGCCCACCACTGGGCATGGCCTTGCGGAGTGATAATAAGAGAGTTAGATAGCTCGTTAATTGATGGCAAACCATGTTCCAAGCATGTTCAATGTCAATATCAAGAGGACCTGTGCTCAGTCTCTCCAGTGTCCACTCCGGAGGACCTATACATCTGCTTTCTCTGCCAGTTTGTTCTCCCAGTGTTGTTTAGCAGTCGACGGCTGCATACATCGAGGGCTAATATGTGCTCCATCACTTCAAGTACGCTACGCGGTCAATTATCTTACAACATGTACGTAAAGCGAAACTTTAACTGCATGAAGAAGTGGATGTTGTCGACTTTTGCACCTCTGACAAATTCAATCGCACCACGCACTTCGCCCTTACAGATTCGAACTCGATGCAACTAAACAGCTGCATCTCCACGTAACTGAAATATGCTCCAATCCGGCGCTCCCAGCTTGTAGTAACGCAAAGAATATAACGCTACATCTGAATAAAGTGCCCATAAACTATACATCATCGATGGTAATAAATGGACCTACTGGCTCCTTCGGGTCTCCCTTCAACTCCCAGTACGCGGTGGAGGGAGGCAAACGGGAGCCGGTCCTTCATATACCGGAGAAGGGCCCCTCGATAACGCGGTCCGCTCCCGGGTGGGTCGCGTCTTTGAATGCGCGGCCCATAAAACGGTCGTCGGGGCAGTATCGCTTGCCGTGCTGTTCCGGAAAGATTTTATGAAAGCACAGAACATTGTAGGGCACTGACAGTATTTAATATAGCACACAAATAGGGTTCCGCATTTTCGGTTTGAACCGAAAAACATACGCCGGGTGAATTCAGCCTCATTCGGTTTTAATCGAAAAACACCGAATACAGAGGGACATTCCGGGACATGACAGAGATAAATTGCTGCACGTGCCCAGCAAGTCGTTGATGCAGATCAGAAAACCATACAGAAATACGGTGGTTGTGAAAAATGGCCGTTTACTTTTTCCGCCGTGAAACCGCCGTAAAACGCCACCGCAGCGAACAACGCCATGTTGATTGACCGTCGTGCGGAATTGACATTGTGATTTCTATTCGCCGATAACTGTCGGGTACACCACGTACACGCCAATCACCTCATCCCATCGTCATGCATGTAGTAGTAGTTGTTGTTAATATAGCACACCTACCTATATTTCTTTTTTTCTTGCGTACCAGTGTCCATTATGTAGGCCTGTCACTCCTCAAGAAAACTCTTTGCGTCCTCGTCTCCTCTTTATGCTGTTGAACGTCGGCAGATTTCCGTAGATAATAACTGGTGCAATTCACTGTCACGAAACACATTTATGAAGCAGCAACAGACAGGAACAAGACGGGATAAGCGAATGACTGCAGACTGCTTTCCCAAAGCCTCCAGAATATATAGCCGCCAACTTATCTCGAAGGGTGGTACGTGCTATATAAGCCACGGCATAGTTCTTCTTTTCCGCGATTGTCAGTTGGCTCAGATGCACGTCATTGACAGTATGACCTTTTTATCTCACGCTAATTACCCACACGTAATGTGCATTGCGTATGTTCTCGGGTTACATTCGTGGCAGTGTTTGCGAGTGAACTGTGAGAGAAGTTTCACGGGATTTGACACTGTCAAGGGTCCCGGAGTAGGGATGTACAACGGAACAGTTAATACCTTATCACCCGCGTCACAATAAAGTGTGGCGGTTGTTGTAGATATCCCAAGAAGCACAATGTACTGAAAGTCGAGTGCAATAGGGGTGGTCGGTATGTGTCTTATCAGAGTACTTCAGTTTCACGAGTGTGTTCAAGGCCTTCCACCTACCCGTCCACCCCTATTGCACTCGACTTTCAGTACATTGTGCTTCTTGGGTATACGGTATTCTCTTTATCTTATACGAGAAGGCGAGCTATCACATGTCGTGCCATCTGTTCCTCGTCAACTATCGCAAGGCGTTTTGTAGGTGCAGGCAAGGTGTTTTGTGCTTCTCGAGTAGTGGTTTGTAGCAATGGATCCACACAAATACTAAAATTTACCCTCTCTTTTCAGAGTGCATGTTCTACGTGAATTCTTGGCAATGGTCCGTGCCTACCCAGTCGATACTTCATCACTAATCGCAAGAAAAGTGCAGGTGATAGTATACGTATTCACGTATACACATTCACCTTGACCCGTCGTCATGGTCTCTCATCCATCATGTGCTCAAGATATCATCCAAAGCAACGAGAACAATTAATCTCATTGCATCGTATGACGAAATGCTCGTATTGCGTTTATCACGTTCTGGTTGTATTCGCTGCGAGATGGACGTATAGGTGGCGACACCGTCACCTTTCTAGTGTGAGTCACTAAATGTCTCTAGTGCGGATAACACGCCGGCCGCTGTTCGTAGCTGGTGGTTCTTTTCCGTAATTCTTGTGTATATTCACCTCCGGCAGTCTATCGTGTGTATAATGCTCTACCTACTGCACTAACCGCAGAATAAACGTGTAAAAGCACGCGGACGACGCGAGGAGTCTATATCTAGAGTCACTAAATAAGCTTATTTAGTGACTCTATCTATATCCACACTACGGTAGTTCATCGTTTCTCCGCTGCGTGCCGACGCTGTTCGATCTCCGAGCGAATACTCCATTTAGATTTCGCCTGTACTGCACGGAATTCCTTAGACCTGACAAGACAACAAATGATCGAAAAAACAAAAGAAAACAAAGCAATTGTTTTATGATAGGCATATCGGCATTACGATATGTTACTATATGTCATGGCCACGTTTTCCTTTCTTTCAACGTCCCAAGGTAGATATTACGCTAATCATATCAGTAGTAACGTTTTCGAAAACACGATAAGCATGATAAGGAGCGACTGATGTCAGGTTGCTGTGATTGACAGACAGCGATACGGAGTCGGTATCGAAGTGTGCTTACGGTTCTCTTGGAACTCAGCGGTATTTTTATTTTACATTTCCAAGTGCGGTTTCTTCGATTCACTTCAATCACATCCATCTTCATCATATCAATGCTTCGCTAATCACGGCTCATTTTCTTCCCCTCAAATCTACCATTTAATTCTTGACACAATCGTGGATGTTGTTAATGTATTGTTTTCCATTATGTATCTATTTTTAATACGCACCATTAGGTACACCATTTAGGTTGTTTATGGGCACATAAAAAATAAAAAGCTGAATTGAATTGGATAACGAACTACAATTGGAATAACCCGGTTCGAAATGCGCGCATTTTTGCCGGGTCTGCGTAAAACTTGGAATAGAGCGTTTATTCAAATAAATTCGTTATGATGATTTACTGTATTTGAAAACGTGCACCCCCCACTGGGGCATCGAGATCTGAATTACCGCAATTAGTGCGCATTACTTAGCGAGTAACCTGAAAGTAACTCGATCGTTACTTTTCGAAAGTAACATTCTCGTATAGCTTGTAACTTCGTTGGCAGCTGAGTTACATACATTCTACACAGTAACATAACTTGTAACTAATTAGTTGAAACGTAACTACAGTTTACTTTGTGGAGTAACTTCCCCAGCCCTGCGCATGTTAAACCAGCGACATTTTCGTGGAGAGTGTACTAAATTGTCTCACCTCGGAATACGTGATATAGAGTGACGTCCCACTGATGTCTTCTGCACGCCTCGTTGTTGGAGAGAGAAAAAAAGAAAAAGCAGAGGGCAATGGTACCACCGGGCACGCAAGGCAACGCCAGGTGCGCGCACATGGAGTAACGACCTTTATACACGATGCACCATCATCTGATACTCCACGCTTCGGCAATCTTTGTATTGTCATGTCGTAAGCGTCGGATGATTGCAGTTTGCCTTGTTAAGAAGACCACTATCTGTACGGTTAGGGCCGAGCTGTGTAAGTTTCTCAACAAATGTAACACTCAGTGGTTTATCCAGAATTTCGTCCTCTTGGGTAGTAGGGCGTGTAGAGCGTGGGGAGGGGTCTGGATAAATCATTGATAACACTTTCTGAAAGTATTGAAGTTAGACGAAAAGTTCAACAGTTACAGTTGCCTGTCAAACGTAATTACGTTACTATTGAGTTACTTCAGGCCGTTTACGTTAAAAGTGACCGCGCATTACAAACTCTCACAAAATATTGCATAATGCAGTTTTTCATACTAGAAGTTCACAACCAACATAAATGTGACAGAAATCTGTGTATGTGAACAATGCAACAAACATGTGGTAAACAGAATTCCCCAACGGAATGCAGAACAGAAAACACTGGCGCGTGAAATTGAAAGTTTAATGGCATACTATATATAGACATGTTAATGAAACTTCAGGTTTTAAATACAGGCCATCAAAAATGAAATTTATGAAACCAGGACAGCTCACACCTTGATTGAGTATATTTAGGGCCTTGTTTGTTGGTTGTTAGGTTTGCACGTGTTTTTTACATCGGGAGTAAAAATCGGGTTTTCTTTCAGGAGTCGTCAAACAGTGTGAAATCGGGCCATATCGGATAAAAAAAGAAAGAAAGAAGTGCTTCTCGCCGTTTAGATGATACAGCATTCTTCAGTGCCAGACATGTGCAAAATACTGCGCAAAAGTATTTAAAATAAAATACTAAATACTCCGCGTAAAAAGTATTTAAAATAGAGTACAAAATAGTCAAAACTGAATGTAAATTGTGTAGAGTACTAGGTACTCTAAGAAGTATTTTAGATACTCTTTAAAGTACTTTGGCATTAGCAGTAAGTGAATCGCGTATTCTGGACGTGACCGTACAAATGAAAGGAATAAACTTCATCCGCCATACTTAATTAAGCGTATCTTTTACTTCCAAGGTCTCAGTGTCAAGTATTGTTTGGTGAACTTTGGTGAACTCAAGTAAACTTTAGTGATATGTTCCGACTCAAAACTTCGTAATCCATCCTGTATGTCTGCTCGGGTCTTTCAACTTCTGGCGCGTGTTTATTGCTTTGGTGACCAAGGAGGTAATGCCGGGATTGTGTTGTTCACTGGGGATTCACCTGGCAATATGAATAGGAACAGTTTTCTGACGAAGGTGTCGGGCCATTTACAAGCCCAACAACAACAAAAAGAAGAAGAAGAAGAAAGAAACAGAACAAAAGGGGGGATGTTAGTGAGCTGAAAATCTGGTCACGGCGGCGAAGTGCATGTGCTGGACACGGCTTGACGAGAAAGGAAAGTATTTTTAGCACTGAGTAGCAAATACTGAAAAAAGTACTTAGGTACTTTAAAAATACTTGTCGCAAAAAATGGTGAGTAGAGTACCAAAATACCGGAAAAAGTATTTAAAATACTGTATTCTGAGTACGTACTCACACGTACAAGTTTGTTAAGCGCCCACGTCGGTGACTGAATTGGCACTTTGCCAAGTTAGTTTTAGGGGTATTTCGGAGTTTGCCTCAGGTGACGGTGATGCAGATCGGGTGGTAAAATCGGGTTTTACCGTGTTTCACCCTAAAGCCACAAGGCAGTAAGTACATTATGTTTTACATTAATTCTAAAATATGTACAAGAACAGCAGATACAAGAAAAATGGAAAACTCGGTAGAAAACGTTCAAAAGAGAAAAGCTGCAGACAGTAGTTTAAAACTAACTGAGTGTAATTGTAACTCTCCCTTGAGTACAAGTAACGGGGAAAATGTTATTACATACTACATCTATACTTACTCATTTCTGATATAGATACAGAAATTAATTACTCCAAAAGTGAGTAATTACTTCGCAGCTCTAGTTTCGGGATACTTTCAAGTAACCTAACCAACCAGTTACAGTTATCGCGAGTGATTGCTGTGATAACCAACAAATCAGCTAGACACAAGACCCCAAGACCACATCCTGGAGCCGTTATACCTAGAGATAGTCACGGGTTAGTCTTCGTTAATTGAATTGTTTTACGGATATCACCGACTCGTGTGTTTGCTACAACATAATAATACTGATCAAGAGAGCTGTCGATGTTGTTAGAAGCGTACGTTGACAACAGTCACGTACCATAGGGGCCCTATAGCATTTGCAAGGACCTCGAGTAATTCCTATACACTCTAACAAAAAAGGTGGAATTTCCTACCCCAACTGGTAGAACGACAGTACCTCTACCATTTCGGACCAATCCAAGCGCGCCTTCCACTCCGCGGGTACTCCCCCCCCCCCTCTCTCTCTCTCACTCTCTCACGTTTGGTCTAAGAAGAGTAGTATATTAAAAGTAGAATTTTCTACCCAAGCTGGTAGAACGACAGTTTCTACACTCTGTACTTTGTTTCTACTCTGCAGATATATACCCAAAAGGTAAAATAGGTTTGAGTAGAAATGTGGTTGCAATACAGCTCTACCGAGATGGATAGAAAATTCTACCTTTTTTTTTTTTTTCTTAGAGTGTACGTCTTTTCAACGTTGAGGTGTCCCTGTCTCTCCCAAATTCTCAGGCGTCTCAGGAGTCTATAGACTCGAACCGCTCTAGCCCACCTGACTCATGGTTAATTGCTTGTTCATGTGCTATGTTTCGGAATACTTAATTAATAATTGGGTGTTTACGTCGCGAGACAACTGAGATCTCGGAATAGTTGAAATGCTGAACTCGTAGACAATGAGTGTTAACTAAAAAGGAGAAAAGAGTCGGTGCAAGACTGACCGTCCCTGTAGATAAGCTGCGTGAAATCGAATACGGCAAGGACTCTGCCGTTAATTATGGCACCTCGAAAAGAACCGAGTTGCTCACACACGACGTAGTTGCCCCGCGAGCGTTCAAAAGCAAACTAGGTGATCAGACGCCGAAGCTTCTTCCTTCCCTGGGACTCTGCAGCGGGTCTCGTTGGTTCCACGGCATTGTGGTTAATTTCTAAGGTTCCGAACCATGAATAACGCCTAAGCTCTCCATCTTCATCACAACACGGGGAAACAAAGACAAATCGCCTTTCCTCTGCTGTGACCACGCCTAACATTCGTCATAATCAGGCAAACTCCCTGTTATTCGGCCACGTCTCTTTTTCTATCCCAAGACGTGTCGCCTTTGTTGTCTTTCGCGGCACCCAGAGAATGCTCCCTTTGTAGTTCTGGAGTAGCAGACTATTTTCTTTAGCTCTTCTATTTGATACGTCGGTCATCGCTTGTTTTCCTTGTGTACGACGTTACCAGTGCCGTAGTACCTATACCTTTATACTCTCAAAACACCTATTACTATGCGGTATTTTCCACATAATACGGTGTTCATGCTCAGTCTGGGCGTCCTTCTGCGAGAATGCGACTTCTCGCTGTTCTTGCTCTACAATCTTTCATTCATTCATCGCAGCAGGACGTTGCAAAGATCATCAACTCCGTTGCAAGCAGGAGGTATCACATGCATATTCTCTCCAACTGCAATGCACATGAATTCGGCTACATCCTCAGCAACCTGGAACGACCTTATGCCATCTGGCAGGCCACAGCCATCGAATCCCTGTTCACACACCTGGCGCTTTTACAAGGCTATAAAGGCGATGTCTTTGTGCCTTGCTGGGAACCGACAATCTCCAGCTTCTTCTCTTGCTCCCGACAAGTGCCTACGCCCACTTATCACGTGCGCTGGATATTTACGGTGGCCGCAAACGTAACTAGAAGGCAGCTGTCATGTCTTTTTCACACTGCGGGCTGCCGAGCTATCGCTGTCGCAGCTCACCGAGCATTTGTTCCCAAGGACGTTTATGCAGGATGTAAGACGGGAGTGGTGCCTCTCGGGGACGTCGAAGAAGTCTTCGGGCAACGAAGCGTCAAGGACTTGCAGCGGATCCGGGTCGTCGACAGCATCAAAAGGAACCCAAACAGACCACCACTTCATACGATAGCGAGCGAGCCGCAAGACACGCTCTTAGAGAGCATACTGCAGTATAGCAACGCCACTGCTGTGTACGAGAAAGGCAAATTGAAGTTTGGTAAGCGCAACGACCACTATCTGTTCAACGGGGCACTTGGAGTAGTACAAAAGAAGGAAGCCGACCTCGGCGTTTTCGAAATTTACATGACGACAGAGATTTTCCTCGCCTTGGACTGTCCGGGTATTGTGCGCCACGACACTGTTACTTTTCTCTCACCACTTCCAGAACTCATAACGGACCTGGCAGTTACAGCCAGGCCTTTTTCGAGGACACTGTGGTTGGCTATCTTTATCTCACTTGTCTGCTACTTGACATTAATCCATATCCTCAGTGGAGGCCGGTCGTTCAGCAATCTTCTCTTTTACTTGGCCTGCGTCCTCATCCTTCAGGCTCCACGTCTCAATTTTCCGCGCAGCTGCGCAGTCAGAATCCTCTTTGGGTTCTGGTTTGTGTTTGCCATAACAATGTCCGCCATTTTCTCCGGGTGCATGACGTCCGTAGCGAACATTCCCCCGAGTACCGCGGAAATCAGGACCATCGCTCAACTGGAGACGGCCATACGTGAGAAGAACGTAAGAGTGTGCACCAAAAACAACAGCTACTTCAAGGCTGTCACGGAGGACATATTTGAGAAGCACTGGAGGCTGCAGCGCACAGACGTAGACTTCAGCATGGCCGGGGTTAACTGTCTACGGAAAGTGGTCCAGGGAACGCACGCCTTCTTTACGAATATGAAGAGGGTATTGGATCGTGTCCCTAACTTAGACGGTGGAGCGATACAAGCAGACGAAGCGTTTTTCCTCTTGCACGTCGGCATTGTGTCCCCTAAGCAATCGCCTTATTCCAGAAACATTGGACACATAACGCAGATTCTCAAGGACACGGGAATTCTTGACAGAGCAGTGCAGCTTGCGAGGTACAGGTATATTCTGAAGACACCGTGGGATCTGCCGCGAAGTTCCTACAGCGTTAAGAAAGAAGATGTACTTCTGTTGAAGGACTTTTGTGGACTGTTGGTTGTGTGGCTATTCGGGATATGCGTTGCATCGTTTGTACTTCTGTGCGAGTGCGTTGTTTCGACGAAAAAGGTGGGCACCGAGGTGACAGTGAAGAACATCGGCAAAAGAGGGTACCAGAAGCATTAAAGTGCAACTGCGGCCTCAGAAAACAGCGTTTATTTTATTTAGTCCGTGAAAAGAAGGTGCCTAAGGGATTCTATACGCGAAATTTCAACCTTGTTTGCAAACGCTGCGCATTTCTGTCAATTTTTGAAGATTTTCTGAGCCTCCTAAAGTTTCGATGACGCGACAAGCGAGTGACGTAATCAAAGGCCCACAAATTGCAATGATGTCATGTTCTGGTGAGAGCACTTGTCTCCTAGCCACGACGCCGGCGTCTGGGGAAAGTCACGTGGCCGAGAAGTCACGTGACACTGATCGAAAGAGGGCAAAATGGGAGAGATGTCTTCTCCCTCCTTTGTGTTTTCTCGAAGGTCGGAGCGATCGGATGATGTGTGACGTGGGGCTCCGCTAACGGAACGCAAAAAGTGAGCTCCCCCCCCCCCCCCGCGGAAGACGCGAAGGGCAACAATGTTGCCAGATGATAGCCGCGGGCGCTCCGTTGGAGCCTAACATGACGTCACAGTTCTCAAAAATAAAAATTAGATTTCTTTAGCTTTCGTGTCACGTAAAGTCAAAATATTTTGCAGGAATGTAAGTGAGACAAGAAGATCTCAGTAACATAACTTTGGTAGGATTCTGAAGACACGAGATATTTAGTCCGTAGTAGCCATTAAAGGGAGGCTGCATCCGGAAACCCATCTCTCTTCCCGGAAACCGATACCTCTGTGTTCGGCATCGACCGATTATGTATTTGACCAATTTTTTTTATCCGAAAAGTGCTTATATATTAAAAAGATGGCGTCCGCGAGGAATCCGGAACTATAAAGTTAATGTGATATCCACTTGGATGTGCCTTCCAAGAAGAAAACACCGAAAAAGTTCCGCAAAATGCGATCGTGTTTTTTCGTAAAACATCAAAAACACCAAATTCGAAACCAGTTGCTAGTTTCCAGTTGACATGGCCCTTCACTGGTTCGCATCTTCCGGTGACGTAATTGGCATTGCCTGTGAGGCTCCCAACCGCTCAGCTGACGGCGCCGCCAGGCTGGTTGCAATCCGATAACATCGAAAGCATGAACGTAGATGCTTCCAGTGACTGTTCGGCAGCAGATTGTGTGTCGGAAGACCGCATTTTGTGACGGACAGCCTGCCTTCATAACTGACTCCAGCGACGTCAGTCCGCACATTGTTGCCTGAATTCAGCCGGGAGTGCGCAGCCGGCTGCAAAATCCGATTAACTTCATTTTCGAATGTTTCCGACTGTTTCAAATCGGTTACATGTATTTCAGGCTCCCAGTATTCCGATCGCACCTTCAGTCAAATAGACGACTTCAGAAAATCCCAGAGAGCTTAGAGGGCCCTTTTGGACTATGGGAACTTGCTGGAAACAAAGGAGGAGGTCTTCAAGCTGTTTCGGTTCCTTTCTCTGGGCCGTTTGTCCACGAGGAGTCAAGGTCAGGGAAAACAAAACCTGAAGGAAAATTCATTCCAGTAATCTCCCAGGATGCAACGCGTACGCAAGGAGCACTGGGATCTTCTAAAATCAACTATTGCGTTTTTTGTTCGGCTTTTTTATTTTTTGCAGAGGCTCCGGCGGCATGACGTTACCCCCTAAAAGGTGGAGTGAGACGACGGCACTCAGAGGAGAAAGGGCAAGTAACTCTATGAGACGACCCCCGCAATCCTTTTCTCAATATCGCGTGCTCATTGGTTCTTACGTTTTCTAGCTTTTCCAAGGAGGAAATCCCGGCATACTCTCAACATCCGGCGTCTGCTCCTGTCATGTATTCCATGAAACCCATAGTCAGTCATACAACACGACAATTTCGCGTGGGACCGTCGTTAGTGGTTCACGAGGAATAAAATGACACCATATAGTTTCGAAATCGACTGGAACGGGTGCGACTATGGAGCAAATGTCGTGTCTTCAGAATCCTGCCGTATTTATCCCACTGCAGTCTTATGCGTCTTACACTGTATTCTTCCAAAAACATTGTTTCTATATCTGACGCCTAAGTATATAGTAAAATTAATTCCTAGTTTTGAGAGGTATGATGTCGTGGGGTGTCCAATCTGGCAACATTGCTCCTCGAGGGCCGCCTTGTGTCGCGCTGGCAGTCTGCCAACGTGGGACAGAGAACGGAGACGCGCGTCAAAGTAGAGCCCTGCGCGGATGAGATTTTTGGCACCGCATCCGACCCGCATCCGCGCACACGTTACCGCATCCGATCCGTACCCGCAGCATACACAACTTTGTTGTTCCAGCCTCAGAACATCAGTTCTTTCATATACACAACTTTTTTCATCCGCATCCGATCCGCAAAGTCCGCACGTTTCGAAAGACGCCTAAAGACAGCCGGAAGCATGTTTGTATAATTTCGGATGCCTCCATGCTGTCACGGATGGACTCACGACGACAAGCAAAGGTAAACCTTTCGACAAACGCGTAATGGAGAGACTTCTGGAACGCGTGGAACGTACCTCGTTGGTGCTCGCGCGCACCAGCTCCGGTGGCGCAGCGGTAACGCGTGCGCTTGGAGACTGGGAGGTCCGCGGTTCGAATCCGCGGGCCGGCTGTGCCGTCTGGGGTTTTTCCTGGGTTTCCCTCAGATGTGTAATAGGCGTATGCCGGCACAGTTCCCCTGAAGTCGGCCCATGGACGCAGCTATCCTCCCCCCGAGCGGATTCCGCTCGGTCTTCCACTTCACCCTTTCCTCCTGTCCTCCATCTTTCCCTTCCCGAGAAACATGCCGCCTAATCAGGCAGGCAGACCTCTCGGGTTCCTCCCAACGACACTCCTCCTCCTCCTCCTCCTCCTGGTGCTCGCGCGGTTCGAGACACCAGAATGCCTCCTCTCCCGTCTTGGCCGTGCATGGTCAAAGGTGAACCCGAGCATGCGCTCACTGTCGGCGCGCAATACAAATAAATTGCTGGTGGAAAAATTACACGCGGTATATCCGCATCCGATCCGCAGAAAGTGCTAAATTTTCATCCGAATCCGCAAGTATCTTGCGGATATCCGCTTCCATCCGCGGATGGTGCAGGGCTCTACGCCAGAGCTCCCCGTGATGCCACCAGATCCTGAACGATTCGAAACAGAGAAGTTTTGTGGATGTTCGGCTGCATTTATATTTCACGAACTGAGTTTTTCAGCGAGATTGATTGATTGGAGATATTCCGACCCGCGCAGGACTCTACTCATATGTGGCGCTGTGTTCGCGTCTCCCATGCGCACAATGCCTAGCGCCACTTCCATATACGTCGTTGTTTTGCGTGAAATGAACAGACCTGCATTAAAAGAGACACACGAAGCATGCTGTGCACGTGCTTTTATTGCATACGTGTTTTCATCAGTCGCTTTGTCGCCGACGCATTGATGCACGCTAGCAATTATATCCTTCTAAATGGCTGCATAAAGCTAATACCGGAATTTACTTGGTCGCAAACCATAACGGTAAATGAGAAGAAAATAGCTTACTGCTATTGGAGGAGGAACTGCGAAACGACTAGAACTCGTGCAGAGACTGCACCGACGAAGCACGTACACGGGTGGTCTACAACGCATACTTTTGAGCGCAAACGTGTGCACGACTCATAGTGCGCGGTTATTGCCTGCTTGGCGGGGGGTTGTATGGCCGCAATACCTTCAGCTCGGTATTTTCTCGTTTCGGAACGTTTACTGGTTATTCCTGTTGCAAATACTGCTATCTAAAAGCCGGCAAGATGTCAGATTCCGTTGTGGTTTATGGGACCTCCGCGCTTTCCGCAGAAATTTGAACGGCCAGTTGCCCCTTGAGAATGTTTCCACAGGTGTCGATGACTAGAAGGTCTAACTTCCTGCTGCCTTCTTTTGCCTTGCTGGTGTCACGTTGGTCCGACACTAGGAGTGGCCGGAGGTCGCAGTCACTGCAGGGAACTTCCTCACGACCTTCGGGAAAGTCCCAAAAGTGGATGACAGTGCTGGATTCTGGCTGCCGGAACTCGATAAGACGAATGCCGTATCGTGAAGTGAACTGCCTTCTGTGGAATAGACACAGTCATGCATATAACCTAGCTGCACAATTTGCCAGTGACGCTTCAACCTGAAAACATGCGGCAACTGAAGATGTTTTTCTGCCGTATCGTCATCGTCATCATTCGACGCGCGCTCTTCTGCTGCTTATTCCTTTTGTCTTTCCGGTTTGAAATCAGCGGATAATGTCACATTGGTAATGTAGCATTTATAGATAACATTATGCGTAGCGCCTTGGCTACTGGTTCAAAACCCTTGTGTATTGAATGTGTGTAGGCAAGATGTGAGGCATCACGTACAATATTTGGTCACGTTGTGCATATTAAACCAGACACAGCAGCGCAACTTACCCATCAAACTGCGGAGTTTGGAGAGCGCTAGGAACATCTGGATTAAGCCACCTGTATATATGCGTACGTTATTATTAAGATATCCCTCTTTCAAAAACGGTCTCTCAATGCGCCTCACTTACTTGTGGCAGCTGAGGATCGTTGCACAAGATTTTGACCAGAAGAGCCCACATGATGACTTTGCAGTTATTTCTTTTTCCGGTGCGATATACATCGAACGATATTTCGGACCTGAAACAAGCATCCTCCCATCATTTGACCTGCTTCTGCTCTCGGTTACATACGCAACTACTATAGTAAACACAGATTGAAACGAAGAACGTACGTAGTTTAGTTAAACGCAATTTCTTCTTTTCAGAGCTGCCATCACTAGCAGATATCTGCTCAGATGGAGACGCCAGAGACATTGACACGATGTTATGTAGCTGAGCAACGCAGCAGTCCTTTGGCTTCAAGGTCCATGATGCTGAGATGGTAAGGTTCTCTTCAGGATTGTCATCTCCCCCAGCTTTAAGCTGTCGATAAAAAGTAGTGCTCTTGAAATACTTCTCATACAGATTAAAAAGTGCGAAAGTTTAACGTGACGCACCAGACTGTCATTGTGGGACGCAATACAGAGCTGTTGCAAGTCGTGGAACCCTTGACCCATAATTCCTTTTTCGGTATGTGCAAGGTCCAGTACGTGGCCCAACTCATGAAGAACACCTCCAAGGCTGCTTGAATAGCATGCCCATCGAGTCCCCCTGATAAGAATATGTGCCATGTTGATACATGTGATCATTGCCACAATCAGGTATTGCCATTTGGACCCTATGTGCAGAAATCTCAGTGGAGAGCGTTGACTGATTTTGCACGAGTGGAGCATTTGTAGCAAGAGTACTTTCAGTTCTGGTTCTGTTTGTTAATGAATACCTGAATTGTTGCTAAAACATTAAAATGTGCTGCACTAAGCCATAAATCCGGTTCATAGTTTACAGTCTCATTAGGAAAACACACACATGGAAAACAACACAACTCGAGATAAACACACGACTCAGTTTACGGTAGGTGGTTTTAGTAGTGATGACCCTGTTACATGGACACATACGACTACTGTTGAGACAATGACAATTTGACCCAGTAATTTATCCAGACCCCCCATCCCCACCCCTCCAGAAATCTGGAGGACATCCCCTAAAATTTTGTGACATTGTGCAATATTTTAGTCAAAAGCATGAAAGTACATGGGAGTATAGGCTGCATATTGTGATGTCATACCACCCCCCCCCCCCCCCCCCCCCAAGGACAGAATTCTGTGTAAACCACTGACTTGACCCTGGCCACAGTTGTATGATGTTACGTGGCAACCCAAACAGTACACCTCTTACAACACATTGAAAAAAAGATGACACACACAGAAAAAACAAGAATGACAGAACGGCAAACTGAATTTTATTCCATCTACAGCAATCACGTGCTAGAAAGGTTGAACCCAATGATACATAAAGAGCTGTGTGGCCGACCACGGCAAACTGCCGTTCAGGTGAAGGGCCGTTGGGAAGTCCAACTGCCACGACTTCAACAGTAGCTGAGTGTGCCCATGTAACAGGGCGATCACTGGGTTGATGCATAGTATGCACTGTTATACTCACCTGTAATTGCTGTCATCCATAAAGCTGCGACGATCTACCTTTCGGAGATCAGTCATTCTTCTCGGCAATTCATCGAGGTTTTCCGCCCAAGTATAGAGGCATCCGGTGCCACAGAGTGCAACGTCTCCTCCTCCAATCATAACGTGGCCTTTTGTCCTACTTAGAATTTCGCTGTGGGTGGTAGGTTCAGTCGCACCCCCGGAATACCGCGTGCATGAGAGGAATACTAGAAACTTGACACGGGAAGTGTCTGCTAAACTCGAAGTGGTCAGTTCGTACGTTAAGAAGCGCCAAGCGTCTTCTCCGCTCATCGTATGAAGCTGCGTCGAAGAAAGGCTCGTTTTGAAGACACGAGTAATTGGACGGTCTTTGCCGGATTCTTCCAGACGAAATGTCTTCCTAGGAAACCCTGCTGACACCAAGGTTTCTGCAACAGTGGTCTGCAGTATCTGAGCTCCCAGAGAAATCCTGTTGCATGCACTTTCGACGGAGCAGTCTTGGTCCACTGGGCCTTGAATGCGACCTTCTTCGAAGTCGTCACTGCAGACGACGTACACAAGCCGTACATACTTTTCCAGTTGCTGATTCAGGGAGAGGTAGCACAACGAGAAATCGTGGGTGAACTTGTAACAGGAAAGCCTGATAACGTTACGTCCAGATGCGAGGTGAACCAGGGCTCGAAAATGTCTTCCCACAACAGGCCAGGCTGCTGAATTAGAGTTTTCGTCCGTGATGTTCTGCACTGCGATGGACACTATGTTGTCTGTTCCCTGGACATCACCACAAATCAGAGCTAGAGGGTGATTAAGGACCTGGTCAGGTTGGAGGTTTGTGATCCGGATAGCCATTTTGTTCAGTTGAAGACAAGTAGGAATATCACAGTTTGTCGTGTCAGCAAACTTTAAGACAACCGGGAAGGTTCAAAGATGCGAGGCTGCAGCCGCACATCCATTCATGTACTCAAAAATTTGTCCACCGTGGTATGAAGCACACACGTGTACTTTATTAAGCGATGCTTTCCACTCCATGTGCCATTGACGATGCAGTTCATAACTCCTATTTCTTGAACTACGGCTACCTCATAATACTAGCTCACCCTTCTAACACCTTTATTATAATGTTCACGAAATGACACACATCTTCTGAGGAGCCTCGTACTCGGTTTCCATTTCTTTTTGCTTCATGGCAAGATAGGTGTTTTTAAATTTATTAACCATCCACTCGGGTAAAGCCTTGTTCCAGTCTTTAGGAGGCTCCGTCCTCAGTTCCCACACGTTGTTCTCCAACGTAGCTTTCAGCCTATCCTCCTTGCGTTTGTGTTCACTGTCGATCACAGATTTCTGCGCAGAAGGGTCACAGTGGTTGTTCCCGATCAGTGTTGCCGGCCTAGGTCATGCCGAAGGGGGAACAGGCGCCAACTTACCAAGGCTTCTATATCGCTGGACTTCCTCCACAGCATGCAGTTGTCGTAATCCGTTTTCCACTGACTGCAGTCGATAGTATGTCCGAAGATGAAATACTGGTGGAAGCGTGCCTTTATGCCTTCACAAAATTGTGAGAAATATACGGGTTTATGCAAGGCAGAGTTCAGTATTAGTTTTTGCCCTTGTAGAACACACGTATGGAGAGCTTCGAAATCTCGTGGAGACTGTTTAGCCTCCAGATTTATTCCCCTAAGCTAAGATGAATTAAAAACAGTTCCTTGCTTTGCATTGTCAATACCCTATTCTACTACTGCCATGCTCCGAAATTAATTCTGGAAGACACATTCACGAGAAGTGTAAGAACGATAGTGCAGGCTACGCTTCGAAAGTAGAGTAGCAGCAAAATGAATATACGGCATAAGCCACTAGAGATGTTAAGAGCGTGTCTTACCGCCAAGAACTGTACCGAGAGTCTATCAGCTACCAAACTCTTTTTGATGCATTGTATCTCCATTACAAACCCCGTATTTTATCTTCAATAACCTCGTTATTTACTGACATAGAGGAAAAAAAAAAGCTTTCTCCAATGCAACAATCAGACTTACTTTTACAGTCCGCGTACTCCTCCACGTACCATTCACATGGCCTTACCTACAGATGCAAATATGCAATATTACTGAACGTCCCACAAATTGAGCTCGGTGTAACAGTCTTTACTGGGTGACATAGCAATTATTTAAGTGCACTTGCCATCCACGAGTCTCTGGGCAACTCAGTACTGTCCGCTTTTTCAAAGACCTCGGCGTCCAAAGAATCCAGAGGTTGCCTGGACGCCGCCATTTTATTAATACGGCAGCAATTGCAGCTAATAGTTGGATTGGTTGGACGGTTGGATGCTTATTCTAATGCCATGCCATGCCATGCAATGCATAGAAATGCATATAAATAACATGTGCTGCCAGTGAATAACTTTTTCGCGGTATTGGCGTCATGAAAAATTTAGTGCGAACCCTCTAACACAGTCTCCATGGTAACGCCGTAACGCCGTCGTACGTTGCTCGTGAACAACTATTTACCTTGAGCGTGAGACAACTTCGTTTGCAACAGTCCAACACTGCTCATCAAAGAGCACGGATGCAGAGAATAACATGCCAGTTCTACGATTGATTGAGGAGTCATATGTGAAGTCCTAATGCATCCCACGAAACGTCTTGCACACTGTGTGTGGTCGTTTGCATTGATACCATGGTTGATATGCATATCATAGAGCAGAAACTGGGTATGTTGACGAGGTTTTGTTCGTCTTCCCCAATTTGCGCTGTTTCTCGTTCCTTCTTGGATGGGAGTTCGACTGGTCTGTCGAATTGTGTTCTTACTGTGGCTAGGGACCTTCAATAACTATGTCGTAACTCCCGTGGTTTAGGAACCATACGAGTGTGTCCGCATTTTCAAGTTTCGGTTTCGAAACGCAGGTGCTGACGCTGGTTTTGCAAGCAAAAGTTTAGTGACAGGAAACGAAATCAAGAGATGCATTTTTTTCGCTGCTCTTGTTTCGCGACGGACAACATCCATTTACGAGCCTATGACCTACATGTTAGGTACAGAGGACGGGAACAATTCTGGAGTGACTATGGAAAGGCAAGTTACACAAAGGAATCCAAGAGTATTTTTTTCTTTTTTTTTTCTCTCTCTCTGTTTGTTTCTTTCTTTCACACTTCCCTGTACACAGGTACTGACAAACTGTGGATGCGATACAGAAGAAAAGAAACGTGCCACATATGAACTGGTGAGATAACCTTTAATGAAAAATATTTCAAATTCTTCTACTGTTCTTTTACATTGCATTTTTTTTTCTTGGCTCTCAGATAGAAGCAGAAATTTGCCGACGCAAAGAAGAAGATGGAAATGTCAAGTCCCGCCGAGACATGATTCAGACAAAATATGTTCGCAAGCACCCAGAAGTTTATACTCTCAGTGTACGCTCAGCAATGCACTTTCCACTCTCTCTTTAAAGTCTCTTAAATTTGCAGGAGGACTACTTTGAGCCTGCGTTCATGCAGTGTGTGAAAGCTGCTAAGGAGAGCCCTGACAAAGTTTTGCAGCACGTGACAGTTGTATCGCCAAGTAAGTACAATCCTCTTTGTGTCACATAAAATGTGAGTCGTGTCTATGTTTTGTAAAAGATGTGGACATTAAGAGGAGGGATGAGATTGCTTGACCTTCAGCAAAGTTTTTTTTTTGCCTTTCCTTGGGCAAGACTGACGCCATGTAACAGTTACTCTGAATATGTCAAACAGTAATTCTGCGTACGCATACAGGGAGCAGTTTTAAAGTGGCCGTACACCCTCCATCTTCGTTTCTCATGGGTGTTCCGAGATGGGGTCCTGCCTCCAGCTATTGTGCCAGCTATCCAGGCCATCGTGGCATAATTTCTTATTCCCCGTCTTCCCTCGTCCCAGGGTGTAGCAGGGTGTCTTTGTGCAGCACTAGATAGGCAATGTTTTTCTTGGTGTTGTAAAAAGGAATGTGGAAAAGATCTTACAATATTAGAAAATAGTAGAGTTGACCGACTTCAGACAGTGGCGTAGGCAGAGGTGCGGTCTGGGAGTTTCAATCCCCCCGCCCTCAAATCGTACTTTTGGTAGTGCATTTGTGGGAGGGAAAACAAGGGTGAGGTCCTCTCCCGTATGAAGTTTGCATAGAACCCCTCCCGAAATAGTTTTCTGAATATGTTACCGATTTCAGACTGCAGAGCATAAACGGCGTTGCCTATAGCATGTGCTCTGGGTGAGATGATGTTTTTGCTACAAGGGGGGATGCTTGAAGGAATTTACGAAAACGGCAGGTACTCTGGCCGGGTATGGGGCATCCTTGTGGATTGAAACGAGCGCATCGCACGCTTGTTTTTCATGCCGCTGAAACCAGAAGAGGCTAGAGCAGTGTTTCTCAAACTGCGGGTCATGACCCCAAAATGGGTCATGACTCATGAGCTCTTTACTGGGGGTCATGGAGGGTCCAAGCAGACATGCGATATGCCTCGTGCCACACAGATCAACGTGTTGATCTGCTTGTATCAAGAAAGCAAATACATCCTTCTCGTCAAAATACATGATGAAATCGATCCTCGTTAAAAAACATTAATAAGCATTTTGGTAGCTCTCTCTGTGGTTAATGACTTTTAAATAAATTACAATGTAAATGTAGCTGTGTCACTGAAAAAAGTAAATTTTCGGAAGGTTTATAAAGGGTGGTCATGGTAGGTTTGGTACTACTCAAAGGGGTCACGTACTGGGAAAGTTTGAGAAACACTGGGCTAGAGCGACCCAAGCGAGCACATCATGTGATGCATTCTTGGGTATGCACTACATGTCGATGACTAACCAACGTGTGTGAACTAATTGTGATCGACACCCTCGTTTCAGTGAAGAAGCTTTATTCATTCCCTGTTTTCAAGGCTGAATTCTGCAAGAAGTTGATTGATGAACTCGAGAATTTTCAGCAGTCGGATATGCCCAAGGAAAGACCCAACACAATGAATCGTTATGGGGTAAGGCGCGCGATGTTATAAATACGGGAACATCAGCGACGCCTCCGTGCAGGTTTTACTGGGTGACCTGGGTTTCGACGAGCACTTCCTAAATCCCCTTCGCGAAAACTACTTGACACCCATTTCGAAAGCCTTGTTTCCGGAGTGGACTGGATCGAAGTTTGACTCCCACAAGGCCTTCACTGTCCAGTATCAGCCAGAGAAGGATGACGATCTCGGATGCCATTATGATAACTCTGAGGTTTGTTTGATTGTTTCTTATTGTTTCCGAAATTGCACCGGCGCGCTGCGATTCCGCCTGACCATGACTTATCTCCATGCGTCAGCGTGACGTTGCGTACGCTCCGCCCCGCAGTGATGTATGCTGTGCGTTGGCAAGTCTGCAAGGGAAACACTCATTCGGAAGCCCTGCCAACACCACCTAGATACAGAAAGCCTGCTTGCTCGTCGTCGTGACGTAACAACTAATAGTCAGCCAATCAGGATCGTGTTTTCAACGGCGGCAGCCAATCACGAACGCGCTTTCACCGGTCCTGGCCACGCAGACGAACTGCCGTCGTCTGCGAGTGTTGATTGTACGTCCCCGCGTGCTAAATGGGAAAACTTGGGAAATAAAGCGCAAGACGGCCCCAATCTCTCTCAAAACTGATTTTCTGGAAAGCGTGTTGCACGTTTTGTCTAAATATTCAGGTCTGCCAGTTCCAAGTATGCCAGTTCCAAGTATGCTGCAATCATTTGCCGGTTCGTGAATTCGCAGAACGGTGAATTGCAGCAGCAGACAATATCTGACTATATATGTCCACGTAGCGAAGGAGGGAGAGAAGGCAATAAGCGGACCTTATGTATCTAGGTGGCGTTGGCCCTGCCCACCCTGTACTTCATTCCGCTCCAGTCGTCTTCGGACGGTGGGCGGGGCCTTTCCCTTATAAACCCGACGTCACGGTGACGCAGGAAGAAGGGGGCGGAGCGTACGTGCAATCTGCTCAGCTCATGTAGCTCATTTTCCGTTGCAGGTGACACTCAACGTGTGTCTTGGGAAAACCTTCCTGGGAGGTGAAGCGTATTTTTCTGAGATGCGAACGGTAGACATTACGCTTGCGACCTGCGTCCTCCTCGAACAATATCCAGGCGTTGGAATTCTACACCGAGGACAGGAACGCCACGGTGCGCTCAGCATTTTTGAAGGAACTCGCATTAATATGGTCACCTGGTTGAGATCTTCCGAAATTCGAAACGCGCTCTGCCCGATGTGCGACCGAGCTCCGCAGTTGGTGCCCTCCTATGCATTTGGTGATGGTTTCACAAAGTGAGATAAAGAGATACGTTGTTCAACATTTTATGGATATTTATTGTTCGGCGTGAACAAAAAAGCGACTGACTGTTGTCGCTGCAGAGGTTGCGTTAACTGCGGTGAGTTGCTCATCGATGCCCATAACCGCCACTGCAATCGAGTTGAAGACACCAAAGTACAGGATGCACGAAACGAGTTTCATCACCAGGCCCGGCAAAATCTGCGTCCAGAATTCGTGGGATTAACCATATATTTGCACAAGTAACGTCCCTCGTAACACCCCAGTGGTATTAGCGTGTTTTGTGCAGTGCAGTCACAAGATATTCCGTAGCAGACGACAGTCCCGCGCATTCGCACGAGCGACACACGCGCCGTCGCATGAGCGCTCCACGTATTCCGTAGCAGACGACAGGAACAGACGCTGAGGACGTCTTTTGCTAAGTGTCGTCTGCTAAGTGCGCAGTTACGCCACTCCGGTATTCCGGCAGGTCGGCTCCGTGAGTCTTCCACTAGAATCTTCCGTGAGGATGATGTGGTCGCATTCTGTCGTCGCTCGTGTGATTGTAGGGCAAATTTGCACTTCCCTGATCACTTACCATTTCTAGTGAAGAAATGTATGCAATCTCGAAGATGATGGCGTTTCTGGCCCCCGACGAGGGCATCATGAAGTTGAAGTCGGACCCTGCTGCCGTTGGGAGGAGGAGGTGCAGCGGACGCATGTCCATGGCCTGGCTCTATAAAAAGGAAATGCTCTGTAACAAGTTTTACACTGTAGCTGGACGAGTGACTGTCAAGCGAGGCGGGAGTGCGAAGAAGAGCAACGTGAGAGTTGAGTGCACTTGATAATCTGAGCCTTACGCCATATCTTTTCGCGTATTCCCCGCTCATCACAGAATATTTCTTCCTCCCCCACCCCACTGCTTGCGTCGTGTGCTAGCAGCATCGCGATAAGCGCCTTCCTTCGCGTTTATACTACTAACAGTCTTTTTCTAACAATACTCCATCGTTCGTCGCTCTCCTCAGCCGCCGACATCCCGCCCGACACAGTTGCTCGTGCAGGTGAGCCATTGTCATGTACCGCATTTCCCGCTACTTCGTAGAGCGCCGGCAGTCTGTCCTTGACAGTGGTCACCTCGGAGGCGATAGAGGAGACAAAGAGGAAAAATAGCTGCGCCCAGACATGATTCGGTGAAATGTGCTTGGCCAAGTCGTTCAGCCCGGTGATGACTCCGCATTCCTAAGAGATTCGGACGAGCCACAAATGAGATAACGGCAACTTTGTGTTACGCATTGCTCATATGTGTAAGCATTTTCGCGGCTATGTCACGTTATGCGCCGTATATTTTTCAAGACCCTCCACACCAAGGTGAATAAAAGGGTTCAACCATTAAAGGTGGCTCCTGATGGGCGGTTTGATAAAAGGGAACAGCGTTTTGCCAGAGGGGAAACTGCGCAAACAGCTGACCGTAGCATATGTTAATGTCCCTTGTTCCCTGAAAGCGATACACTGTTGTATACATTGTTAAGACGTAGACTGACGAAGGCAGAGTTTTCCGGACCGAAAACCTCTAAACCAGCACACGTGATGTCTGAGTATTGTACACCAGCGTAACAGGTGCGTCCTGGATCAACTAGAGCCCCGTTCAGCACAAGTACCTGTAGCGGGGTATAGGCGCAACAAACGATCAAGCTTCGATAGCTTTGTCGTACGTTGTGCACAGACGGCCGTGGAGTTTCAACGCAACGACACCGTATCCGTGTATTCACACGGAGGACATCCTCGCGGAGGACTCTAGTGGAGAAGCGAAAACACTGCTCACAGAGCCGAAGTTCCGTCCCATCCCATGTTACGTCCAGCATTCACACTGTGCCATTCATAGCAGACGACACTTGGCAGACGACACCGTCAGCGTCCTTGCCTGTCGTCTGCTACGGAATATCTTGTGGCTGTGTTGCAGGATATAGACGACCATCCGTTTACAAACATGTGACGTAACGAGAAGACCGGTTCGAGGTTATATTTTGCTGTGGTGGGCACGGAGCGGGAAAAACGCGTCGGCTCCACGGCGAGCGGTGTACGTGAAGACACGACGCCGAGTGCTCACGCGACAGCAGAAAGCTATGACCTGTTTTTTTTTTTTTTTTCTTTTTCCGCCGCATTCTGGAGAATGTCCTTCGTGTGAATACACTGTATAGTCTTTCTTCCGGACAACTCTATGAAACTCGCAAGAGAGTTACCACAAGGGCATAGGAGATGGCGATGTTTCCTGACATGACAAAGATGACACCCCAAGGCATCTTATGGTACACGTCGTTCCACTTGAGGATACGGTTTTTGAGCTCGAAGTTGTGGAAATCGGAAGGGAGCAAGAATGCCACAATGACGACGAAGAATCCCACTGTAGACTCACTCACGAGTCTGAAAAGGTGTATCCTATATCAGGACCGAAACGGAACGTGTGGAAAATTTTACCTTAGTTTAAGGTAGTCCTGCCACCCTGGTACGATGTGGGGCTTCCTGGTCACCCAAAGCGCGACGCACACAACGAACAAACCAGTGACGATGACTTCGTTCATCCTTTATCAGATAGCAGAAGTCTCACACTTTACACAACGCTTGCGCTGATACGCTTACGTCATCTCTCCGAGTTGGTCGAGCTTTCCTCTGCAGACTTCCCTCGCCGAAGAGGGGTCCTCTGTACCATCCTCATCGCTGGCAGTCATAAGTAGAAGGTGAAGACTTAACTGCAGCTTAGGCGACTGTAACGGGCTTTGCTTACAATTTCCTGAGGAAGATGTAGAAGATAAACACCCAGGCGAATATGAGTCCCACGATGCCGAACGCCACGTTGACGAGCACCCAACTGAATTCGCTGATTGTGTATCCGTATTGCCTGCGGTATTACCATTGCGCATTACAGACATGGGAAGATGGAACTCACATGGAGCAGATGTTATCCGAGATGGCTTACTCTTCGAGGAAGCTTTCCATTATGAAGCTCGGTCGACTAGCAAGCAATGCAGAGCCTCCGTAGACAGCGGCGTAGCTGAGGGCCAACATGAAAGCTTTACGAAGTACAGCGCAGTGCCTGTTGTTGAACGAGACGCCCAGAAGTCCGTGAACGGGACTTGTGCCCACCGAAAAACGTGACCGAGAAGAGGGACGAATACCACCCACGAGGTGCAGTGGAATAATAAATAGATAAATAATAAATGAATAAGGGACCTCGTCGATTTCCGTTATTGCTCACAGAATGTTGCCCAATGTAAGATGGTCTGCGCAGGCATCAATTTGTGTGTGTGTTTTTCTTTTTTTCATGAGTGGTACATTCCGGCATTTGCCACATCCCTGCTTCACTTTTTTCGACGACTTAAACGGTATGATTTATTATCGAACTCATCGGAAAGCGCACTGTTTGAAAATCCCGCGCGCAGGGACGTATGCGTGACGTCATCGTGACGCCACGAGGGCGTTCCCATAGCGCCAAGTTTCTGGTCATGCTTCGGGCGCTCCTGCAGTCCTGCTGCCGAGAATAAGTGAGGTGGCGGTGTGAGACGGGACTCGGACACGTGACCAGGTCGCGTGACGTCACGGAAACGTCATGCAACCTGAAGATGAGATTCTGGTGGATGCCGGTCTGCTGCCATCAGTCACGATAAAACCACGCCTAAATCTGGATATACGTCGGTTTCGAGCGCGATATCTCGCAGAAGCGTACGTTATTTGCACTCAAATGCTACTGCCAGACCTATTTGTTTCGATTACGGTAGGGGGGCGAGCTCCCCTGCGAGACCGGTTGGCAACTTACGTCTGTTCCTCGTGCAGGACATTGTCGTACTCGGCTGAAATTAAGTGATGTCATGAGATCAAATGCGGGTCTTTGCCGAAAAAGTACGGGCGCTCTTTCGGCGTGTTCAACGTGAAAATGTTACGCCACCATAAGCCGGTGCATCTTGTCCATCGACAGCGCCTCGCCCCTCTTCGCCGTCCTTCGGCTTGAGGCGGGCTTCCTCGGTAACCTTGTTTATCTTCGCCACCCTGAGTCGCACCTTGCTCGCATACAGTTCAGCAACGAGGGTGTCCACGAGAGAAACCATGATGGCGGTCACAGCAGCATCCGTTACTAACATAGCGAAGAGGAACACAAAGAACATGTAACAGAACAACAGCTTTCGCACATTGGTGCCCATTGCAAGAAGAAGGTAGAGTGCCATCCGTCGGTTCAGCTTGGACGTCTGAAGCAGGATGGAGATGAAGAGGCCCGACAGTGCCCGGATGATGTCATCCTGCGTCGGTACCAAGTATTATCCACCGATACAGTAAACTCTCGCTATAATGAAACCGCTTTTTATTCGAAGTTTTATACGCTGTCCCAGCCGAAATACACGCCTTTTGAAGCTTGCTAGTCGAATTTTGCTACTCGGCGGCTTTGCTTATACAGCGAAGGATGAGCCGACGGAAGCCTGTGGCAAACCCAGCCCTTGATTAATAGGCTACCAAGGTGTTCATCACCAAGATTGGTTGATTTCTCTTGGTCCTTGGATGTTTTTATTTATTTATTTATTTATTTATTTTTGATGACTCTTGCGGTGTTTCTGTGCGTCTCCGATGATACTGTCACTGTTTTTGTTGGGCTTCCGGTTGTATCGAACTGCCACTTATATCGAGCCTTCCCCGGCCCCGTTCATTTCGTTATAATGGTGCCTTACTGTATGTAGTATATAGCGTATTCCACTTTTTCACGTACTACGACTCTGAGTGAACATCGCGTGCCTCGATCGTTCATAGTGCAGTCACTATAGTGTTTGTGCATGAGACCTTTCCCGATGTGATATTGGACATCCCAATATCAGGATATCCCGATATTGGACCAGTATTACCGATATTCAGCCAGTATTGGGCAAAGATGATTCACACAATCAGCACATAATCTCGGCCCAGTATTGCCGATATTGACTCAATATTGGGACAAGCTATTGTGCAGCTAGGGCCAGTGGCGTAGCCAGACCTCCAAGGTAGGGGGGCTCGATACGAAAACTCGCCCCCCCCCCCCCCCCCCCGCTGATCGTGTGTCGACAACACACACATACTTGTGCACACTGCAAACTGAGGATTGAAAAAAGGAACGAAAATAGTTGATTTAGACGTTCACAGTACGATTACATGTATAGGCTGTCATGACCAATGAGGTGGTGCCACGAGATTGGAAGTATTTTGAAAAGCTCATACTTTGAAAACCATTCAAGAGTGCTTCTTGGATAGACGCCATGAACTGCAAGAACTTTCGCGATCGTCACACTGGTCCCCCCCCCCCCCCCCATATATTATGTTCTCGGATTTGCACGATTTGTGTGGGTCGGTCCGTGGCAGGTAGAGGGGGCTCGAGCCCCCCCACCCCCCCCCCCCCCCCCCCCCCCCCCCCGTGGCTACGCCACTGGCTAGGGCATTGATATCTTGTGTGCTTAACCCTCGCGAAAGGTGCATTACAAAATAAAACTATTACTATTTTTCAAGTCCGTAGTGCAATGCGAATGCGTCGGCACAGAAGGTTCATGTATTGAATGTGTTCGATGCAGCATTCATCAATGATCAGTGCGACGGCCACATGAAACTTGCTTGGCTCCGTCACGCACTGATCACTCGCTGATACTTACGTTCATGTAACGCATGGCAACGTCCTTCGCAGGGAGGAGGCTGGACACCGGAAAGATCACTAAGGGTACGAATGATGTAACATGGTACGGAATGGGCTCTAACGTCCACAACACGACAATGCCCCCAACAGCCAAGCTGCACTGCAGGACCTGAAAGAAAGGTGGTTAATACGTACAGAGGAATAGATCGTGAAAGCTGTAAAGCTTTACATACCTTGTCTCGGCTGATGAACACTCCGACGAGGAAGGCAGCAAAGATGAGGTAGCCGATGACGATTTTGTACTTGCGTAAGGCGTCCGCCATTAGAACAGAGCGACTCATGCTGGATACGTGAGACCCTTCCATCCTATACAGTCCAGGAAGGGAAAATATGGGCGATTATTTACTGGTACGGAGGTATTCTGTGCCAGGCTGTTTCTGAGGAACATTGTGTGCAGACCTATAAAAACTCCTTTCCGAAAGTATTACGACCGCAACTATTGTATATGAATGGTAACTCCAGTTACTCTGAAAACTAATAGACCTCTACCCGAGAAGACATCACGGCGTTGGTAGACAGATGGAAATCGAAAGAGAATCAAATGGGCGCTTGTTCGCTGCCTCCTATTGAAAAAAGTAGGACCGAAAGTCGCGTTCCTTTCAGAGACCATCGTAATCCCCTCAAGACCGTGGCTTTCGGGCGCGACTTTGTCCGCCCCCTAGCTTCGAGCGTAGTTCAACTCTACCAAATTGGTGGCGCTGTCGAACACTATGACGTCATTAGTTTACAAACAGGGAGATGTACTATTGTGCAGTGCTAGAATTGCTGGAGAAATATGCCTGTTACGTAGCAGAAACATTTGAACATTAGACAGCGAGAAAAAAGCAAATTTATATTTGGAGATATCACCGTTCGTCACTAAGTAGCAAGGCGTGCTGAGGATCGGCAGGTGATGGGTTCGGATCCTACCACTGGCTGTGCTGTCTGGAGCTTTCCCTGGGTTTTCCGAAGATTTTCCAGACGAATGTCCGAACAGCTACCCCTGAAGTCGGCCCAGGACATGTACTAAACCCCTCTGTCCCTCATTCCTTCCTGCTCTCTTTCCATGTGTCCACATCCGTACGCCGCTCATTGCCACAGTTGCTTCGCGGTGCTAACGCGGACAAAAAAAAAAAAAACTAAGCAGCCCTGTATCTGGTTTAACTGCGGCGAAATCTCAAGACCCATGCGCCACTGGTGACCCAATGGCGCTCTGCTCCATCCTCCATGTCGTTTTTTGGGGAGTGGAATCGTGACAGCAAAGAAACGCTTACCTTGTGGTTCGTGGTTCAGTTACAGTAGCGCAGGCGATGCTGTCAATGAATTCTGCACGGCCTGGGATTCACGTGCCTAATGTCTGGTATGGTTGTTGTTGGAGCACACTACTTGGCGCCGTTACTCAGGGAACCGTTTTCGCATGTAATCCACAAGCTGGGCAAGCCATGTATGTTGAATGTCAACGACACCGTCAAAGAAAAGTGAAAAAAGACACTGTTACACGCACGGCAACAAGAATGTCATTTCCAAACTCTTGGACATCATAAAAAAGAACGAAGTTTCTTCGTAGTGGCATGGTCACGTGGTCGTGGTGTAAACAGTGAGGCTTGAAGACTACTACCCGCATTTTGAGGCACACATGGAAGATGGAAGCAGTAAGTTTATGCGGTTGAAGCCTTGTTCGCTGGCAATGTATAGTCTCTGCATAGTCAACGCAACGCCGGAGCGAAATGATTTATAGATGTGATAGCCGTCCACGAATATTGACGAGAGCGGGGTGAACAGTCGTTTATTGAACGCAATATACTGTATGGCCGCGTACCCTCGACCTCCGCTCGTACGTTTACGCTGACAGTCGCCCACCGCAATTGTACTTTTTAGCAGTGTGCTACTGGCTTTGTTATGGTTGCGAAATAAGGTGCATTTGTGCTGCACACTAACGCGCGCGTGTGTCTGTACACCGCAGGAAACAGCAACTGAGGTGGTCGATCCAAAGTCCGGTCGCTGCTACCAGTGTTTCCGCGTTAGCATTGTCCTGGCAGGGGTGGTCTTCCTTGTCGCTTCGGCGCTCGCTTCCGGTGTCATGCTCAGCTCTCACCTTACCTCCGCCACCACCGTTTCGACGACACCAGTTACAATCGCTCCTCGGGCGAACCTGTGCAGCAGCAGATCTTGCCACAAGCTAGCCACCATCTTGTCCAGGTCTTACGACGAACATCGTGACCCGTGTCTCAGTTTCGACGACTTTGTCTGCTCCAAGTCTGCAGGAAGTTTCATGAAAGACTATGAGGAGAACCAATACAGGATGGCCGCTGACGCTCTGAGTGAAATACGATCGGGAGAACACACGCCGGTGGAGAAGATCGCGCGCTTCTTTCAAGAATGCATCGTCAGTAAGGCTCCAGACAGGCAACTGTTCCACAAGTTCCTCCTTGATAACCACCTAGGTCTGGCACCCAAGCAAAATCCCGTGGGCATCATGCTGCAACTGGCAGTCAAGTACGGGTACGGTATCTTATTCGATCTTACCGCGAGACCATGCTCGAACGGAACCGTACTGCTGTCCTTCGAACCGCAGCAAGACTTAACGGCTTGGGCTCAGGGCGCGAAGCAGGTCAAGTCCAGGATGTCGCGGCTGCAATATATCGTACGCCACTTAAGCTTCCTTCAAAATAATCACCATGGCGATAGAGAAGACCACATACTTACGACGGAAACGATCGTACACAGGCTCCTGTTTTCCGCCGTGCATGTCGCTCAAAGTCCCAATAAATACTTGTCTCTGGACGAACTGGACGCTACCTCAAAGTTCGTCAAGTCGGAGATGCTGCTTGAATTCCTCAGAGCAGATTCCCGCTTTCCAGCAGATACAACCTACCACGTGTCCTCCAAAAGCGCTCCCGTGTTGTATTTTGTCAACGACGTGCTCAACAGGGTGAAGCAGGAACATCTCGGACCTTACCTGACGTGGGAGGCCTCGCGTCACCTGGGACCTCTGGTCAGCGAACTCTTTCGAGTGCCCGTCGTGTACAGGAAACACTACACATCAATGGCGACGAGAGAAGTCATCGGCTGCTTCACTCTTGTGCACGACCTCGCAGGCACTTTAGCGTTTGCCCCGCTTGTCAGCAGGTACATGAACGGCACAGCTTCGGCTATGCTTGAAGAAATGTTCAAAATAATTCGTCGCTCGTACGTCAAGAACGTCAGGAACGCCACCTGGATCGCAAACGGGACCAAGGCGTCGCTCTTGACCAAGCTGGAACACGCGCGACTTAGCTTGGGCAGCCTCGAATACGATCCACTCCTCATCAACAAAAACAGCGTCTACAACGAGCTTCCGCTGCTGAGAGGTTCCTTCTTCGAGAACTACCTCGCGTTGAGCGCATGGCGCATGAAGAACGGTTGGGCAACGGAAGACACTACAAACCGTGTGCATCATACTGGGGCAGAGGACAACGCTACCGTGTCCTTGCCCTCTGTGTGGACATTACCGCCACTATTTTACACTGACGGCTCCCTGGCCGCCAATTACGCCCTAATTGGTTCATTGGTAGCCTCGCAGTTCATTAAAATCTTGGACATAGAGCACTCGGAGCACGGCCAGCTCTCGAACCAAACGGAATGTCTGAAGAACTTCTACCACGAGCCCAGCGGTTCGGTGATCCTCAAAATTCCCAGGACTGTAAATGATATCATGAAGATAAAGCCTCTCTACGAAGCATTCATCGAAGCGTCTTCCATTAATAACGCGTCCACGACTTCCCTGCCAGTGGTGCCTACCTATTCCACTCCTCAGACTTTCTTCCAGGTGATGTGCTTGCGATTCTGCCCTTACCAAACGTGGGTCCACAAAGCACCTCACTCGCTCAGCTGCAATGTCCCTATGATGAACGTGAAAGAATTTGCGGACGCCTACCGCTGTCCTCAACACTCTCCCATGAACCCGGAGAAACGCTGTCCGATTTGGACCAGCTGATGTTCGT
The DNA here is from genome assembly GCF_037126465.1 of Ornithodoros turicata. NCBI lineage: Eukaryota > Metazoa > Arthropoda > Arachnida > Ixodida > Argasidae > Ornithodoros > Ornithodoros turicata. The sequence continues at coordinate 20,104,737 of NC_088210.1, read as the reverse complement.
TATTAAACGTGACTCTTACGCAATAGAGCTCTCCCTGTTTGTAAACAGATGACGTCATAGTGTTCGACAGCGCCACAAATTTGGTAGGGTTGAACTGCGCTCGAAGCGAGAGGTGAACAAGGCCGCGCCCGAAAGCCGCGGTCTTGAACGGATTACGATGGTCCCTGAAAGGGACGCGACCTTGGGTCCTACTTTTCCTTCAACACGCTCTGCAAGTAACCGAGCGTTCTGCGCATATCTCCTCTCCTGGTTACTCCACTCGGGAAGCCCCATTGGCTACGGCGGCGCCCTCCCTCTTCCCTCTCACTGCCTTCTCTCATGCGCAGAGACTCACTTGCACAGCGTATAGGAGGCAGCGAACAAGTGCTCGTTCGTGGAACCCAGTCCTCCACTTCCAATTTGTTTCGGTTTCAGTCTGTCTACCAACGTCATGATGACGTTTCTTGGGTAGAGGTATATTGAGGGACCTCACCGACTGCCCCGTGTTTTGAATACGTGATCCCAGTGTTCATATTTCCTTTAGTTGGTAACATATACATAGAACTCTCATAATAACTAGAAACCAAGCCAGCGAAGGGGGGCATCTCGACATGGGAGCCGCCATGGGCGATACGGTAGGCCTAGCGGTTTACGAACGGTGTGTCCTACGAGTTCCGTGTGCCGTTCTTTCATGTCGCAGCACAAGGTTTAAACCATATACAATGCTCATTCCCTATGGAACCCAAGCGCACAGGTGATGGCAGACAAAACAAACACACTTCGCACACGGCATGGCACACGGAGCCCAGCGGAAGCGGAAGCGACTTGCATTGGATTGGATACCATTGCGGCGAACGCACCTGGTCTTCACACGTGGAAAGGCTGTGGCAAATCTGGCCGAATCCAAAATATCGATCATGGCGCCTCCCTGACTTAGACATTGGGAGAGGGTTTGCCCTCGTGCAACTCCTTTGCTCTCCCCATCACTCTCTCCCAGCTTTTCTTCTAGCCTCTCCTTATGATTTCTATGATAGCATAATGAATACAACGGGCGAGTGCGCTTTATGGACAACCGAGAGAATACGTCTGTGGCGTTCATCATCTAGCCAAGATGAGTGACAGCACAGTAATTCACCGTCGTATCTTGTTGCGGCGCTTTCCTGTCAGGGGAATCGCGACGACGTCTCTCAGTTTTGCCATGCGTGAGCTAACTTTGGACTGCCTGCGGTGCTTCTAACGTGGAACGGATGAGAATACAGTCAACCCTCGATCTGAGAACGGTTAACGTTCATGGAAAAATCGGTCATAAATCGAGGGGTCCCTAAGGCGAAGTTTGGAATGTGGAAGGGAAAGTGTCTTGTCCTATAGAGGGCACCGTTCATAAATCGAGGGTAGACCGTACATAACAAAATTAATACCATCGCAAATGGGCGGGGGGGGGGGGCGCTAACGTTGGGTAGACGAGCGGTCTGCCTGCATAGGCTGGCGGCACGTTGCTAGGGGGAGACACAGGATTACAAGCTATAGACGTGGCTATAGTTTGTATTCCTGTGTCTCCACTTGCGCTGGTATTAATTAATTAATTAATACCAACTGGCCCGCATTTCCACCATTTTGGTGGACCGTGCCACTTTTTAGCGTCCGTCCGTTCATGTGTTACGCCTCGTTTAACAGAAAGGACGAGGATGACAAAAAAAAAGGAGAAATGAAGTGTCATGTGTCCCTGCAAAGGATAGCAATCTGTGCAGCACAAAACCTGATCCTTCCTTTCGGTTATGACGCAATCTTTCGTTTCTGGATTTGCGTGTGCGAAGGCGCATGCGCGGGGATACAACCGTACAAACTCACCCAACGCCTGGTGTCTCTGTGCCGTTTGTGCTCCCTGCACGCCCCAGTCCATGTCCAAATGACCTGTTATTGAATGATGTTACTGATTTATACGACGCACGTAAGAATCGGTTTTCGTGTTCATTTATAAGCAATATTTCATCGCCTTCAATATACACAGGAGCTTACAGAACAAGAACGTTACTCTCTACTTCTCAGTGAGCTTCGTTCTTCATGAAAAAGTCTCCGAAGTTGCAAAAAGTACATCCCTTTTCACGCATGGTTTTCGGTTCTTATATGAGAATTACAAGCATCCACTGGAAACAGATTTACATGTGGTAGCAAAAGAGAGATACCTGTAAGGATTCATTGTGCAACTTACTCGGTGAACATAATAATAATTGGGTGTTTACGTCGCGAGACAACTGAGATCATGAGCCACGCCACAGCGGTCGGTCTGTGGATTGCTTTTGCCCACCTGAGGGTTCTTTAACGTGCGATGAAAGCTCATCATACGGCACCCCGTATTTAACGTCCCTCGCGGAAGACGGCGTGTCTGGGTAACTTGTACCCTGCCACCAAGTTGCTGGCGTCCTCGGCCGGGTTCGAACCCGCGATCTCGGGATCAGAGGGCGAACACGCTACCGACTGAGCCACCGAGGCCACTCAGTGAACAATATTAGGCAAAAAATTAGGCAATGGAGAGTAAAATTCGCGAGTACAATATAGGTCGCACTTTCCCGAGATGACTAATGTGCTCTAGGGACTATAGGGTGACGCCTTTCAAAGAAAAGACAGCCACATAAGCAAGAATTGATATTACAACTACCAATAGACGATTTCAGGAAATCCCAGTGCTCCTTGCGTACGCGTTGCATTCTGGGAGATTACTGGAATGAACTGTCTTTCACGTTTCGTCTTCGCTGACCTTGACTCCCGGACAATCGGCCAAGAGAGAGGAAACTGAAACTACTTGGAGACCTTCTCCTCCTTTGTTACCAGCAAGTTCCCAGAGTTCAAAGCGGCGCTAAGCTTTCTCTGATTTTCTGAAGTCGTCTATTGCGAAGTGCTTGCGATACCTCGTGTCGTAGCTTGCTTCATTTATTGAGCAGTCTATCACCACCTTGCGTGACGTAACCAGACCCGTCTGACGTAAGAACTACGGACGTTCCAGTGCGGTGAAAATATTATTGAGTACGACCACGGTCAAGGGACCGTGGTACAACGCAGAGGTCGCCCGTGAACAACAGTTGTTCCCAGACAGTTGGGCAATTCCACGCGAAACGATCCAGCGGCCCTCAGGAAACTATTGCAAATTTTTCCGAAATATTATTTAGCAGCCCCTATAATAGTGCAAAAGGACATACCACGAAACGTTTCTTCCTAGATATCACTATGGCGGATGCTAGACACGAGCAAAGGTCGCAGCGCTAGCCAAAAACCGTGTCTCTTGTGAACGGCAGCTGCGGCTCATAGAAAGCACCTAGAAGTGTGCGGTTTTCTTTTGCGTATAGAGGGAACCAGGCTCTGCACAGCGTCGCAAGTCCCGGTCGTCATGCTGTAATCGGTGCTGGCATACACAGGCTGGAAGTTTCGCAATTTTTCTCCTATTTCGCGATTTTTTTTTTCGTGGAAAATCAAACCATTAGATTTTAATGAATATTTTTTGCTTCCAAGGTCTCATGGCATACTTCAAAAGGAAAAATCGCAAGACGCGTAACCTTCGTAGTCTTTGCAGGAAAAATAGGGGAAGTATGCGCTTGTTCAAAAATTCGCTACAATCGAGCGTAAAACACGCAATGAAGAGGTCGGAAGAGGCATCTGAAACCGATGCAGATAGAACGAGTCTTCCTCTACAACATATTAAAAAATCTCGGGATGTTTTTTCGTATAGACGGACTTTTCTTAATTTTTTTATTTTATTTTTTGTAGCAGAGGGTTTTCGTTTTTCCTTCACCGCGTTTTCATGTGGAATGCGGGGAATATCCCCCTACGGAGTTGCCAGTTTCTAGTTCAAGGAAAAACCTTCCCCTGTAACACTCTCATCGGTGAGACAAGAGGGTTTAAGTGCACGTGGAACCCTCCAACAAAGGAAAGGAAATTCTTTGCGCTCTACCAAGCTGCTCCATAGTCCTTCTCCCGTGCCAAGTTTTCGGCATCTATGTTTGGCACAAACGTTATAAAATGCCGAAAATATCCGGAAAAACGCGGACCCCCCTCGTCCGAAATATCGTCTGCTACCAACACGGCGCAGCGCTGCTCTGGCGGACTCTCTAAGTCACGTGATAGTGACGCCACCATCTCTCATTCAGCTGCAGTGGCGTAGCCACGGGGGGGCTAGGGGGGGCTCGAGCCCCCCCTACCTGCCACACACAAATCGTGCAAATCCGAGAACATAATACTATATTGGGGGGGGGGGGGGGCAGTGTGATGATCGCGAAAGTTCTTGCTGTTCATGGCGTCTATCTAAGAAGCACTCTTGAATGGTTTTCAAAGTATGAGCTTTCCCAAATACTTCCAATCTCGTGACACCACCTCATTGGTCATCATGATAGCCTATACATGTAATCGTACTGTGGACCGACAGCTGCGGCGTCGCTCATGATCTCAATTGTCTCGCGAGGTAAACCCCCAATTATTAATTAAAAGTACTGTGAACTAGAAATCAACTATTTTCGTTCCTTTTTTTAATCCTCAGTTTGCAGTGTGCACAAGTATGTGTGTGTTGTCGACACAGGATCAGCGGGGGGGGGGGGGGGGGGGGGGGAGTTTTCGTATTGAGCCCCCCCCCCCTACCTTGGAGGTCTGGCTACACCACTGTTCACCTGTGAGCTTTCTCAAGGAAGGGTGTGCAGATGGGACCTCTCTCTCTCGCGCGCCGTTGGTGAGCTCAGATAATCGTTCTAGGCTAAGAACGCGCGTTTTTTCTTGCACAATAAACATGTCCAGTTGGTATGTGCCAATTTTTAAAATTAGAATTTACATCTTCCTGATCATTTGTCCAGCTGACATTTAAGTAATTTCATGTTATGATTCGGCATTACGCTTTGGTGTAGAGTTAACGTATGTTTTGTTAATAAAATAAAAATCTAATGAAAAGTTAAACCAACGTAAATTAAAACCTCTGAGACCACTGCAACTTTTCCATTTTCCATCATTTTCTCAATGTTTCAAAATACCTTCCTATTAAATCATTATGAGAGACAGAGGCCTTGTACGCAACAATAATCAAAACATTTTATTGCACACTCTTAGCACATTCCATTGTACACGACAAAATCCACTCTCTCACTGATAATGTAATCAGCGTAAGTGATGTACATATTCAAGAAACCTGTTCGACAGTAATGTTAAGGCACTTTTTCACAGCAGTTTAATAAAAATGACGATTCAAGGCACGTCTTCATTCATGCTTCCAACCATGATCAGTTTTGTACAAGAACTGTAAAAATGCTTCTCTATAAATAATCTCTCAAGTGAGAGTACTATTCATACCAGGCTCTATAAAATATGAATATCTATACAGTGCATACAAAAACCGCAGTCCATCACTGCAAAATTCGCAAAAGACATTCAAAACATGTAGCAACAGTTAATCTCCAAGCTCAACCATGGTACCCCTTCTGATTTCTGCGATCCCGACGAATCACGAAGAGCTCAGTTTACCACAGCTTAGATGTTATCGTACGTTCCGTTCGCAGAACGAGTTTGTTGGCAGGTTACGATTTTCACAAAAAAGACGCAGCCCTCCTGTAAAACACAAGAAAGTGGTGGGTAAGCAAGTAGGAAAGTATCTTATGCAACGCAAACATCCTTCACTTCAGTGGCAACTCGTATTGCCCTGTTCTATGCAATACTTCCTTAATGTGATGAAACACCCCAATCATCATTAAGACAGTTTTTTTTTTTTGCCTTATGTAAAAATCAACTGTTCCAATCAGAAGTGGAGGGGAGACCCCGATGAGCTCATAGCACGTAAGGGGATCAGAGCTCAATCCATAGAGGCTGAAGATTTTGGCAAATTTTTTTTTTTCTCCCAAATTCAAGGGGGTAAAAATCCGGGAAATAAACATGTGCCCTGAATTCATGCAAATTCGGGTGGGAAAACTCAAAGTAGTATGCTAAATTCAGGGAGAAATCGGGCTCTATTACTCAAACAAATTGTACTGGTTTCGTACAAACGGTGATGTAATTGTGTTTACTACCAAACAAACTAGTGTGTGTGTTCCTACAGATGTTTCAGTTTGCCAGGTAAAGATCGCGTTTCATCCCGAAGTGGCAACCTTCAATTTGGGGTGCAAATTTTGGAAGAATCGTGTTAAACCCTAAAACTTCAGGCTCTATCAATCAATCAACAAATTAAATAAAAATAACTTTCAATCAATCAATAAACTAAAATCAATAAATAAGTCAATAACCTTCACTGCAAATCAATAAATAAAAAATAACCCTCAATCAATAAATAAATATTAAACTAAAAATTAATAAATATGTCAATAACCTTCACTGCAAATCAACAAATAATAAACTTCTTTGTGCGGATCACTTGGTTTAGCTGAAATACTTTATTCATTACTTGTCTGACATGAAGTGTTGAGTATTATATATATATATCCCTCCCCACCAACCTATGGCTTGTAACAGAAGACTGTCTGACACATGAGACAACAGGACTCTTCAATGAAATGGAAACACACCACTATGAGTAATGGAAGCTCCGTCCAGAATTGGTAGTTTGGTATCATCTCCCAGCCTCGAGCCCCGTGGCTGTGATTGTACACGATTCCGATGACCAGGTAGATCAGTAGCAAAACGAAGAACCTATAAATAAACAGAGATAAACCTGGTTTCTCAACTATTATATCATCCACAACATGGAGACTTACAGAATGAGTAGTACCGAACCCGCGCTGAGCCCCTGCAGCTGGGGCGCGGTCCCGCAAGCACCAGAGAATTCAATTGTAATGTTTCTCTGTAAAACAGACATGTGGGAAAATTGCTTTACGGCTGCGTTACATGGGTCGCTTATGTCAACACTGAGTCATCCTTTGTACATCACAATTTTGTGTATACACATTACAGGACCACCAAAGCTAAAAAGTCATCATTGAGTATGATTAGAGCCTGAAGTTTTAGGGTTTTACCCGAATTTGGTCGGTTAGGTGGAATGGTAGGGTCCCCGAATTTGCACTCCGAATTGAAGGTTGACTCTTTAGGGTGAAACCCGATCTTTACCCGGCAAATTCCCCTCACGGGGATGTCTGTAGGAATGCACTAACATACTTGTTTGGCAGCAAATGCAGTTACATCACTGTTTGTACCAAACCAGTACAGTTAGTTTGAGTAACTGAGCCCGATTTCTCCCCGAATTTAGCATACTGGATGTTTTTCCACTCGAATTCACATGAATTTAGAGCACATGTTTATTTACCCGATTTTTACCCCCCCGAATTTAGAAAAAAATATTTCCCGAAAACTTCAGGCTCTAGGTATGATACGCACACATAAGGTACGTGGGCAACTAATGTGCAAAAGTCTACTACTTACCACACATGACTGGTTATTTGTCACGATCCCTGATTGGTGTAGCCTGGCAACTTCGGTGTCGTTACCAATAGAAATGGTCTTTTTAGGGTCGCATCGAAACAAGAGATTTGTACTGAAACTCGAACATGTTGAATTTCCACCGGTATGATTTGTAAAATTGGCAAGGAATCCATGGGGACCTGCAGAGACAATGCAAATGCTAAGCATTATGATGTTAAAAAAAAAACGTAAGAGTCGTTTTTGTGCTACCTTCAGCGACGAGCGTTGTGAATTCACCAAACTGCGCCTTGCTGGGCTCCTCGCACGATTTGCCCACGCCACACAAGTTACTTGGGAGGGTGTTGCAGAATTGAAAATACCAGTTGCACGGCTTTTCTCCTAAGCATTGGTCATCGGGAGGCGATATCCTCCAGATGGCTCTGAAACAGAACAGGATATACTTGTACAAAAAGACATAGGAGACAGAAGCGGAAAACCATGGAAAATGGGGGGTACCACACATGTCATGATGACATCGCCCCCCATAGGGGCGGATCCAGACCCTCGGTTTGGGGGTGGCGGGTGCAGTTTCTTTGTCGGAGCACGCAGTAGGGGATGGAGGAGAAGGAAATGCAATGTATCCCCTTGAATCCGCCCCTGCACCCCCATAGAGGCCAAGTTAGAAAGTTAAGATAATGGGATGGGTAAAGGATCCTTATCTCCCTGTGATTACGCAGTGGATCTGGTACTCCAGCAGGATTCATCTCTTGCTCACCTTGCAGAAACCGAGACACGGACAAATTGACACAAGTGGAACAAATTTCTCACTTGCGGCGTCATTTAAATAAATTACTGTGTTTGCGTCTATTTGTCCATGTGTCTCAGATTTTGCACCTTCCTAATCACAGTTCATAAGTTTTTGCACTTGCCAAATGCACTTCAGGCCATGACTGATGGTGTTTATCTGCATCTACCAAGGACAGGAATTTTTATGGGCTGGCTACATGTCTATTTAAGAATTCATTTTGAAGCTAATGAAACAAGAACTGAAGGAATGTTCTTCAGGCAAAAAGACAAACAATTAAATGAAAGCTTGATGCTCTGTTCCAATAAGAAGTATATAACAAAAGAGTATTTTTTTGTTTACTCTGAGTTTTAAACTTTTTGATAAGTTCCTTATATTGTCCCACGACAGAAACATCGGTTCTGTCGCTGGCCTCTGCTAGGACAGCTTCATGTGCAACATTTTTCGGAAAACAAACATTGGCATACCGGTTGAAATAGGCGAAGACGCCCCCCCGTTAAGACACACAATCGACGTATGTGCATATAATCACAGTTGTATCCAGACAACTGTGCTGCAGCTGTGATTGCTTAATGGTGTTACTTTGCTCCCCTGGGCAGACACTTTGGCTATTAACTCAGGAAGAACACTCACGACTTCAAAACATCGTAGTGGTAGCCACCATCAAGTTTGCACGTATCTGCGAGTACCGTTGCAATTACACAAATAAAAGTAGTTACAGGGAAGAGCCCAGCGTAATAACTTAACCGTGTCAACATGTCGTTTCGAGTGACCCTTTGTAAAAGTTACTACAAATGCTTTAAAAAGAGATCCCGCTGCTCCGGTGCCCAAAACCAAGCTGAACAGACGATAACGAAACTGCCTTTGTTGCCAGACCAGACACAGTCGTTGCGGTTGCATCACATTGCACATTGCCACGCCAACACGCTAACGCTAGGTCCTCGAAAAATGAGTCCTTACTTTAGGAATGCGACGTGCCGAAATGGTGGTGTGGTGGCGGTGGCATGCGATTTTCGAGCGGTCTGCCGGCGCGATGGTATATGTTGCTCGGGGGCGTGGGGGATAGTGCGTCCTGGGCCGGCTTCACCGGGGCAAGAGTGAGTTGTCGAAAATCGCAAGGAGGGGGAGGTACTTCAAAAAATTGGAGGGGGGGGGTTCTGTTTTGTTGCGCGTTCACCCTGTTGCCCTGACCCAGGCATTTTGTCCACCATGGTGTTTGTTCATCAGCTGTCTGTTCATCGTATTCTTATCAGTCATTACAGTGTTGTAGCTGGGGGTACTTGGGATGGCAAGGAATGAAATCCTCTCTCCCATGCAGTGGCGGATCCACAGGGCAGGGGAAGCAGTTGGTTGAGCACCACGTCTTTAGCAGACCTATATCGAAAGCACATCTGTAGGGGGTGAATATAGAAAAGAATGGTGGGAGGGGTCTAAATAAATCACTGCAGTGAAATAAAAAACAACTGGTGCTGACACATTTAAAAAGAAAAGGCACTAAAAGCAGAGATGGGGCAGAGTGGGATAATGAGGCTTATGTTCATCTGCTACCAGACATTCCAAATTGACAATCATGTAGTTTTCATGGGGTGTTGCAATAAACTGAACAAGGACAATTCATTTGCTTGTCGTTCACAACTAACTTATGACTAGGGTTCTGACTTTTCGTCGTTTTCATTTTGCGATGGCGGGGGTGTTCGCCAGTTTTCACTTTCTGGAAAATTTTCCCTTTTTTGGAGCTATACCTTTTGGAGAACCTCTGAAAAGCTCAAAATTTTCTAGAAATTGAGGGTGCCTCATGATTTCTGCCAAACTAAAACACCAAAAAGTCGGAATCCTACCTATAACCTGCACATTGATCTCGTGAGACTTAGTTTGTAGCCTCTTCGAGCTAGTACTTTTGCGCAGCTCGCCCATCAAAGGGCAATAGCATGCACAAAAACCAGGCCAGCAATCAGGAAGAGATTTTGTTTACCTCGTCTTCCTGCACCCCACACCACCCCTAGGGGTTTCCGTGGCATCCCCCCCCCCCCAAAAAAAAAAACGAGGTCAGGAAGGTGTTGCACACCTCAAAGATACAGGATTTCACATCCTTTTCTCCCCTTTGGTTGCCGTACCGTGAGAGTACTTCCAATGCTAGAAAGAGATACAGAAAGATGTGCGGCTCCAAGTACTGCATCAGTGATTAGCACACAGATTGGCCTTGCGCTTGAACGTGTCCTGTTTCTGATAGCAATCTGAAGGAAGACAAATTTTAAATAAAACTGTACTATTACAAATTCTGAAAAACAAATTTTATTTATTCAAACTCAAACATGGACAAGAAAGTTTAAGTTGCATACAGGAACATAGTGGATCCTACCACAAGGCTATGCATTCGACCCCCCCACTGGTATATTAGGGTATATATGTAGCACACCAACTGTAAAGGCAACTGTAAAGGGATCGCCTCGTTCGCACAACCATGTCACGCCTGTACCGGCAGAGTACTGCGCCTTTGAAACAGTAAGGAACCAAAGAAAGAAAGAAACAGTACTTTGAGCCATACACACGTGGAATGCTGCCAAGGTTTACACAGCATGACTGCACAGCATCACAACTACCCAGTCCAATCATGCAAAACAGCTTTATTTAATGCGGGTTCATTCAAAAAAAGAAGAAAACTTAGCTCTTCCTTATCCTAAGGTAGCGAGGCAATGGCGTACTCTCTCCACCATATAAACAAACCACTGTGATGCAACGCCAATGGTACTGTGCTGGGGTTAACAATGGAACAGTCTTTTGCACTGGGATCGCACACCTCGGCTATCACGCAAGCTAAAACATCCTCATAAATGAAAATGTTTGTATGTTGCAATGCCCACTGCTGTCATAGCCACTACTGCTCCAGCTACCAAGCTCCAAGTGCGTGCCTGTGCAGGAAAATGGAAATCATAAAACAGGATTCTTTGGTACATATACATGAAGAGCAATAGTGTAGGAACAACTTCTGTGATGCATATTTAGCTACGCTTCTACATTTCCCATGTATTTACTTAGGTGCAACCTGAAGAGCGTCAGTCCCTTTTCCATTGCAGACATATCCGTAACTGCTTTGCTGCTTTTTACAGTAATGATTTCGGCCTTCTTCCAAGATGACTTCATGATTATGTGGTACGTGTTTTGATTTAGGTGCAAACGAAGTGGAGACGGATGGTCTGGTAGAGTAACTTAACAATTTACATCGAATTACAAATTTAATAAAATATCGAGAGACTTCAAATTTTCCCCGACAAAAATTGCCTCGCCGTTCTTATTCATGTCGTGTCAACAAACTGCATACCCGGGATCGACTGTGCTTTTTTTGCTCTTCCTCTTTGTCAGGGGTGCTGGCAAACATGCGTCGATACATTGCCTTCTCAGCTTGGTCTTGAGTTTTCTTCTTGACTACCAGTCTTGCTAGTTCCTGCTGTATTACCTGAAAAGCAGACAAAGAGGGCATTTTCTGACTTTCCAATACAGGCCTGGCTTTTGATTTTAAGGGAAACATAATACACAAATTCTACATCAGACGATACGCAAACTTCCTGGAAGCCGTTAGTACAGAAAGTGCAAGGCATGAGTGCGACAACCAAGGCGCTTGGACTAGGTCACCTTTCTCTGATTTCTGCATATTTCCATTATTACCTCAAACTGGTTAAAAAAAAAAGAAAAAACATTGTAGGAAAATGGCCATATCTGAGATATCAGTGCATTAAAGCAAAAGCTTCATACGGCCCACCAATGTTGACAACCATGTCGGTCCGCCTGTAACAGTTGTGGAGAGAGAAGGCAGACGAAGTAGTAGTTGCAATGGCACCCAAATTATGCATATTTAAAAAAATCTATCTGAAAAATCAGCTTGACTATATTACTTTTGTTTCTGGCTCCAGCTTTAAAGCCCTTTTGAGAACATCCACAGCTTCCGATACATCACCCTGGTGTGCCAGTATCTGAAAATAAAAATGCCAACATTCCTGTCACTGCGTGAACTAGCAGATGAAGTCTTCACCAGCGCAGTCACTGCAAATTGACCTTACCTTCCCTTTGCGGAATAAGGCTTTCACATTGTTCGGCTGCACTTTCAGCACAGTGTCCACGGACTTTAACGCTGCTTCATGTGCCCCCATCTGTGCAGGAAGAAAACATTTTTTTCCCCCCATTTGACAAAAAATTAAAAATGACAAAGAGCGGCCAACCAGTTACCTTCATTTGAGCAGCTGCAAGGTTATTGTACACCTTCAACCTGAGGTCTAGCAACTGCTGAAGGTCCTTTGGCGAGTCCGAGACGTTCTGAAGCAGACACCAACAAATTAATTTGGAACAAACTGGTTCATATAAATGCGCATGGTGATCTAGTTTGTCTTACCAATCCCATGTCATCTAGAAAGTCCAGGGCTCTAAGGGGAAAAAAATGGAAAGAGAGAGAAGTACGTGAGAAGAGAATTTGAACTTCTAAGAGCAATAACTTGATAATAACAGAAGAGCCATAACAGCCACTACAAAGGTTTCTTACCTTCTGTAGCAACGTGTAGCATTCGAACATTCGGACCTGCTGTACCAGAAGTTACCTCGTTCACGTTTCTGGTCTCTGAAAAACAAGTATGTATGAGACACAATAAGTTGTACGCAATTCACAAATTGCACTAAACCTGTCAGTTTGTATTTCCCCCAGCCTTTTCGGTACTTTTTTGCACAACATGCAACATGTACATCCCATGGAAACCCTTTCAAGTTGTCACACTAACCCTATTCTCAGACGATCTTCAAACGGAAGCTCAGTTTCGTCTTTCGCGGTTTGAGAGCTAATAAGCTCAACCTCATAGTGCAAAGTAGCATTCGGTGGAATGTCTGGCTCCCTGTAACAAAAAGAGTAGAATCTCTACCAGCAATCCTTCACCTCTTGTCCAGTAAACTCACTTTCCCAAAGCGCCATAACCAAATCTTGGAGGCACAACTACTTCAGCAACTTCACCCTTTTCCATGAGGGCCATTGCCATGTCGAGACCTGAAAGGTGTGGTTAATGTCCATTCTTGTGTGGCCACAACCTGTCAATGAACACGTGCTGTTACTCACCACAAACTACCTCCAGGTCCCCCAAGACAATCTTCCAGTTTTCATTTCGTTCAACAACTTTTCCATCGCTCAGTTTTCCGGTCAAGTTTATGGTGATCCAGTCCGACCTTTGTGGTCTGCTGTCTCTTCCTTCGCCTTGCTTGATGACCTGAAGTGAAATTTACGCGTGAACACTGTGCAGTACACATAACGGGCGAACGCGTGCGACTCATAGGCAAAACTCGCCTTTTTCTTCAGCTCCCCACTGCCCAGAATATCGAGCCATCCTTCCTCGTCCGTACTTTTCGGCTCTTCGTCCTCAATCACTATCTTTTTTCCTTGGTTCTTGTTCGGAGTATCGTCCGCGAAGTCCTCAAGAGGTGGCATGTCGCTCAAGTCATCGTCGTCCGATTCTTTGTCAAGAGTAGCTCTAGGACCATCGCCGTTTCCAATGTCCTGTACAGGAGATCCCTTTCGCGGTACAGGTCCATCATCTGGTGGAATTTCCGTTATCTCTGGCATATTTCGTGGTCGAACACGTTGCGGAAGCACCTATGTGCAGCAGCTCAGCCCGGTTCTCGAATAATCTAAGATGCGTTCTTAATTGGAATTAAAGCAAGGGCCGTGATTACAGGAAGGAGGGGTTAGGCGTCGACTAGGAGTCAAATACCTGGTGCCGAATTGACAGCAATTACATGCTTGTTACACTTCGTATGTAGTTCTCAAAACTCGCACGATTTACTTCCTTTTTCGTTTTTGTTGCGCCGTCCCTTCGACCGGTGGCGACCTCTTTTGTACCTTTTCGTGGGTCCTGGGCACCAGGTGGCAGGTAGTAGTAGTAGTAGTAGTGATCAAAATATGCAAAATTACAAGAAGAAAAAGGTGAACTCGTATTCTAAAATAACTACTATCTGTAAATTAAATGGTTAAATGATCCTAATGGTAGCCGGTAGTCACGTGGCCGCGCTTGTGAGCTTGAATCAGTACCATGAGTACTCGGTATTTGACAAACGTCTTTACTTCTGAGCACACGTACTGCTTAGGAGCTTTGTCATATGACACAGAACCATACGTACCATTCCATTCATACCTTTTTTTGGTTCACTGATTACTCTCAACTGTGCCTCCTTGTGGAGAGTAACGCGGATGTGCATTCGCTCTATGGAGGAGCGCGCAGTTCAAACAAATGTAACCGCACTCACACAGACCTCTCCTACAGCCCATATTTCTTACCACAGTACACATGGTTTTTACTAGGGGTGGGCCACCCGAATCCTCGAATCCTAAGGCACGGATTCGAGATTCGGATTTTGATTCGGACAGTTCTGGGTTCGTCCCATCTCTAGTTTTTACTTGGTCTAGCAGCTCGATTGAACCAACATCACTTAAAGAATTTGCCATCCTTGCACACTGGCCGGACCGGCAGCGGCTTATGCCACTGAAACAGCAGCAGTGTCCAAAAAAGTTCGAATGAGAAGTGACAAAAGTGAAATGTGCATGATTGAGGAAAGTGGGAAGATAGCCAGAAATGGTTAATTCGCACGAATGGGTCAAGGCAGAGAAGGGTCACAGCGGTGCACAACAAAACTTGCAAGAGACGGGACAACTTCTTCTAATTCTTTGTTTGTTATAGCAGAAACATGACGGAAGAAATGATACCACAGAAAATAATTACAAAAGTTAGAGCCCTGTATAATGTGTTTGCCTGACATTATTAAATTTATTCTTTGTAAGCCTACATATACTAGCAAGTAATGTTGAGCTTTGGAGTACACTGATTGCCACACGCAGCACCAGTCCGCTAGCTCCTTTCCTGCTGATCAATCTCCGTTCTCTCTTGGACCCCCGAAGAAGGGCCCTGTGAACTTTCCTCAACAATCACGGAACCATCGTGGATTAGGGCTATGTATTCCTGGTCTGCACCATCTGTTTCGTCTTCTTCCTCTCCTGACACGTCCATTGGCTCCTGTTTAACGACTATGTGAATCTCATTCGTTGCTGTGTCTGGCACATATCCAGGGTGTGCGTTAAGGTAATGTCCTTGCAACGACGTGTCGGAGATGAAGCATCTTAGACACACCTGACATTCAAACTTCACTTTGGTATGCACCTGATGATGCCGTTTCAAATTCACCAACTTCGTGAATTTGCTCGAACACATGTTACAGGAATACGGGCGTTCACCCGTGTGGGTCCTCATGTGTATGGTGAGCTGGTGTCCCGAACCGCACTGAAGTTCACAGACGGGGCATTGATTCTTCTTTGTGACGTGGCCCTCGTAGTGCTTTGTCAGGTGGACCAGCTTCGAAAACGCCCTCTGGCAGACGTTGCACTCGAACGGGAAGGCGTCCGTGTGCACCTTCTGGTGGGAAGTCAGCGCAACGAGGGTCTGAAACTTCTTGCCGCAATCTTCGCACACGTGACTCTCCCTGTGACATTCCTTGGTATGAGCTCGTAAACGCGTTATATTAGGAAATGCTTCCTCACAGAGGGCGCACGGATGGGCGCGATCCTGCTCGTGCGACTTGAGGTGCGTTCGAAGATTCACCATCTTCCGGAAGCGCTTCTGGCATATCTCACACTGATGCGGTCGCTCTCCGGTGTGCGTCGCTCGGTGCGAGTTCAAGTTGGACATCTTTGTAAAGCGCTCGGAGCAGACCTCGCACTGGTAAGGCCTCTCGCCGGTATGAATCATGCGATGAGATCGTAGGTCACTGTTTGTATAGAAGCGTTTTTCGCAAACGTCACACGCATGGTCGCGCTGCCCCAGGTGAATCTTCATGTGTGCCCTCAGGTTGGAAGCAACGGTGAAACATTTCCCGCACGTGGGACACTTGTGATCTTTCTGACCGGTGTGAGATAACAGGTGTGTCTTCACGTGGCTCGATGTCGCAAACTGTTTTCCGCATACTTTGCATTCGTGCCTTTTCTCTCCCGTATGTGTCAGCATGTGCGCCTTCATGTTGCTGTTCACCGCAAATTCTCTAAAGCAGATTTCGCACTGGTAAGGCTTATGTCCCGTGTGAACGGACATGTGGGTTTTGAGGTGAGTCGACGTGATGAACCCCTTGCCGCAAACACTGCAGACGTACTTGCGTTCCCCCGTGTGAATTCGCCTGTGCGCTTTTAAGTTGCTGGACACCGTAAACTGCCGCCCGCAAATGTCACACTCGTGAGGTTTGTTTCCCGCATGGATCATCATATGCGTCTTCAAGTTGCTCCGGGACGTGTACCACTTGTTGCAAATCATGCAGCAATGATCCTTCTTCGCGTGCTTCGACACGAGGTGTTGCATGTACTCGCTTGTATCGCAGAACCGCTGCTTGCAGAGCTCACAGTTGTAGATTTTCGGTTCTACTTCCTTGT
Source organism: Ornithodoros turicata (assembly GCF_037126465.1). Classification (NCBI taxonomy): domain Eukaryota; kingdom Metazoa; phylum Arthropoda; class Arachnida; order Ixodida; family Argasidae; genus Ornithodoros; species Ornithodoros turicata. The sequence goes on along the minus strand of NC_088210.1, from coordinate 20,088,163 downwards.
GGGACTGCAGGTGAGCTTCTAAGAGCAAGGGAGAAGTGAACGTTTTGCCGCACAAATTGCAAGCATTGCCAGATGCCTGTATGACCAAAGGTTCTGGATCGTCGACGTCTTCGGAAAATGCAACTTCTTCAGAAATCACAACTATTTCTGACTTTGTATCATCAATGGCCGGTTGAATTGCGGCTGCTACCATGTAGGGGCAAATGCTTCCCCCTTCTCCGCTGTGATGCCTCTCGATTTCTTCGAGAGTGGCAAACTGTTCATCGCACGCCCCACATTGGTAGACCACACTCTCGTAGTCTTGTTCGTCTTCTGGTTCCTCCATATTCGCTTTCTCTTCAAAGACACGCGCTGCAAAATACGAGCATTTTCAATGCTGTTTCATACCCCGCAATATTTCTTAGTCACTGATTGTGCTCGTGGCAATACAAGGGACAGAACCCTCCAATCTACCCTACAGTGCCCCACAACAGTTGATAGGTGGGCTATAACGAAACATTCCCCGTAACACCGTCCATAGAATTCGTAGTTCACGGGCTGCTTATCAATGACCACTGCGTGAATCACTAAACAATCGCTCTCACGCCCACACTTTCACACTGTAAGGCAGCAGAGACAGCAGTAACAACAACATCAACAAAAATGCCATCTATAATAGTTCAAAACTGCGCAAGTTTTCGCGATTTCACAATGATAACTCGATGTCAATGAATTGTCCCGCTTCCAGCAAGCACCATGGACAGGATTAGTGTCGATGCAACTGGCAGGGGAGTTCTGTGGTTCTGGACTTGTGAACGAAATCTATATCTCCCTGATACTGCCGTACGACTCGGTAATCGTAAGAGTTTTAGCGTAAGCGTTGCATAATGAGCTTTTGTGTTACTTAACTCAGTGAAATTAACAGTAGAACAAATTCGCAGGGATACGGCGTTATTGTTGTTATTGCAACAGCACACAGCTGCGGGGAATTTCGCTTGACTGATATTCCCCTTGTTATTCAAATATCTGGCTATATACTAGAAGAAACGTCTATGGAAGTCCGTGTTCCGTGTTAGTAATAGTGATACAACACAAAGCATATCAATTCTCAGCAAACGCATTGCCATCGTGCCATGCATGATAAGCAGACCACGCCGAAAGAAAACAGGGTCGTTGCGTTTGGAGTTGCCGTTCATGTTTATTCTTACCTTCCCAACCTGCTGTTACCTCCGTGGAAGGCTTTTTTGTCAAAAGCTACGAGTTCGCTTTGGGAAGAGCGCGGTAAGCCTACTTTTAGCTCAGTACAACATTCGTACTCACTCACGTGACCACGTATACGTTTGCCATCTATTGACCCATTTGTGAACTGGACACAACACCTTCGTTGCGGTTTCTGTTTCCTGCCGGAGCGTTATTGGGATTTCACATATGTGCTGGACTTTCGCACATTGCGAATCAGAGAATTGCACCATATGATACTGCTCGTATGTTGATATTCGTGGATGTCGAAGCACACTACTTTTTCGAAAGTTGCCTGTTCTCTGGCGACTCTCACGACTAAATACGAATAACTCATGTCGACTTCGAGCAGAAGGGCTTGCAAGGGTGTTTGGAGTCAAATGCTAGCATAATGTGCTCTTCCATTTATTTTTTATTTTATTTTATTTTTTTATTTTTTTGTAGAGTGCAGACAAAGAGAGCTTGCGAAATTTCTTCTACTTCCTTTGCTAATCCTGGGGAATATCCTGCGATGCAGCCACAAGATATTCCGTAGCAGCTAGACGACAGGACAGATGGTGTCGCCTGCTACGGAAGTATTTTGTGGCTGCGCCGCAGTATCTTCCTCACAATTTAGCAGTGTTCGGAAAGAGATGAAGCTGAACGCTCGTGTTACGTGGCAACAGAAAGCTATGACGTGAATACAGGGCAAGCATCGCCAACACCATCTAGAGACAAAGTCCGTCCAGCACGGCGTTGCTTGCAGCGACCGTGGCTATGGAAACGAGCCACCATCGGCCGCATGAGCAGCTACTGGCAGCCAAAGAAAGCCTGGGTTTCAAAATCGTCTGCGGCGATTGGCCGACATCTCGGCTGGCTTGAGGCCGACAACGGCGAGCCCTTTCACTAGCACCACCACCACCTTGGCGGACTTTATATATCTAGCGCGCAGGAGCGAGAGGAGGGATTAAGCAGGCCAACCTACTGTCGCTTCGACCCGTGAGCTCCAGCTCATGCTCTCGATGTTTATATATAAAGGTTTATCGTTATACGACCTGCAGGTCAATCTGCTGATTGCCGGTGCAGGTTGTGACGTTCTGTAATGATCTCACTTATAAATCTTGGCGTCATTAGCAAGACGCGACACTTTTTGAACACGAAGCAGATAACTCCTGCAGTCCAGGAGGACTTTACGAACCCAAATAGGTTGCCCCATAGTGACTTATCCAGGGTTATTTTCAGTCGTCTATTTCGATCTTATAGAGGAGAATCGAATCGATCTTATCGACCTCTTATCTTATCGAATCGATCTTATCGACCTCTCAGGGTCACACTCACAATGTCTCTAAGTCAGCTGGCCTCTCTCACTATGAAAAGATTACTTGATCCATGGTGAAATTCATTCCTCCAAACCCCTGCCCTAAAAGCACTGCTAACCGTTCTGGGCAATGTAGGCCTTCGGTCCTCACTCTGAGGCGACTCATTATATCTTCACCAAATCCAGTAAATGGGCGCAATAAAGTAGTTGTAGGGGAGGCGGGTTCACGGATAATAGGTATACCCACTTCTGCATTCTCGTAGCTATAGGCTTACCTGCAAGCAGGCGCGGATCTAGGGGGGGGGGGGTCCGGACCCCCCTCAGTTCCAGACTTGAACATAGGGTTCAGTGGACCAATCCCAGCATGCACGTGGCACTTGTCCACAGCGGACCCCCCGGGAAAATCCTAGATCCGCCCCTGCCTACAAGGAGCACCCATGCGCTACTATGTTGTACTGTCTGTAGAAGTCTACGTCTAAAAGGGCCAGATGGCTCCTACACGGTCGTTACTACTCGGGTCAAAGCTGAAACGAGTGTGCTGCTGCACTGGTTTCAGACTGTCAATGAAAGGACATAGCCCTGGGGAATAAGACGATAGCATGCAAAATTAGTAGAATGTCGAATAGCAAGGACTCGTGTAGTCGCAACCAAGTGGCTTGCTGGCTTAGATCTACGACCTACTAGATTATAACGATGTCATAATCGGCAACCCATATGAGGAGCCCGTCCGCACGATCCGCTACGGGTGCTACTCATCGGGCCGCGGGATCTACATCATGATTGGACAATGGAAATTTGAATTTTGAACGCGCAGAAGCGGACGTACGACTACCGTAGCAGACGACAGCAACAGCTCCTATGAAAACGCGTAGAATGATGATGGTAATGAACTTCAGAAAGAAGCACCTCCCGTGGGACATCCACCGCTTGTACAAAAACACTAAGGTAAGCTGAAGTAGTACTGTAGAAATTAAGGAAGCAATAACGGGGCCGATGAGTAGTTAGCTTCACAGTGCGGCGCTGGGAAGGGGTGCCTATGACATAGTCGTTATAATCTAGTAGGTCGATGTTCAGATACGTTGCTCAGGACGAAGACAAAATGGAGATTGAACACACAAGCACGGAACGAGTGATTTATATGGTGGTATAGTCGTAGGTTGGAGGGAATCAACACTCTTCCCCCTTCTTTGGCAGCTGAACTTTGAGGGAGAGGTCTACGGTACCGTAGCCCTGAACCAGGCAGCTGGAAGAAACAATGTCGACGTCAGCGATTGCATACTCGGTGAGGTTTGACGCCGTGATTCCTCCTGAAGCCTCGATGAGAACGTTAGGGAACTCGGTCTTCAGCTTGTGGCTCGTCGCTGCAAGATCCTGGAAGAAGACAGACGTTGGCAGTAGCTCGATTCGTTAGCAATCGGTGTTTGTAAAGAAACTTACTTTCGGCTGAAAATTATCCAGCATGATGACATCACATCCGGCCCTGGCAGCCATTTGAGCTTCCTCGACGGAACTACATTCGACTTCCACCTTCTTGGTGAAGCCTCCCATCTTCTTGCTGATTCGTACAGCCTGCGCATAGAAAAGACATGGACGTCATGAGCCGCAGGATGATGTCAAAAATGGAGGAAACTGTATACGTACTTTCTCGACGGAGCCTGTTGCAGCTAGATGGTTGTCTTTCAGCATGATGAGGGATGTCATGTCGTAGCGATGAGTATCAGCGCCACCGACCAGAAGAGCGTACTTCTCCACAAGTCGAAAACCAGGAGTTGTTTTGCGGGTTCCAGCCAGGACGCCGTCCCAGTGGATTTCGTTGAGAATTTCTCGCATTCGCCGTGCTGAAGATGCCACGCCGCTGGCACGGGCCAGAGTGTTCAGCACCACGCGCTCTGCCAGGAGGACTCTGCGAGCTTGACCGGTTACCTGCACAATTTAGATCAACGGACATGCAAGATGTGCACAGTGAACCTGTATTTTGTACCTGTATCTGTCAGTATTTCGTAAAATTTAAATATATGTTCTGGCGGATATTCTTCCAGCTGGAGTGGCTGACGTGAGAATGAGATTGCGTCATATCTGGCCGTAAACTTGGCAAGGCTGCGGCAGAGTTCATGCATGGGTACGACACGAAAACGAGCAAAGCGACAAACGCATTTCACTGGTGCGGTCCACTCCCACGTAGAAACTAGCAATGACTGGATTGGTTGTTTCGACAATGAAATTGTTCATGTGACAAGCCCAAATCCGATCAGAGCAAATTTCTTAGGCGGCTGGTCCCACCACAGCTGACCTTGTGCTCCACTGCCATACGGCACACCAACACGATACGGCAATTTTCCCCTTTCAGGTAGCACATCTTACGTCACTTACCTCGGCGACTTTGACGACGGGGTGCAGCCATTCACCTTCATTTCGCAACCACTTCACTTCGCACTCCAGGAGCGAGAAGACCGTGTTGGCGAAAGGAACCCCCGCCAGAACACCCGGGCTTTTGCACCAAAGGTCAGCTGTCACGTCCACGTCGCCGACCACCATCGAGCCGACGTCCATACTTGGATGGTCCTCTTTCAGCCATGTCCGTGCGAGTTCCTCTAGGATCACGGGGTTTAACAACGACTCCGTCATCGGAACCTGTAATCACTGTTCGATACAAATTGTGAAATGGAGAAGGTCGTCCTACTCGACGGACTTACCCTAGCTTCCTTTGGGATTTTAAAGAACGCCTTACCTTGTCGTCTGCTTCGGAAACTGAGGGATTTTCGAGAACGCCTGACGTTGTCGTCTGCTTGAGAAGTTGACTGACGTTCTGTGAGGTTGGTGCCCCCGGGAGCTGGAGAAAAGGGGCGTTTTATTGTTGACTTCCTGTGAACGCTTCCGTTTTTGGTGCAGGAAATCGATTCCAGTCTGTTCCTTATCTGTCATACGTGTTTGAAGGGAGGCTATCTTATATACAGGGCTAACGCAGCGCACACTGTTGTGCGTCTTATCCAAGGGACGTCTAATGAACAACGAAAAATTACTCCTGTCTCACTTCCATTATCTATCGTAGCCAGCGACGGATCCAATGGGGGAGGGGGCGGTTGTGCGTACGCCCCCCCCCAAAGCATTAGGTAGGTTACCCCTCTACCCTCCCCTTCAACACGCATCGAAAAAGAACCCCCCCCCCCTCTCGTTAGAAACTCTTTACAACTACTTTACAATATGTGTCTGTTTTAAGATCTCTGAAGATGTCCCGTTTTCGCGGACGGCGAACAGTTTCGGAATCAGTATGAAGCGAGGAAAACGAAAACGCAACAACGTTTACTTCACTATTTATCTCTCTTTTGCTTATTTATTTTACTGTACTCCTTTATTTACTCTTTATTCTAGCGTCGGTTTCCGCAATTTTGCGACAACAACCATCCCAGAGGAAGTCGCGCTTGGGTTTGAGACGTTTGAGACAAAGACAGGAAGCCGCTTCGGCATTTTACCACACGTTTGGGTGCCAGTAAAGTTCCTGAAACAAGCCAAATGTAACGGTAACGCGAAGGTGCTGACCTGACACCTGTTACGGAATGCTGGTTCCATTCGTTGCGTTAGTATAGCCCGGATAAAGAAACACAACTATACGTCTGTTCGGTATATGAAGGTGAGAAACACACTCTGACTTTATTCGATATACACAACCATATACTCTCACAAGGAGGGAGAGAGAGGAGGAAGGAACAGAACGCCAGACTAAACAAAACACGAAGCAGAGACCATCTTCCACTTCGATCCGATTTCACCCTGGCGTATGGTGGGTCTCGGCATGTACACAAACTCGGTGCGTAATATATGGTGTCTCTTTCGCAGTCCCCTGAAGGGGCCTCACACAACACCACCACCGAACGGTGGATCAGACCGTGGGTGGACCCACGTGGTTCAAGCGACACAGGCTAGCGAATTTTTCGCATCGTAAACCAGTCGAGGCAATGTTTTCTACTAACTAGATTGAGGAAGGCCCCGGCTAAAGTAGAAACGAGGCAGCTCATTCTCATCGTCCTTTTCGAAGCGGAAGATATGTATCTACCCTGTATTCATGCGAGCGATATTCCGCAGAATACTCCAGCGGAAGATGCGTAAAACGTCATAGCTTTTTGCTGTCACGTGAGCGCCAGCGCTAACGTCATGTCTCTGTGATTTTCTAAGCTTGGGGAATGTCCCTCGGCGTTGCCACCAAGATATTTCGTAGCAGACGACAGAGTTGTCGTCTGCTATATGTACGCAGGGTGTGCAGCTCACGATGGAGTTTTAGTAGATTAGACGCACTCTGCGAAAATGATACGATAAACAGTGCTGTAAAAGCAAAGTCCACAAAAGTGACGTCAGCCACTTCAATAGAATAGCACGATTGACTTATCGTAATTTCGAAAACCGCGCGTTATCGTGGGCACGCTTCCAGTCTGTTGAAGCCCTGGTTGTATATTATGTGACCTTGGTATATTATACATGAGATACGGCTAAATATGATGATTCTGAGTTAGAAGGTAGTTAATAAATTTGGGGTTGCACGCTTTTGAATATAGTTGGTCATGGACCCTAACGAGGTTGTGAGAAGTATACATTCTGACAAATACAGTTGAGTTGGCATGATGGAGACAGATAGCACACGCAGTTGCAATTTCTGTTGTTCACAAGGTGCCCACAGAATTGAGTATGTTTAACAGTTCAAAATTATTGTGATCATTTTACGTCACACAAGGAAATACACAGTTTGCCATCGCTCACGAACGGCAAAAAAATAAATTCCGATAAGTCAGGCGAAGTCTGGGCGGTCGTCTGTCTTCGAGTGTCTTACCTTGTTAGTAGAACTGACAGTGCCACCACCGTCAAGGCGTCCACTCTAAAAGGGAGCGTAGGAACAAGGGTTACAAAGCTTCGTCATGTGTGATACGTCAATATTGTGTCCCTCTACCTTCCGCTTGCGGCTGCTGTCAGCAATGCAGAAATATGAGAGCCCGGGGAGTGTTGGAATGTCTTTATACATTTCGATTGTCTATGATCACAGTGAACAAACGGTTATATTATACCATAATGAAATATCATATCTGTCGCACATGCAACGGGCGTTGTGTTCATGTTATTCAATCCCCGATCCCTCTCTTTCCTATGGCAAGGAGAAGCGTTCGCTTTCGGCTTGACCCTCTGCGCAAATATGTGGACAGGGTTGTGTGCCTTCCGTCTCGTCCGATGTCTCCTCTCCTGTCACGTGATGTAGGTCTGGCTGTTATCTAGGTAATTCTGTCTAGAGCATGTGGCAATCTACCAAGATCCGAAGGACACCTTCTTGTCTACTAGCTCCCCTCGAGATAAGCGGGAGTTTTGCTGACCGGTCATTGGAAGGCTCATGCTCAAATGAAGATATCAAATAATTGGTGCCTCATTGCGGTGCAAGATGTGACCGCAAAGTGTAGTGAAGAGCTTGTGACATCGATTAAAAAAAACAAAACAAAAAAACATTGACTGCTTTTTTCCCTCCCAGAATCAGGTGACACTCTACGAGGGTTGGCACGAGGCGGTACGTGTCACGTGCAGCGGATATAATCTCCTTGACAGATTGCGTTATCTGTCGTGGCCTCATGATTAAACACTGATAGAGTGTCTGGGGTTTCTCTTAGACGCCTTGCTCATATTATGTGCGTACAACCGTCCCGCTCTTTGAACCTTGATCCTCCACAATAGGACGTGGAGCAGAACACCCTTGTCATCTGCCAATGAGGATAGGATGGCGCTATAATAAATGCATACAATTGTTAAGAATCAATAACTACCGAATACAAACGGCAGGGTGGATGAATTAATAACGTTTCATCAAAAATCTGAACGCACACTGTGCCATAACACAGAAGTCCCGTGTATTTTGCTTGCAGTAGATTTCGATTTTGTTAAGAGCCCATTAGGTAACGGCCTTAGTAACGACGTTGTCTGTGACGTCCGAGTGGAGATATTATGTAACTGGAACCGTAGCAATAATTTCGCAATCTCTGCGCTTCCCTCAATTGCCGCAAGGGGCACATAGATCTGCGCACGCGCTTTTATCTATCCGGAACAGTAGTGATTACTGTCCCGTTCTTGTTACTTGACAAAATCTCTCTGCTAACGGTAAGTGGACGATCTACCCTTCTTGTACGGAGAGCTGCAGTTAAGCATTTGCTGGCTGCCACAGTTTCAGCTATCGAGCAGGGCCGACCACGATAATTTCCATAGCCACTTGAGGTCAGGCTCTTACTGCGCTTTTGCACGATTCATTTTGCAAAAACTTGTGAAATGGGAAGAAACGCGTAATATATCGCAAAAAAATGTCATCAGGCGCCAGTACCACATGCTGCAGGACTGAACGGACGAATTATTTGACGGCTAGGTAGTGAACAGTGTTGACAAATCACTCTTTTTGCATCTGGTCCACATCGATGTACATACAAGTGATAACCGGCCCTACAAAATTGTACCGATAATGTAGTTTTCTGCGAAATATGCTACGCCAGCCTTTTGTCGCACATACACGGAATTTAAAGGCATCCGACACATTTTTGTTTTCTTCAAAATCAAACCTTACCAAGAGTGTAGAGGTTTGTAGATATTCTTTGGTTAATCAACCAAGTGACTTTAAGTGTGTCTGTTGAATGAGGTGCCAACATTTATTACATAATGCAATAATTCATTTGGTATACAACACACAACGTTCAAGTGCCTCACAGCGTAGATGAATATCTTGTTTTTCATCGTGTGATATGTATCAGCTGATTTGATCTGCTCTGTGGATAAAATTCCGGCGCGATCTTCAGTATAACAGTTAACGTGCACAATGCTTTTATGCCGTTCGCTATTCCACAGCAGATATATTACAGTATGTTCTGGGCAGAAAATTGCTCCCACATTGTCACAGGAAAATTAGATTCGATAGCATTTTAAAGAAAGCAAAACGAATTGTGTTCGGTGTGTTGGAGTTGTTGGTTTTCATCTGCTCTCAAAACCTTGATGTGTGAAATGTAATGCAACAACTGCGGATTGCCTTTTTTTACTGTTCCAGTGTTGCTGCGGGAGCAAACGCGTAATGCATGACACAGGTCAACCAGAGGGTCACATCAACGGAATGCTGCACAGTGAGAGGGTGGCCATCCTGGATGCCGGCGCCCAGTATGGCAAAGTCATCGACAGGCGCATTCGTGAACTTTGTGTGGAATCCGTGATGCTTCCACTTTCCACTCCGGCAAAGTCATTGGTAGCTCAAGGTTACAAGTATGTACATATGCTGTTCATCCCTTTTTAGTTGGTGATGGAAAGCCAGCACAATTGCTCAAAGTAGTTGCTTGAAGCATGTTTGCAAAAAGTCATATTTTGTAAATATAAATGCGAACACTCTTACCTTATGGTCAAATCTTGCTGGAAGTGTACTCATACATAGCAGAAAAAGGCAAAGAAAAGTAGAAGAAAGAAAGAAAAATAATAAAATTTGTAGGAGGCAAGCGAGAGTGACCTCACTCTTATCAAGACGCTCTTCAAAGTCCCCACTGGCTTGCGCTGCGTGTTTTAGTTGCAGTTACTATGTTGTAAATGATAAGGGATGTAATAAAGCACTAGCACTATTTGTTTTTCTTGCGTATCTTTCCTATTATTTCTGTTTTATTTTGATACAGAATGGCATATTCAGCATGTCATAATTTCAGGTTGAAAACCAATTCCACTGCAGCAGATGCCTGCTGCTAGTAACATGTAGTCCAGTTTAGTACATAGCATTCACATGTCACACCCACTCGACTAGCACAGTTGGGTTGGTTGTGTAGTGACGCGTGTGAATACATGTGTTGTCACAGATGTAAGAAATAGTGTGTCTCTCTTCAAGCTATGTAGAGGTAACTTTGCTTCTTGGGACACAAAGTAGCTGAAGCATGAGTGTGCTTTTATTTTCAGGGCAATTGTCATATCGGGTGGTCCTGGCTCAGTGTATGCCCCTGATGCCCCAAAGTATGACCCTGAAATCTTCCAGTGTGGCCTGCCTGTCCTGGGTATATGTTACGGCATGCAGGCAAGCTCTTACTTATGCATTGAATGTTGTATCATAGGGCTCACCTTACAAAGAAACGTGGCTATTATGTGCCCATGTATGGGTCATACATATTTTCGTAACATGGCAGGGCAAATTTTTGTATCTAGATGATCAACCGTGAGTTTGGCGGCACTATAACCCAGAAGGATTCTAGGGAAGATGGTCAGTTCAAGATCCTGTTGGACCAGAAGTGTCCATTATTCAAGTAAGCATTGTCTCTTTTTATCTTTGTTTTATGGTTCATATCCTCGTTCATTTGTTTTCTTTATGTGGCATATTAGCAGCATTGCACTGTATCATTGACCATGGTATTGACTTCAGGGGTTTGGAACGAGAGGAGGAAGCACTGCTCACTCACGGCGACAGCGTTGACAAAGCTGCGGAGCAGTTTAAGGTCATTGCTACGTCAGGCAACACTGTAGCAGGTATGTGCGAAGCTGCTCAAAGTAACAAAATTCACAGAAGTAACCAATCCCTGTTAATCTGATCCAATCCATCCAATCCAATCCATTTTCAGCCATTGGTAACGAAAAGATGAAGCTGTACGGAGTGCAGTTCCACCCTGAGGTTGACCTAACACCGAAGGGAAAAGCCATGTTCACAAACTTTTTATACGACATTGCTGGGCTCACTGGAAACTTCACCCTTCAAAGCAGAGAAGTTGAGTGCGTAGACTATATCAGAAGCGTTGTTGGAAGCAGCAAAGTTTTGGTGAGTAGAATTGAAGCGTATGCACGCTATTTATCCATGAGAAATGTTACACAAAAATTGTACGAAATAATGGAATGAAAATTAGTCTAATGGAAAGTAGTGTAATAGATCTACTTACTCTCTGTTCACTAACTGATTCACTGCCACATCAGAGTCTTGAGAGAAGCCGTGGCAGAGGCTCATGGGTTCGAGTCATGCGCCTCACTGTTTCTTTTTTTTTTTAAGGCAGTGGTGTTACCTTTCTTACTTGCTAAGCGATTAGCCCATCTGTTGATTAGCAGACATGTAGATAGATGTAGAAAAAATGCAGTTTGCCTGTTCAATGCCCAGTGGAGCAGTGTTCTTTTTTGGCTTATGGAAAGCTTTCTAGAATATATGGAGCTTAATATGCCAGTTCACATACCCAAATTTTTCAGTAGTATGCTTGATATGCTGACTTTGAGATGCAGCCAAAAGACACAGACAGAGACTAGACAAGTAACGTAGAGGACAGAACCTCTGCGAGTTAACGAATTTCAAATGAATCGCTGGTGGAATTTGTTTAAAACTGGTACTTGCTTTTGTTTTCGGACAAACGGGCTCCATGGTCTCTTCTTTAACATCATTTATTAGCGACGTTGGTGACTATTACATGTTTCTTCTTCACAGTTTTTTTTTATTTGTTGATTTGATTTATTAACGATTTCAGATGCTGGTGAGCGGTGGTGTAGACTCCACAGTCTGCGCTGCCCTTCTGCACAAGGCTTTGAACGAAGACCAAGTTATTGCTCTTCATATAGACAATGGCTTCATGCGGAAAGAAGAAAGTGTGCAGGTGGAGAAGTCACTGAGGCATCAGGGGCTGAAGCTCAAGGTGGTGGATGCCTCACACCAGTTCTACAATGGCACGACCACAGTGCCCGTCGACCCTAGGGAGCCGCAGCGCAAACGAACAACACGCATGCTCTGTCAGACAGCCCACCCCGAGGAGAAGCGCAAGATCATCGGGGACACGTTCATGAGGGTCAGCTCCTTCGGCATGCATTCCTAGGGTTCACAAGAGGGACAAAGCGGGGTAGTTGGTACAAGTTCATATCGGCTCACTGCAGCAATAGACGCGGACAAGGAGTTAGAACATGGAAGAGACAAACCACCTGCAGACTCTCAACATTAACTTCTCCTAGTTGAGAGTCTGCAGGTGGTTTGTCTCTTCCATGTTCTAACTCCTTGTCCGCGTCTATTGCTGCAGTGAGCCGATATGTTCCTAGGGTTCTTTATTTTCGGGTTTTATGATTTTTCGAATTCGGGGGAGGGGGGAGGGGGGCAAAAATCAGGTGCTGTTTACACACGAGAACTCTGGCGCTGCGGGCGCTACCATGTCTGTTTGATATGTCATCGGGGAATTTTCAGGTGAAAAGAAAGGCATATGAAACAAGCCACTGCTGTAATGCTGTAACGTTGGGACGAGAAAGAAGTATCTTTATATTTCCACTCGGAACTGGGCCAGTGAATGACCGCAGTATTCAAACACTTGTCGGAGCTCCACAAAAGCTAGTCTTTTTTCTCCTGTAGGAGGGGATTATAAAACGAGGACAAATAGGTTGTCACAAATAGCTCTCTCTGCTGATATTATGATTCACTTTTCCGATGGTTTACCTAGAACGACAAGTTGAAGGACCGCAAGGATTTTGGATAGATAATCTGGTTTTACCCGTATTCTTGAAAACTTGACCGGGGAGGAACTATCGTGAAAAATCGAGTTTAGTCCGAAAACGAAGAACCCTATGCATTCCTCATGTGTCTGACTGCCAGAGCTGTAGCAGTCAAGAGTTCATTGCACTTTACTTAGACCTTTACACCATCTCATACACTTTCCAGGTTGCTAACGAAGTAATAGGGGAACTGCACTTGAATCCTGAAGACGTATATCTCGGTCAGGGAACTTTACGTCCTGACTTAATTGAGAGTGCTTCTCACTTGGCTAGTGGAGCAGCAGATGCCATCAAGACTCACCACAATGACACTGACCTCGTACGTGCTCTTCGAGAAAAAGGCCGAGTGGTGGAACCCTTGAAGGACTTCCACAAGGACGAAGTGCGGATTCTCGGCAGGGACCTTGGCTTGCCAGTGGAACTAGTTCAGCGGCACCCCTTCCCAGGTGAGAACAAGCGCTTTGCACCCCTCTATTGTACATTTGTGGTCCCTTGTGTTTTTAGATTTTATTCTTTTTCGAAGTCTGGGGGAGTAAAAATCTGGTTTTATTCCTTGAGCTGTAAAATATGTAAAATCTGATTTATATTGCTTGAAACAGCAGATTTTTGTGTTAAAAAAAAGCTTCTCACATTTCACATGAATACAAGGTGCTGAACGACACTGCTGAATGCAAAGTATTTAGTATTTTCCAATGCTTGTTGGGTGACTGAATCTGCATTTTTGCGAGTTTGGTTCCCGGTTTTTTGAGGTCTTACCAGAAGTGATGATGCTCGATCCCCCTGAAGCACAAAGCCGTAGTTGCACACGGGCTTCAGTACTCTTTGCATCAGTCTGGGCTGCACACACAGGTTGAGAAAACGCTCCTCAAGCATCCTGGGGAGCCTCTGTATTTTTCGGGGAGTTTGTAATGCATAGTCCTATGTACTGCAGAAATGCTGCTTGTTTGACACTCAGGAGATATTGTTATAATAACTCGAGGAATATGGTATTTTTCACTCTAATGAGCCTATTGACGTGTTTTCATATGGCAGCTTGGATGTTAACCTTACATGACTACATACTGTGTGCGATGACACATTATTGTGTTTCCTGATACTAAAATGGATAATTATGCTTTCAGGTCCTGGTCTTGCTGTCCGTGTTCTATGTGGTGAAGAACCATACATGGAAAAGGACTTTTCTGAAACGAGCGTCATGGTCAGGATCATAATCGATTATGCCAATGCTCTGAACAAGGTTAGTTTGAAAATATCTTAAGTACTCTGTGGTGCTTGGGGTTACCCTTGAGTTGCTGTTCACAGTACTGTAGACCTCTGCGACCTCTCTGTGACCTCTGTTTATTCAAACCTTACGGGGATCATGAAGTTGGTTGAATTCTCCAAGGATTGAATTAGAGAAATTGCAGGAAAACAATTTAGGTAACATTTATTTGCCAGGATTAGCCACCAGTCTTGTATGCAACCGTTTGCATTTCAGCTCCTCACAAATCTCATAGCATACTCCGGAATATGCCGACATGCTTTTTTTTTTCATTTTACTTGCAGTTTAAAATTATTACTACTAAGCATCTGTGAGACCCTTTTATCTATAAAGGTGTGTGGGGTGCTCTCAAGGATGCTTGACAGCAGTTGAATCAAGCGAGGCCAAATTGATGGAAGTCTACTGTATTAAAATTTTTGTTTCTATTCCTGATGTATCGCTTTCAAACATGTATTATATCGCAGCGCTATTATCTCCTTCCACAGAAGCATTCCCTTATCAACAGGGTACAGAACGGCACAACGGATGAAGAGTGTGATTTTCTTACTAAAGTTTCTCAGGAATATCGACTTACGTCAACACTGCTACCAATTAAGAGTGTCGGTGTTCAGGTAGGCTACAAATATGCATATTATAGTAATTAGTGCGCTTTGATAATTGTAGTAAACATGGTTTGACAAATTTATGCCATAACATCTTGACACCTATATCTGCTGGCCTTCTTGGCCTTTCTGGCTATGTTTTTTTTTGGGGGGGGGGGGGGGGTTGTTAGGGGAGTGCTGAAAAAAAAATCCTTGAGTTCAGGCAAGTTCTCTGGTTTCACTGTAGCTACAGTTTGTGTAGTATGTGAGCACATTGATTGCAATGTGCTTGTGAATGAGCGGGGTGTATGTGAATACCGCAGGGTGACCGTAGGACGTACAGTTATGTTGTTGGTCTGTCATCAGCCGAGGAGCCATCTAACTGGGAGGACCTGATACGGTTAGCCAAGCTCATCCCTAAAATCTGTCATAATATCAACAGGTAAACCACCATTCTTTTTATGTGTTTTCAATGTATACAGAGTGGCAACCTATAAGATCTTACCCGTACCAGCATGCTGTGTTCAGCAATTACGCAGTGCAGGTGTACACTTGCATTTTCTACGTGTAATGCTCTGAAGGCAATCCTGAAGTGCTTGAGCAGCATAACGCAACATTTTTGTGTAAAACATACGAATCTCGTATTCAAAACAGTCGAGACTACGGTGCTGCAAAGCTGCTCCCCAGATGGCTGTTGGCACGCAATGCTGAAGCGGCTGCAATTTCAGTGAGCTGCTCTGCAATAACCGCTGCTTCAGTGTTGTGCGCTTGTGGTAGTGGGGGGGGTTAGGGGGTTTACTCCCCAAAGTGGTACCCTTAGTAGTGCATTTGGAAGAGGGAAACGAGGATGAAATCCTTCTCCCCCATGTAGTGTCCCCATAGAACCCCTCCTGAAATATTTTTCTGGTTACGCCACTGGCTTGAGGAGCAACGTCTCCTCTTGATCGCCCTACGCAACACCGGCGTTTTGATTGATTTGAATTCAGGATTTTTACATTTCGCATTATAACTGTGTGCTATGATGATCAGTCCCTACCAGGGTTGAAATGCCTTCAGTGCTTGATATGCCTACAACAATGTAACGCTCAGTGCTCAATGCTCAGTGCTCAGTACTTGAAGTGTATCCAACACAACGTTCCTCCCGTATCGAGTAATTGTCGAGCTTTTCGTGCTGGCACAGGTAGACTTTTTTTTATATGAATAGATACAGGGTGTTTCACCTAAAGTGATAAAAAAATTATGACTGCCGACGTACTCGCCGGTGGATTGTGGGACTTTAGGCAATTACCCTGTGGAATATTTTGCTGTGATTTAGGAAGGCTTTGGACAATTTTCAATTGAGGGAAATTTATTTTTTTAATTGAACTGCCAAGGGAACCTCACTTTTTTACACAGAAATCTGAAGTCCTCGAATGATAACCAGAGACACAACAAAAACTATGCACAGTATAGCGAGAGAAATAGTCGAAAAAAATTAGTAAAGTGCCCCGCCTGCTTTATTGTCGCAAAAATGTGTGCGCCAAATGTGCGGCAAGTGGAGGAAGTTTCCCCGCCTTGATTTGTTTTGCTTTCTTTGTGATAAGACGGTCCCCACCAGCACCAAGGTTAAACCGGGGGAAAGAAAGTTAGAACAAGAGGCACGCGCTTTTCCTTCCGCGCTTCCTTCCGCACGCACTTTTTTGCGACAGTCAAGCAGGTGGGGCTAAAGCAGCACTTCTACTAATTTTTTCCGACTATTTCTGTTGCTATTCTGTGCATACTTTTTGTTGTGTCTGTGGTTATCCGTGGAGAATTTCATATTTCTGTAAAAAAAAATGTGGGGTTCGCTTGGCAATTTTCGAAGTTTGACTGAAAAAAATAAATTTCCCTGAATTAAAAATTCTTCAAAGCCTTCCTAGATGGTGGCTTCCAATCCAAATAAAAATCCAACAATTCCCCGGCGAGTCCGTCGCCAGTTAAACGTTTTTATATCACTCTAGGTGAAACACCCTGTATATGAAATGCTTTGATATGATTGGCTAACATTTAACTTCTCTCTCTTTTCAGGGTGTGTTACGTGTTTGGTGGGCCCGTGGCCTTCCCCGTTCAAGACATCACACCCACGTATTTAACCCCACGTGTGCTGAGCACACTACGAGAATGCGACCACGTGGCACAATCTGTCCTGCGTGCGTCGGGCTACAGTACGGTGCTCTCCCAGATGCCCGTCATTCTCCTTCCACTGCACTTCGACCGTGACGTAGTGAGCCGTCAGCCGTCCTGCCAACACTCCATCGTCATACGTACGTTTATTACGGAAGACTTCATGACCGGTATACCTGCTACGCCCAACAAGCATCTTCCTCTTGAGGTACGCGATTGTCATTTTTATGTAAACGATGCCTTTTTCTTCTTTTTTTAATGAGATGGGACAAATTCAGATATTTGCATCTTGAATCTGTCGAATCCTTCCTAAAAAAGAGTTGAAAAACCTAGGGAAAAAAACTTCAACTGAAAACGGTTAAAAATTAAGCTGTTCGGTGTAGCATACTTTAAAAGCGATAAAACCCCCGTGCCGGGAAACAAGTCAAAGGACGACGCAACACACAAGCACAGGCTGACGAACAAGGATTTATTATCGTCAAACCTGCTACTTATATGTCCTGAACCAACAACGCCCTCTTCCGCAAGGTTCCTCACGTGCGTGAGTGTGCCTTCAGTGCTGCTAACTGCTCCAGTCGAGAAGTTTTTGGAAGGACGCAAGATAAGTCTCCTGCTTCTGATAAAGATAAAGCCACTAGACAGGCTGAGGGTGTGATAGGGAACCTTGCGGAAGAGGGCGTTGTTGGTTCAGGATATATAAGTAGCAGGTTTGACAATAATAAATCCTTGTTCGTCAGTCTGTGCTTGTGTGTTGTGTCGTCCTTTGACTTGTTTCCCGGCAAGGGGGGTTTATCGCTTTTAAAGTATTCTACTGAAAAGTGCTTTGATGCAGAATTTGATATAAATTAAATAATAGTTCACTTTCAGGAGAAAACATACCCATGTACTACGTCTTAAATGGAGTTTATTTAATATGTTGTTCATTGACTACAGGAGATCCATAAACTTTCGAGTCTGCATTCTTTCCATAAAACTAAGAAACAATCAAAAGTAAAACTGTGTTACTTTTAAACTTGTAATGTCTGAGCTTTATGCTGCGATTTTGGCGTGCCCGGCCCTGTCGACCAATCAGGCTTTCGATGGACTCCAGAGGCGCCAGTTTTAAAAAGAAACAAATAAACGTGGTTGGTGGATTTGAAAGATTCCATTTGCCGTTTTGGGCACTGGGATTTGGATTCCAGAATCTCGAAACCCTGCCTAAGATTCGATTGGCTCATCCCTCCTTTTTTTTTTTCTCAATGGGCAAGTCGACAGAACACAGAAACAAATAGCACAAGGCAGGACAAACTGAGTCTTGTCTTGTCTCACTGTCTTGTCTTGCCCTGTTTCTTTCTGTGTTCTGTCCACTTGGATACACAGAGTCGTGTCTTGTGCCGTTTGTTTCTCCGTTCTGCCCGCTATCTTTTCCTCAAACCTGGGATTGTGTTGCCAGTACCAAGTGTGTACCAGCTTGCTTGCATGTTACTTTTGTGTTCAATGTCTTAAAAAATTTTCCAGGTAATCAAGAAGATGGTGAACGAAGTCCAAGCAGTACACGGAATTTCCCGCGTCCTCTATGACCTTACCCCCAAGCCACCTGGAACAACAGAGTGGGAGTAAAGCCTGTTAGTGTTCATAAACAAAAGCACATGGAAAGGGCTGTGCCACCTTTTATCAGATCAGCGCACAGAAATAATGCCTGGTTCCTTACGTGTCATGTTTATAGGCCCCGTTTGTAGAAATTTTTCTTTGGTAAGCAAACGCAACTAGGAAAATGTTTGTTCCAGCATCCGCAAAAGTTATTTCTGCTCTTGTATTTTGAAAAATTATTGCTGTATGCCTGCTGGAGCACTGAAAAAAAAAAAGTATCTGGCAACATTGCTTTGCTAATTTTCCATCTGAGGTGGCACAGCTATTACAGCAGCAACGAGAGAGATTTTGTCATGTGACTAGCGTTAGGCAGTTATTTTTATTTTATTTTTTTCCCCCTCCCCGCTGTTACTTCGTTCCAGATGGCCATCTGTGGCATTACGTGAGGTTTTATTCCCGGAGACATTTCAGTGAGTTCTATGCAAGGGTGAAATTAGCTGGAGTGATGTAAACAGGTGGCCAGATTAAAGGAACTGTTGCATTTTAGTTTGGGATACTTGTTTTCCTTTCCTTTACTTTTTACAAAATTATCATCGTTCATCTTGCTCCTTCTGTATGGCTTGTTGGGTGTAACAAACACCTGTACATAATTGTGTATGGGCCATCAATTTCTAAAATAAATGGTATTGAAGAAGCACATTTGTAATGCACTAAAGTGTTGTTTCTCATGTATGACTGTGGCACCCAACTGTTGTGGTTTGGTTAATGGTTGGTAGAGGAGTAAATTGTCTGTAGTTTGAGACCATTCCAGAGGTAACCCTTGGGATAGCAAAGACTGTAGATATTACATTAAGTAATGTGGGGGATGTAGTGTTCTGCCAGGCCCACGAGCCCCACAGCACAGGATCCACAATAAATAAATCTGTGGCAACTGAATATGCGAGAATGGAGGTGATTTCTAAATGTGGGGACCGTATCGCAGCGGTTGCGCGAAAAAGAAAAACGCACCGCGTGAGCTCTCGGCTCGCAAGCAACGTTGCTTGGTTTCAAGGTCGATTCATTCGCCCATGCGTACATAAAGGTTATCTATCTATCCTACAACTCTATCCTAAAATAGCCGTTTTTTGTTTTTTTTTTTACCTCAAAACGCTCGCGTTTCTCTCGCACTTTGTGCCTGGTAGCAAGGAAGATATTGTGTAACAGTTATCGTATGGTTTCGGTTTCGCGCAGCCTCGACATGACCAATCAATGTCTTGTTCGGCCAGACTAGTATAAAATAAAAGTTATATTCTGGGATAGACATAAATAAGAGCTTTAGTATCCATCCATGAGGAATTTGTCGGAGTGTTGCGGATCCAGCCTGTCGCAGACGACAGGAAAGACGCACACCGGTACAACGCAGACGACACTCGTGTTCCATCGCAGACTGCGCCTACCGCTCTCCTGGTGCCCACGAACCATGACAAGTGAGTTTAAAAGTTTTTATCGCTTCTTAAAACATTTATTTCGTGTATTCTTCCATTACAATTGCTCGGCTGGACGAGTAGTTTCATAATACATTCAAAATTAGCTGGTCTCTAACTTTTTTTTACAATCAACAATGCTGAAGTACTTTTAGGGTTATCGATAGAGCAGAAGTTACAAAAATATCGTGTTTCTTTTTCTGTTTTTTTTTATCAACATCGTTTGGTGTTTTCTGTCTAATTCGCAGGAATAATGCACGTATATTTTGTGCATCGATTAAATTCATTTCTAGTGTTGTTGAACCACAGTGAACTTCAACCAGAGGAAGCTTCTGGCTGTTTCCGCACTCCTGTGGTGCACTAGGCCTAGGGGCACTACCGTAGTAAAGTCGAAGTACTTCGGGAAAAATTGAGCCCCCTCCCCCAAATTGCCCTCCGCAAAGATCCTGGAACACCCCCAAAAATACCTACCATAGAAAAAGAAAGGAGAAAGAATAAATAAATAAAGCCAGAAAAGCAGCAGATATGGATATAACATCCCTATTTTTTAAATTCCGTGTTAGCGCAAATGAAAATCCTGGAAAACTTCCTGCGTCTTGCCATCCTTACTTAATTCTCATGGAGAGGATGTTCATATACGGCTTTCTTTGCAAGCGACAGTATATGCTGTGTAAAATTTCTACCCTTGAGTATTCATAAAGGGGGCTATGATATGCATAGAAATTCAATTACACACTTAACCCTACAGATATACAGCGGACCCTGTCGCAGACGACAGATCAGACGAACGTACAACGCTCATGTTGAGTCGCAGACGACAGGTTCCCCTCTTCGCTTACGCGCGGCTCATGCATGTAAGAGTTTCACTTTTTTTTGCTCTTTGAATGACTTGTTTCAGGTGTTCTTGTGGCCCTGGGTGCCAACGGTAACAGAGGAAACGTAGTGCATACGTCAATTTTTTTTTGTTTCTTTCTGATGTGTACTTGTCGGCTATCATGTGTGCTAAGCGACCGTCCAGAAGCATTAATTGGCAGGTTGCTCCAGCTATGTGAGGTACTTGCATTAACCACTTCAAACACGTATTTACTTATTGGAGGATTCCTTCGCCTTGCTAGCGCCTTTGTCGTGTATTTGCTACTGTTTTCCGTGTGCGTCGGTTTGCTGTCATTGATTATCTGTGCTAATTGTGCGTTCAGCAGCATTAATTTTTACAGATTGCTCTCAGTAGCAGGTAAGTGTGCAGTGTATGCTTTATACATTTTTATTTATCTGTTTGCCTTTTGTATATGTTGCTCTGGCTGGCTGGCTGTCACTTTTCCATGAGTATTTGTTTGTTACTGTGCTTCTTGTATACATTGGTTGGCTATCATGTGTGCTAGTCGTGCGTTCAGCAGCACTTACAGGCTGCTCTCAGTAGCTGGTAGGTGTGCAGTATTTTCTTTATCAATTTTCTGTTATCGGTTTGCCTATCGTTAGATTGCTCTGGCTGGCTGGTACGTTTTCACGTGTATTTGTTTGTTACTGTGATTTGTGTGCCTCGGTCGGTTATCATGTGTGCTAATCGTGCGTTCAGCAGCATTAATTTTTACAGGAAGCTCTAGTAGCTGGTAAGTGTGCTGTATTTGCTTTATCCATTTTCAGTTATTGGTTTGTCTATCGTTAGATCGCTATGGCTGGCTGGTACTTTTTCACGTGTATTTGTATGTTACTGTGCTTGTGTGCATCGGTCGGTTGTCATGTGTGCTAACCGTGCGTTCAGCAGTATTAATGTTTACAGGGAGCTCTAGTAGCTGGTAAGTGTGCAGTATTTGCTTTATCCACTTTCAGTTATATGTTTGCCTATCGTAGATTGCTCTGGCTGGCTGGTACTTTTTCACGTGTATCTGTTTGTTACTGTGCTTCTTGTGTGCATTGGTCGGTTATCATGTGTGCTAACTCTGCGTTCAGCAGCATTAATTTTTACAGGCTGCTCTCAGTAGCTGGTAAGTGTGCAGTATTTGCTTTATCCATTTTCAGTTATCTGTTTGCCTATCGTAGATTGCTCTGGCTGGCTGGTACTTTTTCACGTGTATCTGTTTGCTACTGTGCTTCTTGTGTGCATCGGTCGGTTATCATGTGTGCTAACTCAGCGTTCAGCAGCATTAATTTTTACAGGGAGCTCTAGTAGCGAATAAGTGTGCAGTGTTTGTGCTTTATCCATTTTCAGTTATTGGTTGTCTATCGTTAAATCGCTCTGGCTTGCTGGTACTTTTTCACGTGTATTTGTATGTTACTGTGCTTGTGTGCATCGGTCGGTTGTCATGTGTGCTAACCGTGCGTTCAGCAGTATTAATGTTTACAGGGAGCTCTAGTAGCTGGTAAGTGTGCAGTATTTGCTTTATCCACTTTCAGTTATATGTTTGCCTATCGTAGATTGCTCTGGCTGGCTGGTACTTTTTCACGTGTATCTGTTTGTTACTGTGCTTCTTGTGTGCATCGGTCGGTTATCATGTGTGCTAACTCTGCGTTCAGCAGCATTAATTTTTACAGGCTGCTCTCAGTAGCTGGTAAGTGTGCAGTATTTTCTTTATCCACTTTCAGTTATCTGTTTGCATATCGTAGATTGCTCTGGCTGGCTGGTACTTTTTCACGTGTATCTGTTTGTTACTGTGCTTCTTGTGTGCATCGGTTGGTTATCATGTGTGCTAACTGTGCGTTCAGCAGCATTAATTTTTACAGGCTGCTCTCAGTAGCTGGTAAGTGTGCAGTATTTGCTTTATCCATTTTCAGTTATCTGTTTGCCTATCGTAGATTGCTCTGGCTGGCTGGTACTTTTTCACGTGTATCTGTTTGCTACTGTGCTTCTTGTGTGCATCGGTCGGTTATCATGTGTGCTAACTCAGCGTTCAGCAGCATTAATTTTTACAGGGAGCTCTAGTAGCGAATAAGTGTGCAGTGTTTGTGCTTTATCCATTTTCAGTTATTGGTTGTCTATCGTTAGATCGCTCTGGCTTGCTGGTACTTTTTCACGTGTATTTGTATGTTACTGTGCTTGTGTGCATCGGTCGGTTGTCATGTGTGCTAACCGTGCGTTCAGCAGTATTAATGTTTACAGGGAGTTCTAGTAGCTGGTAAGTGTGCAGTATTTGCTTTATCCACTTTCAGTTATCTGTTTGCATATCGTAGATTGCTCTGGCTGGCTGGTACTTTTTCACGTGTATCTGTTTGTTACTGTGCTTCTTGTGTGCATCGGTTGGTTATCATGTGTGCTAACTCTGCGTTCAGCAGCATTAATTTTTACAGGCTGCTCTCAGTAGCTGGTAAGTGTGCAGTATTTGCTTTATCCATATTCAGTTATCTGTTTGCCTATCGTAGATTGCTCTGGCTGGCTGGTACTTTTTCACGTGTATCTGTTTGCTACTGTGCTTCTTGTGTGCATCGGTCGGTTATCATGTGTGCTAACTCAGCGTTCAGCAGCATTAATTTTTACAGGGAGCTCTAGTAGCGAATAAGTGTGCAGTGTTTGTGCTTTATCCATTTTCAGTTATTGGTTGTCTATCGTTAGATCGCTCTGGCTGGCTGGTACTTTTTCACGTGTATTTGTATGTTACTGTGCTTGTGTGCATCGGTCGGTTGTCATGTGTGCTAACCGTGCGTTCAGCAGTATTAATGTTTACAGGGAGTTCTAGTAGCTGGTAAGTGTGCAGTATTTGCTTTATCCACTTTCAGTTATATGTTTGCATATCGTATATTGCTCTGGCTGGCTGGTACTTTTTCACGTGTA
This sequence comes from Ornithodoros turicata, assembly GCF_037126465.1. Classification (NCBI taxonomy): domain Eukaryota; kingdom Metazoa; phylum Arthropoda; class Arachnida; order Ixodida; family Argasidae; genus Ornithodoros; species Ornithodoros turicata. Next base: position 20,064,399 of record NC_088210.1, on the reverse strand, counting down.
TCTGTTTGTTACTGTGCTTCTTGTGTGCATCGGTCGGTTATCATGTGTGCTAACTCTGCGTTCAGCAGCATTAATTTTTACAGGCTGCTCTCAGTAGCTGGTAAGTGTGCAGTATTTGCTTTATCCATATTCAGTTATCTGTCTGCCTATCGTAGATTGCTCTGGCTGGCTGGTACTTTTTCACGTGTATCTGTTTGCTACTGTGCTTCTTGTGTGCATCGGTCGGTTATCATGTGTGCTAACTCAGCGTTCAGCAGCATTAATTTTTACAGGGAGCTCTAGTAGCGAATAAGTGTGCAGTGTTTGTGCTTTATCCATTTTCAGTTATTGGTTGTCTATCGTTAGATCGCTCTGGCTGGCTGGTACTTTTTCACGTGTATTTGTATGTTACTGTGCTGTGTGCATCGGTCGGTTGTCATGTGTGCTAACCGTGCGTTCAGCAGTATTAATGTTTACAGGGAGTTCTAGTAGCTGGTAAGTGTGCAGTATTTGCTTTATCCACTTTCAGTTATATGTTTGCATATCGTATATTGCTCTGGCTGGCTGGTACTTTTTCACGTGTATCTGTTTGTTACTGTGCTTCTTGTGTGCATCGGTCGGTTATCATGTGTGCTAACTCTGCGTTCAGCAGCATTAATTTTTACAGGCTGCTCTCAGTAGCTGGTAAGTGTGCAGTATTTGCTTTATCCATTTTCAGTTATCTGTTTGCCTATCGTAGATTGCTCTGGCTGGCTGGTACTTTTTCACGTGTATCTGTTTGCTACTGTGCTTCTTGTGTGCATCGGTCGGTTATCATGTGTGCTAACTCAGCGTTCAGCAGCATTAATTTTTACAGGGAGCTCTAGTAGCGAATAAGTGTGCAGTGTTTGTGCTTTATCCATTTTCAGTTATTGGTTGTCTATCGTTAGATCGCTCTGGCTGGCTGGTACTTTTTCACGTGTATTTGTATGTTACTGTGCTTGTGTGCATCGGTCGGTTGTCATGTGTGCTAACCGTGCGTTCAGCAGTATTAATGTTTACAGGGAGTTCTAGTAGCTGGTAAGTGTGCAGTATTTGCTTTATCCACTTTCAGTTATATGTTTGCATATCGTATATTGCTCTGGCTGGCTGGTACTTTTTCACGTGTATCTGTTTGTTACTGTGCTTCTTGTGTGCATCGGTCGGTTATCATGTGTGCTAACTCTGCGTTCAGCAGCATTAATTTTTACAGGCTGCTCTCAGTAGCTGGTAAGTGTGCAGTATTTGCTTTATCCATTTTCAGTTATCTGTTTGCCTATCGTAGATTGCTCTGGCTGGCTGGTACTTTTTCACGTGTATCTGTTTGCTACTGTGCTTCTTGTGTGCATCGGTCGGTTATCATGTGTGCTAACTCAGCGTTCAGCAGCATTAATTTTTACAGGGAGCTCTAGTAGCGAATAAGTGTGCAGTGTTTGTGCTTTATCCATTTTCAGTTATTGGTTGTCTATCGTTAGATCGCTCTGGCTGGCTGGTACTTTTTCACGTGTATTTGTATGTTACTGTGCTTGTGTGCATCGGTCGGTTGTCATGTGTGCTAACCGTGCGTTCAGCAGTATTAATGTTTACAGGGAGTTCTAGTAGCTGGTAAGTGTGCAGTATTTGCTTTATCCACTTTCAGTTATATGTTTGCATATCGTATATTGCTCTGGCTGGCTGGTACTTTTTCACGTGTATCTGTTTGTTACTGTGCTTCTTGTGTGCATCGGTCGGTTATCATGTGTGCTAACTCTGCGTTCAGCAGCATTAATTTTTACAGGCTGCTCTCAGTAGCTGGTAAGTGTGCAGTATTTGCTTTATCCATTTTCAGTTATCTGTTTGCCTATCGTAGATTGCTCTGGCTGGCTGGTACTTTTTCACGTGTATCTGTTTGCTACTGTGCTTCCTGTGTGCATCGGTCGGTTATCATGTGTGCTAACTCAGCGTTCAGCAGCATTAATTTTTACAGGGAGCTCTAGTAGCGAATAAGTGTGCAGTGTTTGTGCTTTATCCATTTTCAGTTATTGGTTGTCTATCGTTAGATCGCTCTGGCTGGCTGGTACTTTTTCACGTGTATTTGTTTGTTACTGTGCTTCTTCTGTGCTAATCGTGCGTTCAGCAGCAATAAAATTTGGAGGTTACTCTAAGTTGCTGGTAAGTGTTCGGTATATTTCTTTATCCACTTTCCGTTGTCTGTATATACCTATGTTTTTTCACGTGTACATACTTGTTTGTTGCTGTGTTTCTCGTTTGCATTGGCTAGTCATCACGTGACCCGACTTTTCAGAGAACCCACGAATCCAACATAGCAAAGCAGTCGCTCTCCTTATCAAGGCCTATTCAACCGCCATTCGGGAAATAACACAGATGATAATGAGTCGAGTGAAGCGATTGGTTAAGAAATGACGTGAGTACAAACGTTTATATTTCATGATGTGTGCTTTATTCATGATGTCATTTCCTCAGGTTATTTCTCTCGCTTATTTGCTATTATTGAAGTCGTACGTACTCGATGTCGTCGTGGGCATACGTGTTGCACGCTTATGACAGACGCGCGTGCGGTGATAGCTTACGCGGAAGCCACCGCGATCACAGCGCGGAATTTCAGCGATAAACACTCTATTCTATTGTGACTCCATTGCGGTTTCCCTTCCTGATATGGCGGCATACTGCTCTTGGGTTCAGCATCGTGCGCTCAGTGCTGCTTTCGTATATAGGCTAGACGTTTCAGTGTTTCAAGGAGCAAACGGACGCGTCGGCCAACGTGATATGGGTTACGTGCACAATGCTGTTTTCATGCCGCAGACGCGCGACGTGCACGTTTTTATAGAGCGTAGAATATTCCGGGGGAGAAAGCTTGAGCATAAGGTGACCTGTTTGGCCGTTTAGGCTACCCACACGTGAGGGGACCACGCGACGATATTTCCTCTTTTTTTGTTTGACAGCATATACCCGGACACACGGATGAAGTTTTACGCTTGGTAAGGGAACGGTGTTCTCACGAGATAATTTAAAGGGGCACTAAAATACAAACAAAACCAAGTTCACTTCAAATTACGTTACACGCTGTGTTAATTTCGTACTTGTTATCATAATTCAAAACTGTTACCGAGCTACAATGGAAATTATACCGGACTCTTTCTTGCTTCGGCGCTAAGCAGTGAACGTCGTTTCAGCCACGACCTACTAGATTATAACGACCATGTCAGGCGCACCCCTTCTATGCGCCGCATTTTTGGAAGGTAGCGGTGGCGCTTCTCATCGTCCCAGTTATTGCTTCCTCAACTTCTGCAATACTTTGTACTTCAGCTTACCTTAATATTTCTGTACAAGCGGTGGACGTTCCACAGATGTTACATTCTGAGGTTGATTATCATCATCATTCTACGCGTTTTCATAGGGGCTATGGCTGTCGTCTGCTATGGTAACCGTACACACGCTTCTGCGCGTTCAGAATTCAAATTTCCATCGTCCAATCGTGTTGTTCCGATCAGTAGCGCCCCTGGCGGATCGTGCGGACAGGCTCCTCATAGGGTTTTCTGATTGTGACGTGGTCGTTATAATCTAGTAGGTCGTGGTTTCAGCTCGTGCACCGGTGTTTCTAGCCCATACTGCGCGTGCCACGCCATGGAGCAGTCCCGGTGAAAAACATAGTGCGCGTTGCGAAGCGGACTGGCGTCGCAGTCCGAAGGATGTGGAGATAAATGTTGTCAGTGGAACATTCGCGAGAACTATTGTGGGCTACAATTCAGAGAATCGGTATTGAAAAATGCTGCAGTGCACTTCGTGACGCGCATATACGGAAAACTACGATCGGACCCGTTCCAAATCTACATGCGCACGACAGGTATTCGCGCGCTTCTCCTGCTGTCTCATTGGATGCCGCCAATATTTGCCTCCTGGGGATACCATTCGTTGCCGCCAAAGACGGCTCTGTTTTCATTGCGTTTTTCTTCTAAACGGTAGCGCTCTGTGAACTAATTTTGCTTGCGTCATACTAGTTGAAACACGGACTTTCTTTTAAGAGCAAGTTGCTTTTGCATTTTAGTGCCCCTTTAAACTAGGAGATCTCAACCGGTGGGGAATTTGAGATTGCCAAGGGGAGAATGGCTGGAAATGGAAGGGGCTATCGTTGGTATAAGGTACCTATCCATAATGGCTATCCTTTGTCACTGTTATTCGCGCACACCTCTATCTGGTTGCGCACGATACTGGAAGGGCTAGCCATCGGTATAAGCTAGCTATCCATAAGGATTATCCGTTAAAAATGTTATTCGCGCACACCTCTGCCTGGTTGCGCACGATCTTAACAGTCAAAATGGGGGGGGGGGGATAACGCTTTGATGAACGGCAAAAGGAATGCATGGAGCAAAAATTTTTTGTTTAGAATCATTAAACCAAGTAGCGAAGGTGATACGTATGACCCTGCGCAGAGAGTCGAACCGAAAATATTATCGGTTCTGTTTGGGTTCGACCATAAGGGTTCATTTCGGTTCAGCTCCGGACGGCAACTCTAGCTATTGAAACCGGCTGATTCTAAACGGTTCGGTTCACGATCCGGTTCAATAATATATGAGCTTGCTTCCATCGGAATGTCGCTGTAAGCGACATTAGCCGCGGTATACGTGTATTGTGTGTATCGCGCTGCAGCATTTTTGTTGATATATATAATTTCGTGTATACATAACTACATATAATAAGGAAGAAAAGTAGCTGAAAGTCTTTGGCTGCACGTAGAAAATGTGTTTATATGTGCTGAACGCCACCATACCAGCACTGGACAGCTGTTTTGGCTTTGTTGGGCCAACGCCACGTAGAAAGAGACAAGGCCAGTTCATTGCCTCCTCTCCCTCCTTCGATTAAGAGTCAGAATCCGTCTGCTACTGCGATTCACCGTTCTGCGAATTCAAGAACCCGCAAATGATTTCAGCTCACCTGGAACCCGTGACAAAAAGTGCAAGTCGCTTTCCTGAAAATCGGTTTTGAGAAAGATTGGGATCTTTTTGCGCTTTATTTCCAAGTTTTCTTCATTTAATACGCGAGGACATTCAATCACATCTCGCAGACGACGGTGGTTCGTCTTCATGGCCACGACCGCTGAAAGCACGTTCGTGATTGATTGGGCACGGCCGATGAAAACACGATCCTCATTGGCTCACTCTTAATTGTTACGTCATGGCGACGAGTAAGCAGGCATTCTCTATAGCCATCGTCAGCAGTGCACAGATAGGCGACGTTTGAGCGAAGGGCGTCAGAAGGTCACGTGGACCATGATGTCCTCCCGTCAGGGTGAGCGACCCACCACTGAAAGCCCTGTGAAAGCTATTAAGGAAGAAACGTAGCTGAATCTCTTTGGCTGTACATAGAATATAATGTTTTCGAGTGTACATATAGTTTGGTATCACGGGCGCTTCAGTCGTATAATTCATTTTCGCACCATTGGACTTCGCTTCCAGGACGTATAGCGAAGCGTCCATGAAGATAACTACCGTTGGCCCCACATTGGGGGCAGAGCCTCTGATTGCGGGGAAAGAATAACTGAGATAGTCTTTCCACGTATTTTTCATTTTTATGCGAATCGCAAACTAAGAAAGGAGAGAGAGAGAGAGAAAAAAAAGAGAGAGAGAATAAGCTGGGCCCCGCCCCCACACAAAGATCGCTCCGCGCGCGCGAATGTAGTGCGGCGCGGCCAAGTGGGGACTGGTTGGAGAGATGGAGAGCCGACACTACATCGCTGAGCGGGGGCGTCGTGCAAAGGCTAGTAACCAATCGCAGGAGCCTTCCACGGAAGAGCGGGCAGTCCCAATTGTAGTACTTAAGTTGCCACTGACTATAATTTCTTCGATTGCGGTTACTCCCCTCTTCAGTCCTCTAACCGCGAAATTTACTTCCCTCCCAAATAGGTACTAAACTTCTCAAATGGTCCTCTGAGTGCAACAATCTACGTAAATATGTGCTCTTTGTGAATTTGATGGAACAAGGCGATATAATGATTTTTTTGCTCACAAAGTAAGAAATAGTGTTTGTTCCTTGGCAGATTGCGTCTTATGCATGCCACAAGGTTTTATCTTACTCGATATATCACGGTTCGCGGTTTAATACAAACTGTTTTCATTCGTGCACATGGATTATGTGACTGTGAGGACAAAGCGTGGAATGCAGTCCTCACTTTGTGTCACGTTCATTTAACCCAACGTATTTAGTCCAGAAATGGACTAAGTGATTGTGGCAATGCATTTTGTCCTTTGTGCATCGTACTTTGCCACGCTCCTTTGTGACGCTACAACGCCTGTTTTTGTCTCCTGAAGTTTAACACATATGAAAGACGTTGGCATACATCAGCCGCACTCTGCGTATCATCATTTAAATTTCTCCCACAAACGGTAATTCGGATAAGTTACCGTTATTTACCGTTACCGTTATAAGATACCGTTATTTGAACTGGTCTTTTTAACGGTTCAGTTCCGGTTGAGCTCCAAGATGGCGCCAATAATTTCGGTTCAGTACGGTTCACTTCCGGTTCGGCTCAAAATAACGGCTTATGACGCTTTTCGGTTCAGGGGCGGGTTCGTTCGACTCCTTGCTGGTGGGCCTCGGCGAGCGACTACAATGCCAGGTATTGGCACAGCGACGGTAATGTTGCGTACTTCTCCTACATATGAATGTATGGAAGAATATCAAACCCACAACATCAAAAGCGATTTTGTGACATTTTTATTTTAGCACATTTTTTTATTTTCAGCTGCAGCTGAAAATTGCTGCTTACACACGTGACGCACGCTTGAAGTTTGCTTGTTGCATCCGTTATACTGCATGTTACATTACGTGCGTGCTTACCGTCGGTAAATTAGTTTATGTACACACACGGAAATAGACAGTCGCGCTTTACCGCTTTCTAAAGATGTTCCCAGAGTCACCCACCTCCAGCACCCGTAGCGTGCGTCGTCTGCTAGCATAGACAAGGAAGTCGACCCCCTTCCCCCTCTCTCCCTCCCTTTGTTCTTTTTTTTCTTCAATAAACGTATCCCCCCCCCCTCCCATATTTCCGATGATTCTTAGAAAGTAACGGTCACCTACTATAGATACATACTACGGATGGGCCAACCGAATCCGCTAATCCTCGAATCTTATCAGCAGGGATTCGAGATTCGGGAATCCGAATCCAAATGCCCAAAACGGCGAATCGAATCTTGCGATAATGATGATTCAGTTTTTTTTTTTTTTTTTTTTTTTTGCGTATTGACAGCTACAGTCCGTATCTTTCGGATCCACCAAACACGTTTGTTTGTTTCTTTTTTAAAATTGGTGCCTCCGGAGTCCACCGAAAGCCAGATTGGTCGCTGGGTGTTTTCTTGTTTGTTTGTTTACATTGCTCTGGACTCTAAGAGTTCATGCAGGAACTCTCATTAGATGCAAGTCTAACGTAACATGGTTTTGCTTTTGATTGTTTCGTAGTTTCACGGAAAGAATTCAGACTGGAGAGTTTGCGTATTTCCTGCAGGCGATGAGCAACATGTTAAATAAATTACATTTAGGAAGAAGTACCCGTGTAGGTTTGCTCCAGAAAGTGAGCTATTATTTAATTTGTTTCTCATTAAACTAAGATATCAAATTCTGCTTCAAAACAATTTACAATAGAAGTGTTTTCCCCCTGGCTTCTTAGGCTTTTTTTTTTAAAGAAAGGATTTGAAAGATTCGAGATTCGTAAGATTCGTGGATTCGCAGAACCATCATTGGCTTCGGATTGGAAAAATTCTGGATTCGTCCAATCTCTACCCTCGGACTTCCCATATACGAACACATCCTACAGTAAACATGCGATTATGCACGCCTTTCTTTGTGTTCACTCATTCTTGTTTGGCAGGACGATACGCTTCACAAAATCCTCCATATAGATTTATTTTGAAATACACAGAATCCGTCGGCTGAGCTCTACGTACTCGTAGCATTGCGTTCGCTTGCACCGGCATTCCAATGGGCCTGGGCTCTGCTAATGGCTATTTCAATCCATTTTGTAACTGGAAAAAATGCGCGATATTACAATTGACGCAAAAGAAGGAGAGAGCAATTGTAGTAAAAATACGAGGTGAACACACAAGATAGGGTAGTACCAGTCACTACGAGAGGTGCAGTGCGATGTAATAAAGCCCTCAACGACCAGTGATGATGAATTGGGGTTCTACGATGCAAAAGTATCTAACACAGAAAGGGACACTGAAAGAACAAGTCTCCGCAGTCCTCCTGTGGGTCTTCCCTTTAAATACAAATAGAACAGCGATAATATGCATAACGACAATATGCCGAATGCCACGGTCATTGTGCGTATGTGTGTGTGTGGTTTGTTGACACAGACCTTTGTTGATGACGATGAGTTGACGTTTTATGGCGCAAAAGCGTTGAACAACGAACGAACGAGTGAAAAACGTAGAATCATCAACTTAAGAAAGTAAAACTATGTTAAATTAGGTAAGAGAGTTTTCAAAAATTATCTAAGTTACTCTGAGCTAACGTAGAACTAAGCGACCGCCCTTCAAATAACCAATAGCGTTTTTAAAATATCGTACACGTTATAAATGTATCAAAGGCTTATCAGTGAGCAGTAGGGCTAGGTGCAACATGACAAAACATTCAACGTTGACGGTGATGTAGTTGTCATGATATGAGAATATGTATCACAGAGATTTACCTAACACATGTGATGATGAATTCTACTGCCGAAAAAACGACTATGACACTTGTTGTATTACGATAGCTAGCGCATAAATTACAGCCGTGAACCGTCGTCCTAGGGACCTTTAGATACCCTTCATTACATTATATGATGATGAGTTGATCTTTTCTATGCGAATAAGCGACTCTGGTCACGAAATTACATTCTGCACGGACATTTCTGGCCGGTGATAAGAGAGAGGCTCCACCTCCGGGTACAAGACACACCAGAGGCTCCGGGTACCAGATACGTGCCCGGTGATGCACGTTAGGCACCTTTCAAGGTGGATCCGGATATAGCGATCGACAGCGATAGCTATCGATATAGCGATAGTCCGGAGCAGACTATAGACAGGTGCATCCGGCGCAATGTGCTCCTGTCTGAAGCACATGATCTACATGGTCAGAACCCCTGCGGAGTGATGATCTTGTAATGGACACGGTGTTTGCTTACTGAATTTCACGTAGAGGCTGCCAACATCTTCACCAGGATCCTCGCTCTCGCTGGTTTCTTCACTAGCACCTTCATCATCCTCGGCTGAAGAAATCTTTCCATTCTTTTTGCCACGGCTGTGGTGATGCTGTGTCCCGTTGTCTCCTTCTTGGAGGCCTCCATAAGTGATTAAGATTTCAGTGTCGTTAATCCTCAAATGCTTATGGAGAACTCTGCGTGCTCTTTTCTGGCGCCTGTTAAGCTTTCTGAGGTAAATTTCATGCGTGCGATTACTCTGAAAAGCCGGCGAAATGAACGTGGCGTTGTCTCGATGCTGAGTTATACCCGTCATGTTATCTTCTTCCTCAATTTTGGATTCGATGTTGACGGCGACTGAAATGCGGACATCTTTTCTGCAGGGCACAGATCGTTGCATGTCGGTCCCATTGTGTGTGCTATTAGTCAGCTGATCATCCTCCGATATTTCGGTATCGCTGCCATTGGATTGTTCGACATCGCCATGTTTCGCGTGATTACTAGCATCATCATGAACTTCGTTATTTGAGGAGTTAACGGAATTTTCTTCTGCGTTCCACATTTTCTCTCGGGAACTCACCGTTTCGTTCTCAAATCGTGAAGCTGAATTGTTTGTACGCGATATCGATCCCCTTTTATATGTTTCTTCCTCCACCACAGTAATCGTGATTTTTGTCTCGCGTCGTCTCCTGATTTTATGTTCGCATGACGTACCACAGCTTCTTCGTAATCTCTTCCTTTTGTGTCGTTCTTGGGGTATTGTAGCTGTGGTTCCTTCTTCCTTCCCGGGTGGCTTCAGTGTGGGTGTTTGAGGTTCTTGTCCTATCGTTTTGTTTGTTGGAGTTCCCTTCGTGTGAGGAGCTGTAGTTGATTTTTCACGACCTACTTCTTTCTGTGCTTTTGTTGATACAGAGGGTACTGCCGTGGAAGAACCTGTCCCTGTTGCTTGACTTTCCTCTGTTACGTGTGGTGGAAGTGTTGGAGGTGTGGTTCCTTCTTCCTTCCCGGGTGCCTTCAGTGTGGGTGTTTGAGGTTCTTGTCCTGTCGTTTTGTTTGTTGGAGTTCCCTTCGTGTGAGGAGCTGTAGTTGTTTTTTCACGACCTACTTCTTTCTGTGCTTTTGTTGATACAGAGGGTACTGCCGTGGAAGAACCTGTCCCTGTTGCTTGACTTTCCTCTGTTACGTGTGGTGGAAGTGTTGGAGGTGTGGTTCCTTCTTCCTTCCCGGGTGGCTTCAGTGTGGGTGTTTGAGGTTCTTGTCCTATCGTTTTGTTTGTTGGAGTTCCCTTCGTGTGAGGAGCTGTAGTTGATTTTTCACGACCTACTTCTTTCTGTGCTTTTGTTGATACAGAGGGTACTGCCGTGGAAGAACCTGTCCCTGTTGCTTGACTTTCCTCTGTTACGTGTGGTGGAAGTGTTGGAGGTGTGGTTCCTTCTTCCTTCCCGGGTGCCTTCAGTGTGGGTGTTTGAGGTTCTTGTCCTGTCGTTTTGTTTGTTGGAGTTCCCTTCGTGTGAGGAGCTGTAGTTGTTTTTTCACGACCTACTTCTTTCTGTGCTTTTGTTGATACAGAGGGGACTGCCGTGGAAGAACCTGTCCCTGTTGCTTGACTTTCCTCTGCTACGTGTGGTGGAAGTGTTGGAGGTGTGGTTCCCTCTTCCTTCCCGGGTGCCTTCAGTGTGGGTGTTTGAGGTTCTTGTCCTGTC